>NC_136070.1:985164532-989964532 GCF_964261635.1 Lissotriton helveticus | reverse complement strand
GGAAGCTTAAACAGAGTGGGCTGGCTGAAACGCGCATCCTTCACGACTTTACCAATATGGCGGTTTGAATCCGCACACCCACCGAGATAGGTACACGACTGGTGCGCAACTCCACCTTTTTCTCAAAAAAATAAAAATACATATATGAATATTTAAGAAAACAGAAGACATTATATTTAATAACAAACAAAAAATTACAAAAAAATTGTAGGATATTAAAGTTAAAAAATATCACTATTTTTTTTCTAAATTAATGTAAAAACCATAGGTTTAATGCACATTATAATTCAAAATTAGCATTTACAAACCTTTTTAAATTCACTGAAAAAAACATAGGTTTCAGGTACGTTATAGTTAGAAATTAGCATTTAAAAAACCTTAGAAATTCACTGAAAAAAACAGGTTTCAGGGACGTTATAGTTAGTTGGACATTTCTCTCGTACAAAACCATAGAAATTCCCCCGTTATAGTTACAATAACTTGCACACACACACACACACACACACACACACACACACACACACACACACACATATATAGATATATAGATATATAGATATATATATATATAAAACTGCCATAGAGTAGTATATTCTTTACATGATACATCAGTGTTACACAGGAATGGTTTCATGCTTCTTGTGCAATAATACAACAAATAGGAAGTCATATTCTGTCTTATGCTGGGAATGCTTTTATTCCTGCCAATGTGGATCTTTGCTTCTAGGACATCTGGACCAACATGGCTTGCCACAGATAGGGATGGGGAAATACAAAGGTTAGTGAATGGAATGCACAGTGGATAATGAAATTAAAAAAATTGGTCCAAGCCAGGGAGAGTGAATATATATTCCCTGGCAGAGGAGAAAACCATAATCCAAAAACTGGACTAGACAAAAAACTGCACAGACAATATGCCCTATTATAAACTCTCATCAGCGTCATGTCTGAACAGTTTAAGCTTCCTGCATCTTATCTCACTTATCCTAATAATTCCCAAAAGGGCTATTACCACTTCTAGCTCTTACAGTGCAAATGTTTTGGGAGACACCAGCAGATTTACCGGCCCCATCACAGCCAGTATGGAAAGGGCGAGTTGAGACTGGGTAAGTGTATGGCATGCCTGAGAATGGAGGAGGGGTAGGGGTGTGGTAACTCTGCCTCAGCAATTGTTGCAATGCAGGAAACCAGGAAGCACATAACATTTATGTACTGGTCAGAAGGATCCTCTCAAAATTGATCAATGAAAATTGAGTGAGATCCAAAATCGGAAGGCCAGTATGACCTGGATGATGATGGAACTGAATACATCAATGCCAGTACTTAGACTTTGTGGCCCAGCACAAGGAATGTCTACTTTATCATATTGTTTCTGGGATGCAACAACGAAGGACAGGGGCAAAGAATACACTTGGTCCTTAACTCTATTGTGCACTGCCGGGATGTGTTGGTGGAAGAGGGATCAAAGAGATTGGGGATATGTATAGGGAAGTTGTGAAATCCCTCTTAGATAGCTATCTTAGCATAGAGGCATCCGGCTTCTCAACTGCTTCTGCGTGGAGCTTGCTCCCTTGCTGGTAGCTACGTACACCAACTTAGCCTCCATGTAAACACATTTGTTTTATTATTAAACAGATTGTATTTAAAGTTATTGTAACTTATACTTGCAATGTAAGGTAAAGATTGACCTTCTATTACTACTTATGTTCCCTTAAAAATCCATAATCAAAAGATTGGAACAAAGAGGTCACAAAAGAAATGTTCTTATAGATGTGCTGCCTTTTGGCCAGGATCATCATTATGACAAGAGTGTATGTGTACAGAACAATATTTCAGGCTCACAAAGCCAATCTTTCGCTGATGCTCAGCAGGTGGTTCTTATTAAAGTGTGCTCACACCAGAATTCCATCATCTGTTGCCACAGTCCAAAGGTCCTAAAACAGGAACTACACCGGCATCTATTCATCTCTGATATATGCTTAATTGTGCTCAAAATATGATGTGTCCCAGATTCAGTCACTGTTGAGAATATTGGAGCTGTTGTGGAAATTAGTGAGTATTACAATGAGACAGTGTACTCCAAAAGCATGGTTTATATTAAGTAAGAATTAAACTTACAAAATTGTGTACCGCTTCCAAGTGTTTTGTGACTTCCATGATATGCCTTATTAGAATTAAGAAGAAAGTTACATGTGCCAAGCCTTCTTTATCTTGGAGGAATAAAATATATTTTAAAAAATGTATTGTGAAAATTGCTATAATAGGTAATGGGACATCCACTCCAAAAACACAGCTGTCCCACCAGCTCTACTTTGTTCCTCTATCTCAGTTAGAGTTTGTGGCAATGCTGTTTTTTCAATTGTGAAACTGCTGTTGATTCCACCATTAGAATACCATTTTGGCTTACCCAAAGCCTGTGGAATTGGTCTTTGAGAGTCAACCCAATTTAGAAAAGACCCTCCAATGCCTATTCCACCAGTGTATTTTCTGTCCAAGACCATTATGAACACCATGGTAGCCTTTGACATAAATCGCCCAAAATATCACTTAGGTGCTGGAAGAAAACTCCCATCATGAGGAGGACATTAGTTATGTTACGCCTCAAGATGGATTTTCGCTTTTGAGGTCTGTCTTCTAGAATAGTATTAGTAATGACAGGTCAGCCATGACAGTAGGGCCTGATGGACCAGGAGTCGTTGGTTTTTTTTCACCGAAGTGTCTTGTATACAGGAGGTTTGTCTGGGGCAAAATGTCCATACAAAGAATGTAAAATGTAAAAGTATGGAGCCTGGATGTGGCTAGTGTGGCAGAGGTGCAGGCTCTGGTCACACCAGCTTGACAGTAGCCTTGAGGCCTAATTTATAATGAGGCCCTCTAGAGAGCAATTTGAAACACACTCTACTTAACCAGCTGGAATTTGGCATGCAGCCAGTCAGTGGAGTATGATTTCCAATCTGGATCAGAAAGCTGTGTGTCAGCATTGTGCTACTAATGAGAGGTGCCCTCTGGCATATGTATAAAATCAATATTCATTTTACAGCCCTGGAAAAGATCCATAGATAAAGTGTCTTGGGCTTATTTTAGTCTGAGAGGACAAGTGTTAACAAAGTTGTGCCAATTGTTGAGTGCATCATGCATTCTTTGAAGAGGTGCAGTAGGCTCTGATAGGAAACAGAAATCTAAATATAAAAAATGTAACACAGCAAACTAAACACACAGAGAATCACACCCCTACTATTTTTTCTGTTATTAATAATGAAGGATTCTTTCTTTTTTTCACCCTGTCTATCAGACCCTCTTTGCCCACAAGCTAGGATCGACACCAGGAGCTGTCGGAGCAAGGACAGTACATGAATGTCTGGAAGGCCAATGTACCACATTACATATTAGTGCCTATTGACAGATAAATCTTTAAGAGGTCTTGCAGTCTTAATTTGAGATTTTACTGTTTTTCCGAGATTTCATTATCCCATTGACCTCTGGTCACTGCACCACTCGCACGCCTGGCTCCTGGAGACCGGGACTCTACTGCTTCTTCAACACAATGTACCAAGGTTCCTACGCCACCCAGAAGGCCTTGAACAACCCAGAATCACTCCAATGTATTTGCTCAATGCCCAGTTCCTGTGGAAGCACACCACTGAATTCTGGGACACCATCCCTGCCCTCTCCACTGACGTTGCCTTCATCACTGAAACTTGGCTCAACCCCCTCCTCGAACCCTGACATCGCCATCACCACTCCTGATGGCTGCAAGGTCATTCAACATCAGGGCCGGACTATGAATGCAAACCGGCTCTGGCAATTGAGTCGGACCGGCCACGGGGGAGGGGGTGGGGAGTGGAAAATGCTGCAGCTTCTTTTGTTACAGGTGGCCGATATTGCAGCTATGCTGCAAAACCGGCCTGGTAACTAAAACACCCCCAGGAGTCCAAAGCTGTCCCTCACCCTGGCGGACCACCGGGGAAACGCCCGGTGCCAACTATGGGCTGTCCGGCCCTGTTCACTGTGACCAAACCAACTAACAAGGACAAGGCATCGCCATCATCTTCAAGGAAACCATCAAATGCAACATCACCAACGAAGGAAGCAAGCTTCTCATCGAGCACATCAAATTCCAACTGGAGACAGACGCAAATACCATGATAAGACCATCTCTCACCGCACCCTAAGCACAAGACTCCACAACACCGACATAAGCGGTAAAGCCCTGGAATGTATCCTCTCCTTCCTCACAGACCAATATCTACTGGGCTTGGTTTGCAGCCATCATCAGGAACCACGCACTCAACATTGTCTCCTACACCGATGACACCAACTGATTCTCTCCCTCACCAACAAACCCACAGTCACCAAGAACAACTTCCATGACAGGATGAAGGCTGTCACCACCAGGTTGAAGAACAGCTGCCACAAGCTCAACTCAGAGAAGACCGAAGTCTCACCCTCCTCCACCTGGGACGACTCCTGGTTACCCGGAGCACTTGGAACCCCCTCCCCCACACCCACAGACCACACACAAAACTTCAGCATCATCCTGAACACCTTGCTCACCATGAGCTGCCAAATCAACACCATCTCATCATCCTGTTTCTATACGCTTCAATTGCTCCGAAAGATCTTCTAGTGGATCACCACTTAGTCCAGAAAGACAGTCATCCACGCACTCTTCAGCAGCAGAGTAGACTACGGCAATGCACTCTATGCCAGCATCACCCAGAAACTCCTCCAGAAACTGCAGAACATTCAGAACGCCTCCACCAGACTTATCCTCAAGATCCCTCGCCGCAGCCACATCACCGGACACCTGAGAAACCTCCACTGGCTCCCAGTTAGCAAAATAATTATTTCCAAGCTCCTCACACACTTCTACAAAGCCCTACATGATGCAGGACCTGTATACATTAACCACCGCTTCGCATTCCAGGCACCCACCAGACGCTCCCCTGAGCTACTGGCCCTGGCTACCATCTCATGTATTCACAAGACCACGGCCAGAGGAAGATCCTTTTCCTACATCGTAGCAAAGACCCTCTCCACCTTAGGCAATCACTGTCACTGCCTCAATTCAGGAAGGACCTCAAGACCTGGATCTTCAACTGAACCACAGCACCCTTGATAGACCCGCAGTCCCCCCCCCAGCTCTTTGAGACCCTTATGGGTGAGTAGTTGTGCTCTACAAGCCACCTGATTTAATGATTGATAAGAGGCACACCAGTCTACAGATCACAGTGACCCCATCCTACCTTCTGCACACCATCTCCAACCTCACTTTCCCCCTGGCCATTTACTCCCACAATTGCATCCTACTCAGTGACCTCAACTTCCAAATTGATAACCCAAAGGCCAACTCACTCCATTGCCCTCCTAGAGAACCTCTACAACATTGGCTTCATCCAACTGGCCACCAGACCCACACTTAAGGCCTGACACACACTCAACCCAGTCTTCACCTCCAGCAACCAAATCAAATTCAGCCACACCACAGAAGACACCTGGATGTACCACTCCATCGTACACTTCACCATTGCCAATGCCCCACACCCCATCACTAAGTGAGGAGCCCCATCGCAACTGGAGCAGGGTCACCGACTCCCATTGGACAAAAGCGCTTACCACCACACAACCCGAGGCCCGAAGCCCAAATGGACCTCGACCAAGCCATCCAGAACTTCTCCACTTGGATCACCAATTGTTTCGACTGAGTTGCCCCACTGAAACCAGCAAAAGCCAAGAAAACCTCCAAACATGCCAGCTTGTACACCCCAGAGGTCAGGCCTACCAAGTGCTAATGCTATCAGCTGGAGTAGCAATGGTGCACCATGAAAAACTCCACCGACAGAGCTGCCCACAAAACAGCCCTCTGCAACTATCACCGGGTAATCAAGGAAGCCAAGAAAGCAGCCATCACCGCCCATATTGACACCGCAGGCAATCACACTAAGGACCTCTCCAAAATAATCAAGGAGTTCCCCAACCCAACAGCCTCAGAGAACACAATACAGCCTTCCCAGGAGCTCTGCGACACCCTCTCAGACTACTTCCATAGCAAGATTGCCGCCATCTAAAACAACTTCGACCCCCAACCCTCCAACCTCAACCAACCAGTGAACAACAGCCAAATACTCACTGCCTGGTCTCCACTTACCACCCAGACACCACAACACACCTAAAAAATTATTGACCAATCTCCCTGCTTCTATACTTGGCTAAAGTCTTTGAGAAAGCCATCAGCCACCAGCTCACTAAATTCCTGGAACATAACCACCTACTGGAAGCCTCACAATATTGGTGCAAATCACAGCACTGAGACCGTACTGGTTGTGGTCACAGGTGACATCAGAAGTCTCCTCAACCACAGAGAAACAGTGGCCCTGATCCTCCCCGACCTCTTGGCAGTGTTTGACACCATCTCCCACAACATCCTCATCAACAGACTCTACAACATCGGCATACAGCACAACACCCTCAAGCGGATCGCTCCTTCCTTACAGGATACACGCAGAATGTCCAACTGCCTCCCTTTACCTCCGCGCCCAAGGACATCATCTGTGGCATACCCCAAGGATCCTTACTCAGCCCCACATTATTCAACACCTGCATGACCTCTTTCGTAGACGGCATCAGATTCCACAGCCTCAACATAGACTCCTATGCTGCTGATGAGACTCAACTGATCCTCTCACTCTCCAAGGACCCCACCAACGCCAAAACCAAACTCTCCATTGCCATGACCAATGTTGCCAGCTGGATGAGAGACAACTGCCTCAAACTGAACTCCAACAAGACCGAAGTGCTACTTTTTGGGAACAATACTTCACCTGGGACCACCACTGGTGGCCAGCTGAACTCGGACCAACACCTACACCAACAGACCATGCACACAACCCGGCGATCATTCCTGACAGCCAATTGACAACGAAATGCAAGTCAATGCAGCTGACTCATCCTGCTTCCACTCTCTTCGTATGCTCCACAGGATCTTTACATGGATCGCAGTCAGCACAAACAGAGTCACTCAGGCCCATGTCACCAGCCGCCTGGACCATGGCAATGGTCGCTACACTGGGATCTCCACCCAGCTCCTCAGACGACTCCAGACCATACAGAACGCCGCGGCCAAACTCATCCTGGACCTTCCCAAACAATTGCACATCACCCCTCACCTCCAAGACCTACGCCTGCTCACCATGCAGAAGAGATGCCAGTCCAAGGTCCTTACGCACACCTTCAAAGCACTCCACGATCAAGGACATCCCACTTCAACCATTGACTGAATTTCCATCAACCCTCTAGACACTTTTGCTCCTCCTCACTCGCCCTCACTCCCGCATCCGCCACTCCCGGAGCAGAGGCAGCTCCTTCTCCTACATCACCACAAAGACGTGGAATAACTTGCCCCTCCACCTCCAAAAAGCTCTCTCCCTGACGGACTTCAGAAAAACACTCAAGACCTGGCTTTTGACGGAGACATGGCATCCTAAACACCCAGATACACCTAGGGGTGAAAGGGCTGCACTCTACAAATAGTGATTGATTGAAAATATAATTGTTCTCTGTCTGTCTGCCATTCTTTTCCAATCCCTTTCTGGCAATGGGAAAATCTAGTGTCATAGCTGGTTTTGCCTTAAGGATGATCACTAGGGGACTTTGGCGTTGTGGAAAAACCACCACTGTTTGAGGGTCTGGGAGAGTCTTGCACATGACATCCAATGTTGCATTGGTGGAGGAAGAAGTCTGGACTCCTCTGGTGATGACATAACTTTCCCAGGACTCTACGGAGATATTGTTAATGGAAGGAGATACTTGTAGTTGCAAACTCAAAAAGACCCTTGTTTTTCATGTCCCATAGCCACACAGAACATGTGTATATATAGGCATGCAGTGGGAGGGCAACTTACAAAATACATTGCACCCTAGAGCGCCCAGGTCTGCAGTGCACTTTCTGCAGCCGCGGTCCGTAATGGGTGTACCTGCAGGGCGGTGACGTTTACTTACCTGTAAAGCTCCGTAATCCATAGATTACTACCCCCCACCCTGCCCCTCCCCAGGTCACCGCCCTGCAGGTACACCCATTACCGACCGCGGCTGACTTTCTGTTATCACTCCATCATACAAGGAGATTGCTACACCATTCTGATTGCTTGTTGAGCAGTCATTAGACTTTTTCTCTTTCCGTAGGACTTGATAAATTAGGTTTCCGTTTTGTAAATCTATAACTATGGCGATTAAGAATTGGTCTGTGCTTATCTGACACCAAGGAGGTTGAGGGTGTAATTATTCAGTGATTTTCCTTTAAGTGTTTCACGTTAAGCTCCTTCGAAAATTAAAATTCATTTATTGGTACGTTTTAAAGATCTGTTGCTTTGTATTGGTGTGTAATATTGAACCCGGTTAATCCTTTCAGTCTTTAAGAACACACAGAGAGTGAAGTTGTGTGGTGCTTTTGCCCTCCCAGACTATCTTGCTTTGTTGCAGCTCAAAGTGGGAATCAGTGGATGTCAGAGATAGTGCTTTAGAGTGATTGAAGAATGTGGAGACCACAGTCACTGCATGGTTAGTCACTGCAAGCCACTGCTATCATCTAACAGATAATAATGTTAAACGTATTGTGTGCTTGATTTGATTTAGAATAGTCTTGTACATAAAACAGATGCTTGCTAGAAGTTATCTACCTTCCTCACTCCTTTAATTTGGTGTGACGTTAACCTAGACGTTTTGGACCAGATATAGCTTTGTATTGCGTAGCCCTTGTGTCACACATGGTGTCCAAGGGCAAGGCAATACTTATGTCAGATTTACTAAGTGATGCAAGGTCACCTTGCATGGCCCTGTGTTGCTTGGTAAATCTGGAGTAATGCAAGGAAGAGGGATGTGGTCTCACGGCTAAACTGCCGACTTTGAAGCGTGGCAACCAAGGTTCGAGCATCGGGGTTGACTCCACATCCTGTGATTCTCAGCAAATCACTTAGGGCCATATGTATCAACATACCCTTTTGCGATTCCTAAATAGCGATTTTAAAATTCCTTAATTGCGATTAGCAAATTGCTAATCACAATTAAGGAATAATTTCCCATTCATTTCTATGGGCAAGGAGGCCCATAGGAATGAATGGGAAATGATTCTCAATTTGCAATTCGCAATTTGCTAATCGCAAATTGAGGTTAATTTCAAGGGTACAGGGGTGTCTCAAGAACACCCTGCTGCACCACTGAAAATGACATGTGTGCGCATATGGCGCATGAGCGTCACATGGCACCATTGGATTTTTAAAAAAATGCTTTTTTAAGAGAATTCGCAACTTACCACCAACTAGAAGTTGGTGGTAATTTGCGATTCCATAAGGGCATTTTGGAATGTATTTTTTCCTTGATACATTGCATTTAAGGAATCGCAGAATTTACAATTCCTTAAATGCAATCGCAAAATAAGGAATGGCAAATTTTGCGATTCCTTATTTTGCACCCAAATTGTTTGATACATACCATTTTGCGAAAATGGGTTCGCAAACGTTTGCGAACCCATTTTGCTTTGATACATATGGCCCTTAATCTCCCCATACCTACCCCAAAAAAAATAATGAATGTGTCCTTGTGTAACGTAGCTGGTGCTTGTGTACAGCACTCCAATACCTTTGGGTCGAGTTCGCGCTATATCAATCTGCAAAGAAAAAAAAAGGAAGTCCAAGTTGCTGACAGCATTCCTCTGCCCTCTGAAAGCTTTCCATGTGATATACGTGGGTGTCCCCTCGCCTTCACCCATGGATTCTGGGGCATTCTTAGATTTGTCATGAGTGGTAAACCTGGGAATCAGTGGCGTAGCTGGGACTTAGGCTGCCCGTGGCCGTGCCCCTGATCGAAGAGCGGGGGGGGGGTGATTCTTGCGGATAGCAGTCAACCGAAAAGGTTATTGAACACTGATAGGATAAACTATGAGAGATATGTCTCAAGTGTCAAATGCCATAGTGTCATATGTTGACACAGGGCTGCTATTTTATTCATTTATGTGTGTATTTATTTATTTATTCATTTATTTGTTTATTTATTTATTTATGATCTTTGTAAGGGATGCACACTGCTGTCAAACCGCCTTAGGATGTTGATTGAGCAGCTGCCAATTGTACAAGACAAAGAGCAAAGAATAATGCACTTAAGGCGAACTGAAAAGACAAATGTAAGTGTTTTTAAAGTTAGGAGTAGGCTTTTAAGGACAAAGGTTAGTGCATGTAAACGTCAATACATATATTGCAAAGTGCCTACTAAAGATGTCAAAGGTTAGTGTATAGGAAACAGAATGTAGACTGAAAAGGCTATGTAAGGCAGACAAAAAAGGCAAACACTAGCACTTATAAAGAACAATGCAAACTGAACAAAAACTAATTTTAGTGCAGTGAAAGCGCCATAATACAAGTCTGTAATAATTGTCTTTTTTAAAGATAATTGTGTCAACCACTCAAACGTGGGGTTAAGAAAGGTTTTATTGATGTGGCAGCTTAATGGGTTTTTAGGAAATGAGCAGTAAGGACATGTCCTCTGCTTTTAAAGTAATCACAAAGTAAGCGCAACCGCTCAGCCAATGGAGCATCCCTACACTGCACACATTTCACTAGGGGCATTAATAAGCATGCATGTCTATGAAGTAGTTGTTGCAGGTTTGAAAGAAGGAGGAGGTAGAAAAGGTTCAAGGAGCACCTTGCACAAGCTTTGGAATGTTGAACTGCTAAAGAGCCCCCACTACAAAATGAACTGCTTTCCAGCTCTCAGAGATAGAGCCCAAAACAAAGTGCTTAATTTGTGCCGGTGTTTTCCGGGGCTCGGCACCAGTATTTATTTTTCAGTGCCCACGAAATGGTGGCGCAGTATGGGGCATATTATCAAGCCGTTTTTGGCCGAAAAGCAGCAATTTAAATATTGCTCCATTAGCAAGGACACACTAACGCGTGTTTCCTTGAGTTAGTAGCCATCTTTTCTCCACTTTGCATGTCAGCGATTATTATCGCTAATGACATGCAAAGTGGGCGTTCCTCACAGAGCAACATGGGTAAACATCGCTAAAACTGCATTGCGCTAATACAAGGATGCCTCAGACCCGTGAATCGATGATCAAAGTCGCGCTAAGGCCCCTTTATCGCAGGATTCTAACTCCTGCTATTAACCCGACTTAGCCATCTGTAACATGGGAGGTGGATCTCAGGGCTAAGTCCACACACACCTATTATCAAGGTTTACATTATCGCAGGTAATTTTTCGCTGCTTTTCTCATGCTAATGCATGTTATCATCCTCTATCGCTAGATTTCACATTGCCTGTGTGAAAAGCGTTAATAATTCGTCGCTAACCCGGCGCTGAAATCCAGAGATAGATGGCGATAATGAAAATCGTGCTATGCGCGACTTGCGATGATTATCGCACATGCTTGATAATATGCCCCTAAGTGTTTTAAGAAGAGCACATTAGCGTACTGTTTAACTGTTAATATGCTTTTAAAAAACATTAAAGCTATGACGTCTAAGGCGTCCTTGCAGTTTTGGTGACCTAGAGTAGACCACAATGTCACACTTGTTGAGAGTGATCAGCACTGCAGTAGGCAATGCTGGTGCAGGCATTCAGCAGTAGGGACATGAGCTGTGGGTATTCTAAACTGCAGTGGACATCTGTGAAATACCTTAGGCCCTGGCATTTATGATTTTAAAATTGAGCACTGCTATAACGCCTCAGCCTTCAAGCTTACAGTAGGAGATTCACAGGCCCGTGGGACCCTCAAGTCCTGCAAGGGTATGGTTTTCTCCATTAACCCCTTCACTGCGGCGGCTACTCCGCCGCAGTGCTAAGGGGGCGGGGCGGCAGCGCGGCGGCCGCATGCTGGTGACGGAACCGCTCAGTCACCAGCCGCGGTTGAGCTCTGCTCATGACGGAGCGGTTCCGTCACGGCCCCGCCCGCTCAATGGAACGTCCAGCGCAGGCGCGGAATTCGCGCCACGCAGGCGCGCCGAGCGGACCGTGACGGAACCGCACAGCGCGACCGCAGCTGATGACGAAGTGGTTCCGTCACCAGCAGGGGAGGGGTTAAGGATTTAAATATGTCTACCAGTAAACAGGATCTCTCACTGAAGAGTTTGAGGGTCAGGTTGTTTAACTTAAATATGAAGCTTCATGATAACGCAAGGTAATGGAAGAGAAGTCTAAATGGCGTTTTTTTGTGAACATCACCATTTTAGATCTAGCTGTTGTTAAAAAACAAGTAAAAAAGACAATGGCTTTGATGTCATCAACCTTTTTGTTATGCTCTGTCCGATGCTCAATCAAAATAATTTTTGACAAAAAAACAAGCGAGGGCTCAGTGTTGAGCCCTGGGGACCCCTGTCGTCAGACTTCTCGGTGTAGAAGAGAAAGGAGGCAGCCATACTTGCTGTGTTCTATTAGCTAGAAAGGATTCAATCCAGTCCCACACCTGACCAGAGATGCCAATGTGAGGCGACCGCACCAAAAGTTGGCGGTGTGGCCCTGGCGTTAGCAGTGGCAAAATCAGTGGCAGGAACAGAAGCAGCTGGTCCTTATGGACGTTGGTGGGGGCTTGACTCACCTCGTTTTTTGTTTATTACATTATTCTCTATTAGTTTAATAGTAAATGGACTCCAAATAGCTGGAATATGACTTTTCCTGGCAGCTGAGGTAAATAAACAAAAAAGCTTTTAAAAAAAAAAAAGATAAGTAGAAGTTGACAAACTCCTACACTTGAGTGTATCAATTTATACTCCGAAACAATTGTGAGTAAACAGATTGCTCTGCATTACATATACCAAGATGCATTTGAGGTGCACTGTTGCAGACTTTCCAATCAGTGTGCGACCCATCTGTTGATATTTGCTACATGCACCTCCCTGCTGAGATACTTTACTATTCCCTTTACTAGTCAATCACACCGCGGTCGGGCAGCAGTGATTTCCTGGGGCCCTCGCCCTGTATTGACCGGAAAATAATCTGGAAATTAAATATGCCAAAACAACAATCATGGCTTGTGGAGTCAGAAACAACGTGCTGGCAAATTCTATTTATCGATGAACAAGGGGGTTCTGGAACAAGTGACCAGCCTTTAATATCTGGGGTTGCATGAGCTTTAGAGCGGCATCGACCGCTGTTGAGAGGTTGACCACCTGAGCTAAACCAGCAGGCCTTGCACCCGACAGACGGCCGCAGTCCGTGCAGGTAACATTGGTAGGGCGGTGAAGTCGGGTAAGGGGGGATTTCGAGAGATGATGCAAGGGGAAAATTAATTATTTAATTATTTAATCGTTACCTGCACGGACCCCGGCTGCCGACAGAGACAGCTCCGTGCTGAGTACCAAAAGTGCAAATGTGTAAACAAAAGTATGTTAAGGGATGCTCAGCACAGGCTGTGCTTGAACTGTCAGGAGCCCTCTGAAACATTTACAATGATTCATTTTAAATGGACAGTTACACTCTTGCCAAGCCATTTATGATTCATCTGTTAAAATATTATATGCACTTAGGGAGGAAATCTTCCTCACAGACAGTGGTCCCTTCTGATGGATATAAATAGTCTAAAATATACTCAGTTCAATGAATGTCCCAATGTCAGCAAGTGCTGTGAAAAGTGTGAGGAGACAGGCTTTTCTACTGTTGATCTATCATGATGCACTTGGCGAAGACTGTTGCAGGCTTGCCAATCAGTGTGCGACTCATCTGTGTGGTTTAACATGATTTATGGAACTCAACAGATTTTATTTCTTTGTTTTTATGCAGCTTGAGCTAGTTCTTCTTCATTCTCCCTGGCACGCTTTCCAAACAGACAGTATTTGATATCTGAAGTTCAGCTCTCACCAGTACACTGGTGGACCTACTGACCATGCAAATAAATATGTATCTTGCACCATGAATACAGCCACAGTGCTAATTTGAACACGTTTTATTATCGTTTTATTTTTCTTGTGCAGAGTTTGGGGGGCGGGGCCAAGGGAATGACAGGCTACAGGGGAGTGGTGGGTACTGCTTTCACTGCGCATGTGGGTTTTGCCGGTCATCTCAGGCCAGCCAAACCCAGCTGCATTGCTGGGTTGGAGAGAGCAGGCAAAGGCTCCCAGTCTATCTGGGAACACAAATCATCGGTGCTCAGGCCAATCCTGAAGCTGCTCTCATCCATGCGGCAGTTTCAGGATTGGCCGCAGGGCAGTATGGGAGCCTGTGCCTGCCTGCATTGAAGAGGGGAGGAGCAGGATAGCGCGATCATGGAGGGCAGCAGTTAAGTTATTTTTCTTAAATTGTCTCTGTAGTCACCCAACCTCGCCCGCCCGCCCAGCCTCTTTTCCCTGACATGAGCCACTCCTGTGTAAATACGATTTTTGCACTATTTGTCAAAATAATTCTCACCGGTCCTTACTTGCCCAAAAGTGGTGGGCAAACACAATGAGATACACGATTAGTGGAAGGGATAATAATACATGTTGAATTAGTGCACAGGTAAATGCCTACCGACTTCAATTCCTGTTTTAGGTGCAAACTCAAAAGGAAATTCTTACCATGTTTGTAATTAGAGTCTTAAGTTTTGAAGGGATTATATCCAAACACCACTAATTGTAATATCACATCTCAGGCCCCTGGGAGTCTAACAAGATCAGGGCTGCAATGCTTCCTGTACCAGAGAAAACAGTTACTTGCTCATAACAGAGCTGCTTCAGATCCAGACCAAGAGATCGAGTGGTGTTGCTAAATTCAGAGACTGGATGTTTTCCTGCCTGCGATGTCAGCCTCTAACATACTTCTAACAGAATCTTTACTAAAAAGGGAATTTCGGATCGATCAATAGTTACCCAACACGTCAGTATGAAACAGTGATTAAAACTATGAACAGTGAGACTTCTGCAACTTCAAAGTTCCCTATGTTCTCTACCATCAGGCTAGAAGGTCTGATTTGCTAATATAGCCACTGCATAAAACAAGCATTGGCAAAGCCATTAGGATTGGCTATTTCAGACAGTTTTTTGGCTTTGCCAATGCTTTTTTTTGTCATGGTTTTTGCAAAACCTTATTCTCAGAAAAGCTTCCTGTCACTGATCAGGCTGAAAAAACACATTGTCTAGAGGCAAACATATTTTTGGCCTCAAAAAACGCATGCATAGAAGCCCCTGCTACTGAAGGATATTGCTTTATGTGTCGATGTGCTCCTTGTGAAAGCACAGAATGCCCTTACTCAGAGTGAAGTCCAACACTGAGGCCCTAATACCTATCACTCAATTGGGTTTTAGGCGCGGGCACGACACAGAAGATAATCTGATCATCTTCTCTTCTTTGATTAAAGCAGCTAATGTCACAAGGGCACTCCGTTGTATGTACCATCGACAGATTTTAAAACCACCTTCGATATAGTGACAGAGGGAGACTTTGGCAGAAGTTGTCTAACTGGGTTATCTTGGAAAATCTTTTAAGAGCCATTAGAAGTCTATACGCTAGAGCCTAGGTAAAGGTAAAAATTACATGCAATAGAGTCATAACCCATAAAATCTGGATCACCTTAGAAGTTAAACAAGGTTGTATCCTTAAGCAACTGTTGTTTTTTCTTTACTTGGCAGACATAAACAAAGCTCTTACGTCTGCGCATGCTTTTCTACCTAAATTTGCCAGCTCCCACATACAGTGCCTTCAGTACGCTGATGATATTTTACTATTTGATCACACCACGGTAGGGCTGCAGCGATCTCTGGAAGCTCACGCCCTGTATTGTGCGGAAAATAATCTAGAAGTTAATTATGCCAAAACACAAACCCTGGCTTGGGAAACAAACAAGTGACATGTCTTAAATATCTGGGTATCTACTTTAACCAGCGTGGTTCCCATGTCACATATCTGTCCAGTCTAAAGGACTCTGTCAATGACAATGAGCTCTAAAAAACTGTCCTCTAAGATGAACGGTCCTGATTAAATGGGCATCTGTAAAGTAATCAATGCCAAATTCATGCCAATGCTTATGTATGGCTCATACATTTATTTTTAAAGGTCACATTTCTTCCTGGCTGGACAAAGGGCAAAGAAGAAGATGTCATAGACGTCTATTCAATCTTATGGATTCTGCATCATCTTCACAGATACGGCTGGAAATTAGTCCTATAAACAATCTAATATGTGGACGGATTTTTAGGATACTATATGAAGCTGATAGCTGCACCCCTAGGGTCCCTTTAAGAAATCATAGGGTGAGGTATTTAAAACAAAAACATCATGTGAGAACCCTACCTGAGGCAGGCAATGGAAGCTCTTGATTTGCTGAATATCTTTAAACACAATTTAACCCTGAAGATGAATGCAAATTGTTGGTTGAAATAGCAAAGATACAATCTGGAATTGAGGACAAACAAGAGCTTTCTCCAAAAGCCCACACCAGTGTATGTGAGACTCTGTATCATTTATTTATTTGTGAGTATTTATTAAGCGCAACCTATCGCTCCGGAAGGAGCATCTTGGCGCTGAGAAATTGAGTGTAGATGGAATGAGATGTTGGAAATTCTAAATAGCGGCCATGACATAGGCGTCAGATTGTTGATAGATCCAGGTCTTCAGTTGTTTCCTGAAAAGGCTCTCAGTCTCAACCAGTCTGAGGTTTAGGGGCAAGTAGTTCCAGACCCTTGCTGCTAGGACTGTGAAAGTTTTTCCGCCCCTAGTTTTATATTTGTACCTCGGGATCTTGGTAAGGTTACCACCGGAGGATCTTAAGGTTCTTACAGGGTCGTAGTGAACAAAACGGTTGACAAGGTATTTAGGACCAATGTTTTTCAGTGCTTTGAAGACTGTAAGTAGAAGTTTGAAGAGGTTCCTCTTGTGCAAGGGCAACCAATGGAGACGGTTTAGTGCAGCTGAGGCTGAGGATTTCCTGGGGAATTTTAACACTAGTCTTGCAGCCGCCTGCTGCACACTTTGCAACTTCTTCAGCGTGGACTTTTTCACTCCCCCCATCAACCCATTGCAGTAGTCGAGTCGGGAGAGTATTAAAGCGACCACGACCGATTTCCTGGACGCGATGGGGAGGAAGTCAAAAATATTTTTTAAGGATTTGATAAGTCCGAAACAGCAACCTGACGTGATCCTGACGTGATCATCGAAGGAAAGGGCTGCATCGAATTGCACGCCTAAGTTGCGTGCAGAGGTCACAGCACTTGGCGGGGCCTCTGAATCTTTGGGCCACCAATCCTTCGGACGGAAGGGCAGATCTTTACCTAATGGTATGATCTCTGTTTTCCCACTGTTGCACTTCAAGTGGTTTTTATTCAACCACTGAAATACCTCCGTGAGACAATTCTGGAAACGCAGCTCTGTATCCGTGCAGTTTTTGTCGATAGAGACGACAAGTTGGGTGTCGTCAGCGTAAGACGTGACTAGGATCCCATGAGACTCAATAACAGCTAGGAGGGGTGCCATATAGATGTTAAACAATAATGGACTTAGTATGGACCCCTGCGGTACTCCCGATGTAATGGTTTTTACGCTGGATAGATAGGGACCTAGTGACACAGATTGGGACCTATTAGTAAGAAAGGATGTTAACCATGCCAAAGCTGTGTCTGTCACGCCAATCTCACGCATCCTGTCAATCAGGATGACATGAGATATTGTATCGAACGCTGCTGTGAGATCAAGCAGGATGAGGACGGCTTTCCTCCCCTCATCCTGCAGGAACTTGATGGAATCGGAGAGTTCTATAAGGGCTGTTTCGGTAGAGTGACTGGGGCGAAAGCCAGATTGCTGTGGATGCAGAATGTTATGGTCCTCCACAAAGGCTTTCAGCTCCCAGTACACTATCTGCTCCGTGATCTTACCTAGAGCAGGCAGGAGTGAGATAGGGCGCATATTAGTCAGGTCTGTGGGGGATTTATTTTGTTTTTTCATTAAGGGTTTCACGATGGCCTTCTTCCATTCGTTGGGAACTACCCCTGAGTTTAAGGAGGCATTAATGATGGCGTTGATATTTGGATTGACTACCTCAATTAAATGATGCAGTATACGAGGAGGACAGGAGTCAGTAGGTGCTCCTGATTTGCAGGCCATAATCGCTTTACGGGTCTGCTGGAGGGAGACTGGTTGAAACCTGCAGAGGGAGTACTGATTGTCGGCTGCCTGCTTCTGGAGTTGTTGAGGGGGAATGGTCGAGGGAGGCGGGAAATCCTTTTGAATGGTAGCAATTTTTTCCCCGAAGAAATTTGCAATATTGTTGCACAAAATTTCAGGGGGAGGGATTACAGGCTGTAAAGCTTTAGGGTGAGTGAAGGATTTTATGATTGAGAAAACCAGGAAACAACCTTTACAACGCAACTTTTACAACGAACTACCATTACAACGAAACTTTTACAACGCAAAAACTTTTACAACGCATACCATTACAACGCAGGATTTTACAACGCAAGTACCTTTACAACGCATACCATTACAACGTAAGTATTGGTAAGTATATAATTATTTAAAAAATATTATATGTTTGGGTTTTTGGGTAAAGGGGTATTTTTAGGGTTCAGGGTCAGTTTTCATTTTTTGGGTAAAGGGGTATTTTTAGGGTTCAGGGTCAGTTTTCAGTTTTTGGGTAAAGGGGTATTTTTAGGGTTCAGGGTCAGTTTTCAGTTTTTGGGTAAAGGGGTATTTTTAGGGTTCAGGGTTAGTTTTCAGTTTTTGGGTAAAGGGGTATTTTTAGGGTTTAGGGTCAGTTTTCAGTTTTTGGGTAAAGGGGTATTTTTAGGGTTTAGGGTCAGTTTTCAGTTTTTGGGTAAAGGGGTATTTTTAGGGTTCAGGGTCAGTTTTCAGTTTTTGGGTAAAGGGGTATTTTTAGGGTTCAGGGTCAGTTTTCAGTTTTTGGGTAAAGGGGTATTTTTAGGGTTCAGGGTCAGTTTTCAGTTTTTGGGTAAAGGGGTATTTTTAGGGTTCAGGGTCAGTTTTCAGTTTTTGGGTAAAGGGGTATTTTTAGGGTTCAGGGTCAGTTTTCAGTTTTTGGATAAAGGGGTATTTTTAGGGTTCAGGGTCAGTTTTCAGTTTTTGGGTAAAGGGGTATTTTTAGGGTTCAGGGTCAGTTTTGGGTTTTTGGGTAAAGGGGTATTTTTAGGGTTCAGGGACAGTTTTGGGTTTTTGGGGTACAGGGTTAATTTGTAAAAATAAATTAAAATTATATTTAAATTAAATTAATTAAATAAAATGAAATTAAATTTAATTATATTTTAATAATTTGAAATAATTTATATTAAAAAAAATATTATATACTTACCAATATTTACGTTGTAATGGTATGCGTTGTAAAAGTACTTGCGTTGTAAAATCTTGCGTTGTAATGGTATGCGTTGTAAAAGTTTTTGCGTTGTAAAAAATTAGTTCTAATGGTAGTCGTTGTAAAAGTATGCGTTGTAACGTCATACATCCCCTGGTGTGCGTCGTTGATGGCTTTAGTGTAGTACTCTTTTTTAGCGGATTTTATGCTTGAGAGGTATAGTTTCCTCTGTTGAACATAGAGGGCTCTGGACGCCTCATCATATGTTTTTCTCCACTTCCTTTCTTTTATCTAGGAGAAGTGTGGCTCACTGGTTAGAGGAGGCAGACCCTGAAGCAGAGGTCAGACCTGGGACCAGGGTTCAATTCCCGACGCGGCAGGGTCTTGAGCCCAATTATCCACGGACTTGACAATTCTCGCTTCGGTGCCTACTTGAATCACGGGTTCACACTCTGCAGCTCTGGGCATTAGCCTGCTTAATCTCCACTACGGCCCCCCTGCGGCGGGATGCCTGGCTTTCACCTTGGGGATGCCCAGTACAAGTATCTCACAGGGAAAAGCCAGGACGGGTTCCCAAGGCAAGCGCCGAGATGCCTACGGGTAATCGAGCGCTATATAAGAACGCATAATAATAATAATAATAATTATCCTACAAAGTAGGTGGCTCTCCGTTAAGGCCTGGGTGTACCATGGGGCGCTTGGTTTCCTTCTGGAACACTTCAAGCGGTCACCTTTAGGATTGGAGTTGTCCGTGATGATTTGATTTATCCAGACATGAAAATTACATGAGTCAACCGACACATCACCCACCTACTTAGGTGCCTCGACCAGTGGTCGGAGGTTTTGCTTAATACGGTCGGACACCTTTTTCCAGTTTATCGGGAAGGAGGGTTGAGAACACTTTATGGTTGGTGGGGCTTGGACTCTTTGTTCAATGACAAAGGGTATAAGACTGTGGTCGGTCCAGATTTGCGGAATGGGAGGGGACATGGATATAGTACCTAGGTTGGAACAGATACCGTCCAACGTGTGACCGGCTAGGTGGGTAGGTGCGGTCACTAATTGGGACAGTCCAAAAATGTTGAGGGTATGTTGAAAGCAGATGGCGTGTGGGTCGTCACACGACTCTAATTGCAAATTCATGTCTCCCATTAGAGTGAAATGAGGGTAGCGTAGCATAAGTGACCCCAGTATTTCACCTAAGGAATCCAAGAAGGGGGTGGCATTGCCTGGAGGACGATAGATTAGGCCTCCCGTGAAAGAGGTGGAGGGATTTAGCTTGATGGAGAAACCAATACTTTCACTTCCTTTAAGATGGCCTAAGTCGAATGTGTGGCACGAGAAGGATTTTTTTATGATGAATGCGACCCCCCTCCTCGCCTGATTGGTCTGTCCTGTCTGAAGATGGTAAAATCAGGGGGAAGGGCAGTGGCCAGATCGGGACTAGAGGAGTTATTGAGCCATGTTTCAGTTATGAAAAGAGCGTCGAGATCATGGCACATAATTAAATCGTGAATGTCTTGGCTGTGACAGCCCAATGAGCGAGCATTAATAAGACCTCCCTTGAAGGTGTTGCCACTATACTTGGGGGGGGGGGGGCGGCGCTTTTGGGCATCACTGTGGACATCCTGGAGGATGTCCATTTGCAAAGTGCACATGAAAAGGGGCCCCACAGTTGACCGGTGGGGAAACAAGCCTTACATGTGTCCCCTGTCTTGGGAAGTAGTGCCAACAGTTCCCCGCTGTCATACATGGTGATGGGCGGATATTGTCCAGCATGCCCTGCGCCCGGCGCGGTCCTGGCGCGGACGGGCGCAGATGGGCTTGCCTTTGGCGCGCCGCTGGCGCGCCCGCTGCGCCCGTCCGCTGCGCCTCCGGGGTAGGTGCTCCATTTTGTAGTGGCCGAGGGCGGGAGGGCGGGAGGGTCCTAGCGCTAGACTGGAGTCCCTGTTCCCAGCTCCTCGCCTAAGATGGCGATCCCCCAGGCAGCGTCCAATCGGCTGCTGGAGGTAAGGTCAGGCAGGGACTGGCGGCTAGATCAGCCCTGAAGTGACCGTGATCCGGGGAAAGCATCATGTCTAACCAGCCCCATGAAATTGGCTCTTAAAAAGATCTCTTGAGACTCAGATTGTGATGTATTCCTATAGGTTCTGTATCGATCCCCCTATTCCTGACCCTATTCTGGTTAACAAATTAACTAGCAGCCATCCCATGATGCAGAAACCGTTATCTGATTAAGCCAGACCACGGCACAGGAGCGCGTTATCTGATTAGGTCATAACGCTTGCCATCTAATTAGGCAAGCAATATTCCTCCAGCCCCTGATAAGGCATACGGAGTTCTCAAAACAAATCAAACCTATGACAACCTGGGAAAATCCCTGCGGCCATTGTTTTGATTTCTCAAAGAACTTCAGTAAAAGAATGTGCTAACGACCAGCTCGTATTACATCCTTATTGACGTATTTATGTCCATCCTTACGTCAATCTCGGCACCTTACAGGTATAAATATTACCGACATTGCCTTAAGCAAACACACGCGGTGGTGACGAGATCGGAGCAGCGAGACTTGCCGAAGCCCAGCAGAGAGCGAAGCCCACTGGCGCTGCCCCGCCTTCCTGACGCGCTGAGAACGAGACGCTGCCTTTCTCCTGCCGAGAAATCCAGCTCCGGCGCTTCCGAGCAGCCCTTGCAGGCAGCTTGGAATATCGAGACCACAGACGAGAGATACCATCCCTCAACCATCCTAGATCTCAGGTACAGAACTGAATAACCCCTTGCAGAGAATTCTTGAGTCAGTCACTTGGCAAAACAAACTTAACTCAAACTGCTACTTTCTACTCCAGCCCACGTATTAGGCTTAGGTCAGGTACACCGGGGTAGGCGTGGTTAGAAGCACTAGTTGAGTACGATTAGTCGAATGTATATGTGTATGTATATATTTTATCCATTTTAAATAGCATATGGCTTAGAAACCATATCAATGCTTTTACAGTATTATTTCATAATTCTGCTTTTATTGTATGCACTTTACTTAACCATAAGTATTGCGATAATATCGATCCATTTCTCTTGTACGAGAAAAGAGACTGATCAATAAACAACATCTTTTATTGAACACGCCCGTCTCTTCCTTTTCTCTACAAACTGGTGAAACTAAGAATGCACGTACTGACTGAGTAAAATAAGTTGTCTTTTGTTTTCACACGACTCTAGAGATACACTCTTGATTAGGGGAGAGCAAAGTTGTCATGTTCTATGGTTGTCAGAAACTAAATCCCTTCTTGTCTATCCAGGGAGGTTCAACTCCTCCTTGCCTATTCGAGAAAGTTTCTAGTGAACTCTGAGCTAGCTGGCAAACCCAAAACTTTAAGTCTAATATCGACAGTAGAAGACCTAGTTAACGTCTGGTCTAGGTCTATACTATTGGAGGTATTATTCCAATGCGCAGAGCCTATTGGGATAATAGGAACTACACTACATGGCGCCCAAAGTTTGGAAAGGCGATAAAACTAACGCAAGACTTTAGAGTAACTCAGTCGTGCTCTTTCACTCAGACCCTTTTTTCCCATAATACTCCAAAGACGTCTGGAGTGGGTGAGAGGTAAAATCCGCCAAACCTCGCAGGAGGGAACTCCTATGTATGGTTCTTGGTTCAATCAACGTTGAAGGATACACTGTTCCAAAATATTGTGCATCTAATCTTTGTTTCCATAAGAAACCTGATCTGCAAACAAACAGAATAACCTTCCTGACAGTAAAATGTCAGAAAGTGATGATGAAAGAGAGAGAGTTAGATTAGCAGCTGAACTAATAGAAGCTGATAATACTCTGCAGGAAAATGACCCGGATATAAAACTCATCCCGGTCAACATAAGAAGATCTATAACGTTAAAACTTATAGAAAATGGACTGACACCAAGAGGTGGTACAGTCATATTCGTAATAGAGGCACACGAATATCGGCAGACAGAGGTATTCTATTCATGGATAAACTTTCCAGCAGCAAATGCTGTAACAAAGGACTTCCACTATTATAAAATAGAGGAACCTCCTAATGAGTACACTCCTTTCGAGGAGGTGGAAGTACCACTAAAATTTCAAGAGCACCTGCTCTTGTTTAATGGCGCCCTAAAACACAACCAACACATCACCAGGCTCGGTCCACTAGGTAGACCAGGAGCAACGTGGCCGGTCCTAGCCGGATACACACCACATCCAGACATTGAAGAAATGCCTGCACCAGAACTTTTAGTACAACTAAAACAATTAATCAAAATATATAGACAATTAGTCCAATATGTAATGCGGACTTCAACAATCCAACCAGCAATTAAAATTCCACAGCTGACCCCTCATCAGGGGAACACAAATAAAATTACACCACAGAACATACAGTCCTGCCTAGGTAAAGTACCAGCTAAACGGGAACAAATACCATTCTGGTTAGCACAAAAAATCACCCAAATAGAGGCGGTATTTCCAGATACCATCCCGGTAGAAAAACACAGGATTCTGACTATCTGTCTTCCAATGGGAATCGCACCACACGTGGAGGACTGTGACACTTGGGGTACAGTCTTTGCTTCCATTTACACAAAAACACATGGAGTTCCATCCATGTCAGTAATACCAGATGTGCTAAAACAAATTCAAGACGAATACGGTCCAGAACCCGCTTTAACTCTCGGTATGAAATTACTAAAAGACTTCAAGCAGGTCTCGGCAATATTACTAGCCAACATAAAAGGAGAAGCAGCGAATGTGGCGATCCGCCAGAGGTTAAAAGAGACAGATATAGCAGACCAACCAGCTGAAATTGCCAGAATTATAGAAAAATCCTATGAAGAACTAGGTAGAGATAGTTTGGGTGGAATACCAGTGAAGCCCCAACTAATTGAAAGTCCTGAAAAAATATTTATTAAAAATAATCTAAACAGTCAAAAGAAGAACTGGGATGGAAACAAACAATCCAATCCAAAAGAAAAAAGATTCCAGTCCAGAGGAAGGTCTCCTCGGCGGAGAGAAAGATCTCCGGACCAAGGACCCAAGTCTCCCCAAAGGGAGCCCTCTGTGAAAAGATACAACCTTAGAAATAGGGATAACATAAAGAAACCTGATAGATATCAAGATTTTGATACACGTCCCTCTCAATCTTTTCAGACTTCCTCGCAGAAATCGGAAAGAAGAGGACGATCGGAACCCAGGGAAGGGCACGTCAAGTCCAAAGACAAGGAACCTGCTCATCCAAATAAAAAATTACAGTTTCCAAAGAAGAGGGTAGCCAGTATTAAAGTATTCAACAATGCCGAGAATACTGAGGACACAGCTGAAAAACGGAGAGTGGGCTCAGACAATGCTAGACAGCGCAGCAGAAGTGAGCATAGCACGCAAAGTCCTTATGAATCATCTGGAGACAGTGGACACGATGAATACATTCAAGTGGAAACTGCAGACACCAGAGTTAGCAAACCTCACAAAATATATGAAATAACTTTACGTATAGAAGGGGATAAGACTAGAAAAATAAGGGGCCTTTTTGGGATAATCTCTCCAAGGGCTATGACATCCTTCTAGCTGAAAAAGATTGGCCACCAGAGTTTGTCAGGGAGTGCCCACATGGCGAAGAAATAATTATGCCTGCCTTCTCAAATCATATTCCAATTCATAAAAAATATACACTTGCAAGAAAGTGGGCAGTAGCTCAAGCTCCTGCTTTATATAAAAATCATGTGGGATGGGATGAGGAATCTCCTCCACACAAAATCCAGTTAAAATCACAACCTACTGCACAAAGGCAGTATCCGATCAAGCAAGAAGCTAAAAAACAGGTAAAAGAAATTCTAGATCAACTAGAATACCAGGGGGTGATTGAAACTTGCACCTCACAAATGAACAACCCTTTGTTTCCTGTCTCCAAACCAGACAATTCATATCGTCTAGTTTTGGATTACAGACACCTTAACTCATGTTGCAAAACTTTTGCAGTGCAAAACTCGCATAGTGCTGCACTAATGAATAACATAGTGCGCAAAAAATATAAAACAACATTAGACATCTCTAATGGATTCTTTTGTCAAAATATAGCACCAGAGAGCAGATACTTGTCAGCGTTCTCAATAAATGGCGCTCAAAAGGAATTCTGTCGGTTACCCCAGGGGTACAAGAACAGCCCAGGATTATTCTCAGCGAGAGTAACAGAGTTACTACAAACATATGATGACGAAGCATTATCTTATGTCGATGACATATACCTAACAGATGATGACTTGGATACTCACTTGAAGAGAGTGAACACCATAATACTTGGGTTCGCAGCAGAGGGTTACAAATTCAACTTTAAAAAATCTAGAATTGCCCATCTAACAGTCCTGTTCTTAGGATATGAATTATCAAGTGAAGGCAAAAGCCTGGCTGACAATTTCCTAGAGAAATGTGCCGTACTCCAAGCACCTAGAACACTAAAAAACCTACAGTCAATTCTAGGCTTCCTAAATTTCGGAAGAACATACATTGCAAATTACGCAGAAAGGGTCAAACCCCTTTATGATCTAATAAAACCAGATTTTAAAAAAACCAATTGGACTCAAATACACACAGAAATTCTGAGATCCTTACAAACAGATATGTTAATTAAAACAAAATTAGAAACACGTGATAACACACGCAACCTTGTGATTCGAGTCATCCCAGGAAGATGCGGATTCACTTACCTGACCTCTAACGAGGGAGAAAAGGTACCAATTGCATTCAAATCACACTTGTACACAGAAGCTGAAAAGAAATTCAGCATTAAAGAAAACAATGTTCATGCAGTTCAAACCGCAATAGCTAGAGAAAAAGATAAAGCTGACGGTAGACACATCACAGTCAGAACAGCAGAATCAGCCTTTGAGGCATTAACAACCCCGTGTAATTTACCAACAACAGCATTGAATCCGGAATGGATACAATGGGTGAATTCCATTACAATGGACAAAGTAAAATACTACTTTGATCCGGAACTAAAGGAACTAAAATATCTAGAATAAGAAAGAACATTCCCTCTGCCAATCGACATTCTGCCATTACGACAGTACGCTTGTGTAATCTATACAGACGGACATGCTCAACCCTCCGTTTGGGGAGAACAAGCATACAACCCCACATGTGAGATTACAAAAGAAGTGTGGCGCGGAGGTATACTAAGACCTCTATTAACAAAGGCACACTCAGTAGAAACTAATTCAGAACAACAGACTGAAATAATAGCATTGAAAATGGCGCTAGATAATGCAGATCGCGAATTCCCAACACTTATAGTGTCCGATTCATATTACTGCGTCAAATCATATAACAGCGATTTGCAGAAAAGGATTCAAAACGGTTACAAAGATGACACAGGTGCAACAATAAAGCAAAAACTGCTTTGGGAACAAATAGTTCTGTTAAAAAGAGAACTACCAAAGACTCACGTGATACACTCACTGAGTCATCAGCGTGATGGCGTTCACGTTGCAGGGAATTCATTGGCTGAGAAAGCCACAATGGTAGCAACTGAATCGGCTTCCGTAGCTAGAAAAAAGCATGCAGTAAAATACATTGACGGTGAAACAATGCTGGCGGTAAAAACGTCATCAAAAGGCGACTGCTCAGCGTTACCGATCAGTTACCCACTCAAATATACATACATAATTGATGCAAACTCCGTTCCTTTTGCTCGAATCCCTGGAGTGGAGGATAGAGTAATTCCAAACATGGACAGGAGAGGCTTGTTAATAGCAGACGCACATATGGGCGAGGGTCTCAGACACCTCAAATTAAAAGATTCTCTGGAAGAATTACAATCAGTTTACTGGTGGCCAGGCATGGGCCTGCATCATACCATTTTTGTAAAAAACTGCCCAAACTGTAACAGAAATCGCAGTGGTGAAAGAAACGGTATATTACCTTGGCGTTTCACACCAGAAAGGATCAACAATAAAAAATAATCCCAATATGAAAAATGCGTCGTATTAACATACAGAGACTAGTTTTCACTTATAATGTAGACACCAACTTTCGGCTGACGCCAGAACTGTTATATCAAGATTTGCAAGTCTATAATGGCATATACGCTAGAAGCATGCTACGTACTGACCAATATCTTTCCATTGCCTCTCGGGTTTGTGGGGAGTGCTTGGCCAGAATGAGCATTGCATTTGCGGGAATCTTCTCACTTCCTTCCTGAGGGATACGGGATGGTGTAAAGAAAAAACCGAAGGCAGAGAGCGATCTATAACAGCAAAGGTATTAGGTTCGGGAGCTGGGTGGGTCAAACATCTAATAAGTGTCCAACGTAGTCTAAACAACCTGCCAAGAAATTCTCTGAAGGGATTCAGTCCGTACGAATTATTGTTTGGGACTAGGATGTTAGTCTTAGATCTTGACAGTCAGACTTCAGTGGTGAAAGAAAAAAGCTTTGATATCAAAGATCGTTTGGCTATTTTGCAGGACTTCATCGAAACAAGAAAAGACCTGAGTAACATGAAGTTGAAACAACAGCCAACAACCACTGAAGAAACACCACTTGTCCCAGCAAGACCTGTCTGGATTCCAAAAATCGGGGATCTAGTCAGAGAAAAGATCGCGGTAAAGAAGGAATTTGGGCCTTCTTACAGAAAAGCAGTTCCTGTCTTGTCCATCAACGGGACAAGATCAGTTGTACTACCGCCGCTTGCTGGTAAAAAGGAGAACCGAGTTGTATCCATCGACCTGGTAAAACCACAATCATGTGGCCGATAACAAACAGTAGGCCAAGTGGACTCCCGATAAGTAGTAGAACACCGAGGTTTGCTACAAGTACAGAGGTGCTAACTAAAAGGCTAATCACATTCGAAACGCCTACAGAACAACAACAAGGACTATGCAACAATGCAATGGAACTCACACCTCTGAAAACCCAAATAAAAACGTTTAGTAGAGACACACCAACCTACAATGAAGTAACAAATGAATATGCAAGAAACAGTAATCCTGAAACAATTAGAACAATTGATAGAACAGCATCCGGCTACTTCATAAACTTCAATGATTCCTCTGAAGACCTCAGTGAATCAAAGACACAGCCATCAACAAAAACCCTTAAAGACAAAGCTAAGGAACTTTTGAAACACCTGAAAGAAACCTATCTGATTTCTCCATGGATTGAATTTTGGGTGTCCTTTGGTGTATTTATCCTCATACTTTGGCTCATCATGGTACTATGCTTGGGACGCTTCATTGAGGGAAAATATGCAAAAATGGACACAGCAAGCCAGAAAATCAACTTGATCCTCAAGCCACACACGTCTTCACACGTCGAGAAAAGAGAACTTTCTTCAGTCAACTTCACAGCCAATCCTATACCGGGTGGGGTAGCATGGGACAATACTGACTATGAAATTTATGGTCCGGTTGAAATCCTCAAATATCCACACCAAATCAAGATCTCGTTGAGTGACTTTGTAAAACCAAACTCATTTGCTGATGATTGGGACTTTGAAAGTATTAATGACATGATGTCTGACCTAGTGATGTCTGCTAAATTTACCAAACATGATTATTTGCAGGGTTCGTCTAATTATGATAATATGTACTGCTACAACCACTATGGTAACCATTTTCTACATAAATCTGCACAACCTAGAAATGTTTTAAATTATAATCAATGGGAACATTGTGCAACCCCTCCAAAAGGAAGCTCAAGAACCTTTTATGACAAATATTCATATTTTTCAGGGTTCAATACAAGTAAAGCTGAAACATTTTATTTTAAATTGTCAAATAAGACAGGAACAAAAACCATGCTTACAAACACAAAATTGATATATTCGGACTCATTTTTTGAACAAATGAATACATTTGGTTTTGATTATTGGGACAAAAATGTGGAAGTGAAAAGTGTTTGGGGTACAAGAGAATGGCAAGTTCAGGGTGTAGAATCATTGTTTAGAGCCTGCATGATCCCAGAACAAATTATATTCTTGAATGACACTATTCAACAAACTACCTGTCTTGGATTAGCCAAAATCAAAGACTTAAATAAACCGTCTATTCCAAAACCAACAATGAACAGCAATAGCTCTGCAGATGAAGAGATAGACGTAAACTATGTATTAAACCAAAACAGAACAAATCCTGATTGGAAACAATGGTTAATCTGGCCCACAGATACTAATAACTGTCAAGACAGATTCCTGAACAAAACACAGGGGTTCACATTGACCAGGCCAGACCCTAGATATTCCCAAAGACAACACCCAGGGATAATCACCACCTACAGTGTGGGCAAACTCTGCCTTCAATGGCTACAAACTTCCACACTGACAGAAATTAAGCAACACCTAACTTCACTTACTGATGGTGCTGACTTGCGTGATTTCATTAAGGGACCGCGCAAACAGCGTCAAAAACGCTTCATAGCAGCCTCTATATATGCAGCTTACAACGAGGCCTGGAAGATAACTTAAATTGAGACAGCAGAAAGTATACGGGAAATTGACCGTATTAATTTGGAAAAATCGCTTTCTGTAGTGGACAATGGGTTAATGACTCTGTCCTCCAGAATTTTTTCATTGGACAGCATTGTGTCTTCAGCAATCGACATAATATCGCAAGACTTACTGTTGTTACAACACGGCCAGTCGCAATTGCGTTCTATTGTACAGCTTGGATGGACGTTACAAAATCTGCGTTCAGGCTATGTGCCTTGGCGTTTAATCAACACAACGTCACTATTCAATATCTTTAACCTTACTGATAAACAAATCAGTATGGCACAAAAGGGTGCTGATTATACAATCCTGAGCATTGAGAAACTCGAGAGATTACCATTGACAATGTCAGAACGACCTGTCATTGAATGGATAATACATGGGATAATTAATATTCCGATATCTGCTTTCAGGTTTCAATACTGCCAAAAATATATACAGGCTGGCATGTACGAAAAATTAGGAAAAGGGTACATTAAGTCAACATGGAACTTGCCCTATTTACATGCATGTGTCAGTAATAAAGGACAGAAAGTGTTTCTTAGTGGCGATAATTGTGCAATGTCACTAAGCGGTACACTTCTGTGTAATGGAATTAGTTTGCATGGAGCCTGTGAAGGGAACTCAAATAACCTTTCATGTCACCAGCTAGGCACACCTGCATCACAGATAGAACCATTCTTTAAAAGACTCTATAACGGGAGTTACATCCTAATTGTGGATCGCAGATGTTGTAGTCTACAGCCCGGGGTTCCTTATCTCATAAGTACGACTGCGAAGGTCATGTGCTGTGGACGCTTATTGTTCCCCAGCTCCTTTCCAGACAGGGAGGCAAGGACATGGCCTAACTTGAAAATTACTTCTATTCGAGTAGATACTTTAAGCAGAATGAAAACAGTGCTTCTTCAGACGCCGACCAGGCTCACGTCATCAAAAGAAACATATGATCTCCTAGTCGCAAGGACGACTGCAGAGATTCACTCATTGTTATCAACTAATTGCCCCATACATTTCGCAGAAATCCTGAATGAAATCTTAAATATTTCTGATACCAGTGGAGTCTCAAATGTATTTAAGACATTGTTTTCAGGGGCATTAACACCATTCAAAGCCATACTGGGTATTTTTCCAGACCTCGTCCATTCGATTTTTGGAGGAGTTCCCCTCATTTTGGGACTAATTGCAGGAATCCTATTCTTGGTCCTTATATTTCGTTATGGCAAACCATGTCACAGACAAAACACCTGCGACAAGGGAAGAAACAATCCGAGCCATTGGATACCAAACCGGATATCAAAAATCCTGGGACTAACCCGGCTTAGAGACCTGAACATGACTTGGTTTCTTTCATTTCGACCGATATGGCAAAGATGTGTTTTACCTGTATTAAGGTGCATGCTGTGCGGAGAAGAATGCGTGTTGGACACCTGTCTGACGCTACAATCGGATGCGCCAATGGATGCAGAAACATTGTTGGGTCCGGTAACGGCTCATGCATTGTGCTGCCCTCAACGGCTGCCAATCCTGATGACGGCATTCGTGGAAACTTCACCACTACGATTGAGGGGTAGTGAAGTTCAAGATGAAAGCAGCATCGATCAGGTACGACCTTCTGTCAGCAATACTAATCAAAACGTCAATGGAGACAATCATGCACATGAATGCATGGTTACATCTTATTCCGAGTTAGTGGAACTCTCACAGGAAGCTGTTGACAGCTTTTTCGGCAGTCTCAATGATATGATGTTCTCACCAGAGCAGAAATAACGACTCTTGAGCAAGCTAGCACACGGCGTTCCCGACACCTTGAATTTGGCCTTCAACTTTAATAATAAAGTAGCAAGAACAATTTTTCCTCCAGTTCACGGACAGCAATTTTTTTAGCAGCCCCAAAATATTTTTATAATTTTTTCGGGACACTTATCTTCTGCTTAAAGTAAGAACTATTCTTAGAGAACTAATTTCTATTTTTAGAAACTTCATAGACATTAGCTGCCCGCTGGTATGTTCATAAATATTTTTGAACTGTGATGAAGTGGTCTCGAACTTTTCTTCTGTATTAAGAGCCATTTCATGTGTAATTCTCATATTCAATTACTAATAATGTATGCATATGCGTGATTATTTTAGCATTCTTCTACTGCTTGAGTGCATATAGTAAATGTGACTATTTTTTTCCCGTATGTTACATAATTTCAAAATGCATTATGTGTATTTTGGGGTGGTAAGGTATACACGATACTCTACAGTATGTTTTACTATGCCTAGATTCGTAAATATGGCCATAGTGAGCGTGGAGTGGGTGTGATATATTCCTATAGGTTCTGTATCGATCCCCCTATTCCTGACCCTATTCTGGTTAACAAATTAACTAGCAGCCATCCCATGATGCAGAAACCGTTATCTGATTAAGCCAGACCACGGCACAGGAGCGCGTTATCTGATTAGGTCATAACGCTTGCCATCTAATTAGGCAAGCAATATTCCTCCAGCCCCTGATAAGGCATACGGAGTTCTCAAAACAAATCAAACCTATGACAACCTGGGAAAATCCCTGCACCCATTGTTTTGATTTCTCAAAGAACTTCAGTAAAAGAATGTGCTAACGACCAGCTCGTATGACATCCTTATTGACGTATCTATGTCCATCCTTACGTCAATCTCGGCACCTTACAGGTATAAATATTACCGACATTGCCTTAAGCAAACACACACGGTGGTGACGAGATCGGAGCAGCGAGACTTGCCGAAGCCCAGCAGAGAGCGAAGCCCACTGGCGCTGCCCCGCCTTCCTGACGCGCTGAGAACGAGACGCTGCCTTTCTCCTGCCGAGAAATCCAGCTCCGGCGCTTCCGAGCAGCCCTTGCAGGCAGCTTGGAATATCGAGACCACAGACGAGAGATACCATCCCTCAACCATCCTAGATCTCAGGTACAGAACTGAATAACCCCTTGCAGAGAATTCTTGAGTCAGTCACTTGGCAAAACAAACTTAACTCAAGCTGCTACTTTCTACTCCAGCCCACGTATTAGGCTTAGGTCAGGTACACCGGGGTAGGCGTGGTTAGAAGCACCAGTTGAGTACGATTAGTCGAATGTATATGTGTATGTATATATTTTATCCATTTTAAATAGCATATGGCTTAGAAACCATATCAATGCTTTTACAGTATTATTTCATAATTCTGCTTTTATTGTATGCACTTTACTTAACCATAAGTATTGCGATAATATCGATCCATTTCTCTTGTACGAGAAAAGAGACTGATCAATAAACAACATCTTTTATTGAACACGCCCGTCTCTTCCTTTTCTCTACAAACTGGTGAAACTAAGAATGCACGTACTGACTGAGTAAAATAAGTTGTCTTTTGTTTTCACACGACTCTAGAGATACACTCTTGATTAGGTGAGAGCAAAGTTGTCATGTTCTATGGTTGTCAGAAACTAAATCCCTTCTTGTCTATCCAGGGAGGTTCAACTCCTCCTTGCCTATTCGAGAAAGTTTCTAGTGAACTCTGACCTAGCTCGCAAACCCAAAACTTTAAGTCTAATATCGACAGTAGAAGACCTAGTTAACGTCTGGTCTAGGTCTATACTATTGGAGGTATTATTCCAATGCGCAGAGCCTATTGGGATAATAGGAACTACACTACAAGATGTGATTTAATTCCCCTAAAATGTCACAAATGTGGTTGTTTAAATGGATCAATGAAACACAACTGCCGCTTAAGTAATTACAAGAAGGAAAGTCTGACCCGTGTGATATGCTGGTGCCCAGCCCTAAAGAAGTTAATATCCTATTGGCTGAAACCGTTGTTCCACCAACTCTGCATAAGGCAATGCAACACGGCCATCGCTGAGTGGTGTGGATATGCAGCTTTCAGTAAGATGTGGAATTCTTTAGAAAAGCAATGAAGCTACTGAATCTTCCGCCGGAGAGCTGTTAAGTCGTGGAACATTTAGACCCTTCTTTTTAACCTTGGAGTTTACACATATCTGGCAAGAAGGGGAGGCTGCCATAAGTCTACCTGTGGTCGATGCAGACCCATTATAGTTGGACCTCTCATTGATCTCCACCTCTAAAAACAAAAAGTAAAAGAAAGGCTAAAATGTACTTTTCCATGATGCTGCAGCAGCAATTTGTATCATTTAAATCATATACTTTCACTCCAGTTTCTGGTATGGTGGCAGTGATTCCCACTAGATTTTAGTGCACATCTAACTCTCTTAAGTTAAATCAGCTTGGGGCGGCTTTGGTTTGCCCATCCTGTATCTCAAAAGAATCAGACCAGTAGAGGACAGCCATAATGAATTTTGCTAATGTGGTTGCAGCGGCACTTTACTCAATCAAAGGTTGAAATTGCACTTTAGGTACCGGATGCGCTGCAGACACGCTTGCCACTTCTTATTGCACGAACATTCAGTGCATTGACCATCTATCTACTGCAGAAGCCTTGAGCAAACAAGTCATTTTTTGATCAATGAAGACTTTCTTTGGCCATGGAAGCCGAGAAAACCTCTCATGCAGAGGTTTAGTTGCTGTCTCAAACTAATTTCTCTGGATTTCCCAAATGGGTTATGGTTACCTTTGAGGATAACATAATGTAGGAATTGAATAAGCTATATTATGTTTTTTGCGCTGTTTTATTGTTTTAAGAAGGATATTGTTTTTATATTGTGATGGTTTTAAATAACTTGAAACAATAGAAAAGTATCTATCTATCTATCTATCTATCTATCTATCTATCTATCTATCTATCTATCTATCTATCTATCTATCTATCTATCTATCTATCTATCTATCTATCTATCTATCTATCTATCTATCCATCCATCCATTCCTTGGGCAAAGTGGACTGACCCATTGCCCAATAATGTATGCTGCAGTAGTCAGAAGAAAAATGTGAACGACACAACAACAGGCCATTTGATGAAGAGACTGACTGAAAGCCCCTACAAGGAGGTATATTATATATATATATAGTTTTAGTAAAATAAAAAGGTCTCATTAACGACATAACTAAACTCATGACTCTTCAGAAGAAAACAACAGTACGTTATGATGTTTAACAGCCTTATTGCTCTGTTATCAATTTCAGAACTTTGCTTGTAAAGACCAAATACATTGCGGCTACAATGACTGTTTATTGTTCTGTTCTTCGCTCGAAGATTACTAAATTACTTGAATTGGATATGTCTGACGTTTTGGAAAATTAGTGGGAGAAGAGTGAATCGAGGTTGTGCTGTATAAATTTGGGAATTTGCAGGGCAAATTGCATCTGGTCACAAAAATGAGCATTGTGCATCGGCCCAGTGCTGTTCATGAGTACAATGGACGTTAAGTGGACAAAAAAAGAGAAATACATAAATAAAAATAAGTTCCATGTATCAATATAGGGACCTGCTCTCTTAAAAAGAGAAAACAATAACAGCAGTGACCAGATCAAAAAGACCACAGATACAGGTTAAAGCATACGACCCTTTCTTAAAACCTTTCTTTAGCAACTGAACTAGGTTGTGCCTTGTACAAAATTAACTGCATACAAATGATTCACGCAGCAGTATATCTTTGACTGAGAAAAAATTAAATCAAAACGAAAACGTGCTGTAATCTGTCAACCATTAATTTCCTTACATTCCACAGAAAAACAGGACTCATTTAGCTGGTAAAAAAATTCTGCAAAAAAAAAGAAGTATTTTCAAGGTCAGGAATTTGAACTCGTAAAAGTGATTTAATGGAGCAAATTCTAGAGGATGGTTGCTACTGAAATGTTATATAATTATTGTTGTTTTCAATTTATGTATAATGTGAGAAGCTAGCCGGGTATATACTGCCCTCTAATTAAAGTGGGCACCTTGCACCAGTCCAAACAATCCATATGGTGATTTAAGAGGTCAAAGATAACCTTAGTATCCAAGTGGTAGCTGTGGAGAGAAGCCTTCAGGCTTAGTCTTGAAGGAATGTTAAGCAGCTTGTTTTACCAGAATGCAACCTTATATTATTGGTTAAATGAAAGGAGAACCACACAGTAGTTATAAAAATATGTATTTATTAATATAACAGTCTCTAGGACAACACAGTATCTCCTTCACATAGATAAACTCCCGCTGCTGCTTCCCTGCGTCCCACCCCCGCGCTCGCCTACTCGCCACCCTGCTCCCACCTCCCAGCTGCTCCTCCCTCCTACCTCCCTATATATGGTGGGCGCTTTGCGGCCACGCCTTAGGTGCGCCTAAGGCAAGCCTGTCTGCGCCCGTCCACGCATGGACCGCGCCCAGTGCCAGAACCCCTGGCCCCCACAAACGCCACGACGCCCGTCTCCACTACAACTCCAACACCCTGCACGCACTCAACGCCCAACGATCACGCACCTCCTGCCTGGCTGCCCGAAGCGCACCCAAGGACCCTTCTCCTCGACAAACACCGACGACACCCTCAACACTGCTAAACACCTGCACTTAAAGATCTACACCGATCCCAACTCCACCCTCAGAGGAACCCTCATCTACAGACACTCCGGACCCCGACCAAAGTTCTGCGACTCCATCGCCGACTTCGTCAGCACACACGCCCTTGCCTCCATGGACTACATACTGCTTGGAGACCTGAACTTCCACCTTGAGAACAACAATGACGCCAACTCCTCCACCTTGATCAACAAATCTCGGACTCCGTCAATCGTCACAACACCCACCCACGCCCCCGGCCGCCGGCCACACACTTGACCCCATCTTCTCTGGAAGCTCCCACGTCTCCTATAACCACATCACCGAACTCCACTGGCCCCACCACCGGTGCATCCACTTCACCTTAGGGAAACCCACCGCACACCACCGCACCAAAAAGACACCTCGCCGCTGCTGGAGCAAAATCACCGAAGACCAGATCCAGCCGACTCCGACGTCGCCGCCCGCAACCTCAGACAATTGATCAACGACTGCGCCAACACACTCGCACCGCTCAAAAAGCTCTCCGACAGCCACAACAGCAAGAAAGCCAGCTAGTTCACTGATGAGCTCTAGGCCTTTAAGCAAACATGCCAAAAGCTAGAGAAGAACTGGAGCCGTGAATGAACACCGGAAAACTACGCAGCACACAAGAACGCCACCTGCAGACACCACCACCTCATCAGATCCGCCAAAAGGCATCATCTCTTACGCCGATGACACCCAGCTGATTCTCTCCCTCACCAAGGACCCCCACACCTCCAAAACCAACCTCCACGAAGGAATGAAGTCCGTCGCCGACTAGATGAAGAACAGCCGACTGAAGCTGAACTCATACAAGACGGAGGCCCTCATCCTCGGATCCACACCCTCGGCCTGGGATGATTCCTGGTGGCCGACTGCGCTAGGAACAGCTCCAACACTCACCGACCATGCTCGCAACCTAGGGGTCATCACCAACTAAACCCTCTCCATGACGAAACAAGTCAACACCACATCCTCCTCCTGCTTCAACACTCTTCGCATGCTCCGCAGGATCTACAAGTGGATCCCCACAGAAACAAGAAGGACGTCACCCAGGCCCTCGTCAGCAGCAGACTGGACTACGGAAACGCCCCCTACGCAGGAGCCTCGGCCAAACTCCTGAAGCGACTCCAACGCATCCAGAACGCCTGATCGTCGACATCCCTTGCCGCAACCACATCACACCCCACTTGAGAGACCTGCACTGGCTCCCCGTCGACAAGAGGATACCTTTCAAGCTCCTCACCCACGCACACAAGGCACTCCACAACACCGGACTAGCGTACCTCAACAGCCAACTAAGCTTCTACACCCCCTCCCACCAGCTCCGCTCCGCCGACCACACCCTCGCTGCTGTCCCCCGCATCTGAAGAGTGACCGCCGGCAGCAGATCATTCTCTCACCTCGCCGCCAAGACATGGGACACCCTCCCCATGCGCCTACGGCAGACCCAAGACCTACTGACCTTCAGAAGACTCCTCAAGACCTGGATCTTCGAACAGTAGCTGCACCCCCCCCCCGCCCCCTTAGCGCCTTGAGACCCGCACGGGTATGTAGCACGCTTTCCAAATGCTATGATTGATTGATTGATTGATTAAATCACAAAGCACACATTACTTAAGCACAGAAATTATAGTAAATAGCACTAATACACAGTGGCCCCCAGGGGAGACCAAATCATAAGCGCCGGGACGCCCCTTTGCTGGGGCAGCTGTGCGCTATAATAGTGTCTATAACATAACATAACATAACATAACATAACATAACATAACATAACATAACATATATCAAAATAGTGGTATAAGAACCACGACTCGGGTCAAGACAGTGTCTAGAGGATGTAGAATCACTGGGACCCCAAGGAACCACCCAAGGTGAGTGAGTAGGCACCCCACGGAGGACGAGTGCAGTGTGGTTACATGACCGCATGCTCTGTACAATTCTATGGGAGGCTCATGGTTGGAGTTTTAGAGTTTAAGGACCGTTACCAGTGGACTTTGAAGAAACCCAGTGGAAGTTAGGAGGTTGGAGAACCACCCCACCCGTGGATACCAAGGTACCTAAGCTACCTATCCCAGGGAAGCTGGGTGCATAGGTCTGAAGTGGCGTTGGAAAGTGCAGTCGAACCCAATGGAGGACTTCGATGAAGAGCCGCTACTGGAAGGAAGGAAAGTGCCCATTGGAATCCAAAGGTGGATTCTTGTAGAAGAGTACCTGAAAGCAGAGAGGACAGAGTCAGGGTCACACAGGAGTGACCTGGGGCTCGGTAGACGATTGCCCACCGATGTTGGGTGCTTCTGATGCGTTGATGGAGTTCTTGACTCTACAGCTACAGGGGCCAGGACACGTCGAGGATGACCAGGAGCCAAAGACGAGCTGTCCCACAAAGGATGCAGAGTACTGAGGGGTTGGTGTCCGGCTGGAGTACAAACAAGCCTTGGGAATGGCAACCCACGCAGAAGGTCAAGGATGTGTACGGTTCGTACCAGCAAGGTCCAGGAGACTCACCACACACATGGGAGTCAGGGAAATCCAGGAGCAACAAGGGGAGCCCAAGAAAAGCAAGGTTGACCATCAATTGGACCCACAGGCCGGAGGCACAGGAGTCGCAAGAGGACCTCAAGCAGTTTCACCAACCAGCAACCCACTGATCAGTCGGTGTGAGGAGGCCAAAGTTCTTGGTAGGTAATGGTGCCAGAGGTTGGGGCTACTCGAAGCCCAATGTACTTGTTCGGAAAATGCCAACAAGCATATACACTTGCAAATGTACACAATGCACAGGGGTTTGGGTATTGCAGCCCCCACAAGGGATTCTGACCTCAAACTTGGTGAGAGGGCACCTCAGAAATCGAGGTTTGTAGACACCCATCCCCTGAGATGCTTAAGCCTTCAGAGTCCGCAGGAGCTCAGGGTCAGCAGACCGGACTGCAGTGTTGTGGTTTCTGCAAATGCAGGGGAGTGAAAGGAGATATCTTTGGTTTTCCTTGATGCTCCACAGGTCCTGCAAAGATCCTGCATGGTGCACGGGCACAGAAGATGCTTCAGACTGAGAGGGTGACGAAGTAGGACCCAAACGAATTCCAGCGAAGTCCAGAGTGCCCAGACAGTCTAAGCTCAGTGGTTTCTGGTTCAGAATCTTGTAGACGTCTAATCTAGAGTCCTACTGCCAGGTAAGCCCTTTGGTACCCAAGGAAGAGGGTTGGACAGATTCAGAGGAATCTCCCAGGGGAGGGTCTGGACAGTGGGGAGGTTCCTCACATGTCCTATGTACAGTTTTGCACCAAAGCAAGAGCCAACAGCTCCTAGGACTGGGTTGGACTAGACCATGCACAGGGACACCAAATGTGCCCCTCATGCAGACTTTCGGTCGCTGGCAAGCGCACCCACCCAGCACTAATACACTAAATCCTGTCTAGGAGGTGGTCACACCTCCCTGTGACAGGATGCCTATTGTTCTGCCTTCCCCTGCTCAAGCTTCGCTTAGCAGCAGGAAGGCAGAAATGTGTCTCTGGTCGTCAGAAACCATTTTGTGCTGCCTCGGACTAGAAGGATGGTACTGGGAATACCAGGGACTCAATGAAGCTCGCTTCTGAGGGGTGGAATCATACCTCCCACACCCCTTACCAGTGTGGGGCTATGATTCCAACATGTTTGACATCAAACATGATAGGGTTTGTTTCAGCCGTTTTAGAGTTGGTCATCACGTGGTCGCATAATGCTGCTCTATATGTCGTAAATGGCTGCTTCACTAACAACCCGGGAGAATGGACTCCATAGGCTGCAAGGGGGTCCTGTTCATGCAGTGGCACCCTCTGACTTAGAACTAAGCACCCTGCCTTCAGGATTGTTAAGGCCTGATATAGGGGTGACATAGGTTTTTAGTGTAGTGACCCTGAGATACAGTAAACCTATATCTTAAGTAAGTGGTGCATGCACCAACCCACACAGGCTGTAATGACAGACCTGTAGTTTCCATTTTGCATGGCCTCCAATCGGTGGCATAATAAATGCTTCAGCTCATGGGTGGCCTCTGGGGTACCTATGCCCTGGGTACATGGGTACCATATACTAGGGACTGACAAGGCTACCCAGCATCCAATCTGGAGTGTATCTAAGTACATAATGTAACAGTTTAGGGAGAAATCAGATAGACTGGGGTCCTGATTAGCAGGATCTCAGTCAGACTAGTCAAAAACAGTATCACATTTAGCAAAACGTGGATTAACCATAAGACGCAGATCCTACTTTCCTACGTGTAATTTTCAACATCCTTACAGATATTTTAGAGGGTGTTACCCTTTGCAGTAGGGTATGGGAAAAATAATGTTTTTGATGAGATGTTTTGAAACTATGTCTATTTTATTGTCTGTCTTTCATGCATAATTACAGTGGACACTCTGGAGGTTCCAATTTTCGCAGGTAGACCGTCCTCTGCAGAGCTGCCACATACAGTGCATTGAATGGTCTGTCCTATTCATGGCAGTTCTCCCAATGCACATCTGAGCCCATAGATTCCAAGGAATGGAAAATCAACAGTTGCTTTGACACACAAGAGGAAACTCTATGCATGCCAGGGTCTGATTCAGAAACAAGATGGTACTTTGGGTTTTTACTTCTCAAATACAATAAAAACTGCAGAGTGGTCCATGACAATATAGCCGCTGAACTGGCATTCAATTTTGACAAAAGTGATCTCAGCATAACAAGGGAAGCACTTTAGTAAAATATATCACAGCTAAGTGGATGGGGATCTCTTAATAATGCAACCTTTACTAAGAAGGTAGCACCAGCGGTCTCTGTTGTCATGGCAACCTAGCAAACCAAATGCTCTGACCTAACTTCCTTCCATAAATGCATTTGATCAAAGATCTCCAGAACACTTCCTTTTTAAGTTACAAGTCTTTGATGATTTGTGAGCATTTGGTGGAAAGCCCATCACATATGGCTGGCAAATACAGATATTTTATCCGGCCTTAAATACTTCTCGACTATTGATCCATAGTCCTATTTAGAAACCTTTTGCTGTCCCTTTCAAAATGTTTGCTGAGGCAGACGTCTTGTGAACCAAATCCATTCAGTTTGGTACTGAAGGTGGGACATATTTTCGCGTTAAAACTGCTCAAATTTCAGAATTCTTACCTAGGCTGAAGCTCTTCTTTAAAAAAGACGCATTCCAAGAACTGAAACTAAATTGACCACCGTTTTATTGAACACTTGTTTCAAAGTGCCAGGCATTCTGCCTCATGCTCGCCTGAATTTAAACAGAAAATGTATTTCTCAGGGAAAAATGCCAGACAGACAAATTAAAAATAATATCACTACTCAGCACTAACGTCTGATATATGGCTAACGAGTCGTTGGCAAACTCAAGCAGCTTGTCATGGTTGCAGCAGCCAGAAAAATCGTATGGATCTGGCTGTTAGAGACTGTCCTGTTACTAAACGATTGGTCTGCATCTCAAAGCGGAAGGAGCATCAATAACCCCAAATGAGACATGCACAACTCCCTAAGACTGAACACCACACAATGATGTTGGACTTTGGTGGAATGCATCTTGGCACCTGGGCCCAATGCAAGCCATAGGGGGACCAGGAAGGGTTTCAGTGTCAGTGCTTGCAAGTTCAGAGGCTTGTGCTCCTGGCACCAGGGTAGGTCAGGGACCTAGCAAAGATTTACATTAGCCGAATGGCTTCAGAACATGTCTAGGGGCATAAGAAGACAATGCTCCTTCAACTGATGCCAAAAGAGGCCAGGGATTGCCGCATCTCTATCCCCCAAGGATCCCACTGTGCAATACTGCACCCAGATCCAGGGAGGGCAGGTTAAAATATGTTTATAGCTGAGGATGCTCGGAATGGGGATTCAGTCAGAGGAATTTTGTGATTATTAGTCCTGAAGGAAGCACCCCGAGCCATATTGTTGAATGTCGGTACAAAAGGGGGTGGTGATGGATGGAGCATCTGAACCAATCAAACACTCACACCCAGTCAAAAGATCTGGGTTTGATCCATCACCGTTCTTTAGCCCACTCTGCCACCCCAGTTCAGACATGGCTATATTATTGAATGTCCCCACGCTCAACAGACTACAGTAAAGTGGGGTTCTCTGTTTAGGCCTAGTAAGAGTTACGGGTCAGAACCCGTGTCTCCTACACCATATACCGCATAGAACCACATTACCCCTCTATGGATGTTGGTTTACCAAAAATGGCAATAAAAACGATCAAGCACATTTTGACTACCTATGTCATCCTAGGTTTGATTATTTCTCACCCTAAGGCACTCAATACCTATTTGCTGCTGTGGGGCACGAGCGTGGCCAGGAGTGGATAATACAGAAAGGAAACTTTTAGAGCTTTGTTTACTGCCTCTTAAGGGCATCCTGAGAACTTGTGTAGCAAAGGCAGCGCTACAGGTACAAAAAAAGTACTTAGAAGTGGCAGCTCCTAACCATGGTTGCTCTCAATTAACATTCATGATCCTTTTTACTCCTCAATGTACTAGACTGAATAGGTTCAGAACAAACATTAATTGATATCAATGCACTACCACCAGCAGTAATACCATGTGCACTCTTTCTGTGTCTTCATGCTCCATCGCAGTCTTCTTTTGCACAAACCATAAACCTTGTGTGTCTTCATAACTTGTACATTTGCAATTTTTTCTGTTTGTATCGTTTATGTAACGCATGTAATCCTAAGTCCTTATGTATCGCAACTGGTTCTTATGTAAAGCGCTCTGACACCTTCAGGTAATGTTCGCGCTATATAAATTGCATTAAATAAAGTAAATAAATGTATACATCCAACCCAAAAGACCCTCAGCAACCAGTCTCTCACCAGCTCTCTCAGTAACCTGACAGTTCATGGCTTGCACTTGATGTTGATCAATGTTCTCTTTGATTTCATTCCCAGCAAAGACTTTGCAAATCGCATCTCTACTAAAAACTTTGATGCTGTTTATTTTCACAGACACCTGATTCATAAAGTGTGTTTTGCACATCATCAAAATCCTGATCCAGAAGGACTACATCACCAAGCACATTGACTGACCAAACAAAACAGAAGGTGGCATAGAAAGTATCCATTGGTTTTCGAGACCATGCACTTTTCAGCAACAATTAACCTTCAACTACTGTGAGCTCCTCTCCTGATACTTTGTTATGTTTAGCACCCAGACCAATCCACACCACCTAATCTACCAACCTCAATGTACCAATCTAGCCTTCAATACCAAGATTGAAACTATTATCAGAGCAGCCTCAAAAAAACACTTGAACAAGATCTTTTTTGGGGACTACAACCTCCTAAGCAGTATATCAAACAAGACCATGAAGGATTCCTATTTCAGGCTACTAGACAATGCGGACATTTCTGAGCTCTTCATACTACCTACCCATAACAAGGGTAACACCCTAGTTATCATATTCACCTTCATGACCAATCTCACCACATAACCATTACAACACAGACAAGACTAAACATACAGGTGCCAAAGGCTTTGGCCTACTACAACCCTCTTCCATCTACCACAGTCAGCCAAAGCCATAGAAAACTATGAGAGGACATACCCAGTACAAGTCTGACTACCCACTGTACTATCCACAGGAAGCTCATCAAAGTAGCCAGGGCCCCCTTCCACAAGACCAAAGCCTGCAGGGCCAACAGAAGAAGGGTTCAATTGAAATAGGTCAAGCACTATGTTACTCGCATGTCATGTTGCCCAGAGTATTTACCAGTAGCAGAGTTTAAATAAAGCATTCCCCTTCAATTTAATTTTGCTCTGTGAGCATCCTAAGAGTGATGTTTCTGCCTACACACTGGCCCATAACTCAATGTTACATAGGTCCCAAGCTGCACCTCAATGATGGTGCTCTACAAGGCTAAAACTGCCCTGCAGTAGGATGTAGCATGATCAGAGAGGATATGGCCAGCAGTTTCACGAATGGCTGTACCTCTAGCATCACCAAGGCTGATTTTCATTTGAATGGTCATATAGTGGCACTGTGAGCTCAAATAAATGATGAGTATATGGCCTAGGATAACGAGTACTGACTGGCATAATATGAAGAATTCCACATAACTTCTGTAGCATTTGTTATCTATAAAGTGGTGACCTAAGACACTTCACCTAACCTGGTTAATAAGATGAAGTAATTTACAGCCAGATTCATCAAGCCAAAATCGGTTCACAGATTCATCATCCCAAATGCAAAAGTCGCAAGTCTAGAAATCGCTAGATTGCGAATAATTGCATTTAAGGAATGTCATTTTGAGATTCCTTAAATGCAATTCATGAACCATTTTAAAATTGCGAATTCGCAATCTGGGGCCGCTATTTACCGCGAAGTCTAACTACGTGGTAAATAGCGAAAACTTAGAAAAATGCACTTTAGTGCATTTTCTAAGTTGTATGTTACACACACACATGTCCTTTGGACATGTGTGTGCGCAACACCAGTGTACATTACCATTTCAGGGGTGCTACAGGGAGCCTGGCACCCTTGAAATCGCTTCCTTATTTGCGATTTGCTAATTGCTAATCGCAAATAAGGAATGACTCCCCATTCATTCTTATGGGCCTTTAACCCAGAGGAATTAATGGGAAAGCCATTCCTTATTTGCGATTAGCAATTAGCGAATCGCAAATAAGGAAGCAGTAGAAATCGCAAAAAATATTGCGATTTCTACATGCATCCCGTTTTGCGAGTCTTTAATAGCGATTCCTTAAAATTCGCTATTAAGGACTCGCAAAACAGGACTTTGATGAATCTGGGGGTTAGTTTGACATAATTGACTCAAGGTATGGGTATCATAAATGCTGATCAGAAAATGTCAGAAAGAGGAGACAAGATGCCAGGTGTTCCTCTGCTATGCTCAGAGGGTTCAGAATGCCCCACCAGTCCAGATGTCCAAGGCTCTGCCCTTGTCCACATCTGAAGGCAGATGGAAACCCATCTCATGAAGCAACATCTCACTGCTTAACCCGCTGTTTACTAGACCATTCCTCAAAAACACCAAATTCAACACAAATTCCCCTTACCCCCTTATTCCACTCCTTAGCAGCCTGGCAATGCTCTCTCATCACTCAGATCTTCCCTACATGTCTCTCATTTGCCCCCTCTATTTCTATCTCCTGCCCTTCCTGCTTCTTATTCTCCTACCAACCCCAGCCTTCTTCTGCCTTCTTATCCTTTCAGCCTTCAGACTTATAACACACTTTCTTGTGTTAGAGCTAGAGTTACATACAGCTTCTGTTCTATCTTAAGAAATTCATCAGCAGGTTTCCTAACTTTTTTTCAAATATTCAAAAATAATGGACAACTTTTTATATGCTCAGATGTTAATAGGTATGGCCAGTAGTAGTTTAGCTGATTATACTATTTTAGATTTTACATACCTCTTAGTTATTTATTTATTTAAAAAGTTTTATATAGCGCTGGCTAGACCCGGAGGTATCAGAGCGCTTTACATGAGCATCAGATCATAGTTACAGGTTACATCGTTACAAAGGTTACACAGTTCTTAGAGCATGGCAACATTGTTACTTGTAAGGTCGAGATAAACAATAAGCACAAATACGTAAGGGGAAAAGAAGGCAAGGTGAGAGATTCAGGGGAGGGGGTTGGAGATGGGGAAGTATATAGATAATGAAGGTGGAAAGAGGAGGGGAGGGTGAGAGACACAGCATGGGGAGAGGAGGGGAAAGATGACGGGGACACAAACCGGTAGACGAGTCAAGGCAACATCCAAAGTCCAGTAAGCTGTGATCCCAGGGGAAGTGGTATCCCTTCCCTATCTCTATTGCGAGAGGTTCTCTCAGAGGGGTCTCTGAGACTCCAAGGCCTACATACTGGATCCTTCCCCAAAAAGGGGAGAGGGAGTGCTTTGGCAAGGGGTGCCATACCATACCTCAAGTGTGAGTGGCTCCCTTGGCGCAGTGGACTCACTCAGCAGGTTCGCTGAGACTCCAGAGTATAAATATTGGATCTTTCCCCAACAAGGGGAGAAGGAGTGCTTAGTCAAAGAGCACAAAGAACAGGCGGTAGGCAGAGTAGCAGGCAAGGGGAGAGATTCACGGGAGAGAGGATAGGAGCTAGGGAAGAGACAATAAGGAGAGACGAAAAGAAGTCTGTCTAAAGACCGACTGTGTAGGTGACGACCAAGGAGGGAATCCACGGCCCATCTCCCCTATAGCTAAACTAAGTAGCTCCATCGGGCATCAGACAAAATAGTTCAGTCTCAAAACATTGAGAGAGGAGGGAGGGTGAGACATAAATAGAGGGAGGATGCAGTAGGAGACGACAGGAAGTGCAACAATGTGGTTCAACAATATACTAGAAGAAGATCAACAAGTAAACATTAAATCAAATAATCAGCAATACAATTAGGGGAGGAGAGAAAAGAGAGAGAAAGTAGTGGGGCGTAGGGGAGGAGGGAAAGTGAGGATAAGGGAAGAGAAAACCGTAGAGACCAAGGAGGGAATCCACGGCCCATCTCCCCTATAGCTAAACCAGGTAGCTCCATCGGGCATCAGACAAAATAGTTCGGTCTCAATACATTAAGAGAGGAGGGAAGGAGAGATATAAATAGAGGGAGGATGCGGGAGGAGATGACAGAAGAGACAGAAGGAAGTGCAGCAATGTGGTTCAACAATATACTAGAAAAAGAACAACAAGTAAACATTAAATAAAACAGTCAGCAATACATTAGGGGAGGAGAGAAAAGAGAGAGAAAGTAGTGGGGGGTAGGGAGGAGAGGAGAGAGAGTGAGGATAAGGAAAGAGGCAACCGTAGAGACGAAAGGAAGTCTGTCTAAAGACCGACTGGGTAGGTGACGACCAAGGAGGGAATCCACGGCCCATCTCCCCTATAGCTAAACCAGGTAGCTCCATCGGGCATCAGACAAAATAGATCAGTCTCAAGTGGCCTTTCGGCCAGAATAAATCTTTATGGTCATAGATCATGGTTGCCCAGTTTTGTAGCAATATCACCAATGCCTTTGTGGTTTATGTAGTCGTAGGATGAAATCAGGCACATGGTATGTTGTAAATAGCTGATAAATAAGCCACTCCAAGATGGCTGCTAGCTTATCCAGCGATAGTATGGCTCAGGGGCGCTCAGGGGAGTAGTCCTATTACTCTTTCCATGAATCATACCTCTCGGAGTGTAGTCCTATGTCCTATGTCGCTGTAAATTGATGTAGGTTCCAGTGTTTTGTCTCAGGGGAGTAGTCCTATTGCTCTTTCCATGAGTCATACGACCCTGAGTATAGTCCTATGTCGCTGTCCATAGATGTAGATTGCAGTGGTTCGTCATTTGTATCTGTTTAGTGGCCTGTTGTGATACGAATCCTAGGTCTTGTCTCTGCAGTTGGTTTGGGGTAGGTAGTCCTTTCTCTATTTAGTTAATTGTGCGTGCCATTTTGGAGATGTTGTGCAGTTTTCAGCAGGCACACAAACAGGGGCTTCGCACTGAACACCGGACAGTCAATGTTGTCAATTGCACAAGCACCGAGTAGCGCAGTCAGCGAGCAAAACACAAGGGGGGGGGGTAACTCCCAGGTCATGGCTGGTACACAGGGGTAGCGAGGGTCTAGCTCATCCATCGACAAATCATTGTGGCAGCCAGTTGCAAGAATGATGATGTGGGCACCTAGTATGGAGGGAACACTGGGCTGATCCTAACTACGGTGTGTCCAAACACTGAGCCTCGTTTCCTGGGTGCTCGCGGCTGGTGGAGGCGGGGAGGGTTAGTCTCTGTGAGTTGCGGGGTAAATCGACTGTCCACAAAGGTAGCCTCAAAAACAACGCGGAGTTCAGGGATGATCCTGAGCACTTGAGGTTCCGTAAAAATTATTACGATGTTCTGGGCATTACCGAATATAGACGAGTTTGGTATCTACGAACCGCAAATGACGAGTTCGGCAAGTGTGCGAATTTTCGCTACACTACCTGCCAGGGTTCGTCTAATATTACGTGTTCTTCATCTGAACCCTCGGGTTCCATTTTAGATACGGCATCCATTTTGTTTCTTGCCCTCACGTAGTCAGCGAGCAGGTAACTGTTCGCCCCTTGACCCTCTAGTTCCCAAGCCTTGCGGAAGACGCATATTCCTTTCATGCGTCTTTATGGCCGGAGGAATGACACAGCAAAGGCAGATGGCACAGCTTGAGGGTAATCTGGTTGTACCGGTCTATTGTGACAGCCTTACAGGCAATGGATCCAACTCTTTTGATCTCGCGATCATGCTTCCGATATTACCCCCACACTCTTTTCTCTACACGTGTCTGACTTCCTTGCAGCTGCTCTTGTCTCTCCTTCTTGGTCATTTACAACTCTAATGGGTGTGCCTAATGGTGGGAAGATGTACTTTTACAGTTGGGAACCGGCATGGCTATTTGTAATGATGTTCCGGGATTCTGAACACATGAAAGCGACCTCTTTGAAGCTTTATTGTGGGAACTGGATTGTAATCTTTTGTCCACATGTTATGCAATGGCAACATTCTGTATAAAAGAGAGCGACCTACATATACAAATTTGAAGCAGACTCTCAGAACCTACACACTGTTGTACTTCTTGTGACTTTTGCCTCCCTGCAGTAATAAACGCTGATCTTTGACGCCGAAGGAAGTATCCCGTGTCTCTGTAATTTGTGCGCCGAAACAGGTATCCCATGAAGGTTATAGGTGTTGTTCCCTGGCACCGCTGGTACTGTTAAAAGTCCAGTCCTTCAGTTGGCGCCCAACGTGGGGCGACTTCAGCGGTACCGGTCCAAAGCCTGATGATCGTGAGGAACTTCGTGTGAAATCTCCGAGGGAAGGTGCACCCCGCTTCATCGATCCTGTTGTCGAAATAAGTGGCCCGAAGTTTTTCCCTGCGAAGATTCCCGCCTCCTGACGGCTGCGACGGACCGATGCCCTGACTGTCGACCTGTCTTCGACGCCCGGCGCAGACCTTACGTACAAGCGAGACGATAGACGGGCCTTCCTGGTGACGCCATTGAAGTTCTGAGTTAAGTATTTGTGGGTCGCTCCCAGTCCTTAGTAGTTGTTCTAGCTTCTCGAAAGCTTTGTTGTAGCCTTTAAGGCTTTGTTGTAATAGCTCACTGAGCTTTGTTATAGCCTCCTCAGGCTTTGTTGTTAGCTCTCCGAGCTTTGTGGTAGCCTTAAGGCTTTGTTGTATTGCATGGTTCCATTGCATTTGTGGTTCTTAGTATTGGTTCTTAGTATTATTTGACAGTTGCAATTGCCAAAAACCGAGGGTTTTGATTTACACGAGGTTTTATTGCTTCGGTAATCCTTGAAGTTTGATACTAGGTTAGTGTGCACGATGCCTAGCCATAGTGGTTTGTTTCGTATTTTCCAATGTTGCGCAATGGATTCCCGGTTGGAGGACTCGTGTCCGATACCTCCAGTTGGAACTCCGATACATGATCTTTATAGTCGACATGGGGTGGGTCCTATAATATATAATGATTACTGGGTCCGCTATACAAAGAAAGATGGTGACCTTAGATGGCCACCACATGGAACTTTTGAACTTTCGATTTTAGACAATCTTGAGGCTAAATTATTTTTAAAGAAAGCTAGGCCAGCTATGTTTGATTCCTTTCGGATATGGCGTAAAGAGGCCAAGCAGAAAGAAATCAAACAACTTAAAAAGGATCAAAAGCCAGGGTTCGTTCCGATAATGCAAACTATACGAGAATGTAAACAGGACAAAGAAGAAAAGGAAATGGAAATCTCTACTAGATTGCATCATATGAAAATAGATAAATGTTACCCAGTTTTACCGAATAATCTAGAAAAGAAAGAAGAAGATTTGAAGGAGGATTCCTTGCTGTCATATTTGATGAAATCACCACCTCCTTATGTACAGGGTGCTACTGCTCCTGTAGCTGCTCCTGTAGCTCCTCCTGTTGTACCCCTTGTTGCTCCAGAGGCTGCGGGTCAGCCCGTTGTTAACACTACGTTTGTTCCACCTCCTGTCCTTGTTCCTACTACTCCTGTACCTGTACCTTCGCAGACTGTTGTTTCTGCTTCTCCGACTATCTTGTCAGTTCCTACTATGCCTTCCTTCACCTCTAGTGTTGTTGCCCCTGTTTTTCTTTCTCCTTCTGTTCGTAAGCGTGTTCCTAACTCTGTTGCTACCCTTTATTCACCTCTTTCCGGTCCGTTATTTTCGTCTGACTCATCTGAAACTCCTCAGAGACGGAGTCAGATCCCTAGTGGTAGGGAGAAAGAAACGTTAGTAACCATGGCACATAAGTGGATAAAACATCCTGCTAACTACACTCCTCGAGTGGTCTTCGACACGTTTTCTCAGTTTAATGAGCCTACGCAGAGATTCGTGTTTGAAGAGATGTGTAACTTTTTGAGGGAAGAATGGTATAATGATGATGTAGATAATGTACCATCCGACATAATTGAACTTCAGAGTCACTTTTCGAACGGTATGATTATAGGAGACGATGTACGACGTGCCGTGGAACGCTTATTAGCGTTCAGATCCACAGCACATTCTCAGGTGTCATCAGATGATACCACTGAGAATTGGAAAGCGGTTCCTGGTCAGTATCCTATGAGAGAGGTTCCGCCACTGTGGGTGCCTGGTGATCCGCAAGCTAACCCTGTGGTTCTACCGCATTTTCGAAGAGTGTGGATACATCTTCCATGGAAACGATCGGAAGTTTTGCAAGTGAAGCAATCCTTGCCCGATCCGCGTAAAAATCCGGCTGGTTATTATAAGGAGTTATCACAACTGGTAGAAGCTTCTATTATGAACCTTGCCGACATCGACATGTTGTTTGGCAATGTTGTACCGCAACCAGTTTGGGCTAAAATTCGTCAAACCAATCACGCAGTTGAATTAGGGGGTGATTGGGCTGCACTGCTAGCAGCTGATGCATTACAAGTTGGTGGGGCTAAACCTGACCAGTTGATCTTGGATTTGCCTCAGAAAATAATTACGCTCATGAAAACTCTCATGCCAGCGATGAAGGTGAACTGGGATAAGTTATCAGCTTGTAAACAAAAGAAAGACGAGAGTGTCTCAGATTTCTTTACAAGGTTTGAGGAAGCGTTTGTCGACCACAGCGGCCAGGACATGGGCGCTGAGGGAGGCCAGCGGTTATTTGTTGACAAGTTCGTATCAAATCTGTTGCCTGAACTAAGCAACAAATTGAAGAATTCAGAGAGTGCGTGGGCAGTTTCAACCCCTGCACAAATACTAGCAACGGCCCAGTATTATGAGAATAGGGAAAAGGAAGAAAGTGATCGTGTAGAAAAGAAAACGAAATAACTCAAAACGAAGGTTTTGTTGCAGCAAGCATACCCTCCACGATCAAACCAAAATGATTCACAACAGCAGTATCGACCACGAGCACAGCCCGATAGGATGCAGCCGCGCTCTGACAACTTTGATTATAGATCTTCACTTGGGTATAATCAGTGCGCATATTGTAGGAAAGAGGGACATCTAAAATATGATTGTCTTGCCTTACGGGACCGTCTGAATGGTGTGTCGACACGTGGAAACCGTGGTGGTGGTCCTCAACAGGCACCACGTGGTAGAGGTCGTGATTCATCCCACAATCAGATTGATCGTCATCAAAATCAATCGGATGCGAATAATTATTTTGACCGGCGAAATACGGGGTCAGTTCGATCTGCACAGTATAATGTGGATGATTATTACGTAGAGCATGAGACTGTTGTAAATGACCATTACTAGGACAGCCAACGACAAAGAGAGGGAGTAGTGTCAGTTCCGGTTGATCAGAGTGGGCCTTACGTTGCAGTGGCTACATCGGGTGTAGTTGAGCCTTTTCTGTTAGACACTGGTGCGACAAAAAGTTCCATCATGCATTCGAAACTCCCTGGCGCACCTTTGTCTGGCTTAACGAACGTTTCCGTTGGATTCTCTGGCGCCCCTGTTAGTAACCCAGTCTCTAATCCTTTGCCTCTTATGATTGGACCTCGTGAGCTAACGGCTCCACTGATTCTATCTACAGGTTGTGGTGAAAATCTTTTGGGCCTGGATTTGTTGAAACGATTATATGAACAATGATTCCGGCATCTGCCTCCTGGTTCACAGTAATCGATCTAAAGAATGCTTTCTTTAGTATTCCGATTGCCGAGGAAAGCAGAGACCTATTCGGATTCTCATTAGGTGGTCGCAGTTTTAGGCTAAAACGCGCTCCACAGGGCTACTGTGAGAGTCCGTCAATCTACAGCCAAGCACTTAAAGGTCAACTTGATGCCTTTGTAGTACCTAAAGGTGCAGCTTTGATTCAATACGTTGACGATCTTTTAGTGGCAGCTGATACAGAAGCTATTTGCAAAACGGCTACAGTATCATTGTTACATTATCTACATAACTTACACCACAAGGTATCGCCTTCAAAGCTACAGTATTGTTGTCAAGAAGTAACCTATCTAGGTCACTTATTGTCAAAAGAGGGGAGAAGGTTGACCCCAGAGAGAATTGCAGCGATTTCCCAAATGACTGTGCCAAAAACCCAGAGAGATGTTCGTGCCTTTTTAGGTATTACGTCCTATTGCAGACAATGGATTCCAAATTTTTCATTGTTGGCGAAACCATTGATAGCCCTTACGTGCAAGGATGTTTCATCCCCATTGCCTTGGACTGAAGAGTGTCAGAAAAGTTTTTCTGAATTGCGTAATGCGTTATGTTCGGCTCCTGTGTTGGGTACTCCTGACTACAGTAAGCCGTTTACACTATACGTTCACGAGAAGGATGGTTGTGCGTTGAGTGTTCTGACACAACCTTTTGGTGGCAAACAACGCCCATGTGCCTATTTTTCTTCGACTTTAGACCCAGTAGCAAGGGCCTTGCCGAGTTGTTTAAGGTCTACAGCGGCAGCTGCGGCGTCCATTCGACAGTCCGCAGGTTTAGTCATGAATAATATGCTCACGGTAATGGTTCCGCATGCAGTTGATACTCTATTGAATCGAACGAAAACTCAACATCTGACGAGCGCAAGATTGTCTGGATATGAGTTGACGTTGCTGGCCAGTCACATACGGATAAAACGATGTAATGTGTTGAATCCAGCAACATTGCTGCCGATCGACACAGAATCAAGTGGTGAAGCAGTACATGACTGCTATCTCAGAACTGAAGAGGAAACTAAGGGTCGTATTGACCTAAAAGATACTCCATTGACAGATCCCGATGGTACTTTGTATGTGGATGGTTCTTGTTTCAAGTTGCCGAACGGTGATGTGACGACTGCGTATGCTGTAGTTACATTGAGAACGATTGTGGAAAGCAAAAGACTAAGTCAGAATTCGGCTCAGGCTGCCGAGTTAATCGCTTTGACGAGAGCGTGTGTGTTGTCTAAAGATAAACGGGTGAATGTGTTTACAGATAGCCAGTACGCGTTTGGTGTGGCACATAGTTTTGGACGATTGTGGAGAGAGAGAGGATTCCTTACGTCGCATGGCACGAAGATTCAACATGGTCAGCTTGTAAATGATCTTTTAGATGCACTCACATTGCCTAAACAAGTGGCCATAGTCAAATGTAGCGCACATCAGAAAGTAACAGATGATGTGGGTCGTGGAAATTCGTTTGCAGATGAAACGGCTAAAGAAACGGCTAAAGATTTGACGAACAGAATGTATGTTACGAGCTCAGTGAGATGGCCAACAGAGACTGGTATGTGTGAAGACACATTTGAAAGTGTGAAAGGAATACAGAATGAAGCCACTGAGACGGAAAGGACTAAATGGAGAGAGAGCACGGGAAGATTGGATGAGAATGGATGTTGGGTTGATTTATCAGAGAAGCAGAGATGGATGTTACCGGATGCGTATGTGCTCGCTGTTGTTACAATGGCTCATGGTATGGCACACATCAACACTAAAGGCATATGCAAGTTGTTGTCTCATGTATGGAAGAATGATGGGATTACTAAGTGTGCCGAGAGAGTGGTCAAGAATTGTATGGTGTGTTTGATGCACAATCCTGGTAAGGGCACCCCCACTCCACCTGGCCATTTTGCCCCTCCTACATACCCTTTCGAAGTCATCCAGTTGGACTTTATCCACATGGACCGATGTAATAACTTGAAGTATGTGTTGGTTGTGGTATGTGCATTCTCTAGGTGGATTGAGGCCTACCCCCTTAAGGATAATACGGCTTTATCCACGGCAAAAATTTTGCTCAAAGAGTATTTTCCCCGCTACGGAATGCCTCGGGTCGTATGGTCGGACAACGGAAGTGAGTTTGTTGGGAGTGTGATGAAGAGTGTGTGTCGCGGTTTAGGGATAGTACAAAAATTCCATAGTGCAAACCATCCACAATCAGCAGGACTGGTGGAAGGATATAATGGCACTCTAAAACTGAAATTGGCTAAAATTCAGGCAACAACTGGTTTATCATGGCCCGACGCTTTGCCTCTAGCTCTCCTGTCGACCAGGGCAACTGTACACTCTCGAGTAGGGCTCAGCCCATATGAGATTGTGTTCGGCCGTCCTGCTAATGTATGGGGAGTCCCAAGACCTAAGGAGTTTGATAGAATTGAATACCCTATGTTGATCGATTATCTCTATGATCTGACTGCTAAATTGAGTTTGATTCACCAACAGGTCTTTGAGGCTCTGCCGTCACAAACAGAGGGTCCTGGTCATCGGCTCCAACCAGGAGACTGGATCCTCGTCAGAAACTACGGACGAAAATGAAACCTTGAACCAAGATTTGTGGGCCCGTTTCAGGTACAGCTGGCTACGAGGACGGCGGTTCGACTACACGGACGTCGGAACTGGGTACACGCTACCCACACCAAAAGAGTCCCGCTTCCTCTGCCGTCGGACACCTGGATGAGAAGAGGTCTTTCTTCATCTGAGACCGACACTCCGCAGCGTTTCGTTCCATTCAGCGAAGCTCGGCTTGTATCTGACACCGTTGTTGATTCCCCCCAAACAATTTCCTCCACATCAACCTTGGAAAATTTGACTGTTGAACAATCACCTGAACAATTGAACACTCCTTTGCCGTCCAATCCATTGTTTGAAGATCAGACTCACCCTGGAAGTAGCCGATATTTTCTTCGTCCACGAACAAGCCACAAATAAAAAGATTTTTTTGTTTCTAGGTTCTACATTGCTCTGAAAACAGTGGACAATATATATTGTGTATTTTTTCTTTTTCGTACAGCCAAGAACATTATTTAGCTAGAACCTACCATCCAGGTTGACCGTAGGGGCGTGCGGGTACTTCCTTCTGTTTAGCAGCTATCGACACAAGGTTGGTTTCTATTATCGATTTCTGGGAACTCCTGGAAATTGATAACCGCTACTCAGAACGAAGTGCGTCAAGAACGTCGCGGACGGTCGTTAGGGGATGGAATCATCATTGTCTGAGCTGTCGAAAAGAGAAGAAATGTTGGCGCAAAGATCTACATTGCAGAAAATATGTCATACAAAATGGTTTTTCTCACAAGTAATCATACTGTTTCTCACCATATCTATGCTATTGGTAGGAGGAATATATTATGGGTCTCAGTTCTTATTGTCTTCTGCTACACCTACTCTTCCATCTCATGATCAATATGTCGTTTCTACTGTTTCTCCACATTCCTTTTATCCTCTGCCTCAACACGAACAAATCAGACGTGCGGAATTCAGAAACAACTCTTTTATTCAACTCCTGCATCAGCATCAGTTAGTGGTAAACACTACCAACTGTTGGGTGTGTGGGTTAATGCCACATACCATGGATAAGGGTATTCCGTACTTAGTTCTGCCTTATAGTGCACAAGGGTCAGCTCGAGCATTACAAACCATGTTCCGTAGCGCACTAGATTCCTACCCCCATCGAGAACCACGCTCAGCAAACTCTGGTCCTGGCCCGTACCACAAGACTCTGGCGAGAGCTATTGCAGACTTAGATAGAGATATTTTTGACGCATCGCTCATCCCAGAGGAAGAGGTGCGAGCATATAAGGAACTAAGTGAGGCTGAGTACAGCTTATCAGTGGGTGAGAGGCAGCTTAAAAGCTCGCCACCGATATGGATTGTACCTCACCTTGGTAATTTCTGCTTGAAAGGTCTTGGTCGAAATCCGAGAGCTCAGTTTGGGGAGAGTGCTTGTACCGAGACGTATGTCTTACCGACGCTCTCTTCCCCTGTTTTACTACCTGCCAAGGGTACCTACTTTGTATGTTATGATCGAGCCTATACGTGGTTACCTCATGACTTTTCGGGTACCTGCTATATTGCGAATCTTTTGCCTCCCACTTTCACTGTGGCCTCTGATTATCACAGAAATAGAATTGTAAGAGGTGTGGTTAGCAAAGAAGATACTTCCGGACAAGAAGCGGGAGACTTCTTTAAGGGTTTCCTACCGTTCTGGGGACCGATGGTTAATAGCAGGAACTTGAGACAGTTAACTCGTGTAGTAGAATCAACTGCCAACATAACTGCAAATGCCCTTGGTAATTTGACAGCCGAGCTCCAAGCGGATAGACTGATGACGTTGCAGAACCGTATGGTTCTAGATATCGTACTAGCAGATAGAGGTGGGGTTTGTAAAGTCATCCATTCGAGCTGCTGCATATTCATACCTGATAACGCTCCAACGGTTTATCAAGCCATCTCTAAGTTGCACAAAATTTCGGAGTCCATACACGTGGACGAAGGAAATTGGACGCTTCTGGGATGGTTTTGGGGTCTGATATCGACTTGGGGTTGGAAGATTCTGATGATCACAGGGATTGTTGTGACATTTCTGTTCTCATGTTGTCTTTGTGTGCAATATGGTCCTGCCTTATGTGGCCTTTGTGCTACGACGTGTATAAGACAGCCCGTTGTCACCAAGGAGGCATTGAAGGATAGAATAATGTATCAACAACATCTGGATGATCTGATGAGTATCCAAATCGATTATGATTCCGACTAGTGCTTGCCTACATGAGGGCAAAAGGACCGTCTGAGGTTCCGTAAAAATTATTACGATGTTCTGGGCATTACCGAATATAGACGAGTTTGGTATCTACGAACCGCAAATGACGAGTTCGGCAAGTGTGCGAATTTTCGCTACACTACCTGCCAGGGTTCGTCTAATATTACGTGTTCTTCATCTGAACCCTCGGGTTCCATTTTAGATACGGCATCCATTTTGTTTCTTGCCCTCACGTAGTCAGCGAGCAGGTAACTGTTCGCCCCTTGACCCTCTAGTTCCCAAGCCTTGCGGAAGACGCATATTCCTTTCATGCGTCTTTATGGCCGGAGGAATGACACAGCAAAGGCAGATGGCACAGCTTGAGGGTAATCTGGTTGTACCGGTCTATTGTGACAGCCTTACAGGCAATGGATCCAACTCTTTTGATCTCGCGATCATGCTTCCGATATTACCCCCACACTCTTTTCTCTACACGTGTCTGACTTCCTTGCAGCTGCTCTTGTCTCTCCTTCTTGGTCATTTACAACTCTAATGGGTGTGCCTAATGGTGGGAAGATGTACTTTTACAGTTGGGAACCGGCATGGCTATTTGTAATGATGTTCCGGGATTCTGAACACATGAAAGCGACCTCTTTGAAGCTTTATTGTGGGAACTGGATTGTAATCTTTTGTCCACATGTTATGCAATGGCAACATTCTGTATAAAAGAGAGCGACCTACATATACAAATTTGAAGCAGACTCTCAGAACCTACACACTGTTGTACTTCTTGTGACTTTTGCCTCCCTGCAGTAATAAACGCTGATCTTTGACGCCGAAGGAAGTATCCCGTGTCTCTGTAATTTGTGCGCCGAAACAGGTATCCCATGAAGGTTATAGGTGTTGTTCCCTGGCACCGCTGGTACTGTTAAAAGTCCAGTCCTTCACACTAACGTGACCTGCTGCGTGCATAAGATGACTTGTCTTATTCAGCTGGTGGAGGGAGGGGCGGTACCTATATACGGCTGAGTCCATGCCGTGGTGATCCAGGGGTGTGCTAGCTGTCGTTGTGATCCAAACCCACCGGGGAATTACTCCTGCGTCCCGCAGCTCCTCCTGGGATCCTCGGGCACCCCCAACGGCAGCTGAGCAGACAGCTGACCGGGGCTATCGGGCTGTAGTCAGGTTCCAGATCGAGGAAGGAGACAACAGACCGGGACAGTCTCAGCCGGATCCTGGAAGTAGACGTCCAAGATCGGGGAAGCATTGCACCAAACCCCAGTCAGCTGCACCCGTAGACCTAGAGCAGCTGCAGGTCCGGAGACTGGCCGACTCTTCATGGGCAGGCAGATCTGTAAGCACAAGTGGACCAAAGCTCCTCACCACGGACGATCCAGTGCCGGGGCGCCATGCAAATTCGGATCAACAACACATATGAGGTTGTCGATTTGGACGGGGGAGGGGCGTCGCGCAGAAGAGGCGAGTCCTCTCTGATGTCTCTGGGCGACAATCCCAGTGCCAGTCCAAGGGCGACGAGTCGGACGGGTCGAGGCGAGACCTTCCTGGGGTCTCGGACAAACAGCACTAATTCAAGGTCTCAGAGGGCGGATGGGGTGCGGCCCTCGAGGCGAGTCGAGTTCTCCCGTAGATCAACACTGCCGGTGAGTGTCTTTCCAAAGATAGAGCCGAAGTCGTGGTGAGCTATATCTTCGTGGTGAGGAGTACTGCAGGGTGGATGGCTGGGTTAAAGGGGGATAAATACCGTTTTGGTAATCCCCAACCCGGGAGCTCTAAGTCTGAGCCCCTACCTTTTGTGGTGAAGTGTGGCTCACTGGTTAGAGCAGCAGACTCTGAAGCAGAGATCAGGCCCGGGACCAGGGTTCAAGTCCCGACACGGCAGGGTCTTGGGTCAATGTCCGCGGTCTCGATAATTCTCGCCTAGGGCCTATGCTAATCATGGGTCCCACTCTGCAACTCTGGGCAATAGCTTGCTTAATCTCCACAACGGCCCTATCAGCGCCGGGGATGCCTGGTTTCACCTTGGGGGTGCCCATGAGGGACCATCTTACTGGGAAAGCCAGGACGGGTTCCCCAGCGGTATACAGCGCCAGGACACTGAGTGATGGAGTAACAGTGCGCTTTACAAGTATACATTTACATTTTTTTTACATTTTACCTTGCGGCCATCTTGCCATCAAGTCATGTTGAGTAAACAGTAACTATCTAGAGTTACTCAATGAGTATTTATCTAAATGTGATTATGGAAATCATTTCTTAGTTGAAAGAGTTTTAGAATTTGAAAGTTAGGTTCTTAGAAGTGTTAGAAACTTATCTTAGTAAGAAGGGATGGTCCTACCCTTAGAGAATTAGACAATAATGTGCCAGAAACTTTACAAAATCCAGCCTAGCCCCATGTCAGTCAAATTATGACCTTCTTTCTTTGTTTGTTTGTTTGTTTGTTTGTTTGTTTGTTTGTTTCTTTCTTTCTTTCTTTCTTTCTTTCTTTCTTTCTTTCTTTCTTTCTTTCTTTCTTTCTTTCTCTCTTTCTTTCCCAAATGGACAAGACTTAGCAACTCAAAGCTTATCTTGAAACGGTGAGTATACTGCATTACCTTTGGTGAAAATTTCATCCAAACAAAAGTAATAATCCAAATATTTTTGCAGCCCAGGACGATGTTCTTTGTTCAGTGGACATAGATTAGCATAGCAGACTTGGCTCTGTTGCATTTGTCTCCTGCTTTGTACACATTAAACTATAAAAATGTTTGATATTGGCTAAGGTCAATACTAGGCTAGGGAAACTGTCATGTAGTGCAGCAACCAAAGTTGCTGCACTACGTTGCGTGACCTGGTGAAAAACCAGAAAAGCACCCTATCTACAGAGATGTGGCACTATCCTGCTCTATCCCTAGTGCTGGTGATCGATCAGGCTGCCAAACCCCATACACAGACCTTTTCACCACAGTCTACTTGAAAGTGAGACTTCCAGAACAAAATCCTATGCTTAGACTAACCTTAAAACTTTTCCTATTTTGGTTGTGTGCTGTACAGTGTAGCACACATGCAGAGTCTCAAAAGTTAGTAAAAACAAAAGCATTTTTCCATTTTAACACCTGCTACAAACTCCTATGTACCACCCATGGTATGCTCCTTGATGCAGAGTAATGCAAAACAGCACTTTGTGCAGCTGTGCGTTACTTTCAGGCACACTTTGGACAGCAAACAGTCGGTAAAGTCTGCAATAATCAGAGCTATTGCTCCATGAGAATTTAAGTTCTATAGAAACCTGTTCACTCCAAGGGTTTTGCATCTTGTCACAGATGTCGTCTCTATCAAATATGCCTTTGCTGATATTCAAAAACATTAAACTTGTACAAGAATTTGTGCTGCTTTTTAAGTTCCTATGATCTGGCTTCAGAGTGCAGTTGTAGTCAGCTGGCTATTTGAGACTCACCGGGAGAGGGGGGTTGGCTCAGCCCACATGAAGAGTGTCATGTTTACACTTTTTGATTGGGTAGACGTAGTGGGCTTCAGCTGAAAGAGTGCTTCTATTGCACTCCTATTGGCTGTTGCAGGGTCTCCCCGCATCTAACCTGGTCACTATGTCAAAAAGTCATGACACGCATTAATATGGTCTGGCTTGACAGTAATGAAATGAAAAATTATATTTATTTAGCGCGTAACTACCCGAAGGCCTCGCAGCGCTTGAACTGATTACTATGGCGAGGTGCAGGGCAGGTTAACACGCTTTTCCAAACAAGTGGGTTTTTAAAGCTTTCCTGAAGACCATCCGGTTGTTGTTCTCTCTGAGATCCAGAGGAAGAGAATTCCAATTTCTCGCAGCAGTGTGCGAAAATGAACGGCCGCCCCATCGGGCTTTGTTGATTTTGGTTGTGGTGGCTAGATGCAATGCACTGGAGTGGAGGGCTCTGGAAGGAATATAGGGCACAACTAGGGGAAACAGGATAGCAGGACCTGTTCGATGGAAGGATTTATGCAGAATGCACATGGCCCTAAATTGAACTCGTTCAGCCACTGGGAGCCAGTGTAGTTCTCTTAGGGTCTTCTTGACTGACTGCCAACGAGGAATATTAAATAATAATCGGGCAGCGCAGTTTTGAGTGACCTGAAGTCTGTCGGTCACTGCTGTCGGGGCTCCCAGATATAAAGCATTTCCGTAATCCAGGCGGGAGAGAATCAGGGCCTGGACCATGATTCTTCTCGCCTGGAGTGGCAGCAAAGGGAGCACCATACGGAGCATTCTCATTAGCCCGACACAAGTAGATGCCGTTCTAGTGGCCTGGACAGAAAAATCCAGCGCCTTATCGAGCCAAACTCCAAGGCTTTTTATCTGAGGTTTAGGGGGGGGGAGCCTAGGCATGTGGGCCAGATGGAAGCCAGAGTGATCGGTGCAGGGTTGCCCAATAGCATAATCTCCGTCTTCTCCCCGTTTAGTCTGAGATAAGAGGATTGCATCCACTTGGCTACTGCCTCTAGACAGGGACCCAGTGTGTTGGACGAACCCTCATTGTGGTCCAGAGAGACCACCAATTGGGTATCGTCCGCGTAGGTGACAATACGCACACCGAAAGGATGGACTATCTCTGCTAGAGGTCTCAAGTAGACATTAAAAAGTGTGGGGCTCAGGGCAGAGCCCTGAGGGACCCCACAACTAAGTGGATGCTTGGAGGAGGTTACCTCGCCCTCAAACACCTGGAAGAAGCGCTCATCCAGGAAGGAAGTCAGCCATGCCAGGGCGGCGCCCGACACGCCCATGCCTTTCAGAAGATGTAATAGAGTGGTATGGTTAACCGTGTCGAATGCGGCGCTGAGGTCTAATAATATGATGGCTGCTTTCCCTCACTGGTCCAGCACAGATCTAGTTTCTTCCGTCACTGCCAGCAGAACTGCTTCGGTTCCGTGTTGAGGGCGGAATCCCGTCTGAGAGGCACATAGCAGATTGTTAGATTCTAAATAATCTACTAAGATTTTATTAATGTGCCTCTCCAGCAGCTTGCTCATCCAGGGAAGCAGGGAAATTGGGCGAAAGTTGGCCAGGTTATTTTGGTCTAGGGTGGACTTTTTCAAAAGGGCTTTGACCATCGCACATTTCCACGGAGCTGGAACAGAGCTTGAGGTGATGGAGGAGTTGAGGACATCTAGAATGATCGGGCAATTGGTATCAATGACCTTAATGAGGGCCTGCGGGGGTGCTGGGTCATTGGGAGATCCCGAGGTGACTTTAGGGATCATTCTGTCTAATAAGACGGTGTCCAAGAGAGGGAATTCGTCGAGCGAACAGGGACCCAAAAGGTCAGAACTTGTAACGGCGGTATTCTCCGAATCATTTCTACCAGTGGCAAAGGAGGAGTAGATGGCCTGGATCTTCTGGGAAAAAAAGGTGGCTAAACTATTACATCGGGCTTGGGCGCCATCAGATGACAGACGCTCGGGGGAGGGGGAAATCAGTGACTTGGCAATTTAAAAAATTTCTTTGGGGGAGTTTGCAGCTAGGTTGATTTTAGATTCATAAAATTGGGCTTGTGTGGATTTCAATTCATTTTTATATAGCCTAATTGCGGCTCTGTACTCAACTTTCTTAGATTGTGAATGTTCTTGTCTCCAAACTCTCTCCAATTTGCGACAGGATTGTTTCATACTTCTCAAGGCAGGGGAGTACCAGGGGGCTACTTTAGACCTTTTTATCAAATGCAGAGCTTCCTTCGGGAGAACTTGATCAAGAGAGTTAAGAATCCAACTGTCAAAATTGACAGTGGCTGTATTGGGGTTGGTCACCTTCGGAGGAATGTGTTCGGCAAGAGCCAATTTCCACTTGGAAAGGGGAAGCGATACCCATTTCCTCCCCCAGTATTTCTTATGGTTTTGTAGGATAGGGGGGGTACTCGTGGACCATATAAAGGGAATTAAGTAATGGTCGGTCCAAGGCAGTGGTATAGGTGACTCAACTTTTAGGCTGTCCAGATTACTGTAGATATGATCTAAAAGATGCCCCTTAGTATGTGTCGAGAGGAAGCCTTTCTGGAACAGATCAATGGCTTGGAGATTCAGTCGGAGACTGTTAGCTGCTGAGTCAAGCGGACCGTCCAGATGCAAATTCAAGTCACCCAACAAGGTAAAATTTGCCGAGGTGAGCACTAAGTTAGCAGCTACATCCGTCATATTTGTGACAAAGTGGCTAGAGGTACCAGGTGGTCGATAAACTAAAATGCCTGAGAAGGTAGTGGTAGGGGTGAATTCGAGAGTGAAGTGTAGGCTCTCATAGGCTGGCGTGGTGGAGGGAGTGACACGGCATCTATAGTTGTCTCTATAAATGATGGCCAGCCCTCCGCCTCTGCCTATCTTACGATCCAGTCGCTTTAGAGTGTAGCCCTGAGGGGTGGCCCACACCGTAGCAGGATCAATTTCCAACTGGAGCCACGTCTCTGTTAGAAAGAGGACATCAGGACTGAGTTCCTCTATCAGCATGGCTAGTTCAGCGCAATGTTTCGGTAACGATCGACAATTAAGAAGGAACATCCTCCAATTATAAATTGGGGGGTGTTTCCCTGTGGTAGGAATAGACAAACCCCAATTACATGTTTTACAACGGGCCTTAGTGTTTATAGGGAGGACCAAGTGTAGACATAGCGGGCTAGCGGTGGATCTTAATGCATGCAGGGAAGGGGAGCTATATATGAGTCGATTTCCTACCATAATGCTGGGCCGAGACTGGGGACTGGGCGCGTCTGGACGTGGACTGGCGCAGACTGGCTTCTCTTAGGCGCCTCTTCGGCGCGTCTACGGCGCTCCCGCTGCGCGTGCCGCTGCGCGAAGAAACAAAAGTTTTATATAGATTGGGCTCGAGGAAGACTGGAGCGTCAACTGAATAAGATGGCCGCCGAGTATTGGCACCACCAGGAAGTAGGAGCGCTCTGTTATCCCTCCACAACAAACAGCCTAAATCGCTGCGGTGGACCGGGGAGTCAGCGCACAATTAGCATTTAGCAACAACAGCAATATTTTTAAAATAACCAGAACGTAGTTTTAAAAAACCACTTGCAGCAATACAATACGATGTTGTCACCCAGAGCGCTAGCGCAGGAGTGATCAGTTCAAGATTGACTCGACGAGTCAGAGCTAGGAGCCTTTGTAGTCAGGGCTCGAGGAAGACTGGAGCGTCAACCGAATAAGATGGCCGCCGAGTATTGGCACCACCAGGAAGTAGGAGCGCTCTGTTCTCCCTCCACAACAAACAGCCTGAATCGCTGCGGTGGACCGGGGAGTCTGCACACAATTAGCATTTAGCAACAACAGCAATATTTTTAAAATAACCAGAACGTAGTTTTAAAAAACACTTGCAGCAATACAATACGATGTATAGGTGTCTCCAGGCAATTATGTGAGAATTACGAGGAGAGGGTCTTGGGCTATGCCCACATGTTGGGAGCCACGTTTCCATGATTTGATTGGGATGAAATGTGGGCTTCATTTGAACGACTGCTTGTATTGCACTCCTATTCGATGTTGGAGGGTTTCCGTCATCTAACATGGCCACAACATCAAAACGTGATCACATGCAGCAGGCTGGCATAGGCCTATCGTGGATCAACAGAGCATTGCATGCTGGGGTTTGCAATCTAAATGGCAGGGTTCAACCTCTTCTTTCAGCCCCATATAATGGCGTAATCAGACTACAATCTCCATGTTGCTCCTAGATACTGACCTCATGCTCCAAGAAGTGCAATAAGTGCTGGTGCTGTGAACCAATGACTTGTTTTTGTTTCCTGATCGCAGGCCTGAAGCCCTCGGCATGGACAATGGCTTTGCATAGTCAGAGTGTGGGCAGGCACTGAGGAGTCGGTCTAGTCCTTCATACCCTCTTGCAGAGGCTGTGTGTCCCTCTTGACTCATTACGGGGCGAGGGTCAATCTGGCCACAATAAATTGAAAGCGTACATTATCTCCAACTAGAGAAGATACAGATGAAGGGCATAACCTCCACCTCAGCTCACAGGGTTTGCTTGTGACCTGGTCATAAATGGTAAATACAAATTATCTAGAGTGGTCAAGGTAATTTATGTATTTATTTGTGAGTTTTATATAGCTCTAGCTAGACCCGAAAGTATCAGAGCGATTTACAACAGAAAATGTTCACATTAAAGATAACAAGTTTATTCAGAGCATCTGAGTCAGTGCGCTTTACAACAGTAATAATAATAATAATAATATGTCCACTTATAAAGCGCCATGGTTACACTAATGCCAGTGTGTCCCCGCGCAGCGGTAAGTCAGCTAGTAATCAAGCCCAAATCGAACCTGACTCAACCTTAAGGAAAAAGAAATGTTTTCAATTTTTTCCTAAAGCATTTCTCTTAGCTCTCCATTCGGAGTTCCACCGGGAGGGCATTCCACTGTTTGGCTGACAGCAGTCTAAAGGACCGGCCGCCCATCCTGGCCCTTTTTATAGCTGGTACGCATACCAAACCCATGCCACTCGACCTCAACTGCCGCGCAGGAAGGTGTGGGGACACAAGTTCTGCCAGGTACGCCGGGGCCCTGCCCTGCAGGATTCGGTGGCAGACACAAAGTGCTTTGAAGGCGACTCTCTCTTTAATAGGTAGCCAGTGAAGCGCCGCCCGTGCTACCCTGGCCGATGATCTTTTCGGGTGTCTCAGAATGAGGTGGGCGGCTGCATTCTGCACTCCCTGCAGGTGCTGCACACATCTCGCAGGAGCCCCTAGATATAAGATGTTACCATAATCTAGACAGGATGTCACCAGCGCATGCAGCAGTGTCTTTCTAGCTGCCACGGGTAGGAGATCCAAGGTTTTACGCAGGACCTTCATAATTCCGAAGCACGTGCCTGCCACCCGCCTTGTTTGGTAGTCAAACGACAGGTCAGGGTCTAACCAGACTCCCAGGTTTTTTGCCTGTGCACATGGTATAGGTGTCGCCCCCAAGTCCTGAGGCCACCAAGCCGATGACCACACAGTTGGGGCCCGCCCCACCACCAGAACCTCCGTCTTGCCGCCATTCAGCCTCAGGCAGTTATCCAAGTAGCTAGTTCTTGCATACATGCTCTGAAGCTGAGGGCGGCTGACTCCGCGGCCTGGGTTAGAGAGCCCACCAGCTGTGTGTCGTCCTCATAGGATACGACCCTGACTCCAAACCTCACCACAATCTCTGCCACAGGTGCTACATAGATATTAAACAGGGTAGGGCTCAGAGTCGATCCCTGCGGCACTCCTTGGTTCAGCTTGATGACCCGGGAGTAGTGTTCACCATGTCTCACCTGGAAGCACCGTCCTGACAGAAAAGAGTTTAGCCAGCCCAAGGCCCTGCCCAACACCCCACCCTTCCGCAGACTTTGCACCAGGGTGTGGTGGGCTACAGGGTCAAAGGCGGCATTCAGATCTAGCAAAATTAAGGCCACCGTTTGACCTGCATACACCAATTGCAGGATGGACTCGGTGGCATAGAGCAGAGCTGATTCTATCGAGTGTCTGGCTCGAAAGCCAGACTGGGTCCGGTGCAGAAGCTCATATTCTTCAATGTGGGCTGTTAGTTGTATATTGACCACTTTTTCCGCCACCTTAGCAAATTATGGTAAGAGAGAGATGGGGCGTAAGTTGTCTAGACGCTCTAACCCCAGGTGCGGTTTCTTTGGAAGCGGCAGGACCACAGCTTCCTTCCAACAGCCAGGGACACAACATGTATCAAAGGAGGTCATCACTAAGTGCCTAATGAAAGGCTCTAGGCATTCCAAGCTCCCATTAACCTTCTTGATCCGTCCATCACCACCCCCTTTTGTACCGCTTTGGCCGCCATAAGTGTGGCAGGGTATGCTCAGACGTGAGTCCCTTGCTCACTTTGCCACTGGATTCAAGCAAGCCGGACTGAAGACGGCTGGAACGCCAGAAACCGGTCCTCGGAAGCTTGTTTCCGGTCCAGGGAAGGCATGGCTTGGCAGTTCGGGCTGGACTGTTCCCATGAGGCACAGGGTCATACTGATTTGCATATAGCCATGTCTGAACTGCGGTGGCAGAGTGGGCTAAAGAACGGTGATGGATCAAACCCAGATCTTTTGACTGGGTGTGAGTGTTCGATTGGTTCAGATGCTCCGTACATCACCACCCCCTTTTGTACCGCTGCAGATTTTAATCATTTGTCCCTGAGGGGGTATTGAGAATTCCTTCAACCCAACTCCTTCCACCACAGGTTCTCCGTGTGCCATTCCTATCTCACCACCCCTGGCCCCTTCCGGAAAGGTTGAATACATATTTTCCACCTTTTCGGAGAAGAACTCCGCGATCTGGTTGCAGAGTCCCTCTGAGCCCACCTCTGGTGCTGCTAAGTGGGTGGTGGAGGTCAGCTCCTTGTATACCTTAAAGAGTTCCTGAGTAGAATTACTGGTTGAGTCAATTCTCTCTAACAGATGGCCGGCCTTGGCTTTTCTAATAAGTTTATGATAACTTCTAAGTTCCTTTCTATAAAGCTCCTTCCCCTGCTCTGAGTAATCTGCCTTCCAGATCCTTTCCTGTCGTTTACAAGCGGCTTTAGCAGCTCTCAGGTTCTCCGAATACCACGGGCAGATTTCTGAGTATGAAACTGTTTTTTCTTAACCCATGGGGCCGTACAGTCAAGAGCTTCCGTGATGCGGCGGTCTAAGTATTTACATGCTGATTCCGCATCACTGCCCCCAGGCGGGCCATCCTTCCCCAGGGCCTTATTAAAAAGCTCCTGTGAAAAGACCCCCCATCTCCTGCAGACTGCTGTCTTGCTGTCCGGCCCCACCCTCCTCGTCATCGGATGCCTGATTACAAATGGTACCAGGTGATGATCCGTCCAGACGACAGGGAGCGGGGTTTGGACCACAATATCCCCCCAGTTTGCGAACAGACGGTCCAAAAGGTGTCCCTTTATATGGGTAGGGGCCAAGGACCTAAGTCCCAGTTGCAAGGTGGTCATTTCCTGACAGAATTCCCTAGCTATAGGGCAGGCACTATCATCCAGGTGAAGGTTAAGGTCCCCAAGTACTAAGAATTTCTCATATCGCAAAGCAGGCTGCGCTACGTAATCCAGAACACTGGACACAAAGCCCTTTGCGTAGCCTGGAGGTCTATAAATAAGGACCCCCTTCACGATGTAGTTATGGTTCACCTCAAGTGTAAAGGACCCCGCCTCACACTGCCACAGACTTATCTCCTCTAACGTGCAGTGGACATTATGCTTATAAATACTGGATGTGCCTCCCCCCTGCCCCCTTGCCTATCTAAATGGCTAATGGCATAGCCCTAATATCCGGGGCTGACTCTTCATCTAGCCAGGTCTCAGTAAGAAACAGAATATCAGTCTGACCGTCCACCAGTAGGTCATACACCTCCAACCTGTGTTTCCCTAGCGACCGGCAGTTCACTAGCCAGCACTTAAGTTCACAAGTCGCCACCTCGTCCCCCCTAATGCCGCCAAAGGCAAATGGGCAGAATCCACAGCTCTTCCTTACATTGTTGCACTCTATTTTGTGCTTACAACACTCCATACTCGCGGAGCACAACCCATGCAGTTCTCGGGAGCTATACTGGACATTAAGTATGTGCCGTACAGGGGTCTGGGCCCCCGGCGACGGACGCAGACGGGCTTCCCTTTGGCGTGCCTACGGCGCACCTGCGGCGCGCCCACTGCGCGCGTCCGCTGTGTGGTCATGGGGGCATCTCAATATATGGCTGTCTGAAAACAGCTAGACCGCTATCCGGCCCCCCGGAAGTGCCTGGCTCTGCCTACCCCGCCCTCCGCGCAACGGTACTGGTTACCGCATCGGACCGGGGCGGGTAGGAGTGACAATCGAGCCCAGGCCACACAGCAGGTATGAGAATGCCCCCAACAGTTGAATAAGTATTTAAAAGTATTTGAAAAAATGGTATTTAAAACGAGCAATCACTCTGCAGTAACTGGCACCGCACCGTAACCTCAGCCTCAGCCGTCAAAGTCACAGCGCTGTTAAGGGGAAGTCAGGTCAATCAATCAGGCCCGTAGTGTTAGAAGCAGCACAGGGCTCTGCCACCGCCCAAGCTTACCGCGAAGCTAAGCTTAAGTAAAGGGCATCATTAAGATGGTTTCAGAAACAGGACCGCCGACAAGGAGTCGGCGACAAGGAGTCGGCGGTCCCGCTACCATTATTGCACTGCTACATCCTTCATGATGATCGCAAAGTGTATATTTTCTATTGCTGCTTGTGCTGCGGATTACAGGACAAGATGCAATAGAAAATATACACTTTTAAAACATTCCTGCACTGTGTGGCAGGCACCACCCACATGGATGGTGCAGAGATGTTTTGGGGGCACAGCCGCGGCCCGTGGAGGGAGTTCCGTGGGGTAGAAAGGCGGGCGGGGGGTGCTAAACACCAGAATATGGATAATGTGAGGTAAGTAAACAAATTTTGTAGCGCGCCCTGCATCGCATTTTGAGATGCAGGGCGCGCTACGAAATTCGTTTTATTTATTAAATTGTTTACTTACCTCACATTATCCATATTCCGGTGTTTAGCACCCCCACCCTGCCCCTCCCCCGCCCCGCCTTTCTGCCCCACGGAACTCCTTCCACGGGTCGCGGCTGGGCACCATAGGTGACCCCCAGACCCCGTTCCAGAGGGCCAGCAGGGAAGGGGGCCCTGCTAGGAGCCCTCATGGAAACAACATCACTTTTTAGAAGTTTGATATTAATATTACAAATAAACATAACCTAGCTGCTCCTTCCTGACATCTGCCTTTTTTTCATAACCAGGCGACTCTCCACACCCAAGTGTGTCTCTTGCAAAACTCGCCCATCTCTGTCTTTTATTAGTGCCTCTTTGCACTGCCAAGGCCAGACTGTGCCAGGGTGTGTGTTTTAGAGTTATAGAAATAATTAAATCCAAACATGCGCACGTCTGCACTTGTAATCACAAACGCCCACAAGTTATTTACACAGTGTGCACCGAGACAGATTTCTACCACACAGAATCACACTCTGACACTTCCACCAACTCCCTAAAGCACTTACAGTCCTTTGCACAAACCAGACACTAAAGTTTACTGCCCACATTAAATACTTTATGAAGACTCCTCAGACTCAGGCCCTCAGAGTACTTTACGCAGCTCTATACTCCCTCGCTCACAGGCACCAAGGAAACGTTATGCACCCCATGTTCTCGCACGCAAGCACTTTATACACCCCCTTGCTATTCCTCACACAGGCTCTTGATATTCTTTACCACTGGTGTGATTTCTTTCATACATATAAAGAAATGTAAGCTCCTCGTTGTCTCACATAAGTGCTTAGAGAACTTTAAGCACCATATGGGTGCACTCACACCGGCCCCTAGAATACTTCACTCACCCCATGCTTGTACTCACAGAAGTCCTCAAAACAGGGATTTAAGCTGGATGAAAAAAATGGGGAGGGGTTGGAAAAAGGTACGTGGCCTAAGAAGCCTAACTAGGAATCCTTCCTAAGGGGTGTGGCCTATGTAATTAAAGGCGTAGCTTGAACCTTGTAAGCTAAAATCTTTCACAAAGCTTGCCAACCAACCAGTATTTTGGTGACTCTCAGTGAATTTACTGTTATTGTATCCAAACATATCCAACAATACCTCCCATGTGCCTAAAACAAACCTGACCTATTGGCTTTGCCAGTGCTTGTTTTCTAACATTGGGTAAAGAAGAAAAAAAGAACACACTAGGTTCTGAGCCCTTTAATATAACACACCCTTATTAACAATAATATGGAAGTTCTATTAGTCCAAAAACACCCACTCTTTCGGAAATATTTTACAATATCTTTTCACAGGGTTATTAAACATTTCCAAAACAGCAGTCTGAGGTATTCCAAAATAATAGGCAGGTTGGTGAAACAGCTTTACTGAAAGGTTCGTTATTAATGCTAACAAAAAGTACCTTAGGTCATTTTGGTCAATAGGAATATTGAAACTAAAAGATTAATTCGCCAAGGGATATTATCAACGTTAGGTTAACTTGATAATTTTCGGAAACACAGTCTTTGCTAAGAAAGGTCTTTTAATTGAAAAGAAATACAGAGAATGTTTTAAGATAGTTTGAGCATTGTAAAATTACAGACAATTCATATAGATCTATGTAGTCAAGAACTACCAGTAACAGAAAATGAATATAAGTCTTTACTACTCTTGCTTTACATCGCATGCTGTTACAACGCGGTCGTTACAACGACCGCGTTGTTACATCGCGAACCATTACATCACAAGTTGTTACAACGGCTTGCTGTAGGGGGGTGTTGGATTTAGGAATAGTATAATTTACTGTTCCTACTCCAGTTTGTGCAACAGCAGGGAAGGTGCTGGATTGTAAATCGTATTTACAACAAGGGGTGTTGGATCTAGCCCTGATCTCTTGACTGGGTGAGAGTTTTCTGCTTAATTCAGAGACTCTGTCCATCACCACCCCTTGTTGTAAATAATGGATTGTAAATCGAACACCTTCTGCCCCCCTACAGCAAGCCGTTGTAACGACTTGCGATGTAATGGTTCGCGAAGTAACAACACAGTCGTTGTAACGGCCTGTGATGTAAAGCATGCGAAGTAAACGTGCAGTATTGAAAAATTCACAAACTAAATCAACAATGCATGTAAAAATTCTAAATTATCAGTCAAATCTGTTGCAGAATACAAAAAGGATTTCTTATGTCTCACGCTTGAATGTTTTTTTTTGGATAAATGTTTCCTGTAAAATTTCATGTCAGGTTTTCGCCTAAAAGTTGGCCAACGGTTTCGATTTATTTTAATCTTGGGAGCTGGCAACCATTTCGACTCAATAACTCCTCAAGTGGTACATGTTCAGATCATTAAATTTTATCTTTAGAGTGGCTCATAGCACTCAATAATTTTAGTGGCCCTCTGGAGAATTTGAGTTGCCTGTGGAGTGTTATAAAAACACTATATAAAACAATACAGCACAACATATCTGGACACAAATTTTCCTATATGGTATTATCATAGCATGTTTACAGAGATGCCATAAACTAGGGCTCACATTACCTATCGTTAATGCAGCACAGTGCTACGTGGAACTCTGCTTCCCTTTATCAATGGAAAAAGTGTGCAGCGCCATCTTTATAAGGAGCCATGTGACTCTAATGTCATTGGCTGTGCTTGCTCTAAAAAAAAACGGTTTTAGCATGATGTTTAGTGTTACTCTGTCATACAAAGGTGAACCAATGATGTCTTCAGTGAGATTTGTACTTGAGGAGCGCTCTCAAATACACATTTTAAAGCAAGGACAACCAACGAAGAGTAAGCCATTTAAATTGTATGATAATGTATGAATTGCACAGATTATGGATAGGTATATGTGCCTTGTTTCATTTACGGTTAGGATTTAATGCACTGCTTGAGATTTAACAACTCAGAGTCAACGGACTGGATAAAAGAATGTCCATCAAACAGTTTCTTTAACTCTTCCTTAAAAGCATCATAATCATAAAGGAGAGTATCATTATGATCAACCAGGGGTATGGACCATGTAGCCGCTACACCCCCCAAATACGACAGTACGAATGCCACCTTTGCTTGCCTAGTTGGAACGTAGGCTGCCTTACACATGAAGTGTAACTGGCACAGATTAATGAAGGAGGTGAACCAGGATTGATCACCTATGAATCTTTTCGAGAGGGGCTAATGGTGTAGAACTTGGTGTAGTAACCTGATTAACCTGATTCCCTGAAATGAGGGAAGTGGAATAGGGAGAATAAACACCACCCATGGCCACTAATGCAGACCCCGTAGAGAATTCCTGTCTGGAATCCCTTTGTAACGTATCTACTCTCAATGTGACTGCTTGTGTCTCCTTTTGTAAGTTTCCTGTCATGTGTTCTGGATCATCAAGTGTTATTTGATGCTTCTCCATCTCCCTCAGGTAGAAAGTCAACTTGGGCTTTGCGTTCTATCTAGGCTCACCGGAAGTTTCCACAGGAACGAGAGGCAAGAGACTGAAGAGTAGGTCCCCACTTCCCACTACCTCTTAGCATGCCCAACACAGTCAAAGCAATACAGTGTACAGGGGTAAGAGGGGAAACAAGGAAAGGAGAAATGTAGAAGATCCCTCGGTATGACCAGGGTAGCAAGTATTTGTCACTGGAAATGTGTGTGACCCTGCAATCAGAGATCCAGAATAAGAAAATAAACAAGGAAGAGTGAAACAAGTGTGTACACAACAACCAAACATATAGCTATCTTCTCTACCTCATATGCTCCCCTCTTCCACTAGAATCCAAAAGAATTTCCCTCAGGATGTGCTCACCATTAATAAAGAAATAGAAAAAGCAATATAGCCCAACAATGGTAGTCTTGACACTATATCTAATGGACATAAAGGTATAAGTATGCAACAATAAAGAAAAAATACAACAATGTGCAGGCTAATATATATCTTGTTTCCTTATCATCAGGAACTTTAATCACTGACAGCTATACCTCGGTGTAGCCAGGAACAATGCAACAAGAGAGTACAGCTGTCCATTTTAGCCATGGGAACTTAGTCAGATAACTATTACTTTGTCTAGAAATCAAGCTTTAGAATTCTGCTACAGCGCAAGTGCGTTACCGCTTCCACATAGTATGATTCTTTTCAGGATTCGTCCAATTGTGTTTTCTTTCAGGAAGATCACATCTGATGACACCGTGAGGAAGGAGCCCGGAACACAGCCCCTTGGGGGGGTGGTCTCTCAAGACCAAAATGCAGCCGAAACCCCTGAAATATCACCTAACGGCCGACTGAGGAACCGGAGTGAGGAATCAGGAACCGCCAGGAGAAATGCCATGATGACCCGGAAGCAGACGAGTGCACGCAGAAGTAAAGGAGACACTCGCACGACTAAAACGTGAAGCTGCTCCTTTGGCCCGTTGGGTGCTTTTGTTCCCGCTGCAATTTGCGTCAGGGATGAGCATTCCTGACAATATGTTTTCATTCACTGGAAAAACCAAAGGTTACAGGGACATTCTAGTTAGGCTAACATTTCACTCGTACAAAACCAGAGCAATTCAGCAGTTATAGTTAGCTGAGCTAATGGGAACTTACAAGTTACGTCCCGCAGTGCACTGCTTAGGACCTCACATATTACATCACTCATAACCTGGTCAGTGACATCACTCATGACATGACTGATGACATCACAGATAACCTCATCCAGTTATTGTGAGTGTTTTCTAAAAGTTACTGAGTGTTAAACATATATACTAAGGTAACTGGCTGTGGGAGTGCCTGTGAGTGAATGAGTGTGTAAGTTATGTATAGATGAATGAGTGGGTGTGTGAGTTTTTGTATGGGTGAGCGAGTGGGTCGGTCAGTGGGTGTATGAGTAAGTGAGTGGCTGTGTGAGTATCTGTATGAGTGTGTGGGTGTGTCAGTGGCTGTAAATAGTGAATGAGAGGGTGCATGGGCCACTTAATGGATGGCCGGGCAGGCACATAAGTCCTGTATGGGTGAGTGACTGGGTACACGAGTGGCTATATGAGTGCATACATTATAAGCAGTGCCCCGGGGAGGTGGCAGACCCTAGGGCTGCAGGGGGGCCACACAGGGCCCCTGGATTTATTTAATTACTTTTGCCCCAGGGAGGCGGTGGTCCCCAGGGTGCAAGCGGGCCGAGTAGATCCGCCTGCATACATTAAAAAGCAGTGCTCCGAAGAGGTGGGGGTCCCGGGGGCTTTGATAAGCCTTAGAAGGGCCCTTGTGTGGCTCCTCCTCTTTTTAAGGTATGCCCTGGGACCTGGCCCACCCGATGGGCTAATAACAAGCGTGGGAGCCCACACTTTCCCCCCCGTAAATTAACAAATGTCATGATTTCACAGTATTTTTTGTAGTGCTTTTTTGGCCTGTCGAGGTTTCACTGGGACCCCAGGACCAACTGTATGAGGTCAGGGTATTTTTACCCTGCCCCCTTTTTACAAGATGGCTGTCAACACTTCCTGGTTAAAGTGTTGGCAGCCAATCAGAGCTCTGCATTTCCCTGCACAAGCTCGTTAATTTTCAGGAAGTTGCTGCGGCCACAGATATCACTCTTAAATTTCCCAACAACTACTGGACAGACTCACCCCAAATAACTGCAAGAGTGATCTGCATAACCAAATCTTAATTTCTGCCAAATTTGGTGTAATTCCGTCTAGTGCTTCGGGCTGCAGCTTTAACGAAAGGTCCCACGGAAATTAACATGGGAAACGCCCCTTTTTTAACACCCCTTTTGATCAGCCCTCACTTGCCATATTGCCCCAAACCTTTCCATGTTCAACAAGAATTACCGGCACACTTTGTTTGGAAACTTTCGTGAAGATTCGTCAAACGGCATCAAAGATATAGGCAAGTCAAAAAATGCTTTTCCTATGGAAACATGGTCCTAACTATAATATATATTACCTATTGGCAGCCACCATTTTATCTTGTCGGAACAGTCCCTAGGGCTGAAATCAAATGACAGAACATGGTATAAGGGGTCAGGTTGGGTTTGTTCTGACCCCATGGGAGGTATATAAGCATCTTTCAGGAATGTCAAATGTGTTACAATATGTCGCTAAACAGGCTTTTTTTAAAACACAATATTTGCACATTTCTTTGCGACTGCCAGGGTGGCTCACCCCTGTAAGTACACAGTGAATTTGCGAAAATCACCAAGAGAAAATAAGAAGAAACACATTCACAAATCAGTCACTCAACCACTCAGAGGCTCACACACACACTCACAGACCCACTCAGGCTCACACAGCTGCTCACAGATCCACTCAGACACTCACACACCGACTCAACGACCCACTCAGAGATTTATGCCACCATCACAGACCTACTCTGACACTCATGGACACACTCACATATCTACTGAGAGACTCATGCACCCACTCACAGAACCACTCAGAAATGCACACCCTGTCACAGTGCCACTCAGACCCTCACACACCCACTTACAGATCCACTCAGTCACTCATGCACCCACTAACAGACCTATTCAGAGACTCATGCACCCACTCACAGACCCACTAAGACACTTATGTACCCACTCACAGACCCAGTCACCTATGCACCCATTCACTGATCTAATCACAGGCTCATGCACCCATTTACAGACCCACTCACACACACACACACAGTCACAGTCCCACTCAGAAACTCCTCCACCCACTCACAGCTCCACTTATAGTCACTCATACATCCACTCATACACCTACTCAGAGACTCATGCAGTCACTCACAGACCCTATCAGACACTCATACACCCACTCACAGACCCACTCAGGCACATGTACCCACTCACAGACACACTCACAGACACATGCACCTACTCACAGACCAAGTCAGATACTTATGCACCCAGTTAAAGACCCACTCAGACACTCATTCACTCAGTCACAGACCCACTCATGGTCGTCTCTCGAAATCCCCCCCGGGCCGGCCCACCGCTCTTACCTGCAGTGGCTGCGGCTGCCCTTCCCTCCATCCTGCCCTTCATGGTATGCTATGCTGCAACTGTCCCTCCTGTCTTTCCGGTATGGTCAGCTTGCTTCCCTTGCCTCTTTCCCCTCTTCTCTCTGTTATCCATGTGCATGGTCCTTTCCCCTCCCTATTGCTTGTCATTGTCCGTTGTGCTGCACTGCTGTCTCGCTAGCCCTGGTTGGTGTATTGTGCTGCTGCAATCCCTGACACCTTCCCTGTAAGGTCACTATGGTGCCCCTGCCCTCTCTTATCCAAGTCCATGTCTCTAACCCATTCCTCCTGCCCGCCGTGATCCAATGTACCTTACTTGCCAACAATTGGAACTTGGTAAGAGGGAGATTTTGAACAAAAAACCTTGGGAATTGATTTTTTCCATTGACTAACATTGAAAAAGATTAGATTTTAGGCAGGAGACAGATAGAATAAAGCCCTTGTGGGCTTAAAAACATCTGGAGTCCCTTGACGCCATCTGGTCTGTTGGCATGTATGATGTACTGCCACTGTCTCTTCCTTCTTCTGCAATCAATAGTCTTTTATTTTGCCACAGCCTCTTGCCTATACTGCATGGTTGGTTTGTTGCCCCTGCCCCCGTTTCCCCTGCCCTCCATGGTCCTTTGTATTGCCACTGCCCCTCCCGCCTGCCCAGCGTGGTCAGGTTGTCGCCTCTTTACCCTCCTCCATGAGAGGGTCTTATTTTCCATGAAAATTATGGTTAGTGCTCTAAACAACTAAAATTAGGACATATTATTTGAGTTATCAAATAGCGACCAAGCACTTTTAAATATTTTGATATCTTTATGTTTATTTTTCCCGTTGATCACTTGATTGTATGTTACACTTAAGGGAGAGGATGTGGATTTATGGCCAGAGCTGCAGACTTTGCAACTGGGGAACAAGGTTTGAGTTTCAGTGTCAGCTCGACATCCTGTGAATCTGAGCAAATCACTTAATCTCCCTATGCCTAAAACCAAAGAGAATGTGTCCTTGTGTAGTGTAACTGATGCTCATGCGAAGCACTCCTATACCTTTGGGTCAAGTCTGCGCTATATAAAACTGCAAGAAAGAAACAAAATAAGTGTTTTGCACACTTCTGCCATTGGGCTACACTTGGGCTACATTTGGGTGATATTTGTGGCACAGTATTTGGCCTCTTTTTTCCCTGGAGGCCATCTTCTGAGACTTAATTGTTATGAGGCTCCGTAATTCCCTCATTTATTGCAGTATCTTAAGTAGAAAATGCTTTCAGTTTTCTACTTTGATACCATCAAGATGGCATTCAGATATGCCACACTTGTGCATAAATTCAGAATATTGGCACTGTAGTTGTTCATTAGAACACTGTAGTGAAGCTGTGGATCACCAGGGAGTTACCTGGCAGTCTGCTTCTGGTGTTGAAAGGGCATGTTTCAGTCTGCAGGTCAGAATGTTATAATTAAATAGAAGAGGAGGATATTTGATAACTCACTTAAAATATGTCATGACTTTTCTTTCTAGAGCACAAGCCATAAATTCTATGACCAACCGAACCCACTATTGTTGTTCCTTTCTAAATTAAATGTTTTAAGATTTACCAGTTTGATTCAATCAACACGGCTTCGGTCGTGCCATACTTTTGTCATAATTAATGCTGTTAGCGCTCTAGTTATTCTTTAGAACACTCTGGGATGCTGCAGGAGAAAATAAAAAGGAATCAACCTTCCTGTTAGAATGACATAATTTACTGAGAATATCAGACTTCATTTCCATATGAGTGAGAAAGATAGTTTGAATTTACAAATAATATTCTCTCATTTTAGCTTTTAGAGCACCTTCCATAAACTCTATGAAAAAATCATGAGAAAACAGTTTTCTCTCAAACATGTTTCATGAAATCCCAGCAGAAGGCTTTTCCACAGGGCAAATCATCTTAGAACACAACACAATTCCTAAAATTAGTATGGTACCATTAACAAATTATATTGTAACTATAATCTGTTATCATCCTTGTACGTTCTTCTTTTTGTAACCCTCAAAACTTGCTATTCACTACAATGCATTTTAACTGAATGCTATCATGTATATTGGTCCTAAGATTGCTGCCAACACTTCCTGGTTGAAGTGTTGGAAGGCCATTAGATCCCATCATGAGATCTGTGCTTAGGACCTGCTCAGATATACTAATTTGGTTTTCCTTTAATATCTTCAAAACAACTGAATGGATTTACACCAAATAACTGAAAGTGTGATTTGAGAACCAAAATCTACCTTTCTGTCAAATTCAGTGTAATTCTGTCCAGCGTTTGGAGCTCTAGTTGTGTTCAAAACTCCTATAGGATTTAACATGGGAAACACAATTTTTAACCCCTCCTTTTTTCTCAGCCCTTGCTTGACACATCACCTTGAAACTTTCCATGCACAACTAGAACCACCAGGGCACTTATTTTGGAGAATTTTGTGAAGATTCGTCAAATGGTGGTAAAGATTTTGGCAAGTCAAAAAACGCTTTTTCTATGGCTACATGGTCTTAACTATAACTACCTGCTAGCGGCATGCTACATAAGCTTTGACAGGGACTCCACCCTGCGCCCCCTGCTTTCCTTCCCAGTCTGTCTCTCCTCTGCTGGGAGTATGCAGTGGCCCTCCTCGTGTGCTGTCTAACAGAAACAGATACATTACGTTAATTATTTGAGACTGCAGAGGCCCCTGTGAAAAGAGAGGATACCTTTCTATTCCACACCTAGACAATTCTTGGAAAACTGGGACTATCCGGAGGACGTCTGGTCACCCTACCTGTGAAATGATGCATCATCGGCCCCATCAAGGCAGAGAACAACTAAAACCCTTCCATGTGAAGGGAAGGTAATGAGCTTGGAAAACACCCTTGTATGCCTTTTACCGAGCGGTACTACCTGCAAGTCGGAAGAACCATTTTGACAATAAAAATGTTCACGAAAGAATGACTCAGATGAAAATGCAGCTTTAAAGTCTGATGAGATAATTATTACACTTTATTTTTAACTTCCTGGGAGTGAGGGTGTGCACATTTTTTCTGCTTGGCGTCTGTCAGATTCACGACGTTTCCTTAAATCGTCTATGACTTTCCAAATAGATAATGTAGTTAAATTCTTAGTATTAGGATCTTATGATGAATAAATCCGTCTGGGCTTCCGCCACAGAGTTCAAGCCACAGACGTGCTTGTATTCTGCTGTCTGGCTTAAGTAAATGGTTTAAGCCTAGGGGCCTGGAAATGACTCCTATTAAAACTACAACGGATGACCAGGTTACTCCTACATTTGAAACCTTGGGGCATTTAGACCCCAGCATACTTGACCTTGCACTGGCTTTCAGTATCTGATGTTGGTCAACGTATTGCATGGAATTGGAAGGACTTTCCTTCAATGAAAGTTTCAGGCCCACCCACCTCCCAAACAAAGACTCTGATGCAACACAGTCTACAACTTAAAGTTCCATGTGCCTTGGAGGCCGGATTCTCTCAATCCAAATCAGCATCCTGTGGAACTCCCTCCGCATCCTAAAAAGGAAAAGGAGTAAAATGCTGGTCTGTGACGTTTCAGGCCCTTGAATCAACCCACAAGACAATATCTGTCAACCACTGAGCAGGGTTGGATTGGTAACGCGGGCACTCGGGCAACGCCCGAGGAACCGGTACCCGAATTCCAGCTGTGGGCTGCTCTTTTCAGCTGCCTGGGGGCCGATTTCCGATTTCTCTGTTGTTCGGATGGCGCCAGCGGCCCAGTGGGGGCCTGAGTGGCCTTCCTAGAGGCAGATGGGCTTCCATTACCTCCCTTTTATCAACAGGCAGAGGTGTCACTCCCTTTCTCTCGCTGGGCCGGCCCATTAATATATGCATATTGAGCTGGGGCAGGGGGCCTGAGCAGAAGTGGGCTCACGTGTTTTCAGGTGTGTTTCGCCAGTGTAAACTAATCCGTGCATTTTTTTACCCTTCCACTTTTTTTGAATAAAACTTTTCCGAAGCAGTGTTTTGTTCAAAGGCAATATGCAAATGTGGGCCACTTTTTTTTGCGTGCCCGGGCCGATTTTTAATTAAAATCCAACCCTGCCACTGAGCTAACACACCCCATCGGAAATCACCAGTTTTCAGGTTTTTCCAAATAAAGATGCATGAAGCACATGCCTTGGCCAGGGACATAGCTATCATTGGAGAAGCAGGCGAAGGGGCCTATTAAAACATGATAACTGCTGCATTTCACTGCCCAAAAGCTGTTAAAGAGGCAATTTTCCCTTGGTTGCACAAGGGCTCCTGGCATCCTTGCTACACAACTGGCCACCACGTACCTACAGACAGGAGCCTGCACATCATAAGCGCCAAGTTCACACCATAAACTACCAGATAACATGTCAGGTCCTTACACCTCACCCGACATAGGTAATGCTACAACCTGTATTTCCAATTATATTAAGTTTGGCAATAGATGCAATTATTTTATTAGGGTTGCTATTCATGTTTTCCCGATTTATTGATACCTGCATCACAAAGGTTGCTTACTTGCAAATTCGAGTCAACAATGCCAGAGGGTTAACGGTTAATGAAGGAGTTTCTTGTATTTTATTAGAGGCAAATTAGAGGGGTCTCGCATACTGCAGCCTGCCCAGGCCCCACAAATCATAGAACTGGGCCTGGTATTATGTATATGTACATGATTTTCTACTTTTGTATCCGTTTTTGTAGGTTTACCCTTTGCCCCCTGAGTAAGTATTTTTTTGGGGCATATTACCAACAACTAGCGATAATTATCGCTATGTTGGCTTAGCGGCAATAATTTTATCGCCGTGTTGCGGCGATTTTTATCGCTTAGGAGCCTTGCTATTATCAAGGATTATCTCCTAAGCGATAAAAATCGGCCGAAATGCATGAATATCGCTGTAAAGTCAGCGATATTCATGCATTACCGAGCTGATGCTCCTAGCCATGTTATCCACCTCCCATTGGATAACATGGCTAAGAACTGCTCAGGGCAGGTGTTAGCTTTTGGAGATATTCGCGCTTAGCGCGAATATCTCCAAAAGTTGGTAATAGGAGATAGCGATGTTAGCGACTGTTTCCAGTCGCTAACATCTTGGCACGCCCACTTTGCATGTCATTAGTGATAAATATCTCTGACATGCAAAGCGGGGCCCAAGATGGTCGCTATCTCCTACTAGCTGTCGCTAATTGGTGTTAGCGACAGCTAGGTAATAGGGAGATAATTTTATCTCCGCTTTCTTGGCTTTTAAAGCCAAAAAAGCGGAGATAAATCCCTTGATAATATGCCCCTTTGTTTGGACATTACATTTGGGTGACTCTACACACTTGGCAGATTGCTGCAGCCTTAACAAAATGTGGGTGTAAAGTTATATTCACTACTATTCTCGAAGTAAGCTAGACCACCTTATTCCTTTGCTAAATCATATGTGTTAGTTGTTTTCGATGTTTCCCTAATCATGTATGTCCTAATGAGACCTGGTTAATTTATTCTGGGTCAAAACGTCATCGACAAATATAACAAACAAACAAACATGACTCCTTGTGAAGGCATATGGGATATTTCTGAGGATTTCATGTGGTTGTTTGTTATGAGAAACACAAATGGACTTGTAATATTGTTAAGGAACTTGTTTCATTCCTCCTTTCTGTGGCTTTTTGTTCACGAAGGATACTTTGCACCTGATTTCACTAAAGATAGTGGATATTAAATGTCTTTATGTTTTACGTATGAACGAATATGATAAATGTCATTATGGTGAGAACATAAATTGCCATTCAAATAATGTATTGATTGTTTGAGTGATACCTATGAGTGCCATTGTTTTACTTAAGCATTTATACCCAGGGCTTATGTATTTATGGGCAGCTCTCGAAGCCAGTAAGACACAATACAGGCACAGCACACCCCCACAACCACACTCATTCATACATTTTTTCCATGTTCTCACTCAGACAGCCTTAAATGTGTTTGCGCTCGAGCACTAGTAAATGTACACCTTAAGGTGTTCTTAAGCGCTATGAGGATAGGGGCAGTTCCTCCTCAGGAGCGGAGGAGCTTCGCCCGCCCGCTGCGAGCTCAGCAGGCAAACACAAATAAATAAAATGGCATTTCAATGCCATTTTCTTTATTTGCCACTTCACAGCTTACACTGTGTACAGTGCGAGTTTGGAGCGGGGCTAAATCCTGCAAATACAGGATTAAAGCACTGGTGCGCATGAAAGATTGGTTGGGTGTCTACAGCCGTCTTATCCGACTTGCGCAGTGTAGACCCTGCAATCCAAAGACTGTGAAACAGCCTGGGGATTGCTGACACAGGCCGCCAGCCTCAACATGAGTGCTGGGTAAGTCTGCTCCCACCAATTCTGGAGATGTTTTCACAGCATAAAAGCAGCTCCAGGATTGGTTGGAGTTCCCTTCCACAAGCAGAAAGAAAGTTCTCCCTTTTTCTGCTTGTGGAAGGGAGAAGTGCTGCAGCAGTTGTGACCCAGCTCGAGTTTATGGTGAGTAGCGCATTCATGCCTCACCATTTTTAGGTCTCGCCTACGCAGCGCGCAGGCACTGCTTAGGAGGGGACCTCTTGTAATCGAATCGCTTTTTTGGCCAAAAACGTGCATGCATTGCATTGCTTTGAATGGCAATGTGTGCACGTTTGGCGATTCCCTTGCGGGAGCGAGCTTTGAAACCATCTGTTTGAAATTAACAGATGGTTCCTGCTCGCTCCCGCAAGGGAAACAGGCGCAGGCCGCCTCCTCTCTCCACTCTCCCTGCTGCCTCCTCCTCGAGTAAATTCCACTGCCGCCTCCTTGACTGCCTCCCCCCACCAACCCCCGCCCCGCAGTGCTTCTTGTCTGGCTTAGAGATTCAGTACCCTGATAAATGATAAACACCAATGGAATTGTAGATTTTTTTTGTTTAATAGGCCGCCCTCCCCCCACCCCCTCCCACTTGTTTACTTCGCGGGTGAAAGTTAGGAAGCATTCCCAGGGCGTCACGTCAATTCCGTTCTCTGCACTCCCCCAACCCTCCCACTTGTTTATTTCGCAGGCCTGCACTCGCCTGCCACCGTCATGTACAGAGCTTTTAGATTGCCAACCTGGCGGACTGCGGGGTGTGCGTTCCCTACAAGCGGCTCATCAACTGCAGCGTTTTCAGCAGCTACAGGAACCGCCACAACACGGGACACCAGATCTGCAAGTTTAGAAAGTGCGAGGAGCTCATGAAAAAGTCTGGCAAGTCCCTTGGAGAGGTCAGCGGAGATGATTACTTCTTCCCCTGCCTGCCCCAGTCCCTGCTCTCGGCCAATGCTGCCTCCTCGTCCGCCTCCCCCACCAACCCCCGCCCCCGCAGTGCTTCTTGTCTGGCTTCAAGAAGCAGTACCCTGATAAATTATAAACACCAATGGTCACTTCTGATCTCACTCCCTCCCATCTCGTTCTGTTTTATCTCGCTTCCGAGTAAAGGCCCTCTCTTCATTACTCATCGCCATGGAACTGCGTACATGGCCTAGGCCCCACCCTACATGTGTGACGCTGGCTTCTATGTGCATGTGGAGTGGGCCGTTCTCCTGTTCCCTGTGTGACCAGTTGTGGAGTGGGCAGCCCAGTTGGTTTCTAGTGACTGTGGCTCTCTTGAACCCTGCCTGGTGTGGAGTAGACAGTCCTTCGTTGCTGTGGCCCTCTTGCCCACATGACCCGCTTCCTGTCAGGCCGGGTGTGACGTTGGCAGCTGCCCTGACTCAGTGCCCCTTCCTCACCTGGATGGTGTTGGCATCACTGTGTGGCATTGGAGGCGTATCTCACGTCCTTTCTCCTTCTCTTTCACCATACTCCCTTACAATGCTCTCCTTTAACCTCTCCTTCACACCACTCTCTTTCATTACCTCTTCCTTACACTCCTTTCCCTTCCCTTCCCTTCCCTCTTTCTCCTTCATCTTACATCTTCTTCTCCTCATTACTTGTGGCCTCATACCTTGATATCGCTTTGGCTTAGAATATTTTTCCTTTGCTTCCCCAGCAGAGTGGGTTGGCACTGCAAAGCAAGGCATGTGTAGGCTGCCACTGAGTGCAAGGGGCATATGCATTTCACCTGTGCTGGTGCAGAGGAGTTAACTCAGTCCCTGCGCCCTTGGAGAGGTGCCAACTGACCCTCTTGGTAACATCTCCTCCCTTCCCCTTCCGACGGTGCTTCATGTATGAGTGTTATGGGAGAGTGTGCTGTTCGAATGATTTTTCACATTAGCAGGGGATTTGTTTTGCATGTGTAAATTGCCTTGAATAGTTTTGTATCAGTGGCCCTGGAAGGATAAAACCGCAACAGTTTCCACCAGTTCCCAAAATCTGAAGGTAGCTTTGTGGGCTAATTGGCTAGAATAGTTTTTTAAAAAGATTGGAATATGTTGGACTTGTCCTTCATGGCAGGGTGACCCCCAAACATTTTGTGGCCAAAAACGTACAAAGGTCCCAAAGGCGAGACCTACTGGCTATGCCAATGCTTGTTTATTGAAGGCAGCCGCCACTGTATGAGGATCTATAATGTGCATTTACTCATCATAGGAATGGAGTTTGTCTAAACTACACTCCTCAAAACAGTGTTGGCTAAACTTTTCGCCAGAGTCAAATATTCACACTTGGTAAAGCATGCACCGCTGTGCTCAAAAACAGAAGTGGTACATCATAGACAGCAGCGAACCAAACGTCTCTCACCCACGCAGTGGCGTACAAAAGGAGGTGTGACAACACGCACGAGATAAGCACCGCCGGGACCCCTCATTATGAGGTCCCCGCCCACGAACACACCTGCCTGTGTTTTCCTCATTCATCCTTCCACCGTATCTACGGCCCATGAACTACCCGTCGACCGGGTTGGAATTATCACCGGTTCCCTGCATTACTCTTACACGCCTTGTGCAGTCCTGATGAGTTACAGGTATCGCCCTGTTTGACAAACACGTGTCGGCTGGCGTTGTATACATTTTGAAATAAAGATCAACATAAAACGACGTGTTTATTACACCACCGGTGTCGACTTACTTTGTTGTAAAAATGTACAGTATCAATACTTTTTATTGTACGTGTGCCCAGTACATGCTATACGTACGAAAGGAGGTGCAGTGGGTGTGGGCCACCCCAGGTGTTATCACTGAGGGGGTAACAAAATGGCAAAAATATGTGTTTTAAACAAGACATTTTCCTCACCGGGTACCACCTGACCTGGCTACGCCACTGCACCCTTGTAGAAGAAGCATAGCATGGGCAGGAGAAAGACAAGATACCTAACACACCGTACATGTTCAGAACAGTTGCAGTAATGCTGGCTTCAGCATACACCCACACACACACACACATGCACATAATTAGTATAACTCAGCCTCACACAGCCAAGGTTCATTACAGGTATAAGCAGTACAAGCTTTTGTCACACAAAACTGGTAAAGTGCAACCACCTTTCACACGCACACATTTCCAAAGAGCATGGTTACAGCATAGCTCGAGACGTCCTCATTCAACCTTAAATACATTTAACAAAGAAATATAGTGGAGACAGCAGCTGTTCACTTTCCCAACACATACACTGACACACATGCACAAACACACACACATCAGACACTCAGACAGCAGGGGTGCAAGTAGGGTGACCAACCGTCCGTAAATTTCACGGATCATCCGTAAATTGGACCTCACGTCCGATGTCCGTGAGGATCCCTTTTACGGACGCCTTTTGTCCGTAATTTGAGCCTTTCAGGGAACAGTTATATAAGAGGTGGGTGACCCAATAAACCCTTGCGAGCTTGGGCTGAAATTTGATACAATAAAGATGCCAACAAGGGAATTCTTTTCAGAAATTGAATCGCAGGTGATTGATCGCATAATCTCTTGAGCTTCTGATCAACTAAATTAAATTAATACCTGTTATTGTTATAATTTGTCACATAGATTTGGACACAGTAATCAAAATACTCCAGAAGAGAAAAAGCTACACGGGTATTGAGTTTGATTCACAATATCTCTTTATATATATTTGTTCTAAAAGGGTACTGTTACAATAAATAAGAAAAACCAAATTCATCAAAAACAAATGGACAATAAATAAATAAATTGTTCTTCACATCCACTTGCGCTGTAGTCCACTCTTAATAAATAGATAACAATGAATCTTGCACAACCTTAAACAATGATTCAGTTGTCTGAATTCAAACTTGGAAGATATGGACAAAAGAGTCGACGTTTCGTCCTTGTGGTTGTTATATCCTTAAGGCCATCCTCAGGACAATGCAATCTTTAGAGAGTAGAGACCCCCTGTGAAAGATACAATAATCATTATGTTACCTTTCTTGTATGACAATTAGAAAACTTTTCTTAACCCGTGTGCAAGTAGAGCTGTAAGCTCTGCCTAAATATATACTTTCTTGGCCACAACTGACCATGCATATACATTGATACAGGAATTGGTTTACCGGAGTGTTACTTTACATAAACTCCTATTTTTTAACATTGTACATTTATGACAAAAAAATACCTTCATTGTCAACCCTACATACCTCAATCTATGTCCTATTGTGAAGCACATTGAATCTATGTGAACCCAGCCATGGATCAGCTTATGAATGACTATTTCCTGCTGCTGGTATCACTAGCTAGCGCTTCTATTTATAAACAATTAAGTCCTGCTGCTAGTATCACTAGCTCGTGCTTCTGCTGGTGCCTACGTTATAACTTATACCTTGCTTTAATGGTAGCATGGAAGAATGTACCCCTTTCGCCACCCACATACCTTCACTTTTAAAAAGATAGACAAATATTCCGTATTTATGAGTTATTAATGAGAGACAACCTCACATTGATAAGTCATCCCCGTGTATTTATACAACTAGTACCTGAGTATTGTCTAGATCCACACAGTTCTGGAAGAATGTGTTGACTTGGAGTTTCAAACGACCTGCCAGAAAAAAACATGTTCTAATAGTTCATAAGGCTCTGCATTATTCTTTCAAATCTGCTAGAGTCAAAAATTACCTTCTCTTGTTGAATATTTGAGCATGAAAAGATGATGGGACCAGCGTTTTGAATCAGCGTCTCCACAGTGTATCTAAAGAAACGGATTCTTTCGGTTATGACATTTATGTGATAGCTTGATTTTTAACAGTAATACTCTGGGCTATCTTGCTTTAGAGAACGTTTTACTGATGATCTGTATGACCCCTTTACGCAAACGTTGGAATGTCGACCATTGCTGTTACGTAATTATTGTATGGTCGACACCTCGTATGCGAGAAAGAACGGACCCGCGCTGGTGAATAGACAGAATGTCTTTTATTCGCGCCATATATATACTTATAAAGTATTATCACAATGGCAATAGCCTTTCGTGAGCTAGCTTCCGCTATATTGGAAATTTACGAAGGGACTAATATATCAACCTGTATGTGGTCATTCAGGACCCAAATAGTTATATCGTTCTTCATCCACATATGGCTGACATTAAAACTATTCGGCAACGAGAACCAAGGCATCTATATGCAAAGATTTAGTTTGTATATCTCTAATTGCAAATGCTTAAATAGGGGGCATAGCCTATAAACTTATTTGTTCGAAATGCAACTTCTCGAATCAAAGTTTGTCTCAGTCGTGGCGTAGTCTCGCGAGAAAGTAACTCAGCTGAGACACGCCTTGCTTCCATTTAAATACCCGCTATCGCCCGCCTTTTTAATGGTACCCGGGGTTGATAACCGACTCCGGCAGCCATCTTTCAGTGGAGTCCTCAATATAGAACATGCTGTATTAATTGTACTAAATGCGGACGGACTCATGTATTTAGACACCGAAGCATCTCCTATGTTGCAACTTTGGCATACTAAATCGCCATGTTTGAATGTGTAATTTAGAAAACGCCATATCCATTTGAACAATGCCTTGAATCATAACGATATATTTTCCAAAGTTTTCTTTACTGCATTTATAAACTAATTGGTGTTATACATAGTGATTACCATGTTTCATGTTTTATTAATCCTAGGTGCACCATAACAAAACAATGCATCTCCTCTCTCTGTCGCTTCAATATGCGCTCACAGTGTAAATAGATTTTAACAAGATTGCGAAGTGTTCTTCCGCTTCATGGGGACTTCCTAGATACTATGCAACTAAGAATATATTTCAAACTCACAGAACCTCGTTTTAATTATTACTAGATGTATACATCATATGGTAACCTGTATAGGCATAAGATAATTCTGCAAGCTGGTTCAAGAATCACATAGATCGGTTTGAGTCTTGCTGACATCCTTATGGGTATTAACATTATCCCTCAGATTTCATAAAAAACTTCCTAACAGGTCCTGGCAACTGTAATATACTGATCAGTGTATTCAAACAACCTAACTGTCAGCCAGATGCTGCGCACAATCTAATTTCTTTTGTTCAATCTAACATTTATGGTTACATGAGGAAAACTGAATACGTTTAATCCTAAACTCATAAAGTGTTGTGCTGAGAATCATCTGAGACATGCCAGTGTATGCCACTCTGTAGCTTTATTTAAACCATGTTTGATACTGTTCGCTACCTCTATCCAGCGATTTTCTTTTATAGTTAAGTTCTGATCCACATTTTTCTGTCTCATGGTGGGTTTCACCACTTCGATGATCCACCAGTCCATTTCCTTCTCGCTATGTTTGAGAGTTCTATAGTGCTCTACCAATGGGGCATTCTCAACATTGCACCGTATCCGGGATTGGTACTGCAAAATTCTTTGCTTGGCCATCTGGGTTGTCTTCCCTATGTAAGGTAAACCGCAGGGACATCTCACACGATATACCACATTTGTGGTTTTACAATTGGAGAAGTGTTTAAGCTCTGTCACCTTGCCGTTAAGCGTGAATGTCTTCATGTTCTTTGTAGTTTCACATGCCATGCAGTGATTGCATTTGTAATGGCCCTTAATGGGTACCAATTGCCTCATATTCTCCACGGTGTTTATGTTGCTCTGTTGGTCATATGCACGGACTAATTTGTCCCTAGGATTTTGGCCTCGTTTAAACGCAAACATAGGTTTTGCTTGTAACTCTGGAAGGCTGTTTCGAAGGGACCAGTTCTTTGTCACTATTTTTTTCAACTGTTGCGTCATTGTCCCAAAAGTGGTAACACAAACTAATGCTTTTGTTTCTGTTTTCTCTTTTATTTCAAGAAGGGCTTCCCGATTATTATACCAGGCCCTTTTTAAGGAGGTCTTAAGAAGCTTATTTGGATAGCCTCTTGCTGCTAGTTTGGCCTTTAGCTTCTTTGCTTCATAGAAATATTCAGAGCGTTTTGTGCAATTGCGTCTTAGTCTGAGGAATTGCCCAAAGGGCAACCCATCTCTGAGCGCTTTGGGATGGTGACTTGTGTATTTCAACAGTGTATTCCTTGCTGTAGGTTTTGTATAAAGGGTGGTATAGAGCCCATTGTCTTCTCCTGATTTGATAGTAATATCTAGGAAATTCATCTCTTTTGAGTCTTTTTCCATTGTGAATTTAAGATGAGGGTTTCTGTTATTAAGCCATTGATGGAATTGGGCTAAGAGTTCAACTGTGCCTCTCCAGATTAAAAACATATCGTCAATATATCTAAGCCAACATGAAATGTTGGCTAGATATGGATTGAGTACACTATTGACGTGTTGTTCTTCAAAGTTGGCTACATAAATATTCGCTATATCGGGGGCATACACAGCACCCATAGCTACCCCTTTTAGCTGTTTATAAAAGGTTCTTTCAAATAGAAAAAAATTCTCAGAGAGAGAGATTTTTATATAGTCAATCACAAAATCTGTTGGTACATTATGTGGAATAGGACGCGTATTGAGTAGTTGTTCCAAAAGACTCAGAGCTTCTGATTGTGGGATATTTGAATATAGACTTTCTATATCCATTGTGACCATTATTTCCTCTGTAAGATCAAAAAAGTGATGTTCTAATTTATTGATCACTGCAGTGGTGTCTCTGATGTAACTACTTGCACCAACTGCAAATGGTCTGATGAAAAAATCAGAATACTCGGCCAACGGTTTCAGCAGAGAATTACAACCCGAAACTATTGGCCTGCCAGGTGGTTTTTCTGCATCTTTGTGCACTTTTGGGAGGATGTAAATTGCTGGAATGGTGGGTGCCTGATTGATCAGGAAAGAAGCTTCCTGCTCGCTTAGCCAACCACCATCCAGTCCCCTTTTACTTAATGCAGCTATCTCTTTTTCCAACCTTTTTGAGGGATCTGTTGTCAACCGTTGGTAATTGGTCTCAATGTTGAGTTGTTTGAGCATTTCTGTTCTATAGAACAGAGCTGTTCCCCAGCGAGAGGCTGCAGCTCCCTGATGGGGCACCTAGCACTCATCTTTGGAGCACAAGAACAGCCCCACCCGCCCATTGTCATTCTGTGTGGGGCTTATTGCCTCATACTGAATGACAATGGGCCAGTCTGGGCTGTGAAAGCATTTGGCGGCCTCCTCCAGCCTTGGTTTAGGGCTGGGCGTTCTGCCACATTGGAAGTGCAAACACTTCCAGTCTGCTGCTACCTGAGATTCCAGTTAATAAAACAATGGCAGTGAAAGAAGTTAAAAAGAGTCTCATCATTTTAGAACTGACACATTTTTAATATTATATTCAAGGAAACCTTGGTTGCTGCTTTTTATTTTATGCAGCTAACAACCATTGACAAAGCCAATAGTTCTGGCTTGTTGTAGGCGTAACATTACTTGCTCTAGGTGTAACGTTGTTGTATTATATATCTTGGTGCATTGACAGAAGCAACAAAAATACCAGTCTGGCGGCACATTATACTAAGCATAGATTTTTAACGAAGGTGTTTAAAGCAAAGCCCTTAATTACATTGAACACCCCCTTTGGAGAGACCCCCCCCCCGTTCATCCCACTTAAACCTCTGGAAACACCATGTCACAGTCCCCTCACATCCGGGCACTGCGCATCATGCACAACTCATACCTTTCACTTTTTCAGATTGCCTATGTGCAGGGGCATAGTGAATCCTCCCCCACCCCACCACTTGCTTTAGTAACTACAGCGAGGGTAGAGTTCTTGATGGGTCTCTTCTGTCTGCAACTCTGCAGCGAAAGGCTCAGCTCATAATTAACGTGAAAAGGTGAGTAAGTAAGGGATGGGGGTATGGATGGCTGAATGGATGAGTGAAATGATGGATGGATGAGTGAAAGGGTGGATGATGGGTGAGTGAATGGGTGGATGGATGAGTGAAATGATGGATGGATTGATGAATTGATAAGTGAAAGCGTGAATGGATGGACGAATGAGTGAAAGGGTGGATGTAAGGCTGGATGAGTGAGTGAAAGGATGGGTAGATGGACAAAAGGATGGATAGATGAGTGAAGGAGTGAAAGGGTGGATGGATGAGAGAAAGGATGGATGGATGAGTGAAAGGATGGATGAGTGATAGGTTCAATGGATGGATTCATGAGTGGATGAGTAGATGGATGGGAGGGTGGATGGAATGATGGATGGCTAAGTGAAAGGGGGATGAAGAGAGAAAGGGAGGATGGGTGGATGGCTGACTGAACGGGTGAATTGGTGGAAGGATGAGTGACTGGGTGGATGAAAGAGTAAGTGAAAGGATGGCTGGATAGGTAAATGGCTGGATGAATGAGTGGATGGATGGAAGAGTGGATGGATGAGTGTACGGATGGATAGAGTGAAAGGGTGGATGGATGGATAATGGGTAGATGAGTAAAAGGGTGGATGGAGGGATGGATGAGTGAAATGATGGATGGAAGGATACGTGATGGATAGGTTTGTAAAGGGTTGAATATGGACATGGATGGGCACACATATTGAAGGACAGAATGAATGGTGAAAGACTGAATAATGGATGAAAGTATGATTACACCTTGTAAGCCCCATTATCTTAAGCAACATTTTCTATACATTGACTTTCACATTTATATGAGTCATTGTCTCTATATATGTATGTGATGTAACGCACTCCGACACCTAGCCGTACATACGTCGAATGAGTAGCACTATAAAAGAAATAAAATACACATGAGAGAAGGTCTATGTGAAGATGAGGGGCACCATTGAAGTGTGGTAGCATTGCCCAAATGGCCGTACCATGCATCAGGCATCTCCCTGCGAGCTGGAAAGGTGGGGTAGGGGCAGTTATGTTACCACAAAAAGACCCTGCACTTTTGCTTAAAGCTGCGCGCATACTGAAAAACCATGAAGTGCACAATTGTCTCAACCTAATACAACCTTATTTTCACTTGTACTTAAGTGGTTGTCTATTCACTTACTTATATACTATGGCGCAACCTCCTTTGGTGTGTCTGTAAAACTTACCTTTTGTCCTGAATTTTGACCTCCTGTCCTGAATTTTTGTCCTGAATTTTGACCCTTTGTCCTGAATTTTTACACTCACTGTCCTGAATTTGCACCCATGCCAGTTGGTCACCCTAGGTGCAAGTTCAGGGAACAGCACTCCAAGTGTTCTCGAAGATAACACACAGGTACTGCAAAGGCGGAAGCAGTGCAGGCCCCACCCCAAACAAACAAAACCAACGCAGCATGCAGCACAGGCATAGTGCCACGTGTGACTCTGGGCTTGTTAGTGTGAGCTGTTTAAGATTACACAGATCATGGAGTCAACAGCAGATGGGCTCGGGTTGGCAGTGCTCATATTGTAGGAAATCTTGGGCAGTTTTTACTTAGGTCAGCGATACTGAGTACTGAACGTAACACATTGTGAGCAAGCAAGTACAGGTTGTCAGTAACGAAACTGCTGGATTATGGCAGAGCGGTACCGGTGCTATGTTTGATCATGAGTTGTGGGTGTGGGCATCTCCTCTCATCAGTCCGACAGTTCCACCTACTCCGTCATTGGCTGCATGCTGCCGAGATACTGCAAGGCTATGGTATAGTGGTGCTTCCGACTCTTCTGGAGCACGCGCTGCGCTCATGCTATCCCTGCAACCTTGTGCACGAGACTGGAAATAACGCTCTGAGGAGGTGAGACCCTAGTTTTCAAACACACCCTCTATCTGCTGCAGTAACAGCCTACACAGGTTATTACAACGAGGCGTTCAACATCCATTGGGCTCAAAGGGCTTCAGCCCCCCCCCCCCCCCCGCAACCCCCTCGTCGTGTGTGTCAGCCCGGGCGCTGAAGACAGCTTCCCGGGCAAACACACAGCCGCACCCATACTTCACAGGTCTGTAACTCCTTGCGTGCGCATGACGGAACCACGCCGTCATGAACCATGGGCGGCGTGTGCTCATGACGGCGTGGTCCATCATGCGGCTGCCGCTCAACCCATGCGGCAAAAATTCCCCGCCTGTGCGGGCGAATTAACGAGCGGGCGGCCGTGACGGAACCACGCCGTCATGAGCACATGCCGCCCATGACTCACGACGACGTTGTTCTGTCACGAGCACAGCAGCGCTGCGCTCACCACCCACCCCCTCCGCGCCACGGCGAAATTCGTGCAGCGGCAAAGGGGTTAAAAGACCATTTACTTGTTAACGAGGCTTTGTTGTTTTCACCTCTTCTTAGAGCCCCTGCATCTCCACTCTGCCTATTGCTGGAAGAATCAGCCCCCCCCCCAAAAAATTTTAGTAGCACCCCCTGAAATTTGGCTCTAGTTGCGCCTCTGATTACAACTAAGCACATTACTGTGTTTTTTTGGAACAGAGCAGCGAAGGGCCACAAGGCAGGGCAAATCACAGGCAAACAAGCATTGTCAAAACCTATTGGCAGGGCTTTAAGTGGGATGAAAACACTTGGGAAATCTCTCATAGGGGCGTGGCTGCTGTAATTAAGGGTATGGATTAAAACGTGTAAAATAAAAATCTGTTCTTGATTGAGACAAGACGGCCCAACTAAGAAGGACTACTGCATCGCCAATTATGCTTTGCTTTCTTCAGTCACATTATTAGTAAGTGCACCAGGGCCAATCGATTGTTTTTATTTATCCAATGCTGCTGCCCTGGTTTAATGGTCACCTTCATCCTTTAGGTGACGTCTCCTTTCTACATACCTATAACATTGGAGAGCCGTGGAGCCCCTTCTTCTTCCAACAGCTGGACTGTGAGAGTTGCCCCTTCCTGCCGTTGCACTCATGGTAAAGACAATTGACACTGCCCAGCCTCCTGGGACATTTTCTTTAACCTCTTTCCCCAAGTTTGGTTTTTAATACCCCCTTTTCTCTCTCCAGGTGCCCACTTCCCCCTTCACATTACACTAGTCCTGATGAAGACCCCAACAGTAAGGGTACACACACCTACAGACAAGGGGTCGAAACGTCGACTTTATAACACTCTGCCAACTTCGGTTTAACAGTAATTTGTTAACTGTGCCTCTATGTGTTTTGAATGGCATTATGTGTCTAATGTTTAGAAGTTACCCACTTGGTATATAAGCATTTCTATACCAGAATTAGTTGTGATTTTTGGTCACTATTTCCTAAATACCCTACCCATCACTAACTACCTTGCACTTTCCCCCTCCCAGGGTGCCGCCTACGTGAATAATTATAAGTGTGTCTCATGCAAAGTTATATTTGTAAATAAGCATTTTCTCCAATGTGATTAAATAACATTGGTTGCAATTCATTTTCTTTCTTGTCTCTTTGAAGTTTTGTTCAAGTATTGTGATCGTATTTTTCTCCCTTGTGTTAATTCATACCTTTATTACGCTGGGATCCTCCTTTTGCATATCTAATTACAACTAAGCACATTACTGTGGTTTTTTGGAACAGAGCAGCGAGGGGCCACGAGGCAGGGCAAATCACAGGCAAACAAGCATTGTCAAAGCCTATAGGCAGGGCTTTAAGTGGGATGAAAAAACTTGGGAAGTCTCTCATAGGGGCGTGGCTGCTGTAATTAAGGGTATGGATTAAAACGTGTGAAATAAAAATCTGTTCTTAGCATAGTGTGCCGCCCCACTGGTATTTTGCTGCTTCTGTCCATTCATCCAGATATATAACACAAGTAACATTACACCTGCAATAAGCTAAGACTATAGGCTTTGTCAATGGTTGTAACTTGCATAAGATAAATAAGCGACAACTATGACTTCGGTCTGCATAATATTGAAAATGGTTTAGTTCTTGTGGGCGAGGTTGTGCACCAAGGCTAGAGCAGCTCACCTTCGAGCAGAGAAAGCAGGTTCGAGCCTCACATCCTGTGATTCTAAAAATGATTATGTCCTTGTGCAATGTAACTGGTGCTCATGTGAGGCGCTCCAAGTTTTCTCTATATAAAACTGAAAAACGAGTCTCTTTGAAGGTACATGAAAAGCAGTGACTTTTTTTCACCATGAGGTTAAAAATGGAGAGCGTGACGGACCTGTCTCGGCACCTGCTTCTAAAAAACAGCACCAGCAGGACCCGGCCCACTTAAAGCTCTGCCTATACGTCTGGCATTTAACTGAATGTTCCTAGATGCGTCCATATGTGCAATTTCTCACTATTCATCCACACACTTAATCAGTCACATTCATGCACTGGATTACTTATTCTTTCACTCATATATCAATTTGCTCACTCATTGACTCACGCTTCAATGCACCCGCTCACCCATCCACAAAACCACGCACAAAAACTCACAGACCAATGAAGAGGCACTTTTTTGTTTTCAGGTAGACGTTTCACTTTGTTTCTAATTTGTGGGGGACTAGAGAGTTATCCCTGAAGTGACTGACTGCTAGTCAATGTGGATTTTCCACCATAAGGAGGATAACAGTTCTCTTCATGTCGTGTTGCGGCCATGATGAAGATATGATGTGTGGTTCTTTAACAATGGATGAGTCCCAATCTTGAAACAAAGCTTCTGCAATTGTTCCTAAGTAGGTTCCCTCATCTACTAGTAAGCCTTTCCATTTAACTTTCCCAAATTAGGCAGTCGAAAGATTCAACAGGGTCATTAATGACCTTGAATGTCCATTAATTTATATGTGCGATTCTTTTCCCCAATGGCCGCTATCAGAGACCCATCATCTCCCTGGTACTCATCACTGGTCCTCACATCATATGCACAACTGTGTTTACTGGCTCCACGAAGCACCAGGTACACCAGTTAACAGAATCTCAGTGATCCCCTGTATCCCACCGTAAGCCACTCCATACTCAGAAACAATCCCATCTTCTGTTTTTTTTTTTTTTTTTTTTTTAGTCCTCATATATGCCACCAGAATTCTTATGCTCTAGATGGGTCTCACTGTTGCCTCTTATACTGTTGTTTTCGAGTCCGCCCTGGAGACAGTATCACGGCAGACAGAGATGTCCCAGAGGTAGGCTGCTTTCCTTATCCTACTCCTCCAGGCCTATTTTGGGCTCCCTAGGCTTGGTGGAGGACAGGGCCGACACAACCTCTGGCATAATCACAGGACCGCTCACCTATTTATCCAGACCACCAATTTAGACCAGACATTATCAGTATTCTCGCTACGACCAACCAAGTCCATTTTACATACTTCCATTATGTACTTCAAGCATAGTGCGAATCTGGGAGGAGACGCTGACTTCCACTCCATGCAAATTTGTCTCCTTGCAATGACTATTGTATAAAAAATGAACTGAGTATCTAAACTATTGATATTATAATCGTTCAATAAGCCAAAGAAGACAAGTCTGCGAGAGCAAGTGATAGTTGTTGAAAGTACATCACTCAAAAAATTAATTATCGCTTTCCAATAGTCTTGAATAGCTGGACATTCCTAAAAGTTATGAATGTCGTCAGCTGCACAATGATTACATCGGGGACAATAATAGTTATTTTGTGTAATCTTGTGCAATTTGGCCGGAGTCCAATAGACTCTATAGGCCGTAAACAAGTGATTGCATCTTAGATTGGCTGGTTTAATTAGCCTCTGTGAAAGAGAAAAGGAGTCTAACCATGCTTTGCTGACTTCTTCAGGAGAATCAGATATGCAATTTCCCCATCATTTTTTCACCTCCAAATACAGAATACTATCCTCTTCTTTAATCATCAAGTTGTACCAAAATGAAAGTTCTTTTAACCATTTCCCCCCTCTACCAATTGCATCAAGAATGTCAGTATCTTTCTCCCTTTGCATGTTTTGACTAGACCACCAGGCAGATAATTGATAGTATTTGAACCTAGTCAACTGGCCGTTAGTAAGTTGTGCTAAAGAATTCCAGTTCACTAAGCCCGAATCTGCCCAGAGGTCTCCCCATTTTTTTAACCCGGCTGTTTTCAGAGGTTGTGACAGTTGATCCTGAAGGCACTGAGGTGTACCAGGAGAATCCCATATTGGAGTATGTGTGTGATAGTAAGGGATATCAAATGTCTTCCTGATAAACCCCCAATTTTTTAATGCATTCTGTAAAATTTTAAGGCGAATTTTTTTGAAAAATTTCTGGTCTCCGAACTTAAATATAAAGAAATCGTGGTCGTAAGGTAAATCATTTAGTAAAGCTTGAAACAGGCGGCCCTGTGATGATGCATCTAACTTATTTGCAAGGAGCCTAAAATTTTTAAAATGAAATGCATGACAATATAACATTAGATCAGGGAGGGCTAACCCTCCTATTTTTAAGCCCCTTCTCAATTTCTTCCATGCAATTCTTGTTGACTTGCAGGCCCATATAAAAGATCCGATTTTACCCTGTAAAGTATTAATGTCTTTAGGTGAAAATGGTAAAGGGATACAGTTAAATAGAAAAGTCAATTTTTGAAGAATCGTCATTTTAATGAGGTTGACACGACCATATATATTCAAAGGCAGGTTCCCCCATTTTATTAAGGTTTTATTAATATCTTTAACCACCATTTGCCAGCTGAGTGATGTAGTGTCTTTTAATGATTGGGTTAAGTAAATTCCCAGGTACCTCATTTTCTGTTTTGCGCCCAATATATGTGTGTTATTATTCCATCCCATAATTTCCGTTTTCTCCTTATTTATCTGGTAACCTGACAGTTTCCCAAATTCTTCTGATAAAAGAAACAACCTCGGAATTGCTACTGAATGATCAGAGGTATATAAGAGAAGGTCATCTGCGTACAGTGCCACTTTCAGGGACAAATTGCCGAGCTGAAATGGTTGAATTATGTTGTCCTCTCTAATTCCACAAACAAAAGGCTCCATATAAATATCGAACAGAAGGGGAGATAAAGGACAGCCCTGCCTGGTACCTCGGGATATATCAAACCACTCAGATAAGATTCCGTTGACTAAAACCTTTGCCTTTGGATTATGATATAATAATCTAACCGCCTCTATAAAGATAAGAGGGAACCCAAATGCCTCCATTGTGGCCCATAGATACTTCCAATTGACCTGATCGAAGGCCTTAGCCGCGTCTATGGCGATCAGGGCCAGCGGAAGATTTTTAGCGCTGGCATAGTCTATGGCCCCTATTGCTTGAAATGTTAATTCATTTAACTGTCTCCCTGGGATAAAGCCTCTCTGGTCAGGGTGAATTATAGATTTTATTACCTTCGATAGTCTAGTGGCTAAGATTCCGGAGTAGATCTTCATATCCGTGTTTAACAGTGAAATGGGTCTATAAGACTCTATTCTTTTTGAGTCTTTATTTGGTTTTAGTATGAGCGTTATAATGGCTTCTGCCCATGAGGGAGGTGTGGAATAGCCATGAATTAATAATAAGTTAAAGAGGTCCCTTAGTGAAGGTATTAATTGATCTTTGTTGTCCAGATAGATCTCCACTGGTAGCCCATCTGAACCTGCAGCTTTCCCTCGTTTCATTTTCTTCAATTGACCCAGAATTTCCCCTTCTGTGATCTCACTTTCCAAGTAAACTTTATCCGTTTCAGACATTTGTGGCAAGTGTTTTGTTACCAGCCAAGATTCTAAATCCTCCCCCTTAGGATCTTTGTCTTCCCTATAAAGACTTCTCATAAAGGACCTTGCTTCTTCTCTAATCTCAGCATCTGTTTCCGTCAAGTCTCCTGTCTGCCTTTGTAATAGGGCTTTAATATTATTTCTTGTTCTCTCTTCTCTAGCTTTCCAGGCTAGGAGGGCTCCACACTTTTCTCCGTATTCGAAGTTTTTTAGTCTACTAGACTCCCATTTTTCTTTAAGAATTCTCTCATCCGAAAATTTTTAACTGAAGTTGTAAATCAATAAGTTCCTTCTCTAGCAAATGTACTCTACTGGAGTTCGTTAGAATAGCATTTTGTAATTCAAGATCCTTTCTTGTTATTGCTGCCAAGTCTTCCCTTCTTTTTATTTTCATACTCTTTCTCTTATGGTTCGTTAGTGAGCTTAAGACTCCCCTCAGGTAAGCCTTATAAGTTTCCCATACTACTTGGGGGGAGGAAGTTCCTGAATTTATTATGAAGAATTCTAATGTTTTATCTTTGACTTCTACTTTTATTTGATTATCTAATAAAAGTGATCTCTCCAGTGTCCACCTTGGTTTTATAGGAGTTATATTCAATTCAATTACCATTTCCAAAACAGCGCGGTCCGATAACCCTGTGGGCGTAAAGGAAAGGTAGTTGATATCCTTAAGAAGGTGTTGATCGACTAAAAAGTGATCTATTCTAGAATAGTTCTTATATTTCTTACTGTAAAAAGTGAAGCCTAGTTGTGTTCTATACTTTTTTCTCCAGACATCTACTAGTGTAAAGTCTTTCATTAAGGCATCTAGAGTGGCAAGTGATTTTAAGGGAGCATGGTATTTAGCTTTAGAGGTTCTATCTAATTTTTGGTCAAAGACCAAATTAAAATCGCCACCTAAGATTAAAGGGCCGGTTGTCGCGAGTAATGCTATTTCAAGTTTGGACAGCGGGCCCGGATTGTCCTCGTTTGGGCCATAGTACACTGCAATTGAGTAAGGGATGTTTTGAATATATATTTCTGCAGCTACCCATCTTCCCGATTGATCTGTCTCAAAGCTTCTTAAGGTTATACCTCTGTTCGCTCGAATTATGATAGAAACTCCCCTTGTGACACCTGATTGCCTGGAGCTAATTATTTCTTGGACCCACCTTGACTTCTTAAAGAGAGAATTACATGGTGCTGCCTCTAAGTGTGTTTCTTGCAACATTATGATTTGAGCATCTGAATTTTTTAAAAATTCACAAATTCTGTTCTGTTTTATTTTTTCCCCTATACCGTTAATGTTCCATGACAGGACCTTAAGCTTATATGGATTAATCATGAATCTAGCTTCCACTCGTACCCATCCATGCCTCTGTACAGAGTACGTTTGTTTATATATGAGGATTTTTTTTTATTTTTCCCCCTAGCACCCCCCACCCAAAGAGCCCCTCCCCCCTGAGGAACCCCCCCAACATACCTGGCGATGACTTCGCCTTTTGGAGCAACCGGGTGGTGCCCGTGACCAATAAACTATATTCTAGCGAGACAAATTAAATCACAAATAAATCATGCCCCCTGTTTTATCATGCAGCATATTTATACAGTGTCTTACTTTCTCAAATTCCCCCAACCATTTTTTTTTTTTCAATTTTCTTCCCTCCTTGAGGTGATCACCAGATCTATCCAGTACTATTCCTCCTGCTCGCTTCTCATTCGGTCTAAAAGGTTGTCAACCTTTTCTGGCTGTGTGAAACTATAGGTCTTATTCTTCCACATAATCCTGAGCATAGCCGGGAATCTCATTTGCACATGTGCTCCCAGTAACCTCAGATCCGGCATTCTGGTGCCCAGCTCCCATTGTCTTTGTGCGGTTCTTGCTCCGATATCAGACCTAATAAAATAAGGACTGGACTTGTAAAGGAGATCTGATTTTGAAAGGGATCGCCTCAAGATGAGCTCCTTGACACTGTATGTTTGGAAATTTACTAATATTTTTCTGGGTGCTTTCCTATCTGTGCGTCTCTTGTAAGGGTCTCTATGCACCCTTTGAATTTCTGCCTCCAGATCTATATCCGGGAGATCTTTTAAAACACCTTCTCTCAGGAGTTTGCAAACAAATCCTTTTATGTCCTCCAACTCTTCCCCTTCTGGTATTTTCAAGATCCTTAGGTTATTCCTCCGTGCTTGAGTCTCCAGCCGCTCAATGTCCATAACCAATGATCTATTCTGGGCTTTTATATGATCTATGTCCTTTTGATTTCCATATACAATTTTGTTCAGAGCAGCTGTTTCTGTTTCAAGGTTCCCTGTACGAAGAGTGACCTCCTCTAACTTAGATTCTAACACATCAAATCTGTCCTGTATTGTTTTTTGGTTAGTTTCTGATATCTCAAATTTCGACATCATATCACCTCTCAAAGATCGAAAAAGGTCCCCTAACCGGTCACTCTCTTGCTCACATAAGTCCTCAGAGCTTCTCCTTATTCCAGAAATTATTTGAGCAGAATCTGATTGATTATCTTTACTTACATCCTTTCTCCTTGTCTCGACTTCTAACTCCTTAGAGCTACTTTGTGCATGTTTGGCTGCTCCAGACTGACTCTTGGGTCTCGTGTCTTGCTCTCCTTGCACTTTATCTACTGGGGTAACTTTATTTAGATTAGCCGGAGTACCTAATGTCTTTGTACTTACAGTCTCAGGAGGATTTAGCTGAGCCTTATGCTGCCCTGAGCTCGCTGAACTCAACATTTCTGTTCCCTCATCAACATTTTCCATATTTCCCAAGTTTTCTAGAGCCCCGTAACGGTTTTTTAAAGGTATAGTGCCAATGTTGTCCTCCAACTGCACGGAAGAACGTCTTGCCTGATCTAAGACCTTGAAAAAAGATTTGAGGGATGGGGTACTTTTCACCACCTGGCTCTCAAGGGATACTCCTTTACATTTTTTAACTAAAATAGACTTTTTCTTTTTACTTTTGCAAGGGGTTAATGGCATAGGCCGCTCCCTCTCTTCAAATTCTAACGCCCCTTTCTCTTTTAATTCTACCCTAGATCTCAGCTGGTACCTATTTCTTCTTATCGGGAGGATATTTCCTTTTTTTACAGGGTTTGAACTTATCTCAACATTAACAGACTCGATTGTCTCAGATATAGCAGCTTCCGATGACTTTTGTCCTACTGACTCAGTACATTTCAGCAATGCCGGCTCTTGTACTGGAGCTTTCCTTAAGTCGGCATAACTATCCTTGTAGGTTGGAAGGTCAATCTGCGTTTGATCCATACAACAACCCAGCCTCCCAGTGATAAATCCGTGAGTCGCTACCGCTTTACTCTCCTTCTCCCCACACCTTACCGCGAGAGAGTAAAGCTTCTTTCTCTCAGACACCGTTTTATGGGATTGTTGCTCAAATGTGTATGTCGCCAGGCCTCCAAGTTTAAGTTTAAATAATACGGAGAGAAATCTGCTCCATAGGCACCGTCGGCGTTCTTCCAGCGTGGATACAGGTGAGCGCCAGTCCGTGGAGGTCCTGGCGCCGTCTTTTTTTCTGTACGTGGTCAAGCCAGCCGTAGCCAACCAAGGCCATAGGAGTAGAAGTGCTGTTCTCCGGGTGGGACGTTCTGAATTGCCTCGCACACCTGTCCTCTGAGGCAGAGTTGAGTACGTGCAGAGCGCAGCCTGGCCCGTAGACTCTGCCGGCGTTCTCCCGGCTAAAGTGTTTCCTCAAGCAGGTCCGGGTCCGGATGAGCGCTGGTCCTAGCGCCGCCTGCTGCAACCCCCACTCAGACGGCCGTTAAACCTAACAGGGGGAAGCTCGCGACCTCTCGCTACTGCATGCCATTCATCTCAGTCATCGGAGACCACCTCGGCACTGCCGCGACCGGCTCTCAGCCCGCCGCCATGTTCCTCCCCATCTTCTGTTTTGGGTCTTTGCTAAGGCCTAACATGAACATCTCCTCAGCAGTTTCTAGTAGCTGTTCAGCGTGGATGATGCTGATTTTCCTGTACCAACCCAAAGCTACTGCTACTTCATCTCTCCTGTATGTATACAGACAGGGGGGTCAAAAGGGTTTCAAAGAAGAAAGGGGGGGTTCCACAATGCATTTATCCTCCAATGCATTTTCCATAAACGTTTGTGTTGCTTATGTTGTTATGTTATGTTATGTTATATAGCTCTTCTAGAGCGCACGGCTACCCCAAGGGGTGTCCCGGCGCTTTGACAAAGAAGCCTGAAAACCAAAGAGACACAATAACAGCAAAACACAGCGGTCCTAGGACTTATGCCAAAAAGAGCATAGTCTTTAGCTCCTTTCTGAATGAAAGGAGACTATTGGCTTTGCGGAGAGTGATGGGAAGCTCATTCCAGCGGCATGCCGCCACATATTGGAAGGATCGACCTCCCAACCGGGCACGTCTGATAGACGGTACATCCACTTTAGCCAACTCGGCTGACCGCAACATCCTCCGAGGCGTGTAAAAAGTGACGCGCTTCCTGATGTAATTCGGGCCCACTGAGTGAAGGGCTTTAAAAGCCAACGTGAGAATTTTAAAAACAATTATTTTCGAAATAGGTAGCCAATGCAGCCTATGTAGCAGCTCTGAAGCTCTTGCTCTCCGTGGCAAGCCAAATATAGCTCTTGCCGCTGAGTTCTGCACTATTTGCAGTCTAGCCAGCAGAAATTTGGGCAGTCCTGAATATAACGCATTGGGGTAGTCGAGTCGGGACCCTACCAATGCCTGGACAATAATTTTTTTGTATTGCAGAGAGAGCAATGGAAGAAATTTTCTAAGCATCTTAAGGATGCTGAAGCATTTCCCTGATAACCCCCTAATATGGGGTCTAAAAGAGAGGGCATCGTCACATACTACCCCAAGGTTCTTAACTTGGGAAGACGCCTTCTCCGGTGGGAACATGTCCTGAGGCCACCACGATTTCCAACAGGGGTCTGCGGCACAACCAAAGAAAAGCAGCTCAGACTTATCTGAGTTGCATTTCAGGCTGTGCCGCTGAAACCACGCAAAGACCGCACTCAGACAGCCTTTGATTCTGTCGCCATCAAAAACCTCTCCCTTCCTGCAAGTAAACAGGAGCTGGGTGTCATCAGCGTATGATAAGATCTGGGCACCAAAAGCCTCCGCTACCTCCGCCAGAGGGGCCATATAGATATTAAAAAGGGTGGGGCTCAGAATAGACCCTTGAGGAACCCCCACCTCTAGCGGTGGCATTTCGGCGGAGAACGGTGGTGCCCAGATCACCTGTCGGCGGCCCGACAGAAAGGATTGAAACCAATCCAACACCGTCCCACACAGCCCGATCTCCCGGAGTCTTATAAGGAGACCGTCATGTGGGACGGTGTCGAAGGCCGCCGACAGGTCAAGCAGGACTAACATAGCCTTCCCTCCGTGGTCAAGGGTTTCTCTGATGGCTTCGGTAACTTCCAGGAGGGCTGTCTCCGTGCTATAGTTCGCACGGAAACCGGATTGAGAATCATGGAGAAGGTTGTTACTCTCGATAAAGTTGGTAAGTGTGTGCTGTACATGTTTCTCAACCACCTTAGCCAGAGCAGGAAGCAGGGAGATAGGTCTATAGTTAGCCTGCATTAGGGGATCTAAAGAGGGTTTTTTGAGAAGCGGCAGAATCAGTGCGTGTTTCCATTCCTGTGGCACCACTCCCGAACTCAGGGAAATATTGAGCAGGGGGTTCAGCAAGATGTTAACTGCCGAAGCCACTTTACCCAAACATTTTGCTGGACAAACATCCAGAGGTGAACCTGACTGAAGCCGGGACATCAAATCGTGAGATGTGGCACAGGACATCGGTGGGAAAACCGATAGTCTGGGCCCTGACTCTGCTCCCGCTGTTGATACAGAGCTCAGCCTACATGCCAGCGCATCAGCATCGGCAGAGGGGAAGGAATGCTGAATAGCTTAGATTTTTTAAACAAAAAAGTCAGCGAGCTGTCTAATCCATTCTTCTGTATGGGAATGGATAGGGGCGCAAGTGGCAGGGTCAGCGAACTCCTTCACTATTCTAAAAAGTTCCCTACTCATGTTATCCGCTTGATCTATTCTCCGCTCCAAATAATCTTTTTTGCCTTCGGAGATATGTTTATGGTAGAGTTTTATGGCATCCCGATATTTTTTTTTTTCCTCTGGCTCATATTTGCGCCGCCACAGTCTTTCAGCCTTTTTACAGTCTTGGCGCATTATCCGTAATGCAGGAGTAAACCAAGGGGCAGACTCGTGGCTGGGGGCTGATCTATCTGACTTAGCTGGTGCTAGCTCCTCAAATCTTATTTTCAGCCATTTCTGCACCAAATCCAGGTCAGACTCTAAATCACCTGTAAGTTTACAGGGATGTCGACAAAGGGCATCCGACAGCATTTCTGCCGTAACTAGGTGAAAGGATCTAGACTGTCGGATCACACCCTTCTGTGCTCTCTGGCCGATCCTAGTCTCATATGGGATATCAAAGTTTATTAAAAAATGATCCGACCATAATACAGGGAGCGGCGGGGACACCTTAACCTGTGTCGTAGAAAAAATTAGGTCAAGAGTGTGGCCTTTAATATGGGTGGGTCTGTCAATAAAAGGGACAAGCCCAAGCAATGCAGTAATATCCCGCAATTTAGACGCATCTGGATCCGCTATATTGTCCATGTGCAAATTCAGATCCCCCAACAAAACACAGTGCGCTGATCGCATGCAGGGTGTGGAAAGTGCGGCCTGCAGATCATCAAAGAAAGTGCCGATAGGCCCGGGTGGTCTATAAACGAGGATCCCCGTGCACGTCTGAGAAGCTGAGAGGCCAAGTGTAAAGCCCAAGGCTTCACAGCCTGCGATGTTCTCCACAGGAAAAGAAGTGCATACAAGGGCCTTGTCCACAATGAGAGCGACTCCACCTCCCCTACCCCCAGCTCTGTCCTTTCTTAAGATAGTATAGTTCGGAGGTAGGGCACTTATAGCACTAAAACGGCTGAATGGATTTGAATGAAATGTGTCAGGAATATAGATTATGGTGTGTAGATGATCTATTTGAGTAGTATAGGTAAGTAGGCTAAGAATTGTTATAGTTATAAGGCATTTTAAAATACTAATATCTGTGCTCACAGTAGTTTTGCAAAATGTTGCTGTATTTCGTGAAAGTACCATGGTACATAGCGGCGTCAAGGCATTATATGATTTGCTAATAACTACCTTTATAAAAGGCAAAAAGCCAGGTTGCTATAAGTACTCTTTGGCTGCATTCTGTTTTTGGGGTCGTAGATATAGGTAAGTGTTAGGTTTTATATTTTTCCCTACCCATTACCAGTTTATTGAAGTGGCACTTGGTAGAAAAAATCATGTATAATTTTCTACATATTTAAAACAAATTTACAGAATACCACAGTACTTAAAATAAATAAATATGTTGAAAAATGTAAAATGCACTACATTTTACAAATATAGTGTACTACAGTGAATTTTTGATTTTGTTGAATATTTAATTCTTTAAAACAATGTCTACAGAGTACCACTTTAAAACCTACAAATTAAAGTGCTACATAATTATTTTTTACTTTAAATGTTGTTTGTTAAAAAATTGTAAATACACTGTACTACGCTACATTTTACTAATATAGTGTACTTCAGTATATCTTTTGCATTTTATATATTTAAAAGAAATTCTGTAACTACTGCAGTACTTTGTAGGTACTAGCATGATTTTCCATAAAGTGTTAAACATGTATAGAAAAGTATAATTACACAACCTATTACCATTTTAATTAAGTGGTAATAGGTAGGGAACAACAATAAAACCTAGTACTTACCTATATCTTGAGCCCTAATCCTGAATGCAGCCAGAGTGTGCTGAAAACTGAATGACTGCCTTTTACCTTTTGTAAAGACACCTATTAGCTGATCATATACTGCATTGTCATTTGCATGTACCGTGGTATACCGCAAAGTTACTACGGCATATAGTGGCACAGTTTATGACTATGGGCCTGATTATGATTGTTGTGGTCCAATGGACCATTGTAGCCATGGTGGCGTGCAGGCACCAACGCACCAGTAGCCCTATTACGAGTTTGGCGGTCGGTTCACCAAAGGACGATGTAACTGCCGGGGATCTGTGATCCTTCAGAGGTGTTGAAGCGGTGTGAGGCAGCAATATGCTGGTGGTGCCGCTGCAGCACCAACAAGAATATTATGAGTTCCCTCACATCCACCCTTTTCATTGCGGTGAGGAAGTCATTAAAAGGATGGCGGTGAGGAAACAGGCCCAGTAGGGCCTGGAGATGCATGCAGGGGGGCACATAGTGTTCTCCCTTGTGTGCATGTACCCCCTGTTCCTGCATGGCATGGACTTAATAGTCCATGCCGTGCAGGAATGGACATTGGTGCTCCCATTGTGATGCCTTTCTAATTGGCACTGCAGTGGGACCGCCAACGGACCACCCACCAGACCAGCAGGAAACTCCTAATCTGGCAGGCGGGCGAGCAGCGGTCGAGTTTGGTGGCGTGGGAGCGGGCGCAAGCCGGTGGCCCTTTCCCACACTGCCAGACTCATAATCAGGCAGTAAATATCTTTTCAACACTTATAACTTAAACACTACTCCAACTATTCACACCAACTTCAAAAACATTAGCATTTTCGCCACATAATCTATATGGCTGCCACATTACATCCACATCTGTTCACCCACTTTCACTCTATGTTGGGTTAAAGTAAGCTCTACTCTATGCCACTCCACTCTATGCCACTCCACTGTCCCGAACTCCACTCTACATAACTCAACTCTACGCTATTCCACTGTATGCAACTACACTTTTAGCCATTCCACTGTACGCTATTCCACTCTATGGCACTCCACTTTACCCCACTCTACTCTACATTGCTCAAGTTTATGTTATTCCACTCCACTGTACGTCAGTCCAGTCTACGCCACTCCACTGTACCACACTCCACTCTATGCCTCTCTAGTATATGCTATTCCACTGTATGCCACTCCATTCTTTGCTAGTCCACTGTATGCCACTCCAGACTATGCTACTCCACTGTACGCCACTTCACTGCATGATATTTCACTGTACACTCTTCCACTGTATGCCTCTACATTCTATGCCACTTCACTGTACACCAGTGCGCTGTATGCTATTCCACTGTACGCCACTCCACTCTATGCCACTCAAGTCTATGCCATTGCAGTCTACACCACTCCACTGTACGCCACTCCACTCTATGCTACTCCATTATGTGCTATTGCACTGTACTGCACTCTATGCCACTGCAGTCTAAACCTCTCCACTGTATGCCACCCCACTCTATGCTACTCCATTCAATGATATGACACTGTACAATACTCTACTACACTCTATTCCACTGTATGCCACTTCACTAGATACCACTCGCCTGTATGCCCCTTAACTGTACTCTATTTCACTGTACGTCACTTCACTTTACCCGTCTCCACTCTACACCACTCAACTCTCCACCAGTCCACCTTATGATATTCAACTATATGCCACTCCACGCTACGCCACTCCATTCAACACCGATCCACTCTACGCCAGTCCATTCTACGTTACTGTACTTATCGCTATTCCCCTCTATGCCACTCCACTCTATCCCACTCCACTATAGGCCACTCCACTGTATTCTATTCTACTCTACACCACTTAACTCTACCCCACTCTGCTTTAGACACTCCACTGTACGCCACACAACTCTACACTATTCCACTGTCAGCTAATCCACTCTACCCAACTCCACACTACTCAGCTGTACTCTACTCAACAACACTGTACTCCACTCAACAACAGTCTACACCCTTCCTCTCTACCACACTGTACTCCACTCTATAGCACTTTATTTTATAAGAATGTACTCCTGACAATGCAAGTCTACAGAACTTTAGTATACTTTATGTCAGCAACACTCTACTCTACTCCACCCTATAATACTTTGCGTAACTCCGTCTATGCCACTCCACCACTCGTCGCACATTAGCCCATTCTGCTCCATTGTACTCCACTATTGTACTCCATTCAACTGTATGGTACTCTGTGCCGCTCACCTCTGCGACAGTCTATACCACTCCACTCTATTATACTGTACCACACTGTACTCTACTCCAAGCCACTCCACTGTACAACACTGTAAACTACTCCGTTACACACCACTCTACTCCACTCTATGACACTTTCCAGCACTCTATAACATGCCAGTCCACTACAGTGTATGTCACACCACTCCACTCTACAAGACTTTACTGCACTGCCTCTCCTATTTATAACAGTTTACTTGAGTCTACACTAGGCCTTTCCACGCTACTGCATGCCATGCCACTGTACTGTACAACAGGCCACTGCACTCTATGACACCTTATTACACTATACATTCCACCACTCCACTCCGCTCTACTCCACTGTCCTCTATGACAGCCCACTCTATGACACTACACTACATGTCTCTTTCCTCCACTCTGCTGTACAACACTACACTTAACAACACTCCACTGAACAACCCTGGCCTCTACAATCTGAAACTCATTTATATTAAATAAAAGAAGTTAAAATTCAATGGAAAATGCAAAGGATAAACCGTAGCTATACTTAGGAACACTTTATTTATTCTTTCTATAGAAACCAAACTGAATTGCGCAAACAATACAAATATATAATGTATGCACTACCTTTAAATCACTATAACTCAATATATTATTCCTATAGAAACCAAACTTAATCAACACAAACATCAGACATTCTAAAGTTATACTTATACCGTAAATTGATAATTTGCCCGACACCTTCAAATTATTATTACTCGTGCACTTCCATGCACAGTATATTGAACTCAGTAGCTACACTACTTTAACCCCTTTGCTGCTATGCCTCCCCGTGCTAAGCTTTTTTTGGCTATTTGGGGTAGTTCCCGCTTAAGCCCTGTAACTTTTTATAACCACATAAGGTATTCACACCAAATTTCAGTCCTTTTCTTCTAACATCCTGAGGATTCTCAAGGTATCTAGGGTTTGTGGATTCCCCTGGAGGGGATCGGGAAATTAGCCGAATACAGCTACATTGTGGGTTATTGGGGACAAAATATGCTGCAGTAGAAAGCTTCTAGGGACATATTATCAACAACTAGTGATATTTATCACTAAATAAGCTTAGCAACATTTTTTCTTTAGCCGTGCATGCCGGATTTTATCGCAGAGATAACGTGCTATTAGCAACGTTTATCTCAAATGCGATAAAATATCCGGCGATAGCGGCGAAATGCGTGAATTTCGCTGGAAATTCAGCTATATTCAGGCATTATTGCTAATAGGGTCTTAACCTGAATATCCACCTCCCATTGGATATATAGGTTAAGAAGTGGTCTGAGCAGGCGTTAGGTTTTGGCGAAATTTGCGCTTAGCGCAAACATTTTTATCGCTACACCTGCGTTGATAATAGGCGATAGCGATGTTAGCGACTGTTTTCAGTCGCTAACAGGTTGAGTACGCCCACTTTGCATGTCATTAGCGATAAATATCGCTGAGATGCTAATCGGGCCCCAAACCGCTCGCTATCACCTAAAAGCTGTCGCTAACTGATGTTAGCAGCAGCTTGCTAATAGGGCGATGAAATTATCGCTGCTTTGCGACCGAAAACGGCTGCAAAAGCGGCGATAATTTCATTTTGCCTGCCTTGGTAATATGCCGCCTGGTTTTCTCCCTGCAAATGGTATCAGCAAGGGTTTTGTAGTTCTAAAAGCGACATCTTCCAAGCTTTCGGTAACAGGCAGACTTTTTGTCAGGAAACCACAATTTTCTACACAGATTTGGCATTTTACTGGGACATAGCACATGTTCCCTATTTTTGTGCTTTCAACGTCCTTCCAGTTAGTGGTAGAAATGTGTATGAAAGCAATAATGGATCCTGTAAAGCTAAAGCTAAATTAGACAAAAGTCTGAATTCAGCAAGGAGTCATTTGTGTAGATCCTTCAAGGTTTTTGTAGAAGTGTGATCTTCAATCAAAGCGTAGAATCACTGTTGAGGGTTTAATCTTCTTTATTTAGGTAGAGTACATACTGAGACCCCCATCCACACTGAAGACCAATTCAACTGTCACCAAACCCCTCTGCAACATTCCACCTTGGTAACCAGTCTACATTCTGGAATTCAATGATTCAGAACACCAAATTACCTCCCCCCATTACCTACACAATACATAAAATAAATCAAAGAATAGTTACAACAAATGTGTGAACAATAAGGCAAGAATAAACTTTGCTCCAAAGGTCAAATCAACAAACATAATCCTGTAAATGATGGAGGGGCCTGGCAACCATCCCCTGTGTAGCATGTGCAAAGAAGCCAACATCAGTTCTAGGCTCAGCACAAGCTTGACACTTCACCACCCTACTTAGATTCCAAAACCTGTGGTCATCGGTTTTCACCGCATTTCTAAAGACCTTAATGACTCTGGAAAGGGCGACTAAATTTGGAATTTCATCCATCTCTCTGCAGAGATTTGACCTTTACCCAGTCACCAACATCCACTACAGTCGTCTTCACAGCCTTGCCTCTGTCATACCAAAGCTTCCTTCTCTCCCAGTGATAATTTGTAGAAAAATAAGTGCCGGGTCTCCCGTTGGGCGGTCACTGCAGCTTGCACCACACATTTCCCCTATCAGCTGCCAATGACAGTACAAACACAGCCATTAACCATCACACTCTTACAAGTGTGACAATTCATATTATTCCAGGCCCCCAAAGCTATAAGAATGGCTTGGGAGGCAGTATTAGTCACAGTAAATTAAACTAATAAACAGCTGTTGCGCTCATACCTAAATTGACCAGTCAGCGCCACTATATGTCAGACTGTCATAAGCCCAGGTGCTGGCAATTGGATGTATGACGTTACAACGCATGCTTTTACCACGCATGCTGTTACAACGTAAGTATTACAACGCAAACCTTTACAACGCATTACACTTGGGGCTGCTGGATAGTGAATAGTTTAATTTACTATTCCAACTCCAGTCCCCGTGGACACTAGGGAAGGTGTTGGATAGTAAATTAAAACTATTCCCTATCCTAGAGTGCCCCCCAGTGTAATGCGTTGTAAAGGTTTTCGTTGTAATACTTGCGTTGTAACAGCACTGCGTGGTAAAAGTTTTGTTGTAAAGGATGTTTCCCTGACAATTAGGTTACGAGCAGGGAAAACCACTGGCTCAAATAAAGCACTGGTCCTCCCACTTATGCCAACTCCCAGCTTGGATCTATTCCAATTGTGGGCCCTGTGCTCCTGGGAAAAGAATATAGGGAACTGTGGTGAAAAATAATGGAGTAGGCAAAGAGTCTGCCCTTCTCAAACTGTGCACTTGGGATTCAAATTGTCTGTTGCATCTTTGCCGTGATTTGGAATGGAAACAACCACTGAAGGCTGAGATGGCGGCTTGACGTAACAACTGTGGCTTTAAGGCCTATTCTCACAGGGGAGGCTGAGAGGAATCACCCCCTCCCCCCCCCCCCATGAACAGCCGGGTTTGTTGCGCGCTCCTCTTGCCCTTGAATGCTGAACTGTACCACAAATAGCACTATTTCTTCTTCCTGTGCAGCCATAATAAATCCATGTTTTATCTCAGCCAGGAGAACTTTCAGCTTGAGAAGCTCACCGCGAAATGACAGCAGCAACAATAAATTATATATATTTATATGCAGAACATTATGATGATTAGTCCCGAATCAAGGCGCTAATAACAGAAGGATGGATGAACAGCTGAGTGCATCTGTTGTAATCCAACCCTGTGCTCTTCCGGTTCCATTAAGCCAGCAACAATGGTTGCATTAATCAACTGAGCTAACTTTTACACTCATTACTGTGGCATCACTTCCATAAGCACACACGCGTCGCAACCCACATATACATTGTGTGCCTCATATTTTTCTCTTTGTATCAGTTAAATAGCATCCCTCTAGCATCAGCAGGGCAGACATGGTTTTAGCATCACTGTTGTATTTCTGTTCAGATTACTCCACTCACAGTACTTAGTGGTCGATTAGGATGGCGGACGGTCTTGCGTCCGTCCGCCACCCCCGAGGTGGAGGGACCGTCCGCAAGGGCAGCGGCGCTCCCTCCATACCAATTAGGACGTGACCGCCACCCTGGCGGTCACATCCCATATCTTTAACATTGTGGCAGGTGCTGCTTGAAGCAGCACCCGCCGCAATGTTAAATATGCATGCATTGCATTTGCATGCACAAAGCGGCAGGCACCGCGCGGTGCCTGCCGCTTTGTGCATGCAAATGCAGTGGGGTACCATAGGTACCCCCATGTGCACCCCCACCCCCCCTTCACCCTGGGGGCCTGCAAGGGGCCCCCAGAAGCAAAGGTCCACATGCTTTTCCACATTGGAAAAACCGCCGTGGAAAAGCATGTTTCCACACGCATCCTAATTTGGCTGACGGTGTCTTGCAGACACCGCCACCAAATAGCAGTCAACACCCCGCGGATCAGTGGCGGATGTACCTGCCGTCCGCCGCTGATCCCACCGCCATCCTAATCTGGCGGTGGGTGTTTTCACGGACCGCGGCGGTGAATCCGCATCCTCCGGGTCGGCGGTGGCTTCCACCGGCCCGGAGGATGCGGATTCACCGAAATCATAATCGATCCCATAATTTGTGCTGATGGTTATTAGCATAATCAGCCCTTTGAATGCTTTGCATATAACACTGAACACTGGTACACAGCCGATTACAGAAAAAGAAAAGATTACTTGAACGTGCAACTCGAAGCAATTTTTCGTCTAGTGGCACATTCAGTTAGTCTTGCTTTTCTGCCATCAGCTGTGTACTAGGGTTCAGTGTTATGTTGGTCTACAAAGCATTCAAATTGCTTAACATGTAAAATAATATTTTATCGTGTGGGGCCCATGACTGCAGTTCTTCCGCCACTGCTGCAGGCTTTTAACTTAAAAAAAAAAGGTTTTGCTGCAAAAGTTAAAAGCCAGCAGCTGTACAGAAAGAGCTGCAGCCACGGGCCCCACACTATAAAATGTGATTTAGCATGATCATACATTTTAAAGCTTAAATTGTAGACAAATAGAAAGCTGGTCAAAGGCATTACTTACCAGAATGCCGGGACAGCCTTTTTAGTGCTAATTAATCTGTGAGGGAGGAGGTGTGCTGCACCACACGCTGATTGCTTCTGTCCTGGGGTAATGACGAAAGCTGCAGCTGCGCAGTATGCTGGGCGGGCCGCGGGTGAAAACAACTACTCATTGGTCCAATTCAGGGCACAAACTTCATAATTTGCCAAGGAGTCACAGAGCCAGGCTAATATTACATTTTGCAATCCTTTATTGGTAGTGCATTACGCTACCGCACTACCAATGAATGACTGCAAAATGGAAATGGGGTGTCCTACTCCGAAACCCAGCCCAGGCAGTTTCATTTTCTGGCGGTAATGTATGTGGCTGACATATAGGCGGGCAGCAGAGCAGCTGCCTCCAATTTGAAATATTTTACGTGCGCATGCATTCATGTGCAATATCAGCTCTTCACTGGAATGGGGAGAGACTGGAATGGTGGCTCCTACTCTGAGAATGCACAGCTAATTATTACTTATACTGACTGTGGATTTGACTAGAGTGTAGACTCGACCCTGGGAAATAAGTGCCGGTGCTAAGCTCCGAAAGCACCGGCACAAATTAAGCACTGTTCTCTCCATCTTCTCCTTCTCTCTCTCAAATCAAGAGATGTAAAATGTCTCGCACTGTCAAGGGAACACAACATTTAATTTATTTTTGGTAGAGGGTAGTGATCGACCACCACCACTTTGTTGAGTTCCCTCAAGTCGACACAGAGCCTGGCCTCCCCATCGGCCTTCCGAGCCACGACCACAGGGGAGACCCATTCTGTAGCCTCAACCTCTTGAATGATACCATAGTTCAAAAGTTTATCTAGTTCCACTCTCATATTTTCCTTTACCAACAAAGGTACATTTCTTACTTTTGCCACTTTTGGGGCAAAATTCGTTTTGATCTTCATCTGATGCATATAGTTTTTGAGACAACCCAATTCCTTTATAAATACATTGGAAAATCTGTCAATCCTCTGAGTATTACCTCTAGACACTGCTCTAACAGGTGGTATTTCTCTCAGACACACAGGCAGATTTTCATTGGGATCTAGAAAGACATGTAAATCTCGCTGGTGTAACCAACTTATCAGAGAGTCTCTTTTCATTGAGACTTAAATCTTCCCAGGAATAACTCTCCCTTTAAAGTCAATTGTACCCCAAAAATAGCCCAAGAGGTCGATGGTCACTCCACCATAGCGTATTCTTTTTATATCAGGTTTCAACAGTGTTACCATGCCCACAAGATTTCCTTTGTAAAATACTTTCGGAAGCAAAGTTATTTGGTTCCAGAGTCAAGAGCATCTCCACTGGTGCATTGTTAATCAAGGCCCATCACCATTACATTCTCTAACTTGCAAGATCTTGATTTCCTCCTCATTTTCCTCATACAGATCAATCTCCCTGACCTTCGATTGTTCTTTAATTGATTTACAGCACTTGGAGAAATGACCTTTCTTTCCACATGCTTTACAGATGGTCTTACAGCCAGGGCAATCTTTGAAGTTGGCCATATGACCTATATTGCCACACCTGAAACATTTGCCATGGAAACTTCTCATGTTGGTGAACCTTAATGCACTACTTGCGGTCTCTTTGGGTTTCACAGCTTTGTGCTTCACTACTCTGACCACTTCACCATCCTTTTTTCTACTGATACATCTTTTCGTATAATATTTACACATGCTTTAGAATGCTCGTGTGTCTTAGTCATAGCAAAAATTTCATGTATTGATGGATTATAATTTTGCCACAGGCTTTCTCGTGCTTTATAAAGAGAGCATCCAAACATAAATTGGTCCCTCAATCATTCTCAAGGCAACCGCAAAGCCACAAGTAGAAGCTAGCTTCCATAAAGCCGTAATGTATTGTTCTATGGACTCATCTTGCCTTTGCATTCTCTTTCCAAACTAATACCGTTCAAGAACAGTACTTATCTTAGGAAAGTAATGTAAGTCTAACTTCCTTAAGCAAATTTCATACTCATTTAAACTAGAGGAGTCACCATCAGAAGCTAAGGAAGATGTTTAAAGACCTCTGACCTTCTGAACCTAGGCAGTGCATGAGATAGGAGGTCTTTCTCTCAGCACTAAGAGATGTGCCACAAATCCGGGCATAGTGTGCAAAGACCTTTTTCTATTTCATCCAAGGAAGTGGTGGATCTCCAGGAGAGGTAAGAAAGAAGGGAGGAGCTGTGATATTTGCATGAGGCATGCACACGTGTGTACTAATATGCACTATATTATTACGTTTTAACACTCCACTAAGTTAGCCATGTTGTAATGTCTCAGATGAGGTTATGCATCAATGTCTCTTAATAACACAACAATGTCACCACTATAGATAACTTGGACTTGAAAGTAGATGTATGAAACTACCCCACAAAACGTGAAGCCTCCCCAGCCTACACAGTTTTCAGTATTTAGGGTAAGAAATAATGACACAGAAGCTGTGTGTAAGAATAGAACTCAGTAGTGTGAGGAACAATTGATGCTGTGCACATCAGCGCAGTCATCATAAATGTGAAGAAACAATGTTATGCTCTGAGAAGAACAAACAATGTTCTGTACAAAAATTGTGCTGTGTGCATCAGTGCAATCTCAATAATCGTAAAGAAATAGTGCTGTGCCCATCAGTGCAATAACCAGAAGAAATACGGCTGTGAGTAAAATAATCAACTCATCGAAAGCTGTGCGCAATCAGCGTACTCGTGACTTTTAAGAAGCATGAAGAAGCGTAAACTACAAAGGGCGAGGCTAGACGAGCCCGCCTTTAGGGCCCGGCCCCCCGGCCCACACCGCGCCATTGGCCGAAGGATCTGGGGGGCTGCCCTATGGGCAGCCAGCCCGAGAAGTGCTTCCGGGGCATGGATGGGTGACGCACGTCCGGTGGGGGCGTGGGGACAGAGGCCATGACCTATTTAGGTCTAGGGCACGGACAACTCGGCCTCTTTCCCCGCCAGCACCGGACCTGCTCGCCCACTCCCAGCCCCCTTGTTAACCCCTTTTAATCTTTTTAATCTAGCTCGAGTTTCTCACGACCTTGTAGCTTCCCCGCCCCGTAGTCAGCCCCCACGACCGTCATCACCGGGAATTTGGAGGAGAATCGGAGTGTTGGCGACCCGAGGCGAGCTGAGGCGGAGAGAGCGCCGACCAGGTCATCAGGTGAGGTGCCGGGGTTTACTGAGGCTGCGGACGGGCGCGGGTGTCCGGAGCAAGGTTTTCGCCCCCTCCCGCCACCTCCTTTGAACGGTGCACGGAGCGGAGGGCGTCGTGCGGGCCCGCGCGCGCTCGCAGCTGCCTCGAACGAAGGTAGTGGAGCTCCGGCGCCGTCGCCTGGCGACATGGTAGGCGGGGGGAAGGGGAGTTAGCGCAGGCGGCGCGGCGTGCACAGGAGCTTACCGGAAGCAGTTTTAGCCTCTATCATGTCGGCCAGGGGGCAGAGCCACAAGCGCAAGGACAAAGATCCTGAAATTGCGCAGCTGCTGTCCATGTTATTACAGAAGTTTAATAGGGATGACGAGAGCAGCGAAGGAGAGGCTGCAGAGCTTCCTTCCGAGCCTGAGGGGGAGCCACCGAGCACAGTAGAGCGCCCACGCAGGCAGGGGGTCCTGCCCAAAGCAGCGTTCCCGCCTTTGCCCAAAAAACCTAGAGCGCAGAAACCAAAGAGCAAACGTACGCAGAAGGGGAAGGGGAGCGGTGGGGGTAAGGGAGCGAACCCTCCACCTAGGGTTCCCTTGGAGCCGGTAATAACGATTGCCCCCCCCCTCCACCACAGTTGCCAGTAGTCCCCTTGGCCACACCATGTATCCCAGTAGTACCTCCGGCCACAGAGGCACCTGGGGGGATTTTGGGTGAAATTCTGGGGGCCATAGCAGCGCTTGGATCTGTCCCGGCGGTGCCTGAGAAGGTGGCTGTGCCCCCTCCTTTAGAGGGGAGCCCCCCCTCCCCGCTACAACCCGGGGGCGCGGGGTCTGGGGGCGCCTTGGGTGAAATTCTAAGTGCATTAAAGGCCCTCACTCAAGCACCGAGTACAGCGCCCCCTCCCCCTCCCCCAGCAGCAGTACCAACTATAACAGCGCTAGTCGCGCCTTGGGCCCCAGGGAAAGCAGACGAAGGCCCCCTGGGTGAGATTAGAGAACAACTAGCCTTGTTGGTTAAAGCACAGTCCTTGAATGTCCCTGCTGCGCTTCCGGTGGTAGCGGCCGCCGCATGCGCTCCCAGTTCTTCAGGAGGTAAGCCTGAGGGTAGGGACCCGGAGCCCGGTGGGGGGGCGAAGGCTGGAGGAGGCCAGGGATATGTTTTATCTAAGCCAGGCCGCCTGGCCACTCACGTATCTCCCGAAATGCGAGAAAACATTTGGAAGGGAGAATTCGTTGATATATTTGCATTGATTAGGCCCAAAAGAGTAGAGGTGGAGAGCAAAGACAAGGAGGGAAAGGACAGCTCCTTTAGGGATAGGAGACCGAGGGTCGAAGAATCTATTACAAATTGGCTCTTTGGTTTCCAGGTGTTCATTACAGTAGTCATTGAGAAAAAGCCGGAGTTGGCAGGGCCGCTGGTATACTATATGCATAGGATTTTGAAGGCGCACACGACGCATGGTGGGACTGCCTGGCTGGATTACGATAGGGATTTCAGGTGGGAGAAGGTGCAGGACCCAGACATGGGTTGGGACCAGGTGGAGGTCAACGTATGGCTAGAAAGTGTGAATGGCAAGGCATGCGGGTCTCAGAACAATAGGCAGCCCTTTCGGACTTCACAAGGGGGGCCTGGGGAGAAGCGAGGGGCATGCTGGCAATTTAATAGGAAGGTGTGCACCTGGCCCGCCGACAAGTGCAAATTCAAGCACGCATGTTCCTTTTGCGGGCACCCCTCTCATCCCGAATTCAAATGCATTAAAAAAGCCAAGGAGCGGGGGGGAGGGGCAAAGAGGTTAAACCCTCTCAGCCATAAGCTGCCCACTCCTGTAGACATTGGGAAACTGATTTTTTGGCTGAATCAGTATCCAGACCGGTCAGCAGCCAAATTATTGTACTTGGGGTTTTCGGAGGGGTTCCGCATTCCGGCATTAGGAGTCCCCCCAGTCCGGTATTGCAATAACCTGTTATCTGCAAGGACGCTGCCTGCAGTGGTGGAGTTGAAAGTGGGGAAGGAGATCGGTCTAGGGCGCATGGCGGGTCCGTTCATGGCCCCCCCGCTCCCTGGCTTCGTCTGCTCTCCGCTGGGAGTGGTACCGAAGAAGGAGCCGGGTCAATTTAGAATGATTCATAACTTAGTGGAGATTCAAACCACCGAAGCCCACTTTAAAACGACAATCACTGGGTATAAAAAGAGGTTAGATGAACTCAATAAAGAGCAAAATGAGTTCAAGGAAAATTTGGCCCAATCTAAATCACAAAAGCTACAAAAAGATCTGAAGAAGTGGTCCTATGCCAAAGTCTATCCCTACTCCACCCCTGAATTTAATCCTTCCTCAAATACAGGCTACAATTCCGACAGTTCAGTGGACTCGAATACCAGTGGCTCAAGTTCTGAGAACACTGGGAAAAAACCGAGAGGGAGAGGGAGAGGCAGAGGTCGTGGGCGTGGGCAGCAGCAACAACCCACAGGTGATTACCACCCGCCCAACTGGAGAGCGCCTTTTCCCCAACAAGCAATGGGCCCCTATCATCCCAGCCTTTTCCAGGCACCTTTCCCCCCAATGATGGGCTGGAATCCTCACTTTATGCCCTATCCACATTTCAACCCCCAAAGTTACCCGCATCCTTTTCAGGACAGAGGCAGGCGGGGCAACCGAGGGAGACAGAAAGGTTCAAACCATGTACACTGGGACACTCAAATAGGGACGGAGGACCCCAACAACCCAACACTAACAGACCAGAGACCCGGTCCCAGCAATGCGAAACCCTAGTGGTGAATTTGTCGTCCCACAATCTCTCTCAATCTGAAACATTAGTTTTGGAGAAAGGATTAGGTTTCATTCCCACCCCTAAACTTGATCGCTTCAAACTTCATTGCGAGCTGAGTCAGTTCTTTAGGAAGCTGCGCTTAAAGAACTTTTTTGAAGCATCAGAAAGAGAACAAGTGGAAGGAATTGAAAGTGACACTGATTTCAAACTGAAATCATCATTTGTACCACCCACACACACAGTCGCACCAGAGATTCTAGCCTTTGAACAAGCTGTGTTCAAAGAAATAGAACAAATGCAGGAACCGACCCCCTTTAAGAACCTGACCGCTGATGAGTTTAAGGCCATACAATCCCTTAAAAAGAACAAGGAGATCGTCATCAAAAATGCGGACAAGGGGGGCGGGATTGTGATTCTTAACAAAAACGACTATGACACAGAGTGCCGAAGACTCCTAAGCAATGGTAACAACTACATTCCTTTAGAGGTGGACCCTACATACGATTTAAAAAATGAAATCTATGATCTAGTATCAACAGCAGAAAGGGATGGTTGGATCTCGAAGAAAGAGGCTGATTTTCTGACGATGTCTGAGGGACGGGTCCCTTACTTTTATGTGTTACCAAAAACACATAAAAATGTGCAACCCCCCCAGGACGACCGATTGTTTCGGGTCTAGGATCTCTCCTGGAACCTCTCTCACAATATTGTGATTTCTTCTTGAAACCGATTGTACAATCCACAACCACCTACCTCAAGGACACCAAGAGTTTTCTATCTTTGCTCAACACAATCTCTCTACCTAATGCTTCCTGTTTCCTTGTCTCGATGGATATCGAGAGCTTGTATACCTGCATTCCGCAGGATGAGACCATTAAAGTGGTCAAGGAAGCGCTGGACCAAGCAGTGTGGAATTTTAACACCACCCGGGATTTCGTAGTTGACTGTGCCACTCTCGCCCTTAAACGTAACTTTTTTGAATACGAAGGCCAACTTTACCTTCAAGCTACGGGAACATCAATGGGCAGCACTTTTGCCCCATCGGTAGCGGGTCTTTACGAATACGATTTCGAGTCTAAACACATCCTGAACCCCGCGAACCCATACGGTAACAACATCGCCGTATGGCGTTGTTATATAGATGATGTGTTCATGATCTGGAAAGGAAACGAATCCACTTTACTCGAGTTCTATACCTGGATCAATACGTGTGATGATCATTTGAGGTTCACTCATGAACACTCTCGGGACAAGCTCACATTTCTAGACTTCACCATCAAGAGGGAGGGCAACCGACTGGAGACAAAAACTTTTACCAAGCCAACAGCAAAAAACAACTTGTTGCACTTTACCAGTTACCACCCCGGGGCCCTACGGGAGAACCTCCCGTATGGGCAATATCTAAGAATACGGCGTAACTGTAGTACCCTGTCTACATACAAGCAGCAGGCAAGTGTGTTGACTGATAAATTGGAGAAAAGGGGATACCCATCGAGGATCCTGAACACCAGCCAAAAGAGAGCACGGAACCAACAAAGGGAGGCTCTTTGGAAGAAACCCCCCCCCCCCCCCAGAGGTGAATGAGATCCCCCTCACATGCGTCACCACTTTCAATCCATTATCTAACGCAGTGAGCAGATGTATATCTAGAAATTGGAGAATCATCACGAGTAATAAGGCACACTGGCGAAAAACGCTCTTCTCCTATAAAAGATCTACCAGCTTGAAAGATTCTCTGGTCCACACACGACCAAGAAACAATAACAATAACAACCAACTACCGAGCGTTCTAAACGCTTGGGGGCTACCACCAGTAACAGGCCATCATCCCTGCGGTAACTGCAGTATCTGCCATCTGACTTCGCACACCAAATTCTTGGACTTGACGGATTTCACGCACTGGGTACAACGCAGCCACACCAATTGCAACACAGCAAATGTGGTTTATCTGATCACCTGTAGATGCAAGTTACAATACATTGGGATGACATCCAGACGTGTCAAAACAAGAATATGTGAGCATCGTAGTAACATTCGTTGCAAAAAAGCAACAACGAAACTCACTACACATTTTCTACAGACCAACCATACACCCAATGACCTCGAATGGACTATCCTGGAACACCTGGAGGGCAGTTCAGAGTCCTCACTATTCGAGAAGGAACAGCGTTGGGTGTATCGCCTAGGTACTAACACGAAAGGCCTCAACGATGACATACCATGGGGTACTGTATTACGCTGATGGCCAGAAACATGACTCCTGTAACTAACTGTATTTTTTATAGATACCATGTTGAGCCCGTTTGCCCCAAGTTCAGGGACCTAGTCCACACTATGTAGAAAAGACACCTGTAGGATTCCATCTACTTATACCACTACTCTGGGTGGGAACCATCGTATTCTTCCAAATGGCCACTAACATCCTTAATTCTCTACCCTAGTGTGGGACCCATGCATCAAATATCCTCTATTTTTCACCCCACACTGTGTAGCTGAAAAAATAAATAATAAATGGTGCATTGAGGCGATGGATCCAAACTCACAATTGTGGGCGTGTTTCTGTGAGTACTTTTTCTGACCAGACATACCTTTCTCGGATCAGACAATTGTTGTGACTTATGATTTGCAACTTTTTGCAATTACTAACTTATTTTTTGCAATTACTAGCCAATTTAATTCAGGATTCGGTCTGAGACACTACTTGGACTCGAACCCCCGACCTCGGAACTACGAGCTCCGTAATGCTGGCTTAGTACGCCTCCCACATGGTAGCTTTGAACCAATTACATCGCCTGCCACTTTCACAGATGCCTATCCCTTTAAGACGCGGTGCACGCGCTGAATTCCCCCTGCGTCATGCACCCACGAGGGCAGGTGCATCCAATCAGACACTTCAGGCATTTAAACTAACCGGGTGCTCTCTATTTCGATATTCCCGGGAGACAGTCGCAGTCCGTGTAGGTACACGGAGGGGAGCCGCGGGCGTGGAAGTAAGCAAAATTCTATTCCAAGCATCATGGCAAGCTTTTCAACCGAGGCGAACTTTCATAACGCGGTACTATTTTTTAATGACCCGTCACATTTCTGATTGTTATTTTATTTCTGGTAGAAAAACGCCGCGTGAAGTCACCCCACACTGTCGTTTCCGAAGGGGCGCAATCTGTTCCTTTAGGAAGTGAGTTATTTCTAAATCCCCTTTTGGTATTTACTTCCCACGCTTTGAGAGGGATCTCTCCTCTGTCTATGTGTGTGTCTGTGGATTATCAAACACTTGCGGATATGCTTGCTTACAAATCCCTTATTTGGCATGCATTGCTCACGCTGTGAGAGGGGGCTGTTCCTCTACGTGTGTGTGTGTGTGTTCATACATTTAGGGATATACTTGCTCATACCCTCTTATCACTGTGGTCTTTTAACCTCACCATTTCATAACCAAGTGGTTCATTGCTCGACCCTAATGATCATCGAGCATTTTCCGGACACAGACTCATTCACCGGGCTGGTCCTGAAAGCTAATTTAGGTGCACCTTATTAAGGAATCTAAGGTAGCACCCCGATATTGGTGTCACATGAATTATGTATGATGCCTAGACCTGAACACATGTGAAATCAATGTTAATTACAACCTTGTACAGAAGGAACTAACCCTTCTCCTTCATGTTTATGTGTTTGTGGTCCTGTTTTTCCCTTCTTTCCCACAGGTTCCCTTTTTTTACACCCCTACCAGAGTGAGTAGTGTGGTGTTGACAGAATGTTTTCCGTCTTTTGACACTGTAAATAACTTTTTCACACTTAGAGCCTCACGGGAGGGTGCGCCTTAGCGCGCGCACACCACCGGAGGACTTTTGGTTTAGGTCCTGAAGAAAGCTGAGCTACATGCAACTTAAACAGCTGAAACATGTCGACCAAATTTTATTTCTGATTCAGGATTCCGGTTCCTTAATTAAGAACCCGTGGAGTCCGCTCACCTTGTTTTTAACTAATGCGGGCTGGCCATTATTAAAATTTTTCTAAAGGCACAACCTTTGCATTTTTTTATCGTTTAATACACATTTGCACTATCACATTTAGTCACTTCCTAATTTGGGCACTGTTGCACCCACCACATCCTGCTCCGCTGCAATCAGGCGTTGTAGCACGCTGGGGAGGCATTCGGTCACCCCAGCGGGGACCCGATGATGAAGCATGTCACCAACTAGTGGTGAGTGAGGGTCCTTCTAAGAATTAAGGTTCTTTCCCTCCACCCACTACAGGGTGACCAGCAAGCGCCCTGACTTTCTTCCAGTTGAAGACAGTCGCTCGGGCCCTCTTAGGGACATTGAGACTGCCCCGCTGTGCATACTGCACGCGTGTGAGTATTGATCACGCGTGCAGCACACAGTGGAGCCTTATTTCATAAACCTTTGAACCTATCACTTTTGTCACTTTTCTTTCGCACCTTAGTCACTCCTTCGTTGTTTACAATAACTATTGTCCCATTCATCTCTTGCCTTTTCTAGCTAAAGTGGGGGAGAAACATGTAAATAGTCTTGCAAAATGGTTTAGACCAGCTCATTGTAATGAATCTGCTCTTCTCCAAGTGAGAGGGGCCTTGCGATTAACTGCTGATGTGGGAGAGTCTGTGACGCATATTCTACTGGATTTAAGCGCTGCTTTTGATACTTGTCCCACGCAGTGGCGGCTGCTCCGTTAAGGCAAAGGAGCATCACCCCACTGTTAATTCTGCAGTGCACAAAAGAAAAAAAAATTATAATAACATAACGGTATTATAGTTTTAATCTTCTATGCCGAGCTTGGAGCCAGGTTGTGGCGGAGCTGGGCTCTGTGATACCAAGCAGAGTGAGGAGTGGTTTGCACTTCTCTAGTGAGCATGACAGTTTGGCCGGCCCTCTTGAGCCGGCCAAATCATCATGCGCACTTGGCATGTTCTCCATTGGGCTGTGTTGCACGGCCCTGTGCAGAACATGCCCAGCCTCCCCAGGCACTGCCTGGGCATCCAAATAGGTCGCTCAAACTAATCTCAACGGTGCGCTCCTGCAGCGTCGTGATGATTGGCTGGGAGAGTCCAGAAGCCTGAGTGCTTTCGGTGCTTCTTGCACATCATGAGGAAGAGGACGGAGGAAAGACGTGCGGCAGCGTAGTAGCGAAGAAAAAGGTAAGTTAATTTTGTATTATTCCTTTTTTTTGTGTTCCATTACCCCCCGCCTCACCACCCCTGTTCTGAGGCAGCCGCCACTGGTCCCACAAGGTGCTCCTGAGGCATCTACACATGTTTGGAGTCTGGGGCCAGCCACGGGCGTGGGCTATGCTTGCCTCTTTCTTAAAAGATCGATCTTTTAAAGTGATATCTCCTCATTTCACATCTACCAGGCTGACGTTAGAGCATGGAGTTCCACAAGGGTCAGCCCTCAGTCCCACCCTTTCTAATATCTATGTAAAACCATTAGCTGATGTGATAAAACATTTTGGGGATTTCACTGGTATCCTAAGGAGACGATACCCAGCATATCTTATATCTGACTGCAGGTGCTCTAACTTGCACTGCTAATTTTATTAACTGTCTGATCGCCATTGCAGACTGGATGCATGCCAGCTGCCTGAAGTTGCATTCTATCAAAACAGACAATTCTTCTCTTTGGGAAACATCTACCACAATGGGGAGAGCAATGGCGGGTGAGTGTGTTAGGTTCTCCTCCTAAGCCTAAAGCTTCTGTTAAAAATGTGGTTGTTTTGCTTGATGATTTATTATTTTATGAACCACAAGTCAAACCGATGTCCTCTGTTTGTTTTGGCACTCCTAGCCGCCTTAAAACTATCATTAGCCTCTTTCATTCCCATGTGAGTAGAATGGTCCTGCTTTCTTTAATCTTCTCTTGCCTTGGTTATTGCAATAGCCTATATTTGGGTGCCAGGAGGCATGTGAAAAATAGGCTGCAGATTATCCAAAATGCAGCGGAGAGATTACTATTTCACCTGCCTAAATTTTGCTCAGCCTCGCAGCTGCTCTGCAAGCTGCATTGTTTTCTGGTAGAGAAATGCATCCAGTTTAAGGCATTGTGGGTGGCTCATTGGATTATGAATGAGCTGGGCATACGTACTGTGCGGGCCATCGGAACGTCACTTTTTGTGACGTTCCGTGGGGCAGAAGCCTGCGTGATATTTATCAGGCAGCACTAAGCCACTTTCTTTGCCTTAATGCTGCCTGATAAATATCAGTCCCTTTAACGCAATGTTCTGCATTGAAGGGGCGTGCAATGGGTGTTGCTGGGGGCGTTCCCAGCAACATCCAGCAACATCCAGGGCCTTTTGACACTACCCCGGATTTACGAGAAATTGTAAATCTGAGCCAGTGCCAAAAGCTTACGCCTCCCCAGGGGAGGCGTAAGGGAAGCGCAACGAGGAGAAATATCTTTATTTCTCCTCGTTTTTCCTTTTTCTATATGTGCTGCATTCTGCAGCACACATAGAAAGAGGAAAAGCCTCTTGTGATTATTTTTTTACAGAAAACTTTCCCTTCCTGTACAAAAATAATCATCCCCGCAAAGCAGGCACCCTTGCACCATGGGGCAAAGATACCTGCGTTGGCGCTCGCAGCCCATTGTTCACCAGCGCAGGGGAAAAGGACAGGAATGCATCAAATCTTATAGATACGGCGCATTCCTGCCCTCTTCTTTTGCCGTAGTGAAGCACAGCAGGAAGGCCTGCTGCCCTTCTCTATGGCAAAACCTCATAAATGAGGCACTCTGTTTTCTTTGCTTCAGCTCTATATTGCTGCGAGGGCTCTGAGATCTGCTGATGTCAATTTGGTGACAGTACCTCACTTTAATCAAGCCATGAAAGGAAGTCGCTTTTTTGGAGAGATAGCACCAGTGCTATGGAAAATTCTGCCTGTATTTCTTCAGAAAACTTCCAATCACTTCTGTTATAGAATGAAGCTAAAGAATTGGCTTTCGTGGCTCAGTCTGGTGTCTGTGGTGGCATGCTACAATCAGTAGCGGGGCAGCGCTGAGAACCCCCCCTTGGAGGCTGCAATGCGCTTTACAAGTTTCAGTAACATAACATATAGGACAGAAATAAATGTTGTAAGCCATTGAAAATTACAGACTCCCGAAGCTGAGTTTGTAAGCCATTAGCAAATGGGAAACAAGCAGCCGCGGCCGGTAGTGGGAGTTCTGGCTGGGCGGTGACATGGCTAGGGGGAGGGGCAGGGTGGGGGGGAAGTAATGTATGGATTACGGACTTTAAAAGGTAAGTAAACATAAACATAAATACAACGAATTTCGTTGCACACACTGCATCGCATTTGGTGATGCAGTGTGTACAACGAAATTCGTTTTATTTATTTTTATGTTTACTTACCTTTTAAAGTCCGTAATCCATACATTACTACCACCCACCCTGCCCTTCCCCCTCCCCACATCACCTCCCAGCCGGTACTCCCACTACTGGCCTCGGCTGGAAACAAGTCCCTTGGGGATCCCTTTGCCTTTGTGAATATTAAATAAACTTTGTTTGGGAGTAAGTAGTGGTCAAACTCTCAAATAGACCTACAAAAAGTTTAACTTTTACTTCTTAAATGCATCCTGATTTCCTTTAGATAAAATTTTACTTTATTTAAATGTGATCAGAAACATGGTGGTCTGGTGATACTAGAAGGCACAATCCACAGATGGTCTCCAATCTTAGTGAGTCACAATTACAGTGGCAGCTGGTAGGGAACGGGGGAGGCGGGCGGTGGGATCCAGGGGGATCGAAAAGTATATATTTTTTAATGACCTTTTCTGTCTCCTCCATTTCTGCTTCTCTTCTTTTCCTGTCAACAGTCCGTAAGAAGCTGCAGGAAGCACCCGGACACACAGGCTCTCCTGAGACAGTCACAACGCTGCAATGCAGCGTTGTGATTGGTCTGAACGCTGTGGATCGGCATGCAGATGGGGCCAGGGAGCCTGTGCATATTCCCCACCAGGCTGTGTATTACAGCCTGGTGGGGAATATTAAAAGTGCACATGACTGTTTGACCGGGCCAAGACGGCCGGCCAAGCAGTCATGCACACGTAAGTGTGCACAAACCACTGCTCTTCCCTTAGCCACAAGCCCGCCCCGTCCTAACACAACCTTGCAGTAACGAAAAATAAAATGATAATAACATCGTTATTATCATTTTTTTTCTCTTTTTCACTGCTCTAAGAGAAGTGGGGCGAAGCTCCTCCGCCTTAGTTGAGGATCCGCCACTGCCTCATTCATGTTTCTGAGGAAGGTCGGATTGGGACCTATTAAGATTTTGAATTTTGAGAACCTGCACATTGGTTGCTAGGTCCTCTCTTAAAATTCTGTACTCCTTCTATACAAATTGTGAACATTATTTTGTGACCAGTAAATGGCACATCTGGCCCAAAGTGTCTCAAAGAGATGAGATAAAACGTGAATAGGCTTTATGTCTTCGGCTCTTGTAGTGGTAAACTGATGGCTCCTGTTCTAATTTAGCTGAAACCCAGATTTACATAAAACTAGATCACTATACCTTGCTTAAACACCAAGGTGAATAGAGACCTGCGTGGAAATCTATGAATGCTTTCATCTACAGAGTAACAAAACGTGAAACTGTTTGACTCGTCTTTATCAAAGGACTCTTCAATTCAGAAGAGTGTGTTTTTTAACCAAGCGCTGCTACACACCACTGCATGAAACTTAAACGTGCAATGCTGATTTTCAAGCTTCGTGAAAATGAACTATTTCTAGCATTGCCATAAAACATGAGACATGCTTCAACAGCAATTTACAGATTTTATAATGTAATAAAACTGACCAGGATCTTTGTTCATCTAGATCAGACATATTCTCTCCAGAAGGAACCACCAAAGATATCATTTCTGTGGAAGGCAAGAATGCTGAAAGTCACGGACCCTATCTAGAACCTGTCCCTTGCAAGACTATTCATTGGAGGAAAGATGCTAGTTACCCTGATTCACGAGAACAAGTAAAAACAATTAAAATGAAAAAAAGAGAGACTATAAAAGAAATCAAAAGGTTTGCAGCCATTGCTTTTTCCTTGGTGGTTAGCATCTAAAAGTAGGCAGAGCAGTCCCTAATCTGGAAAGTTAACGTAAAGTTTTAAATAATTTTGCAACATCTTTCAACGGGGCTATCGAGCAAACAAAGCAGGACAGTTGCCAACGAGATGTCACCAGCAAAATCGGAACAAAGGCAAACTCATTCTGCAAGGCGAAGAACTTGTCAAGACCTGCCCATTTCATAAGACCCGGACAGATATCATCTACAGAGCAGTCTCTGCTGTGAAAAAGTGTGCAATGCGGTCTCGCCCTGAGTATGTTCAATAATTGATTATCCCCCTGAGCTGGCTCCTTTGCTAAAACAGCACCAGCAGCCTTTGTGCAACAGTGAATCTTTTTCAATATAAAAGATTAACAAGGCCAATGATTTATTTCCCCCCAAAAAATAACTGCAGGGGTCCAAAGTTTTTAGGTCAAGCCTGGGCAGTGCATGCTCTGTGAGGCTTGCTGTATTCAGGTAGAAACTTGAAGCTTCACCCATTCTCCGTCCATATTTTTCATTGGCTTGTGTCATTGTCCACTGTAAACTGTGGCTGTTCATTGGTCAATTGTTTTTTGGCTCATCACACCACCCCAGCTTGGACCTAGTCCTATGCAAATCAGTCTTGACTCTGTTCCCCATGGGAACAGTCCAGCCCAAAATATCAGGCCAGGTCCTCCCTGGACAGGTAACAAGCATTCTAGGACCACCTTTGGGGTATCACCCCCTCATCATCCAGGATAGCTTGAATCCAGTGGCAAGGCGAGCACAGGACCCTCGTCTGGGCATCCCCGTCCCACTCAGGGTAACAAATGTGGAGCAGGTACAATAGTAATTTGCATAGGTTTAGTAGTCCCTCCTTACTACCGCCTTGTCTCATTTCATATCCTCCCATGGCGACAGCCCCTGTTAAGCCCCTGTTACATGTGTTGATAATTCTTAGGTTTAAATTACAGCCTCTGAGCACTATTTTCTCATGTATCTTTCAGCAGGCAGGACACACTCTTTCTAACTTTTTATAGCTCGGCGCCAAACGCATTTGCAATGCAATAAGCCTCGCATCTGCAAGAGTTTAAGCAATTGGCATTGAAAATTGACAATGCCTTTTATTCATCTGTTTTAAAAACAACACATAAATAAAAGACAATGTATCGTAAATGCAAGACCTATTGCATTGCAAATGCTTTTTTTTAGAAGCCTGCTCCCAGCGAGGTTAAATGCCAGAGTTACTAAATACAATTTCTGCCTAACTCCACCTCATGTCTTATTTGTCCCACCGTAGGCTCCCTGTCTCTCTTTAGCTCCCTCTTGTTGATTATTTTTGATCCCTACCGTCTCCTTCTCTCACTGTTACTTATGTCTCTCTTTTCTGGATTTCTCTTTCTTACTGCAGCTTAAAGTATGATAGCAAAAAATAAGTGACGGTCTACAAAAATGTAGTGCTCGTGTCTATGTTCAACTACTACCGCCACAAAATAAGCACTGATAAGTCTGTGCTTTTTAGGTCTCGCGTGGCATACTGCGCACATGTGCAGTCGAGCTTGCGAGATTTTATGTTTTTAGGAGAACTTCACTAGCAAGGGTTAAGCCCCACCCCTCTTTTCCATTGGCTGGCCTCCTAAACGGTGGCCAGCCATTGGAGAAGAGGTCCTAGTGACGTTCTTCTTTCTCTTTAAGCCCCGTCCTTTTCAGATTGGGTTCCTTGACTTACTGCTGAAGTAAAAGGTTTCTTATCTTCTTTATGGGTCCAAATGGCCCCATAAAGAACATAAGGAACCTTTTACCCCAGCAGGAAGTCGGGGCGCCCAGTCTGAAAGGGACGGGGCTAAAAGAGAAACTTCTTTGCCCCGCCCCCCTACCGCATAACTCCAAAGCCCCGAATGTATGTAACACCGACTGTCTCTTCTGTGCCTGCTACCTCGCTGTAAAATCCGCTCTGTTTAATTGTTTTTTTATTGCCGGGTCCCCACCCCACGACTTTGCCCGCATTTATATTTTTAATTCCGATATAACGCGGGGTGCCCACCCCGCGTTATGGCCGCCTATTTTTGTTATTTTAATTACGGGTGCCCACCCCGCTTTATGTTTTGAATTAGAGGGAGCCTACCCCTCGTTTGCCTCGAGACTCACCGCCGCGGCCCGTGTGTCCAAACCGGACGTCAGGCACCTCCTGCCCGTGACGTGGGCAGGGCCTGAAATCCGTCCGGAATTGCAGGAGACGACAGCTGGGAGCCTCGCTGGCTCCACACTAAGTCCCGTTCCCGAGATGGGGGACCGGGTGAAACGGGGCCCTGGCGAGGCGGGGCTCCCATGAGTAGGGAGAGCCCCGCAAGTGCAGCAGCCGGTGGAGCGGTAATGCGGATGGGGCACGAGGCACATTGTCGCATGTCGGCCCCGCGTGCAGCCGCCCAAGAGCCCAGACAGCGATTGAACCCCCACCGAGGAGCAGCCTGAGGAGTGCCGGTGAGTAGGGCTCAAGATAGTCTGTGTTGGGGAGGAAGAGTCAGAGCGGCCCCGTCTGGCAGCGGATGCTTCTTCACAAGTAAACTACATTGGCGCTTGTAATTATGCTCTGGGCCTTTGTGTATGCATGTGTGGCTCTGTGTGTGTGTGTGGCTCTGTGCGTGTGTGTGTGTGGCTCTGTGTCTGTGTGTGGCTCTGTGTGTGTGTGGCGGGTGTGTGTGGCTCTATGTGTGGCTCTTTGTGTGTGGCTCTGTGTGTGTTTCTCTGTGTGTGTGTGTGTGGCTGTGTGGCTCTGTGTATGTGTGGCTCTGTGTGTGTGGCTCTGTGTGTGTTTGGCTGTGTGTGTGTGGCTCTGTGTGTGTGTGTGGCTCTGTGTGTGTGTGGCTGTGTGTGTGTGTGGCTCTGTGTGTGTGGCTTTGTGTGTGTGTGTGTGTGTGTGTGGCTCTGTGTGTGTGTGGCTCTGTGTGTGTGTGGGTGCAAATGCAACAGGTCTCGCATTTGCAAGAGATTAAGCTTTTGACATTGTAAATGACAATGCCATTTATTTATCTGTTTTCAAAACCAACACATAAATAAAAATGTTGTCATTTATAATGCCAATAGCTCTAACGTTTGCAAAGGCAAGACCGTTGCATTGTAAATGCTTGTTTGTACTGCAGTCAGTAGCCATCTTGTGGACACTGTGTATCCCTTCGCATTCTACTTTCAGTACTATTTCTGTCTCATGGATACAATCTTTTGCTGTGAGCAGCACTACTGCATAAAGGTGTGTGGACCAAGACAATGAGACTAAAGTATCTATAAGCCAGTGCTAAACAGTACAGTGCAGTACAATAATTAGTGCATTGTGTCCCAGAATTTGCCGACTTAATAAACAACACATGAATACAGCTAGAAAGCAAGTGATAACTATAATTTAATTAAATCACAGTACGTATGTGTTGCAATATATTTATATTCATTTTTTATTATTATTCGATAATTGTTTTCTTTTTTTATATTCTTATATCTACTCCATTTTATTTTAACCATTCGTAAGAAAGAAACTAACCAAAAAGTGGTTCAGCTATGGTCCTACATTGCAAAAACCCCACAGTCAAGTAAAACCATGAAAAGTCAGGACAAAGGAAGAAGACAGTATAATTACAATAAAAAAATAAACATGCAGCCTTGATATGTTACGGTGTGGTTCCAATTAAAGGGTATATCACAGAAGTGTTTTTGTGTTGTACACCTAACATATATGTGAGTACTCCTGGCCTAATTCACAAAGTGTTTTCTGTAAGTAGTTTTCAGAACGGAAATTACTCACAAACATAATGAGTTACTGAGTAAGAATGTCATACTCCTGAAAAGTCATAAGTTACATCAAACCCTAAAGTAAGACACATATCTACACTTATGTGCCATTCACCATTTCTGAATGTACACTTACACTTATCTGTAGACTTATATGTCTCCACCCCTTCAGTTCAGCGGGTAGAGATATATAAAAGTGAATTTGCAGGTATAAAGTTAATAGTAGTGACTTTTCACACATAGGTGGAGATCTTCCTTTGATAAAAGTATAGGGTATATTTTTAAGTTTATTATTCTGAAAAAGAAATTAAAACTATTTAAATTTAAAATATGAATGGGAATTAATTTAAAATATTTATCTAACAATCCTAGGACCTGCTTCAGGGTTTCATCCCTCATCAGCCAGCTTGAATCCAGTGGCATGCTAACACAGGACCTAGGTCTGCGCATCCCTGTTCCACTCAGGGTGACAAATGCAAAAAGAACAATTGATGGATCAAATGCTGAACAATGTCAAGCACTCACCCCCTTTACAGGGATCTGATCCTAAATGAATTGTTTTTTTGCTCACCACACCACCCCAGCTTGGACCTAGTCCTATGCAAATCAGTCTTGACCCAGTTCCCCATGGGAACAGCTCAGCCCAAACTACCAGGCCAGGTCCTCCCTGGACCGGAAACAATCATTCTAGGACCACCTTCGTGGTATCACCCCCTCATCAGCCAGGATAGCTTGAATCCAGTGGCATGGCGAGCACAGGACCCTCGTCTGGGCACCACCGTCCCGCTCAGGGTAACAAATATGGAGCAGGTACAATAGTAATTTGCTTAAGGCTGGGTCCAAACTGGAATGGTATGTGAGCTAAACAATCAATAGGTTTAGGCTCAATCTCTGTACAGGGGTGAATGTTTGACAATGTTCAGCATTCCATCCATCATCATTTTGTGTTACTATCATCTTTTTGTGTGAATAATAAATGAGCGTCTCCTGCTGCTAATCTATTATTCTTTATTTGATTTCATTTTTGTTGCTTTATATGAGTGTCCAGGTACTCCCCTGGAACACCCACAGCATGGCATCTGTTGGGAGCAGCGGTGGAGCCCCAAGTTCCCTGCGGGCTCCCCAGCCAGCGCTCACTGTGGGAGCCGGCCATTGCATTTGTTCAGTAATGCCCTGTTGCCCAAACATTTTTTTTAAATCAGGGCTGGGAAGGAGGTCAAAGGCCCCACACCTAGCCTGGGCACCCACGACAGTCTAAATCATTTGGGGCCGTGAGGAACACCCAATGCACCAGCAGCTCCAGCTGACTCCCTAGCCAGCCTCCATAGTTGGTCCCAGAGGGAGCCCTCTCCCTTGCTTTGCTCCAGCATGGGCAGGAGCAGCTTTTTTCTCTGCTCTCAAGGTGCAAGCAAATTTGTGTTTCCTGCTGTGGAGAGTGCGGGCACTGAATCAAGTTTATTTTCTCTGCCACATCTCCCGCCAGGGTAAAACAGTGTTGAGGGAGATGGGACGCTGCAGCCGTGACAGGCTGTGGTTCCGAGGGCGGATCTACGTCGAGGGTGGCGGGGGGCTCAAACCCCTTCACTAAAATGTTAATATCAGCCCCAGGGGATAGAGTTCTTAGGGCCTCACTGTGGCTACAGGAGTGGGGGGAACACACCCTACTTCCCTAAAAAGCAATAGTCTGATGAGGTCCCAGCAGCCCAGGACTCAGCGAGGAGTCAGCAGGCCCCACTTCTAATTTTAAAGCATGCCACACCGCGTTATGGGGTAACCTGAGCCTCTACAAGTCTCGAGGCTGGGTCCACGTGCCTCCGTCTCCATTTAATGAAAAGCACCGGGTGGTGTGGGGTTCTGTGGTCTATACAATGCTCAAAGGGGAGTGCTGCATGCCCTTCTCCTCAAACAAAATAAATGAGCCGACCACTCTGGGTTTTGGCTGACTCAGGGAACTCAAACTTAGAAAAGGCGTGATACCGTTTTTTACTCATATCTTCAGATCTTCTGTGGATTTCTGTTACCACTAAAAAAAAAATATGGCCCGAGAAAGGGTGAGGGGTCCCCCTTAGGCCCCACACCCGCCCCAGAACCTAGATGGCAGGTTATCACGTTCCTACCCCCAATAGTTTTTTGTTTTGTTTTACAGGACAAGGGACTGGGTCCCCAAGTTCTAAAATGGCTGTCACCACATCTTCATTGATGTGGTGGCAGTCATTCAGATCTTATCTTGAGATCTGTGGGTTCCGCAGATCCTCCACAGTGTGAAATATACAAATGTATTGAACCCTAATTTCTCAAGAACTGCTGAACTGATTTGCACAAAATCACAAAAAAACTATTTTTGGGGACTATGATCTAGCTGTCTGCCAAATTTGATAGAATTCCAGTCATCCATTTCTGCGGTATCGCTGTTCAATTTTCCTTTGGAAAATTGCATGGGGAAATATGTTTTGGGCCCCTTCCTTTTTCTCAACCCTCGCTTTACGGATCACCTTGAAACTTTCCAGGAAAGAGCTGAGGTGCCGAACATTTTTATCAGGAAAGTTTCATGAAGATTTGTTAAATGGTGCCCAAGTTATTGGCAGACCAAAAAATGCTTGATCAATGGAAACGTAGTCCTAACTATAACTACCTAGTGGCGACCGCCATTGAGTCCTATACATATTTATATAAGTAAATGTGTGTCTGTGTGTGTGTGTGTGTGCATGTGTGTGTATGTACATGTGTATGCGTGTTTGTGTGGTCACTAAAAACCCAAGGTTTAAAGTGACAACATAGTTAGATGATGAAATTAGATCAAATCTTTCATTTAAAAAACGAAATACCTCTGAAATTCTCCAGTTATGTTTTAACGCGCAAACTATAACTTGTGCCCTGTCGTGCACTGCTTATGACCTCACATATTACATCACTTGTGCCAGGTTAAATAACATTGTTGATTACATATCTAGTGACATCTCGAATAATACCATTGATGGAATTACTGTTGACATTGTTCAGCCGTGACAGAGTCCTATAAGGTTTGTGGACTTGAAGCTACAGCTGCGCCCAGTGTTCTGTTGGTGTTTATCGCCAATCTATGCTGATTCCAAAGTTCACTGGCTGCTAAGTTATCTCATAAAACGATGTGTAGTTTTTCGACTTTCTTCCGGAGCAATACACCTCTGTTGCCATCACACGCATGCACCATTGGCAAGCTGCAATCTTCATAAAAATACCTTATAGGTCAGCGAGTTAACATAAGTGCAAACATGTCATTTCCTGCTATGTTTCAATGCGATGCTTGTGACGAACACCTCTCCCTTTAGTAGCTCACGCATGCTCAGTTTTTTTCTGAGACAATAATGCAAATGACAACCATCTCTCCTTCCCCTGAGTCATATTCATGTCGTGTTTGGTTTGCGTATCTTCTGTTCCCGTTTTTCCCAGTGGCAGTCAATTTGTGATATGCAGTTTGCATTAACTGAAATACATTCCTCTCATTTCCACTCCTCGCCTTGTCTCTTTCAATTCTTTCCCTTCCCTCTTGCCTCTCCACTCCTCTCCTCTCCCCACCTTCCCCTCCCCTCCCAAACTCTCCTCTCCTCTCCCTCCCCTTCTCTCCTCTCCTCCCCTCCCCTCTCCTCTCCTCCTCTTCTCTCTTCTCCTCTCCTCTCCTCTCTTCTCCTCTCCCCTCTTCTCTCCATTATCTGCCTACCTTTCCCTTTACATTTCTCTTTCCCCGTGCCTTCCCTTCCCTAGCCTACCCTACCTTACCCTACCCTACCCTTCCCCACCCCTCTCCTCTCCATTCCCTTCCCTTCCTTCCTTTCAAATTTCCCTTGCCCCGTCCCTTCCCTACCCTTCCCTTCCTTCCTTTCCCTTTCCTCGTCCCTTCCCTATCAACTCTGTCTCAGTCAAAAGTCCATCATATCGACCCACGTGTTTGCTTCCCATGGACAAAGATCACACAACATATTAAGTGAACCATCATTCGTGGTTTCCTTAGGAGTTCCAGAGGTTTTTAAGCCTATAACACTGCTCCTGTTTAAGCCAGAGCATTCTCTCTTTAGCTAAGTCTGAACATGACAAATTTACAGGAAACTTTAAACTTACAAATGACTTACTAATGCAAATAGATAGAAATTAACATGTGCTTTCATATATTGATAACATATTTACAAAAGTCCATGAACTGGTTCAGAGAAAATATACTGCGTAACTTGCTAAAAAGGTGAGTTTCCTAAGCACTCTTATTTTCTTTCGCAAGTTGCTTTTGTGCGTATCTGAGGAGTGGGCAGCGAGATTTCATGCAAATATGGTGCACATCCATTCAGGTGCAACGTTTTAGGTATTTATGAATATTTGTATGTGCAATTCACACTCTCCTCGGAGCACTTTACGTTCAACTGGGAGGTGTAGGAGTAAGTGCTGCGGAAACGTGGGTTGCTTCACTAAGTATCCCAATCTTCAGAGGCATGGGAGAGGAAGAAAGAACAAGTGAGGGAAAATAGTTTCAAGCGAGATTAAAAAAGTGTTCTTAAATTTATTAAAACATATGTTGAGTTTCACAAATCTAATCTGCTGTACTTTACTCAGTGGGTGAAATATGCAAATTTAGGGCTGGTGAAAGAGACGCAAAGTGTTTTTTTTAGTGTATTCCACACTTAAGTGGGAAAACATTTATGAATGTTTTAGTTAATCCTAGGAACGTAATACTCTTCTTTATGATAGTTATATATTACGCCTTCAATAAATACCCCAAGTGTCCCCCAAGAACAGATATTGATGTACTTTACAATAACTCTGTAACAATCAAGCTCATTGGTCAGTGATTTTCTAGACATGTGTACTTCAGAATCCTTTACTACAAAAAGTGGCTACTTGTAGGTAACCGTGGTGTTAGAACTGTGGGTCTCTAGTTGGCTGAAGTAGGCACCTTAGGCCAAATAGGGACCCTTGCTTCTAAGTCAGGGAAAGGAACTTTCTCAGATAGCCCCTGCTCACTCCCTCAGTAGCTTGGCACGAGCAACCAGGCTTATATCCAAGGCAAATGTGTAAAGTATTTGCAACCACACTCTCAGCAACCCAATGATGACACCACAAATGGACTCCACACGAGTTTCATAAAAAAACAAGTATATGTTAATATATAAAAGATATATGATGAGACCACACGATAAAAATCCAACAAATGCGTATGTGTAATATTCCACCTGGCCGGTTATTAGGCCAGCCAGCCCTTGTAGTATTAATGAGCAATTCTCTGTGATCCAATGCAGTTCTAATGCAATGCTATGCCGTTCGTAATGCAAGAATCAGGCACTTTGTAATGTCAAAACCATGCAGCTTGTTACGCAATGCGTAATGCAACAAATAGGCAGTTCGTAATACCAAACTGATGTAATGCGTAATTCAACAATCAGGTAGTTTGTTATACCCAAATAATGTACTCCGACAACGATCACAATGCTCGGGATGGTGTCTGCGTCCCTCCTGCTGACTCACGGTCTGCTACTGCCACATTATGCCCCCAACACTGGTATGGTGTGAAACAATGTGTAGCTCCACATTCAGGCCTCGGTACTGCCACTCCTCTGCAAGTACAGGCCACAATGTGAGTTTGAGCGGAGGCTCATGCTGCGAAAATGGGAAAGGACGAGAGCGTTCCACTCAGAGCCGCACCCGCGGCGTGACACACGCACGCTCGCTGAGCGTTCCCTGGGGGGTGTGACCTCACTTTCCTCATGAGAGCGTTCCTCTCCGAGCCCGCACCCCACACCAGGCGCGACGCATGATCGCTGAGCGTTCCCAGGGGGTGTGACCTCACTTTCCTCTCCTCTCCTCGCAGCTTGGGCCTCTGATGTAGCTTTGTTGACTTTGGCAGTGGAACTTGACCCCCACGACACAGGGATGGTTTGAGGTCCCTCCTTGGCACAGACAGGCTTGGACCGCGGCTCTGCTCCTCTGGGGGGGCTGATCTGGGCCGATGTAAATGACAAAAATCTCAGGCTGCAACAGGGCACACGCACACAGCGTCACTGGGACTCACTTGAGGCCTGGGTGTGCACAGTCACAGGGTACTCCCCACAAAAGTCTCAAGCGGCACAAAGCACATTCACACAGCGCCGCGGGGACTCACTTGAGCTCTGAGTGTGCACGTTCACAGGGCACTCCTTGCGAAGGTCTCAGGCTGCACGAAGCACATGCACCCAATGTCGCTGAGACTCCCTTGAGTTCCGGGTGCACACGATCACAGCACAATCCTCACTAAGGTCTCAGGCTGCACAAAGCACACGCACACAGCGTCGCTGTGACACACTTGGGATTCGGGTGCACACAATCACAGGGCAATCCTCACAAAGGTTTCAGGATTCACAAAGCACACACACACAGCGTCACTGAGACTCACTTGGATTCCGGGTACACACAATCACAGGACGATCCTCACGAAGGTCTCAGGCTGCACAAAGCACACGCACACAGCATCGCTGAGACTCACTTGGACTCCTGGTGCCCACGATCACAAGGCAATTTTTACGAGGGCCTCAGGCAGCAAAAAGCACATGCACACAGCGTTGCTGAGAGACAACTGGAAACCTTTGTGTGACTGAGTTTCTACAACAGGGAGCCTGCTCTCCTCGGGCCCTTGGGGGTTAAGGTACTTCAGGACACAGCCCACAGCGAAGTACTTTCAAGCAGGTGGATACAGCACACAGCAAAGTCCCTTTAGCCTCTCCTTGGTTAAATCAGCAAACTGCAGGCCAGCCCCAGAACACACAGCAAGGGTCAATCCTTTCCTTCAGTCTCTTCAGCTGTTTCTTCTCTTGCAGAGCTTCCTCTTGACCACAAAGTAGTTTCAATCCTTTTCAGTCTTGAGCAATCCAAAGTCCAGGGGTTTCAGCTCTCATAGTTATACCCCTAAATGTCTTTGAAGTCTTTGTGTTCAGGGGACACTGACCCCTGTCCAAACCAGTTCTGGGTGTCTCCCTGCCTATGACACCTTCTTTCATTGATAGTGGGGCTCTGGATCCTCAATCACTCAGCAGGAGATGGAGCCATTGTTTTATGGCAGCAGCCCTCGCCTCTTCACCTCCAGGGACTATTCCTCCCCTCTACACTACAGTTGCAGGTCATCCTTTTGCTGTCTCACCTCCTCTCCTGGCTCAAGATATTCCCCAGAGCCTGACACATTCAAATCCGGACAGTCAATCCACAGCCAGGCAGAGACACACAGAAATGTTACAACACAAAAACCCAGCCACTTCTAAAAGAGTGGGTTCTAAACACACAATGCAAAAACCACCTTCACAAAAAGATGTGTTATTAAATTGTGAGCTCGGGCACACTAAACTTCACCTCTCCATCTTAAGCCTATGGAAAGATAGGCTGGAAACATATTACACAGCCTCCCCCATTCTGTCCTATGGGCAACAGTGAAACAGAAAGTGAGATTATTTCACTGTCAGGACATGGTACACACCTCAGTACGTGTCCTACCTTTCACTTGCACTGCACCCTGCCCAGGGGGGTACCTTGGACCTACCATAGGGTTGTCTGATGTGCATAAAAAGGGAAGAGTAAGGCCTTGCAAGTGGGTGCACTTGTCAGATCAACATGGCAGTTTAACAAACTGCACGCAGGCACTGTCGTGGCAGGCCTGAGTACTCTCTTTGAGGCTACTGGTGTGGGTGGCACAATTAGTGCTGCAGGCCCACTAGTAGCTTTTGCATTACCAGCCCTAGCACAACTAGTGCACTTCACTAAGGACTTTATTAGTAAGGCAAACATACCAATCATGGACAACCAATTACCATTGCACTTTATACAGGGAGCACTTGCACTTTGACATTGATCAGCAGTGGCAAAGTCCCCAAGGCATCTAAGTTGGCAACACCATGTTAGAAAAACGGTCTAGGGGGAAGACAAAAAGTTTAGGGAACTTTGGCCAAAAAGGGCCAAGTCCAACAGGTGGCAGGAGGGGGGAGGAGGCGGAGTCTGGGATGGGGGTTAGAAAAAAAAAATACCCGCTTGTCGCCGTCACCAGCCGCAGGCAGCCTCTTTGTCCTCGCTGTGTTGGCTCCCGGCAGCACCGAGGCTCCCCTTAGCCAATCACGATGTCACTGTCACCATAACAGCAGCGTCATGATTGGTCTGAGCGCCGTGGTTTGGCGAACAGACAGGGACTGACAGACTGTGCATGTTCTCCACCGGGCTGTGCATTACAGCCCAGTGGAGAACATGCAAAGTGCGCATGACTGTTTGGCCGACCCAAGACAGCCGGCCAAACAGTCATGTACACCTAAGGTCCTCACGCGATGTCATGGGAGCGCTGTTCTGACCTGCCCAACCTGGTTGGAAGATACAAAAAATAAAATTATAATACCTTCTATTATTATCATTTTATTTTTCCTTATACACTGCTCCGAGAGCATTGGGGCGACGCTCCTCCGCCTTAGCAGAGGAGCAGCCAATAGCCACTAAACAACAGCAATCTTCAAACCATCGCTATATACGGGAGGCATTTTGCCTCTCATTGGTATGAATTGTACTAGGATGAGAAGTAAGAGTGTACTGGAGATTACCACCTGTAATCTAAACATTACCCACTCCTTCATCTCTTCCATTCACATAAATTGGAAGATGAGAACCTCACATAAAAATTAATGGAATGAATATGAAAAAAGGAGTGTCATAGGGATTACCATACGTAAACTAGATATTGATGTTGTTGAGTACCCTAGGTACCCTAGGTACAGAATGGACATCTTACATAGTCCTGCTTTGGGCCTTTACCCTACGTTGCATATTTATGTAGCTCTCAATGTGGTGAAGATTGCATTTAACCTTTTTAATAAGGGATAAACACTTTGAGATTTCATAAAGTAGGTTTTGCACTTGAAAGTATTTACTCAAGGGAACATTTTAGTGTGAATACATCTACTCACAGGAGCTCTGTGAGCATTCAAAAAGGAATGAAAATGGATTCCTGGAGAGGGTAGGAAAAAACCCTTTCCAGAGTGGGAAAAAGAATGGAACACCCTTAAAATTGGTGGAGAGATGAAGGGAGGGGTATAGCGCGAAGAAAAATGCATTTGTACTTTCTTGGTAAGTTTTTGTAGATGTGTGTATTTGCATATGCAAAGTGCAGTTAATAAATGATCGTCATTCGGCTGCCTAAAACCTGTGATTGTCCTAGTTTTCCACGCATAATCTTTCAAACTCTTGTGAAATCTAAAAATGTGTAAATCAACACTCACACGAGATCATGAACTTCCAGGTACAGATTTACAAATCTTTCTGAGAATCGAGGTCATGGCTGACCGAGTACCAGTTCAAGTGATGGCACCAGTCGCCTTAACTCTCACCCGCCTCCTGGATAGATAGATGCAGGAGGTCCTGCCTCCCTGGAGGTTGTTACCCAATCACAGTGTTCCTTAGCCATATGTGAGTTAGAGAGTTGCTGCATTCATAGACTTTCTCCCTCCATACGATGTATTTTTTACCTGCTTTTGTTGCTGATTATTTCATTAATCAGTGTTTTGGCTAAAGCTACCCCTATTTGGTCTGCAGATATATTATCCTTCTGCTGAGTTGCTACAATTATCTTCCTTTCTTCAGCAGCACAAGTAGCATAACGTTCCTGCATTCTTTGTTTCTCTCTTATTGCCCCGTTTAAAGTAAACTGTAAAGTGTCCTCCGTATCCCAGTTTTCAGGGTATCCCATATTACACCCAACGGAGGACTCCCTTTTTTAAAAATTCAGTCAAGATGAATGGGTGGCTCTGGAAGAAATTTTAAATGCATTGAGTATTCTACCTGCTGGTAAAGCTACTGGTACTAACTGCTTACTTTCTGAATTTTGTAAGGTGTTTGTGCCAGAGCTGAAAGACTGGTTAATTGTGTTGTTTACACAAGTTTTTTATGGAGCTAGTCCACCATGCTCTTGGTCGCTCGCAAAGATAGTTGTTTTTACTAAGAAAAACAAGCCTGTTTCTGAACTAGCCTCTGACCGACTAATTACATTGATTAACGTGGATTCCAAAGTTTATTAGAAAATCTTGGGGGCATATTAGCAAGGCGGGCGATATGAAATTATCTCCGCTTTTGCGGCTGTTTTGGGCCGAGAAGCGGCATTAATTTCATCGCCCTATTAGCAAGCTGTCGCTAACAGCAGTTAGCAACAGTTTGTAGGCGATAGCAAGCGGTTTGGGGCCCGCTTTGCAAATGACATGCAAAGTGGGCGTTGAGGTTCTGTGATTTTTGAACCAGACTCCATTTTGTTCGAGTTGTTCGTGACGCCATTTTGTGTTGCCCTCACGTAGGCCCGTGGAGGTAACCGAACTAACAAAGTTGCATGGGCTTCGTTGTTCATGTATGCATTAACTAGACCTTTTCTGACTTGTGAGTGAACTGCAGGACGCTGAACCCGTCACCTGAAACTGACCCTTTGCGAAGCCAATTTCCCTGGCTGATCGTTGTCTGAGATTACCAATCAATGTTTAGGATATCGTTAACTTTAGTTCCCTTGTACATATCTTATCCTATTCAGCATCTGAACTGTTTCCTTTTCTTATGACTTTTCATTACATGGGTAGTGCTTTCAATTATGGGTTTGTCCGACTTGTGGAGATCGAATTTGGGACATTCTTAATAATTAACTTGTGGGTTGGTACAATGTAAATCGAGCTTTTACGATGTGATAATGTGTGGGAAAATGTATTTAATTCGTCAGTATTTGTCGCAGTGGGTGTGCATTTGAAATGAGCAAAATTTGGATAGAAAGTGATGTCTTGCTCTATGAAAATTGAGCAGTCTTCTGAGTTGTACACTGTGTTGTATTGCTGGGATTACTGTTACTAGCTGCAGCTAATAAATTTGATCTTTGATGCCACCCAGAAGTATTCCGTGTCTCTGTATACCAAGACAGGTGAATCCGAAGACTTTGGGCATGCCCCTGGCGCCGCTGGGTTCTAAAACCCGGTTCTTCAGTTGGCACCCAACGCGGGGCGAATTCAGCGGTACCGGTCCAAGCCCGAGGATCGTGAGGAGCCACGTGAGATAATTCTGGAGGAAGGCCATCCACTTCATCGACCCCTGTATGTCGTCTGTGGTCCGAAGGTTTTTGCTGCGAGGCTTCCCGCTTTCCGACGGCTACGAAGGACTGCTGCCCTGACTGTCGCCCTGTCTTGGACCCTCGATTGATGATTTGTAGAGCGAGACGATAGACGGTCTTCTGGTGGCGTGACAGATATTTTGGTTAAGTACAAGTGGGTCGCTCCCACGACTTTGTTTTGTTTCTTGGTTTTGATTTGGTTATTGCAATAGTCGAAGCCGAGGGGCTCGTATATTTACAAATGTGTATCGATAGTTGATAACCCCTTGAAGTTTGAAGCTAGATTAGTGAGCTATAAGATGCCTGGTCTTAGCAAAATTAGGAAATGGTTTAGTTGTGGTTGCAATAGGGATTCCCGATTGGAGGATTCGTGTCCGATACCTCCGGTTGGAACTCCAACTTATGAGCTCTATTCAAAATATGGAGTGGGTCCTATCACGTATAATGAAGTATGGGTTTGTTATACAAAGAAAGATGGTGTTTTACGATGGCCCCAACATGGTAGTTTCGAATTAAATATTTTAGATAATTTGGAAGTTGCGCTATTTAGGAAGAAAGCCCGGCCGGCGATGTTTGATTCTCTCCGCCTTTGGCGTAAGGAAGCCAAACAGCGAGAAATTAAGCAAGCAAAGAGAGATAGGAAAGATAAGAATATGTCAGTACTACAAGCTGCTAGGCAGTTTAAGGTTGACGAAGAAGATCGTGTGAGTGAAGTCTCAGATAGACAACGTTGCATGGCCATCGATAAATGTTATCCGGCCTTGCCGCCTTCTCTTTCAAAAGTGACTGAAGACCCTGAAAAAGATCCTTTGATGTCTCATTTACTGAGATTACCACCCCTTTATGTGCAGGGTGCTACTGCACCTCCATTACCTCCGGTTGTTGCACCCTTTGTTGTTCAGCCCCCTGCTGTTGTTCAGCCACCCGTTGCTTCACAGATGGTTCTCCCTCCTACGGTGCAGCCCCCTCTAGGGCCTCCATCTTTGCTATCAGCTTTGCCTCAAGCTCTTGTACCTTACATTCCTGTATCTCTGACTTCTGCTACTTCTGTCCCTATGCCTCTGTCACCTCAAAACAGTCTTTCTCCTGTCCTTATGGCAACTTCTTCTCCTTCTGTTTGAAAACGAATGACTGAGACTGTTGTTAGTCTTTTGTCTCCACTCTTTGGGTCACTGAATATGACCCCTGTTTCGGAATGTAAGCAGAGTCGTAGTCAGTTTCCTGGTCCCGAAGAGCAGGCAGTGTTGGATCTTTTGGCTCGTAGATGGGTTTTAAATGTTTCTAGGTATAATTTACAAGCGGTTATGGATGTTTTCTTACAGTGGGAGCCGCCTAAGCATAGGTATGTTTTTGATGTAATGTGTACTTTTCTCCGTCAGGAATGGGAAAATAATGAGTTGGGTCCGATTCCGCAGGAAGTGCTTGATGTTCAGTCCGAATTTGCTAAAGGGACGATAGTGGAGTCTGATGTTGCAGACGCCGTAGAGACGATACTTGTTTTTAGGTCTAGGCTTCCGCCTCAGACATTATACGAACCTAATTCGTCTGTTAGGAGGAAAGTGAAGCAGTTCCTATGAGAGAGGTTCCTCCTGTATGGAGAGAGGAAGTTGTTGCTAATGTTAATTTGGGTGTTGCAGCTGTACCGACTCATTTTCAGCGAGTGTGGGTACATGTCCCTTGGAAGAGAGCTGAGGTCTTGGCTCTTAAGTAGACCTTACCTGACCCCCCCGTAAAAATCCTGCTGGTTATTACAAGGAATTGTCTCAGACAGTTGATGCGTGTATTATGAATTTAGCTGACATAGATATGTTGATGGGTAATGTAGTTCCTCAACCTTTGTGGGCGAAGATCCGTCATGAGGATCATGCGCCAGAGTTAGGAGATACGTGGGTTAATATTACTGCTGCAGATGGTCGGCAGGTAGGAGGTGCCAAACCTGAGCCCTTAGTTGCAGAATTACCTGGTAGGATTATTAATTTAATGAAAACTATGATGCCTCCTTTACGAGTGAATTGGGATAAGTTAGCAGCATGCAAACAAAAGAAAGACGAGAGTGTGTCTGATTTCTTCACTAGGTTTGAGGAAACATTCATTGATCATAGTGGTCAGGACATGAGCACTGAGGGTGGTCAAAGGTTGTTCGTGGACAAATTTGTCTTTAATTTGCTTCCTGAACTTTCTAATAAGTTAAAGGACTCTGAGAGTTCATGGGCTGTTTCTTCGTTGGCCCAGATATTGGCTACTGCAAAATATTATGAGAATAGGGATAAAGATGAGAAGGATAAAGTAGAGAAGAAGACTAGAGACCTAAAGATGAAAGTTCTTTTGCAGCAAGCTTATCCGCCTCGTCCGAATCATCCTCAGTTTCAGCAACCCCCACAGTTTCAGAGATTGATACAGAAGCCCGAGTTTTTCACTCCGCGATTTCTGCCAGGACCTAATCAATGTGCTTATTGCAGAGAAGAAGGTAATTTCAAGAATAGTTGTCCGATTCTGCTACAGGGTGCGAATGGTGTATCTGGTCAGAGAGGTCATGGTGGTTTCCAACAAGCTCCTAGGGGTAGGGGACGTGGTGTGTTTCCTCGGAATCAGCGTTCCTTTCCCCCTCAGAATACTACGAATTGTTTTGATAGACAGAATGTTCCTCCTGTTCAGTCTGCCCAGTACTACAATGATGACTATTGTGTTGAGAGTGAGAGTGCTGGTTATAATGATAATTAGGACAGCCATGGGCAAAGAGAGGGAGTAGTGTCAGTTCCAGTAGACCAGAGTGGACCTTATGTTGAAGTGATTACATTAGGTGTGTCAGAACCTTTTCTTTTGGATACTGGTGCGACGAAGAGTTCTATTATGCACTCTAAACTTCCTGGCGCACCTTTGTCTGGCTTGACCAATGTTTCAGTAGGATTTTCTGGCGCCCCAGTTCGTAATCCGGGTTCTAGTCCTTTGCCCCTTTCTATTGGTCCTTGTGAATTGGAAGCTCCCCTTATTCTAACGACTGGTTGTGGTGAGAATCTGTTGGGTTTGGACTTGCTGAAAAGATTGCATGCAACATTACATTGCTCTCCTTCAGGAGTACACCTTACCTTAGGTAAGAGAGTGATTTCTCCGATGTATTTGTCTAAAGATTGTCTTTCACTGGAATTGCGTTCTCTTCCTGATACACTTTGGGCTACGGGTCCCAATGATGTTGGTCTCTTGCAGATTCCACCCTATGTTGTTACCCTTAAGTCAAATGCTAGGCTACCTCGTATTCCGCAATATAAAATATCTAGTGATGGCGAGAGAGCTCTTTTAGCGATTATTTATGATTTGGTTGAGAAGGATGTAGTTGAATAAACAAGAGGTAATGTGTGTAACAGTCCTGTTCTGCCTGTCCTTAAGCGTACTGATGCTTCTCAGCCACCTGTGTACCGGTTTGTGTTCGACCTTCGAGAGGTCAATAAGATTGTTGTGTCACAGTTTCCTGTTGTCCCGGACATCACTGCTTTGTTGACTTTGATCCCTGCTTCAGCTGCTTGGTTTTCAGTTATCTATTTGAAGAACGCTTTCTTTAGTATTCCGATTGCTGAGGAAAGTAGAGATATTTTTGGCTTCTCTTTAGGAGGTCGTAGCTTCCGGTTTAAACGTGCTCCTCAAGGTTATTGTGAAAGTCCTTCCATCTATAGTTAGGCGTTGAAAACTCAGCTTGATAATTTTGTATTGCCTTCTGGTGCTACTCTTATCCAGTATGTCGATGATTTGCTGGTCGCTGCTGATGACGAAGAGATTTGTAAAGAAGCTACTCTTTCTTTGTTACGACATTTGTCTGACCTTCATCATAAAGTGTCACCTTCAAAGTTACAGTATTGCCGACAAGAAGTAACCTACTTAGGTCATCTCTTGTCGAAGGAGGGAAGACGATTGACCCCAGAATGAATTCAAGCGATTGCCCAAATGACTGTGCCATGCACACAGAGGGAAGTGCGTGCCTTTTTAGGTATTACTTCGTATTGTAGACAGTGGATTCCGAATTTTTCTTTGTTAGCAAAACCTCTGTTGGCGCTAACTCTTAAAGATACTCCGTATCCTCTCCCTTGGTCTGACGAATGTCAGAAAAGTTTTTCTGAATTACGTGATGCATTGTGTTCTGCTCCGGTGTTGGGTACCCCGGACTACAGTAAACCTTTTACACTGTATGTGCACGAGAGAGAAGGTTGTGCATTGTCAGTGTTGACGCAACAATTTGGAGACAAGCAGCGCCCATGCGCATATTTTTCAGCTACGTTAGATCCGGTAGCTAGGGCGTTGCCTAGTTGTTTGAGAGCTACAATGGCAGCGGCTGTTTCTATTCGACAGTCTGCTGGTTTGGTATTGGATAATACGTTGATTGTGATGGTCCCACATGCAGTGGATACTTTATTGAATAGGACGAAGACTCAACATCTTACTAGTGCGCGTTTGTCAGGTTATGAGTTGACGCTTCTGGCTAGCCATGTGCACATCAAAAGGTGCAGTGTGTTGAATCCAGCTACGTTGTTGCCGATTTCTGTAGAGACAGATGCTCTGGAACAGCATGATTGTTTTCTCCGGACAGAGGAGGAAACGAAGGCTAGAGTTGATTTAAAAGATACTCCTCTTTCCAACGCTGATGGTACCCTATGGGTAGATGGTTCGTGTTTTAAGCTTCCGAATGGAGAAACGACTGCAGCATATGCTGTCACAACTTTACATACAGTTGTTGAAACAGCACGTATAGCACAGAATTCAGCGCAAGCAGCAGAGTTAATAGCATTGACTAGAGCGTGTGTGTTGTCAGAAGGAAAGCGAGTGAATGTTTATACTGATAGTCAGTATGCGTTTGGTGTGGCGCATAGCTTCGGCCGCTTGTGGAGAGAGAGAGGATTTCTTACTTCCCATGGTACGAAAATTCAGCATGGGCAATTAGTGAATGAACTTCTTGAATCACTTACTTTGCCAAAGCAGATTGCAATTGTGAAGTGTAGTGCGCATAGAAAGGTTGTGGATGATGTGGGTCGAGGGAATGCGTTTGCGGATGAAGTTGCGAAAGAAACGGCGAAAGATATGACGAGTCGAATGTACGTTGTGGGGCCTGCTAATTGGGTTATCGCTGGTGGAATGTGTGAAGACACAATAGAAAGTGTGAAGTTGATTCAGGCTGAAGCTACGGAAAAAGAAGTGAGTGTGTGGAGAGAAATTACAGGTATGTTGGATTCGACAGGTTGTTGGGTTGAGTTGTCGGAGCACAAGCGATGGTTGGGGCCTGATGCGTATGTGCTCCCAGTGGTTACTATGGCACATGGAATGGCTCACATTAGTTCGAAAGGGATATGCAAGTTGTTGGCTCCAGTATGGCAGAATGCTGGAATTCCTAAATGTGCTGAGAATTTGGTGAAGCATTGTATGATTTGTCTGATGTATAATCCTGGAAAGGGAACTCCAACTCCAGCTGGTCATTTTGCTCCCCCAACGTATCCGTTTGAAGTGATACCGCTAGATTACATTCACATGGAGAGATGCAATAACTTAAAGTATGTCCTTGTGGTTGTTTGTGCCTTTTCCAGATGGATAGAGGCCTACCCCCTAAAGGATAATACTGCCTTGTCTACAGCCAAGGTTTTGCTCAAAGAGTACTTCCCTAGGTATAGTTTGCCGAGAATTGTATGGAGCGACAATGGGAGTGAATTCGTGGGTCAGATCATGAAGAAAGTGTGTGCGGTTTTGGGTATCAATCAGAAATTTCATGCTGCGAATCACCCCCAGTCTGCTGGACTTGTTGAATGCTATAACGGCACTCTGAAATTGAAGTTGGCTAAAATACAAGCGAGCTCTGGTCTTACATGGCCAGATGCCTTGCCATTGGCCCTTTTGTCAACAAGGACGACAGTACATTCTCGTGTGGGACTTAGCCCATATGAAATTGTTTTTGGTCGTCCGGCCAATGTTTAGGGTGTCCCAAGGCCTAAGAAATACAGTGATATCGAGTACCCTATGTTGGTGGATTACTTATATGACTTGACTGCTAAATTACGTGTTCTCCACCAACAGGTCTATGACAGTTTACCGACAGCAACTGCGGATCCAGGCCACACAATTCAACCTGGCGATTATGTGCTTACCAAGAATTTTCAACGAACTAAGAACTTGGAGCCAAGGTGGACTGGACCGCGTTTAGTATTATTGTCGACTCGAACTGCAGTTAGGGTAGCTGGTAAAAAGAATTGGGTACATGGTACCCATTGTAAAAAGGTTCCATTGCCCTTACCGTATGACAAGTGGGTGAGGGGAGGTATTGCTGATTCTGAATGTGAAAGAATTCCTAGATTCGTACCTTTTAGTGACGCACATTTGGAATGGACTCAGTCAGAACGTGCGGACGATGACATTTTGCAAGCTGCTGTGCCACCGCATTTAAGATTGGATACAACGGATCCGGAAACACTTTTTCAAGAGCAAACTGTGCCTAGCAAAGAGCGTTACAACCTAAGACCGAGAAAGAACAAATAAATGGACAAATAAAACTTGAATATTTTTGTTGTGAGTTACATCCTTTTCAGACAAGAGACTATTTTTCTTTTTCTTTTTCGAGTCACCATCCGGACTCAGCTGCAGGGTCGCGGTACAGTCTTAAGGGGTGAGCCGCGAATTGACGAAAGGTCTGTGGCTCTTGGTCGTTAGTACGGTCTTGACGCACACTTAAGTGAAGAAGGTAATAGCCGTGAGCAGCACGTTAGAGGATGGAGTCTTTTGGATCTGAGAAAGGTGTTAAGAGAATTGATTCTAAAATGAAAATGTGTACATTGGTCCGTAGCAAATGTTTTTTGATATTGTGTTTCTTGATGCTTTTGAATATTATATTGGCTTGTGTGGGTAGGATTGTCTATATTACACAACAGACGCTTGCACCTACGTCCCAACCTACTCTTTCTTTTCCTACTGTTTATCCGCATGAGTTTCACACGTTGCCTGAACATGAGCAGACACGAAGATCAGAATTTGTTAACAATTCGTTTATACAATTGTTTGCTGGGTATGTGGTCTTATGCCGCATATGACAGATAAGGGAATGCCATATTTGGTTTTGCCTTTTTCGCCTAATGGGTCAGTATGGGCACTCCAAGCAATGTTTATTTATGCGAATGAAGCATCTCCTTTACGTTCCGTCAAAGATAATGCGAGTAATAATGCCTTGATACAGGGAATAGTAGATATGATCAGAGATATTGACGTGTATAATGCTATCCCTAAGGATGAGGTACGAGCATATATTGGTTGGAACAAGACTGGATATAGCATTAGTCTGACAGAGAAGGAGAGACGAAAAAGGTCTCCCCCTATTTGGGTTGTACCCCACCGAGGTCATTTTTGTCTGCAAGGTAATGGTCAGAATCCGAGAGCTCAGCTTGGTAAGAGTGTGTGTGTTCACACCTATGTCTATACAACCCAGAATTCTCCACTGTTCGTGCCAGCTAAAGGCACGTATTTTATTTGTCACGACAGAGCATATACATGGTTGCCACCTGATTTTTCAGGTACATGTTATGTGGCATTTTTGCTTCCCCCTACATACACTGCTGTTTTCATTTACCATAAGACAAGATATGGTAGAGGTGTCATCGATGCGAGAGATACTGTCGCACAAGAAGCTGGAGACTTCTTTAAGGGTTTTTTGCCCTTTTGGGGTCCTATGGCCAATAGTAGGAATATTCGTCAGCTTACAAGAGTGGTTGAGGCCACTATAAATGAAACTGCTGGTGCCCTTAGCAATATTACAGCCGAGCTTCAGGAGGATCGTCTTATGACGTTACAAAACCGTATTGTTTTAGATATTATACTTGCAGATAGAGGTGGGGTATGTAAATTGATCGGGTCTAGTTGCTGTGTTTTCATACCAGATAATGCCCCGAAAGTGTACCAAGCCATCTTGAAGTTATATAAGTCCGAAGAGTCTATACATGTAGACAAGGGGAACTGGTCATTGACTGGATGGATTTGGGGACTGTTGTCCAGATGGGGATGGAAGATTCTGATGTTCCTTGGTATGGCTTTAGCTATCCTTTTCTCGTGTTGTTTGTGCATCCAGTGTGGTCCCGCCATTTGTAGACTTTGAGCTACGATGTGTGTGAGAAGACCTGTCCTGAGAGAAGCAAAGGGTAATAAGATGATGCTACAGCAACACCTTGATGACCTGATGAGAATAGACATAGACCTGGATTCAGATTGACATGAGTTTAGGTTATTGCCTACGTAATGGCAAAGGGAGGGTCTGAGGTTCTGTGATTTTCGAACCAGACTCCATTTTGTTCGAGTTGTTCATGACGCCATTTTGTGTTGCCCTCACGTAGGCCCGTGGAGGTAACCGAACGAACAAAGTTGCATGGGCTTCGTTGTTCATGTACGCATTAACTAGACCTTTTCTGACTTGTGAGTGAACTGCAGGACTCTGACCCCGTCACCAGAAACTGACCCTTTGCGAAGCCAATTTCCCTGGCTGATCGTTGTCTGAGATTGCCAATCAATGTTTAGGATATCCTTAACTTTAGTTACCTTGTACATATCTTATCCTATTCAGCATCTGAACTGTTTCCTTTTCTTATGACTTTTCATTACATGGGTAGTGCTTTCAATTATGGGTTTGTCCGACTTGTGGAGATCGAATTTGAGACATTCTTAATAATTAACTTGTGGGTTGGCACAATGTAAATCAAGCTTTTATGATGTGATAATGTGTGGGAAAATGTATTTCATTCGTCAGTAATTGTCGCAGTGGGTGTGCATTTAAAATGAGCAAAATTTGGATAAAAAGTGATGACTTGCTCTACGAAAATTGAGCAGTCTCCTGAGTTTTACACCGTGTTGTATTGCTGGGATTACAGTTACTAGCTGCAGCTAATAAATTTGATCTTTGACGCCACCCAGAAGTATTCCGTGTCTCTGTATACCAAGACAGGTGAATCCGAAGACTTTGGGCATGCCCCTGGCGCCGCTGGGTTCTAAAACCCGGTTCTCCAGCATACTGAACCTCTTAGCGACTGAAAGCAGTCGCTAACATCGCTATCGCCTATTATCAACGCAGGCGTAGCGCTTAAAAAATTTGCGCTAAGCGCGAATATCGCTGAAAACTAACACATGCTCAGACCACTTCTTAACCTGTATATCCAATGGGAGGTGGATATTCAGGTTAAGACCCTATTGGCGTTAATGCCTGAATATCGCTGAATTTCCAGCGATATTCACGCATTAAGCCGCTATCGCCGGATATTTGATCGCATTTGAGATAAACGTGGCTAATAGCATGTTATCTCTGCGATAAAATCCGGCGATGCACGGCAATAGAAAAAAATTTGCTAAGCTTATTTAGCTAGTTGTTGATAAGATGCCCCTTGGCCTCTCGTTTATCTCCAAATATTAATAAGGTGGGATCTGGGCGGCACAACCGATCATATAGATGGGTAGGTACCATCTTTGACGCCAATCAGGTTGCAGGAGACCCTATAGCTTTCATTCTGCTGGATGCGGAGAAGGGATTTGACAGGGTCTCTGACAGTTTCTATGGGCTGTAATGCAGAGAGCGGATAATGGGCCAGGATTTCTACAAGCAGTCAAGGCTCTATATCATAGGCCAGAGTGTTTGTAGCAGGAGAGCTCTCTGAGTCATTGATGATCCCTCGGGGGACTAGGCAAGGGTGTCCTCGTTCCCCACTCTTATTTGCGTTAGATATTAATCCATTTGTATGCAGGCTTGAGCAAAATATCCTCTCTTTTAAAGGATGGGATACTAAAACCCTAGCATATGCAGATGACTACGCGCTTGTGACACAGTATCCAGCGACAGCTCTTTCTGAGGTAGAGAGAGAGAGGAGACCCACTTTGGAACTATTACAGGCTACTCATTAAATAAGAAAAAAACAATAATTAATATTAATAAAGGAATTACGCTATCAGACCCTCGTGTAGCAACAAGTGCAGTATATTTCCTTTGACATAGAAGTAATAGTTAAATGAAAGTGAGACCCCTTTATAAAAAGCTCAAAAAAGATTGAACAAATTGACCAACTTGCACTTGTCCCTGACAAGGAGGTGTAATGTAATTAAAATGATTTTTTCATCCAAAACGCTATATTTTTTCTGCGCCATTCCTGTAGTGATCGAGAATATATGGTTTAGGAGATTGGAAGAGCTGATGTCTTGGTTTGACTGGGCATACTCTAAACCCAAAAGGACTTTGACATTCTTGACACTCCCAAAGTGCTACCAAATCCAAAAATATAGTATTGGGCATCACACCAAAATTGTCTGGTTTTATTGCAAGAAAGATCCCCGGGTAAAGTTGGAGCTGATTATTTTCCTTCTCCCTTTTGATTGGTGAAGATGCATGGGGATGTTTTTTTATAGACAAATCAAGTTTAGCTATTTAAAGAGAGTACTTTTGAAGACCCTTCAGACCGCTTGTAAAGTCTGGTCAGCTGTACATAAGACATTGGGGATAGGAATTCTGAATTGTTATACTCCAATAGGTAATATTGGAAGTTTACCAGAGATTTTTGCTAATCGATGGGCCCGATTCACAAAAGTAATCTGAGACAAAATCCTAACTTTATGACTTTTGGAATTCACAGAAGGCATTTAGGAGTACTAAAGTTGGGATTTTGTCTCAGTTAATCTTAAGTTTTTCTCTTAAGTTAAACTTAAGACAAACTTAAGTTTAACTGAGACAAAATCCTAACTTTACAACTAGGATTTTGTCTCAGTTAAACTTAAGTTTGTCTTATTTTAACTTAAGACCAAAACTTTCCACCGCCAGTGTGCAGAACTCCATGGAATCTCACAGAGCTTTAACCCTTTCCGTGCTGATGACGGAACCGCTCCGTCATCAGCAGCGGTGGCGCTGTGCTGATGACGGAGCGGTTCCTTCATGGCCCGCCCGACGCGCCTGCGCGGCGCTGATTTCGCGCCTGCGCGACGCGTTCTATTAAGCGGGCGGGGCCATGACTGAACCGCTCCGTCATGAGCACAGCTCAACCGCGGCTGGTGATGGAGCGGTTCCGTCACCAGCATGGGCGCGCCGCGCGCCCCTGCCCCCCGCCCCCTTAGCGCTGCGGCGGAATAGCCGCCGCAGCGATGAGGTTAATGTAACTCCACAGAATGCCTCATAGTTCAACCTTGCGAGCTAGGCCCACCCATAAGAAAACTTAAATTGTTTCGTCAGAACAGCTTAATGCCGACTTGTAAATAAGGCGAAGGGCTTATCACTACAGGAACATTACAAAAGATGACGTTCCTGTGGTGACAAGCCCTTGTTAATATATGCCCCTGTGTATCAAGCCAGAGACATGCTGGCATTCTGTAAGAAAATAGCAATATCACACTTTCACAATTATGGCACAAAAGGCTACATGTAACAAAAGACGAAGGAAGGAGCAGTGTTGCCTCAAGGAATCCAGGAGACAGTTCATGTACAAAAGGAATACAGGAATTCAGAGGTCAAATAGGGCCCTTACCAAAACACTAACAGCCCAAGAGGAATACAAAGTAGGCAGAAGGGAGGAGATTACCCTATGTAAACAAGCTTAGTAAAACAGAAGAAACCGGAATTAAAGCATTGGATTAGTAAAACAAAAGGGTATAGATAGAGGTAGAATAGAGCAGGACAAGAAGCAGAAACTTAACAACTGTACCAAGCAGGTGAGAGTTAGGTACCGAGGTAAAACTCTAGAACAAAGAGAGCGTGACAAGCCAAGGAACTGTCGCAGGCAAGTCATGGCAAAACTGTAAACTAAATCATCCTGACAGGCATAAAGAACCGACTGACTGTAACAAGTAGGCACCATGCACTGCAATGCATGAACAATGAGCTTTAGGCAATGGTGGTTTATTAGACGTTCCTGGCAGCAGCAAGGCAAGGGTGGAGCAGCAAGCCAAGTGTGGAATCACATGATTTGGCTGCACAAAGTTAGTCACGGGTGTATATGTGTAATCTTATTCCCTCGCAAGGAACAGCAAAGAGAATCCTGTGTTGATGAATGCAGGACAAATAATATTGAAAGCATTGCTTAGTGATTGTCGGGTTTTTGTGTTCACTTGGCAGAGCATTTTGGGATCAGTATGCCATGGAAACAAGTGTAGAATTTCCAATATGTACATATGTCTAATGGCATTCAGGAAGTTGTCATACACATTTTAGAGTGCTTTCTTGGACGTCAATTAACCGAAATGCCATGGGTAGCAGAAGTGACATCACGTGCTATTTGATGCCAGTGACATCACAGGAAGTAATATCATAAGGCCTTTGATGTCTTTCCAGCAGTGATGCCATGTGACATTTGACCCTGGTGATGTCACAGGAAGTACATCACTAAAGGTATACATTCTACAATTAGTGCAACATTAATAAAATCAATATACCATTCATTCCTTTATCATATCATCCAATGTCTCTTCTATTGCTCATGTCTACCTCTCACAGCTCTGCCTCAGAATCCCTCTCACCTCTATATCTGCTATCTTCTTATTGCCTTCCTTCTCCATCTTCCTCTAACCTTCAACTATTTAGGTCACGCTCATCACTTTAACAGTTTTTTCTACATCATCCTGTGATGTGTTTTCTTCTCTCAGTTCACCGCTTAACCACATTTTTACAAACAACTCTCTCTCATTCTCAGAGTTCTATTACTTGTTTCCTTCCATTTCCATTTCTCATTACTATGGTGCACAAATTTCCCATCATATCTCTCTCTTATTCTCTCCCCTCTGTATCACGTGGGTTCTCTCTGCACACCATTTGCTCTAATTTGGGTTCAATATTAGCCTCTTACTTCCAACTTCATCAATCTACTTTGCTCAGATTTCTCTCTCCATATTTCACGTTCAGCTACATCTGTCCCATTTTACGTCCAAACTCCACCTCTCTCATTATCACCATCATTCCCTGCATTGTAGGGCCAACTACAATGCAGGGAATGGATGCACGGCGCGCTACGAAATTCGTTTTATTTATTAAATTGTTTACTTACCTCCAATTATCCATATTCTGTTTTTTAGCACCCCCCACCCTGCCCCCTCCCATGCCCCGCCTTTCTGCCCCACCGGAACTCCCTCCACGGGCCGTGGCTGGTAAATGGAAATGAAAACCAGCCGTAAAACCATTGACTCTAAACTAGATATCCTTACAAAACAAGTGGATCAAGTTAAAAAACAAGTGGACACACATGAACAGTGCCTAGATCAGTAGACACAAAGGACAAATGCTCAACATGGAAAAAGTACTAACGGTCATCATGGCAAAAAAAGAGGACTTGAAAGCTCGATCTAGAAGAAACAACCTACGTATCATAGGTATTCCTGAGGCCACAGCCATTTGGAAATTGAGATCTTTGTGCAAGAGTTACTAAGAGACATATTTGGCCTGGGCCTGTCCACTATGTTCATGGTTGAGCGTGCCCATCGCTCCCTGGGTGCCAGACCCCCGGTTGAAGCCACCCCCAGACCAATACTGGCTAGAATCCTGAACTACCTGGAAAGAGAGACTATACTCAGGGGAGCCAGAGAATGGAGACAAACCTCCTACAAAGGCAATATTGTCTCTTTCTACCCGAACGTCACCCCTGGGGTCCAGGCGGCACATCACAAGTTTACTCACACCAAACAGCTGCTGCAACAGGCTGGAATTCCCTATGCCCTGCTTTACCCCGCTAAGCTAAAAGTCACGCATAACAACAATACACACTACTTCATAGATCCAAAATCAGCCTGAAGTTTGCCAGACACATTGGCGGGTCCAGGAAGCAAGTGACTGGGACTAACATAGCAAGATCCGCTGACAATGGTCTAAGCAACAATGACTAATAGTACTACTGTGCTTATTTTGGATATCTGGGGTCCACTTACGTACATGCTTCAATTAAAGGCCGCCAGGGGCACCATGGTTTGCTCCTGTGAGCGAGATGCAAAAGTGCAATTAGCACTGTCTCTGCACAAATCTTACATCATATATCACTTACCACGGCCACCCGGTATCACAGCCGGGGTGTTCGCCGGTGCGTCCATGCCCTCAGGGAGCGATCCCATGATTCCACTTTTCTTGTATTTTATGTTTTGTTTTGCTTTTTATTGCTACGTTGACTCTGTTGTGGGGAGGGGTAAACAGTCTCAACCTGATTGGGGTGTTGGTGAGGGTGGAGGCGGGTTCATAGGGAAGGGAGCTAACAGTTTGAAAGGGTTAAAGGGGCCACAATATAAGGTACACAATTCACGCTAAACATCATGCAAGGTGCATGGCATGCTGACACACAGCATCTATAAACAGCTAGGCACTGCTATGATCTATATGGACGGGCGCACACAACTAGACACCATGAATATATTTGAAATCCACACCACCGATACATAACCAGATATAATTGTCTAACATGGAACATACGCTGACTCAATGACAACAAAAAAGCTAGCCTTATACAGTCATATCTCATTGGACACAGAATTGACATATGTTTTTTGCAAGAAACACATCTGCAAAACACAGCGTGCGCTAAGCTCCAGCACAGGCACTGGGGTAGCATATACTCGGCGACTTACTCAAGCTATGCCAGGGGAACTGCAATCCTAATACGGAGAGGCCTGGGATGGAACCTGATTAAAACACAGTCAGACCTGGGGGGCAGATTCACCTCGGCGGAAGGTACACTGGGCACCATAAAGGTGATACTTGTGTTAGTGTATGGTCCAAATACAGACACTCCTGAATTCTCCCAAGAGCTCTGGGGGTTAGTAGCACAATCCGGATGCGATACCATAATCTGGGGGGACTTCAAAGCTGTTCTTAATGATTCTTTAGACCGACGGGGTGGTACTCGCAAACTACATCCCAACACTAATATGGCACTAAATGAAATATTAAGTGAGAACGAGCTAGTCGACATTTGGAGACAATGGCGCCCAGGCACAGCATAAGGCACATGCATCACAACACAACACTAAGCCTGGTCCCGCATAGTCTTCTGGCAGCTCTCCAAGGACGTGGCCATGTGGACCACAGATATTCAACATCTCCCCAGAACCCTCTCTGACCACTCACTGCAGAGGGATTTAGGGAGCAAATATCTCTAGCTTGGCTCTCTTCCGCAGTTCCTCCCAAGCCCATCTTAACGTTTCTGGTGTGCCTATAATGTGTCTGGGACATTTATATGGTCTGTATAATGCCACCTCTAGGGGAATATGTGAGGTAATAAGCAGTGCTTTGAGGGAGTGCAAGTTATAGTTAGCTCAGGTAACTATTACTGCTGAATTTCACTGGTTTTGTATAAGTGAAATGGGAGCCTAACTATAATGTCTCTGTAACCTTCTTTCTTCTTTAAGCGGATTTCTAAGGTTTTTTTAATTCTATTTCCTAACTATAACAGTATAAAAGCAAAATAGCAGTTTTAGGCAACAATAAAAGTGTCAAGATAACTCTGGTGGTTAATGTAACTGCTGGAGATAGATGGAGTTCTGTCTAGTGGCAGTTTTGACTCATTTAAGGTAGCACCGAGGGTTAATAAAATGGTATTTGTACCATGTGTATTTCACACAACACTATTTATTTGCATAGTGACGATACCTGGTGGCCCTCTGTGCTAGGAGCTCCCCCCACCCCGGCGGACCACTCACAAAACCTCGGCATCCTACTAGGCGCTTCTCTCACTATGGACCACCAGATCGACTCAGTATCCTTGGTCTGCTTCAATTCCCTCAGCCTGCTGCAGAAGATCCTCAGGTGGATCCTCATAGAATCCAGTAAGAGCATCACTCACTCGCTTATAAGCAGCAGACTCGACTATGACAAAACACTCTATGCTGGCGTTACCCTGAATGTCGGACCAGCATACCTGAACCGCCTCTCCTTCCACGCATCCAAAAGACAATTCTGCTCCTCCCAGCTTGGCCTGGCGCCGTCCCCCGGATCAGCAAAACCAGAACTGGAGGAAAGACCTTCTCTTCCCAAGCTGCCAAGACCTGGAACACCCTACCCCTCCACCTCAGACTATCTCCTACACTACACCAGTTCCGAAAGGACCGCAAGACTTGGTTATTAGAATGGCCGCAGCACTTATACAGATCTGTTCCCCACATTCCCCCAGCAACTTGAGACCCTCACAGGTAAGTAGTTGCACTTCACCAACCCTTGATTGACAGATTGATTGATAGCTCAGTGAATACTGATTTTACCACAGAGATCTCTTTGCTAATGTGCAGTTCATAAATTACAATTGTAATCTAGCACAGTGAGCTATGAATTGCCATCAAAGAGCTGCATGCAAGACGTATGGCACAGGGTAGAAAGTTATGTTTTTTCCCAGTCTTTCATCAACTTAATGTTGTTAAAAAGGGTGTGCTTGAGTAGAAACAAATTCTTACTAGTAAAGCCAACCCTAACCACTGTCTTACGATCTGCATCCTAAGTTTATACTTCTTGACGACCAAGCACTCTTAAAAAATGCCTACCATTATGAATTACATGTAAATCCTACCCCTTGTAGTCACCTTTGTGTTATGTAACATTTACAATACACAGATTTGCACTCATATGATTCATTGTCTCAATATGTGTGTGATGTAAAATGCTCCAACACACCACAGTGGTATGGGAGGCGCTATAAAACAAATGCAATATTTGTGAGACAGGGGCTGTGGCAAGATGAGAGGCACTGCTGGAGGGTGATAGTGAGGGAATCATTAAAGAGCCCCAAAAAGATTGTTGTATCTAAGCATGAGTGGATTTTGCGTATTGGCAATCCGCGGATTTGCGTATTTGCGTATTTCGAAAATACGCAAAATCCGCGGATCCTAGCGTATTTTTTTTTGTGTTCGCACGGGTTTCTGCAAGTTCGCGAGGGTGTTATTGTACAAAACGCTCGCGAACGTGCAGAAACCCGTGCGAACACAATGTGCCTGGGTATTGCGCTCATGAAAGCCAAGGATGCAAAGTCTATCCAGCATCACAGCTGATTTTCGACGGTAGATTTGGGAAGAAGGCACATCTGCCCAGCCTTGACAACGCTTACGATTGTTTTTGGGCTGATGAATGAGTCACTGAATTTAAGCTTCAACTAGGGCACATGCTTTATTGATATCTGTAAGTGCTTCCTGTTGAGGTTTAATTTTTGTGCCAGGACCATCGTGCCAGAATGAACCCTGCCCTTCATATTTATTCAAGAAGACGCCACCGTTTTGTGCCATACCTCTACTCAACTGGAGTACTTTCTACTGGATAATCATCAGTAAGTGCTACCTCGTTGGGTAAATGTATAGTGCTTTTACTATACTACAGCTTCCTAAAGTGCCAGAGAGTTGTCTACAGCGACCATGTGTGTGTTACTATGCAATCGCCCCGAAGGGCGCAGGGGTCCCTTGGGTGAGCTGCTGCTGTAATTTACAATGGCGCCAGCAAGCTGCCAGCGCCGTTGTAAAACAGTTACAAAGTTAGCTTGCACAGGAAGCACTTAGATAAAATAAAGCAGCACCTGCTTCGTTTTATCTAGTGGTTCCTGTGCAAGCTAACTTTGTAACTATTTTACAACGGCGCTGGCAGCTTGCTGGCGCCATTGTAAATTGTGGGGGTTCAACTTTTGAACCCGTTACGTCCGCGCAGATTTTTTTTCGGATTTTGTGGGAAATCCATAAAATACGCGTATTGCGGATTCCACAAAAATCCGAAAAATCCGTGGGCGTAACGGATTTACCGCTCACACTTAGTTGTATCCTGGTGCACTGTAAGGTCATCATTTACTATGTTTTAAAAGCTAATACAATTAAATATATATTGAAAAATGTGCGGTAGAATGCACCATTTGTGCCATTTCCCCAAACTCCCTTGTTGGGGTTCAGGAATGCTCACTATGCACCGTATGGGGGCTGGTCTGACGACATTTGCCAAGGCATCTTTGGGTTTCTACTCTGGCCCTGCTTGGCAGATATGTAATGCTACAGGAGGAACATAATCACACATTGGTTTGCAAATATGAAGCAAATTCATCAAAAAGTACAATTAAACCACTTACTTGGATTGCCATGCTGTGATTCCTGACAGGTTGCAAAAATTATTTTTTCTTCAAACGTGCAGGTCACACACCAAAAAGAAAGCTGGGGTACAGCAATACTGGGAAGCAGGACAGGCCATCCAGAAGCACACCAAAATCCACAGCCTGCAGGCCAAGCAGACTTGTGCTTGGTGGAGACTGGAAGCCTAAAAAGGTGTTGCTAAGCAACAACTGAGCTGCTCTTACAAGTTGTAACATTTAAATATTTCAATGTTGAAACATTTAAATGTTTTAATTTTGCTCAGTGCCTAGCTGCCTTCAGAAACTGCTCATGTAAATAGAGAGGAATGAAAATGCCTGCTCCTTGATTCCTGTTGCTTCCTTTGCAGCCTTTGAGGCCAGGGGTAGCAAAGGAAGTGCTAAGGGTCGCAAGGGTCAAGTGAGGGGTAGTAACTGCGACCCCTGGCAGCCCCTAAATGCAGTGGCAGCTCCTCCACTAAGGCAGAGGAGTGTCTCCCCACTGCTTTTTCAGCAGTGTAAAAAATATGAAATGAGAATAACTCAATGTTATCATTCTATTTTTCCCTGCTGAGGCAGGTTGCGGGTGAGGTTAGGCTGCTCTGCTCACAGAGCAGGGGGAGGAGTGGTGGGCACTCTGTAAGTGTGCATGGCCGTTTTGCTGGCCATCTTGGGCTGGCTAAACTGTCATCAGGGCCGGACTGGGAACCACAACCAGCCCCGGCAAAGTGCTCGGCCGCCACTCGGCGGGGGGAGGGCTTGGAGGTGCCGCCGAGCTCTTTGCCGGGCCCCGTTTTCGGCCGATTTTGGTACAGGGCCGATTTTGAAGCTATGCTGCAAAAACGGCCCTTAACAAAAACTGCCCCCGGGGGCCCAAAACCGGCCCCCACCTGTGCGGTGCACCGGTGTATAGCCGGTGCCCGCTATGGCCAGTCCGACCCTGACTGTCATGCACACTTAGCATGTTCTCAATCCAGGCTGTATTACACCCTGGGTGGGGAACATGCTCAGGCCCATAGTCCTCATCTGAGTGCCGAACCATGGCACTCAGACCAATCACGACGCTGCTAATAGCAGTGTTGATATTGGCTTAGGGGCACCTGTATGATTCTTGCTTCTTTTCCTGCCGGACACGGAGAGATGAGGGAGGAGAGAAACGGTGACGCGTACGGTTATTTTTATTTTTAAACACCAAAATGCCCAGCCCCGCTGTCCCAGATCCGTGTCAGCCGCCACTGCCTAAATGACGTCCATGGGTGTTTTGAATGAGTTCCGGAACTGGTGTGAAGGCTACAGTACCTCACCAGGCAGAGAGATGGATTTGTTATAGTGTTAATATAGCAGACCTCACTGAACAGTTGCAGGGAACAGTGGTGGTTGGGGTCAGGGAAACTTAGTCAAGTGGTTCTGCTCTGATACGGAGACAACACTCCACACCTATGTCTCCCTGACCCAGTTCAGCCCTGTACTGTCTAAAGGCTGTTCTGCTCCTGTCCAGCATGACTGGCCCAGGAGAACCCACCACACCAAAGAAGCAAGTCTGCCCAACTGATGAGTCTGTCCTTTTGCCCAGAAATGGGGAAGTCACGAGGCAGAGGGGCTGTGTCACAGAAGTGGTTGGGTGATAATGGTGGTCCACAATTCCCAAGCTTTCTTGGCTCTGTGCAAACTGGTGAAGTGGTGAAAGTGAGCAGTGCTGATAACTGTGAATGCTGTTATAACTTTTCTAGGGGAGACAAAGAGGCACTTGTTTAGTAATGTTCTACTTTCAGTCAGTTTTTTCCACTGAAGGTAGGTGACCACAGTTTTTGGAAACACAGGTGTGTAATTCCCGGGATCATGAGGGAGATCATGAAGATCTCCCTCGTGATCTACCTCACAACTTGTGTACGAATTTGAGTCTGGTTTGTAGCAATTATCCCGCCTTATCCGTATCAATCTAGCCAAATGAAACTCATTCAGGCAAGAAGGTAGGACCAGGATGACCTCAACGTCCTGTTGAGGGCACCGAGAGGCACACTGGACATCAGGGTCAAAGAACACTCATTATAGTCACTTGTAGCTACAGATTCTTCCTCTGCATCCCATCCTGTGTTGCTGCTACATAGCTCTTGCTCAACCTCTGCTGCTAGAACAACAGACACCTCCAGTAGCTCCCCACAGACCCTTAATCAGTCGAAATGATTAATCCTTATTTATGAAAGGCTCTCCTATGCGGGGCCACACTCCTTGCCCACGTCTCCACAGGTAGACCCTCCCAGAAGGCAGTCAAAAAGCTTTTCCAAAGGAATCCGTTTCCAGGCATAGTCCGTAGCATCAGATGCAGCCACCAATGTTGATATTCTAGCTCTGAATTACAGTAATTTACCTCCATGGTCAGTGAGTGAATTTTAGGGGGCCAAAAAAAAGTAGTGGCCCAGAATCATCCACAGGACTGACCAACCAACCCTGATGCTCTGCTTGAATTTGAAGCACCTCAAACAGATACTGAATTCCCTTTGTATGTTCATAGCAAGCCTACAGGGTAATTCAAGTGTGGCTGTGGATGCTGGTGCGTCAACCCAGCCATAGCTAATCTGAAGTAGATGCAGGCAGAAAGAGTAGGTGGAGCTACCAATGCCCTTACAGAGGAACAGACAATGACTTGAGTGACTACAGCCTAACAGACCTCTATTTTGAATTGCCATGGATACAAATGAAAAACTCAGATGGATTCCCTGTTGCACCCAACAAAGCACAGACCTGCCAACTTTTAAAAAATTCTCACTGTGTGAGAAGAGCGGGCTGGTTTTGGTGGGTGGGGATTTTGTAGAAGAGGCAAGCCTTGAGTCTGCTACTGTTTGACACGCCTAGAGGTGTGGGCCATTTAGAGGGTGTGGGCTTTGTGATGAGCTCTTGATGAGCTGTAGACATATTTCCCCCACCTAAACAACAAAGATTTTGATGCTACTTCCAATGTGCTGGTGCAAAACCTGCGATGGGCGACATGAATGTAAACCATATTTACACGTGCTGGAACCCACTCTAGTTAGAGATTTGCAGCTCACATGGTCTTCCACCATGTGACTCACCCAATTACCTTTGGAAGAGAGCCCATATTTTGTATCACAGAATGCCACCTTTTGAGTTTTTCAGGTCTGCAAGCACACATACAGGCTCTACATGTATCTGTAAAAGTGTGCACTTTGTACACAGGCACACTATCCTTGTGTGATAGGAAAATGGTTTAGAGGAGACTGATAGAATCTTTTCAACAAGGAAGGCCATGGCCCTTTTGATCATGAAGAAGACAGGTGAAATGTCATGTCCATTGCTCTATAATCATATACATGTCCATTCCATTATAAATCATAGATGCCACTATTGCCAGCCCCTTGGAACACAGTGAAGGGACAGTCGTTTATCTCTCTCTCTCTCTCCTGGTTCCCTCTTTACACCAGGCAGGCCCTCAGTAAACATAAATGATTTTCGTGTTCATTGAGGTAAAACTTAAAACTCTGGCAGCTACACTGAGAGAAATAACATACGAAACCATGCTCCCCAGAGGGTTTTGCGACAAGATAACAAAATATTGTGAGACACAAATATCATGTCAAAAATATTGTGATCTCGAGAATATTATGAGACTCAATAAAAGCTAGGAATTCCGTATTTTTTAAGTATTTAATGTTTTTTTTGTTGCTGCTATAGTTGCATATAACGTCATTTTTAAATATAGTTGTAGGTGAAATTGTTTTTTAATTAGTTTGATACCTTTCAGTTATTTTAGCATTATAAGTTTTTGGTATTGTAGTAATATTTATGTTTGCTTTGTTTTAGTATATTTTGTAAATGTTTCTATAAAATGTATTTTTTATTTAATGAGAATTTGTTAATTTAGTAGTGATTTGTTAGGTTTGTATGGAATTAGAGTTGGAGTTTTTTGAAATATGTACATTATTATTCTTAATGTATATTTAATTGTTTACTTACTTTATTTAATTGATGACCCGTTTTGTAAAATAATTGATTAATTGGTGTGTTAATTGTTTGTTAATTTGTAACTAATTGTTTATTGTATGCAAACACAATATTTGATGGTCAGTATTTTTGTAATGATGGTTGTGTATTGTAATATATTTGTTTCAATACAAGCTCACCAACCCTCCAGAGAAATATGCTGGGAACTTCAACCACACCTGCATACACATAACCCTGATTGCATAGCAAAAGAGGCACATCCACTTTATCGCTCTTCTTAGCTTCCGGGAAGCTTCCACACCGAGCTAACACATCTCAATATTGTCTCCTGAGACATTGCCCTTTCCTGACCCCCTGCTCATAGAAACATAATATAAATTCCAGCCGCGTGGCTTTGTGCCATCTTAAGTAATTTAGAAGCCCTGGACAATAACTATTTTGGGGCTCCCTCTTCAAAAGAGCATTGAATTAATTAGCAATTTTCAGCTCATTTAAGCTCTTGTGGTTCCAAACACTAGTGAATTATATGTCAAAGTTTCAGAAACAGGGACATAAAAAAAACAGTCTAATGAACATAATTATCATAGGGTTTGGCACCCTGCGATGGGTGCAATAGGGACGCAACCCTGACGTTTAATCTATCAAGCCATGCAAGGACACCTTGCATGGTCCTGAGTGGCTTGATAAATCTTTAGTACCGCAATGTAGCGCAAAAAACTGTGTTGCATTATTTGCCCTGGAAAGGCGTTCTATGGGTGGGGCGTGGGTGTTCCCACACATCTACACATGGATTCTGAAACATTCCCAGATTTACCAATACTGGTAGAACTGGGAATGTGTCAGAATGCTGTGTCTTCCCAGGGGGGTTGTATGTCATCACAATGCATGCTTTTACTACGTATGCCTTTACAACGCAGGTTTTACAACGCAATTCGTTACAACGACTTGCGTTGGGGGGCGCTGGACAGTGGAATAGTTTAATTTACTATTCCAACTCCAGTCCCCGTGGATAGTAGGGAAGGTTTTGGATAGTAAATTAAACTATTCCCTATCCTACAGCGCCCTCCAGCGCAAGTCGTTGTAATGACTTGCGTTATAAATCCTGCGTTGTAATGGTAGTGTGTCGTAAAAGTTGCGTTGTGATGGATGTTTCCCCACAGGGGAGGCGTAACTAGGAGAAATATATTTATTTCACCTAGTTTTCTCCTCTTTCTATGTGTGCTGCATTCTGCACACATAGAAAGAAGAAATTGACTCTCAAGAAGGTTTTTGTGCAGGAAGGTGTCCCTTTCTGCACAAAAACAATCCTGCTTCACGGCAGGCACCCTTGCACCATGATTCAATAGTGATATATTGTTGGCACTGGGCAGCCCATTGGGCGTCAGCGCTGGGAAAAGACAGGAGGTTGGGCAATGAAACAGGGGAATATGGAGTGGAAGAATGTGTCTACTAATAGGCATTCTTTCTTCCATATAACAGCATATGTATGAGTGATGCTCAAGCCAGTAAATAATGTTCATGATTGACTATATGGGAGTCATTGGGTGCCTGTGTATGCTCTGAGCAGTAGATTGTTAAAAGAAGGTGATAGTCAATTCTCACGTAACAAATCTGACTGGAACCTTATACAGGTACTGCCAAACATAACGAAAATATGGGGTCAGTGTTGGTAAATGTATAACTTATCTTACAGATAGGGGGTCCAGGTATGGGGAGATGCTATCCATCTTATCTTGTAATCTATATTTGATTTGCTTATATTTTGGCATAGGATATAAATCAGCTAGCCAGTAATCTTAGGAAGGGATGTTGGGTGATCTCCAGTGACAAAAAATCCATATTTTAGCCCCTACTGAAGAAGTAGAGATCCACCCGCCTACTCCTCCAGTGGGAGGTGATTCTTGGAATGGCAGATGTGTTGTGTTGTATCGGTATCATGCTGTAGGATGGAAATCAAACTTGTTAGACCCTTACATGATTTCCCACCCTGGACTCAGTTTGTACAGGACCATAGGACATGGAACATTGTACAGGTCAGTTGTGGACATTTCCAGCATGTGAAATATCGACTATGTTTCGGTTTTATAAGTTTCAAGGGGGTCCAGTATTAGGCTTGGGCGGAACTCACAGTTTCACTCCGCAGAATTTCACTGAGTTACAAAAAAACTCAGCCAGATTTCGTGGAATTCTGGCAACGGGCTGAAATAGGCACGTTGCGCTGTGATTTAGTGACAAGAGCTCATTTCACACTGAAAAATTTGCATCAGGGGCACCATGCGGCAGATGGCCTCAGCCTCTTGGGTCGATTTTGTTGCTGTTCAGGCAGATTTTCTACTTGAGTGGCAGCTTTCTGACCGAGAACGATCGCAACCACCTGTTTGGAGAAATCTCACGGGTGCCCTGCGAGCGACTGAAAATTGTGCTAGGGGTTGCCAAATCTTCCTGCACTCATCAACTTACTGTTTTAATGCCACACATGAGAAAAACTCTGCGTGCCACACAGTAGATTGGGGAATTTGACCAGAACTCTGCGTTACAAGCGTAACGCATAGTGGGCAACTTTTTGCCAATTCCACCTGCGGATCGGAATATATTGCCCACTCCTATCTAACAGTACCAGCTCTGGAGAACTTTGAAGAATCAATATTGAAGTCTAGCTTCCTTTAAACCTTTAACATGACACAACATAATTTGAGACCATTCTTCACCAGAATAATCGTATGACAAATGTTGTTGCCAAAGTTCACATAAGTTGGCCTTCAAGGGTTTTGAAAGTTGGTGGGAAATATAAGCTGCATTTAAGCTAGAAACCACTCAACTATATTAACACCACGCCTCGATGAAGGCCACTGGCGGGGTGCTTCCAAGCCTCTGAGATTGCAGCCAAGAGCACAGCCTAGACAGTGTGACAATTACCTATATTTACCAGCACTTGTCCACTTCCAGTAAATATTCCGTAGACAGTGATTTCAATTATTCAATTATTTCCCCATCTATCACGTCTCCTAGTTTGGGTATGCCTACTATAGATGACGTTGCCCAACCTGCATTACAATTGTCAAGTTACATGCCAGCCTTATTGTACAAGAGTGGTGAAGCATGGATCAAGGAATCTACCTTCAATTTTCGTGGACTGACTTCGAGGCGGAGAAGGTGGGTAGTGGATTTTAGACTATAGTACCACATAACATATTGAGGTCATAAATTATGCATTATAATTTGTTCATCTTTTTCTATAAGGTAAGAGGGAATAGATTGCAGGTAAGGGTCAGTTGGAATAATTGATATCCTATGGAACTCTACATTCTAAGGGCAGCAGGCTGTATGTCAGCATGTAGTGTAGTGCCGTTTTAACAGAGATTCATTGTGCTCCACACAAATGAGAAGCAGCCTACTGGGTATTGGCAGGGGGATTTACTGTCATCTTTATGACTTGCACTCCACCCCATAGGCACAGCTGTATGTGGTTCCAATGGTCTTAGTCGCAAACAATTTTTTTGGGGTTATGATTTCAAGGTTATCAGACACCATACGTTCTACCCTCAGACTGAACAATTTCCCCTAATACATAAACATGTACATCACCCCTCTAAAGTCATAGCTCACTATTATGGCTTCGGTGGTGACCCTGGACATGGATAGTATCTCACTCTTATTTCAATTTATTGTCTACGCTGAGAAACATAATACAGCAATTTACGATATTAGGGCTGTGATGGAAGAGGTAGGTTCAGTTAGCTTTTGCTCAGAGTAGTGCTTTATCTTTCCTTGCAGAGGTGGGTATTCTCTTGGTCTCAAATAACCTTCAGATATTTGTGCCCAATGTCTCTAGGGCTATACTAGTAGTAAGAGGGGACAACCCTGACTAGTTTCTCTACTTAAGTCAAGTGTGTCACACTACTTTTCCCTGCCCCCAATTTACCTGTGCCCTGGTGGAAGCATACAGTCAGTGTTTGTTTGATGAAGCCCTGTCCTTTTCTTGCTCTTTCAAGAGTCCTAAATAGGTGTCTCCATTTTATGCAACCTTACACCATCTCCGCATCGAGTGATAGTGTGATAGTTTCATCAGGTGAGTCTTTGGAAAGCTAAAAAATGTTGGAAAGTGTTTGCAGGTGGTTCTTTGATTATGACCCATAGACAAATCCCACCTGTGTATCATGTATGAGATAGGGTATCACTTTCTTACCTCCTTTTTGCTAATACCTGTTCCATAATTTTTATTTATGTATTTCTCAATGAGATTGGTCATATCTGGCACAATGGGGAGCTCTGTCCATGTTTTCGTGATCCAAGAGATCACCGCCTTGTTAGAAACTGATATGACAGTTCCTGCTGTAACTGCTTCTTTGTATGCATCGTTCAGCATGGGTGCTTGTGCACTTTTTCCAAGTCTACTCTGCCAGAAATCTGTCTTCCTCTGGTGTTTCATGGTAAGGCAAAAATCAATAATGAAATTTCATCCGTGTTGGTTTAATTTCTTTTAAGTGGCAGTTTAATTGATAAACAAAAAGCTTTCTTTCTCATTTAATGTGTCTCTATTTTCTGAGCTGCATATGTCCTTGTAAAAGCCAAGTAAAGCCTGCACTATGCCAATTCAGAGTTCATCAAGACCATTATGCATAGCTGGTATTGGCATTTGTGGTTTGCTTTGAAGCAACTATTCTGCCAATGATTAACCTTCTTTTTTACCTTTTTCATAGTGCACCTTTGTAACCTGAGCAAAGCAGTCTTGGCTAAGGTTGTGAAGAAGTTATTTTTCTCAGCAGGGAGTTTGTACCTGGATGCATTCATACACCTGTGTCTGGGTGGACCTAAAATAAGGCCAAATGTGAGCGTCAGTAAAGTCAGTGAGGGACCTATCAGTGCTCTCTCAAGGATGTCATGGGTGGATACATCATGTAACAAAGACCGCAAGGTCAGGAAAAAATCTATTATGGAGCTGGTGGCCTGCATGCAATCTAAGATGGTTTAGACTTTATCCTGGGGATGTTTGGTCTGCCATACACCTATCAATCCATGATCCCGCAACAGATTTCTGAACACTGCCCTAATAATTTGAGTTGTTTTCATTCTTTGGCCAGTTCTAAGAAGAGATCAATGGTTAGATTCCCATAAGTTCAGCCAAATTCCAGTAAAAGTTTAAAGGTTGATAGTAGAATAGACCAAAGCTATAAGTAAAGTTTATTCTCTTATGATTCTTTTTGCAAATACAAGTCTTCCTTTGTGGTCTGTCCAGGTATTGAGGAGTTAAATGTCAAACAATTCCTGATAAGAAAGACTACTCCATATTTCCTTATGGTTTTGAGAGATTAGTGGCAGATTCCAGAGTAAGAAAATGTGTGCCCCTGGAATTGGGGAACGTCCCCTGGTCATAGCTTACTTCCCCTCAGCGGTATAAAGTTAGTAACAATCCTTATTCAATTTTTTGATAGATCTGTTTTTATTCATTCATTTAATGTCATGTTATAGAGTTACTTTTCACTCTTTCTTGTAAATCCTTGTGTTGTTCAAATGCACGTTAGTGCTCCTTCCAATGCATTTCAGCTGATTTCAGCCTTCATCAGGGAAGCATTAATCTATAAATCAAATATTTATGTTCAATACACGAGGATGCATAAAAAATATAAATCACCATGATATTGTCATAAAGGGATTCCCTTGATTACAACCAAACTTCATGATTTAGTGATGTGTGGTTTATAGTGGAAAGTGCCCGTTGACTTATAAGTGACTCATTACGATGTTTTCTGTCCATACGTCCATACATCATATTTGTGCACAACGGAGTGCACACCCAGGAGCACGCAACAAATACCAAAACGGCTAAAACTACAGGAGTGCAAGGGTACATCCAATTTAGATTCCAGAGTAAGACATTGTGACTGGTGAAGAATACTTTGACTACACAGTCTCTTCAGCTTTTCAGATTTCTTTCTGTGCATTTCTTGAAGAAGGATTATGTCCACAGAATTAAAGGTAAAGTAGGTTATAATATACTTTCTCTTAATAAGGTGTGAGAGCCCATTGGCATAATAGTAAACAATTTTGAGTGGGTTACAAGCAGTTAGAGTCATTAGGGAAGAATTTGGTGACTGTGAGGTAGACGTTCATGTCAAGTAAAGAAGAGGAAAAAGCGTACACACCAGGAGGCACTATTGTGGGACAATCTGACTAGCATGTGACACAGCCATCTAAATCAAGTGATGTCAGGCACTAGGCCAGTGTTGTGGTGTAGTTTGTAATGTAATGAGGGAGAAACAGAGTTGGTGGGCAAGCCCGCAATCAGACAAAAGGATGGATAGTACACATTGGGGATCTCCCTGTCAGTAGTCTCTAAGCTGTTTAGAAGGCATTCAATATCATCTAGCTGGGAGTAGACACCCCACTGGGGTCAAGCTGCTTCGAGCACTCCCTGAACAGTTACACCTCCTGCAGCGTTGGCAGGCTCCTTCCCGACCTCAGCAGGAGGGCTTGCTTCTAGGCACTCAGGTCGGAATAACAGCTTCTTCCACAAAACAAGACTTCAGATGATGCCCCCTCACCCTTGGGTGGCTAGCTGTCAGGGAGACACCAGTTATGGTAGCTCAACGGCTTCCTGAGTACTCTTCCGAGCACTACCTTCCTTGGTCACAATGAATTTGGAACTGGAACTACAAGTGGGCCAGTGGCTCCCACTTTTATATAGTTAAAGCAGACAAGAGATGTCCTAGCTGCACTTTCAGAACCAGTTTGGGGTGATTCTTATCAAGTGTCCTTTTCAAGAGTGTTCATAAACACAGGTGTTGTGTAGAGTGATGCTCCTCACAGCAGGTTAGTGTCCAACCTAGAGTACCAACAACAGAGGCATGAAGTAGTGTGAGCTTTCTGCATCTGGCTATCAACAGCCACACTGAGTAGTGATCTGGGAAGAGAGAAGATGATGCTCCCACTTCAAGCGGTATTTCTTCATGAACAATAGTGATTGTAATCCCACTTGCTACTCCCATCATCTACCAAATATCAGTGCTACAGGAAAATTAGTCAGCAGTTCCTCTCTGCAAAAGGTCTAATTGATATTCTAAGGGAGCCCTCTTTCCTCTGTCCCCAGTCCAGTATTTTAATCTCTTCTCTCTTATTTCAGGGTTGTCAGTAATACACTGCCATAGTCTGGGGAAACACCTCATATATATATTGCACATATTATCTGACCAAGGGCTTCAAAACTGGAATCCACATGGCACATTTCCTCTAGCTTAGTCATATCCATAATACTTGTACCACACAGGCCACATACACAAGCATGTCCAGCATACACTTGGGATGTTAGAGCTAGGATCTGCATTAACCCATAGAAGCAGAACCTAAATGAGTGAGCCAGCAGGCCTCCACAACAGTGACAAATATAATAAGGTCTGGTCACAGCTATAGATTTACAAAAGTACAACTCTACAACATGCAAAACATGTGATAGGGACAGGAGTCCACTCTGAGTAAATTGAGAGCATGCTTGACACACCTTTCCAGGACGCAGGACAGGTCCAGGACTTCACTCGTGTGATGGGACAGGCCTCGGCCTCTGCACACACATGAGAATATTGTGAGGCTAGGGAAAAAATCATAAACAAGGACACCAGATACTTGCAGCATGGCACTCAGGGCAGGAAAACATGACTACATCATGCAGGGAACCTTCCTGTTCAACACTTGTCAAGCCTGTTAATCTCTTATAAAACAGGTGATGATCAGGTGTGATGATGCTAGATTTGTCGAATTTTGTTAGCTAATTGTGTACATCCTCTGGTACTCCACTGGAGGTGACAGTTTGATAGAAATTAACTTAGGGAGGTATGGTGCCAAAAAGTAGGTAAAAAGATTTTTTCTAATTTTTCAGGGAATTCATAGAATCTGACCTTATCACATCTGGAGCCATCTTCCAAATCATCACTTTCTTCTGCAGGTTCAATGAGTCCTGACCCCAGACAAATATTTTATTCATGCCATCTTCCATATCATCAAGGCTTTTTTGGAAGAGCATAGCCATTGTTGGAATGCAGCAGAATCGGCTCTGATCAATCTTACCTCATTAATCAGTTTTGACATATTCCCTCCCAAGGACCCATTCATAGGGCAGTTATCCATTTTAGAATTGTTTTCAGGGTTGTCTTTGATGATGTTTTGTGGTTCGGCATAGGAAGTGTTTGGTTTTGAAAACAACAGCTGTCTAAAAGGGAGGGAAGAAGACAACGTGTGTGTTTAGCAGTAAGGCAGGTTTTGCGGATAGACATCCATCTCTTCTAATATAGTGCAGCAGTGTTGGAAATGGCCCTTTTTGCAGGGTTATCCCCAAACTTTTTGATTCTTCCTCCCTTGTTGTTCCTGAACTGTGGTTGTTGGCAATCGAACTCTGGACACTTTACCACTGCTAATCAGTGCTAAAGTGCATATGCTCTCTGTGTAAATTGTTATTGTAATTGGTTATCCATGATTAGCATATAAGTATTACCAAGAAGTCCCTAGTAAAGTGTACTGAGTGTGGCAGGGCTGGTGATACAAATGCTACTAGTGGGCCTGCAGCACTGATTGTGCCACCCACATGAGTAGCCCTAAAATGGTGTCTAAGACCTGCCACCGCAGTGCCTGTGTGCAGTCTGTGAACTGCCATGTCAACCTGGTCAGTGTCCGCACTGACCAGGCCTCACCTTTCCCTTTCTGTACACATTGGACACCCCTGTGGAAGGCCCAAGGTACCCCCCTGGGCAGGGTGCAGTGTATGTGAAAAGTAGAGCATGTACTAGTGCAGGTGGCATGCTCTGGTAGTGAATTAGGGCCATTTTAATTTTTCACTATTGTGAGGCTATCTTGCCTATAGGCTATCATGGGGAAAGCTGGCTACAGTGGCTACCAGCATATCTTCCCATAGGAGCAAGATAGTACATAAAAGTCTAGTATCCCTGAACTCAGAATTTAATAACACATTCCTTTGTTTGAGAACAGCACTTTTAGAAAGTGGCTGTTCTCTTAACCGACCTTTCTGTGTGCCTTGGCCTGATTGTGAATTGACTGGTTTGTGAGTGACAGGGCTGGGGTATTCCAGGAGACAGAATGAGTCCGCCCAGTGGTGAATAGAGAGATCTGCATCTAGATGGGAGGGAGGAGTTGTACCTGGGGCATGATTAGGACTGTGCCTGCCCCCCACAGTGCTGGCTCCACCCCCCTGTGGTACATCTGATGTCTCTGCCCTGCACTGTGAAAGGAGAGAAGGGATCTTGTCAACAAAGTGCTCCAGGGCAGTGCTTTCCCTCCACAATGCTGGCTCCACCACCTTTGGGGCGTCTGATGTTTCTGCTCTGCACTCTGAAAGGAAAGGAGAAGCCAGGAAAACAAAGTGCTCAAGGAACACCCAGAACTGGTTCAGACCCGGCTCAGAGCCCTCGTGCTCAAAGGGAACAAAGACTTTTAGGGGTATAAGTACAGAACCCCAGACTACAGAAAATTAGATCATCCTGGAATCAAGAAGAAATCTTTGCCAAGGAGAAAGCTGAAACTGAAGAAGGAAGACTGTCCTACCGTTGCTCTGCTGGACTGACCTGCTGTTACTTTGCTGCCAAGGAGAGGGGAATGACTTTGCTTTGTGCTGTGTCCCCTTACTTGAAGGAATCTCCAAGGGCCTGAAGAAGAGCTTGCTCCCTGTTAAGAAGTCCCAGGAGCAAAAGGACTTCACCCCCAGCTTCCCTGAACTCTGCTGAGAGAGTTCTGTCCTTCCTGGAGTGCTTGGCCCATGTGTGGTGCCTCTGGAAGTTGTACCTGCGTTGGGAAGCTGGAAACCAAGATTTAAAGAACTTTCTGCAAAGTTTATCGCATTGCTCGCTTGCGGAGCGCATCCCCGCCAGTGCGAGGAAATTCCCGCCGCTACGAAGGCCGAGATCGTCGCAGGGCCTGTTGCCGCTGCCAGAGTCGTCGCATCCTTCGTTTGTGGGATGCACCAGTCCGGTGCGGGAAGATTACCATCGCTGCGAGTATCGTTGCAGAGCCTGTCGTCACTGGGTGAGATCGCCGCACCGCTTGCTTGCGGACCACATCACGTCGCTGCGAGAGTCGTCGCAGAGCCATCGCATCGAGAGGCCGCCAGAGGAAAAGATCGACGCTTGAGCCGCACATCGTCGCCGCACCAGAGATTGTCACCGCCCCGAAGATCATTGCATTGTACCTTTTGCGAGCCGCTTCCAACGAAACCTGTGCACCGGAATCCACGCAAGGTATCGCATCCCTCCGCATACATACAGGAGTCACCGCAACACACCAGCTGCGTCCAGCGGGGTTGTCGCATCGCCTCCCCAGGGTCTCAGGAGTGACGCATCGCTTGCTTTTTACCGCTACAGCTTTCACTTGGAACTTTTGTCACATTTAAAGGTACTGTTGGCTAAAACATGACGCAACTGTGGATTATTTTAGCGCAACTTTAAGAACTCTTTTGAAACCATATTCTTGAACTGCGTATGTTGGATTTTTGTCATTTTGGTCTTGTGTAGTTTAGATTAAATACCTTTATTTTTCTAAACTGTTGTGGAGTCAGTTTGTGGTGTTTTCACTGTGTTACTGTGAGTGTTGGTACAAATACTTTGCACATTGCCTTCGATAAGCCTGACTGCTCGTGCCAAGCTACCAAGGGGGTGAGCAGGGGTTATCTGAAGAGTGTTTCCCCCTTACCCTGACTAGAAGCAAGGGTCCCTATTTGGACAGTGGTACCTACCTCTGCCAACTAGAGACCCCCAGTTCTAACATGCAGGAAGAGAAGGACATTTTACAAGTGCAGATTATTTGTCTTCCATTATGATTTGATTACCCAATAAAATCCAGCAGGGCATAGAGGAGTCTTAGCCACATGTTTTTATTCCTGGTTTTCCATCAGATAAGTTATTACCCCAAACACCACTATTACCATGAGTTGATTGATGATGCATATTATTATGATAGAAAAGAAGACTTCTGCATCCTCTCTGGAGCAGGGTATGACACTGGGTAACTGCCTTTGTCATTAGGGCTATTACTACTGATCAGGAATTGGAAGTGTCCTTACTGAGTCGAGAATGAGGAGAGTTGCCTCTGTTTTCCTAAGACTTTGCTGTTCTTTCTCTGGCTAAATATCATCTACCCTGTGGAGATTTATTGAATTCCCCAAATAAGGCACGACTATATGCAACTGAGATTCTGAACAACGAAGACAGGTAACCATACTGCATGATAAGATGGAACATCTTGGTCTTTACAAGATATCATATGCTGCTAAGACCAAGGAGAATCCAATCTATGTGGATGCAATAGTGGTATAGTACAGAATGTCTGTCATGTATTTTTCTTTTGGACATGGTACATGGCCCTGCTGAAGAGTATCCTTTGCAAAGTCTGCAAGGATTGAAGCATATAGAGCTACAAAGAGATAATGATTTACATACTAGGAACCTTATCAACTAAAACATTGGCCTCAGTAGGGTGCTATATAAATCGTATGATGAAAGAGAGGAAACAGAATGTGACTACCATCAAAGAATAAGAGCGCCACAAATGTGAAACAGAACATGAAGGCACCTCAGTCTAGCCACACCTACAATTAACTCCCAATCAAGGTGCAAAGTGGATTCATGACCCCCATTATCCTTTTATTCTGCCACTTTGAATCCCACATCCACTTTCCAAATTCAAACTGTTCGACCCAGCAGTTTCTGGCAGGCTGGGACGCATCGAAGCCCCTAGAGAATCCTCCGGCCTTGATAGGATGAGTAGGATACACATGTCTGATAATCTGTGCTCTCCCTTGGGTAGCTTGGCACAGAGCAGTCAGGCTTATCCTCAGGGTCAAAGTGTAAAGTATTGGCACAACACCACCTTCGCAACACACTAAGTACACAACAAAAAGATTCCCTACTCTATGTATAAAACACTGGTCTTTGTATTACACAATCATTGAAATCAAAACCACTTACACATTGGTTACATGCGTTACAGATATATGCAATTGTTGAACTCTCCCATTAGCAGCAGAACAGCATGAACATATATGTACTTGTCATAGGAGTACACTTGCCCTGTATCCTCTCAGTTTCATAAGCAACATAAAACCATGTGCATAATTCAGCACAGTGTTCACAATCCAAGCAATCTCTCACACATCAAAGCAACAGAAAGATATATGCAAGCTCTTCAGACCTATTCCACTTTCCCACTAACAAATTAACATAGAACATGACATTCAGAATATTGCATAGACCCGTACAATTGCAGTGGTCAAGAAATCACAGGTTTTGACTACGTCTTTTAACCCAGCCCCTCAGCCACTCAAACTACACCAGCCAATGATATGCGTTGCACCCACTAGCGACACTTTGATTAGATTTTCAGGACCACCTAAAGCAAAAGAAAACAATTACCTGGTTTTGTCCTCCATATTAGGCCTTCAGGCACCCAGTGAGACCTTCACCAGTGCAGGATCACTAACAACCCATAGGCAAAAGACTGTGACACTGGAAGCTGGCATGCTTCCAAATTGCAAAAATGTTTTCCTTCGGATGGAGGTGTAAGCTGCAGTTGCTCCAGGTATCCAGCCATGGGTGCACACAAGACACAACAAGACCCCTTGGGTCCAGTCATAATATTCTCAACAAAAGTCGGGCATGTTTGCGCTATACAAAACTCTTAAATAAATAAACAGAGTACCTTCTGGCCTGTGTATGGTGTGAGGGAGCCAGCAATCTCGGATGGATATCAGGTACTTTTGTTCTCCTGATCTGGAGGTTGGAGACAGTCTAGGCTTCCAGGTCGGGTCCAGCAGACTCAGCAAACGTCCCTTAACACCCATCAGACACCACACACTATGGAGTGCGAGCTAGCACAGGCTTCCAGCCGCAAGCATGGGTCACTCGGACTCAGCAATGTTCCCCAGCACTGCTCCCCAGCACTGCTTGAACTCCTCATGGTACGGAACCCCGGGTGGGCTGCTGTTCTTTATGAGCACACTCCTCTGCACAGTATGATTATAGTGTACATCAGGATGGCCCTTATCCCAACCAACGATCACTTCCCACCATTTCTGACACACCCTGTGTAGTCCTTATGATCTTGTGGAATGCAGGAGATCCTTTCTGTCCCTGCGATCTCATAGACAGGAGGCCAGCCAACCCGCCCTTGGACAGTGCTTAGGGACCCCAGCCATAACAGTGGCAATTAGCTGCAGGCCAGCAACATCCAGGCAAAATCCACCAAGTTTAAGTCCCCTTCCTGGAGCACAACATTCCTCAGGCCACCACAATTCTGCGGATAATCCAGTTGTAGTCCCTCCTGCCCCAATGTTTCCTCTTGTCAATATCCTAGAGTCGAACAACTGTAGTGGTTGTAATTCCAAAAATGTCTCTAACTTCTGAGGACAGAGCCCTAGTAATTTTACCCACAATGGCCTTGGAATATGAGATCAGTTTAAAAGACCACCTTTAAAATGCACAGACCCCCTCTAAATGTAGTTCTGTCTGTCATCCCACCCTGGGAGGCTTAAGCAATATCTTTAGCGGGGCCAAGACCTTGCCCCTTGGAATGCAGGTGCCAATTCAACCCCTCGTATCCGTCCCAGGAAGGCTCCTCAGAGGTCTGCAGTTTTCCTTGAGCTCAACTTTATGGCGTTCTATCAGGCATGCACATATGTAGCTTTCCCCAACTTTCAGATGTGGATTGGAGACAAACTAACAGGCTGACAGTCACACAGAGCCCTGAGCACCGAAATGCCCACTTTCCCAAAGTGGTACAAAAGGGGGTGGTGATGGACAGAGCATCTGAACCAATCAAACACTCACACCCAGTCAACAGATCTGGGTTTAATCCATCACCGTTCTTTAGCCCACTCTGCCACCCCAGTTCAGACATGGCCATATGCAAATCAGTCTGACCCTGTGTCTCCTGGGAACAGTCCAGCCCGAACTGCCAAGCCATACCTTCCATGGACCGGAAACAAGCTTCCGAGGACCAGTTTCTGGCATTTCAGCCGTCTTCAGCCCGGCTTGCTTGAATCCAGTGGCAAAGTGAGCAAGACGGCTGGAATGCCAGAAACCGGTCCTAGGAAGCTTATTTCCTGTCCAGGGAAGGCATGGCTTGGCAGATCGGGCTGGACTGTTCCCATGAGGCACAGGGTCAGACTGATTTGCATATGGCCATGTCTGAACTGGGGTGGCAGAGTGGGCTAAAAAACGGTGATGGATTAAACCCAGATCAGTTGACTGGGGGTGAGTGTTTGATTGGTTCAGATGCTCTGTCCATCACCACCCCCTTTTGTACCACTTTGTTCGCCATAAGTTGGCAGGGTATGCTCAGACGTGAGTCCCTTGCTCACTTTGCCACTGGATTCAAGCAAACCGGGCTGAGGACGCCCGAAATGCCAGAAACCGGTCCTTGGAAGCTTATTTCCGGTCTATTTATTTATGCATTTATTTAAGAGTTTTGTATAGCGTGAACATGACCCAAGGTATCAGAGCGCTTTCCACTGTGAGCACGGCAAACAATAACATGAGGTACCTGGTGAGTAGATACAAAGAAAAAGGTATAAGAAATATATATATATATATATATATATATATACATACATATATATATATATATATATATATATATATATATATATATATATATATATTACCTACTAGCGGTCACCAGTAGGTAGTTGTAGTTAGAACCTTGTTTCCATAGGTAAAAGCATTTTTTGATTTGCTAATAACTTTGATGTCATTTGATGAATCTTTGTGAAATTCTCCAAACTAATAGTCTATCCAAGTCAGCTCCTATCTCGTAAGTTTGGGGGTGATTCATCAAGCGGGAGCTGAGATAAATGAAGGGACCCAAAACGCGTTTTCCCTATGTTAATTTCCATAGGAAAATTTGAGCCGGCTACATCCTGAACTGCTGAACTGAATTACCCCAAATTTGGCAAAAGGTAGAGCTTGGTTCAGAAAGTGACCTTTTTTTTTTAATTGTGTAAATCCGTTCAGTAGTTGCTGAGAAATGTAAAACATAAGATTCAAAAAATCAATTTCCCATAGGAAACTTTAGGCAAGTCTACCGCCGAAACTACTGAACGGAATTACCCCAAATTTGGCAAAAAGGTAGTTCTTGGATCAGAAAGTGAGCTTTTTTATAAATGGTGTGAATCCGTTCCGTATGTTGCTGAGGAATTAGAAAAAAATAATTCAATATCCGGGCGGAGCCTAAGTGCCGACCACGTGCTTCATTCTAATTGCCTGCGAACACTCCAAACCAGCAAGTGTTGGCAGCCATCTTCTGACTCTGTAGAACCGAGTCACAATAAAACAGAAAAACAAAGGTAAAAAAAGAAAAGGGGGCTCGGTAGAAACACCCTGACCCCCTGGGCTTGCTCAGGGGGTCCCACAAGGACCTCCAGGACCATAAAAAGCATTTTTTTAAAAAAAATAAATCGACCAAATTACCGCTGGGTGCACGAATCTGGATGAAAGCATTTTTAAAAAATGAAGCGCAGGCTCCCACTCTTCATATTCAAAAAGCCCCTGGGTGGGGCAGGTCCCGAGGGCATTTATAAATAATGTTGTGGGGACCCGCTGGGGTCCCCGCAGCCCGGGGGACCATCACCTCCCGGGGCGTAATAAAATAAATGCGGGGGGCACGCAGCCCCCCGTGCCCCAGGGACTGCCTCCTCCCCAGGGCTACCTAAAGAAATGTGTGAGGGGTCCCAACCCCTGCACGCTGCTCTGGAGTCCGCCACCTCCCCGGAGCATTTATGATAATTGGCAGAGGCCTCGCGGCCCCCCCGAGCCCCAAGGACCGGCACTTTCCCGTTGCTGAAAAACATAATTAGTGTGGGGGAGTTCAAGCCCCCTCCACACTGCCCCGGGGACCACCACCTCCCCGGGTCACTTAATATTAAGATTTGGGGGTCCGTAGCGGACCTCCGGCCTCCTGGACCACCACCTACCCGGGCTTTGAAATGAAGGGCGGCCCCCTCCTAGAGCCCTTGATGACCCTGGGGACCGCCACCCCCAGGGGTGCATTGTCCCAGAGTGCCCACCCCCAGGACACTGCTGTTTGCTATGGCAGGGCAGGAGCTGTGGGGCCTCTGCCCTGCCATAGCAAACTGCTTTGGATTTTGGAAATGAGAGCATCAAAACCTGCTCTCGCTTCCAAAATCCAAAGCTTATTGCTTTTCCACATGGGGAGCTGCATGTCAGCAGCTCCCCTTGTGGAAAAGCCCCAGGGGATGGTGTCTCCGGGGCCAGAAGTGGCCTGAGGAGGGGTCACCAGTATGTATATGGCAAGCACAGCGCTTTGGCACTAAATGGCAGTGTCAAAGTGCTCAGGAGTTCTCAGGCTAGCACATAGATCAGTTGAAAACCAAGAAGAACAAAAGCAAAAAATCGAGGGAAAGCACACTAAAAAGGGCCATTTCCAACACTAGCAACACATCCAGTTCACAAACTGGCAACACTAGCAACACATCCAGTTCACAAACTGGCAACAATATTAGCCGACAGATGATGACTATAGCATCCAACGAAAACCTAAACATTGACAATGAATGATGCTATTAAAAGATACAAAAAACTGAAATAATGTCTACTCTGATGGAATGCCTGGATAGCCACAAATGAAGTCCTTCTTGAAACCTGGGGCTCCGCAGTTAAAGCTTTGTATGTTCACAGATTGTTCACAACACCTTGAATTTTTATCAGTCACCAAGGACAACTCTTTGATTGTGACACAGTCTGTGGGCATGATTTACAAATTAAACTGATGCCCCATCCACCTTATTACAAGTCCTTTGTACTTGTGATAAGGCAGACAGGATACCTGCCACATTTTAACAGAGTAAACTATCTTCCAAACTCTAAATCAGGCCCTAAGTTATTGATTCATTTTGATCTCTTCTTCCTTCACACTTGTGTTTTCTATTTCAATTTGGTTTATATTTATATCTGAAATGGCTTTTACTTTGGTACGTAAAGGTCGTTTGATGACTAAATGCAACAAATGAAATTAAACAAAAGTGTGTGTGTGGGCATGGTCCAGATGAGTCCTCATGGTGTTGGTAAACCGAGAGAGATCCTGGCAGACACCATCTCGTGGGGACCTCTGTGTATATAGAGTATGTGTAATGTGTGTGTGTGTGTGCGTGTGTAAGCATGTGTGTGTAATGTATTTGTAGTGTGTGTGGTCTGTGTGTATGTCTGTGGTGTGTGTGTTTGTGTGTGTCCTACTGACCAGTAGACCTGCCAGCAACACTGCAGTTGCATATTGGAAAGCCCTGGCTTACAGGCATGCAGCACACATTTATTTATTTATGTATTTATTTAAGAGTTTTGTATAGCGTGAACATGACCCAAGGTATCAGAGCGCTTTCCACTGTGAGCACAGCAAACAATAACATGAGGTACCTGGTGAGTAGAAACAAAGAAAAAGGTATAAGATATATATATATATATATATATATATATATATATACTTGATCCTGATTACTGCATATCTCAAGAACTCTCAGGACTGCATTGATTCCACATTCCAAATGGAATCTTCACTCATGATGCTTTTTGAAAATTCAGCTGTGTCATCTGTGCAGCCACTGAGCTTACCATCTTGAAACTACCTGAGGAAGGCGGAAGCTGAAACGTTGTAGTGGAAATATATTTTTGTTCTTTGGTGAATATATCTGTTTGAGTCACTTCTTTCTTGGATATATATATATATATATATATATATATATATATATATATTACCTACTAGCGGTCACCAGTAGGTAGTTATAGTTAGAACCTTGTTTCCATAGGAAAAGCATTTTTTGATTTGCTAATAACTTCGATGTCATTTGATGAATCTTTGTGAAATTCTCGAAACTAATAGTCTATCCAGGTCAGCTCCTATCTCGTAAGTTTGGGGGTGATTCATCAAGCGGGGGCTGAGATAAATGAAGGGACCCAAAACGCGTTTTCCCTATGTTAATTTCCATAGGAAAATTTGAGCCGGCTACATCCTGAACTGCTTAACCGAATTACCCCAAATTTGGCAAAAGGTAGAGCTTGGTTCAGAAAGCGACCTTTTTTTTTTTAATTGTGTAAATCCGTTTAGGAGTTGCTGAGAAATGTAAAACATAAGATTCAAAAAATCAATTTCCCATAGGAAACTTTAGGCAAGTCTACCGCCGAAACTACTGAACGGAATTACCCCAAATTTGGCAAAAAGGTAGTTCTTGGATCAGAAAGTGAGCTTTTTTATAAATGGTGTAAATCCGTTCCGTAGTTGCTGAGAAATTAGAAAAAAATAATTCAATATCCGGGCGGAGCCTAAGTGCCGACCACGCGCTTCATTCTAATTGCCTGCGAACACTCCAAACCAGCAAGTGTTGGCAGCCATCTTCTGACTCTGTAGAACTGAGTCACAATAAAACAGAAAAACAAAGGTAAAAAAGGAAAAGGGGGCACGGTAGAAACACCCTGACCCCCTAGGCTTGCTCAGGGGGTCCCACAAGGACCTCCAGGGCCATAAAAAGCATTTTTTTTTATAAATCGACCAAATTACCGCTGGGTGCGCGAATCTGGATGAAAACATTTTTATAAAATGAAGCGCCAGCTCCCACGCTTCATATTCAAAAAGCCCCCGGGTGGGGCAGGTCCCGAGGGCATTTATAAATAATGTTGTGGGGACCCGTGGGGGTCCCCGCAGCCTGGGGGACCATCACCTCCCGGGACTTAATAAAATAAATGCGGGGGGCACACAGCCCCCTGTGCCCCTGGGACCGCCTCCTCCTGGGGCTACCTAAAGAAATGTGTGAGTGGTCCCAACCCCTGCACGCTGCTCTGGAGACCGCCACCTCCCCGGAGCATTTATGATAAATGGCGGAGGCCTCGCGGCCCCCCCCGAGCCCCAAGGACCGGCACCTTCCCGGGGCTGAAAAACATAATTAGTGTGGGGGAGGTCAAGCCCCCTTCACACTGCCCCGGGCACCACCACCTCCCCGGGTCACTGAATATTAAGATTTGGGGGTCCGTAGCGGACCTCCGGCCCCCAGGACCACCACCTACCTGGGCTTTGAAATGGAGAGCGGCCCCCTCCTAGAGCCCTTAATGACCCTGGGGACCGCCACCCCCAGGGCCGGATCCTGCATTGTCCCATAGCGCCCACCCCCGGGACACTTAATATTAAGATTTGGGGGTCCGTAGCGGACCTCCGGCCCCCAGGACCACCACCTACCCGGGCTTTGAAATGGAGGGCGGCCCCTTCCCAGAGCCCTTGATGACCCTGGGGACCGGCACCCCCAGGGCCAGACCCTGCATTGTCCCAGAGTGCCCACCCCCGGGACACTGCTGTTTGCTTTGGCAGGGCAGGAGCTGTGGGGCAAACTGCTTTGGATTTTGGAAATGAGAGCATCAAAACCTGCTCTCGCTTCCAAAATCCAAAGCTTATTGCTTTTCCACATGGGGAGCTGCATGTCAGCAGCTCCCCTTGTGGAAAAGCAATGCCAGGCCCCAGGGGATGGTGTCACCGGGGCCAGAAGTGGCCTGAGGAGGGGGGCAAGGCAGCCCCCCCTCCCAAAAATAAAATAAAAAATGAAGGCCAGGCCCCAGGGGATGGGGTCCCTGGGGCCAGAAGTGGCATGGGAGGGGGGCCACACGAACCCCCTCTCCAAATAAACAAAATAAATAAATAAAGGCCGGCCACGCAGCCCACTCCTATAAAAAAAAATATATGTGGCCATGCCCTGGGGGATGGGGTCCCCGGGGCTGAAATTGGCTATGGGAGGGGGGCCCACACGGTCCCCTTCCCGTTTAAATTTTTTTTTTAAAAGGGGTCAGGCCCTGGGGGATGAGACCCTAGGGCCCAAAAAACAGAACGAGAAGAGGGACCGCACCCCCCTTCTTACATTTTTTTTTTAAAGCCGGCATTGGGGCTAGGCCCCGTCCCCTCCCTGCTGCACTCAGCAAAAGCGCCCCCGGTCACGCACCACCTAGCACATTGTAAATTTGGGGATTAAGTCCCCTTCAAACCTGAGGGTCCCTGGGGGTGAACTAATCCCCAGGTACCTCCAGTAAGTGCCAGGGAGCTGTGTTGCAGAGAGGTGGTCCAAGGACACGGCCACTTTTTACACCACTCTGCAAAGCAGCTCTGTGGCGCTTTCTGGAGGTATCTGGTGGGCTAATTGGCCCCCAGGGACCCTCAGGACTCAAGGGGACTTAATACCCCAATTTACAATGAACCAGGGGGTGCGTTTGCACAGGTATGCAGAAGGGGGCATGGCCTGATGTGACCGGTGTGCAAACGTGCCTTGTGGCGTGTTTTAAATTGTGAAATTAAGTCCCCTTGAATGCTGGGGGTCCCTGGGGGCCAACTAACCCACCAGGTACGTCCAGTAAGCGCCACAGAGTTGCGTTGCAGAGAGGGGTAAAAAGGGGCATGGCCTCAGACCACCGCTCTGCAACGCAGCTCTGTGGCGCTTACTGGAGGTACATGGTAGGCTAGTTGGCCCCCAGGGACCCTCAGGATTCAAGGGGAATTAATCCCCCAACTTAAAACCCACCAGGGGATGCATTTGCACAGTGGTGAAGGGAGGGGGCGGGGCCTGATGTGACATGTGTGTACTAATGCAAAACCCAAGCACTTATAAATTCACCATGCACTCTCCTTGCAGCACTCTAATCATCCAGTCACTACCCATGCAGTCATACAATGACCCATGCACTAACTCATGCACTGTTACAATACCCTGAGCAGCACCCATGCAGTCCAGCCATCGCCCTGTCTCTACCCATGCACTCCTTCAATCACCCAGCGCGCACCATGTACTTATCCAATCACTCCACCAAAACCCAGGCACTTATAAATTCACCATTCACTGTCCTTGCAGTACTCTAATCATCCAATCAGTACCCATGTACTTATGCAATGACCCAGGCACTAACACATACACTGCTAGAATCCTCTGAGCACTACCCATGCAGTCCAGCCATCGCCCTGTCACTACCCATACACTCTTTGAAATACCCAGCCAGCACCATGTACTTATCCGATCACTCCACAAAACCCAAGCACTTATAAATTGACCATGCACTCTACTTGCAGTAATCTAATCTTCCAGACAGTACGCATGTACTCATGGAATGACCCAGTCACTACCACATGCACTGCTACAATCTCCTTTGCACTACCCATGCAGATGTCTAACCACCTACACACTACTGATTCACTCCTCCAATTACCCAGGTTGTATCCATGCACCCCAGAAATCCCTGTCACTACCCATGCACTCCTCAAATCACCCATCCAGCATCATGTACTTATCCAATCACTCTGCCAAAACCCAGGCACTTATACATTTACCATGCACTGTCCTTGCAGCACTCTAATCATCCAGTCACTACCCATGTACTCATGCAATGACCCAGGCACTAACACATGCACTGCTACAATCCCGTAAGCACTACTGATGTAGTCCAGCCATCTCATTTTCACTACCCATGCACTTCTCTAATCACCCAGCCAGCACCATGTACTTATAATCACTCCCCCAAAACCCAAGCACTTATAAATTCACCATGCACTCTCCTTGCAGCACTCTAATCATCCACTCAGTACCCATGTACCCATGCAATGACCCAGGCACTAAGTCATGGCAAATAAAGAGGAGGTTATGCTAATAACAGGGGTACCCCAACGCATAGTGTTCCTTAGTGTATGTAGTTGTTTTCACTGTATTCTAAGTGTCTTTTAGCATAGCACTGGCTCCAGTCCTGGTTAGTCAGTCAGTTACCACCAGTACCCGTCAGTAAAAATTTGGGGGCACAGGAGCACTTTCTGCTCCTCTATTGGTTCTTTCTGCACATCTCTTGCTTCTTCCTGCACTTTTCTTCATCTTTCTCGACTTCTGTTGCCTCTTTCTGTATTTGTCTTGCTTCTTTCTGAGCTTTCTTCCTCTTTCTTCACATGCCCTACCTTTGTAGGCAGAGTTAGTCATTAGCATTTAAAAAAACATTGAAATTCACTGAAAAAACCATAGGTTTCAAGCACGTTATACGTAGAAATTAGCATTTAAAAAACCTTGTAACTTCACTCAAAAAACCATAGGTTTCAGGGACGTTATAGTTAGTTGGACATTTCACTCATACAAAACCATAGAAATTCTCCGGTTATAGTTAGTTCAGCTACCTATAGTTCAGCTTGAATTTTTGTGGCTTGAGAAGTAAGGAACTTTCATTGCATTCATTTGCGGGACAAATGTCAGCCTACTAAGGAAATTAATGTTCCTGACAGGGTTGGCTGTAACTGGCTTTAACTAGAGAATGTCAATATTCAGTAGCCAAAATCAGGAACTCTGTATATCTATAAACCACCATTGATGATCACCTTTGCTTTGACAAAATTGCTCAACCTCCATTCTGCATTAATTGAGCTTTGTTGGGAACTCTTAAACAGACCACGTTGACCAGAGAGAGAAAATCCTTTCACTTTACATGTACTGAAACACCTGATAAGAAGACGATGATGCATATTAATGCAAAAACGTTGGTGCCAAGTTTGTGCTCCAGCATCAAAATGAGAGTCGTAAGATCTATTGTATCAAATACCAGCAGAAAGTCAATGAGGATAAACGTAGTTCATCCCCCAGAATCTCATTTCCTGTTAAATGTCTTCCCATAGTCTGATGGCAGTGATTTCCGTACCTCGTATATGACTTTTCTGAACAGGAATTGGTACACATCAAGGAGTTTTATTCAAAGAAGGATTTGTAGCAGTTTAATGAAAGTAGATCGCTTTGTTTTGTAGTAGAAGGGCTTGTAAAATGGACCCCAATTAGAGGAGAGTGAAAAGCCAAGGTAAAGTCTTTTATTTTGTGGTTTGAATTGGGGTGATTAAAGCCAATTTGTATGGTTGACTAAATGATGGTGCCATAGTGAGGAGCCGGAGATTTTGCACATGTTGTTGGGTGTTGGAACCAAATCGATTAATTAAGGTGTGGCTTCCTAAGGGCAACTATGGAGAAGTGATCCAGAGTTGAATGATTTCAAAGTAGCGTTTGCAGGTGACTTAGAGTGACTTAGCCTAGAGCCAGAGTCTGAAAGGCTTATGTTGTCTTTTGGTGGGAATTTTATTGAGAAGGTTTTGGGGTTCCTGATATAAGGTTAGATAAGGATTAGGAGTCAAAAGTTGCACAGAGGTTTCTCTTTGAGAGGGATTCATGTTCATGGCTTCAGATAACAAAGCAGGTGGATTTCCAGTTCTCTACTTGTGGCATCTTGGCACTAAATGGCAGATGCTTATTGTTACTCAACGGTACTCATTTTATCAACATTGGAGGGGCAAAAGGCTGAGTGGTCCTACTAATATTCAAATCTGTGGCTATCAGATTCCTGTAGTGATGCATTTGTGTATGCATTGGTCTACTTAGCCATTTGATTCTTTAGGGTATAGGAGACCATGGTCAGAACAGGCAGTGAGGATTTGCCTAATTGTATACATCTGATATGACTACAAACACCCAGGGACATATGTACAAGGCCCTATCGCCACCACAACATCACCTATAGTGACGTTGTGGTGGCGATAGGGGCTGCACCTTCTGTACAAGGCAGTGGTCAGCTACTTAACGAGGCTTAATGCTGCCTTGTACATAAGGCCCCCTTTCACGCTATGCTTAGCGTGAAAAGGGTGGGCAGTGGGTGTTCCATTGCAACAGCCATTCATTTTGATGCTGCCCACTATGTACAAGGGTGGCATACATAGGAGGCAGCGCCAAAATTAAGACCTGGTAAAAAAACTGGTCTTAAGGTTGCGGAACGAGGAGAAATGCATTATTTCTCCTTATTTTTGCTTTTTCCTTATGTTCTGCCTTGTGCAGCTTACATGGAAAACGCAAAATGCCTTTGTTTGTTTATGGACAGGAAGGTGTCCCTTCCGGTACATGAAGAAACTTTTTTTTTAAATGAAATTTTGTCACTTTCATGTGTGCTGCATGAAGCAGCATGCATGAAACTGACAGAATGGCATTTCATTATTGTTTATGTGCAGGGAGGGACACATTCCTACACATAAACTATCCTCCCCTGCACGCAGACACATTTGCACTTTGGTGCAAGGGTGCCTGCGTTGGCGCTAAGTTGCTAAACTTAGCGCCATCGCAGGGGGAAACGCAAGGCTGCACCGCATTCTTCTAAATATGGTGGAGCCTTGCGTTTCAGAAGTGGCGGAGTGGGGCGTTAAGCCAGTAAGGCAACCGCCTCTCTCCTCCACTTCCTTGTACATATCTCCCCCAGTGTTTAAGGGCCATATGTATCAAGCAAAATTGCGATCGCAAATGCCGAAATTCGCATTTGCGTTTGCGATCGCAATTTTGCTTTGTGGTTTTGCTTTGTGGTATGTATGAGGCAAATCTGCATGCAAAATAAGGAATCGCAAAATTTGTGATTCCTTATTTTGTGATTGCATTTAAGGAATCGCACATTTTGTGATTCCTTAAATGCAATGTAAGAAGCACCAAAAAAGTGCAATTTGGCCTTAAGGAATCGCAAATTACCACCAACTTCAAGTTGGTGGTTATTTGCGATTTCTTTGAAAAATTCACTTTTTTGCATTTTTCAAAGTGCAATGTGAAGCACATACATGCCCTTAGGGCATGTATGTGCGCCACATGTGCATCCATGCTTATTTCAGGGGTGCAACAGGGTGTCCTTTTGACACCTTTGCACCCTTGAAATTGCATTCTCAATTTGCGATTCGCTAACTGCGAATCACAAATTGAGAATGTCTTCCCATTCATTCCTATGGGCCTCTTGGCCCATTGGAATGAACAGGGAGGTATTCCTTAAATGTGAACTGCAATTTGAGAGTCGCAATTAAGGAATATGCAGGATTCGCAAAATTAATTGCGCCGCCGGTGCGTCACTTTTAACATGGGAAAAAGCGACGCACCTGCGGCGCAAGGCCTTCATAAATAAGGCCCACAGCATTTTGCGATTCTCAAATAGCGAGTCACAAAAATCGCTATTTGACAATCGCAAATGCGGATTTTGATACATATGGCCCTAAATCTCTTAATAATGGGACAAGCTGTCTTCTTCAGCAATTCAAACGTATCATAAGAGTGACAAAAATTACAGCAAAAATGGAAAAGTTTAACAAAGCAATCCAAATTAGTTTGAATCAATCCACTAATTACCAAACATAATCGTTGAACATAATAAAATTGCATAGCCGTGCCACACATTTTAAATATACATGTAGGCGTATTTAAAATCCAGTTCCTTGGCCGGTGCGCAGGCAGGCACAGTATTTGTGAGAATGTGCCTGTCTGAATTTTCGGTGAATGTGCACCGAGCACTGGTTTTCTTTGCTTTAGATCTCACGCTCGCCCATTGAACAAAATGATGTAACATGCTCTCTTCGCACTGCGGCTTTTCGCCAGCCCGGGGTATTGGACACGTGTTGACGTTCTTCTCTGTCACAACATACACACTCTTTAAGAGTTACTGCATTACCATGTGCTAAAGCTCACTTTTTCTTAGCTTATAAATTCAGTCGTATAAATATATTAAATTCAATTTTGTTTACAAATTCGGCTCATTGTACCGTTCATTTCACTGTTCCCGATTTCACCGCTAGAGGGCGCAGATTCAGCGTGTCCTTAAACGCCTTTGTGTAAAATGTTTTGTGTGTTTTTCCTCAGCGCGCGAGGTATTTTTAGGTCAAGCTTTGAAAGCAGCCTAACAGGTTATGTATAGACAACGTATGGCGCAGAAGCTCCCTCTGGTGGCAACTAGACTGGAATTGTTCTCCCAATTCCAGTTTCTCCGATTTAGTAGAATTCATATTAACAGAAATGGTGCAACAAACGTTCCGCGCAGTACACTGCTCCCTGCACCCCCCATCTTGCTATTTCCGACCTAAAATGAAGATGCATGTATGCAAGTCGTATTTGAAAAAGAATGACGTCATAGAAGGTAGGCAGGGGTCTTTACACACACACACACACACACACACAGGCTTGTGCACAGACACACTTGGGACTCATACGGTCACGCCCGTGTCTTGGCACACACAATGCCACATGAAATCCACATGGAGAGTCATACAGACCGAAGCTCACAAAATCGCAAAAACACCTTAATGAACCAGCACACATATGTACACCTAAATATACCGATATAAATGTGCAGACTCCCCTTAAAGACGTGTAACATTGATTGATTTTATCCCATGCTTGACATTTTATTGGGTCAAACATTTGATGTGACAGTATCTGCTGTGCATAGTTTAGTATGACTCAATATCGCCCTCTGGTGTTAAGCAGACTCAATTACATCGACGTGCTATCATTATTATTATTATTATTATGATTAATAATCTATATGTTCTCATTTCCTGTTTTGGTCTGGACCCACTAATATAGAGTGGGTGTGGATCTGTACATTTCAACCACTGGCTTTCTTTGACTTGTGTCTTTCATCCATTATCTTGAGACTTTATCAATCATGTATAAGATCAGTCCAATGGAGTATCTATTCTAACCAAATAACATTATTTGGGGGGGGGGGGGGGGGAATCCATCTGCTTCCAGGCCAAAGCTTGCTTTGATTTGCACGACGGAGTACCTTATCAGGATAGTCTCCTCTGTCCTCTCTTGTTTGCTTCCTTCCCTGTATTTCAGTCTAATGCTGCATGCATTAACACTTAAAATCAGATTTTTTGGGATTTGCCAATGCTTGTTAATTTAACCATGTGTGCATAATCACAGAAACCATAGACCTAGGCAAAACACACATAACCACAGAGAACACATAAAAGCAGTGTCAAATGTAAATAGTTCAGATAATCACATATGTAAAGACGTTTTTCTGCATTCTATTTGTAGTGCAAGAATAAAGAGCCAGGTGTACACATATCCGGCCGCTAAATACTGGTGGCTACTAGTAAAATATTTCAAGAACTGATCTATGTAATAATAGGTCAGTTCTGGTAATCGGAAATCCTCCCAAATTCCGTTAATAGGCAGTTTATGCTATCAAAAGACTCATTCAGGCTGCTCCTGTAGATCATTAAATCGTGGGCATATAACGCCACTTTCAAGTCCCAGCCGTTAGAACTAAAGGGTATAATTTCTTCAGAGGACCTTATCATGTTTGCTAAAGGTTCTTCGCACAATATTTCACGATCCACAACTTCTTTATTAGCAAAAAAGGCCACTTTATTAAGAGAGGTGCATAAAAACTTTCTCAAAACATCTTACAGATAAATAATAAACCAATCCCCAAACTAATCTCAACATATCTCCAAAACATAACCCCCAAAAATGTATTGACCCAAGCAAACCCAGAAGAACTGACTCCTGTTGTGAGAGCCCCCTCATTTCCTTTTACTTTCCCCGTGAACTGTACACCCCACCTCCCCCCTTGGAGGATGGACAATCCCCTCAAGACTGCCCACCCCCCAGAAAAAATTCTGCCTACCAATTCTACCTAAAATAACATTAACCTGTCTTATCGTGGCAGAATTTTTTTGGACTGTGCTGTTGTTAACTGAAGCCTGATAAAGGAAAAACCTGAAAAAACAGCAAATAGTAAAGAGGAGGGTGGGTGGGACGAAAACGAAATGCCCTTTCCTCCCGCCACCCTCAGGCACAATGAAATTCCCGCCCCCCGGGCCTCTATAAATAAACTACCCCGCGTGCCAACTGTCCTCCTAATTAGAGCCTAAAGCACCTGGTGGCAGTTCGAACTGTGCTAACCAATCCAGGGGGAGACCAACTCGCGCTCGGCTCCCCCTGGGTCCCCCCATATATAGATTAAAGAGATGAGGGGAAAGGGGGTAGCCCTGTCTAGTGCCTCTTCTGATCTGGAAACCTTTTGATACACTACCATTAACAAGTATTTTCCCCACCGGAGCTGAATATATATTCGCTATGACCCTTGAAAAATTCTCCCCTAGACCATAGTAGTGAATGACCTTCTGTAAGTATGACCAGTTTACGCGGTTGAGCGCTTTTGCTGCGTCAAACGTAAGAACCGCAAGAGGGACTTTTTCCTGGGCTGCAATATCGATGGCACCAATAAGTTGGTGGGTAAGGTCATGTAGCTGTCTCCCCTCATGAAGTCCTTCTGATCTTTATAGATAAGGTTATCTGCGTAAATATTTTATATTTATTGTTGATAAGTAATATGAGCCTATATGACTCGCATTTTAAAGGGTCTTTCCCAGGTTTTAAAACCAGACTAATGGTTGCTTCGTTCCAGGTTTTTGGGATTGGAGAACCCTCTAGGTAAATGGAGTTAAAGAGATCTGATAATTTAGGGGCCAGCGATTCCTTCAAAACTAGTAGAGCTCGTTGGGAATTGCATCAGGCCCGCCACCTTTCCCCTTTTCAAGCTCTTGATTACTTCCAAGACCTCCTCCACCGTGATAGCAGCATTTAATGATTCACGGGAGTCAGCATCCAGCTTCAAAAGTTGTGATTTATTTAAGTATCAGTCTACCGCGGGGAGTGAAGGGGAGAGGTCTTCCTCATACCATAGCTGGAAAAAGTCAACAAAAGCCTCTTCTATACCGGCCCTATTTTCTACCTTTTCCCTTCCATTAACATTATAGACTGCCATGATATTATTTCTGTTAGACTTGGTTTTAAGCTTCCACGCTAAGAGTTTGCCACTGTTTTCCGCAAATTCATAGTTCGATAGAGAGCTGGCCTGCCATCTCTTCCTTACCCTTTCCTCCAAATAGGAAGCTAACTCCTGTTTCTTTTTCAGTATATCTTCCTTTACTTTATTCTGATCTTCCTCCATAAGAACGGCCTCCAACCTCCCTTGCTTTCCTAATATGTCAGCCTCTAGTTGTGCTACCTTGAGTTTTTTCTCTTTGTTCTTGAATGTTGCTAGGCTAATTAATACTCCTCTGAGGACTGTTTTAAAAGTGTCCCATATTACCATCTTGGAGAGTTCCCCATCAATGTTGTGTTGAAAAGTAATTTAACGTGGTAGCTCTTAACTTATCTATTACTTGATGGTCCAGTAAAAGTGTACGCTCCAGTGTCCATCTTTTCTCTCCCTGCAGATAATTTATGCCTAGATCGAGGTGGACTAAAGAATGATCTGAGAGATGGGCAGGCATATGGGACACCTTTTTGACGTTGTTGCATAGAGTTTTATCAATTAGGAAGAAATCAATTCTCGAGGCATGACTGTAATTCTGATTCCTATAAGTAAATTTATTAGTCATATCTCCTCTGATTTTCCAAATGTCAATTAGCCCCAAGTCATTTTTAAGTCTATTCAGACATTCTCTCATTTTAGGGCAGTTCAGGGCCCTACCAGGAGGATGTCTATCCTTTTTGGGGTCCAATAAGATGTGAAAATCCCCACCTAATATAATTGGAAAAGGCGTTGTTATCAACTTGACGTAAAGGGACTGAAAAGGCGCTAGATCATCTATGCTTGGACCATAGTACCCAACCACAGATAAAGATATATCACCTGACTTTTTGTTGGCTATAGCCCATCTGCCTCTTGAATCTACAATCTCCCCTAGTAATGTTAAGTTTGCTGACTTTTTAATGATAATTGCTACTCCTTTGATGTTACAGAATTGGATTGTGCAGACACTCTCTCCAACCCATTTTTCACGTTTTATAATTTCGAGCCACTCTTATTTAAGGAGGTGGGTTTCTTGTAATATGATTATATTGCAATTTTTAAGCTTTAGATACTCCAAACATTTTGTCGCCTACCCCTTGTTCTTAGTCCATTCACATTCCATGTCACTAACTTTAGATCGCCCATCTAGCTAAGAGTTTGTCACTCCGTCACTCACATTGGCCCTGTTTGCTATTGATTTTGTATATCGGACAATTTTTTTGATTTTTTTCCCAGATGCTCCCCGCCCAAAAGAAGTATTGATAGTGCTAAAAAAAAGGATAAAACCCCTACAACTACCCCTACCCTGGAGAACCCTCCCTACCACCATTGGGCAGACCTTGTTGCCCTATTTGAGATCCGCAGTCGGAAACTTAAAAACATTTTTTAAATAAAAGTTACCAGTTGTGGCTCGATAGATTCTTACTGCTTTTTGCGGTATATTCTCATTTGCCCTAGGAGCGACTCAACTTCTTTCGGCTCTCTAATGTTGTATGTTTTATTATTCCACATTATTCGCAAGAGAGCTGGGAATTTCAATTGGACGATTGCACATTCAGCCCTCAAATCCTGCATGTATTTTCCCAGGGCCCACTGCCTTTCTGCCGTTCCTTTAGATATATCGGATGAGATTTTATAGTTGAAACCATCTTTTGTGAGAGTGTCACACTTCAAGGCATTGTTCAAAATGTATTCCTTTAGGGAATAGGATTTAAAATTCACAAGCACTCTCCGGGGGGTTTCCTGTCCTTATTTAGCCGAAAGGGGTCCCTGTGCACCCTTTGTATGTCTTCATCAAGGGCTTTCTCATCCAAGTTGGGAGTGAACTCCTTTAATAGGTTGACTATGAAACCCCTTACATTCTGTCCTTCTTGTCCTTCCTGGATATTCAACAGTCATAGGTTGTTTCTTCTTGAATTATTTTCCAGGATCTCAACTTTGTCCCTAAGTTCTTTTTCAGTTTGTGGCAGCTTATCAATGTCTATCTGACAGAGTTTCACTTCCTCCCTAGTCTGTTCCAAAGCGGTCTCAACCGCCACAACTCTGTCGACTGAAGCATTAACTTTGGATTCCAAGGCTTCACAGGTAGCCTGAATTTTTTCTTGGTTCTTCTCAGATTTTGCAAAACTGAGTTTCATCTCCTTAAAGAGTGTGCCCACCAAATTACCAACCTTCGTAGATATTTCTAAAACTTGATCCTTGTTTTTTGTGCATTGTAGCTGGTTGTCTTCTCTCTCTGGGGGCTCCTCAACTTCAGTAACTTCAGCATGATTCTCCTCATTAAGTCCCATGTCTATAGTCATGAGTGCCTGGTATCTATTAGGGGATTCTATTATTGCTAGTATTGATGGGGACCCTACCAATTGACTATTCTCAGTGACACTCTCAGTGACACTCTCCGATTTGAGTGACCCATGTCTTGACCTGAGGTCATGCATTGGAACATAATGATGCCCCTGATAGAATCCAAAAATAAAATCAAATACTTGGGGATCGAAGTCCCAAGAATTATTGATGAAATTGCCCAAGTTAATCTTGACTCAAAAACTATAGAAATGAGGAAATTACTAAAATCATAGAGCTGCCTACTTCTTACCTTTATGGGGAGCACTACTGCCATCAAAATGGGCATTTCACCAAAGTTCACATTTATTTTTAATGCAATTCCCCTGTAGTTCAATTTAACGGGTATAGAAAAGATTCAGAGTGAAATCCACACCTTTATCTGCGCCTCTAAAGGGGTAAGGATAGCTTGGAGAAAGCTCTGCCAAAAGAAAAGTCGGGGGGGGGGGGATCGCCAGCCCAGATCTAGCTATGTACTACAAAGCCTTTCAATTTAAAAATATCAGGATTCTTCTTCGTGCCCATGAGTTCTATCCTGCCTACTGGAAAACTGTAACTGATCATGATCACTGTCTTTACAAGTTCGGCCACCCTAAATATTTTAAAAAGTTCAGACTGAAGGTAATAAGATCAGCCTATAAAATGTGGTTCAACATAAAGAAAACATGAAAGTTTTCATATTATAGCCCTCTGGCTCCAATATGGAATTCACCGGGCACACCAGACTGTTTGAAAGACTCTCTAGCAGGCCCCCTGAAAAGAGCAGGAATAGAGAAGTGGGGAGATCTTCTTGTAAATGGGAATCTTAAGTGTTGGGACGCTTTAGTGGAAAGAACTAATAATGAAATATTGAGATTTAAATACTACCAGATGGCCAGCTGGGATAGAGAACAAGTTACATTACCGGACCCTTGTTGGAAGCTAGAGGAAGAAATCTAGAAAAATCCAACTCGCAAAGAAGTATTGAAGTGGTACTGGTACGTGATCGAGGGGAATGAGGTTGACTTTGACATACCAGATGTTGTATGGAAGAAAACCATTCCGGCTTAAGACTTGCAACATGTCTGGCAAGTACCCTGCCAATTTTTATGGCACATTATTGTTTCTGCACCTCTTAGGAGAAATCATCTTTTTACCTTGCACAGGGTCGTATTGGACACCTGAAAAATTGTCAAAGATGAATACACAGGTGATAAAAAATGTGTCCCAAATGCGGTGAGATGAGGCAAATGACATACCTATGTTTTACACATGCGCCCACCTTGATACTTACTGGTATGCAGTTGGTAAGATTGTTGATAAAGTTTTAGACATCAATATCAAGGTAAGCGCCTTTACTTTTATATTTGGCATTTTGGACACCAAATATTCTAATATTAATTTAAGTAAAAATCAGAAACCTCTTCTATTCACTTTTATGTTACTAGCCAGACGTGAGGTGTGCAAAGATTGGATTCTTCCATTACCTCCTAAAGTTGATGATTGGGTTAGAGCAGTGGACAAGTTTAGAAATCTGGACGAATTGAGAGGTAAAAGCAAACGTTCAAAACATTGGGAACTCTGGGATATGGCTAAGCGATAGGGCAGCAAGGGACGTCCAATGATTTAAAATAACACAATCAAGCTAATTCTCGAGATGCTTTATGGCGGTACATTGTTGTTTTAAAACTCAATGGAATTTGCTGGTTTCTAAGACATGGTCTTACCTCGTCTCCTTGGGCGTTCCTCTGTGCACGATTAAGGGGTGACCTTGTTGTTATAACCATGAAGATCGTATAAATGAGGACAATATAAAAAAAAAAATAATAATAATAGGTCAGTTCTTAAAAGTCTGAATCATGGTGGGTCATAGTCTAACCTACCTCATGAATATTAATGAGTTAGGCCACAAATTGTAATTTACTATTATTGGATGCCATCACAGGGGTGATGGCCTGACTGGCTTAGCAAACCACCACTTCTGTGACTGCCTTCCAATAAAATCCTTTAGGAAACTGGGCTGTTTAAAAAAGAAAAGTTGATTTTTTTGTTTGTTTTAGAGTTTTCCCTAGTCTTGTATACCACTGCCAACTCCAGAACAATCATGTGAAACATTTACAAATGGTTTACCACCCCAAAGTGGAAGTCATTAAGGTTTCAATGGTGTACATTTTTTATGATCACTATTTTTGGTCTGAAACCATTGGATATAGGGATAGGAATCGTTATTTGGGAGTGACATCCACAGCATGCATCTTCCAAACAGCAATTTCGTATCCCCTTATAAACCATTTTAGGAGTCAACAAAAATAGACTCCTAAAATGGGTTTTTCATACTTCCAAAAGCAGGTTTTCTGTTGCAAACTCCAAATCGGAGCATTTGCAACGGAATAATGCTTTGGACAGCTGGTCCAAAATAATTAATATTTTCTGCAATATGAACAGCTGTGTTGATTTCAGAGTCTGTGGTACAGATGTTTAACAGGCTGCTTTTTGAATTTGTATGGTGTTGTTGTTATCCCTAAGCTTTTGTTATCTGTGTATTTTAATAATCGTATTATCTATAATACGCCATGAAGTTCAATGCATCTTGTGTTGTTGGCCTGGCCAATAACAGGCGAATGAATGCACACATGCATGCACATACTCATCACCAAATGTGAGTACACACAATCATATAAACGCTAATAAGTGCAGATACAGGAGTTAGAGTATGGTGGGTGTCTATGCGGCTGTCATTTAGGCAGAGCCTATCTCCTTCACCATCCAGGTGGTAGAATCCTTACCATATTTAGATATTCTTGTCAGCCAGGCAGGGATCTCATTGCTTCCAGAGGATCAGCCGCTCCAGTGACTCTGCTGAAGGGCGTGAGGATTCGCTCAATGGGTGGTATGTCTGTTGCACCGGCTCAGGAAAGGTTTTCTTTTTTCAGGTATAAAGTCCAAAGTGAGATTCTGTTCATTTGCCTTCTGATATTTTTTTGGGGGTGCCTTTTTTTGGGGGTGCCTTTAATCGGAGTACCTCAAAGTGAAAACAAAACAGTCTTGATCTGTTTTTCCGTAGATGTAGACTGTCGGAAGGCACTGGCACCTCCTATGAAACTTGGCAAAATATAGCAATCACAGCAATTGCTATTTGGCTAGTGTTATTGCCCTTGCATACTCTGAAAGGTGGACGTTTTGCAAAAAATGGGAAACAACTAACCAGAATATTTTTGTGCCCTAAAACAACTAACCAGTGTAATGCTGTCAGGCAAAGTGCAAAGAAGTAGCACCATTTGAACATCATTTTACTCCGACATGTTGTTTGACAAATGTCAATATTGACATCTCATCTGTGGCAAGAAAGCCTATCAGTGGCAGCCACAAGACTTGTCTGGGGTCTGTTATGTTGGTTATGTGTTCCTGACCCTCTTTTTGCCGTGCAAGAGCAGTGGGCATGCCCAAAGATTTCAGAAGCAAATAGATGTTTCTAAGTTTTATTTGCCAACTAAGGAGTGGGGCAGACCACTACAGAAACAAGACACAATGATCAAGTACTGGAAGAGGTAGCCAGTGCCACTGCCATTTCCCTAGGTCTGAAAGTCACCTGGGTATTTGCACAGGAAATAATGATATTACAGAATAGAATGGCCTATGTCCTCATGGCCAAAGGAGGGTTATGCTCCATAGTGGAACCATTATCTCTATGACTCCCAGTCTGGTTTTAGATCCGGATTCAGTACGGAAAAGGCTCTGCTGGAAGAGACTATCCGGGAAACCATAGATCAAGGAAGCTCTGCGATGCTGGTGCAGCTGGACTTATTCCCAGCTTTTGATACAGTGTCGCACAGGATCGTCCTAAACAGGATGAAGGGTCTAGGGGCCTCAGGAACGGTTGGGCCTGGTTGTACTCTTTCTAGAGGGGCACATGCAGCAAGTGGTCCTCCATCCTCATACCTCCACCTCCAGCCCCCTTAAGCGTGGGGTCCCACAGGGCTCTGCCTTAAGCCCAACGCATTTTAATGTGTTTCTTACCCCTTTCACTGCAATAATGGAGAAATACGGGGTGAAGGTCGTCTCGTATGCGGATGACACACAATTAGTGTTCTCCTTTAAAGATCATAGCGAGATGGCCTTTGTTAATTTTAAGCAGTGTCTTTTGAACATCTCATCCTGGATGACAGAGAACTGCTTGAAATTAAACACAGATAAAACTGAGGTCTTGGTTTTGTAATCAACCCATTACCCCACGGCCAGAGCTCTGGTGGCCGGTTGAGCTGAATCCGCCTCCTCTCCTAGCTACCTCTACCACTAATTTGGGCTTCAAGTTTGATACACAATTGTCTAGCAAAGTGCAAATTGCCCATGTTTCAGGGCAGTGTTTTTGGAAGTTGAAGGCTCTACTGAGTTTTCTTCACTATCTTCCTATGGACTGCAGGAAGACTGTGGTGCACGCATTGGTCACCACCCAACTTGACTATGTGAACAGCCTTTACATAGGACTCCCTGAGCATCTACACAGAAGGCTGCAGATTATTCAGAACACAGCAGCTAGACTTGTGTGGAACGCGCAAATGCGTCACCACATAACCTCCCATCTGCTCAGTCTTCACTGGCTACCAGTGAAAAGAAAAGTAGAGTACAAAGCTCTCACTTTGGCACATAGAGCAATGAACAACACTGGTCTGCATTATCTGAGGCAAAGACTTTTCTGGTCATTCCACGATTTGCAAAGGCCAGGACCAGAGGTCGATCCTTTTCGGTTAAAACTACCACTTTGTGGTACTCTATGCCGGAACATCTAAGGAAGATCAACTCTGAATAAATGTTTAGGAAAGCATTAAAAACATGGCTCTTTGCTCCTCTCTAATTCATCACTACCGGTTCCCATGCCAACTAGCACTACTAGCGCCGGGGCACCTCCGTTGGATGTAGCCGTGTGCTTTACAAGATATCTATTATTAATATTATAATTAGTGGGTTCAGAATTTTGCACTGTCATTCCAAGCACATCTCTCAGTATTCATGAGAGGATTGTTCACATCAAGAGTAGCATAAAGGTATTAGAAAATATTATTTATGTGTTAGACTTGAACAGAAGTGTTATTTGGTATTGGATAAGTGGAATATTTGGGAAATGGAAAATGAAGGTTTTTTAAATGGTTATAGCAGTGATTCTTATTGTATTAGCCCTTTATATTTCGAATATGCAGTGTTTGTACATCACCAAAAAAGCTTGTTTCAATAAAGGCATTACACATGCTTATTCACTTGATATTGTTGAGGATGATGATAAAAAATGTAACAATGAAGAATTCAATGGTGAAGTGATTTAGCTGTTTGCTATCGAATTCGTATACGTTTTCCTCCCACAGTGAAAACGGGGGGCCTGGTGGCGTGACATTTTCATACACCTTTCTGTTTATATTAACAAGTGTGGCGTTGTTTTAATATCCGCTTAAAGCGCACCAAAGCCTAGGCATTATTGGACATTTACTTGTATTGTAATTGCACTGCTATATTGTTATCCTGTGTTGTATGCTTCACATTTAGCCTAAATGTTCTAGTAATCATCACCTTGTCCTGAAGCCCCTAAGGAATAGCTTAAAACACATAGTTGAAGCAAATATTTGAATAAATCTGTAAGAGGAAGGCGAAGCAACATCAGACCTAACTCTAGCAATCAAAACATACTTAATCCAACTTTATATATGAATAAATCAATTTGTGGCATGCATGTATGTGTTATAAACAGTGAAGTTGATCAATTAGCAGTCATGTTAATGCAATACTTAAAACATGACAGGTTCAATTGCGGCACATATAGGTCCAGCACTAAAACAATAATCCAATGCACAATTTTATGGTGCATAAAAGCTCTGGCATTGTTCAGTGTCCATTAGTTTGCTTGAGTTGTTTGCAAGTTGGCAAGTGCTTCTCTGTGGAGTACGATGCTTCTTGCCAGTTCAGCACTTATATGCACAATAGCATTATGCAATGAATTTTTGTTAACATAGTTCCAACGGCACAGTGTTCGGTGGCTCATACAATAGATATAATTATAACAGATTCAATAAAAACAACTATGGGCTGCTAAGGAGTTACACATTCAGAATCCATTATATATATATATATATATATATATATATATATATATATATATATATATCTGAGTTCCCCTTGCCCCCCACTCGTCGGCAAGAGTCACAGCACAGCAGCAGTAAGTTTTCCACAGCTTATTCTTTATTTACACACCATGTGTAGGATATAGTTAATCAAAAAACGGTATATATATATATCCTATAGATTAGGCTCTGTTCGACGGGTTGAAGCGGTGCTTTTCAAAGGTGCAGGATCCCTTGGTTGAGCCAAACCGCTACCTATTAAACACACATCCTCCCAGACAGGGGGAACCAGGGTCGCACTCCCATAGATGTTTTGCAATTTTTCTTTTTCTTTTCTTTAGCTCATAGCCCAAGTGAAGGCCACAGACCAACGCGTTTCAGTCTGAACATAAGACCTTGAACACAATCCTAGTTTGCGCTCAACAAACAATCAGTAAAATACTTTTTTGAATTCTCTAGGTCATTTCCGGTCAGTTAGTTTTGTTGGGAACTTCTAAGCATTGTGGGATATGTAGTCCCGCAAGAGTAATTTACTTTTCCTCCAATTTACAGTGCCAAAATATGTGCATAACGAAAACAAATTAATATAGAAGTGAAAAGGTGAGAAAGTACATCAATACAATCAATACTGACCATCATATTAATGGGATATAAAGTCACTGGCATTCTATATGGTCATTTGATACATTTCTGCCAATTTCTCAAAAATAAAACCCCTCCAGTGGGGTAATTCCGACCAATCCATTTTTCTTACTTTATGTTATTAAGTCTTTACCTCATATGATCCCATTAAATATAATTTCTGTTCAGATCATTAAGTAGATACATGCTTATTTCTCAAGATTTGTGATTGTGCAAATTTTTCCTGTACGGAGCTTTTTAGGAATGACATATGAATATGTTTAATCTTTTAATCTTCTCTGGGGAAGGGGTCTGGGTTTAGATGGTGTACCAGCTGATGTCTTCATTAATGACAAAGTGCGGTGGGTTAGATATATATTTCTTCTGGGAAATGCCATTGCGAAGGGATCGGTTGTCCCGGACTTATGGAAGGGTGCGATTATCATACCCATATATAAAAAAGGGGATCGGTCCCTACCTGCCAACTACAGGCCGACAAGCTTGATTGCCACGTTCAAAAAGTGATAGGTAGGATGGTGGTTAATAAATTGATGGACTGGGTTGACGAGAATAATGCCCTGTCCCCTTATCAGGCTGGTTTTCGGCGGGCCACCAGTACAATTGACCAGGTGTTTCGTTTCACTCTGTTACAGTGGGGGACAGTGGTGCTAGGCGAAGGCAGTCTGTATGTTGCTTTTGTCGACCTGCGGGCTGCCTTCGACCTGGTATCAAGGAGAAAGCTCTGGGCAGTTGTGAGTGAAATAGGTCTCTCGGCCGAGTTACTTACCCTGATTATGAGGTTGCATGAATGCAACTTCGCCAAAATCCAATGGGGCACGCATGGGGAATCGTCTGATGACTTCCCGGTCGAACGAGGAGTGCGCCAGGGGTGCGCAATGGCTCCCCTGCTTTTCTCATTATTTATAAATGGGATTGTGGCTCGAATGCTGGACGCCAGTGTAGATGCGCCATCGCTGGCGGGCCTCAGGGTTCCGATCCTGATGTTCGCTGACGATACGCTAATTCTATCCAAAACTCCAGGCGGTCTGCAGCGAGCTCTGAACATCTTTGATTCTTTTTGCGGGGAGCATGGCCTGGAAGTGAATGTGGGTAAAACCAAACTGATGGCCTTTGCACCAAAACGTAGCCCCAGGCCGAAAATATTTCTGAACAATTGTATGCTAGAGGTGGTTACCGTTTTCACCTATCTTGGGATTCAGATAACAAATAACTTGAGATGGTCCCAGCATATAGAAATGGCGGTCCTGAGGCACCAACAAATCTCGGGGGCACTCCGGGTGGAGCATAAAAAATCCAAGTCGAAACCAATAAAACCTGTTCTGGCAGTGTACGAGGCAAAGGCTCTTGGGTCTGCTCTATACGGGGCAGAGCTGTGGGGCTTTGGGAAGCTTCTCCCCCTGCAGATTTCTGAGAATACGTTTTTTAGGGGAATTACAGGACTCCCGTAGAGCACCCCACTGATTCCCCTTAGTCTCGACCTGGGGAGGAGAGCAGTTGGTGACCTGGTGAGATTGCGCCCGATTCTCTACTCGAGAAGGCTCTGGACTTCCCCGGAGATTCAGCATTATGCAGAGGGGTTTTTAGCCATAATAAATGCTGATATCTTTCACAGGATAGAATGGCTAAAAAATCTCAAATCATCCCTATATGATCTTGGCCTTTCAAATTTATGGGACAACCCAACGGGGGAGCTTTTTCCAAGCAAGAAAGAGATTAAAGATCTTTACTGGGATTATGTAGCAACAAAAGTGTGGAGCAAAACTAAGTCTGATTCCATGACGGGGCGCTTTGTGGAAGCTAAACTGTACCCATTTTTGGAACTCTATTGGGATAGTATAACCAATCCTGGGGACAGGAAGCTCTTCTTCCAGTTAAGATCAGGTGCCCTTCCATTGCGATCACTGACAGGTAGGTGGAGGAGCTCCTCCACCCTACATTGTCCAGCTTGTGGTGCACTAAATGAAAGCATAGGTCACTTTTTATTCATCTGCAAGGCCTACGACATCCCGAGGAAAATTTGGTTAGTCCCTGCCTGTAAAAATCTAGGGACATCTAGGGGAGTAGAGGCCTTACGAATCATTTGTACCTCTACTTATATGCCTGTAGTTTTAGCAACAGCAAAGTACTTGGGTTGGGCATGGGCTATTAGACGGAGGGCTGTTCCCAAGAGTATTTCGAATGGAGCATCTTCTCTGTTACCCATGTAATTATATATCAAAGTTTATATGTCGTCGTTTTTAATTGTGTATGTTTGCTTAATCTTTTTAAATCGTTGTATCTAACGAGGAAACAATTGTTTAATCTTGTATTTTAAATGTATGTTTGTGCTTTTATGAGACTAATCCTCGAATAAAGCTTTTGAAACGGTTATTAAGTCTTTACCTCATATGATCCCATTAAATATAATTTCTGTTCAGATCATTAAGTCGATACATGCTTATTTCTCAAGATTTGTGATTGTGCAAATTTTTCCTGTACGGAGCTTCTTAGGAATGACATATGAATATGTTTAATCTTTTAATTGCGATGTTATCTATAGGTGTATGAACAGTTCTTCACTTTGATTTAACCCATTGGGTGTCAGCGTTCTCAAATTGATGATGTGGCTTGATTCTTTATGGCATAAAATTCTTTCCCTGTTGCCACCATGATCATTCTGTGGCACTGTTTCTATCCCGTAGAATTTCACCAGTTTCCAATTGCTCATGTGAAGTTGCTCCATATGTTTTCCCACTGTGTTTGTTTTATCCTTATTGATGGTTGCCCAAACATGTTCCAGTATCCATTTTTAAGCTCGCAAATTGTGCTGCCTACATATTTAAGTTGGCACGGACATTCAATCACATATACTGTGAACTGACTCTTGCAAGTAATTAGTTCTTTGATTTTCCACATTTTGTTATTGGTTAGTTTGATTTCCGTTGTAGGTTTGGCGATTTGACAGACCTTGTAGTTGTGACACATGATAAGCCCTATGTCTTTAGCCACTGATCATTTTTTTGTTGGTGTTTTTTCCTTTGCAGTGGCTATGAACTAGACGATCTTTCAAATTCCTGGCTCTGCGATATGTGATAGTTGTGTGTTTTCCTACAAGTTTTCCCACAGTATTGTCCAACTGTAGAATCTTCCATTTTTTTCTTAGGATTTTGATTATCTCTTTGGACTCTTTCGAGAAATTCATATTCATCCTTATGGGTTCCGGTCCTTCAGTCTCCCTTCTCTGTTTGGGGATCAGACAGTCTTCCCTTGATCTTTCATTTGATTTCCTCAAGCATCCTTTCACTCTGCTTTTATTATACTGCCTTTGTTCAAATCTTTCAGCCGTCGCTTCACTGTGTTTTTGCCATTCTTCCTCTTCAGTACAGAGTCTACGAATCCTCAAGAATTCACTGTATGGTATACTTGAGATGAGAGAGGGTTGGTGGACACTCATAGCTTCTAGTGTGGCATTCATAGCTGTTATTTTTCGATGTAGGGTTGTCTGTATTTGGTTATTTTTGATATACACTTCAGTGTCCAGGAAAATGACCCTTTCTCCACTGATCTCATAGGTGAATTTAAGGTTTGTTACACTTGTGTTTAAGATTTTAAAATACTCCTGGAACTCAGACTCTGTGCCATCCCAGATGATTAGCAAATCATCTATGAAGAGCGTCCACATGACGTAGCCCCAGGAATTTATTTGCAAATTTGTCATTTTGTGGATGCCAAGCGACTTCTTTTTCCCACCACCTCATTGCCAGGCAGGCGTAGCTGGCGCTGAAGGAAAATCCCATTGCCGTCCCCTTGTTTTGGCGGTATATCTCCTCGCCGAAGACAAAGATGTTTTGTGTCAAGCATATTGAGATCAATTTCAGTAACATCTTGTTATGGTCACTATAATGGATGTTTCTATCCTGTAGGAAAAATTCACAGGCTCTTATGCCCATTTCATTCTCTATCCATACTAATATTATAAAGAGAGATCCCAAACCTTTGAGGCGGGTAATCTCAGTAACCACAGCACCAATCACAACACCCAATACAGCGTTGGAAAGGGCAGTTGCAGCAGAAGGACATAGGCTATGCAGACGGCCACCATATATTTTTTTTCTTTTTTTCGCAGAGTTTTATATAGCGCGAACTTGACCCGTACTGAATCAGGTATCAGAGTGCTTTACATAGCACCAGTTACGTTACATGAGGACACACTTTCATTTTTTTTAGGCACGGGGAGATTAAGTGATTTGCCCAGAATCACAGGATGTTTGGCGTTGTTACCAAGACTCGAACCCAGATCCCCAGGTCCGAGGTCGAGCGCCTTAGCCGTTAGGCCAACTCCTCTATACATTTTAAAGGTAAAAGAACCGTGCCAGCAAAGTAGTCCCTTGTGGGCGTGTCTACGTTGTGCTGTTGCGTGAATTACGTTGCTGCGCAGCATCAAGGGGCACGCTGGGGGCGTGACACGCTGGGGCGTGAGAAATGCTGGGGGCGTGAGTCCGGCCTTAATGCAATGTGAACGCAATTGCGCCGCATCAAGGGGCATGCTGGGGGCGTGAGAAACGCTGGGGGAGTGTGCTACGTTCCACCCTTCATGCCATGTGGGTTGTACATTAATCATAAGATCGTCTGCTGTGGCCGTGTGCTGGGGCGTGACAAACGCGTTCACCTGAAGGCCTGGTAAGTAACGTTACTGCAGCCTCTCCTGCGCGCTGTTACTGAACTCTCTCATTCAACGAAATTACACGCACCTGCTACCATCAACTAAGGCTATAGCCGGGCTCAGGCGGCGGATCAGTACACTAATTACATGCGCCTGATAACATCAACCAGGGCTGCAGCTGGGCCTCAAGCGGGGGAACACGGGCTTGCTAACATGAAGGAGGCCTGCATCTGGGCCTCAAATGGGGGAACACGCAAATGAGCGTGTCTGCGGGGACAATTACTGCAGCCTCTCCTACTCACTGTCACTCAACTCTCTCATTAAACAGATTTACCCACGGCTGATAACTCTCTCATTCAACAACATTACACGTGCCTGCTAACATCAACCAGGGCTGTAGCTGGGCCTTCTCTGTCCCTATTCTAATGAAACAAAAAATGTTGTCTACCGCGAGATTTTAAAACAAAATTGCCCTTGCCAAATACACACATTACACACATTCTATTTCATACCCGGTCAACGTCGGGACGGGCTGCTAGTATATTTATATAGAGGGATATGACATCCATCGTGACGAGCTTATATGTTTCTTGCCAAGGTGTATTTTGTAGATATCTTAGTAGGTCATTGGTGTCCTTTATATACAAGTTTAGTTTGGTCACATAGGGCATTTAAAAGTGGTCAATGTAGTTAGCAATTGGCTCCAGAAATGAGCCGTTGGCAGATAGAATTGGTCGTCCATGTGGTTTTTTCGAGTCTTTATGCAACTTAGTCAGGAAATAAATGGTTGCTGTTATTGGAAAATGTACAGTAGGATATTTCCTTTCTTCTTCATCAATGAGGTTGTTTAATGACCATTCCAAAAGTTTCTTATCCAATTCCCTTTTAATGTCGATAGTTGGGTTAGTTTTAAATTTTTCATAGTATTCCAGGTCTTTCAATTGACGATGTGCCTCTGTGACATAGGCGGTGGGGTCCCAAATCACCACATTGCTGCCTTTGTCTTCGATTTTAATTTCAATTTGTTTGTTCATGGTAAGGTTCTCCTGAGCTTCTCTCTCTAACTTAGTTAAATTGTCCGTATACTTAGATCTTTTTAATTTGTATATGTCTTGGATTACTGCTTCCTGAAATAAATCCACCTTATTACCTTGTACGAGCTGGGGGTAGAATTTTGAATTCGGTTTCTTTACACTCAGTCCTGCACCCACTTGTGTACATGCTGTTTGAAGGGATATTTTCTCCTCCTCATTTTCCACATTCAGATTTAACTGGGTTAGGAAATTGTCTGACTCTTTTGCTGACAAGCTTGATACTGGTTGTGTAATGGACTTAGTATGTTTCTGCATTTCCTTATTCTCACTGAAAACCTTTGCAAGTTTAATTGTTCTCATATGTTTATACAGGTCAATTCTTAACTGTGCCAGATCCATCTGTTGCGTTGGACAAAAATGTATACCACGTTTGTGTAAGGATTTTTCTGCATCCATCATTATTCTCTTAGAGAGATTTACCACTTGCAGTTCGTCTGTTGATTTTAATGGTTTTGCCTTTGCCGCATGCTTCTCGTTGTGGTTCCTATCTTCTCTGAAGTCTCGCTTGTATCTTTTTCCTCTTCTCTTTGATTTTTTGGGGGCCATTGATGCCCTCGTCCTCTCCCCCTTTGTTGCTGTTGGCTCATTCGATTCTGTTTCCATTGTCTTTGTTGCAGCATGAGACACATGTCTCCTAAAAAGTAAGTTTAGTAGAGTCTGCTGATGCTTCATTTTCCCCTTTGCTTGCTTCTGTTGATGTTAAAGAGGAGAAGCTACTAGAGACACCCGTTTGTTGAGTGTGAACTTGTAGTGTAGTTCCTATTATCCCAATAGGCTCTGCGCATTGGAATAATACCTTCAATAGTATAGGCCTAGACCAGACGTTAACTAGGTCTACTACTGTCGATATTAGACTTAAAGTTTTGGGTTTTGCCAGCTAGCTCAGAGTTCACTAGAAACTTTCTCGAATAGGCAAGGAGGAGTTGAACCTCCCTGGATAGACAAGAAGGGATTTAGTTTCTGACAACCATAGAACATGACAACTTTGCTCTCCCCTAATCAAGAGTGTATCTCTAGAGTCGTGTGAAAACAAAAGACGACTTATTTTACTCAGTCAGTACGTGCATTCTTAGTCTCACCAGATTGTAGAGAAAAGGAAGAGACGGGCGTGTTCAATAAAAGATGTTATTTATTGATCAGTCTCTTTTCTCATACAAGAGAAATGGATCGATATTATTGCAATACTTATGGTTAAGTAAAGTGCATACAATAAAAGCAGAAGTATAAAATAATACTGTAAAAACATTGATATGGTTTCTAAGCCATATGAAGGTTTAAAATGAATAAAATGAATACATACACATTTACATTTGACTAATCGTACTCAACTGGTGTTTCTAACTACGCCTACCCCGTGTACCTGACCTAAGCCTAATACGTGGGCGGGAATAGAAAGTTATAGTTTAAGTTAAGTTTGTTTTGCCAAGTGACCGACTAAAGAATTCTCTGCAAGGGGTTATTCAGTTCTGTACCTGGAATCTAGGATGAATGAGGGATGGTATCTCTCGTCTCTGGTCTCGATATTCCAGGCTGCCTGCGAGGGCTACCCGGAAGCGCCGGAGCTGGATTTCTCGGCAGGAGAAAGCAGTGTCTCGTTCTCAGCGCGTCAGGAAGGCGGGGCTGCGCCAGCGGGGTCTGCTCTGCTCTGGGCTTCGGCAAGTCTGGCTGCTCCGATCTCGTCACCACCGCGTGTGTTTGCATAGGGCAATATCGGTAATATTTATACCTTTAAGGTGCCGAGATTGACGTAAGGATGGACATAGATACGTCAATAAGGATGTCATACGACCTGGTCGTTAGCACATTCTTTTGCTGAAGTTCTCGGTGAAATCAAAACAATGGCCGCAGGGTTTTTCCCAGGTCTGTCATAGGTTTGATTTGTTTTGAGAACTCCGTATGCCTTATCAGGGGCTGGAGGAATATCGCTTGTCTAATTAGATGGCAAGCGTTATGACCTAATCAGATAACACGTTCCTGTGCCGTAGTGTGGCTTTATCAGATAACGGTTCCTGCATCATGGGGGTTTTCTGCCTCATGGGATGGCTGCTAGTTAACTTGTTAACCAGAATAGGGTCAGGAATAGGGGGATCGATACAGAACCTATAGGAATACATCACAAACTAGGACAAGGGGGTAACAAACGCCCCCGCAGCCCCCGCGTTGCGGGGGGGCCACGCGGGGCCCCGTGCTCCAGGGGGCCCCGCCGGGCCCCTGACTTAACATATGTGCCGCACTGCCTCACAGACTAGTAGGCTCTGACAAATGGTGCGCAGCGCGGGCCCCGGCCGGGGCCCCAGCGAGCATTTGAAATGGTGCGGCACGGGGGTCCCACCCGGGGCCCCTGTGAGTCTTTGAAGTGGCCGGTCGGGGCCCCTGTGAGTCTTTGAAGTGGCCAGCCGGGGCCCCTGGGAGTCTTCGAAATAGTGCGGGGCCCCGGCTGGGGCCCCTGCGTGAGTCTTCGTAATGGTGCGGGCAGGGGGCCCCCGGCTGGGGCCCCTGCAAGTCTTCGAAATGGTGCGGGGGCCCCCGGCCGGGGCCCCGAGAGTCAAGTCAGTTGAATTGTGAAATTCGAAATGGTGGTGGTGGGAGGCCCCGGCCGGGGCCCGTCAGCCGTGAGCCTGAGGCACCTATGTTGTTGTCAGAGTCAGACTCTGGGCCCCGGACGACGGGGCCCTGCGGCTCGAGGACTGTGTTGGTGCGGTCAAATTGCGGGGCGGGCCCCGGCCGGGCCTGTGATGGTGACAGTAATTTAAACTGACGCCAGTCTCACTCTGGCGGCTGGCCTCTTGATGCATCATGCATGCAGGCAGGAATGGGTCAGGACAGGTACGGCCCGGCCGGGCCCCTGAAATTATACAAAATAGTAGGCGGGCCTCGTCATGGATGGGGCAGGGGCCCGGGTGTGACGTGCATTATCCCAATCCCATATGAGTATTAGGTAGCCCCGTGGATGTTTAGTTATGCGTTATAAAAAAGTTATATAAACATAACATATCAACACCTGCACACTGTTAAAGGAGCAGCCGATAACTCCCCCACCCGCTAAACTTTTCCTCATACAATTCCCTGCCCCTCCAAAAGACAAGAGTAGGGAAAAATAGCGTTTTATTTGGTGTATCTATCTGCCTACAGTGCTTATACCATGCTGGTTCTTCCTGACGTGTACAATTTTTACATACAAAGGCATGGATACAAAGGGTTAAATTCATGCATGGAGATCATATATTAAGTATAAGACTACTGAGCCTAGTGGCTTTCTTAATAGTGCACACTGTGACTGACTGACACTGACTGCGGGGCCCCGACTGGTGACAACTGTCTCTCGTCGTCGCGATTCTCTGGAGAACTGTGCTCGGCAGCGTGCCCCAGCCGGCGCTCTGATGCAATTATAAATGGTGCCGGGGCCGCCCTGGCCTGAGCAGTTATTATTGTCCGTCGATGAAAATGGCGGCAGACAGGGTGGATGCGCGCGGGCGCGCACACACTTGTTTACTCCCCAAGAGTCCTGTGTCCTGACTTTCACTTTCCGCCGCGTATGCGTGTGCCCTCATTACATTTGTCTGCACAGGGGTACAACACATGCGCAATCGCCGGCGGCGCAATGAGCTCACACGCAAATGTGTGGCATCAGGGGCGCGCATAGCCATAGTCAAGAGAAGACAGAGCCAGGCCCACCCACACTTAGGACTGTCCGTCCAAAGTCCGTCACCGGCGGGGCCTTTTTCCATAATTTAAATTGCCCGGCCCCTTCCTGGCTAGCCTTGCACTGCCCCCCCCCCCCCCCCAGCCCTTGCCTGCCTTCAAGTTCTGCCCGGTGGCGGTGCCCGCCTTTTGCCCATCACCTGCGCTCGCCTCGCCCCGCCCTAGAGTCTGAGCTGCAGCCTCCTCAGGCCAAGTCCAGCAGCAGGCCCCCTGCCCAGGCCCTCAGGTGAGTGAGTCTCCTCTGCTTCAGTTCACACACGGTCTGAGTAAAGTTGACCCCGAATACGCAGCACTGCAGCAGCCAGGGGGTGGTTCGGTTCGGGCCGGGGTGGGGAGGCGAGGAGGACCGTGACCGTCGTCGGACTGTTAAGGTAAGAGGGCAAGGGGTCACTAGTCTCCGCTTGCAGAAAAGCCCTGCGCAGTTGATTTTGGTTCCTTTTAATTTACAGCACGCCACATCTTGGATCAGTAAATAGATAACATAGCTGCCAAGGTTTCAAATTGCGATGTGTGACATTTTCATATTTTCAGTATAATTACGAGTGACATTTGAATGACTATGAGTGACATTTTCTTGTGAGCGAAATCATGCAATTAATAAGAAATTACACCCAACGAGAAACTAAGCACCAGACATAAAAGAAAGATCGTAGTCTAAGAAGGGGAGAGCAGAGTTATAGGAATAATGAGAGTGCTGTCATCCTTCTGATTTACCAGAACCCCGACTCGATATCACTGCAGAACATCCATTTCGTGGAGTGGGAAGTAAAGACTGTGGGTGTGGTGGGAAAGCTTGGATCCTTGTAAATCACAAGTTGTAACCCCCGATAGCATTGGGTGTAGGGAATGAGAAAAAGAGGGCTGGCTGGCAAACTACATAGGTTTTGTGGCCATTTCCAGTGACAAGATCGATCTGTGTTAGATCTTTCACAATTCGATATTTTGCACTTTTTTTGTTAAAAGGTAATGTTAGGTTGCAATTCGTAAACTACTGATATTTCCATTTTTAAATGGTGTCTCCCACTAATAGAACTACAATGCAAAATAAATAGGTGGACATGAGTTTACCTTGAAGTGAAAGGGCAGCAATGCGCTGAGTGTGAGCTCCCGATCGTCCATGATGCAACTTAAAGGCTGCAGACGGCACGTACCCAGCACTGAATTTGGCCAAGACAACCTGACAGACAGCTGAAGCACACACTTAAAAGTCCCAGCCTGGCCCCCTGCCAAAAGCCTCAGTGGCCGGCGCAGAATTACACCGACTGGCAGGCACTGATTATCTCGTGTTAGCCTACGCACTTAAAAAAATAGATTTTTTTGCAGATTATCATTTAAAAACTCTGGCACACACTGTCTACATGACACTTGCATGTGAGCCTTGGCAATTTGGTTTTACAGGCCAGCCACCTACATCCTTAAGGTCCTGACCATTCACTCCCTCTGCAAAAGTGCGTCGGACACCCCAGCCCGAGCTTAGACTCCCTCACTTAAGCGCCTCAGCAGCAGGAACAGCTAAGCTGCACTGTGTGGGCTCCAGTGGCCGCTGGGGCCCGTTGGGTTGAGCGCGGCGGTCAAGGGCTCATTATTATGATTTGCAGCATTCTTAGCCAAGCAGGCTTCCCACAAAAGTGACGTCCTGCAGCATGTGCCGATTGGACACTGCCTCCTGACTTCAGAAAGAATGCTGTGCCACCGCTCCGGATATCTTCTTCAATGTGGCAACCAGTGAATTAGCAGCAACTACCCAGCCTCCAAGGCTGTCTGGAGCAGCGCGCTGCCATTCTTATATTCTAGTGAGCATTACCAGCACTACTGAAGCTTGACAGCAAGGCAGGCGCTGTGCCTCTTATGCGTGATTTAGCATTTAAATGTTGGAGGTTTCAAAGCAAAATATGCTAGATTTCTGGGTGGTAGGGCAAAGTGGTACATGGTGGGCCACGCCGCGGGGGGGGGGGGGCAATGGTGGGCCGTGCCATGGGGGGCCCCCTCCATGTGCTTTGCAGGGGGGCCCCCTCAGGTTTCGTTACGCCACTGAACTAGGATCGTGATCAATGTCTTATTTTAAGACTGAAAAGCATTGGTCTGTGGACTTCACTTGGGCTATGAGCTAAAGAGCTATAGAAAATAAAAATTGCAAAAGATCTATGGGAGTGCAACCTGGTTTCCTCCTGTCTGGGAGGATGTGCATATATATATATATATATATATATATAAAATCCATATTTGTACAGCTCTAACTACTCATCCTTACAGATCTCAAGACACTAGGGGCCTTCATGGAAATTAAGTGAGCTATTGCCCAGAGTCACATGGTGCTGAGCTGCCACCGGACCGGGGATCAAACTGTGAACCCTGTGCTCTGAAGTCAGCTGCCCTGACTGCTGCACTACGCCTATATATATATCTATATATATATCTATATCTCTCTCTCTATATATATATATATATATATATATATATATCTATCTCTCTCTCTCTCTCTCTATATATATATATATATATATATATATATATATATATATATATATATATATATATATATATATATATATATATATATATTCGTTTTATCACTCCCCAAATCAACAGTAGATGTATGCTAATTTTCAAATATTTATAATTTTCAAACACTACATAGAGTAAATTCATTTTCAGGTTTTATAATATATAAATATATATTATTCAAATAGCACATTCCACTAAAACCCAATGTTATGCTGTTGCCGTTTCAACCCTGAAGGAACGTGTCAAAGGGTTGTATCAGGATGTAGCAGCCATTTGTGTGGGGAATAAGTACAAAAAAGAGTGCCCCATTATTGAGAATAAAATTATAATATACATTTTTTCATTGGAAGACCATGAGTGCTTTTTAGGTTTCGACCTGGCGAAGGCACGCAGTGCCCCGCCATGGCGAAATCTTTTGTTTAGAGTATGTGGCTTGGGGATCCGCCCTCTGTTCCATTGGCTAGCTCCATAAATGGAGGCTAGCCATTGGAACAGAGATCTGTCCGTCAATTGCGGAGCAGATTCGGGGGCGTTCCGGCCATTTTTACTCATCCTGCCCCTTCTGACAACGTCATGCGGCCGTGGGCGGGGTTTATTTTTTTTTGCTCGTCGAGGTTTGTTATGGCCATTCCGCTGCCGACCGAAGTCCAGGTGAGTTGCTTTCAGCATCCATTCCCCTTAACGTAATGCACTGCAGCGTCAGCTCTGTCCCATTGATACGTGACTCTTGCTTCTGCTGCAGCGTCCGCTCTGTTCCATTGATCCGTGACTCTTGCTTCTGCTGCTAGGAACATCCCCGTGAGCGCGCCCTACAGCTGCCAGTAGCATGTTTTCCGGCAGCAACTGCTAATAGCCAATACCAGATCCCAGGAGCGGATGCCTCCGGGCCATGGTATCGATCTATATCTGCGTATCAGAAACCCCTCACATCGGAGTTTCCATTCTAACCTTTCCTACGGCGGAATCGCCCAACACGTCAATTTCCATAACTAAACACTTGAAAAGTTTCACCGTGATCTCCCCCGTATTTTCATCGCTTTCAGTGACATTTTTACTTCCCCTACTTTCAGAACATTTCCTTTTTTTTCTTCGCAGGCGCCGGGAGCCCCGCTGCCCCCTTTATTTCATTCTGTGTTTTTGGCAGCAACCTTTTTTTTCGCCCTCGTGGGCTCGCCCTCTGATCGTTTTCGTGTTAGCGCGATTCCTGTTTTCCTAAATTGTAGCCGAGGAGATCCCCCCGCCCCCTGCCTCCTCCCCCCTCTTTTTTTGGCCGCACCAGGACGTCCGGTATGGCAGCAGATCTTTATTTTTTTGGAATCTTTCAAGGTGCTGGAAGGGGGAGAAGAGATTTTTGTATTAAAGTCTAGCAGTGTTGTGAATGTTCTTTATTTTTTATTTTTTTTGTACATATTTTAGTGTGTAAATATTTTTTTTAATTTTGTTGGTGTTGTGTACGGCAGCGATGAGCACACGAGGTGAAGGAGCCGGTCTAAAAAGAAAGCAAATCACTGTATTCCACAGCACACCATTTGCTCACACTTCGACAAGGCTTATAACAAGATCACACACACAGCCCTTAAGGACATGCAAATATTGCATGTCACTCAATATCTCTCAGCGCATCTGGTTATACTAGCCGCAGACACAGGCTGCACTCCCCATTGAATGACTACCACCAGCACACACCGCCGCTCCACTCCCAGCGGTGTGCTGCGCGGCGTGCACTGGCCGGACTCCCCACAACAACCCCACACCGCATGGCTTCTCCCGTCACCGTGCTGGCAGGCATTGTGCACGCGCATCCGCTGGCGTCTCCCCCTCTCTGGGAGCCCTGTCTCCTATCAGACGGGTATGGCTCTCATGGCTCTCCTATCTTCCCGTCCGTACGTAAATAATTTCCCTTGATGAGCTGTCCAATTATCCACATCGCAATAGAAAGCGTCCGTCACTTGTTCTCTGTCTTGTTCCTGTTTGCTCTTCTCCAGACGGCCCTCTCCCCTTTCACAGGCCACGAGCTCTCCTTCTTTGAACCCACACCCTGAGGTCTGAGGGTAGCGCCTCCTCCAACCTCACATTAATCCCACCTACCGTTTCATGAACTTTCACAACCCCCACTTCTGAGCACACCTGACTCCGCCAAAGAAACACGAACAGCTGCATGGGGCGGTTCCTTGTGAGCACGGGGCCTGTATCAAGAACAAAACAACATGACAACTGCACTAACCAGTACACTTGAGTTTAAGAGCAAAGTGCTGCTCTGCATAAAGCGCTTCAAAACCTCGTCAGGGAGTCTAAGCGCTATATATATGAACTTACAATACAAAGAGGAGAGAGGGCGGAGCTGCTCTCGGCAGGGGGTGACAGAGCTGCTCAGGGGGTGTCAGAGCTGCGCAGGGGGGTTCAGAGCTGCTCTGTGTCAGCTGTGCTGTCCCTGCACCGTGTTACCTCTCCACAGCGCCTTGCGGAAAGGTTTGCGTTGGGATCTTCTGTGAGGCATGTTTGGGTGTTTACTGTCTGTAGCGCTGCGACAGCCGCCTACATGTCTCGTGTACATTGTGTAGGGTGCGTGTGTGCGTGCGTGTAGGATGCCTGTGGAGTGTTTTCTGTTTGAAGTGCTCCGATGCATGTTGAAGTGCAGCGTGTCTTGTTGGCAAGAATGCTACGTTGTGCAGGTTCTCACAGTACGTCCTGCGGGCTGCAGGGGGCGCTCCAGGCCTTCACACGAGCCCCAGATGGATGACTGCACTGGGCTGCTGCTTATTGCTGAAGGCACTAACATTCAAGAATATGTCACATAAACGGAAAAGCGCTTATTTACAGGCTAACTAGAAAAGAAGCAAATACGCTGTCCTGCAAACGTAAGTTAAGGATCACATTCGTTTTTCAACACATTTAGCAACAAATGTGTAAAATTATGACAAGGTTTCTCAAAAATTCGAAAAGTGTATTTCATTGACAGGCAGAGACGTAACACCTTAGAACATCAGAATAGATAAGTGCATTAAGAAGAATTTTATTTAAATAATGATTGTTTCCAAAAATGAGCGTAGAAATATCCATGCCTCCTCACACCCTGACAACAACACCAATAGTGAATTAAGAGGCACGTCACTTGCCACGTGGAGCCGTCCTGGTGTCCAGAGTTCTCATTATATATGGACAACATTACAGTTTATTAACCCATACACAAGAGGTCTGTGCAGCATAAACCCTGAACTCATGGGTGGGTGTGTGTGTGTGGGGCTCTGGGTGTGTGTGTGTGTGTGGGGTTCTGGGTGGGTGTGTGTGGGGGGGCTCTGGGTGGGTGTGTGTGTGTGTGTGTGTGGCTCTAGGTGTGTGTGTGTGGTAGTAATTGCTGTCTGCTGAGCTCGTCCATAGTGTACAATAGGTCTCACATTACGAGAGATTAAGCTAATGGCAACATAAATGACAATACCAACACATAAATACAAATTTTGTCATTTACAATGCCAATAGCTCTAACTTTTCCAAAGTCGATACCATTGCATTGTAAATGCTTGTTTGTAGTTGTTGTGAAAACTATTTTTAAACAGGCAGGCTGTTTGATGAATAAAATGTAGCCTCACGTGAAAGAACAGAAACCTCCTGCTAGCCATATGTTAATAACTGTTACAAAATATCCAGAGGGATTAATTGAAAACAAGTCACACTGTGACAGACTGTACTGGAAAGTATCAATGCGATCATAGCAACAAACTAGCGAGGAAGAACGCATCCCTTCTGTACAATACAATGGAGACGCAGATTAAAGCCATTTCAATGTCAGGTACACACCAAAGGTCAAGTTTCCCATTGTTAAAATGTAACCGTTTATAATCTATGAATAATTCAGTAGCATGCACAATGCTGGGAATGTTTCCATCTAACAGATGTAATAGTGTTTATTAATGAATTACCAGTATAACCCGTACAGTTATTCCTGATTAGCGCTGAGGTCCATTGGTAGCTGGAGGAGCCCATATTACAGTAAGTAACCTAGTGTGAAAAACAGAGCTGCAAATTAGATATATTAATTACTAGCAGCATATAAAATCTAATGGGTCTGTATGTCATTCGAGGATGTATCCCACTTTCACATGTGTTTGTATCATTTAAAAAAAAGTTTCACCACTTCCTCCGTTTGCATCACTGCCTTTGCCATGATGCACCAGACCGATGACGACTGTGTCTCCCAAAATGGAGGCAAACGAGTAATTGAAAGACCACCTATCATCTTATTCATCTGCTCCTCAGCTGCCCACTCAATCACAGGGCATATGCTCTGGCAACTTGGGTGAAACTGGCCCTTGGTTGCTTGTGTTCCAGTTCAAGGAGATCATGGCTTGGCAATTCGGGCCGGAAAGTTCCTGTGTTATGCAGGATCAAGACTGATTTGATCATGGCTGGGCCAAAGTGAGGTGGCATGTTGAGGCAAAAACTATGGGTAGTGCTTCCCTGAGCTATTGCCAGTGGTCAGACTTAATGCAAACAGCCTTCTATCACCTTTTGTGTGTTTCATGTACCACCCTATGTGGCATAGGTATGCCCAGACCTGGGTCACATGCCCACTGTGTCACTGGAACCAAGCTGTACCAAGTTGTTGAGCCCATAACAAGGGCGAAACCAGTCCTGGGAGGGCCCAGATTGGCAGTTTAGGTTGGAATGTTACCATGAGTAGCAGGGTCAAGTCCGATTTGCTTGTGGCTGGGTCCAAACTGAGGTGGCATAGTGAGGAAAAGAATGATGGGTTGGAGTGCTACCCTGAGCTATTGCCAGTGGTCAGACTTTATGGAAGCAGCCTCCAATCCCCTTTTGTGTGTTTCATGGTGCTGGTCCAGTCAGTAACCACCACATTAATTAATCTAAAAGCGTAATGACCTAATTCTAAGTGCATGCAAAGAACTGGGGCAGATATCATCAGCGGATGAAACTGGGTCATATTTTGCACTATGTCAGAATTGTTTCACTTAGCAATCAGGGATAATGTGGGTAAACTGTCTTGTTTCCCGATTTCACAGCATGTCAGTTCCCTTAACACGCTTTGGCTCAGATTTACTACCATTTTGCACCAAGTTCATGTCATAAAAGTGACCCAAACCGATTGCAAAGTGTTCTGTTGGGATCCACTATCTAAAGTAAATCATGGTTTGTGCTGCAAAATGTTGCCTAAAGTAATTAAAAGTAGTGCTATGTGCTACTTTGTGGTACTCTTTATCAAGGTGACGTAGCATGGAATCTCCATAGGCGTTCCCATGCAGCTACTGGTTTTGAGGGAAATCCCTATCTACTAACATGTGTGGACAAAGGTTTACAGGCAACAGTTTTTCCTATTCAAGGGCCCCCAAACACCCCCACTAGACCCCAATGCCATCACATCTACATCACTAATGATAGCTACTGCCTTTTGAAGTGGGCTGTATCTGCCCATTGGTAAAACCATGGGCCCCTATCTTGCCCCACCTGTACCCCACCATTGTTCTGGGAGCCCAAGAAAAAAGTGTCTCTGAGTAGCATAGCCAGTGTGTCATGGGACCCAGTGCAAGGGTGGAAGCGGGTCCCTCAGGCCTCTGGAACCCAGTGCCACTGTACCTGTTGCACTAATGGAAGCTGTGACTTGGTATGTCATCTGCTTTAGTTTCCCCCTCCTCAGGCTATTGCTCAGAGGCCAAAATCAACATTGGCCCTACAACTGTGCACAGGGCCTCAGTGTAATCAGGCACGAGTAACATCCTTTATTGGGATTTAGTTGGCTCCCCACACCACTGAGCCCCGGGACCACTTCTCCTGCAACACCAATTATGCCTACAGCATCGTGTCATCTGACCTCTCCACTGGGCAATCACTCATGGCCTGAGGCCCAAAGCTGGCTATCTGCCTATCTACCTTTGTCTAAACAACAGGAAAGGGAAAAAAGTTCCACATCTCACCCCTGTTGCCCGGACCGTGTTCTCTTCTCCGAAAGGATGACCTGGGTTCTAATGCTGGCTTTTCTTCAGTAAAACCACCATACATGGGGTACAGTGGCTTCTCACACTGCTGGCTCCAGAACAATATCACCTGCTGCACTAATGGTAATGATGGCCCTTTAAACAAAAAAAGCCCCCATATTTTACTCCCTTCCTCAGGACACCACTCTGAGGATGTTAACACAGTCCTGTACAAGATTGCAGCTCCTGTGCAGCAAGGGGAAAAATATATATGTTTTAAAAAGCATTATGGTGTGGGCCACACTAGTTGCTTTTTTTATTTAAAAAAATTTAATTCTGTCTGCATCATTGGGCTTTTAAAAACATTAGTTTTAGCCCATCCTATCTCACCCGTTCTCTTCCCATATGCGTCCTTCTCTCCCACCTTCCCTCTCTCTGTGTTGCCTTGTCCCCCAACCCACTCCCCTGTTCAAAAAATTGAAGAGTGGGTTGAAGGACGAAGCAACACTGATGGAGGGAGAATGAGAGAGAAGGACACAGGTGGGGTACAGGACGGGCGAGAGTGGATAGAGAAGCGTAGGGCCAACTAAGGGAGGGTAGGAGGGGCTTGGGCAAGCAAACGGACAATGGAGGGCAGGCAGGAGAGGATGAGGTTAGTAAACAGGTAAAAGAGGGTGGGTGAAAGGGGTTGGGGTAGCAGACGGACAACAGAGGGTGTGGGAGCTGCTAGGGAAAGCACACAGACAAGGGAAGGTGGGTAAGAGGTGCTGGCAGAAGCACATGGACAACAGAGGGTGGGCAAAAGGGGCCGGGGAACTGCAGGTACAGTGAAGAGTGGACAGGAGGGACTGTGACAGACAGCACATGGACGATGTGCGGTGTCTAGGTGAGAACTAAAAATTCGCTTTCAGATAGTACCACCCGCTCTATGCCATCTCTTTGACGGTGTCCATAGATGTTGCTACTTTACTGTAGGAAAGTGTGTTTCTCTTGCAGTTAACCCCACACCGTTTGCCAGATTTCTGATGCACATTGACTAAGTGTGCCCTGGGTCCCTGCCAATCAGGTTCCCAGTGCCTGTGTTCTATACCTTTGTTGTCACAAATGGCACACCTCTGGCCCACACGTAAGTCCCTACTACTGGTACCAAGGGCCCTGTGAACAGAAAGGGTCTCTAAGATCTGCAGCATGTAATGTGCCACCATCATAGACCCCTCATCAAACACATGCACACTGCCGTTGCAGACTGTGTTTTGTAGGGGTGGGTGGAATTTGCGAAATTGCCTTTCGTACACTTCTGCGAAACGGCACAAAAACTCTGCGAACATGCAAAATTTCACGTAGTCGCAGAGATTTTTTGGGGGCGGGGCTTCTTTGCGAGTTCATAGTGCTTTTCCTACACTACAGCTGCGTAAAGGGCCAGAAGAGTTGCCTCTCCACAGTGACCATGTGTGTGTAACTTTGCCATCGCGCCGAAAGACGCCGGGGTCGCTTGAGTGATCTGTCAATCATAGTGGGTAAAGTGCGGGAAGACGGGGCACACTGCTAGTGTGTGGGGCGGGGCCAAACGGGAAGGCTTCTATGCGAGTTCACATGCTTCTTGTGTTTATAAAAGGTCAGAGACTGATCAGAGCAGCAGATGAAGAGAAAGAAGCTCCTGGTCACAGGAACTGCATGGGGATTGCTCTCGTGAAAGTCAAGGATGCAAAGGCCTCCATCAAGCATCACAGCTCATTTTCGACTGCAGATATGGGGAGAAAGCACACCTGCCCAGCCTCGACAAAGCTCACGATTATTTTGGGCTGATTAATGAGTTACTGAATTTGAGCTTCAGCTTGGGCACTCGTAAGTGCTTCCTGTTGAGGTTTAATTTTTGTGACATGAGCATTGTGCCAGAATGAATCCTGCCCTGCCACCGTTTTGTGCGATACCTCTACTCAACTGGAGTACTTTCTACTGGCTAATCAGTAAGTGCTACCTCGTTGGGTAAATGTATAGTGCTTTTCCTACACTAGAGCTGCGTAAAGGGCCAGAAGAGTTGTCTCCAGTGACCATGTGTGTGTAACTTTGCCATTGTGCCGAAGGGCGCCAGGGTCCCCTGAGTGAGCTGTCCATCCTAGTGGGTAAAGGGCGGGAAGACGGTGCACATTGCTAGTGTGGGGGGCGGGGCCAAACGGGCGGGCTTCTATGCGAGTTCACATGCGTCTTGTGTTTATAAAAGGTCAGAGACCGATCAGAGCAGCAGATGAGAAGAAAGAAGCTCCTGGTCACAGGAACTGCATGGGGATTGCGCTCGTGAAAGTCAAGGATGCAAACGCCTCCATCAAGCATCACAGCTAATTTTCAACGGTAGATATGGGGAGAAAGCACACCTGCCCAGCCTTGACAAAGCTCACAATGTTTTTGGGCTGATTAATGAGTTACTGAATTTGTGCTTCAGCTCGGGCACCTGTAAGTGCTTCCTGGTGAGGTTTAATTTTTGTGTCAGGAGCATCGTGCCAGAATCAATCCTGCCCTGTATATTTATCCAAGAAGACGCCACAGTTTTGTGTGATACCTCTACTCAACTGGAGTACTTCCTACCGGCTAATCAGTAAATGCTACCTCATTGGGTAAATATATAGTGTTTTTCCTACACTACAGCTGCGTAAAGGGCCATAAGAGTTGTCTCCAGTGACCATGTGTGTGTAACTCTGCCATCGTGCCAAAGGGTGCCAGGGTTCCTTGAGTGAGCTGTCCATCCTAGTGGGTAAAGGGCGGGAAGACGGTGCCACTGCTAGTGTGTGGGGCGGGGCCAAACGGGTGGGCTTCTTTGCGAGTTCACATGCCTCTTATGTTTATGAAAGGTCAGAGACCGATCAGAGCAGCAGATGAGAAGAAAGAAGCTCCTGGTCACAGGAACTGCACAGGGATTGCGCTCGTGAAAGTCAAGGCTGCAAAGGCCTCCATCAAGCATCATAGCTAATTTTCGACGGTAGATATGGGGAGAAAGCACACCTGCCCAGCCTCGACAAAACGCACGATTTTTTGGGGCTGATTAACGAGTTACTGAATTTGAGCTTCAGCTCAGGCACCTGTAAGTGCTTCCTGTTGAGGTTTAATTTTTGTGACAGGAGCATCGTGCCAGAATGAATCCTGCCCTGCATATTTATCCAAGAAGACGCCACTGTTTTGTGCGATACCTCTAATCAACTGGAGTACTTCCTACTGGCTAATCAGTAAGTGCTACCTCGTTGGGTAAATGTATAGTGCTTTTCCTACACTACAGCTGCGTAAAGGGCCAGAAGAATTGTCTTCAGTGACCATGTGTGTGTAACTTTGCCATCGCGCCGAAGGGCACCAGGGTTCCTTGAGTGAGCTGTCCATCCTAGTGCGTCAAGGGTGGGAAGACAGCGTACACTGCTAGTGTGTGGGGCGGGGCCAAACGGGCGGGCTTCTATGCGAGTTCACATGCCTCTTGTGTTTGTAAAAGGTCAGAGACCGATCAGAGTAGCAGATGAGGAGAAAGGAGCTCCTGGTCACAGGAACTGCACGGGGATTGCGCTTGTGAAAGTCAAGGATGCAAAGGCCTCCATCAAGCATCACAGCTAATTTTCGACTGTAGATATGGGAGAAAGCACATCTGCCCAGCCTTGACAAAGCTCATGATGTTTTTGGGCTGATTAATGAGTTACTGAATTTGAGCTGCAACTCGGGCACCTGCTTTATTTAAATCTGTAAGTGCTTCCTGTTGAGGTTTAATTTTTGTGACAGGAGCACTGTGCCCGAAAGAATCCTGCCCTGCATCTTTACCCAAGAAGACGCCACCGTTGCAATACAATTCCGTTCCGCTGCGGATAGCGGACATTTTGACATTTCCGTGTTCCGCACGGAACGCGAAAATGCAGAAATTCCGCAAATTCCGCAAGCGGAACGGAATTTGACGCCCGCCCTTAGGGGCAGATTTATGAAGGCCTTGCGCCACCGGTGCGTCACTTTTTCCCATGTTAAAAGTGACGCACCGGCGGCGCAAGGCCTTCATAAATCTGCCCCTTAGTGTTTTGGTGCAGACAAAACCTAAGAGTCGACATGGCACACATCCGTGTTTGCCATTCCCACAAACCACTACCTATGCCTGCCTAGGTAAGTCACCTCTCTAGCAGGCCTCACAGCCCTAAGGCAGGGTGCACTATACCTCATGTAAGGGCATAGCTGCATGAGCAATATGCCCCTATGGTGTCTGTGCCCCATTCACAGACATTGTGTGTGCAATGAAGCCATATTGAGTACATGGGCTGGTAGTTTGTCATTACGGACTCCACAGCTCCATGATGGCTTTACTGAATGCTAAGGAGTTTGGTATCAAACTCCTCAACATAATAAATGCACACTGATGCCAGGGTTAGATTTATTACAACATGCACTCAGAGGGTGCCTTAGAGATGCCCCCTGAAAAACAACCAACTCTAGCATACATCTTACTTGTCTGCACCTGCCTGCCACACACAGACAAGTTTCTGACCCCCTGAAGGAGGATCCCTTGTTATCTCGTGGGTCAGGGGCAAAGGCTGATTGGGGTGGATTTGCTTCACACTTACCATCTAGCAGGAACTGCATTCAGGGAGGGGAGCCTCAAAGGCTTCCTTTCTTTTGTAATGCTCTCCAAGGCATCGCCAGCCAGTGGAGATGCATGTCCCCCTAACCAAGCCCACTTTTGGCAGCAAGGTTGGCAGGAAAATTAGTAGTCAGGAGAGTTGTGTCCCCTCCTAGCCAGGGCCACCTCTAAGGTGTCCAGAGCTAAAGTGACTCCCTCCTTACAAACTCCTCCATCTTGGATGGAAAGATTTTAGACAACCAGGTCAGGGGATGCCCCACACATAAGCGAGGGCACATACAATGAGTGTAGTCACCCTAAAGGCAAAGTAGCCCTTTGACTACTACCTGCAGTACCTGTAATGCCCCTAAATGTAGTATTTAGAAGCACCCCTGAACTCTGATCCTCAGATTCGATGGACCAAAGAAAAAGAGAGTAGAGCACCACTGTCTGTCCAGGAACTGATCCTCTGCAGACAGAACTCGGCAAGAACACCGCCGCCTGCAAAATGGTTCGACAACTAGACCTGCTGTCCTTCCAGAAACCCCAAGGCCTCCAAGAAACTCTTAAGACCTTTCAGCTTTCACTCAATTGCCAAGAATACGCCATTGGGCTAGAGGCTCTAGTACCCGGCGTATGCTGGTACAAGAACCGCAGCATTTGAGGACTGGCATCTGTGCCCATGTAACTCACTCCTGCAAAAGAACCCTAAGACTGTTGTGGTAGAGGACCAATACTTGTGTCGACATGACTCTGCACTGCTAGAAGAAAGCACCGCAGCTGGACGGCTTCCACAACCTAGAGGGATGACATTGGCCCAACGATCGAAGCTGTTCAGAGCTCTGTTCCCAAGAGCTCATACCCTTCTGCAAGTGATCCTGTCGGCCCCCTCCTGCATTTGACATTCAACACCATCTCCCACCACACCCTTATCAAGAGGCTCCACCGCATCAGAATTAAAGGAAATACCCTCAGATGGATGAATCCTCACCAGAAGAACTCAGAGATTCTGCCTTCCTCCATTCACCTCCGAACACAAGAGCATCATCTGCGGCGTCTCTCAAGGCTCATCCCTCAGCCCACCCCATTCAACACCTACATGACCCCCCTGGCCACATCGTTAGAGTTGATGGAGCGAGATAGAAAACAAAATTTTGTTTAAACTCGCAAAGTCACATTTCCATAACATGAATAAAATTATTAATGATTTGTGATATGTCGTGCTAATACAACTTAGATTAAACTTTACACGTGGGGGGACTAACATGTGTGCTCATAAACGTGCATTAATGTTGCATCTTTTTGTTAGTGCAAAATAATAAAATAATTTATTGTTTTCGTTTTTGTCATTACTAACTGCTGCAAACTTAAAATAAGCATGTGCTTGTTTTGCTTTTCCTTGTCTGTGTGATGTCATTTCTACTATTCTAGGTGCATATGGGTCTCATAGAAAAACGGAGACTGGTAAATATAAACGCTGCTTTATTTGTTTGCAATGGCTAGGTAACATTTTGATTAATCGGGTGGGTTAATTAATTAGTAAACCATGGGGTGGATACAGAATCTACTTTATTTCTTACATTAATACTTTTCTTGTGTTTGTTTTATACTAGAAAACATAAGTTGCCTGCTTTTGGGCCTAGTCATTTGATCCGCAGAAAAAGAGCTGACTTAGAATTCTGCAGAAAGTCACGAGACGTCCATTCTGAATTAAAACGATTATTGAAGCTGCATTCACAAAGCAAAAACTGATGAGCTGACATCATTCTGTCGGACATGGCCAAGGTCGAAAGTGAACATTTTGTCAGTCCTTAACTTGGCATCCGCGGAAGTTGTACTGAAAGACTATGGAAGCTGCGAGGATGACTTAATACATAGTTGCAATCGCAGGAAGCTTCTGGCTTCACGTGGAAGAGACAATGGTCTTTGTAAGACATGATTTTGTGGAACTTTTTTGAGAATCTGGTGACATGTCACTTGTCACTCTCAGCCAATGGGACGTCGAGGATTTCTGAAAACTTTCCTTTGCTAGTTTAGTTAGCGTAGAAAGGTATAAAAAGTCATGCCCTTAGGGTTGGGCTGGCTGCTGCTTTCTGACTTTCCGATGAGGGTGAAGTGCTGCTGGACTTTGCGTGGAGCACGTAAGAATCCTCAAAGAACTTTACTTTAATTTCTATCTATTTAGCTTATTTAGGGACTTAGGTTTTAGAAATGCTAAACTTTAAATATTCATTTTAACTTTGATTTATTTGCTTAAATTATGTCTTTCCATAATTCTTTACAATCATGCTTGCTTTATTGCTAATAAAATTCAATTATAAAACTTTCAACTTATATACCATAACTTAGCAAATAAAATCTTACTTTTGACAAACAAGCTGGTCTTGGTTATTCAGAAGTGTAGGTTACTATTAGCTAGATCACGTCACCTATGGTGGTCGTTTAAATGGTTGGGTTTTATTCTAATGACAATATTCTTTCTGCAAATATATAAATATGTATATAGTTTGTAGATAATGTGTATATAGATTTATTCTGACCACCTGATTCAGTAGGCCCAAAATATATCAGGTTCATAAATGGGTCCATATTTAGTATAGAATTTTGTTTATAGGTTATGAAGTTGGGTAGCGTTGTTTATGATATATTTTCTATAGCCCGCTGGATCAATTCTCTGGTAGCAGAAATTGATGGTTGCTAAGAGGTAACCAAGGTAATATGTTGGTTGCTAAGGATTACGTCATGGTATAGAAATAGGATCGATGTTTTAACACTTGTTAAGTTCGTTTTTCGTGCTATCTGTAAGCTATACCGGTATAGATTGTGTGACGAGAAATTAGTCACGCAAGCCATCTGTTCAGTTTGTAGTGATATCGCCGAGTATCACAAGAGGTATCGCCGTGTACCATAGTGTTGTCGCCGAGCAGCACAGTTTTAGGGCTAGGTCTGAATCTTGTATAGTGAGGGTTTTCTAAGAAATTAAAGCAGCATGAGAATAGGGACAAAGCGCCTTCCATAAAACTCACTGTGACGAGAGTATTAGTTATATCCGAGCTTGAGTGAAGGGTAAAATTAACGTCGGTGCATGATTATCTATAAACAGGTTAGAGTCCTGTACGGGTACATGTTTCATATCTATAAACAGGTGAGAGTCCTGTACGGATAACGTCGTTATTTTGCTAACGGTGCATGAATTCTATAAACAGGTGAGAGTCCTGTACGGATTTCATGTGTGTTTGAAATTAGGGAATTTTCCGAATGAAAGTGCGAGTTTGAATTGTATTTTATGTTCAAGTGGAACTCTTAGAACTTTCACTTCGCGGTGGGTTCAGAGCAAAGCGAGTTCATAATTATACGTGTTAGAAGGGTGGGGTAAGGTTACTCTACTGACAATTGAATATTATCCTTAGTGTGAATAGCGCCGTCTATTCCGAAGTGTGGATACTTGAATGTATGTAAACTATCCTAAATAGTGAAACGAACAGATGTTGTCTTCATAGTCATTGTTAAGAATTAATTTACACTGAAAAGTGTTCTTAAAATGGCGCTGTGAAAAGATTTTGTGAAGGAGGGGTAAGCGCCAGGAGTGAGAAGCGAGAAACCGCAGCTGCTGTGTACGTCACAGAGCCGCGCTGGGATTGGGTGACCTACGTCACAAGCTGTATTCTGATTGGCTCTTGAGTCTCTGACGGCCTGTGAGCTGATTGGTCGTTCGGAAAAACTCCAATTTTATTGATTGAGCAGGAAACTGACGTAGCTCAACTGCCATTGGCTTGTTGGTGTGTTTCGCGCACGGATTGGTTGTTTTGCGGAACATCCCGAAAATATTTTACGAACGATTTTGTGAATTAAATTTAACTTTTAAAAAATGAGTTATCATTTTAAACATGTTGAGAAAAAGACAACATTATTTCAGAAATTTAAGAATTTATTTTCACCTGACAAGAAAATCGAAACGCGAGGTGGTAAACTACTTCATAAGTATAAAACACCTGCAGCGTATATGGAAGGTGAATACGGATATCATACTGTCTTATGGTTCGACAGTTGGAAACGCTATACTAAAAACAACGGTGTTTTAGCTTGGCCTGATGATGGTTCATTTAATGTAAGGGTTTTAAGAAATTTACGAGAGAAAATGAATGCTCTTGTTCCAAAACCGAGACCAACTCAATTTGAAGCTTTAGTTGAATGGGAAGACGAGATGTATCAGTTACAAAGAGAAGCTAGTGGAATTAAAAGACCTTCTAAAAATCCATCATGGAAAAGAGAAACTCATGAAGATAGATTGCGAATGTGGAGACAGGGAAACATGAGTGAAGGATTGTATTTAATTCATGAAATGGTAATGGGTTCTCCTACAGGGAAATCTATGGAAAGTGAATCTGAGGATGCAGTTATGGAAGAAATATATACAACTGCTAGAAAGAAACAGCCTAATCAGCCTTTGAGACCTCCCAGATCATGGTCTACTCCGGTGGTTTCTACTGAAACTTCACCGAGTGCACCTCCAATTAGTGAAGCTCCTAAACTTTATCCAAATAATTGTGAAATCACTGAAACTCCTAGAAGATCAGAATTCGAGAATGCTCGAAATGAAGGTAGACATTTTACAATGACTCCAAGAGCAAGGGAACCTCCAAAAGATTATGCTAGAGAGACAAGAAATGTTGAGGATGTTGATTATAATGAATATTTAAGATCAAAAGAAGAATTAATTAAAAGAATGACAAAAGGCATGGAAGCTGTCACTGTTCCAGTAACAATAGGTCCTGTTCAGCCTGTATTTGATCAAAGAGATACAAACAAAAATGGATTAACTATTCCTTTAAATACAGAAATTCAAAAGCCTACTGAAAAATTTTATTCAGACTTGACTGAATTAAACACTTCTAGATCGAGAATGCCTGATTTAACCTTTAATGAGGATTTATCTCCAAAAACACCAATGGGTGCTATGTCAGATGTAGGAAGTCCTGAAGTCAGGGTAACCACACCAAAACTTGATGTGGCCAAATTGAAAGCTAATATTGAAGAATTAATAATTGGAACCATTGGTCCAGATAGTTTAAATTACTATCGGGATGATGAACTACTATTCATTTGCAAAAGTATTCAATGGAAAACGAAAAATAAATATGATCAATTAGAAGATCTAGCTGCAGAACTTGAAATCGATGTAAGTAAACAAAAGAATTTTGCAAAGCATTACAGATTAGACTTTTCAGAAAGTGACATTGAGAGTTTGAACTCAATGGGAAGAATAGTTCACATTAAAGATTTGATTGTCTATATCAAAAAGCTAGGAGAACTGAATAAATGGAGAGTGAAATGGACCAAAAGGAAGGAAGATGAAAGATTGGAAAAATTGTCAAAACAATTTCCAATGAGAGAAGTTGCAGGTGGAGGATATGTTCATGTCCCATGGTCGAGACAAGACATTCTGTTATTCACAAATGACTTTCCAAAATTAAGAGAGAAACCAGTTGAGTGGTACAGGCAAGTCGATAGATTTATCAAAGTGTCAAAAGTTCTGTGGATTGATTTAGATGGATTTTTTGATATTGTCGTTCCATCTGATCTTTGGACAGAATGCAAAATATCGATTAGTTGGCCAAAAGCAGAACCTGAACGAATTAAAGAAACAGGTGCCCCAAATCCACTTGTAATGGATTTTTATGAGAAAGTAATTGTTTGGATGAAAAACAAAATTCCACCCAAAGAAGTTGATTGGGTTAAAATAGAAAGAACAGAACAAGAAACAAAAGAATCAGTTCATTCTTTTTATGAAAGACTATTATTGATCTTTAAACAATACAGTGGTTATGAAAAATTGGATGAAAAAGACATGAGTCATTTTATCTATAGATTTGTTTATGGACTAAAACCTGAAATTGGAGAAATGATCAGAACTAGTATTGTCGGATGGCAAGCACTATCTGTAGATGATATTCTAAGAAAAGCAAAATATTGTAGCGATGAATTAGAAGTAAAACAGAAGAAGCTGAAGGAGAAAGCCATGTGGGCTCAGGTAAAGGTGGCTGAGCAACAGATTGCCAGCATGGGAAATAAGAACACTAATTTTGTTCAAACTGGAAATACAAACCAGATACAAGGAAAGTTTAAAGGTAATAATTTCCCAAAGAAATTTAGCCCAAAGATAGAAGAACTGAAACAAAGATTACCTTGTTTTAATTGTGGCGAAATTGGACATTGGAGGGACGAGTGTCCTCATCCTCCTAAAAACTTAAAGAATCCCTTATTGAATCCACAGATGCAGAATGGTGTTAACCTGCAGCAACAGCTACAGATGCAACAGGGGTTAAATGAATTTAATATACAGCGACAGTTACAACAACAGCAACAACAACAGGTGAATAATCGTCAAGACCAGTTGCCACAACCACCTTTTCCGAATTGTGGGGGAGTTCAAAAATATAATCCAAACGTGGGATTTCAGGGATGTGAACAGGTAATAAAACCACAAAAACAGCAAAAGCAACAAAGGGTTCAAATGCAAAATGCTTCACAACAATTTTTATTAACAGAAAGTCAAGACAGTGATTCTGATGATTATTGCTGACGGTGCCCGAGAGAGGAGGAAGAGTGTGTTGTTGGAGCCACTCTTGAGGTTGACCAGTCTGGTCCTTATGTAAACGGGAAAGTTAATGATGTAGACATCACTTTTCTAGTGGACACTGGTGCTACCCGTTCTACTGTTAGATCAGTGGAAATTGAAAACCTACCTCTCTCTGGGGATACCATCCAAGTTGTGGGAGTAAGTAATCAGCAAATTAAAACAGACTTAACTGATCCAGTACCAGTTGAAATTGGAAATTACAGAGACAAACACAGATTTGTGGTTTGTAATAGTAGTCCAGTAAATCTATTAGGCAGAGACATCCTATGTAAAATGAATTGCAGAATATATTGTTCTCCTAAAGGAGTTGAGTTACAAACAATGGAGGAAGATGGTTTGTACAGAATGACAATGATGATGATGGAAGCAGAAGAAACAAAATTGTTTCCTGCATTTGAAGAAAAGGATTTACCTGAAGAGCTAAAGGAAACAGTGAAATCTGAAATATGGGATTTTACTGGGAATGAAATGGGTCTGATGAAAAACGTAGATCCTGTAAAAATTGCATTGAAACAGGGAATAGAATTTCCAAACACTCCACAGTATAAAATGAAAACAGAGACAATTGAAGGTATTACACCTATAATTGAAAAATTAATCAAGCAAGGTGTATTAAAGGAAATGAAAAGTAGTTCTTGTAATTCACCAATTATGGGAGTTAAAAAGTCTAACGGAACATTTAGAATCGTACAGGATTTGAGAAAGGTTAATCAAATTGTCATTCCATGTTGTCCTGTAGTTCCAAATCCAGCAGTAATTCTATTTCAGATTCCACATGATGCTGAATGGTATACAGTCATCGACCTTTGCAATGCATTCTTTACTGTTCCATTACACCCAGACAGTTATGAAATCTTTGCTTTCAGATTCCAAGGTAAGACCCTTGGATGGACAAGAATCCCTCAGGGCTATACTGAAAGTCCTTCAATCTTTAATGAATTGTTAAAAAGATCATTAGAAGATTTAGACTTACCAGGTAGGTCTACATTGGTGCAATATATTGACGATTTGTTAATAGCTGCAAAGACAAGAGAAAATTGTGTAACAGACACAATAATTCTGTTAAATCGACTTGCAGAAGAAGGACATAAAGTGTCCCCAGCAAAACTACAGTTTTGCAAACAAGAAGTAAAATATCTTGGTCACAGAATTGCAAAAGGAAAAAGACAAGTAACAATAGAGAGAATAAAAATGATTCAAGCAATGTTACCGCCAAGAACACAAAGACAGGTCAGAATGTTCCTGGGAATGGTAGGTTACTGTCGACAATGGATAAGTGGATTTTCAGTAATTGCAAAACCATTACAAAGACTGACCAAATCAGATGTAAAAGATCCAATTATTCTCAATGACGCTGAGATGGAATCTTTTGAGAACCTGAAAAAGAGCTTATGTCAAGCTCCTGCTTTGGGTATGCCAAATTATGAGAAAGATTTTGAACTGTATTGCAGTGAGAGAGAAGGATGTGCATTATCTGTATTAATACAGAGATATGGAAATTTAAAGAAACCTATTGCATACTTCTCTGCAGTTCTTGATCCAATTGCAAAAGCATTACCAGGTTGTTTAAAAGCAGTTGCAGCTACAAGTATCAGCCTTGAACAAAGTGAAGGAATCATAATGGGATTTCCTGTAAAAGTTTTTGTGCCTCATTCAGTTGAAATATTACTGACAAGAGGTAAGACTCAACATTTAACAAGTAGCAGATTGACAAAGTATGAGAAAATCATACTGGGAGCAGATAATGTTTCGATTTCAAGATGTTTGAATCTGAATCCTTCTACATTACTGCCTGATTCCGAAATTGTTGATGACATTGAGACAGAACATGAATGTTTAGATGTCATGGAATTCTGCACTAAACCAAGAAAAGATATCAAAGACAGACCCTTGTCTGAATCGGATTTTGTCTACTTTGTAGATGGCTCATGCTTAAGATCCGAAGGAGGTGTCTTGAAAGCTTCTTACTCAGTTTGTACAGTTGTAGATGTTGAAGAAGCATCATGTCTTGAAGGAGTTCGTTCAGCACAAGTGGCTGAATTGATTGCTTTAATTCGTGCATGCGAAATATCAAAAGATATTAGAGTTACCATCATTACTGATAGTCAGTATGGATACGGAGTTGTGCATGATTATGGACAACTCTGGTCACAGAGAGGATACATGACATCAACAGGATCACCAATTAAAAATGCAGTTTTCATTAGAAGATTAATTGAAGCAATACAATTGCCAAAAGAAATTGCCATAGTCAAATGTGCAGCGCACACTAGAGGAACTGATTATATTTCCAAGGGAAATGCCTTCGCAGACGAAACAGCAAAGTACTGCGCAAGGAAAAATTATTCATACAATCGGGAGAGGAGTAAAGAAACTGATTCAAATTCATTAATGCTAACAACTGTTGTAGAAACATGGCATGAGATTAGAGATTTACAAAACGAAACAGATGATGAAGAAAAAGACCTATGGTTAAGATCAGATTGTAGACCACGTGAAGAAGATGGAGTGTGGGTTTACAAAGATGGCAGAATAGTCTTACCAAATTGCTTGATTGCTGACATGGCCAGATTATATCATGGCCCTGCACATTTAGGAAGAGATTCTATGGTCAGACTTTTTAGAGAAACTTGGTTCAATACCAAATTTAGAACCATTGCAGAATCTTTTTGTCAAAGGTGTTTATCATGCCAACAAATGAATCCAAACAGAAAATCAGTGGTGGGGACAGGAATAATTGGTCGAGAGGGTGGTCCCTTTACCAGGTTACAAATAGATTTCATTGAAATGCCCTTACACAACTGTTTGAAATATGTACTTGTAATTGTATGCTTGTTCTCAAGATGGGTAGAAGCTTTCCCTACACGACATTGTGATTCAATTACAGTAGCAAAACTAATGCTCAGAGAAATCATCCCAAGGTACGGTTTTCCAGTCACTATTGAGAGTGATGGAGGAAGCCATTTTGATAACAAACTGTTGAAGTTAATTTGTGAAGCTTTGAGCATTGAGCAGAAAATACACTGTGCATACAGACCAGAGGCATCAGGTGTAGTTGAACAAATAAATGGAACTATCAAAAACAGAATTGGAAAAATGTGTCTTGAGACAGGTGTTAAGTGGACTGATGCTCTTCCACTTGTTTTGATGTCATTAAGAAGTACACCAGATAAAAAGACAGGTCTGAGTCCTCATGAAATTATAATGGGAAGAGTTATGAGACAAGCTTTTGTACCTGTAGGTAAACTGTTGAGCATAAATGACAGTGCAATTTTGGATTACTGTAAAAGGTTATCTGATATGGTAACTTCTGTGTCTAATCAGGTGGGAACTGAAGCTCAATCAAATGACAAAGTTTTGACACATGATCTGAGACCTGGAGACTGGGTCAGAACGAAAGTACATCGGAGAAGGAATTGTCTATCTCCTAGATGGCAGAAACCTAGGCAGATAATCTTGATCACTACTAATGCTGTAAAGTGCAGAGGATTGAAACGCTGGATTCATCCAAGTCATACTATTCCAGTACCAACTCCTGAGAGTTCTGATGTTGAAAGTGATACTACAGATGATTCAGATTCTGAAGCAGAAGACAGAACAGAAGGTGAAGTAATTCCAGATTCTGAAGATCGACAAGAAAGTCGACATCTGGAAACTGTGCCAGTGAATGGAAATCTGACAAGAAAAGACTTAGAAATAATTGAAATAGATTCTGAAGGAGAAGAGAATCTGTTAAAAGGAAAGATAACTGAGGATTCGGTTGTCTCTATTGAAGACAAAGAAGCTGAACCAAAGGAAGTTTCAGACCAGGAGAGTATCGAAAGGCAGAGAACAAGCTCTGAAGTAAGGAACAAAAATCCGAAATCTGGGAAGCTAGAGGTAATTGAGGAAGAGGAGGAGAACGAATTACCGAGTACCAGTGATGGAAGACAAAGTGAAGTTCCTGAAGGAGTGAAATTGCCGAATAGAGAAGTTCCTGAGTCAATTGAAATTTCAGACTACGAAACTGAAGAAAGTGACGTGGAAGGTGGAAGTGAAAACGGAAAGAAAAGGACTTGGAAGTCAGAATCAAATAATTCTGAACCAAAGAAGAAATACGTGAGAAAAGCAGACTACTGGCCTGGTGGAAGATTGAGAGTAAGATTGATCAAAAAGCCAATAGAACAAGTTGAAGAAATCAGTAGTCAAAAGAGTCCAGGAAAGGAAATTGGAGTTGGAAGAAAAATTGAAGTAATATCGAGAAAAGGGAAGAGAATAATTAGACCAAACCAGAAATACAAGTCTCCTGAGTGGACTTACTTGGTAATTCCACCTGTTATAGACATATATGATAGTAGTGAAGAAGAAAATGAAATCCAAGAAATTAGTGACAATGATTGAAGTACAGAATTATTGAATTGGCAAAAGGCTGAAGAAATCTTGTTAGTTGACACAAGGTCGAAGAAAAACTGTTTAGTTGAAGAAAACTTATGTATGACATAAGGTCGAAGAAATCTTGTTTAGGGTTATAAAAGAAAAATATATTTTAAAAGGGGGGTGTATATAAATTTTAAAATTTATTTTTATTTTTGAGGCTAAAACTAACCTAAAAATGCCTTACGTTAAGGAGAGCACTTCAAAATGTTCTGTTTTTAAAAGATGCTGTAAGATGACTCTGGTATGTCTGCTCATTTTAGTTCTGCTCTGGTTAGTACTAGCTGTGATTATCCCTTTAGAAATGAATAGAGAATTACACAAAGTTAACATAACAAGCAAAGCTCTGGTTAGCCAAACTAAACATAGTGCATCTGCAAAAGTTATTGATCATCAGCCTAACATTCATCAAGATAAATCAATAGGTGATTTTTCAAGCAATACATTCACAAAGCTTTTGAGTGAATATGTCAAGGTAATGGATGCTAAAGACTGTTATGTCTGTGTTAAGTTACCTGCTTCTGTTTCTGAGGGAGTAACTTATAATATGCTTCCTCTCACTTATGCTGTAACATGTAGTGTATTAACTAGTTTATTTTATCAAACTGGTCGTTTAGAATATTACTATTCAAATTATGATGAGATTTTTGCTAATGTTAAGATTGATAATGCTTTAAATAAGCATAAGAAAGCAAAACAAATGAGAGAATATTTCCTTGTTACTAACGAACTCACTTACGAGTATGCTTACAAGAATAATTTAACATGTAAATTAAGTGCTGAAGGAAAGAAATTTTTGAATATGGTTGAGGAGAGAAGAGCAATTTATAAGAGAAATGAATTAGTCAAGCAGACTAAGTCATCCTTCTGGCAAAAAGAGGATGAGAAATTAAATGGCAAAATGCTTGAAAATATTGCAATTCACATAGACAAACCTGTTAGTGGAAAGCTTTGCATTAGAAGAGATAATACACTTTTTGATAATTATTTTGTAGGTGCAAGTAACTGTGAAGATACTTATCAGATTATGGGAGGTTGGGGATTTAAAGGTGGAAAAGATCCTATCTTCCCTGGAATTTATTTTGTTTGTGGTGACAAAGCCTACTACAACCTTCCAGACCATTGGTATGGAACTTGTTATGTGGGAATTGTTTTTCCTAAAGTGTTTCATGTTGACAGAGATTCAGAAGGATTGTTTAAAATTCATAATTATGTAAATAGAGCTAAAAGAGAAACTTTTACCGAAGTTCTGGGAGATATTTTTCAAGCTGTAATACCTTTTGTTGGTATAACCCTAAATGCAGGGAGAATCAGAAAATTGTCCACTATAGTTGATAGATTATCAACTGACACTGCTGATGGGTTTCAATTAGTGAATGTTGAAGTTATTGCAATTAGATCCATGGTAATTCAAGATCGTCTTGCTTTAGACATACTCCTAGCAAAAGAGGGAGGAGTCTGTGGCATTTTACATGTCCAACATTGTTGTACATATATTCCTGATGAGAGTAAGAATATTGAAATGTATATTAAGAATATTACACAAATGCATTCAGAAATAATTCCTTTAGAAGAAGAAGATTTTACAGGGAAACTTTCAAAAAGGTTTCAAGCAATTAAAAACTGGTTTCATAATATTGGAAGTTCAATTCTTGGCAAGATTTTGGCACCTTTGATTATAATAGTATTCATTTTTATTTTGACTAAAGTAGGTTGTTTGTTACATAAAAGAAAGAAACAGTTGAAGGAAAAGAAGAGAATCTATAAACTCAGAAAAGAAGAAGAAAGGGAGATCGAGTTACAGGAGTTACATAGAGAGCGTCATGTTAATTGCAAAGATTATGCTGAAACAGATTTTTAGGTTTACTAATACAAATGAATTTGAATCGATTTCTTATGAATTTAATTTACCAAAATTTTGAGTGCTGGTGTGGTGATTTGTTAATCACCAGATGAGGGAGTTGATGGAGCGAGATAGAAAACAAAATTTTGTTTAAACTCGCAAAGTCACATTTCCATAACATGAATAAAATTATTAATGATTTGTGATATGTCGTGCTAATACAACTTAGATTAAACTTTACACGTGGGGGGACTAACATGTGTGCTCATAAACGTGCATTAATGTTGCATCTTTTTGTTAGTGCAAAATAATAAAATAATTTATTGTTTTCGTTTTTGTCATTACTAACTGCTGCAAACTTAAAATAAGCATGTGCTTGTTTTGCTTTTCCTTGTCTGTGTGATGTCATTTCTACTATTCTAGGTGCATATGGGTCTCATAGAAAAACGGAGACTGGTAAATATAAACGCTGCTTTATTTGTTTGCAATGGCTAGGTAACATTTTGATTAATCGGGTGGGTTAATTAATTAGTAAACCATGGGGTGGATACAGAATCTACTTTATTTCTTACATTAATACTTTTCTTGTGTTTGTTTTATACTAGAAAACATAAGTTGCCTGCTTTTGGGCCTAGTCATTTGATCCGCAGAAAAAGAGCTGACTTAGAATTCTGCAGAAAGTCACGAGACGTCCATTCTGAATTAAAACGATTATTGAAGCTGCATTCACAAAGCAAAAACTGATGAGCTGACATCATTCTGTCGGACATGGCCAAGGTCGAAAGTGAACATTTTGTCAGTCCTTAACTTGGCATCCGCGGAAGTTGTACTGAAAGACTATGGAAGCTGCGAGGATGACTTAATACATAGTTGCAATCGCAGGAAGCTTCTGGCTTCACGTGGAAGAGACAATGGTCTTTGTAAGACATGATTTTGTGGAACTTTTTTGAGAATCTGGTGACATGTCACTTGTCACTCTCAGCCAATGGGACGTCGAGGATTTCTGAAAACTTTCCTTTGCTAGTTTAGTTAGCGTAGAAAGGTATAAAAAGTCATGCCCTTAGGGTTGGGCTGGCTGCTGCTTTCTGACTTTCCGATGAGGGTGAAGTGCTGCTGGACTTTGCGTGGAGCACGTAAGAATCCTCAAAGAACTTTACTTTAATTTCTATCTATTTAGCTTATTTAGGGACTTAGGTTTTAGAAATGCTAAACTTTAAATATTCATTTTAACTTTGATTTATTTGCTTAAATTATGTCTTTCCATAATTCTTTACAATCATGCTTGCTTTATTGCTAATAAAATTCAATTATAAAACTTTCAACTTATATACCATAACTTAGCAAATAAAATCTTACTTTTGACAAACAAGCTGGTCTTGGTTATTCAGAAGTGTAGGTTACTATTAGCTAGATCACGTCACCTATGGTGGTCGTTTAAATGGTTGGGTTTTATTCTAATGACAATATTCTTTCTGCAAATATATAAATATGTATATAGTTTGTAGATAATGTGTATATAGATTTATTCTGACCACCTGATTCAGTAGGCCCAAAATATATCAGGTTCATAAATGGGTCCATATTTAGTATAGAATTTTGTTTATAGGTTATGAAGTTGGGTAGCGTTGTTTATGATATATTTTCTATAGCCCGCTGGATCAGAACCCATAGACTAAACATCATATCCTGCGTGAACGACACCTAGGTATTCTGGGCAGCAAACTCGTCTTGAAAAAACAGATTAGCGCAGTCTCCTCTGCTTGCTTCTTCACTCTTCGCTTGCTCTCCGAGATATTCGAAAGGCTCCCCGTCAACACCAGACGAATCGTCACCCAAGTCCTTGTCACCTGCCGGCTGGAACATGCAATGCACTCTATGCAGGAATCACCTCACACCTACTGAAGAGGCTACAGACCATACAGACTTCTGTGGCCACACTCATCCTATACCTCCCCGAGCAGACCCATATCACCCCCCCTCCTCAGGAAGCTTCACTGGCTACCCATTCAGAATGATGTCACTTCAAGATGCAGATCCACACATACAAAGCCCTGCACAACAAAGGACCAGCATACCTCAACCACCAACTGAACTCCACCCAACCCTCCAGACACCTGTACTCTGACTCTCTTCACCTCGCTCACACCCCTCACATACATCAAAGCTACTGTGGCGGTCACTCCTTCTCCTACCTCTCGGTCAAGTATGCTGGAATTCAGGAAAATACACTGAACCTGGCTGTTTGACTGAGCCCCAACCCCGCAGCAGGAATCTCAGTGCCTGAATACCCTCACAGGTTATTAGCCACACTATACAAGTCTGTTTCATGATGATATAGCATGAAAGAAATGTTTTATCCTAAACATTACATCATTTTGTGGCAGCCATCTTAAATTATATGTACTGCAATTTTTAAATAACGTCTTACATATTCACAGTACTTTCTGTCATAGGCTGATACTTTGCAGCACTATAAATAAACAAGTCAATATCCTCCACTGCACCACCTAGGACTCAATGCTGTAGATCTTTGGTCACACACACACACACACACACACACACATCTGCAGTGATAGTATAAGCAACTGAGGTATTACAATGTAAAAGAGTGGACTTCACACCACTTAATTTAACTTGCATTTATTTTTCATTTAATGTCTGTGTTTTATTTTATATGTAGTAACCTGAAGGTGAAAGAACAACAAAACATGCACACGATGTGTTATTTTTGGCCATGCCTTTAACCCTGCTCAAGATTCCAGTCCACATAATTTTTTCAACCATTGTAAAGGAAGACAGTCTAGACATGTGACAAACCATGTTGCGCTACAAGGCCATCTTTATTTACGAGTACCTGCAAAGTCACTTACGCACTCCTGGGAATACAGCTGTGGACCCACAGGGTAGCTCTCCTCACAGTTTGAAGACCTCTGTGCTAGAATGTGTGCAGTGGTGCATAGGAGCCTGAAGTGGGCCAGCACAAAAAGAGAAGAAAACAACGGAATACTTTAGTATATCTATTGTGCTTTTCTGTTGTCTCCATTTCATGCAACGCAGCACAGTGAAGAAGCTTTGGTTGCTGAGCTGCAGTAAGTGAGTAAATATGCCTCTATTTTGCTAGCACAATTTCTAATTTCAACCTTATTTGCGCAATTGCACACATAGGGGATATTCTTAAGAACGTGTGATAATCACCGCAAATTTAGCTTAACACAACTTTGCATATCGCAGTCTATCGCAACATAATAGCACAGTTTTAATGTTCAATTCCCAACCTGGCGGCACCATGCAATAGTAGCAGGATAATGCGCTAAATGACCGCGTGAAAAAAAATGCGACGCCAAAAAAATTTGAAACACGAACGCCAAAAAAGATGCGATGCCCCAAATCGCGATACAAAAATCTGCGACAACCAGCGAAAGGCTTGCAATTCCCACGCATCATGTGGGAAAATGTACTATAACAGAAACAAAAAAAGCCTCACCAAAACCAAAGAAAACTGCGTAGCACCCTGGATGCACCCGAACCGAGTTCAGAGGACCACCCGAACCCCACAAGCCCCACGGATGACCAGCCAGGAACCCCATGTACAGGGAAGGGCAAGGAGAAGAGGAAGATGGGGTTCAGCCCTCAGGAAGACTAGATCATCGTCACGGAGGTGATAGAACACTACCAACAACTGTTCGTCACCTCCACTACGTCATTGGCAACACAAACAGAAATATGGCAGTCCATCGTCAAAAACGTGAATGCAGTCGGAGTGTCGAGCTGGTCAATGGAGGAGGTCAGGAAGGCGCTGGCATGATGCGCAATGCCATGCCAAACAGAAACTGGCTGCCAACAGGAAGGCAGAAAAAGCTACTGGAGGTGGGACTCCTGAGCCAAGGGAGGAGCTGGATGAGCTGGAGGAAATGGTGGCCACAGTCATCAGTGTGGGGACGGTGCATGCACGATATGACCTGACCCAACAGCAACAGGGTGAGTAATGACCAGGGACCGGGGAACATGGGCACAATGGCACACTTGCACAATCATGTGTAGCACACTGCACACTCACAATGACAGTGGAACATGTCCCTGATACCCGTGGCTCACTGCAGCACACATAGAAACACCAATAGGGCCCCGTCCACTATGTGCACAAAGGGGCCCCCTCAATATTAACAATGCCACAACCCACCCATGCACATGTGCAGAATCCAGGAAAGCAGCGGCTCTGTGAGCCACACTGACAATGCAAGTGACACTGCATGACCGATAGCATGGCTGCAGTCAAAATAATTGACAAGGTGCACGATTCGACATTGAAGTTACCCAGTGTGGATCACATCCGTAAAGGAGCAGGTCACACTCTAACACATACACGTGCACCTACAACCCATGATGCCAACAACACATCAGCAGACAAATAATGCACAAGACCACAAAATCTGTCCAAGAGCACAAATGACCCAAGTCACCAACACCCCAGCCCACGAACAGCACACAAGTCAAAGGCACTCCACCTCAAAGGAACAAGGGTCCGCTAAATCAGAGCTGTAGGGGCAACTGTCCCACAATGCAGCATACACACATAGCAATCACAGCACATCAACATTCACAACAATGTGGTACAATGTGCAACACTTACACCACAAGACAGAAGACACAACTCGTTCCACTTGTGCGTAGAAACTGACCAATCACATCTGCCATTGCATGAAACTGTGAGATGATAATATACGAGTACAACTGCATATCAGTCATGTAGTCGACATGTCCACTGTCAGCCATCAAATAGCCAGCTCCTCCAAAACAGTCACAATGTACATTGTCATGCAGTCTGTATGTAAACATCGACAAAGTGTCAACCTGCATGGGACACTCTGTTAAACTGCATCTCCCCTTTACATTGCAGAGGGACAATCAACACCTTCTGCAGAGCAGACCACAAATCTCATCAGTGATGATGAAGAGGACAATCTGCACATATGGTCAGACACCCTCCAACGGCTAATGGACAGCCTCCACACCCCACCCCCAGGAGCAGGCCAGCCCAGCTGCCACGAGGTGACCCCACCCCCTGCACAGACCACACAGCAGGAAGCACTCACCACCACGACTGTCCCCCATGACCCCCCCAACCAACACATGGAATTCCAATGCCGTGTGTTGGTTTGCCAGGAGGAGATGGCTGATCAGCTGCAGGTGGGTTTCGAGCTTGTGGCAGCCAAACCTGATGCCATACGTGGGTGTCTGAGTCCCATCAGGGACCACTTACTGTCCCTAACAGACACCCATTGTCCGCACCATGTTCTTGGACAATCCTTGGCTGACATCGCTGGGCCATTACTCGGATTCAAGAACTGTCTAGTCAGACAGGCTCCAGTGATGAAAGCACAGAGTTGGCACAGATGTGGAGGACAATGGAGACCATGGGGCTGATGCAGGCTGGAAGTATGGCTGCCATGGTTGAACACCAGCAAGATGTAGCTGGGATCTTCCATACCCTGCAGATCCTCATCTTGCCATTGCTGCCACAGAGCCTGTCCCAGTTAACTGCTGCGGGAACTTCGACACACACATCTCTGACCCCTGATGTGTCAGCGGCCCACAGTTATGCAGTCCTATCACCATCGCACCCTGATGCATCAGTGGCACAAAGTGATGCAGCCATTACACCACCACCACACACACCTGACCCACCGGACACAGAAGATGTATCAGAGGAGTAAGATGTGGAATGCAATGACTGTGTGAGGAAGAAGGTAGTAGCATCCATCCCTGCCATATGGCCTGTCCCTGTCTGGTTCAGCCCTATGCATCATGCCCTGGGACAACACCTCCCACTGTTCCCCAGAACACTCTGCGACATTCACCCAGACCCCAACATGGACTGCCATATCTGCTCGTGAAACCAATGACACAATATCCGGCTGCGGACTGAACTCTTCCTCTTACAGTTCTCTTGTGATTCCTCAAAGGACTGTGGTTGCCCCACCACTGGGCTACCATGTAATGTGGGCTTGTCATGGCCATGTACTGCTCCAGCTCCGGCATGCACCAGAATGTCAAGAAACATTGTAAATCACACAGATCTGTCATGTCTATGTTCACTCCAGTATGAACGTTTGGATGAATGTAGGGACATTGATTGCACAAGAAGGCACACCCTGGTAAATAACATCAATGCACATGTTTGACCCTGAGCCACATGGCTGATTAGGTGACTGTGAAGGTGTGAACTACCTGTGGCCTCATTGCACATGAACAACAATCTTGCAAGCCCCCAACGTAGGCACACGTCCATGTATTGGATTGGACTGTGTGTAGAAATGACAAAATTCCACCATCACATGTAACAACTGCACGTCTCTTTGCATACCTACTCACACACATCTGTGTGGACACAGTCTGTTTTGATGGATAACATTGCACAACATGGCCAGTATTTGTACACCATACTCACATTGCTGAAGACACGTAAGTGCACTGGTCTGCCAGCAACTATCCCAAAAACAATGTCTGGCTCACATTGGTGGAGCTGTCAAAAGCGACCCACCCCCATTGTACAGGCGTCAGTCAGTCCGTCTCTGTGTATGGACGATGCTCATTGAGGCACATGATTTGTCATTTTTAATGAACACTCATCACAGTTGAACACTTGTGAAGTTGTGTAGACTTTATTAGCCTGTGCGTGTCAGTACGAGCAAGGCAAGGGCCACAACATGCAGACAAATGCATAAGACACTTACACGCAGCATGGGAACATGTTGAGATGCAAGAAATGGGGAGGCAAAATTGAACACAAATCATTATGGATGGCAACGCGCTCAACCCACCTTGACTTGCAGGACGAGTCATGTGAAGTTGGCGTGTGCTCATTGCCCCGTGTAAGGGGACACGACTCACAGCCCATGTGATCGGCATAGTGCTGTTCCACCGGACTGCGCCGACTGTCTGCTCTGCTGCAAGTGAGCAGGTGAAAGGGTCCTATAAGGTCACATGTTGTACAACATTGCCATGTGTGTACTCTCCCCCCAGCAATATGTCCGATTTGGGAACGTTGCCAAACGACGCCGTGCAGCTTCGCCCATGGGACTGCATTACCTTGCACAGATGTGTGTAAACAGGTGTAGTTCCAGGCACATGCATTCTGAGTCCAGGCGAAGGCATACATGTCCACTGTTGTGGTGGGATATGTGAGCATTCCCCAAAATGCAACAAGGTGTGGGGACCTGACAATCAGATGTGGATGCAGGAACATAGTTACTCGTCCATGAATGCCAGCGCTGCTTCATGGGCAATCTGTTCCAATAGGACGTCGTTGTCGAGTTTGAGGAACACCAGGGAGAGCCAATCCATTAACTGATCTGGGAAGATGTGGTCCGTCCACGCCGTTTCACCAATCCGCAACACATCCCAATAGGGGAGCACCTCGATCTGGTCACTGCACACGAGGAGTTGTGCAATCTCCCATGCCCAACTGCCAGTAAATAGGCAGAAGATCAAGGCATCCCATGCACGGGTATCCTGGTGGCCCTCCTGTTCGTGGGCCAACAGGGGGCGCGCTGTCAAGTCATAATCCAATTCAGCTACCGTAGCGTTGGATAGGCAGACCTCCATGGGCCACTCGAATGTGTATGTTCAACAGTGGAACCAGGGGTGGAGGCAGGTGACGTAGGCAAGACAGAAACTCAAACGGAAACTGATTTGCAACACTGCCATTGGCGCTGATCCCAACATTTGCAGCATTCGTGTATGGTACAGTTCCAGGCGACATGGGTTGTGCATGTGCCCCGGATTGCCTGCCAATGCGTTTGTTGGTCTCGTAGCACCGGCAATCCTCAGCAGACGGGCGGCAGTTTTGTGGATGATATGCTACTGCTCTGGGCAATGAGTCATGTGTGTGCAACGTTTGTACGTATGGGTTGTTTTTTACCAATGTGTCAAGGGCATCCCTTGCAGGTGTAACTGAGGCAGGGACAAGTGTGTGTGTGGGGTGTGGACATGTTGGTCTTTCATTAGTGCAGTTCATGGTGTGGGAGCCGTCAGAGTCTGGTATGGTATCTCACGCAGAGTGTGCCAGCCGCATTCAGGACCAAGATCGTAGGTTCAGTTGTCCTTCCGCCTTGTCTATTGATACAAAAGAGCATTCATACCTAATTTTTGTCTGACTACTGCTTGCATTTCTTAACTGTGATGTGGCCTTTGCGCTGACTTTGATGCCGGGCCTTAGGTTTGGGGTGCACCAATTGCGATACACTTGCAGCAGTTGGCATGTGTGGTCGGCCAAGGGCCTGATTGGCCTTGCACTCCTTGTTCTCTCTCTCTCTCTCTCTTTCTTTCTCCCCCCCTCTCTCTTTCTCCCTCTCTCTGTCCTTTGATTGGTGCCTGACACACCTTCTTATCTTGTATTTTGTCTTGCAGACGGTGACTCACAGATTGTCCAGGGATGCCCCGCCATGACTCTTCCAAATAGTTGTTTAGAGACAAATGTGATTGTGATATTTTGTTTGGACTTTCAATGGTGAATGTATGAAACAGATTTTCTGTACTCACATGTATGTTGTAATGGTGCGACATCAGGCGAATGCTATTGTTCATGCTTCGTGACGTTGATGTGCACTATCTTGGTCGGGGGAGGTGGTGGTTCCCCTGGGTAGGGCCTGTGGGGGAGGTGTCCTGTGGGGGTGTGGTGGTGGGTGCTGTGGCCCTCTTGGGTGTCCAGCCTGCATGATCAATGGCCCCATGGCATCTGTTGCCCTTCAGGTGTGGCTTTGGGCTGGGCTCCCTTTTGTAGTGCAGGCTGTCATCTGACTTTACACCAGGTGAGAGCAGGTGTTAGATTCCTGCTTCTAACGCATCTTATCGTGTGTCTGTGTGTGGTCTTATCGCCGATCTGGCTGGTCGTTGAGTATGTTGTGATGTGATGTTGTCATGGCTTTTTGCATGGGAACGCCTACTCCGCATCTCATTAGCGATAGTTGCCGGTGTCATCTGTGGCGATGTTTTTTGCGGCTGCTATCGCAGGTAAACTGGGGATATGGACTCTTTGCACCTGCTTGTGAATGGGGAGATAACTTTATCGCAACTTTGGATGAGATTAAGTGCTGATAACTCGGCGATAGTTCATTGAGAATATGCCCCATAATCTCTATGTGTGCAGCACATGATTCGGGATGAGTACGTAAGAGCCTCCACTGCCAAGCCAAAGGTTGACTGGAGCATGGTTAAGCCTCTTTCTCAGAAGAAGCACACAATGTAGACCAACCCTATTGTTCCTATCATAATATACAATCTGCAGAAACTGAGAAAGTTTACGTTATCATGTAGTACAGGAAGACATTTGATTTTATTGCTTATGGATGATAACATTTCATCATCTCTATTAAGAAATGGGAATGCCACTGTGGAGCAGCACTGAGGAAACAAACTAGAAGTATCTTTGAAAGTCAGTCAGGTTTAGCATTGGTAATCTGACATATCAGCCCTGTCTTTGGGCTGCCAGTTATCCCTCTCCAAGTACAATTCTGAGGTCCAATAAGTACTGACAGACGGCTGCCCTCTCAATAAGGCTGAACTGTGGTTAAAGAACAGCCACGGTAAAAGATAAAATAGTCCACCCCAATACCTATACTTTTCCATCATCACCAACATATTTATGTAGTGCTAGTCTAAGGGGCGACAGAGTGCTTATGACAGTCTCAACAGGGACATGGAAAAACGTTTTAAATTCAGATGACCTGGTAAGTGTTTGTACATATTACTGGCAAGTGTGGGAGGGATGGTCCAACCCCCCAGAGGAGTAGTGGCTGGTTTTGGTGAGCTAACTGGTGTTTTCACTAGAGCGTAAATTCCTGCATGGCTAGTATGGGATGATAAGATTCTTAAACTTTCTTTTAAATGTAGAACAAAATTAACAAATTGCTACAGCACTATTAATTTAATTTTGAACTAAATATTTTAAAAAATGAATATAATATATGTGATTTTTTTAAGATTTAGAAAAAAACTTACATATACAGTTAAATGTTTATATTTATTATTCATAACAAAATTACAAAACCTTATGTATAGATTCATTTAAAATAATTGAACTATCTAAAAAAATAAGTTACATGTATTTGAAAATTAAAAAGGTTATTAGTATATTTCATAATTAAATTTATATGTGTTTTTGATTATATGTACACTTTGTAAAACTCAATTATTTGTACACATATTTAAAAAGTTGAAGTAGGTTAATTTAAGTTAACCCCTGTTGACCCCTAAATCACGCCCATGCAGGGCCACTGGAATTATGCAATTCTGCAGCCGCTGCTTTTTTTTTTTCACAACAAAATTTTTATTGAGCAGGTAGGTAAAAAAGGAAGTACGTGGCTCCCCACAGTCTGGAGATCACCACCAAGCATCATGACACATTTTTATCTGTAATGCATATTTTACACAAGAAAAGCCGAATAACAGAACCCCCCCCCCCTCCTCCACAAACAAACCCCAACCACCCAACCCCCCTACTACCCACCCCTTATCCCTCCCTAACCCCTAACACGTGAGTATACCAGACAATCTGTATTCGGTCGCCTTGTGATAGGCATGACGCACCGCCTAGGCCCGTACCGCATCCTCTACCTGTATTTCGGCCTCTTGTTCCCTTGGGGGATCCAGTAGCAATCCCCTATACTCCGCCCATCGCTTCCAGATCTTAAAGTGCTTCCGGGGGCACCCTCTCGCCTCAAACACCGGGCGTTCCAGCCCCATGAAGTAATCTAATCCAGCCTTCCACGCACACAGGGGGGGGTCTCGCTCTCCCTTCCATGCTCGCGCTAGGTCCCTTTTGGCAACCACAAGCCCCAACAACAATAAATGGCGTTTATATATATTTCCACCGACTCCCTCCAATACATGGAGCAGCCCTAATCTAGGAGTGCGGGGAAGATCCCATCCTAATACCTCTGACAGGCAACTCCAAACGCCCCTCCAGAACCTGACCAATCCAGCACACGACCATACTGTATGCAATAGCGTACCTTTCTCAGCTCCGCAGCGCAGACACTCTTGTGACCCAATCAATCCCGCCTTCCACAGCCTCTCTCGGGTGTAGTACGCCCTGTGTAAGTACTTGAACTGAATGAGCCGAAGCCGTATGGCGATGGCGGCCCCACGCGGGGACTCCAGGGCCTCCCTCCAATCATCGTCATCCAGGAGACCAACATCTTCCTCCCAGGCCTCCTTGAGTGAGAGGAGGTTGGTTGAGCAGTGAGTAACCAGTGTTTGATAAATTCGGGACACTTTCTTATCTCCAAGGTCTCCCATGAATAACTTCGCTTCGAGTGGGCTGAATTCCGGGAGTGACTCCAGGTTCGTAAGGCTAGGCGTCAGCGCATGTCGAAATTGAAGGTATCGGAAGAATTGGGTCTTGGGCATGTGGAACTCTGCACTGAGCTCCTGGAACGACTTGAGGGTAACCCCTGTCATGACGTGGCCCAACGACGAGATCCCGATTGCATCCCAGCCATCAAAGCCCGTCAATGTAGCCAGTGCGGGCAGTCGCCCATTGTGCCATAACGGAGTCTCCGCCGTTAATCGACTCCACCAGCCCATGCGACGCAGTGCCTGTCGCCACACCTCAAAGACAACTCGCGTAGCACACGGCAATGCCCGCCTTAGCCTAGCCGAGTATAAGATCGTATGGAGGGTGTTATTCCCAATCAGCAAACGCTCCAGGGCATACGCCGGGTCTCCCCTGTCTCCATACCACCAGTCATTAAGTACCAGCAGCTGGGAGGCCTGATAGTAGGATAAGAGGTCCGACGTGGCTAAACCACCACAGTACGTAGACAGGAAGCATGTTCGCAGCGCTACCCTGGCCGCCCCCCCAGCCCAGAGGAAGCGGCCCAGAACTGAGTTGACCTGTCGAAACCACCGGGGGTTAATTGGATGTGGGTAGCTTTGCAGCTGATAGAGGAGGCGCGGAAGCGCCACCATCTTGAATATCGCCGACCTACCGAAAATGGTTAGGGGCATCCGCGACCATGTTTTCACATCCGTCTGGACCTTTTCCCATACTGGCACTATGTTCCGTTCCCATGCAATATCCACTGATTCAGAGAGGAACACTCCTAGGTATTTTAACCCCCCGGCCGCCACCTGCAATGTCGACGCCCAGGGACCTGCCGCAGCACCACCACCCAACACCCACAGAGTAGACTTGCGTGGGTTCAAATGTAGGCCCGATACCTCCCCAAAAATACGCATGATGTCCAAGACTCGGGGTCCCGACCTAGGGAGATCCGTAAGAAAGAATAGGACGTCGTCTGCGTATAGCGCGATTCTGTCAGTAAGGTTCCCACCCCACTCAAAGCCCCGCATCTGGGCGTCAATACGCACCCAAGAGGCCAGAGGCTCCATAGCTAGAGCAAAGAGGTATGGGGAGAGTGGACACCCCTGTCGGGTCCCCCGGCCAATTGGAAATTCTTTCGAGACCGCCCGGAGACCCACACCGAAGCAGTGATATCTGTATATAGTAATTTGACGTAGGAAACAAACACCGGGCCCAGGTTGAGACGGGGCAGAAGTGCAAATAAATACGCCCAGCTAACTGAGTCGAACGCTCTGTCAATGTCCGCCAGCAGCAACGCTGCCCGGTCACCCGTGGCACCCATAGCATCACCTGCTGCCTGTGCCCGCCTGATATTATGCCGCCTCGCCCTATGTGGCATGAAGCCGGCCTGGTCGGGGTGCACCAGATCTGTCACATACGGGAGCAGGCGGTTCGCCAACGCCTTGGCAAGTATTTTGGCCTCTATGTTGAGCAATGAGATCGGACGATAGGAGTCGTGACTGTCCGGAGGCCTGCCTGGTTTCTGAAAAACCACCACTTCTGCATGACGCCACTCAGGGGGCAGCCTACCTCGTGTGCGCGCTGCTTCCAACGCATTTCGGAAATGGGACCCTAGTTGGAGGTGGAATTTCTTATAAAATTCGCTCGGGAAGCCACTTGGCCCAGGTGCCTTCCCAGTGTTGAGCTGCCCCAGCGCGTCGCCCAGCTCCTCCGCCGTAAGGGGAAGATCCAGTGCTACCTTGGTCTCATCCGAGACCGCCCTCGGCGGTAAGTCATCGATGAATTTGGCGACCTCCTCCGCAGTCAGACTATCCTGCGGTGCATATTGTACCTCAAAAAAGTGGGCAAAGCTCGCCGCCAGCTCACCCGGGTCAGTAATCGCTGTCCCGTCTTCAGCAGTGAGGCCCGGCAGTGTAAGTGGCTGGAAGGTACGCTGACACAGCCTATGAAGCATCGTGCAGGACTTATCTCCCCATTGATACACTCTGCTCCGCGTGGCCAGCCATGTCTGTCGAGCCTCGTCCAACAGCACCGACGCATAAGTCTGTTGTGCCTGCAGGAGCAATCTCACCGCTATTTCATCGCCCCCTCTCTGGCACCGCTGTTCCAAGGACACCACAAGCGTGGCCGCCTCAGCAATAGTTTCTCGGTGTCGTCTGCGGGCTGCCGCACACCACGCAATGTCAATGCCCCGTATGGTGGGCTTCATTGCCTCCCAAACCACCACCGCGTCTATGTCATTCACGAGGTTTTCTTCCCAATAGTGGGCAATCGCACCACGTAGATGCTGGACGTAGTCCTGCTGCTGGAGGTGCCACGAGGACATCCTCCACCTGAAAGGCTGTCGTTTTTTAAGCATATCAACTCTGACCCCCACTGGGGAGTGGTCAGATAGCCCTCTCGGCAACATTTCGGCCTCCCGCACTCTGTTCAGGTACACTCTGGGCACAAACACATAATCAAGCCTCGAGAAGGAGCCATGTACCGCGGAAACATACGTGTATTCTCGCACCTTAGGATGCATATGGCGCCACACATCCACCCAGCCCATCCCATCCACCATCGCAGTCAATCGGGAAGGGGGGGCAGTCACTATCGTCTCTCGCAGTCGCAGGCGATCCATGCTTACATCCATCACCTCGTTCCAATCACCTCCCACCACTGCCATGGACTCCGGAATATCGTCCCACACAGTAAACAGCCGCTCAGACAAGGACCACTGCATAGGGGGAGGGGCGTATACACTGCCAAAGACCACCGGTTCAGTGCCCACCATACCTTTGATAAAAATGTAACGACCCTGTGGATCCGCCCATTGTTTCTCGTGGACATAGGCCAACCTGCGGTGCACCAAGACGGCTACCCCCCTAGACCCCCTGGCAAATCCGGCATGATACACTTGTTGGTAGCCAAACCGCTGTAAACTGAGCACTTTCGTCCCCATCATGTGCGTTTCTTGCAATAATAGCACATCCACAGCTTCCCTCTTCCCCCATCGCAAAATCGCTCCACGTTTGATCTTATCGAGCATCCCCCTGACATTCCAAGTAACTACGCGCATGGACTCACTAGGGAGCCCTGAGGACGCTTCAGCCATAATCAAGGGGTACCACCCAATCAGGCCCCGTACGCCACACCCACACACCTAGCAACGACATCAACATACCAGAAAGACTCACGTGTTGTCCCCCCACCTACCCCACGTCCCCCCAACAGCAACAGACCCCCCACCCACAGTGACCCCACCCAACCCCAACTCTACCCCCCCTTCCTTCTCCATCTGCACCCCACACCCCCCTCCCCTATACCTCATAGAACTCTGAAGTACCTGTCGCGGCATGGGCAGCCTCGGGCCCAAAACAGAGGACCCAAGACCAACCATGCCAATGGATCCCAACTCCCCGGAAAACAGTAGAAACATCCCCCCCCCCAAGACAACTCCCACACTAGTAGGAGAATGGCAGTCCCTAAGAAGCGGCCACCCGAACCCCCCCCACAATCCCACACATGTACAATAAGTCATTCTCCATCAACAACAGAGGCCTTGGTCATGCATCCAAACTATAGGACCCGGCCATGCAGCTCCCATTAAGAGGAGCTTGTATTGGCAACTGAGAAGCAGAGTACTCCCAAGGCCTTCAATGATCCTTTCCAGATTGATCCGAGTCCACTGTCCTACTTTCTTGTGTCCCATTGACAGAAGCAGATCGCTTCCGTGATCTGGACCTCCGGTTCCTTCTGCTCCTGGCTGTCTGGTCGCCACGTTCCTGCGATGAACCTCTGGAAGAGCCGGAGTTGAGTCCCGGTTGGGCATTCGGCCTGAGTCTCAAAGTTTCGTCCGTCCATTTAAACACATCCTCCGGGGTGTCAAAGAAGAGCGTTCGCGATTGAAAAACCACCCGCAGGCGGGCCGGATACAGCAGGGAATACTGGATTTTCAAGCCTCGCAGCTTTGCCTTGGCGGCAATGAAGGAATGGCGCTGTTGCTGCACAAGCCTAGTATAATCTGGAAAAATCATGATCTTTTGATTTTCAAACAAAATGGAATCCCTGGTCCTCGCTTCTTTCAAAATGGCGTCCCGATCATGATAATTCAAAAGTCTAACTATCACTGCCATGGGCCGCTCACCCTCCGGTGGCCTCTGTGTTAGGGCTCGATGGGCACGCTCAATGACAAAACAGTTAGAGAGAACCCCCGGGGGCAGCCAGCTCTCCAGCCACTGTGAGAGAAACTGTTCCATATTCCCCTTCTCACACCTCTCCGGAAAGCCAATAAAGCGGAGGTTATTTCTGCGTGCGTGCCCTTCCGCATCTTCCACGCGGAGTGCCAGGCCCCTCTGAATATTTTCCATTGCCGCCATTTTCTTTTCCAGGGAACCGACATCGTCCTCCACCACCGAAATTCTAGATTCCGCCTCTGTAATTCGTGCCACTGCGTTCCGTAAATCCTGACGCAACAAGGTGACATCTGCACCCACCGCACCAATTTTAGCATCGAGCATGTCTCTGGACTGGGTGATCGCTGCCATGAGCGCCGCATTATCCGGCCCCGCACCATGTCCTCCTCCCGAGGGCCCGGGACCCCCACTGGGCCCTGTAAATGTATCAATGGTCCCCTGCTTGGAGGGACCCCCGCCTCCTCTGGTCATGGCTGCAGACCACAGACGGGCCGTGTAGGATAGTGGTACCAACGCAGGCTCGTTACTTCGTCTGTAATGTCCAATATAAGCCTCACCCAGCGTTCCTTCCACCACGGGGTACAGTCGCCCTCACACCAGTACTGGCGTAGATCCCCGGCGAGGCTGTGGACTTGTGGCTGCCAGATCAGGCCCCAGGCCCCGCGGTCCCGCAGCCGCGTGGACCACCCGCTTCTGATCGATCTGTCCTTCGTCGCTGGGTGCCGCGGGCCCTAGTTGCTTCAGCAGCCCGACCCCCTGAACCCGCCACCAATAATTCCACCGTCTAGGTCCCAGGGGGGGGGTCACTCACAGTTCGTGGTTCGCCGCAGGGCAGCGTCGGTAACGGGTCAGCTCGGCCACACTCCGGTCCGTCGCCCGTAGGAGTCCAGCAGTGGGGGCCCAGTCTCCCGGTCCGGGCCGCACCCCAGGGGTCTCAGCCTTCCAGGCTCTGCCGGATGCCGACTGGGGTCAAGAGCCAACGTCGATCTCGATGGGCGGGGACCACGAAACTCGAGGCCCCGGCCGCACTGGATCCCTTAGGCCGCTGCTTCTTTCTGGGCACAATCTCTGCTCCAGGCACCTCTGCCCCCACCGGTGAGGCAACGGGGGGAACGCCTATCACCCCTCAGCCTCCAGGATAATTTAGGACCAGGAAGATCGGCGGGTCGGCCGGCCCTCTTAGAAGCCCTCCGGCCGGGAGGCGCCAAAATCGAGGCCCCGGCTTCGCCGCCCCGCTCTAGGCCTCACGTCTCTCCCGGCGACCCAGCCGCATCAAACAGTCCAGGAGCCACGCTGTTTATACCGGAGGACTCCCGATACCTTCAGCAACACTTGCCCCACATGTGGTGTGTAGTTTGGGTTCGGGGACCAGGATAATCGGCCGGATTAATATCGGGCCGGCGGGAGCTCTAGCAAGCTGCAACCGCCATCGTCGCCCGCGAAGCCACGCCCCCGCAGCCGCTGCTTTTTAAGCATAATTATGGATTTGACTAATCTGCCACACAACCCATCATCTGCCACACAATCTGCAGATTGTAACAAAAAACATTTCGAGATTAAAAGTTAATAAAATTTGGCGACACATTGTTGCACGTAGTGCGTGGCCCTTCGCAAAGGTTACTTGGTCCTCTTTCAGTTGCTTATTTCTGTATTTGATTGTTAAACTTGTACTAAAGAGGTGTAATCTTTGCAACGAAAGTATAACCATGTGTGAAAATGACAAAATAATGAAGAAAATAGTTTAGAAATTCTATCAAAAAATGTGCTGCATTTGCCCCATAATTTGCCTTTTCTTGGCTCATAATTTCGTCAACCTGCTGCATAATTCCAGGGGCCCTGCTGATAACGAAGCAAGGGGATTAGCCAAATGCCATGCAGGGATGTAACACAGAAAGAGCCGCTTTTACGGTGCACTCACTGCTGCCGATTAATAAAATGAGGCAGCAGAGAGAATAATTTTTTTCACAGGTCAGTCACTGTGTGTTTACATTGAAGCAGTGACTGACCTCTGAACTAAGCTTGGGCGGATTTCGCGGAGTTCGGTGGAACTCAACGAAGTGTAAAAAAACCTCTGCCGCGCTTTGCGGAGCTCCGCAAGCATTAGAAAAATGCAGTTTGCGGTCATTTTCAGCGCCGGATGTTTGTCCGCTCTGTTATTGCAAACGGCACCGTGCACAGTGCAAGCAGGTGCAAGCGGGCGCTGCTTCCTTTCTGCTGCTTGAGTAGATTTTCTACTTGAGAGGCAGCTTTCTCAACGCGAACGGACGGTTTCTCAAAGCAAGCGGTTGCGAGCATTCACAACCACTCACATTGAGAAATCCAACCGTTCACGTTTAGAAATCTCTCTGGGAGGTGGATTTTCCTTGTTCACGCTCGTCAACTTGATGTTGGCGAGCAGGAACGTGGAAAAGACTGCGCTTGTTTTTCAGAACTCTGCGAGCGGAGCGGAGTTCACCACCCAGGCTTACTCTTCTTTTTTTTTTATTTTTTGTCCTCATCTCACCTTTGGTACTTGCAAAAGAAAGACACCAGCAACCCTTTCTCTCTTGTGCGCCCAGGGTCAGGGTCCATGCTGCACCCGAAGCCGTCCTGGCTGCCCCTTTATCCCGGGACCCGGTGTAATCATTGGACAGACACGGAATCGGATACCAACCTCAGCTCAAGTGCCCATTCCCACAATGGAAGCCAAACTGTGGTATTTCTATTACGTGTAGCCCCCAACTCTAACCGTGCAGTTTTAAGAACAGACCGTAGCCACTTATCATGTAGTGGGGGGGCTGGATCTTTCCATAAAATGCAGATTTCTCTACGGGCAATGATAATTAGAGTGAAGGCTAATGCTATCTGATCCTCACTGAGCTCATTAGTAGATCCAAGTCTAAACCAAACATTACCCTCACCCCGTTCAAACCAATATTTGTTTTTAAAACATTATCAAGTGTCTCTCCCAAATTTGTCCAACAGGGGCCAATTGCCGGGCAGTCATAGAACATGTGTATATCATCGGCTTCTACTAAATCACACCTTGGACACAAAGGGGGGGGGAAACAAACTTAGCTATTTTTTTTGGCGTGAAATACAACCTATTTAATACATAGTAGTGATTCTTTTTCAGTGAGGCCGACTTAACAAACTTATATAGAAATTTAAGAGATCTTTCATAGAGCTCAGCGGCAGGGGCCTCAAAGGCAGATGCACTCCAAACCTGGTGTAGAGGCGTGACTGTGGTGACTTCTGAATTCAACAATTCTCTATACCAGAGGGCTACCTCTTTCTTCCTAACGCCGACAGACTGGAGAGCTTCCTCAATTTCCCAATTACCCCCTATATTGTCTTTCTCTGTGTCGTACCAGGAGCGGAGTTGGATGAATTTAAAACGGGAAAAAGAGTCCCCGATCTTAGCCCGCAGAACTTCCCATGGAAGAACACCCTCCGCCGTGACAAGATCTGACCAGGTGATTACGCCTGCACTTCTAACAGCTTGGGAAAGACTGTCTTTTAGGCATAGTGGTGTGCCTGGGGAGTCCCAGATGGGGGCCAGGTCTGAATAGTATTTTATACCCCAGCATCTCTTCAGTCTGCACCACAACGTCAAAGCAGATCTTAAAACCTTTAGACGAACTTTTTTGAAGAATCTTGGAGACCCGTATTTATACAAGAAACCCGGACCTCCCCCCTTCTAAGTCTAGCATCGCCTTTAATATCCGACCCCAGTGAGAATCGTCTGGAACGGTTAAGAGGGTACGAAATCTGGGAATAAAGGGGAGAGGGGAGTCGGTCTGCAGGGGTCGATGCCATCAGGGGGAGCTGGGTCCGGGTCAGGGTCAGGGTGAGCAACAATACTGATCATTTCTGGATGGGCCTATTAAGAATTTCAATGATAGAAACATGACTAGTATGGTATATCTACTGTTTAAATTAAAAGATCTAAATAGTAACGCAGCTTTCTCTTTCTCTTTTCCTTTTTTTTTTTTTTTTTTTTCTTTCCCTTGCTGGTCTCTTTATTTCCTTTTTCTCTCTCTTCTGACTTTTCTTCAAACACCGCGTAGGGGGTGTGCCCGTCGAAGAGCAAGTTGCTCAAGAAGACAAAGAGGGTTCCCCAGAGTGGGATGGGGGGGGGGGGGTAGTCAGGTCACGGGGGGGGAAGCAGTGGGGAAAAAAAAGAAAAAATGTGTCCTTATCGCAACAAATTGTACAAGAAATATTTACGCCAACCAACATCTTTTCATTATACTGTTCAGTCGGGTGCTGGAGTAAGTGCGGGGGGAGGAGTTCACAAAAATGGTGCAGGGCGATATAGGTTTTTTATCTTGGAATGTTAACGGGCTTAGATGTATCCGACGTAGAAGATTAATATTTAAATATCTGGAACAGTTAGAAGCTAAAGTGATCCTGCTCCAGGAAACACATCTGACATCTGCAGAAGCTAAAGAGGCCTTTGGGAGAGTTAGATGGATTGATGCTTCTTGCTATTCAATCAATCCGTCACCAATAAAGGGGTGGCGATACTAATTAAGGTCGGCTGCGGCGGCTCAATAAAATCATTCTTAACTGACCATTCAGGTAGATGGGTGCAAGCTCTGATCAACATTAGGGGGAGGGATCTCACTGTGGTTTCATTTTATGGCCCCAATATAGATGATCCTGTATATATACATAAGGTCCAGGACAACCTGTCAGGAGTCAGCTCAATGTTACTTATAGGAGGAGATTTCAATGTCCTTCTTGATCCTAGGCAAGACCGTTCTAACCACCGTCTGGCGGTAGTGGCTCCAAAGACGCGACATGCGATGAAGAATATGATTTCAGACCTGGGACTAATAGACGCATGGAGAGCGAAAAATGGGCCGGTCCCAGGCCATACTTACTATAGTAAAAAACATGGCCACGCTTCAAGACTAGACTATATCTTATTAGATCGAAAAGGCTTGGAGTCAATGAAGGACATGGATATTTTACCTAGTGTATTATCTGATCATGCACCTATTCTGGTCACATTCAATATAGGAGGTGACAGGCCGAAAGTAAATTCTAGATGGACTCTTAAGCGAGGGGCCTTATATGATCAGGATGTTGTCTCTAGGATAGAAACTTCCTCTGTCAAGTTCTTCTCTGATAATTTAGGATCGACATCCCCTGAATTTGTATGGGACGCCTACAAGGCGTTTGTCCGTGGGCAATTTCATGGCGCAATAAGCTCCTGTAACAGGAAAGAGGCTGTTAAATTTAAAACAATAGAGGACAAGATCTCCTCTTTAGAAACACTGAGAATAAACCTAAATGCGGAAGACGACCCCCGAATCTCATCTGAAATTGATCTTCTCCGTCAAGAATATCGGGGGCTCCTAGACCAGAAGGTTAGGGCGCAATGGGCCTCTTACTCTATGGAGAACTATGAATATGGAGAAAGAGCAGGCGTAGTGCTGGCAGGGAAAATAAGAGCAGACCGAGTTAGGAATAACATCAATAGGCTGATTATAGATGAACAGGGCACGATATCATGTCAGCAGACAGAGATGGAAAAATGCTTTTTTGCACATTTCTCTGAGCTATATAAAGAGGAGTCATCCAGCAGTTCAGTAAATGCTATGCGTTGGTTAGAAGATAAGGATCTACCCAACCTATCGGAGGAGGGTCGTACCCTGCTAGATAGTCAATTTACTGTAGAGGAGATTAAATCACAAATTAATAAAATTAAAAAAAATAAAGCAGCTGGACCTGACGCTCTACCGGGTGAGGTCTATAAAATATTCATAGATTTATTAGCACCTAGACTGTGTGAATTGTTTAACTTTATCTATAGCCCACATGGTAAAATCCCACCCTCTTGGAAAGAGTCCATCATCGTTTTGCTATTAAAACCAGGCAAAGATCCCCTCAGGACGGAGTCTTATAGGCCAATCTCCCTGCTAAACGCCGATTATAAGATCTTCACTGGTGTGTTGGCAGGGAGACTGGCCAGGCTGGCTCCGTCCCTGATTAACCCAGACCAAAAAGGTTTTATTCCGGGAAGGCACATTCACGAGCTGACCCTTCAACTCATAGGCTGTATAGATCTTGCGGTGACGCGGTCGGAGCCATTGGCGGTGGCTGCCTATGACGCCGCCAAGGCGTTCGATCGCGTCAGTTGGGGATTTCTGTGGGATGTGCTTAAAACTATGAGGTTCGGGGGGATCTTCATTAATACCCTCAGGAGTTGTTATGAGGGAGCCTCAGCAGCAATATTGCTGAATGGCTTGCTCTCTCCTAGACTTAATGTGGGGAGGGGGACTAGACAGGGGTGCCCTATATCGCCCCTTTTGTTTGACATATACATTGAGCCCCTGGCTCAGGCACTCCGATTGGATAACAGGGTCACTCCTTTTAGAATAAATGATTATTCCTCTCAACTGGCCCTTTATGCGGATGACTTAATGATTTACACCAGTAATCCGGCGGAGGTATTCCCCAGAGTAGAGGAGATCATGCTGGAATATGGACAGTATTCTGGTTATTTAATAAACAATACTAAAACTGAAATAATGTGCTGGGGAGTAGATAACTGGGACGGCCCGCAAAGTAACCAGTTTAGATATTTAGGAGTTCTAATTACTTCCGACCTTAAGGATATTGCAAAGGTCAACCTGATGAAGGTTATTAAGGATATTTGTTTGTTGTTTTCGAAGTGGCAGAATATCCCTTTGACGATATACGGCCGGGTTAACCTGGTTAAAATGGTTATTTTGCCCAAACTAACATATATATTCAATGCTATACCTGTAACCTTTCAAAATAAAGTTCTGGGGAATATTCAGGGGAAGATAGGTAGCTTCATCTGGGCAAACAAGAACGCTCGGTTCTCATGGAAAAAACTTAAAAGAAGTCTGTTGAAGGGAGGAATGGCACTGCCGGATGTTCTCTGGTATTCTTTCTCCTTTCAATTAAAAAAAATTCGTACCCAGGCTTACTCTTAATACAAACATCTGGGCACCTACTTCATCTACCAGGGACGGAATGGGAACCCAAAGCAGCCCTTGCAATTTTGTTGGACCAGCCCCTGAGGGGAGGAGGAGTGTGCATGTGTGAAGCACTGCTGCTTTTCTTACTGGGGGCTGAAATTGCAGCACCGCTGTAAAACCAGACCCCAGTCACTAAACCAGCCCCAATTCTTCCAGCCTCCTGGGGAAACGACCGATGGCCGCTATGGCCAGTCCGGCCCTGTCATCTATTCTGGTTCACTCATAGCTTGACTCCATCACACTAGTTCCAGGTTGCATTAGTTGAGCAGATGGGGTTTTTGGTGAATTGGGCAGGGATGAGAGGGAGATGTGAGAGGGAGGAAGGGGGTCAATGCGGTGTAAAACAGCACCTGCACTAAGTAAAAGCAGTTTATGAATCATTGGAGCAAAGCAACAGGAGTGCTGCTGTCTGTAGGACCTTAATGTAGACAGCTCCCTGCTCCCCTCTGAGGTTTTGTGCCCAGGCCCAGCTAGTCCATGCCAAAAGTCGGCCCTGAACACAGGCCCTGGTGCTCAGGAGGGCCTCCAACACTTCATTCCCCCCAACCATTCAGGGGGCCCAATTTAGCTTATGGTCAATAAATATCTATGATATATGTAAGACTCAGGGGTCCCTCAGCACATTTTGCAGAGGAGGGGGCATCATTTTAATGAAGCCACTAGTACCAAACCTGCACCTGCAGCTTCAATCAAGATACAGCCAGAGCTGTGCCGTAAGGCAGAAGCGTCACTTTTGCCTTTGTCCCCAATCATACTGGATGAGTTGATCGTGAAGATAGCGGTAACTCCTATTCCCATGGTGGAGTTTGAATAGGGTGAGTGCTAATAGCCTTAGGGCCCATGCCTGTTATTAATAATGGCTGCTAATTACCCCCACCACCCATCATACTCCTGCCGCTTGGGACAGAGGTTTGGTAATAACAGCGTTATTGCCCTTAGGTGTGGACAGTATTGCTTAGTTAGAACACAAGAAGGTTGGGAGCTCCACTAAAGACAACAGAGTGTCAAAGGGCAAAACATTACCCACTTCAGTCTTCTGCTCCTGCATTCCAAATATTGTCTTACAGTTCCTCTTTCTTTCAATATGAACATGCCACCTTCAGTGGGTGGAATGGTCCAATGGCATTCAAAACTTTTCGCCTACGGCTGTATTGGTTGCCAAATGCCTTCTTGAGCATTATAGGTCCTCATCTGCAACTCGAGACGGTCAAAAGTGTGGAATTCCTTAAATGACTACTGTAGCCCTCAGAACTTGTTATGTTAGAAACACAATTGTACTGCTCTGCTTCAATCTATGAGGCAGATGTACATGCCCCTTGCTCCGCTGCTGCATCACGTTGTGTGGCACACCAGATGCGCAACCTGCTGAGTGATATTTACAAGCACACGTAGAGCCACCCTGCATGGCTTTACCTGTGCTTGTAAATATGGCCACTTTTCATACAACACTTTACGTGTTAGGGGTGTGACATGGGTGTTGTTGTGGGTGTTCCCACGCAACACCCATGTCCACTGATGCATTTTCAGATTTACGAGCAATCGTGAACTGGAAATGCGTCAGAATGCTACGCCACCCTAGGGGTGGCACAGCAAGGTGCAACGAGGAAAAATGTTTTTGTTTCTCTTCATTTTTTTCCTCTTTCAATGCGTGCTGCATTCTACAGCATGCATTGGAAGAGGAAATCACCTACATTGTTTTTTTGTGCAGGAAGGTGCCCCTTCCTGCACAAAAACAATCTCCCCACGACCCAGGCATTCTTGCACCATGGTGAAATGGTGCTTGCGCCAGTGCATGGCAGCAGTTTGTGCACCAGAGCAGGGGTAAGAACAGAGATGCAACATATTGTAAGTATGTTGCATCCCTGTGCTTCGAAACTAACGCTGCGCAGCAAAATGACTTGTGGCACTGCGCGTCATTAGTTTCTTGTAAATCTGCCCCTATTTTTCTCTAGGATTCATTTTTCTCAGGTTTCTCATCATTGTTTTTTTCGCTATCAACATTTTTTCTCTTTGTCTGGTGTTTCCCACAGTTTCTGTAATCACTTTCTGTGATTGTCTGTCTCATTCACCACTCCCATGGTCATTATCTTACAGGTAACACAGTTGTACTTTATATTGTTCAATGTTTCCCTCACTGCCCCCTTAAAAACTTTCTTTATTTTTCTTTTTTCCACCAAAACTGATTTTCTGCATCATATTATCCCTAACTTTGTATTTTTCTCTTATGAATATTTTCCCTATTTGTCTGTCTTTCCTAGTCCTCTCACATGTCTTATTTTCCTCAGCGCAGATATCAGCCCAGGCGCACAATCCATGTGCTGAGAGGAAAGAGGATGCTTCAGCCTGTATTGGTTTGGTGTGCAGTGCTACGCAATGTGTGTGTGTGTTATACATGTGCTGGGTGTATGTGTGCCTATGAGTGTGTGGTAATAGAGTACACGCTAGTAGATAGTTCTTAAGTAGATTTATTGAGCAGTTGGATTATGACAAGTACAAGCTCAATAGGAGACCCCACCAGGAGCATCCATCTAGGTGCTCAGCCCATCCAACTGTCACTACCTAGGCAGAACACCAACATTCTGACAGCTGCTGCAATAAACATTCCATTGGTGGTAGAAAGGCATCCCATTGAGAATAGCAGGATATTACAGAGTGGTATAAAACAGAGATGATGCAGTGTTGTGCAGTGCATGTGTGTTAAATACACATGCTGGGTGTATGTATGCCTGTGTATGGTACAATACATGGGAGATGTAGTGTTGTGCAGTGCATGGGTGTCACATGCGTGTGCTGGATGTGAATGTCTAGTGACTCTCATGGCATGCTTTCTGGGGCTATCAGATCTACTTTCTGGAGGAAGGGCAGAGAAATGAATAGGGCACTTCAAATGAAAGCAGAAGCTCAACATAAACATCAAAAAATCAGGCTCTAAATTACATTTGGTGTCTTATGACAGCATGTGATGAATACAAGGAAAACCGAGTGCAGCCCCTCCAGGTGCACTGGTGAAGAACTCACCGGAGACAACAGTTGCAGCTTCAGCGCCTGAGAAGTGGTGCGCTCAGAGATTCCGGTTGTTCATGTCCTCCTGTGCTGGTGCAGGTGAGACTGATTTATGGGCCAGACGACCCAAGGGGAGCTTGCCTGCCATATAGCGCTTCAGTGCTGGGATACTTTTGACTTTGATAAGAGTTGGAGTGGGACTACTGAGACTCGGTCTACTAGTGAGGCTTAACCTGAATGTCACCTATATAGAATGGCGAATAACCACTACTGCTGGCAAGAGGCGAGTGGGACTCAGCACCCCCCTTTAAAACACAAAAGTCCTGATATCAGGGGTTTGTGTGTATTGCTTGTGATTATATTAAACATGGGGAGTGCAGGTCCAAAGGGGTTGATAGAAGGGGAAGGGGAAAAGACAAAGCTTTTGTCATGTTGCCCTCACACACCCCAAGAGGTGTCATGCTTCATCACTGGGCCTTGCTCCCTGTTGGGCCGGCGCTGTAATGCTCAACGGCTCACCGTTTCCGGGTCTCTTTGTCGGAGATCTTTTTTGGAGAACCCATTGGGTGCGTGCGGGTATGGCGGCAGTGTGTGGTAATGTGAACGTGTAAGGTGATCTAAATAGATCGGGGTCAATCCTAATCTCAATAAGTTTAATGGTGAAGGTAGAACCTGCCTAAATAAAATAAACTGGATGCCCTGTGGGTATGTAATATTCCTAACAGGAGGTCTCTAAGGTGGGGTCGAAATGTTTTGTGCCTAGTTGTTCCAGAGGAATCGGTTGGCACTTCTTCAGGACCTATGTGAGATTTTAGTGCATGACTGATAAACAGGCTCCAAGACTTTTGGGAGTGGTCTGTTGTGGGGCCCTAGAAGTCCTGTACTGGGCAAAGTTGAAACCTGCAAAAATATTAAAAGAAACACATGTTTTTAAGGTGGGGTGGGGAACAGAGATAGATGGGAAAACAAGGGAGGGGGCTAAGGAAAAACTACAATGGACACAGAGGATACCGTAACCCCTGACTAAAGGGCACACTGCAAACTGTTTATGGAACCAGAGGTGTAAAAGGTATAGCAGGAGGGTGCTGGACTCACAGTCAACCTCTGGAATAGCATGCACGAGGCCAACTGTAAATGTATTCTGTGGTGAATCACATTAGTCATGTAGCTAGCGGGTGCTAGTGTCTCAGCCAACCTCAGGAGTAGTGAACAAGAGGCCAGCTGTGATCGAATACACTTCAAGCATGCAACAATTAGTGCGATTAAAACAGTGCTATTAAAAACCATGAAGGTGCCAATGGGGGATCTGGTTACTTATTGCCAGATGGCTGGTTGGTGAGCAAAGTATAACATACTGTACAGTTGAATCCGTACGTGGTAAGCGCTTGATACGTGCTCAATTGTAAACCCACGTAACAGTATGCCACAACGCTGATGTACCTGTGCCCCTCGTATGTTGTGTTTAAGGCCACGCGAATACAATCACACCTGGTGCAGGTAAGGTGCTGTAAAAGTATCACAATGCGTAGATGCAGGATAATAAAGCATTGCGCTGCATAATAGTAAGTAACAACCATGGTAAACGAGTGATGGAGTAACATTTTTGAAGAGCGAGAATTTCCACCAGAAAGTTGCAGGGATGGTGATATTCACCGCAAGTTATTTCTGGCAACAATGCATTGTAAATTAAAGAAAACGAATATGAAGCATGTCAGAGGAGGTTATTTCTCCCTTTATGTCACTTACCCGTAGTATCAAGAACTACTGCCCGACGGGGGTGACAATGAGCACAAAGTTGCTCCACTTCTTCGTGAAAAGGAGACATAAGTTAGTGCGGCTGAAAAGTAAAGGGGGTGCTCTTGAGGTTTACCGTCAAAAAGTATGGCTGTAATACTCACAGTAGGGTGGCGGCAACTTGCTGGTATGCCTACCCTTGCTCCGGTTCCCCCAACCTCTCATGCCGGAAGCTGTGTGTTTGTGCGGAAGGTGTAATAGCAGGCTATACCGTAAACTTGAGCCGCCATCTTGGGGTGGTGTTTTCGTATATGAAAAACTTTATTGAAAACAAGGCCGGAGTACTATACTGAGCACTATGTGGAATCATGGAAATATAACATATTACCTTGATCAGCCTATGTAAGCTACCAGCGGGGCTAAGGTAGCACCTTTTCTAGAGACATGTGAACGCACTGTGAAAACTTATATGTGAAAATAGGTGTGCACGACGTGTCATTGTCGGCGTAACGCTGTAAAGCCTATGCCTGATCATGGGCGCTATCTAATGTCAGTATGAGTAGCTTGGGTGACACCATTCTGAAAAAAGAGAACATATCAAGTGTGCTGTAATAACACTTGTGCATGGTTGGAATAAAAGGCAGAGACGGTCTCTGCTGGGGTGCAGGGTGTTGTTGGGGTAGCTAATTGGTATCAGGAATTGTACCAATGTAGTTGCTATGTCCCTGACAAAATCCCAAAATACAAAGGGAATGACTGTGTCATATACGATGTTATTAAAGGTAGTGACTCAGGACCCCCCATTAAAACACAAAAGTCCTGATATCAGAGGTTTGTGTGTATTGTTTGTGATTGCCATATTTTACTTTTTGTTAGTATAGAAATATTCTGTTTATTCATAAAATCAAATATTTGACTGGACAATCATTTATTGCTGCTGCTGAATGTATATTGAGTTCCAGTTGTGGAAGAGGTGTGGCACAGCGGTGGCAGGTTAGCCCCGCACCATGTAACTCTGGGCAATAGCTTGCTTAATTTTCCCGATGGCCCCCAGCATCAGAACACCTCTCTGGAGGTAGCTTTGCACTTTACAAATGCCCCATATGCCCACCTCCCACCGGAGAAGCAATGGACAGCTCGACCCACACTACCACTGTGAGCCAAGTGCTGACCCAGTTGCTCAGGACCTATAGTATGTGAGGCCCTAGGACATCAGGAGTAAAAGGCCTTAACCTCCACGGTTGGGCCTAGTAATTCCTGATTGCCCGGTGGCCTTCTGAATGGGGTTCTGACAGGTAATATCACAAATACATAAAAACCCTAAATCAAAATATTGCATACACCATGATTAAGTGAATATGCTAATCTTACTGGATAGAAAGGCTACCCAAAGACCCTTGTTTCTGAGAGGCCAACAGTGCTAGGGCAAAGCCATTTCTACACATAGCCAATTTGTAAAAGAGAATTCGGACTGGAAAAGGGCGACGGTAACTCAATGACTTGTTCCTGTTTCCTTTCAATCCGCAGTTTCTAAATCCTGCAAGTAACCTTTTACTATTACTCAATATATGATGCCCTTCGTACTAACCTCAGAAGCATGAAATACTGCACCTTTGTTACAGAACTCCAGCTTATACTCTCCAGAACACTACATTTTTAGCAGCATAGAACCTTCATCATACAGAGTCATCCTGTCAGCAATAGACTTGTGTCTGGACCCAAACCCACTTAATTTTTTCATGCACATGAACTTACAAAAGAAGCAGGGAATCAATCAGCCTTAGCATTTCTCACTGCCTTTCCATTTGAATCATGTTTCATAGGGCCATATGTATGAAGAATCCGATTTGCGATTCGGAATCTGCGATTTTTACCGAATCGCAGAATCTGAATCGCAAATCGGAATGTATCAACATAATCGCAAATATTTAGCGATTCGGATAAAATCGCTAAATCTTTGCGAGAAAGCCAATTGCGATTCCTTAAAAGTGAAAAATCGCAGTTTTGCGATTCCTTAACGGGAAAAATCGCAAAATTGCGATTTTCGGAAATCAGCCAATCTCAATCTTGGTGCAGTTTGATGACATCACCATCCAGGAAGTGACTGACTACCCATGCTGCAACAGTGTTGTTTGTGAGAGAGTGGGAGAGTGAGGATTGCTACTGAGGAGCCATGGCTGAGAGTGAGAACAAGGAATTACCTGGAACCCAGCAGGAGCAGCAGGAAGGAGATACTTCTAGGAAGAGAAAGATGAAGTTCTCAGAAGCAGAACTGGAAACACTCATTACTGAGATGGTGCCAAACCACGATTTGTTGTTGGGAAAGAACTCACTCAAGGTGCCTGAGACAAGGAAACGACGCATCTGGGCAGGCATACAGGCCAAAGTCAATGCCCTGGGAGTGACACACAGGAGTGTGGAGGAACTGCGCAAGCGCTGGTACGACCTGCGCCAGCGCTCATAAGAAAAGTTGGCAGCCAGGCTGGAGCAGTCACAGCTCACCGGTGGAGGGACCTCCAATGTACCACAATCCACACCGCTTGAGGAACTTGTAGAGGGAACACTGGCTCCAGAGAGTGTGGCGGGCGTGTCTGGGCTAGACAGCTCTGACCAACCAGCTTCCAGACCAGGTAAGATGCATGCCATCACACCCCAAATACCCCCACCCACCCCCCTGCAGCAACCTAGGGATTAGGGGAACCACATGTCACGCTAGAGCAAGTACACAGGCAGTCACAGCAATGCATTGTGGGAGATGTACTCACATGAAAAATTAAATGTTGTGAGAAGCAGCCACGCTAGGCAATTTTCACATGTGCAGGCCAGGAAAGGGGAATAAAAATAGTCATGTAAGGCTAAACTGTGAAATATTTTATTTTCACCTTGCAAATTAGTAAAGTAAATCAATGTGTGCTGTTCTATTCACAGCACCTGCAACTAAAAAGCCAACAGGCAGTGGAAGAGAGACAGAACCTCCAGACTCTGGAGACGCAGGGCAGGAGCAGGAAACAGATGGGGAGGACAGCCCTGTCATTCCACCAAAGAGACCCAAGAGGAAGATTGTGAGGCCATTGGCAGTCATGGAGGATGATGAAGAGGACAACAATAACAATGTGCAGTCCGATGAAATAGGTCCACAGCAGGAGTCAAGGCCACAACACAGCCAAGGTCCACAGGGCACAGGCAGGCGCAGACCCCGCACGGCCAGCAGCTCCGTTGATCAGCAGGAGGACTCGGTTTTTGCAGGGCTGGAATTACACATGCTCCAGGTGCAGCGCCTACAAGCCAAACACATGAAGGCGTTACAGCGTGAGATGAGGGCAGGGCTCAGGGGCATACAGGAAGAAATGAGGGATGCTACGGAAGTGGTTTGTGAGGAGTTGCGTGCCGAACGCGCTGCTAGGCGCAGAGAGCTGGCCCGCATGGACCGGTACACACGCGCAATCAACCGCCTGTCCTCAGCAACCAATATTCTGTCCAGGCGCACCATTGCAACAGAGCGTGAGTTCTCACACGGCATACAGGACATTGCCACTGTCGTGGTGCAGTCCACATCTGCTCTGGATGAACTGCGTGCCCTACGTACCACAGGCCCTGGAGTACTGACTCCAAGTGAGGAGGACTCCCAGTCAGTGCGGAGCTCCACCACCCCACCCACCACCGTAGAGAGGCGCCGTAGTGGCAGGAGCAATAGGCCTGCTACATACCATTAGAATGTGCAGCCAAATATCAATGATTAGCAGGGGCCACATATGGACAACTACAGTGTTGACTTTGCAGTCACTCCAGTTACATAGTTGCACTGTGAATTAAACATGTGCATTAAATTGGGAGTGTATGTACTTGCCTATAAGGATGTGTGGCATTGTTGCTGTAGCTATTAAAACACAGTTGCACAGATTGAAGTTGTCATTGTGTCATTATTTCTCACCTAGAAGTAGTTGCGCGTAATCTCATCACGCCTCTGGCGCCCAGCTGCAGCACCAGCTACACCAGCTGCCATGTGTCCAGGTCCAGGCCCCTCCACGTCAGAGGATTCTGACTCGCTCAACTCCACTGCTGTGCCTTTCCTGGTAGCGATATTGTGCAGCATGGCACATGCTACAACAATTTTGCATCAAGTTTCGGGCTGTATTGGAGTGCTCCTCCACTTTTGTGTATGCACCGGAATCTGCTCTTCAATATGCCAAAGGTCCTCTCAATGGTGCCTCTTGTTGAAATGTGTGCCCGGTTGTAGCGCCGCTCCCCAGCATTAGCAGGATTGAGGTAGGGTGTCATGATGAAATCCCGGACTGCATAAGCACTGTCACCTGTGGTTGGAAATGTGAACGGTTAGTCACTGGAATGCACATGCTAGTCAGTTGCAATGTGCCCTATGTATGAGAGCATTTACCTAGTATCTATCCCTCGCCAAAATCACCTCTTGAGAGTCTACGGTATAGCCCACTGTGACGGAAGATAAACGCGTCATGTGTGCTTTCCGGATACTTTGTCACTATATCAGTGAGGATGTTTTTGGCATCACACACCACCTGTATATTAAGTGAGTGGTAGCATTTCCGGTTCCTGAATACGTACTCATTGTTTGAGGGGGGGATATTGCAACATGTGTCCCATCTATGCATGCTATGAAGTGTGGGAATTGGGCGATGTTGTAAAAGTCCTGCTTGGTCTGTGATTGTTCCTGTGGGGTGCTGGGGAAGTGTATGTAGTGTTGCATCCTCTGTGTCATGGCATCGAGGAACGCATGGAAAAAGCACGACAGGGCACTTTGTGAAACCCCTCCTGCTGTGGCTATCACCCTCTGAAAACTACCTGAGGCCAGCAGGTGTATTGAACACAGGATGTGTGTGGGTATGGCTTGTGTCCTGTGTGTGGGGTGTTCTAGATAGGGTCTGAGTTCTTCAATTAATTCTAGTATGCTCTCTTCCTCCAGTCTGTAGTGGGTGTAGATGTCCTTCTCAGTGCGCTGGGAGATGGTGATGCGCGCACGGAATATCCTCTCCTGCCGTCTCCTCCTCTGCACAACAGCTCTCACTCTTCGCCTCCTCGCTATCTCGTAGAGCCCAGACATTGTGGAAAAGAGTGTGTTGCATTCTGGGCTTCCTCAAATACTTTGCACCTGGTTACCACCTGCTCCCACTTGGTGGTAATTGCAATTTCTTAAAATGCGAATTTCGTGTATTCGCAATTTGCGATTTTTTGATACATACCATTGTGAATCCTTATTTGCGATTTCCCGATTTGCGAATATCGCAAACTGGGATAATCGCAGATTTGGGATTCGCTATGGGTTTCGCACATTTCTGGTTCTCGCAAATTTTGGAATTCGCTATATTAGCGATTCCTTGATTTGCGATCAATTTTGGCTTCATACATTGGAAATTGCTAATTTTCAGTCGCAAACGCTATTATTACCAATTCGCAGCATTTGCGACTGAAAATTAGCTTCATACATATGGCCCTTAGTCTTTTTATTCTTATCCTCTTATAATCAGATACCTCTTCTGCCCCATACCCATATTCCTACCCCTTATCCACTCCTTTCTATCTCCAGTCTTCATTTTTCTTAAAGACAAAAAGCAGACATCACTTCAGATCAAATTAAACTCAGTCCGCATGAATTTAGAATGCTGCACCAACTGTGCAAAAAAAATCATGTTTATAAAAATAGACACATTTATTATTCTCAATAATATTTTACAACAATACATTTACAAAAAAAGGAAGAGGAAATCAAAACACAGTACAGCCTGCCGAATCAAAAACCCACTCTCACATTTCATAATTAAACAATTGAATAGGACACGATTTCGTATTTGAAATACATATTTCTAATTCTAAATACATACGTTCTCAATATTCGTCAACGTGCTTCGGTGGTAAGTATTATTTTAACCACCTTCTTCAGGACAATTGTTCAAAATATTCCAACAGGTCACACACAGCAGTCACAGAGCAAGTTAAGGATATGCCTAAAAACAAACTTAAAAGCAATTAAAAAAAACATATTTTGCACCAAAGCACATATATGTTTGTGTGACATTATTTGCACAGGAAGCATAGCAGTTGCTCAGTTAACTAATCATCTAACAATTTGTATTTAGAATAACTAATTGTGTCCTGTGCAATTGTTTAATCATAAGATGTTACAGGGGGTATTTAAATCGATAAAGTGTATTGTATTTTGATTTTATTCTTCTTTGTATTTTTGTGTAAGTATTGTTATATATATGTAATGAAAGTAATATATCATACATATATCTATATAATTGTGATCAGTTTTTTGTTTTTCACAGTCAGCACAGCATTCTAAATTCATGCACTCAGAGTTTACTTTGATCTCAGGCGAGATCAAATTGTTTGCCTTTTTGAAGATCCTGTCCTGTTAGTTCTGATGGGTTGCTCATTAATTTGTTCACTTCTTCATTTTTCCTTCCCACTTTGCTGTTCTGTCAATCTTGTAATTTTCATCCCCTCCTTTCATCTGCATCTTTATTGTTTCTCTCTCTTTACCCCTTACCATTTTTTTTCCTTGCCTGGCCTACTTTAACCTCCGACCTTGGTTTACTCCTAGGTTCACTCACTAAAAAACCTCTCCCGCTGCATCCAAGTGCGTGGCCGAGGGGTGGATGGCTCCTTCATGAAACTTTTTCCTATTTGTAACTGTTTAGACCCGGAAAGGGTCTGGCCAGAATATTCACCTTGGTACAAAAGGGGGTGGTGATGGACGGAGCATCTGAACCAATCAAACACTCACACCCAGTCAAAAGATCACCATTCTTTAGCCCACTCTGCCACCCCAGTTCAGACATGGCTATATGCAAATCAGTCTGACCCTGTGCCTCAAGGGAACAGTCCAGCTCGAACTGCCAAGCCATGTACCACTTTGGCCGCCATAAGTGTGGCAGGGTATGCTCAGACGTGAGTCCCTTGCTCACTTTGCCACTGGATTCAAGCAAGCCGGGCTGAAGACGGCTGTAATGCCAGAAACCGGTCCTCGGAAGCTTGTTTCCGGTCCAGGGAAGGCATGGCTTGGCAGTTCGGGTTGGACTGTTCCCATGAGGCACAGGGTCAGACTGATTTGCATATAGCCATGTCTGAACTGGGGTGGCAGAGTGGGCTAAAGAACGGTGATGGATCAAACCCAGATCTTTTGACTGGGTGTGAGTGTTTGATTGGTTCAGATGCTCCGTCCATCACCACCCCCTTTTGTACCGCTTTGGCTGCCATAAGTGTGGCAGGGTATGCTCAGACGTGAGTCCCTTGCTCACTTTGCCACTGGATTCAAGCAAGCTGGGCTGAAGACGGCTGTAATGCCAGAAACCGGTCCTCGGAAGATTGTTTCTGGTCCAGGGAAGGTATGGCTTGGCAGTTCGGGCTGGACTGTTCCCATGAGGCACAGGGTCAGACTGATTTGCATATAGCCATGTCTGAACTGGGGTGGCAGAGTGGGCTAAAGAACGGTGATGGATCAAACCCAGAACTTTTGACTGGGTGTGAGTGTTTGATTGGTTCAGAGGCTCCGTCCATCACCACCACCTTTTGTACAGAACATTCACCTTCCCATTCACATTTAATCATGCACCCCCCTTCGCCTCATGTACCCTTGTAATCATTTTCTTCTACAGCATTTAGACTAGGAAGTACCAGATACCTGCTGTGATCATCCCACCAGTCACTCAAACTATGGTAAAGTGAAGGTTCATGGCCCAGCACACATTGGGGGCTAAAAATCAGGGCTGGCCCAAAGTCAAATTCTTGTCATGGGGCAGGGGAATGGTGACTGGTCTGACCCCAACACTCACTGAACAATTTATGAATGTAATTATCTTGTGACTGTCTTTCTCTGGTTGAAGAAAACCTGTCAGCCCCTGATCCAACAATGCACAACTGCACCTTCCAGAGTACAAGGTTCTGTTGGGTAAAGTGTCAGGAGTGAAAGGGGCCACGTGTGTCACAGCGTTTTCCTTGGCTGCTATGATTGAGACACCCTAAGTGGATTGTCATTAAAAAGATTGCCTATAGTGATTTGATGGTCACATCTCTTGGTTCCTGCAAGTATTAGTCTATTATTTCTATATTTGTCAGTTGCAAGAAGCTGATTTCAGATAATGGTTTGAAAATATTGCATGTTTGGAAACGTTATAGACTTTGAGAGAAACCTTTTATAAATGCAAATAGACTTGTTGTTTTGCCAATAAAGGGTTTATTTCGACAGGCTAGATCCAACTGAAATGAGGGCTAGTGGGGTTGGGACTTGAGGGGGAATCGTTGACAGTGACACCAAAAATCTGTCGTCCTGGGGATGTGAATTTTAAAGATCATATGGTATCTGCGAAGTATAGTGTTCTTTAGGGCAGTGCCTGTGTGAGAGGTCTGTAGAGCCGAGGCTGAGCAAGTCACATCCCAACCCTGACTGGGATATAACAATTAGAGTGAAGATGCTGGTCCATACACCATACGGACTGGCAGGGTATTCTTTTAGGACAGTGTCTCTGAGAGCAAGTTGCAACTTAAACCAGGCTCTGAACACTGACTGGGCTGTAACAACTAGAGTGGTGAGGGTCGTCCATTCAGTACATGGGCTGGCAGGTTGTCCTTTTAGGACAGTGCCTCTGAGAGGTCTGTAGGGCTGGGGCTGAGCGATTCACATTTCAAGCCAGGCACTGAATACTGGCTGGGCTGAAAGAATTAGAGTGGAGAAGCTGATCCATACACTATACGGGCTGGCAGGGTGGCCTATTAGGACAGTGTCTCTTAGAAGTCTGTAGGGCTGGGGCTGAGCAAGTCACATTTCAAGCCAGGCACTGAATACCAGCCAGAGTGGTGAGGCGTATCCATAGAGTACACAGTCCTTCAGCCAGGCAGCGTTCAAGCGCAGTTTTGCTGTGGCTATTAACATTCAAACAGCTGGTGAGCCAGTCTGCAATAATGACTCTCTCTGAAACGGGCGGACACAAGCAGGGCCAGACTGGGAACCACAACCAGCCCCGCCAAAGTGATCAGCCTGCCCCCCTCCCCACTCGGGAAGGGTGGGGTTGGAGGTGCCGCCGAGCTCTTTGCTAGTGCCGGTTTTCTGCCGATTTTGTTACAGGGCCGATTTTGCTGCAAAAACGGCCCTGTAACAAAAACGGCCGCTAGGGCCCAAAATCCGGCCCCCACCCATGCGGCGCACCGGGGGATTGCCTGATGCCCGCAATGGCCAGTCCGGGCCTGGAAACAAGGCATACCACAGACATAAGGTATGGTCCTTGATCAGGGACCCTACTTCCAAGTACATACTGTTGTAGGTAGATTCAGGACACTTCTAGTTAGTTTACATGTAGTTTTATTGTAGAGCACAGCTGAGCGCACACCTCACCAGCTGACCAGACCATCAACTGACAAGAGTAGAACACTCCGGTCCAAGTTAGAATACTCACAGGTATACTGAGAGACAGAGGAGGTCAGAACACAAAGGAAGGGCTAATGACCACTGTCGGCCATGTTACATGAAGCACAAATATACAATACATACCCTCCCCAACAGGCCCACCCCCCATGTTACCTGTACAAGTGTTGATTGCAATTAACTTTTTTCTTGGGGCATGTGGAGTTGTGTTGTTACTGTGATGTAAGTTTTACACAAACACAAGGGAACCCAAAAGGTATGCCAAAGGGACCTTGGGCAGTAACATATTTTATAAGACAGTGGTCCCTGTTATTGGAAACAATGATCTGTGAAAACAATGATCATACACTTGGTAAGTGAAATGTCTTTTGTCCAGCCGGACAAGAAATTTATTTTCAATTGATCAGAATAATATTTATGAAAAAATGGGAAAACCATTCAGTGTCAAGCGGGCACAGCCGTGACCCTTGAAATACAAGACAAGACAACAAAGTACTGGTGGCCACAAAGGCAAAGCAAAAGTTGCATCTGTATACTTTTAGTCAGTTGTTACAGATTTTGAATTATATTACATCACACCACTGCAATTGTTAATATTTCAATCATATATTGCATTTATGGGTTCCAAGGTCGACGACGTTTCAATGCCGTATTTAAATCTAGAGAAAACTAATGGGGGCTGGCTCTAATCAGTAAGGCTGAGCCGGAGAATCAACTAACAACACTAGGGTGCCAATACTGATAAGGAAAGATTCTACAATAATCAATATACATCCTAAACAAAAATAATTCAAGAAAGGGCATTGGCTACTTAATAGCTTTTTATTTTGAGCATTTTTTTGTAGATTTCAAAATTTAATACATAGTACAAAAAAATGTTTACTTCTTCCAAAGACGCATACATATATTCAACATACATTCAATCATTCATTCAAAAACACAAGCATATCACAAGTAACCCAATTAGAAACAGAGACTCACATAAAGAAAGAATTTTTTTAGAGACATATCCATCGGTACAGCGAACAGAGGAAAGCCACAGTCTACATAAGGTTTCAAGAAATTATACAAGAACTATTCCATAAAGTACATTCCTACATCTCAAAACATTTGTACGATTTCATTATAAATTAATAGTGGAAGGTAATGAGAGAGCGCCATTTACAGTGAAATTTGTAGGGGTGCATCATATGTACTAGTAGTCAGCACCCGCATATATAGAGGACTTTAATCATGTTGAAATGCAATGTGGGATGGAGAATTAGAGAAACTGTTATTGGAAATCTGAAGAGCCAGGGTTAAGAATACATCCACACTTGCTGTATAACCTAGAAATGTCGTTAAAATGAAATCTTTCACTTATAAGAAGTGCGTTTAAACGAACACTATTGTGCATTTAGATCCGCTTATTGAAGTTAACTGTGTCTTTTATATTTGACAATTTGCTTAAAATAGAAAATGCATTTGCTGTTAAGGTTGGAGGCCTAGTGATGAATGTAAACTGTTGGGCCTTTAAATCGAGCTGAGGCCTAGTTCATAGAATTGATGCAGGCCTGTTCGAAAGCTTTGCTTAGCATTTAGATGTGGAAATATTTTTTATAAAAGATGCCTTTAGAAAACTTTGCAACATTTAATGAATATGAGCCGAAATATGTATTCCTTTGCAGGTGCACCATCAAGCCGATAGTAGAGTAGAAGGGCCCATTGTGTATGAGAGTTAGAAATGCTAGACTCAGACATGGAGGAGTAGACCAGGAATTTGAAGATACAACTGGAAGCGACAGAGAGTCTGAGACCCAAGGACGTTTAACGGACAAAAGATGGAAGAATGCCATAGCGGAAAACTTCGTGTATCCGACACCTTCGAGAGGGCGTACCTGAAGGCGTGTCGTTCGCATTTTGGGGTTTCGTATTAGGGACAGCACCCCGAGGGTGGAGGCAGAGCAGATGGGCTGAGGAGCTAGAGAGAGCGGTTGGATGGTCAAGGAGCTTAGCTGTGAGGAAGGAGTCTCTAGTTAAGAGAGAATGTGGGCGAACTTCTTTGGGAGGTCACCACGGCTGCCACCTTTTGCTAGGATGGACTGTTGTTAAGTAGGGATGTCACCTAGTATAGAGCAGGGACAGACTAATTTGAACTTATGTCTATTATCCCAATGAGTAGCAGAACTCAGGTTATAGCGATTCTGTTCAGCTTGATGATTCTGGAATTGATCCTCGTACTATTCATCAGTCGCTTGAGACTTTTCCGTAGGATTATGTTTGTATTAGTGTCCGTTTATCTTTTGAACCTCTTGCTGAGGTGTTTGTATCTGCAGCTATTTTTGGTTATGTAATAAACCTTTCAAACTTAGTTTTGGTCAGTGGTTCTTGGGGGAAGTTATTGGGATTTCTAAAATTGTTGTTGATTCTATAGACAGGATTGCCTAATTCACTCTATGACAGGTAAAAAGGTCTAGTCGACCTGTGACGGGATTCTGGAGAATGGTAAGCAGACTCTAGAGGTAAAATCCCGCCTTTCCAGTTGGTAGCAGAGGATGGTTTACCTTATGGAGTGAGGGTAATCTAGAATTAGGTTGAGATTTCCCCGAGGCCCATAGAGAAGCAATGAAGAGTGTCCAGAAAGCGGCGGACGGATGGAGTTCCGTGGAAACTGACGAAAAGTGACGGTGCGGCAGAAAGCAGCAGGTCGGAGGAGAGTGAGTATGAAAAGGGTCATGTGTTGTTAGATTGCGGTTATGTTGTGTTGTATGTTGTATTGTCTTGCGGAGTTGAGTGCCTGTAGTGTGAAAGAGAACAGGTTGTGAGCGCGCGCAACCAGAGAAAATCTTAAGCTCGAGGGGAGTTTAAGTGGTTCGGGTGTATCGAACACTCAAAGTAATTGTCGACCATTGTTAAGGGGGTCATGAGGTACCATTGATCGCCCGCAGGACCGAGATAGGGGGAATGAATGTGTGAGTGCGTGGGTAACGGACGCTGGTCGGAAGTTGCCGTGAGTTTGTAACCGATCAGTTGAGGCGATTGTCCGGTCGTTCGCGGACAGACATTTGCCGGTTTGGTGACAATTACAGTTAGACTGTGGCCGTACAGTCAAGGAAGTGGTCGCTTGGTCTGAAGTAATAATTTTCAGTGTATGATTGGGACGCATGCGTGATCGAGAGACGAGCGGAGAAAGGAGGGGAACTGCTGCGAAACGGAGGCGAGTGACATCAGAAAGAGCCGCGCTGGGATTGGTCGGCTAGCGTGAAGCCGCGCTGGGATAGGGCGGTTAGTGAGAAGCCGCGCTGGGATTGGTAGATTGTCATCAGGAAGTAAACGAGTGTTGTAAACAAGGAAACGTTGTGGATTTTCATCATGAAATGTTTTAAATTGTTGCGGAAATGTTTCAAGGGCGACAACAGGATAGAACCTCGGGGTGGGGAGGAGGCTCCGCCCGAAGATACTCCAGCTTATTATATGGCAACGAATGTTGGGTTACACACCATATTGTGGCTTAGTACCTGGTGTAAGATGACAGATGGAAACGAAGAACTGACATTTCCTAAATATGGAACGTTTAGACTAGAGGTGTTGTATCAGCTGAAAGCGATTATGGCTGCGTTGCGACCCTTGCCCAGACCAACACAGTTCGAAGCACTAAATGCATGGATCAGGGCAGCCCATGAACGGAACAGAGATTGGAGACAAGAGAGGGTGAAACGATCAGTTAGGGTGGTTCAAGATGCGAGATGGGATGCATTGGCCAAGAGGTGGAGGGTACAGACCATTGCAGGAGATAGGTTGTACCCGTTGTTGGTAAATACGGGAGATGCACAGAGGAAAAGTACGGAGGATGAAGACAGTGAGACAGACGACAGCCTGATAGAGAGGCTGTTGTCAGAGAGACCACCTCCATACAACCCCGAGTTGGAAGGAACGCAAACACCAGCAAAGGACTGGGGAGTCCCGGACGGGGATGGAGGGGGTAAAATGGTGAGTGAGGCAAGTACCTTAGGGGACCAGTTTTGCCCAGAAGAAGGGAAAAGGGTACCTCCACCTTCCCCAGTGGCGAGAGTAGTGGGAAGGTTTACAGTACAAAAAGTTCGGGTAGAAGAGGGCGTCAACTCTCAGAAACTGCCAGATGCTCTTACGGTACCAGTTACCATAGGTCCCATAGTATCCGTGTACAATCCAGAACAGAAACAATGCGAGAGTTCACCACAAAGAGAGAAAGAGAGATGTTCTAGTGAGGACAGGAGTAGCGCGGCAGATGGGTGGAAACAATTGCCAAAGCCCGTAGAAAGAAGCACTCCTTTGGCAGTATCAGCAGACTCATCAGAGGAGCACATGGGTTGGAGAGGACCAATGGATCTGAGGGGACCGAGGCCTAGGTCGATGAGGGAATTAAGGCCAGATTTGAGAACTTGGGAGACCATTGTGGACACTCAGAGCGATAGATCGAGATATGTGTTTGGGTCTGAGAACCAGGAAAGTAGGAGGGTGTCCCGCTGCGCACCTGGTGAAAGCAGACAGGAATGGGAACGCGGAAGTGTGGAGAATAGGGGGGCATCCCACCACACATCCGTAGATAGCCGACAAGAGTGGGACCGTGAAGGCTGGGAAAACAGAAGGGTTCCCCCTAACACACCTGAAGAGAACAGACGAGAGAGTCAGGACTGTGGCGGGAGGGACTCTAATGGGATGTCTAGTCAAGGTACATTGAGGGCCGCAATTAAGGCAAGAAGGCTAGATGTGCTGAGGCTGAAATCAAAAGTGGAGGAAATAGTGGAAGGTACATTGCCACTAGAGAGAATAGAACTCTATGAACCAGACGAGCTGTTGTTTGTGGCTAAAGATGTTACCCGAAGAGCTAGGACAGCCCATGAGAAACTCTCTGAACTAGCGAATAGGTATGCTGTGGATTTAACAAATACAAAAGCGCTGCAGGGTGGCCATAGGTTGCAGTACTCGGACCAAGATCTAGAAGAAAAGAGGGTGATCAGGTTAAAAACCCACATCAGGGAACTGCTTATGGGAATCCGAACGTGGTCAAATTTGGAGAAGTGGGAAGAAAGGTGGTCAAAGAAGAAGACGGTTAGAAGAAGTGTTATTGAGACATCCCCGGGAGGAAGATTGATGCATACAGAAGCGTACCCCTTGCGGGAGGTGGCTCATGGGGGTTATGTACATGTACCCTGGAGTAGGGGAGATCTGGCTGCCTTTACGAACACATTTCCAAAGTTGCGCGAGAGTCCAGTGGAATGATACAAGCAGGTAGAGAGGTTCGTTAAAATCTCAAAGGTGCTGTGGATTGATTTGAACACGCTGTTTGATATTGTGGTTCCAGGTGATTTGTGGATAGCATGTAAGGTCAGTGTGGAATGGCCCACAGCGGAGCCAGAACGAGATGCTGCCACAAATGGACCGTCACCCAGGGTGATGGCAAAGTACGAGCAAGCGATCACGTGGCTAAAGACCAAAGTACCCCCACAGGACATTGATTGGGTGAAAATAGATCGGACTAGGCAGGAACCAAAGGAAACAGTGCATGAATATTACGAGAGGCTATTGCAGATTTTTAAGCAGTACAGTGGGTTAGATGTGATGGACCCAAAGGACATGGGACAGTTCGTATCCAAATTTGTTCTGGGACTGAGGCCTGATATTTGCCTTATGATTCAGCAACATTTAATCTGTTGGCAAAACAAGCCTCTGGATGAGATCTTGAGATATGCGAGGTATTCCAGTGACGAGATAGACTCGAAGACAAGGAAGCTGAAGGACAAACTGATGTTAGTACAGATGCAATCGGGAGGACAGGGTCAGTCAGGCAATGGCACATTAGGGAGGAAGTCGGGGGGACAGAAGAGGGACAACGAGGAAGGTCCGAGACCAAGGATAGATATAGCCACCCTGAAAAAGACGACCAAGTGTCATCAATGTCATGAGGTCGGGCATTGGAGACGCGAGTGTCCTCATAACCCAGACAATCAGGTACAGGAAGAGGAGGAGGAGGAGGAAGTACAAACCCCTCCGGTACGGAAGGTGACAGTGACCAAGTTCCAGACGACGAAAGGGGGGACTTCAGCCCCTAGGGCTCCGGTTCCCCAGCCACCGAAGATTTCAGCAGGGAACAAGGTTTACAAGCAGATGCCTTTCATAGTGGAAGGGGACGAATGTTACTAATTTGACCCAGTGACCGGACGGTATGTGGATGGGGAGGAGGGCTGTACTCTTGGAGCAGTACTGGAGGTAGATCAGAGAGGACCGTTTGTAGAGGCAGACGTAGATGGACATCCCACCACCTTTCTGGTTGACACTGGTGCCTCTCGCTCCACTGTGCGGTCTGCGGTAGTCCCCAACTTACCCCTTTCAGGACAGACCATACAAGTTGTAGGAGTAGCAAACAGAAGAATGACAAACCCCCTGACTGAGCCAGTCCCTGTGAAGATCGGAAGTTTCAGAGATAGGCACCAGTTCGTAGTGTGCGATTCTAGTCCTGTGTGTCTGTTAGGAAGGGATCTTTTGTGTAAACTCAATTGCACCATCTACTGTACCCCCAAGGGAGTTGAGTTGCAGACAAACGATGACGATGCAGATTTTAAGGTTGCAAATACGCATGTGTGCATTGAACTGTACCCTGCTCTGACGGTGGAAGAACTCCCTTGGGACCTGAGAGATTCAGTCTCGCCACAGGTGTGGGACTTTACAGGGGAGGAAATTGGATTGATTAAAGGAGTAGCGCCAGTTAGAATACAAGTGAAGCCAAATGCTGAATTCCCAAGGACACCCCAGTACAAGTTGACTCCGGAAACAATTGCAGGGATAAGACCCGTGATTGAGTCCATGATTAGATAGGGAATCCTAAAGGAGGTTATGGGCAGTCCCTGTAACTCTCCGATAATGGGGTTGCAGAAGCCAAGTGGGAAGTTCAGGATTGTGCAGGATTTGCGAAAGGTTAACAACATAGTTGTCCCACGCTGTCCAGTGGTACCGAATCCATCAGTGATACTGTTCCAGATACCGTTCCAAGCTGAATGGTTTTCTGTGATTGATTTGTGTCAGGCTTTCTTTTCCATCCCACTGCACGAGGAGAGCCAATTTCTTTTCGCGTTCAAAATAGAGAGTCGCGTCTTAACATGGTGTCGTATCCCACAAGGGTATACAGAGAGCCCATCGATCTTTAATCAGTTGCTGAAAAGGAATCTTGAGAGTCTGGTACTGCCGCAGAACTCGGTTCTTGTGCAGTATATAGACGACCTCCTTGTTGCGTCAGACACAGAAGATGCTTGCAGGATTGACACCATTGCCTTGTTGAACCACTTGGGAGAGAATGGACATAAGGTGTCCCCCCAACAAGTTACAGTACTGCCTATCTGAAGTGCAGTATCTGGGTCACAGAATAGAGAAGGGAAAGAGAAAAGTGTCGCCTGACAGGATTGAGACGATCATGAGAATGACGGTGCCTTCGACCCAGAGGGAGGTCAGGATGTTCCTAGGCATGGTTGGCTACTGCCGACAGTGGATTGCTAACTTTTCCCTGAAGGCGAAACCATTGCAGAAACTGACGCACAAGGACGTGAGTGATCCGGTACCATGGGACACAGACTGTATGGTGGCCTTTCTCGAGCTGAGAGAGGACCTGTGTCGCGCTCCAGCTCTGGGAATGCCCGATTACACCAAATCATTTGCATTGTTCTGCTGCGAGAGAGAGGGGTGTGCATTGGCAGTCTTGGTGCAAGACCATGGAGGAGTCCGTAGACCAGTTGCATACTTCTCGGCTACCTTAGATCCAGTAGCCTCAGCGTTGCCCGGATGTCTCAAATCCGTTGCTGCAACGGGTGTCAGCATTGAAAGATGTGAAAGTATTGTGATGGGATATCCACTGACAGTGCATGTACCTCATTCTGTGGAATTGTTGATGACCAGGACTAAGACGCAGCACTTGACCAACAACAGGCTCACACGCTACGAGCAGGTTATACTTGCTGCGGAGAATGTGACTCTCAGGAGGTGCTCTGTCTTGAATCCTGCTACCTTGTTGCCATTACCAAATGATATAGAAGATGAGGGTTGGGAAGACCATGATTGTCTTGACGTGACTGAACTATGCACCAAACCTAGACCGGATATTGTTGATGAGCCATTGACCGACCCTGATGAAATTTACTTTGTGGATGGCTCATGTGTAAGAGACAATACTGGTCAGTTGAGAGCAGCATTTGCTGTCTGTACTATTTCTTGAATAATTGAAGCAGCCTGCCTGGAAGGAGTACACTCTGCGCAGGTGGCTGAGATAATTGCGTTGACGCGTGCCTGTTTGGCAGCCCACGGGATTCGGATCAGCCATATTCACTGACAGCCAATACGGGTTTGGGGTGGTTCATGATTTCGGTCAATTGTGGTCTCAGAGGGGCTATATGACATCATCGGGTTCCCCAATCAGGAATGGCGAATTTATCAGGTTATTGCTGGAGGCCTTGCAAGGTCCTGCAGAGATAGCCGTGGTAAAATGCACAGCTCATACCAAAGGTACAGATTTTGTGACAATGGGGAATCGTTATGCTGATGAAGTTGCACGATATTGTGCGGAGCAGGGATACTCCTTTACCAAACAAAATATTGAGGGGCCAAGGGAAAGAACAGAACTAAGCATGATGCTTGAGGTGGCAGACACATGGGAGGAGTTGAGAGACATGCAGGGACAAGCGTCAGATTACGAATGAAGGGTGTGGGAATCGGCTGGCTGTGTCAAGGGAGAGTTGGATATGTGGGTTTCGGCTGATGGACGAGCTGTGTTACCACATGTGCTGGTGAGTGCAATGGCACGACAGATACATGGTTCTGTGCATCTAGGAAGGGATGCGATGGTGCGTGTGTTCAGACAAACGTGGTACAATCCAAAATTTAGACAGGCTGTGGAAGCAGTATGTCAGAGATGTGTAACCTGTCAACAGCTGAATGTTGGGAAAAGAACACCTGTCACATTGAGTCACATTGGGAGGTCCGGCAGACCTTTCTATAGGATGCAGATAGATTTCATTGAGATGCCGAGGTGCAATCGCCTCAGGTATGTCTTAGTGATTGTGTGTGTGTTCTCTAGATGGGTTGAGGCATATCCCACTCGTAGGTGCGATACACACACAGTAGCGAAACTATTGTTGAGGGAATTGGTGCCACGATTCGGGGTTCCGACCTCTTTGGAATCAGACAGAGGAAAGCACTTTAATAGCGATGTCGTGAAGATGCTCTGCTCTGCCTTGAACATAGACCAGAGACAGCATTGTAGCTACCGTCCAGAGGCTTCTGGCATAGTGGAGCAAATAAACGGAACAATAAAGGCCCGAATGGCAAAAGTGTGCGCATCTACATCCCTGAAGTGGCCCGACGCATTGTCGTTGGTACTAATGAGTAAGCTGGAAGTGATACTGTTAGTACCTGGACTGGAAATTGAAGGCGTACTAACACTCACTATTCCCAATCCCCCTTACCTAAGCAAGATACGTGATTTACTTCTGGATAGACTGATTTTTCCTACATTTGGTCCAGATATACCAGCTTATGACGCAGTTGTGCTCCGCATGGAACTTTTAGACTATGTGTTGCATGCAATCGGATCAAGTATCATCATTGATTATTAAAGACTTGAAAAGAAGTTGAAAAGACTTTGTAAATAGCTGTTGAATTTAACCTAGAGCCGAGTGGAAGAAGAACAAATTTAGGGACTTTCCACAGAGGACGGAGAAGGGTTAGGGCTGTCTATTGTTGAAGCAAAAGAAGAACTGAAAACGGGGATTTCTGCTTTCCGAGGTGGTTCAAGAGACTCAAATAGCAAAGAAAGAGACTTTGGGTACATTCCGAGAACGAACTATTTTGTGCTGAGACCATGGCGCCTGGAAACCCGAATCGTAGAGCCAAGTGCATAGTAGGCACTCTTTTAGGAGGAGTGATACTCCTTATAGCTATAGTAGTTTTAGTTTCTTATTTTGCACCACACGGACAGGTAGAGAAGGCTGGGGGGACACCGACACCTACCACCCCTAGTCAGAAAGAAGACAGAGAGCGAAGAGAGAAAGCCCTGCTGGCTGCAGAAAGTCGTAGGCTACATACAGATCTGTCAAAGGGAAATTTTGGGCAGAATGCATATGCAAAGCTATTGTATGAATACATTGATGCGATGGATGCGAAGGGCAAGGTAGATTGGACGGAAGAAGAGAAGCAGCATAAGTCTAGAGGGAGTTATGGTCCAATAGCTCTAGATGAAGTGCAGAAGGGGAAGTTGTGTCTTCACAGACCACAGACGTATTATGAAAATGTCTATGTGGGTCATACTACGTGTGAACACACTTTCACATTGGAATACTACACCAAAGATTTCCTGAAGAGCGTGGTGCAAGTGATTCCTACTGTGTATTTCGTTTGTGGAAAGAATGCGTATGTGAGGTTGCCAGAGAAGTGGTATGGAACTTGCTATCTAGCAATTATCTTTCCCAAGATTTATCATACAGAAGATTTTGCACTCTTAGAGGGAGGGCCTCAAAGGAGGGTAAAGCGGGGGGAAAGTGCTGGAGCAATTGTGGGAGATGTGTTTGGAGCAGCGATACCTATGTTGGGTGTCATTTTGAATGACATAAAGATACGGCGGTTGGCAACTGTAGTGGATGACTTGTCAATGAATACAGCCAAGTCATTAATGCTGGTTGAGGGTGAGATGTTGTCGATTAGGACAATGGTTTTACAGAACCGTCTTGCCCTAGACGTCATTCTAGCAAAAGAGGGCGGGGTCTGTAAAGGATTGAAGGTCCAAGAATGTTGCACTTATATACCAGACAATTCTAAGGATCTGGAGAAATATATAAGCAACATTACTGCAATCCATTATGAAATTGAGGACTTGACACAAGAGAATGCGTGGGAGACGGTTGGCAAAGGATTTGGGAAGGTTGGAAACTGGTTTGCCAATTTGGGAAAGAGTTTCCTTGGGTTTGTACTGAAACCCCTTATCATAGCAGTGGCATGTGTGATTGGGTTGTGGGGTTTGGTAAGATTGTACAAGTGGTACAAGTCCAATAGACTGGCGAGATCAATGAGAGCGCAAGAGATGCGAATGGAGAGGCTGCAGGACAGTCAATACCGCAGCTTGAGAGCGTTGGAAATGCTCAAGCGAGGGAAAATGGCCACAAGCACGGTTTAGTTGGTTCTTACCCTGAGGATGATGTAAGGTGGTGATGACACGGGTCATCAAAGGGGGGAACTGAGAGAGCGCCATTTACAGTGAAATTTGTAGGGGTGCATCATATGTACAAGTAGTCAGCACCCACATATATAGAGGACTTTAATCATTTTGAAATGCAATGTGGGATGGGGAATTAGAGAAACTGTTATTGGAAATCTGAAGAGCCAGGGTTAAGAATACATCCACACTTGCTGTATAACCTAGAAATGTAGTTAAAATGAAATCTTTCACTTATGAGAAGTGCGTTTAAACGAACACTATTGTGCATTTAGATCCGCTTATTGAAGTTAACTGTGTCTTTTATATTTGACAATTTGCTTAAAATAGAAAATGCATTTGCTGTTAAGGTTGGAGGCCTAGTGATGAATGTAAACTGTTGGGCCTTTAAATCGAGCTGAGGCCTAGTTCATAGAATTGATGCAGGCCTGTTCGAAAGCTTTGCTTAGCATTTAGATGTGGAAATATTTTTTTTATAAAAGATGCCTTTAGAAAACTTTGCAACATTTAATGAATATGAGCCGAAATATGTATTCCTTTGCAGGTGCACCATCAAGCCGATAGTAGAGTAGAAGGGCCCATTGTGTATGAGAGTTAGAAATGCTAGACTCAGACATGGAGGAGTAGACCAGGAATTTGAAGATACAACTGGAAGCGACAGAGAGTCTGAGACCCAAGGACGTTTAACGGACAAAAGATGGAAGAATGCCATAGCGGAAAACTTCGTGTAACCGACACCTTCGAGAGGGCGTACCTGAAGGCGTGTCGTTCGCATTTTGGCGTTTCGTATTAGGGACAGCACCCCGAGGGTGGAGGCAGAGCAGATGGGCTGAGGAGCTAGAGAGAGCGGTTGGATGGTCAAGGAGCTTAGCTGTGAGGAAGGAGTCTCTAGTTTAGAGAGAATGTGGGCGAACTTCTTTGGGAGGTCACCACGGCTGACACCTTTTGCTAGGATGGACTGCTGTTAAGTAGGGATGTCACCTAGTATAGAGCAGGAACAGACTAATTTGAATGTGTGTGAATATGAGTAGCAGAACTCAGGTTATAGCGATTCTGTTCAGCTTGATGATTCTGGAATTGATCCTCGTACTATTCATCAGTCGCTTGAGACTTTTCCGTAGGATTATGTTTGTATTAGTGCCCGTTTATCTTTTGAACCTCTTGCTGAGGTGTTTGTATCTGCAGCTATTTTTGGTTATGTAATAAACCTTTCAAACTTAGTTTTGGTCAGTGGTTCTTGGGAGAAGTTATTGGGATTTCTAAAATTGTTGTTGATTCTATAGACAGGATTGCCTAATTCACTCTATGACAGGTAAAAAGGTCTAGTCGACCTGTGACGGGATTCTGGAGAATGGTAAGCAGACTCTAGAGGTAAAATCCCGCCTTTCCAGTAATGTACAAATACGCGTTTCGAATCCCACTGGAGTTGTTGGGGATTCTCTTCAGGGCCTATTGTGGAAATCAATATCTTTTTTTATATAAAAAACAATCCTGGATATGTGTTGGATGGACTGGATAGTCATTCAGGGTCCTATTCCTATTTATAACCCGAAAGTCACGTTTCTAGTGTCGGTGCCGTCTTTGAGCCGGAGTCTACGGACGTGGAAATTTGGGATGCAAGTGGTTGCCCTTTAAAAAGGATTCGATTGAGTATCGCGGCAGGCAGTTGCAATTGACTCAGGAGGTGGGCAGAATTGTAAACGATGTGATTGGGTCCTTGAGCTTCAACCCGTTTAAATAGCACTATTCGTTTGGCCAAGCGGGTGATTCCCAAGCGGCTCTGCACCCGTATTTTACTAAGACTAGGGTGACGTGGAGTTGCGCCTACTCTCGGCGTATCAGCATTTTTCGTCCGGACCGGCTCGCAATTTTGGCGGCGTCCTAATCGACACTGATTGGCTGTATTTGTGCACCTCTTGAATCGTAGCAGCCATTGCTGCTACGATTCGAGAGGTGCACAAATACAGCCATTGCTGCTACGATTCGAGAGGTGCACAAATACAGCCATTGAGCCGCCCTCTATCTGAGCCACTGCGCTCTTTCCCTACCTGCACGGACAATTGTCCTTCCTGCTGATACAACTCCGTTCTGATATAACATTCATCCCTCGAGACGCCGCATGTAATTAACTGCCCATGAAGAAACCACACACTATTGTGACTAAAGGCTTAGTGTAATTAATGGTTAAGACAACAATCGTTATTCCTTGTCCTGATGATGATGCCCTAGATTTAAATACGGCATCGAAACGTCGTCGACCTTAGAACCCCCAAATGCAATATATGATTGAAATATTAACAATTGCAGTGGTGTGATGTAATATAATTCAAAATCTGTAACAACTGACTAAAAGTATACAGATGCAACTTTTGCTTTGCCTTTGTGGCCACTAGTTCTTTGTTGTCTTGTCTTGTATTTCAAGGGTCACGGCTGTGCCCGCTTGACACTGAATGGTTTTCCCATTTTTTCATAAATATTATTCTGATCAATTGAAAATAAATTTCTTGTCCGACTGGACAAAAGACATTTCACTTATCAAGTGTATGATCATTGTTTTCACAGATCATTGTTTCCAATAATAGTTACTGTGATGTAAGCCAGTGCGCAAAGATTGGAACACTCGCTTTGAAGGGTTCTGATTGGCAGGTGGTGGCAGTTAGAGATAAGGACAGGGGAGAGGCTGACGTCCAATTGCTGCGCCTGTTGGCTGGGGTTTGTATTGGGAATAAACTGCTTTAACTACTGACGTAGCACTGGTATGTGTCATCTTTACAGGGCAGCAGGTGCTGCAGTCAAATTGTACCTACCGAATTTGCCTTTCGTTTCTTTACCGCTTGTCTTTGTGTTTCCTTCCTGCTCCTTTTATCCTCCTTATCCTCCTCTCTGGACCCTCCTCCTCTGTATGGCTGCACAAACACGACATACTACACATTCGCCCGTGCCCTGTATCCTTTCAAAGTGACTCTTCACACACAGCAACTATTCCACATTACTCTGACGGAAGAAAGCTCGCCATCTGCTGGTATGAGCAATGTACTGCACATGCTCAGTGTAATCAGCAGACGCCCCTAGAGAAGGGTTAGGGGTATTCACAAACATTAACACAGGGGCCACAAAGTACGGTATGTGGTGTGACCAAGGGCCGCACTGATATCAGCAGGGTGGCAGTAGGTGGTCTGAGTGGGTCAGGATTGTGTAAGGAGGTCTAAAAAATGTTCAATAAATAGGCAAACATTTATTTGCAGGTTAATAAATGCTTGCCTGTTCATTAAAAGAAAATCTGAACATTAGTGTTCAGCAACTAAACAGCAACTTGTGCTGCTATTCACCGGGGGGAGGAGGGGGCGTATGTGAGGTCAAGAGGGCGCAAGTGGTTGCTAGCCTGGCCGTACTTTGAGTATTACTGAGCTAGCCATACCTTTAATTCCCTTTTTTAGGGTTCAGGAGAATCCTCCTTGCAGGGCCCTATTGTATCTGGCAACCTACCTCTCTTCGAAGCTTCTGTCTCTCAATCATATCTCCACTCCTTGTGCGCATCTTGAACAGATTGGACATACCCCCGTGGATGCTAGCCCTGCTGATTTGCATATGTGCTTCCCAAAATATATTTCCTTGCAATCTGGTCAGTTCTGCCACTTACAGTGTATAGTGTGAACACTAGTAACACAACAGCTTGCAATATTTAAGTTTTGACAGGCACATATGCTTTTCTTCCACTCAGGTCTTTTTTATACTAATTAATGAATCTAATGATGGAGAGAAATTAAAACAGTGAGCTTAATTTAAAAATGCCTAACATTCAAAGACTTACAATACCCCAACAATGTGTCAAAAGCACCCTGGTACAAAAAATGCTTAGGGTATGTTTGTTTTTGCATCTGATTAACATAAATGGATAAAAAATGAGGACTACAAAATCAAATGACATTTGCACCTATTTTGTTCAGGTATATTACCACTAGTGCAATTTTGCAAGCGCAATTGCCATCTGGTGGAAACTGCTCACGCAGGAGGCAGCAGTCAGACGTACATGCGATTATGTCCTAATGGATGCAAATAGAAAAACAGAAACAAAATGGGTGCAAAAAAGTGCTTGAACTGAATGTTCTACTTTGCTCTCTTCTCAAAATATGCGTGCGAGTTTTATTATTGTATGATTAGGCATGACCCTACATGCATAGGTGGTCGGCCGTGTGTATCTTATTAGTGCCTCTCCCACTTTTGCTCTGGTTTGGAGATAAACAAATGACTAGTTTACTGCTGATAAGATCATTATGCACAAGTTCATCAAATGGCAATGGAAGTACTAGCTGGACAAGCATTTCTCTATGGTCGCATACATATTGCAAATTAGAAAAGTGTTCATGGGTATCCTTGATCTGAAATACCTTAATTTACTAATCCTAGTCTGAAAAACAGAAAATATTTCAGATTTATAGAGGCGTTCATACATCCTGCTGACAGCTACCCTTATATGTATGTATATATATATATATATATACATACTTACATACATATATATATATATATATATATATATATATATATATATATATATATATATATATATATATATATATACATATATATATATATATATATCTCCACACGTTGGTTCACTAATCCCCGGCCATTGAGCGCTCTTCGCGGGTGCGTGCACCTACGGCGGAACCACGCCGTTCAACATCATCACACTTTTCCTTCGATTAGAAAGGATAAATGGGCGCACTCCCTTTGAACTTCCACAATTTCATTTATTTTAAGTTATTAAGGCAAAAAGAAAGCATTTGATCAAATGCTTTCTTTTTGCCTTAATAACTTAAAATAAATGAAATTGCGGAAGTTCAAAGGGAGTGCGCCCATTTATCCTTTCTAATCGAAGGAAAAGTGTGATGATATATATATATATGTATATATATATATATATATATATATATATATATATATATATATATATATATATATATATATATATATATATATATATATATATATATATCGGTAGTGAAAATTAAGGGCCTTGTGTAGAGTTTGGTGGATGACTGTGCTTAATTTTGTTAGATCTATCAGTGGCCTTCGGCACAGTCCCTCATTCAAGGTTGCTAATTTGCCTCCAATCGATTGGGATCGGAGGAACGGCCTGAAGGTGGCTGGCCTACTTTTTGGAAGAGAGAAGTCAGGAAGTTTAGATGCCCTCCTTTTCTTCTAAAACGCACGATTTGTTATTGGGTGTAACCCAGGGGTCAGCTCTCAGCCCCACTCTAGTTAATGTCTATCTCACTCCCTTGGCCCTACTAGCTGAGGCTTTAGGGGCCAATGTGATTTCATACACTGACGGTACTCAGCTGTTGTTTACCTATGAAAACTGAGAGGATATTGTGGGAGAGGCCATTCAAAAATGCATTTCTTCTCTGTCTCACTGGATGGCCACCAATCAATTGAAATGCAACGTCGACAAAATTGAAGTGCTGCTTTTTAACTCTAATGTGCCAGATTCATTTTTTTTGTTTGAATATCTTTTATTGCATTTCTTATATGGATTGCATAACATATCAAAGAATTTACAATGTAAACCTATCTAAAAAAAAATCGCGATCATACAAAGGTATATGTTGGCAACAACAGTTTTGTGTAATGTCATTACTTGCTGTTCATCATTTGTGGATCAGGTGTGTGGCCTAAGGCACATATACCTAAAAACAATTAGCCAAGAAATGGTGTGGTCACATAAAGGTAATAAGGAGAACATCATCCCCAAAAAATCAATGCCACTTCATCAAAGGTGCCGGTAGGCTTCGAGAGCATATGAAACAAGAAAAGTACGGGGCCTAATGTGCCAGATTCATGGCAGTCCTTTTGGCCGAAGGACACCCCACTGCTCGGCCCTCAGGAGGGCATACGTACAGTGGCATCTGCTCTGATTTTGGGATGGTGGGGGAACATGGGGTGGGGGTGGTGGTGGGTGGGTGAGGGGAAAATATATATTTTTAAAGCACTTCCCTTCTCCTGAGCCCGCTGCCTCGGTGCTCCTCTGTCGATGCTGGTCACGCTGCACAGGTTCCCAGGGGCCAGTTACAGCGCTGCTCTCATATTGGTAATGCCAGCATAAGAGCAACGCTGTGATTGGCCTGAGCGGGCTGACTTGATGCTCGCTCAGGACCAGGGAGTCTGGGGCTTTTCTCCAACCCAGCTGTTGCAACATAGCTGGGTTGGAGAAACATGAGTACGCATTTCTATTTGGCCGGCCTAAGACGGCCAGCCAAACTTACATGAGCACTTACAAGTGCCCAACACTCCTCCCTGAAGCCTGAAGCTCGGCAGGATGGCCCCGCCGTACCCTCAGCTGGCAGTAATCTATACTACTATAATAAAGTAAGAACTTTCAGGCTTTGAGGCGGGTAAACTCGGGAACCACGGCGCCAATCTACACACCCGATACACCGTTGAAATCGTCAGGGTGTGTAGATGGTTATAGGCTATATAAATATAAAAAATAAACGTTATTTACAAAATTTATATTAAAAAAAAAAGTAGTCCCTCCAAAGTAGCGCCGGTCACGACGTGCGTGCTTACGTCAGGAGCACGGGGAGGAGCGGCGTCCGAGGAGCGGCGGACATGGCGCGGGGGAGGAGAGGTGACGTGAGGAGCAGCGGACAGGCCAGAGGCGGTGCGAGCAGAGGAGAGGCGGACATGGCGCGGGGGAGGAGCGGCGGCGGACAGGAGGTGAGGATCAGAGCGGCGAGGAGCGGTGAACTGAGGAGCGGCGGCTGAGGTAAGGCTCCGGGGACAATGTCGGGGCAGGCGGGTGTCGGGCCAGGCGGGGGACGGGGAGTTACAACAGAACAGATCGGCTGAGTAAAGGCAATGTCGGGGCAGGCGGGGGTCGGGGCAGGCGGGGGATGGGGACTAACAAGGTGACGGGTGAAACATTTTGCACGTACTACTGTCCACGGGGAGTTACAACAGAACAGATCGGCTGAGCAAAGGCAATGTCGGGGCAGGCGGGGGTCGGGGCAGGCGGGGGACGGGGACTAACAAGGTGACGGGTGGAACATTTTGTCTGACCTCCATTGACTCAGGACAGGCGGGGGTCGGGCCAGGTGGGAAAACAGATCAGCTGAGAAAAGGCAATGTCGGGGCAGGTGGGGGTCGGGGCAGGCGGGGGACGGGGCGGGCGGGGGCACGGGCTGCTAGGCAATGTCAGGGGAGGCAGGGGTAGGGGAAGCCTGAATGCTCCCGGACAAGGTCGGGACGGGCTGCTAGTGAAAAATAAAATAATAAAATGGTTTTATTATAATTTTATTTTTCAGTGGGGTGGTGCTCCTACGCCATAACAGAGACCTAAGTATGGGGCATTTCCATAGTCTAATCTGGATGTTATAAGAGGCTGAATGTACATCTTTTTTGCAGAAAAGGAGAGTAAGGGGAGAAACATTTTCAAAGTGCATAAAATTCCGAAACATGACCCTACCAAAGATTTCATTTGTAGTTGAAAGTAGAGAGATTTATCAAATTTGATGCCCAGATTTTTAACAATGCAGGGGCAGCTCCTCTGTTGTAAAGAATAACTCAGTTAATTGGATTGTATGTATAAGAAATAGTTGTCCACACCTGACAGAACCATTGTTTTTTGCATAACTATACCCAGGTTTTGAGGGACACAGTGTTACCCCATTGTTCATTGAATATAATATGGGACCAGGAAGAACATCACAATAACGACTACATACGTTTCTCATGTCAATGTCACATCAGTGTACAGAAGATGCTACAAAGCAAATGCATGACCTGCAAGTCTAAGAATTGTAGGCCACAGCACTTTAAGGTGCATGCACAGCAATCAAGAATCCAGTGTGTAAACATCAAACAGGATGTGCACATCCATCTGCAGCAATCAGCTTGAGGAACCACAGCAGCACAATAAACAAGTATATTAGGGCGTGTCTGCATGTCACTAATTAATATGACCTTTAGAGGTTTAATACAAAGTAGAGCTTCTACGTCCGAATATACCCAGAGAAAGTTAGTGTACTCAAAGTCAGTACACACATGCAGAACAAACACTGGAGCAGAAACCTGGAGGCAGGACTCACGCCTACAATACAGGAGATCTGGGATTCCAACAGGATAGACCCAACCTGGGACATTCCGCTCCCAGCTGCGTGGTGCAAGAACAGAAAGGAACTGTTGTCTGGCACGATGGGGATCAGATGGCAACAAGTGCATGGGAAAATAGACAGATATTTTAGTTTCAGCATCCAAGATGGATGTCGCTTATCTTACAGAAGGCATCCCTAGCTGCCTCAAATTGGAAATGCTGCAGGGCCTACCTTGGGACCAGATTGCTCCTAGTGTGCTGTGACATAGGAACCCACTGCATTCCCACCGCTAGAAAAACTGACAATCCTGCCACAGGGCTATCACCTCCCAGGGTGACCGTGAATGGTCCTGTGGCACCAATGCCCACAAGGACATTCAGTGATCTCTTTTTTTATTTTTATTTTTTACTGAAGAAATACACAAATGGGCGCTTTTAATATTTATTGAACCATTGTGATTCTTGTATAGGTATATGTTGCAGTGATCCATAGACAGAAGCAGATTCATTTTAATTTTATTTGTTGGGGTATGAAATGGCCAATTATATTGTTGGAGGAAAACATGGACAAAAATTACGAAATCTTCCCAAGCAGGGAACACAACACAAAAACTTTTTCATATATATAAATATCAGACATATATATATATATTTATATCAGACATTTCTTACCTCCCTCAATCTTTCACAAACTCTACGCACACTCCCTGAAAAATAACTCACAACATGCAGATCTCAAGAATTTACTTTTCACATGTCCTCATGTTCATAACTTTTTGAGACAGATTTGTAATCAAATTAACTCAGTTATTCACTTGCATATTCCTTTTTCTCATATTTTCTTGAGAAGTCTCTCAGATGACTAGGAGCATGTTCCACCAGATGTCAGAATATTGGACTTGTCATTGGGTGTCAGATTCCAAAAAATACCAAAAAACTGGCAAGATTCCACCTAACTATCATTTCATTTATTTTTATATGTTTTATATTAAAAAACAGGTTGGTAGGTACAAAAGGGAAGCCAAGTAGTTAATTCATATATATGATACATTCAGCAGATCAAATACAAAATTAATATTACATATCTTGCCATACCAATACTTAAAAGACCATAAAAAAATATATACATACAATATTTCATTGTGAATTTTCCTTATTCCATTTCTATCTAAAGAATACCTTTAGACGTATTCTAGATTAGGATTGCTCTCCCAGAGCTTCTTTGCTGTTATGCCATAACATCAAAGGTTCCCATAGTTTCCTGTCCTTCTCCGTGCCTCGTCTACCCTTACTCTTGTAGAGCGCTCTTTCCAGCATATAGATATTTTATTAAGCTATGGAGCCACAGCTGGAATGTGGGCGGATCCATGTCTTTCCATGCAGTGGCAATCAACAATCGGGCTACAGCTACTGTCATGAAAACAAAGTCTCTCTTAGATATATCTAGATTGGCCTGCCAATCGTAACCGAGTAGCATCATGGGTGGGCTGATAGTAATTGCCTTGTTGATTGTTTGTAGCCAGAAATCCTCCATACCTTTTTTCAAACAGATAAGTTTGATGCAGGAAAAAGCATGTGTGTACTATCGGCAGGGCCCATCTGGCCACTAGGACATTCAGAGATCTCAATACCGAATGCTGGATCTGCCCTTGAAAAGTATACGCTCCGTCCATCATCCCCTTTTGTATCGCTTGAAAAGTATACAGCATCTACTGAAAAGTGTTAGTACAACCAATTGCTCTAAGCATATTGCAGATCTGCTGAGAACTCTAGTTACTGTTCAGGAAAATTACAGAAGTCTGAGAACTAGTGATTTAAAATGTCCCATTAAAGAAATTGCACCTATGGTTAGTAATATTAGGAATATTCAATAGAGGTAGATTAGCTCTGCTGACAAATTTTGACACTGCTCCATTAAATGTACTGCAGCACTGCTGAGAGGCCTTGGCACTGTACATGAAAATTAAATTGGTCCTGAAGGGAATCTTTGGTCCTGTCTAATAAAAACATGATTACTCTGTTGAGTAGGGTTGTCAATGAACAGTGTAGCAGCCCTATTCGGAAGAGCTGATTCGAGCTGCCACAATTAAAGATATGTTAGGACTGCTAGGAAGAGTTGATACTGCACAGTTAAAGGTATGGCATCCAGGCTAAGATATGTATGTACCATTAATAAAAAGAAACAAAAAGTATTGCATGATAGACTGATAAGGCAGTGATCCCTGGCATGATGCTTCTACAGTGCCCACACGCTTTCTGGACAAAGATCTAGCTTCCTGATAAATGTTTGTAATTCTGTTCAGCAGGTTTTTGCAGTACCGCTGTTAAAAAAAGTCTATGAAAAATGCTTGGAGATTTTGTATTTTGAGATCCCCCTCTTTTTTCTCAGCCCCCACTTGAGGGATCACTGCAAAACATTCCAGCCGCAAACTAGTCAAAAAAGAGTTCTTTTTTGGAAAGTATTGTGAAGATTCGTGAGGCGGTGCCAATGTTATTAGCAAAACAAAAAAGGCATTCCCTATGGAAAAGGTGACCTAACTATAACTACCCAGTGACAACCACATCTGGATAACACATAGATCTACTAGATAGCAGAGGACAACATTCCTGGCACATTAGCATTAAAACAAAAGTCAAGAAAAAAATGGATCAAGAAGAAAGAAGTAACTTTGATCACTGGCTTAACCCGCACACTGCTCAAGCTAAGCATGATTATTGTGGATTTTGGTGTGTGGTGGGATGGGGAAACAAGCCATAGGATCTCTTTCGTCTTTGGCCAGTTGTCCTCTACATCTGTCACTCGTGGTCCCTCAGGAATATGACATCAGTGTTTCTGAAGAAATTTTTTCTCACATTGGGTTAGGAATAATTTCAAAATGTGGGAATACCAGGGGAATTCTAAGTTTGCACATTTGTGTAGCCTGAGAAATGGAGATTTATTACAATAAACACTAAATACTGCAGCTAATTCCTTGTTTACCTTATCCCTTTTCAGCTGATTCACATGGCAGGTTCACCTTTCCCCGGAAAGGGAGATTAGCGGGAATGTGCTATTCTTGCACTGCTTGTAATTCTCGATTCAGCATGAAACAAAGTTTCTGGCCAAATCAAAAATTAAATGGCACCCTGAAAAGATGTAAAGCCGGTAGGTTTGCCAATACCTTTATTGTTTCCGATGTCCTCGAACTTTCGGCAGCAACCAACCGTGGCCCGTGAAGGGAGTTGCATTGGGGCAGAAAGGTGGGGCCGGGAGGGGCAGGGTGGGGGGTTCTAAAAAGCGGAATATGGACAATTGGAAGTAAGTAAACAATTGAATAAATAAAACGAATTTCGTAGCGCGCCCTGCATTGCAAAATGCGATGCAGCGCACGCTATGAAATTCGTTTTATTTATTCAATTGTTTACTTACCTCCAATTGTCCATATTCCGGTTTTTAGCACCCCCCACCCTGCCCCTCTTGGCCCCACCTTTCTGCCCCACTGCAACTCCCTCCACGGGCCGCGGCTGGCAGCAACTGCTGATAGCCCCATATTCCACATTCCAGGCAGGAACAACCACAAGCTCCCACCCGCACCAACATTCCAAAGCCCAACACCCCCAATTCCTTCACAATGCAGCAAATTGAAAAAGAAAAAGGAATAGACAAAAAAGAATACTATAAAACACAAAAGTAAGTAACATAGATACAAGTTGTGAGGTTAAAACCAAACACCCTTCTGCCCCATAGTACTCCAACAGTGGAGAAAATATCACCGAGAATGAGAACAAAATATATATACAGAAACAGCAATAACATCTGCACATCTCATGAGGTTAATACACTAAATCCATGAAAACCCCAGGAAAAACATGGAGTCTACTGAATGACGTAATCATGAAAATTAGAAGGAGCAATCCTCAACCTGGAAGAAATCCTCCTCCCAGGTGCACAATTCGAGTGAACGCCCATTTTCCAATTCACATAAACAGCCTTTGATTCAAGCACCACAGAAACAGCACACTTGTTCCACGTTTTCCCTTTTTTGAACACCACAATGTGATCCTTCACCTCATTCACTTTCATTGGTGCTGAAAAGCGTGATTTCCCTTTGCGGACAAAACCCAGCCTCTTGACCCTTACCCAATCGCTCACATTAACAGAAATAGTTCTAACATTGTCAGACTTAGTACTGTATTTTGCATGTACAGCAGCTCTAACATCCACCACATTCATCAACCTCTCCTTATCAACACCTTCTCTGGACATCCAATCCTTATTTAATTTGAAGCCAGCAACTCTACCCCTGAGCAGAGTGAATGGGGCCATGCCAGTGCTAATATGCGGGGTAGTTCTTACTGCCCACAACATGTCAGTTATAGCCTCCCTCTACTGCAAACCATTGACTAAAGCCAGTTGCAAGTGTTTCCTAATTACCCAGTTAAAGTGCTCCACTAGGCCATTGCTGCTAGGATGATAAAGGGAGGTAAGAATGTGTTTGACACCAATATACTTGAGTAAGTCCTGCAATTCTCTGGACACCAACTGGGTACCATTGTCAGACACTAGCTCCTCAGGAAACCCATCTCTAAGAAACACGCTTAAAAAAATTAATGATAGACAAAGATTTGACACTATCCACAAACCTGACCTCCGGCCAATTTGACATGTAGTAAATGAGAGCTAACGCATATTTAGGTGAGCTCCCAACCACCCCAAAGGGACCAGCAACATCAATAGCCAGCTTGCACCAAGGCAAGTTTTTCACCACCGCGGGATCAACAGGGGAGGGATATGTTACTTGTGACTTGTCACTCAAAACATAAATGCAACAGTCACGCACATAGTGTTCAACATCCCTATCCAACCCCGGCCACCAAAAATCCTCCCTGATCCTGCATTTCATGGCTCGAATTCCCAGATGTCCTTCGTGAGCTAAGTCCAAGGGGCCTTATTTATGAAGGTCTTGCGCCGCCGGTGCGTCACTTTTAAAATGGGAAAAAGTGACGCACCGGCGGCGCAAGGCCTTCATAAATGAGGCCCAAGATCTTTTACCGCATGCTCACTGCAAACTCCAACAAACCACCTCCCCTTAGACCACCACCAACCAAAGACAACTCCTTCCCCACTCTCTAGTAAGGAATCAACTCAGACGGAAAGTCCTTATTGTTGGGCCACCCTCCAGTCAAAAATCAACAACCATTCCTAGCTCAACATCATTTGACACAGCTTGCAACCACTCTTGTTCCAAAAGTGCACCTCCCACAGTATCCTTCAGGGAACCCACCACTCAAACCATTTCTAAGTCATCAGATGCCCTCATACACTCACATCTCGTTAGGGGTAACCTGGACAAACAGTCGGCTATGTGGTTTTTCACACCGTCCACGTATTCCAGGCGGTAATGGAACTCCTGTAGTCTGTACTACCATTTTGCAATGCATTAGCCCTTCCCCCACCTATAGTAGTGAAAGGATCAATTAAGGGTTTATGATCAGTTCTTAAAATAAATTCATTCCCCCAAAGAAAAATTCTTGAAGTGCTGGACACCCCACCACAAAGCTAGAGCTTCCTTCTCAATGGTAGAATAAGTGCTTTCTGCACCCTTTAATCTTCTTGAAGCGAAAGCAATAGTTTCCTCACGACTGTCACCTCTTTTCTGCATAAGAACAGCACCTAAATCCACATTGCTTGCATTCATGAATATGATGCACCAGTCATTGATATAAAATAGTGTGAGGGGGAAAACTTGAACAATTTCCTTTTTTATCAATTCAACATTGTTGCCCACTCATACTTGACATTCTTTCGCAAAATATTCCTCATACACGCCGTTTTGCTCGAACAATTGCTCACAAACTTGGCGTAGTATTCTTCCAAACCCAGAAAAGAGTAGAGCTGGTCCTTGTTAACAGGTGTGGGTGCGTTTTGGATAGCCTCTATAATTTTCAATTTGGGTTCCACCCCCTTGTCAGAGATATGGTGATCAAGGTAATCCACTCCCTCCAGAAGAAACCTGCATTTGTCCCTTCTCAAAGTCAAAACTAGACTTAACAATGTTTAACACTTGCCTAACACTGTCGTCATGTTCCAGCTCTGTCTTTCCATAAATCAGGATGTCGTCTTGGAAAAACACCACACCCACAGTGTCCTTGAACAAATTGCTCATCAATCGCTGGAACACAACAGAAGCCGAACCAAGACCAAACGGCATTCGTTTGTAGCGATAGGCCCCTCAGGTGTAACAAATGACATGAGGTGCCTAGATTTGATCTGATGGTATGGTGAGGAAATGTCTAGGGAAGTGAAAAACTTGGCACCCTCTAAAGTCTCCAACATTTCATTGATGTTCAGTAAGGGTTGGCGTTCAACCATGATGTCGGACTTGAGATCCCTCAAGTCCACACACATCCTCAGAGACTTGTCGGATTTTTGTGCTAAAATGATGGGGGGCAGCCATTCGGAACTCTTAATGTGCTCAGTTACACCCATGGCACACAAACGCTCCAATTCGCACTTAAGTTCTTTCTGAAGACTTAAAGGTACTTTGCGCACCCTGTGTGCCACAGCGTTATTTCCGTACTTGAGCACAATGCGATTGGAAATCCCTTTAATTTGCCAAGATCTCAATTGAACACTTCAAGATAACTCTGGATCCACTTACTTGAGCAATCACACTCTCACTGGTTGAAGTGGGTGGAGGCATGAAATAAAATTAATTTACTGCACTTCTGGACACAACCATATCAGGATGGTTAGGATCTTTAGATCAAGCACGCCTTGCTCATCCCACCCCAACAAATGTGCGCCACCCTTCACCACATACACAGTTCAAATAGCCAAATCCTCAACAAAAGCCAGATCAGCCATGAACTTCCCAAAAACTTCCACTCTCTTTCCATAAGCGAAAATAATGATGTTGGACTGCTGCAATTGGACACCATACAACCCCTCAAAATCCTTAGCATTAATGAGTGTGAGCCAGAATCAGCTAGGAAGCCAATACACTTCCCATTGACACTGACCTTGCATGCAGGAGACGTTCTCTTCTGCGACCCTGCCATGGATGATATTTCAACTATGCCTTCAACATGCGAATACGAAGAAGATGGCATCAACAATGCATAGTTTTCACAATCAGAGTTGATGAAATCTTCTCCGATGGTTTTTACCATATGCGCAGATTTTTTTTAAAGGCTACAGCTTTACACATTTGAGCAAAAGGACCATTTTTGCCACATTTGAAACACGTTTGACTTAAGGCAAAACAAAACTTCGCATTCCCAAGATGATATTTGCTCTCACAACAGAAACATACGACTTCCCCTTGCTCAGGTTAGGTTCTGGGTGAATGCGTCATGGAATTACACACAGAACTAGTGTTGGACCCCTTCATGAGTTTAGTAATAAGTTTCACATTTAACAACTTAACCTCCCCAGACGTAGGAGTTCCACTCATTTCTTTTACAGAAAACTGGTTAGTGCTCGATACTCCTGGCCAAAGAGAGAGCAGTCTCTAAATATGGATCTTCAGAAGGCAATCCTTTTTCCTGAATTCTTCTGTTGCACGTTCTCTCAATTAATTGATCCCAGATGATTTCATCCATGAATTCTCTGTAGTTGCAGGTGGCTTCTAGAGTTCTTAGAGCAGTCAACAAAGTCATCAATGGGTTCACCAGGTAACAGAGCACGTTGCAAAAATGTGCGACGCTCGAGCATAACATTCCTTTTTGGATTGAATCTCTTGTCCAATGTTTTAAAGGTAGAGGCAACTATCAGTGAATCCCCATAATCGCTACCACTCACGTGGGTGCTCAGCAGCTCCAAGGGTAACGTTTTTAAGTTATTCCTTCAGAACCTAAATTATAGATTAACAAGGCTTTTTTTCATGGAAGTAAAAGTGTCTCCATCAGTAGCCTCTTGATAGGCATCAAATGTGTCTTTCCATTGCTGCCAATGCAATGGAGGAGAACCAGCTGTTTGCAAGAAAGGAGGTGGTGTCAAAATCAGATCCATGCCTGTGCTTGGGTGAGTTGCTGCACAATGCCTAAAAAAATTACCTTCCTAAAACAAGTTTTTCAAATGTTGCAGAAAGCAGATGCTTGCTATAACAGATTGTATATATCCCTCAAAAGCACAACTTCTTACAAGAAGCTAGAAAGAGGGTGTGCACATTACCAGATGCACGACTACATACCCTGATTGCAGTAAAACAATGCCAGGGCCGTTAATGCACATGTACAGTAAACAAATAGTAAACAGCTACTGGTAGGGGTGTGCGCATCACCGAGTGCACGACTCTATGAACGGTGAGTCTCAATCCACAGGTGAGCTGGTTATGGTGTGTGCATCACCAAATGCACAATGTAGTGCTGAGAGGCAGAGAACACCTTGTTTCCGAAGCGTTGCTTGACAGCACCAGATGTTCGTTGCTAAGCGATGCAACAACGCAATGACGCGCAGACGAGGACAATGCGCTCAATGGGTTGCGAGGCAACCAGGCTTGATGGGTGTCGTGTTGTGGCATTCTGCAATCCCAATGGTACACCGCCCAGATGTGGCAATGAAAGAAATGGACTCCCAATGACGGACACGCTTTGCAAGGTTCAGCAATGCTGTAACAGGATCCTCAGACCGCAACGAAACTCTGGCATGAACCATCTGGGAAGAACAGCATCGAACTAATCCAGAAGGAAACAACACTAGATAGGCAGCCTTGGAAGCTCCACAGAAGAGAAAGCTGAAGGCACTGGACAACTCGTCACCACTGAAAAGAAGTAAAGCCGGTAGGTTTGCCAATAACTTCATTGCGCCTGATGTCCTCCAACTCCCGGCAGCAACTGCCGATAGCCCCATATTCCACATTCAAAGCAGGAACACCCACGAGCTACCACCCGCACCAACATTCCAAATCCCAACACACCCATGATAAAGGCCAAATTCTCAGTCTGGTAAGTCTCCTCTTTCTTAAGGGAAAGTGACCCACTTAGTCTGAAGGAGACCAAACCTCCTCAAGTAAGTAGTTAAACACAGAAACCCATTGTCTGCACTAGCTGCCAGTTGATCTTCCCTTCTGATTCTGTAACTGTCAATTATTTTCAGTGTGACAAATAAAGTTTTTGCATATAAGTCATCCTATAATTTAAGTGGTCTGATGTAATAGTTCTCTCACATAACAAGCATTGGCAATGCTGATAGGTATGATTTAAGAATGCACTGTCAAGCCAGACCTAAAAATGCATGAATGTTAATGACTGCCCCCCTCTCATCTGTGCTGGTGGCAGAGGAAAAACACCATGAATTATCTAGTTATCTAAGACACTTTATTAGCATTACAATTGCATGTGGGTGACCCTGAGAGTTCAAGCTCAGGCAGCTGAATAAATAAACAAAATGATCACAGCTGTGTGGAGGGCAAACACTTTTTTGTGGAAGCACACACCTTCAAGACATGTACTCTTGGCACTTGTGGGTGGATCTAAAGCCACTCTTCTGGTGATTTTAACTTAACTGTCTGGCAACAGCTGCCCTATTAAACCAGGCCATAAAAAGGAGACATTACTAACTGTGGCAATGACTGGTATGAAGCTTGATTAAATGACTTACATTTTTGACAAGTTTATCTTCACTTAAATAATGTTCTGGATGGATCACTAAATGTTCAGGCTGATTTCAGGGCTGGCATTGATCAAATGATAAGGGTAAACTTTTTCTGACAAATAAAAAGGTCCTGCAACTCACACAAATGACAATTTGGAAGGAGTGTATAATTGGTATTCCTTCCAAACTATGAGTTGGTATAGTATGAATCAAAGGGTTGTGACCGTAATTCCCATCACAAACCAGTGATCTGATACTGACTCCCAACTTCATAAAGAGGAATGAAATCCCTATGTACTTTTTCCAATTTGGGAATCAGAATGTTAGATTCAATGAGAGTAGAGAGAGCTGCTTCTCAATGAATTTTTCCAGATTTGAAAACTTTTATTAAACCAGCCCAGTTCCTTTAACAAACTGGGGCTGCTTTAAAACAAATACAAAAAAATGATTTTTCCTTTTTGGAAGGTAACCATTGTTGTGGTCATCAGAGGAGGCTTCTCTGCTAAGGCGGAGGAGCTTTGCCCCACTAAGTGTAAAAAGAAAAAGAAAATGATACTAACGCAACATTAATAACATTGCATTATTTTCATTTTCTTCTTCTGTAAGGAGTCAGCCAGGTTGGGGTGGAGAGTGCTGGGCTTGTCACAGCCTGGGAGAGGGAGGAGTGGTTCCTGCTGCACCTTGTGTGCTGCACAGCCTGGGTGGAGAACATGCAGAGGATCCCACTCCCTGTCTAAGTGCCAAACCACGGCACTCAGACCAATTACAATGCTGCTGTCATGGTGACAGCAGTGTCGTGATTGGCTAAGGGAGTCTGGGAGCCTGGGTGCTTCCTGTTCTAGCGTCGGAGGAGAGGCGGCGACTGGTAACCGGTGATGACCAGGTAAGTCTTTTTTTTCTAACCCCCTCCGCTCCCTGCCTCCCGCTATCGTTCCCTACCAACCACAATTGGTGGTGGTTTACTATCCTCTTGCAGGCCACAAGCCTTAGTATTGTAGACAATCGCAGATCGTAGGTAGTGATCTGGATCAGGGCTCGAGTCGGGGTACCACGCGGGTGGACGGCATCCCCCACTTATTTTACAGAGAGCTCGATAACTGGAGCAAATGGAGCCACACATTCACTCTTTGGCCTCTCTGGGTTGAGATCTCGCCCCGGAGAGGCCAAAGGGTGAATGTGTGGCTCCATTTGCTAAGGAGTGAGTGAGGGGAGACAATGAGTCTAAGGATGCAAGCCACCTTTTGTGATATCACTTCCTGTCGTGACGTCAGCGTCCCCCACTTCTTTTTTTAGGACTTGTGCCCTGATCTGGATAATGTATATTAATTAGGCAGGTCGTTCTGCAACCTCCAGTAGTTCCTTATTTTTTAACCCAACCGATTGGTGCAGAAGTCAGTGAGCAATTTGCTCTCGGTTTTTTTTTTAAGCAGTTGTCCATATATCTGCCCCCTAATCTTTTTCATAGCATCAGAAAATGTGTGAACATTAATAACAACACTATTTTAGCTTTTCTTGGCAAAGAGAGCGCATCTGCTGAAGACCATGGACATTAACGTGTGGTGGCTTTAGGTGTAAGCGGCATCAGTCCTTGATCCCTTTAACTTAGAATAAAAATTTTACAGTATGTAGCAGCTCTTCATCAGGACACATTAGCCCTTGCTTTCTCTGTATCTGTGTAGCTAAAATATACCAGAATAAAGAATTTGAAGCTAATGATTCATGTCTCATTCATTATCAGAGGTCCGCTGAATGCATTACTTAATTTGTAAAAAAAAAACATAAGTGCAGGGGCTCTCGTCAGTTCGCCACTGCAAATTACACTACACATGGCCTCTGCCAGAGCAGCCAATGACAGTACCAACAGAGCTACTAACCATCTCACTCCTTCAAGTGTGCCAATTCAGACTGTTTCAGACGCCACAAGCTATAAGAATAGCTTGGGGGGATCCAGGCATTTCAATGACGTGTTATAAGAATAGCTTGGGCAGCAGGTAACAGTCATTTTTAACCCGCATGCATGCGGCCGTTTTTCCCGCTGTGTGCGGCATTTTCAAAATTACCGCGATTCATGACGAGCTCAGCTCGTCATCAGCACACGGCTGGTAACGCTCGTCATCAGCATGGAAGGGGTTTTAATGCATAATGAATTTATAATTAACTGTTGTTGTCACCTTCTGCCAGATAGTGCCACTTTGTGGCTGACTCTCACAAGCGCCGATGATGACAATTAATTGCTGGTGCCGAGCACCGGAAACCACCGGTTAAAATTAAGCACTGGCTTATTTGGTCTTGTGGGATGAAACACAGGTATCTACCGGATATTTATAACTCTCAGCTGCATGGAAATGCAGAAGCAAGGACCACTGTACATTTTGTTCTGAATCCTGTACTGCTTAAACGTCTGAAAATATCATATACATTTTGCTTGCCGTGAACAGTTTCAATACCGCTATTGGATAGTTTTAGACAGCCGTAATCGGGGTCCAGTGGGCCCTCAATGTTCCGGGACAGTGTGACACTGCACCTGTCGCACCAATGACAGCTATTCCCCTGAACGTTCTCTTGATATGGTCTGCGCTAGAGAATATTTTAGTAAATACATAAACATAGGCAATTCAAGCATTTCAATTACGAGTCTAAACCATCCGTCAGTCTGTTAATATCTCACTAGATGGCGCCCAATCGCCAAATATGTCTGTGTTGTGATTGCTTTCCTCGTTCTCTTTCAGACAATGGACCTTTTCCCATACAGCTTAACTCCTTTGCTGAAGGTGAAAAGAGATTATCTCACTAATGAGATTGGAGCCCATTAACCTCACGTGGAGGATTGATATCTCCTGCACGACGCTTTTTCTGGCTGGGCCGTGCTGAGAAGGGAAATCATTGAGGAAAGGTGAATCAGTGACGGGCAGCCTAAATGCTGCACGTACCAGGCTTGCCAACACGGATTGTGCCACCTGGTTGTGTCACACGATATCTGAACTCTTCTCAGCCAACAGTCGAAGAGCCGATATCACACAGTGCGCACAGTGGGGCAGATTTACAAGAAACTGACTCATCTGTAGAGATGCATCAGTTTCCCTGCGCCTCCATGCGGTACCCTTGCGCCACCATGGATGCGCCGTATTTACATTACGGTGCACATAGTCAGTCAGAATAACTTTATTCGGCTTACTCAAAAGCCATACAAAGAAGGAAAAATAAAATACATTTCATATAAAATTTTCCTATTTACACAGAAAACATTAAATGAATAACAATATAACAAACAATTAAAAAAGTGTAACATTTGCACATAGGTATGAATGGTAAAGAACATTTTACTCTAAAACTAATCTTGACAGACAGCTTTCACCCTTGAGGTGGCTACCAGAAAACTAGCAATACAGAAAGTAACGTAGGGATTGGGTAATAATTGTAGGTAGAGCAAAGCCGGTCTCACTTGGGTGAAGCCGGCCTTTTTAAATATAGGCAACAAATATTTTTTCCTTGGCTCTGAGAACAACCCGCAAAACATAACAAAATGCATCGTATCCTGCACTGAAAACTGGTCGCAGCTACAGGGCAAAGCTAATTCTGGCTTCTGCCAATTTTTAAAAGAGCCTAAATAAAAATGTAGCAAATTAAATCTGAATTTGGTTAAAAGAAACCTATGGAAGGGAGTTGTTACAAAGCCAAGGTAAGGTGCAAGTGATAACGAGTTAGCCAGTAAACAATGGTCCCTCACTGCCGGTTTTACCAATTCGCATTCTTGGTGGCATGCTTCCTTCCTTTCCATAAAGGACTTTTTCACAAAATCAATGTCTTGGATCTTAATATTCTCAGGGGAGGTGAAAAGCTCCGGACGGCCTAGGTCTGAGAATGCCCTGGTCAGATAAGCCAACCAAGGAATCTTGTTGGATTTATCCAGGGACAGCACGTCAGACATGATCTTGTGGTTCAGTGGGAGTTCTTCATTCATCCACATTTTCAGCCAAAGGATCAAGGGGGCCATACTCAGCTTATCAGAAAGAAACTGTAGGCCCACTTCTTTGTGGATAGAATAAGTTGGGGTCGACTGGGGAACAGAGAGTAGGGTTCTGATAAATCTGTTCTCCGCTTTCTGAATTGGTTCTACATTTACATATCCCCACAATGCAGAACCATATAGTGCAATAGCTACAGATTTACTGTTATAGATTTTTAGTATAGCTTCCATAGGCCTAGCCCCTAACCTGCCGGCAAAGCCCAGGAGCGCTGATGATGATCTAATAACAGCCAACCTCTTGGCTCTTACCTGCGGACCCCAGGACCCTTTCTGGTCGAACAATAGGCCTAAATAGGGGAATGTAGATACCCTAGAAACCATATCCCCCCTGCATGTGAATGTTTTATTTCTCTTCTTGCAACACTCTCGACCCACCACCATTGTGTGTGACTTGGTTACGTTTATCTTAAGATCCAGTTGCTCCATAAACGAACCAAAGGCATTCAAAAGGCACTGGAGGCCAACACCCGTGCGGGCAATCAGCACGGCGTCGTCCGCGTATAGGAGCGCCGGAATCTTAATCGCTCCTACACGCGGGACGTCGGCTTCCTGGCCCCCAGATGTGCGCCCAGGCCATTGATATAGATGGTGAAGAGCAAGGGGGCTAAAATACAGCCCTGCCGCACCCCCCTTAATGATCTAAAGGGAGTGGTGCACCTGCCCTCATTTGTTACGCGTACACTAGAAAAGAGTTCTTGATGCAGGGTAGCTATAAAGGTGACCAATGCCTCATCAATACCCATCTCTAACAAGATGGACCACAACTTTGTCCGGTTGACTAGGTCAAAAGCCGAGGAGAGGTCCATAAATGCAAGATACATGGACCCCTCCTTGGCCACAGTATATTTGGAGATGAGCAGATGTAAATTAGCGCACTGTTCAATGGTACCCTTTCTTTCCCTAAAGCCGTATTGAATTTCAGATAACCCACCACAGTTCTCAACGTTCTCCCTCAGCCTGGATAAAAGAACTCTACCTAGAATTTTTACTGACGAGTCCAAAAGGGATATAGGCCTATAGCAGGCTGGATCATCCCGCAAACCTTTTTTAAAAATAGGGACAATGGTAGAGGTATCCCAGGAGGCAGGTGCAGAATTACCATTAACAGCGTTAAACACATTTGCCAAAACTTCAGCCCACAATTTTGGTGAGTACATGAAAAAGTCGGCGGGAACACCGTCAGGGCCAGGTGCCTTATGCTTTTTAGTGGCCAAGATGGCTTTTTCCACCTCATTTCGGTTTTAAAAAATGGGGCGGATAACTGAGGTTTTCAACGGGACATCATTAGTCGCGTCACCAGTATCCCCATAGACATTTTTAAAGTGTGACAGCCATTTTTCATCGGAGACAACACAGTCCATAGATTCGTTGCTGTCATCCGAAAAAAAAGGCTGTTTAATGATCTCCCAGAATTTTTTACTATCTTTCAGGACTGCCACTGAAAGGAGGCTATCCCATGCTTCTTGTTTGATGATATCCTTTCGTTTTTTAACAGCTAGCTTATAGATCTTCCTAAGTCTGGTGATCTCACTTTTTACCCTAGGGGTATTTTTTAGGGCTACCAGCAATGATCTATGTGCTTTGGAGCATGCTGTATCAAACCAGCGCTTATTTCCTGGGGTACCTTTTTTTGTCTTTGCTAGAAGATCCTGTGATACCTGCCCGCATATTCCCTCAAATGCCTCAACGATTTCTTGGCCCTGGGCACAGGGATTTTTACAAGTCTCAACCTGGTCCTTGATTTTAACAAAATTTTCTGCGTAGAAATTTTCCGGTACCACCTTTGCCCATTTCATGCGTCTGCCTTGGTCAGAAGTCCTCAGGGGGTGGGCAGGCCTTACTGTCAACGGCGATGGTCCCATATGCCCTCCCCACGCTACTTCTAATTCTACCGGGTTGTGGTCGCTAAAGTGTGATTGTACTGTACGATAAGAGATAGCCCGGTTTAGGATTCCCAGAGATATGAATATATAATCTATAATTGTGCCTTGAGGGATGCCAGTGAAGGTTGGCAATCTAATGCCACCGTCTGGTTCATGCAAATCGAAATTTGCAAGAAGATCTTCCAGCTCCTCTCCCTCTGTGGTGTGTTCAAAGTGGGGTCCCTCTAGGCCATCATCCCATTCAATGCTACTATTCATACAAATTAAGTTACACGGATGGATATTAAAATCGCCTAATAAAATGTATTCAATATCAGACTTAGTATTCTGACTGACCAAATTTAGAATATTATCTAAATCAGTGATGTTTCGACCTCTATGGTCGCAATTCCCTGAATTATAGAAGTTTATAAAAATAGTCCTGCTGATGTTATTAGTCACTCTTTCTACCATCAGAATGTTTGGCGAGTTGGTACTAATCTGCCTACAGCTTCCCTTTAGGTCTAGTGAGAACAAAATTAGAAGGCCTCCCTTTGCCCTCCCCATACGACTGGGAACAGCTGCTTTAGTAAAACTAATAAACCCATCCCACCAAAGGTTGGCAGAGATGTCCCAGGTTTCCTGGAGGGCGATGATGTGGTGGCCTAAAACAAAGTTTGACCATGCCTTATCCTGTCGCTTGCCATTTAGCCCTGCTATATTCCAACTTATCAACTTACAGGAGTCTCTGGTTATCTTAGGTTCAGGATACCGCACAGATGCCCCTGCATTATTATGTGGTAGTTGAGTTGGTTCTTTGGGACCCGCTTTCAATGGGCTCTGTGGCTTATCTCTAGCAAGGCACTGATTCACGCAGTGCTCAGACAGATATGGCAAGGGGGGATGGTCATGTCTAGGTATAATTTGGTCTTCCTGCCCCGTCTGAAGGATGGGCTCATTAGGATTTAATCCATTAGTGTGTGGGCTATTCCGATCTAATTGTTGGGTTATAGCATTATTTGCCAGATTAGTAACCTCTGTATGTCAGTCACAATCATTTAGGTTGGACAAGACTCCGTAACTGTTCCCTGTTCCAAAACCCCAATCAAAAGGGGTGGCCGCCTGACCCCAACCGTTCACTACTGTGTTCCACATAGGCTGTGGCGTATTAGGGCACATCAAAAACTGTTCATTTCCTGGCCTGGCCATAAATCCGTTTCCCTGTCCTCTATTATCAAATCCCGGGGTACTTGCTCCCCACCTATTTATGTTGGGCCAATTTGGTCCCGGAGTTCTAGCCATTGGCCCAAGCGGGAAGTTGTATTGCCCTGTCCCAAGACCAATCATCGGGTGGGGACGGTCATTATTGAATCTTGGTCTAGTTTCCCCACCCCAGTAAGTAACTCTTGCGTTCCTTCTAGGCCTGGAGATATTAGGGGAAGTCACAATTTCATTTTTGTTATAAAAGAATTTCAGGGTAAGGGGGATTATGGAACTGCTTCTGCGTTGAGGTGGGAAGATGTTAGCAAGGATGTTTGGGAGTACTTCTGCGCTGGCAAAATTCAGAACTACGCAGTCCCCTTTAAATTTCTTTGGCTTGTTCCCAATCCATGATACCCTCCTTGTCATGACAATTTCCCCCGCTAGCTGGTCAACTCCCTGGGGTGCCATATACATATTTTTGGTAAGCCAATATAGAGCTTTATCTTTTAGTCCTTGGGAGGATTCTTTTTGCTCATGAGATAGGACAGGGACGTTCGCCAATACCAGAACTAAGGGTGAGGCTGCCATGATAAATTGTATTGAATCCTCCCCTAAGTTCAGTGGTGCTGACACAGCAGGTGGTAAGGTTGGCGACTCTCTTATTACATCCTGGCTGGGCTCAAATGGTGGTAGCTGCCCTGCCAGAGTGGGCTGTAATTGGCCTTCCATGAGGCATGTATCAGGACCCGTGCCCTCCTCTGCTATGACTACTGGTTTGATAACATGAGTAGCTAAGTTATCCAAATCATTGACCAGCTTGGTTTGCGACCCACCCATCTTTTTTACTTCTGCTGTTAGTTTATCTATTTTCCCAATAAGTGGCTTAATGATGGTCCTAATTTTAATATCTATCATATCCGAGATCCTGTTAAATAGGTCATCGTCAATGATTTGTCTAAACTCTTCTGGGTCTTCGCGCTCCACATTATTCCCTTTCTGTCTAAATGATGGGGAAGGCGTTTTCCTTCCTGTCTGTTTACCCCCACGTTTAGCTTGTGACTTTCTGCAATTTCTCACTGGCCGGGCAACAGGCAACGAAGGTGAGGGGACTTCCGCTGCGATATTTTGCTGTTGCTCGGAGTCAGACACTACATTTAATGAAAGGTCAACTAGCAGATCAGAATTTTCTTCATTATTGCTGATGTCTTGGGGATTAGTGTCAAGTATATGAGTCGTGGGATCAGATGGTGGGGTCCCAGACAGTTGTGCATCAGGGACAGGACTCAGTGGGCGCAAGATTGGAGATTGACTCAAGCCTAGAGATTCCCTTCTCTCGTTATTTATTTTCTTAACCACTTGGACTAAAAAAGAGTCTAAAGTATTAAGTGGTTCTGAAGTCACAGGGGCCGCTTTTCTAGGCATATTTATAAAATAGAAAATGCTAACAAGGGTCAAGGATGGCACTCAATAAGTTGGATAATATAATAGAGCTAGGTCACAGTACTAACAAAACTAATAGTAAGAAAAACAAGACCATACAGCAATAAACAGTTTCGGTTGTTCCGCAAGGTCCTGCTTTAGTTCAGATAGGCAAGGTCTAGACCTTTTTCTGTATCAGTAAGTTCGGTAACAATAAATATCAATGGACCAGGACGTTTTCCTCGTTTAACACAGTACCTTAGCTGGTCCACAATGGGATGTAAGAGAGGTGGCCCAGCCCGGCCTCCTTTGGCCCCTGACGGCCACAGACGGTCCCGCCCTTGTCCCGGGCTTCTCCCGGGCGCGCTCCCGCGCGCTCCCGCGCAGCGGAATACGCAGATTGCTGATATACTATCTAGGGAGGAAGGGGAGGAGCCTGCAGGGAGAGCGTCCCAGCTGGTATCACTTGGGGGTTGTGGGCGCTCCTGGGACTTGGAGTCCTGCGCCCACAACACGCTCGCAGCCCTGCAGGTCAAAGCACCCAGAAGTAAAATATCCGCAGTTTAAATGTCCCCAGGTGGCCTCAAGCGAAGCGGGACCCGCGCAGCGGGTACCGCGAGCAGTTTCCAAAAGTTTCCAAAGGTGCAAGGAAATCCTCAGGAGCACGACGAACCCTGCGTGTAGTCAGCAGCAGCAAAGAAATGGGAATCCGCCGATAGAACAGAGGAGAGCGGCTTTTACCACGTTAATCAACCAGGGAGGAGCCTGCAGGGAGAGCGTCCCAGCTGGTATCACTTGGGGGTTGTGGGCGCTCCTGGGACTTGGAGTCCTGCGCCCACAACACGCTCGCAGCCCTGCAGGTCAAAGCACCCAGAAGTAAAATATCCGCAGTTTAAATGTCCCCAGGTGGCCTCAAGCGAAGCGGGACCCGCGCGGCGGGTACCGCGAGCAGTTTCCAAAAGTTTCCAAAGGTGCAAGGAAATCCTCAGGAGCACGACGAACCCTGCGTGTAGTCAGCAGCAGCAAAGAAATGGGAATTGGTGCACATAGTGCAAGGATTTGTAATGATGCAGGTAGGTACCAATGAGGACTCAGGAGCCTGATTGCTTTAACTGCTTTTATTAAGGTTATCTCCTAAAGAGCGCCGAGCCTCTACCGTTATGCCGGCTCTGCTTCTGACTGTTCGCGCTCTTCGCGCCTCTCGCACACCTCTGCGCGCGCAGCCAATGGTGGCCGCCCACACGTCACGTCGCCGACGTGACGTGCATAAACTAGACCGTCTCTACATATCTCCCTTTTTTCCACACAAACATTTGTAACTTACAGTTCGTCGCTCAGATCATAGTCTCTGAACCTCATGGGCTTCACCACCACTCTGCCACTCCGAGTCTGTCTTACTGGGGTGGTGTGGTTTTCTTCCTCGCCGTTCCTTCTGCTTCCTCTTGCCTCTCCTTGTCCATTTCTGTCACCGCCTTTCTCATCAACTCTTATCTCCTGCTCGGTGCTCCTTGCTTCCGCTTGTCGTTGTTCTCCTCCTCTCAGGGCAAGTTCATTCTCCTGATGTCCCTGTTGCCTGAGCTCATTCTCTTCTTCTTCTCCGCCTGCTCTTCCATAGTCCCAAGATAGGATCTTATTGCATCTAGCCATGCGGTCCTGTGACCATGTGTTGCCGTCACTCAATCTGGCCGCTCTACCCTTAATTTCCTTCACCTGCATGGGCTTGCTGTATTTGCTCTCTCCCTTTCTTTGTAGTGTGGGCAACTTTACTCTCACCCATTCTCCTTCTTTGAGCTCTGTGTCACGCACATTCCTCCGCTCGTTGTAATATTTTGTGTATACTGCCTGAGCTTTCTCTATGTTTGCACGCGCCACTGCGGGGGACCATTCGCTTACTATTGTTTTTTCTTTCCATACTCGGTTGTCCTGGGTGAATGGTTCCCGACCACGCAATAACTGAAAGGGGCTATAGCCAGTGCCTGTGGGAGTAATCCGGTATGCCCATAACATGTGCCATATGTCCTTCTCCCAGTCTTTGTTGTCCGAGATGGCCGCTTGGATTGATCCCATCACTACCCTGTTGAAGCGTTCCACCTGGCCGTTTCCCGCCGGGTGGTAAATGGATGTGTGTTTCGCCAGGATGCCATTTCTTTTCAATGAAGTTGTCCCATTTTTCCGATCTGAATTGGGGCCCATTGTCACTGAGGATGGATTTGGGTATGCCCTCCCTCACAAAGGTGTCTGCCAAAAACTTTACTATTGTTTCCGTGTCCATGGCTTCCTCTATCTTCACTTCTGGCCATTTCGAAAATTTGTCGACAAGGACACACACGTACTTCTGGACTCCTTGTGTGTCTAGGATCGGGCCTAAGATATCAACTGACAGCTCTTCCCATGGATTTCTTGGCGTTTCAAATGTACCCAATGCTGGGCGCAGTGGTTTGAGTGTCTTGTCTGCGCCTTGGCACCTTGCGCACTCCCTTACATGCCGTTCGGCTCTTATGTCCATTCCTGGCCACCAATAGTCTTGCTTGGACCGCAGTTTGAGTTTTCCGATGCCCAGGTGCCCTTCGTGTAGCATGTCCAGCAGTCTGGGTATGATGCTTGTCAGGGGAATTACCTTCTCACCTCTATACACGAATATTCCTTGGTTGTCCAAGGATAGTTCTTCCCTTACTTCGAAGTATGGATTGAGTCCTCTCTGGATGTGTCTCTTGTCTGGCCATCCTTGGGTGATGTATACTTTCACCTCTTCCAATGTCTGGTCTTCCTCATACGCCTGTGTCCATTCTTGAAGGCTGATGACTCTTTCATGATCCTCCATTAGTGCCACCCATTCTTCTGTACCGGCCTTGTCTTCCTCACCAGGTTCCATGGCTGCCGCCCGGCTCAAGTAGTCTGCGACCTTGTTTTTGCTGCCTGATATATGTTCCACATCGTACCTAAATTCCAGAAGTTTAAGTGACATTTTTGATATGCGGGGCGTGGCATCTGCATGTCCACTCGATGTTAGCACTCTCAGTAACGGTTTGTGGTCAGTCCGCAACTGGAACCTGGTGCCCCACAGGAATTGTCTGAATCGCGTGGTGGCCCACACCACCGCCAGCATCTCCTTCTCTATCACGCTGTACTTTTTTTCTGTTTCACTCAGTGTGCGTGAGGCAAAGCTTATCGTTTCCAACTGTCCTTGCCCTCGATCCTGCATGAGAACAGCACCCAATCCTTTGTCGCTGGCGTCGGTGGTTAGTACGGTTTTGCCTTGAGGGTCGAATCCTTGAAGAGGTATAGCTCTAGCCACTTCCTTTTTGATGATCTCAAATTCCCTTTGTGTGTCCTCAGACCAGCTGAATTCCGTGTTTTCTTTTGTAAGCTGTCTCATGTGATGAGTCTTTGAGGCAAAGTGCTGCACGAATTTCCCGTAATACTCTGCCATTCCCAGGAATGACCTGACCTCTTCCTTGGTGGCGGGGGATGGTGCTTCACAGATCGCCCTGACGTTTTCTGCTTTAGGAGTTACTCCCTGCACTCCTATCTCATGCCCCAGGTAGGTTACCGAGTTCATTCCTATTCGGCATTTGGACCATTCAGCCGTGAGTCCTTTCTTTTCTAGGATCTTCAATACTTTTCCCAACTTTGCATCATGGTCTGGTATGTCTCTTCCCATCACCAAGATGTCGTCCTGGAAGTATTGGACGTTAGTGATGTCCTTGAATAATTGGTGCATCATCTTCTGAAACACTGCCGCTGCTGAGGCTAAACCAAATGGCATCCGGCGGAACTGATAGCACCCAAACGGGGTGATGAAGGATGTTAGTTTGCGACTGTCCGGGTGCAGAGCTATTTGATGGTACGCGGAGGTCAGGTCCATGGTGGAGTACCACTTAATCCCCCTGGTGCTGGCCAGCATCTCCTCTATTCTGGGCAAGGGGAACCTTTCCACCACAATGTTTTTATTCAGTTCTCTCAGGTCGACGCACAGCCGGACCTTTCCGTTGGGTTTCTTAACCACTACTAAGGGCGCGAGCCACTCAGCGCACGTGATGGGTTCGATGATCCCCTTCTTTTCCAAGTCTTGGAGTTCTTCCCTTACTGCTTCTCTTATCGCCAACGGGACATTTCTTGCTTTGTGGGCCACCGGGACAGCATCCTCCTTCAGAATGATTTTGTGGGCAAACTTTTCCAGCTTCCCTACTGTGCCTCCAAACACTTTGGGGTATTCGCTCCTCCATTTGTCCAGACCTGGCACTGCTTCCTGGTCCGTCACTAGTATTTGCTCCTTGCCTCCCGGATCCAGCTTGATGCCCAGATCACCTTGATCTAGCCATCCTAAGACTGACGGGCCTCTCTCCGATACATAGAGCTTGCAGTGTGCCGACCGGCCTCGAAATTCGAAGGTCAGGGGTCTGAACCCCGCCATTGGTATGCGGTCTCCGTTGTACGTGACTGGGTGGATGTCTAGTTTCTCTAGCTCTGGGCCGAGACGTGGTGCGAATTTCTCCTCCCATACTGCTCTCTGGATGATGGTGAAGGGCGATCCTGTGTCTGCCACCACGTTGATCTTGACACCGCCTATAGCCATTTCCAAGACTGGTTTCATCGTTCGTCTTCCTTCTCTGTCCAGGACTTTGCCATCCGTACTTAGTACCTGGTCTTCAATGTAGATCACCATGACCTCTTCTGCCTCGGTATCGTCGTCCAGATCTTCGTTGCTTTGACCCACACATCTCACCGTGCTCTTGGAGGCCTTCTTCCTGCATACCTTCTCGTAGTGGCCAATTATTCCACAGTACATGCACTTGGCGCGGAATGCGGGGCACTTCCTATCATGTGCCTCGTGCGACCAGCTCCCACACCTGTACCATGACTTCCTGTTGCTCCCTGCTTGTTTCCCTGACGTGCTTGCGTTGCTTTGCCACTTGTTGGGCCCTCTCTCCGTTGGTTTCCTGTTCGGATACTCTCTGCGAGACCCTTCCTCATCTACCTTGTTCACCATGGTGCTGGGCGCCATCTCTTTCTTTGTCACTTCAGCACATCGACGTGCTAATTCCGCTCTTTTTACGATGACTAACACCTCTTTTAGTGAGGTGTCTCCGCTGGCCCATAACTTGTCCTGCACTGTCGTGCACGTGGTGTGCATCACCACCTGGTCCTTGATGAACTCTTCTTCCCAGTTGGCGTACTTGCACGTAGCTGCCAGCCGTTTCAATGCTGCCACGTACTCCTCCACCGTTTCTCCTTGCCGCTGCTTCCTCTGTTGGAAATTATACCTGTCTACCGACACGCACACTGCCGGTCTGAAATATTCATTGAGGTCGTCGAGTGCATGTGCATACACATCGTCGTCCGTGGCTGTTCTCTGTTTCGGGACTAAGCTCTTGTAAATCCGGAGACCTTCCGGGCCTAGGTTCAGTAGCAAGATGTGCTTCTTTCTCTGGGGTTTGAACACTTGTTCATTCTCGTCTTCCAGGACACCTATGAAATTGTCTATGTATTCTCTCCAGTCCTCCCATTTCATGAGGGGTTCTCCTGGGCGAGGTAGAAACTGTACCGGCGCCGTCGCGTAACCTGTTTGCGCGCTCATCTTCTCTCTCTTTACAGTGGGTAATGTTCCTCCTCGGCTGCGGGGACTCCCTGGTGTGTCGTCCTGTTCCTCTTCACTTGCTTGGGCTCGGGGACTATCTTTGTCGGCCCCCTCAGTTCCCTGTGAGTTCTCCAGCGCGTGTTCACGGGTCCTGCGGGTTACTGTGTGGGTTGGTGCCCTTTAGTCTGGTTCCTGGGGTCTGTCCCCCCTTTTTTCCACTCCTCTGCGCCACCCCCTCGGGTGTTCCTGGCTCTGCCACGCTCTTTAGGGTACCTGTTGTCCTGCACAAGGGTGTTCCTGCTCTTCTGCCCCTTGTGTGGTAGTCCTGGTGCCTCTGGTGCTCCACTTGCTGTCCAGAGGTCGGTTTGGTGGTCCTGCCTTGCTGGGGGGTCTTCATCCCACCCTCGTCGCCATTGTAATGATGCAGGTAGGTACCAATGAGGACTCAGGAGCCTGGTTGCTTTAACTGCTTTTATTAAGGTTATCTCCTAAAGAACGCCGAGCCTCTACCGTTATGCCGGCTCTGCTTCTGACAGTTCGCGCTCTTCGCGCCTCTCGCACGCCTCTGCGCGCGCAGCCAATGGTGGCCGCCCACACGTCACGTCGCCGACGTGACGTGCATAAACTAGACCGTCTCTACAGGATTGACAAATGCGTCATCTGTTGGTGCAAAAGTTACGCATTGCTGGAGTCGTGTCGCAGCACGAGGCAACTCCAGCAATGCATGGAGACGCCTATACTTATTGTACTGCGTCACTCCTTACGCCTGCTTCAAGCAGGCATAAGGTTTTGATGCAGTGGCGCCTATAAGTGGTGCCGTGAAATCTTGTAGATTTCACTGCATCACTTGTACGAGGCTTTCCTGCATGGAAACGCCCACCCTGCATACATTATACCTGACGCAGGTATAATGTGGCGCCGGGCTTTACAACGTGACGCATCTCCTTAGATGTGCCATATTGTAAATGAGCCGTAATGTAGCGCATTGTTTACACCACCGCTGTGTCACAAAAAGTGATGCAATGGCTGCGCAAAAGTGTTGCAAGGGTCTTGTAAATCTTCCCCAGTGTGAGCAGGGGCGTAGCTTGGGGGGGAGGGATTGAGCTTCATATTTTCTGACAATCAGACTAGCATATAATGTTTAAACACATAATACAAAAAGTAGAGTGCACAAGAAGGGCCTAATGTAAAGGAGAGGAAAGAAGACTGGTTGGAATACTAAGAGAGAAAACACAATATTTTGTAAAATAACCAACATTTTGAGAACTTTCAAAACAGAGCGGGAGACAGTGTGTGTGAATTTTTGTCTGTGTGAATGTAAACATCCCTGGTGAAATCTGACTGACATTTCACAATGCCTGACTGACAGCACCGGGTCCTATTTATCTGAAAATACATTTATTAGGGGGTGTTACACCCCAAACACCCCCCTTTGAAGCTATGCCTCTGAGTGTGAGCTGGAAATCTTTGCACAGAGCGGGTTTTGCAGCTCTTATTTGGAGGCTCTCAATGGTTGAAGCTGTTGTGGGAATTCCTATCTCCCAAGGACCATAGGCAAACTACCATTGGTGCAGCAGGTGCAGTAGCACCATGGCCAATTGAACCCTGACCCTGCTGCATTTTGCTACACAACAGCAGTCAAAGGGGCCATTATCTGTGTTTGCACTAGGCTTGCTGTTCCACAGGCCAGAGCAGGGAAGACAGCATCAAAATCCATTATTGCTTGCACTTTTAGTTGGAAGGGGGCTCTGGCAGTGTTGGCATGAAGCCTTGACTCTCTCCATGGCCCACCACTTCCAACTACGCTCAATTCTCCTTAAGTACTGATGAGCCTGAGAGCTGCTCTACCTTCTCTTACATGACAAAAAAATTCAAGTTTGGCAGGTACGTTGTACATATGCACTATTTTGCAAAACTCTATCCCTAAAGAACTTTACAACAATGTATGCGGTATATGCTTCCGAGACATCTCTTTATACTGAAATTGAGCCATTTCTAAGCAGTGTAACTATAACCCAATTTAAAAATCACTTGATTTACAGTCCTCAGGATGATAAAATGTTGAGTCTGTCACACTAGTCTCAAACTTGTAACCTTTGATCGCAGCATATGTCAGCCACTGCAAGAAAAGTCACCAAGTCATCCTGCTAGATAAAGGTGTTATTATTTATTTAATTCATGGAATACCACATTTGAGTTAACAGAGTATTTCTGTTGGAGAGATGTACGTCCAGAATGTCTCATGATATGACACTTACGAAAGAGTTCCAGTGGTGAATGCGCTTACTGGAGAGAATTGAGTGAAGTTGTCTACATTCTCCTCCATCTTGTGATTTGCAGCCTACCTGTGCCCCAGATTGCAGTGAGCAGAGTCCAGGAAGTGGTAAGGAGGCAGACTAGTGCTGTCTCTTTCCTTAAAATGTTTTAAAAAAATGATTTTTCCTACCTGTGATTGCATCATCTTATTTTTTTCTTTTTACATTTCTTTAACTGTCTTTGGCTGTGGTTGTTACAGTTTAAAATTGTAGTTTTAACCTGCCAGTGATTGCATAATTTATCCCATGTTTTTGTGTTTAAACTTGTGGTTTTTCCTGCCTGAGACTGCTTCCTTTTAACCTGTTGAATTGTGGGATTTGCAATCCAAACTCTGTCGTTTTTCCCTCTCATTCCCCGTGACTATCAGTTTTTCCCTCCAAATGTCTCCTTTGCTCTGTGCTAAGCCCTGTATGTTAAGCAGTGCATCCCCAGCGACCATTTTGTGTTAACAAGTCAGTGAAACCAGCCCTTCCTCCCCCCCTGAGACAGCAGTAATCTGCTGTAAACTGTTTAAACTGTGTTTAATAGGGACTGCGCACTTCGTTTTTTGTCCAGGAGAGGGAGTAAAGGTTTATACAAATAGTGTTGTTAGAGCACAAGTTTGTTGGGGCTTACCTGCAGAAGTCCAAAGTGTGGATTGAGCCGGTCTGTCTCCTAGGAGATATCTGAATAGAGGAGTAGCTTCCAACTCCATGGCCAGCAAACCTTGTCTGAGGTAGCTGGGATCTTATATAGTCTGATATTGTTTGGTACATGTGTACACTGATTGGTGGTTGTATCTGATGTTTCTATTGGATTAGGGATAGTGTCCTCATTGGTTGGGTATTTGAGGGTTCTGATTGATTTCTGGTTCTGTGATTCAATCAATGTAGGGTTGGGGTTAGGGTTAGGATTTCTATTGGAAGAAGGGACTAGGGCTTCCTGTGTTATTGGTTGTTGGGACTAGGGTGGGACTAGGGCTAGGGTTAGGCCTTTAATTGGAAGTAGTGATTCAGGTTTATGGTGTGATTGGTTGCTGGACTAGATGTGGGACTAAGAGTAGGGTTAGGCTTTCTATTGAAAGTAGGGACTAGGGCTTCCTGTGCCAGTGGTTGCTTGGACTAGGGGTGAGACTACTGGTAGGGCTAGGGCCTCTATTGGACGTAGAGGTCAGGGTTTTTTTAATTGAATGGGTGCTTAGACTAGGGCTAAGATTGGCTGTAAGGTCCTCGTCTCCTATTGGTTCTAGATTTTAGGGCTAGTGCTGTGATTGGATAGTTTTAGGGCTAGGGTTCCCAAGTGGTCACCTGACTACCAGGGCTACAAACAGCCAAGGTTTAGGGAGTCTCAGCCTGGGCGTTGAAGCTAAGGGTGGAGAGGACAAGGGTGAGTGCCTGTTTAAACCTGCTCGAGACTGGTCGGGACCAGGGCCAGGAATGCTGCCTTTTTTCCCATTCATTAATTCCCACCCTATGTATTTGTCCCTCTGTATATAAGCATTTATTTTCACTATAGATATGTGCCTATCTTTGTGTATTGCTTTGTATAAACATGTACAATAATTATGTTGTTATAAAAACAAAAACAAAAGAAAAAAATAAATCATCTTTGGTCTACATGTACTTGCTTCCATTGTGCATCTTGGATCTGTGTGTCTGTTACTTTTCTCCTGAAAAAGCATATCCAATGCACTACCCTATTTCTCATCCGCTACCTCTATCAATATCTTTAATCTACATATACTTACCTCCTTTATGCATCTATATACTTTCAATGTTCTTATGGATCTATATATTTATCACTCTCTTCTAATTTAGCATTTCAAATGCACTACCCTATTTCTCAGCCTATACTTCTCTCAATATATCATCTAGCCCAACTTTGTGACACTTTTCTCAAACTTCTTTCTACTACTCTTTCCAATTCACTACCCTATCTCTCACTCTATACATCTATCATTATATCCTCTACACCCACTCTCTCATTTATCCCAAACCCCATACCACTACTATGTTCCCGAAAATAACCCTTTCTTGACTCTCTCTCTCCTACTCTACCCCTCCTTGTATCATTTGACACCTCTTTTACTATACCAACCCCCCAAAAAAAACCTTTCTAAACTATTATTAGTGTGATTTTATAGACCTACATACCTTACACTTTGAGTTTAGGAAAGTAAAAACATCCTATCTTTATTTATCTAATATGTAAGTGGAGTGCAGAGTACATTTTTGCTTCTCGTAATAGGTAGTTGAATATGGGGACGAATAATGGCCTTATCTAGGTAGGTTGTCTTTGATTTCTGACTCCTAATGCCAGCCAGGACTAAGCTCACACAAAACAAATACTAGCAATACGGTATTTGTGTCCATGAATGCTGGAGGGCAGCCAAAAAGGCTCCAGGCAGCCTCTGCCTCTTTTTTGGTGCAGCTGCATGTCTACAAATTTGGTAGGTCTCATCAGGACACACTGGGGAGGATTTGAAAGAAAATATGGCAGCTGTTGATTATAATACCTGAGAACTCCCATAGAGACACAGGGGAAGGACTACAATAGTACAGGCAGCAGCTGAATTGAAGAAGAAGCACAATAGTAGACACAAGAAGTTAGATAAAAGAAGGGCCACATTAGCACATAAAATACACTGAAAAATCAAAAGACATGAAGCTTAAAAAGAAATCAGCCAATTGAACCTCAGCAATGAAGCAGGAGTCTGACTAAAGTAATGGCATATCTCATCAAGAAAAATATGTAAATGCTCTGTCATATTTGTCATATTTTATTTTAAAAGATTTTTTCTGCAGCATTTATATACTTATTTTTTATGTCACACTTCAAAATAAGCATTTGCTTATGATGCAGAAGGTGTTGCGTTCCAATATGGCTCTGACATTCACTAAATAGACCATGGCAAAATAATGCAACACAAACACTTTCCAGGATGTGGAGGATACATCGAATAGCCAACAGCATGAAGTGAGAAATGTACACTCCTGTGGGCTGATCCAGAAGGCGATAGACCAAATCTCAAAGCAATAGGAGACTGTTGCGTCCTGCCTTGTGTGCAAGGTATTGTGAGCCCGCTCAGCCCTAGCTTCCGAATACACACCACGCACACACACAATTCTAGTTTGGGCGGAAGGACCACAAGCGGTCTCCTCCCATTTATTTATAGCCGTGGGCCAAACCTGGTTCGAGGATGAAGTGGTAGTACATCCGGGGTACCGGAAAACGAAAACAGTGGGACTGCTAACCTGCTACATCCCATCCCAACGTGCAAACAAATGTAAAAACATTTTGGGGGAGAAATGCAAATCCCTAAGTCACAGGCTGGGTTGAGGGTTTGGCTGGAGACTGTATCGGGGATGTTTAGCATGAAAGTATGGCTCAGGAATGGCAGTTGTGGATGGGGTGCTGTGTGATGGGCCTTCCTCTCTTGTTGGCAACCGACTGCTGCCCCATTCTCCGTTAGCACCATTGGTTTCTTCCACACCAGCCCAGTCTCCTTCCTCCTCTAAGTTGCCCCTGGTGCTGGGTCTTGTGAAGTGGCTTAAATTTTCTGAACCACAAAATGTTTCGAGCCACTGTTTCCTGTCCGTTTTTGGCAGTCACCAAGGTTCCATCTGTCCTCACTACCGATCACATCCCAGGTAGATACTTCCACCCTGGTTTTCGGTCATTAATAATCACCTGGCATCGGCCTAAGATCACGGGGTCTCAATCCTCTCTTGTGACTGGCTGCAGCATTTCGCCTCTCCTTGTGTGTTTGGGTTTCTTGGATATCATAGGAAATCATGTGTCTACCCTGGGCACTTTGGGGATATCTTCCAGGTGAGGCCAATTAAACATCATGGCCATGGGGCCTGTTGGGTGGTACAGTGAGGCATGCCCCAATATCTCCTCAGCAATCATTGGAGGGTCGACTTGTTCTGTTACGGCAATCCATAGTGATTTATTTAGAGTCCGTATAAATCTTTTGATCTCCCCATTGGCTTTTGGCCATTGGTGGGAAATGCAGCGATGATGGATTCCATGGTGTTTTAGAAACTAACTAAATTCACCGCCTTGAAATGATGGTCCATTGTCACTATTGATCTCTGCAAGATTGGAGCCACCTGAGTGAAAGCTGTTGAATTGATTGCCACCACAGTGGGGTATTTGGAGTATGTATCCATAATGACAAGGGTGACTCTCCCATTCGGGAAACTTCCAAAGTCTAGGCTCACCTTATCCCACAGGATGGTGGATGACTCTTCAGTGATTACCAGCGCCGGTTTCTCCAGAGCACCTGTTAGTTGACAGGCTGGGCACTTCCGACAGCCTCTTCAGCCAGCTCTTCAAGTCTGGGAAACCATGGCTTCTCCCTCATCCTATACTTCATCTTCATTGACCATTGGTGTCCTCTGTGAGCTAATTGCATCACATGAAGCTGCAGTGCTGTTGGAATGACTATTCGGTATCTGTGTAAAAGGATTCCTTACTGGGTCATGCTGAACTGTTCCCTCACTCTCCACATCTTTGTGAGACACTTCAGATAATTCCCTGACCAATCGTTTGCATCTCGCAGAAAAGTCTGCCATGTGCCGCTTTGGACGGTGTAGCGTACTCTGTTTAAGGACTGGGTCACCTTCAGCGGCGCCCTTGATGTCATCCAGGGTCAAGGCTCATGGGTAAGTGGCGTTTGAGATCATGTTAACATATTTTTTTACAGCCTCTGCTTCATGGCCATCTACTTGTGGTTCTGTAGGCATTGGACGGCAAGAGGCAAAATCAGCAGGAATTTTGGCTCCGGGCTGGTAGACAACATCGATCATGTATTGCTGCAGCTGGGTGTTCCACTGCTAAATTCTTGAGGGTGGGTGTAGGGCTGATCCCCGGAACAGTAGGACGAGAGGCTGGTAGTTTTGACAACTTTGATTTCCTGACGTAAATATGAAAATGCCTACATGCCCATTTAATCACCAGAGCTTCTTGCTCAATCTGGGCTTATCACGGCTCCTTGGGTGACAAAGCTTTGCTGGCGAAAGCTAGATTGGCCTGTGCCTGGACTCCTATTCCTGGGTGAGTACAGCCCCTAGCCCCACTGGGCCGGCATCCACCAATAGTTCAGTGTGTTTATCCGGGTCAAGTACACCAGCTTGGTGTTGTCGAAGAGTGCTTCCCTGATCCCATGGAATGCATATTCCTTCTGGTGACTCCAGCTCCACTAGGCATCTGTCCTGGTTAGAGGCCTCAGTGGTTTTGCAAGGATAGCGAGGTCTGGAATGAATTGGCCACAGTGCATGGCCATTCCGAGGAAGCTTCGTACCTCTGACACGGTGGTGGACGGTGGTACCTGTTTAATTGCCTGTGATTTGCGAGGATCAACATATATTACGTCTTGGTTGAATACGTATCCAAATATTTCAATTGTTGACTGAAAGAACAGACACTTTTCTCTATGCAATGTGCTGCCATGGTCTTGGAGGTGCTTCAGGGTGGTTTGAAGAAGTCTGTGGTGCTCGGCTGCTGTGGCGGAGTGAATGAGGGAAGCAGAAGGAGAAGACTGAGAGGCGGCAGCCAGCCTGCAGCTCACCTTGTGCTCCTGAGTTCCCCTGGTGGGATCGATGTCCCAGGGATTGCGTCACTTGTGCCCCTGACAAAGGTCTACAACACACAGCACTCCATCCCACTGCTGCCAATGAGGGGGAGATGCTGAAGTCAACAAGCGCATTTAAGCGCTGCCTCTACCCCACGGCGCGGGTGTGTCTTCTTGCATTCTTGTCCCTCGGCTGCTCCAGCTCACCTTGTGCTCCTGAGTTCCCCTGGTGGGATCGAGGTCCCAGGGATTGCTTCACTTGTGCCCCTGCCAAAGGACTACAATGCCCAGGGTGCACAGCGCTCCATCCCACTGCTGCCAACGAGGGGGAGGCGCTGAAGTCAACACGCGCATTTAAGCACTGCCTCTACCCGCGGCGTGGGACGCAGCCCGTACGAAGCCCGGACCAAGGGCGGGCCCGTCTGAGACTCGAAGAGGCTGGGCTGGGCCACCCTAAATACATCTGACATTTTAATTGCTGGTACTGTTTAGTCTCTTTGCTTCATAGTTATGCCACCTGTGGGGGTTGGACCATTGAGTAAACGTAAGACAGGGGTGGGAGGGGGGTGGTGGGAACCCTTGACGCCTTTTTGACTAGGGCTGAATCTGCGCTGATTCATCAGATTCGACTAACTGAGTGCAGGCTATCTTTAGAAACTCAAATGTCCATTACTAATGGTAATTTGGCTACCCCCACCATTCAAACACAAATAGACACACCCTCTGTCATACCTTCCTCGTCCTTAAGTCAGCATACTCCGGGTTTTATCGCCCCCATCACCATCTACTCTATCTAGCCTACATTCTCATTCAGGCACAACAATGGTCATAACAAGGGGCAAGAAAGCAATTCAGGTTGAAAGAGGGGAACCACCGTCGAAGAAAAGGAAAGCCCGGGTTCCATCGAAGTCCACCCCCCAACCACCATGGGGAGTTAAACGGAAGGTAAACTCAAGGGGGTGCGGCGGGTACTGTCAAACCTCAACGGCTACCACTAGTGATAGCCTTCCCGGCTGTGCTGTTGATATTCTTCCTACATTTAACGAGGAAATACTCTACACATGGATAGTGCAGGGAATTTCAAATTTAATTGACCCCTTGTTGCAAAAAGTGTGTCTGATAGAAGATAGACTCAACAAAATGGAACAGGGTATATCCCATAGCTCCTTGAGCAATCCCAGCGCACAGTCGGGAGGTGGGGGCATTACATTTCAGGCGGGTGGGGTGGGTTTGCATAATAGAGGGTCTGAAATCAATGCACCGAATTTCACCGAGCTAGCCCCTGCTGATAGCCATAATGCCTCCTTGCTTCGGGGAGGCACTAGCTTACCGGGTTCGCAGCATGTCTCGAGAGAAACTCACACTCGCTCTCCTCAACAACGTCCTGCAGGTGCTCAGCATGCTCCTAATTTTTTACATCTACCCCCGGAAGCCACTCCCTACGCTGTGATCCTAGGTAACGTCTCTGAGTTAGCATCGCAGGTAAAGGAGGATTGGTCAACCCTGAGAAACAAGGCACTACATCTGCTGAGCTCCAGGACAGGGATCAAAAATCAACTGTTCACTGAATTTGAAATGGTCTGCAGAGTACCATGGGTAGGGAAGTCCCAAAAGTCCCTCAGGGGTGACTGTGTGGTCCTACGTTTTAGGTCTCTTGGTTTGGTCCAGCATATTCTGGAGAGGACAGAGGACCTTGTCGCCAGGGATGATATTTCTGTTCTCTCCCTGGAGTATTTCTATCGACCCACAGATATCACCAGATGTGCCGAACAACCATTCTGTCCCCCTAAACAATCATTTCAATGTTTTTTCTTCATTAGAAGACATTGATTGACTTGAACCACTTGATTGTTCCGTTTTATCAGGGACAGGTATACTTAGGGGTTAGATGGGCTATGGTAATGGTCCCCCAATTTGTGATCCACCTGATCCTCTAAAAACCCGGGATATCCTAATAGAGCAGGATGCAATAGATAATAACTCTGGCTATCTTGGGGGTGTCAATATAACCAAGGTGGAATTGAACTTGGAGAAGAGACTGAAAGGCATGGCTAATGTTCTCCCAGTAGGATCCATTCCACTAGACCGCTCCTATGGCTTGGATGCCCAGGAGGCTGCGAAAGCACCTCCTCCCTAGCCACCTCCCGCAAGCCCATCTCAAGGGCACTTAAAGTCTGTCATGACAGTGGGCTCTTGGAATATTGCAGGGCTTCTGCCCAAAACCGCATCAAGCAATTGGGCAGTTTTTATTGAACAGTTTGACCTCTGGGCATTCCAGGAGACTTGGTTCATTGATCAGGTACACTACCCCGGGTTTTTAATTTTTCCAAACCTGCTCAAGGGGGACGGAAAGATAGACCCATTGGTGGTCTCACTTGTTGGGTGAGACAGCAAATGAATTAGAGGGTTGAGGTGGTTCCTATTGACAGTCCGGACATTATGGCCCTACGGCTCCGGACGGCCCAAGCATGAGACTTTTTGATAATTAATATCTATGCAAGAAGGCAGCTGGGTGGGAGGTGTTCCGAGACTGTTGCTCTCCTTGACAGTCTCTTGGACAGCCAGAGGGGTGGGTGCAACTTGATAATCATGGGAGATTTCAACAGCACCTTTGAACCGCTTGATTTAGAAGATGGTAATCTAAGCATTGATGAGGATTCACAGTGAACATCCCGTCCCTAGATCTGAGCCCTATTAAAAAATTTACAGAAGCCGCTTTGCAACTCAAGGGGCTGTGCCTGGAAAGGGGAGTGCGAGCAGTAAATGGGATATCCCAATCGGAGTGGAAGGGCGCGCACACTTTTAATAATGGTCTAAGGAGTAGTCGCATAGACTTTATTTTCCTCAATGTAGAATTTTGGTCTTCCCTCCATGATATGTTGGTACAGGAACACTCAGGAAGCGATCACGACCCGTTAATTTTGACTATTGAGGCTCCGGATTTATTAAACATCTCCAAAAAGGTCGCTGAGAATATATCACCAAAAGTGCTGCTCTCAAACGACACATGGAGAGTAAGATGGTCTAGGCTTATTGGAAATGATGGGGACCTGGGCAAGATGAAGGTTATGGTTGCCCACACGATATTATGTCTCCAAAGTTATGACTCCCAGGATGATATTAACCTCATTGCTCCCCAGGTTCATAGTGACTTGTTTTTAAATCTAAAAACATTTTTTATCAAGACCAGTCAAAAGAAGGCAAAGACAGAGACATCAACAGCTACCTGGTACAACAAATCCTGTAGAGAGGCATATTTATTATTGACAAGGGCTATTAGATCTAAAGACATGGGAGAGTTTAAATTTGCCATGGCAAGGTATAAAGCAATTCAATTAAAAGCCAAAAAGGAATAGGATGACAACCGCTGGCATGACTTGCTTACTGCCAGCCATGAGAAAGACATGGTAAAATTCTGGCCGTTAGTCAAGTGGGGGAGTGGCGTAACACCTCATACACCTATTATTCCAGATCAGTGGGCCACGTATTATAAGGCCCAGTTCTCTGCCTCCAATAACAACCTGGTATATTTCCAAATTCCCCCTTCGATACCTACCCTATGATTTAACAACTCCGAGGTTGAGTCAGTCCTCTCTTTATTGTTGAGAGGAAGGGCCCCGGGAATCGATTGCATTCCAGCGGACCTGTTTGTTACGATAAGGACTACTGGGTTGTTTACATCACTTATTATTATTATTATTATTATTATTATTATTATTAGGGTTTTGTAAAGCGCATAGTAACCCGGAAGCATCCCAGCGCTGAGACCAGGACAATCAAGAGGGTGGTTTAACAAGGAAATCATAGGGGAGGGGGAATCAGGGGAAGAGGTGAGTTTTCAGTAGTTTCCTGAACCGGAGGTGATCTGATTCCGTCCTTATATTACGGGGGAGGGAGTTCCAAAGGATGGCTGCGTTCACGGAGAAACGCCTTCCGCCTGTGCGCACCTTTTTCACTCTGTGAACTGTGATGAAGTGTTCGTGGTCAGAGCGGAGGGACCTTGTAGCCTTGTAAGGCCTGATAAAGCTTTTGAGGATGGGGGGGCCTTTATCCTGCAGGAGTTTATGGGCCAGACAGAGAGCCTTGAATTTGACTCTTTCTCTTACTGGAAGCCAGTGAAGGTACTTCAGAGCTGGTTTGGTCGAGGATCTAGCCTGGGTGTTGGTGAGAAGCCGGGCTGCTGGATCCTTGTAATTTGTTGAAGGTGGCTTCGGGGGCTCCCAGATAGATGGCAGATAGATGGCATTGCTGTAATCCAGCCTAGATCGAATGAGGCCTTGGATGAGCAATTTCCGGGAGATGGAAGGGAGCAAGGGCAGGATTTTCCTGACTGATCTGAGGAGCCCGAAACAAATCCCAGCAGTTTTTTTGGCTTGGGTTTTAAAGGACAGGCCTTTCTCGAGCCAGATTCCAAGGCTCTTGATCTCAGTTTTGGGGGCCGGGGGTTCACCTAGACAGGAGGGCCAGATGTTAGGGGGAAGGGAGAGCCCTTTTTGCCCAAGGAGCAAGATTTCCGTCTTGGACCCGTTGAGTTTCAACGCAGAGTTGTTCATCCACCCCTGGATTTTGGAAAGGCAGCTGTGTAGATTCGCTGGTTCTTGGTTGGGATGGGATAGGGACACCACTAGCTGGGTGTCGTCCGCGTAGCTGATGATTTTCACGCCGAACGGGGTGACTACCTCCTCCAGTGGGGACATGTAGACATTAAATAATGTCGGGCTTAGTGAAGAGCCCTGCGGCACTCCGCAATGGAGGGGGATAGCTGGGGAGCGGATGTCGTCCTCCCAGACCTGGAAGGAGCGGTGGTTTAAGAATGACGTGAACCAAGCAAGGGCAGTGCCCTCCACACCTATGTCTCCGAGTCGCTGGATAAGGAACTGGTGGTTAACAGTGTCGAAGGCCGCACTGAGGTCCAGGAGGATCACTGCCACTGATCCTCCTGCGTCCAGAATGCATCTGGTCTCCTCCACTGCCGCCAGGAGGGCGGTGTCCGTGCCCTGACCCGGGCGGAATCCAGTCTGCGAGCTTCTGAGCAGGTTGTTAGACTCCAGAAACTGGGAGAGCTTTTTATTTGCTAGTTTTTCAGCGATTTTGCTAATTCCGGGGAGGAGGGAGATTGGCCTGTAGTTGGCCAAATCTAGGGGGTCTAGTAGAGGTTTTTTAAGGAGGGCCTTGACAACAGCCGCTTTCCAGCTGTGGGGGACCATTCCCTGAAGTAATGACGAATTGATGAGGTCAGTTAGCGGGGGGGGCGATCGTGGGAGCCACTTTTTTGAGAATTCGCATGGGCACCGGGTCACTGGGGGAACCACTTTTGATTGAGGCGAGCGTAGTCGAGACCTCTTCAATGGTTACCGGGCCGAGGGTGTTTAGGTGGATGGTGGTTGGGTCGGGTTTGGAGCAACTCTCATCGTTGAGACTGTGGTCGACTGGGGGTAGAGTGGCGAGAATTTTCTGAATTTTCTCGTCAAAGTATTTTGCCAGTTTGTGGCATTTGTCCTCAGAGGTGTTGGGATCTGGGAGTTTCTCTGGCCTAGGTTCCGGGACTTTGAGTAGTTCTTTTAAGATGATGAAGGTTTCTCTGGCGGAACAGGAGGAGTTTTTTATTCTTTCGTCAAAGAATTGGCTTTTGATATTGCGTAGCGCGAGTTTATAATTTTTTAAGGAGGCGCGGAAGGCATCTTTTTTTACTGTGGATTTGTCCTTCCCCCATGAGCGCTCTGTCCTTTTGCACTCCTTACGTAGTAGGTTAAGCTCAGGGGTGTACCAGGGGGCCGGGTTTACTCTTTTGGCTCGTTTCACGGTGCTTGTTTTGGGGAGGAGGTCGTCCAGTGAGTGAGTGAGCCAGGAGTTAAATTGCAGATCTGCAGTAACTGGGTCGGGAGCTGGGGGGGGGAGAGTTATCATGAGCGTGGAGGCCCAATCATCCGGCGAAAGTTTGTGCCAGCGTCTGTCGGTGACCCGGGTCTTGGACGTTTGGGGTGGTGGGACAAAGAGATGCCAGTCTATGGGAATCAAGAAATGGTCTGTCCATGGTAGAGGGAGGGGAGTGCAGGTTTTAAGGTCATGGATGTTTGTAAAAATGGGATCCAGCAGATGTCCTTTGTCGTGAGTGGGCTCTAAATTCACTAGTCGTATGCCAAACGACGTGAAGTCAAGAAGAAGTTCGGAAGCAGTTATGTCCTTAGGGTCTAGTAGATGGAGATTGAGGTCTCCCAGGATTAGAAAGTTGGGAGTTGTTGTTGCCATAAGGGAAACGGTATCAGTGAGAGCGCTGGCGAACTTGGCTGGGGCTCCAGGTGGACGGTATATCAATAGACCAGAGAGGGAGGTTACAGGTGATATCTGTAAAACAAAATGACAACTTTCGCAGTCTTCGATATTGCCATTGTTAGTTCTGCAGGAAAAGAGCTCTCTGTATATTATAGCCAGGCCACCTCCTCTGCTGAGGGATCTGTTCTGAGAGTGGATTTGGTATCCAGGTGGTAGGGCATTGACGATATCAGAATCGGTGTGGGGGGTGAGCCAAGTTTCCATGAGGAACAGAATGTCGATGGCTAGGTCCTGAATAGGAAGGTTTATCTCGTGGGAGTGTTTGGGGAGAGACCTACAGTTGAGAAGACCGAGCTGAGGGCCGTGGCATTCTGCGTCGGTAAGGGCTGGGTTGCAGAGGTCGCAGTTAGTAAAAGGTTTATCTCCTGTATAAGTGTAGTTGCAGTTAATGTTTTTCGATGGGTTGAGAGTGAGGAGCCTACCTTGGGTATAGGTGAGGCGACTGATGGGAGATTTGGACATAGTGACGGGGCCTGGGGCCGGCCGGGCCCGGACGGGCCAAGACGGGCTTGCCTTAGGCGCGCCCTCGGTGCGCAGACGGCGCGCCCGCTGCGCCCGTCCGCTGCGCATACGTGTGAAGCACATTATTTTATAGGGGTGTTCGGGGCGTGGCCAAGTGAAAGTGGGCATGGCCTGAGGTCAGGCTCGCTGATGGCGGCAAATGCAAATACCCTAGCCAGCGGCAGCGTTTACCTCGGCTGCGCGGGGGTCACAGGGTGGAGAGAAGTGCCCCAGAGTAGACCAGACAAGGTAGGAATAGGATGTTTTTAAAATAATTCAAAGTTACAACAATTTTTAAAAAGCGTCTTTAGACAAACAAACAAAGCTCCCGGCTGTGCCTCAGGAGTATCGTGATCTGGAGTCGAGCTCGTAAGCAGCTCGGTTATGTAGGCGGGGGGCGTGGCCAAGTGAAAGTGGGAGTGGCCTGAGGTCAGGCTCGCTGATGGAGGCAAATGCAAATACCCTAGCCCGCGGCAGCGTTTACCTCGGCTGCGCGGGGGTCACAGGGTGGAGAGAAGTGCCCCAGAGTAGACCAGACAAGGTAGGAATAGGATGTTTTTAAAATAAATCAAAGTTACAACAATTTTTAAAAAGTGGCTTTAGACAAACAAACAAAGCTCCCGGCTGTGCCTCAGGAGTATCGTGATCTGGAGTCAGGCTCGTAAGCAGCTCGGTTATGTAGGCGGGGGGGGCGTGGCCAAGTGAAAGTGGGCGTGGCCTGAGGTCAGGCTCGCTGATGGCGGCAAATGCAAATACCCTAGCCCGCGGCAGCGTTTACCTCGGCTGCGCGGGGGTCACAGGGTGGAGAGAAGTGCCCCAGAGTAGACCAGACAAGGTAGGAATAGGATGTTTTTAAAATAAATCAAAGTTACAACAATTTTTAAAAAGTGGCTTTAGACAAACAAACAAAGCTCCCGGCTGTGCCTCAGGAGTATCGTGATCTGGAGTCGGGCTTGTAAGCAGCTCGGTTATGTAGGCGGGGGGGGGGGGCGTGGCCAAGTGAAAGTGGGCGTGGCCTGAGGTCAGGCTCGCTGATGGCGGCAAATGCAAATACCCTAGCCCGCGGCAGCGTTTACCTCGGCTGCGCGGGGGTCACAGGGTGGAGAGAAGTGCCCCAGAGTAGACCAGACAAGGTAGGAATAGGATGTTTTTTAAATAAATCAAAGTTACAACAATTTTTAAAAAGCGGCTTTAGACAAACAAACAAAGCACCCGGCTGTGCCTCAGGAGTATCGTAACTTATCTTGCTAATGCCATCGCTAGTGGTGCGCGCATCCCTGACACCTGGTTTGGAGCAGTTATAATACCAGTATATAAAAAGGGGGACGGCGCATTTCCTGGCAACTATAGGCCTATCAGCCTTATAGATTCCATCCAAAAAATAGTTGCCAGGTTGGTACTGTGCCGAATCCAGTTGTGGATAGAGGAGTCTGAGATTTTATCACCACTGCAGGCAGGATTTCGCCCCCAAACCAGCACCATATATCAGGTGCTCAGGTTTGTGATGATCTACTGGTGGGTAGTTATTGTAGGAGGGGGCACACTATACGCAGCTTTTACAGATCTTAAGTATGCTTTTGACTTGGTTCCGCGCAACAAAATGTGGAGAGTCTTCATGGATGTGGGATGCCATTGGAGTTATTAGCAATGTTAATCAAACTACATGACTCCAACTACGCACAGGTTTGTTGGGGCACACATGGTGCAGTAACAGTTAGAATTCCCATTTTAAAGGGTGTGCGCCAAGGATGCTTCCTCGCTCCCACCCTGTTCTCTTTGCTTATTGACAGGGTCGTTCAGTACTATTCCACATGCCCCACTGATGCTCCCACCTTGGCGACACCTTGATCCTACAAACAGGGCTACAGGTTGCCCTGTCTCGGTTCGAGGAGTATTGTCGTGACCATGAGTTGGTGGTCAATGTAGATAAGACAAAGTTCATGGTTCTTCACAAGTATAAAGCCATTTGGGTAAAATGTACATGGAAAATGTCCTTTTAGAACAGACTGAAGTGTTCACTTATTTGGGGATAACCTTAAGTAGGAAGTTAAACTGGAAGCCAAAGATCGACATGCTAGTTTTAGAACATGCTCAGTTGGCTGGGGCTCTCATAAAAGAGCACAGGCTTTCATTCACCAAGCCAATAGCCCCCGCCCTCAAGATATATAACTCTAAAGTTGCTAGTGCAATCCTATACGGCGCTGAACTCTGAGGCCATGAGGATATAACCCCCCTGGTTACTGTCCAAAATAAATGTATAATGGCACTAACGGGTTTGCCGCAATCCACTCCATTGTTGCTTTTATTTTGGGCCCTAGGTTGCTTTTGCATTGAGGACTTGGCTCGATTCAGGCCTATAGCTCTTTGGAGAAGGCTTTGGATTACTCTTGAGCTCTCCCTGTATTCCAAAGCTCTCTTGCATTTCAGGGGGGTAGGCTACCTTGGCAAGATCACATGGCTTCAGAACATAAAAAACACCCTGACTGAAATGGGGATGTGCCTTCTGTGGGAGAATCCAGAAGTCAACCCATTTCCGTCTAAAAAGGAGTTCAAATCAGCTTATATGGACATGGTGAAGATGAAGCGTTTTTCCTCTGTCACAAGGCCCACTTTGTCCATAAATTTCCTGATGATTAAACATGAGCTTGAGTTTGAACCATGTTGGGATCTTATTTTAAAACCGCTTGATAGAAAGCTATATCACCAGTTCAGGGTAGGCTCCCTTCCAATTACAGCTTTTACAAACAGATGATATTCGCCGACGACAGAAATGTGCCCTTTATATTTAGTACAGATTGAATCAATTGCTCACATCTTATTTGTTTTCCCGGCCTACATGCTACCTAGGACAAAATGGCTCAAGCCCATATGTATCAGTCTGGGTACAAGATCTGCTATGGAGGCCCTAAAGATCCTGCAGACATGTACCCAAGAATCCATTGTTGTTGCTATGGCAATATTTTTAAGTTGGGCATTGGCCATTCGGGCTAACAAACTAAGGGAATATTAACTTGTTTCAACTTTATTTTTTACAAACCTTAAGGAATGTGTGGCAGGTTGATCTTACTGAGTCCCTAAAGACCTGGGCATCTTTATGTCTAAACCACTGGCATAGGCGTTTTGGCATCATATTACCGCTCTGTCTACAAACTATTGCTGGATCGATATATCTCATATCACATCATTTTATACTTAAGGACTTTATAGGGTATTAGAGCATGTTGATCTGATGTACTAATATATCAATTCATGTATTTATTATTGTGGTCCCCTTACATTAATGTCAGTTCTGTATTTGACTTGAGCTTTTTAATTTTGTTTTTTAATCTGTTTTAATTTTTAACTGACTGTAATGTCTTTTATGATTTTTCCAATCGAAATAAAGACTAATGAACTGAACTGAATTGAATGAGGATGTCGTCACTGACGTTTAGGACGCTTGAGAGGGGGGCCGGACGCTTGGTGGACGCTATATGGACGCTTGCAAGTCCATATAGGGTTTCACATACGGTATTTTGGAATACATTTGCTGCTGATGAAATGCCAAAGTTGAGGCGCCAATAGCAGCACTGCCCTAGATGTGTACTAAATGTGGTTATATACCTGCTTTCCTCAGCCAGGAGTAGTTGGTGGTACCCAGCATTCAGGTCCAACTTTGAAAACCATCATTATGTGGTGTTCCCTTCTGAATGCTCAGTTCGGGAGCCACATTTCAATGCATAGCTGTTTCGGCTTTTCAGCAATTACCTTTGGTGTTGATCCGGATACTTTCTCTATTACTCCTTGTTCTTCAAGCTTCTGTAGTTTGCGCACAATCAGCGGTCGAAAGTGGAATGGGACACAGCAGTGCCAAAGTGCCATTGGCACCACCGTCAGGTCAATGTGCACTTTCACTTGAGGGTGTTTGAGGTACCATAGCCCTTTAAAGAGATCTGGGAATTAATCCAGTAGCTCATCAGTTTGGTTTGATCTCACACTTCTTGCGAATAATAGTAGACCTAGGTCTCCCACGGTGTGACTGCTGATCAGTCTGTCTGCTTCTTGAACAAAGACGTGGATCGTTGTCAAGATCTGTTGATTATCAGATTGGATGGGCACAGTCATCTGCCTGCAGAGAGGTAGGGGTGGCTGAATAATACGCGAAGATCCTGGTATGCGGACCCTGCGATTTGGACCATGCAAGTAAGTTGTGGCCTATGGTGTTGCTTCAGCTTTCTCATGAACGATATGAGGAATGTTTCCTCCACCTCTTCTTCTTCAGGAGAAGAGTCTTCAATATGGTAGTTAGGTCGTGATGGAGGCTTCAACTCATTCTGGCATGTGAGTTTCATTATTGATAGTTGACACACTGCTTTCCTCAGAGGCTTGTTACCTCTGGGGTCCTTGCTCTGGGTCTTCCTCCGGCATACTAAGGCGAAGTGGTTGGAAATTCCACAATGGGTGCATGTTCGGCCTTGTGCGGGGCACACATTATTCAGATATTCTTTTCGGCCACATTAGCCACACTTGTTCTTCTGGGACTGGGATGGGTGTCCTCTGGGGATACTCACTTTAGGTATACAACCTTTACCATGCAACTTTTACCACGACCTACCTTTACAACGCAACTGTTACAACGCAGGACCCTTTACCACGCATACCATTACAACGCAGGTATTTACAACGCAGATACCTTTACAACGCATACCATTACAACGTAAGTATTGGTAAGTATATTATTTTATTTAAAATATTTTAGGTTTGGGTTTTGGGTAAATGGGTATTTTTAGGGTTCAGGGTCAGTTTTCAGTTTTTGGGTAAAGGGGTATTTTTAGGGTTCAGGGTCAGTTTTCAGTTTTGGGTAAAGGGGTATTTTTAGGGTTCAGGGTCAGTTTTCAGTTTTTGGGTAAAGGGGTATTGTTAGGGTTCAGGGTCAGTTTTCAGTTTTTGGGTAAAGGGGTATTTTTAGGGTTCAGGGTCAGTTTTCAGTTTTGGGGTACAGGGGTATTTTTAGGGTTCAGGGTCAGTTTTCAGTTTTGGGTAAAGGGGTATTTTTAGGGTTCAGGGTCAGTTTTCAGTTTTTGGGTAAAGGGGTATTTTTAGGGTTCAGGGTCAGTTTTCAGTTTTTGGGGTACAGGGGTATTTTTAGGGTTCAGGGCTGGGTTTGGGTTTTGGGGTACAGGGGTATTTTTAGGTTTTCAGGGTTGGGTTTGGGTTTTGGGGTACAGGGGTATTTTTAGGTTTCAGGGCTTGGTTTGGGTTTTGGGGTACAGGGGTATTTTTAACATATATATTTAAAAATTAATAAATAAATATTAATATAAATAATTAAAATATTAAATATTAAAATAATAATTTATTAATTAAAAAAATATTATTAATAATTACATTATTTTACCATATTATTTACTTACCTATACTTACGTTGTAATGGTATGCGTTGTAATAGTACCTGCGTTGTAGTGTATTGCGTTGTAAAGGTATTCGTGGTAAAGGGTCCTGCGTTGTAAAAAATGCGTGGTAATGGTCTGCGTGGTAAAAGAACGCGTGGTAACGTCATATATCCCTCACTTTATCTTTCGTCTTAACAGCGTTGGCTCGTTTGGATTTGATGGTCGCATTATTGTCAGCCCTTCGCGTTAGGGCTAGATCCATCTCCTCAGCCCATGCAAGTCATGCAATCTTGCGAGAATTAGGATGTCATCAAGGCTCATGTTCGGTTGTCTCAATATTAGATTGTGTAGTGTCTTGTACGACAGCCCAAAACTAATTGAGCTCGGATCTCGTTGAGCTGGTCATCTGCTGTGCAGGTGCTTGCTAACTCACATAGTGAAGCATAGAATGAGTCCTTTGATTCACCTTCACGCTTGCAGGGTTGGCGCAATTTAAATCTTTCAAAGCCCAGATCTAATTGAGGGTCAAAATGAGCATTGAGTGCACTTACAGTGACATCATAGTCAGTAGGTGGACCTGTGTTTGGTAGGTGCTCCAACAGGATGTAGATCTCCTGTGCTGCGTAGTGTAAGAGCAGGAAGCGTTTGACGGCACCATCAGTATCTCGGGTGGAGACAAATTAATTGTCCAAATGCCCTATCCATATTTTCCACTGGGGAAAGCAGTTCTGGGCTCAGCTTGCTCGCTGAATGGGGGTAATACTCCTGTCAGTGCCTGCTGTGTGTTAGCCTGGACCGAAGGTTGGGCCACATTTGGTTTGTCTGTCATATTAGGAGTTGTTAAATTTCCTTTCAATCCACTCACTTTCTTTGAGTTGTGGCCTCTCTTAACTATAGTACTCCTCTGCCATTGTCCTTTACATTCACCTTTGTTCTTGATGAATTATTATTAATAGTTTTGATTAATGTCGTGTCTGAATATGAATGTTGGATTAGCCACTGCTTGTTGATTGGTCCCCTCCTTCACCTGGGCTGCAGCCTACCTTTTCCTGTAGGCTACTGGTGGGGTGTTGTGCAGATGTGCCATTGGGCTGCCCTTTGGAAACGTGGCTCTTGTGATGCCCCCTTTCTGTCTTTCCTTGATTATATTCAATATTTTCTTTTTCCAAAAGAAAAGTCCAGTTTTCAGCTGCTCTGTGTGGTTCACCAGTGTCCCCCTATGGGACAAAGGCTTCACACAGCAGGGACAGGACATGTGGAGACGCGGGTCGTCCTCCAGCCGCTGTCAGCGAGAGATACTGGGCCGCTGGGCTCCGCGGGAAGTCTCTGTGTTGCTCCGCGGGTGTGTATCGGCAGTGTGGCAGGATGTGTGGGGCCATCCCGCCTTGTCCCCAGTGTTGCGTCCTGCCTTCTGAGTGAGGTAGCCACTCATTATGTGTTGTGAGCCTGCTCAGCCCTGGCTATCGAAAACACTCACGCACACACAGAATTCAAGTTCAGGTGGAAAGACAACAAGCAGTCTCCTCCCATTTATATATAGCTTCCGGCCACGCCTGGCCTGAGAATGAAGTGATAGTACATCCGGGGTACTGGACTGCTAACCTACGACAGGGACAAAGGCTAACTCAAATAAGCCAAGGCCCGAAGAGGGCTGACCTAAACCCCACTCTCTATTTATTTTGGAAACTATGGTGGCTTATTTACAAGACCCTTTCGACGCCGATTCGTCACTTTTTCCCATATTAAAAGTTACGCATTGGCGATGCAAGGAGCTTGTAAATATGCCCCTATATTTCTTGCCAAAAGCGCTTGTGTCAAGCATGACCATGGAAAGGGACAAGATGGAAAAAGAACAAGGTCCTTGTGGCAAGGGGAAGTTGGAGATCTAGACAAGGCCAACAGAAGGGAACAAATAGGCACAGAAGCAGTATCAAGATTAGAAACATAGGTTGGCAATGGTCCAGAAGAGGAGATGAAATGAGGCTAAGATGCATTTAATAAAAGAAAAAAAAAGCGGATATGTTTCGCTCTGGGTATTAGTATGCCTTTGTGCTTCCTTGAAATGAATTAAGGGCAAACTGCTATGCTGTTCACAATAAAGCCTAAAATAAAAACAGAAATTGACCAAATTAATGGGAAGGCAATAACTGTCTTTATTACATATAGAGATTATATGTGATCACCTAACACATTCCTTACTATTTTATAAACGACATTTAGAACATAATATTTTTGTCAGCTGACATCTCTTTGTGCAATTTTATGACACAAAACCATTCAGAGTCGTCAACAAGCCTGGCCCCTCCTGAACCATGTAAGCATGAAAGTGACTGGAGTTTGAATGTGATGCAAAGTGCTCATGATTATAAAAGTTATTGATGGGATACAATTATTTTTCCATGACAGAGAGCTGGGTGTCCAGATTACCCACAGTTGTGATGCTGGTTTCTAAGTGACTGAGAGGTAAGAGATAGGAGTAAGCAATAGGAGTAGTAGGTGTTACTTCAAAGCTCTAATAGAATACCAATAAGTTTCCCCCTTCTCTTTTCACAGACCTTGGTCCTGATGAGAACTCATTCATTCATATGAGTTCGAAACGCGTAGACCTTTCAAGCCTTTAAAAACCAAGAATTGGATAATATTTACTTTTGAACAGCTATGTAAATACAAGATTAAGTTCTAAGGCTTCATTGTAAATCAAGTGATTACATTGTAGATATAATTTATATGTTCTTTTGTCGTTTTGTCTGTTGATATGTAAATAGTGTGGTTTGTGAGGAGTTTGACTGAGTGTTATTGTATTATATGTTGTCTATAAAGTTTTGAAAAAGATTTCTATTGAAAAAGTATTATTGTGTTTGTATAAATAAGAGTTGTATATTGTACATAAGGTCATAAACTTTGCCTAAAATCACTTAAAAAAAAAAAAAATCTGCGGATATTCTAATAATAAAAAATAAAATCCCCTTTTTTCAAAATAAAATGAAAGTCAAACAGACATTTTTGGTGTCAGGAACATTTGTTTAATGGTCAGGTGTTCTATCTAGAATAAGCGAGTAAAAGGATTGGCAGCACATGCAATTTCAGTTGTTGTTTATATTGCTTGTGGCAAGCAGTGCTGTTGGGAGCCCGAACCCAGTAGTTTTTGTTAAAGGGAACAAAACCATTCAGGACATGACAGCTGGTTACAAAATTGATGTGATCCATTGCTAAATCCAGTTGGGGCAGATTTACAAGCCCCTTGCGCCACCGGTGCATCACTTTTTGTGACGCACGGGTGACGCATTTCACTGCCACATATTTACAAAGACAGGAAAATCCACCCTGCATGACTTTTCCTGTCCTTGTAAATACAGCCCCTTTACACTCAGCACTTACATGAAAGGGGCATTCCATGGGATTTTCCACGCAACAGCCATGGAACCTAACACATTTCCAGATTTACGAGGAGTCGTAAACCTGGAATTGCATCAGAATACAATGCCAGGGGTGGCGTAGCGCGGCACAACGAGGAGAAATGTTCTAATTTCTCCTCGTTAGGTCTCGCTCCTAGCGTTGCAGTGCGAAGCATTGCTCACACAGCGAGAGATTTCTTGTAGGGGGTTTGAAAACTAACCTAGGAATCACACACGCTTGTGCGTGTGCTTTTCCTTTTGGCCTACGCTATTAGCCTTTGTGTGTGTCTTTTTAACAAAGACAACACGCAATTGGCCAAAGGTGGGCGCATTGCTCCGCCCATAGCCTACTGGTGTCGGTTACCCCCAATGCTGCCATGTGGTTTCAATTATCGTGCCCAGACACGGGCGCGATAATTGAAACCACATGGCTCACTGTGGCGCACGCGCTCTCGCCCCAAGCGTTATTTTTTTTATCTCCCAGTCAACGTGGAACTTGCTGGCCTTGCTCTTGTGAGCCTTTATTTACTTTTAAGATTGCTACTGCTGTCATAGCTGTGCTCTGTGTGTAGCCTGTGGAAGTTGTCCTTGTTTCCATTGCCTCACTAGCTTTCGTACATGAAGTAATTGCCGAAGTAATTTTTCCGAAGAGCAGGGATCACTTATTCGCACGCGTCAGGCAGGTCCTACCTCCATGCAGACTGGAAGGGTGAGTACACTAATATGGTGTGCTCACGGATGTAATTAGCTGAGAATGCACGAGGCATGTTGTCATAACAGCACCGTGAGAAGTCACCAGAATTAGTGAAAGATTACACTGGGACTGGGTCATACTGCCCTGTGATATGTGTATAGTGCTTCCGGTCGCTGTCAAGCAACAAAGAACACACCATGATGCAAGTACTGCGTGCCGTTTGTGGGGTATGAGATTTTGGCGGCCAACGTGAACAGCTTGGGGTGTCATGCGGGAGGTTAGGAGGGATACCCAGCGTTACGGCAGACATGGAGCTTCACCTATGCATGAGTTGAGACAGAAAGGTCTGAGGCAGAGGAACCCATGTCTGTTGTGTGGATCATGTCATGGTATAACATGCACATGCATACGCCACTCGCGGGCTCCATTTCCATTAACGCGCGCGCGCCACCCTGCATTCTTTATCGCTTAGTCTTTTATCGCCATCTCTTTCCCTCCGGCCCCCCTCTCATTTGTCGGTCCCTTCTCCCTCGCTCTCCTCCTGTCTCCATCTTTCTCCAGTCTCTGGGTCTCTTGGTCTTTTTCGTTCACTTTCTCTCCTTCACTATGTGCTCTTCCTTAGCTGTATCGCGACATCATCTTCCGCCACTGAACTATCATTGAAACAGTCTGCCAAACCCCGACCGAGATGCAGGATTCATTGATAAAATCTTTTTATCTATGTTATATGTACTCCCCTGTTCCTCTGTTGCTTCCAACCCCTCCCCACTTGGCATCCTGTTTTCATCGTCACTCCTTCCTCTGCTGCATTACAATGCTGGAAGCTTTTACAATGCCCTGGTCTATAGCGACGACCGGCCAAGCTAAAAGTATTCTTTTAAGACCTCCACTACGTTCCTTGATGCAACGTTATAAAGTAACACAGTGGCCATCAGAAAAGTGTTATAAATGCTGTTTTCTATCATTTCTATGCTCAAATATGTCTGCCACGTTGCATCATGCAACATCATAACAAGCGTCATCACATTGCATCACCCAATGTAGCGCCCTTCTTGAGAAGTCTAGAAAACAATGTTTTTGATACGTTCCAGACAGCCGCCATGGTGTGTTGTCGCTTTGCAACAGGAGATCTGGTGGACAACTTGTAAAACTAGAAAAAAATGTGTTTTTTATTTTTAGCACAGCTGGTCTCCTTTGTTGAATTTGCCAATGACAGAACATTATAAAAGCACCAGGCATAAGCAAAGGCACTAACGGCGGCCACAAAGCTTTCACTTATTGGCTTTGTCAATGCTTGTTCACTTTAGGCAACAGCAACAGGCCCACCTGACTGGAGTTCAGGGTTTGAGTTGGCAGATAAGGTCTGAGTTTGCGTCCTCATAAACAAGCATTGGCAATCCCAAAGGGTCACACCTTTGGGTCCTATTAGCTTTGGCAGTTTATTCTGCTGGACTGTTCAGGATCGGGAGAGACTAGCCAGCATCTTTGAAATAAACAAACATTTGCAATGCAATAGGTCTCGCATTTATGCACATTTGAGCTATTAGCATTGTAAGTGACAATGCCTTTTTCTATGATTTGGTTTTTAAAACTTAAAACAAAAGCTTTGCCATTTACAATGCCAATGGCTTAAACTCGAGTAAATGCAAGACCTATTGCATTGCAAATGCTTGTTTTTTTCTTTTTTCAGTTTGTGCTGCATTCTACAAAAGGCATTGAAAGAGGAAAATGCCTCTAGTGATAGTTTTTGCGCATGAAGGTGCCCTTCCTGTGCAAAAACAATCTCCCCATGGCGCAGGCATCTTTGCACCATGGTGCAAGGGTGCCTGCGCTGGGGCATGGCAGCTGTTTGTGTGCCAGCGCAGAGGAGAGCACCGGAATGCAACATATAATTGTAAATATGTTGCATCCCAGTGCTTTGAAAGTGCTACAGCGTGGCACAGCCAAAGGGCACTGCAGCACTTTCTTGTAAATCTGCCCCCAGTTATTTTTAATTATCACAAAATTGGATTCACAGAATTTCCCTTGTGACCTCCAGGCACACCAAGAGATCAGAACTGTACTTGCCTTCCAGAATTCTCTGACATATTGTTAGTTGCTTAACTCATTTAGGTCAGCAAAGTTCAAATCACTCAGCAGAAAAAAACCATTGCGTGAATGTATTACACTCCAGGCATTACACAAGTGGAGTTTGCCTTATAGACAGCTAAAACGATAACATGAAAGGACATTTGACATATAAGGATTAGAAGGATGTTGTCTTAAAAAAAGTTGATGCTAAAGTCGAATTTTCTAATTGTTGAAGCCCTTCCTCATGGTTGGCCCATACCTCAAAGAAGCTCAACAATACTAACCATGGGAGGAGCAGGCTTAGTGCCTCTACGCAAAGTTCCATGGTGTTGGGAAACAACTCCATGGAACTTTGCTCCGTGTCCTACACCCTCCCACTGTAATTAAAAGTAATTAAAATTGCGCTTCCTGCCTTTGGCTGCCTCCTCCTTGCCATGGCCGCTCTCCTTCCTCCTCCGCGCCGTCCTTCTTCACTGATAACCCCTACATTGAACGTCTTGTGCGTGCCCATGCGCATTCGCAAGACGTACAACGTAGGGGTTATTTGGGAGGAAGGAGAGGCCGGCTAACTACGCTCTGCCACGGAGTTGTAATTTTGCCTGAACGCCGCATTCGCAATGGAACGCGGAGTAGACAAAACTAAGTAAACTATGCTGGCGGAGCGTGGTTACCGCCTGGGCAAACACAATAGTTCCAACTGCTTCTTAGCACTGGGCAAACTTTAAATTACGCTGAGGTAATTGGCATAATTTCAGGCCTGTTACATGACATTTGTGAAATACATCATTTTTCTATGTCGCATAATTACTTACAATTTGTGGTAAAATTATACTACACTAGTTGCAGGAACATTTTACTTGAACAACAGAACTGGAGCGGCTGTTGTTCTGGTGCTTTGGTTTTAAGCACTTTTTTTTAGCATGAAATAAGTTCTTGTGTCAAAAATTGACACGAGGATGCATTTTTGCCTTAAAATATGGTGTTGCATAATGTATTTGCATCTCACATATCTTTGCTTATTTTTGCTGAAATTTCACATACTGTTGAATAAGCAAGTTATGGACATTTCACACACCCCTATATTCTACCCCAGTTCCAATTTATTGTGTCCATACCCTGTTGGGAGACATAAACAAGTAGCCTAGGTAATGAGCAGATTATCCTGACTAAGAGGCCTTTGGGAAAGGACAAAGCAATCACTACCTTAAGTAGCTTGCCCTTACCTTGGTGTCCCCTTTCCATTGGATTGATAGGAAGATTCAAAATAACAGAAAACATTGTTAACAGTGGAACTGTTCGCCGAGAAGATCAAACCGAAACATTTCGAAGAAACTCTTGACCAAACTGAGAGTTTCATCTGAAAATGAAAACCAGGTTGTCATTCATGCAAAAAATTGCAAAGGACGTCAAGTGGGTAGACTTCACATCACATCCACCACAAACATGTCATATGATCGCTATTGACAATATTTGGTCCTTGACTGTGCGATCATGAATGCCAATGGTTGAAGAAAAGACTTTGATGCTATAATACAGGAATCTACTGATGCATTGATCAGGGCAGTAAGAGGGTGGCAAAGGCAATAGCAGCTGGCATTGCTTGTGGGTGGGCTTAAGGGGTCATGGGTGGATTTGTGGAGGGTGTCACGAGCAAATTAAAAAAAGAATAATAATTAAACTTACCTTTACGCCAGGTTTCGCGTCTTTTCGGCTCCTGCTCTCCTGCCTCTGACAGGAACAGGAAGCAGGCAGCCAGGCTCCCTCCCCTATGCCAGTCAAAAAGCTGCAAGAAGCATTGTGATTGGTCAGGACGCCACCCAACCAGGGGCTAATGGGGTGGCCATGTTCACCATACAGGCTGCAATGCAGCCTGCAGGGAGAATGGCAGAGTGTGCATGATTGGTCTGGGCGGCCCGAGAGGACTGACCAAACAGTCTTTGTGCACTTAGGGGTGGGCAAACCACTCCTCCCCTGCCCTACTCAAAGAGCAGAGCAGCCCCGACCACCCGCCCAACCGCAATGCGGAAAGCAAACATAAAATGGTAATCATTTTTTGATATTTTGTTTAGTTATGTCCCATGCCCTGCTAAACCTTATGAACTGTCACAGAGTAATGTGAGTCCTGGAGCCTTGTTAACCTGGATTAGGGCAACCATACAAAACATACAATTGCATAAATAAAAAATCTGAAGAATTTTGAATGAAACCAAAAACTCTAATGTCCACTTTGTAAAGGGTCCTGTCAGATTTCAAAGAAGGGGTTTGAGAAAAGGAGGATGGCCATCTTCTTGAATTATGCTTGGAGCTGAGACGACCTTCAGTAAAAAGCACTTTTGACTCCAGAAGATGACTATTTTCCTAAGTGAAATGTCTTGGATTAATATTATTGCAGTCCACTTACCATCCTTGCCTACATAATTGCAATAGGAATAATGGTATTTGTTTCCACTGATCTAAAGCTAATGCTTGCCATGGGTAAATGGCTTATTAGTGTGAGAGGGCAACATAACATTAGATTGCAGACATAATCCCACACCTAGAGTTTGACAATCAAATGACAGTTCACTATACCACTGCAGAGGAATAACCATTTTAAGACACCACCTAGTGGAGGCAGAACTTGGCCGCCTCAGAAGATGGCTGCCATCTCTTAGATGTACTGTGCACCCTCCTCTGAATATCCGATTCTTTGTTGCTGGGGATGCTGTTTGGATGCTTGAAACAGAGGAGGGTCCCGAAGGAATGTTACACCTCTGAATGGTGAGTCGTGAGTCAACTCCCCCATTCCACAACCTTCTTTCTCTCCCAGATACCACTGAGACCTCACAGGTCTGGTGGAAAGAAGCAGCTTCAGCATAGTCTTCTTCTGGATCATGGTGTGAGAGATCACGCAGCCTTGGGAGGCTCTCCAAAGAACAGGCGCACCCTGTAACTCTGAAACTGGGCACTTGGGAGAAGTATAGGTGGCGTGCAGTTGCGAGGTCCTAGACCGCACTGTGCTCTCCAGCGTGCCACCACGGAGCGGTGTGGATGGTGCTACTCTCCCTGGAGCCCCATCCCAGAGACAAGGAACATACTGATGTAACACCTTCTCAACCTTGGAGCTTCAAAAAGACCCACTAAATGGTCCAATCAGAAGTGACTGCTTGGCTGTGAGAGTGGTAGACACAGGGCTGCTGGGCTGTGAAAGTGGTAGACAAGGGGATGCTTGGCTGTGAAAGTGGTAGACAAGGAGGAGAACTGACCAGTGGATGTTGATCTGCTTACTAGTGAATTGCCATGCTGACTGGAAGGCAGACTTGGACAAAAGTGGCCCAGGTGAGATTATTGCTGCACTTGAATGAAAATGAAATATTTTAATGAAAATGTGTATTGTGCAACAAGATACTATCCGACAAATTTAAGATCTTGGCCTCTCCTTTCTGCCTTTGTAGAAGGCTAACAGGGACACGTTGGCTAATTTTACAATATTGAAACAGAGTCCTGGGATATCACCACCAACATGACCAGCACAACCAAACCCAGCCAGAAGAACTTCATGATTTTCATCAATGAAGTTCAAGCAACTATCGTTGGGAATGAAAGATGTGATTTTCTTGTCGTTCTTGATCAGCTCTACTCAAACACACTTCCTGATGGCAGAGCTAGGCTGCCCAACCTCTACACCAGCTTTTAGAAGACTATTCCCTTGGCCTGAGACACTCCTCCAAAGAGGTTGGCCTTTAGAGCAGCACCCAGATGAGCCTTCTTGTATTGTTTGTCATGCCATTTCTGTTCACAATGGTGAATGCGAAGCTTCCTAGCTGTCCGAAGTCCACAGCACTTACCCACTGTGTCGACCTCAGGCTGCACTGGAATGATACTTCTTGTTGTGTGGGCAAACACAGCGAGTGAAGGAATTGGAAATTCAGGGCATTTCATCCCAGCATGTTGTTGCTTAGAGGGTCAATCCAAGTCCCTCAGTTAATGCGCTGCTGGCCATTAACCGCATGCGTGCGGCGGTTATTTTTGCGCTACGCTGCTTTTTTCTAAAAGCAGCGTTACATGACGAGCTGAGCTCGTCATCAGCGTGCGAGCGGCACAGCTCATGACGAGCTCAGCTCGTCATGAGCGCCGAAGGGGTTAAGCAGATCTGAGTTTTTCCTGTTGGGGAACATTGCTGTCGACACTGTCAACGGTTTCTGAATTTTCTAGGTGGAACTGGATCCTGAAGGGAAAGCGCATTCAGTGTAAGTCGCTCTGTTGTACTTATAGAGTTGTTTCGGACTCTGGTTCTGTATATCTTCACTGCTTGCTCTCTCCTTACCTCCCTACAAGGTAACTTTCTTCCTCCCACCTTTTCTTGGCACAGGTTCCATGCTTTAACTTGGCCAGCATGGGCGGGCAATCCTTCAAATTAATTACAGTTAAGGATCTGCCTGATAAAGTGTTGCATCCACGAGCAACTTAAAACATGGCTTTTTTAAACATTCTCGAAGAGGATTGTGAGGTACGCCTTGGTTCAGGTAGAGCTGGGAAACCCTGCTTGGGTAGAGAAAGAAAGAAAGAAAGAAAGAGAGAAAGAAAGAAAGAAAGAAAGAAAGAAAGAAAGAAAGAAAGAAAGAAAGAAAGAAAGAAAGAAAGAAAGAAAGAAAGAAAGGTAGAAATCAGAGAGGACCTTATCTGGCTTCAGAGGGAACTTGATTGATTTTGAACTCCCAATGCTTGGATAGTCCTCAGAACTTCCATGGCTAAGTTATTCTCAGAAGTGTGCACAGTGACGCACTTTCACCTGTTACCCCCAAAGTATGGAGGTCTCTCTCTCTCTCTGCCTTCCCCTATCACATTGGACAGTATGAGCAGATGTATGGTAGAAACCCTTGAGACAGCCATTCTTCACAGAGGCTGTTATTTCAAGCTGCAAAGAGAACACTCACAGAAGGATGGACATACGAGACATGCTTATGCCAGAGCTCTTGAGCATTAAATCCTCTAAGGCCACTTTTGAGGGCTTTATGGATGACACCAACACAGGGATCAAATTGGTTCACTGGGACATTGCCAGATTCAAGCCCTTGCTGTACCCATTTGAAAAAGGCATAAGCTTTCTGAAAGAGAGCCTATACCACATGGCTCAAGCCCTGGACTTGGGTCAGGAGGTCTGCGGTTTGCTTCAGAAGGTCATGAATTTGGAGGATAGAAGCAGAAGGGAGTAGTAAAGTTAGGAGTCCTAACTTTACTACTCCTAAACTGCGAAAAATCCTAACTTTAAGACTTTCGGTATTCACAGAAGGCATTTAGGAGTCCCAAAGTTAGCACTCGTAACTTCTGTGAATACCGTAATGAGTAAATGTCTTCTGTGAATACCAAAATGGTAGTAAGTTTAGAATTTTGTCTTAAGTTAGTTCTGTGAATCGGGCCCACAGATTCCAAACTGCTGAGAAGCACCAATTGTTAGGGTCAATCTGATCTAAGCAATAACTTGAATGACTTCACTTCCTGGAAGAAGCTTGGGTTATTTACCTTCTGGCGAAGCTGAAAGAAGACATGATCAGGAAAAGGCAGATAAGCTTGAACAGTCCTGACATTTTTTGTGCCGGACAGACTGCAAATGGTCTACCTCCGTGCTGTAGAGCTCTAGCAGAGATTGATGGGAATTGTCTGCAGTCCCTTAGGATCTGTTGTATGAGCCACAAGGCTATGCCCTGTGGCAAATGGTGAGATGACCTCACTTAGTTAAAAACATTAATAAACAAGCATTGTCAAAGTCAATATTTCTCGGTTCTAAAAGACCTAGGTAATGTCTTTGGTAATGCTTCTTTACTGGCTACATGCAAGCGAATGTGTTGGACCTGGCACCATTGGCGTGGGTCTCCCTTCCATTTTTGCTGTTGTCTCGTGTTTTTGCTGGTGTTAGATGCTTTGGGCACTGTGCCACTGCTGTCCTGTGCCACAGTGCAAGTGCTCCCTACTGTAAATTAATGTATTGATCAGTGGTTCCATGATTGGCTGGTTTAGTTTACTTGTCAGACCCTAGTATAGTGTACTGAGTGTGCCCAGGGCATGTGGATCCAAATGCTGCTAGTGGGCTTGCAGCCCTCGTTGTGCCACCCACAGAAGCAGCCTTGTAAAATGTGTCTAAGGTCTGCCATTGCAGAGCCTGCGTGCAGTCCGGCACTGTCATGCTGACTGGGCAAGTGCACCCACTTGCCAGTCCCTAAACCTTCCCTTTTCTTCATATCAGACACCCCTATGGTAGGCCCTAGGGCAGGGTGCAATGTAAGTATAAGGTAGGACAAGCCCTGATGTGTGTGGCATGCCCTAATAGTGAATTACAGACATTTTCGTTTTTCACTATTGCAAGGCTACATGTTCTCCATAGGCCAGAATAGGCAGTTAGATTAGTACATCCTATAATCCTAACTGACTCAGAGAACATGGTAGAAATTCAAGTTTAGTATGCCTGAACTCAGAATGATAAAAAAACATCTTTTATTGAAGTTAGTTTTAACATTCTGTGTTTGAAAATACGACTTTTAGAAAGTAGGTATTTTCTTGTCTAACTATCCAAAGCCTGCCTCTACTAGGTTGTGTATTCCTTGTCTGGAGTTTGCGTGACAGGGATGGGGGATTCCAGGAGACAGAATGAGTCAGCCCAGTAGTGAATAGAGAGATCTGCATCTGGATGGGTGGGAGGAATAGCACCTGGGACCTGAATAGGGCTGTGCCTGCCTTCGACAATGCTGGCTCCACCTCCTGGGGTGCGGCTGATGTCTTTGCCCTGAACAGTGAAAGAAGAGAAGGAATCCTGTCCACAAAGTGCTCCAAGGCTGTGCTTTCCCTCCACAATGCTGGCTCCACCTCCTGTGAGGCGTCTGATGTTTCTGCCCTGCACTGTGAAAGGAAAGAAGGAGTCTTGTCAACAGAGTGATCCAGAACTGGTTTGGACTAGGCAAAGGCCCCTCTGCCCTCAGAGGACAAAGGATTTTGGGGTATAAATATTGGGACCCTGATCCAAAGAAATTAGATCACTTTTGGACTACAAGAAGAAACCTTTGCTCAGGAGAGGAACCTGAAGAAACTGAGGAGAGACCAGCCGCGGTGCATCCATTGGGGCGTAGGGGCGTAGCCCCACTAAGCCTGGACGCACCGTGGCAAGCACACTGAGACAGTTAGAAGAAATTACCAAACAATAATAAAGCGCCGCAGCGCAGCGCTTCAATCCTGACACGGCCATGATGGAATGCGGAGTGCAGGGGGCGGGGCTGCTGGTCTGCTGCAGCTTGAGTGACAGTCTGCAGCAGACCAGCAGCACTGTGCGCATGAGGACGTTAGGGCTGTGACTTGCCCGAGCATGCGCGCCAAACACCAGTGAAGGTCCGCAACTGAGGGAGGACCGGGGGTGCTGCTTCAGCCGGGCCCGGGGTTTACATAGGGCACCAGGGCGAGTACTCAGTATGCCCCCCTAGCCAATCCTGACGCTGCATGCAGCGCCAGGATTGCTAGCTGCATATCATGGCCAATCACTGTGTGACTTCAGCATGAAGCCATGCAGTGATTGGCCATTCGGGACGGCGCCGTGACGTTCTTTAGTTTCACTACTAGTAGTTTCTGTCTCTTTGTAGTGTAGGGCAGCGACCGGCTCGAGTCGTCGTCGCAGCAGCAGCCAGCAGACGTCCGACGGTCCACTGTCCACAGGCAACAGAGTCACGACGGTAACACTCGCACCTGAGGGAGAGGAAATTGCCCTGACGTAAATTGAGGTAAGCGCGCAGGTGTAGAGTGAGGGGACAAAACATGTGGTGTAGTGGCGAGTGGACTACTTTTAAAAATGTACAGCTCGCCGACCTGTACCGTAACCATGTAGCAGTAGAAGCGTGAGGTAGCAGTGCAAAGCATCGAACGTGGTTGTGCAAACACTCGGAGGTCGCAAAGGCTGCAGGGGGGACTCGGACTCTAGTCTAAGCTTTCCCTGCAGGGCGGGTGCTGCTCCCAGGAATCTTCAGGCTGCTCACAGTTAGTGGCACTCACGCTGGTTTACATTGTGGGTGCTCCCAGCGTGAGGCGGAGTAAACCATTTATTTACGCATGGAGGTGGAGGCCGGAAGGTAAACAGCAAAACTTAAATGAAGTAAAGGTGGGTCGAGAACCGTTCTCTCCCCAGAACAACTGTTCCTTGTTATGACGGAAACGTTTCTGTATGTGGTTGAGTTTAATTGTCTTGCAAACCGCTATGTGGCTTCAAAGGCTGCGCTGTTTCCTGGGGCGGGTAGGATATGCAAGGTACATGTGAAGGGAAGCAATATTCCTTGATTTTCAATCCTGTGTCGTATGACTTCTTCTTGTTTGGGTAGAGGCTGTGAGCAGGTGAAACGGTAGCCTGCGCGCCTCTCCTGGGATCACGTTGAATAAGAGTGATGGGAATGCTTATGCATCGAGAAGGCAAAATTATCACATTATTTTGACTTTAGCTTATGTTTGGGCAGCTGTTACCAGGTACTTTATCTTTATTTGCATCACGCTGCAGCACTGTCTCTAATTTCACCGTAGGCTGTTGTGGGTTGTTCTAATCTTATGGCCCGTAAAGCTATCCGAGGAGCGAACTTTAAAAGAATGGCATTTTGTTCTAAATAGACCTTGTTATACCCTGCACGGCTTGCATCAAATGTTTCCAGCAACATCAGCTCTATGATTTGGATGTGGGCATCAACGAGGGGACTGTCCTGTCACGCTCTAGTGCCACATACTTCGTACTTTCTGGGACAAGATCTTCACCTCAATCAGCGCAAAACTAAAAGTCGAAATTGAGCCTGACCTACAAGTGGCATTATTCAGAATTCCAACCAACAACCATCATTTTAAAATGAAGACAACAATATTTATTGGATTGTTGGTTGATAAGTTTTAACGCTGAAAGGATAGAAATCTACTCCCCCACCCCGACGTAAGAATCCTGGGTAAACAAAATGGGCCTAGTAAAACAGCGGGAGGAGCAGTATGCACACAGGGTGAGTGCACTTAAAACAAGCATTTGCAATTCACTAGGTCTTGCATTTATGCGAGTTTGAGCTATTGGCATTGAAAAAGACAATGCCTTCTATTTATGTTTTGGTTTTTAAAATATGAATATAAAGCATTGCCATTTACAATGCCAATAGCTTAAACTTGTGTAAATGCGAGACCTATTGCATAGCAAATTGTCTGGTGAAATATTTCTTTGAGTGGCAGAAAGTTGTTGATTCTATGTTGGAGAGAGCATGTTTTGGCTTGGAGTTCTGCAAAGGTGAGATGTGTTTTGAAACTTCTAGATCTTTCATGAACATAATGCCATTCTATATCCAGAAGGGCCATAAAATGATTTTATTATTTTTAATTCTCTTATTGTGCAAGAATGCTTGTAAGCTTGATTTGTTAATGGTATTTTGTTTGTCTGTTTGGAGTAGAGCAGTAGCTGTATCGAGTAGAGCAGTAGCTGTATCAAGTAGGATGTGAATTGTCTGAACTGATCTGAGCGGTCTCATTTTAAGAGTGAGGATGATGAGAGTCGGGAGTATCAAGTCCATCTTGATATCTACCCAAATAGGGTGGGTAGTTGAGGGTTCAGAAAACCGTAGAGAGACCCACCTTATCAGGAAAGGTGGCTTACAGTTGTCCCAGTTGGGTAGTCTATATCCTCTAGACTTCTGCCCTGAGCAGATCTTTTTATTGAGATTCTTGTTCTATTCCCATGCCAAAGAAAGGAACAGCACTTTTTATCCAGATTGGGAAAGAAATTAGATGTCTGTTCGGCATCATTTTGGAGAGGAAAAGTACAGTTGGTGTGATTATAATTTTCAGTTTCCATTCTCCCCCAACAAGATATATACTTTGGAGACCAGTACTTCAAGTGGTCTTCAATATTGGATAGGATCTTCTCTTTCTGCCTTACCGACTTAAGTAGGCCACTGGAGAACCAAATGCGCAAGCACTTAATGAATTTAGGTTGCTAGTGGATGCACACCTTATTTATGAAGCCTTGGAGGCATAACATGTTAAGTGGAAACATTTCTGTTTTTTCTCTGTTCAGAGAGTAACTGTTCTTGGATAATGTCTAGAAGGACTAGAATAGATTTTTCTTCATAGGCACAACAAAATAAAATATCATCCACATATGCTGCCACTTTGAGAGTGTGTGATTTATAGTTAAAGGCAGTAATATCTGGGTGGTTATTGATGTATTGTAGACGTTGGTCGATAGCTAAAAGAAATAATAGCTGTGAAAGAGGACAGGTTTTGCGGTTACCTTGATCAAGGTGGCAGACATCTCATCAGTTCTATTTCTTGTGAACCATCATGTCTAAAGCACATAATCATTCTCATGAAGTGGTCCTTAAGAGTGAACGTCTGAAGTGTGGCATTTAGATAGGATCAAGAGACTTAGTCAGAGGCGGTTGCCAAAGCTGGAGAAGAAATTAACATGGACCATTTCATTTGTGCGGCAAAATATTTCAGTGTTTTCACAGGCCGTTCAACCTTGTTCTAACAATATCATGACTCCTTAGATAATAAATTGTGACTTTTTTAATGATAATTTTTTTGGGTGTTGATTGCTTTATATGTTTTATATGTTTTATTTAGGACATTTTATATGTAACGAAACTGGTGCTCATGTAAAGCGCTCTGACATCCGACGTCTCTGGTCTAGTTCGCTATTTAAAACAAAAAATAGAAAAATCAGTTGTTGGCCTATATATGGCCTTAGAGCTGAGATTTTCATTAAAGTCTTAGGGCCCGATTCACAGAACTAACTTAAGACAAAATCCTAAACTTACTACTCTTGGTATTCACAGAAGTTAGGATTTTGTCTTAAGTTTGTCTTAAGACAGACTTAAGACAGACTTAAGACAAAATCCTAACTTAAGTCTGTCTTAAGTTTGTCTTAAGACAAACTTAAGACACAATCCTAACTTCTGTGAATACCAAAAGAAGTAAGTTTAGGATGTTGTCTTAAGTTAGTTCTGTGAAACGGGCCCTTATAGTCTGAATTCTGCACCTAAGCGTAATAGGACAGAATGTATGAAGCTCTGTGGTTATACTGAATAAGCAGCTACCTATGTTATGCCATCTATTAATGTAATAACTGCACATTCACAATTGCTTTATTAACCTTCCTGCTTTCTCAAATTTGCTTGAAAATGCACGATTTTTCTTCTTTTTTTTCAAAATTTTCTTAGGGGGGGTTAGCCCCCCAACCCCCCTTTTGGGGTTCGGGCTCGCTCGCTGCGCTCGCTCGCTACGGTGCTGTATGCAAATCACTTTGCGCCCCCACCACTATCAAATGTCACCCACAGGATCGTCCCTGGCAGGCACAGAGCCATCAGTCGCCTGGCAGGAGGTGGAGCCAGCATTGTGTCAGGCAGGGCAGGCTATCAGGAGCTACTCTTCCCCTACTCTCAATGCAAATGCCTCACTCACCCCACACTGACTCATTCAGACCTCTGGAGCCACCCAGCTCCTGTCACACGCACACCAAACCAGCAGAGACCAGTAGACAGTCAGACAAGAAAATAGCCACTTTATAAAAGTGCTATTTTCAAACACAGAGTCCAAAAACCATCCACCCAAACGGATGCGTTATTAAACTCTGAGTTCAGGGATACCACACTCGACATTGCACCATGCTCCCCGAGCCCGCTAGGATTATACCATTAATAATCCGGGCAGCCCATTCTAACTGATGGAGAGCAGGTAATCTTACAATAGTCAAAAATGTAGATGGCTATAATTCACTATTAGGACATGCCAACCTTGTCAGGCTTGTCCTACCTTAAGCTTACAATGCACCCTGCCCTTGGGCATACCATAGGGGTGACTAACATGAAGTTAAGGGAAGGTGTAGGGACTGGCAAGTAGGTGTACTTGCGCAGTCCGCGTGACAGTACCAAACTGCACGTAGGTCTAGCAATGGCAGACCTTTAGACATATTTTACCTGGCCGCTTTTGTGGGTGGCACAACACGTGCTGCAAGCCCACTAGCAGCATTTGTATTCACAAGCCCTGGCACTCCTGGTGCACTCTACTAGGGACTGACAGTAAACCAAATTAGCCAAACATGGAATTCAATCAATACAGCAATTTCACATAGGGAGCACTTGCACTGTGGCACTGATCAGCAGTGGCTCAGCGCCCAAAGCAATATTCCAGCAAAAACATCGTAAACAGAGGAGGCAAACAGAAACAATGGAGGAGAGACTCATGCCAATGATGCCAGGTCTAACACGTGTCCCCTCCAGCTGAAATGTGGGGAGAACTACCCCTACCTTAGGGAGTCCTCATCACTAAGGTGGAAAAATCTGGACAGACCATCAGCATTGGCGTGATCTGTACCAGGGCGGTGTTCCACCGTGAAGTCCATCCCCTGTAGGGAAATGGACCACCTCAACAGCTTTGGATTCTCACCCCTCATCTGCATCAACCATCTGAGGGGCCTGTTGTCTGTCTGAACCCGGAAGTGAGTCCCAAACAGGCAGGGTCTTAGCTTCTTCAGCGCCCAGACCACAGCAAATGCTTTTCTCTCTATCGCACTCCACCTCTGTTCCCTGGGAAGTAACCTCCTGCTGATGAAGGCTACAGGTAAGTCTCGGCCCTCTTCATTCACCTGAGCTAGAACAGCCCCCACGCCATGCTCTGAAGCGTCCGTCTGGACAACAAATTCTTTAGAAAAGTCGGGTGCCTGGAGTATGGGTGCTGTGCACATTGCAGTTTTCAGGGTGTCAAAGGCCGTCTGACAGGCGTCAGTCCAGATCACAAGTCGTGGCTGCTTCCTGGAAGTCAGCGAAGTCAAGGGGTGCACAATGTTACCATAATCCTTGACGTCTGGGTTTTGGGTGGTGCCCAAGCCAGGATGGTATCTCAATCTTTGGTCACAGAGGGGCCACCTTGCCGCTCCCTACTTGGTGCCCCAAGTACCCCACTGAACCCTGCCCAATCTGGCACTCACTGGCTTTGATTGTGAGGCCTGCTCTGCGCAGGGCCAACAACACTTCCTGGAGGTGGCGCAACTGTTCCTCCCAGCTGGCGCTGAAAACTGCAATGTCGTCCAGGTAGGCGGCACTGAAATCCTCCAGCCCAGCCAATACCTGGTTGACCAACCTCTGGAAGGTGGCAGGGGCATTCTTCATCCCAAAGGGCATAACCCGGAACTGGTAGTGCCCATCGGGTGTGGAGAATGCTGACCTCTCTTTTGCCCCATCAGTCAAGGCGATCTGCCAGTACCCAGACGTTAGATCAAACGTACTAAGGTACCGGGCAGCCCCCAACCGATCTATGAGCTCATCAGCTCTGGGGATGGGGTGCGTGTCAGTCTTGGTGACTGAATTGAGTCCTCGGTAATCCACACAGAACCGAAGTTCTGGTGAAGCACAGGCGCGGCAGCCTTCGGGACCAAGACCACTGGGCTGGCCCAAGGACTGCTAGAGGACTCAACTACCCCTAAGGCAAACATTTTGGAGACCTCCTCCTTGATGTATGCTCTGACCTTGTCAGTCACTCTGTAGGCCTTGTGTTCACAGGAGTGCTGTCCCCGGTGTCCACATCATGGACACACTACTGAGTGACACCAGGAATCAAGGAGAACACATCAGGGAATTGTCCCAACAGTTGGCGACAATCTTGCTGCTGTTCAGGGGTCAGTGTGTCAGAGAGGACAACACCATCCACTGACTCATCTTGCTCTTTCGCATACAGGAGATCAGGAAGAGGCTCACTCTCCTCCTCCATTCCAGCATCTGTAGCTAGGAGCATGCCCACTTCGGACCTTTCTAAGTGGGGCTTTAAACGGTTGACATGCAGGATCCGCAAGGGGTTCCTGGGAGACTTCAAGTCCACCATGTAGGTGACATTGCTCTTTTTCTCCACAACCTCAAACGGCCCAGTCCACCTGTCCTTGAGCACACAAGGTTCCACAGGGGACACGATCCAAACTTTTTGACCAGGCTGAAGCTCCATCAGAGTGGCATTCCGGTCGTACCACCGCTTCATCTCTTCCTGGCTGGCCTCCAGATTTGCCTGAGCAAGATCTCTGAAGCGCCGAGTCTGGTTCCTAAAGGCTAGCATGTAACTGTATACATCCTGGGGAGGTTTCCTGGGAGATTGCTCCCAGCCTTCCTTGACCAGACTCAAAGGTCCTCTTACCGGGTGTCCATACAAAAGCTCAAAGGGGCTGAACCCTAGAGACTTCTGTGGCACCTCACGGTAAGCAAACAGCAGGCATGGCAAGAGGACGTCCCATTTACGCCTCATTGGTTCTTCAAGACCCATAATCATGCCTTTAAGGGTTCGGTTGACTCTCTCAACCAACCCATTACCTCGAGGGTGGTAAGGAGTGGTGAACTTGTAGGTTACCCCACACTCCTTCCACAGAGACTTCATATAATTGGAAATGAAGTTGGTGCCCCGGTTTGACACCACCTCTCTGGGGAACCCCATGCGGGAGAAAACACCCATCAGTGCCCGTCCCACCACGGGGGCCGTCACTGTTCTGAGAGGGATGGCTTCCGGGTACCGTGTGGCATGGTCCACCAAGACCAGGATGAACCTGTTGCCCATGGCTGTCTTGTGGTCCAGGGGCCCAACAATGTCAATCCCCACCCGGTCAAAGGGGGTACTGACGACGGGAAAAGGCTGGAGGGGAGCCTTCTGCTTCCGCCCGCTTTTCCCACTTGCCTGGCAAGTTTGACAGATTTTGCAATGGATATCTGTATAAAAATGGGTGACAAGCCTGTCATAGGTCTTGTCCTGCCCCAGATGTCCAGCTAACGGAACGTCATGAGCCAAACCCAGTAGGAAGGCTCTGAAGCGCTGGGGTACCACCAGCACACGGGCTGACCCAGGCTCAGCAGCTTTAGGCTCGCTATACAGGAGATCGTTCTCCCAGTAGACCAAATGTGACCCTGACTGATCACCTGTTGTCTGGGCTGAGGCCTGCTGCCTCATACCCACAAGAGAAGGGCACACTTTCTGTTCTGCACAAAATTCTTCCCTGGAGGGACCACCATCCTGCTGCAAGTGGGTCAGCTCGGGCAGGTCTCCCAGTTCAGCAACTTGTTCCCCTGTGGGCTGCAGGGCATCCCCCTCAAGGTCTGCCTCCTCCTGGACCATGGGAACTATGGGGGACGGTTTCCCGCGCCCCCTGCCTCTTCTCTTCACAGCTGGGTCCTAGGCCATACTTTCAGGCTCCGGGACCCCATCAACACCCTTACTTGCTGTCATCGATCGAGTGGTTGCACACACCCACTCTGGCACACCCAACATTTTCAAATGTGTCTCTCGCTCCACCTTAGCCCAAGGGGAGTCTTCCAAATCATTGCCCAGGAGACAATCAACAGGCATGGCGGGCCTGACAGCAACTTGAAGAGTACCTGAAACTCTCCCCCATTCAAAGGGAACCTGAGCTACCTCACACTCTCTCTGGGAGTTGTCAGCAGCTATCACAGGGTAGAATGTGTGGGGGACCACCTGCTCTCTGGACACCAAGTGACACTTGACAGCTGTCACACTCGCTCCGGTGTCTCTGAGAGCTTCCACTCTATGGCCATTAATGGTCACCCACTGCCTATATTTCTTAGTGTTACTAGGCAGAGGGGGTGGAGGGACCATTTCCATGTCTCCTAAAGAGACCAGGGACATCTCTGCGGGACCCTCCCCACCAGGGGCAACCATCTCCTCCCCTCCCAGGGATACACTAGCCACCTGACGGATGGTGCACGTGGTGGTGCATTAGAGTTCTTCAAGGGACACTGGGGATCATAAAAGTGGTGTCCCACCTGCTTACAAGCATAGCAGGTCATTGGGCCCCTATGAACAGGTTTACCTGTCGGGGCCTCTGACTTCTTCACTGGGGGAGGCTGGGAACCCTTCCCTTGGTTCCCTTGGGGATTACTTTGGGGCCCTTTCTGGAACTCCCTCTGTTTACCCTTGTCCCCCCCACTCTTCTGCTGGGGACCCTGCCCACCTTTGGCTGAGTCTCCCACTGGACCCTTGTGGACCCTGGTACTGACCCAGCGGTCCGCCTCCTCAGCAAGTTTTCTAGGGCTAGATATCTTGCTATCAATAAGGTGCTGGTGCAGCTCTGGAAAACAGTTATTAGACAAGTGCTCCCAAGCAAACAAATCATAAAGAGCATCATAACTTTCCACTTTGCTGCCCTGTACCCAACCATCCATGGCTCTGCAAAAAAATGACACATATTCAACCCACGTAGTACCAGGCAATTTCTTACATTCTCTAAAGGCCTGTCTGTACTTTATTGGGGTTAGGGCATACCTTAAATTTAAAGCATCTTTCATATGAGCATGAGACGTCCTATCCTCAACAGGCATGTCTAACAGGGTATCTCTCCCCTCATTCACAAAGCGAACCCACAACCCCGCTCCCCAATCCTTCTCAGGGATCCGGTGGGGCAACAATGCTAACTCATATGCTTTAAACCATTGGCCAATATCTTCATTCTTATGAAAATCTTTTATCACATCTTTGGGAAAATAAAACCTACTTTCTGCAGGCACAGATGGGATGCTGCCACCAGAGGGATTCAATTCTAAATTCTTAGCTTTGAGCTCCATTTCCCTCACCATTTTCTCACGCTCAAAAGCTAACTTTTCTCTTTCAGACTCCAACCTTTTGATCTCCATATCAGCTTCCCTCCTGCTTCTTGCATTCTCTAACTCCAACTGCCCATCTATCTTAAGTTTTGCCATTTCTAACTGGTATGCTCGCTCCTTTGCCCTGTCTTCCAATTCTTCAGGAGAAAGACCCTTGGAGGAAACACTGCTGCCGGGAGAGGACCCAGCCCCATTCGTGGGCACCTCCTCTTCCCCTTCCTCTGGCGGTACCACCACCGGAACAGAGGGATCTCTGGCCTCTAACCAGGCCTCCAATGCTGTGAGAAATTCTCCCTTATTTTTTAGGCCTGTTGTGGGAACTTTCAACTGCTCGCAAAAGTGCTCCAGTTGCTTTCTGTTGTATTTCTTTATCTTCTTCCTATCAAACTCCTCCACAACAAAGGGGTAGTGACTCCAGCATCACTCATGGTCAAAACTGGCAGTGTTAAAAAATCAAGCTCCAGGAAAGCGGAGAACAAAAATAGAATATCCTACCAAAACAGACTGTGGCTGCACTATGGTCTGCTTTCTCTATGTAGCGCACACTAATCACTGCACATGGGTCATAAATGCAAAGTTCAAATCCTCACCGCTGACCCACCAATGTTAGAAGCGGCTGTCTCTAGTTGACAGAGGTATACACTTCTGACAAATAGGGACACACCTTTTCTAGTCAGTGCAAGGGGATCACACACTTAGATAACCCCTGCTCACCCCCTTGGTAGCTTGGCAAAGCAGACAGGCTTATCTCAGAGGCAGTGCGTTAAGCAGTTATGACCACATACAGTAATAAAGTGAATACACTACAAATGGACACGACACAGTAGTATTATAAAAATAAGGATGTTTATATAAGGCTTAGCACAAGACCAAATAACGACAAAAATATACCGCAATCTTAATAAATACTCTTGGAAGGAAAAATAATAGTTCAAGTGTAGTTTCTTCTTAGCACAAAGTCTTTAGTAACAAAAGCAACTCTTTTTCTTTACAACACAGTTCTTGGCAACAATGTAACCCACACAGGTGTCACACGACGTCGAGGCAAAGTTAATCCAAAGGCAGCATTTGTATTCACAAGCCCTGGCACTCCTGGTGCACTCTACTAGGGACTGACAGTAAACCAAATAAGCCAAACATGGAATTCAATCAATACAGCAATTTCACATAGGGAGCACTTGCACTGTGGCACTGATCAGCAGTGGCACAGCGCCCAAAGCAATATTCCAGCAAAAACATCGTAAACAGAGGAGGCAAACAGAAAAAATGGAGGAGAGACTCATGCCAATGATGCCAGGTCTAACATCGCCACTGTAGCTGTCGTATTGCACCGTATCAATAAAAGCGCCTCGCATCCACGGAGAAGCGTGCTGCCATCGGAGCTGCTGCCGTCGCATCTTGGATGTCACCGCTGTAGTTGTCGCATTGTGTGGAAGCCTCTCTCTCGCAAAGTCGGAGAAGAGTGCTGCAGCCGAGGCTGTTGCCGTCGCATCGCTGAACAAGGGGGTCGACGCTGCAGCTGACGCATCGAATCGAGACTTCTCGCATCATCGGAGAAGCGTGCCACATCTGGAAGATCTTCCCATCTTTATTTCTTTGCATCGGAACTTTGTCGCATTTCCATCGCTGCAACATTGCTTGTTGTGGAAGCGCCCCGCTTCGTAAGATACATTGACTCAAAGATTTGTATCTTAAGAACTGAACTGAACTAAGCTAAAACTACCATCTTACGTATAGTATTGTGGACTTTTGTCGTTTGTGGTCTTGTGTTAAGTCTATATAAGAATACTTATTTTTAATATACAAATGTGTGGTGTCCATCTTTAGTGTTGTCCATGTGTTACTGTATGTGGTCACAAATGCTTTACACACTGCCTCTGTGATAAGCCTGTCTGTTCATGCCAAGCTACCAAGGGGGTGAGCAGGAGTTATTTTAGGAGTGTATCCCCTTTACCCTGACTAGAGGCAGGGTCCCTATTTGTCACAAGTACCTACCTGAGCCAACTGAAGACCCCCAAATCTAACAGTATGTATTAGCATATCTCTATGGGATATCTGAAGTGTGCCTGTGTGTTCATGTATGTGCATATGTACTTAGTGTAGGTAATTGTGGCTAAGAGAACATCTAAGCATATGTTTCAATTTGTATAGATGAGAGATACTTGTGTGCATCTGTGAGTTTTTACACGTCTGCATCCGATTGTGTTAAGTTTTACTGATTGATCACTGAACACTGTATGACACCGTAAGGTTAGACTCAAAGCCTTGTGCAGGGTAGACAAAATAAAAATAGGTTCAAAAGAGTGAAAAGCAAAGTACAAGATGAGAAATGTGGATGGAACTAATGTCTCATGGATGGAGTGGTCTGCTCCAAAAGCTATTTATCATGTGACATGCATGCGTGCGTTTTTTGCTTTATGCCAGTGTTTCTTCTATGTCCACCAATGCATGTATACTCGGGTCTTTTATAAAGTGTTTTAATATTCATCTGGTAAGTCTTCTGCTAAATACACTTGGAGAGTTTCAGTAAAGAAAAGAAAAGAAATTATATTCTCTCTGCTATGACTCACCGAGTCCCTAATAGGTAAATACCTCAATAAAGTCGGTGAACTAAAATATATAGTATATTTTATGTGGGGGTGGTTACATATGTAAAGCAGTTCACACATATTCTCAGATATCAGGGACAAAAATTCACTCACATGTGCATTAAAATGTGAGTGAGTCTATATTACAAGGCTAGAAATCTGACCATTGTAAACTACTTAGGAAATGTTTTTTAAAGGCAGTCTGGTGATTGGACCTGCCCAATACAATACAAGAATACATAAAGGTCCAGGCCCAGATTTTACAAATGCTTTGCGTCGGCTTTGAGTTACTTTTCTAATGCAAATCCATCGCAAAATGCTCAGCTGGGAACTACTATCTACCATCATTTGTGATTTGCACTGCGGCAAGAGGGTGTCTGCATTGGGGCATGGCTGCCTAACGAGCACTAGCACAGGAAGAAAGCAGAACAGCTCCACATCATAGTAGATATGGTGCTGTTCTGCTCTGCCTTTCACAAAAGCAGATGAAAAATGTTACTTCCTTCCATGTGCTGCATGGCTTCTAGATAAATCCAGGCCCTACCTCCTATAGTAGGAACAGTAGGCTTCTGATGCATGAAGATGCCCTCTGCACGGTGAGATAATCTCAGATTGTCCTGCATTTGGTTAGGATTCTGGTACTTGTAGTCATGCTTTTGAATTAAGAAACATCAATGGAACTTAAGGTACCAGAATGAAAGCAAGAGCCTTGGCTATATGAACCACTCACACTGATATGGACACTGTGAACTCTCTGTATGGTTTTCTAACCTACAACCACAAAATGTGGGTGATGAACGCGAAAAGCTTTTAAGTGTTTTTGAGAGACCTGGGTGTGATGGAGTTTTTTCAATTTTATTCCAGTTGTGTATGGCATATTCTTGCCCACACTAATGAGGTGCTGGCAGTCACTGAGAGGGAGTAGAGAGCCGGGCTGGAGGAGAGAAGAAAGTCGCCAGTCCATAAATATGGAAACACGGCGTTGCGTTTTCACATTAGTGGCCATCTTGGAAGTATAGAAAGTAACATTGGCTATACATTTCAGACAGCTGTTATGTTGCATCATCATGTTAAGGCACGCAACATGTTGGCCATCTTGAAAGCATAGAATACAACATTTTCGATACCTCTAGAATGGCTTGTCGCTGATATTCCCCTTGCCAATGCCATCTCATATTAATTGCATTCGGCATTGATAAAGCCGATAGCATCAGCCAATATGGAGTGACTGAGGATTGGCAGGGGATGAACAAAATATAGGGTTTTAAGCAGCAGGGCGGGGCAGCAAAAGAGGAGGTGGAAGATAATTTTTTTAAAAGCTGGGCAGAACAGGGGGAGATGGGGAAGAAACAGATAATCAGAGGGCGATGACAGGAGGATGACGGAATAAAGCAGAAAGCAGTTCATGACAGAGAGCACAATACAATACATGCCCATTCATGAAATTCTAAAAGAAAAACAAATAAGCATTGGTAAAGCCAATAGGTATCGTCCATGGGAGAACTATTTGGCTTTGTCAATGTTTATTAGCCATGTTGTACAGCAAATAAAGGCTATGATGTGGCCAGCACTGGCTGTGTTCTAGCACTTTTGTTTTATATTGCTAGGAAAAGGAAGGGAGAATCAGCAAATGGGGTGAGGGGGCAACTCAGACAAGGGATGACTGGAAAGAAATGCAATATGACCTAGCAGTGCTTGCTTCGTCATAATGATGTTTTGTTTATTGTTGGGTGGGAGGCAGGCGGCAATAATGAGGTAGTGAGGTGGTGTGTTACTTTACACTCCCAGATAATACAGAATACCACCCTCCCACAGGAAGGCTCAAACACAACAAAGCAATAAACACAACACCACCTGGAAAGGGATTTCACTTTATAAAATTAAACACATCAAAGAATAAGGCATGGGGTTTTATTTATGCAATGCTCTCTAACAGAAAGGCTTACCCAGATGTCAAATAAACAACGTCATGTGATCAAGGCTGTGTCAGGCCGAAACGCGTCAGGGAGATTGTGGTGTTTTGAGCAATAAACATTTCACGCACAAAATTTGGGTTTGTATACCGTCCTTTCCTAAGAGAAGGGAATTAACGAAGAATGGCATTTGCTATAAATATATATATATATATATATATATATATATATATATATATATATATATATATATATATATATATATATATATATATTTATATATTGCAAGGCGAAGAGAAACGGAAAGAACAAAGTTTCCACATGAGCCCACTAATCATATGCAGGGATGTTTATTTGCACAGCAGAAAAGGACAACACGTTTCAGCCACGTCTGTCTTGGTCACATGACCTCATCCTCCATTACAGGTTATTTAAAGGTCCATGTATGTCACATGTGAGGCATAGACATAAAGAAAATATGTATTTATCATACACCAAATATATAATCGAAGAAAGAAAGATGTACATTTTGGCCAATACCAGTGTGGCAATGTTTGGGTATGTTGCAACATAATTGTGCTAATTGTTAGGTCTACAAGGCTAGAACATCACAGCATGCCTGGTGCAAGGTATTTGGTGCCATGTTTTTACCGGGAGTGATGCTGTTGCAAGGGGTTTTGTGATATCAGGGTCTAGTGCCCATAGTGATTGGTGTTGCTAACTGGCGGACATCAGGGTTTGTTTAATGCCCAATTCAATGGCAGTGTTTGGGGAACCACTGACGATAATACCCCATGTAGGTTTCCTGTTCACAGGCTTCTGTGATGATTAACTGCAATAATGGTATAGTACCTAAGAAAAGCCTGATCTCGATACTAGGCATATACGCCTGTTTCCAGGTGTATGGGTAAGAGGTTTATTTGTTCAAGAACAATATGGGTAGGAAGGTGTTGGGTAAAATGACTAGTAGTGGTGAGGGACCAAAAATCTCCATCAACTCCAGTGCGCATACTTTTCGGAGGAAAGTGTGGTTCACTGTTGGATCCCTGCCACATGTATCTGTAAAAGCCAGAAAGGGATAATATCATTAGCAACAACATATTACCTTCAATTATCAACACAACCGGTAATAGCAATAATTTCATAATCATCACAATCGTACATGCATGTAGACCAACAAATGAATTTTGCCTTATCAGAGCATCCACTGGTATGGCACATCATGTGTGAACAAACTAAAACCAGTGTGTGAGGGGAAGAGATGGGGTGTGAGTGATCTGCTAAGGTTTAACTAATGTCAAAAGAATTCCGTTTTATTTACAGATGGGAGTACATCTCTTCATCTTGATTCAGTCCATCTGGGAATTTCGTGCCAGCCAGAAGGATGAAACGGGATTCCAGTTTGCGTAGGGCTGCTTGGCGATTGCCGCCTCTGGGGTTGAGGTTATATATATACTCCAGTCCCCTTTTCCCTCAAAGAAAAAGGGTCGGACACATGCTCGGAGTTGTCAGCAACTTTTTATTTCCAAAATTCAAGTGCTCAAGTTTGATGTTGATTGAAACGCTAGGCAGACGCGTTTCTTCAGTGCCAAGTTCGTTCAAATGATTGTTCTTCCACCTGGGGGCTGGTTTAAAAGAAGTCATATTCCACTCTGATTAGCCTTTAGTGTTGACCCAGCCTCCCCAGTCACTTTAGCTCTGCTTCCACCTAATCCATGCAGGGTTTTCATGCACTCCACAGAGTGTGGAAAATGCAGTGAATCTTCACTCGAAAAGCCAAGTGGCTTCCCAGTCCTGCTGGCAGTGGTTTACACTTTTTCCTTGCATCTTATAAGAGGGTTCAAAAAAGGAAAAAAGTCCCATCTGGCAAACTCCTTATGCAGCACTCTGCTGCATCCTCTCTCCCCGTCTGGCATTCCAACTCAGGTGAGTGTCCTTTCCATATCCTTTCCATACAGGGGTGCTGCGCTGTAGTTACATACAATACCAAGTATTAGCAAGTCCTGCGTGGAGCTTCACACCGGGAGGGGCGTGCCGGGAAGCGGTTCCTGCTTTACCGCTTTAACATAGACTCCAGTCCCCTTTTCCCTCAAAGAAAATGGGTCAAACACATGCTCAGAGTTGTCAGCAGCTTTTTATTTCCAAAATTCAAGCGCTCGAGTTTGATGTTGATTGAAACACTAGGCAGACGCGTTTTAGCCTGTCGGCTTTCCTCAGGGCCATGTTCCATCAAGTGATTGTTGTTCCACCTGTGGCTGGTTTAAAAGGAGTCATATTCCACTCTGATTGGCCTTTAGTGTTGACCTAGCCTCCCCAGTCCCTTTAGCGCTGCTCCCACTTAATCCATGCCGGGTTTTCATGCACCCCCATAACGAGTGAAAAATGCAGTGAATCTTCACTCAACAAGTCAAGTGGATTCCCAGTCCTGCTGGCAGTGGTTTACACTTTTCACCCGCATCTTATACGAGGGTTCAATAAAGGAAAAACGTCCCATCTGGCAAACTCCTTATGCAGCACTCTGCTGCATCCTCTCTCCCCGTCTGGCATTCCAACTTAGGTTAGTGTCCTTTCCATACGGGGGGTGCTGCGCTGTAGTTACATACAATACCAAGTTCTAGCAAGTCCTGCTTGGAGTCCAAACCGGGAAGACATGCCGGGAAGCGGTGCCTGCTTTACCGCTTTAACATAGACTCCAGTCCTCTTTTCCCTCAAAGAAAACGGGTCCAACACATGCTCGGAGTTGTCAGCAGCTTTTTTATTTCCAAAATTCAAGCACTCAAGTTTGATGTGGATTGAAACGCTAGGCAGAAGCGTTTCAGCCTGTCGGCTTTCCTCAGTTCCATGTTCCATCAAGCTCACAATGCAATAATCAAAAAAATAAAACACAACACCTGGTGCAAACTTCATCCAGGCCCACTCCAGACTGGGGGATTCACAGCTGGGTCAGGAGACTCAGTAAACAGATCCCTGCATTGAAAATGCGTCTGCTGTTCAGGCTCCTATCCCAGTTTCTAAGTCAACAAACTCCAGTTTTATAGTCTCAAAACACAGTAGAAGGTTCTGAGAAGCCTTCCTCTGCACCAAGGAAACTTACTAGAATTGGCCACTTTCCATGCCAGCATTCCAAAGTCAAAGGAGTTCTCACATTCCTTCAGCATTCTCATGTGTTCCAGCCTTTATCGTATCGAAGCTTACGAAAGTCTCTGGAAGTACATTCAACAATCTCCAAAAAGAAGGCAACCTTGAACGTGAATAACCTAAACAACTAGAGTAATCTGGGGGCCTGCCTGTGCGTGCAAAAAACTAAAGAAAGACAGAGTCAGAATTCAAGGTGACATGAGGGCATGTCAAAGCCAATAGTAAGAACGTCATAATACTTCCCAATGTACAACACAATGCACATTTGTGCACCACTGCCTACAGTATCACACCCTTCATCTCCCAATGTACAACATAATGCACATTTGAGCACCACTGCTCATAACACTGCATTTCGAGACCATGAATTACAAATGCACATACCACATGTTCTGTTCCTGGCAAGGCTGTTCTACTCTGTGAAGGCACCCACTCTGCTAAAACTACAAAGAGACACGAAAGAAATCTTCAAGGGAAACATGCACATGCAGGAAAATGTCGGAATTCAGGTTAGGGTAAAATATAACACCAAAAGTCAATTAAAATCATGGTAGTCAAAGGTCATCACGTGGTTTCAAAACATTGGAGTGCCTCTAGCATTACAGGTGATTGGTAACACAGCGGAAGTGGGGCCTAGAGGCAACACAGAGGAAGAGGCGGGGGCAGGAGGTGCCGAGCAGGAAGGGAGGTGACAGGAGAGTGACAATGACGCAAGCCACTGGTCATCAATGGGAGATCTCTGAGCCCACTGTTAGAAAATGAAAGGTCAGGAAGAGACAGCACAAGCGATGTATAGGTGAGTCCTAAAGTTTTTTTAATGCAATAAACATCAGCACCAGAGGGATACAAGTAAACCAATCAGAAAGAATATTGCACTCAAAATGCTCCTGGGCGGGACAAAATCAAGCATAGAGAAAAGAGCGATCAAATCTGAAACAGGGGAGTGAAATAGACAACAAAGCTAGCCAATCATGTGCAAGGGGCTCTCCCCAAGCCCACTCTAAATAGACTTGTAACAATCGGTCTGGCCAACACAGCTTAAGCTGGTCCGTAGCTGAGACCTTTAAAATGTAGCCATGACAGCGTGTGCAGTAGTTACTCGATTCTTATTGTCTATGTTTTTAGATTGTATGCTTGGGTGAGAAGTAAGTCAATCCATTTGGCTAGGTAACAGCAACAAGCACAATGTGGTCGCTCAGATCTCTGCTGACTGGCCAGGGTCTGAGGGGTGCCCTCCTCATCTTGAGGAGGCTGCACAACTCGAGGGCCTGACGCTTCCCGTCCAGTGCACTCCATAAACTGACTAAATGTTTTTACTGATGAACCCTGCCTCCCTGCATGGCGCACGCCAGCATCGGCCTTAAGAATCAAGTCTGCCACGCATCTTTTTGATTAGAACAGTTTACATAGGAGCCCTGCCTCAATGGGTCGTGATGACTTTCTCCTTGTCTGCTGGGGAACACCACACATCGGAGGTGCCCGCTGACTTCCATCTCCCCCCGCCCCCATTCCCGCTTGAGGTCCGTCTCCGGGGCTTTGTAGAAGAGCCTGTCGTCTCGCCAGTGGTATCCGGTCGGGCCCTGTGTTATGAGTTGTTGCCTGGCCTCCCGGTAGGGCCCGACCTCCACGATGCTCTTTGTCACGGCAAAGTTCCTTAAAGGCAAGGGTGTGCTCTCGCCCCGCCCGCTAACACAGAGCACTTCAGATGGGTCTCCCCTCTAGAAGAGGTCCGTACACACCGAGGGAATAGTCCAGCCTTACCATCGCCTACGCCTCATCATGGGATTTATCCAAGCTATATGAAGGCGCCGTGTTAACTTGCTTTCAAGCGATGCCTGACCTTGCTGACTACCGCTCCTAACTTTGCTCACTCTAGATTGCCTTTTTAGATTTCGGACTAGGTTTACACTCCTTCGCTCCTCATATTGCCCTCACACTGCGGCCATTTTAGATCTGTCCCTCTACCACTGAGTCTCCCTGTGCAGCGGCCATCTTAGAACCTCCTGCATCACTGCAAACTACACTGCTTCCTGCTCCATACCTACCTCACACTGCTCTCACTCAGGGACTTTCTCAGCTTTCTCATCTCAGTTTTCTCCCTCAGCCCCTCATACTGCTCGCATTATATGACCATCCTAGAGGCTTGTTCAGATTCCTATTCCCTAATCGCCTCACATTGCCCTCTAGTACTGCAACCATCCTAGACTCGCCCAGACACCTCAATCTCCCATTGTGGCAGCCTTCTGCAAATGACCTAACACAATACACGCTACTTTTCCTCCTGCTCCCACCTTCCTCATTCTGCTCCTACTATGCGACCATCTTAGAACACCCGAATCACGCTATCAACCCAGGTAACAGGCTCCTTTGTAAGTCCCTTCCACCTGTAGATCCTCTTACTCGGACAATACCAACGCCCACTTACACCACTATGGACTCACACTATACTTCCCGACCCCTCTGCTACCCTACTCCTGAGTCTTTTCAGCACAGGCCCTTCGAAATCTTATTGAACCATGGCCTCCTATGCACGGAACAGTCCAGACTCCAGTCTTATGAGGCTAGGTCAATATAGCTACACAATCAAATACCCACTGAACCTTTCTAAAAATGCAGCCAAATGCCTTAAACACAGACTTCTTAAATCAAACCCAGAAACCCTAATCTCTGACCCTTTTTACTGCCATAAAAAAAGGAACTATCACAAATGATCTGATATTTTACTCTAAAAGGGCACAATGGAAAAATGCCTTCTACTCACTACTCAGTATCTCCTCCTCTAAGAAAGTTCCTCATGGCTTAAGAATCAATGGAGTCACCTCATCCACATTCAAAGCGACAGCAACCATATCCATTTATAATAATGGGATTATCCTTATACAAGCTGCTAATTGTAACCCAGAAATCTTTGATGATTGTTTCGTCACCATTAAAAATTCCTTTAACAACAGTGCTCCTCTCAAAACTCCAGAAAACTCAAATCCCTCACCCATTTTGCAGGACCACCATGAAGCCTGCATTCTCAATCCAAAGCACCATATTACTACACCCGAGACCCTGAACAACACTCTCTGGCCCAATGATGACATAAACAGTTCTCCCACTAACAATGGCCCTCCCATACCACCTTGGGACTTTTGACCTTTGTACAAACCTCCGGCCCCTCAAGGAATCCTACTACATCACCTAATGATGTCTCCTGCTACCTTGAACAGCTCACACCCCCGTACCGAACCCCTCTGCCTCCCAAGCCTCCTAACCACTCCAAAACATTTACCCCCTTCCTCTCCCACATGCTACCTTGTACAGCTCTCACCCCTGAACTGAACCCCTCTGCCACCCAAGCCTCATAACCACACCAAAACCTCTACCCCCTCCCCCCCAACACTCTCCCACCTGGCCAACACCGTCAGACCTCCCCTTCTGGGATTGTCTCCTCTCCTCACCATCCTCACATTTTTTACCCTACTACCACCACCACCCGGGTCTGACCCCTCTCCCGCCCCACCCACCATGCTCACTGACACTTAGCCTTATGCGACCCCCAGACGAAAGGAAATCAACTGAGAGCTACAGAAACTCAAAATGACATACAAAAGGTCATAACCATCACATCAGAGCTGGCCTCAAACTTATCGCCCAACAAGGTCCCGCAGTTGTACCTGCAAATGCACAACCACTACCCTAAAACACCCACTCCTCCTTCTGAGATGAGAAGTGACCCTAAGCATACATCCCCCCTCTGGTCCTGGAACACTACCTCCTACCCAAAAGCCATGTCTAGACCCACCAGATTCAAGAACCACCTCTTGAACCCAGACATCCGCTCCCTTCTCCTAACCTACACCACCACTCAACCAGATATCCCAGTCACATCCAGACCTATCCTAGCACTGTCACTAGCCCCTTCTAAATATCCTAGTAAGCTGATTTGCACCCCGGAGACCATTCAAACCATTACACTAAACCTGCATTGAACCCCCACACTTAACTCCAATTCACTGACTATCGCGAACCTCATGCAAGTTCACATTGCACAGTCTACTCCCACTGACACCAAAACTCACCTGAAATGCACCTTTCTCAACTGCAGATCCGCAGTGAAACATGTAGCGGATATCTCTGACCTCATCCTTGATCAAGAACTTGACCTCCTGATTCTCACTTAAACTTGGCTCAATGTATCCTCGGGTCCTGGCATGGACATCCTTGTTCATCCTACTCACAACATAATCAGACTTGACAGAACAAAGAGTACGGGGCGAGGTGTCACCTGTATTTACCATAACAGTCTCTCGGCGAAACAATCTCTGTCCGCTCCTCTCTCATCTTGTGAATACCACAGCATCACCATCCTCAGCAAACAAAGACCCCTTTGTAACCTACACATCTTCTACCATCCACCAGGAGATAACCTACTTATGATTGAACAAACCATGGAAACCATCTCATCCAGTCTAGGTCTGCATTTCCCCCAAATCTTCCTGGGAGACTTCAATCTACATTGGAATGACCTGAATGACCTAGCTGTGAACAGTCTTAAAAAATTCCTACTTGACCTCAAATTAATTCAATTCTGTGACAGCCCAACCCACAACTTGGGTGCAACCCTCGATCTAATCATCCCCAACCCCAACACCATTTGGATTGAATCGATAGCCCCTTGTGACTGGTCAGATCACCACTTTATCACCTTCCTCATACTTGAACGATGGAACACCCTAAAACTTCAACCCAAGAAACTGAAATACTGGAAAAGATTGATGCAAAATGCTAACAAGGACGACCTCATTTCACACAGCAATCTGGCCCTGTTTCCTCCCATGCTCATGGCAGAGGTCCATGAACTCACTGATCTATACAACAACTCCATGCTAAATGTTTTGGATGCAATCACCTCCCTTCAACTAAAAAGAAAACCCCAAAAAGACTCCAATCCTTGATTCAATGACTGTCTAAACTCAGACAGGCGCAACCTAAGACTTGTGGAACAAGCTTGGAAATCCTCTCCATCTGCTGGACTCCTCAAACTTCTGAGAGCAAGGAGTCTTTACAACAAAAACATAAGAACTGCAAAAGCCGCCTTCTTCAGAAGCCAACTAGACAAAGCTGAAACAACCCTAAAATGTTGTTTGAACTGATCAATCGGCAATCCAACAACATACCCATTCAATCGACAACTACTGCCAGTCCCCAACCTAATTGCGAGGACTTTACTGCCTTCTTCATCAAAAAATCCAACAAAATAGAATCTGATCTAAGATCTGCCTTGGTCGAATGATCTTCCTCACCAGGTTCACACCTAACTCCCCAGTCCCTTCTTCCTACCTACCACGCCCTTAAAAACAATGAGCATTGTAATCAATTCTAAACCTTCAATGACACTTCCATTCTCAACATTCTCTCTACCCTGAAACCCTCGAATCACTTCAACGATCCCCTTCCATCATATTTCTCTAAAGAAATGATAAGGCCCTCTAGTTCCGCTCTGAACCAAGGTCATTAATGCTTCCCTACTTCAAGGTGAGGTCCCTGACTGCCTAAAGTCCGGGCTAGTTCTCCCCATCCTAAAGAAACCTACAGCGGACCCTGATGATCTAAATAACTTCCGACCAATCACTAACACCCCTACTCTGGCAAAGCTCATTGAAAAATGTGTACAGGTACAACTATATAACCAAATTGAGGAATTCCAACTACTAGATCAATTTCAATTGGTCTTCCGTCAAGGCCGCAGCACCGGAACAGCCATCACTCACATAGTTGATGACGCACTTACCCTACATGACCGAAACGAATACTGCCTATTAATCCTACTCGACCTCTCATCAGCCTTCGATTTGGTCAAACATGACAACTTCCTGAGCCTTCTGGAACATAGGATGGGGCCATCTGATGCAGTACTAAAATGGTTCGCCTCCTTTCTCCACAATAGAACACAGAGAATTAAATCCAACCAATCCCTTTCTCATCCCAGTCCGTGCACACTGGGAGTTCTCCAAGGCTCCTTGCTATCACCCACTTGTTTTAACCTATTCATTGAACCCCTCACCGAAATCCTCAAAGCATCTAACATCCAATACCACATGTATGCAGACAACACCCTGTACATGAAACTCTCCTCGCCAGACAACATCAAGTCACTCAACAGAACCTTACACAAAACCCTCAACTGGCTTACCTTCAACCATCTCAAACTAAATGCCCTCAAAACTGAATTTCTCCTTATTTCCCCACCTAAGCAAGCACCCATCATGAGGAATACATGAAAAATCTGTCTGCTCTCAACTGCACACCACATATCATAGACTCTACGAAATCCTTGGGTATAGTGCTGGATAGGAACCTGAGCATGCAGGTCCACATTAGTGTTTCTACCAAAGGAGCGAACTTCAAACTGAGCATCCTAAGGAACTAAAATCTTTCCTTACCCCAGATGACCTCAAATCCGCAGTACAAGCATTAGTCATCTCACAACTGGAATATAGCAGTGTAACACTCTGCAGTCTGCCTAAGTACAGACTGGCCCCCCTCAGAGCTCCATTGAATGCGTCCACCAGGCTCGTCACCGGCTCCAAGAAGTACAATCACATCTTCCCGGACCTGAAAATACTCAACTGGCTACCATTCGAAGCAAGGATTTACCTTAAACTTGGCTGCATGACCCACAAAGTCCTTCACTTCAACACCCCTCTCTACCTCGCAAAAAAAACTTGAGTTGTCGGGTGGTGCCCGTACCTCCAGGAGCTCTAGCACCCTCCTACTTAAACCAAAGAAATTCAAAAAAACAAACACCTATAACCGTCCTTCTCAGGAATCGCCCCACAAATCATTAACGACCTTCCAATGGAAATGAGACTGATTCCATCAACAATGTCCTTCAAAAAGGAAATGAAATCACTACTGATGAATACCTACCTGGCCTAAAGTCCAGTAGGGGTCCTGAATCACCTCATATACTATCACGCTGATGACTTTCTTGCCTTATCCTACTGGCCAATTCTTTTGCCCACTATTTTGTCATGTAAATATTACATTATGTAAATATTGCTATTTTTGCCTATTATGTTGTCACGTAACTATTACTATTTTGTCTATCATGTCGTCAGGTAACGATTGCTATTTTTGTCTATCATGTCATCACGTAACTATTGCTATTTTTGTCTATCATGTCATCAAGTTTGTCTATTGCTATGATTCTGCCTTGGTTGCCCCTTCCCGTATGAGTTGCATCCCTCTCTAAAGCGCTCTGATACCCTCTAGGGTCATGTTCGCGATATACAAAACTTTCTAAATGAGTGAATTGCAGTGGCGACTGGAAATTTTACCAGGGGGGGTGCGGGGCCACACATACATAACTCGCTCACACACATGCTTTCACACATGTGCACACACACACACAGCCATTCACAACACTCACTAACAAATGCACATAAATTCATACATACACACGCTCACACACCAAACATAAAAAACACATAAAACTTACCTTCAGTGTAGCAAGGGAAGCCTCGGAGGTCCCAAGAGGGTTGGGACTGCTGCCTTTGATGGCAGCAGTTTCTCACTCATCACAGAATGGGATTGGGTCAGTGAGACAACTAACCCCCACCCCACTCTATGGCGAGTTGACAATGATTGACACTCGATCCTCTGCTTTTCAGGGCTTAAAACTGAAGCGCCCAGGTCCAAGGAAATGAGATGCTCCCCCCTCATCACGAGGGCGAGAACCTTAAAGGACTTTTGCGGGGCTGAGGAGGTCACCCACAGGGCTGTGAAATCCTCAGCCTGGCAGAGTTCAGCTCGGGCAGCCAGGAGCACATTTGGTGTATTTCCTAGCTCCTGGCTTCCTGACTTGAACAAGAAGAGTAGCTGTCAGGTTGACATTTATTCAGCCTGACAGATACTCTTCTTGCTGGGGGGAAAAGGGCGAGGTGGCCTCTCAACCTATACCGACAGGCCGCTGCTGGAATTGTGAGCTGAGAGTGAAGGTGTAGCTCAGTCACACTTGAGGAGATTCTGGTGTTGCTACTTCTTGACTGTTAACAGCTTAGGGTTGTAGTAATATACATGACCACAAGAGAGCGTGAGCAGGCTTCTGAGACATTTTAAGACCGAAATTGGATGAAACTCACATCCAATGGGAGTGCCATAGAGAATGTAATGGGGCCTCAAAAAGGGGAATCGTCATTTCTGTTAGTTCATAGGCTCTGTTGCTAAAAGCCTCTAATAGCAACCTCTGAACTAGTTATTTTTATATCTTTAAATGTGTTGAGCAGAAAATAACCGCGTTACATCCTCTATCGTGGTCTACACGAATATTTGCCCTAGGGGTACTGTCCTAAGCAGTTGCCAATTCCCATGTCACATTTCAGGGGTGCTATCCCCTTTAATTACACCCCGCTCAAAGATGTGGCACCTTTAAACATATCTTGTTCTTAGGCCTCCACCACTTTAAATAGTCGAACCCTCTCATCCTGCCCTCAAACTCCGAAGTTGCTACTCCTTTAAGCAGTGCCCCTTTTTCCATCAAAACTCATGTGTGGCACGCCTAGAGAGAATGTGGCAGCTCTCATAACACCTCGTGAAGTAGCCTGCTCCTTTAATGAAATTTGTATTCTAATTAATTTTATCAAAAGTGCACACCATTCTATTCCAAGACCTTTTGTATGTTTGTATGAATGTAAGTATGTGGTAGTGAAAGGGCGAGATTTTGATCGATACCTTATATCTATTGATCCAAACCTCGATCTGGTCGACTGAACCTTTATTGCCTGTCTTGGAAGGAAACAGTACACCTATCTGCAAATTAGTTCACCCAAGAAAGGACTCTACTCTCTCAGATCACGGACAACTTCTAGGTTTCAAAAGTTTATTGTAAAGATATAATGAGCTGCAAATACAAGCATCTCAGAATGAGATTCACGAGGTACACAGGTCCAATTACATACATGTGCTCTCGGAAAGCCCTCAGACGAGCAACAGAAATCACTAACACAAGTTCTAAAAATAGCAAAGCTATCAGCATAGACGCATATCTCTCCTTCATTTAGGTTGGAGGAAAACAAACACAGGTTAGGCGTCCCTACCCTGTTCTAGATGGTATCCCTACTTAACCAAATCCCAACCTAACAAAGGTGTCAGCAATGAATGACCCCCAAGGGAAGTCACCCACTCTAAGTCTCTTGGTGAAAACCTAAAGTTCTCCAGTCATGACCCCTCACTGCCTACCCATCCGCTCTCTAAAAGGTCCTCAGGTCTCTGCTCTAACTCCACCCAGGGGTGCTGTCCCTAATACAAAATAGTCAACAACATTTGAGACGCCCCTTGCGAAACGCCTCTCACGTGGTGCAACTTCAGGCTTTTTCCATGATGCTTTGTATTGGGCCTCAGACGTTAGAGTTGACCTTGCTTCTCAGTCTCTTCTCCGGCCCGCTGATACCCCTTAAACATTCCAGAACCCTCCTCCATGTCTGGGCCGTCTACTGAACAGACCTCTATTCATTCACTTATAATTGGATCCCCCCTTTCCTGTTGCAGACAGATATCTGCCGCCAAGAACCCAACTCTCATAGACTTCTAAAAAAAAGGCTTGCAACATTTCTCAGCCCAGACATGTACGTGTAAATCAATGCTAAAACATCTCAGGCCTACAATATTTCACATTATGATTATAGCATTCAATTTCTTCATTTAATTAAAGCATGTTAAAACTCTTATTCTATTATTTAGAAAACATTACTCTAAATCATGGCCCATTAATGCAATGACCAAAAACGTTAAACAATCTGTGTCGTGAAAAGAAACACCTTCCCTTTTAGCTCCAGCTCTGGCCCTGAGGCCTACCACGTTCTGCGTTTTACCACAGACCATCTTATATGTTAACAGCTACACGACATAGATTCAAAATAATCTCGTCTAATAAAATCATATAATGTCACGCATTTCTGTATTAGTTCCACTTCTACTTAAATCTCTATATTAGCTATACATTTAGAATATAATTTCAGATACTATTAGCACTCATGGCATTTCTCTTCATGAATTATGCTCTCTATAGGTAAGTGTGATGTACTCATATATTTATATCAGTTTGCGCTCTCTCAGTTCCCCCCTTTGATGACCTCTCGGGGTCATCACTAACATTTAAACTGCAGTTATTGCTGGCATTCTCTGCGCTTCCAGAGCTCTCAGGCTCCTGTACTGATTATCTTGTATGGCAGCCAATCTCTGCAACTGTTCTCTTTGGGCCCTTTCTGACCTTCTTGCTCTGTACCATTTGAATACCCTCACCAATCCCCACAATATTATCCCACAGATCAATATTATGATGATAGGCTTTAGGATATACCAAATAAAGCTTTTGCCTAAGGTGGAAAACCACCCTCCAACTGTACTCATTCCGTGGCCCACCTTTTCCCAGACATTTTCTCTACTCAAGTCTTCGATCTCTTTGTGTATATTAGTTATGTTCTTAATAACTTTCTCAAGGGACTTTGAAAGGTCTGGAATGTAAGTGCAACATTCCTGAACCTTCAAAGCCTTACAGACTCCGCCCTCTTTTGCTAATAAGACATCTAATGCAAGCCGATTTTGAAGAACCATAGCCCTTATCGATTGCATCTCTCCTTCTACCAGCATTAAGGACTGAGCAGTGCTGGCAGACAACCTGTCGACAACTGTTGCCAGTCGTCTAATTTTAACATCATTAAGGATTATTCCCAAAAGAGGGAACATAGCTCCAAAGACATCTCCAACCATTTCTGCATCGCCTAAATCTCTCCTTCCCCTCGATGATGTCTGGCCCTCAATGATCAATAAGTCTTGTGCATGATATTTTTTGGGGAAGACAATTGCCAAGTAACATGATCCATACCAGTTGTCAGGTAGTCTCACGTAAGCATTTCTTCCACATACAAAATACACATTTGGAATCACTTGCATTCCCTTCAGGAAATCCTTAGTGTAGTACTCTAAATTAAAAGCATGTTCACAGTCAACTTCACCCACGTATACATTTTCATAATACGTTTTGGCTCGGTGAAGACATAACTTTCCTTTCTGTGCTTTATCTAAAGCTATTGGACCACTACTACCCTTTCTCTTATGTGACTTCTCTTCCTCGGTCCAATCTAATTTCCCTTGTCCTGATTTTTTCAAAATCTTTTGTCTCCTGTAACGATCATCCACCTGCCCTATGAACTTTTTCTCGACTTCTGACACCTTGCATGTCAGATTATTTCTACGGGCATGTGAAGTATCTAAGGTAATCCAAGGAATGAAGAACTTGGCCAATCTGTCTTCACTCTTCCAGTAATCCCATTTATTCATCTGCTTATAATTCGGGACTTCTGGCAACACAGAATCATAATTGGAGAAATAGTATTCAAAACTATCTCTCTCATAAAATATACTAAGCAATAAGCTACATGTAATGCCATATGTCAGAGGGAGGTGATGATATCGAATTCCTTCATCTACAGACGCAGGCAACTGCATGCAGACGTAGCAATCCTTAACCTCCATGGCATCCACGTATTCATACAAAAGTTTAGCATAAGCATTTGACCTAAAGTCTCCTTGGGACTCGTCTACATGTAACCTGCGGGCTTCTGCAGCCAATAACGCTTTCTCTTGAGTGTTTTCCCTTTTCTCACCTGCAACAGTGGGTGTAAGTGTTACTACAGAATTCGCATCAGTTACCTTTACCTCTTCCTCATGTCCCTTTACATAAGAAATTGTTACCACTAAAGCTATTAATATTATCACTCCTACTATTAGTGTACCTATTATACATTTAGCTCTGCGGTTCGGGGTGCCGGCCTCCATTTCGTCAGACAATCTAGCTTTTCCCTTTTTCTTTGCAAAAAAAGTTCTTTTCCTCTTGTTCCTTTACAGTCTCTTTCAATCCTTTTTTGTCTTTAGAATCCACACAGCTGGAGGCTGACAGCCTTTTTCGCAAAAAGTCCTTTCACAGTTCAAAAAGACAACCCTAGCCCTTCTCCATCCACTCAAGGAGTTCCCTAAAATTCTCTGCTTCCTGGGCGCTAGGTAATCTTCTTTTCTTCTGCTTGCTTTATTTACAAAGTCCTTTAACAATCGACTATTAGATTTGTGGTTGCAGCTTCAATAGCATAGTTCAATATTTCCATGCGAAGAGTATGCTCTTCATGTGCTGTTATCGTGGTACCAAAGTCGGGGAATTTCAATTCTGTAAGAAACATGTGTTTTAACTTGCTGAGGCGGAGAGGTCTGGGGAGCACGAATGTTAGTGACCCTTCTTGTTCGACACCGGGTACCAACAGTTGTATTTCCACGGTGATAATGGGCTCAGAACTGGACACCACCACCGCTCGGATCCTCCCTGTCTCCGGTTTCACAGACATTTGTCGCCAGATATGTCCACTCAGGTGTGGAGTATCTTCTGTTAGGCACACGCACTCTTCTTGACCTCCTTCGGTTCGGTGCCTCAGCGCCCTGAGCACCTTCTTCTGGGTCTGAGTCTTCTGATATCGGAGGAAGGGTTGCTTCTGGAGTTGACCTCAGGCTAGAACTTCTTCTTTGCGGCCAATTTGCTTCTCCACGTGCCCTTCTACTCCTTCTCCTTCTGGTCTGTTCTCGCTCTCCTTCAGACCTGTCAGGGTCAGACTCGTACTCCCAGCTGTCTTCTCCTTCTGTAGCGTCTTCTGTTTCGCTGTTGTACTGACCGTCCTCAGCTTGGTCAGACTCGTTCCCTGCTTCCACTGGCACCTCTACAGCTTGGCTAGCCCCCTCTATGGCTTCTTGGTCCTCAGCTGGACGTCCATCCGAGAGAGGAGCTGTTTCCAGAGGTGCTGGAACCCTTTTCGTATGCGACGCGTGTATCCAGTTGGGCAGGCCTCCCACCTTTACAGCTGTACTTGTGATCAGGATGACCTGGTAGGGCCCACGCCAACGAATATCCAAGCAGCTTCTTCTCACATGTTTCTTCACCAGGACCCAGTCCCCAGGATACAGGTCATGGCAAGGGCCCTGGCACGCTGGAACCTCTGCAGCCTGCACCTGAAGGGACACAGAACGCATGGCGTCAGACAGCCCCTTACAATAGTCCAGGATCATATCATCTGTGATATTTAACAGTGCAGTAGCTGGAATAGATGGCAGTCTCATTGCTCTCCCCATTAACACCTCATGTGGTGACAACCCTGTTCTTCTGTCTGGGGTACTACGAAGGCTCATGAGTACCAATGGCAGGGCATCAGGCCAACTCAGGGTCGTTGAGGAGCAAACTTTCGCTATTCTGGACTTGATCGTGCCATTAATTTGTTCCACAATTCCTGAGGCTTCTGGTCGGTAACTGCAATGGAGCTTTTGGTCTATATTCAGTGCAACACAAATCATCTTCACAAGCTCGCTGTTAAAATGTGTTCCCCTATCTGATTCCAAAAAGGCCGGCACCCCGAAACGAGGGATAAGTTCTCTAAGCAGTAACTTAGCCACTGTGAGGGTGTCGCACCTACGTGTAGGGTATGCCTCAACCCATCTGGAGAACACACAAACAACCACCAGGACATAGCGGAGGCGGTTGCATCTTGGCATTTCAATGAAATCTATCTGCATTCTGTTGAATGGACCTCCAGACCTTCCTATGTGACTTAGTGCAACTGGTGTTCTTTTCCCTACATTCAGCTGCTGGCAGGTCACACAACGCTGGCACACTGCTTCTGCTGCTATTCTAAACTTAGGATTGTACCAAGTCTGTCTAAACACTCTCAGCATAGCATCTCTCCCTAAGTGTACGGGACCATGTATGAGTCTAGCCATTGGACTCACCATCTCATTGGGCAACACTGCTCTGCCGTCTGCTGAGACCCAAAAATGAGTCTCACCCATTACACATCCTGCCTTTTCCCATGTTTCTTTCTCAGAATCAGGAGCATTTTCTTGCATGGTTGACAGTTCATCCCAAGTATCAACAGTTTCCAGTATCATGGCTAATTCAGTTCTTACATTTATTCCACCCACATCCACCTCTGTGAAAGAGTAACCTTGTTCTGCGCAATACCGCGCAACTTCATCAGCATATCTATTGCCTTTTGAAACAAAGTCCTCATTTTTGGTATGTGCGATGCACTTTACAACTGCGATACTTGCTGGACATTGCAATGCTTCTAACAACAGGCGCACAAACTCTCCATTGCGAATGGGAGAGCCTGAAGAAGTCATGAACCCTCTTTGAGACCATAACTGCCCGTAATCATGAACTACCCCAAACCCGTATTGGCTGTCGGTGTAGATGGTGACTCGAATTTGATTGCCTGCTAAGCAAGCACGTGTTAGGGCAATAATCTCGGCTACCTGAGCGGAGTTTACTCCTTCCAGGCACCCTGCTTCCACAACTCCTTCAATTGTACAAACAGCATAAGCTGCTCTCAACTGCCCAACTTCGTCTCTTACACATGAGCCATCGACAAAGAAAACTTCGTCTGGGTCGGTCAGTGGCTCATCTACGATGTCGGGTCTGGGTTTGGTGCATAGTTCAGTCACATCGAGACAGTCATGGTCTGTATATTCATCATCATCATCAATATCATTTGGAAGTGGCATTAAGGTAGCAGGGTTCAAAACAGAGCATCTCTTGAGGGTCACGTTCTCTGCAGCAAGAATAACTTGCTCATAGCGCGTGAGCCTGCTATTGGTCAGATGCTGTGTTTTGGTCCTGGTCATCAACAGTTCAACAGAATGTGGCACGCACACCTCTAACGGGTGCCCCATGACGATATTTTCACATCTCTCAATGCTGACACCCGTTGCAGCAACGGATTTGAGACATCCGGGCAACGCTGCGGCTACTGGGTCTAAAGTAGCTGAGAAATAAGCAACTGGTCTACGGGCATTCCCATGGATTTGGACCAACACAGACAACGCACAACCTTCTCTCTCACAACAGTAAAGAAAGAATTGTTTATTGTAATCAGGCATTCCCAATGCCGGAGCACGACACAGGTCCTCTCTCAGCTGTAAGAATGCCATCAAACAGTCTTTGTCCCATGGTACCGGATCACTCACCTCCTTGTGCGTCAGTTTTTGCAAAGGTTTTGCTTTCAGTGAAAAGTTCACGATCCACTGTCGGCAATAACCCACCATCCCTAGGAACATCCTGACCTCTCTCTGTGTCTGAGGCGCGTTCATTTTCATGATCGCCTCTATCCTATCTGGTGACACTTTTCGTTTGCCTTTCTCAATTCTGTGTCCCAAGTACTGCACTTCTGTCAGGCAGTACTGCAATTTTCCCGGGGATACCTTATGCCCATTGGCAGCTAGGTGATTTAACAAAGCAATGGAGTCTTCCCTGCAAGCTTCTTCTGTGTCTGACGCCACAAGGAGGTCGTCTATGTACTGGACCAGAACTGACTTCTGGGGCAGCACTAGACTTTCAAGATTTTTCTTCAGAAGCTGGTTAAAGATCGCTGGACTCTCTGTATACCCCTGAGGGATACGACACCATGTTAGGACGCGATTTTCCAGCTTAAATGCGAAAAGAAAATGGCTATCTTCGTCCAAAGGGATCGAAAAGAAAGCCTGACAAAGATCTATCACAGTGAACCACTCAGCTTGGAATGGAATCTGAAACAGTATCACTGATGGATTCGGTACCACTGGACAACATGAAACGACTATGTTATTAATCTTTCGCAGGTCCTGTACTATCCGAAATTTCCCATTGGGTTTCTGCAGACCCATAATCGGGGAGTTGCATGGACTACCCACAATTTCTTTCAGTATTCCCTGTTTAATCATGGACTCGATCACGGGTTTTATGCCTGCAATCGTTTCTGGAGTCAATTTATACTGGGGTGTTCTTGGGAACTCAGCATGCGGTTTCACTACAATTTTCACTGGGTCCACCCCTTTGACCAATCCAATCTCTTCCCCAGTGAAATCCCATACCTCTGATGCCACTGTCTCTCTCAAATCCCAGGGAAGCTCGTCTACTGTCAAAGTAGGGTACAGCTCCACACATATTCTTGAGTTTGCAACTTTGAAATCTGCATCATCATCATTAGTCAATACCTCCACTCCCTGGGGTGTACAATATATAGTACAATTCAATTTGCACAACAGGTCTCTTCCTAGCAGACACACAGGGCTTGAATCGCAAACCACAAATTGGTGCTCATCGCTGTACTTCCCTATTTTCACCTGTACCGGTTCTGTCAATTGGCTGGTTATTCTCCTGTTTGCGACCCCTACCACCTGTATGGTCTCTCCAGACATGGGCAGGTCTGGAACTGCAGCTGATCTGATCGTGGATCTAGTGGCTCCTGTGTCCACCAGAAATGTCGTAGGGCACCCTGCTACTTCTGCTTCCACATAGGGTCCCCTCTGATCTACCTCTAAGGCTGCCCCAAGGGTGCAGTCTTCTCTTTCCACTCTCTGTCCGGTTAATGGGTCCACATAATAGCATTCTTCCCCTTCCATAAACAGGGGCATTTGTCTATAGGTCTTACCCATACTCCCTACTCGAGGAGGTTGCGGGAACTGGGCTCGGGGAGGAGCCCCCCCCCCTTTGAGCACCTTTCCTTGGTATGGCGTCGCCCCTCTCATAGGTGCGCTCTGGACCTCTTCCTCCTCTATCTCTTGCTCTCCGATCTCTACATTGTAAGGGCACTCGCGTTTCCAATGCCCCAACTCGTTGCACTGGTGGCACCTAGTCGTTTTCTTCAAGGTAGCTATGTCTACTCTGGGTCTAAAGGTAGTACTCTCCTCATTACCCTTGTTCTGACTGTACTGCTTCTTACCTCCTGTACCTGTCCCTTGCTGCTGTTGTTGCGGTCCCCCCTTTCCTGCTGTCTGCAATTGTACCACCATCAGCTTTTCTTTTAGTTTCTTAGCCTTGGAGTCTACCTCATCACAGCAGTACCTGGCATATCTCAGTATTTCATCTAGGGGTCTACTTTGCCAACAAATCGAGTGTTGCTGAATCATTAAACTAATATCCGGTCTCAGTCCCAGGACGAACTTGGACACGAATTGCCCTATGTCCTTTGGATCCATTACATCCAAGCCGCTATACTGTTTAAACGCCTTCAGCAATCTCTCGTAATATTCATGGACTGTCTCTTTGGGTTCCTGTCTCGTTCTGTCTATTCTGACCCAATCTATGTCTTGCATTGGCACTTTTTCTTTCAGCCAAGTCATCACTCTCTCGAATTTTGCCATCACGATCTCGGACGGCCCATTAGTCCTAGCATCTCTCTCTGGCTCCGTTGTGGGCCACTCAGCGCTAACCTTGCATGCTGTCCACAGATCTCCTGGTACTACAATGTCAAACAGCGTGTTCAGATCTATCCATAGGACTTTTGAGATCTTTACAAACCTCTCGACTTGCTTGTACCACTCCACGGGGCTCTCTCGTAACTTGGGGAAAGATGTGGTAAAAGCAGCTAAATCTCCCCTACTCCAAGGGACATGTACATAGCTCCCATTGGCAACTTCACGCAAAGGGTAAGCTTCTATTCCCTGCTGTCCTGGTGTTATACCAATCATGCTTCTTCTGCCGGTCCCTTTCTTGGACCACCTCTCTTCCCATTTATCTAGTGCCCTCCATGTCCTTATTCCAGTAATCAGTTCCCTTATGTGTGTTTTCAGCCCAATCGTTCTCCTCTCATCTAGATCTCGATCTGAGTAATGTAGCCTGTGGTTACCCTGTAATGCTTTGGTTCTTGACAAGTCCACCATATATTTGCCTGCTAGTTCGACTAACTTCTCATGGACTGCTCTCGCCTTTCGTGTGATGTCCTTTGCCATATACAGTATTTCATCCTGTTCATACATTTCCATTCTTTCTAAAGGCAGGGTACCATCTACCATGTCATCCAGATCTGACCTTAAGCTGGAGACATCAAGTCTCTTGGCTTTTATCTCAGCTCGCAATATGTCTTTCGAAGGGGGCTCACTGGTCTCCCTACCATCCCAACTTCGAGCTCTGCGTTTGGGCTCAGGAGAATTAATGGGTGGCCTCCCTTGCTCCCATCTCTCCAGGTCCCATGCTCGGCCATCCAATCTTGGAAGGTGATGGAACACGGGCCTTTTATCCCTACTCTCTCTCTGCCTACTCTCGTCTTCTTCTCTCCTCTCACCGCACATCTCTCTGTTATTTTCCCTCTGGTCGCTACACTCCCTTTGCCTCGTATCGCTCAGTATCCGATACGATCCTTCCTGGTTCCCCATATTCCCTGGGCTGCGCTCATTTCTGTCATCACAGGGACTATGGTGCGACCTCTCACAACTCCCATTCTGTTCTCTGGTGGCAGGCACACAGTGTGGACACTTAAAGCTGTTTCTGTACTCTTGCGCTCTCCTCTCCTCTTCACTGAGTATTGGGCACGCCACCCCTCCACTCCCGGGGCCCCCGTTCTCCAGGTCTGTTCTACCTCCACTCCGGGCCCAATGGGTGACTCCCCTACTCCCTCTACAGTCCCACTCCGGGCTACTCTCCCCAGCCCCGCAGTGAGTTCGTGCTCTGCTGTCCTGACTTTCTCTTTCTGCTTCCGCAGCATTGATGCACTTTTGAGCCTTCACTGCCTCATCCCACTGCTTCATGTACTCATTTAGCTCTTGAAAGGATTTTCGTCCAGATCCCCTCAGATCCATTGGCCATCTAGGGCCCCCAGGATCTCCTCCTGGGTCCCCTGCTGTGTGCATCGGGGTGCTCCACTCTCTGGGTATTGGCATCTGACTTGGGGAATTAGTGGTATCGTTCCTCCTTGCCTGCTCTGCTCTTTCTCTGTCTTTCCGTTTCCGTTCTTCCCCTTTTGCTCTCTCTTGGTCATATATCGATATTATAGGACCTATGGTAACAGGTACCTGTAGTGCATCTGGTAATGGGTAGGATGTGGCGCTTTCCGTTTCCGGCGCTCTTTGTACCACAAACCTACCGACTACCTGTTGCACCTGACTAGGCTGGAGCAACTCTTTCTTTGGCTCAGGATCCCACTCTGAACTGGGAAGCGGTCTATGCTCTCCTGCATTGCCCCCCTTTTCTCCTTCAGTATTCTCGACCTCTCCCCCTGCTCTATTATACGGGGGTGGCCTGTCTGTCAGTAATCTGTTTATCAGGCTGTCCTCTGTTTCGCTCTCATCATCTTCTTCTAGGGGGCTTTTATTTACTGGCGCCTCTAACACTGGGTACAGTTTATTTATTTCCAAATTATGCACTCTCCATCTTTTAGCATCCGCATCCCACCTGGCATCCTGTACTGCCCTTACCGAGCGTTTCACCCTTTCTTGTCGTCTATTCATATTCCTTTCATGCGCTGCCCTAAGCCATGCTTCAAGGGCTTCAAACTGGGTTGGTCTAGGCAAGGGTCTCTTTGAGGTCATGACTGATTTCAATCGATGTAACACCTCTAATCTGAACGTCCCGTACTTCGGGAACGTCAGTTCCTCGTTTCCTTCAGTAATCTTACTCCACTCTGATATCCAAAGGATCGTATGCAACCCAACATTTACTGCCATATAACGAGCTGGCGTACCCTCCGGCGGGGCTTCTTCCCCTTCATACGATCCTCGCCTCTCTTTCTTAAACAGCGCTTTCAACCATTTAAAACACTTCATAATTATGCGCACAAAATTCAGCCTCGCTACTCTGTTTACTTCCTGATGACAATCCACCAATCCTGTCGCGGCTTTGCTAGCTTGGCCTATCACAGCGCGGTCTTTCTCCTGTTGGCCAATCACGTCGCGACCCTGTATGACGTGTTCGCTAGCTGGCCTATCACAGCGCGGTCTTTCTCCGGTCAGCCAATCACTGCGCGACACCACCTGACGTCTCTTTTCTCCGCTTCGCAGCAGCACCCCTCCTTTCTCAACTCGTCTCCCGGTTATGCATGCGTCCCATTCATACACTGAAAAATGACTACTTCCGACCAAGCGGTCACTTCTCTCGACTGTACGTCCACAGTCTATCTGTAATTGTCAACACAACTGACGAGATGTCTATCGTCTCTCTGATAGGTTACTTACACACACAGTAACTTCCGACCAGCGTCCGTTACTCACGCACTCACTCTTACGTTCCCCCTATCTCGGTCTCTCGGGTGATCAATGGTACCTCATGACCCCCTTCACACTAGTTGACAATTACTCTGGGTGTCCGATACACCCGAACCACTTAAGCTCTCCTTGAACTTAAGATTTCCACCGGTTGCGCGCGCTCACAACCTGTTCCACAGTCACTCTACAAACATTCAACTCCGCCAGACATTACAACATAGATACAATACAAAAACACCGCAATCTAACACGCATAACCCTTTATACTCACTCTCGACCGATACTGCTGCTTTTTCTGTCTCACGTCATCCGGATCTTCATCTGCGGGCTGTTCTTCCGATCATCGATTTCTAGGGGCCTTGGGGTAAGCTAACCTGGCCTAGGTCACCGTCCTCAAGAAGGCAACCATCCTCTATAGCTACCAACTGAAAGGGCGAGATTTTGATCGATACCTTATATCTATTGATCCAAACCTCGATCTGGTCGACTGAACCTTTATTGCCTGTCTTGGAAGGAAACAGTACACCTATCTGCAAATTAGTTCACCCAAGAAAGGACTCTACTCTCTCAGATCACGGACAACTTCTAGGTTTCAAAAGTTTATTGTAAAGATATAATGAGCTGCAAATACAAGCATCTCAGAATGAGATTCACGAGGTACACAGGTCCAATTACATACATGTGCTCTCGGAAAGCCCTCAGACGAGCAACAGAAATCACTAACACAAGTTCTAAAAATAGCAAAGCTATCAGCATAGACGCATATCTCTCCTTCATTTAGGTTGGAGGAAAACAAACACAGGTTAGGCGTCCCTACCCTGTTCTAGATGGTATCCCTACTTAACCAAATCCCAACCTAACAAAGGTGTCAGCAATGAATGACCCCCAAGGGAAGTCACCCACTCTAAGTCTCTTGGTGAAAACCTAAAGTTCTCCAGTCATGACCCCTCACTGCCTACCCATCCGCTCTCTAAAAGGTCCTCAGGTCTCTGCTCTAACTCCACCCAGGGGTGCTGTCCCTAATACAAAATAGTCAACAACATTTGAGACGCCCCTTGCGAAACGCCTCTCACGTGGTGCAACTTCAGGCTTTTTCCATGATGCTTTGTATTGGGCCTCAGACGTTAGAGTTGACCTTGCTTCTCAGTCTCTTCTCCGGCCCGCTGATACCCCTTAAACATTCCAGAACCCTCCTCCATGTCTGGGCCGTCTACTGAACAGACCTCTATTCATTCACTTATAATTGGATCCCCCCTTTCCTGTTGCAGACAGATATCTGCCGCCAAGAACCCAACTCTCATAGACTTCTAAAAAAAAGGCTTGCAACATTTCTCAGCCCAGACATGTACGTGTAAATCAATGCTAAAACATCTCAGGCCTACAATATTTCACATTATGATTATAGCATTCAATTTCTTCATTTAATTAAAGCATGTTAAAACTCTTATTCTATTATTTAGAAAACATTACTCTAAATCATGGCCCATTAATGCAATGACCAAAAACGTTAAACAATCTGTGTCGTGAAAAGAAACACCTTCCCTTTTAGCTCCAGCTCTGGCCCTGAGGCCTACCACGTTCTGCGTTTTACCACAGACCATCTTATATGTTAACAGCTACACGACATAGATTCAAAATAATCTCGTCTAATAAAATCATATAATGTCACGCATTTCTGTATTAGTTCCACTTCTACTTAAATCTCTATATTAGCTATACATTTAGAATATAATTTCAGATACTATTAGCACTCATGGCATTTCTCTTCATGAATTATGCTCTCTATAGGTAAGTGTGATGTACTCATATATTTATATCAGTTTGCGCTCTCTCAGTAGTATATGTAGCACACAGCTAGCCAGGAACCAATGGAGTACTGAACAATGAGGGAACCTAGGGCAGGATTCAGGTTGTCAACAGAGAGACAGGTTCTCTGGCTGTTCCTAGAGTGTGGGTGGGTTAGTATTTCTTGATGAGGTGGGTGTTCAGGTCTTCCTGCTTTGAGTTGTCAGCACTGGCCTGGCTAATGGCCAGCTTTCAGAGCATTAAGGGCAGCCATGACCAACGCATTCTGGAGCTGATGTGAACAGTATGCCAAGTTTGGTTTTTGTTTGGTTTTTGTTTCCACTCCGCCAGTAGAGTTGAATGAAGCATTTCTTATGTTGGTGGAGCTGGGGGTCCATATAGTTGGAGCGCAGATGAAAAAATCCTGCCTTCTTGGTTTTTCCTTCTCGCTCGCTTTTGTCTCCAGTCTAGGCATGTCCTAGGCATGCTCTTGGTTTGGCGCTGTCCTCCTCAGATGGTTCATTTCTTGAGCAGCTATGATAAGTGCTGTTTCTGATGGCCGCAAATAAATTTATACATTAAACACTTTGGTGCAGCTTTGCGTGAACAAACCTAATCATCTATGACTAGGGAAACAATTAGAAGAATGCCGGATGTAGGAACTTCAACTTTCCTAACATCCTGCTGCACTACAGCTTCCTTAATTACATTTTTTCTGCAATCCTGAAAAGAACTAGATGACGTGCTAGCACTGAATAGCACTCTGCAGCCATCAGATACATGTAATTCTCATATATATATATATATATATATATATATATATATATATATATATATATATATATATATATATATATTTTTTTTTTTTTTTATTACCTACTGGCAGTCGCCAGTAGGTATATATAGTTAGGATTTTTTTGAATAGGGATTTCTGAAAAGTCTATGTTGAATAACTTTGGCGTTGATGGACGGAATTGGCTGAAATTTTCAGGAAAATGGCACATTTTGTTTCTGAGCGTCCCCTGAAAGTTTGGGGGGGGGTCCGTCAAGCGGGGGCCGAGAAATAAGGGGGGTCCCAAAACGTGTTTTTAACATTGAGTTTTCCATAGGGCGGTTGGACTCACTTTTAGCTCGAACGGCTAAATGGATTTCCACAAAACTTGGCAAAATTGTAGGGACTGGTAGCCCGATGTGCCTTTGCTATGTCTCAAGATATATGCTCCAATGGTTTTTACGAAAATTAACTTTGAAAAATATATATTGGGCTACATTGGGCTATATATATGTTAGAACCCAAATGTAGCCCCATGTAGCCCAATGTAGCCCAAAGATGGCCACCAGAGACAAAAAAAAAACTAATGTAGCCCAAATATCAGCCAGATGTAGCCCAACTATAGCCCAGGGACAGAATGTCCCAGAGTGTTCTAAAGAACAACTAGAGCGCTAACAGTCTTACTTATGACAAAAGTATGGCACACCTGAAGTCATCTTGATTGGAATAAAGTGTTAACACTTAAAACATTTAATTTGCAAAGGAACAAAATGAGGGGTTCATTTTGCCATAGAAATTATGATTAGTGCTGAAGAAAGAAAAATTAGGGCACATTTTGAGTGACTTCTCAAATCCTCTTATATTTCATTAAACAAATTCTGATATGCAGTCTCCCAAGATGGCCACCAGAGACAAAAGAGCCCAAATGTAGCCCAAATATCAGCCAGATGTAGCCCAACTATAGCCCAATGACAGAATGTCCCAGAGTGTTCTAAAGAACAAGTAGAACGCTAACAGCCTTACTTATGACAAAAGTATGGCACACCTGAAGTCATCTTGATTGCAATAAAGTGGTAACACTTAATATATTTAATTTGAAAAGGAACAAAATGAGGGGTTTCATTTTGCCATAGAAATGTTATATATATATATATAAATATATATATATATATATATATATATATATATATATATATTACCTACTGGCGGTCGCCAGTAGGTATATATAGTTAGGATGTTTTTGAATAGGGATATCTGAAAATTCTATGTTGAATAACTTTGGCGTTGATGGACGGAATTGGCTGAAACTTTCAGGAAAATGGCACATTTTGTTTCTGAGCGTCCCCTGAAAGTTTGGGGGGTTTTTGTCAAGCGGGGGCCTCAGAAAAAAGGGGGGTCCCAAAACGTGTTTTTAACATTGAGTTTTCCATAGGGCGGTTGGACTCACTTTTATCTCAAACGGCTGAATGGATTTCTATGAAACTTGGCAAAATTGTAGAGACTGTTTGCCCGATGTGCCTTTGCTAGGTCTCAAGATATGTGCTCCAGTGGATTTTGAGAAATTAACGTTCAAAAAAATATATATATCTGTGACAGCGTCCCGGTTAGTGCCCCGGTTCGCATACCAGACGCGTAACGGAACTTCGCGAGGAGAAGCGGATTGGCTCTCCGGTGACTGTCAACATTCTAAACAGTCCGGAGCGGCCGCCATCTTGTCTCTCGGTTGGATCGAGAGACAAGAGGTGGAAATAAACTAAGGGGGAAATGAATGAAAGAGACCCCTCCTGACCCCCTAGGATTGATGTGGGGGCTATTAAAGGGCCCCGCGGGGCAAAAAAATAAAATCATTTTTTTTTCGATTTTTCGCGGTGGAAGCGCTACCCGGTACGCGAACCGGGTAGCGTAACGGGAGTCCACCATCTTGTGTTTCGGACGAATTTAGTCACAAGATGGAGGATAAACAATGTTGGGAATGGGTATAAGGGGGCACGGGAGACATATCCTGACCCCCTAGGTTTTCTGAGGGTGGCTGAGGAGGCCCATATATGTAAAACAAAAAAAACGCACAGTTAGCGCCCGGTCCGCGCACCGGGTAGCGTTCCGGAAAGCGTAACAAGGGGAAAACCAAGGGAAATATTAAAATTATATTTTAGAGTGCTTTGAGGTAGGGTAGCTCTGAATAGAGCTGTTGTGTTGTGTGGGTGATGTAAGTACCAACATGTAGGTACCAATGAAGAGTCTAAAATTCAATGTACACCGTCTCCTCTGTAGATATTTTGTATGTTCTAATATGGGTTATTTAAATGTAAATGTGTGGAAAAGCACTTCATGCTTTAAAGCAATTGTATTTTTGAACTGATTGTTCTTTCCTCTTAGTCCTCCTCTTTGGTTTTTTTTCCCCACACTCTTCTTCAGCATGATAGTTGATAAATTCGTTCCCTCAAAAAATTTATATACATACAAAAATTATATTAAATACATATAAAATATATTTTTCCTTTAAAAGAAGAATACATTTTACAGCTTTTGATATTTGCTAATAAAAAAACATTGAAATTCACTGAAAAAACCATTGGTTATAGACCATATATAGTTAGGAATTAGCATTTACAAAACCTTGAAAATTCACTGAAAAAACCATAGGTTATAGACCAAATATAGTTAGGAATTAGCATTTACAAAACCTTATTTTACTCACACAAAACCATTGAAATTCGCATATATAGATAGTTGCACTAACTATATATCGCGCACCCGCAATCCACTGCTGATCATGTCACATATTACATCATTCATGACATGGTCAGTGACATCACTGATGACATCACTGATGACATCTCGAATGACATCACTGATGACATCACTGATGACAACATCCAGTGACTGTATGTTTCTGTAAAGTTAAAATATGTCTTACATATTGAAGAATGAGTGGATGTATAAGTGTCTGGATGAAGGATTTAGTAGGTGCATGACTGACTGTATGAGTGAGTGATTAAATGGGTCTCACTGAGTGCATGGGTTAGTGACTAAACTGTCTTAATTTGTGCATCATTATGTCTGTTGTTCTGTAAACTGCTGCATGTGTTGATCAGTAGCTATATGAGTAACTATATGGGTTATTGATTGGTTGCCCAAGTATTTGTATGGGAGACTGAGTGTGTGTGTGGGTGGCTGGGAGGTGTATGACTCTGTGCATAGATGTGTGAGCAGTTGATTCACTAGATGTATGGGTCCAAAAGTGCATGTGGAAACAGCTGTATGGGCGGTTGACTGTGTGCATGAGTGTATTGGTGAGTGAATGGATATCTCAGTGCTACATGTCAAAGTAAGTACATATGTAAAACACAGTACATGTGAGAGTTGACATATATAAATAACTGTGCATAAGAGCCAGTGAATGTGTGAGTGGCTGTATGGATCATTGTGAACTTGTATCAGGGATTTATAAGAGAGTAAATATGTGTTAGTATATGTTTGAATAAGTAAGGAGTGTATAACTGTATAGTTGAGGAAATGGAGGTGTGATTGATTCTTTGCATGACTGACTAGGTGTGTGAGTAACTCCATGGATGAGTGACAGTCTGTGAGTGTCTGTTTACACTGAGTGTATCTAAGGTTATATTAGAGTCTGAAGAGGTTCATCGTATTATCACATGAATGATGTCATCAGTGATGTGATCAGTAATGTCAAATGAGATGTCCTCAGTGATGTCATCAGTGATGTCATTTGAGATGTCATCAGTGATGTCATCAGTGATGTCATTTGAGATGTCATCAGTGATGTCACTGACCATGTCATGAATGATGTAATATGTGACATGATCAGCAGTGGATTGCGGGTGCGCGATATATAGTTAGTGCAACTAACTATATATGTGAATTTCAATGGTTTTGTGTGAGTAAAATAAGGTTTTGTAAATGCTAATTCCTAACTATATATGGTCTATAACCTATGGTTTTTCAGTGAATATATATTTTATTTTTTTGCCCCGTGGGGCCCTTTAATAGCCCCCACATCAATCCTAGGGGGTCAGGAGGGGTCTACCTTGCCCCCTTAAATTCATTTCCCCCTTCGTTTATTTCCACCTCTTGTCTCCCGATCCTACCGAGAGACAAGATGGCGGCCGCTCCGGACTGTTTAGAATGTTGACAGTCACCGGAGAGCCAATCCGCTTCTCCTCGCGAAGTTCCGTTACGCGTCTGGTACGCGAACCGGGGCGCTAACCGGGACGCTGTCACAGATATATATATTTTTTTGAATGTAATTTCTCAAAATCTACTGGAGCACATATCTTGAGACCTAGCAAAGGCACATCGGGCAAACAGTCTCTACAATTTTGCCAAGTTTCATAGAAATCCATTCAGCCGTTCGAGCTAAAAGTGAGTCCAACCGCCCTATGGAAAACTCAATGTTAAAAACACGTTTTGGGACCCCCCTTTTTTCTCAGCCCCCGCTTGACAAAACCCCCCCAAACTTTCAGGGGACGCTCGGAAACAAAATGTGCCATTTTCCAGAAAATTTCAGCCAATTCCGTCCATCAACGCCAAAGTTATTCAACATAGAATTTTCAGAAATCCCTATTCAAAAAAATCCTAACTATATATACCTACTGGCGACCGCCAGTAGGTAATATATATATATAGCCGAAATGCATAATGCTTGAACTGCTGTCCGAATAAAAGCCTTTCCAGGATTCCCCGTGTGGCCTCTTCCTTTGGTTTACTGGAGGTTCGTGTGGATATTATCGCGTCAGCCAGAGACGCGTTAAGGGGCCCCGTCCTGTCAAGTTGGCTGGCTGCATTACTGGCTCCTGCATTGCAGTTTTCTTTTCGTCCAAGGTTTTGGAACTGCGCCAGCCCACCTCCTAAGTGCAGGTATAGCAAGGACCGCTGCCAGGCGGCAGCTCGTGACTTCGCGAGGAGCGTGGATTGATTGAAATCAGCCCACGGCCCGGCGGACTTGTGCCACAGAGGTTAGGACGTATGCGGGGACCCAGGGAGGCTTTAGGGCTGTATTTTAACTGGACACGAGTCGCCTTGCCCTGGGACACACTGATGCCACATGGTCTTAAATTTACTCATTTTCCCCACGTACCACCCGCCCAGTCAAAGTGTATTCTGGGAGCTGTAGTGTCCACAACGTTACAGCTGGTGGACGATCACATGGTTGGGGAGAGGTGTGTGCTTCTCATTGTGGGAGGACTGCAGGAACATTCAAAAGCGGCGGCGTGCCTGTGTTTCCAGTTTAGCAGTGGCATCTGAGGAAGGCACCATAGCCGAAATGCATAATGCCTGAACTGCTGTCCGAATAAAAGCCTTTCCTGGATTCCCCGTGTGGCCTCTTCCTTTGGTTTACTGGAGGTTCGTGTGGATATATATATATATATATATATATATATATATATATATATATATATAACATTTCTATGGCAAAATGAAACCCCTCATTTTGTTCCTTTTCAAATTAAATGTATTAAGTGTTACCACTTTATTCCAATCAAGATGACTTCAGGTGTGCCATACTTTTGTCATAAGTAAGACTGTTAGCGTTCTAGTTGTTCTTTAGAACACTCTGGGACATTCTGTCATTGGGCTATAGTTGGGCTACATCTGGCTGATATTTGGGCTACATTTGGGCTCTTTTGTCTCTGGTGGCCATCTTGGGAGACTGCATATCAGAATTCTTTTAATGAAATATAAGAGGATTTGAGAAGTCACTCAAAATGTGCCCTAATTTTTCTTTCTTCAGCACTAATCATAATTTCTATGGCAAAATGAACCCCCTCATTTTGTTCCTTTGCAAATTAAATGTTTTAAGTGTTAACACTTTATTCCAATCAAGATGACTTCAGGTGTGCCATACTTTTGTCATAAGTAAGACTGTTAGCGCTCTAGTTGTTCTTTAGAACACTCTGGGACATTCTGTCACTGGGCTATAGTTGGGCTACATCTGGCTGATATTTGGGCTACATTTGTTTTTTTTTGTCTCTGGTGGCCATCTTTGGGCTACATTGGGCTACATTGGGCTACATTGGGCTACATTTGGGCTTTAACATATATATAGCCCAATGTAGCCCAATATATATTTTTCAAAGTTAATTTTTTGTAAACACCACTGGAGCATATATCTTGAGACATAGCAAAGGCACATCGGGCTACCAGTCCCTACAATTTTGCCAAGTTTTGTGGAAATCCATTCAGCCGCTCGAGCTAAAAGTGAGTCCAACCGCCCTATGGAAAACTCAATGTTAAAAACACGTTTTGGGACCCCCCTTTTTTCTCGGCCCCCGCTTGACGAAACCCCCCCAAACTTTCAGGGGACGCTCAGAAACGAAATGTACCATTGTCCTGAAAATTTCAGCCAATTCCGTCCATCAACGCCAAAGTTATTCAACATAGAATTTTCAGAAATCCCTATTCAAAAAAATCCTAACTATATATACCTACTGGCGACTGCCAGTAGGTAATATATATATATATGGACAATTATTCAGAGTCCAATTGACGGCAGCTCACTGAAGTTACACGGCGGCACTACGGATCCCATAACACCTTGATGGTCACGCCTACAGAGGCGGGGAATGCCTTTACAAAGAACGCAGCCCAGCAATGCCTGTTAATGGACTTCTTACCCAGAGCCCCTGATGAAGTGCTGGACATGAAACGCGTCGGGCTGGGCACGTGAATTTTGTGGACTGTGCTGGCGTTTCCATGAGCGCTCTCTACAAATAAAGATTTTGGCTGAAAGTTTCCTGTCTCGAGGCTCTTCCTTCAGCAGGTGACTGTAAGTTTTGGATATGTAACGGCTGGCCTGAGCCGTGGAAGAGAGCCTTGGCGCCGCAAGGCATTCCTGTGATTCCGTCCAAACGGCGGAATATTGATGGAACAGGCGCCGCATTTGGAGAGTTATTTCAAGCCCTCATGGTACCCCGGTTTGGTGCCACACGCCACTTGGTTTTAATATAGACAATTATTCAGAGTCCAATTGACGGCAGCTCACTGAAGTTACACGGCGGCACTACGGATCCCATAACACCTTGATGGTCACGCCTACAGAGGCGGGGAATGCCTTTACAAAGAACGCCGCCCAACAATGCCTGTTAATGGACTTCTTACCCAGAGCCCCTGATGAAGTGCTGGACATGAAACGCGTCGGGCTGGGCACGTGAATTTTGTGGACTGTGCTGGCGTTTCCATGAGCGCTCTCTACAAATAAAGATTTTGGCTGAAAGTTTCCTGTCTCGAGGCTCTTCCTTCAGCAGGTGACTGTAAGTTTTGGATATATATATATATATATATGCATATATATATATATATATTCACTTGAAAAACCATAGGTTTCCCCGCTTGCATTGCGGAGATGGACGCCTTCGCCACGGTTGCGGGCTTCAAGATGAATATGAGAAAGTCGGCGGCCCTGGATGTCTCGCTCACCACGGCTACGAGACTTGAGCTGCAAGGGCGATTCCCTATGCAATGGTTTAAGGATCTGGTCCCATACCTAGGCATACTCCTGGCACCTTCTTTGCCTGCCATGGTGACCGCTAACTACGCAGCCATGGGCAAGAAACTTAAGGAGGAGCTCTCCCGCTGGAGCAAAGGCACGCTGTCATTGCTGGGATGGGTCGCTGCGGTGAAGATGACTCTCTTACCGCAGGTGCTATATTTGTTCCGGGCCCTGCCGCTCCAGCCACCGAAGGGGTGGATACGACAGGCTAAGTCCGATGTCGCACGCTTTGTCTGGCAGGGCCGCAAACCCAGACTCAGGAGAGCCTTGTCCACGCTGGCACCTGAATCTGGTGGACTTGGCATTCCGGATCTGCATAAATATTTTCAGGCGGCGCAGCTGCGGTATCTGGTGGAGTGGAGCAAATGGGAATCAGACAGACACTGGCTGTTTCAGGACCAGGCTGTGGCGGGCAGGACCCTACAAGAGGTACCCTTCATGCGCAGAAGTCACCGCCCCCCAATCTCTATGCGTCCTTTGTCACACAGGTCCCGCTCTGTGTGTGGGACGCCGTGAATGTTACGCAGGAACTCACCACCTTCCCGTCTCCGCTTACACCTCTGATAGGGAACCCCGACTTACGACCCGGGATGGAGCCTGGCGCTTTCGCGCTCTGGCAGGCAGCCAGATGCTGCGCTCTGTTTCACGTATATGGTCCGGAGGGAGCTGTGTCGTTTGAAGACCTCCGCCGGGACTACCACCTACCCGAGACTGAGCGTATGCGGTATCTACAGGTGCACCATTGGGCGCTTCAGTCGGAAATACGGGATTTGGCTGACCGGAAACTTACCCCATACGAGATGTGGCTGGCGACGCGTTCATCGGACGCCAAGCTCATCTCGGACCTGTACCGGCTCTTACAACCCCCCACTTACCACATCCATAATCCAGGGAGGGTTCGCTGGGAGCGGGAGTTAGGGAGGGAACTGAGTCACAAGGAATGGGACGATATCTCCTACCGGGCGCGTCATTCAGCGTACCACACTGGGCTCACCGAAACCTTTACTAAGATATCCACATACTGGTACTACATGCCTCAGAGGTTGCATGACATGAACCATAACACCCCGAACACCTGTTGGCGCGAATGCGAACAGCCTGTCACGCTTACACACATCTTGTGGGATTGTCCGTTACTAAGTCCTTACTGGAAGGAGGTTTTAGACGAAATAGACCAGTGCTTTAACGTTGAATTACCCCGCTTCCCAGCCTATGTCCTGCTAGGGTTACCTAATGGCTTGATGTACCCTTTACGGTCCAGGAGGGGCAGACAGATAGCGATTGCTTTGGGCTCGGCGATCCAAAGCATACTTATATATTGGCGCTCCATCACCCTTCCTACCACCATAGGTTGGCTGCACAGGTTATGGCACGTTCTGGGAATGGAGAAACTGTCCCTCACGGTGGCAGGCGAGGTGGACAGATTTGTGGACTTGTGGCAACCTTTCCATACTCTGCTACAATCGGAATTCAAAGAAATTACTTGTCCCCGATACCATAGGCTGCTGAGACTGACGTCCCCGATTGCCTAGTTGAACTGGAGGTAGGGCGCGATGGGAGGCGTGGATCCTTTGCGATGGTGCTGAATGGGTAAGACATTTGCTCGGCACAAGGGGGGGAGGGGGGAGGGTAGTTCTGGGGGGAGGGCATGGTGGGGGGGAGTTGAGGGGGGAGTTAGTTTTGGAATTTGTCATCACGGCGCTTCCACCTAGACTGAGGCTCTACAATTGCTCAGGTGGTACTGCATGGAATTCTGATGGCGCATCTGGAGCAAAGACTGTGCATTCCGTTATTACAATGACTGTATTCATTGTATGTATTGTTTTTCCCTGTTTCTTAAACTGCAATAAAAATGCTTTAAACCTAAAAACCATAGGTTTCAGGCCTTATATAGTTAGGAATTAGCATTTAAAAAAAACTATTGAAATTGCTCCTATATAGTTAGTTGTACGAATGATGTAATATATGACATCATCAGCAGTGGATTGCGGGTGCGCGAAATATAGTTAGTCCAACTAACTATATAGGAGCAATTTCAATGGTTTTGTATGAGTGAAATGTCCAGCTAACTATAACATCCCTAAAATTTACAGTTTTTTCAGTGAATTTCTAAGGTTTTTGAACTGCTAATTCCTAACTATATCAGGCCTGAAACCTATGTTTTTTTCAGTGAATTTCAAAGGTTTTATAAATGCTAATTCCTAACTATATCAGGCCTGAAACCTATGTTTTTTTCAGTGAATTTGCAAGTTTTTTAAATGCTAATTCCTAATTATGATGTGTGTGAAACCTATGGTTTTTCTGTGAATTTCTAAGGTTTTTTCAATGCTAATTCCTAACTATAACGTGTGTGAAATCTATGTTTTTTTCAGTGATTTTACAAAGTTTTTAAAGTGCTAATTCCTAAATATAACGTGTGTGAAACCTATGGTTTTTCAGTGAATTTCCAAGGTTTTTAAAATGCTAATTTATGTATCAATTTTTATAGTTTTTATATATTTATTTTCCAACAAACTGCCTTTGTATATTGTAATACATTGACTGTATCCTGTAATATGCATCGGCACAGCTAGTTTTTATGATTTGGATAAAGTTAAACAGTATAGTCTACAACTTCAATCAAAATATAAACAGTCAAATTTGTCAATGACATTTTTCTTTTTTCAACGTGCGCGCAACTTGCGCGCACCTTGTGATTTTTTTGTTTTTAAAAAAAAAAATGTGCCCTTCGTTGTCCTTCAGAGACCCCCTGAGAAGGCCTAGGGGATCAGGGAGTCTCTACCCTGCCCCCTTTTCACGTTCTCTACTATTCTTTTTGACTCAGTTCTGCCTCGAGGGTGCGAGCAACGTGCGTGCACCTCGCAATTTTTTTTTTTTTTTATGTTTTTCCCTTCAGGGTCCTCCAGGGACCCCATGAGAAGGCATAGGGGGTCTGGGAGTCTCTTCCATGCCTCCTTTTCACGTTTTTAAAAGCTTTTACAAAAATCGGGTAAATTGTCATTTGTATGCGACGGTCGCGCAACGTGCACGCATGTGTGCGCACACGTTGCGCGCACGTAAAGCCATGTGACATGAAAACAACACTTTTGATTGGTTTATAGTAGTTTCTTTTCCAGAATCTTGAAAAACCCCACCCACTTCCCTCACTATCTCTTTTGGTTTCCTGAGAAAAGTTTCTCTGCTTTGTTCCAGCTTTTTTCATATCAAAATGGCAGAATGGCAGCCACAGGATTCTTCTGAGTTTGTGTGTGAGTAACTCTATAGATGAGTGTCCGTATGTAATAAGATGTATAGGTGTATGAGTACATATGATGAGTGAGTATATGTATGAGTGCCCATATAGAACTGTTAGTGAATGACTGGATGTGTATGTAGATTTTGGAATTACTGAATAGGTTGTTCTAACTGGAATTGGTATCTCCATTTTTTTGAAAATTTTAGTTTCTATTTTTGAATGTGTGTATCAAGGGTTATATTACGCTGAGAGGAGGTCTGACACTCTTTCACAAGGATGATGCCATCAGTGATGTCATTTGAGATGTCATCAGTGATGTCATCAGTGTTGTCACTGACCATGTCATGAATGATGTAATATGTGGCATCATCAGCAGTGGATTGCGAGCGCGCGAGTTATAGTGAGTACAACTAACTATGACGGGGGAATTTCAAAGGTTTTTTAAATGGTAATTCCTAACTATAACGTGGCTGAAACCTAAGGTTTTTTCAGTGAATTTCAATGGTTTTGTAAATGATAATCTTTAAATGTATTAATTTTTATATTGTTTATACTGCTTTACTACATTATTTTAAATTATTTATTTTTAGATATTTTATTTTTAATTACATTACATATTTTTAATATAAATTTAAAAAAAAATGTTTTTACACCTCTCTGCAACCCAGCTCCCTGACGCATTTGCAGAGGGGGAACTAATTCCCCTTGCATACTGGGGGTCCCTGGGGGCCAACTAGCCCATCAGGAACCTCCAGTATTCTCCAGGGGGCTGCATTGCAGAGAGGTGTAATGAGGCCACACCCTTTTTTACACCTCTCTGCAGCGCAGCCCCTGGGCGCGTTTGCAGAGGGTGAACTAATTCCCCTTGCATACTAGGGGTTCCTGGGGGCCAACTAGCCCACCTGGAACCTCCAGTATACGCCAGGGGGCTGCATTGCAGAGAGGTGTAATGAGGCCACACCCTTTTTTACACCTCTCTGCAACCCAGCCCCCTGGCACGTTTGCAGAGGGGGAACTAATTCCCCTTGCATTCTGGGGGTCCCTGGGGGCCAACTAGCCCACCAGGAGCCCCACACTTCTTTATCACTATGCCCCCGCGATTTGGTCCCCCGGGGGGTAATTTGAAAAAAAACAGACTGGGTTTTAAAAAAAACCTTTTTTTGGGGCCTTGGGGGTGCTTGTGGGACCACCTGGGCAGGCCTAGGGGGTCAGGGTGTTTCTACCCCTTCCTTTTTGTGTTCTACATGTTTGTTTTTCTGATTTCTTGTGCCTCGGTCTACCGAGCACAAGATGGCTGCCAACACTTCCTTGTTTGAAGTGGTGAAAGCCAATGAGCATGCAGCTCGTGCTGATTGGCTGCCACTGTCTGTCAACACTCCAAAACAGAAATTGTTGGCAGCCATCTTGTGCCTCGGTAGACTGAGGCACAAGAAAGCAGAAAAACTATTGTGTAGAACTCAAAAAGAGGGCAGGGTAGAAGCACCTTGGCCCCTGGCAATTTTTTTTTTTAATCGCGGTGTACTACTGTATTTATACGGTGCGCGCACGGTGTGCGCTTATAGATATATATATTTTTTCTCTTTTGATTTTCTCAAGAACTACTGGAGGGATTTACACCATTTAAGCAAAAGCGTGATCTGCGAATCAGACTCTACCATTTTGTCAAATTACTTGTAATTCCGTTCAGCTGTTTGGGCTGTAGCCGGGTCTAAACGTCCTATAGAAAATAACATGGGGAAAACACAATTTGGGACCCCCCTTTTTTTCTCAGCCCCCACTCCACGAATCCCCCAAAAACTTTCAGAGATGGATCGGAGCGGTGTGGGCCATCTTCTTTGAGAAATTCGTGAAGATTCATCAACCGACGCCAAAGTTATTACAAATAGAATGTTGTGGATTTCCTATGGAAACTAAGTCCTAAATATATCTACCTACTGGCGACAGCCAGTAGGTAATACATATATATATATATATATGTATATATATATATATGTGTGTGTGTGTGTGTGTGTGTATATATATATTTACATTTCAATGCGGACATTTAAACAACACGGCTGCTGGTTGCTGTTACATGGTGCCTGTGATCAAGAACGACTTACGTTCGAATTTGGTAGTGTGCCTTGCATCGCAAAATGCGATGCAGTGCGCGCTACGAAATTAGTTTTATTAATAAAATTGTTTACTTACCTGCAATTATCCATATGCCGGTTTTTAGCACCCTCCATCCCGCCCCTCCCCCTCCCCGCCTCCCTGCCCCACCGTAACTCCCTCCACGGCCCGCGGCTGGCCTAGGGATGGGTGTACCTAATGGAGGAGTATACCCTTGCCTCATAACAACGCATGAAGACCTGTGCTACCCACTGGGGTTTTAAAGCTGGTTAATCGGGAACCCCGCAGCAGCAACTCACAGGAGAAATACAGCGAGCAATACCAGATCCAGAAGGCCATAGTTATGGCTGAAGAACCGGGTTATTTAAGACCCAGCGTCGCCTGGGGCACGCCCAAAGTCTTCGGGTCCCACCTGTCTTAGAATACAGAGACAGGGAAACTTCTTGGTGGCGTCAAAGATCGAATGTATTGGCTGCAACCAGAAACAGAGGTCCACGAAGTACAACGGCGTATATTCCTAGGAGACTGCTCAACTTTACAAAGCAAGTCATCCCCTTTTATGCCAAAAATTATGCTTCAGGCAAACATTCCTTATTTACAGTTTAACCAATCACATGTTTCCACAACTAAAGTATTACACGACGACAAACCCACTTTCAGTTGCCCGGCCCATCATTAATTATACAGGAAAGCCCAACATTCCTTCTCACAATAAGTCAAACGATACCCATAATAAAAGATCACAACCCATGCCATAAAAGAGGCCATAAAGGAAGAACAGAAACAGATATAGAGCAGGATAAGACAGGTGTGCGTGCATATCAAACTTTACAATGTCCTGTGCTCTGATCCTCAATCTTGATCAGCTCTAAGGCAAGGAACTAGTTCAACCAGGTCAGCTTCAGGCAACGAGGTCAGTTCGCTCAGTTCATCCAAAAGTCAGCGTGACCTCGAGCCAACTTGTACGTGTACCAAGGACTCGCTCGGCCATAGTCATCAGCCTATGTGAGGGCAACCATAAAATGGCTGCCACATACAAAATGGAACCCTGGGTTCAGAACGAATTCTACACATAATTGATGATTCTGAAGGTCTAGCGTAACGAGATCACTCGTACTTGCCGAACTCACTAGTTACGGTTCGCTACTATCAAATTCGTAACGAAACCATGCTATTTATAAAACGGGTTCAGAATTCACGGAACCACAGACCCTCCTTTTGCCCTTACATAGGCAATCACTCAGTCTGTGTCTGAATCGACGTCAATATTCATCAGATCATCAAGATGCTGCTGGAGCATCATCCTATTATTCAGGACTTCTCTCGAGACTGAACCTCTCACACATGTATTAGCACAGAGGCCACATATGGCAGGGCCACACTGTACACAAAGATAGCATGAAAAGAGAATCGCTAAAATCATCCCGATGATCATCAAAATCTTCCATCCCCAGGTCGAGAACAATCCCCAAAACCACCAAATCAACGACCAATCTCCTTTATCCACATGTATAGATTCAGAGATCTTATGTAACTTGGAAATGGCCTGGTATACCGTAGGAGCATTATCTGGTATGAAAACGCAGCAACTCGATTGGATCACTTTACATACCCCACCTCGATCTGCAAGTATGACGTCTAAAACCATACGATTCTGTAACGTCATAAGGCGATCGGCTTGCAGCTCAGCAGTCAAATTACTAAGGGCACCAGCAGTTTCATTTATGGTGGATTCAACCACTCTCGTCAATTGCAGCAGGTTTCTACTGTTTTCCATAGGTCCCCAAAACGGTAGGAAACCATTGAAAAAGTCTCCCACTTCTTGTCCCGTGGTAGCTTCCTTACTGAAGACACCCCTAACAACTCTCATTCTGTGGTAATCTACGGCAGCAGTATACGTAGGAGGCAACAAATATGCAACATAACATGTTCCCGAAAAATCAGGGGGCAACCATGTATATGCTCTATCATAGCAGGCAAAATACGTGCCCTTAGCTGCTAAAAACGGTGGGGAAGTTTGAGACGCAAAGACATACGTCTGAGTACAAACACTCTTCCCTAACTGAGCTCTCGGATTCTTGCCCTTCCCTTGCAGACAAAAATTACCACGATGGGGTACAATCCAAATCGGAGGTGACCTTTTTCGTCTCTGCTTTTCACTCAGACTAATACTATATCCAATCACGTTCCATCCGATATAAGCTAATACCTCATCTTTGGGAATAGTCTCATATGTATCGATATCTCTAATTCCCTTCACTAAGGCACTATTACTCGAATTGTCTCTCATGGAACACAGGGGATAGACTTCGTTGGCATAAATAAACATCGTCTGATATGCCCATACGGACCCATTGTAACTGAATGGCAAAACCAGATAAGGAATACCTCTATCCATAGTATGTGGCATAAGACCGCACACCCAACAATTAGTGGTGTTCACTACTAACTGGTGTTGATGGAGAAGTTGCACAAATGAATTATTAATGAACTCTGACCTTCTAATTAATTCATGTTCAGGTATAGGGTGAAACGAATGTAAAGAAACAGTAGTAGGAAAAGGCATAGGTTGGGAAGTAGGTGCAAACGACTGTTGTGTGGCATAGAAAACCAAACCCACAGAAGCTAACACAATATTCAAAAGCATTAGAATACACATTGTTAAAAACATTTGTTACGGACCAATATACATAATCGAACTTTAGAGTCCATTCTCCTAACATTTTGGGCAGCATCAAAAAACTCCATCCTCTAACCGTGCTGTTCGCGGCAGTTGGTTCTCTTCTGCTAAGGAATGCGCCTGTCAGTCTAGGGAACTCCCTTGAACCAACCAGATCTGTCGACCTTGTGTCTACACGGCTTGCACTCCCAAGTCTTTATACCGCGACTCTACAGCTGAACCCGGATGGTGGTTCACAAAATAAAAATAAAAAAAGTTTCTTGATCTGCCAAAGTGTAAATTCACTAGATAAAAAAGAAAATTGTATTTGTCCATATGTACAGTCTTTCTTGGTCTCAAATCGTAGCGTTCTTTGTCAGGCACAGTCTGATCCTGGAATAGAAGATCCGGATTGGTGGTGTCAATCTTCAGAAGAGGAGGCACAGCAGCTTGCAGAAAATCGTCATCCTCACGTTCAGACCGTGTCCATGTCAAATGAGCGTCACTAAACGGGGTGAATCTAGGGACCTTCTCACAATCTGAATTGGCTATACCATTCCTTACCCACTGATCATATGGTAAAGGCAAAGGAACTTTTTTACAGTGGGTGGCATGCACCCAGTTCTTTTTGCCTGCTACTCTAACCGCGGTTCTAGTAACCAACAAAATCAGATAGAGGCCTGTCCATCTAGGTTGTAGATTCTTAGTGCGCTGGAAATTCTTCACAAGAACGTACTGACCAGGTTCAAGTACGTGGCCTGGATCTGTTGTAGCTGTCGGCAAGGTATCATAGACCTGTTGGTGGAGAACACGTAATTTAGCAGTCAAGTCATGTAAGTAATCCACCAACATAGGGTATTCAATACTGCTGTACTCTTTTGGACGAGGCACTCCCCAAACATTCGCTGCACGACCAAACACAATCTCATACGGACTAAGTCCCACTCGAGAATGCACAGCCGTCCTAGTTGACAAAAGAGCCAACGGCAAGGCATCTGGCCATGTAAGACCAGTAATCGCTTGTACCTTAGCCAACTTCAGCTTAAGCGTACCGTTGTAACATTCAACAAGTCCAGCAGACTGGGGGTGATTCGCTGCATGAAACTTTTGGTTGATCCCTAATCCAACACACACTTTCTTCATAATCTGACCCACAAATTCACTCCCATTGTCCGACCACACAATTCTCGGCAATCCGTACCTAGGGAAGTACTCTCTCAACAAAACCTTGGCTGTAGACAAGGCAGTATTATCTTTTAGGGGGTAAGCCTCTATCCATCTTGAAAAGGTGCAAACAACCACAAGAACATATTTCAGATTGTTGCACCTCTCCATGTGAATATAATTTAACTGTATCACCTCAAACGGATACGTCGGAGGAGCAAAATGACCAGCTGGAGTTGGAATTCCCTTACCAGGATTATATTGCAGACAAATCATGCAATGTTTCACCACGTTCTCTGCACATTTCGGAATTCCAGCATTCTGCGAAACTGGAGCCAACAACTTGCATATTCCTTTCGAACTTATATGAGCCAACCCATGAGCCATTGTAACCACTGGGAGCACATACGCATCTGGCAACAACCATCGCTGATGTTCCGACAACTCAATCCAACAACCTGTAGAATCCAACATACCCGTACTCTCTCTCCAAACATTCATTTCCTTTTCTGTAGCTTCAGCCTGAATCGTCTTCACACTTTCTATCGTGTCTTCACACATTCCACCAGCCATAACCCATCTTGCTGGTCCTGCAACATACATACGGCTCATCATATCCTTCACTGTTTCCTTTGCAACTTCATCCGCAAACGCATTCCCTCGACCAACATCGTCCACAACTCTCTTATGCGCACTACATTTCACAATTGCAATCTGCTTTGGGAGAGTGAGAGATTCCAAAAGTTCATTCACTAACTGCCCATTCTGAATCTTAGTTCCATGGGAAGAAAGGAACCCACGCTCTCTCCACAAACGCCCAAAACTATGAGCAACACCAAACGCATACTGACTATCGGTATAAACATTCACTCGCTTTCCTTCCGACAATACACACGCTCTAGTCAGTGCAATCAACTCTGCTGCTTGTGCAGAATTCTGTGGTATACATGCTGTCTCAACAACTGTATTTAAAGTTGTGATAGCATACGCTGCAGTCGTCTCACCATTTGGAAGCTTAAAACACGAACCATCGACCCACAGCGTACCAACCACATTCTCAAAAGAGTATCCTTGAGATCCACTCTAGTTTTTGTTTCTTCCTCTGTACGAAGAAAACAATCATGCTGTTCTTGAGAATCCGTCTCTGTAGAGATCGGCAATAACGTAGCTGGATTCAACACATTACATCTTTCGATGTGAACATGGCTAGCCATCAGTGTCAACTCATAGCCTGAAAGATGTGTACTAATAAGGTGCTGTGTCTTAGTCCTGTTTAATAAAGTATCCACTGCATGCGGAACCATCACAATCAGCGTATTATCCAACACCAAACCAGTAGACTGTCGAATAGAAACGGCAGCTGTGGCTGTAGCTCTCAAACAACTTGGCAATGCTTTAGCAACTGGATCTAACGTTGATGAAAAATACGCGCATGGACGCTGCTTGTCCCCAAAAGATTGTGTCAACACTGACAACGCACATCCTTCTCTCTCGTGCACATACAACGTAAAAGGCTTGCTATAGACTGGAGTACGCAACACAGGAGCCGAACACAATGCATCACGTAATTCAGAAAAACTTTTCTGGCATTCATCAGACCAAGGAAGAGGATACGGAGTATCTTTCAGAGTCAATGCTAACAGAGGTTTCGCCAACAAAGAAAAATTAGGGATCCATTGTCTACAATACGATGTAATACCCAAAAACGCACAAACTTCTCTCTGTGTCGATGGCACACTCATTTGCGCAATCGCTTGAATTCTTTCTGGGGTCAATTTCCTTCCCTCCTTTGACAAGAGATGACCTAAGTAGGTTACCTCTTGGCAGCAATATTGCAACTTCGAAGGTGATACTGTATGATGAAGGTCAGACAAATATCGCAACAACGAAAAAGTAGCCTCTTTACAAATCTTTTTGTCATCAGCAGTAATCAACAAATCATCGACATACTGAATAAGAGTAGAACCAACTGGTAACGCAATCCCGTCAAGCTGAGTTTTCAATGCTTGACTATAAATTGAAGGACTTTCACAATAACCTTGTGGAGCTCTCTTAAACCAGAAGCTTCGGCCTCCTAATGAGAAGCCAAAAATATCCCTACTCTCCTCTGCAATAGGAATACTGAAGAAAGCATTCTTCAAGTCGATGGCAGAAAACCAGGCTGCCGAAGCAGGAATCAAAGTCAACAATGCAGTGATATCTGGTACCACAGGAAACTGTGGCACGACAATCTTGTTGACCTCTCGAAGGTCGATCACAAACCAGTACACAGGTGGCTGAGAAGCATCTGTACGCTTAAGAACAGGCAAAACCGGACTATTGCACACGTTACCTCTCGTTTCCTCAACCACACCCTTCTCAACCAGATCATAGACAATCGCTAAAAGAGCTCTCTCACCATCGCTCGATATTTTATATTGTGGGATACGAGGCAACCTAACATTCGACTTTAACGTAACAACATACGGTGGAATCTGCAAAAGACCAACATCATTCGGACCTGTAGCCCAAAGCGTTTCAGGAAGCGAACTCAATTCCAGTGGCAAACAATCTTTAGACAAATACATTGGAGAAATCACTTTCTTACCAAGAGTGAGTTGTACTCCCGAAGGAGAACAATGCAATGTCGCATACAATCTTTTCAGCAAATCCAAACCCAACAGATTCTCACCACAACCAGTCGTTAGAATAAGTGGAGCTTTCAATTCACAAGGGCCAATAGAAAGGGACAAAGGACTAGAAACCGAACCGATTACGAACTGGGGCGCCTGAAAATCCTACGGAAACATTGGTCAATTGGTCAAGCCAGACAAAGGTGCGCCAGGGAGTTTAGAATGCATAATAGAACTCTTTGTCGCACCAGTATCCAAAAAGAAAAGGTTCTACTACACCTGATGTAGTCACTTCAACATACAGTCCACTCTGATCTACTGGAACTGACACTACTCCCTTACTTTGTTCATGGCTGTCCTAGCTATCATTATAACCAGCACTCTCACCTTCAACATAGTAGTCCTCAACATAGTACTGGGGAGACTGACCACTCGGAACATTCTGTCTGTCAAAATAATTCGCAGAATTCTGTAGGGAAGAGGAACGCTCATTCTTGGGTGAGGAGGCGCCGAGCAGACTAGTGCTCCGCTCCTCCCGCCCCTTCCGACATAAAAACCAGAGCATTTTCGCATCCCGCTGATTGCGAGCGTGTGTGATGTGTGGATCGTCCTGAGGCGGAAGCCGGGACCTTGCCAGTGACTTTTCGAGTGTTGACAATTGTTGCTGTGCTGTGTTTTAAATTATCGTCTCTACTGCCCAGTATTTTAAACTTATTGCTCTTTGCTATTTTGCACTTGGTCTCACCTTCATTGGAGACTCTTCCCCCTGGGTCCCGCCATCTTGGGTGAGGAGGTGGCCGAGCAGACTAGTGCTCCGCTCCTCCCGCCCCTTCTGACATAAAATGTCACCCCCACCCAGGAAGCGCAGTGGACGAGCGCAGTGGGACAATGATATGCTGGAGCGCACAACAACTCTGTGACCTCTGTCCCGACTATGCCAAAGACTGTCTCCACAGTCTTAACGCGGAAGATACCAACAGCTGCATAGTGTGTCGGTACAATTGGCAGACCAGACCTCCTACCAGGGCTGAGCATACTAGGTTTACGTGTGGGCTACTCAACACCAGATCCATGAGGAAGCATGGTCTTGATATTTATGACCTGCTTTCAGACATGAAACTCGATCTACTGTTTCTCACGGAGACCTGGCTTGATTCCAATTCAGAGCCAGACATAGTTGCTTCTCTACCTGCTGACTACAATCTGGTTCATCTGAATAGACCTGTAGGCAGAGGTGGGGGGATAGCTATTATATCTAAACAGCCATTGTGTTGCCAACTTGAACCTCTCGCTATCGCTGACAGCGAGACAGGAGCTTTCTCCATTAAGGTTAACACGGGGAACACGGTGAATGGCCTATTGATCTATCGTCCACCTGGTCCCTCTACCCAGTTCACCACCAGCTTGACTGAAGGCATTACGGAGACTGCCCTGCGTAGGGATAAGTTTCTGCTTTTGGGCGATCTCAACATCCATTTGGACAATCTAGCAGACAAGGGAATTACTGACTTCTACCAGCAATTACATTCCCTCCAACTATCCATTGGATCAAAGGCCCCTACTCATCTAAAGGGCCACTTGTTGGATCCCATCTTTGCCAACTGGGAAGGTGTAGAAGTTAAGTCCCCAATTCCTGTCCCCTGGTCAGACCATTTTTTAGTACCTTTTACAATAACTATCCCAGCTAGTAACGCCCAAAAGTTTTCCAACACTAAATACCTGAGTCGCAAATGGACTGCGTTCTCCAAAGCCAAGTTCGACTCTGCCCTCACCAAAGGTGGCAGACCAGGAGGTGAGGATGCTGCCACAGCATCCGATAGACTTGATGATCGCATTACTAATGCCTTGGACGACATTGCCCCTCTCTGTCATAAAAAACCTTGTAGTAGACCTCATAAATCTGTTCCTTGGTTTAGCGAAGAACTTCGCCTAGCTAAAGCTGAATGTAAGCAACTTGAAAGGCAATGGAGGGTGGCCTATCTTGATCAAGCAAAACTGAGATATATAGGCAAACGCAGGGAATACCATAGCCTGATCAGGCGTGCCAAAACTAAGTATTTCTCAGGTAGGATTGGAGAAGCTCATAACTCCACCAAGGAGCTACTTAAAATCTATAAAGAAATTTCTCTATGCGGCTCATCTGTTGACCCTTCCTCGGTTTCAGTGGAGTCCTGTAACCGCATTGCCACCTACTTCTCTGACAAAGTGGCTAGTATCTATTCCGCTTTCACAGGGGGGGAGGAAAAGGCAACAGAGTTTAGTGAAAATGTATCGCTAGATGAAGGCGCTAAGAGGTTAGGCAACTTTGTCATTCCACCCTCTAATGAGCTTCAGCAGATCTGCCGCTCTATCAAGTCAGGGTCCCCCCGTGATCCGGCCTCACCGAAACTTCTGGGAGGGAGTATTGAAATCCTTGAACCTTATATCAGAGATGTTCTGGATCTTTCTTTCAGGACCGGCACCGTACCCAAAAGATGGAAGCAAGCGATTGTGCTCCCGCTCCAAAAAAAACCACGAATCTCAGCTGGGACAGGCTGGACAACCTCCGGCCTATTTCCCTTCTCCCCTATATGGCTAAAGTGGCAGAGAAGGTGGCCAATCTCCAACTTATGACATTTGTGGAGGAAGCCAACCTTCTTCATCCTACCCAGTTTGGATTTCGCTCACGCCACTCCACTGAGTCTGCGATGCTCCTGGCCACCGAGACCATCAGGCAGGGGGTAGATGAGGGACATACTATGGCTCTCATCTTACTTGACCTAAGTGCCGCCTTTGACACTGTAGCACAATCCATCTTGCTACAGTGTCTTAACAATGGCGGAGTAAATGGGGTGGCACTCAGATGGATACAGTCCTTCCTGACAGAGAGGGGCTTCCAGGTTAGACAGGGAGAACACTACTCTCGTGTTTTCAATCTTGATCAAGGGGTTCCCCAAGGCTCTGCCCTAAGCCCCACCCTGTTCAACCTTTACGCCTCCCCTGTTGCCACTATTGTGGAAAGGTATGGCATCCAACTAGTATCTTACACCGACGACACACAGCTGGTCATCTCTCTGTCACGGGCACCCGGAATTGCGGCATTCAACTTCAGTGCTTGCATGCAGGAGCTTGCCTCCTGGATGTCTAACAACTGCCTGAAGTGGAATGGGTCCAAGACTGAAGTGCTCGTGGTGGGAGGGGGCCCGTCTGTGTGGTCCTCGGCATGGTGGCCTGACTGTCTGGGCTCTACCCCATTGCTGTGTCAACAGGCCAAAAATCTCGGGGTACTATTCGACTCCGAGATGTCTTTTGCTACCCAGGTAAATCGGGTAGTTGGAATGTGCTTCGGGATACTCAAGAGCCTACGTAAGGTCCTTGACCTACTCCCTGTTGGTGCCAGACAGACTCTTGTGCATGCCTTGGTTACATCGAGACTCGACTATGCCAATCTCTTATATTTGGGTATCACGAACAGAAGTCTCAATCGTCTCCAAGTACTGCAAAACGCCACAGCCCGGTTGGTACTGAGGCTTCCTAGGAGAACGCCCTCTAAAGCCGCTCTAAAGTCCCTTCACTGGCTTCCGATCCGTGAAAGGATTACCTTCAAAGCTCTATGCATGTGTCATCGCATCTTTGGAGGTAGAGCACCCTCCCCCTAAACAGCCTCATCACCCCTTTTAGACCAAAGCGGATGCTTAGATCATTTGGCACTGGTCTGGCTGCTGTCCCCAAAATCCGTAAAGCTCGTATGGGGGGCAGATAGTTCAGACTCCTCGCAGCCAAGAATTGGAACATGCTCCCCACTGAATTACGCCTCGAGCCCTCTGAGGCCAAATTTCGCAGAGCCCTCAAAACCTACCTTTTCTGCCTAGCACTGCTCTAACCTCCTGACCCCTCTCACATGCTCACTTTCAGCGCGGGGACACGCCGGAGCGCGTAACCAAGCGTTTTATAACATTCTAAAATAAACTGAGGGATCACACCACGACCTCTTCCTCTAGACGCTTGCTGAAAACCACCACGACCTCTCTGACCAGGTGCACCATTCGCACGCTGTAACAAACCCGGACAATTATTTTTAAAATGACCTTCCTCTCTACAGTAAGCACACTGATTAGGGCCAGGAAATAATCGCTAGACATAAGGTTCAGGCTTCTGTAACAATCTCTGAAATTACGGAGGTTGCTGAAACTGAGGCTGATTCTGACGAGGCGGATAGGCTTGCTGCAAAAGAACTTTCATTTTTAAATCCTTCGTTTTCTTCTCCGCTTTATCCTTCTCATCTTTATCCCTATTCTCGTAATATTGGGCAGTAGCCAATATCTGGGCCGACGAAGAAACAGCCCATGAACACTCAGAGTCCTTCAACTTATTTGTCAAGATTACGTTCCACAGGATCGGGTCGTTGCTTATGGGGGTCCACCTCCTAACGTTACCAGCTCCCTGATCTTATAACACAGGGAATTGGAACCATTAGGCGAGGGAAGTCAGGAATGGGGAGGGGACTGCTGGGACAAAGGCTCTGAAATGATATAAAAACAGGGTACACGATTAAACACTGCATAGCAATATAATTTCTACTCTCATCAATTCTCTCTAAGAGAGGAGCGCCTGTTTGCGCAAAAACACACCTGAACCACAGAGTCTATTATACCCAGCAGGGAAAACAAGGATGGTGTCTTATCGCTTTCCTTTCGATAGAGCCACTGACTATCAGCACAACCTGAGACAAAGCAAAAGCAAAGTACACCAGATCCTTAGGAATGCAACAAAGGTCCGAGAACACCTGGATATTGTAAAGCCATATCCAGCTCGGGGTAAATGAAAATAAGGATGAGGTTGATTCCCAACCTAAAACAGTACAAACGGTAGAATCAGGTAACCACCGCTATAATCCGCTTTAAAGGTTAAACAAGGTACTCACAAGGGATCACGGCAGCAAGTGGATCGCCAACACACCTTACTCCGCTACAAACGCCGAATGAGTACTCATAAACGGTAGCGCGTGGCACGGGACGCACTGCGCTCCGCTCATAGGACGGACGAACTGGGGAAACACGGTAACATGTGGCAGCCACCACTATGTTCCGCGATCAGGGTGATAACTCTTGAGAAAGTCTGCAGAGACGAGTGGCCAGCCGACTCACGGCATTTTGCTAGCAAAAGCGCAGCCGCGCTGGAAAGACCTCTGAGCCCCAAGGACTGAAGCTGGGAGATATCACAGTAACGTGTGGTCGGATGACTCACGACGTTCCGTTGACGACAAATGAGACGCTGCAAGACGGCCACTCACCCACAGTTGCAGCGAGGGCTCAAGGAAGCCTCCGTAAACAAGAGGCAGGAAACAGCCACGAAGAGATGAGAGACCCGTTCCTCCGGACCTCCAGCAAAGGAACTGGAACCAACAGAATTACGCGCATCCGCCCATGCCCGTGAAGTTGCTTAGTACCTTCCTGATGCGAAGGATCATGGGAAATGTAGTTCTTACGCTGGGTAGGCGCAAGGGGAGCCCGAACCCTGACAGTAGGTCCTCCTCCTCAGCGCCTCCTAGGGCCAGGCTTAGCCGGGAATCGAGAATGAAAGCGGCACACAGCCGCTGGAGCATGTACGTTGTGATGCGGCTCCCATATATGTCTCAGCCGAATACCCTTTCCAGGCAACCAAGTACCACAGGGTGCCACGTTTCCATTTAGAGTCACGAATGCACCTCACCTCGTATTCATCCCCACCATTGACCACCACAGGAGGTGCTGCCCTCCTGACGCTTGACAAAGCAGGTTTCAGAAGACTGCAGAGGAACACAGGGTGGATTTGCATGCTTGCAGGCAGTTTCAACTTGAAAGCCACAGGATTCACTTTCTTAATGATGACATATGGACCAATGAAAAGAGGATGGAACACACTTCGCAGTTTGAATCTTATGTTCTTGGTAGAGAGCCAGACCCTATCTCCCACTTGATAGTCAGGAGTATCCCTACGATGAACATCGGCCCACCGTTTGTGAGTCGCCTTAGCCCGGTTCAGGTGTGTGATGAGCTGCTTCTGTACTGAGTGTAGCTTCCTCACCCTGCTATACACGGAGGGCTGAGCTGATACGCTCTCAGGAATCTGAACACGAAGGATGTTAGCATCTACCCCATACGTGGCATAAAAAGGGGAAACGCCTGCAGAGCAATGCCAGCCGTTGTTGTATGCCAGTTCTGCCATCCACAACAGGGACACCCATGAGTCCTGTGCTGCGTTGGAATAACAATGGAGGTATTTCTTTAGTGTCTGGTTTAGCCTCTCCGTTTGTCCATCCGTCTGAGGATGAAAGCTTGTGGATAAAGATGACTTGATCTGTAACGCATTGCACCAGTGTATCCAGAATCTGGCTATGAATCGTGGGCCCCTGTCTGAGACGATGACCTCAGGTACTCCGTGTAAACGGATTACCTCCGTGAGAAGCAGTTGTGCCGTTTGACCAGCCGTGGGTAAATTGATGCAGGGAATAAAGGGGCATATTATCAACATAGGCGATAAAATTATCGCTGCTTTTATCAGCAGAAAACTGCCGCTAAAGCCGCTTTTGCGGCAGTTTTCTGCCGATAAAAGCAGCGATAATTTTATCGCCTGTGTTGATAATATGCCCCAAAGTGTCCCCGTTTGGTCAGGCTGTCCACTACTACCATAATGGCAGACTTGCCCTGATCAGAAGGCAACCCAGTCACAAAATCCAACTTAGCGTTTGCCAGGGTCTTCTGGGCGTAGGCATGGGTATCAATTTTCCTTTCTTCATTCCGCTGTCGGTCTTTGAACGTGCACAAACATCACAACGGGCTACCCATAATGTAACGTCTTTTCTCAAAGTTAACCACCAGAAGTGTCTCTGGACCAAGTGTATTGTTTTGAGCACTCCCTGATGACCTGCAAGAGGAGCCACATGACACCACCGAAAAGCCTCTTGCTGTAAGGCGATCGATGGCAAGAACAGCTGGGAGTTAACAAAAGGCAACCCTACTTTCATGGATCGGTGACTGTCCTTTGCCGCCCAGGAATCCCAAAGAGCAAGGGTTTTTGCGTTTCGTACCTTATTCAAAAATGTCTCTGCGCTAAGTACGCAAACTACCTTTGCAGGTTCTATTATGGATTCCAGTACAGGAACGATTGCGGTTTCACCTTCGTCTTGTCTGGACAGTGCGTCAGCCTTTCTTTTCTCACTACCTGTTCTGTATGTAATAACAAAGTTGAATTCGGCAAAGAACAGCATCCATCTCATCTGGCGTTGAGACAAATGCCTGGCCGTTTGCATGTATTGAAGATTCCTGTGATCGGAATACACCGTCACCGGGTGTTCAGCACCCCAAAGGTATTGTCTCCATTCCTGGAAGGCCCTCTTTACCGCCAAGAGTTCTTTTTCTGAGATGGTATAGTTATTTTCGGCCGGATTCAATTTCCTGGACAGGTATGCCACCGGATGCAGTTGTCCGGTCTCAGAATCTCTTTGCGAAAGGATAGCCCCGAGGGCCTCATCGGAGGCATCCGCTTCCACGATAAAAGGCAACTCGGTTTTTGGATGGGCCAACACAGGGGCTGAAGAGAACGCCTGTTTCAAGCACACAAAGGCCTGTTCAGCCTCCAACGACCAACAGAATCTCACTCCCTTCCTGAGCAAGCGAGTCAAGGGAACTGCCATCTGTGAGAACCCCACAATAAACCGCCTGTAGTAATTAGCAAAGCCCAAGAACGTCTGCACCTCCTTCACTGACTTAGGAGTAGGCCATTCTTGGACTGCTAAAACCTTGCGGTCAGACATGCGCAACCCATCGGGGTGTAACATAACCTCCAGGAATTTAACAGAGTCCACCCCGAACTCGCACTTGCTTAACTTGCAATACAGTTTATGTTCTCTCAGCTTCTGGAGTACCATGATGACCTGAGCTGTGTGTGTATCCACCTCCTCCGAGTAAATCAGAATGTCATCGATATATACCACCACGCAGATGTCCATGTACTCCCTCAACACGTCATTCAGAAAAAACTGAAAAGCAGCAGGGGCATTGCAAAGCCCAAATGGCATAACCAGATATTCATACAGGCCATAGTGGGTCTTAAATGCGTTCTTCCACTCATCCCCTGCTCTGAGGCGGACTAGATGATAAGCCCCTTGGAGGTCAAGCCTGGTATATATCTTGGCATTCCGAACCTGATCCAGTAATAATGTAATGAGAGGTAAAGGATATCTATTTCGCACCATAACCTTATTGAGCTTGCGATAATCCACGCAAGCGTGTAGATCACCGTTCACCTTCGATATGAAAAACAAAGTAGATGCAGAAGGTGAGTGGGAAGGCCTGATAAAACCTATCTTCATATAGTGATCTAGATATTCCTTCAGGTGTCTTGTTTCGGGGACTGATAATTCATATACCCTACACGTGGGTACCACGGCACCGTCTACCAAATCTATACGGCAGTCGTATTCCCTGTGTGGGGGTAATTGCTCTGCCATGGCTTCGCTGAACACATCCTGAAACTCTTGATAACAGGGAGGCAGGACCACCACCTTTTCTGCCGCAGTGGCTAGACAATGGGAGTAAGTTAACGCTAGTACATGGGGGGCTTGTTCAGACACAATATGGGCCCTACAACTAGGATCTACAAACTTTAGTGTCTTTTCTCTCCAATTAACCAAAGGGTTGTGATGGCTCAGCCACGGCATACCCAAGATTACTTCATATTGAGGTGCCTCTATAATGTTTAGACGTATCTCCTCACTATGCACCCCCCCCCCTCCCCGGGAGAGGCAAGGATAACACAAGGTCTTCCGTTCTTTCAGTTATAAGGCCTGATTTCAACGGTTTTCCGTCTACTGCCCATACTTCCTCTGGACTGTTTCTCCGAATCCTGCTTAAGGCCAAAGACGTCACTAAACCGCTGTCTACAAAATTCCCCGTAGCCCCTGAGTCAACCATGACTATCACTTGGTGAATCTGAGCCTGGTTTTCCAAGGACATGGTGAGCACAATGTGCGATTCATGTTCTTGTATTTTGGAGGCTGTGAGAGAAGGGAGTTTCCAGTTTTTAACCTCCCTCTCCTCTGGGGTTACTTCCTCCGTAGATATTGAGGATACTGTTACTTTCTTGTTCCTTGACCAAGTCCCTGTAGCCCTAGGTTTCGTGGGGCATTCCTTGACATAATGGCCCTTCTTCCCGCAATACATGCACAGACCTAGGACTCTACGACTTTCCCGCTCTGCTCTAGTCAAAGGTGCCCTTACAGCTCCTATTTCCATGGGTTCGCTGCCTGTGTCAGTGGGTTGGTTTACCTTGCGAGGGGAATACTCGGAACGATAGTACCCTCTCTCAGCCTTACGTCTCTCTCCCCCTCTTTCTGTGAGCCTCCCATCCAGACGTAGGGAAAGGTTAATCATGTCAGAGCACGTGAGAGGCTGAGGATCTATCTGTGCTATGATATCCTTTAAGCCCTCGCGATAGTATATGGACATTCTCTTCTCTTCAGGCCACGCCGTCTCAGCAACCAACCTATTAAAAGTGGTAAGGTATGTTACCAGATCTTGTCTCCCTTGTCTTAACTCTAATAGCTCTCTGTCAGCGCTAAAGGTGGTGGCCCTCCTATCAAACACCTTCTCAAACTCCGCATGGAAAGCCGTCCAATTGCATAAGATGGCATCGTCATTCCGCACCAGAGGCACTGCCCAATTGGCCGCATCACCACTTAAATAAGAAATTGCGAAAGCTACACGTGAATGATTGGAAGGGAAGGAAGAAGGCTTGCAAGAAAAGTGCATCAATACTTGAGTTAGGAAAACCTGAGTTTTGGTTGGGTCGCCAGAATACCTCTCGGGATTAGCCAGTGGAATGGGAGGGGGTACCGTGACCTGAATAGGAGGAGCAGCAGTTGTAGCATCAAAAGGATTTCTGGCTAACTTGTCTACCTTTTCACGCAAAGCAGCTTCTTCAGACTTAGAGGCAATTAATTCCTGCTGCACTAAGACTAGTGCTTGAAGCACATCATCCATGGTGGCCATGACTCCCAGAACCACCGGATCAGGTGGAACACAATACGTGGGCGCGTAATTCTGTCAAGATTACGTTCCACAGGATCCGGTCGTTGCTAATGGGGGTCCACCTCCGAACGTTACCAGCTCCCTGATCTTATAACACAGGGAATTGGAACCTTTAGGCGAGGGAAGTCAGGAACGGGGAGGGGACTGCTGGGACAAAGGCTCTGAAGCGATATAAAAACAGGGTACACGATTAAACACTGCATAGCAATATAATTTCTACTCTCATCAACTCTCGATAAGAGAGGAGCGCCTGTTTGCGCAAAAACACACCTGAACCACAGAGTCTATTATACCCAGCAGGGAAAACAAGGATGGTGTCTTATCACTTTCTTCTCGATAGAGCCACTGACTCTCAGCACAACCTGAGACAAAGCAAAAGCAAAGTACACCAGATCCTTAGGAATGCAACAAAGGTCCGAGAACACCTGGATATTGTAAAGCCATATCCGGCTCGGGGTAAATGAAAATAAGGATGAGGTTGATTCCCAACCTAAAACAGTACAAACGGTAAAATCAGATAACCACCGCTATAATCCGCTTTAAAGGTTAAACAAGGTACCCACAAGAGATCACGGCAGCAAGTGGTTCGCCAACACACCTTACTCCGCTACAAACGCCGAATGAGTACTCATAAACGGTAGCGCATGGCACGGGACGCACTGCGCTCCGCTCATAGGACGGACGAACTGGGGAAACACGGTAACATGTGGCAGCCACCACTATGTTCCGCGATCAGGGTGATAACTCTTGAGAAAGTCTGCTGAGACGCGTGGCCAGCCGACTCACGGCGTTCTGCTAGCAAAAGCACAGCCGCGCTGGAAAGACCTCGGAGCCCCGAGGACTGAAGCTGGGAGATATCACGGTAACGTGTGGTCGGATGACTCACGACGTTCCGTTGACGACAAATGAGACGCTGCAAGACGGCCACTCACCCACAGTTGCAGCGAGGGCTCAAGGAAGCCTCCGAACACAAGAGGCAGGAAACAGCCACGAAGAGATGAGAGACCCGTTCCTCCGGACCTCCAGCAAGGGAACTGGAATCAACAGAATTACGCGCATCCACCCATGCGCGTGAAGTTGCTTAGTACCTTCCTGATGCAAAGGATCATGGGAAATGTAGTTCTTACGCTGGGTAGGCGCAAGGGGAGCCCGAACCCTGACATTATTAGCCATTTCGGGAAGCAAATTAAAAACAAATTTATCAACGAACAACCTTTGACCACCTTCTGTACTGATATCCTGTCCACTGTGATCGATAGACGTCTCTTCAAACCTAGTAAAGAAGTCAGACACACTCTCGTCTTTCTTCTGCTTACATGCTGCTAACTTATCCCAATTCACTCGTAAAGCAGGCATTATCGTCTTCATCAGAGCAATAATTCTACTGGGTAAATCTGCAACTAAAGGTTCAGGTTTAGCACGTCCTACTTGTCTACCATCTGCAGCACCAATATTCGCCCAAGTATCTCCTAACTCTGCTGCATGATCCTCATGACGAATTTTCGCCCACAAAGGTTTGTGGAACTACATTACCCATCAACATGTCAATGTCGGCTAAATTCATTATACACGCATCTACTGTCTGAGACAACTCTTTATAGTAACCATCAGGATTCTTACGAGGGTCAGGAAAGGTCTGCTTAAGAGCCAAGACCTCTGCTCTCTTCCAAGGGACATGTACCCATATTCGCTGAAAATGCGGCAAAACCGGCGGATTAGCAGTTGCGTCTCCTTCTTTCCAAAGTGGACGAACCTCTCTCATTGGATACTGTCTCACTTTCCTATTAACAGAGGAATCAGGTTCGTACAACATCTGAGACGGAAGTCTAGATCTAAAAGCCAGTATCGTCTCTACAGCTTCTGTAACATCAGTGTCCACTATCATCCCTTTAGCAAAATCTGACTGAACATTGAGCACATCCTGCGGAATCGGACACAACTCATTATCTTCCCATTCCTGACGCAAGAAAGTACACATCACATCGAAAACATACCTTTGTTTAGGCGGTTCCCACTGAAAGAAAACATCCATAACCGCTGTCAAATTATACCTTGAGGCATTTAAGATCCATCTACGAGCCAACAAATCCAACACTGTCCATTCCTCGGAACTAGGAAGCTGACTACGACTCTGCTTACGTTCCGAAACAGGGGTCATATTCAATGACCCAAACAATGGAGACAACAGATTAGCAACAGTCTTGGTCATTCGTTTTCGAGCAGAAGGAGAAGAAGTAGACATAAGAACAGGAGAACAAGTATTCTGAGGCAAAGAAGGTGTAGGCATAAGAACAGTCGGAGTCGAAGAAACAGAAGTAGAAGGCAAAGGAGTTTGAGGCAAAGCTGGTAGCAAAGATGGCGACCCTAGAGCGGGTTGCACAGGAGGAGGTAAAACCATCTGTGGAGCACCGGGTGGCTGAACAACAGCAGGAGGTTGAACAACAAAGGGTGGAACAACCGGTGGTAATGGAGGCGCAGTAGCACCCTGCACATAAGGAGGTGGCAATCTCAGTAAATGAGAGATCAAAGAATCTTTTTCAAGATCTTCAATCTCTTTTGGAGGAGAAGACGGCAAGGCCGGATAACATTTATCTATGGCCATGCAACGTTGGCTATCTAAAACTTCATGAGCGTGCTCCTCTCCATCATCCCTATACTGTCTAGCAGCTTGTAATACTGACATACTCTTCTCTTTCCTATCTCTTTTCGCTGGTTTAATTTCTCTCTGTTTGGTTTCCTTTCGCCAAAGGCGGAAAGAGTCAAACATCGCCGGCCGGGCTTTCTTCTTAAATAGCGCTACTTCCAAATTATCTCGAATATCTAATTAAAAACTACCATATTGGGGCCATCTTAAGACACCATCTTTCCTAGTGTAGTGGATCCAGACTTCGTTATAAGTAATAGGACCCACACCATGTTTCGAATAGAGCTCATAAGTCGGAGTTCCAACCGGAGGTATCAGACAAGAATCCTCCAATCGGGAATCCCTGTTGCAACTACAACTAAACCATTTCCTAATTTTGCTAAGACCAGGCATCTTCGCTCACTAATCTAGCTTCCAACTTCAAGGGGTTATCGACTAACGAAATACTCGCAAATATACGAGCCCCTCGGCTTAGATTGCTGCAGCAGCCGAATTAAACCAAGACCAAGGACCAAACAAAGAACCAAACCAAGAACCAAACCAAGAACCAAACAAATTTGTGGGAGCGACCCACTTATACTTAACCAAATATCTGTCACGTCACCAGAAGACCGTCTATCGTCTCGCTCTACAAATCATCTATCGAGGGTCCAAGACAGGGCGACAGTCAGGGCAGCAGTCCTTCGTAGCCGTTGTGAAGCGGGAAGCCTCGCAGAAAACATCTTTGGTCCACGTCGACATACAGGGGTCGATGAAGTGGCAGCCTTCCTCCAGAATTTCCTCACGTGGCTCCTCACGAACCTCAGGCTTGGACCGGTACCGCTGAAGTCGCCCCACGTTGGACGCCAACTGAAGAACCGGGTTATTTAAGACCCAGCGGCGCCAGGGGCACGCCCAAAGTCTTCGGGTCCCACCTGTCTTAGAATACAGAGACACGGAAACTTCTTGGTGGCGTCAAAGATCAAATTTACTGGCTGCAACCAGAAACAGAGGTCCACGAAGTACAACGGCGTATATTCGTAGGAGACTGCTCAACTTTAAAAAGCAAGTCATCCCCTTTTATGACAAAAATTATGCTTCAGGCAAACATTCCTTATTTACAGTTTAACCAATCACATGTTTCCACAACTAAAGTATTACATGACGACAAACCCACTTTCAGTTGCCCGGCCCATCATTAATTATACAGGAAAGCCCAACATTCCTTCTCACAATAAGTCAAATGATACCCATAATAAAAGACCACAACCCATGCCATAAAAGAGGCCATAAAGGAAGAACAGAAACAGATATAGAGCAGGATAAGACAGGTGTGCGTGCATATCAAACTTTACAATGTCCTGTGCTCTGATCCTCAATCTTGATCAGCTCTAAGGCAAGGAACTAGTTCAACCAGGTCAGCTTCAGGCAACGAGGTCAGTTCGCTCAGTTCATCCAAAAGTCAGAGTGACCTCGAGCCAACGTGAACGTGTACCAAGGACTCGCTCGGCCATAGTCGTCGGCCTATGTGAGGGCAACCATAAAATGGCTGCCACATACAAAATGGAACCCAGGGTTCAGAACAAATTCTACACATAACGGATGATTCTGAAGGTCTAGCGTAACGAGATCACTCGTATTTGCCGAACTCACTAGTTACGGTTCGCTACTATCAAATTCGTAACAAAACCATGCTATTTATAAAACGGGTTCAGAATTCACGGAACCACATGGCCACGCCCATCGAGGCGGGGACTGAACACTTTAAATTGTGACTTGCCATCTGCTATGCGATGGTTCTTTTCCTGCACTTGTAGCCCCTGAAGAAATGCTACATGGCATGAAACGCGTCGGGCACTACAGGACTTGATGAAGCAAGGTTCTTGTGCTGTTATGTGAATGCTGATCCTGAATAATAAACAAGGCTATTTCTACTCACCTGTGCGGGCTGACTCTTTAACGGACATATCTTTGTTGGGATATATATATATGCATGTGAACAAGGGCTGCTTAGCCCGAACCGTGTCATCGCTGTGTTTACCACCTTACCTATTCTGCAGTAAAGAATTGTTACCTGACTTTGGGGTCCGTCTCCTGCTTTGCCGGTCCGAGGGGATTGGAGGTAGCTTTTGGGAGGTTCTCTGTATATATATATATATGATCAAGGCAGGGATCTGCCGAACCGCATCGTGAGCATTTTGGTGGCATTTTAAAATAAAAGTTAAAGCACAAATTGGGTCTGCCTCGTCTTCTGTGCGAATCCGGCTGGAAGTTGCGGTTGGAGCGAGCATTTTTGAAAAAAAAAAAATATATATATATATATATATATATATATATATAGAGAGAGAGAGAGAGAGAGAGAAATTAATTGAAGGCATATGTAGATATATAATTCTATTTCGAGTTATCCCTAATTCAATCGAATGCATTCATTCATAAATTCTAGATTTATAATGAAAATACATATAGATGCTAAAAAAAATAAAAAATGATTCATGTCTACTTGTGCCATGTAATGTTCCTTCAAAAGTAGCCTCTTGTAACAAAGAGGAATTCAAGAAGAAATGTCCAAAACTAAGAGTCTTATTTATTTTATTTTTGTGATATAAAAAGGCTAATACTTGCAGACCCCACCAGGACATGGGATCCTTTCTCTTCAGTCCCAGCCACCAATCAATCAATCAATCAATCAAGGACATTTATAGAGCGCACTACTCACCCGGAGGGTCTCAAGGCGCTGGGGGGGGGGGTGCTGCTACTGCTCGAACAGCCAGGTCTTGAGCTTCTTCCTGAAGGAGAGGTGGTCTTGGGTCAGGCGCAGGTCGGTCGGGAGGGAGTTCCAGGTCTTGGCGGCCAGGTAGGAGAAGGACCTTCCTCCTGTTGTCGTTCTTCGGATGCGGGGGACGGCGGCGAGGGCGTGACTGGCTGATCGGAGGTGGCGCTTGGGAGCGTAGAAGTTGATGCGGTTGTTGAGGTAGCTCGGGCCTTGATCGTGCAGGGCTTTGTGTGCGTGGGTGAGGAGACGGAAGGTGATTCTCTTGTTGACGGGGAGCCAGTGCAGGTCTCTCAGATGTCCGGAGATGTGGCTGCGTCGGGGGATGTCGAGGATGAGTCTGGCTGAGGCGTTCTGGATCCGCTGGAGTCTCTTCTGGAGCTTGGCGGTGGTTCCGGCGTAGAGGGCGTTGCCGTAGTCCAGTCGGCTGGTGACGAGGGCCTGGGTGACCGTCTTCCTGGTTTCGGTGGGGATCTACCGGAAGATCTTCCGTAGCATGCGCAGGATGTTGAAGCACGACGAGGAGACGGCGTTGACTTGTCTGGTCATGGAGAGGGAGGAGTCCAGGATGAAGCCCAGGTTGCGTGCGTGGTCTGTCGGTGTGGGTGCGGTGCCCAGGGCGGGGGGGCACCAGGAGTCGTCCCAGGCGGAGGGCGAGGAACCCAGGATGAGGACTTCCGTCTTGTCTGAGTTCAGTTTCAGGCGGCTGGTCGTCATCCACTCGGCTATATCTTTCATCCCTTCGTGAAGGTTGGCTCTGGCAGCGGCGGGGTCGTTGGTCAGGGAGAGGATCAGCTGGGTGTCATCGGCGTAGGAGATGATGTTCAGGTTGTGTTGGCGTGCGATGGTCGCGAGGGGGCTCATGTAGACGTTGAAGAGGGTGGGGCTCAGAGAGGATCCTTGAGGGACGCCGCAGATGACTCCGGTGGCCTCTGACTTGTACGGTGGTAGACGGACTCTCTGTGTTCTTCCGTCGAGGAAGGAGACGATCCATTCCAGTGCCTTCTCCTGAATTCCGACGTTGCTGAGGCGCTGCACAAGGGTGCGGTGGCAGACAGTGTCGAAAGCCGCGGAGAGGTCTAGGAGGATGAGGGCCGCTGTTTCTCCGTTGTCCATCAGGGCTCGGATGTCATCGGTGGCAGCGATGAGGGCAGTCTCGGTGCTGTGGTTGGCTCGGAAGCCAGACTGTGAGTGGTCGAGGGATCCATTCGTCTCGAGGAAGGTGGCCAGCTGTTTGTTGACGGTCTTCTCGATGACTTTGGCTGGAAACGGGAGGAGCGAAATGGGGCGGTAATTCTTGAGTTTGGTGGGGTCCGCAGTAGGTTTCTTTAGTAGAGCGCTGAGCTCGGCGTGCTTCCAGCCCTCCGGGAAGGTGGCGGTGTCGAAGGAGGTGTTGATGATGTCCCTCAGGTGGGGTGCGATGACAGCGTCGGCCTTGTTGAAGACGTGGTGAGGGCAGGGGTCGGTCGGAGATCCGGAGTGGATGGAGTTCATCATGCGGACGGTGTCATCGGTGCTGATCGGAGTCCAGGCGCGGAGGGTGGTGGTGGGCGGCGTTGCTGCGGTCGTTGTGTGCGATGGTTGAATGCTGAAGCTGTTGTGAATGTCCGTGATCTTGTTGTGGAAGTAGGAGGCGAGGGAGTTGCAGAGGTCTTGCGATGGGGTGATGTCGTTGTTTCCGGCGCTGGGGTTGGAGAGCTCTTTCACAATGTTGAAGAGTTCCTTGCAGTTGTGTGCGTTGTTGTCCAGCCGGTCCTTGAATGCAGTTCTCTTGGTGGCGCGGATCAGTTGGTGGTGCTTCCGGGTGGCAAGCTTGAGGGTGGTCATGTTGTCCGGTGTTGGTTCCCTTCTCCAGACTTTCTCGAGGGCTCGGCAGTCCTTCTTGGAGCTCTTGAGTTCGTCGGTGAACCATGGGGCTTTCTTGCTGCCGGGTCTGCTGGGCGGGGTCCTCAGAGGGGCGTGTTCGTCCGCGCAGTTGCTGATCCACTTCGTGAGGTTGTCGGCGGCCTGGCTGGGGTTCGCTGAGCTGGTGGGAGGGTGCTGACTCAGGGAAGCGGCGAGCTGGTCGGCTGTGATCTTGTTCCAGCTTCTTCGGGAAACCTGTTGCTGGTGGTGGTGGATCGTCGTTCTTCTGAAGGTGAAGTGGACGCAGCTGTGGTCCGTCCAGTGGAGTCCTGTGGTGTGGCTGAAGGCGATGTCTTTGCTGGATGAGAAGACGGCGTCGAGTGTGTGTCCGGCGAGGTGGGTGGGGGTGGTCACCAGCTGCTTGAGTCCCAGGTTTGCGAGGTTTTCCAGCAGGGTGGTGGTGTTGCGGTCGTCGTTGTTCTCCAGGTGGAAGTTGAGGTCCCCGAGGAGGATGTAGTCAGCGGAGGGGAGGGCGTGCGGGCTGATGAAGTCGGCGATGTCCTCGCTGAATTGTGTGCGTGGTCCCGGGGGTCTGTAGATGAGGGTGCCTCTGAGGGTGGTCTTGGGGTTGACGTGGATCTGGAAGTGCAGGTGTTCGGCGGGTGCGATGGTGTCGTCTGTGTTGGTCGTGATGCGGATGGTGTTCCTGTGGATGATGGCGATGCCTCCTCCTGTCTGGTTGACGCGGTCTCTCCGGATGATCTTGTAGCCGTCCGGGATGGCGATGGCGATGTCGGGCGCTGAGGAGGCGTTCATCCAGGTTTCCGTGAGGAAGGCGACGTCTGGGTCTGTGGTGTCGAGCAGGTTCCAGAGCTCGACGGCGTGTCTGTGGACGGAGCGGGTGTTGAGCAGGATGCACTTCAGGTGGCTGCTGTTGTTGCTCGTCTAGGTCGGTGCGGGTGTAGTGCAGGTCCGGATGCAGGTGAACTTGTAGGAGCGGCAGCTGAAGGGTCCGTGGGTGCGTCTCGGGGTGGCTCGGTAGCATCCAGGGGTTCGGCCGGCGTTGAGTACGTTGAGGGTGGCGGCGTCGTACGTCCGGCGGGTGGGCTGGGGTCTGCGGGGGCCAGGGGTTCCGGCACTAGGCGCGGTCCAGGCGCGGACGGACGCAGACGGGCTTACCTTTGGCGCGCCTTCGGCGCACAATCGGCGCACCAGCTGCGCGTGCACGCTGCGCGTTTGCCCCTCTGCCATAAGAGGAGAGAGGGGGGGGCGGAGCGAGGGAGGGGCAGCTGGGAGGCGGGAGCGGGGCGGCGAATGGGAAGGCTCCAGGTGGAAGGGGGCGGGGCCGCAGGGGATCAGCGGCGGGGAGCGGGGAGGTGGCGGGAAGAGCAGCGGGGTTACAGCGGGAGAAACGGCGGCAATAGACTAACAAGTGAGAAGACAGACAGGCTGGGCACCGCTGGGGAAGCAGCACCAGCACAAAATTCTCTAGAAATACATTTGGCTTACTTAGAAAAACAATATCTTTAAAACATATTTATATTTGTATATATCATTTAGAAGACGTCCTTGGATTCATAGTGTTGTTTCCAATTTTTCAATTGAGACACAAACTCTGTACACATGGTGCATTATTAATACAATTATTTCCACTCTGATGAAATCTTCTTGAAATGTTTGCACTTCAAAGTAGCCCAATAATCTAAATTAGCCACATTCATTCTTTTTTTCGTGTGCATTTAGATATATTACATAGTATGTTACATTGTTGTTTAGCAGCACGTCAAATGGACAGCTAAAGTGTGATATATCAATGGAAGCAACTTCATGCAAGCTAACAGAGATTTGTGCAGCGCTACATTTCCATCAGTATGGCCTTGCAGCACTTTCAGGGTCTGAGTGCCCTTATGCGCAGGCGTTGAGGAATGCTTCATTGGCCAGTCTGGTATCTGATGGTTTGGGATTCGGATTCTCAGCAGTATGTACATTTTCGGGCGTATGTGTGTTGTGGCCGTGTTGTTTGGTGGGTGTAGCCAGATGTTTTATGTGTCACCTCGTAAAATTAGTGTGTGCATTGCCAGGCCTGAAGAAGTGTCTGGGGTAATTGAGAGAGAGCAGGGTACTATGTAGAGGTTAGTGTCTGCAGCGCCCCCTTAAACTAGGGTGACCAGATGTCCCGGATTTACCCGGATCGTCCCGGTTTTCAGTGGGCTGTCCCAGTGTCCCCACACTTTTCTTAATTCTAAATACATGTTCCAGTTTTGGGGACAAAGGTCAGGTCATTCTGCAAAGCAAAATTTAAAAGTATGCTCACCTTTCACATAAAGCAATGAAGGCTGAAAAAATCTAAGTAATGTAACTGTTTCGGTCAGGTAGGTCGTCTATAGGCCCCCAGCAGAGGTGAAACAGGGTGGGGAAGAGGAGAGAAGCACTTAGGGTGGAGGCCACGCCATAGGTAAAGTTAAGTAAATGTAACTGTGAAATCTCGAGCTCCAGTACGGATTGTTGAGTGAGGCCAAAAAAACATTTGTTTTAAGGGTGCTGTTGTGATCTTGGAGAGGTTCAACTATAAGGTGCCTGTGGAGTGTGTTAGATTTGTGGGTATTTGTGGGGATTGTTGTAAAGAGTTCTATTAGGGGTTGGTATTCATATTGTAGGTCTCGCCTGTAGAAGAGCTTCCATCTGACTTTTGTCAAAGAGCTATTTTCAGAACCACGAGAATTGTGCAGCATGTGAGGGCCACATTATGCGGTAGGGGTTGAGTAAATTATGCAGCAAGAAAAGCTAAATTATGTGGCAAAATGCGCCACATTTAGTGATAGTATTACTTCATTTTTTTGTAATTTTTACACTTTCTGGGCCTTTGTTGCTCCTCATTCGTACCAGTTTAACATCAAAATATAGAAATAAGTAAGAGAAAGGTGACCAATCAACCTTTGCAAAGGCCCTTCCACTGCTTGGCAAACGCGTTACTGCATTTTCTGCAACTGTTGATCCATCTGAGCTAGAAAATATACTTGTTGTTAAAATGTACAGATTAATCAACAGATAATAGGTTATATGGAAAATGCAGCAGACCTACAACTATGCAAAAAACACAACACAATTGGAAAATTCCAGCTACCCTGCCAATTGTAAACCCATTCTAATACTTATAGTGGACTCTGAGTCAGCCCACTGCTAATCTTTGTTTAGCTTTCTTATCAATCACATTTGCTTGCAACTTCTTTGTTGGCTTTCCTTACTTTTCTTGTGTTTGTTCCTCCCCCGGAATACAGTTTGTTTACTATCAGTTACTATCATTTTGATTAGATTACTTCTTGCAAGGCTCACAACCCCATAACTATTTTTTTCTTTTCTTTTCAGCACTCCAGGAAGTCTCTGTGGTTCCTTGCTCTCTCTTCCCTATACAACATTGATCTCAGATCTTGGCTCCCATATTCTCCCATGCCCACAAGCTTGACTGCGACATCCCTGGCACCTCCCAGCCCTGCTTTTATTTCTTAATTTATAAAACCACCCCAACCAGCTTCTTTGTTAATCCTTCTGCACTGCACCTGCGGCTACCTCCACTCTTCTATATTAACTTTCACTGCCTGCTCCACCATTGCCCCTTCCCTGCGCCTTCTTTTTTTTCTTATTTTTTTTAGGGGGGGGGGGGGGGTCAAAAAGCTGCTATTTGATGCAAGAAATTTGCTTTTGTGCATTTTATTCCAGTCCTAAATAGGCATCTGTTATTGTGGAATGATAAATTAAATCAAAAACAAAATGTCACTGTGTCATGATGCATGTGCATGCATGTGAACACCTGCTTCATTGTTCTGGAGCTACCTTAGCACCGTGGCCCATATGTGCGTATGCGTCATGACGCATGCAAGAGAATACATCATATCGCTTTTTTATTTTTGACAATTCTGGTCTGATTCAGCAAACAAGCATTTTTGTTTCTTTTTGCTGTTGTGGAACAGCATTAGCAAAAACATTGGCAAAGACAAAAGGTTGGGTAATTCCATTAAAAAGCCAGAACTATTGGCTTGTGTTATTTTAGATGGTACTGTCAAGCAATCAATCAATCAGGGTTCTTGTAAAGAGTGACTACTCATAGGTAGGGTCTCAAGGTGCTGAGTGGGGTGGAGGGGAGGTGATGTTTAGTCTAAGAGCCAGGTCTAGAGATTCTTCCTGAATTGAGGCAGCAATGGTGATTGCCTGAGATGCAAAGGCTGTCTTTGCAGCGAGGAAGGATAAGGATCTTCCTCTAGCCGTGGTCTTGTGGATCTGTGGGATGGGGGCCAGGGCCAATTGGGCGGAATGGAGATGTCTGGTGGGAGTGTAGGAAGAGAGGCAGTAGTTGAGTTATGCACGTCCAGCATTGTGGAGGGCTTTGTAGGCGTGCATTAGCTTGGTGATATTCAACTATGTGGAATATCTGCTCTACGTCAGGGCTGTGCTCAGTATTCCTGCTAATGTGTGCCACTGGACGTGTGTGGTTTCCTAGTATAAGGTGCTGTTGCGTGCACTGCCACATCCAGCTACCTGTCACGTCTGTAAGGCCCTGCACCCCTGCGTGAAGCTGTGCACAGTCTGCAGTGGGTCTTGTTGTGTGTGTCAGTGTACCAAGTAACAGGGACCCCGTGAAAATAGATAACGGTTCCAAGGGCAGGAGAAGGAGCAACAATTGTATAAAAACACCCATTGGCAACCTAAGTTTAAACTAACTGACTGATAAAGATACAGGCCAAAAGAACATGTGAATGCTGGATTATATAAAATATTTTTATTTTACACATAACCAACATTTCATGAACGTAGGAATTATTCACTGGGGTCTGAAAACCTCCTTACAAGAAAATCACATCAATCTAATGATGTGAGACTAGAGCTCAAACATATATAAAAACAATCAAAATGACAAATGACATATAGTACAAGATACAACCAATCAAATCAAGACCAAGACAGGGCACAATCCAAAACAGAACAGTTAAAAATATAGAATATGTACAATAAAAAACTAACAAGTTGATAACTCAGTGCAAGATGGTGAACCAGAAAATGAAGCCAATGGTGGTATCAGTCCTATGATACATGTCATTTTGATTGCTTTTTATATATGTTTGAGCTCTATTTCGATATAATGTCCTTGTAAGAAGGTTTTTAGACCCCATTTATTAAATACTACATTCATGTTGTGTTGGTTACTTGTAAAATAAAATAAATTATATAATTTAGCGTTCACATGTACTTTTGGCCTATATCTTTATCAGTCAGTTAGTTTAAACTTAGGTTGCCAAGCTGTGTTTATATATAATTATTGTTGTGTGTGTTATGGTGAATTTATTGTTATCCACCTATATAGGAATATAGGACTATCTGAGCTTTGTCGAATGGGGGTACTGTGTAATACGTTGTGGATGGTGTTTATGTGCTGTTATTTGGAGGTGGAGAAAAAGGTCAAGGGTACCCAACTCACTAAGGAACCTGGGTGGGTAAATTATTGTCAGAAACAGTGGTTCCTGTGGAACAATAAAATCAATTCCACATCAAGCGAGTATTTTTCAATGAAGACGAATGGTCATTTGGTCAACAGCAGACAGACTGACGATGTTGTGCTGCCCGCGTAGTTGATAGTCACTCGCTTTGAGGACTGCTATTATTGAAGGATTCGTCTTCATTGAAAAATACTCGCTTTTATAGATGAGCTTCATACCATATGTAGGTACAGACAACCATATTGAACATTTCTGATTCACAGGTCAGCGCGACAGAACTGCTTGTGATTAACACCAACTCCAGAGTTCCTCATCACATTCTTCATACATGTCTCTGTGTATCATAAACACAGTAACAGTGCTCAGCTACCCATAGAGTTTCAGCCTTCACTCTCACTTGGGTACCCGGCTGGGTGTCCTTGTGAGTATGTATCTTGTTTTCCATTTACTCTTTCACCCACTGTTGGCATGTACACCTCAAGCGGCTGTGCATTCTACCCGTCAGATGTCCCTAAATCCATAGGTCCTGATGAGACCCTAGATCACGTATAGGGTCGAAACGTCATCGACAACAAAAGAAAGCGAACAATTAACAACGTGTATTATTGTATATAACTGCTGTATATTATGTATCGAGTTGCTAAATGGTTGACTTTTTTTAATAGCTTGGAAACCTTGTAAAATACGGTCACAATTATGTCACCAATATTTTATGTTCCTGTTTCTCATTGGGGACACTACGCACATTTTTCTTTTTCATGTATATAGAATGAGACCCTAGATCACATATAGGGTCGAAACGTCATCGACAACAAAAGAAAGCGAACAATTAACAACGTGTATTATTGTATATAACTGCTGTATATTATGTATCGAGTTGCTAAATGGTTGACTTTTTTTAATAGCTTGGAAACCTTGTAAAATACGGTCACAATTATGTCACCAATATTTTATGTTCCTGTTTCTCATTGGGGACACTACGCACATTTTTCTTTTTCATGTATATAGAATTTTTTTTGTAAAATATAAAATATGATTGTATCAAACTAACACCATAGGTGTATGTGCTTTCTTCGCCCTCTGACATCATTTTACCCTTCCATTGCGATTGTGCACCTTGTTATGTATATTGATTCTATTATTCCACAGGAACCACTGTTTCTGACAATAAGTTATTTGGAGGTGAGCGCTTGACAAAGTGTAAGGGAGAGAGACACTGCTTGCACCAATCCCTGCACAAAGATAAAGTGTGGAGCGAGGACGGAGACACTGATTAAAGGGGCTGCATTCAAGGATGAAGGGTGACGTTGGAGCAAGTCAATGTAGGTCTGATACTGGCTTGGGCCGATGGTCTGGCACTGGTACAGTTCTGAGGTGTGGAGACAAAAAATGAGCAAGGCAACGGTATGCAGCAGGAAAGGGCCAAATTATGCGGCAGGGGTTGAGTTAATTATGTGGCAAAAAAAGCCAAATTATGCAAAAAATGCATCACATTCTGTGATAGTATTACTTCATTATTTTGTCATTTTTACACTTGTTAACACTGTCTGGGCCTTGGTTGCTCCTCCGGTGTACCAGTTTAACACCAAATATAGAAATAAGCAAGAGAAAGGTAACCAATCAACCTTTGCAAAGGGTATTCCACTGCTTGGCATATGCATCGCTTCATTTTTTGCCACTTTTGAACCATCTGAGCTAGAAATATTCCCTGCCCCCCCACCCCCAATGCAGTCTTGCGAAAGATAAAGAGAAAAGCTGCGTCCTGCAAATGAAGAGTTTGCTGTTACAGCACTTGAGTATGACTTGTATCCGAAATGCATGTTTTTCTCCTTTCACTGAAAATGAAAAATAGGTCTAGCTGTCTGTAGCAAATTAATAAAGTTGTGGTTACTGCCCTATGCAATAGAGGAGCGGGCCTCGAGACTGTTTTAGTGACCTAATCCCGGGTGTTTACCTTTTGTGATAGAATCACACTCAGTTTACCAACCAGTTTCCAGAAATGTTATTGTTTAAAACCACATACGTTTTCTATGCGATTTGCATACCTTGCAGACAGGTCAACTTTGTTGACCATTTTGCACATACTGTTCTAAATTGGCTCTATACCGACAACCATAGAAAATGCCTCATCCTTTCCTACAAATCTATAGAGATAGTTTTAGACTGTTGCCATTAGTTTCGAATAAAATCCCAACTTCCATTCAGTGTTAAACTGTGTGACCCTGAGCAAACAAACTTACATCACTGTACCTCATTGTCCTTAACTACCAAATGTCGTAGCAAATTATGACTAAACAATTAGCCCAGAGTTATTCCTAAACCAAAAATGTATATAGTTTATGTTTACATAGTTTAAATGGGGATGATAATTGCACATGTCATCCATTGTGTGATTTACTTTACGGGCGTTTCAAATGCATGACCAGGTAAATCTACAAGGAGAGTTCCGTCTGACGGCCACAGGTTTTGGGCTCTGGGCAGTTTTCTCCCATGTCGGAAGAGAGACCTTTCTAGAACTCATACTTTACTGTTTCCGTTACTAAAACTGGCGACTAAAAAATGCAGTGGGATGCCAAGTAAAATATTTGTATTTGATGACATATGGAAAAGACATGTCCTTCTTCATATGTATTGGTTCAGCATATGGTGTCAGATATGGTGAAAATTCAGGCTCACGTGCTTCTTGGGGACGGTGAGGGGGGGGGGGGGGGTCGCCACTGGTATATCGGCCAGAGTTTGAAGAAGAAACAAAGCAGAGCTTAAAACTTGCGCTGTCCTCTTTTGACCGAGGTAAGGAACGGGGACACTCGGCTTTGACGTGGATCAGTCAAGCACGGCACAGTTGTGCAGTCACGACGTGTTAGCCAGCAGCATTTAACAAAGTGTTTTTTTTTGTTGACAATTCAGCAATAATAGCGAAACCACAACTCCCAGAATGCAACTGGCGGTTGGCTAAGCACCAGGAGGCGCTGAATGTCACTGAGGACACGGAGATACTTGGCAGATATGCCGCCAGCGCTTAAAGGGGCGCGAGCCGATAAGGGCAAGTTGTGAGGAAAGACGATACACATCTTAAAGGGCAACACCATGTAATACAAAGTAAGGAGAGGAACCCTTTTCTCGTCTCTACTGACTCGCACTGGTGCTGACCCTTTGCCCAGTGCTCGCTCTCCTGACACCTGGCTTTACTCCCTTGGGTATATCGCCCTTTAAGACAAGTAGTCTCCGAGGGAGTGACAGGACCGCACTGGGACTGGCGGTGACGTTCCAGGAAGTCACGTGGCTGCCGATAGCTTCTGCCCGGTTCCCAGGGGAGTAGATCAGTCAAAGCGTCGCCGGCTCCGCGAGGCAGGAGCGCGTGGCTGGCCCGGTGCGGCAGGAGCTGGAAGTGTGGAGGAGTGCTGAGCACCGGCGGCATCTGCGCACGCGGAGACCTGAGGAGACGCACCTGTGCCAGGTACTGACCACTTCCAGCAGACACCTTCCCCTACAGGCGCCTGCGCCACCTGAAACTAAAACTCAACCTCACAGGGTCCGCACCTCACCAGAGAATGACGCCCAAGCACAATCGCCTCGCACCCAGCCCCCATCACCTCTCACCCAACCCCCATCACCTCTCACCCAACCCCCTGAGACAATCACCTATTACCAACCCACTGAGACAATCACCCCTAAAGAGCACGCACCTCACCAGAGACTGACACTCAACCACGTGAGACAATCACCTCACACCAACCAACTGAGACTATCACCCTTGCAGCCAGGGCACGCACCTCCCCTGAGACTCACTTCCACCCACCTGCGACAATCACCTCACACCCAACCACCTTAGACAATCACCTCACACCCAACCACCTGCGACAATCACCTCACGTTGTCCCGACGCTCATCTCGGAGTAGTATCTTCCACTTCACGTGGTACCAGCACACCTCACAGCATAGGAGTGGACCAGCGGTCAAGCTACCTCAGAACAGCATCCACTCCATCTAGGATCATATTAATCATCTGCACCCACCCCACGTGAGGCCAGCACCAATCTACTTTTGGATCAGCACCACCCAACCCGAGAACAGCGCCCATCTGTGACCAGTGAAGACCATCTCACCAGGGACCAGTACCCAGCTAGAGGTAACAGCCAGCTCATCTGCGACCATCACCCAGGTCAAACATTGACAGCTGGCACCCAAACTGAGGCTAGCACCCATTTACGACTGGCACCTACCGCCTTGTGTGGAGACTTCCACACATCATCGTTGGGTGCTTGCACCCTAACCCATGCCTATTTGTAAAGCTTGCATGGGCTTACCAGCCTCTCTACTTGGAGGGGGCATTAACTTCTGACTATCACTTACCTCCTCATCTGGAGACTCCCACACATCACTGGTGGCGGCTGGCATCTTTACACATAACCATTTGTGATCCCTGTGTGGACTCAGTAGCCTCTTTGCTTGGAGGCAGCATCTACCTCCGACCACCACCCACACCACAGTGGCTGCTGCCTTTAACTCCAGGAGTGAGTGAATGCTCACCTGTGTTGGGGGCTACGCAACATGTTGGCAATCACCAACCTCGGGCTTGGTGCACTCTCACAAGTGGCATGCATCTGCCTCAATGGAGGCAAAAAATTTTTTTTTTAATTCTCTCAACAAGACCGGTTTCAGTCTTTTCTGACAACCAGTCTGTGGAGGGGATGCAGTCACCTAGGGACTGCTACACTCCTGACATCAGTGCTTTAAGTGGGATTTTAAAACTTTGGGGTCTCTCAAAGGGCGTGGCCGATTTATTTGGGTGTGGCTTAAAAACACCTAAACTAAAAACCTGAGCTGAGCATAGTGTGTCGCCTGATTGGTATTTTGCTGCTTCTGTCATTGCATCCAGATATATGATACAACAAGTAACATTACACCAACAACAAGCCAGGACTATTGGCAATGAGTGTTAGTTGCCCAAGATAAATAAGCAACAGCTATTGCTTCCTTGTATATATTATTGAAAATGCTTCATTTCTGAAATGGTGAGACTGAAAGAACTATAATGAGTCTCTTCGAAGTTACATCGAAGGCAGTGAAGGGTGGTACTGCCGCAGAGTTAAGATTTGTTTTTCACCCTCAGGGTGAGGGCAAAAATGGAGAGCCCGATAGGGACCTGTCTCAGCACCTGGTTTTTAGAACTGGCGGTGCTAAGCACCAGCAGGACCCGGCCCACTTAAAGCCCTGCCTGACACGCACAACCATCCAGTCCACTTGGTTCCAGGGTGCGACCTGCACTCATTCACCCCACCCTTACCTGGTTCTTGCTGATAATGCTCGCTCTGGGAAGGCTTTTCAAGGTGGCAGCCATCCTCAACTTGGAGCTATTCATGCATACCCCCTAACCCCGGACCAACGTCCAACCCATTTATGCTGAATTTACTCATGCACGGCATTTGGGTGTGGAGCTCCCCCCACGTTTTTCATCTGACCCTCAGTCACCAATAACCCACCTGGCATTTAACACAGAACTGAACACAGGCAGGAAATGACTCTTACCTCCGTGAACACAGGCTGGTCCAATACCCCTTTATATAGCTTTATCTTTAGCGTCAGGACAGTGCTTGGAGCAGCTGTGCGTTTTATAAATGTCTGTTCATCATCCTCATCTTCACAAAGAACCTGAAAGTTCCTGGTGCACTGTGGATTGATGTCCACATCCCTTGGTGCTGGTGCGTATTACACCTGGCACTTGTCTGTTCCATCATCCCTCTACCTTACCCAGACATGCCCATGCAGCCTCATTGAGTCTTGTTGGCTTAAGATGGTGCCAGGCCACACCATACGTCATGAGGTGTCGTGCACAACTAGCCCAGCCTCGTTACCTCACGTGGAAGGGAGTTTTACAATTGGTGCCATCTTCCGTACCTCACTTTGGACACTATCTCTCAAGGCTCCGCTTTGTAGACCAGCCCTCCTTCCCTCGCCTTGGGCCAGCAGGTACACCCGCCTCTGGATCTTACCTCCTTGTCTAAAGAGGTTTTTTTTGCCCTTGTATTTAATTTTACTGCTAACTCGGAGGGTGTAGAAGCGCTTTACTTGAGCACCAATTGTGTTACACAAGGTCAGGTTCATTTTCAGGATGAGATTAGGCGATTTCCCTAAAATCACAGGACGTTGAGCTGAAGCCGGGACTGGAACCTGGTCCGTCAATTCCAAAGTTAGCAGCTCTGGCCATTGCGCCAAATCTTCTCCCAAGGCTTGTACTCTCCACACATTGACTCTCTTTTGGTTGGCTCGTGGTATAGCTTCCGTCTGCTCATGTCACCTGGATCTTGCGTCAGCATAGGTCTTTGTGCCTTATCTCAACCGGGCTTGCCTGCCCTGGTGCATGCTGGGACATTCTTTAATACTCTGCACCCAATGGCGGGTCTGCAGATTCCCACGCTGACCCACAACATATCAGAGGTTCTCTGATTCTACAAGATTTCTGCACAAACACACCCACCTGGCTATACTTGGAAGTGTTGCCTTTGGCTTAGTGTTACTCAGTAATAAACTCAGGCTTCTGACCTTTAACACTCCATCAACGGTGACTTTATAAATGGCGACCGTGACTCCCATACCTTATATTGATACGCAGATAGATATAGAGTATTTTACAACGTGACTGCTCTCTTCTGGCAAAGGCCAACTTGCTGATAAGCAAGACTCAAGAATAAGATTGTAGTATTTTTTGTGTGTTGTTTTTTTAGCCTGGATTTGCAGTGTCTTGCATCCTCCGTGGTGCCAGGTCCAGGACACGTGTCAAACTGTTTATTTAGAGAAAGCTGTTCTGCCGGCTCCCTCATTCGCCTCGCATGAATGCCACGGTGCAAGAAGAATGTGTTTTTTTTGTTTTTGTTTTTTACTGCTGTTGGGGTAGTAAAATACAGAAGTTATCAGGGTTAAACGGCCCCCGTGCACCTGCTGCACAACTGGTAGTTACGCCTCCTGCTCTCTTCCTCACCCCTCAAATTTGTTGAAACTATTGTTCCTCTCAAATTGTACCAGAGCATGAAACTTTACATAATAAATTGACAATTAAGCGGTAACATGATGCAATGAAGTGACGTTTGGCATACCGCACCAGGGCGATGGCCTTTTGTTTGAGAAATGTACCGTCTTTTCATACTGCCTCTACCGTTTCCCGCTTCTTTGCTAAAGTGCGAGTGACTTTACTGGAGACTGTGGCACTTCACGTATCGTTTGTCACCGACCCTGTATTTTATTTCCTCCGAGCCTTGCCTCTTAATGGAGTTGATGTGCTTGAGGCTACTGTGCGCTCTGATTGGTTTGACTCTGTCCACATAAGAATCCCCCATTTTATTGTTGTGACAACTGCAACATTTTTAAAAGTAAGGGCGAAATACGAATAAAAAAGTGCTTTCTCTTGATGCTCTTAACGTTTACACTTTACACTAAGGACTTGTTGAAGAGGGAAGAGTTTTGGGCTCCTTAAACAACGGGCCAAATTTAATTTCATATAATACGTCAGGTGCGCCTGCCCCCCCCCCCCCCCCCCCCCCCAGCAGAATGTGGCGAGGCGCTGTTGTGCCGATCACGTTCGCACGTATATTCGTCGGCCTTGAGAGGAATGACCCCCACCCCTGCTCCCCCTCGCCCCCCCCCCCCCAGCCCCGACCCGGAAAAATTGAAGAATCTCCCTGCGCTGTAGGGGGGGGGGGATGTTGCGTGACACCCCTGATACACGTGTGCCGCATTATTACGCGCCCAGTGGTATATGCCTGAGTGTTCTTCCGGGGTCCTTTAGATTATACCCTCCGCAGAGCAGCATTTTGTTATCCTTCGATCACAAGAAGGACACGCTCAACTGCCAACGAGAGAAAAAAGAATACAGACAAAAGCAACAAAAGACACCCTTGCCTGGTGCTCATAGCGACAGCCTCCTAAAAACTCCCGCCCCAAATGTTAATACGAAAATCGAGATTGAAATCAGCCGTTTCTTGCACATAATACCTTGAAAACATGGGTATGGAATTTGCCACGCCCCCTTTCCTCACTGGGTTATTGTTTGCAGATGCCACGTGTCTTTCTGGGCCATTTTGCCCATCACCTGCTGAACTCTGTAATCCGGTCACGCTTCATAATCCTTTGAGGTAACCACGGTACTCATGGGCAAACAATGCCAGGTGATTCAACCGTGGCAGGTAAGCTACACCCAGTCTCCTGCGCCCCGTTTTCCTGACAATAGTGTTTATGGGAAACACGTTCTTCATCTTAACCCGGAGGCGCGTGCTTACCTCACTGACAGCCACACACCTTGGGGAGAGGAACTCCCTGGGGCTGCAAATCACTGGAGAATACCTGTTAGACATCCAGAATGTGCTGCAACAACCAACCTGGCGGCTCAGTGGGAGACATGCAGACACCTGACACCCCTGACCGCATCCTTGCAGGCCAATATATATATATATATATATATATATATATATATATATATATATATATATATATATATATATATATATATATATATATATATACACACACACATGCTCTGTACATTGACTGTGCCTACTAACTACTTACACACACATCCATACCTGACTTATGTACATTAACTGTGTATATAAACTACTTACACAGACACACACACATCCATACCTGACGTCTGTACATTGACGGTGTCTACAAACGACTTAGACACACACACAGCCATACCTGACTTCTGTATATTGACTGTGCTTATAAACTACTTACACACATACACACACATCCATACCCGAAGTCTGTACATTGACTGGGCCTACAAACTACTTAGACTCACACACACCCATACCTGACTTCTGTATATTGACTGTGCCTACAAACTAATTACAAACACACACACATTCATACCTGACGTCTGTACATTGACTGTGCCTATAAACTACTTACACACACAGCCTTAACTGCACACACATTCATACCTGACGTCTGTACATTGACTGTGCCTATAAACTACTTACACACACAGCCTTAACTGCACACACATCCTTCCCTGACTTCTGTATATTGACTGTGTCTACAAAACTAATTACAAACACACACGCACGCACATCCATACCTGACTTCTGTACATTGACTGTGCCTACAAACTACTTAGACACACACACACATCCATACCTGACGTCTGCACATTGACTGTGCCTATAAACTACTTACACACATACACACACATCCATACCTGACGTCTGCACATTGACCGTGCCTATAAACTACTTACACACATACACACACATCCATACCTGACGTCTGCACATTGACTGTGCCTACAAACTACTAGCACACACAACCATAACCGCACACACATCTATGCGGTACCAACGTGGCTATATACAAACAGGAGAGAATTGCAGCAAGAGCGCCTTAAATACATACACACATCACTACGCTGCTAACCTCTCCCTGTCTACTGGCCTCGCCCTGTCACACCCACACTACAAACACCGGAGCTCCACGCACACTCTTCATACCAGCACAACTCAACCTACAGTGAAACTTCCCAGCACGCCGCCCCTGGGTGTGGAGAGCACTCCGTGTTGAATAAATATGAGCATAGGAGGCACTTGCAGCCCCATAGGTTCACACTACAGAGCAGCGACAGTCGCAGGTTCTAAAAATGCACAGTTGCACACCACAATTAACAATATGTGCTCAAATATACGCACTAGACCCACGTCACACAAACACAATGGCTCTAAATACCACCACAACTCAAGTTGGGCACACGTCATTGATCAGGAGCCTATGCTTTCTGTACACCCATCTCACATACGTACAGGGCGTGCAGGACATTTGTGTCCTAAACACAAAATGGCACAGAATTAATTAGATATGGGCGAGCCACTGAATGCTCGAGCCAAGCTCGAGCCTGAAGCCTGGTTCTGGCTCAGTTCGCGGTCCCGATGGAACCTCGAGCCGAGCTTTCATATGGGCTCTGCCTGCCTTCCTCCCTCTATTCCGGACGTAGCCTTAGGGCTAGGAGTGGGGAACTGGGCACTCAGGTTCGAGTCTCGGATCGGATCAACACCCTGTGAATCTGGGCAAATCATTTAACCTCCCCTGTCTATGTAAGCAACGCGCGTGTGTAATGTAACTGATGCTCATGTAAAGTGCTCCATTTTGGTTCGAATTCACACTACATTTCAAAAACTTCAGAACAGTGCACAGAGTTAAAAACAAAGACTTAACACGAGGGAAGACAAATAGATGTCTTTTTAATGGCACAAAGTGGATCCAGAAAACATGGATACATTGTGGCTTCCCCGCTTAAATTGTGTGATCTTAGGCAAACATTTTATTTTCACCAAAACTCTTTTCTGTTCATTATCACTTATGAAAGCACTTCCAAATGTGTGAGTTCAGAATACCAGCTGCAAAACTATCACTTTTAATGAATACTTATAAATTCAGTGCTATGGTGTGCCCTATTAATGTCACAGTTTCCACACGTTAGAGAAATAGTTGTATGCATTTTGAAGAGACTTCATCAGATTTTAAGTTATATTTGTTGAATGATTTACATAACATTTATTTTCTATACTCGGCTCGTGCACGGGCTGTAAGATCCGAGCCAGACCCTTGTCTCGGCGCTACCCTGTTAATTTGTCTAGAATGATTGCACGTATATATATACATAACATGGCAATTACTGCAGGCTCTCGGCCCCTGACACTTGTGAGGGACTGCACTCACAGCCAGTCACTGAGCTGATGAAACAACCTCTTTCATAAAAACAAAGCCCTCCATATAATACGAGCACATTTAAAACACACACCGACATCTGGATAACGGGTGGTGCCTCGATTTGACCGATAATGTAACACTTGAGTTTGCCTGCTGCCATCAGGCAGTGATTTACTGTCATTCACCCGCTGTGTTTATTTCACCTGGCAGGATTCACCTGCTCAGGGCTGGTCAGGTGGGAGTGAGGTTTACCTAGGCAAGACTCCATTTTGTTATGGTGCCCGTTTGTTTTGTCTGCTTCTCTTTAACTGTTTTTTTAAATGTGGATTAATTTAGACTTTTTGATTCTCCAGGCCAGTGACTGGCAGCCTCGTGCCTCGATGGAGCCTCCTGCCCTGGGATACCGTAAACTACGTGACCAGGAACACCCAGCAACAGTGGCAGTTTTGCACACGCAGTGTTGATTTGAATGTTGAGGTAATTGCACCGACTTGAATGAAACCAGCATCACCAGTGCCTTGGAAGCATGCACTGGCGCGAGACTGTCACTGGAACAAGCAGATTTTTGGGAACCCCCGAGGCTCACATTCTGGGTTCTACGCCCCTGGACACCTCTAGAACCCCATCCCATGATTCATATAAGGTGCGGCTTACCTCAGCGAGGATTGGCATGCTTAGAAGAACCTCAACGCAGAGCCCTGTATTATGAAAACATCTCTGCATTTTTTTAACCCAGGACTGCACATGGTCTATTTGCGTTCGAAAGAGAGTTGTTTGCCTTCAAAATAGGAACTGAGCCCTCAAGGCTGAGAGGAAAGGCCTGCTGCCCTTGCACGCAGACAAGATTACTTCTCCCCCGGCCTGGATTATACCTGCCTGCGTAGTGTGGCTGCCTGAACGACCTGCCTGCGCACCTCCTGCAGGAGCTGAGCTGCCTTCACACCGGTTGGGAGTTGTTGTTGTTCTTGAGTGGGTGTCCCCTGTGTAACCACATTGCGGTTGGTCTACTCCACATCCGGGCACTTTCCTGACGGGCGAAGGTAAGGTGTTCTCTCATATCTCTGGTATTCTCAGTTCATGTTTATGAGGAATGGTGCGCGTGAAGCGATGCTGACCGGGTTCTGCGGACCTCTTTGAGAAACGAAATTTTAGGCTGGTGTAGCGGTATTAAAAAAATTAAATGTGCCTTTTTATTCAATCACTTTGTTGGGGAGGAAATGTAATAATTTCTATGACATTGGGAAATTTTTGAATTATATGTTCCTTTTGTATTCAATCACTTTGTTGGGCAGGAAATGGAAACATTTCGATGACATTAAGGTTCAAGGTTCACTATATATCTGAGCAAGCCTCTTTTCTAAGAGGAAGGTTTGAACTTGGGGTGGTGGGGGGTTGGGGGGGATGTCAGTACTTTAATAGATATTGGGCTGAGAAATTATTTGCTCTTACATCACTTCTGTGGCTTCTCTGGAAAGGATTTTTAAAGAAGCGGGGGCCACAAAAGCGACAAAAGACATCTATCTATCTATCTATCTATCTATCTATCTATCTATCTATCTATCTATCTATCTATCTATCTATCTATCTATCTATCCATATATGCTTCTATCTATCCATCCATCCATCCATCTATGCATCTATCAATCAAAAAAAGTTCAAGTTCAAAAGACCTTTATTCGAATTTCTTTAAAATTCATAAAAGTACCGAACATAACAACCACAAACCATGATAATATATATACATGCAAATGATAAATATAACATATGACATTAAATTCCATACAGTGACAATACAATATATTTCAAATCATTGTACTACATTTCCATTATGACACAAATAAAACTGATTACTATATTCAGGGATTTTCCATCGTTTTGCGTGCTCGTATGGCCGATCTTAAGAAGGAACTGGTGCGGAAAATTAATTCATCACTGTCCAGAGCAATCAACATACTATATGAATCTTTAAGTGTCAGTGGTCTGGATTTTTTAAAATCCGGAGTTAAAAACCATTTAATAAATTTGAGATAAAATTTGCAGAAAAATAAAAAGTGCAAATCATCCTGTATACTCACACCATCACAGGGACATAAAGTGGAATCAGCACTGTGACAATACCCCAATGGAAAAGACAACATAAATTTTACAGTGCCTGCCCTTAAACGAAACAGTAATGATCGCTCCCAGCTGGTCATGGGCAGGGAGAGATAGGGCGGCAGGGTGTGACTACACAATCCATTTCCTATATATTTCATAACACTTGATTTTTGTGATTCGCTTCTTAGCCTTTCACTATTGTAAAGTGCATATAGTGCATTTTTGACCTCAACTTTATCCTTTGATTCTATTATCGTGGGATCGGTGAACAAAGTGCCTCTGTCAACTTCATTAAGTGATTTAAAAACTTCAGAGAACCATGGGATCCTCATTCCGTGATCACAACTTAAACAATCCTTTATAATGCTTTGTGTAAGAGCAGCAGCATCATTCCTCCAGATTCTAATCCAGAAAAGTGCTGGTCTTGCTCTAATAAAATCACTTATGTGTGGAAGATTTAATTCACTGTGACAGATAAAATTGGGTGAGGAGATCGGTACGCCCAACACTTTTCTGCAAAAGCGATTTTCTTCCCTTTGAATACAGAGGCTGTTTCCCGATCCCCAAACCTCTGCTCCATACGTGGCAACAGGTGAGCACTGTAGTTTAAAAATCTTTAAAATAGCCTTAGTGGCACCTATTTTCTTTCAATCAATCAAAGCCAATTGATTGAATGGGCTGAGAGGCTTGTTTAGCACAACAGAAATAGCACCTTATGTCCATGATACTTTTTTTAATGTGACTTATAGACAGGCTGTGCAAATGTAGAAGCATCTTAAGTGAGGCTGAGAAATGAAGCACCTAAAGCTGGACATCGACTCCAGACGCCCTCCGTGGACAACCCAGCCAATCGTGTAAACTGGGTTAAGCTGAGCGTCTGGTGCGTCCCATGAGAGCTGGCTCTCCAAAATAGCGGCATGCCAGTTATTACATAACATGTGTATTTGTGAAGCGCACATTCACCCTAGAGTATCTTGGAGCTGATTAACAGATGTTTAGTGTTACCCAACTCAATGGAACTCAGTTTATCAACATCAGAAGGATGAAGGGCTGAGTTGACCTGCTGCGATTTGAACCTGTGACCATGAGGTCGAATACAGGCCCCTGCAGTGGACGCATTAGTCTACTGAGCCACCAGATCCGGCCAGGGTTGGCACTATATTTCCCCCCTTTTTCTATTTAAAAAAGGCAAAAAGGCTATGTTACAGCTGAGAGCAAGCATTTTACAATGATGATGTTTTTTTTTACTGTGTCTGCAGCAGAGCTGACCAGCAATTCGGACATGTCTCATGGAAGACCCGCTGGATGGTATTTTTCAGAGGGGGTAGTTTTAGGGCTCAGGGCAGGGGAAAGGGGCAATTTTAGGCCTCGGTGCAGGGGGCAGCAGTCAGGGTCGTTTTTTGGGTGGTGTGCATTGCAGAGCAAGGGGCCAGTTTGTAGGGCTCAGGGTGGGTGGTCTGGATAGTGTTTAGTACGGGGGCGGGGAGATTGCAGTGCTAGGGGTGGTTTTTAGGGCTCAGGGGCAGGGGGCTGGGGTGTGATCTTTACCACATATGCCTTTCCCAATCACGCCTTTGCAACAACATTTGTTGTAAAGGCATGAATGGTAAAGGCATGTGTGGTAAAGACGAGGTTGTGGTTGAGACTTTGCGGTTATTGCATGAATTGTTGAGGCATGAGTTGTTCTTTCATACAAACACCAGTTTGAGACCACTGCTCTGAGGCCCGGTGAGCTGGGACCTCCATCCTCCATTTAGAGAGTTGGTTTGGCTTGCTTTGATGATTTTTGATTTGGCTGCCTGTTGATTCTGCTTGGATAATTGTTTTGGACACATTAGTTGTAGGCCATTTTGGTCCGGAGCCCAGCTGCTTTCCCTACCTGTTCCCACGGTTTTTTCACACCCCATCACAATTTCCGCTCCCTGCGCTCTTGACTCCCTGATAGCCCCTCCCACCTCCCAGGGCTACTTATGGAGGCTGATGCGTAGCCCGGTCAAAGGTGATTTTCCGCGCTTTACAAATTCTGGATTTATTTAATCTTCCGGACTGCAAAACATGCTGCGACCGAGGTTTGTCACCTAGCATACAGACTATATGAGCTACCGGATGACCCGCCCTGTCGCAGGTTATATTTACTATAGCCAAGGATGGTGAGGCACAAGAGGTGGCCATGGCAATTGTAGTTGGGGTACTTGTCCCACCAGGCTCCCCACTGGCAATGATATGGAAAGCTTGTTCCAGTCAGACACATAAGAACTGTCCAACCCATTCATTGTTTTCTGTTTTATAGTGTCTCCTGGTATGGTGCATGGGTAAGAGAGGCACATGCTATGGAGGTTTGGAGAGTGATGATAAAACGAGGCAACGCTATTTGGGAGGAGCAGGGATAGGGCCCTAACAAAGAGACAAAGGCCTGATTCACACAGACAATTCAGAAATGTAATATTTTATATTTATATTACATTTTCTTTTTTTCAATTCAGTAACGTTTCCAGGAGTGCTTCTGGGAAACTTTTGTGCTGACATGAAAAAGGCATTTCAAGTTCAACATGCTGAACTGTACATGAGGGACATTTATTCATGGTGAAATGTCTTGCATTAGAGGTCTTAGCAAAATGTGTATTCTACCAAAAGAAAGATACTTATGCTGTTGAAGAAACTCCTTTCAATATTCCCCCACCTTTTTAGGCACTGTCCCCTGCTCATTTTCAGCATGTAAACACAATGACAGGAGACATTTCCAATCTTTTTCAGTCTGAGAATTAAATTAACTTTTTTTGTGTACACCCATAATCAAGTGTGTTCCCATCGGAGAAAATTTACTGGCAAAAAAATGGTGTGGGTAGGTCCATTAATGAGTGTAAAATCCCTCCAGAGAGTCGCGAATGTAGCTGAATAGACTATTTGTGCTGCAAGCTGACCTTTAACTCGGAAGTAGCTTTGTGGAACAGACCATTTTCAGCTCCACACTTTTACACCAACCCCTAATTGTACGGTGTTCAGAGTTTCCACATACAGTGTTGTGGACGAGCTGTGTTGTTCAATGGTGATTTCGTCACTTACACCACACCCTTGACACGTGATTCTCTGCATGCTTTCTGGCTGACTCAGTGCTGTTCAGCAATCAGCATAATGTAGTGACTTTATGCTGAGGCAGTTCCTAAATCTATGCAAGGGCGTCATGGGAGAATGATGACATGGCTGAATTGTGCACAAGTATTCGATCTCTGGATCCGGTGAAAACATAAGTCATAGAGGGAATCCGAAGTGTTTGCTTTTTGTTAAAACCTTATTTTTTTTTAGATCTCAGAAAATAAAGACTTTTAAATTTGACTGAACTTTACTTTCATTTAAAGTCCTGCATCTTACACCAGTTTAGTTAGTTGTACACCAGAAGATTATTATGGTTAGCTGCCTAAAACAGCTTCTCAAACCAGCCCTTATTACGAGCATTGCTGTTTTCTTCCTGCATAGCTCCTTACATGCCTTCCAAATGTTTTCTCTAATAATGCACTATAGATCTCAAGTGCAGCATGGTGGAAGTGGCCCAACTATTTCAGAAAAAGGCTAAAGGCCTGGACTTGTTTTTCCACACTTTCGACTCCAACCTTCTACCGCAAACCATACCACTTATTAAGTTAACAGAAATGCATTTTGACACATTACCTGTAACAAGAAATATTCTAGCTAATGTTCCCTAATTACCCCCTATTGTGTTAGGGTAGATTAGTTAAGTTTTTACAGGCTGCTATCTCAGTGAAGAAAACACAAAGGTGATAATTGGAATGCTAGCAGAAGTCTCAGTCGCTGACAATCACTTAAAGTCACATTCCAGTCCATCATTTTTCAGCCACTTCAGACCGACCATCAACATGCAAATGAGCATTGCCCCTTCTATTAGAGACCAGTCCATTCTCAACTTCGAGGCCAGGCCCCTGATGAACAAGCACACAGGCCATGCCATACTGTTTTCGGCCTAGCGAGACCACAAAAACGAGACCTAGATGGTGTCCTATCGCAGTGGCGGCTGGCATGTCCCGAGGATGGTAGGCAGGAGGGACATAATAAAAATAAATAAAAACAACTTACCTGCCAGCGTGACGCAGCATCCTCCTCAATGGTCTTCTCTCCTCGAGGTAGGCTCCAAACTCCCGTCACCAATCCTAGCGCTGCGCTCAACAGCCTGAGAGCAGTGCTAGGATTGGTGGGAGTGACCTCACTCGGTGCGCCATGGCTCTGGAGGCTTTGGCTTTCTCTAACCCAGCTGGATTAGAGAAGTTTGAAGGACACATGTGTGGCTGACCGCCACAAGATGGCCAGCCAAAAAGACATGCACACTTTAAATTGAAAGTGCCCTGCTCTCTCTGCCGCTGTCATTCAGCAGCAGCCCCGCCCCTGTCCTGGCACTCCGTTCAGAACAGGGTGACGAAAAATAAAATGGTAATAAATTAACTTCATTACCATTTTATTTTTTTTCTCTGGGGGCATTTCATCCTCCACTCAAATGGAGGAGTTGCAATGGCCCTGTGAGCTTGGAATAACACCTGGGCATACACATAACACTTGTGGTGTTGCACTGAAGAACTAAAGAAAATACAGAAGTGATGGGGGGGGGGGCTATGCAAAAGTCTCCACCACTGGCATCCCTATGCAAATCAGTCAAAGCTCCTACTACCAGGGCCTAACTTTATTGTGAGCCCCTGCCATCATGGAAATGTTTGCCAAAAAGCAAGTAAGGCCTAATTGGCATCACACAAATTATTTATTAGATCACCAGCAAAGTGGGTATTGGTTAAAACACTCCCAGAAGGCTTTTCACAGGTGGAATCGAAAATAGGGTGGTTTCTGAGCTTAACATGAAAACAAGATTGTGTACAGGGACTACTAAATGGTGTAGGGAAAGTGTGAGCTTATCATGGCTATTGAAAATATGTGTCTAGCAGCAAATTTGAAGGTTCTAGTGAAAGAGGCCCAGTTCGTTTGCTTGAGAGATTGAGAGCCTTCAAGTCGAATTGCTGAAACAGCAGGCTGTTCTTTAAATCCGATTAGCTGCCATCAATTGCCGACAGACACTTCTGCTTGCATTCTGGGAGCCCGGTAACAACAGGATGTGAGGGCTGCCAATCTCGTCAGGTTTTGTGAATATTTGCAGAATCGTTAGTGTTTTTTTCCCTTCAATGCAAGGAAAGCATTGTGATATGCCTATAAAGCAGATTCAGCAATAAAAGATGCTTTTGTCAGGCATTTTTCAAAATGTGAGATGCCATGATAGCTCCATGCTAGAGTTACTGCAACATACAATACTGTGCTGCGAGCAAGAAGGTAGTGGAGAGTAGGGGTGAGGCAGATGGGACAGGAGGATGATGGATGGTGGGGTGCAGAAAAGATATCTAGTGTTATATTGTTTTTCTGAACACCATGTAAAAACTCCATTGGTACTTACAAATAGCAGTTGCATGTGTAAAAATAGTTATGCATAATTGGAAATGTAAGAAAAGCTGGAATTTGAGGAATGTCGATGTGAATGTGAGAGAGAGAGAGGAAGAGAAAGAGAGACTGTTCCCTCACAGTTATGGATGGAGTGCCCAAAAGTATTTTGGCAAATTCCTTGACATGTATGACTTGTATAGTCTAAATGTAGACTGTCTGTGTTACTTGTCTCTACGTCCTATCTTTCTCCTACCCCTTTACCTTATCCCCTTACCCTTCCTTGCTCCATTCACCTTGTCTCCTATGTTCTTTAAATGCTTTTCTTGATACTTATGTAACTTTTAACTGATGTAAATTGCAACATTATTGTTCCTCTTGTAATACACTCTGATTCCATTGGGTCTAGCCAGCGCTATATAATAACTCATTAATTAAAGTTGTTCCCATTTAGTACTCTTTCTCTCTTTGTCTACCTCCCTTGCTCCTAGCTCCTATCCCCTCGCCCCTGAATCTCCTATCTTGCTTGCTAGTCTGCCTCGCCTCCTGTCGTTTGTGCCCTTTGACTAAGCACTCCTTCTCCCCTTGTTGGGGAAAGATCCAATATTTATACTTTGTAGTCTCAGCGAACCCGCTGAGAGAGTCCACTGCGCCAAGGGAGCCACTCACAGCTGAGGTATGGTATGGCACCCCTGCCAAAGCACTCCCTCTCCCCTTTTCGGGGAAGTATCCAGTATATAGGCGTTGGAGTCTCAGAGACCCCTCTGAGAGAGTCCACTGCGTAAACGGAGCCTCCCGCCACTGAGATAGGGAAGTGCTACCACTTCCCCTGGGATCACAGCTTACTGGACTTTAGACGTTGCTTTGACTCGTCTACCGGTGTGTGTCCCCGTCGCCATTCCCCTCCTCTATCCATGTGGTGTCCTTCACCCTCCCCTTCTCTTTCCCGCCTTCATTACCTGTCTTCTTCCCCAGCTCCTTCCCCCTCCCATGAATCTTTCCCCCTGCCTGCCTTTCCCCTTACGTATTTGTGCTTATTGTTTATTTCGACATTACAAGTAACTATGTTGCCGTGCTCTAATAAATGTGTAACCTTTGTAACAATGTAACATGTAACTATAATCTAATGATCATGTAAAGCGCTCTGATACCTCCGGGTCTAGCCAGCGCTATATAAAACCTTTAAAAAAATTTTTTTTAAAGGAAAATTATTATCATATGTACGTGTTTTTCTTTGAAAGCATGTCTCTTCAGTTCTATTTATGTTTAAAAGTATTAATGTTTTTTGGTAATATATTTTTAAAAAGTAAATACAATGAGGTATTAATAATAATAATAAAAAACTTGTTCCACACATTTATTATTTAGGAGTTGTCAGAGCGAACATAGCTCATCTTTGAGCTCCTTCAGACTTAGCCTTTTAAACCTCACTCAGGGTTTCTCAGCAGCTTTAAATCCTCTATCGGGACTTCTCTAAGCACAGCAAATATTCCAATTCTAAACCTCATTCTCACACATTCTGAGGTAAGATTGAAGCACACAGGCCTCCATCTCTCTTCCCTGGTGCCCTATGCAGATATATAATCTGTGATAAATGTAAGAACATCATCTCTCTTGCCTTGTAACTCTCCCTTTTCAAGGCATGGGAGAGAAAATTCCCTCACTGCTATATCTCCTCTATGCCACTTTTGGTGAGGTGAACTGTATTGTGCTGTCTCTACCTGGAATGGTCTTCTGCCTGAATACTATCTAGACCTGTCTGGGCCTTGTTAATGAGAACAGCTGCCTGCCACATCCTGTAGGTAAGCGAGTGTAACCATGCAGGTTTGGATTACAGTGAGGCCCTGGCTATATTTAAAATACGCTGGCGTAATTTCAGTAATTTAGCTTCACGTTTTTCATGCAAAATTCATGAAAATATGCCACGTTGAGTAAGTACATGCTTTTCATGACAACATTTTACCACGAATGCTTGAGCATAACACAATTGGCCAGAACGCAGATAGCGGTTGTTTACCCCACTTGTGTTTTTCCATCTATTATTTTTTTTACTGCTAAATGCACCCGCGCGTAAAAATTGCCCCAAGAATGCATTTCGCAGTGAAATCTATGTGTTGTGCTGCATTCACCAAAAAACAATACAGACTTAGTTGGTGACTTCTGGGTTTGTTATAGCATACGTTAGCAACTGATTCCTCTTTGTCCGTTGGTCAATATCTGGGACTAGGTTTTCAGATGCAATGGCAAACGTCTGTGTATTTCATTGATTGGTATTGATAAAAAACATTGCCCGAAAGGCGGAAATGGTGCACTCCGCCCTTCTCTGTAGTCAGTACGGAAGAAATTGTAAATTTTAAGTCCTTTTTCTTCGCAAGGGGCATGATATTATTGCCACAGCTTACAACATGTCTTAAAATACCCTTCTTGATGGAGTTGTAACTGCACTGTCAAATTTATCCTCCAAGCAAATCCTTTGGCTGAAAAAAGTTGAGGGAAATAATTTAATACCCCAAAGTATCTAACGTCTGTGTTGCGCACGACAAAATGGCTCTCCATTGGACCTTCCTGACTACTTCGACTCGATCCAACTCCTTTGGCTGGAGGAAGGCCACAGGCTCTATCTGGATAAGCCATTCACGATAGAGGAGATTGTGGGGGTGATCCGTTCTCTGCCGGCAGACAAAGAGCCGTTCATTGATTGCCTTCCAGCAGCATTCAATAAGTAATTTGCCACATTACTTGTGCCCGCTTGTTGGAAGTATATGCAGAGGCCCTGGCTACGGGAGTGCTTCCAGCTTCCATCAGAGAGGCCCTCATTGTAAATGTCCTCAAACCGGGTAAGGACCCCACCCACTGTAATTCATGTAGGCCCCTCCCCTTAATAAATACGGACAATAAGATACTTGCCAAGCTGCTCGCCTCGCATCTGCTCCCGCTGCTTCCTTGTCTTGTAAGGCCGAATGAAGCTGGCTTTATACCCAGCAGATCCATTTCACACAATCTTCGCACAGTCCTTGCCATTCTTCATTCCATTGATCCCTCCTTCGTGCGGTCGTAGTATTTTGTAGATGTCACTGTGTTCAATTTCCGCGAATGGCCGTATCTGTTTGCTGTCCTGAAGCACCTGGGTTTGATCACATCCTACAGCAAGTCCATTGGATTGCTATACTCCCAGTCAACAGTATGTCTGAGTATTAATGGAAGTGTGTCAAACTGCTTCGCTGTTACCCGGACACCACGCAGGGCTGTCCATTATCGCCGATCTTTTTTGCGATAGCTATGGAATCTCTTGCAGCCTGTCTGCGTCAGCACCATGTGCGGAGAGGATTGGCCTTCTTCTCCTGCCACGTACTGGTATCCCTGTACCCAGACGATGTTACTTTATGTGTATGAGAGCCACATGTCAATTTAGATCGCTCTTTAGAGAACTCAGTAGATTTGGGGGGCTGTCTGGGATTTTTGTCATCAACTGGGCAAATTCTATTATATTTTCTTTGACTGATGACATTCTCCAACGGGTTCTAAATTCCCTTTGGACTGGGCTGAGGGCTCAGTCATATATTTCGGCATAGGCCTTCAGTAGAGGTGACTTACAAATATTACATGTAGTTGTAGGGGACATGTCACACAGGGACATGTGAAATATCATGTTTTCACTTTTGTCTGCACCAAGACACGCAGCCTGCAATGGCAGTCTTGCATGTGCTTGGTGAGGGGTCCCTTAGGGTGGTACACTTTGTGCTGGAGCCCTTAGGGGTCCTCCTTAGTACCTCAGGCCTTAGGTAGTAGAGTAGCATTTACTAGGGGCTTACAGAGGATGCTAAAGCTTTTGCCAAGTGGGTAAACAATTGTACATTTTATAGGGAAAGAACACTGGTTCTGTGAAACTAGTTAGCAGGGACCCAGTACTCTTTAGTCAAAGTTGCATCAAAAACCAGACAAAAAGTGTGTGTGTGAGTGGCGGGTACTGCAACAAAGACCCGGTTTTCTACACCTGGTATCATTTCTGGTGTACCGATTCGGGATCCGTCTGGCCCAAAAATTAGGCAGAGCCATCTTGTTGCTGATTGTGCACCCCTGTGAATGAATTGGTTCATAAAGAACTGCAAATCAATTATACCTTTCTTTCTATATATTAAGATGTGGTTCTGTTAATCCTGTACCATCTACCCTTTGGAGTGTTTATATGACCAGTGATCAAGTAGATTGACATACATTTTTTTTATTTTATTGATTTCTTTAGTTTTGTTAATTAAAGGCAATAACTAAAATCATCAACAGTTGTGCCATGCATTAATTGTACTGGCAAGGGGGGTGAGAAGCGCACACCAAAATTACAAACAAGTACTCAAATATGTTTTGTCTATATATAATGTAAATACAGTGGTGCCACAGTGGAACACTTGCTGTCTGTCAAGTGTTAAATATAAATAATGAATAAGATACTGTCGGGGACGGCAGCATACACTGTGCACTGTGCAAAAAACGGTCAGAGTGACCCAAAATTAATGATCTAACTTTTCAAATAGTCAAAAAAATAGTTCAAACAAATGCATGTAACGTTACACATGTATTTCTCCTGTGAATTATGCGAGTTCAGGCGAACATCACAAGTATCAAAAGTTATAACAAAACATGATATAGTGGGAGATAAACATGAATGTTTGCTCATTACATCATGAACAGTATAATGCGATATATATTTTTAGACAATCCAATGTTCAATCAATTCTTGGAACAGCCCGATGCATTTCGGGACATTGACGTCCCTTCTTGAAAAGCCTATTTGAAAATTGAGTGGCGATATTCTGCCGTTTTTGAAGTAACGACGAGTTGTGTTCAGCCAGATTTCCCCTGAGGAAGGGACGTCAATGTCCAGAAATGCACCGGGCTGTTCCAAGAAATGATTGAACATTTGATTGTATAAAAATATATATTGCATTACATCTATGGGGTGATAGCTAAATCAAGTCTTCAGCTCTCTCAGGGGCTGCGCTCTGCACCGCATCAGCGGACTCCATCCCAGCATTTGTCGATGGGTTATGCAATAGCAAATGGTTACCCAGTGGGTCCCAAATGTCTCAAGGTCTAGATATGGAAGGCAGCAGTTCAGCATATAAGGACAATTGTTCATTACAATAAGTATGGTCAGAGAGCCAGTCCTTGAATTTCGGAGCTTTCCCACGTCCGCATCGACAGGTGACTCTGCGCTTAGCCAGTAGGAGAGGAGAGCCAGGGCCACGTATTTCCTGAAACCAGCTGTAATCTTACCTCTGTGTCCAAAGAGTGCCAAAAGAGGGGGAAGCGTTAAAGCCTGTCCAGTCATGGCAGCAAGAGCAGTGTTCCCCTAGCCCCAGAAAGCCTGTTTCAGCCCACAGGACCACACTAGATGGAGGAAGCCAGCCCCAGCCACCCCGCACCTGGCACACTTATCGTCCGATTGAAGTTGATAGCTATATAGTCGGATAGTATATCCTATGGAGAAACTTATAATGAATGAGGCAGAGTCAGCTGCTAGGTGCTTTCCACCCCATTTTTGCACAGCAATATTTCCATTGTTCATCTGTGAAAGTAGCCCCTAGAACTGTTCCCCTCTGCATATGCGCTTGCCCGCGAGTACAAGGGACATCAATTATTTGGGTTTATTTAGGGACAAGTGCTTTGATGCTTCTGCTGCATACAAAAACCTGCATGGTACTGAAAAAGGATAATATCTATTGTAACAAACTTGTGAGGAATCTAATCTTTGTCATACCACTCTTTGTGATGGGTGTTGCGCAACAGTGTCTTATACCCGCCTTTGCATATAAAGATGTGCTTCATCTATGCATCAAGTCCCTCGTCGAGCAATTCACGTAGGTTGTGTCACAGCGAGATGAGCTACCTAATACTACCCTGAGGAAATAACATTATTTTACTTTTGGAAGCTTTGTCAGGCCTAGTGTGTATCTGGTAGCATCATAATCTCCCTTGGGGGCATAGAAGGTAGTATGCCACTTTATTACAAAAGTCAACCCTTTATAATCATTTTTAGTACAAGTGAATCTTTCTTCAAATAATAACGCCTTATTTCTGATTTAATAGCTACATGGCAGCACCTGGTATCATAACGGTGGGTTTGCTCTGGTCTTTAATGTTGTCTCAAATCCGTTATTGCATATCCATCTTTACTGAAAACAAGACTGACGCGCCTGCCCATGCAGGGTTTTGATGCCAATTTCTTCTGTTGTGCTTTAACACACTGTAATATGTGAACTGTCTGTACACACACATTAACTTGTGACTGCCAGCATATTTCTATTACATTGTTGTCACTGTTACGCCTTTGGGTCTATCAAGGATATCCCTGTTTGATAAACACACTTGCACAACTGCCCACAAGCCAGCTGGTTTGTGCAATGTATACAGTGATTATCCCAGGATTAAGTACTCCAAACTGCCTCAAAGGACCTGAAACCAATTATGCGCTGCTCTCAGCATTACAACTAATCGTGCAGCATTCACAGGAGAAGGAAAGGCACACTGAATAGAAAATCATGTTTATATAATTACTTTTTCATATTCTTTTTGTATCCAAAATATATATGGGAAAATCTTAGGAGAGATCAGACTGAGATGCATGATTGTGCGATTTCTCCCAAATTACTGAAAGAGGAAATTACATATGTTATTACGATCAAACTACATTTTATTTCTTTCATCAACCTCTGAATAATTCTAGGATTGGCCTGCTGGGCTTTAAAGTTGACACTTGAACGTTAAACGCAATACACGTAGCAAATACTTAACTCACTGAGTTACATCACCAGCTAACCCTGATTCTTTTAAAGTATTTTTGTAATTTGATGTTGAAGGATGATACTATAAAAGCCATGTAACGTACAGCACATGTAATGTTTTTCTGCAGTCTTTATCCACTGGCTTTCAACTTTTTAGAAAGATGCTGCCTGGACTATATGAAACTGGGGGATGCTGGACCTTTTTATCTATCACAGTGGCAACGTCATAGCTGCTTTAGTTTTTTGTGTGGGTAAACTAATGTCCTCACACACGCCTACAACGTCCTCCACAACACCGGACCTGAATATCTCAACCACCGCCTCTCCTTCTACACACCCAACAGACATCTCCGCTCCACCCAAATTACCCTGGCCACCATCCCAAAGATCTGCAAGACTTCGGCTGCTAAGACGTGGAACTCCCTGCCTCTGCATCTCAGGCAATCACCGTCACTTTTTCACTTCAGGAAGGACCTCAAGACCCAACTCTTTAACTGAACTGCAGAACCCCCCAGCTCCTTGAGACCCTTACGGGTGATTAGCCCACTCTACAAGAATCCAGATTGATTGTTGTGAGCTTAACCTGCAAAGGTTTCGGCAACATGATGGAGCATTCATTCGGATTATAAGACCTTAAGTCAAGCAGTTCCGCAGGGTTCTGCTCCTAGCCCTACCCTGTTCAATATTTACATCCATCTGCTGGCTAAGCTAGTCAAGTCTTTCGGGGTTACCTGTACGAACGACTGCCACGACAACCAACTGATAATGGGCAGGACAGGCCTGGATCATCTTCAGTATTTCTCATCATTGCATGATTGTGGTCGCCTCTTAGTTGCAATTCAATGCCCTAAAATTTTATACAGATAAGACCGAGGTCCTTTGGTCCTCGCACACCTCTCTAACAAGACTATTTTCACTGATGTTTTGGCCTCCACCTTTTTCTGCTTCCCCAAACCTGCTAAGTCCGTAAAATATCTAGACTTCCATCTGGATGAGAACCTGACATTGGAAAGACACATCAATCCCTTGACAACTTCCTGCCTTCTCTTGTTGCAGGTGCTCAGAAAGATTGTCCCACTTCTCACTCCGCCTGCTTCCCGGATACTGGTCCAGGCAACTATTCTTAGGCACCTTGAATACTATAATTCTTTATTTCTAGGTGCATGCAAGGTGTGGTGAATAAACTCCAGCACATCCAGGATTCTGTAGCACAATCAGCTTTTGGCTTGCCAAAGACTGCCCTATCCTCCTCTGCCCTGCATATGATAAACTGGTTCCCTGGTGGAAAAATAATCACCTTTAAGTCTCTCTGCATTGTCACGGTTCTACCTACAACTAAGGTCCACACTCTTTTTGAGAAATACATTTAATATGTATGTTCCTAGTCAGACCCTCCTCTCAGTTGCTAGATCTCATTGAGTTCGTTTATAAAGAGCCTTTTTAGTTGCAGCCGTGAAAATGTGAAACACTATCCCAGTCACAATGCGGGCACTAATGTCTCACTTGCACTTTAGAAAGGCTCTGAAAACCTAGTTGTATAGTCCATAACAGGCAGTTGCTCCTGTGTTCTCTCTATATTTTTCCTTTGTTTATTCACTTGAGCTTTCACAGGTGACTTTGTCATAGTTTCCTCAGTACGAGGACACCTTTTACAGATTCCAGTGGGGTCCAGAAGTTTACATCACAGAAATGTAAGGAAAATTTAAGATTTCAGTTAAAGTTTGAGATTTTCATGGCATTGTGGGTAAAAACAATCTCATGGAATCCACGCAAATCACCCCATCCTGTTTTCCCCTAGGTATCTAGTTTTAAAAAATGCACAGGTTTGCTAGGTTTCCCTAGGTGCCGTCTGAGTTAGGGCTTATAAATCCACAGCTACCCACTTTGGAAAAAACGGGTCGCTATTGAGTGGAAAAATGTGATAATCCATAATGCATTTTTTGGCCGTTTCCTGTCACTGGCATTAAGCCTACACACACAAGTACAATTTCTATTGGAAAACATAGGGGAATGCTGGGTAGAAGGGTGTTTGTGACTCGCCAAAGATTCCAGAACTTTCCATCACAGAAATGCGAGGTAAATGTGTTTTTTAGTTAAAGTTTGAGGTTTGTGAAGAAATCTGAGTAAAACATTCTGTCTAGAGCCACACAAGTCACCACGTCCTGGTTTCCCCTAGGTGTCTAGTTTTTAAAAATGTACTGGTTTGCCATGTTTCCCTGGGTACCAGCTAAGCTAGGGACCACAATCCACAGCTACCTACTTTGCAAAAATAGGTCAGTTTTTAGTAGAAAAATGTGAAGTATCTATGTTGCGTTTTGGGTTGTTTCCTGCTGCGGGAACTAAGCTTACCCACACAAGTGAGGTACCATTTTTATCAGAATACTTAGGAGAATGCTGGGTAGAAGGAAGTTTGTTGCTCCCTGCAGATTCCAGAACTTTCCATCACAGAAATTTGAGGAAAATGTTTTTTAGTCAAAGGTTGAGGTTTGCAAAGGATTCTGGGTAAAACAACCTGGTGAGAGCCACACAAGTCACCCCATACTGGTTTCACCTAGGTGTCTAGTTTCAAAATTGTACAGGTTTGTTAGGTTTCCCTAGGTCCCGGCTTAGCTTGGCCTCAAAAGGCATAGCTACCCACTTTGCAAAAAACGTGGTCAGTTTTGAGTGGAAAAATGTGATGTGTCCACGTCACACTTTAGGCCGTTTCCTGTTGCGGGCACTAGGCCTACCTACACAAGTGAGGTAGCATTTGTATCGGAAGACTTAGAGCAATGTGGGATGGAAGGAAGCTGTGGCTCCCCACAGATTTTTATCAGAAGACACGTGGATGCATAGAATAGTAGAATATTGGTTATTACCAATTGCATTTTTGCTGCATTTGTGCCTTCCACATGTAAGCCAGTGTGTAAGAAAGAAGGCATTTTGAAAAATACCCTCTAAATCATATGCTCGTACAAGGGCCACAAATTTAGAGATGTACAAATAACCATGGCTCCTAAACTCCATATCTTGTGCCCATTAAAAAAATACATAGGTTTCCTTGATAACCATTATTCACTCTACATCTTTTACCATAATAATTGTTCTATACTCTTTACGCAATGAAAAACCATTGTATGAGGTACCTGAGTTTTGGCTCTGGGTACCTTGGGTTCTTAGAGAACTTACAAACCCTATATATTCCCACAACCAAACAGTCTAGCAAATGTAAAGGTACATTGCTTTTGTAAATCTGCCATAGTGACAAACATTTACAGATGAAAACATTGTCCCAAGTGGCTGCATTCTCCTACTTATTTTCAATATTTCTTATTTCAACTGTTAGTGTCTTTAAGAAAACCTTGAGGGACCTACACATATAACACCTTGCTTCAGTTGGAATATTGTCTACTTTTCAGAAACATATAACTTTTTTGATCACCCATTGGTTTCACTCTGGTTTCCACCACAACCTGAAAAAAGATTGAAAACACAAAAACATGAAAAATGGGCTACCTTTTGAAAAATGCCAAAACTGTGGTAACAAGTTATGTTTTTTGATTCAGCTTTGCGTTTTCCTGAAAGCTGGGAAGATGATGACATTAGCACAGCAAACCGTTTGTTGATGCCATTTGCAAGAAAAAAAAAGACACACACTTTTATCCAGAGTACATTTTCAATTTGTTTACAAAAAACCCAAAACATAATTGTGTTTTGCCCGTTTCTCAGTCCCCTCCAGGGGAATCCACATATTTTGTGTACCTTTAGAATCCACAAGATGTTGGAAAAGAAGGATGTAAATTTGGCATGGATACCTTATGTGGACAAAAGTTTATGGGGGCCTAAGCACAAATTACCCCAAATAGCCAAAAGGAGCTCTGTACGGGGGTGAGGGGAAGGGGGAGGGGAGTTAGGACAGCAGTTAAGGGGTTAATGTTGTTGGTGTTAGTAACGTTTTTATTACTTATTTGTATTTATAAAGCACACACCACTATTTATTTGTCTCTAGGGAAGAGAATCAATAAAATAATTGATAACCAAATGTGTCCTACCGCCAAAGAAGTCATTATGGAAATCATAAGTAGTTTCATTGCTCATAAATGATGGACATATAGCTAACACAGACCGTATGTTAAATACAGTATGGGAAAGCTTTGAATGTTGCAACCCTAAAATACAGTAGTCCTAGGTTTTATATTATGAACTCTTTGGTAAATGCAAAAGGAACAGATTGTTTATTGTGAATGCTGTAACAAATTAAATAGGCAGGGGGCTAACTTTGTGAACTCTCTGAGAAATACAATAGGAATAGGCTTTTTATTATGAACTCGTTGCCAAACACATAGGAAGGGGTCTGTACGTGGTTTAACCGTGTATATAACACTGAGAGACATTCTTACATAGTTTTTAGTTAAAGAGAGGCTAGCAAGGTTTGTTTTTAATTGTGCATATTTCTAGTTTTATGTTTTGTATTTAGTTGCAAGCTTTTGTTTTTTAAAAGGAAGGCACTGGTGATTTATTAACTGTTATTGTTTGATTTGGGGATTTCTGAGTTTCTAATATATATAGGAGTGTTCTTGGTGCTCAGAGTGGCTGTAGTCGAAGGTGGCCTCAGGACTTGGGTTCTTCTTCTTTGTTGAATATCTTCTTTAATAGCATTTGATTGGACAGCAGTTGAGTTTGCACACCTGTGACATTCTTCTTTTGCTTGTAACTGATAGAGACAATGACTCTTTGTCAAATGCTGTAGTAAGGGGTTTTGTCTGATGTAACCTCATGACAAGTACAGTAGGAATGGTTTTACATTGAGAATTCCGACCAATGCAATAAAAAGAGGTTGAACTTGTGAGCTCTGGCACATTCAGTAAGAAGTGGTTTTAGATTGCAAACTTTGAAAAATACAATAGAGAAAGATTTTACATTTTGAAATACAAGCCAGCTGCCATAGGTGCTGGATTTACAATGTTTACATTGACAAACCTTCTTACACGTGTCTCTAGTTCAGGGGGGGGGATAAAAAGGCTGGGGTTCTACTGTACATTTAGAATTTTATGTTTGGTATTCAGCTGTGTGTGAAATCAACTACTTTTTCTTTGTGAAACAAAAGCAATGGTTTGATATCGATTTGTTATGTGTTATTGTGTACTTTGCTTTGGTCTGAGTTTCTAGCACACCACCTCCAGGCGTTAGCCTTGGACTGTTTTCCCTCACTTACCTAGGGGGCAATGGCAAGAGGAGTGGACTTAGTGCTAATTTTAGGTCATGTAGTAAGGAGGCTTCAGGGCTCCACCCCTTATTCAATTGAGTTGCCTTTGTGTTAGCTGACCTTGAAGTAATTTCATTGCGCATAACTCAGAGGCATTGTTAATGCAGATGCCATATTGAAATTCCCTTTGTATGGCATAACCCCATGCCAAATGCAGTAGGAAGTGCTTTTTCATTGTGAACCCTATGTAAATGTTAAAGGAAGCAGTTTTACACTGTGAGCACTCTGACATACTCAATAGTAAGGAGTTTTACATTGACAAGTATTAGGGCAAGGGAAGTCTGTTTTTCATTAGGCATAGTTGTAACTTTGTGTTTAGTATTTAGTTGTGTTTGAAATCAAAGTAGTTTTAGGCCTCACTAAAGACAGCTTTACTTGTCTTTCAGTGCTTTTCTAACCACAAAAGGAGCTTTAAAATGCAGTACTGAGACAGGGGCTTTGTTTGTGTCCCTAATCTGATCTTTGTCTTTAAATGTATTTGATTGGTCAGTGATTGCGTTATTCTTCTTTTTAAGTGGTTCCTTTGCAATGCACAGTGAAGCGCCCATATACTTCATTGGAATCACATTGAATCATTATATATTTTCCTCTGGCTACTTAAACAGACTGTTTTTAATATTACAATGTATTGCTTGCAATTTAGTGAGAACAAGTTTTCGTGCTGCAAGGGCCAGCAGCAGCAAGGCTAGCTCTGTATGCTTTACAGGGAATTCATTATATTCAAGGTAGTCTCTGTATTTGAGCGTAATATTGGCGGCAATGTCACATATTTTGTTTGTTGTTGTTTTGATTGTCTATTGTCAAAAGTGTTGGTGTTAGACCTGTCCTCCTTATGGTGAACTACCCCCACATTTTAGCTTGCTTCCCTCCACTTTTAGCTGTATAATTGTGTTGGCCTTACGACACTGAGGCCTTCGCCACTACTAACCATTGCTAAAGGGCATGTGCTTCTCTCCCAAATGTGTTGAAGCTGGTATATACCTGATTAGCATATTTAGTTTACCAGTAAGGCCCATTGTAAAGTGGTATACCATGCACCCAGGGCCGGTATACTAAATGCTACAAGTGGGCCTGCAACACTGGTTGTGCCACCCACACATGTAGCCTTTTAAACTTGTACAAACATGCCATTGTAGGGCCTGTATGTGCAGTTTACTACCACTTCAACTTGGCATTAAAAGTATTTGCCAAGCCTTACACTTTCCTTTTTATTACACATGTCACCCCTAAGGTATGCCCTAAGTAACCCCAAAGGCAGGCTGTTGTGTAACTAAAAGACAGGACATGTACTTTTAAGTTTTACATGTGCTGGCAGTGACAAACAGCTACATTAGTTTTTCACTGCTGTGAGGCCTACTCCTTCCATAGGCTAGCATTGGGGATTCCTTAAAATACATTTGAAGATATAATTCCTGATTGGAAAAGAGTAGCAACTTAATATTTATTATCTTTGGAATGGCTGTGATAAATCCTGTTTATTGGTAAAGTTGGATTTGATATTACTATTTCAGAAATGCCACTTTTAGAAAGTGAACATTTCTCTGCTCTTAACTTTGCTCTGTGTGCCTCCAATACACATCTGGGCTGGGTGACAGCTACACTTTATGGATTCCCTCCAGACAGCCACAAACACAGGATGGGCTGGGTGATATGTTTTGTGATAGCCTTCCTGGGCAGGAAAGGGGTGAGGTGGCTCACACCTACATCTGAATAGGTTGTGTACTGCCCTCACACAAATGACTGATTTACCCCCTACTGGTAGTCTGGAGCCAGGGCTGGGGTGAAAGGGACCCTTGTGCACTTCAGAGAGTTCCTTTGAAGTCACCCCCTACATCCAAGGCACTTTCGGGTATAAGTACCAGGGTTCTGGCGCTATCAAATAAGTACACTACTAGACCTAGGAAGAACTCTTCCGGAGTAAAGACTGATGTGTTGAAAGGATTTCCACTGTGCTGTGACTGACCTCTCTGAGGAACTGCTTATGTGCTTTGCTGAGCTGCCCTGCTGACTGCCGAGCTCTGCCCTGCTAAGTGCAAGGACTAGACCCTATAACTTGAACACAGAATGACTCCAAAGGCTTGCTGGCCTGCCTACTGTTTTCTGAAGGCTCTACCCTTGCATGAGGCGCCCCTCCAGTCCTGAGCCTCAGAAGTGGGTTCTGCTGCTGATTTCTCCAAAAACGGACGCATTGCCTCAACTGCATGAGAATTTCCACCGCCCTGCCACTCCAACGCAGAGGCTGTTCAGCGACGAAGAATCCACAGCTTGCGCAGCTCGCTGACTATGCAGAGGCAGCTCGACTACAAGCTTTGCGTTCAATTCAACAGAGCTTGACGACGATACAGGACCCTCATTGCATGGTTTGAATATGACAGAATAGACTCTCAACATCAACAAAAGCTCCATCCAGGTAGTTCTTCAGCAGGACGTGTTGGTGTCCTGTAGCCAGCCTGCCCCCCCATTGAGGTTGGCCTGAACTTTGACTTTGCACCTGTCCCTTGTGACCTCAAGTAACATTTTGACTGCTAATGACTTCTATGCATTATTTGTGGTTTATTCTTTCAAAATTCATATCTTGACTCCTACGTCTTGTATTTTTGTTATTTTGGTCTTGTTTTACTCAGATAAAAATTGTCTATCTTTCTAAAACTGTGTGGTGTCGTTTTTGTGGTATTTTTATTGAGTTACTGTAAGTTAAGTGTTACATTCTTTACACATTGCCTCTTAAGTTAAGCCTCACCACTCTGTGTCAAGCTACCAGATGGTGAGCACAAGTTAATTTAGGGTTTGTATCTGACTTACCCTGACTAGGGAAGTGGTACTTTCTTGGACAGGGTACAAACCTCAGCCAAATAGAGACTCTATTTCTAACAGTTGGTCATATTTTAACCCATTGGATTATGAAGGGGATTCCCTCATGTTAGATGGGCACAATGTCAACATGACACACATGCTATTTTAGGGGGTGAGATTACCTTCACATTCGTGATTCACCAGAAGCCCTTGAGAATCTCTGGAAGCTTGTATACCATATAAGCCCACAGCCCCTACAGTTCTGTCTTAAAACTGTAAACAAATGTCAATAGTTACACCGTCTTTGTAGAAACTCTTGAAATGATGCCTTAGTTTTAGATAAAGTGGTACAAAAGGGGGTGGTGATGGACGGAGCATCTGAACCAATCAAATACTCACACCCAGTCAACAGATCTGAACGGTGATGGATTAAGCCCAGATCTGTTGACTGGGTGTGAGTGTTTGATTGGTTCAGATGCTCCGTCCATCACCACCCGATTTTGTACTGCTTAGTTTTAGATAAGCAAAAATATTTATTTGAGTTTTTTCATGGATCCAAGACTGGCTAAAAGAGGAGTTTCACCTAAAACAATGTTTCTGGACAAAGGACTAGCACGGGCAGTTAGGTGTGTTTTTCACCTTTCTCAACCCTGATTGGGACAACATTGAAATTTTAAGCAAAAATACCTTGTTGTTGTTCTTTTACAGTTGTAATCAAAGAGCATTGTGGCTGTGAATTTTCTCCTTACGTCAAATTTGCCAGCTGTTTACAAAGTGTGATCACAGTGTTTGAGTATGAATGTATATGAGCTACATAATGAAGGGACTCTGGTGCGAATTAAAAACCTGCACTCCCTTCATTACAAAACAACAAGTGGGGTCTGACTTAAGCAGGACAAATGTTAAACAGACTTTAAGTCCATGCATTTATTGAACATGCATTGGTAAAAACAATATGTTTTGCCTATGCTGGAGTTATTGGCAATGTGTTTTAGACATGTTGTACACCAGTGTGGCTTCTGTTCAGCATGGCTAAAAGTTTGTGGGGTGGTGTGGGGTGGGGTAAAGTGAAGTCAGGTTGAACGGGGTACAGAGGAGTTGGGTAGATTGGAGTAGAGTTGAGTGGTGTAAAGTCGGGTAGATTGTAGTGGGGTAGATTGGGTAGATTCTAGTGAAGTACAGTGGGGTAGATTGGAGTGGAGCAGAGTGGAGTAGATTGATGTTGAGGGGGGTAGATTGGAGTGGAGTGGAGTGGAGTGGGGTGGGGTGGGGTAGATTGGAGTGGGTGAGTGGGGTAGTTTGTTGTGGTAACTTAAAGTGGGGTAGGCTGACTTGGGATACCCTGGGGTGGATTGGGTAGAATGGGGCATATTGGGATAGATTGGAGTGGAATGGGGTAGATTGAGGAAGAGTGGGGTGCATTGGGGTAGATTGGAGTGGAGTGAATTGGGATATATTGGAGTTGAATGGGGTATATTGGAGTGCAATGGTGTGGAGTGGGGTGAGGTAAATTGGAGTGGAGTAGATTGAAGTGGGGTAGATTTTGATGGATTGGAGTGGGGTAGACTGGGGGAAATTGGAATGGGGTAGTTTGGGGTAGAGTGAGGTAGACTGGAAAGGTTAAGTGTGTGGTAGATTGTACAGAAGTAGAATGGAGTAGATTGGAGTGGAAATTGGAGTGGAGTGAGGTAGATTGTGGAAGAGTAGAGTGGGATAGATTTGAGTGAAGTCGTGTAGATTGTAGTGGTAATAGAGTGGGGTGATTTGGAGTGGAGTGGGGTAAATTGTGGAAGAGTGGAGTGGGATACAGTTGAGTGGAGTGGTGTAGATTGTAGTGGAGTGGGGTAAATTGGAGTGGAGTGAGGTACATTGGGTGAATTAGTTGGGTAGAATGGAATGGAGTGAAATAGGAGGGGTAGATTATAGTGGAGCTGATAGAGTGTGGATTGTATTGGGGTAGGTTGTGGTTGAGTAGAGTGGGGTCGATTGGGATGGAAGGGAGTGTGTAGATTGAGTAAGAGTGGATTGGGGTAGAGCTGAGGGGAGTGTGGTAGATTGGAGCACAGGGTTGTTGATTTGAGTGGAGTGGGATAGATTGGAGTGGAGAGACGCAGATTAGGGTGGAGTGGGGTAGATCATGGTGGAGTTAAATTGAGTAGATTTCTGTGATGTAGATTGGTGGATAAGAGTAGTGTAGATTGGAGTGGTGTGGGGTAGATTGGAATGAGGTAGATTGGGAGGGGCTGTGGTGGATTGGAGTGGGGTAGATTGGGGTAAAGTGGGGTAGATTGGAGTGGAGTAGATTGGGTGGAGTATATTGGGGTAGATTTCAGTGGAGTTGATTGGGGTGGGGTAGATTGGAGTAAAATACATGTGTGTGGGGTGGGTGGATTGGGGAGGAGTGTATTAGAGTGGAGTGTGGTAGATTGAAGTGAAGTGGAGTGGGCTAGATTGGGGTAGAGTGGAGTGTGATATATTGGGGTAGAGTGCTTTTGATTGGAGTGGCGTAGGGTAGATTGGGTGGATTGGGGTGGGGTAGATTGGATTCGTTTGGAAATGGGTAAATTGGCATAGAGTGGAGTGGGGGTAGATTGGAGTAGACTAGATCATCGTGGAGTGGTTTGGGGTAGGCTGGAGTGGGCAACAATGCAGTTAGAGTGGACTGGAGTGGGGTAGATTGGGGTAGAGTGGAGTGGAGTTGTGGTAGATTTGGGTAGATTGGTGTGGTATAAGGTAGTTTGGGGCGGGGTGGGGTGTCTTGAGGTGGGGAAGATTGGAGTAGGGCGGATTTGGGTGGATTTTGGGTATATTGAATTAGAATGGATTGGTGTGGAGTAGGGTAGATTGAAGTGGAGTGGCATAGTATGAAGTATGCATTGTGTGGTAGATCACTGTCATCACAGACAACACATTTTCAATTGCAATGACCATTACATTTTCAGAGACATACAGTTTTAAATTAATGTGTAGAAATGTCATCACCTAATGAATTGATGTGTTTTGATCATTAATATTCAAATGCTTGTTTCCAACACGCTGCAGAATTACCCAAACAAATGTGCTTCATTTGCAGTTTTGCAATTCTGATATACTTTGAATATATATCCGTGCAGTTCATTTTTGTCCTATGCTACATAAAATAACACCCTACATCCGCTGCTCACATGCCTACTCGCAGAATTGTCACATGAATTCTCTCACTTTGAAGTCAAAGAAATAAAAGTAAACATCCCCTTGAAGATGGAACTTGCCATTTGGCCTCTGCCTTTTAACTCACAGCAAATGTGACAAGTTAAGATTAAGATTTAAAGGCTTGTTTACAGTAAGCGAGTAGTCGGAAGGATACAGTAAACAAGAGATGTTCTTGGGAGGGATGAACCAAGCTGGACAGCCTAAAGCAAATAAAGCCAGCAAATAGAAAGCAAGCAACTGTGTGTTACAAACCACAAAGCCAATAGTAGGCACTGGGCAAAATGCCTTACTAGGGAAGTTTCTGAATGCCCACAAGAAGTCACAAACAAACTAGAGCTTCGACCTAAAAATAACTACTTGGACAGCTTGTACAACAAACTGAATTGCCAGATAATACACTGTTATGTGGTATTGTCACAGTAGATTCAGTTCTAAACGCTTTGACTAATGGGTCTGACTATTATAAAGGGATGCAAATTTGAGCTAGCCCTGTAGAAATTAAAGTGCATGAGATGCAGGTCACACGCAGATGTCTGCAGTCACCAAGAAACCTTGCCATTTTAATCAAACGTAATGACACTCATTTAACCTGCATTGGAAAGATGAAAGTCGGACTCACTGCCACCCTGGGGAGCTTTTACAGTTTTCACTGTTATTTTGAAAGTTTAAAGCTGGATTTTACTCCCTAACATAACCCGAGCTGCTAGCGTGAAAATGTAGACCCATGCTTTCAAATGGTTTGGAAAAGTGTTTAGGGAATTTAGTGGCATAGCACTATATCATTATTATCAGTTCCAATGAAGTGGCACAGGCCAGAAGCAAATAAGGGCAATTGCACTGATTCTGTGCAAAGGAAGCTGCTTCTTGTATACAGATAGCAAGTCTCCTCCCCTCAAACAAGGCTGACTCTGGTTCAGCTTGGAAACTAACTACAGGGGCTTAGCTTCATGGGGGGTGTTTGGAGTATGACACCCACCAAATCAATGCATTCTTGGCTTGGCAGTTGGGTCTTGTAGTCCTGAGTCAGGTCTGCTACATCTGTGCCCATTCTTCTTGTCATTACCTATTTCACTAAGAGGTTTAAATTTGTTATTTTTTGGGATCAGAAACTTAAATATGGATTGTGACCAGTTTACCAAACAAGCACTGCTTAGGTGAATGAGTTTCATCTATTAAAGGTCTATTGGCTTTGTCAATTTTTTTTTACATGCTGCACAGTAACATTATCTGCTGTGCAACATGGCTTAAGGTAAAAAAAAAAGTCTATGATGCGGACCGCTTGATTGCGTCGCATCTCTTTTTTCCTTTAAGCCATGTTACAAAGCAGCCCACGCTGCTGAGCAATATATCTTAAAACAGCGTGGGGGCTTGAAGGGAGCAACACAAGTGAGGAGAGCGTGGAACAAAGAACAGACAAGAAGAAAAGGATAGGGTGTGGTAAACAGAATGGACAGTGGGAGTGGGTGGTGGGTGGTGGAAACAAAATGGACAGTGAGAGGATGGTGGAAAAACCGAACAGACAGTGGAAGGAAGGGTGAAGGGAGCGGGGGCGGGGACAGCAGACACACACACACTTTATAAGAGTGCATGTACAAAAGTAAAATAAGTGTGACTGCAGGAGCCTGAGGCCAGTGGAAGAACACAGGCTGCAGACAAGAAGCTGTACTTGGTCTATGCTCCATGGTAAAAACACACAGAGAAGCCCCACGAGGAAGCTTAGGTGACAAGGAGGCTCTGACCAATAAGAAGCAAGGAAAATAGAGTGACATCGGAGCCACCAACGCTAGCTAATACGGGCCCACCACCGCAATTTTCAAAACCAATAGCCGGTTCTGGATCAAGGCACTGAGCAGAGTCTTTTATTACATTCTCTTTACTGGTTTGGGCCGTCCATCTTCTCAGAGGTTGTACATCGTACCTATACACAAAAAAGGAAGCAAGGATGACCTGGCAAACTGCAGACTGATAGCAATGCCTGTTGTTGAGGCCAAATTATTTGCCTCATTGATTTTGCAAGACCTACAAGATCTGGCAACCCAGGCAAATTTGATACCATATTTCCAGACTGACCTCCGGAAAAATCCTAGCACTATTGATAATATAGTGGCTCTCGCCCATATAGTCCACAAAACTCCTGCCAGTAAGCAGGCCTTAAATGTGTGCTTTGTTGAATATTGACGGAGCCGCCTATGGCACAAACTGAGAAGCTGGGTGCTTCCAGCAAAGATTTAAAAACATTTCATCGCCCTGTAATCCAACAACTGGGTTCAAGTAAAACTCTCTGACTGCACCCTGTCTAATAGAGTACACCTTATAAAGAGGCTAAAACAAGGATATATGTTGGCGGCCATCCATTTTAACGTATTTATCTCCAACATGAAACCTGCTGTGAAAAATCCTTTAATCACAAAGCAAAACGCCAGTCAAGAGCCAAAATAACGAAATACAATACTTGCACATACAGCACAGGAAGGTACCCAACTAAAAGCCCTGAAGAAAAGCCCGATAAATGAGATACGGGCTTGGAAACGCGTCGGCTTTGGCACATTCGTCGTAAATACGAATGCTCTTTCCACAAAAGGCCCTAGAAAATCCTTTTAAATGCAATAGATGAAAAAAATGCATATCAACCTTTCTGCCTTTGCGTGACCAGTCCTAGACTAGACAGAATCAGGATAACGTAGGTCTGGGAGTAGAAGTAGTTGGTAGGGTACAAATTTGAAGTTTTGTAAAAATGTCTTGTGGTAAATGTATTGTCTAACTGATAATTGTATTTCAATTGTGTATTGTAAAAAGTGTTTATAGTAGATGTAAATATTTATGTTTTTGTATGGCAGTGAAAAAACCTCAGACTGTTTTCAGAAATCTTGAAAAAAAAGTGATGTAACTTGTATTACTAAAAAAAAAGGATATACATCACCCAAGGATTAATTACCTTAGGGTGATATTCTGCACAAAAATAAAAAAAAGGGGCAGAACTAAACAGTGACCGGGTTCCTTATTTTCTAATGTTCCTTATTTTCTAATGTTTGTGAAAAATCCTTAAGCATGCCCCCCAAAGTTAAACCGCCACCAATTTTACATTATGTAGTACACAGATTTCACAGTATTATTGAACTGCTCGGTGCTTGGCCTTCGATAATGACTCAAAAATGTGGCCTCCTACTAAATGGCCAAAGATTTAGAAATAAACAGTGAAGAACAAACATTATCAGTTTTACTTGGATCCGTAAGAGGCACTCCTGGACCTGGAAATTAGGGCAATATGTAGTCTCCAGCGACAACTCCTATAAATAATGACATTGAATTTGAGGCTTTGGCATATCCAAACTTCACATGAAAGCTCACCCAATGAGGGCTACAGGGATTGCAGCTGCACAGTGTAAAGTGACAAATGCTCACACAGGTCCCCCCACAACCTTTATTGCAGCCCATCAATGCTAAGCTCTTGCCCTCGCTAGTTTACAGCCTTGAAACTTTTCTGGATAGGTTCGGAGGATGGCTAAGTCTAAATCAATCAACGCTATTCAAATCAATCTTCAGACCCCCAAATGTCATCAGGGAAGCTCAGATCTGTCTCGAATTAGGCCCTTGGTGATCTCCAAATGGTCCAACTTTGATCATTGAACATCTCCAATGGCTGCTTTAAATTCCTCTTGAGAAGATCAATGAAATTCCAGCCAACAATAAATTACCAGCTTTTGTTTCAAGCCAAGACCCACCATCAATTCATAATACCTACCTATGCTTATCCGAAGCCTCAACATTATTTATCGCCCTCCCTGTCTAAGACGACCAAACAAAAATTCTTAAGACATCACCTGTGCTATTTGATATAGGGGAAGTAGCTCAAAGACGGCAAAACATGCCCACCAAGATACCTCCTGTTGTTCTGCCCTTATCCGAAAGAATACTTAGCCCTTGTCCTGTGTACGTGCTTGACATTTGAGTTTGAAAGTTAGGCTGCTGCTATACCCATTATTCAGAGTTGAACATTTGGTCACCCCAGGAGGCAATGAAGCACAGCTTCCAGTGAAAAGACTGCAGACTTATGGTAAGATTTCTCAAGTTTATGAAAAAAGTTGCAGAGACGGCCACCTAACAACTAAAGGCATGCAGCTTGCCTCCATGAACAACAAACAGTAGGACCTTCACTATGCACATAGAACATCTTTACAGTTGCCTATATAAGTTGATGGAGATATTTTAATCAAATTCTTTTGTATCTCGCTACTGAGCCTTGCTGCTATCAGGACAAAACTAGCTGCTGAAGCTGACAGCCCGCCCCTAGGAAGCATAACGAAGTGCTGGCATTTCCTACATTTCACTTTTCCACAGTTGTCCATTTAACTTGATGTAGAATGTTTTACATTTAAAATTCTTGTAAACTTACTGCACTGAGCACTGCTGCTATTAGATAAAAATTCTGTTTTAATATTTTATCTATTTTTCTTCTGTGATATATTAACTCTGTGTTGTATTTTTTTCTATGAAGGAACTGGTTGGGTTTAACTATATTCGAATGATTTTAATTTCCTATCAAATAAAATATTTAGATTTGATTTCGTAAGTAATAGATGGGCTATAAGCCCATCTTAAGATGATTTTTTTGTTCACAAGGCAAACCCTGAAAAGTAGCGAATCTACCCCGCATTGCAGTACTCCTTGAATGGATGCAAATAAACTACTTTTTAGAATTCACAAGCATTTGCAGCAGTAGGCTTGAAAAGCTATGCTAGTCTCAGGTTTCCAAGCACAATATTAGGAATCAAAAACCCAAAAGGGGATGGGACGAATGCTTGCAAAAAGTCTAACCACTGGCAATTTCACGGGCAATGCCTCTGTGCTTCTCCAGAGAGATGGCCTGATTTAGGGTTTGGAAGAAGGAGTGAATGAAAACAGGATGGGGAAGAATTTTACTGCCTTTACTTCTCCTGTCAAATGTAGAGATGGTTTGTGAATGTGTTGGGAGCATATAGTGGATGTGGTAGATGGTGTATGCTGCACATTTCTATCTGTTTCACTCAAGAATTTCTGAAAAACAAATGCCAGTAGCATCAAACTGCAAACCTCGAGGACCCGGACCACAAACTCAGATGTTTCCACGCTCTATATACATTATCAGTCTCTCAAGGGTCAAGAATCACCAAGTCCTGAGGTTGGGTCCTGATTCGGGAAGCACCTTGAGAGATAAAAGCAGTATCCAGAAAATGGAGATGCAGGGTGTAAGAAAGTTCCCTTTTTGACATGGTCACCCCCCCCCCCCATTTTTGCCTGGTATTTGATGTGAGTTCAACTGGAAGTGCACTGGGTTTCTTCTAACCAGGGCCACAGTGCCAGATCTCTTTCCCAAAAACATGGCTTAAATGATACCTTAAGTATCCTCTGTAAGTACCTAGTAAATGGTACCCCTGGTACTTAGGGTCTGAGGTACTAAAGTGGACCCCCAAGGGTTGCAGCACAAATCGTGCCACAATAAGGGAACTCTCACCGAGCTCATGCAAACTGCAACTTCAGTCTTCATGTGCAGACAAAAGTGAAAACACGACATGCGAGCACTGCATTCAGTATAAGTAAGTCACCCCTACAGCAGGTCTTACCGCCCTAAGGCTGGGTGCACTGTGCTACATGAGCACTATTCCCCAATACTGGTCCGTTCTATTACTGCTAGTAGAAGTGATCTGGTAAGCCATTTTAAAAGTATTGAAAATGAATTAACCAAAAATAGGGATGTTTGGTATCAAACATCTCGTATTAATAAACCCACACTGATGCCAGTGTCGGATTTAGTAATACATGCACCCAGAGTACCCTAAACTTCTACCAGTTAGCTCTGTGCTTACTGACTGTTTTTCACCAGCCTGCCACCAGAAATGTGCTTTTGACCCCAAGGGTGAAGGGCCTTTGCTCTCAGGGGGCCATCCACCAAGCCTACTCAGGCTGATGATGACCTGTGGTTTAGCATTCCAGGGCCGGGGAGCTTCAAAGAGGCTGATCGCCTTTGGTATGCGAATCTGGCTTCGCTCACAAGAGAGGAAAATTACCCCCTTTGCCCGAAAGCCCTTTGGCACCAGGACAGGGGAAGGGGGGTGAATAGCTGGGCAAGACACGTGTTTCCACCCTCAGGTGAGTAGACCCCCTGAACTGGGCTACCTCAAGTGTATGTGACTTTTCAGAAGTGACCATCTTGATTATGGCAAATTTAGGGTCTGTGGGACAGGATTATACCCACTTCTCCCAGGAAGTGATCATATAGGAGGCGTAGTGATCCCAGGGGTAAGTAGTCCATTGGCTACTACCCTACAGTTCCCTAAATTCAATATTTAGAGGAGTCATAGCACCAGGAAATCAGAACCTGCTGACCAAAAGAGGAAGGGCTGAAAAGCCAACAAAGCAAAAACTGCAGAAGAAGCAACTGACTTGGCACCAGCCGTGCCGGCTCATGAACCTATTCTTGACGATGGCGCAAAACTCATCTCGCCCTGAAAGCTGCTGATCCTCCAAAGCCTGGGAGGACTGCCAGTACTTCTCTAAAGACTCAGGAACTCCTGTGAAACAGCGGAGCGGTTCCCCTGCATCACAGGTACCAAAGACTGCGCTGTGAGGCTCTAAGACCATAGAACTCGGACACCGGAAAGCACCTCTTCACCGGAGCCGCCTAACCGGAGCTGAAGTGGGCCAACGGTGCCAACATGGTTCCCAGATCCAGATGACCTATGAAGAAGAGCAGTGAAAGCAGAAGATTGAAGAAGAGCAACTGACTTGGCACAAGTCCTGCCAGCATGTCTGCTTTTCCCAATTGAAACTGCGCCAAAGACGTCTCATCCTGCCGCTGTTGTGCCGTCAGAGCTTGCGAGGACTTCCTGCTTTCAGTAAAGGCTCAAGAACTCCTGTGGAGCAGCAAAGTTGCTTCCTTGTATCCTGCAGGCACCCCAAAGAAGACTGTGCGTGCTCCTGACCGCAAAAAAACAATGCCACAAAATACCACTGCACTGGTGCTTCCTAACCCTTGCTGAAGTGGGCCAACGGTGTCAGCATGGTCCCCCAGCCCTCCAGAGACCAGGCACACCTTGGACAAGCCCACTTTGCAGTTCCTGATTCCACCTGCAGCCACTGTTTTCAGGCTGCCTCTACTGCGAGTGCTCCCGGTAATGAAAATCGAACACCTAAAGGCACCTCTGCATCCGTCGCTCCTGGCCCTTGGAGCAGAGGACCATAGGCGTTCCCACGTCCCAGAGCATCACAAGAGTTGAGTTTTGGTTCAGCCTGACTGGTCCCCCAGTCCAAGCCTGTAGCCTCTTTTCTGATGGACCGATCTCCGTAGACTTGAATGGGGCACCTGACATTGTAAGGTACCTGTGCCCCAGTACTGCCTGAAGTGAATTTTCTGTTCTGCTTTGGACCTTGTCCCACACTCATCTTATGTCCAGAAGATTGTTTCTTTAAGACGCTGTGAGTGCCCAAATGCAATTCATGTTTTTCCTCCAGAGGTTAACATTGCCACAAAGTTCTTCAATTATAATTTAAAGTATCCAAAAACCTTTTTATTTCAATCCTATTTTTTTTTAAGTACTTACCTGGCTTTGATGATCTTGGTGCCTGAAATATATAAAGATAAGTGTAATTGTCATAAATTGGTGTGGATCTCCTTATTGAGTCATGTGTGCAATTTGTTGGCTGTGTGTGCAGCAGATGTCTAACACTCCTCTCTGAGAAGCCTATAAGGCTGCTCAACCACACTACCCCTCAGAAAATCAACTTGGGATTGCTATGTCAAACCCCTGTCCACTAGTGAGGGAATACCCGGACTCTTTGCAAGGTATACCTCTTTTTGGTATACCATATAAAAAACCGTCTTCCTACACCTGGTATATTTCAAGACACCAAGGAGAGCAAGGGCAGCACCCATGGAATGTATTTCTTTTTCTTTTTTTGGAACATTACAACATATCAAGATAATTCCATTACAGAACTTTGCAATGCACTAGGATGCACCCTTTTTGTTTGAATCTATGTTTGTTCCAACTTTGTGATAATTAGGTTTCCATGACAAGCAATCAGATTTTCGGACGTGGGCTCCCACAGGTCTGAGAAGGAGGCATATGAGGTGAAGATGAAAAAGGGTCAGGGCAAACGTGACAGCAAGACGAGTGTGTTTGAAGGGAGGAATTGTATTTTCTAGTGCAATGTGGAATTCTGCCAGGCATGCATTGTAGACAGACTGTATGTTTGAAGTGCAGAAGTAGGTTAATGTCAAAATGATTGTCAAGTGAGAGTTACAATTCGAGACTGGAACTTGCAGGGTAGGTAGTAAAATCCATGGCTTTCCATCCAAATACGAGCAAATGCTGCTTCTTCACTTCAAACTGAAGCTATTCACTTCTTTCTCTACAGATGTTTGGATCATGCTATACTTCATCCCCTTCTAGAAAAATGAAAGACTCATATTTTCATATCATTGTTTATTTGTATATTACTTTAATAGCTGCATTTGTAGATGCCACATTGAGGCTTCCCTCAAAATCTCTGTGCTTTGAGTCTGCCAAGTGCAGGAGGAAAACTGCTAAATCAACAAAGTCTAGAAATCCTGTTGCAAATAGCAAAATGGCCTCACATAACAGGGTTGGCAATGACGATTTGTTTCAAGGTTCCGCTGTGGCAAATGAAAATACTTGGCACAAACTGAGTAAAGGCATAGGTGATCTTTTGGACTCCAAATTTCGCCCCATGCTTGAATAATAAGCAATAATCGAAGCTGAACTGGTGAAGCCCTTGGATTTCAGGACTTCCGTTTGTACCCAGTATTTGACTTCTGATTTACCCCTACTACATCTGCCCAGAGCATGGACGTTCATCATCCACATGTAAAATTGCTTGTAAACCAACCTGTAAACCAACCGGTAACCCGTTCTCCAAACCAGGCCCCTTTACCTGTGATTGTTCTCCCCCCCCTTGTGTTGTTGCTTTGACTAATGTCCTCAGGCTCGTAGAAGATAATGCGGAATCCACTAGGGCCCTAATGAACAAATCTATCCATTGGTTGAATAACAAAGTCGCTGGCAATTGGGACATATCAAAAGATATCTTGCTGACAAGACGGGTGGGGGGATTCGTGGTGGGATGTGTGGGCACAGTGGGGATGTCACTGTGGCCAACCTTCGTAATCCTATGGTTGTTCAGGAAATACTACCTACAGCTAGTATAGGAATAGTTAAAACTAGCCCTGTTAAGATAGTGCCGCTTAGCCTTTTTTATTAGCAGCTTGTTAATCGATCCTGTACCCCTGGCAGTTTAATTTCTCAAACAAGTGTGTTGCACAGACTCCCCCCACAAGCGATACTCCCTCTGAACAATAGATTTTCAACCCTGACAGGCTGGTGGATATAGATTGACGATTTAGTGAGGAGCTTTCTTGCTCCTGATTACAGGAGGACGGCGGGGTACTTGTTAGCCTAACTTCTGTTGCTCAAATGCCCTCCATTCCCTTACAATAATCTCTGACCATGGTCCTGGGATCACTCGAGAAGGGTGGGGCTCCCGATCATTCCATCTGTTGCCCAAACGTATACTGTCCTTTCTCAGAACCACTTGCGTGCAGGACCCTGTGCTCTGAATAATGACTGGGTACCTGACAGCCTAATCACTGCTGCCCACTTGTCCACTATGCCTACACAGAATCTTCCTTCCGCAGGGGCCAGTTTGAGCACATTTATGGATGAAGGCCCAATAGATAATGCTGGTCTAAATTTCCTACGTTGGAACATAGAGGGTCTAGCCTCCATAATTCTGACTGCTGGATTGCGATCTTTTATACGATATAGTATTCATGCAAGGAACCTGGGAGGCATCTGAAATTGTATTTGATGGCTATATGTGCTATAGCTTGCCCACGACTCCATCTCCATCCGGCAGAGCTAAAGGGGGCTTTACTGCCAGGGTTAAATTGGATATTGGCTGTTCAATTGCTCAGCTTTTCAAGGAGCAGGGGGAGGCACAGGCCTTCTGCCTCAACTGGAAAGATACCCCTAAGATCTATTTGGTAAACTTCTACAACAACTTCTCGCCCAAGGGTGATTTACAAGGCCTTTTTGCAGTGGTTGATATGCTTGTGGAGAGAGGCTCGGGTGGAACGCCCCCTTAAGTTGTTGGTGGTGGGGGATTTTAATGTCAAATTGGGGCACCCTCTTCCTCTTTCTCCAACCACCTTTGATCTATTCTCTCGAGAGTCGGACTGTAACGTGATGGACGCTAGGGGGCGGGCCTTATTCTCCCCATCTCGCAGAACAGGGCATGGTCAATAAGGTTCCTTACTCTATTGACTAATCTATTCCAACATTCATAGGGCAGGGCGCAGGGAGCACTTTTGACTACATTTTTGCCACCTGGAGTATGTCCCCAACTATTAAGAATTGTGAGGTCCTTAGAGTGACCACAATCCCATTTCTGCCAAGATAGTGCTAACACATATGCAATATAAGCCTACGCCTCTGCCTTCCCAGGTTCTATCTACTAAGGATGCAGGGCGTAGGGTGGTATGGCAAACCGCGAACATGAACAGCATTATGTCTCAGGTGATATGCAATAGTACTGCCCTTGCAAACAGCTGTAATTGCATACCTTGCGATCCGGCTTGCATCCAAATTGACTTCACGAACTTCTTAGCTAAGATTAAAATGCTGATTTCAAGACCTATTGCCCAGCCACGTCACCATGTTAAAGCATTGTTTGATAACGCCTGTAGAGCAGCCAATAACACCCTACATAGGGCCCGAATCAAATCCCCAGAGACCAGCATGCGATTAAGGAAAGTAGAAAGCTATACCAGCATGCCATTAAAAGAAGAAAGTAGGTTAAGGGAGTCTATTGTGGGCGCCTGCAATTCTAAATATGCACAAGCCTTCTGGAAAGCAGTACGGTCTGTCCTATCCCCCATCTCTCCAACTGATGAAGTAACTGTCCACATTTTGGCTAAGGCATGGGTGGCGCACTATGCTGGGTTGTATTCCTCTGATTGCAGGGCTGATGATGCCCCAGCACAGATGACTGCAACGTGTCCAAACCTTGTTTTTAATAAAGAGGAGGTTTTTAGAGCAATTGTTAATAGCAGATGCAGGAAGCCTCCATGGCCGGATGGCATTCCACTTGATTTGTTTAAGGAAAACTCAGTGTTCTGGACCCGGTCCTCATTTTAGTTTTTAATTCCATTTGCAGCGTGGAATTTGATTAAGGTTGTTGTTGGCTTACTTGTGTAAAAAACAGAATAGCCAGATATACACAAGCTGTAGGCACCACTTTCTCGCTTGCAATGTCTATTGGTAAAAACTAAGCCCATTGCTCCAATATTAGAGCTCTACAATCGCAAATGCCTGCCGATCTTAACATATGGAATGGGTATGTGGGGCTTGAGGATAAACACACAATGCAGATCGAAGAGAACAGATTCTGCCGTCGGGTTTTAGGGGTTCCCCCATCTCCGCATTTCTCCCTCCATCTGGAGCTAGGTATGGAATATGTCCAAGATACAATTAATGCTGCCCCTTTAGCCATCTGGTGTTCAATCTAGTCCAACCAAGAAGCTGATTTTAACAGGGCTGTTTTAAGAGATTGTTTAAGTTGTGCCCGTGGCCTGTCCATCCCTTGGCTCCAATATATTAAAACTTGCTTTTCGGCACTTGGTTGTGCCTCATTGTTTGAGCACCTAGAGGCAATTGGTAAAGGGGACAGAAAGTAGGTTATGGGAATTTCAGAAGTGATGAAACCCTCAGTTAGAGAGTATTGTCTCATCCAAGCGTCCCCTTCAATTGCTCCGCATTTATTATACGTGACCAATATCTATGAAATAAACCTGTTGACAAGATTCAGATTGGGGTCATTTCGTTGGATGACATGTTTCCCTCTAGGTCAGTATTCTTCTGAAACCGTTGCCATCTGTCCATGTGATGAGCAATCGAGTCAAACTATTTTACATTTTGTCTTTTTCTGCCAATGTTATCTCTCTTTTACTAGGAAGTTCTTATTACCGTTACTGCGCAGACATACATTTTCTAAGTGTAAAGCGGCCCTTTATTATCTACAGCAACTCAATGACCTTAACGTCTGATTTGCAGTTGCGAGTTTTCTGAAGTGCACTTTAGCCAAGAGAAAGAGTATGCTGTTCTGATACAAAAGCACTTCAGTGACTCCAGTAATCACTGTATTTGAAATGTCTTTTTAAATGTTCATTGTTGATACTAATTCTCACTATTTTTGTCACACAATGTATTCTAGTGACCTTTTTAGCAATTACCCTGCTGGAAATGATTTTTATATGCTCATCACTGATACTGATTTCATAAATTGTTACTCATTTTCCTCTTTGCTCCTACTTCTGAATCCAGGACTGTTGCACCGTCACTTTATCTGCTGCTAAATTAGCCTTCTTGCCCTGTTATTTTATTCATCGTACACCAACATATCTGTGCTTATATTTTTAAAAGCAACATGTGGCTGCTATTTTTTAACGTAGTAAAATGTAGTTTGTCTTTTTTTGTCTAATATTTTGTGTATCTTTTATGAGCTATCCTCAGAAGATTGATAAAGACAATTTGAATTGAGTCTTCAAAGCTTGTTGTTGCCCTTGACGTACTGCATGTTCCTTGGCCATGTGCTTTCGGTTTACCTTTTTTCTATTTATATATATGTGCCCTTTTGTGTCATGTTAAGACAAATTTAATTTAATTGATATTGTACTTATCAAAAGCCCTAACAAACGTCATCTAAATATTTGAGCTCTCTGGTGACCAGACAACAATTTTGACAGATGTGGCACAAACAAAGTCCAGTATAATGGAGGTTTTGTTATCGATGTCATTTGCAATGGCAAGCCAAAAACATGTTCCGCAATTTTAATAAGGTTGTATATAGATATATTTTATTTACAGTCATGCCTATAAGAATTTTGACAATTGAGGGTCAAGAAAATACATCTTTTCCTACATGTTTTAAGGGGAATTAAAAGGTATTTGCCATATTTTCTACCTCCACACTCTGACTTCTCCCATAACTCATTCTACTACTCTCCCCAATGCACTTCCCTATTTTTCATCCTAAACATCTCTCAATATACCCTCTACCTGCACTTTGACTTATCCCAAATCCCATTCTACTACTGTGATCCCCAAAATAACCCTTTACAGACTATTCCCTCCTCTAGACTTCCTTGCATTATCTCAAACCTCTTTTACTATTCAGATCACCCAAACAAGTCTTTCTAAACCCTTCCCTCAGACTCTTCCCATCTCTCCTCTACTCATCCCAAACCTCCTCCTGCTGCTATCACCACTAATCCTTTTTAGGGTCCGGAGTAGCGTGCTACTCGCCGAAAAATTGCTTGACGCCTCGCCAGGGCAAGTAGGCGCTATATAAATACAATTACAATAAAAGAGTCTGCTGTTTCATTCTTTTGTACAGCAAAAGGTGGAAATGTTTCAGATCCTTTAATGTGACTCCGTCATCACAGTAAACAATAGTGGAGAGAACAGGGCTTTACTTAGGTCACAGATCCAAGGTACATGACTGCTCTGTGATGTTCCACCATCAACATCATGAGCCGGGTTCCAAGTAATCCGTTTATTGCAGACTTGGGGCAGAGCGATGTCAAGCACTGGGCAATATTTCCAACTGAGCTTGAGCCAGAGTAGAACTCAGACCACCTATATCGTGTAATTACATCATATTTATCCAGTACCAACCTTACAAGTCTGTCAAGGCTAAACTCCAGCTTCTCTACCTGCCTCATGCCATGGAGGGGTAGGATTTCTTAGACTTCTTCCTCCGATTGGGAACATTTTGCAAGTCATCCTTCGTCTCTTACCAGAGTGCCTGACTCCCTGAAGTACCACTCACTGTTTGGATAATAAACAGCATCCTTATTTTTTGTATCCCCATTTCCATGGTGCAGGGCTACAGCCCCTTTGCTTGGTTCTCCATAAATATCATAACTCCATTACGTGTGACACTTGAAACCTGAAATGGAGTGCAGGTCATCCTCATACCCCGACAGCTTGTGATGGTAGATGCCAGATATGGGTTCGTAAAATGGAGACCAAGCGCCTAAACAAGGAAGCTGTGAGAGTTGTGTGTCCCTCACAATCTGGCACAGCACATACAGTTTGATACTGCAGCTTTGGGGAGCAGCCTCACAGTGTCACACTTGCATGCAGTACCCACTCAACACCCACTAAGGACACAAAAGACCATTTCAGTGCCCTTAGATTATGGGAACTGTCTGTGAGCTTTTGTACCCTACAGAGTCTGGTGTGTTTGTACATAGCCCAGCTAAATGTCTGAGTTGTGCCGTTAGGTCATTCTTTTGAGATTTCTGAATTTGACTGGACACGTTATGCAGTTCCAGTCCTGCCACCCACTTTCAGTGAATGGTAGGCTGGTAAGTCTTTGTAAGGTTTGTTGCAAGAACAATCTCTTGGAGGTCAAATGTGGCTGGAAGGAATACAGATCTCACTGCTCTCACTGTGTGTGATTACCTTCTGAAGTGTTAGCTAGCCTCGGTTATTTGGGAGTAGGGTGTGCAGGGTAGATGTTGCTTCATGTGAATGCAAGTGTCCCAACTGGGATGTAACAGGTAATGCAGGTAAAATGGGTGGAGAGAATGGGCGTACACTCTGGGCAGGGAATTTGCTATCCAGTATATCTAGCTGGGTCCATGATGTGATCCTGCTGTACCTGGTGAAGCGGTATTGAACTCTGGTTTTGCGGTTTTATTAGAAGGAACAATACAAACAGGGATGGAAAGTCTTCAGGTCAGTCTCCACCTAAACTGATCATTTTGTAAACAGGAGAAAAACTGCCAGACAGTGGGAACCTGAAACAGTTTGCATCACTGTCATTGGCCTGAACGCTTCTTAGTCTTTATGAACATAAGGAACACAAGGATGAAGAAGATTCTGTCCAGAAAGGCAGATCTTGTAGTATCGTTTTCTCCTTCTTCTAAAAAATTCCAAAATTGTTCTGAGTAATAGTGGCCCTCAAAAGGCTTTTCAAGGGAACAGACCTACACCATTGGTGGAAAGTTACCGTTTTATCACCCGTCTTCACTACAGAACAATGTTTTTCCTGCCCTGCTGAGAGTAAAAGCCCCGACAAGTATGTACAGATTGGATCAACATGGCTGGAGAACAATTGCATAGATCGTAACTCATTCCTAGCATCAAGCTGTCCATCTAGTCTTATCCCTGCCTCCTAGAGCACACAGAGAATCCTCCCTCTGCCCTGCCAAGTGCATATAGGTGGAGCTCTGAAATCTGTCTTAGGCCCTCAGTATGAATGGAGCAGACTTGAATATATGTACCTAGTGAGTACCAGTACTAACTGCCACCTATGGGGGGTGGGGGTTGAATGGGAGCTTACCAGGCGAACGCATCGTCCTCAGCTCCGTACCTCCACAGGAACTGGAATTCGGAGCCTGGAACTCCCTTGACCAATTGGGGTGCTGCTCACATGCTGTGAGGGCAACACCCTGATTGGAGGGAGTGGCCTAACTCGGTGCTCTACAGTGCCCTGGAGGTCTGCACTGACTCTAACCCAGCTGTCCTAAAACAGCTGGGTTAGAGAGGTTTAAAGTGCTCATGTGTGGCTGACCATCTCAAGATGGCCTCCCATAAAGACATGCACACTTTAGACAAAAGTGCATAGACAGCCCACCCTCCTCCCTGCTGCTGTCACTCAGCAGCAACCCCGCCACCATCCTGACGCTTGGCTCAGAAGGGGGATGAGAATTAAAATGGTAATAAATTACCACTTTATTTTTTATGTGGTTTTGGGGGAATTTTAAGTGAGATGACACACCTCCACTCCAACGGAGAAGCCAGCCCTGGTGTGTACAATAAACAGAGCACTTTTCTGGGCTTCTTTCCCCAACTTATCAATAGGCTTAATCGGTTTCCCTTGGAGGGGTCAAATAGTTCACTTGAAGCATTTGCGTTGTTGAATTAAGATTCATAACCTACACTCTAAGTAGAGAATGCCCCTCTTACTCCTCTTTACCCCCTCTACCATTCTACTGCACGACATCAGAGATTCACCCGACCTTACGCGCCCACAACACCTCCTTTTGCATACAGCGCTCTTTGCAGCCAAAACCTGCATCTTGCGACAGTGGAGATCGCCCACCCCTCCCTCGCAGGAGGACTGGATGGTAGAAATGGTTCAAACGGTGTCCCATGAACATGTAATATATGGCCTGCAGGACCAGGAGGAGGTGTTCCAACAAACATGGGCCCTCTTCCTGCGGGATCCCTGAAAGACCAATGACCCTCCTTGTTGGACTTGGCCCTTTTTTGCAGGGTCATCCCTGAACTTTTTGCCTTCCTCCTGTATTTTTTCTGACCTGTTGTTGGCTGTTTTATGACTCTGGGCACTTTACCACCGCTGATCAGGGCTGCCCAGGGCTGGTAATCCAAATGCTGCTGGTGGGCTTGCAGCACTGGTTGTGCCACCCACAGAAGCAGCCTGTCTCAGGTCTGCCATTGCACAGCCTGTGTGCAGTCTGGTACTGCCATGCTGACTGGGCAAGTGCACCCACTTGCCAGTCCCTAAACCTTCCCTTTTCTTCATGTCAGACACCCCTATGGTAGGCCCAAGGGCAGGGTGCATTGTAAGTATAAGGTAGGACAAGCCCTGATGTGTGTGGCATGTCCTAATAGTGAATTACAGCCATTTTCGTTTTTCACTATTGCAAGGCTACCTATTCCTCATTGGCCAGAATGGGCAGTTTGATTATTACATCTTACAATCCTAACTGTGAAGGGCTGTGAAAACTGACTTGTATGTGTGTCCATCTATATTAATTGAGCAGACATACAGGTCAACCTTGGACAGTCCTTACTTCGTCAGGCCATCGGGTGGGGGAGGGGGTGGGGGGTGACGAAGGTGGAGACACAGTAACCTCCCCTGTCATTACACCAAAGTTCCTCCCGCATTTGAATCGGGCAGCCGGACCATTAATTTGGCAGAAAAGATACTCCATTGAGACAGACTACCCTTTCTGCCAGCATATAAATAGGTCCCTATGTCTCCTAAAATCGTCTAACAAGAGTTTTTACAATGCAAATCGACTATACCCATGGTTTGTCTGTGGGGGGGGATTATTAACACCCAAATCCATGTCTAATACAGTAATGCTTGAGATTCCATGTAACAAAATATCTAACTATCGTGTGTTTTCACAATATGCAATCAGGCCTATAACCTTTACTATTGTATTGTCAACATTAACAAACTCAGACCAACGTTGTTAGGCATTGGCTTTCCAACAAGACAACCATAAGGTTTTCCATGATAAAATTACAAATCTGTACAAAATCACAATTGTCAAAACAATATAAAATACCTCCTAATAGGGATTACCATTGTGAAAATCTTCTATCCCCTTTGTTTGTTGAGGTAGGTCACCAAAACACTTGTTCTCCATGGCAATCTGTAGGATTCCTTGCAGCAAAATACCTGCCCAGAGGCTTAAAGCACAGTGTAAAAACAATCTACATTTAAAAGGCATTGCCTGTAACACATGCATTTCTCAATAAGTGTCAGGCCTACTTCCATTGGCCTAACTGTTCATTATAAACCACTCGCACCTAAGGAATCTGACATAACGTTTCCCAGTGAACCTATAAGACCTTTGGTAGGACCCTTCAGCAGGCCAGATCGGGAGCTACCAGTAGCTAGCAGACTGACTTGAAGTTACTCTGCCTGTCAGGCTAGTGGCTAGTGTGGAATATGCAGCTGCTAGGACCAGAAAGATGGTGGTGCAGGACAACTGCTTGATAAGAAGCCTTGAGTAAACAATATATGACTACCTCACATCAGAGGACATTGGAAAGATTTAACCATAAAAAATGTGGCGTCAATGAGAAGTTTATTATTGTTTGTAGAAAGATGCCTGGAGTTTGAGTAGCTACAGTTTTTGCACTTAAAATTGATTACATAACATGTTTCAACTATTTCTATTACTTCTCCATGACTTAAGAGAAACGCCAGTAACCTGTCTTTCCACTTTTGTACAATCAGCTTACAGTAGCCAGCTTATGACTATGTGGTAACTTTCTCTGTAGGCTGCTGACGTTGGAAACCAGTCTCATATTACGAGAGCTGCAATGTAATAGATAACAGTTGTCATTTTAAAGGAATGTGTGTACTTCCAAGCTTGTTCAGCAGGTATCAGAGAATAGAGTCCAAGAACTGCCACATGTCAAGAATACACAAAACTGTTGGGAACACCCAACGCACGGCAGGTTCTTGACATATATTTAGGCGTGCTTGTGTCTTTATGCTAATTTATGTAATACATTTACTCAAAGATAGGCAGACTCTACGTGTGTATATATATATTCACTGAAAAAACCATAGGTTATAGACCATATATAGTTAGGAATTAGCATTTACAAAACCTTATTTTACTCACACAAAACCATTGAAATTCCATATATAGTTAGTTGCACTAACTATATATCGCGCACCCGCAATCCACTGCTGATGATGTCACATATTACATCATTCATGACATGGTCAGTGACATCACTGATGACATCACTGATGACATCTCAAATGACATCACTGATGACATCACTGATGACAACATCCAGTGACTGTATGTTTCTGTAAAGTTAAAATATGTCTTACACATTGAAGAATGAGTGGATGTATAAGTGTCTGGATGACGGATTTAGTAGGTGCATGACTGACTGTATAAGTGAGTGATTAAATGTGTCTCACTGAGTGCATGGGTTAGTGAGTAAACTGTTTTAAATTGTGCATCATTGTGTCTGTTGTTCTGTAATCTGATGCATGTGTTGATCATTAGCTATATGACTAACTATATGGGTTATTGATTGGTTGCCCAAGTATTTGTATGGGAGACTGAGTGTGTGTGTGGGTGTCTGGGAGGTGTATGACTCTGTGCATAGATGTGTGAGCAGTTGATTCACTAGATGTATGGGTGCAAAAGTGCATGTGGAAACAGCTGTATGGGCGGTTGACTGTGTGCATGAGTGTATTGGTGAGTGAATGGATATCTCAGTGCTACATGTCAAATGTGTGTCCAATGGGATTTCATTAATATAAAAGTATAATCTGAACTATGTCACATATGAAAGTATAAGACCATAGGGGAATCTCTTTATATTTTGTTTATATTGTCCTCTCTTTTCCCTGGCCCAAAGTAAGCCTTAGAGGGGGTCCCAATTTTTTGCTGTTACATGTCAAAGTAAGTACATATGTAAAACACAGTACATGTGAGAGTTGACATATATAAATAACTGTGCATAAGAGCCAGTGAATGTGTGAGTGGCTGTATGGATCATTGTGAACTTGTATCAGGGATTGTATAACAGAGTAAATATGTGTTATTATATGTTTCAATAAGTAAGGTGTGTATAACTATATAGTTGATGAAATGGAGGTGTGATTGATTCTTTGCATGACTGACTAGGTGTGTGAGTAACTCCATGGATGAGTGACAGTCTGTGAGTGTCTGTTTACACTGAGTGTATCTAAGGTTATATTAGAGTCTGAAGAGGTTCATCGTATCATCACATGAATGATGTTATCAGTGATGTGATCAGTAATGTCAAATGAGATGTCATCAGTGATGTCATCAGTGATGTCATTTGAGATGTCATCAGTGATGTCATCAGTGATGTCACTGACCATGTCATGAATGATGTAATATGTGACATCATCAGCAGTGGATTGCGGGTGCGCGATATATAGTTAGTGCAACTAACTATATATGGAATTTCAATGGTTTTGTGTGAGTAAAATAAGGTTTTGTAAATGCTAATTCCTAACTATATATGGTCTATAACCTATGGTTTTTTCAGTGAATTTTCAAGGTTTTGTAAATGCTAATTCCTAACTATATATGGTCTATAACCTATGGTTTTTTCAGTGAATTTCATAGGTTTTTTAATAGCAAATTTTTATAGTTTTTAAAAATAATAAATTTTAAATCGAATTTTATATTGTATAATTATGTTATTTTATTTTTTTTATTCTTTTTGGTGCGCTCCCGGGGCGCGGACCAGTGAACGCACGGGTAAGCGCAATCTTGCGGCGCGCCCCGGGGCGCGTACTGATGAGCGTCCCGATAGCGCTAATGCCGCGAACGAAAACAACATCGTGACGTATTGCGTAGCCGCCACGCCTTGCGTCATAAGCGCGTATCGCGTAGCCGCGAGATGCGTCTTATGACGCACCGCGTAAGCGCACCCGGAAGCGCATACGATCGCGCAACGTAAACGCCCTGATGCGCTTACCAAACACGCCCCGGGACGCACCCCGGGGCGCGTAGCGTAAGCGCGTCAAACCATGTGACTTTAAAATAACACTTTTCATTGGTTCATAACTTTTTTTTTTCCAAATTGTGTGAAACCCACCCATTTCTCTCACTATTGCTTTGTACTTGGAGAGAGCAAGAGCTGTTCTGTGTACTGTGTTCATCTCCTACTTTTCTGATCTACAGCAATGGCTGCAAGAGAGTCATCCAGCAGTGATTCCGACGGATTTTTAGATGAGGACCCTCCTCAGCAGAAGAAAAAAAAACATTTCATCTGGAAATTCTATGACATCCCTGAAGGACAAAAAAAAGTCAACGCTCCAAAAGTAACCTGCAAAATATGTGGTAGTACTTTATCCAGAGGCAATCCTCTGAAAAAATATAGTTTTGGAAATGCTAATTTAATCAGGCATGTGAAAAGAAGACACCCTAACAACTTTGCCAGGGAGAGTGTCAGAGAGCTGGCACGGAATTTACCCACAGATGGCGGCAGCACCTCCACTGGTGGAGCAACACCTTCGGGACCACCCCGTGGAAGAATGGTCCCTAACATTCAGCCGGTGTTTGCAGGCATCAAATTTCTGTGCACAGAGTGTGACGAACTGCTCTGCTATGGGGAGCAGAGTGTTGAACTCATTGCCATGAAGAAACAGCAACATCGCTGCCCTGCCAGTCCCTAAATTTTCACATTTTTTTGCTCCTGTTGAGCAGTTTTGGAATCCCTGTTTTTGTTTTTCCCCTGACAAAAATCCAAAAAAAATATAAAATCGTTTTAAAAAGTCTAAAAAAATATAAAACAACAAAAACAAAAAAAGTTCTTTTCAGAACTACCTCCAATTTATAAAAAAATGCTCTTTTTTTTTTTTTTAAAAAGTGTCATTTTTTATCTCCATGGTACGCTCCCCCGTACGCTCCCCAGTGCGCGTACCTGGCGCTCCCCCCGCGAAAATCGAATTTTTAATTTATTTTTTTTTACCCGCGGGACCCTTTTATGGCCCCCACATCAAAACTAGGGGGTCAGGGGGGTGTACCCTGCCCCCTTTTGCTCATTTCCCCCTTTGATTTTTGCCACCTCTTGTGTCTCAATCCTACCGAGACACAAGATGGCGGCCGCTGCGGACTGTTTCGAATGTTTACAGACACCCGAGAACCAATCAGCTTGCCGTGCGCAAGTCGCGTGGCGCGCCCGGAGCGCTTCCAGGTACGCGCACCGGGGCGCGGCTCTAGATATATATCTTTTTTTAAACCTAATTTACTCAAAATTCACAGGAGCACATATCTTGAGACCTAGCAAAGGCACATCGGGCAAACAATATCTACAATTTTGCCAAGTTTCGTGGAAATCCATTCAGCCGTTCGGGCTAAAAGTGAGGCCAACCGCCCTATGGAAATTAACATGGGAAAAACACGTTTTGGGACCCCCCTTTTTTCTCAGCCCCCCCTTGACAAATCTCCCCCAAATTTTCAGTTGCTGCTCAGAAACAAAATGTTCCATTTTCCTGAAAATTTCAGCCAATTCCGTCCACAAACGCCAAAGTTATTAGACGTAGAATTTTCAAAAATCCCATAGAGAAAAAATCCTAACTATATATACCTACTGGCGACCGCCAGTAGGTAATATATAGATATATAGATATATATATATATATATATATAGAGAGAGAGAGAGAGAGAGAGAGAGATAGAGAGTGTAAGTGTGTGTGTCCTAAACTGACATCACAATCGTATCAGTAAGCATACCGCTAATTGGTCACACAATACTTTTTCTCTGTTCTACCACTGTTGCTGGAAAGAATTGGGCTAAACTCCCCATGAGTGTATGTGTCTAAGCATTGCCAATCCTGAGGTAACAGGGGCCAATCGAGCCATCCCCCTGCTATCCTTACGCAACAAATTCACCTGGTACAACAATACTGAGTGCATTTATTCTACAATCTACATCTGTTTTCTGGTGCAGGATTAACTCCTACTTTGTGAATGGCAGGTTTTTCAATATAACCGCAAAATGATCAGTATAGGGCTGCAATGGTCTGATGTGTTCAGTGATGGGTTTTGCATCGTCAGTTCAGGCGCGGACAGCAAAGGTAAGAGCAGTGAGGTGTGGGGGCAGGGGCTGGGTGGAGGAAGTCAACAGATGACGGGATAGGTAAAATTAAATAAGAAAATAAATAAAACCACTTACCTTGCGCACCCCGCTTCGCCGAGTTGGTGATGTGGTGAGCACAAGGTAAGTGGTTTTATTTATTTTTACATTTCATTTGACCTATCCTGTCATATGCCGACTTCCTCTCCCCCCACACTGCCCCAACCCCACCCCACCACTGCCTCAGCCACCACCCCACCACTCTTACCTTTGCCGGCCACATCTGCCTCTGTTATTAAATACATGAAAGGACCTCAAAAAGATATCCCAAAATGTGTATTATTGTTTCCATTCTATCATTTATCTTTGGAATTCCACCCATTCCAATTAAACTTATGAACCCCTCTGATTGTGACCAGTGGGCTATGTGTTGTCACGTGGAGGGACAAAAGTGCTGACAGAGCTCCTATTGCAGAACATCGAGAAGGCAGAAAACTGTTTCACAAACCAAATGAGCAAATAAAACATTCAATAATAATATTTCAATTTGGCTGAGGTTTAGGAACATCACAAGGCTTACAGAAGTTGTGTTTACATCACGTTGTTGAGACGGTTTTGAAAAACTTTCCATTACAATCTGATAATATTTAGCAGCCGCCCATACTTTTTCAGGATTCCAACCCACAGCCACCACGTTGAGTACACATAAATAGACATGAGAATATGCAGGTAAAATCTAAGTTGTTTTTTTTACCCCTAACTTTTCTTTCTTTCCTCTTGCCAAGGTCCAGGCCCTGTCCCCGCCCTCACAGCAATGGAGAGCAATGGGAATGTATTTGGACTAGAGCCGCAGAGCGGAGCCAAGCCATCCACTGGTGCCGCCGAGCTCGCCAAGGTGGTGTTCAAGAAGCACGCCATCACTGATGACTATAAGGTGTCGAAACAAGTCCTTGGTCTGGGCATCAACGGGAAGGTGCTGGAGTGTCTCAACCGAACCACAGGACAAAAGTGTGCCTTGAAGGTGGGTGTCATTCTCTTTAGTGTGGTACTCAAGTACCTTACTTGCTAGTCTCCTAAGCAGTACTACATGCCCCCGGTATACGGTATACAACGGTTACCATGCATTTTTTACAACGCGGTACCGTTACAACGCTACTTTTACCACGCAAGTCGTTACCACGACTTGAGCTGGGGGGCGCTCCAGGATAGTAAATAGTTTAATTTACTATCCAACTCCTTCCCTAGAGTCCACGGGGACTGGAGTTGGAATAGTAAATTAAAAAATTTACTATCCAGCGCCCCTCCACGCAAGTCGTGGTAACGACTTGCGTGGTAAAAGTAGCGTTGTAACGGTACGCGTTGTAAAAGTACGCGTGGTACCGTCATACATCCCCGGTATACTGTTGTAGAAATAGTGCATTTATGTTTTATCTCAAGTAGCGCTTGATTATCACCACCTCCTGGTGCTAGAAGACATTGAGCAATAGAGGAACTAGAAAGAAACTGGCCATTTTTCCAGGTCAAATGAGTTACTGGAAGTGGCAGGAAATATTTTGTAAAGGCTTTCTAAACGAATAAAGAGGTAGAGGGAGGGTATGTTGAGTTGCTATATGAGTGAAAACCTGAGTGCCCTTTGACTTAGGATCTGGAGATAACCAGATGACCTGAGTTATCCAACGAATGCATAGATAGTGAGTGGAAAGGAGGACTGCTGGGAGGAGCCTGAGCCACTGTCCCTCAGATGTTACTTTTTACCCTCTACTGCCAAAAGCCAGTGTAAAATGCCGAGAGCAAGAGGAGTGATTTGGTCAAAACATAGACGTGACATGGAAGTTTCCCTGCAGCATGGCAGCATGATAGAGGCATTCTAGAAGAAAGGCAGCGTGATTCAGGCACAGAGAGTACTCCATTTGCAATACAATGAGAGATGCCCTTGTTCTTGTGTAGTATATTTTTGTAATATGAAAAACAAACATGATGAAAGTGGCTCTGTCAAATTAATTTGGTTGAGCAATTGTTGACACTGTTTTCTTTCAGTGGGTTTCCACCACATTGGCGAAACCAAAATATGTGTTCTGTTTGTCTCTTTTAAGAGGGGTCCCCTGACAGCGCACTGGTCTTTACACCTCAAGCTTTCAGGAAAAGTCATTAAAGATTTTTCCCCATTGGTTGTATGAAACTTTAGTGGTTGACTTGAAGCGATGTAAGGGAAAAGATATCAGCAAAACATTTCTAACTTGTGAAGCTTCTGTGATTTTACAATAAGAACCAGGAATCATTGAAAATGGTTAAGAATTTTATGTTAGACTACTAATCAATACAGTATATAAGCAGAACAAGACTAAGTTCAAAAGATACACCAATACAGCTAGTAAGCTGAAATATTTCAGTAGGTTTAGTCCTAACAGATGGGATATAGAATAGGGACTGCCACACAATACTGAAGCAAAGGATAGTAAATAAATGTTCCATAAAGAAATGTTCCTTCTCTTGTCTGAACCTAAATTGACTGCAGGATCATCTAATCAGGATCTCAATTCAAGCAGCATAAAAGGTGTCAGCATATAGACTTCTGAAAAACTCTTGTAAACGGAATAAGGGTTTAGCCTAAAACTTCACACTTGCAAGAAAGAGTAAGCAGAGAGGTTTTTACTTCCTTAAGTCTAGAAGGAGTCTGAACAAATAACTGTTGAAACACCAATTAAAAAATAAATACATTTCAGAAAAGGTACGCACAAGCGTCTCGTTGTTGATAAACAGATTCACTGGTTGCAGGACTCAGCGTGGCCTGCTTTGTTGTCTGTGCTGCATCTCCCTCGTGTGACATGCTGGCTGCATGCTCATTGCGTTCGGTGTCCGATTCACAGGTTGTCACCCTACATGGGGTACAATAAAGCACTAATACAGATGTGCACATTCCTTATATATTTGGGAACTGAGGTGCACCCGAGAAATGTGTGGATTTGAATTGTGTTATATGCCAGGTGGGCCCAGTTCTGACAATGTAGCGCACCGCATAAGGGTGCTGGAATAAAGTAGCATTTTTCCCAAATGTGTATCTTACTGATGTCATTTTAACACAGTTGGGCCTAGTACTGTTACAATATTTCCAAGTGTGATTTATGCCCAGAAATACATGAAGATCATGTTGTGTTAAGTAATGTGGGTGTTGAATACAATCTTTATTTACATAGACTACGTGCAAAGTTTCTTTTGTGACACTCACTGTATTTATAGTGCGAGAGTGATGTGCCAATGCTTTACATGTTGCCTCTTTGATAAGCCTGACTGCTCAGTGCCAAGCTACCTAAGGGAGAGCGCAGGTTATACAGTGAGTATAATCACCTAACCCTGACAGGAGTGGTAGGTTCTACCTGCGTTGGGCACCACCTCAGCCAACCAGAAAGTACCAGTTCCAACACCCTTTCTCTAACTAACGAGAAGCATGATAATTCACCTTCAAAGGAGAGAAAAAACATACTGGCAAGGCTAAATGCATTTCAGTTGAGGCCTATAGTCAGTCTAGGCTACTTCTGCTGTCAGCATAACTTTGAATGCATGATTGATAAGTGCAAAATGTAAATAAGAGTAGATGTGATTACTTATTTGTATCAACTGAGCATTAGTACACTTGTGTATACATCTGTAGTCTCTACAATGATTACATTTAATTAATACATTTAAATGCTTTACATGTTGAGGAAATTAAAAAACACAGTGAGTATGTCATATATGAGTATATAATCATAATATTGTGGCAAATAAAGAGTGGAGCTTAAATTGCTCTGCTCCACCCCTTGACCACCTGTTTTTTTTTCAGTTTTAGGTCTAGCCTACAGGCACTATGCTTGTGATTTTGCTATGGCAATTACCTACTGTGTCTAAAAAAAAAAAAAAACTAAAGAATACTACAAAGGGGCTTTAGTCCGTCCATCACCTACCATTATCACTGTTCTTTTTCGCCTTGTAATTCGGCAGCACCCGTGAGGCTTGACTTTCTACCCCACTTCCTTTCGTTGGTGTGGAGCATGGACCAAGTACAGATCCATTCATTTTAATTAGTGTAGTTCACTGCCAGCACTGTGATTGAAGTACTTTTTTTAAGGTAAATACAAAATGGACTCAGATACACAATAATAAAGGATGGGCAGGTGTTTGATCTCCTGAGCACATGGGGGGGACTAATTTAGAAGATGTTTTCAACAGTACTCAGAGCCTAGCAGGAGAAATCCACAACATTTAGTAATGAACTGTGTTACAGTGTTTCTGATATGCACAGTGGCAGACATTCTACACCACTGATTAGCTTAACATCAAGAACAAAGTACCAAGGGGAAAGGATGTGGTGCAATGGCAAGGGCTGCTGACTTTGGAGCTGAGAGCCAGGTTTGAGTTTTGGCGTTGGCTCAACATCCTATGATTCTGGGCAAATCATTTAACCTCCCTGTGCCTACCAAAAATATGAATGTGTCCTTGTGTAATGTAACTGGTGCTCATGTAAAGTGCTCCAATACCTTCGGGCCTAGTTTGCACTATATAAAACTGCAAAAAAAAGCACACTCTCCTTGCGTCTCAAGTAAAACTATTTCTGTTTACCAGCCTGTCTACTTCTCAAATGTGTGCTCACTCCCCATTCATATAAGAAATATCAATGATCTGCTCAGAATTATAATTAGTCGTTTTTTTTCCACTGAATCACGGCTCTCAAACACACCCTAAATGAACCAACCTCAAATTAACCAAACCATTCCACCAAGGCATAGAATCATTCATAGGGCCCATGTAGAGCATCTGGAAGAGAATCACTGAGATTTTAAAGCCTATTTTTCCTGCACAGGAGCCTAGCTTCCATTGGTGCTGCAGGTGCAGTGTCACCGGAGCCCAAGGATCCCACTAAAACCTGATTATTCCTGTATTTAATCATTCAAACAGCAGCCAGGGGGGGCCATGACACATTGACTACACGTCTGTCTCTTCATGACGTTTGGAATCATTACTAATTGCTGCCCATCACAATTAACCTCAAACACCTTCTTGCTATCTTACTGGCTTCTAAAGGGAGGAACGAAGCCCATTGTGTAGACTGCTGGGGTTGGTTGCTTGGTCACTTTTTACTTTTCCAGAAAGTTTTAATTCGGGAAGAATTGCATTTAAATGTCTTGATGACTCAAATACGACATTGCTATTGACTTTTCAAAGCCCTATGTCTTTTATTCTCCAATGTACGGTCCCAGAGCCAACACGTACTAAATTGATTTTTACCCGATCGTATTCTGAAATTGTCTTAATATTCAGCCACTCTTCTGGACTGATCGCCATCGGCTCTCCTTCTCGTTTAATAAACATTGTAAAAAACAGAAGGAAAAAACTGTAAAAAAGGCCCACCCCGTGTGTGAGCTAAAATAGCCCTTCAAATAAACCTTAACAACCATGTGGCCATTTTTCTCAAGAAACCCTCTTGAGTGAAATCGAGGAGGTTCGTCTTGAGTTTACCCTTGCTCTTGGTAATGCCTTCTCGCAAGCGATTCATCCCTAAACTAGTAGGTGGTGGGGTTTTGTTGTGGTGGAGAACAGGCCGGCACGGCTACCCCCGCCCTGAGTGTTGTCCTCTGACTGGGCCACACCTGCTGAGGGACCCCAACCTGGTCTAGGACCACTGGCATGAGTAAATCTTCCCTCACCACCTTCTCCAAAGCTAGCAGATGCTCCGCAACTTTCTGCGAAGTCTCCGCCATGGAAAAAATACCTGTCCCTGCTGCCCGGAGTGCGCAGGGATCCTTGGAAGTCGAGAGGAGGGGACAAAACTTCTCCCTTCTTCTTTGTCCCGCAGCCACAACCCCGTACTACCACAAACCAATATCTCACCCCTCAGTCCTTAGATCAATCACTCTCCCTACAGTCCTTAGACAGTACCACTTGCCCAGCACGCCAGTTAGAGCCCAAAAACGCCCACCTCACCAAGCCCCAAATTGCCAACTACTGTTAGAAGCTAGAAAAGTTTTACATTGCAGTGGCAAACTTTTCCTGGCACTCTTCTCTGGAATGAAGGCCAAATGGAACACTGAGGCATGTTTGCTTCTAAATTCCAGTATGAGCAGTAACTCATGCTACTGCACATATCAGAATGATGAGAGTTGCTGCAAACACTGAACTTCTGCAATTTTCCCGGGCTAAATTTCAGAAGGTTACTCCTGCCAAAATGTACTGGGATGAAATGATTGGTAAATACGGGACATAAGGATTTTGATTTGGAACGCACCAAAATCTGCAAGTTATGCACCATTTTCAGGCCGGTATGCCCTGAGCTCGAGTGGGGTTCGGAAGTATTGTGGGGGGTGGCCTTCACGGTCAAAGTGGTGCGAAAAGGGGAAGGGAGCCAAAAGTCGCGTTAATTTGAAAGACGCTCATGAAGCGCTAGCCATTGGAACCACTTGGTGGTGTTTGAACGGGACAATGGAGGGGCTTAGTGTGGTCCCTTTAAGCTCTTGGTGGGGCCATCCGTAGCATTCATGGCAGAAGTGTTTTTTGGCCCAAAGTTCAGAAGCAAGGTGTCATTGCAGTAATTCAACAAGAGTGGTAATTTCATGGAGCAAGAACTGGATAAATGGGCATTCCCTGGCCAGAAAGAGGGGAGTTGGTGGAGGATATGGATACCTGGCATCAGGGTACGAGTCGGGGGTACACGTGGGTGGACGGCATCTACCCCATGAAAATAGTGGGTGAACGCCGTCCACCCTGCCTAGAAATTGGGCCACACTGAAAAATATGCAGAATTCGTTCCGGTGTAATTTGCAAACACATAGACACATTCAGCAGCGCCTGCATGACGTTGCGCAACAATGTGCAGGGGGAGACAGGCCTTTCTTAGTTCAGACTCCTGCTGGGCCCATAACAAAGGCCCATTCTGAGGTGTCATCAGGCCTCCCTTTGTTCGAGTCTCCTGCTGGCAGCAGTCAGGAGCCTCACACATATAAGCAAATGCAGCAGAGGGGAAACAAAGGCTCACACCCTGTTAGCACTTCACACATACTTAAGAGAGGCAGCTTTTCACTTTGTTCGGTCCCTGTTTAGGAGATATGCATGCACTGTAAGATTGTCAGATGTGTTGGTCTTTCCCAGTATTTACACAAAATAAATGTAATTTATATACTGCTTACTACCCCTGAGGAGGTGTTGCATTAATTTAAGTACCTCTATTTTTTCTTTTAAAGCACTATGGGTAGAGGAAGTTTATGCTGACAAAAGGCAACACTGTTTTATGTGTAGCTTACAAAAGTGTGAATCTTCTGCCCAAATCAGGAGGGTTTCCCTATATACTCGAAATATGCTCCAATGTACTCATCATAGACATGTTAAACATATATGTAAGGGCATAAGATCTGATGTCACTTCGTATGATGCCACTTCCTGTGATGTCACGTGCCGCGATGTCACGCTCCGTGATGCCACTTGCATTCTGATTAACCAGGTTAGTCCTCCCACTTTTGTTTTTTAGTACTTGTGCCCTGGCTGGCATTGTGCCAGGGCTAGCTAGCATGACCATGGCACTCACTGGCCAGGCCTGCCTTCTGGCTGTCCAATCAGATGGCCAAAGGCAACGAGTTACAGGTACCCATGCCAAGCTTGGGACCAGTGTCAATGAAGAACAAGCTATGAGGAACTCTGGAGGTCTCGGACATCTGTGTACTATCACCAAATGAACTTATTAGCTCAGAATATTGCTTTATTTGTGGCAGCCTGGGAGTGGACCATCAGATACCCTATCCTCTCCTGTGTGATGTAATCGTGTCAGTGTTGTGCTCATGCTGGCACCAGCAGCGGCATACTAGATGAATAGTGACCAGTGTCCTCTAGAAAAGCTAATTATGTCTCTGTCACCCAGACGTGAAATCCCCTTCAGGCAGTGGAGCTTTAAATCTCTCATGGACTTTTAAGTAATGGCGTATGTGGTAAGCCACCATGCACTGCATCAGAGCCAGTGCCGTAACACAGAGTGCCGCCACCGCGGTGCGGTGCGGCCCCCAAGCTCCAGGGGGACCCCTCAACAAAATACTCTGGCTGGAGAGCTCCTGATGGAGTCCAGAGGGGTCCCCTACATATGTCTTGCAGGGGGGCCCGCTCAAGTTTTGCTACGCCAGGTTACAACTGAGACACAGCTCCACCAGACTCGGGGAGGTAACCAAGAAAGGCCCAATCTGTGGGGGAGAGTAGTAGGAGCGTGCGAAATTCCCATAATTGCATAAATACGTGAAATTTCTGAAAAAAATACTTTAAAAGTACATGTACTTTCTTAAGATACAAAACTAGCTTTTGGCACAGCACTCTGTTATGAATTGAGGGCACATGTGCGCTGAAGAATAGCCCGAAAAACAGCAGCATCGCAAACAGCAGTCACTTGCGTGCTGGTTGTTCATGCAAATTTTTTGCTGTGAGTGGCACATAATTACGCAACGTGGCGTAATAGTCAATTTATGGGATTTCGCGTAACCTTGAATTACTTGAGATAAGACCAGCGTAACTGGATTTTTGCCTGGGCCTAGAGATTAGTCCATGTGCCCTCGCTGTAAACAGGGCACAAGTCGAGGGTACACGCAGGTTGACGGCGTCTACCCACACAGTAATATCCTGAACCCGTCCCGGTGTAATTTTCATACACCTGTACACATTCAGCAGGGTCTGCACGTTGTCTGGTTTCATTCGGTGCTGCAACGTGCAGGCTGTGGGTGGGCTTTCATAGTGCAGAATCCAGCTGGGCCCATAACAAAGACCCACGTTAAGCAGACAAAGGCCTTCTTTTGATTGAGTATCCTGGTTGTGTGCTATCTGGAGCATCACACCTACCTGCAAATGCATTGGAGGGGTAAAAGGCTCACAGCAGGTTATTACTTCACTGGTACTTAAGAGACGCATGCTTTTGACTTTGTTCAGGTTCTGTATATAAGACACATGCATGCACTGTAAGAATGTCAAATGCGTTGATCTGTCCCAGTATTTACACACATAACAATTTAAATACCACCATTGTTTTGTATTTCTTTAATAGCACTAGCCATCCCAATCCTGGGTGTCGGAGCACTTTACATCACACATAACCATTATACATAGACAATAAATCATATGTGTGTAAATCAGTGTACAAGGTGTGTTACATAAGACAGTGAGGGTAACAAGGTGTACGAGTCATATGGGATTCATATCTCATTGTGCTATATTAGAAGGATTACAATGTATGTACTGCAAATAACTAAAGTATCTCTGTTTTAAAAGCAGTAACTCACTTACCCATCAACATAACCTAAAAATCTGTCATCTGCGTGTCACAGGATGTGCTTTTCAGGAGACATATTAACCCTCTAAGCCGCTTTGATTAACAACTGGGACTAGACAAAACACAGATCTCGCCAAGTGCATTAACCCCAGAGTTATATTGCCATTTTTATTATTCCCTAAGATTTACTGGGCGCTGAAAGATCTATGCATCAGGTGCCTTAACCCCACGAGATAATTTAAATTGCAACATTTGCAACCATTTAAGCAGAGCAGATTTACTGCCATGTTTCTCCTCGTTGACAATTTCTTTGTGGCAGAGTTTTTAAAGATAAATGTAAAAGTGGAGGCCCAGATGTTGCATTGGGGATGTGTCACTTTTTATCACAAACTCAGTGCAAAATGTAATTTGTTCAATATTGTAATTCACTCAAATGTACTGCTAAACATATGTGCAAGGTCATAAGATCTGACGTCACTGCTTGTGATGTCACTTTCTGCGAGGCCATGGGTTATGATGTCACTTTCTGTGATGACGCATGATGTCACACTCCGTGATGCAACTTTCTGTGATGTCATGTGCCATGATGTCACTTCCATACTGCCTAACTTGGTTAGTACCCCCACTTCTTTTTTAGGACTTGTGCCCTGAGTGTAAATGAACTTGGTGCGTATAGTGAAGAGTAACAAATGAGGCAGAAGAAATACTTGTGTTTACAGCATCCAGAGCAGACCAAAGTGGATGCCTTTAACTACACCTGTTTCAGCGTTAGGATGTCATTGTGGACTGGACTATCCAGACTAACAGGCCTCTTCTGTTCCGGCAGCCCCCTAAAAACATGATCCCGGCACATCTGTGCTAATCAAACGCAAAATACTCACTCTCCAAGGGCGCTTTACACTTAGATCACCATGTATCATTTTTAAGGCACTGAAACAAAACCCATCTCGCTATCGGAGGAAGAAACCTACAACATTAGAAATTAACAGGTATCTTTGTAGCACAACTATTCTCCACTTCTAAACCAATTGATGTACCAAGGTTTCTTTATTGTGTCCCTTCTCAGGCTTTACACCTAAGATTTAGAACAATATACTGCCTGAGTCAAGACTAGGGGCCAGATGTAGGTAATCTCGATTTACCTACTCTTAAATACTGAATCATACCGATTCGGTATTTAAGAGTAGGTAAATGGGATGTAGGTAATTTCTCTTTTTAAATTACCGAATCGGTAAGATTCGGTAATTACCGAATCGGTATTTACTGATTCGGTAATTGCCATTCATTCCTATGGGCCTGGAGGCCCATAGGAAGGAATGTCAATTACCGAATCGGTAAATACCGATTCGGTAATTGGGGGAAACATTGAAGGGTGGCAGGGTCTCACTTTGACACCCTGTTGCACCCCTCAATCGTGTATGGATGCACATGTTGCAGAAATACATGCCCTAAGGGCATGTATGTCTGCAACATGGTAGCGTTTGAAAAGCAAAAAAAATGCTTTTTCAAGGCTTTTCATTATTTACCACCAACTTCTAGTTGGTGGTAAATAACGAATTCCTAAAGCCCTGTAGCACTGATTACAGTGCTACCTACATCTCATAATACAGATTCAGTAATTTTACAGAATCGGTAATTTTACCGAATCTGTAAAATTACCGAATCTGTAAAATTACCGAATCTGTATTTTAGGTGGCCCTACATCTCATTTTCCAAATACCGGTCGGTAACGTCCGAAATTACCGAATTTCGGCAGTTACCGACCGGTATTTGCCTACCTACATCTGGCCCTAGGCTCTTTGTTTTTTTTCCTGGTTCAAAACTCATGTAAAAAACCATCTACTTCTGAATCAGTTTAACACATCTTAAACCTCCAGCTCACCATCTCAGTTTCATGACAATTAAGCCTGCCCAAAATTTCAGTTATACAGCATAATTAGCATCATTTTGGAAATGTTGTGTAATGCTTGTTACGCAAAATTGTATCATTTTGCCATGGCACGGCAAAATCATTGTGTGGGAGCATGGAAACAACCCAAGTGACTAGAACACAAGCAGCTGTCATATGCAGTACTTGTGTAACTTGATATTGCGTTAAATTTCAGATTTGTATTTTACCCAATTTTGTGTAAAAATACCAACATTTTGCAGAATTGTGCAAAAACAAACTAAGCTAATTTCGCACACCACATTTGACGATCTTTTTTTATGTTAGATCTCAATGAACGACTATGTATTAGAATCTCAGTCTCTGCACTGATATAAATTAGAATCCTAGTTCTCCTTCCGTCACCTTCCTTTCTGCTTCCCCTTCCCCGCTCTTCAGTAATCTTCAAGTTATGTATAAACATACATTGTTCCTCTTCTTATTACACTATCTCATCCTTCCACATATTTGTACAACACACACAGACATCAGCACTGACAACCCTTCTTGGATTTGTCACTCTATCTGTTTCACTCAATCTGATGACTAAATTGTTGACATGAATGGCTGTTTAAACTGGAATCTGTTCAATAATCAATGCCAACCAGTCTACTTTCAGAAAAATTAATATGTACGACACTGCATGTGCCATCTAGGAGAAGAACAAGGGGGGTTTGGGGGGCAGCCGAGCCATGAGGTCTGCCCCCCGGGCAGATTTGGGAGGGGTAAGGGGGGAGAACAAGCGAGCGGCCATTTTGCCGCGTTGGGCTGGCTGGGGATAGCCCAAAAGCAGCCCAAAAAGGAATTTTGGAGCCCAAGGTATAAATAGCGTCCCCGAGGTTGCCAGCCACCATTTTAAGTACTGAGACCTGGTGGCTGGGAACGTTTCAGTCAGGAGCTTTTAGCGTTTCAGTCAGGAGCTTTTAGTCTTTATTAGTATTTATTAGTACTCTTTATTAGTAATAGTATTAGTATACAAGAGATTTTAGCTTTATTAGTATCCCGCGTGTACTTTTGTTTTCCGGACTCAGTGGCACTTTGTGTGGCTCTGACGAACGCCCGGCGCGGCGTGCCTTCGCGGCGTGGCGGCGGCGGCCATCGCCTGCGCGCCGCCACGGAAGTTTGCGTGTTCCCAGGTAGGTGTCGCAGGGCTGCGCGGATGTCAGGAGCGCGGCCCTGCTTGTGACAGGCGGTGCGGGAAGAAATGAAGCATGGAGGGCGGACGAGGCGCGCTGCCAGTGGCGCCTCGCCGTCCTTTAGGAATGGAATTGGCAGGAGACCGTGGGCGGGCAGCGAGGCGGAGGGGGGTTGCGGCCGCACTGGGGCGGCTGGCGAGGTCGGGGAGGCTCTGCCGGGGAGCGGGGTCTCCCGGGCGTTTTGGTGTACCGGGCGGGAAAGGGGGCGGGAGGGGTATGGGCGCAGGCCTCAGGATCGGGGGGCGGGAGGGAGAGCGTGCAGGGTCCGGGGTGGGCAGGGGGGGGAATGGGACGGGGCTGTCGACAAGGGGAGGCAGCCCACCATGGAAGGGGAGTCAGGAGAGCCCCTCACCTGTCTGGCAAGAGTGGGGGACAGGAAGGCTGACAAGGAGGAGCATAGGAGGGGCGCAGGGTGGGACGGTCCTGGGGGGGCTGGGAAAGAGGGGGGGTGTTCCCACGTGGTCGGGTGGGGGGAGGGGAACCAAAGGGCAGTGATGGGGGGCATGCGGGGGGGGGGTTCTCCCCCGCATTGATACATTGACAAGACTCAAGAGGGCAGGGAAAGGGAGCGGGAAGGGTTTTAGAGGGTTCGAGCATGGGGTGCCGGTGGAGGGGATGGGTAGGCGGGGGGGAGCTCGCCGGGGGAGGGGACCGGGGGCAGGGGGGTTAATATGGAGAGGGTACGAGAAGGTCGGGGGGGATAAAGGGGGGGCGGGGGAGGGGAGGCGCGCGGTTCAGGGTCCCAGTACACCAGCAGTACCTGTTCTTTGGCAGGGGGTCGGCCAGCGTGGGGCTCCAGACTTGGTATGGCTTGGGGCGGCCCGGCGGCACCAAGGAGAAGGGAGGGCTGTGCTTCCTGCAGCAGGCCCGGAGTACGCGAGGGTCTCGACGCGGCTGGTTTACGAAGGCCCCAGGCGGGCTCGCCAGTCCCTCCACCCACAGGGCCCCCAGCGGCTTGGGGATTAAGAAGGCCCCAAGCGGGCTCGCCAGTCCCTCACACCCACAGGGCCCCCAGCGGCTTGGGGATCGTCAGAAGCCATGGAGCAACGTCACGGAGGAAGACTTGACTTGTCTCGGTATCAAAAATAAAATGGTGGTCCGCAAAGGCAATCGTTGCACATTTACCAATCAACTCAGCTGGGGATTCTGGTGAGGGCTTCGCCTCTCTTTTTATAAGACAATGCGGATGACAATGGGGGGCTACAATTGTGAAATGCTCGCGGGCAAGCTTTACATGTCCTTGGGGTCAAGGATATTCATTTTTTTCTCATGTGTTTTTCCTATACACGCTTAATCACACTTGTACTATCTCTAGCATAGGAGTTCGTCATTACCACATCTGGCTTGCTGGGAACCTCAACGTATTCGGCCAGTAGGGTGAGATAGATTGGCAACCTGCAACAATTAGCTACCGGGAAGATGGGGTGGTCCTTACGCAGGCAGCAATGGTAAGCTTAAGTCGCTATTAGATAGAACGAGGTGGTTGTGTTAGCTGAGACGATATTGTGTCTAGTAGGGAATAAGGGAGGAGTCCTGTGGTTATGCAAAACTGTGGTCGGATGATGAACTACATTGGACAGGAGTTTTTGGTATATTTCTTTCCCGATGCATTAGTTCCAATGTATACAAGAATAAGCTATTGCGAAATTTAACAGATGGAGGACGCGGCGTTATGGTTAGTGTACTTTTCGACAAGCGGCCATTAAGGGACAGAAAAAAGGGGTTTTTTGGGGGATCGTGAGTACCCCTGAGTGGGTAGCAGTGGGTAGGTTGCTTATACCGAGGTGGTGGCTCGCAAGGTCAGGCAGAATTTTGTGTTAATCGCCTGTGCGAGGTTTGGTCATGTAACCACATAAGAGATCTCTATTTCGGGTGGGAATAGAGACATTAGACGGGGTAAAAGGCAACATTAATTCTATGCCTTTAAGGTCGTCCAAAGTTGTCGCAGAGAAGTTGGGGATATTGGGGCTATTAGCCACGTGCCCGTTTAGAGGCACAGTCAGGCATGAGACTCCATACCATTATGGCCGACACGTTTGCGGTGCAGTTGGGTCACAAAAATGCAGGAGCGACGTTGGCGTAGCTGCACCACACCGCGAGGCACTCGACTGTTGAGGCGAGTGTAGTGAGAGGAGGACTGATTTAGGCAACCATGTGTCTGTAAGTTTCTACCGTGGCTGGGGGTTTGTTGGGTTGACAGCGCGATGCACGGAACTAGGTCATTCCTTTAGTTTTTCAAGTTAGGTTTCCTTGCGAGGTTGCGCGGGCAAAGTACAGGGGATGTAAGTGCAGTTGGATTCGTTCATGGGGGTCGCTAAGGTCTCATAACACGATAGAATATCGGTACTGTTGGGTGCATGTGCTCAAATTTTAGTTTCTGCTAAAAGAGAGGCGGAAGGTATGATATACGGGTTGGTGCATGGTTACACAGCAAGTGAAGGCTACGTAGAATTTCATGTGGTTGCGGAGACGGACTTTGGTTCCTTTTTAGGAACAGGCGTTTTAGGTCTTAGTTGCCGGTCGTGAGGGTGGGTAATGAGGAGCTAAAATGGAGGTTAGAGGAGGGTGCATTTCAACTAGTAGGATGGTGCGGCACCACTGATTGGACAGCCGTATGAGACCTGGGTTACGTTGACTCCATGAATCTGTGATGGTGCAGTGGGGTTCGTACACGCGGGACACGTTGGGAGTGGAAGAGGTGCAGGGACATTATGGATATGCGCTTGGGGGCATTCCGTTTGGTGTGGGCAGACAATACATATACATGTTCTTAGGGGATTGGTTGTAAATATGTTGTTGGTGGTACATGGGTGATTTTACAATGGATTCAGGGGCAACACTTGTCCTGACGAGGGTATCGGAGATAATGGCGTGTGGGACCGATGCGTTGACGCTATGACACTCTTCCAAGTACAAGACTTCTGAGCAGGGTGTTGGGATTGGGTATATAAGGGAGGAATAAGGTATATATGGCGAATGTGCCATATTGACCATATAGTGTGGGGAAAAGGGTAAAACAACACCGCACATGGTAAACCTGGGTAGCTGTGGATATTTGCGTCGCCAGACATGAATGTAATATGGCTTAACGTTGGTGATGTACGTCGGATATGCTCTTAAGTAGCTTATGAGAACTGTAACATTTTGATTTGATAATAATCCCTGGAGCGTTATGGAATGTTGTTCACTATGGTGACACAGTTGTAAGGTAAAATAAGTTTAAAATAATTCCCTGGGGACCACTTTTTATTATGGTCTTTGTTTTGCCATAGGTCTGTTCATTAGGTAGGGGGACATGGCAGGGCAGATAGGCTGCGCGAGGTCCTGCGCGTGTTGAAGGTTTCGTGGGTTGTTCATTAGGTAGGGGGACACGGCATTGCTGATAGGCTGCGCGAGGTCCTGCGCGTGTTGAAGGTTTCGTGGGTTCCAGCAATGGTTTTTACGGAACGAACGGGTCACTAGGGAGTTTCAGCCCTACCTGGATGACTCTTTTTCGTGGCGGGGCCCCGGACTCCACGAACTGCCAGGTGGCGCTGGACAGGTTTCAGGAGATCACGGAGGTCCTTGGGGTGCCATTGGCACCGGATACAGCAGTGGGGCCACGCACGGCGCTGTCACCTTTGTGTAAGGAGCTGGTCTCGGTGTTGCTGGAGGCACGGTTGCCGGCAAACGAGCAGCGACGGATGTTGAGGCGGCTCGAGGTGATGGAGCCAAACCACACAGTGCCAGTGTGGGAAATTCACAAGACAAATGGGGCCAGGCACGGCGCTGTCAATTTTGGGTATTGAGCTGGGCTCGGTTTTGCTGGAGACACGTTTGTCGGCAGACAAGCAGCGGCGGAAGTGGAGGCTGCTAGGGGTGATGGAAGCAAGAACAAGGTGCCAGTGTTGGAACTTCAAATGACAAGTGGGGCCAGGCACGGCGCTGTCAATTTTGGATTTGAGATGGTCTCGGTGCTTACTGGAGGTGATGGTGGCAAGGCACAAAGTGCCAGTGTTGGAAAGTCAAAAAACAATGGGGACGGCATGGCACTGTCAAATTTGGGTATTGAGCTGGGCTTGGTGTCGCTGGAGACACGGTTGCCGGCAGACAGGCGGCGGCGGATGTTGAGGCGTCTCGGGGGATGGAGGCAAGGCACGAGGTGCTAGTGTTGGAACTTTAAAAGACAGTGGGGCCAGGCACGGCGCTGTCGATTCTGGGTATTGAGCTGGTATTGGTGTTTACTGGAAGCACGGTTGCCGGCAGGCAAGCAGCGGCAGATGTTGAGGCGGCTCGAGGTGATGGAGTCATGGCACAAAGTGCCAGTGTTGGGAATTCAAAGACAGTGGGGCTGGCATGGCGTGGTCAATAGTTGGGTGTTGGTTTGACGTGGGTTTTGCGGGAGGCATGGTTGCCGGCAGACAAGCGGCAGCGGTTACCGGGGCTGCTAGAGATTCTGGTGGCACAGCACATGGGGGTAGTGTCGGAAATTCATTTGCTGGGGGGTCACCGCGGTTTTTGGAGGGCAGGGTGGTACGTGTCGGGGGGTTAGCGGGGTGGAAGCATCAGGCAAGGGCGGGGGGTGGATAGCAGGCGGTAGGGCATGCGCCGGTTTCGGAGAGGGGCGGCGTCAGAAGCGCATTGACGGTGGTGCGGCTGGGGGACATTACGCGTCGGTGGCGATGATCCTCAGTGGATCGGCGTTAAGTGCGCAGCGGAGTGCTTTTGAACGCGCATGGGGACGTTGGGGGGGGGCATAGTTGTTGCCAATTGTTGCTCGTGCAGGTCGGGAATGGTTTCTTAGCCAGGGGCTGGTTGATTTGGATGGCGGAGCATTCGTTTGTGAAGAGGGCCAAGTGGCAAGCACAGGATAGCTAATTTGGTGGGAAGCTGAGTCTCAATCCTGAATGGTTTCAGGTTGCATGGGTCAGGGAGGCCCGTTTATTGGGGGGTGCGCCGTGAGTGGGGGCCGGCGGTTGGCGCCATTTTCTGCATCAAAAAAGGGTAGGGGTGGGGGGGCAGGAAAAGGCAGAGGCGGTGTAATCACCTAACCTCCGCCTTTCCCTGGGTGGCGGAGTTGTTTTTGATGTTGGCCAAGTTTGGCTGGAGTTCGGTACTTTCTCGTGAAGTTTGGGGAGTTGGGAAACGGGAGCGGGGAAAGCGTAACCAGTTTGGGAGTTGACATTAGAGGGTAGTTAGTTACAGTTGCAAGAAGGCAAATAGGACTGTAGGTCTTGGGAGGTTTTGGAGTTAGGAGGTAGGGGATAAAATTGGATAGTATTATGATGTAATTGAGTTATATGTTTCTATATTGCAGGGTGGGGGATTTTATCATGTGGGGATCGTAGGGGTGGGGGGAGTAAAACAAAAAGGGGTCAGGTAACTCGATGTTTAGAGAGGTTTTAGTTTGTAAGGCAGTTTGCCAGTTTAATAAATGTGATGTGCACCTGTTTCAATAAAGCGGCCTTTTACACACACAAAATGGTAGTCGGTGTGCTTGCCCCCCCTTTCTCCCTCCCAAGGGGGGTTTGGGGGGCAGCCGAGCCACGAGGTCTGCCCCCCGGGCAGATTTGGGAGGGGTAAGGGGGGAGAACAAGCGAGCGGCCATTTTGCCGCGTTGGGCTGGCTGGGGATAGCCCAAAAGCAGCCCAAAAAGGAATTTTGGAGCCCAAGGTATAAATAGCGTCCCCGAGGTTGCCAGCCACCATTTTAAGTACTGAGACCTGGTGGCTGGGAACGTTTCAGTCAGGAGCTTTTAGCCCCGCCCACCCTCCCTGGAGTTTTTCGGTTTTGGCATCGGGTTTTTTGTGCTGGGAAGGTTTTAGGTCAGGACGGGTTTTTTGTGGCAGGTGGCTGGTTGGGACAGGTGCACAGGGGGTGTTTATATGTATGTTGTCGCTCGGAACAGGTGCTGGCGGAGTTGTTTTTGATGTTGGCCAAGTTTGGCTGGAGTTCGGTACTTTCTCGTGAAGTTTGGGGAGTTGGGAAACGGGAGCGGGGAAAGCGTAACCAGTTTGGGAGTTGACATTAGAGGGTAGTTAGTTACAGTTGCAAGAAGGCAAATAGGACTGTAGGTCTTGGGAGGTTTTGGAGTTAGGAGGTAGGGGATAAAATTGGATAGTATTATGATGTAATTGAGTTATATGTTTCTATATTGCAGGGTGGGGGATTTTATCATGTGGGGATCGTAGGGGTGGGGGGAGTAAAACAAAAAGGGGTCAGGTAACTCGATGTTTAGAGAGGTTTTAGTTTGTAAGGCAGTTTGCCAGTTTAATAAATGTGATGTGCACCTGTTTCAATAAAGCGGCCTTTTACACACACAAAATGGTAGTCGGTGTGCTTGCCCCCCCTTTCTCCCTCCCAAATGTTACATTTTGCTATCTTATCTGTAAAGCTCTGAAACATAATTTAGGGTGATGTCTGCGCTTCAGAAAAGAGCAAATAAAATACTATACACAGTGCCTCTATAGGGCTCTGCATAATGTATACCAAGCCCTCTTCTGTGCAATAGACAGCTGGTCGCAGACAATGAGGAAGCCCCTCGCTCCCCATCGCCAATATTAAAATTGTATTTTTTTTAACTTAACTTTTGTGCATTTAGTAAGAAACCTTTTTTCTGTCCCCGTCTTTGATATAGTTGCTTTTTCCATCCAATTTTAAGGTCTAGTTTGATAATACAGCTGTCTGCATACCTGTTGCCACCAATGCTTAGAAATATACACAGAGCGAGTTTTGGATCCACCCATAAGAGTATTATTATTCTCACCTCATTGCTATTGTCTACTTGGTGTATAATCCCACCTCTTGCATTACAATAATTGAGGAACTATTTTATATCTCGATAGTACCCTGAACCGTCAAGCATTACATTATTTTTCCTATAGGTGCATTGTATACTGAAAGTGATTGATTTTGTTTTTGCTACTTTCACTGTTCAGTCAGGTCTGAAAATGCAATCCAGCCCCATTGGTTTTGCCAATGCTTGTTTTTCAGAGTAACTCTAACAAGTGACTGAGGCCCTGCACCACAGCAGAGAAGCAGTCTTCTGGTTAGGAATATGTGGTACATGCCGGTGGAAGGCGCAGGACAAAGAGTGATGGGTTTTGGACTTCATTCTAGTTCGACAACTATTGGAGGTCACCTAATAACAACCGGTTATTACCCTTAAGCAAGCCTTCCTTCTCCAGCTTGGTCATCCCACGCCAAACTAGGGTTTCAACGCACTAATGCTGTTTACTAGCTTAATCCCAGTCTGACAGTTTGAACCTTCTAAGACCTCCTCCAGCAGTCCGCCGTTGAGTGCGTAACATGACCGCGAGAGGCAGACGTCCATCTGGCTGCAGCCTGTCGTTGGTCTGTCGGGGGAGTAAGTTGGGATTCAGGAAGATGTGACAGGAGGGAGTTGCTGTAGTCCAGCCTGACCATAACTAGAGCCCTAACACCGGCATCGACATGCCCTGATGACCATCTGTGCACCTCCCATTTGCACTGCAGGCACTTTTCTGCCACAATCCCTTCTTTCACATCACTGTTAGGTCTCTTAAATTGACAAACATGCATTTCTCTCTTTCTGCCACTACAGGTCATTTAGAACGTCTCCTATTAGACATGTTTGAGTTAAGGTGCCCTGTATCAGTGCTGCCCCGTTTATGATCCAAGAGCCAGGCAGCGCCTTGACACTTACAGTAGTGATTGACATTCATGAAGTGAGCATATGGCCTCCAAGTGGCTGAGGGATTCCCAATACAAAGGGTTTACTCGAGGGATTAGTGGCTCTTAATTGATCTAGTTTCTACTGACAAAGCATGCATTATGATTACAGGCGGATGAGTTCTCCCTGGGCAGAGATTTACATTGACCACGCCTTGAAGGCACTTCACATCGAGGTTTCCAAAGCAGGGCAGCCTTTTTGTCTGTAAGTGCTTTTAGTCCCGCCCTTCCTATTAATGCTGTTAACTGCCTGCATATAGAAACGTTCTGATTGGCTTTCTAGGGCTGTTCCTGCTTGTGGCTTTCTAGGGCTGTTCCTGCTTGTGGTTACTTGCCTGCCTGCTGAATTTGCTGTTGCTCACTAAATGTTTTTGCACCACCGTGTCACTTTCTATTAATCTAGCAGGTATCATAGGAAAATATAGTTTGGTCTGCTTTGAGTGTATACACTGTGAATGTTTAATCAAAGAGAGCGAACTATGGAGAACCCTGTGCTGTGAATGATGTACTTTTTAAATGTGCATACACTGTTTCAGTGAATCATTTTTTGTATCCAGGCTAAAAGCAAACTAGGGATTGGGTCATTCCAAATGCCCCCTGGGGGATGGCAATAGGACATGTATGAGCAGGGCCGGCTTTAGTGCTGGTGGCACCCGGTGCGACGATCAATTTAGACGCCCCCACACCCCATTACCACTTCCTCAGATTCTCTCACTACCACCAGGTAAAAGTACCCCTCATTTCTCCAATCATAAGTTATTAGTAAACACAGCGCCCCCCTCCACAAGTCAGCGCCCAGTGCGGCCGCACCAGGCGCACTACCCTAAAGCTGGCCCTGTGTATGAGGGACAGCTAGTGGTACTACGCATATGGGCCTGGCATGAAACAGGAAAGACATTATTTCAACGGGTACAGAGAGCAACACAACTGCCCTCATACCCTTTTCTGATATCATTTGTAGGCAAAGAGAAATATGGGTGTTTCTTGTTCCAATTTTCACAGCTATGGGGAGTGACTCTAGCACAGAGACCAGGTGACAACCAGCTCCTGGTTTGTACTGTTATGGCAGCCCGAATATGTGTTCTTACACATGAGAGCCATGTCACGGGTACAGTGCCCAGTACTCTCCGCCATTATGACTGTTACTGACTGGAGGTGCTGGACTCTGTTGGGTGTTTGGGGACCACCCAAAGTGGTATTCGTTTTAGCATGAGTGAATACGCTCTACATACCCAGCCAGTGACACTACCAAAGGTAGGTGACAACTGAACTTAACAATAAACTGCTGGCTTGTTTATCCACATCTCACCATGGGCATTGTCTACTGCATCTTCCTTGTAAATCCATGGAGTGGACCATGGTTAACCCCCTCATTCACTCTGAGTATTTTCTGCATGAGTAAATGTGAGGTGGCATACCCAGTTTGGGGGATCCCCTGAATATTTGAAGCCCCCAAGGTTGAAGGGTGTTCCATAGGGTTAGTGGTGAGCAGAAGTCACCCTTGTTGCAGCATGTTGCTTACTGCTGCACTCTTAGCGTCCCTTGTCTTTGGAATATACTTTAGATCTAGCACAATCTGGCCTTGAGTGTGCATTACCATGGACTCTTTTTACACCTATGAATGGGGCCTTGCTTGGTGTCTTGCACTGCATGTAGTGAATGGCATGACTACTGAAAAATGAACAAAAATGTTTAAAGGATCTAAACCGATGACCTACCACTTATTGGTGTACAGCATCAGCTGGGAAGCAACATCCACTCAAAGTCAGAATGTGGTTTAGGGTAGTTCCTGGTGATGTAAGGGTCAGTCCGGGGTTCTGTTACATTTCGCTACACACGCCTGTCCCTGGAGTCTGAGTGCAAGAGTGAGAGAGAGATCTCTACTAGTCTTTCTCTAATGAACAATACTCACATCTAAAGCAGGGTGAGGGCGGTAAAATTATATTTATTTGGCTCCCCACCCCAAAGTTATATATAAACGGGCATTAATTATAAGCCCTTAGGGTTACCATGTATCAACGTGCTACTGAATCTACATTACCCTTTGAGGTCATACAGATTCATCAGGACAACTTCTTCTATTGATGTCTATGCACTTGACAAGTTGTGCTGTACATCATGTATTATAGAATGTATGTCAGCTCATTCCGATCCCTCATATTACACATGCAGTGCTTTTCTAGTTGTGTCAGGTTTGTACTCTTGCTGCAGATGAATGGGGTATGTACTTGTAGTATGTGTCTACTCCAGTAAAGAACTGCCAGTCACACCTTTCCCCATCTATGCCATCCCTCCACAGTAGACATATGACCGCTGTGGCAGCATAATGGGACTCCTTGAAAATTGTAGTGAACCTACTGATCTTATGGTGTTTACTTGCTGCAAGTAAAGTAAAATTGTTCATCACTTGATACAGCACTTAGATTAGTACCATATAATGGTGAAAGTTGTTTCTTATAGTTCCCTCTCTGCCTTCTCAGCTGAAGGGAAATCTATTTACAACACTCTTGCCTGGGACTCATCAATAGAATGATGTATGCAAATCCCAACTAAATATGCATTTTGTTAAATTTTGTATTGAATTTCAGAAGGGAGTAGCATAGAAGAAGCCTATTACTCAAGATGGATTTGTATTACATTAGTGTCAATCCTTGTTCGACGGGGGCCACAGAGATGTCTGGGCTATTGGACCCAACCCAGTGGGTGAGGTTGTTTGCCACTGGTGTCCTGGGACCCGTCCTAGTATGGCTCTGCAAAATAGACCAAGTACATTTTTTCCTCACATGACACTCAAGGCAGCGAGTGCGAGCAGCCAAAAGCTTCTCAGGGTTGTAGTGTGAGAAGCAAGAGTTCAGAACTCAGAAGTCAGCCAAGAGACACAATAACATCTTGTCCAGCTCAGAGTTTATTTTTTTTAGCTAAAAGAAAATTAACATAATGTAGTACCGTACAGTGCATTTAGAGAATTCAGATACTGGGCTGTAATCCTATTTGAGATCTTCATTGAGGCACTACACACTTTTCAGTACAATTTCCCTGCTAGTTTTTGCAGTTGGTAGTTTTTAAAATCTTGATGCAATTCATGGCAGGAACTGCATAAGGAGACCAGCACCTCCTCCATACATGGGTCTCCTTGACTTCGCTCCCTTGTAATAGTTTGCTTTTTCTGGTTGGTCCCCATACTAGGAATATGCTTGGCTTCTCCTCCTAGAGGATCTCTCCACGTGCAAGGCAAAGCACACTCCTTCCCTCTTTCAGAAGGCAGGCAGCTTTGAGCCTCTAGGCAGCCACTCAGCATCTCCAGCAGAAAGTGTAGAATTAAGTTGATGGCCCCTTGCCCATGGAAGACTGGCTGTAATGTTTACACAAGCCCTGGTTACACAGCAGCCCTTTGTGAACTCTGAAGAGCCGCCCCTTACTTGGTCATAAACAACTTACAACAGAAACAAAGTGGGGTGATTTGGATGGCACTTTTATACCCATTTTCCAGACTTGGGATGTGGATCCATTGTTCTGGGATTTTAGAGCCAGTTTGTGTTGGGTCTATCTTTCAGATGTAATTTTCTGGTTGTTCCTTAGATATGGTCTTTGTGTAAGGTGATGGCTCACTCAGCAGGTTGCAATGGTGTTGGCTCAAAGCTGGAATATTCCAGCAAAGCCCCAATGAAAAGTGAGATCTCCGCACCTGGATGTCATTAGTGTTCCCAAGGTAGTAATCAGTGACAGACAAAAGGTAAGGCCCTTTCTAGAAATGCCCCCAACTTGGAGAACAGAAACTGCAGTCACACCCCTCATCCCTACCATCAACAAATGGCAAAACTAATTAAAATCTAATGTGCAGCTGCTTGCATTTCTAAGGTGTGACAGGTATCCATCCTCCATCACTTCAGAGTCTGTGTCCCACCAGCGCTCGAGTCGGGGGTACACGCGGGTGAACAGGTTCCCCCACTCTTTTCACAGGGTGGACGCCGTCCCCACTGCCAAGAAGCTGGGCCCCACAGAAATAAGCTGAACGTGTCCCTGTGTAATTTTCAGACACGGGGACACGTTGAGCAGGTGACGTCATGAGGTCATTTGCATATTGTCAGTCCCCCCACTTCTTTTTATAGGACTTGTGCCCTGGGTCCGAACCTCCAGCCAAAGGTATGCAGGCAATATATGTCCACTGTCTGGGGAAGCTGCTTCCTGTATCCTTTTCCATGCCAAACATGGAAGCATCCAAATTGAATCCCGATGGTCACATTACTCAGCTTCTCACCACACCTGAGTCCTACTATAACACATGAGCCACACATTCACTGCACTTACCTGCACTTGACACACACAGTCAGCACAATGGCCATAGGTTTACGTAAAAGTCCAAATCTACACTAGAGAACTCAGATGATCATACTTTTCTCTGACACAAAATAAAAGTCCTGGTCACCTTTAAGAATTCACAAATAGTAGGGAAGCTGCAACCACCGCTTTATGCGACTTAACCAGCGTATGGACAACAGCCCCATGCCCCCCCTCTGAAACCATTCTTGGTGCACCCCTACAAGTCACAGAAGTTCTCCTCCCTTTTGTGCAGCCTACAGGGAGTCCAGCATTTTAGACTGCCCTCTTTCTCTTCAACTTAGGGCCAAATCATGAACATGTTCTACGCCTGCCCAGCACAGAAAGAAGAGAATGTGTTGCTTCTGTGTGTTTGTGAACTGTACTGTCTGGAGCTCAGATTCTAACTCTCGCTATTACTCAATTTCTACTTATACTCTACCCAGCAATTTTGTTCCAAAATGGGTGCACAGCTTCGTTATGTGCCTGGGGGCAGACACAGTACGCGTGCATAAGGTCCCTCGAGCGCAAAAGTATTTGATCTTTTATGAGTGAGGGGCAGAAGTGTTTCATTTCTTGACTAGTTACCAGTAAGTCCTTTCCCTTCCCTATTAAGAGTGCTATTTAACAATAACGCACACAGTTTCCCGTGTTAATTTTGTGTTATTGATTGTATTCTGGCTCTGTCACCCATGTTGTACAAAATTGGGAAACCGTTTACCTAGGAATTTCCACCACCAATTACTCTTCTTCAAAGTCCAGGAAAACGTGCCATATTAAAAGTCAGTATCAGAACTAAAGGCTGTCTTATGCTGTCATGCAAAAATATATTCTCAAAGTGTTTGTGGATGGACACCAGTCGCCCTGGTTTAGACGGCAACGGCTATTAGCATTTTCGGCCACTTTCACTTATATTTATTTTAATATTGCTTGGTTGTTTGGCAGCCACTGTAGAAGTTGGGTAGCTTTTTGCAGCATTGCATGAATGTGTGTTTTTTTTTGTTTGTTTACTAAGCCCATACTCGCCACAAACACTTTTCTATGAATCTCCTGTCTTGTTTGTGTAACATTAGCGTAGAGGCTCCACGCGCTTCAATTCTGTGACCTCTGGCCTCTTGAGAGGGTGAGAATGTGCCCTGTGAGAAGAGTGCACTTTCGAAACCCTCGTGGAGGGTACACTTTCTTCCCGTCCCGTCCCTTCCTTCCCTCCCCCTCCCCCTGCAGTGTCCTGAACAGGCCGGGTGCGCACATCCATCCCCCTTCTACATGTTAAGTATGCAGAGCTCACATGTCATGGCCATGAGGTCAGCGCTATCTCTGGGTGACAGCGCAGTTCCACGTGCAGCTGCCGGAAGGTCACATGACCGCAGTTACAACGGCCGCTCCCTAAGCATTTTAATCAAGCCCTTAAATTAGAAACTGGCGGTGGGGTTGCTTTCCGTGCTGCCGATGTTGTGGTGGGATCGTGTTCACCCTGCACTTCGGCTGCTTGACACATCCCCCCCGCCTCTACCTTTCTTGACGACGTTCCCTCTTCTCTGGAAGATTTTCTGTTCCCTCTTCTCCCATCTTGTCCAATCACCAGGACACGTTCAGCCGCTCCTGCACGTTGTCTGCTTTCTTTTCATTCTCAGCAGTAACGTGCAGGCAGCTTAGTGGGCATTTTTTTTTACCTCCAGCTGTGCTTAACATAAAGGCAGAAGTTAAGGGGCCATCAGGCCTCCTTTTGATCGAGTATGGGACTGGAGGCAGCCTGGAACCTCTCACTTAAATGCACAGGAGAGGAAACAAAAGCACACAGCTTGTCCCTTCACAGATCCTTAAGAGATGCATGCTTTTTATTTTTATCAGTCCCTGTATATAAGTGCACACACAGTAAGAATGTCAGATGGGTTGGTCTGTCCCAGTATTTACACAAATAACAATATAAATAGCACTATTTTATTTCTTTTATTTCGCTACTCACCCTAATGCAGAGTCTTCCAGTGAGGTCACTTCCTGTGATGCCATGTGGGATATCACGCTTCGTGACGTCATGTGCTGGGTTGGCACCCGTCATGATGTCCCTTGCATACTGCTTAACTAGGTCAGTACCCCCACTTCTTTTTCTAGGACTTGTGCCCTGAGCAGAATACAGTCAGAATGTTGTTATTCCGGTTTTCAGGCTCGGAGCGGTAGGTGTACCGGCGCGTATCCCTTGAGGATAGGGCACCACGAATTTGGTGTCTGGAGCTGAACACCGAATGGAGTGAGTCTCGCCCTACAGTTAGGTCACCACTTGGATTGGCGGGACTGTATGCTCGCATCCATGAAGCTTGGTAGGTAGGAGTTCTTTCACACACCACGGTGTGCACATACTAGGTCCCAAAGAAATGCCACGGATCATTTTTTGACCACCACGCATGAAACATGTCGACCATGAGAGTTGAGCCTTGCCCCAGTGACCATAAATTCAGAGAGCGGCCGCTCTATTTTTGCTTTTAATAAGGTGGATAGCCAGCCTAATAAAAGTATATTGGACAAACCAACCTTTTTTAACATCACACACTTTCACCACATCTACACTATTTTAGAGCCCTCACACCCACAGCACCATAAGGCAAGGAACTAAAGATCTCCGCCAAAGAGCCCTTTTTAGGGTGCCCGTCGGTTATTGCAGAGCAGACCCGACGAGGAGCAAGTCCATATGATGAAGCATGACACCTAGCTTGCTGGTTGTCTGAGGACTCTAGTTCCGACAAGGAGGATCCCCCTCTTCCTGCCTCTTTAACACTTTGTCCACCCTGAGGAACTGCATACCCTTTGTGACAATAACTGGGTTGGCACCCGTCATGATGTCACTTGCACACTGCCTAACTTGGTCAGTCCCCCCACTTCTTTTCATAGGACTTGTGCAGAATCCAGTTAAAATGTTGTTATTTTGTTAATCTCATTAGAAGAATGCAACTACAAGTCCCAGAATGCAAAGTACTGTTAGGTTTAAAAGCCAGGACTGGTAGAAGCGGTCATACAAGAGTATACCACAGGAGCACTGCTATGTTTTTCTCTTCTCCTATCTTTTCTATTCTTCCACAATTTTGTTTACTTACTCATGCTTCATTGTATATACTTTACTCATCCTTATCTTCTCTTCTCTCTAAGAATTAGCGTATCCTCCAGTCTTATAGTTCAAAATGATGATAGTATGAACAAGCAATGGCAATGCAATAGGTCTCGCATTTACACATTTACAATGCCAATAGCTTAAACTCTAGCAAATGCGAGACCTATTGCCTTTCAAATGCCTGAAGGCATCGCTGAGTTGCCCCCTTCTGTCTCCCATGGCTCCTGAAGTGCTCCCCATTTGCTACGAGTTAAATAAACAAGCCACAACTGCACACAAGAGACCCTCCTGCAATAAGAGAATCTCATTAAAGAAAATAGCGCTTACATGCTAGAGAATACATACTGTGTAACAACGGAAGTAAAAGGGCCAGTCCTCATGGGAGGTTACAAATGTAGAAAAGGCGGTACTAAGGAGGGACTAACAAGCCAAATATCTATTCAGAAACCAGCATTTACCAATGACAATGGCACAAGCCAATGACAAATATCGGGGGAGAGTGAACGGGGCTTCAAGTACATACTCCAATACTGCATGGCTTGCAGAGCAGCACATGCGCTGCCCAGGCTCGACCTAAAAAACCACGCTTGCAAATTGTACCTTGCATCTACATGCATCTGACCACGAGAGATTAGCTTCACTACCACAAACTAATACATTTATTGTATTATTCGTAACTGGTATGTTTATTTCTAATAATTCTGAGGTTATTAGTGCCACTGCATTTGGACTGATCATCATTTTATTACAATTTTAATGGCTGTATTATTTATTCTGATATACCTTAAGCATTTTATTTATCTATGTTTTTGTAGTATACATAAGCATTTTTTATCTATTTTTGTGGTTTTTTAACAAATCTTTTATAATCTTACCTCAAAACCTATTAAAAAATAAAACGCTGTCCGTGTGAAAAACCGCAGCACCCAGTTGCTGGTACTTCTCTCATCCAGAAGCAGTGAAAATTAAAAGCAGACGAAGGATTCCAAATGAAAAATACAACTACAAGTCTGACAGGTAGATTTACAAAACAAACAACTAGCCCTTCTACAAAGTCACATGACATACTTATTCCTTTCACTTTTTGTTTTGCAGAAACTGTCCTGGCGAAATCCAACTGCATAATTAATTAAACTAGTTTTTATTTAACCCAAAGTCTACCTGATACCCTCCCTAGCCAACCTCACCACCCGATTCCAACATTTTTGTGATAAAGCGCTGGATCACCTTTTGGAAAGATGCCTGCTACAGAAAAAAGTTTTTTAGGGTGCTTGCCAATTTGTAGTCACGTCTTACCAAGGCAGACTCTGTTTCTCTTAAGCTACCCTTGCCTCCTCTTGGGTAAAGTGGGTTTAGCAGCAAGTCTATAGAGTAGGGGACAGGGAGTGTGTTGTGTTTGTCACATATTACACAACTGTACACTAAAATGTCATAAAGAAATTCAAATAGAGGTCCAAACCTAATTTAGAAAACAAAAAACACAAATCTTTGTAAAAGAAGAAAATAATTTTGGCTTTAAGGGCCCGATGTAGGTAAAACCTATTTACCGATTCTTAATTACCGAATTTTACCGATTCGGTAATTAAGAATCGGTAAATATGAAGGGTGGACAGGTAGGTCCATCCAGATGTGTTTTTTACCGAATCAGTAAATATCTGTATTTACCGATTCGGTAAATACCGACCGGTAATGCTCCATTCATTCCTATGGGCTTTGAAGCCCATAGGAATGAATGGGGCATTACCGGTCGGTATTTACCGAATCGGTAAATACCGATTTTGACAAGGGTGCAGGGGGTGTCACTTTGACACCCTCTAGCACCCCCAAAAAAGGTTCAGGGGCCATGTGGCAGGCATACCTGCCCTAAGGGCAGGTCTGCCTGTCATATGGCACAGGTGTGCATGCACACATGTGCATGCACACCTGAATCGGTATTTTACCATCAAATATATTTGATGGTAAAATACAGATTCGGTAAGGGATGTGGGACTCAGAAGAGTCCCACCTACATATCAAAAATATCGAATAGGTAAAAATACCGATTCGGTATTTTACAGATTCGGTAAATTTACTGATTGGTAAATTTACCGAATCTGTAAAATATGTGGCCCTACATACCATTTTGTTAATACCGGTCGGTAACGGCCGAAAATACAGATTTTCGGCCGTTACCGACCGACCTACATCGGGCCCCTAGTCCCTAAATCATTGATACGTTTATAAAGGATCCTCTCTCGATGGTTGGTTAGTGGTATCTTTTCTGTGTAGGGCTTGCTTTGGGACATGATGTAATTCAAACACATCTAGCCCAGTTCACCAGTAAGTGTTTTATATTTTCATGTACTTTAGAAATATTAAGCTAAAATATACAAAAATATAACCATACATATCTAAATATCGAACCTATCTTTTTAGGCGTATTAAGTCCTGGAAAGTGCCTTCTGTTTAACGCAATGTGCGAAGTGGGGGAAAAAAAGTAGGGGAACTGTGGTCGGAGCATCAGGGGGCAGGAATAATCAGAAGATTGGTTCAGTGGGTGGAGTTAGAGTTGTGGCTAGAAAAAGCAAAACATACCAATTTTTAGTATGTATGGCATTTTACTGACCAATTACAGCTTATAACGGTTTTTAATGCAACCAATGGATACACGTTTATTTGAGGTTTGATATATGAGTTACTGACATTAAAATACATTTACAATGTGGGATACGTTTTTAATCACAGAATGTCCAAATACCCTTATAAGTGGAATCATAAGCCATTTGTCTCTGAGCCATGCAGTTTCTTTCATCAGCACTTCTTCTCCCTTTTTATAATCATTTATGAACATAAAATGTGAGTTTCAATTCTATGATAGGAGGCCCCACATGTTGGGGAGCGCTGTTGATTACATCATTCTGTGCCCCTTAGGCAATGCAAAATTGTAGTCCTACTTTTTATGTGCTGCACGCAACATGCCATGAAGCCAGCATTAGATGCCTCTTAGTTTCCTGGTATTGTATCTAGACATATCACTCACAAATGAATATAGACACCTAAAACAACCCAGAGTTGTTGGTTTTGCTAATGCTTTTTGCAGTATCAGATGAATGTGATACAACTATTATGTTAGTAATTTGTGTATTTACTACTTAAGTTAGTTAACAATGAGAATTGCAGATGCATCAACTTTGAAATTATGAGACTCAAACATTGGTAGAGTCAGAAATAGGTAGTGGTCCTCAGATTATCTCAATCACTTATTTTCTCCCCTTCACACTACTATCATCCTCTGCAATCACTATTAGACACCTTCATGATTTGGTTCTCCACGAGCACTGTAGGTGTCTAGAAATACCACCCAGCAGAGACTACATGAGAGAAGTTCAAACATGAATGGCAAAATATCCTAGTATGCAAATGTTTTTCACATAATTATAGCTCTGCCTTATTTGCCACATAATACATCATCTGCTGCATAATCTGATGGTTTTAACTGAAAAATTGTTTGGATCTCAAACGGATCAAAACAACGTGACTTGTGTTGCCGTGACGTGGAGGGCCTTTTACAAAGGTTGACTGGTCACTGTTCTCACTGCTGCACTTGTATGTTAAACTGCTATTAATGAGACTTTCTTTGCTGCATAATTTAGTCAACACTGCACTGCAACATAATTTTGTCCTTCAGTGCTGCATAATTGCAGTGGCCCACAGCATGCAGCACATGTTAAAAGTGCTTGTGCATGAAGCAGAGAGACCGTGAAGTTTGCTAACTTCGGGGCATATTTACGGGAATGGTGGTGCAGCGCTGCAAGTTACTTTTCTGTGCTGCCCAGTGTCACAAGGAAAGGGCATGAATGCTCTGTATTTATCCAATATAGTGCATTCATGTCCTTTCCCAGTCTGCTGGTGCCGTTTCGTCAGCCTAGCGCCAAAGAAGGCACCGTTGCACCGTGGTGCAGGGGTGTCTCAGTTGCATGCAGGATTGTTTTTATGCAGCAAGGGGCACCTTCCTGCACAAAAATAATCCTTAGAGGCTTCTTCCTCTTTCTATGTGTGCTGCACATATAGAAAGAGGAAAAAGCAGGGAGAAATGAAGACATTTCTTCTTGTTGTGCCTCCCTTGGGAAGGCGTAATATTTTGATGCAATCCCAGGTTTACAAGTCCTTGTAAATCTGGGAATGCGTCATAAACCATGCGAGTTGAGTGGGAACACCCACATCAACACCTCCCTTGTTCAGAGTAAGGCAAAGCAGCAGTTTGCGCTGTGTTGCATGACGCCATATTTATGAAACCATTCACAGCCATGCTAAGTGGCTTTGCGTGGCTTCTTGAATATGACTTGGAGATTTGTGTCATGCATGTACCACATTCCGTGGTGCAAGCATGACGCATGGCCCTCATAAATATGCCCCTTAGATTGGTGTGCGTGCAAATCCTGCATTGCTGATCCCTGGTGAGTTATACTACTACTGCTGGAACAAAGCCAATGGAGGCACCAATGGGTTAGTCAGACTGACCTCAAGGGTCCTGTGACCTCAGTGACAAAGTCTCTGCTGATCTACGGTGTGCTGCTTTGTAGACCTGCCCTCAAGACTGGAGGTGAACTTAAGTATGAATTGTGGTGGACAGGCCTCCAAGTTTAACCCACATTGGCCTCAGGTAGGGTCCACCTGCTGGTGCTAAGAGACCAGGGCTTCTGTGGTCTAGCTGGGCCTTTTAAGGTCTAGTAGGGGAATGTGCTCCCTCAGGAGAGTGGTCTGGTGGACTGGTCATGAAGCCTAAATCCCTTAATCCAAATTCGGCAACTCTGGCCATAGTGCCACAGCCTCCCCCCACTGAACACCTTTCTGCCCCACTGAGAGAAACTTGCACTGCTTTCGGCTACATTCCAATTGTGCCCCATTATGAACACCTGGATTCAATTCAAATTATGCACTGTCTGAAAAATGTAACATCATCCTGGAAAAAGCAAACACTCATAGGCAATACAGGATTATGTAGAGCATGCAAAATATAAGCAGGAACGACATGGTTACCTTAAAGCTTTTACACTCATTGTTCAGAAACCAATGAGTGTTTTTTGCCTCAAACGCTGAGGACATGAATACAGGACTCCTTCTGTGCATAGGTGTGCCTTTATTGCACTTGTGGAAAGCAAGGAATGGGTTAAGCAGGGCTCAGAAGACAAAGGGACTCTTCAGGAAAATCTGATCTGACTCACGGAAACCCACAAGGGCTCCTCTACATTTCATGTCAGCCAGCTAGCTGCTCAAATATCAACATCATGTTTTAAAGTGTCCTGTGAATGATACCTTTTGAACTGTCCGGCATGGCTAACTCTCCTACCCACAAAAAACTTGAGAGAGCTCTTGAGAATAAAAGGCAAAATTATATTGTAATTCAGGAAGTGAAGGATACATCCAGCTTTATTTTTCTTTGGTTACACAATATTATGTTAGTAATGCTGTAAAGCATTGCTAAAAACAATCCACAAACCTAAGAGTTCCTACAGACAAGACCTACTGGCTTTGCGAATGCTTGTTTAGATATCGCATTTGCTAAATGGGGCACTTTTAATTTGGTACCAGACAGGGCCGAACTGGGAACCCAAAGCAGCCCCAGCAAATTTTGCCCATCCACTGTACGGTGTGTTTCGAGCAAATGCAGCAAGCGAGCCTGACCACTTCAAAGGGGACGTGAGGAGAGGGTGTTCCTTCACCAAGAACATTTTGGAAAAAATTACACAAATGGTGCATTCTACAGCATATTTTATTATATATTCAATTGTATTTGCTTTTAGAGCACAGTAAATGATGACCTTATGGTGCACGAGGATACGACAATCTTGTTGAGGCTCTTCCCTCACTATCACCTTCCAACACTGCCCCTCATCTCTCCATAGCCCCTCTTACATGTATTTGATTTGTTTTATAGTGCCTCTCATACCAGTGTAAGGACTTGGAACACTTTACATAATGCACACATATGGAGACAATGAATCATACGTGTGTAAATCAGTGTTTAGAAAAATGTTATATATAAGACAAAAGAGACTACAAGGTGTAGGATTCACATGCCATCAATTCTGGTTGGCATTTTTTAAGATCTGGAGAAGCACAACCAGAGGATTTTAAATGTAATACAGTGGTTAGATCTACTAATAAGAATGTATTTCTACCCAAACAAACCCATTTTAGCAGTATTAGGATAATGAAAGACTGGGGAAAAAACATAACTTCCAAACCTGCTCTATGCACTTTGCATGCAGTTCTTTGATGGCAGGTCATAGCTCAAGGTGCTAGATTTGTTATGATTGTAAGTTATGCACTATAAGTAACTAAAGGATCTCTGTGACAAAAGCAGTAACCCACTGAGTTATGCACATAAAATACAGTTCTGTGGTCTGTATGGTACACGTTCTTTGGAGCAGGCCTATTAACCCTCTGCGCTACAATAGATTAGTCAAAACTGGCAATAGATTCCGATCTCTCTCTAACAGGAAGATCAACCATCAGCGATATAAATATTGACTCTTTTATTGTTGCCTGAAAACTGCTGGGTTTACAAGGAACTGTGCTGCGATTTATGCATTTTGGAGAGTGAGAAGTGAGTCATTGTGCTGGACAGCCCTGCTGGTTTTGTTACTGGGGGTCGGTTTTGCAGCCCCCAGTAACAAAACAGCCTCCCACCCCTCCAGCCTCCACCCGATGCCCATTATGTCAGTCCGGCCTGGGTGCCTGGGCTTATTTGAATTCATAGTCCGACCCTGGATGGGGTCCACAAGGGGCTCTGGTGCTCAGGTGTCACAGAAATGGACACCTCGGGCTGCTTTTCTGTTACATCCTTATAAAAGGTAAACAGTATTTTTAAAAAGACCACACTCCTGAACACAGACAGAGCTGTGGTACACATTTGATAAAATAAGAAAAACAGCTGATAAGAGATTAATCGTTTTCTACAGTTATTTAAAAAAAGAAAGTGCCACGTTTTTTGCAAAGCCTGAAACAAATTCAAAGCTGCAGTCCTCTTTCTATCCTTGTGGCATCGTCAGTCTGGGTAAGCCCGAAAATAAAGGGCAGATGAGGTCAAGGACAGGGCTGCAAGTGTGCCCTAATGTGTGCATTGTATTGGTCACAGTGGGGGCAGGCAGGTGGCCTCCTCACTAAGGGGCCCATTAGGATGTCGGGCGGATTGCCTCCGCCAGGGCAGCGGTGGCCACCGCCACCCTGGCGGAGGCAATCCGCCCAACATCCTTCCCTGCATTCCCCCCGCCATATTATGATGGCGGAGGGGACCGCAGCGGTGGGAAACACCGCCCGCCTGTTTTCCGCCTCGGTCGCCTTGCGGCCGGGGCGGAAAAGGGATAACATGGTGGCGGTGTCTATCAGACACCGCCAGCCATATTAGCATGGGCATTTTTCAATGCCTTTCCGTGGCGGCAATGCCGCCACGGAAAGGCAGGCGGACTTCACTCTGGGGGCCCCCTGCGGGCCCCCAGAGTGAAGCACAGTAGGGGGGTGCACAGGGGGGTACCTATGGTACCCCCCTGCATTTGCATAATGAAAGTGCCAGGCACCGCGCGGTGCCTGATGCTTTCATCATGCAAATGCTGCAATGCATTTTCAGCATTGTGGCGGGCGGTGCAGATAGCACCGCCCGCCATGTGCCCCCTTATGAGGTGTAAATCACACAGTAGCAGCAGGGCCACCAAAGGTAGCCGTTTTCGCTTGATGGTTGATTGCTTGCTTGCTTGCTCCTGTGATTGCTCGTACAGTAAAACATGGCTCCTACAGTGTTGCTGGGTAGGCCCCTGCCCACAGATACAGAAGGGAAGGGGGAGGAAGTCCTGGCAACTGAAGAGGTCTTCCTCAATGTTCACCTCACAGGGCTGGATGATCCCCTAATATTATTTACGTTTGGACCATTCCTGCTGTCTTGGGATGCAATTTTAAAATGAAGAAGTAGGGGAACTGACTTTGTTGAATTAAAAAAGTAGGGGCACGCCGTGCCCTTCCAATCCCACCCACTTCGACCACTGGTATAACGGTGAAAAGGGATACAGGTGTCCGGTATGCCTAAGGCACTGAGGATGGGAAAGGGCAGAGTATATACCCCAGTTCCTAACCTGCCCCATCAGGCACATGCAGATGCAATGCAGCCGGCTACACAGAAAAGTGTCTGTGAGTCGATCAATAGTTAATGCTTATGGCAATGCCTGATATTGTACTGCTGAAAAAGCTGTCTAAGTCTACATTCCCTTATAGTCTTAGTCTTCCCATAATGTTATGTTATGTTATTTGGATTTTTTAAGCGCACAGCTGCCCCAGCTAAGGGGCGTCCCGGCGCTGTATCAAGAAAAGGTAACATAACTAACAACGCAGAAAAAGTGGGGGTGATTAATAGGGCAAAGGAAAAAGATGGGTTTTGACAGCTTTCCTAAAAGCAAGAAGGTCATCCAGAGAACGAATGTAGGCAGGAAGTGCGTTCCATAGTTTAGAGGCCAAGACCGTAAACGATCGGCCACCCAGTCTACATTTTTGGAAACGGGGAATAATTGCCAAATTTTGGCCGGCAGAACGAAGGCTGCGCAAAGGAGTGTACAAAGACAAAAGGTGCTGAAGGATGATGGGGGTGTCAGATCTAAGAATTTTGAAAGCAAAACAGAGGGCCTGATTACTGGCAGCCAGTGCAGGTTAAAGATTGTGCTACGGGCTGAGCAGAAGCGCGGCAGGCCCACCAAGGCCCTGGCTGCCGCATTCTGCACCCGTTGAAGTCGTAAGACTTCCGCCTGGTTGGCGCCCAAGAACAATGAGCTCGCGTAATCGAGCCTCGATAATACGCTAGCTTGGATCACCATCTGGCGGGTTGGGGCATCGAAAAATTTGAGGATAGGCCTCAAACCACGCAAGATGCCGAAGCACATGGATGCCACCTTCTTAGTGTGGAACGAGAAGGTTAGTTTGGAATCCACCCAGACGCCAAGATTTTTGAGCTCGGAGACAGGTTTTGGGGGAAGTCCCAGCTCCTTAGGCCACCAGCTAGCACCCCACAGCTCAGGATGTTTCCCCAACACCATCACCTCAGTTTTGAGGGCGTTGAGTTGTAAACAGTTGGCCGTAAGCCAACTAGCAACAGCCCTCAAACCATCCGCAAAGTTCGATGCCAGTTGTTCAGAGTCCCCATTAAGAGCCACCGCCAACTGGGTATCATCGGCGTATGATACCATAATGAGACCCCATCTCTTCGCGACCTCCGCCAAACGTTGAACGTAGAGGTTGAAGAGAGTGGGGCTCAACGCCGAGCCTTGCGGAGCTCCTTGAGTGATAGCGTGGGGCTTAGATCTGAACGGTGGCACCACAACCTGAAAGGATCGTTCCGAAAGGAACGATTGAAACCAGTCCAACGCCCTGCCTGAAATACCTGCCTCGCTGAGCCTTTGAATAAGAATGGTGTGAGATACAGTGTCAAAGGCGGCACTAAGGTCCAAAAGGACCAGTGCCGCCGTTTGACCTGCATCTAGTACAGAGCGGAGGTGTTCGACCATGTATAGAAGTGCCGTCTCTGTACTATGACCAGATCTAAAACCATTCTGTGTAGGATCTAGTAGATGTGCAGATGCCAGATGGTTTGTTAAGATGTTATTCACGTGGGCCTCTGTAATCTTTGCCACCCAGGGAAGAAGGGAGATAGGTCGATAACTCTCCGGCTTCAACGGATCCAATCCAGGCTTTTTTATGATGGGCATGACACAGGCAGCCTTCCAACTAGGTGGAACTGAACCGATGGTAAGGGATTGCTCCACCAGATGGCGAATAGGAGGAAGGCAAAAGGACGCCGAGTCCATAAACTGGGCAGGTCTCAAAGGTCTCAAAGTAACAAGAAGTGAGTTATTGTTTTACACGTTTCTGAATGTTCCTGATTTGTGTCCCATTGCTCTGACTATTTTAACACTGGACTTGTTCCCAGCTTAAATTTATGATGTAAATTTCGTAGTGCCTCTGTGTAAATGACCTCCAACCACGCCATCATCCTACCATATTTCAGTGAAGACTTCTGACCTCAAGTGGAAAACCTGATATCTCCAGAAACGCGGGTAGACCATTTAAGCAAGTTTATTCTTCAACCCAGAATAGTTGTGTGAAGGCAGAGAAGTAGCGAGCACTACCCCATCGATGTAGTAGAGATGGAACATGCATTCACATATAGCCTCAGCAACAAGGCTCCAGGTCCAAATGAAGTCCCTGTGTAAATATTTAGAGAAAATATCCCATTATTGGCTCCATTATTAACTAACATGGTTAGAACCACAATCACCTCTGTCCCGCCGAGGACATGGTTTAAATCGATCATGGTGTCGATTTTTAAAAAGGGATTCAGAAGTAATACCAGTTGTTATAGACCAATTTCACTTCTGAATTCCAGAGTTAATATCTTAGGGAGAGAGATGCTGGACCATTTAGAATCTTGTGTAGAATAGAAGTCTATTTTATGCGTGGTTCAGTACAGATTTTGACACGGGGGGCACAGTGGCACAATCACTGAATCTGTACTATCTTTCTATCAAGTATATGGTTGTAAAGTAGTCACCAGTTTTTCTAACATTCGTGGACTTCAGATGCAACTTTGGCAATGTAATTCACTATTATCTGTGGTCCTTCATGCTAGATTTGAGGGTAGAAGAGCCGCTGGTAATTTTGTTAAGAGAAATGCATAGAGATGTAACAGCAAATATGCCATTCGGCCCAAACAGGCAAGGTATTGAAGCTTTCAGCATAAACATGGGCGTATGGCAAGGGTTCGGACTGGCACCATTCCTCTTCTTTCTATCCCTTTAAGGTTTGGAGGATTCTTTGGGCCAGCAAGGTAAAGAAATCCCCAAGTTGATAAACAACCAATCCCTCTACTGCTATGTACACACAATGCTGTCTTGCTGGTCAGGAGAGCTAATGGGTTATAAAGGATATCAGACTCCTTTACCACCTTTCTGCGTCAGCCGGGGCAGTTGACAAATCACACCAAATCATTTTTTATGAGGTGCAGACTGACATTATCTAAAACTTGGGGTCCATACATCGATGATTGGGATCTGTATCCACCTTTAATTATTTGGGATATTGATCCACTCATCATCTGTTGTTGAGGGGACCTGCATAAAGTTAGGAACTAACATTTTCTGGAGGCATTAGAAGAAGTAATTAGGTTCGCCTTAAGGCTGGGACAGAAACCTGTCCACAAAATGATAACAACTTATACAGGTCCACGTTTATCTCTGTGGTGACATACGGGGCAGGGTGCACAGTCTAAATATCGAGTTAGAAATATCGACCTACAAAAATATTGTGTTGGGAATATCGAAGGTACATAATATCGAGGTCAAGAATATCGTTGGACAGAATATCGACGCTAAGGTAAGTAATATCGATTTTTTTATATCGATGTAAGTAATATCGAAGTTACTAATATCGATATTTGTAATATTGTTATGTATTTTATTATGTATGTGTAATATTTTTTTTGTTAAGTATTTCACTTGTTTTAAATTATATGTTTATTATTTTTATACATTAATCATGTTATTTTTAAGTACATTTTATGTTTTAGTACCAGAGCGGGTTGTGGGTTTATAGGGGAATAGGGTGGGAAGTAATTTAAATATACTAAATTAATTATACATTTTTAGGAATTATAAATTAATTTTAATTAATGTTTGTTTATTTCTGTAGCGGGTTGTGGGTTTATAGGGGAATTGGGTGGGAAGTAATTTAATTATGATTAATTAATTATTTATTTTTATATTTAGGACTGGGTAAATATTTTATTTTTAATTAATTATTAATTGGCAATTAATTATTTTATTTGATAATTTATTTTTTTAATTGGTAATTAATGTTTTTAGTTGGTAAATAATTGTTTTAATTGGTAAATAATTATTTTATTTGATCATTTATTTTTTTAATTGGTAATTAATGTTTTTAATTGGTAAATAATTGTTTTAATTGGTAAATAATTGTTTTAATTGGTAAATATTTGTTTTAATTGGTAATTCGTGTTTTTAATTGGCAAATAATTGTTTTAATTCGTAATTAATTTTTTATTTGGTAATTAATTTCGTTAATTGGCAATTAATGTTTTTAATTGGTAATTATCTTTTATTAATTGGAAATTATTTTTAATTAATTGGTAATCAATGTTTCATAAAAAGTATTATTTGGTATGAAAAATAATGTTATTGTTTAATATTAATTGTGAATTAATTTTAAATACCTAAATTTTTTTGTAATGAAAAATATTTTATTTTTCAATATTTATTATTTGGTGACTACTATTTATTAATTAATATTCATTGGTATTTATTGTTAATTTATTGTTAATTAATTATTCAATTGTAATTATGTTTTTAATAATTATTAATGGGTATTCGTAAATGATGTAGAGTTATTAAAAAATTAAATTATTTATTATTTTAAATACAATTTTTTTTTAATAAGTATGTTATATTTAAATTCCACGCAATCCAATGTTTTCCCTACTCTTTCACTCTCTGGAGTTGGAATAGTAATTTTAACCCCTACGCTATCCAACGCTTTCCCTACTGTTGCACTCGGTGGAGTTGGAATAGTAGTTCTAACCCCTACGCTATCCAATGCTTTTCCTACTGTAGCACCCTTTGGAGTTGGAATAGTAATTTTTACCCCCACACTATCCAACGTTTTCCCTACTGTTGCACCCTCTGGAGTTGGAATAGTAATTTTTACCCCTACGCTATCCAACGCTTTCCCTACTGTTGCCCTCTCTGGAGTTGGAATATTAATTTTTACCTCTACGCTATCCAACACTTTCCCTACTGTAGCACCCTCTGGAGTTGGAATAGTAATTTTTACCCCTACGCTATCCAACGCTTTCCCTACTGTTGCCTCCTCTGGAGTTGGAATAGTAATTTTTACCTCTACGCTATCCAACGCTTTCCCTACTTGCCCCCTGTGGAGTTGGAATAGTAATTTTTACCCCTACGCTATTTAACGCTTTCCCCACTGTTGCCCCCTCTGGAGTTGGAATAGTAATGTTTACCCCTACGCTATCCAGCGCTTTCCCTACTGTAGCACCCTCTGGAGTTAGAATATTAAATTTTTACCCCTGCGCTATCCAACGCTTTCCCTACTGTAGCTCCCTCTGGAGTTGGAATAGTAATTTATACCCCTACGCTTTCCAACGCTTTCCCTACTGTTGCCCCCTCTGGAGTTGGAATAGTAATTTTTACCTCTACACTATCCAACGCTTTCCCTACTTACCCCCTCTGGATTTGGAATAGTAATTTTTACCCCTACGCTATCCAACGCTTTCCCTACTGTTGCCCCCTCTGGAGTTGGAATAGTAATTGTTACCCCTACGCTATCGAACGCTTTCCCTACTGTAGCACCCTCTGGAGTTGGAATAGTAATTTCTACCCCTACGCTATCCAACACTTTCCCTACTGTTGCCCCCTCTGGGGTTTGAATAGTAATTTTTATCCCTACGCTATTCAATGCTTTCCCCACTGTTGCATTTTCTGAAGTGGGAATAGTAATTTTAAGTGTTACACTATCTAATTTTATCATTACTGTAGTTTTTTGGGGATTGTGAATGGTAGTTTTATTTATTTCGCTATTTAATATTTTTATTATTATTTTTGATAATGTAGTATATTATAAATTTTAAAAAATTTGAAAGTATATTAAAAAAATGTAATTTATTAAATGTATTAAATATAATTATTTACTTTTTATTTATGTTATTGTTTTATGTGTGTAGATTTATTTGTAATTTATAATACGTTTTAATATTTTATAAGTTATTAAAATAATTATTAACACTTATTATTGGGTAAGTATATATTATATTTTGTATGTATATGTTTAATTAATGTTATATTATTGTATATGTATTATTTATTAATTTTAAACATTATTAAATATTTTTAACTATGTTTATTTAGTTTATAAGTATTATTTACTTTATTTTACACTTTTTTTTATTTTAAAAAAAAACGATATTTTTAATTACGATATTTTTAACGTTGATATTTTTGTTTCGATATTTTTGTACTTACCATGTTGTAGATAGGCTGTCGATATTCTTGCTTCCGATATTCCAACGTCGATTTTTGTGTAGGTCGATATTTTTTCCGTCGATATTGTGTCAGTGATCCACGGGGCAGGCCTATGGGGAGACTTAAACTGCAGACTGACCCAGAAGTCAGAAAATTATTTTGTGTTGAGACTTCTGTCTCTACCACAGAGCTGTTTGACATATTCTGCCAAGATGAGCTGGAGACCTTACTTGTAGAACATTTGATAAAGATTAAACCTGAACTTTTATGGGCAGCTATTTGGGTGAAACCAAGATTGCCCTGGAAAAAGGATGTCATATATCATGGATAAAGTACCTTAAAAAATATATAAATTGGGTGTTCAAGACTTCTTTGATATGCCTGAGTCTATAGAGGATTCTTTCCAAGATTTTGTCAAGCAAATTACTTGGAGCGTGTTGACAATTTAAGGACTCCGATTGAGTGCCATAACAAATCAGTGCATTCACATGCTATTCCCCTCCCATATGCAATTAGACCTTACCTCCCTTATGTCTCTATGCTCCAGCAATGTTTTATTTGACCCGCTTTAGGTTTAATTTGGCCCACTACCTGGTATTGTTTCCTCTTGATGGGTATTGCTAGACAGATGCTATAAAATGTCCTTGTGATAATGTTTCTTATCAGAGCACATTGCCCTTTATTCTGCTCTGCAAATTCGATATGAGTTCCAGGAAAAGATGCTTGCTACTGATACTTTGCACCCTTAATCTAAGAGAGTGTTGCCCAGCCCTATTTATTCTACAGACTCTCCCATCCCCAGTCATCACTGTAGCTTTTGTAAATGTTATGCCGAGCCAGACAATATTAGGAAAAGCTTTTCGATATGGGTTGTAAAATATTGAATGAACCAATTATATTATTGACCTATTCTACTACTATTTTAGACTGGCAATCATGTTATATCACACTTTTTTACTCTTTTACATTCTTTCATGGTTGCTTTTACAAGTTGTTTATTAATCTTTTATGGCTATTAGCTAAATAAAGAATGTTGAACTGATTTGACTGCACGCATTACTATGTCCCACAACAAGGTCAATGTCTGATAGACGTCTGAGAGGACTCTATCAGGGCCTGGAGTTTTGATTACTTTTTGGCTGTGGATGGCATTAGTCACTTCTTCCTCTGTTATTTAGCAGGGAAGCTAGACGTTGTGTACTGTCCCCTTTTTTTGTGGGTGATTCTAGTTCTTCCTGAACATTAGTTTTGGTGCATAAAATGGGATAGCCTCTAGATTTATTGATGGCTCATTGCATCTGACTCTAATTAGTTCCCAGAACCTTGTGGAGTCTTTTTCTTTCACAGCATTTTTCACGGGGCTCCAGGCTTGTGTTGGAACCCTTTTCTTCTTTGTTTTTATTTCAGTTTTATATTTCTCTCTCCCTAATTTTAACGTCTCTTTTCCACCCTTAATTTTGTGTTGATGTTTCAGGACAAAAATGTAATCTTTTTTTTCATCCAGTCCAGATTTTCAATTTTAGTACTGAATTTATTTATTACAAAAAAAATTGTAGTCAGGCAAGCGCTTCAGAAATTACTTCCAGTAGATTTTCGAAGGTGGCAATTACAGAGTGATTTGCTACTTCATCTTGCACTACAGTCTCACTGATTTAATCCCATGAGAGTTTGACTGTACATGGCATTAGGTATTCTTATGGACTGCTGATTTGTCATGAGGGCTAGTCCTTCACCATCTGGGTTTATATACAGCTTTTGAAGTAGCTTGTTGTTGAGGAATTTAAACCAAGATGAACAATAAATGTGCGATGGTAACTTTGAAATCTTTGCTGCACCTTCATGTTCAGAGGGATTCCAGAGGGCTAAATATCGATTTGCATACGGTCGATAAGGTCTAATCTACTGACGCCACTAAAAGTATTTTGTGCCGGGATTCCCGATTCAATACATCCGTTTAGAGCCTTTAGACCACCTACTGCTTTCAGGGCTGCAAATTGGGAACCTCTCTTAGCTCTTCTAGACCAATTTATTTTGATCTCGGGTATGTTCCATGCATTCTCCTCTTCCACTAAAGCCTTTTCTACAGGGCTAGTGTCTGGCTTTGAGCTAAAATCACCACAGGCCAGGCTAATTCTTAGTCTTAGGTTTCAATATTTCTCTTGAGTGTATTACCGTATTTTCCAGTATCTTGAAAGTTTGCAAGTTTGTCTAACTTTGGCTTGGAGGAAAATAAACATTGTAGATTTTGAGAACCTGATTTCTTTTTACGAGTAAGATGTTTTGTATGTTACTATCAGGGGCTGTGTGATCATATGATTAAAACGTCAGGGCTACAGGGAACTAGATTATCAAGCCACTTTGACTGTTGGAATCATACATGTGGTGTAGCCATACATCCATCCATCTATCCAGATTTCATCCATTGCCCATTTGTTTTAGAAACAACATAATTCAAATGACTATGTTGTGTTTCCAATTCTTGTCTTCCAGTTTTTGTTTCAGTCCAGCATATCCAGCTTATGGAAGTAATGGCTTCCCTATAGTTGCAGCCCCAACATGCTCTCAGTTCTTGTTGGACATGTCTGCAGGTGGCCGGGGTTGCGATAGATCCTGTGGTGAAGGGCCCAATGCACTTAGCAGGGCAACAGCTATCCAGCTCAAATTGTCAGTTATTTGCCCATTTAAAGCTTAACATTTGTTATGCCGTTTTCTCTGGATGACTACTTATTTTCCCAGGGGCTTGTTTGTACTATCACTCCGAGGTTGTCCATATCTTACAAGTTTAGCTAAGGATATAAACATTTAAAAAGACATAAGGAGCATCGACCAGCGGAATTGAACATACCAATCAATACTTATTAATCATGGGGATCTGTCCCAGTTAAATAAATGACCAAGCTATTTGGTATTTGGAAAGAGGAAAGGGTAACTTGATAAAGACAGAGTCACCTCAAATTGCTATCAAACCCACATTCCAGTTCGTAGTCTTGTTCAGCCAGTCAACGCGGAATCAGATCTACAGTAGTTTCACCAGGCAGTTGCTTAAAGCTCTGTCAAACAGGAATAACGTGTAAAAGTGCACGAGAAGTAAAGTCTAGTTTCACAAATCAAATCTGTATCTGCTGCCCTCAAAGTAAGTATAGTACAAATCTTTATTTGATAATTAATTAAAACAATTCAAATTAATTAATACAATAGAATTCCATTAATTAAGAAACAGTGCAAAGCAAGCCTATGTTAAACATATAAGAGAACAGTTAAAAGTTTATTGAGCCTACTGGCAACAATGCATGGGCAGCATAGTCTAAAACGGCATCCCGTCTTGAAATCATCAATTAAAAGTGCTAAGTGCAATAACCAGAACTTCTCATTTGTGTACTCAGAAACTGCTAACGCATTCGCCGATTCTCTCGGTAACCTTGTAGCTGAATTTAGAGAATCTCACCATAACTCTGCAGTCTATTCCATAAAAGCAGTGCTTAAAAGCATATTAACAAGTACGAATATTTAACTCCCTGAAAAAGTAGTGCGAGCAAAAGCCTCTTTCTTGCTCGAAGGTAAGACAAACACATAGGACATGGGCTAACGATTCTTTAGGATAGGAGCAGACGTGGTAAGAGTTATCAGGACGGATGTGTTTTCAACCGTGGGCTACTTGACCTACATCAGTTAACCAATCTGAAGCCTTAAAATCTAAGTTTGAAGGTCTTATCAAAAAGCAATGAAGGATAATGTTGAGGTGACAGTTCTGTATATTGATTGTGGTTCTTAGCCTGTAGAGAATATTAGTCCATCTTGGCTGATATGATTAGTGACAGTTCTCTTACAAAGGTGTTTAAAACATCCATAGGGGATTCCAACGACCATGGTGGAACAATTTGAAGTTCCATCAGTATTGTTTCAATAGCATTGTGCCACAGCGTGGAGAAGAGTCAAGTGCAAGCCAAGAGGAAACGTAGAACTCCCAATCTAGTTTTTTTGGTACGGAGTGGGGCTTCCCTTGTAGAGCTTGGCAATCTAAAGATTGGTCTAATTATCTAATTAAACTTGATTGAATTATCTGGGAATTCTTCAAAGCCATAAACTAGTGAAGGCAGATGACTGCCATTTATCACCTGCAGTAATGGTGAGAGGGACGGGCCAGCAAGCGTATTTGTCACTTTGTTCAATGCAAATGTCATCTCTTTAGCCTTGGTTTGATGAGCTTCCATATCAAGTTTGCTTAAAGCACAGGATTGGAATCCCACACCAAGATATTTATAGGAGTTTGCACTGGTTATTACATGTTGCCCTAATTTCCATATCCAAGGATGATTCTTATGGATCCGAGAGAAGGTGACAACTTCCTTTTTTTCTCAATTTAATTCTAATCTATTTTCCATACAAGAAGAGGCCACATTATTTAAGGAGTGCTGAAAGCTAATCGCCGAATAGTCCAGCAACACTGTATCATCTGCATAATGCATGGCATAAAGTTGTTGTCCATTCAGTTTTGGAGGACAGGCCTTTTGGTTTCTCATTGCTGGTTCCATATTGGTGATGAATAAGTTGGAAAGAATGTGGGCCAGCACACTCCTTTTTTTATCCCTATATTTACATGAACCTTATCAGAGAGCTTGCCATTCCTACTAAGTTTTATTTGTATCCAATTATTGAAATAGTGGACGATGATAGCATTCAGCACCTTGGCCTTCAGGCCCTTGTTGCTCAAATTCTGCCATAAATTACTCCTATTGATTCTATCAAATGCTTTCTTATAGTCAGCAAAGCATGCATTTAATTTAAGGCTCTTTTACAGGCAAGTGTTTTGTGGACTAAATAGGACGGCAACATGATGTTCTCAATGACATCTGTGTTTTTTCAGAAGCCATTCTAGAGCCAGAAATTCAAATTTGCCTGAGTAGCCCATTCTTCAACTTCCTTTATAATCAGGGAGGCAAAGAATTGGGCCTCAACGTCAAGCAGGGCTATCAATCTGTAATTCCAGGGATCATCCTTGCTCCTTTTTGTGTTGATAAGGACAATGGATGAGCCCTGCCAGGAGCGAGGAATTGGACTAGTGTGGAACAATTGTCTAAGACCCTTCTCAATGGTATTAATCCAGAACTGGCTATTGGCTTTAAAGATTCTAGACAGAAGTTCATTTGGGCCTAGAGGCCCTTCATTTCTTTCTTTTTTTAATGATTTCTTCTAAGGAAATGGAGCCTGCCCCTTTAGGCCAATGCAAAGTGCTGTTCATAGAGTTATGATTTGACTGGGGCATTAAGATAACATCTTGCAATGGAACTGCCGGGATATCAAGTGAGGCTACAGAAGTTCTTTTTAAAAGGGCGACATAGTCCTCCCATGCTACGCTATTCAGCTGTGGTAAGTTGATTCCCCCAATTCCAAAATTAGCTACTATTGGAATGGGAGCAAGCTTTACATAAAAAGCCCGCAATTGCTTGTTTGCTACTTGCTTTGCTTTCCAGTCCAATTTTTTACATTGCTTCCTCAGCATAGAGAGCTCAGCCCTACGTAGGTCTGTTGACCAGGCTGAATGGCTAAATGGGTCATTGTCCAAGGCAATTGATTTTAGTTAGTTAGTACAGTCTTCAAATTTATTCCACCAATCTGCCAACTGTTTATCAACATTTGATGGCCATTCAACACATACTGTTCTTGGACAATAGAACAGTCTCCTACCTGGTTGGTGCATTTGAAGTTGTAGTCACCAATCCACAGTACTATTTTCTGCGGGAAATGATAGCTTTCTACTCAATGTTCTATCTTAAACTCTTTTAGCTGTTGTAAAAGGGTATACACCCGTTACAACGGATCTTTTACTCCGCACTACCATTACAACGCGACTTTGACTCCGCATACCATTACAACGCATTGCGCTGGGGGGCGCTCTAGGATAGGGAATAAGTATAATTTACTATCCAACACCTTCCCTAGGGTCCACGGGGACTGGAGTTAGAATAGTAAATTATACTTACCACTATCCAGCGCCCCAAGGCGCTATGCGTTGTAACGGTATGTGGAGTAAAAGTCGCGTTGTATTGGTCTGCGGAGTAATAGTATGCGTTATAACGTCATACGAAGTGAGAGAAGAATTTAGTCGAGTACAGCATGATGCTTCAGCGTCATGTATCTAAAAGATGCAGGCTGCTCGTACTCATTGCGGGCATTCAGTGCATGTAGGCCGACGGAGTGAAGTGCTTTGATTAAGATGTTTCCTATGACATCTTGCCGCTATGGGAGGCTTTGTAGAGGTGGAGTGTGCCAGATTATGTCTTGCAGTCTGATGGAGTCAACACAACAACACTTTAATGAAAGAAATTTAGGTTTAAATCTTCTGTGACCATTAATCCTGTGTCGGGGTTGGCCAGATGTAGATATTTACACAGGTATTTGTTTGAGCACTCTTGTTCGAAGGATTTGTTGGCTATGATTCAAATATATGTAGACCAGCAAAAGATTTTGACGTGCCTTATTTGGGATGTTTTGTGAAATACCAAATTAGCCATGATTTGTTGATGTTTAGTCTTTCTGTTTTAAAGTTCATAGTTAAGCATAAAATTGAAAGGTCACCTGCTGGTGTTCCTCTTGTAGCCCTCTTGACTGAAGGAATAATGTGAGATTCGTAACAAACAAGGAAGATTGGCTCAATTGCCCTTGTTCCTGACTGAGAGATCAAGTCAAATTTTGACAGATAGGTGATGGCGTCCTCTTGCTTATTAAGTTGGTTCCATTCTGCTATGTTCTAGAGCAGAGGTGATGTGGTCAGTTTTGAGATGAGAGTGGTCCGCTCACTTTTGTATATTGCCAAACTCAACACCCTACTTGGCCTGGAAGACCCCTTCCTGTCAGCTGTTGCTTGACTTTGGCCAAGGGTTTGGGGAGCCAGGACCATTCTTGATGCATTTGTTCAAGAGGCTTTCTCGGAAAGCAGGACGGAAAGCAGGATGTTGTCATAAAAGGGTTCTGGAAGCCAAGGTGTAAATTCTGTAAGGTGATTCATTATAAGTAATAGGTTCCAATAATAAGCTTCAATGATGGGCTATAGTAATGACCCCCCGGAGCAGCCTCCCTACTGCTCAGCCCATACTCCGACTGACACTCAATGGCACACTAACATTCCAATGCATCACCATGAGCAACATCGCTACTACCAGATTAACAGCTTGCAATTGCATAAAGGGAGAAAAGAAATATGCATGAAAACAAATTAGATGTAAGGATGATAAGAAATCGCAAATGATAAGAGACCATGCAAGGTCAGTTTGAGTATGGGCTGAGCAGCCGGGATGCTGCTCCTGATAGGACTCCTTACTATAGCTCTTCATTGAAGCTTATTATTGGAACCTATTGCTTAAAATTAATCAGCTAACATAACTTACACTTCAGCTTGCAGACTTCTTTTCAATACAACACATGACCTGCTGCCCTGTTTTCTGATATTGACTATTCATCCACCCCTGGGTTAATAAACTGTAGTTGGCCCTATAATGCTGTGTGCGATTGTGGGCTTCGAAGCTAGGCAGCAGATAGGGCTGAACTGTGAATGTTGGTAGGGACTATGATCACCATTTGATGCAGCCCTGCCAAGTACCATTAATCAGGGGGTAGACAAACGCATTTCACTGCTGGTGTCCTCAACTTCACACTAAACTGCATTAGTCACTCATTGCTTCCTCCTCCTACTTCATGTGCAATCGGTCACTGCAGGTCTTAACAACGAAAGCAGCCCAAGCACGTTCCGGCTGCTAGCTGTGTCACTGCGTGCTCCAAGCCATTTATTTAGGTCTGCTTATTTGAGGCGGTCAGCCTGGACTCATTTACATTGATAAAGTGAGAAATATTCTGAAGTGTGACTGACAAATTGTGTCAGAGGTGCAACAATGCGAGGCTTATGAAAAAAATACGTTGCTAGTCCCAGCCTCTCTGAGACATGTTACGTGAATCCAGCAGCAGCTTCCTGCACTTACAGTGACAGAAAGTGTTTGTTGGTTAAAACCAGTGGTCGAAGTTGGCGGATCGGGAGGGCACTGCGTGCCCCTACTTCTTTTAATAAAATGATTCCGTTCCCCTACTTTTTGTTTTCAAAACTGTGTCCCAGGATGCTAGAAATAGCAAAGGCATTCAGATAAGATTCAGCTTGCTTTCACCGACGTTAGGGGACAGGCAGAGAAGGAAAAGGACTCTCTCTCTCTTCCCTACTGCCCAGAGAAGACACAGACAATGTCCTCTTCTTTTCTGTACTGGCAGCTGCCCCCACCCCTCTTCCTATTATTCCCTCTCTTTCTGTCTTGCTCTTCACTTACTGAAAACTGTGACTTGAAGAAATGGTTCACAACCTCTCTTTCCTTCTTTCATTTAGTTGCTTCCCTGTGAAATGGATCCAAAAAAGAAAAACAAGCTTGTTGGAAAGGTCCTTTTTCTGGCATTTTTCTATTCCAAAGTGCAGCCTGGGGATGAAGAGAAATAAAAGGTTTTAAATATGAAACATAAATGCATAACTAAATAAAGCAAGACAGAGTGGTTGCAAAGTGGCCAGATTGGTTTTATTCACATCCAAACACATCAGCCTCACTTTACAGACTTTGCAGTGAAGCGCTACTTTTGTTTTCTCGTCTTTCTTTGAACAGTATTGTGGTCCCAGGTAGGAAAGTGCACAATTTCTGGATGTATTGCAATACCTGGATGATGGGTGGATGTGAAAACAAAATGTGTACCTTGGCTCTTTGTTTATGGATGTGGTCTTTTAAACCATACTGTTTACGTTTTGTAAGGATACAGGCAATGGACATTGAAACAGTTCCCTTCAGGGCCCTGTAGTCATGTCCTTAACTTTTCTGGTAAAACCACTCGCTGATTTCTTAATAGTGAGTGAGAGATTGTTAAGGTAACCATGTTGTTTCTGCTTACATTTCATATGTTTTACTTAATCTTGCATTTCCTACGAGCGTTTGCTTTTACTTTTTTTTTTTAGGCAGCATATTACTCTTATCAAGTGCATAATTTGAATGGAGCCACATCCACGTGTTTATAGCAGGGCACAATTAGGTTGTAGCTGAAGGCAGTGCGAGTTTCTCTCAGTGTTCAGTGGCAGAGAGGATGTAGCACTATGGCCATAGCTGTCGAATTTGGAACTGGGGACCCGGGTTCAGCCTTTATGACTAGTTCACCAGACCACTCTACTGCGGGAGCATATTCCCATGCTAGACCTTAGAAGGCCCCACTAGACCTTAGAAGGCCTGATGTCTTAGCACAAGCAGGTGTACCCTAGTGGTGTCAATTGTGGGTTAATCTTGAAGGCCTGTCCACCACAATCCATACTGAAGTTTATCTCTAGTCTTGCGGGAAGGCCTACGAAGCAGCACTCCCTAGATCAACAGGGATCTAGTCACTGTGACTCTGTTACTGAGGTTACATGAACCTTGAACAGGTTAGGGCGGTGTGAATGGTGTCACCACACTGGGTACCTATTTTGGGTGGGTGTGTAGTGTTTGCAAGTACATTATGGTTTAAAAAATTGCTGCCTCCTTCCTGGCCTGCAGCAATTTTCAGCAACAATAAAAACGTCATGATAATTTTGGTGATTAATGTTCTTCCTAGAGAGATCTCAGAGTTTGTCTAGTGGAAGGGCTGACTCCTGGAAAGGAGGGCACAGAATGTTAATGTGGCTGCTGCAAAGAACATGTAGCCTGCAGATCACAAAGTGCACATAATGTTAACTAGGTTAGTAGGTTACTGCTTTTGTCAGAGAGATCCTTTTGTTACTTGCAGTTTATAAGTTAAAGTCCTAACATAGAACAGTGAGCCATTAAACTATACTGCCTACTAGTATGGTTGTCATGTGGCTTCTACACCTTGTACTCCTTTGTCTTATGTAGCATTTCCTATAAAGTGATTTACACATGTATAAATGATTGTCTCTGTGTAGTGTGTGTGATGTAAAGTGCTCTGACACCGGGCACTGGTATGAGTGGCGCTGTAAATCAAATTAAATGCATCTGAGAAAGAGTGTGGTTATGGAGACTTGAGGGTGACTGTTTAAGGATGGTAGTGAGGGAGTCTGAGGTGTAGGTGATCATTGGGGGCACCAGCAAACATTGTTGCACAGGGCGCCACCAGCAGTAAAGCCGGCCCTACCATCGAGGCCAGTCCGCCTTACACATTGGAACCTCCATTGGCCTTGTTTCAGCAGTAGTAGCTGCAACTCACCAAGGATCGGCTATGCATCATTTGCACACACACCAAACTAAGTTTACAAACTTCACAGTCTCTCTGCTTCATGCACAAGCACTTTTAACATGTGCTACCTGCTCTGTAGCCACTGGAATTATGCAGCAATGGGGTACAAAATGATGCCACAGTGTTGACTAAATTATGCTACAAAAAAAAGGCTGCAGCGTAATGCAATATATTTTCTTATACTTTATTATTTAGACATTTTTACACATGATAAGTCTCTGCAAAGATTGTGCCTCATACGATACAAATACAGCAGTTAGAAAGGTGATCAGTCAACCTTTGCAAAGGGCCGTCCACTTTGCAGCAACTCAAGTCACGTTATTTAGTAACTTTTTATCCATTTGAGCTACAAAAATGATTAGTTAAAACTGTAAGATTATGCAGTTGATGATGTATGTGGCAAATATGGCAGAGCTATAATTATATATAGAAAATATTTGCAAACTAGGATATTTTGCCATTCATGTTTGAACTGGTCTTGTGGAAGAAGGGAGAAGTGCTAATGAGAGAAACTGCTAGGCTTGGAGACAAATGGCTTGTGATTTCACTTTTAAGCGTATGTGCGATATTGTGTGATTGGAAATATATCCCACTTTGGTGAATGTATTTAAATGCCAATAACTCCTAATAAACCTTAAATAATCAAGTGTATCTATTGATTGAATTAAATAACACAATAAGCTGTAGCTGGTCGGTGAAATGCGAAACAAATACTAAAAATTAGGATGTTTGACACATTCTGGCGGTCTGAAGGTTTCTCCACACAATGGCGGTGATGCACTGGTTCTGAAGTGGAAGTTCCAAAAGGAGATGCACTGGTTCTGAGTGTGAGGCGCCTGTCCCGTTCATGCAGCAGCAGCGATGCGTCAGTTCTGCTCATGCAGCAGAGGATGTGTGAGTTCCGCTGGAGCAAACACTGTAGACCTACCTCCAAGAGTTTAGAACTGGGGTGGCACCACATGGCAGGGCACACTCACAGCTTGCAGAGTCCAGGTGTAGGAGCAGGATAGATGGAAGTCTTTTATGTCCCTGAGACGTCAATCAGGAGGCAAGTCAACAAACACTTGGAGTCACTCTGGGTTCTGGGTTGGTGAGATGCAGGTCCAGTCCTTCTCACTCCCAGACAAGAAGACAGATGGCAACAGACCAGCAGGGCAAAGCAGGAGTCCAGCAGAGTAGTGGTCCTAGTAGCATCACAGCAGTCCTTCTTCCTGGCAGAGTATCCACAGGTCCAGAGGTGTACTGAAGTCGTGGTGACAGAGATCCGCTACTTATACCCAGTTGTGCCTGTGAAGTGGGGGAGGCTCTAAATAAATGCATTTGAAGTGCACAGAGGTCCTACCTTCCTGCCCTGGCTCCAACCTCACTACAGGGGGTATTCAGTCATGTGTGTGTGGACAGGACATAGCCTATGCATGTGTAAATGTGAGGCTGTGACCAGCTCTCCCTCCCATCAAGACACACCTAAGCTCATTTTGTGTGTTGCTGTCTAGAGTGAATGCACAACGCCCAACTGTCACCCACCCCATACGTGTATTCAGAAACATTCAGCAGGTACAACCATGACTAAAGTAAGAAAATGTCAACTTTATAAAAGTGGCATTTTCAGAATTGTAATTTGAAGTCCAACTTCACCATAAGTTGTGATTTGAAATTGTGAGTCCAGAGACACTAAAACTTGGGGTCTTATCACGTCCCAGTTAGAAATCACAAAAACAACTTTGGGAGTGTAGGAAGCTGGCAATGTATATAATATACCAAGAGGTGGACAGGGCTTTCTTTAACAATCCCACTGTGCTCTTTTTGTGGTAGTTTGGTCGAGCAGCCTGAGCTTATCATGGAGGAGTGTTAGACATTTTTATTGCATACACACAGCCAATACATGGTACACACACACTCAATAAGGAGATCCACATCACTTTAGAAAAATAACACATATTTATATATACTTTTTGACACCAAAAACAACTTTATTGTGTAAGCACTTTAAAAAAAAAAAAAAAGCAGTTTTGAAGAAGACAGATACATTCATTTGTATTGTCTCTAATGCAGTAATATTACCCTATGGGGAAAAAACATACTGCATTTGGGTACTGAACAGCGACTTACACGACTAATCTTCTGGCGTTAAGGTAACTATGGGACACCTACAGGGGATATTTTACAACCAAGACATGTAAAACTTAAAAGTACATGCCCTGCCTTGTAAATACAGTGCACCCTGCCCTGTGGGTTATACAGGGCTTACCTTAGGGGTAACTTATATGTATTAAAAAGGGAAGGTTTAGGCCTGGCAAGAGACTTATCTTGCCAGATCAAAATAGTAGTGTAAACTGCATGCACAGACTCTGCAGTGGCAGGTCTGAGCCATGGTTAAAGGGCTACTTAAGTGAGCGGCACAAGAAATTCTGCAGGCCCACTAGTAGCATTTAATTTAGAGCCCTTGTCACATGCCGAGCACTGAACTAGGGACTTCTAAGTAAATTAAATGTGTCCATTAGGGACGAACCAATATTACCATGTTGGAGAGTACATGCACGGTAGCACTGGTTAGCCGTGATAAAGTGCTGAGTGTCCTAAAGCCAGCAAAAACAAGGTTAGAAAAAGTGAAGGAGGAAGGCAGAAGGTTGGCGGGGAAACCACCTTAAGGCTGTCAGGTCTAACAAAACCATGTTAAAAAAGCATCAAAACACAAGACCACCACTTCACCCTAAAAAGAATCCCAATTGGACCCTTACCAGTTCACATTTAATGATTGCTCACATTTACGTTGTGGTGTTACAGCCAGAGCCTTGGAACTGGAGAATGGTTCTTTGAGCCCCAGCATTGGCTTGACAACCTCTGATTCCAGGGTGCGCACAGTTTAAAGATCTTTTTAGCGGTTTGCTTTGTTTAAAAGAGCATATGCTCTGGTATGGATCTCATTCTATGGACTTAATTGCCTGATTTTATTTACAAGAAATGTCACTTTGAGGGCCACATATTTGGAAGCGGAATGTCACTCAAAGGTGCACTGAAATCATGGAAATGCCACACATAAGCAATCTGAAAACTTGGCAGCTAAAATGAAATGGATTCTCTGATACTTATGATTTGAGACGGAGGAGGCCCAAAATGCTGGAGTATATCAACAGTGATAATTAGTACTTGGGTCCAACTTCCACTTTGTGAGCTAGACTTGCGATGCAACCTCGCCTGTTTCAGGAACAGATGTTAATTTCACACAGACAGCTCATCAATCGTGCCGAGGCACAACTAATTATCGCTCAGCCCACCTCGCCTTAAATTTGGCAAGAGATGCACAGAGCCTTATAAACACTGCAGCACACACAGGCAAACATGCAAGAACACTAACACAAGCATTCATGCACACACTCTCTCTCATACACACAGTCCCCATCTCCAATAAATAACACACTTTGCAAATTCTCCCAAAAATATTTAGGGAGCAGGTCATCACCCACCAACAGTGCTTCAAATCAAAGTTCAGTGTAAATGGCAGTGAAAAGAAGCCTTGGCTCATTGTGGAGCTCTTTTCAGAGGATGGTTTGCACATGCCCCACTGCAGGCACCGATTGATGTATAATCTGTATTTCCCCATATTTCTTTTTTGTAATTTTATCTGTATTGATCCATATTTATTTTGGGCTCTGTGAAAAAATGAAGCTGAAATTAGTATATTTCCACATTTATTTATCCGATAAATATGCACTCGTGCTTGAATGCCTGCCAGGCTTCGATGTAGTGAACACCAGCTGAAGTTAATTCAATGCACTCATATGAAAATATGCAGATTTCAGTATCAAGCTTGTGTATATCTGCTGCTGTTAGAACCCCTTTACTAAAATCCCTTTCTATTTCTACCCCCCTTACCTATCAACCCACAGAGCTATTGGCTTGGCAGGCATGGCAGACAGAATTTAGAATTACTAAAAATAAAAAAAATCTGTTTTTATCCTATTTTAAAAATAAATACAGACAAGAACATAAATGTTTTCTGTTTGCATTTATTTGTAAAAAATAGTAAAACGGAAAACAGGGAGCCTTATGTCTAACTTCTTCTTAAGCATGAAGTAAGTGCCTGGAGCTGGCCTGTGCTCTCAAAAAGTCCCACTTCCTCACTCTCCACTCAGGAGCACAGGAAGCCTCATGAAAGTAGCACCTGGCATCTGACTTGGCGCTGCCAGCCAGGAGGGTGTGGAACGAGTGGGTGAGTCCAGCTTCAGAGCGGTTTTGCCAGAGGGCAGGGCTTGAATCTGCCCGAGGCGTGGGTACAAGGTTCAGCATTCCCACTTCTGTTCCTTTGTAATTTACTGTTCAGAGCCGTCAAACTGGTATTGCACAACTGGCGGCATAACAGCTCCCAACACGAATGAATGACCGTAGTCTGCACATGCTGGAGGAGTACCTCACACATTGCTGGCACGCGAACGCTTCCTGCGCACCGCGCCACGCCTGGCAACGCACGAGACTTCATACTTTGGAGATCTTTCGCGCCATCTTTTTCGTTCTTTCTAGTTTGCCCGTCATACTTTCCTATATCTACTTTTACCGATGTAAGTCTTTTCTTTCCTCTCTCACTTTCTTCCTATGTTTCACTCCCTCATTTTACCTTCCCCTGCCCCACACACCCAATGTATCTCTTTTTCCCTGTCGTACCCACCCAGCTTACATTCTCTCCCTCTCGGTAATGATTACAAACGAACCTAATTCATTCTCAGTGTCTGACTAGGTTCATCTCCCATTCACTATCTTTTTTAATGATGTAATGCACCGGTTTCCGCACATCACAGTGTACACTCAGAGGCCAGGGATGAACTGGCCACAGGGCAATCTCGCAGTGCCAGAAGGACTGGCCTTTTAAATCAGTGTGTGGGCTGCGATTTTTTTTGCTGTTTGTGGGCATGTATTGGTCCTGTGTGTAGGTTTTTACTTTTAATGTATCTGATATTCCCACACACTTTGCCTACAGCAAGCAATCACACTTGCAGTGTAGCATACCCCACAAAACACCTATACAGCCTGGTTTTACAAGTTACACACTGCCCGATTTGTAAACGTTAACATACATCCTTTATTTTAGTGACCAGACCCAGGGCTTTAAGTGGGATGAAAAAACTAGTGGGTCTCTCAAAGGGACGTGGCCAGTGTAAAAATCTGTGCTTAACATAGCGTGCCGCCCAACTTGTATTTTGCTGTTTCTCTCATTGCATCCAGATATATGATACAACAAGTAACATCATACCTATAAGAAGTCAGGACTATTGGCTTTGTCAGTGGTTGTTAGTTGCATAAGATAAATAAGCAGCAACTGTGGCTTGAATATAATATTGAAAACGCTCCCACTTAAAGCCCTGGTGACACCACAACAATGTTGCTGCTCCTGAGTTTCAAAAAGAGAAGGGAAATCCAGAGAGGAAATGACTCTCTTTCAAGGATTTCCCTTCCCCTACAACACTCACCTGGCATGACTTCATGCCATAACTTCTCCACTAGTGAGCAGTGTGAGCACGTGCACATCGATGTGCCTTCTGTCACTGCAACAAAATAGAAGGAGGCTCCCCAAGGGATACTAATTATAGGCAGGAACAGGGGGCTAAGAAATATACTAAAAGAAGAAATACCCTGCCAACATATATTCAAGGGGGGTCCTAAGCGAGGATCCTAACAAATAAACGAAGCACACAACCCGCCACAGTGAGCCAATACAGAACCTCATTCCATGATATTTGTATTTTTTATTATAATTTATTGTTTACTCTTCATTTCCTATATATAAAAATAGACATGTAGACCAATACACACATGATTTTCACAATTTCATGAACTTGATTTCCAATGATAGGGATATAAAAACACACATGTTCATAAAACATCAACAATTAGACATATACAAGGGCTGACCCAGTCCCACCCACACCATGTATTCAGGGAAAGTCATTCACTCGATCTTTCATACAGCAAAGATTGATACAAGGCACCACCCAAAGAATAACGAGATGGTCAATTATTCATAGAGACAAGGGGATGTAACGGCAGAGACAGATGTCATTCAATGGGGCTGATGATGGAATAACCAGTCCACTCTGCCAAAAAGCGAATCACGCTCTTCTGCCACTGCAGTCTGGAAAAAACACGACCTCCTGTGCCAGGGCGCAAAACAGTGCCCGAAAGGGACCCGTTTCGAGACCTCCTTAAAAAAATTGAAAGTGTTCAGCACCAGTGAGACCCGGCACACTTAAAGCCCTGACTAGGCCTATGTTCTGTGCCAGTCCGTCCAAATCTACAAGTTGAAATATTTCAAAGGATGTTTCCCTTTCGAAGGGATTCGTATCTTTCAGAATGCGCTGCTTGTCTACGCTGTACTCGGTGACTGACCTCAGGCCTCAGAACCTGTTTTTTGGTAAACAGTGGCCCAGGGCATCGTCTACAGAGCAGACATGTTGGAGTTATGTTATTCGAAAGAGGAAATGGTATCACTTACCAACGTTCCGGTTTGCATGATAAGCATTTGACATTGCAGATTAGTGATGCGTGCATAGCTCGTGGCTGTGACACACACTGGTATGGAATGTTTTATGAAATCCAATGATATTAGGGACTGAGTCCAACGTGGGTGACTGTTTTGTGACGTGGCTGCCAAACTCTATGTGCACATTAGGCATCATCACAAGTTGCCCGGAAAAATACTTGTTATTTCTGCCCCCTCCCCACTCCCGCCCTCCCCCGGATTGTTCGTGGTCCCAGTAATCCAGGATGGGGTTGGAAGTGAATAACTAGAATGCCAATTTTTTTTAAGCATAACATGCTGGAATCAGTTTTTTATGTCGATTTATGCATGTTTTCCCCTAATGTCTCACATCAACATTTACACTACTTTCACCAGAGAACATAAATGTGTTAAACACCACAACTTGTTTACCTCTGGGGGTAATAACCCCGGCTACCGGTTACAACATGATTACCGGGGGTACTTGTAATAAGGCCCTTAAGGCGTTGTGAAAACACAATAGGAAGGAGCCTAAGAGATGTTGCTAGTTATCTTGAACAACTCATATTTTTTTTTGTTTTGAGATTTGCACCATATGTATGTTCTCTTGGTGTGCAGCAATTCCAGAGAGTGTGTCATATGAGGTTGCGGGATGGTCAGATTTTCAGGGCAACACGTGCTGTGGAGAGCTCAGACTTGACAATGATGCAGCTTAGGTTACGATGTGAACTGATCTCCAAGCGTGAAATAAATAGCTGCCTTTGTGTGGGTGTTAATAATTGATTACAAACTGCAGGGACGTCACAGAATAACACAGTTGGATTTTTATAGTATGGTAACTTGGGTTTTCAGTAGTGTTTGGGTTGAGTTTCAGTAATGCAAGAGGTTGGGTTTTCTGTAGTATAATCGATTGGGTTTTCGGTAGGTCAGGAGATTGGGGGTCAGATGTAGGTAAATACCATTTACCGATTCTAAAATACCACATTTTACCGATTTGGTATTTTAGAATGGGTAAATGGTATGTAGGTATTCATTCGTTAATTTTTACTGAATTGGTAAAATTCGGTAAATACTGATTCGGTATTTACCGATTCGGTATTCCCCATTCATTCCTATGGGCCTGGAGGCCCATAGGAATGAATGGGAATTACCGAATCGGTAAATACCGAATCGGTAAATACCGAATCGGTAAATACCGAATCGGTAAGAGGGGGAAGACCTACAAGGGTGGCAGGGTGTCACATTGACACCAAGTTGCACCCTTGAAAAGTGCATGGGTGCACATGTGGCACACATACATGCCCTGCCACAGGGCACTGTTAAAAAAGCACAAAATTGCTTTTTTAACGGTTTTCGTTATTTAGCACCAACTTGTAGTTGGTGCTAAATAACGAATCCTTACAAGTGAAAAGCACTCACTTGAGTGCTTCCTATATTAAGGATTCTATAATTTACCGAAACGGTATTAAAGAATTCGGTAATTTACCGATTCCTTAAATTACCGATTCGTTAAATTACCGAATCCTTAAATTAGGCCCCTACATCTCAAATGCCTAATACCGGTCGGTAATGGCTGAAATTCTGTAATTTCGGCCGTTACCGACCGGTATTAGGCTTCCTACATCTGGCCCTTGGAGCCTGATGTAGGTAAATTATTTTTACCGACTGTAAAATACAGAATTTTACTGATTCGGTATTTTAGAAATCGAAAATGGTATGTAGGTAAAAAATAGGTAAAAAATACTGAATTGGTAAAAATCGGTATCTCTGATTCGGTATTTACCGAATCGGTAAATACCGATTCGGTAAATACCGATTCGGTAATTCACATTCTTCCCTATGGGCATCCTGGCCCATAGGGACGAATGGGAATTACAGAATCGAAGATACAAAAATCAAGAATTTCAACTAAGAACAAATCACGTGCCTCCACCACACCCCACCCCTCAACCAAGCAACAGAGGAACCAACCAATCCAGTGCCTCCACCCCACCCCACAACCAAGCAACAGAGGAACCAACCAATACTATGCATCCACCCCATCACACAATCAGGAAGTGGCCACACCCATGCAGGTGCAGACCAACTGAACATCCAGGAGAGCTGTGATACACTGACTGGCTGTACTGAGCTGAGCTGTGCAGAAGTGCAGGATGGATTCACAAGACTCCCAGAGGGAAGGTGCTGACAGGAAAAGAAAACTAAAGTTCAGCACAGGTGAACTGCAGGTGCTGGTGGAGGAGGTGGTAAAACACCACACCCAGCTGTTTGGAAGACAGTCCCTGCAGGTAGCAGGGCTGTGAAGAGGAATACCTGGCTGGGGATCCAGGCTAAGGTTAACGTCATAGGGGTGACAACCAGAGAAGTGGACGATTTAAAGAAAAGATGGTATGATCTAAGGATCATCACTAAAAAAAAATTGGCATCACAAAGAAAAGAGGCCAATGCTACTGGTGGTGGAAATAACAGGGCACCTGCTCTTACGGATCTGGAACAGATTGTGGAGTCCACCCTGGAGCAAGAGAGCATAGTTGGGATTGGTGATGCTGACAGCTCAGCCGGAGCTGCATCAAAGAAAGGTAAGGGACATGTCCATGATTCTTCCCCCCTTGCCTGTCTCCCTCCCCCAATGTGGCTGTGTGTTTCAAAACTCCAGTACAGACTTTAGTATCCACCAGCAATGCATTATGGGAGTGGTAGTCATTTCAACTTACATCAGTGCAGTCATCATGAAAGTATGTCAGGCATGCCACACACTACAATTAGAGACAGATGAGGACCATGAAATAGTGTGACTGAATTGTGATTTAATATAGAAATACACGGTGAAAACACCACTAAGCCACTGTCCATGTCTGTCCACAGGCGAGATTTCACGCAAGACTATGGATGAGAGGGAGAAGAGGGCACCTCTAAGGGAGAGAAGTGAGGACGGATCCAGGAATGCAGGGCCCAGCACCGCAAGACCTCCGGCACCCAGTACACAATCAGCTGCCACACCAGAGGCAGGCACCATACAACAGCCATCATCGCCTCTGCACCATGACTCTCCACAACAGGACCCACAAACACATTCCCCATCAGCAGCCTCAGAGGTGTCGGAAATCTTCAGGCCCAGGAGGCATGATGTTCCTCCGCTACAAATATTTGAAACATCCTCTGATGAGGAGAGGCAGGGTGAGATGCAAAATGAGCCAGTGGAGGCAAACATAGCTGGTCTTCCGTCCATTCCTGTTACTGTGCACAGAGGCATAAGACGCCGTAGGGTCCGTGAGGGAAGCACAAGTGGCCATGGTGACGGTGTCTTCTGTGGCCTGGAAACCACGATGGTGAAGGTGCAGCGCCTGCAGGCAAAAGCAATTACTGCAGTTCAAAGACAAATGCGCCACCTGAATAGCAACATGGAGAACATGAACAGGGGGATAACCTCAATGGTGGATAGCATGAGGGACATGGCAGATGGGGTGAGGGACATGTCTCAGTGCGTGATGTCACTTTGTGACAAACTGCATGAAGACCGCACACAGAGGCGCAGGGAGAGGCAGTGCATGCAACAGCAGACAAAGGCCATGAACCGTCTAGCAACAGCAACTTCACTGTTAAGTCGCCGTTTTGTTGCAATGCAGGAGGGACTGGTGCACTGCTGCACATATCACACCAGGGGGATGGGGAGAGTCACAACAGCGATGGAAGTGCTGCTGACAAACCAGTCAGCCACCGCAGGAGATGACGGTGTAGGGGACACGGATGACACCACTAGCAGGAGCAGCACCCCTATACCGGACATTAGGAGGAGCAGCAGACGCCAAAGTACAGGCCCTGGCTCAACAGACAATGTTCAAACCCAACCACAGGCATCCCGCAGTGTTGTGCGTGGGCGCAGACAGTAATGCTGCCAACATTCCAGTGGACATGTGAGGGTGAGGTAACCTGTGTCTGCCCAGTTAGGCTAGGCACACTTCGGACTTGACAGATGTGTCTTTTGAAATTTAACTTAGTGCCCATTAAACTGCGTCTTTAACATTGAACCCCTTGCTGTGTCTCTTTACTTACTTAAAAGTAGTTGTGTGTGAACTCTGCCCATCTGTGTCTGCCATCTGTTGGTGTTGCAACTCCTACTGTGTGGGGTTCAGGCAGTGCATGTTCATCATCATGGTCTTCATAGTCGCTCAATTCCACCTCGGTGCCCTTCTTAGTAGCAAGGTTATGCAACATTGCAGAAGTTGCAATAATCTTACAGCAGATGATTGGTGAGTACTGCCGTGCCCCTCCACTTTTGTGCAGGCAGCGGAACCTGCTCTTTAACAGCCCAACGGTGCGCTCCACAATGTTCCTGGTTGATTTGTGTGCCACGTTGTATTGTCTCTGGCTGGGGGTTGAAGGGTTGAAGTAGGGTGTCAGGATGAAAGAACGGACGGCATATGCACTATCCCCTTTGAGAAAATGAGAAAGCCATTACTCACAGGCACGCATACACATACATCTGCATTATCTATCAAGGGAGTGTCACACAGTAATTTACCTAGCAGGTATCCTTCGCCAAATTCCCCCGATGTCAGGGGTACTTCCTGGGAACTTGGCCACTATGTCCGTGATAATGTACTTGGCATCACAGATTACCTGTACATTTATCGTGTGGGTTGACTTCCTGTTTCTGTAAATGTACTCTGTGGCAGCAGGTGGGCAAATTCGGATGTGGGTGCCATCAATACAGCCGATGACGTGTGGGAAATGTGCAATTTGGTAAAAGTCAGTCTTGGTCTTGAGCAGTTCCGCATGTGTTTCAGGGAAGCTGATGTAATGAAGCATTCTCTGCATCATGGCCTCTAGGAACTTCCTGAAGAAACGGGACAGGTAGCTCTGGGACACCCCACCTATCGCAGCAATTACATTCTGATAGCTCCCAGAGGCAAGCAGGTGTAGGCTACACAGTACCTGCACATGGGGTGGGATGGCGTGCGCCCTTGGGGTTGGGTGCTCCAAAAGTGGGTGCAGGTCCCTGATCAAGTCCAGGATGGTGTGGGGGTGTAGCCTGTACCTTTGCAGGATCTCTGCCTCAGTTAGTTGGAATAGCGTGATCCTTTGCCTGTAGACCTGCTCCTCCATTCTCCAGACCCTCACTCCTGCTGCCTGTAGCCGTAGCCGCCTCGCTATCACGTAGAATGCCGCCATTCTGGTCACACTGTTGCATTTTGGGCCCTTTTTTATAGCCGGCACCTGGTTACCACCTGCTTTCAATACATGGTAAATACCGACTCTTAAATACCGAATTTCATGCAAATTCGGTATTTTAGAGGTCTCCTACATCTCAAAAGTCTTTTTTTTCTATTTCTTATTTACCGAATCTGTAAATTTACCGATTTGGTATATTTGCCGATTCTGTAAATTTACCGATTCGGAAAATTTTCCGATTTGGTACATTCACCGATTCGGTAAAGTTACCGATTCTGCAAATTTACAGAATCCGTAAATTTACCGATTCAGTAGTTTTTGGAGCCCCTGCATCTCAATATCCAAATACCGGTCGGTAACGGACGAAAATACCGATTTTCGGCCGTTACCGACTGGTATTAGGTTACCTACATCTGTCCCTTGGACTTCTATTTATGATTTTGAACATGGGAATATTTTCTTGGATATCGGCAGAAGTCTTGTTGCCATAGGCTTTGACCCAGGCTATGGGAATATAGCACTTTACTTCGCAATGCATTACATCGCGTGCTATTACAACGCGGTCATTACAATGACCGCGTTGTTAGTATGCAATGCACTTACACCGCAAGTTTTTACAACGACGTCCACTAGGGGGTGCGCTGGACTTAGGAATATTATTATTTACTATTTCTACTACAATTTGCTCAATAGTAGGGAAGATGTTGGAATTCATTTCCAATACCTCAGCACCCCCTAGTGGAATTTGTTGTAACAACCGCGTTAAGGTATCTCGGTTTAATGAAGGTTGTTTCCTGGCTATGGCAACCGCAACTTCAACTGCTTCTCCGATGCTGCAGGAGCTTTTATAACAGGCCTTGTTTGAATATATTTATTTGTTTGTATTATTGTTTTGGTTGCCTTTTTCCTGATTTAAAAAAATATGTTGGGGAACAAACAGATTTCTCTAGTTTGCTACCTATGGAAGCCCCACATTAATGTTTTTTCTTTCTATTTCTTTAGTTTGTCATCAGAGTTCATCTTGCGACCAAAAAAAACCTTTTTTGTTCTCTTTGCAGATCCTGTGTGATTGTACCAAAGCACGACGGGAAGTAGAGCATCACTGGCGGGCCTCTTCAGGGCCGCATATTGTTAGAGTCCTAGACATCTATGAAAACATTCACCGTGGGAAGAGATGTCTCCTCATCATCATGGAATGGTACAGGTCTTTTATTAGGCATTCGTTGTTTTCGTTGGTTGAGGAGGAGAAAACGGAAAGTCACGTTCTATACCCCCATGTAGTGCCACCATTGGAGATACAGCGACACTCCAGCAACACCTGTGAAACTTCACTAATTGCTCCATCATCCAAATCCAAAATCCGGTTTATTCCCCTGCTTTTTGTTATTCATTCTTTTTGCACTATCTCATTGAACCTTTTAACCAGGGACGTCTCACTCTTCTGTATCCCTGCACACTGCTCCAAATCTGTCTTTGCTCCTCAGCCCGATTCAGTCTTTTGCTATCAATGGCTTCATTAACATACCCTACACATTAATTACTGTAGACGCTCTTCTCTTTCTGTCTTCAGTGACTTACCTTTCTCTTCTGCTTCACTTGTGTGGCTCATCGCACTTTTTGCTAAAACTCTGCCCCTAGCGTACAAAACATAATCTTTTGTTATTAGCTCATTCTTCCATCCACATCTTTTGACTCCCCACTTTGCTTCATCTTTCTGTCCTATTTATTCCCTCTCATCCCAACCAACACTTCCAGCATTAAGCTTTCAAGTCCGGAACGCAGCTTCAAGGAACCTACCTTTAACTTGTGCGTTTTTATCGAAAGTGGTCAACTCCTGTTGTTAAGATCTACTGGTTCTCTTCCAAAAAGTTTTCATATCCCAGGTCTAGCCCCTTCTGTCTCCTACATTCATAGCTCTGAAACCCTATTTTGTAAGCACTCCTGTTAGAAATTGGGTTACTGGTTGACTGGGGTGGGTTACTAGGTGACTGGAGTGTGAGGCCTGTTCAAGCAGAAGCCACAATTCTAGTTAGGGAAAGAAACCAGCAAACTCCAAATTAACCAGTGCTCGTCCCCTGGTAGCCTGGCACATAGCAGTCAGGCTTATCTTAGAGGCAATGAGTAAAGTATGTGTGCAACACTTCAAACAGTAAAACAGTGAAAACACTGCATAAAAAGATCCCACACCAGGTAAGAAAAATAGAGCAAAATGTAACAAATAAAACATGTCCAAAATGACAAAAATCCAATCCGTTGAACCAGGGTTATGAATTTTTAAAGAATAAACTGTATATAGACTGTAAAGTAGTACCTAAAGCATGAAGCGACAACCGGGATTGTCTGGTCACCCTGGACTGCCTAAAGTCAAAAGTTCAGGCCAACTGCAATGGAGCATGGGTTTCACTGTCCCAGATTAGTTCTACTGAAGTTTTACCTTCTCAAGTTTTGTGCCAAGAGTCCCGATCGCGTTGGAGAGGGTCGCTTGGATCAAGGCGAGCACTGCAGGCAGTGGTCGGCATGGTGTAAAGAGCACCACATGGCTAAGATAAAAAAATACCAACTTTCTAAAAGTGCAAAAAAAACAGTTAATGAACAGAATGCTGAACGATGTTAAACATCCAGCCCAGCCCAGAAATCTGGGCCTAAATCCATCATTTCTTTTCTCCCCATGCCCTTCCAGTTTAAACCCATCCATATGAAAATCAGTCTTGAACCTGCTCTTTATGGGAACAGTCCAGCCCGAACTGCCATGTCAGGTCCTCCCTGGACAGGAAATAAGCATCCTTGGACTAGTTTCGGGGTATTACCCCTCATCAGCCAGGCAAGCTTGAATCCAGTGGCATGGAGAGCACGAGACCCATGTCTGGGCATTCTCATCCCACTCATGGTGACAAATGCAAAAAGAACAGTTGATGGACAGAATGCTGAACAATGTCAAACATTTACCCCAGTACAGACATCAGGGCCTAAATCCATTGTTTTTTGCTCCCCATGCCATTCCAGTTTAAACTCAGCCATATGCAAATCAGTCTTGACCCTTCTCCTTATGGGAACAGTCCAGCCTGAACTGCCAGGCCAGTTCCTCCTTGGACCGGAAACAAGCATCCTGGGACCGGGTACAGGGTATTACCCCTCATCAGCCAGGCTAGCTTGACTCCAGTGGCATGGAGAGCATGGGAACATTCTAAACGTGGCATTTTCAGATTTGTTATTCAAAATTCAACTTCATCAGGAGTTAGGATTCTAGAGATACAAGACATGGACCAGTTATCAGTTACCATTTGCAAATAACCTTATACAATGTAATAAGGCATCTCCAATGAGATCTATGGGAGAGATAGGTCTTGCAGTAGTGAAAAATGAATTTAAAAGATTTTCACTTGTAAAGTTTAAAAGAACATGTCCTGCCTTTTAAATGCATTGCACCCTGCCCTCTACTCTGTCCATGACCTACCCTGGCCTAGGGGTGATTTATATGTATTTAAAAGGAAGGTTTGGGCCTAGCAAAAGGTTTGTTTTGCAAGGTCGAAATGCAGTTTAACCTGTGTGGTATCCTCTCTTAAAGGTGGCAGTATGGTAAGGAAGGAAAATAAGTTGCATCTCTGCTCCACCAGTGGCGGGAAAAAGGAGAACCTTTTTTATACAACCCTCACCCACTCTGGTAATGGCATGCTTCATCATCAGGTTTACCCCGACTCCTAAAGGTTGGGGTAGGCTCAACTATATTCCAGGGAGCTCTTTGAAGAGATATGCATTTTTTTGAGGGGGGCTATTTACTATTAGATACAATTCCTCATCCACACCAAGGTATCTCTTTATTAGTGGGGGTTGGGATGGGAAGAATAAAACTGAAAATACACAGACAAAACAGGAGGTTGTGGTCTTATGATCCTAGTGTAAAAACACCTACATGTTTCTGCCCACACTATTGGCCTAATATAGGTCTTGGGCATTCCTCAGGGCAGAGAAAGTGAAGTGGTTCACCCAGTGGTGCACCACGGTAAAGGTCTTACAGGTAATACACAGCATGCAAAAGTAAGCTTTTCCATGCTGGTAAAAAGGGGTGTACTTTCTGTTTTGGAAGTACTGAAAATAAAGAAGTAATACCAGTTTTTTTAGATATTATCTGTATAGCATGTATTGGCTTTGTAGGCATACTTATAACCTTCTTTTATCTGAACGATGTTGTAGACTGCAAACATAGACATTTGTTGCGCTTCTAAACTTCAGATGCCGCATTTTTGTATTAAATATCTTTTTTGATGTTCTGTGCATGTGTTGCTAATATGGTGACAGCAGGTCCTCAGCTCGGTGCTGCTAATCATATGTCTGAATTTCAGACTAGTCTCTGTCTTCGGTACGGCAAGTGTAGCGTGAAATCATTGTGAAAAACAGTCATTCCTGTGAAGTAAATTCCAACAATTTGACAATAGGCCAGATGGCCATGACAAGCAAATTTAGATAAAAGCACTGAGCGCGTGCTATATTGTCAGAAAACACCAGCTACATTTTGACAATATAATACGCACTCAGTGCTTTTATCTAAACTTGTCAGGTGTTGAATCAGAAAGGCTATGTAAAAGGCAGGCAAGCTATTTTAAAGGCAACCCAGTCTTTTATGGGACTCTTCAGTGGTGTAACAAAAGCCCCTACAGACCCTGTGGTGCGGGCAGAGGCCCTGAGCTCCAGGGGGCCACTGTGCATGGGCGGGCCTGAGAGCTCCTGACTGGGTCCAGAGTATAGCGGGCCCCCTCCATGTATTTCGCATGGAAGCCCCTTCAAGTTTCGTTACACCACTAGGAAGCTTGTGTATAGTTTCCCATGCCTCAGAGAAGTGATCGCGTTTTTGCAACTGTAAACTAGCGTTCCAGCCACGGGTTTGGCTACTTGAAGTGTGTTTAAAAGTGTGCTTTAAATTCCTGTATACAGGGAGTAGATAAATCCAACAATTGACTCCTGACCAGACTACCAAACCATCATGATGGTGAAAAAGAAGAGGATTGACCTTTTCTTACAGACTGAAGCTGGAAAAGGCAGCATTGTACCATCCCAATCAATCAATCAATCAATCATGCCATTTGTATAGCGCACTACTCACCCGGGAGGGTCTCAAGGCGCTTGGGGGGAGGGGTATGCTACTGCTCGAACAGCCAGGTCTTGAGTTGTTTCCTGAAGGCGAGATGGTCCTGGGTCAGCCGAAGGTGGATGGGGAGGGAGTTCCAAGTCTTGGCAGCCAGGTAAGAGAAGGATCTTCCTCCGGCGGTGGCTCTTCGGATGCGTGGTACGGCTGCGAGGGCGAGGCTGGTGGACCGTAGCTGGCGGGTGGGCGTGTAGAAGGTCAGGCGGTCGTTGAGGTACTTGGGGCCCAGGTCGTGGAGAGACTTGTGTGCGTGGGTGAGGAGCCAGAACGTGATCCTCTTGTCGACGGGGAGCCAGTGCAGGTTCCTCAGGTGGCTGGAGATGTGGCTGCGTCGGGGGACATCCAGGATGAGTCGGGCGGAGGCGTTCTGGATGCGCTGGAGTCTTTTCTGTAGCTTGGCTGTGGTTCCGGCGTAGAGGGCGTTTCCGTAGTCCAGTCGGCTGGTGACGAGTGCCTGGGTGACAGTCTTCCTGGTCTCGGTCGGGATCCAGTGGAAGATCTTGCGAAGCATACGCAGGGTGTTGAAGCACGATGAGGAGTCGGCGTTGACTTGTCTGGTCATCGAGAGGGAGGGGTCCAGGATGAAGCCCAGGTTGCGTGCGTGGTCGGTTGGCTTGGGTGCGGTGCCCAGGGCTGGGGGCCACCAGGAGTCGTCCCAGGCGGAGGGCGAAGATCCCAGGATGAGGACTTCCGTCTTGTCCGAGTTCAGTTTCAGGCGGCTGTCCTTCATCCACTCGGCGACGTCTTTCATCCCTTCGTGTAGGCAGGTTCTGGCGGTGTCGGGGTCTCTGGTGAGGGAGAGGATCAGCTGGGTGTCGTCGGCGTAAGAGATGATGTTGAGGTTGTGCTGGTGTGCGATGGCTGCGAGAGGTTTCATGTAGATGTTGAAGAGGGTGGGGCTGAGTGAAGATCCTTGCGGGACGCCGCAGATGACTTCGGTGGCCTCGGAGCAAAACGGGGGGAGGCGGACTCTTTGTGTTCTTCCGGCGAGGAACGAGATGATCCACTCCAGTGCCTTCTCTTGGATACCGATGTTGCTGAGGCGCTGGACTAGGGTGCGGTCGCAGACTGTGTCGAACGCAGCGGAGAGGTCCAGGAGGATGAGGGCCACTGTTTCCCCCTTGTCGAGCAGGGTCCGGATGTCGTCGGTGGCTGCGATGAGGGCGGTCTCGGTGCTGTGGTTGGCTCTGAAGCTGGACTGCGAGGGGTCGAGGGATCCGTTTGTCTCGAGGAAGGCGGTCAGCTGTCTGTTGATGATCTTCTCGATGACTTTAGCAGGAAAAGGGAGGAGCGAGATGGGGCGGAAGTTATTGAGATCGGTGGGGTCCGCTGTAGGTTTCTTCAGGAGGGCGCTGATCTCGGCGTGCTTCCAGCTCTCCGGGAAGGTGGCGGTGTTGAAGGAGGCATTGATGATGTTCCGGAGTTGGGGTGCGATGGTGGAGTCGGCCTTGTTGAAGACGTGGTGTGGGCAGGGGTCGGTCGGTGATCCGGAGTGGATGGTGTTCATCGTGCGGGCTGTGTCTTCGGTGGTCACCGTGGTCCAGGTGCGAAGGATGGCGGTGGGGGGCGTTGGTTCGACGGTTGGGTGCGTGGGTGGGGCACCGAAGCTGTTGTGGATGTCGGCGATCTTGCGGTGGAAGAACAAGGCGAGGGAGTCGCAGAGGTCTTGTGACGGAGTGATGTCGTTGGTGCCGGTGCTGGGGTTGGAGAACTCCTTGACGATATTGAAGAGCTCTTTGCTGTCGTGGGCGTTGTTGTCCAGTCGTTCCTTCAGGGATTTCTTCTTGGTGGTGCGGATGAGCTGGTGGTGCTTGGGGGTAGCGTGTTTGAGGGCGGTCATGTTGTCGGTGGTCCGGTCGAGGAGCCAGGCTTTCTCGAGGGTGCGGCAGGTCTTCTTGGAGTCCTTGAGGTCGTCGGTGAACCAGAATGCCTTCTTGCTTCTGGGTCTGCTGGGAGGGTTCTTTAGTGGTGCGAGGTCGTCGGCGCAGGCGGTCAGCCACTGTGTGAAGTTGCGGGCTGCTTCGTTGGGGTCCGTTGTGTTGGCGGGTGGGCTCTGGCTGAGGGAGGTGGTGAGCTGGTCTGCGGTGATCTTGCTCCAATTCCTGTGAGGTACCTGTTGCGGGTGGTGGTGGGTCGTGGATCTTTTGAAGCTGAAGTGGACGCAGCTGTGGTCGGTCCAGTGGAGTCCGGTGGCGTGGCTGAAGTTGATGTACTTGCTGGAAGAGAAGACGGGATCAAGCGTGTGGCCGGCGTAGTGGGTGGGGGTGTTGACCAGTTGCTTGAGTCCGAGGTTGGCGAGGTTTTCCAGCAGGGCGGTGGTGTTGCGGTCTTTGTTGTTCTCCAGGTGGAAGTTGAGGTCCCCGAGGAGGATGTAGTCGGTGGAGGGGAGGGCGTGCGGGCAGATGAAGTCTGTGATGTCTTCGCTGAATTGTGTGCGTGGTCCCGGGGGTCTGTAGACGAGGGTGCCTCTGAGGGTCGTCTTAGGGTCGGTGTGAATCTGGAAGTGGAGATGTTCGGCTGCGGCGAAGGAGTCGTTGGCGTCGGTCGTGATGCGGATGGTGTTCCTGTGGACGATGGCGATGCCACCTCCGGTCTGGTTGATGCGGTCCCTCCTGATGATCTTGTACCCGTCCAGGATGGCGATGGCGATGTCGGGTGCAGAGGAGGCGTTCATCCAGGTTTCCGTGAGGAAGGCGACGTCCGGTGATGTAGCGTCGAGGAGGTTCCAGAGTTCCACGGCGTGTCTGTGGACGGAGCGGGTGTTGATCAGGATGCACTTGAGGTGGTTGCTGCTGGTGTTTGTCTTGGCGGGTGCGGGGCAGGTTCAGAGGCAGGTGAACTTGCAGGTGCAGCAGGTGAAGGGTCCGTGGGTGCGTCTCGGGGTGGCTCGGCAGCAGGCGTGGGTCCGGCCGGCATTGTGTGCGTTGAGAGTGGCGGCGTCGTAGGTCAGTCGGGTCGTCTTGCCTCGGCGGGGAGGGCCAGGGGTCCTGGCGCTGGGCGCGGGCCAGGCGCGGACGGGCGCAGACGGGCTTACCTTTGGCGCACCTTCGGCGCTCAATCGGCGCTCCCGCTGCACGCGTCCGCTGCGCGGTCGCTCTGGGGGCGTCATAAGTAAGGAGCCGGGAGGGAGGAGCAGCTGGGTGGCGGGAGCGGGGCGGCGAATGGATTCACAGGGGGGCGGGGCCGCAGGGAGGCAGCGGCGGGAAATTCCAAGAAGCAGCGGGCAGCGGGAAATTCCCAGGAGCAGCGGGAAATTCCCAGGAGCAGCGGGAAATTCCCAGGAGCAGCGGGCAGCGAGCGAAGGAATCTGCAGGCAGGAGGCGGCAAAGGCAGGCAGGAGCGGCATCAGTGAGTGGGGCGACTAATCACACTAATTCATTTTATTCCAAAGTAATATTGACATCCAAATTGATACCCTGATGTACTACTTTTTTGTTAGAGGACCAAACAGGACAAGATGGAGTGGCATGAATATATTTCCCAATACCCTCAGTATATTTTTGCACCTTGTCTTGATTAACTCCTCAGGTGTTCTATTTGGTCATAGAATTGCAGTAAAAGTTCACTCAACAGAGTTGTGGAGTCCAAGTGCCTTTGTTACTCCATTCAAACAAATGTTCTTTTAAAACAGAATCTAAAAACCAAAAGATAGCTCCAAACGCCAATCTTGGTCAATCTTGCCTTATGTTTCAATCAAAATGGCATTCCGCTTCTTTAATGCTCAATCAAACCAGTCATTCCGATAGGAGAGGTGTCCTTAATCCACTCACAGAAGGCACAATTAACTATAGATTTTTAGCTAATGGGGGTTTTCTAAAAGGGGTTTCTTCCTTCCTCAGCTGTTTTTCCTTGTTTTCTGGAATTTTTCAAATATTAAGGATGCTTGGAATAAATCTATTCTGAATTCACATTCAATTATCCTTCAGCCTGAGCGCGGGATTATGGGCAACATGTATCAACATTGGGAATAGCGATTACCTAATTGCGTTTTTTTGCGAATCGCAATTAGGTAATCACTATTCCTAATATATGAAACTCAAAGAGTTGCATTTAGTGATTCCTAGGGGGTTGCAAATCAACCTACCTCATTAATATAAATGAGGTAGGTCACAATTTGCGTCCCCCTAGGATTCGCTAACATCACGGTGATGGTGGCCTGCCATGGTCAGCAGACCACCAAGTCCGTGATTGCTTTTCAATAAAGCGATCATTAAAAAAAAAAAATTGCACCTGTTTTCCTTAAAAGTAAACTGGATGCGTTTAAAAGAAAAAATGAAAAGTTTTCTTTTATTTTTTAAGAGCATACGGCAGTCCGTGGGACAACTCTTTGCTATTAAAAAAACAGTTTTTGCCACTATTTCCAGAGGGGAAGGGGTCCCTTGGGGACCCCTTACCATTTGCGAATGGGTTACCACCTACTTAAAGAGGGTGGTAAAATACGAATGGTTTGCGTCTACATTAACAGTCACAAAACATTCATACATGCAGCTGTGATTCGGTAATTGGAAGGGATGCCTAACCAAGCCCCTTCCAAATACTGAGTCACAAACCTATTTTGCGATATGGTAACAAGTTACCGAATCACAAAATAGGGTTTGATACATCGAAACGCTGAGTTCGCAAACAGTCTGATTCTACGAATCGACCTGTTTGTGAACGCAAAAATTAAGGTTTATACATGTGGCCCTTTATGTCCACTTCTACTCTTCTAATGTTCCTCAGAATCAACCATAGTGGATTTATTCAGATGATAAGAATCCTGAAGACAGAATGCTGTCCTAATCTGAAAGACACTTTGTTCTGTAGTGTTACATTTATACTCTAGCGCATAGCATATCATGACATAAAATGAAGACCATTGTAAGTCCATAGTATGATGTGAAGTTCATTTTAGGATCTGAGCTATAAATAATTATATTGGCTCAAAACTGGGCAACATGGCTGATCAGACATTCCATCTCTGTTAACCAATAATCAACACTCCGTCCATCATCCCCTTTGGTTTTGCTTTGTTCGCCCTAAATTGGCAGGGTCTGCCTAGACGTTGGTCCCTTGCTCACTTTGCCACTGGATTCAAGCTAGCCTGGCTGATTACAGCTGATCAGGCAGAAACCGGTCCCAGGATGCTTGTTTCAGGTCCAGGGAAGACATGGCTTGGCAGTTCGGGCTGGACTGTACCCATGAGGCACAGGGTTAGACTGATTTGCATATAGCCATGTCTGAACTCGGGTGGCGGGAAGAGGTAAAGAATGATGATGGATTAAACCCAGATCAGTTGACTGGGGGTGAGTGCTTGCAATGGTCAACACTCCGTCCATCATCACCTTTGGTTTTGCTTTGTTCGTCCTTAGTTGGCAGGCTATGCCCAGACGTGGGTCCCTTGCTCACTTTGCCACTGGATTCTAGCTAGCCTGGCTGATGACGGCTGATTAGCCAGAAACCGGTCCCAGGATGCTTGTTTCCGGTCCAGGGAAGACATGCCTTGGCAGTTCGGGCTGGACTGTTCCCATGAGGCACAGGGTCAGACTGATTTACATATGGCCATGTCTGAACTGGGGTGGCGGAGTGAGCTAAAGAATGATAATGGATTAAACCCAGATGAGCTGACTAGGGGTGAGTGCTTGCAATGTTCACCACTCCGTCCATCATCCCCTTTGGTTCAACCAATAATCTTGACCATTTCTGTGAACTTTCTGAAGTCATTCATCAATGTTTTGTAGTATTCATGGTGAACCAGAAAGAAATTCACTTCGCTCTAACAGGATTTTGCACCCAAATAGGTAGTTTACAAATTCTATGGGTGTCCCACCTAGGCAGTCTGATCGTTTATGGCCTTCAAGATTACTTTGCTGCCATTGCGATGCTCCAGATCAGGACAAAGTTCCATTTTTTTCCTAACTCATGTATTCATTGGAGTCCCAGTGCAAAAAGCATCTGCTGTATACATTTTGGTCTTAAGCTTTTCCCTTGTTAATCCAGGGGGAGATCCTTTCAATTATAGACACTTTTCATTCCATGTCCTCTCAAATGTCAGTAAATAAATTCTCATCAGGATTCAATTGGGGAATTAGTTTGGTCAGTTTAAGGCTCGCAGTTTTTGTCCCCAGTATGATCACTTCTCTCTTGCCCATCAAAGCCATAATACTTGCTTATATCTTAGGATAAGATCTAAATGGTGTTTTATGTGACCAGACAAGGCGCAGTAAGTCGAGCCAAGACTACCGATTAATCATTGATTAGTGGGGACTTTCTCCTCTTATGTCCAGCTCTGTGTATAGAAAACGCTTTCAATAATATTGGAAATGGGCTGAGTCAAGGCCATGGCACATACGCATTTTGCAGTCTTGCCCTACTTCAAACAAATGTATGAGCTTTGCATGTCTAACCTCTCAGTTGAAAATTGTATTTGTTTATATGGATTCACTCAATGCACAATTTAGGTTTCAGAGACTTTGTCCTTCAAGGCCTGTTGACTTTTCAAGTTTCCACCTGTAAAACTAGCTGGTAGCACAGAGGCATGTCTGCAAAGAGATGGAGTCTTCTAGGTACAGGTCAGATCTATGTTTCTGACTCTTCTAAGACCAGAAGGAAGACTACATTGGAGGGCATGCCCTCTGTTGCTCTGAGGTGGTGATAGATGTGAACTAACACAGGTGTTACGAGTCTGGAGTTCACCCAGAAGAATAGTGCATCCTGCTGCCCTCCCCACCACCTGCTCAGTAAACAGAGTGTTGAGTTCACTGACTTATGAGAAAAGTACAGCTACAGTGCAATTACTGATGAGGGTGATTTCCAAAGAATAAAGGTGAGCAGTCAGGCGGCATTAGCTGCCCATGGTCTTTCAAGTAAAGAAACGTTGTTGTCATTGCATTGTCACTGCTCTGTGACATAATTAACCACTAAGTGTGATCTGTTTAATGGTTGCCTGTGTTTTGCATTCATTGTAGTTTGCCTGGGTGTGCTCACTGCAGACACCCCTGGTTTGGCGGGTTGAGCCAGTGACATGGATTAAGAATTCTGCAGCCCATAGTTGAATATTATGGCCCGATTTATTATTCTGGTGGACGGAAAGTTGTCCGCCAGGGTGAGAAAGTAAATTACTTCATCATCCTGACAGAGGTGCCACCTGCTAGATTTATAAATGACCGCTAGCTTGGCAGCCGTTTATGAAGCATCGTCAGGAACTGTCAATGGTTTTTGCTGTTTGGTTCAGGGCTCCACAAACATGACAGAGCTTTACACCAAACTGTTTTCTTTTCATATTCAAAAAGAAAATCTCAAAGTGGCATTTTCATATTGAAAATAAAAAAGATAATGCCCCCCTTGCCACGGGAGTTATCTCCCAAGGCGAGGGGGGCATTATTTAATTTTTTACGCCCCTGATCATCAGGATTTGCCTGGCAGTGATGGACAGTAAAAATAAATTGCTATATGTCCACCCTTCCTATTTGGGTGGACGGACATATAGCCAATTCTCCAATGGTCCTTACGCCATCGTGAAGTCTGGCCATGGCCAAGAAGGAGTAGTTTACACTGTTGCCAAATCTATGGCCCACTCACATATAAATCGGGGGTGGACCACTGTGTAGGCAGGGAGGGAACTCCATCACTGTTGCAGAAGAGTTCCCTCTGAGCAACATATGAACCTTCCCCTTAGTTATGATTGAGTGGAGACCCATGCACATACATACACACGCACTGAGTTGTGCACCTCCATGAAATTCTATATTTTTATTTTTGATATGGAAACTTCCCCTCATCGTCTTTAGTGGAGGCACTGCATTGTGTTGTGCTTTCAAGATGAATGTGTCCTCATGTAATGCAACTGGTGCTATGTAAAGCGCTCTGATACCCGGTACCTTCGGGTCAAGTTCCCGCTGTATAAAATTCCTTAAAAATAAAAAAAAGATGGCCTGACAGTCACAGTTTTAATGACTTATGTGAAATTTGAGAGTCATATCCAGCTATCTAAGGGTGAGGGTAGACAATCATATCTGTGCAATCTACTGCGCATGCGCCCAATGTTGGGATGTAACAGCAAAAAGTGCTGACCACCTTATCATTCTATTGCATTTGCATCAATATAGCGCTTACTGCTTTTCACATGTCAACAGGAACCATGGGCGTCCGCAGAAATGTTTCCAGGGGGGGCACATTTTTTACTTCATCACCATTCCCCTTAAACCCTTCTCTCCTCTACCTTGCACCCTTCACTCCCTCCCCCTTGCACCCTTATCCACCTCCGCCTTGCACCCTTTTCTACCTTGCACCCTTCTCCCCTCTGCCTTGCACCCTTCTCCCCTCTGCCTTGCACCCTTCTCCCCTCTGCCTTGCACCCTTCTCCCCCTCCCCCTTGCACCCTTCTCCCCCTCTCCTTGTACCCTTATCCACCTCCGCCTTGCACCCTTTTCTACCTTGCACCATTCTCCACTCTGCCTTGCACCCTTCTCCCCTCTGCCTTGCATCCTTCTCGCCCTCCCCCTTGCACCCTTCTCGCCCACCCCCTTGCACCCTTCTACCCCTCCCTGTTGCACCCTTCTCCCCCTCCGACTTGCACCCTTCTCTACCTTGCACCCTTCTTCCCTCCCCCTTGCTCCCTTCTCCCCTCTGCCTTGCACCCTTCTCACCCTCCCCTTACAACCTTCTCTCCCTCCCCCTTTCACCCTGCTCCCCCTCCCCTTGTACCCTTCTCCCCCTCCCCCTTGCACCCTTCTCCCCTCCCCTTGTACACTTATCCACCTCCACCTTGCAACCTTTTAAACCTTGCACCATTCTCCCCTCTGCCTTGCACCCTTCTCCTCTCTGCCTTGCACCATTCTCCCCTCTGCCTTGCACCCTTCTCCCCTCTGCCTTGCACCCTTCTCCCCTCCGCCTTGCACCCTTCTCCCCCTCCCCGTTGCACCCTTCTCGTCCTCCGAACTGCACCCTTCTCTACCTTGCACCCTTCTCCCCTCTGCCTTGCACCCTTATAGCCCTCCGCCTTGCACCCTTCTACCCTCCGCCTTGCACCCTTCTCCTCCCTGCCTTGCACCCTTCTCCTCTCTGCCTTGCACCCTTCTCCCCTCTGCCTTGCACCTTTCTCGGCCACCCGATTGCGCCCTTGCCACCCAATGGAGGGGGCTGCCACCTGGAACAATGGCACAATTTCAAAAGCATGATGTACTAGGGCCGGCCCTGACTGGGCCCACACCGGACGCACTGGCGATCCAGGGAGGGGGGCAAGTGCCACCTCTTGCCCCCCCCGTGCGGACGCCCATGACAGGAACTGTGCCAGGTCATGCTCGGCACTTCTTTAAGTTTTTTTTCGCAGTGGGGAAGAGCAATGCTTCTTTACAGGAACAGAAAAGAGCAATATATTCAAACGAATTCTGCCCTCTCAGGGAGAAAAGGCAATTTTTTAAATAACTTTTTTGGTTGCAAGCTTCTGATCACACATTCTTGAGTGTATTTTTTTGCTTTCTACAAGCATGCAGTCACAGTGAGCCACAGCTCTTTATCTCAGCTGTGTATTTCATGTACCTAATATTCCAATGGACTCCTCTCAACGTTTTGGCACCTGTGCCCCTTATCAAAACACCCCGGGACATACTCTCACTGCCTCACCTCCTTTCCCCTTCTCTAACTGCCATTGCACATCTGCTGTTTCTTCATCTGTGATATTGTCCATTCCTCCAACCCATTGCGCCTCCGCTTTAGGTTCCTAGAAGCAGGCGCCTGGTCCTGTTTCTGACCACTAGGGAACTCAGTCTCCCTTTGTCCATGCATGTGCTCCACGCACTGTACTCTACTTTACCCACTGGCACCTCATCAGATATTTTATTTTATGTTTTAGCATGGAAGGGGGCGAGTTGTTCTCACGAATCCAGCACCGTGGAGATGCCGCTTTCACCGAACGAGGTAATGTGTGCCATGTAGACGTAGTGGACATATTGTAGGAGGGATCAGTCGTCAGAGCCGGAGTGGTTATTTAGGGAGGAAGTGGTGCCATAATGGCTAGAGTGGCTGATCTCTAGGGCCAGAGTGGTGATTTAGGGGGAATGTGATAGTATAGTGCATAACGTGTCTGGTCTCCAGGGTGAATAGTAATTTAGGGAAGCAGTGGTGTTATAATGGATAGAGTCCTCTGGGCTCCAGGGTGGAGAGGTATATAGGAAGGTAGTAGTGTCATAGTGCATAGAGTGGCTGAACTCACGTGTGGAGTGGCAGTTTAGTGAGGATGTGATGTCAGAGTGGATAGAGTACCTGGTCTCTAGGGCAGAATCGTAATTTAGGGTGGAAGTGGTGTTAAAGTGCATAGAGTTCCTGTTCTTCAGGAAAGAATGGTAATTTAGGGTGGAAGTGGTGTCATAATGCATAGAGTGGATGGTTTACAGGGTGGGGCGGTAACCTAGGGAGGAAGTAGTGTCATTGTGGATAGAGTGGCTGGTCTCTGGAGCAGGAGTTGTCATTTAGGCAGGGAGTGATGCCACAAAGCATATTGTGACTGGTTGCCAGGGTGGAGTGGTAATTTAGGGAAGAACACGTGTCATAGTGGATAGAATGGCTGGACTCAACGTTGGAGTGGTAATTTAAAGAGGAGGTGGTGTCATGGTGCATAGAGTGGCTGGTCCCCATGGTAGAGTGGTAATTTAGGGAAGACGTGGTGTCAACTGGATTGAGTGGCAGGTCTCCAGGGTATAGTGATATTTAGGGTGGAAGTGGTGTCACTGTGCATCGAATGGCTGCTCTCTAGGTTGAAGGAATGACTTATGGAGGAAGCAATGCCATAATGTATAGAGTGCCTGGTCTCCAGGAGGTAGTAACAATTATGGAGAAAGCAGTGTTATTAGTGGATAGGTAGGAAACCATCAAAGCCGGGTGGTAGTTTCATAGGGGTCACAGAAGTAAGAGTGGGAATAGCAAGCAAATCATTTGGGTTTAAAGCAAAAGTGGGTATAGGGATCAGTGTCAGGGGTGTGTTGCTTTGGCACAGAGTTATCAATGGAGTGGGGCAATGGTTGTGGACTCATCGGGGTTGATTTAGAACTGATTGTTGTGTTTCAGAGGCATCCGAGATCATGAAAGACATTGGCTCGGCCATCCAACACCTGCATGCAATGAACATTGCCCACCGAGATGTCAAAGTAAGTGGGTATGCTATTGATCAAGAATGACCGACAAGTTTGATAACCTTTGATTTTCTTTATATGTTGAGCGACAAGCGTCCACTGGAGTGGCGGGCAGGCTGCACATTCGAGTATAAGGCTCTATTCAATATGCTCTGCCTTTGACTAAATTAAACACCCTCTTACCCTTCACTTTGGATAGAACGGACAGCATTTATCTGCAATCTTTCAAATCTTTATTTCGGCTAAAAGCCATAAAAATACAAAAATACATCATGTAAAATAAAAACACTAGAATCATGCAAGCATATGCCATAAAAACAATAAAAGCTATTTAATACGACTGCATTTTCAAAGCAGCTCTTACTTAACAAAGTTAAAAAATAAAATAAAACTAAGTATGGCCTCTTCCATTATTTATGATTTCAAAATGAATTGATGTTTCTCAACCATACTTTACTCCATTCCTTAAAGTTAAAGCAGAAATGCTGTGGTGTTGTTTCTAGTAAATAGGACATATTTTTGTGCTACCACACCTAACGCCTGACTCAGAACCCAGCTAGCTACTCGTATCCTGAATACAGAGAGTTAAACTGTATTTACGCACCGAATCGCTACCATCAAGTAGGTACACGCCTCCTGTTTGCGGTGTATTCTCTTACAGTTTAGTATCTGTATTATCAGAACAAACAGTCACCCCGATTACCAGCGCGCAAGTACTTTCCCAGTCTTCCGGCAGTTGTACCCTCCAGCTATCAAGCAGTGGTTTGGCTTCTGAAATAAGTTCAGATTTGGCTGATCTGGCTCTGTCGTTTCTTTCTTGTGGTTGGCCGCCCCGCCCTAAGCTCACATAAAGGACTAGGAAAGAAACGGCTCTGATTGTTCTGATCGTTTTACTTCTTAAAGTTTAAATCTGGAATTCGATGTTTAGCCCTTTCCGTGTAGCGAATACATTTCCAGACAGTTCGGTCTTTAAAAAAAAAACAAGGGGAGAACCGCACAAAAAATATTGTACTATTGTTTCTATGCCAACGGTGGTTAACCCATACAACAGCTTTTGTGTTTTTGTATACATTGTATATAAAAATAATAAAAATTACCGCAAAAGACCACAGACCACTATCCCTGTTTGCATTTCTAAATGGAAAGACTTTTTTTTACTTTAAGCCGCCCATGTTCCTTAAAGGAACCAGTGTGCCTTCGAAAATCTATGTTTTCTATTTGACAAAACCTCAAGGAAGTGGCTGGTGGTCCCATGGATCACTCCTTACTCCTCTCTGAAGCTACCAACGCAATTCATAAAGGGAAAAAGGACCCACAGGGACACCTTACCCTTTGTGAATCAGTTACCCTTTCTTTTGAGGGGTAGGCACGGCCAGCTGTAGCACTGTGGTGCCCAGTGCGACAAGCATTTTTGGTGCCCCCCCCACCCCATAACTGTTTCCTCGGATTCTTTCAATACCACCAGGCAAGAGTGCCCCTCATTCCTCCAATCATAAGTTATTGCTAAAAACGTACCCCCACCCCTGAGGTCAGCGCTCCCTCCACAGGTCAGCGCCCAGTGTCACCGTACCGGTGGCACTGCCCTAAAGCCGACCCTGGGGGTTAGTAAAAGTTCAATATCAGAGCATTGGAATGTTGAGAGCTCCATTGGAGACAATGGAGCGTCTCGGGGCCAATAAAGATGTGTAGAGGCCTTTTGCTCCAACATTCCAATGTGGGTCTTCATTTTTCAACCTAATTTAGAACATTCCATTCTCAGTGGGTGGAATGTTCTAATAGCGTTAATGCCCTTCTGTCTCTCCCTTGTTTTCGGTCCTTGCCTGCGGCTGTCTAAATAGAAGGCCTGTGAAGCTTGGTCCTCCTTGGGACAGATTGTATTGATTGTGAGGCTGTATGTGAAGGAAGCTTCCACCCCTTCCACCCAGGATGCACATAGTCCGGGTATGGTGTCTGGGGAAACATTTCAGTGTCTCTCTGCTTAGTTGAATTCTCATCTTGTGGTGAGTGTTTATGTTTTGACATTTCTTTATGTGCACACAGAGAAGGTTTGTTTGTCCCTACAAATGTCATTCCTTATGGACAAAAAATACACTACATCTAAGATTTGCATGTTCCATATGTATCAGAGGAGACTTTCTTCCTTTACCAATTTGTTGCTAAAGTTGGTTGGTGTCGTTTGCATGTACACTCTCCGGAAAGCTTGCAATAATCTCTCAGGCATTGTCTTTTCTTCAAAGCAGTCCACATTTGCAGTCTCTCTTCCTGTCCTCCGCGTTCCATCTATTTGCACAGGAACGCTTGCACTCTGTCTTCTGTTTGCACACTACATAGAGACCGTATTCTGTCTCCTCACTGTGCGCCAGTGGCAGGCGATGACCCTCAACACTGGAAGGGCGTTAAGAGAACCAAGAGCCAAACCCTGAGGGGACCAAAAAGATTTTTAAAAAAAGAAAATGTACTTACCGTCTTTGTACTCTCCTACGTCTTTTTCTTCTTTCTTCTTCTTTCGCAGCACGATGGCACTTTGTGGAGCCTCAAGCAACCCTCTTCTGCCAATCCCTATGCTGGCTCATGCTGTAGATGAGCAGTTTGAGAGCAGCACCAGGATTGGCTGGAACGGACTGCCTCGACTCTCCAGCAGGCAAAGGAGGCCTATGCCTGCTCTCCATCCAGCTGTTAGAGCTAGCTAGGTGGAGAGATTTACACTGCACATGTCAGGCTGGCCGTCACAAGACAGCCGGCCAAATTGTAACTTTTGCTGCACTGGCAGCATGGGGGCGACACTCCTCTGCCCTAATGGGGGACCGCTGCTGCTGTGCACATACATATGCTTGCAATGCAGTGTTGTTTCTGTCATAGCATTTACAGTGTTCTTAGCTCACTGCCTGCCTTCAGCACCACATTCAGGATAATATAACAAAACTCTCCCTTTGCATTGAAACTGAACGTTTATATTTCTGTTCCTTTCTCAGCCAGAGAACCTGCTCTATACGTCCCGGGAGAGCAATGCCGAGCTCAAAATCACCGACTTCGGCTTTGCTAAGGAGACAACCATGCACAACACCCTACAGACTCCGTGCTACACACCCTACTATGTGGGTAGGTGCACCTAGAAGAGCTATTTATGTAATCCTCTGATCTCTCGTATATGTCAAACATATGCATGACTTCTCTTTATATTAGGGAAGAGGTGTGTCGCTGCATCCAGGGCGGCTGACACTGGGCGCTGGGGCTCACGGTTCGATCCCTGGTTCTGGTGGCAAGGATCTGCCCAGCCCGCTGTGACTTTGGGCAATAGCTCGCTTAATCTTCCCAACGGCCCCCAGCGCCAGGTGCTTCCGGGTAGCTGTGCGCTTTACAAATACTGGATTTACATTTACATATTGCTTTAACCAATGTGCCCCTCCCCCCCCCCCCCCCGATCCCTACTGCATGTCCTGTTCCCTTGGTGTGTCCTCTAATCAGTGTTTTAAATTTGTGATCCGGACTTCAGCATGTTCCTTACTAAATTCCTAAGGCTCCAGCTCAACCTTTTCTGAGCAATCTTGTCCTCAAATCAGAAATGGGTTCTATCATTTAGATACATTCGCCCATTCCTCAAGAATGACTTACAACTATGTGAATTCTTCTTTGCTGTACTACCATCCCTGCTGACTCTTGTTTCCGGTGCTTTTATAACACTTGAAATCACATGTTCTGTCAGAAGGCCATCCAAATATTAGTAGTGTCTCACCTTCCCCATACACCATCAGCTTCCTTTAAGATCATGTCAACAAATTCCTGCTTGTGTTGTTTGTTTTATGGTGGTTTAGAACAGTTGTGATCTGCCTCAATATTGCTGCATTAAAAAAAAAAACTATTTTTATGATAAGATTTTAGGGGGTTGATTAGCAAAGAAGAGTTATGTTTTTATAGTAGTAAATATAGTATTATTATTTGGGATTTTCACAGGTAAATGACATGAATGAATTGCTCTGTAAATAGTGCATTTCTAGTGTTAACAGTAGTTTAGGCGAGACACTTAGCAAATAAATATCTAATTTAAAGTAATTATATGAAGGCAAAATGAGCTGAGTATTGGTACAATTGGATTATGTATTAATAGGTCATGAATGATGTAATATGTGAGGTAATAAGCAGTGAATGATAGGAGTGCAAGTTGCGGTTAGTTTACTGAACCATTGATGGCAAATTTCAGTTGCTGTTAGGGTTTTTTTCCTAACCATAATTTCCTTTTAATTGTGTTTATTTCCAGTGAACTTCAGAGGTGCTTTTTAAACATAGGTTATGATACTCTCAGCAAAGCCAATCATAACTTCACTTTAACCTTTTTTCCGTCAGTGAATTTCTGGGGTCTTTTCTACATCACCTTCTGTTTACTGCTAATCGTCGCTGCATGGATGTCAGCTGTGCGTATTAGGGACAAGCTCTGTGCCCATGCTGCTTGTGGGCGACAGTCCCTTCAACACATGGCATTTAGCCATGATAAGCAAGGATTGCCTGCTCTGCATGACTTATGACTAGAACTTTCGTCCAACCCTTCAAGGTTTGCAAACCCCTGCTCACACCGCAGTGGGATTGGTCACAGGGCCTTATTTTTCTTTAAACATATGTTGATGTGTTATATCCAAAGTCAAACATAAATGTACTGTAAGATTTGTTTTTCAGTGATTTGTGTAAGTTTAAAAAAAAAATCATATATCACACCCAAGAGTCTCCTGTGTCCAACCCTAGGCAAAAATCCACATGAAATTTAGTAGATCTTTAGTATATTGAGTTTCTGATCATATGCCAAGTTTTATGCAGATCAATCAATGGGGAGTAGTAACTTAGGCACCTTATTACAGATCTGCACTAAGTTTGGCAGTTCCTTTCATGTTTGGCTTACTCTTGAAATACTGAGTTTCTAAAAGTTATAAGCAAATCAAAAATACACCATCCGTCAAGATATCTTTAAAATGTAAGCTCTTCATGTCCCCACAGGAACACTTTTTAAAGGCTAATTTTCAACGACTACTGAACGCATTGGCGCTAAGCCAATCAAAGATACTTCTCGAGTAAAGTTCTGCCAATATAAGTTTGGCGCAATGTCGTTCTGTTGTTTTTAATGTATTTTGGGGCATATAATCCCGTGGGAGGTAAAATGATTGTTGTCACTTTTTATTGCAATTCTCTCCTACTCCAATGGTTTTTGGCCTCCATTTGTTGGTTGTGCATGAAACTGGACGATAGAAATCCATCGATGATGTACCTTTTTTGTGGAAATCTCTAAGCAAAATTGTCAAACGGTACAAAAGTTATTAAGAAAATAAAAAATACATATTTAATGGAAACTCTAACCTACTCACAAGTAAATAGGAGCTATTAGCACTGGTTTTGTATGTATATAAACATGTTACAATTCCCTAACACGTAAGGTGCTCTAAGAAGAATGCTAACAAGTTAAACAAGCGTTGGAAATTCAATAGGTCTTGTATTTATTTGAGTTAGAGCCATTGGCATTGTAAATGACTTTATGTCTTTTATTGTGTGTTATGGAGTGCATGTGTGTGGTGTGTAGTGGAAGTTTGTGGGTTAGGAAGATTTGATTAGATAGTTGTGGATTTGTGTGGCGTGGAATTGTCTGGAGTGGATTTGTGTTGTGGAGTTATGTGACATGGTGTTCTGTGGAATTATGTGGATAGTATTTATGTGGTATTGAGTGTACTGGAATTATGTGGAGTGGGTTTGTGTGTTATGGAGTTTAAATATGTTCAATGGTAGTTTGTGTTGTGGGATGGCATGTAGTGGACAGTAATTATGTGGCGTGCTGTTGAATTTTGTGGCATGATGTGCAATTTTGTGGTGTGGATTTGATGTATGTGTAGTGTAATTGTTTTGTTGATTTGATGTATGTGTTTTGGTGTTGGATAATGTATTGTGGACTGGAAATGTGTTTAGATGAACTGCGAGGTGTGGAACTGTGTGTATAGCTTTGTACTTTTGGTGAGGAAATAAAACAAATCGGTCGGAGCTTCGCTTTAGAGCTGTGTCTTCGGGTTTAAAAAAGAAAAACGTATGTTTGGACGCATAAGGGGAGCATTTTTGGGACTCCTTGTCATTATGTTTATGGCCAGGATGGAGTAGCAAAAGAGCCAAAAGGTGCCACCTACCTGAGGAAAGAAGGTATTGGAAGAGTTACAACAGAAACAAAGAGAGGACATCTTCAGCACGACCATGATGCCTTCTCAGAGTTGAACATAGATTGTGTTCCTGTGCATCCACTTCCAAATATAGCCCCAACACCATTATTAATCACTATCTGCCACTGTCCTTAATAGCATTGGCCCGTATTGAATAGTTAATGCTCCTGTGATGCAGCTAGGAGTTATGGCCCGCTCAGGGTCTTGGTACTGTAATAGATCAATGTTATGAAACAGAAAGTTCTTGCAGTAATTAGAAATTAAATGAAATATCTCAGTTAAAAATGGACCTATTTGGAAGCGCCATAAAACTATTAAACATAGAATTGCATTGTGATTGAATGCTGGCGGCAGGGGACACTTGTGAGCATTGGCAGGGTCAAGGTGCTCGCAAAGCTAGGGATCATATTCTGGCGTCATTCTTTTTTGTTAAACTTTATAAATACATTATTGCGATGCAAAACAAACTGCTCGCTCAGCGTGTAACAGTCGAAAGAGCAGAATTAAAAGGGTCAGCCAGTGGCAGCAAAAATGTTTTTTTTGAAGGCGCTTGTGTTGGGATTTTGAATTTATTAGTGGCATCCCTCACCGGATTACCCCTTTATTGCCCATAAAGGCACCTTGCACATTGTGTTGAGTTTCTAAGCACCCCCACTTGCGCAAGGTGTGAATGAATGCAAAAAATACACCCCCCTCGCCCATGGGTGCAGGTGTTCCAAAGGACAGGGAGACACCATGTCTGCAACAATGTGGGAGAGCTGTGCCGCTTTACCCTTGTGGTTAACCTTTGTTAAAATATGCCCAATAGTGGATGTATACTAATTTTCGCGCCCCTTTCACCCCTGCCTGGATTCACCTGGGAAGTAGTGCAGTTTTAAAGTAATTTGTGAAAGATACATGAAAGGCCCGGCTCCATAGGTATTTTATCTTGTGACAAGCTGATGCCCCCTTTGTACATATAAGCCTTTAAATGGGAGGGGTAGATGTGGCCGCCCCAGAAAAAGGGACAATCCAAAGGCAGAGTTTTGGCTGGGATGAGCGGTTGTTTAGTGACTGGAACGTGTAAATATTGAGTGTTGCCCGCTATAAAACTCCCAAGGAAGTGATATTGAGCTCAAATGAACAGATCTTGTGTTGCAGGAAGTGCGACCATTTGTAAAATTAAAGACAGCTGTTATAAAGAAAGGGGGTGGGGTCTGCGATCCCATATTATAGACCTTCGAAGGTTCTTCTAGGGGTGCCCTGGAGACAGCTGCTTGTTTTTATGTTTGCATTTGCACTATAAAGTAACCAATAGTGTGGTCTTGGAAGTTTAATGATACTAGTTCATGGAGATCGGAGGTGGTCTCTCCACCATGATGGCCTTTCGCCCATTGTAGCCTAATGATGCTATTAAAAACAACAGACATAGGTTGCTCCATTATTTTGTAAAGTTAATGTGACGTGAAAAGATTGTGTATGTTGACAATGTGGGCCGAGTTTTGCTAAACAGGGTTGAGTGGTTCTTTTCCTGCTCCCGTATGAGCTTACATTGCGGCTCCACTTAAGAGATTGTGCACTGTTCTGATATTACTTTCTTTTGGAAATGCCAAGTGCTTGGCTCACTTTCTGTGTGTGTGGATGTGAGGGCAAAGTGAGACAGGCCCCTGACAGGCAGGAGAAGTGGTGGACAGTAACCTGCCCAATTTCTATGCGCAGGCTTGGCTCTTTAGACATGAACCACTAGTGTGTTGCAGATACATGGGGTAGAGGAGGTGGGGTTAAGGCTGGAGCTGCCAAGGTTCAAGTCTTGACGTAGGATCAGCACCCTGTGATCCTGGCCAAATCACTTCATTTCCTGGTGTGTTTAGAAAAAGGAATATGTCCTCATACAATATAAGTGCCGCTTATGTAAGGCATTCCAGTATCTCTGAGTCGAGTTCATGCTAAAGAACAATGCAGAAATAAATTAGCCGACAAGGAGGAGAGAGATTGCATCTGATGTGGTCTGTGACGGATTGTGTTTTGGTAAGAAAATCTGCTGTGTTTGAAGGGCTGCATTGTAGGGAGCTGAGCAGTAGCAGTAAGTTGAATGTGGACGTATTATGGCCGGACAGCAGCACGCTCTAACCTGGTGCAGAGTGGTGTTGGCATCAGTGTTGCCCTAAAGAGCAAGCCCAAATTGCAATTCCCTGCGGTGGTCCCTCTGCCCACCTTTTCCCTTTCCATCTATCACCACCCAAACAGCCGCTGCAGTGTAGAGCAGTGGTTCCCAAACTTTTGACTCCTGAGGACCCCCATTGGGTCACCACTGGAAGCCGGGGACCCCCAAGAAAATTGTATGAGTTAAATTTTAAATATTAAAACAGTAATTTGAAAAAAAATACACACGTATGCACACAAAACAAATACTCAAAACAAATACTCAAAGGTCGAAGGATTTTGGGGCCAGATGTACGACCATTTCATTTAGTACCTCGCATTTGGCGACACATTTCAAGTGGCAAATTGTGTTTAACACTGTTTGGGATTCCCAATGGGGTCGCAAAAGGTTCATTAATGTTAATGAGCCTCTCGCAATTTGCGAGCCCATTGGGAATGCCAGCCCTTCCAGGTATGGTGGCCTGCTGGGCTCTGCAGGCCACCATGTTTGGAACTGCTTTTAAAGAAAGCAGTTTAAAAAAAATGCAGCTCGTTTACCATGCCTTTAAAAAAAGAAAATGAAACGTTTTCGTTTCATTTTCTAAGGGCAGGCAGAGGTCCCTGGGCCACTGCCTGCCCTTAACAAATTATTTTGCATGCATTTACAAAGGGGAAGGGGTCCCTTAGGGACCCCTTCCCATTTGCGAATGTATTACCATCTACTTGAAGTAGGTGGTAATTGTGAGTGTTTTGCGGCCGCAAAACTTTTGTACATGGTTTTGAGACTCGCTATTTGGAAGGGAATGCCCCTTCCAAATAGCAAGTTGGAAAACGTATTTAGCGAGTCGCAAACAAATTGTGACTTGCGAAATAGGCAATGTAGATGGCTCAATAGGTTTTTGCATGCGCAAACGGGTTCGGGAACACGTTCGCGCATATAAAAACGGATCGTACATCTGGCCCTTAGTATTTTATATTGAAGTAATAGCCCCTCTGTCACATGTATTTCATTTGTTTCATAGCATCTCTCATACCATTGTAGAATGTCAGAGCACTTTACATCACACACATTAGGAGACATTGAATCATACATGTAAAACAGTGTGTATATAAAATGTTTAAAGAGTGCTTGGTCTGGAAAAGCACAATCTCAGGATTCAGAACATAACACAGTGGCTAGCACTGACTTTGACATTAAAAATGTATTTCCACCCAAATAAATCTTTTTAGCTGCATCAGGATAATGAATAACTGGGAACAAACATAAGTTACTAACTGGTACCATGCAGTTTGCAAGCAGCTCTTTGATGACATTTTATAGGGCCCTTTTCTACATTACGATTGTCACTTATAAAGTGCACAGTAACAAAAGAATCTCTGTGACAAAAGAGGTAACCACGAACCTATGCACATAAAATGCTGCTTTTTAAAATGCATGTTACACATTCTTTGCAGTAGGCACATTAACCCTCTGTGCTACACTAGTTAAGTCAAAGCTGCCACTGAACAAAACTCTCCTCACGCTCCAGCAGGTATATTAATCACTGGCATTATCTTGACCCTTTTATTGTTGCTGGAAAGCTGCTAATTATACAAGAAACATTTCCGTGCTTTTAAGCTTTTAAAACTGTTGCCTACGGACCCCATGGGAATGTGTCACGGACCCCTGGGGGTCCGGGGACCACAGTTTGGGAAACACTGGTGTAGAGAACTGAGAAGGAAGTTGAATGTGGACGCATCATGGCGACCAGCAGAACGCTCTCACCTGGGCCAGAGTAAGGGCTGCGTTGTGGGAAACTGAATGTGGATGCATTGTGGCAGCCAGCAGCATACTCTCACCCAGCCACGGTCTGTGCAGGTAAGAACCGTGGGGCGCTGGGGCCGGGTGAGGGGGGATTTCGACGAACGATGATGAGAGAAAATGAAGGAAATAATTATTTTTCTTTGTCATCGTCCATTTAAATCCCCCCTCACCTGGCCCCGCTGCTCTTACCTGCATGGGCCGCGGCTGATCTCACCTGGTGCAAAGTAAGGGCTATGTTGTAGGAAGCTGAATGTGGCTGCATCGTGGTGACCACCAGCATGCCCTCATCTGGTGTAGAGTGTCTGTTGCAGCAGCGTTGTTCTGAAGAGATAGTCCCACGTTGCCGTTCCCTGCGGTGGTCCCTCTGCCCGCCCTCTCCATCTAGCACTGCCCAAACAGCCACCACGCAAAACGAAATTGGCATGCAGCGCTGCTCACATTACACATATATATTTTTTTAAAAGAGTTGGGCGAGCCGCTCATATGAAAATAAAGGCACTCGGCTGCCGCTGCTTAAGAAACACATAATATTTTTTAAGAAAGAGTTGGGCGATCTGCACATGCCAAACGACAGGCGCATGGTTGCCACTGTAAAAAATTAACCCGACTTAAAAAAATAAAAAGTGATAACATTCAGACGCTATGGAGCTGGGAGGGAGCGTCTTTAAAAGATAAAGCGTGGCATGCACAATCAGGTGCCACGCTGAGCCAGGAAAACCCGTGGAAGTGGGAGAAAGTGTGGTGCCTGCAACAACAGTTAGGAGAAAGTAATTAAGAAAATAATGTTTACAATGTGCAAATAACACATACTAAGTAACAACACATGTAACAGGGCCAGGCCTTATAGGAGGTTACTACAGGAGAAAAGGTGGTACTAAGGAGGGGCTACTAAACAATTTGACAAATGGAAAAACAACATTTCGAAAAGACAGTCAGAGGAGCCAATAAAATACATGGGCGGTAAATTAGCAGAGCTTAAAGCCCATATTCAGAATACAACATATCTAGAAGGAGTGCTAAAAAGCAGGAAAGTAAGAGAGGGGAAAAATGTACCACAGTAATCTTTCGTGTATGTTTAATGTGGCTTATACAGGATGAATCAGAGGAACCCAGCATGAGAAAAGGTGACAAACAAAGGTAAGAAATAAAAATGGGGTCACGGCTGCGTGAAATAAAATATATATTTTTCTAAAATCTGAGAGGCAACTAGACCAATATACAATGGGTGTACAGCAAAATTGCCAAGTACAGAGTGAATCGAGAGATGTGCTATCTTTGATTGTTTGATCCTTTATTTCAGGTTCATTAAAAAGAGGAAAACTTCAATACAGCCAACGCATTTCGCCCATATCTGGGCTTCTTCAGGGCTGCAATATATACAACTATGACTTACATTAATCCTTTTATTCTTTCAAGTCATAACAACATTTAAATAATAATTTTATATAAATACAATTAATTAACAAAAATAGATTAGACTATGCATTAATAAATCAAAAAGTAGACAAATGTATCATTACAACACATATTGATGAACATATATTATACAGTTGAAGAACTCATATGAATCAACTATTTTTCTTATCAATTCATTAGAACACAGCATCCATCAATTGGTATAAATGAAGTTTTATCAGAAACTGAGTACATACCAGGAAAAACTGAAATTAACAGTGTTTATGAACTGAAAATAATACCCGGTGATCTGAGCAAAAGCCAGACTCATTTTAATCTCACTGATATAGTATTGCTTGATGTAATTAGAGATCTTACACTCTCTAAGTCTAATGGAAAAATCCTTTCTCACATACCAACCCAGTATCCGCTCAGTATCTGTCTGTGACTGTAGATCCATCTTACCGGTAAGGGCTAGAATATTATGATGTGGTTGAATAGTCTTTGCAATGTGGAATGTTGAAATGACTGGTGGGTTATATGATAGAAAAGGCTGAGAATGATGTCCGGTTCTTGGTGGGGTGTGTATTCTACCTACCATATGTGTAGCTGAACCTAAGAAGTTTAAAACATCATATAGACTTATCCAGCATCTGAATGAGCACATATGTGTGGCTACTTTAGATGGGAATCGAAAGTGTGGATCATCTTACAGAGAGCTCAAATGCTACTGTGGTGTGGAATTGACTATGGAATTGGCTACCAAGGATAAAGTCACAGTTCCATTGAATGTTTATTATCAGTGGCAGCTTGCACGGATCGGGGTGGAGGGGTGGCGGGGCAGAGAGTGGGGGGATGGGGTAAAGAAAAATAAACCTACCTCCTTGCTGCGTCTCTCCTCTGTTGTCTTTCCATGTCCTGCCAGAACAGGAAGCACCCAGGCTCCCCTAAGCCAATCACAACGCATTGATTGTGATTACAGCCTGGAACGAGAACATGCAAAGTGCACAATCCCCCCCCCTGCTCTGTGAACAGAGGAGCCCTGCCCCACCCAGCAAAGTTTGCCAAAGCAGAAAAAAATTAAAATGATAAAACATCGAGTTATTATCATTTTATTTTCCTTTACCCTGTGAAAAGCAGTGGTGCGATGCTCCTCTGCCTTAGGAGCCGTCACTGTTTATTATTATGATTATGCTTGTCAGTGGAAATCCACCATCCTGGCATGTACTCTCCTTCACCCCATCCCCTACAACTTTTTTTGAGATCTATTGGAGGTGGCAGCTACATAAATTCCCTCCGGGTGCTGGACTGTTTTCACTGCATTTCTTCAATCTCTCTGGGTAGGCTTTTGCTTGAGCCATGTGTTTGATTCAAAAATGAAAATCTAACACCTTTATAGTTTGCAATGTATCCAGAAAAATGAGCTGACCAGGAACCTTACTGTTCTCACATGATGGTACGGCTGCTGACCTTTGTCTGTGTGAAATGAAGCCTATGATATACAACTATGCCCCAGCACATCACAACACATCTCCTTTTGACAGTGCATTCAGTAATAAAAATTGTGCACCTGTCTCTGACTCGTTTGGCGGACAAATAAACCCCTGAAATTCATTATGACCAACCATTAATAACATAAAAAAATTAAAGAATTAGACTCTATATCAATCAATGAATCAATCATTCAAACAATCAGGATTTGTAAAGCGCAGATAATCCCCCAACAGAGTATCCAGGCGCATACAGGCCCCGGGGGCTTATTCGAACAAACAGGTCTGAGGTCCATTCGGAATTCAGGACATGAGTTGATGGTCTGGAGGTGCGTGGAGAGGCTGTTCCAGGTCTTTGCTGTGATGAGAGAGAAGGAGCTTCCTCCACTTCGGTTTTGGTAGCTGCTGGGAGAATGGTCAAGTGAAAGGGAGTTGGAGCGTAGTCTTCTCAATGGTTGTTGGAAGTTCAGGCAGTGGTTAATGTAGGCAGGTCCTTGGTTGTGCACAGCCTTGTTTGCGTGGGTAAGCAGCTTTAAATGGCATCTCTTCTGTACGGGGAGCCAGTGGAGTTTCCTGAGGTGGGGTGTGATGTGAGTTCATCGGGGAAGGCTGAGGATGAGTCTGGCTGTGGTGTTCTGCATGGACTGAAGTCTCTGTAGAATTCCTACACTGAGGGCATTGCCACAGTCCATTTGGCTGGTGATAAGGGCTCGTGTCACAGTGCGTCTTGTGTGTAGTGTTAGGTACTTGAAGTTCTTACATAGCATGCGCAGAGTGAATAAGCAGACGGAGGAGAAAATGTTGATCTGAGATTTCATGGTGAGCTTGTTGTCAATGATGATTCCGAGGTTTCTTGTGTAGTTGGAGGGAGTGGGTGCGGGTCCTAGGTCTGATGGCACCAGGAGATATTGCATGTGTTGCTGTTGTTACCAAAGATCAGTACTTCCATCAGCTGCAGGCAGATGTTCTTCATCCAATCAGCGACGTTTGTCATGCATGTGTGAAAGCTGGTTCTGGTGGTGGTGGAGTCGTTGGTGAGTGAGAGGATGAGTTGGGTGTCAACTGCGTAGCAAATTATTTTTACATCATGGTATCTGATGATGTTGGCCAGCAGAGACATATATGCGTTGAAGAGCATGTGCTGAGGAATGTGCCCTGGGGGATACCGCAGGTGATCTCCTTTGGTTCAGAGGTGAATGGTGGGAGGTGGATCCTCCCAGTTCTTGTAGTGAGGAAGGTGATGATCCATCTGAGCGCATCCCCTTGGATGCCGAAGTGGTGGAGTCTTTCGATCAGTGTGTGGTGGTAAACAGTGTTGAATAATACCGAGAGGCCAAGTAGGATCAAAGTTGCTGTTTCTCCTCGGTCGAGGAGTGTTCAGATGTTGTCGGTGGCTGCGATCAGAGTGGGTTTGGTACTGTGATTTCTGCGGAAGCTGGATTGGGAGGTGTTGAATATCTGGTTCTGCTCCAGGTGTGTCATGAGTATATTGTTGATGATCTTTTCAAGTACCTTCGCTGGGAATGGGAGCAGGGAGATTGGCTGGTAGTTGTTGAGTTACCTGTGTTTGCAGAGGGTTTTTTGAGTAGTTGTCTGACTTTGGAATGTTTCCAGGTGACGGAAACAAGCATCCTTGGACCGGTCTAGGGCAGACCTGGCTTGGCAGTTCGGGCTGGACTGGCTCCATGAGGAACAGGGTCATGACTGTTTTGCATATGGCTGTGTCTGAACTGGGTAGGCGAAGTGAGCTAAAGAACGATGATGTGTTCAACCCAGATCTGTGCATGGGGGTGAGTGTCTGAAAAGTATCGGCGCTCCGTCCATCATGTCCTTGTGTTTGCTTTGTTCGCCCTAGGTTGGCAGGGTATGCCCAGATGTGGGTCTCTTGCTCACTTTGCCATTGGATAAAAGCAAGCCTGGCTGATGAGGGGTGTTACCCTGAAACCAGTCCCACGATGCTTGTGTCCGGTCCAAGGAAGACCTGGCATGGCAGTTCAGTCAGTACTGTACCCATGAGGAACAGGGTCAATACTGATTTGCATATGGTTGGGTCTGAACTGGGTGGCAAAGTGAGCTAAAGAATGATGATCGATTCAACCCAGATCTGTGACTCGGGGTGAGTGTCTGAAAAGTTTCAGCGCGCCGTCCATCATCTCCTCATGTTTGCTATGTTGTTTTCGTTGGCAGCCGGGTTGGAAAATTCCTTAACAATGTTTAAATAATCTTGGTGTTGTAGGTGCTGGTTTCGATGCATGCAGCAATGGCTGTCTTCTTTGTTACCCTCAGGCATTGCCCTCAGGTTGGGGGAGGTCTTGAAGGTTGCCCTGTCAGAGGTGTCCTTGTTGGTGCACCATCTCCTCTCCAACTGTTCGCTGTTCTGAGTCCTTGGGTGTACCAGCTGGTCATTTTAGAGTATTTTCTCTGGATGTTGCTCTTGATGGGTATGATGCTGTCTACAGAGTTGGTGATCCAGCCATTGAAGTTTTTCTCTCCCTGTTCAAGGTTGGTGGCGGTAGTGGGGTTGGAGATGTTGAGGGCATTCGCCCAGCTGGTCTCTAAGATTTTGTTCCACCTCTGGTCTGGTGCATTGGTCATCTTGCGGGTGGTGGTGCGGGGCTGGAGATGCTGAAGTGGATGATGAAGTGAACGGTCCATGTGAGTTCTGTGACATAGCTGTATTTGATGCAGTTGCTGAAGGTGAAAATTGGATCCAGCATGTGTCCTGTGAGGTGTGTAGGATTGTGGATGATCTGGGTCAATCCATGGCTGCTCATACTGTTGAGAAAGTGTGTGGTGTTTTTGTCATTGGGGTCGTCGATGTGGAAATTCAGGTCACTGAGGAAGATGTAGTCCTTGAAGTCTAAGGGTAGGGGCACAATGAAGTCAGCGATGAAGCTGAAGTGTGGGCCTGGGGAATAGTATGCCAGGGTGCCTCAGATGGTTTTCTTATTGTCCGTCTGGAGCTTGAAGTTGAGATGTTCCATGGGTGGTGGTGGCACACTGTATGGTCTTTTTGTGGATGATGGCTGTTTTCTCCTCCCCGCTTGTTGGTGTGCTCCTGGTGAGTGATTTTATATCCATCTGGGATTACTGTGGCAATGTCTGGGGCGAATGTGGCTTTGAGCCGGTTCTCAGTGAGGAAGACTATTTAGGGTGCGAGGGTGGTGGTGAAGGCCCATAATTCTGTGGAATGCTTGCATGGTGAGCGTGTTGAGAAGGACCCAAATCTCAAGTAGTTCACTTTTTGACTCTACTTTTGTAATTTGATGGTTTAGATAGTATCTAGTCTGCTTTTTTTTTCTTCTAAAAAACAAACAGCCCACCAGTGCACAACAAAATACCCTGACGATTGTTCCAAAGACAAATAGGATTAGTTCCCAGCACTGCTCTTCACAAGGATAAACATTACTTCAATACTACTCTCATCTGTATGCTTTTGCTAGCTGATATCAGAAAAGATTTTACTATTTCAGAGATAGCATCTATAATGGGCATGACATCACTAACCTAAAGAGCTTTGCATCCATCATCGAAGTGTGTACATTTCGTGCTCTAGGTTTTTCAAATGTGCTTTGCTATTGTTTAAAAGAGATAGGTACGCGAGAGTTATCATTCAGGAATTAATCTATTTTATCACTTACAGGCTAATCCATTGCCTGTATTTTGTTTGGTGGCTCACGTCGCTGGTAGAAACAAAGTGCATTAGTACAGAGATCACAATTAACCTAGCATTTCTTGTGATAGCTGGCTGCTGATAACCTGTCTTCCTTTTTCAGTTCCTAGCTTTCATTCTGCCACTAGTGATTAACTTCTTTGTAGCAATTATCAGCAAGTGAGATAAACAGATCTAGAAAGCTGAAGACTGTAAAACAATTAAAACAGACAAATTAAGAACCTGGAAATGGAAACTCCATTTAAATTGTGCGAAAGCTAGAGCACAACATTAGATTTTAACACTAAGGCCCTGATTTCAAGTTCGACGGTGCTGGGGTAGCTTTAAAATAGCATGTAATTTTGCTGTTATTGTGTGGTAATTTCACACAAGTTCCATAGAATGAGGAATTACCATATGGGACCAAGTTTTCTGGCCATAAACCACGCAGCATCCTCTAGTCCTTGCAGTTTACTCATTCATCACATGCTCTGAGCAGGTGGTAAATGTGTGGGCTTTCATTTAAATAATCAGTGCGCTCAAGGAATTGTAAACTTTCTTCAACACATTTGATAAGAATGGTTTATAAAGGGGAAAGTCTAGGATTAGGTACACAATGTTTGATGTACATGGAGTGAAACCCCTATCCATTTGCATGCAGCACATTGCACTACACACTACCTTACGCAGAGAAATGAACCACAATATCTCACGATCCTGGATTTTGGTGAATCCGATAACTAAACAATTCTTAATAAAACAAAATGTATAAATAAGAATAATACATCAGCACGGTTGTGATAAGCCCAAAATCAACATTGCATAACCAATCATCACACATGCAGCATAGCAATCCATCTCACAAACTAAAAACTTCAGCAGTCCACCACAAACACTTCAAAAATACGCAACACACAGGAGCATTCCACCCTATTCATACTTACACTTCCAAATCATCCACAACAGCAATTCAAGTCAGACTTCTCTGCAACATCCCGCTACCAGGAGTGTCACTAGAAAATTCACTATCTCCCTATACTGGGCATAAAGGGAAAAGGAAAAAGGGTTTCTTAGCAAAAAGGAAATACTCTTTAACATGCAACCATCCTCTGCTACCAAGATTTGTGGAAAGAAAATCATCCCCAAATTTGTGACACACCAAAATTTGATTCATTCTTTTTTTCCATTGTTTACTGTATCGGAGATGGTGCTAAACCTCAATTTCCTGAGGCAATGTCTCCCTGCATTAAAGCACCTCCCCAAACCGCAATTGGCAGAACAAAAACCGCTCATTAAATAATGGGGACCACTTAATAATTGTGTTCTAGTTCAATGAAAAGTTAAAGTGTTTTATTACAAAAAATACAAAGTAAGTGGCATACAGTCAATGCCATGAAGGCTCTTAGATGTCTCAATTGGCAACAACATGATAATAAAATCAAGCAGCATCCCCGGGAGCATGAGACAGCTTTGGAAATTTCTGGCTCACCCCCAACATCAAGAGGTTCTTATACAGAAGTTTCGCATAGTAAATTAGAGAAATTGCTAAATCACTGTGATGTGAACAAAAGTATAATTTATTTTGCAAATCAGGACACAAAAATAGTACACCCCCTTACCGTAACACATAAGCAATCAATCAATCAGGACTTTGTATAGCGCGTCTACTCACCAGTGAGGGTCTCAAGCACCATCCCTTTTTAAAAAAATATATACAATATTCTCTATGCTAATGTCATCCGGAGATGTTCAAACAAATACGAAACATTTAGATAATACGACTTTTCCCTATAAATGAACCCAGTGAAGAAACTACATGAGATCAATGCTTGTTTGCACCACAGCACTTTCAACATGAACAAGGCAACTACTGCAGTGGAAATAAACTATGATATCATCAGCTAAACAATGTTCTGAGAAGCCTGAGAGGAGAGGATGTTTGTGGAGGAGTAGGAGTGAGTAATGGAGATGGCATCCATTTTGTTCAAGAAGGAGATTTACACAGACATGTGATCTACATAAAATACATTAACTTCACTTCTAAAGATCATATGAAATTTGTTTCAATTACATCTGTATGAATCCAGTCTGTATATGTAGGAATATTTGTAAAATTGCATATTATATGCCAATATTAATGCACCAAAATATAAAATGGAAAGAAATCCCAGAGGAGCATATATTAGTATTAAAGAAATAAATATACTGGACATGTTAAAGCATAGGGTGGATGGGCATTAGAAGAGCATTGTTACCAATATTCCTGAAAGAACATTGATTACTTGGGCTTGAGACTGAAGTATTACATTCACATTCACAGTTCACATTCACTGAAACTGAACTCGGACAAAACGGAGGTCCTCATCCTCGGCTCCACCCACTCTGCATGGGATGATTCCTGGTGGCCGGCCACGCTGGGAGCTGCCCCGACCCCCACCAACCATGCACGCATTCTGAGGTTCATCCTGGACTCAACACTCTCTATGACCCAGCAAGTTAACGCTGTTTCCTCCTCCTGCTTCAATGCCCTCCGCATGCTCCGCAAGATTTACAGATGGATCCCCACCGAAACCAGAAGAACACCCAAGCACTCGTCAGCAGCAAGCTTGACTACAGCAACACCCTCTATGCAGGAACCACAGCCACACTCCAGAAGAGACTCCAATGCATACAAAACACCTCCGCATGCCTTATCCTCGGACTCCCTCGCCACAGCCTCATCACCACCCACCTGAGAGACCTGCTTTGGACCCACGCAACAAGAGGATCACCTTCAAACTCCTTACTCACGCTCACAAAGCACTCCACAACACCGGACCGGCATACTTCAGCGAACGATAGTCCTTCTACACCCCGAACCGCTAGCTTCGCTCCACCGACCTTGCCCTCGCCAATGTCCCACACATCTGCCGAATGACCACCGGCAGCAGATCATTCTCCCACTTCACTGCCAAGTCATGGAACACCCTCCCCGCCCACCTGCGCCGGACCCAGGACATGCTGACCTTTAGGAGACTTTTCTAGACCTGGCTGTTTGACCAGTAGCTGCCTCCCTCACCCCCTTAGCGCCTTGAGAACCTCACGGGTGAGTAGCGTGCTCTACAAATGCTTGTTTGATTGATTGACTTCTGAAAATATTTTTCTAAATGTAGTCGTCTCCCAGACCGGCGCCTTCCTCCAGAACTGCATAAGCCGTGAGTAAACAAAAAGAGGGAATTCCACAAGAAATGAACTAGGACAGGCGAGAGCCTTATGCCTCACTAATGTGCATGGAGTGCATGCATAGAAAGGCAGGGATACATCCATTAAGGCTGACGTAGGCCCCACACCCCTAACGGGCTCATAGCGCGGGCCAAAACATGTTGGCACGATCTTTTGAGGTTATTTGAGCAGTTATTCAAAACAAATGTCAATATATGCTTTTATCCATACCCCAGGTACCCTTCGAATAAAGGAATACTTTTGGGTATACCTGCAGGTACTTTTAACTACTAAGCCCTATCTGGATCTCTGCTTATCCAGTTATTCATTCTAAGAACTCCTATTTCTATCTGTGGTTAAGTCCGCCCTGGTGTGGATAGGCGCTGATGAGGAAGCATGCCACAATAACTGAGTGTGGTGTCTACTTCAATATCTTTGGATACATCAGAGGTTTGAGGAGGGGCCTCCCTTGAAATATTCCAGTTGTCCTTGTGTATGGGAAGCAATTAATATTTCCCTTAGCTCAAATGTAATTTTGTTAGCAAAGGGTCTGCGTTTAGTGCAGAGTGTATATTCCTTCTTATTCCATGCCATATGTCCAATGTCATTCTGTGTAACTGCTTGCATTCTTTCCAGCCGTATCTGTGTTAAGTGGTCCTTTATTTTTGTGTCAGACTCTGTGTTTGTGGGTTTGTAAACCTTGTTACCTAGATTTCGTTGGCATAGCGCTAACTTTCCACCATCCCTAACTCTCCATCAGACACTCATTTTTAGGTCTCGGCAACGAGAACTATTGTCGCCGAGTAAGCTCGCAAGGGAGTACAGAGCGGTGCACGAGCCGACCAGGGTCTGTGGACGCGCACACACAAAGGCAGGCAGGCAGGCACACACCAGACACACACAGACAGACACACGCACGCACACACACACACACACACACACACACACACACACACCCTCCCTCTCTGCCCCCTCCCTCTCTACCCCCACTCACCGGGCTCTTTCCCTCTGCAGCGGGTCAGTCACGGCAGCAGGTAGGCTCGGTTTCTTCTCCAGCGATCTTCAGCTGATGTGCACGCTCACGCTGCGTCTCCTGCGCGCCCACCACGCTGTTTCGCGCCCGTTGATCCTCAGCTTGTGATTACTACTCCTTCTAACCCGGATTCTAAATTACTATTTCTTGGTTCTCTAACTCCACTCTGTTGATTCGTAACAAACTGATATTCAGCACATTTCACAGTCTCGCTTTTGCTTCTCATAAATACAATAAGATTATTTTAAGCAATGTCTACCCTTCTTTTGGTTCTGTGCCTATTATGCTTCAGACGATAGAGTTTTAGAAAGTGTGGTGGAAGATTCCATGATATCAGTGGTGTGCACAGTGCAGAGTGAGTGTGTAGAGTGCAGAGTAGTGAGTGCAGAGTAGTGAGTGCAGAGTAGTGAGTGCAGAGTGTGAGTGGAGAGTGTGAGTGGAGAGTGTGAGTGCAGAGTGTGAGTGCAGAGTAGTGAGTGCAGAGTAGTGAGTGCAGAGTGTGAGTGCAGAGTGAGTGGGCAGAGAGAGTGTGCAGAGAGTGTGCAGAGTGAGTGTGCAGAGTAGTGAGTGCAGAGGAGTGAGTGCAGAGGAGTGAGTGCAGAGTAGTGAGTGCGCAGAGTAGTGAGTGTGCAGAGTAGTGAGTGCGCAGAGTAGTGAGTGCGCAGAGTAGTGAGTGCAGAGTAGTGAGTGCAGAGTAGTGAGTAGTGAGTGCAGAGTAGTGAGTAGTGAGTGCAGAGTAGTGAGTGCAGAGTAGTGAGTGCAGAGTAGTGAGTGCGCAGAGTAGTGAGTGCGCAGAGTAGTGAGTGCAGAGTAGTGAGTGCAGAGTAGTGAGTGCAGAGTAGTGAGTGCTGAGTAGTGAGTGCAGAGTAGTGAGTGCAGAGTAGTGAGTAGTGAGTGCAGAGTAGTGAGTAGTGAGTGCAGAGTAGTGAGTGCAGAGTAGTGAGTGCGCGGAGTAGTGAGTGCAGAGTAGTGAGTGCAGAGTAGTGAGTGCAGAGTAGTGAGTGCAGAGTAGTGAGTGCAGAGTAGTGAGTAGTGAGTGCAGAGTAGTGAGTAGTGAGTGCAGAGTAGTGAGTAGTGAGTGCAGAGTAGTGAGTAGTGAGTGCAGAGTAGTGAGTGCAGAGTGCAGAGTAGTGAGTAGTGAGTGCAGAGTAGTGAGTAGTGAGTGCAGAGTAGTGAGTGCAGAGTAGTGAGTAGTGAGTGCAGAGTAGTGAGTAGTGAGTGCAGAGTAGTGAGTAGTGAGTGCAGAGTAGTGAGTAGTGAGTGCAGAGTAGTGAGTGCAGAGTGCAGAGTAGTGAGTGCAGAGTAGTGAGTGCAGAATGCAGAGTAGTGAGTGCAGAGTAGTGAGTAGTGAGTGCAGAGTAGTGAGTGCAGAGTAGTGAGTAGTGAGTAGTGAGTGCAGAGTAGTGAGTAGTGAGTGCAGAGTAGTGAGTAGTGAGTGCAGAGTAGTGAGTAGTGAGTGCAGAGTAGTGAGTGCAGAGTAGTGAGTAGTGAGTGCAGAGTAGCGAGTGCAGAGTAGTGAGTAGTGAGTGCAGAGTAGTGAGTAGTGAGTGCAGAGTAGTGAGTAGTGAGTGCAGAGTAGTGAGTGCAGAGTAGTGAGTGCAGAGTGCAGAGTAGTGAGTGCAGAGTAGTGAGTGCAGAATGCAGAGTAGTGAGTGCAGAGTAGTGAGTAGTGAGTGCAGAGTAGTGAGTAGTGAGTGCAGAGTAGTGAGTGCAGAGTAGTGAGTGCAGAGTAGTGAGTGCAGAGTAGTGAGTAGTGAGTGCAGAGTAGTGAGTGCAGAGTAGTGAGTAGTGAGTGCAGAGTAGTGAGTAGTGAGTGCAGAGTAGTGAGTAGTGAGTGCAGAGTAGTGAGTAGTGAGTGCAGAGTAGTGAGTGAAGAGTAGTGAGTGCAGAATGCAGAGTTGTGAGTGCAGAGTAGTGAGTAGTGAGTGCAGAGTAGTGAGTGCAGAGTAGTGAGTGCAGAGTAGTGAGTGCAGAGTAGTGAGTAGTGAGTGCAGAGTAGTGAGTAGTGAGTGCAGAGTAGTGAGTGCAGAGTGCAGAGTAGTGAGTAGTGAGTGCAGAGTAGTGAGTAGTGAGTGCAGATTAGTGAGTAGTGAGTGCAGAGTAGTGAATGCAGAGTAGTGGGTAGTGAGTGCAGAGTAGTGAGTGCAGAGTAGTTGTGGAAAAGTAAATTTTGCCATGTTCTGTGTCCCTACGTGTCATCCATCATATGTTATGTGTGCATGATTAATATGCATATGTTATTCCCCATGTTTGATTAAAGACGCAATTATGGTTGTGTCCACCTCTAGTATGCCAGTTTCCAGTTCTCGTGAATAATACGAGTATCAGGCCTATGTAAAGTTACGTTGCCACGTTTCTCAGTGTGCACGTTATTCCATTGTAAAGTCCCCGTTTCTAGGCCTCAAAAGGGCCCGGACACCAGATTCAGCTCCTGTCTCCTGAAGCCCTCGCTGAGGAGCGATACAGCCCCCACCTGTATCCTCGACCCTTCACTTACTTCCTGCCTCACAATGCCCGGTTCAGGCTGGCTCTGCCTCTGAGTCTGCCAAGAGTATGTTATGATTCCAGTTATCAGTTCAGTCCTCCTTCTCTGCATTCCTAAGCTACTGAATCGCATCAATAGTTTCCGTCATTGTCTAGCTTTTACGTCTCTATGTAAGAGAAATACTGCATTTAATGGTCATTTAATATTCTTCATCACGCACTACATGTAGAATAATGCATGCTCCAGTCTTAGAGTCTGTTAGCCTTTCCCCTCCTGACTTCTAGTTTATATCAACATGTTCCCTAAACATCAGATACTAGATACTGCTTAGGTACATGTCGCCCTGACTCTCCAGACTTCAGTCTCTGCTCCTAGCACAGAGTTCATAGCCCCCAGCTTCTCCTAGTAACACGTCATTGCCAGTTTGCGCGCACCATCAGGTTAGAGGTCCCGGCTCCTCAGGTAGCCCCCTCCATGGTTTCCGCCCCATTCATGACATATTTTGTTACGTTTGCATCACATGTCTATGTATACGCCCTGTTACACCTCTTTTCACCCTTATCTTTCGCGACTGCTACGCGTCACGCTTTCTGCTCCACCCACTGCTACGCCTATTGCAATGTAATGCTATGTGTTTGCGCTATGTATATATGCTCATGTACTGTTATTAAAAAAGTTATCCTTCCTAGCCGTCATTCCCGATCCTGCCCCGGCAGCTGCCATTCTGTTCCCGTGCAGGTTGTCCTGTTCCTGTCCTTATGCTGTATTAAACCTGCAAAACTCCTACTACCTCGAATCTTGACTCTTATTTATTGAGCTATCTGTTATTCATTCATCCATTCAAAAATAGGGTATTATTTATTTATTTACCACATAATGGCGCCCGAACAGGAACTTGCCCTTTCCCCACGCGTCGGTGAAGCCACGCCGACCCCCTGACCCTCTGCAGTCGTGACGGAACTCTTCTGCGCACCGGCAGATATTTCTGCTTCAAGTATCCCTCAGGCCCACGGAGGAGACGGAGGAGGCGGTCCAGCATCCAGACGAGACGGTGGAGGAACGCGGCGAGTCCCGACCAGAGCCCAAGCCGAGAGTCCAAGGTCCGAGGTATCCGGAGGTCCACCCGTAACTGAAGTCCGAAGTTCGTCGTCCGTCGTCGTAGCAGTCCAGTCCAGTCCGAGGCCTTCCGTTCTTGCTGCCCGGTGAGTACCGTTACTGGGGTGGTATCTGGACAGGGTCAATCTAATTGTCTCTGGTCTGTGGGTTGGTGGTACACAGACTCACAAACGAAGTGTCCACTTCGGTGGATGCGGGTCCTGACGTGTCTCTTGATGAGACCGGTAAGTTTCGTACTGTTTCAGCAGTGCATCTAGTTTCTGTTCTAGTCAGTTCTGTTCTCGAGAAAATTCATGTATTCTGTGTTCCATATTCCAGGTAGTATTCTGTTCGAACTGTTATTTTAAATGTTCTTCATGTATTTTAATGTCGTGGTATGAATGGGGAATAAGTATCGTGTTCATTGTGTATTGTATTGTGTCTAGATTACAGTACAGTCATGCCCTTGTTTTCTAAGTTACGTCAGTTAAAAACTAGAAAGGGTCTGCTGGAAGCAGCAGTTCCCGTCCCGCCCAGGGACAGTCCAGGTCATTTTATGTATCAGAAGCATGGCATAAGTGCCATATTATATCTAGATTTATGGGTAGAGTACACCAAAGAGTTGGAAGAAAAGTATAGATGGCCCGTATCAGGTACGTGGGATGCCGAGTGCATCATGAGAGTAGAAGAGGCATTATGGAAAAAGAAAGCCAGACAGTCACAGAAAGATGCCATCGAGTTATGGCGCAAAGAAGCTCATAAAAGAACCGAAAAAGAAATCAGGAAGTCAGAATTAAGTAGAGAATCTCAAGAGCGAGCCCAAGAAAAAGAATTAATCGAGATAGGTGAACAAGTTAAAACTGAACAGTCAGACAGACGGAGGAATGCCCTTATTAAGGGTATGTACCCTCTTCTTGCCGAGGGTTTGCCAAAAGCGACCCCGGAGGCATCCAGTAATTTCCCGCCACCATTAGTTCCGACCAAGCTACGTCACAAACCGACCGCAGCTGATATTTTTATTTCGTCCTATTTGGACGACACAGTCCCAGAATATGTAAATCCTGTTCGCGCTCCGCCAGTCCCTGTAAATCAGGCACTTCCCGTTCCTCCAGACACCGGGGCACCCCTTGCAGTACCTGCTACGGCCCCCCTGGTCCAGCCCGCCATACCAGTTCAGCCCGCATTTCAATTTCCCGCCACACTAGTACGAAGAGGATCAGTCGACGATTCTAGTTTAGGGGCCGCAGGAGGAGGTCCTCCTCAGACCCCGCCGCCACATAAGCGTTTAACGTCAGCCGAATTACATGCACAAGCGTCACAGCGTACGCCCAGACATCAGACTGTAGCAGAAATAAGAAAAGCCCTTAATGAATGCGGCTATGATCCAGTCCCAGGCGAGGATAATATGGTTTTATATTCATTTCGCGTAAGAAAGGTGGCCGAGTATCTAGTCACCCTACCGAATATGAAAGAAGACCTAGACAGAATATATCGTTTCATCCGTACAGGGGATGATCCAGAAAGCATTAGCGAGGCCATGTCTCAAAGGAAAGCCGAGATCCAGCTTATGATACTAAAGTTTCTGATTAACTGTCTAATAAGAGAACAAGATTACCCGTCTAAAGATCCGGCCAAAATGAAAATCTTGACAAGGTGGAGTGATAATATAGCCGAGGGTAAGCACAAGACCGTCGGTGCTATGGAGAGTATGTACAAGAAAATCCGTAAAGAAGTAATAAAGTTACACGAACAGCGAAAAGCAGCACAAGTAAGCGAGAAAGAAAGTAACTCTGATACTGAAGAGGTAGAGGACGAGAATCCCGCCAGAATAGCGTATGTAGGAAAATCTAGATTTCCAGATCGCCATTTACGCCTAGAACACAAGTCTACTTTCCATCACCCAGCACCAGAACAAGGTTCTCTAGAACAAGTGTTTCAAGCCACCGATCACATTCTGAAATCACGAATCGGTTACAGTGAGTTAAGTACTATGCATGAACAAGAACTAGCCCGATCAGCAGTCCGATGGATTACTGATTCTACCACTTTTCCAGACGAAATAGTGGCACAAATGTTTCTGAAACTGCCCCCAGCCGAGCAACGACTGGTGGGTATGTATATGATCCAGCACCTCATTACATTGTATGAGGGTCAGCACTCTGATCCAGGCCCGTTACATGATATCCTGAACGAGTTACTCCAGTATAGATGGAAAGGTCTAGGTACCGATTTAATTAGTGTCATTCTAGAACAGCGCCACAAATATAGAACGTTTTTGAACCCGCATTTTGTTCATGTCTCACCCCCAGAAAGTAAACCATTTTACATGGAAAGACAGAATCCGTTACGAGAAGTCCACCCAGTTAGAGGAACGGGTGGCGAACTAGAACGAGTGTTTGTTTACACTCCGATTACAAAGATGGAACTCCTAGAGATGAAAAAATTAATTCCCTGTCATGATAAAGATCCAGCAGGGTTCCACCGAGAATTGAAAGACATGCTCCGTATGGGAGAATACACGTATCCAGATATAATTAAAATGTTAAAGGTTCTGTTGCCCGCAGGGGTGTATGAAAAGCTCAAGGAAAAAGAATGGGAGGTGGGAGAGAAAAAGATCGATTGGGCAGTTCTAGAAGCTGAAGATAAGGCACGAGTACCAGGTACCGGTCTTGGAGCGAAATGTAAAGAATTACCTGAATTATTGATTCAAGTTTTACCCAGATTGTTAACAACGAAAAAGGAAGACTGGGATGCAATCTCAGCCTGTAAACAGAAACAAGACGAAGACATTAGTGATTTTTATTCTAGATTTGAGAAATGTTTTAGCATCAACAGTGGCCTCAAGACAAGTAGTGAGTCATACCCTCACCTTTTTGTTACTAAATTAGTCGAGAATTCAAGTCCACAAATTAAGAATCGAGTTTTGAAAGTCGAAAGTACCTGGCAAGCTAATACCCCGTCCCAGATGTTACAGATGCTCCAATACCACCAGAATAGAATCAGAGAAGAACAGGACCACGAAAGGAAACGTATGAAAGACACGAAAATGAAAGTACTAGTTGCACAATCTGTTCCTCAAGACAGTCAGAAGAGGGGTCCGAATCAAGTCAGTCATCCTGCACCTCCCGTTAAAGGGAACTGCAATTATTGTAAACAGCCAGGTCATTTTATAAACGAGTGTGCAGTTCTGAAACACAACATAGCTACCGGTAAGACTAAAGAAAGACCACGTCCGCCTAGACAAGAACAAGTTTCACAGACTCCTCAGCCACAGAATACACAACAGACAGTTACAGCACCGCAGCCTATTGCTGCAACACAGCATGTTACACAGCAAATGTATCAGTATGCACAGTCCGAGTATCCAGAGTACCAGCAGTATTCATGAAACAGCCTAGAGAGGGAGGTAGGCTTGCCTCTCATCGAGATACCTGTAGATCAAGAAGGTCCCTATGTTCACAGTCAAGTATTAGGGAAAGACAGAAAGTTTTTGATTGATACAGGGGCAAGTAGGACCACAATTAGTCATGCCGAAGTTCCAGGGGCTCCGCTCTCAGGCTCTAGAAATGTTTCCCTTGGATTTTCAGGAAAACCCATCGTAAATGAAATATCAAAGCCAGTTACTCTAGAAGTAGGTCCATTGTCCCGCACTACTGATCTGTTACTTACTAAGTCATGTCCAGAAAATCTATTAGGCATTAAAACACTGAAAGAGTTAGGTGCAGTTATATGTTGTTCCCCAGAGGGAATACGTCTGTTCCTACGTGACTTTAAGGGTCACTATGTATTACGAGATTTTGATCCCAGATTGTCTAATGTTCCGCAGCATTTATGGGCGCAAGGTCCAACTGATGTAGGTTACATGCAAATCACACCCCATCGTGTGACTCTCAAGCCAGGTGTAGTGTTACCACGAATCAGACAGTACAGATTGCCACCTGAGGCTGTAGCAGCCTTATCCAAAATTATTGACGAGCTCATCGCTCAAGGAGTAGTTGTAGAAACTGACTCCAATGTATGCAATTCTCCGATCATTCCAGTCATGAAAAGGACTGATCCAAATGCACCCCCAGTATATCGATTAGTGATTGACCTACGAGAACTTAACAAATGTATTATTCCTCAGTACCCAGTTGTCCCAGATATCTCTTCCCTATTGACAGCCATTGATTCCGAAGCCACGTTCTTTACTGTAATCGACCTCAAGAACGCATTTTTCAGTGTTCCCATTCATCCAGACAGCCAGTTTCTTTTCGGATTCTGTTTAAATGGAAGGAGCTATATGTTCACACGAGCTCCTCAAGGTTTCACAGAAAGTCCTAGTATTTATAGTCAAGCACTTAAGAGACAACTTGATAATGTTCACATGCCAACTGACACTGCCCTGCTCCAGTATGTCGATGACCTACTGATCACAGCCCGTTCTGAACGTGACTGCGAGCGAGCGTCACTGACGGTTCTGTATTTCCTAGCCGAGATGGGGCACAAGGTGTCCCCTTCGAAGCTTCAATTCTGTGTCCAGCAAGTGGTATACTTAGGACACTTACTGTCCAAGAGGGGTAGGCAGTTGACACCAGACCGTATCCAGTTAATAGCGAGTCTTCCTCAACCCAAGACCCAGAAGGAGGTACGTGCTTTTATCGGCCTCACTTCTTATTGTAGACAATGGATTCCTCAATATGCATTTCTAGCCAAGCCACTGATACAGTTAACGACACAGGAGGCAGCCGCATCGACTGTCCTCCCTTGGACATCTGAACATACACTTAGCTTCAATGAGTTAAAGAAAGCTTTATGCCAAGCTCCAGTTCTAGCTACACCGAACTACAGTAAGCCTTTTACACTTTTCGTCACAGAACGTGAAGGTACAGCATTATCTGTTCTCACACAAGATCAAGCAGGACAATACAAGCCATGTGCTTATTTTTCGAGCACATTAGATCCTGTAGCCCAGGCTCTGCCTGCGTGCCTCAAGTCAGTTGCAGCCACAGCACTAGCTATCAGACAAAGTGATTCCATAGTATTAGAACACTCCCTGACAGTACAAGTTCCACACTCCGTGGAAGTTCTTTTAAACCGAACACAAACTCAGCACTTGACAATTGCACGTTTAACAGGTTATGAATTGACACTGTTCCAGCCACACATAGAAATCAGACGCTGCAACATCCTGAACCCTGCTACACTGTTACCATCAGTTACTTTAAGTCCGGACACACACGACTGTGTGGAAGTAGTTAATATTACGACAAAGCCAAGACAAGATCTGACAGATATTCCGTTACCAGATCCCGACCTGACACTTTATGTGGATGGTTCATGTATGAGAACAAGTACAGGAGAACTAGTCGCCGCGTATGCAGTGACTACTGATACTGAAGTTATTGAGACACACCGTATTGACACTCTGTCCGCTCAAGCAGCAGAGCTAGTTGCTCTGACTCAAGCCTGCATACACGCCAAGAACCTGAAAGTTAATGTTTACACAGATTCACGCTACGCATTTGGAGTCGTACACGACTTTGGAGTGCTCTGGCAGGAGAGAGGTTTCATGACTTCTCATGGAACCAAGATTCAGCATGGTCTCCTTATTCAAGCTCTGTTAGATGCCATACACTTACCGACATCCATTGCTATCATGAAATGCAAAGCACATACGAAAGTTACTGACACTATTTCCCAGGGTAACGATCTAGCAGATCGCACAGCCAAGCTCACAGCTCAGACTCCAGACATTCCAGTTAACATGACACACACTCCAGATCCGACTACATGTATGACAGTTAAGGACCCTACTCAAGATGTCATAGACATACAGTTACATGCTACTCCCGATGAAATCAAGAAATGGTCCGAACAAGGAGGGGTCCAGACAGATCAAGGATGGGTGACGAAGGGTAGAGCCACATGGTTTCTCCCCGACTCTATGGTTCAAGTCATTATCAATACCGCACATAGTCCAGCACATTTAGGGGAAAAAGCTATGTTAGACAGTATCCAGAACATTTGGTTCAACAAGCATTTACGAGCTGCAGCCAAGCAGAAAGTCCGTATCTGTATGATATGTTGTCAGTTTAATCCAGGTAAAAGTGTCCCGGTGGAACAAGGGGGATTCCAGCCTCCTGACCACCCTTTTGAAGTCCTCCAGATGGATTATATTCAGATGGAGCGATGTCGAGGTTTCAAGTATGTTCTTGTAGTTGTGTGCGCTTTGTCCAGGTGGACAGAAGCATATCCAGTCCCAGATTACACAGCCGCGACCACTGCCAGGCAGTTGGTTCGTGAGTTCTTCCCCCGTTACGGACTCCCTAGGGTCGTATATTCTGATAACGGCCAGCCATTCTCCTCAGAGTTAATGAAGCACGTTTCCCTTTTGTTAGGATACCAGTGGAAGTTCCATTGTGTACGCCATCCTGAAGCAGCAGGTCTCGTAGAGAGACATAACCAGACCCTGAAAATTCGCATCGCCAAAGTATGTAAAGAGAAAGGTGTGGACTGGCTAGTAGCTCTGCCAGTCGCTTTGTTCTATATGCGCATGGTCGCACATTCCAGATCAGGTCTATCCCCGTACGAGGTCGTTTTCGGCCGCCCCCCTAACATGTGGGGTACTCCTAGACCCCGAAGTATTACCGATGTTTCAAGTAATATGCTGACAGATTACCTAGCTTCCTTGATGTCTGCCCTCAACTCTTGTCGTTCACAGGTTGCCGCCGCATTTCCAGACAATACCGAGGTGGCACCGCATGAAATAGTTCCCGGATCCATGGTCTTAATTCGCAATTTTGATCGCTCAAGTCCGCTGGAGCCTCGCTGGAAGGAGCCCCGACAGGTCCTCCTCGCCACCCGTACAGCCATGAAGTTGGAGGGTCGCAAAGGCTGGGTGCACCTTTCGCACGTAAAGAAGTTTTATGGACTGAAACCCGTCTCAAAGAACATTTCCCAGGATTTGAAGGACTGCCAAAGTACTATTCTTAAGGACTGTCCCGCAAAGAACAATGATACTGCACCCTCCCCGTTAGAGAAAACTCCGCAACAGGAGTATAAGTTGAAACTCCGGTCTAGTAAAATAAGTCAGCCAGTTTGATTGTCTAAGTCCTCCCCTAGGTGAAACGGTTAGACTGTTTCTGACATTTATAAAATAGACCCCCATAGTGAGAGAGTTAGTCAAAACTCAATCCGATGTATCGTTTTTCTAAGTTTCGTTTTATTTCTCAGCATTATGATTTCCTGCACCAGTTATGCATTTTACCTGTATCTTCCAGTTCCTCATGTAAATAAGTCTTCTAATGTTACAGTAGAGCACACGTTTAGTGATCTGCCTCCTCATGAACTCTCTTACCGCCTCGCTATGCGTAATAATACTTTTATCCGCATGTTACATCATTCACACCAGACCAGCAATGCCACTAATTGTTGGGTATGTGGTCGACTCCCCCCTTTCCAGATACCGAAGGGAGTTCTGCCACTCTTTCCTTATCCGTTTTCACATAATGGTTCGTGTGGAGCATGGTCCACGTTAACGTCATCCTCAACAGATATGTCTTTTCTTAACAGTACATGTTTCCCAGACAAGCAAGGTCTTCCCCACAGAACCGGGTTAGATCTAGAAAATGAAGTTTACAATTTAGGTAATTATTCTTCGAATTTCATGGTCCTGAATGTTCAATCTGATACTACTCCAGACTTACCTGCTATTTCAGTACTACCAGTCAAAGGCGAATTATGTGTCCGAAATAATGGTTCCGTACATGTAGGACATAGTGATTGTACTACTATTGTCAAGTATAGTGACAGTGGGAAATCTATTTTCAAAGCTTCACGTCATTCATATTTTATTTGTGGTCAAACCGCATATGTTCGTCTGCCCCTCGATTGGGAGGGTACCTGTTACATTGCCTTCCTACTGCCACCAGTTTTCCTAGCCCCATCTGATTATCATAGAAACACACATCTAGTACACATTAGACATAGAAGGGAGATCGAGTCCCCAATTGTCGATTATACTGAAACTGCTCTAGAACAGTATACAGATTTCAATAGAGGTTTCTTCTTCTTTATAGGCCCTATCCAGAATAGTAAGCTAATCCGCAGGTTAACCAGAACCCTTGAAGCTGTAGTAAATGAGACTGCCTCTGCTCTAGGTAACTTAACCGAAGAGCAATCTGCTATGAGATTTGTAGTTTTGCAAAATCGTCTCGTCCTTGACGTCATACTGGCCGATAGGGGCGGGGCCTGTAGAGTCATCGGATCTAGTTGCTGCATTTTCATTCCAAATAACGCGCCGTCTGTTTATTCAGCTATAACCAGTCTTCATAAAATTGCCCATCTGTTACACCAAGATCCAGGCACCTGGACATGGTCCGGTTGGTTCTGGAATATAGTTTCCGCCTGGGGATGGAAAGTCTTGTCCTTTCTAGGTATTGCAGTAGCGATCATATTCAGCTGCTGCCTCTGTATACAATGTGGCCCTGCGATTTGCGGCATTTGTGCTACATCCTGTATTCCTAGTATAACTCCTAGTCCCAAGTCCCGTTCTAAATCTAGTTCCAAGAAAATTCGAGATGAGCAAATGATACTGTATGAAATGATAGATGGTATCATGAATATTGATGTTTCCTGATGGAAACGTAGTGACAAGGAGGGAATGTGGAAAAGTAAATTTTGCCATGTTCTGTGTCCCTACGTGTCATCCATCATATGTTATGTGTGCATGATTAATATGCATATGTTATTCCCCATGTTTGATTAAAGACGCAAATATGGTTGTGTCCACCTCTAGTATGCCAGTTTCCAGTTCTCGTGAATAATACGAGTATCAGGCCTATGTAAAGTTACGTTGCCACGTTTCTCAGTGTGCACGTTATTCCATTGTAAAGTCCCCGTTTCTAGGCCTCAAAAGGGCCCGGACACCAGATTCAGCTCCTGTCTCCTGAAGCCCTCGCTGAGGAGCGATACAGCCCCCACCTGTATCCTCGACCCTTCACTTACTTCCTGCCTCACAATGCCCGGTTCAGGCTGGCTCTGCCTCTGAGTCTGCCAAGAGTATGTTATGATTCCAGTTATCAGTTCAGTCCTCCTTCTCTGCATTCCTAAGCTACTGAATCGCATCAATAGTTTCCGTCATTGTCTAGCTTTTACGTCTCTATGTAAGAGAAATACTGCATTTAATGGTCATTTAATATTCTTCATCACGCACTACATGTAGAATAATGCATGCTCCAGTCTTAGAGTCTGTTAGCCTTTCCCCTCCTGACTTCTAGTTTATATCAACATGTTCCCTAAACATCAGATACTAGATACTGCTTAGGTACATGTCGCCCTGACTCTCCAGACTTCAGTCTCTGCTCCTAGCACAGAGTTCATAGCCCCCAGCTTCTCCTAGTAACACGTCATTGCCAGTTTGCGCGCACCATCAGGTTAGAGGTCCCGGCTCCTCAGGTAGCCCCCTCCATGGTTTCCGCCCCATTCATGACATATTTTGTTACGTTTGCATCACATGTCTATGTATACGCCCTGTTACACCTCTTTTCACCCTTATCTTTCGCGACTGCTACGCGTCACGCTTTCTGCTCCACCCACTGCTACGCCTATTGCAATGTAATGCTATGTGTTTGCGCTATGTATATATGCTCATGTACTGTTATTAAAAAAGTTATCCTTCCTAGCCGTCATTCCCGATCCTGCCCCGGCAGCTGCCATTCTGTTCCCGTGCAGGTTGTCCTGTTCCTGTCCTTATGCTGTATTAAACCTGCAAAACTCCTACTACCTCGAATCTTGACTCTTATTTATTGAGCTATCTGTTATTCATTCATCCATTCAAAAATAGGGTATTATTTATTTATTTACCACAGAGTAGTGAGTGCAGAGTAGTGAGTGCAGAGTGCAGAGTAGTGAGTGCAGAGTAGTGAGTGCAGAGTAGTGAGTAGTGAGTGCAGAGTAGTGAGTAGTGAGTGCAGAGTAGTGAGTGCAGAGTAGTGAGTAGTGAGTGCAGAGTAGTGAGTAGTGAGTGCAGAGTAGTGAGTACTGAGTGCAGAGTGCAGAGTAGTGAGTGCAGAGTGCAGAGTAGTGAGTGCAGAGTAGTGAGTGCAGAGTGCAGAGTAGTGAGTGCAGAGTAGTGAGTGCAGAGTAGTGAGTGCAGAGTAGTGAGTGCAGAGTAGTGAGTGCAGAGTGCAGAGTAGTGAGTGCAGAGTAGTGAGTGCAGAGTAGTGAGTGCAGAGTAGTGAGTGCAGAGTAGTGAGTGCAGAGTAGTGAGTGCAGAGTAGTGAGTAGTGAGTGCAGAGTAGTGAGTGCAGAGTAGTGAGTGCAGAGTGCAGATTAGTGAGTGCAGAGTAGTGAGTGCAGAGTGCAGAGTAGTGAGTGCAGAGTAGTGAGTGCAGAGTAGTGAGTGCAGAGTGCAGAGTAGTGAGTGCAGCATAGTGAGTGCAGAGTGCAGAGTAGTGAGTGCAGAGTAGTGAGTGCAGAGTAGTGAGTGCAGAGTGCAGAGTAATGAGTGCAGAGTAGTGAGTGCCGAGTGCAGAGTGCAGAGTAGTGAGTGCAGAGTAGTGAGTGCAGAGTAGTGAGTGCAGAGTAGTGAGTGCAGAGTAGTGAGTGCAGAGTGCAGAGTAGTGAGTGCAGCGTAGTGAGTGCAGAGTGCAGAGTAGTGAGTGCAGAGTAGTGAGTGCAGAGTAGTGAGTGCAGAGTAGTGAGTGCAGAGTAGTGAGTGCAGAGTAGTGAGTGCAGAGTAGTGAGTGCTGAGTAGTGAGTGCAGCGTAGTGAGTGCAGAGTGCAGAGTAGTGAGTGCAGAGTAGTGAGTGCAGAGTAGTGAGTGCAGAGTAGTGAGTGCAGAGTGCAGAGTAGTGAGTGCAGAGTAGTGAGTGCAGAGTAGTGAGTGCAAAGTAGTGAGTAGTGAGTGCAGTGTAGTGAGTAGTGAGTGCAGAGTAGTGAGTAGTGAGTGCAGAGTGCAGAGTAGTGAGTGCAGAGTAGTGAGTGCAGAGTAGTGAGTGCAGAGTGCAGAGTAGTGAGTGCAGAGTGCAGAGTAGTGAGTGCAGAGTAGTGAGTGCAGAGTAGTGAGTGCAGAGTAGTGAGTGCAGAGTAGTGAGTGCAGAGTAGTGAGTGCAGAGTAGTGAGTGCAGAGTGCAGAGTAGTGAGTGCAGAGTGCAGAGTAGTGAGTGCAGAGTAGTGAGTGCAGAGTAGTGAGTGCAGAGTAGTGAGTAGTGAGTGCAGAGTAGTGAGTGCAGAGTAGTGAGTAGTGAGTGCAGAGTAGTGAGTGTGCAGAGTAGTGAGTGCAGAGTAGTGAGTGCAGAGTAGTGAGTGCAGAGTGCAGAGTAGTGAGTGCAGCGTAGTGAGTGCAGAGTGCAGAGTAGTGAGTGCAGAGTAGTGAGTGCAGAGTAGTGAGTGCAGAGTGCAGAGTAGTGAGTGCAGAGTAGTGAGTGCAGAGTGCAGAGTGCAGAGTAGTGAGTGCAGAGTAGTGAGTGCAGAGTAGTGAGTGCAGAGTAGTGAGTGCAGAGTGCAGAGTAGTGAGTGCAGCGTAGTGAGTGCAGAGTGCAGAGTAGTGAGTGCAGAGTAGTGGGTGCAGAGTAGTGAGTGCAGAGTAGTGAGTGCAGAGTAGTGAGTGCAGAGTAGTGAGTGCAGCGTAGTGAGTGCAGAGTGCAGAGTACTGAGTGCAGAGTAGTGAGTGCAGAGTGCAGAGTAGTGAGTGCAGAGTAGTGAGTGCAGAGTAGTGAGTGCAGAGTAGTGAGTGCAGAGTGCAGAGTAGTGAGTGCAGAGTAGTGAGTGCAGAGTAGTGAGTGCAGAGTAGTGAGTGCTGAGTAGTGAGTGCTGAGTAGTGAGTAGTGAGTGCAGAGTAGTGAGTAGTGAGTGCAGAGTAGTGAGTAGTAGTGAGTAGTGAGTGCAGAGTAGTGAGTAGTGAGTGCAGAGTAGTGAGTAGTGAGTGCAGAGTAGTGAGTGCGCAGAGTAGTGAGTGCAGAGTAGTGAGTGCAGAGTGCAGAGTAGTGAGTAGTGAGTGCAAAGTAGTGAGTAGTGAATGCAGAGTAGTGAGTAGTGAGTGCAGAGTAGTGAGTAGTGAGTGCAGAGTAGTGAGTAGTGAGTGCTGAGTGCTGAGTAGTGAGTGCAGAGTGCAGAGTGCAGAGTAGTGAGTGCAGAGTAGTGAGTGCAGAGTAGTGAGTGCAGAGTAGTGAGTGCAGAGTAGTGAGTGCAGAGTAGTGAGTGCAGAGTGCAGAGTAGTGAGTGCAGAGTAGTGAGTGCAGAGTAGTGAGTGCAGAGTAGTGAGTGCAGAGTAGTGAGTGCAGAGTGCAGAGTAGTGAGTGCAGAGTAGTGAGTGCAGAGTAGTGAGTGCAGAGTAGTGAGTGCAGAGTAGTGAGTGCAGAGTGCAGTGCAGTGCAGGTATGTGCAGTGCAGTGCAGTAGTGAGTGCAGAGTGCTGAGTAGTGAGTGCAGAGTGCAGAGTAGTGAGTGCAGAGTAGTGAGTGCAGAGTAGTGAGTGCAGAGTAGTGAGTGCAGAGTAGTGAGTGCAGAGTGCAGAGTAGTGAGTGCAGAGTAGTGAGTGCAGAGTAGTGAGTGCAGAGTAGTGAGTGCAGAGTGCAGAGTAGTGAGTGCAGAGTAGTGAGTGCAGAGTAGTGAGTGCAGAGTACTGAGTGCAGAGTAGTGAGTGCAGAGTGCAGAGTAGTGAGTGCAGAGTAGTGAGTGCAGAGTAGTGAGTGCAGAGTAGTGAGTGCAGAGTAGTGAGTGCAGAGTGCAGAGTAGTGAGTGCAGCGTAGTGAGTGCAGAGTGCAGAGTAGTGAGTGCAGAGTAGTGAGTGCAGAGTAGTGAGTGCAGAGTAGTGAGTGCAGAGTAGTGAGTGCTGAGTAGTGAGTGCAGCGTAGTGAGTGCAGAGTGCAGAGTAGTGAGTGCAGAGTAGTGAGTGCAGAGTAGTGAGTGCAGAGTAGTGAGTGCAGAGTGCAGAGTAGTGAGTGCAGAGTAGTGAGTGCAGAGTAGTGAGTGCAGAGTAGTGAGTAGTGAGTGCAGTGTAGTGAGTAGTGAGTGCAGAGTAGTGAGTAGTGAGTGCAGAGTGCAGAGTGCAGAGTAGTGAGTGCAGAGTAGTGAGTGCAGAGTAGTGAGTGCAGAGTGCAGAGTAGTGAGTGCAGAGTGCAGAGTAGTGAGTGCAGAGTAGTGAGTGCAGAGTAGTGAGTGCAGAGTAGTGAGTGCAGAGTAGTGAGTAGTGAGTGCAGAGTAGTGAGTGCAGAGTAGTGAGTGCAGAGTGCAGAGTAGTGAGTGCAGAGTGCAGAGTAGTGAGTGCAGAGTAGTGAGTGCAGAGTAGTGAGTGCAGAGTAGTGAGTGCAGAGTGCAGAGTAGTGAGTGCAGAGTAGTGAGTGCAGAGTAGTGAGTGCAGAGTAGTGAGTAGTGAGTGCAGTGTAGTGAGTAGTGAGTGCAGAGTAGTGAGTAGTGAGTGCAGAGTGCAGAGTGCAGAGTAGTGAGTGCAGAGTAGTGAGTGCAGAGTAGTGAGTGCAGAGTGCAGAGTAGTGAGTGCAGAGTGCAGAGTAGTGAGTGCAGAGTAGTGAGTGCAGAGTAGTGAGTGCAGAGTAGTGAGTGCAGAGTAGTGAGTAGTGAGTGCAGAGTAGTGAGTGCAGAGTAGTGAGTGCAGAGTGCAGAGTAGTGAGTGCAGAGTGCAGAGTAGTGAGTGCAGAGTAGTGAGTGCAGAGTAGTGAGTGCAGAGTAGTGAGTGCAGAGTAGTGAGTGCAGAGTAGTGAGTAGTGAGTGCAGAGTAGTGAGTGCAGAGTAGTGAGTAGTGAGTGCAGAGTAGTGAGTGCAGAGTAGTGAGTGTGCAGAGTAGTGAGTGCAGAGTAGTGAGTGCAGAGTAGTGAGTGCAGAGTAGTGAGTGCAGAGTGCAGAGTAGTGAGTGCAGCGTAGTGAGTGCAGAGTGCAGAGTAGTGAGTGCAGAGTAGTGAGTGCAGAGTAGTGAGTGCAGAGTGCAGAGTAGTGAGTGCAGAGTAGTGAGTGCAGAGTGCAGAGTGCAGAGTAGTGAGTGCAGAGTAGTGAGTGCAGAGTAGTGAGTGCAGAGTGCAGAGTAGTGAGTGCAGCATAGTGAGTGCAGAGTGCAGAGTAGTGAGTGCAGAGTAGTGGGTGCAGAGTAGTGAGTGCAGAGTAGTGAGTGCAGAGTAGTGAGTGCAGAGTAGTGAGTGCAGCGTAGTGAGTGCAGAGTGCAGAGTACTGAGTGCAGAGTAGTGAGTGCAGAGTGCAGAGTAGTGAGTGCAGAGTAGTGAGTGCAGAGTAGTGAGTGCAGAGTAGTGAGTGCAGAGTAGTGAGTGCAGAGTGCAAAGTAGTGAGTGCAGAGTAGTGAGTGCAGAGTAGTGAGTGCTCAGTAGTGAGTGCTCAGTAGTGAGTGCTGAGTAGTGAGTGTGAGTAGTGAGTAGTGAGTGCAGAGTAGTGAGTAGTGAGTGCAGAGTAGTGAGTAGTAGTGAGTAGTGAGTGCAGAGTAGTGAGTAGTGAGTGCAGAGTAGTGAGTAGTGAGTGCAGAGTAGTGAGTGCGCAGAGTAGTGAGTGCAGAGTAGTGAGTGCAGAGTGCAGAGTAGTGAGTAGTGAGTGCAGAGTAGTGAGTAGTGAATGCAGAGTAGTGAGTAGTGAGTGCAGAGTAGTGAGTAGTGAGTGCAGAGTAGTGAGTAGTGAGTGCAGAGTGCTGAGTAGTGAGTGCAGAGTGCAGAGTGCAGAGTAGTGAGTGCAGAGTAGTGAGTGCAGAGTAGTGAGTGCAGAGTAGTGAGTGCAGAGTAGTGAGTGCAGAGTAGTGAGTGCAGAGTGCAGAGTAGTGAGTGCAGAGTAGTGAGTGCAGAGTAGTGAGTGCAGAGTAGTGAGTGCAGAGTAGTGAGTGCAGAGTGCAGAGTAGTGAGTGCAGAGTAGTGAGTGCAGAGTAGTGAGTGCAGAGTAGTGAGTGCAGAGTAGTGAGTGCAGAGTGCAGTGCAGTGCAGGTATGTGCAGTGCAGTGCAGGTATGTGCAGTGCAGTGCAGGTATGTGCAGTGCAGTGCAGGTATGTGCAGTGCAGGTGAGTGCAGTGCAGGTGAGTGCAGTGCAGGTGAGTGCAGTGCAGTGCAAGTGAGTGCAGTGCAGGTGAGTGCAGTGCAGTGCAGATGAGTGCAGTGCAGGTGAGTGCAGTGGAGTGCAGGTGAGTGCAGTGGAGTGCAGGTGAGTGCAGTGCAGTGCAGGTGAGTGCAGTGGAGTGCAGTGCAGGTGAGTGCAGTGCAGGTGAGTGCAGTGCAGGTGAGTGCAGGTGAGTGCAGTGCAGGTGAGTGTAGTGCAGGTGAGTGCAGTGCAGGTGAGTAAAGTGCAGTGCAGGTGAGTGCAGTGCAGGTGAGTGCAGTGCAGGTGAGTGCAGTGCAGGTGAGTGCAGTGCAGTGCAGGTGAGTGCAGTGCAGGTGAGTGCAGTGGAGTGCAGTGGAGTGCAGTGCAGTGGAGTTCAGGTCAGAGCAGTGCAGGTGAGTGCAGTGCAGTGCAGGTGAGTGCAGTGCAGGTGAGTGCAGTGCAGTGCAGGTGAGTGCAGTGCAGGTGAGTTCAGTGCAGTGCAGTGGAGTGCAGGCGAGTGCAGTGCAGTGCAGGTGAGTGCAGTGCAGGCGAGTGCAGTGCAGTGCATGTGAGTGCAGTGCAGGTGAGTGCAGTGCAGTGCAGGTGAGTGCAGTACAGTGCAGGTGAGTGCAGTGCAGTGGAGTGCAGGTGAGTGCAGTGCAGGTGAGTGCAGTGCAGGTGAGTGCAGTGCAGTGCAGGTGAGTGCAGTGCAGGTGAGTGCAGGTGAGTGCAGTGCAGGTGAGTGCAGTGCAGTGCAGGTGAGTGCAGTGCAGTGCAGGTGAGTGCAGTGCAGTGCAGGTGAGTGCAGTGCAGGTGAGTGCAGTGCAGGTGAGTGCAGTGCAGGTGAGTGCAGGTGAGTGTAATGCAGGTGAGTGCAGTGCAGGTGAGTGCAGTGCAGGTGAGTGCAGTGCAGGTGAGTGCAGTACAGGTGAGTGCAGTGCAGGTGAGTGCAGTGCAGTGCAGGTGAGTGCAGTGCAGGTGAGTGCAGTGCAGGTGAGTGCAGTGCAGTGCAGGTGAGTGCAGTGCAGTGCAGTGCAGGTGAGTGCAGTGCAGGTGAGTGTAGTGCAGTGCAGGTGAGTGCAGTGCAGTGCAGGTGAGTGCAGTGCAGGTGAGTGCAGTGCAGGTGAGTGCAGTGCAGTGCAGGTGAGTGCAGTGCAGGTGAGTGCAGTGCGTGCAGTGCAGGTGAGTGCAGTGCAGGTGAGTGCAGTACAGTGCAGGTGAGTGCAGTGCAGGTGAGTGCAGTGCAGTGCAGGTGAGTGCAGTGCAGGTGAGTGCAGTGCAGGTGAGTGCAGTGCAGGTGAGTGCAGTGCAGTGCAGGTGAGTGCAGTGCAGGTGAGTGCAGTGCAGTGCAGGTGAGTGCAGTGCAGGTGAGTGCAGTGCAGTGCAGGTGAGTGCAGTGCAGTGCAGGCGAGTGCAGTGCTGGCGAGTGCAGTGCAGGCGAGTGCAGTGCAGGCGAGTGCAGTGCATGCAGTGCAGGTGAGTGCAGTTCAGTGCAGGTGAGTGCAGTGCAGTGCAGGTGAGTGCAGTGCAGGTGAGTGCAGTGCAGGTGAGTGCAGTGCAGTGCAGGTGAGTGCAGTGCAGTGCAGTGCAGGTGAGTGCAGTGCAGTGCAGGTGAGTGCAGTGCAGTGCAGGTGAGTGCAGTGCAGGTGAGTGCAGTGCAGTGCAGGTGAGTGCAGTGCAGGTGAGTGCATGTGAGTGCAGTGCAGGTGAGTGCAGTGCAGTGCAGGTGAGTGCAGTGCAGTGCAGGTGAGTGCAGTGCAGGTGAGTGCAGTGCAGGTGAGTGCAAGTGAGTGCAGTGCAGGTGAGTGCAGTGCAGTGCAGGTGAGTGCAGTGCAGGTGAGTGCAGTGCAGTGCAGGTGAGTGCAGTGCAGGTGAGTGCAGTGCAGGTGAGTGCAGGTGAGTGCAGTGCAGTGCAGGTGAGTGCAGTGCAGTGCAGGTGAGTGCAGTGCAGGTGAGTGCAGTGCAGGTGAGTGCAGTGCAGGTGAGTGCAGTGCAGGTGAGTGCAGTGCAGTGCAGGTGAGTGCAGTGCAGTGCAGTGCAGGTGAGTGCAGTGCAGTGCAGGTGAGTGCAGTGCAGTGCAGGTGAGTGCAGTGCAGGTGAGTGCAGTTGAGTGCAGTGCAGGTGAGTGCAGTTGAGTGCAGTGCAGTGCAGGTGAGTGCAGTGCAGTGCTGGTGAGTGCAGTTGAGTGCAGTGCAGGTGAGTTCAGTTGAGTGCAGAGTGGTGTGTATTGACAATGTAAATGACAATGCCATTTATTTATGATTTAAAGAAAAAAAAATGTCATGAGCAATGCCAATAGCTCTACCTTTAATGATGCCGAGACCATTGCATTGGAAATGCTTGTTCTCCATGTCTTTTCCAAAATGTGCAAATCCTGCCCTCACCTGCTTTCTCCTTTCCCTCTTCAGCAGCTTATTTTACACTTTTCTGCTTCCTCCAACCTTAACTGTACTGAGAGCTACTTATGTTCAATGGAACACATTGAGAGCTACTAACAGTAGTGTTGTATAATTTCAATTTTGTTATATGTATATTAGTTCAACCAAGCAACATATATCTAATTCAATGAGCTGGACTGCACACAGGTGATTTACCTAAGATTGGCTACTGACTACTAGGCAGGTTTGGAGAAGATCAATCCAATCACAAAGTTGATTCCATCTACCCTCTATTGTGCTCTCCTTTTCACTCTAATGTCACATCTAGAAGCTTGAGAAAGCCTTAGAGCAGGCAGCATAAAGCACTATACGTGCAACTATCATAAAATAACTCCTCTCAGTCTGTGTGTATTGGTGACTTCATGTAAGATTATTTACATGTATGGGTGCCAGTAGGTCAGTGTGCATTGGGGGACTTTATGTCTGCTGCTCTGCATATGTGGATGTCCGTGTGTCCGTGTGTGTGTTGGGGTGTGTCTTTGAATATCTGTAGGTAATTTACTCGGTCTGCATATTTGACTATACATATCATATGTAAAAGTAGTGTGTTTCTCTGCTCTTTACATGTACAACACACAAGCCAAATCTATAGGTTTGGTCAGCGCGTATTTTATTATGAGCAAAGAAGTAGACTTGTGGTAGGCTGTTTGGGGAAACAACCTTTACAACGCAACTTTTACAACGCACTACCATTACAACGAAACTTTTACAACACAACATCCATTACATCGCATGCCATTACAACGCAACCATTACAACGCATGACACTACAACGCATACCACTACAACGCATGTCATTACAAGGCATAACATTACAACGCATACTACCCTTACACTATCCAACACTTACCCTACTGTTGCACCCCCTGGAGTTAGAACAGTAATTTTTACCCCTACACTATCCAACACTTACCCTTACTGTTGCACCCCCCTGCTGTTAGAATAGTAATTTTGTACCCCTACACTATCCAACACTTACCCTACTGTTGCACCCTCCTGGAGTTAGAATAGTAATTTTTACTCTTATACTATCCATTACTTACCATACATGAAATGTAATGTTATGCGTTGTAATGGTATGCGTTGTAAAGGTAGTATGCATTGTAATGGAATGGGTTGTAAAGGTAGATTAAAAAAATTTGTTGTAATGGCATGCGTTGTAATGGAATGCGCTGTAATGGATGTTGCATTGTAAAAAACGCGTTGTAATGCCATACATCCGCTGTTTAGGATGCAGATGAAATCCGATTTCACCGAAAATTATTTTTCAGGCCGAGGAGAACTTTATTTTTCATGAATGGTTCTGGATTGGTGTTGAGTTAAACACAGTCAACCGACATATGTTTTGCTCTGGCAGGAAACGTTTTCAGTGCAGTTCAGAGGCTAAAACGTTATAGGTCAAGAGGACTTCATGGTGGTAAATGCTAGGTTAGGCGTGTCTTATCCATCGAAGAGAACAGGGATCCAGCCTCACCATCGGGTATAGAGTCTGCTCATCCTGGTTTTCTGGTTCGTATGTCAAGGAGCAATATGCACCTGGATCTCAACCTTTTATTCCCTCTCCTGTTGCTTCTAACATGGCAATGCTCTCGTGGGGACAGCTCGAGACCCTTCCCCTATGCTTGTACATTCAGGAACATTCTTGGGACATTCCACAGCAGCTTCCTCCCCCCTCTGCAGCTCCTTGCAGGAACTGATGGAACCTTCAGTTGTCAGTCACTTGCCTGTAGTTTAAAAGGTCAGCACTTCTATATCCCAAGTTGTTGGGTAGTTTTTTCCTGTTAGCCTTGGTAATGACCCAACTCGTCATTTCCCCTATTTAGTTTCAGGATTGCTCACATAGACTTGGGTATGTTTTGTGTGTGAGTAATGGTGCTGTAGTTCCTGTTAAACTCAGTGCTAGTCATTTTCTGGTAAGTCTCGGGAGCATGCTGGGGTTAAAGCAGGGTATGATGGTTTTCTCGTGATAATTGTCAGCAGTGGATAGCTCTAGAAACTTGACATAAGAATAAAATACAAAAAAATAGGTCTCTTTTATTCTCATTAAATAAATTGGGTAACCACGAATCATTGTGCAGATTGTTGCAAACCCCCGCCTGGCTGCCTCATCAGAGTGCTTTCAGATTCTCCCCCTCATTACATCCCCTCCTTTCATTCTTCTGGGAAATTGCATCAGGGCTGCCTACCAGCAGTGTTTATGGCCAGCTCAGATGTTTGACACATCATGGAGAGATTCTATGTTCCTCTTTCTGGGAATAATACAATTTAGTTGTGTTTCTGTCAACTTTCCGTATTTCTTTCACCTACCAAATACTTACTTTCGTTTTTTTTAAACTGCAACATATTTTGCAGAAATATTGAAAATAGCATTGTTCTCTTGGGCTTAAACGTTTATTTTTTGATTTTTGTTCTATGCCAATGCATTTTGCCTTCTGGCAGTTTTGGGACAGGAGAGAAAATTCATGCCATATGGACAGTAGCTCAAGCATAATCTTCCATATGTGAGACGTAGTCTTAAAGTGGTTAGTTTGTGGTCCATTACTTTTACCAACTTTGTCCTTCCCCACTTCATTGGACCTACAGTCCTATCCTATTGTGTTTTGTGGATTTTCTTCAGAGTTGGGACGACTTTCACATCTAGTCACGAACCGGTAACGCCAACATTCGAGGAAAAATAGAGGGCTGGTATTATATCCATCAATGATTAAACAGCAATAGCTGGGCTTCCCTCCAATTCCACCCCTCTCCATGCATAAACATCCATGTGTAGTAAATAGGTAAGTAAAGAAAACACTTTGGCATAAATGAGGGCTGGCCTAGCACATTTGCTGAACTAGTATTTTATCTGTCTAAATTTTCTCCCCGGCTATAAAGCCCTTGGGTTTGCCCCTGGAGGATAACTCTTAACACCCTGGGGTAGCAAGGGTACGTACGCTACCTGATTTATTTGGGCAAGTAGTACAGAAATCATGTCCAGTCTCCTAGACATCAATTTTCTTCTGACCCAGTGATCTTGAGATTTCCTCCCTACCCAAGAGGTCCCATATTTTATATAACCACTCTCTAAAATAAGAGAGTCAGTGTTAAAGAAAGCATCTTACCCCTTCTGCAATGTAGGTGGTGCGTCTGTTTCTCTAATAATGTTAGGAATGTGGAAACAGTGAATCTGGGAATAGTAGTAGCAAACATGCTGTCGGTTGAGTCAAGGATCCCTGCCCAGTACCTGTGTATCGGTGCTGTAAAGGATGAGGTATGGTAAAGGAGCCCTACATCTATGCCTGCACCTCTCTGACCTCCGGGAATCCCACACATGAAGCGTGACATTTGTTTCATACCAGTACAATGCAGTTTTGAATGTAGCTTCTTTCCCTGCAATGTGCCCAGAGCCAGACTGTATCCTTGAGAATATTTCTTCCTACTTGTCTTCTGTTGTCCTAACTTTATTTGACAGTGTTTCTGTCCTGGGGGTATATCTGTTATGGGGATATCTATGAGAACTCTATAAGTCTTGGAGATTAGGGTTTTTTCATCTTTTTTCATCAGAAGCCATTTTTCTTCAAATAGTAGGAAGTTTAATAGAATGATAAGTACCCAGTGCCGTATTTGATAATGAAATCGCTGCACCTCCGGCAAACCAGTTGAAATGGGAAGCAGATATCTGGTCTTGTTGAGTGGAGATATTTAGCATCTGGCACTTTTGCAAGTTGATGCTAAATCCCAACACCTCATCATTATGCTCTGATTGATTCTTCGAGGGAGGGGACAACTGAATGGGGTTTGTCACAGAACACATGTTGTCTGCATACATAGTCAATTTGCATTCATCTCTAATGATCAACTGGCCACTAATGTTGACATTGGTGTGCACCATTTCTGCCATTGAGTCCATGGTGAGAGCATATAATAATGTTACAAAGGTGCCTCTCTGTCCGATTGCTCTTCGCCCCCATTGACCTTATCACATGTAGTAGTGTTTTAGTATCCACATAGGAGATTTTCTTGGAATCTGGAACCAAAGCCAAAAGCTTTTAGCTTTTTGCCCAGGAATTGGCAGTTGACCTGGTCAGGTGCCTTCTCAAAGTCAAGTGCATTCATCAGGTATTTTTGTGTTCTCTGAATGTCCTCTGATACAGATATTAACTTTTTTGTATTGTCCCCCGCCAGGGATGAAGCCTGAGTGGTTACAGTTAATAAGACCCAGAAATATAGGCCCTGCCTTGGCTTCTAAGACACCTTTTTGCAGTTTTGCATCTACATTTAATAAGTACATGGGTCTGTAGGAGCTCCATAGAATGTAGTGCTTGGCAGGTTTGGAGATCCCAGTAACTATGGCCTCCTTCATAGATTAAGTAATTGATACAGTATTTGAGAATGAGTTGAATATCTGTGCAGAATATTTTGTAACGAGCATTTTGAAGGTCTATAAAATACTATGGATTTACCTACCTTAAATCATGCAACACTAGAGATCTTTTCTTGTGTTTTAGTGTGTTGTTCTAATTGTTCTGCATGTTTTAAGCAACAATTTCTCTGTCTCTCAGCTCTGCAAGCACGTACCAGCAGAAATTGGGCTTAAAAACACATCATCCACCTGGTATCATTTATTACAGAAGGTGCAAACGATCCTTGCCATTTCAGTGTTGTCATTTCTCAGTGTCCCACCCTTGTCTCTAATGGTTTCTTTTCTGCCCTCACTACTTTAGGTTTCATCTTATAAGCCAACAGTTTCACAGCCCTGTTCCCCCTCTTTAGTAATTTTGTGTTGTTCTATACTGTGCATTTTCAGTCTTCTGATAATCTGAGCCCATTACCCTTGCCCTAAATCTATGCCAAATTTTAGTAGATCTAATCCTCTTAGATATCCCTTCCAATTTCTGCAGTAGGGATTTCAGATGTTCCTTGATTCGTGTCTTTTCCTATTTCACTTAGCAAAGGCCAAGACAAAGTGGTCTCTTATCTGATCTTTCAGAACATCCTAGTGAATTCTGTTGAATAAATCCCCATTATCATTGACAGTTATCTATAAACTAATACATTCTTGTTCGTTTATCTGATGAACTAGTCATGCATTAACTTATCTTGTAACTACCAGTGGCCATAAAGACAGGTATGTGTGGGAACGAGCATTCTCCCTAAATTGGGGTGTGATCTGAGAAACCTCTATGGCCTTTGTTTCTGGGTCAGGAAGCTTAGAGGATGCAACCAGAAAGTGATCCATGCTAGTTGCTGAAAAGAATATGTAGTCATTTTGGTTAGGGTGCTGAGTGTGCCAGATGTCCACCAATCCCATGTTACATAGCTACTCCTTACCTTTCCTGAAAGTGAAGCAGTGTGTCCAATCCTAGAGGATCTGTTCTCATTTCTGTCATGTTAAAATCTCTTCTATTACTGTGTAACACTAAGATATGTGCAATAGTCTCTTTAAGGAACCATTTTTGTCCTCTACAAGGTACATAGATATTGGCCACAGTGAATTTGCAGGCACCCATTCTGAGCACCACAGCCAAGGGTCTGCCCAAATTGTCTGGTATAACTTTATCATTTCACACAGGGACGTGTGAGATATAAATATTGTGACTCTTCCTGTGTTTAGGGGCCTAGGAACAAATCCTCTATGGGGAAACAATTACATTTAAGACCGAACCAATCTATCTTCAGCAAATTAGTTTCCTGAATTAGACCACAGTTCCCCTTTTAACTGATGTGATATATTTAACACCTCCAGATATTTTGCCAGAGTTTCAAGGACCTCAGCATTAAAATTAATACATTTCACCATGAAGCTGCACAGTCCATGAATTGCCACAGCCAACAGTCACTTGTAAATATGCACTGCACCGTCAAATCCGTTGCTTACCCAAGAGCTTGCTAGTTGAGCCTTTCCACTGTGGATTTTCCCCCGCGACCTCACAACAATAGTAATAACACAGCAACACTTCAACTAATAACACTGTGTACAAAAATACCCATAAACAAATGTAATATGGGATTCCTCCCTCCACTGTAATACCCTTCCAATCTGGCCCTATACCTGCTGGTGGATGAATTGTACCTTTTTCCACAGGGTTGATTTTATGGAGTGAACTTTTGTGGGTTGCCTTCATCTGTAGCTGTTCATTGATATTTGACAGCATGAAGGAGTGTGCAGGTATCTACAGGCATAAAAAACAACAAGATGATTGAAGGAAGGCTTGAATTAATCTCGGCCGCGGGGACCCATTCCAGACCATCATTTTTTGGCCACTTTGATGACTCTGATTTTATCTGTGTGCTTGTATCACCTGGTGCCTAATTGTCCGGAAAATGCAATGCACCCTATAAATATTGTTCCATTGAAATTTCCAAAATAATTTGAACTTAAACACTTTTCATTTGCCTCTAGAGTTGTGCACCTTTGTTTACCTGGGTGTGCGCTTCGGTATGTATTAGGAGGTTCTGTGTCAGCTGGTTGCTGAGGTGCTATGGGTTGATGTTTAACTTATACTAATATACTAATATTTTCTGTCCTCTAGCTCCAGAAGTCCTTGGCCCTGAGAAGTATGACAAATCCTGTGACATGTGGTCCTTAGGAGTCATCATGTACATCCTGTAAGTTTCTGCTGGGCAGAGGAAGCTGTAGACTTTGCATTGCATCATTTTGTGGGTAGATGGACTTCTAAGGAAGGAGTACTTGTTACCTCATTCTGCTTGTGACACAGAGGGTATAAGATCCATCATGACTCCTGTTGTGTACAGCTGTATTCTGCATTAAATCGTAACTCCTGTTATGGATGGCTTCACTCTGTATTAACTCATAACTCATGGCATGGATGGCTGCACTCTGCAGTAACTCATAAGTCCTGGTGTGGATGCCTAGACTCTACATTATATCATAACTCCTGGTATGGTGGCTACACTCTGCATTAACTCATCACTTTTGGTATGGTTGGCTGGATTCTACTGTAACTTCCACTACTAGGGATACTTTTGGGAAGGGAAGTGGAATCCTTCATTGCCTCAACAGCTTTGGAGTCGCAAGACAATTCTGTATTGGATGATGCTACTGTGGGTAGAGGAAGTTCAAACAACACTGATTGGGTTATAGATGTGGTTGTATTATTGTGATGTGACTTTGAAAGCGAAATGGAATGTGAAAGGTGCTAACTTGCTATCTGGATTATGGAATAGGAGACTATGTGTTGATGAAATTTGAAGGTGTTGCAGGTCAGTACACAATTGTATTGACTCTTTTAAATAGGGCGATCATAGACGGTTTCCAGTTGGCCTGCTGTTATCTTGTCTCCACAAAGCCCATGTTCTTATACTGCAGAGTAATCACATTGGATGTCTTCAACGGATTATGCATCTTGAGAAGGAGGCCCCCGATGACATAATAGAGAATGGTTAAGGGGCCGATAAGTGACTCTTCATGCTCTGAACTTTATTGACCAAATAGATTCAACTGCAAAGGAAGGAGAATGGAAATTGTTTCCTGTCATTCCAGCATAAAATGTCGGTCCATCAACAAATTTTCACATGCTAAGGTGGCAGTGAGCCAGGTTATGGAATTCATAAAACAATATAATTTGAGTTTGTAGGCTTCGTATTAATCAAGACGCCTCATTTGTAGAGTGCTCCAAACTGTTTTAGCATTAACAAACCATGGTGATACTGCCTACAAATGAAACAAGTAAAGTACATTACTTTACGTAGAACAAGAGAAACAAGGCATTAAGAAGTTTGGGATCAAAGATGATTATTCATAAGTTAAGTGGACATTTGTGAGGTCTGTGGCTGGTGAGCCAGTACCAACAAGGTTCCAACCCTCATCCATGCTGATGCCTATATTGTTGCTATAAGCCTTTAAGTCAGCACAAAGAGCAGGAAGGAACATACCACTTGAGCTATTCTTGGCTTTAAGTGTTATTCCATTAAAGTTCTTAAATAATCATTCAAAGAGATTTAAACAGGTAGCTCTAACAGACAAGGCCAACCAGTGAGGTTATCGCACATGAGGTATAGCACTTGTTCTATAGCACTTTTCCAGTGCTATAGAACAAGTGAAGTGACCTGGAGGTGATGGATTAGGTTTTTCTTGAGACCAATATACTGTAGTCCAACCTTAATCCAACAAAAAATATAACTGGCAATACTTGAAAGATAATATGAGGCAAGAGGGAAAAAAGCAATTGGAATCCCTTGACTCCGTCACTGAAGGGCCAGTGATAGGGCAACATCTTTTTTACCGCCATAATTGTTTACCAGTAGGAACAGTAAGGGAAGTCTTACTCACTTGGACAGAAGATGGGGTCAAAAGGGGTTTTCTGCTCCAATAACTCTAACCTCAATGTTTTCCAGGTCAAGATCACCTACTAATGCCCATCCGTTCCTGTTTCTTTGCCATATCTAGTGGTTAATCAAATCACTAGCAACTCAAAGGAGATCAGCTTGTTTGTAAAATTGGAAGGCTCAAGGACCAAATAGGTGCACAAGAGACTCGAGTTTTATCTGACATATGTTAAGGGACAGTGATAACCTGTGTCAAGACTTGCCATCTAGACCACAGGGTTTACATTGAACAAGGGAATGGAGGCTGCATGCAGCTCGTTCATTAGAAAGGATGCAAACCACTGATATACCATGACACTTGACCCCAGCCCTGGATGCAATGATTTTCTGTGCCAAATGCTATTGACATTATTCGTCATAAGGTCACATCCAAATTGACTCACATCCAACTGGGACTTGAAGCACCAATCAGGGGAGGAAACCCAACCTGGAAAAGATCCTGATGGTCATTTAACTCCAGGGGCCTTATTACAACAAGTGCCCCAGGGGCGCAACAGGCATTTGCGCCCACTTTGCGTGCCCGTGGGGTACTTTTGTATCACAGAAGTGGTGCACATGCTTGTGCGTCCCATTCTATAATACCGATAGTGCTGGTACACTTAAAGCGTCAGCGCTACCTTCAGAGGGTGTTCCCTCATTTGCATAGGGGTTTGCCCTATGCAAATGAGGGAATTCCTTTGACTCTGCGCCCGCGCCATATTATTACAGAAGAGGGCGCAGAGTCATAGGAGCCCTCAGGAGGCGCACTGACAGTGCGCCATTTAAAAGGTGGCGCACTATCAGTGTGCTTCCTGACAGCAGCCCTCTGCAGGTTTTAAAGAGGATCCCATGGACCCCCCAGACATCCCCTTGCAGGCGGATGCAGTCACTGACTGCACCCACTTGCAAGCGGATCTCTAAACCCCTTTGAAAGTGCAGGCGGATATCGCCTGCACTGTGAAAACACCGAGCAGCTGCTCCGTATTTTTACATGAAAGCTCTTCCCCGGGGCAGCGCGATTTCAAGGCTGCCCTGGGGGCAGCGCTTAAATCATATTAGGGCGCATTGTGATTGTTTGCACCCGGCGCACCTTTTAAAAGGTGCGCCGGGCGCAAACAATCACAATGCATAATACGGCCCCAGGTGTTCCCTAAGCTGTGAGGCTACAAGAAATGCAAGGTCTTTGGTCATAGAGAAAAAAGCTAATTAAATTAGGCCTCAATCTCGATGTGTCTGAAGGACACAATACAGATTTCTTTTGGAAAGGAGAGCGGGTAGCACATTTAAAACATTTATAGGGATACTTTGAGATTAAAGTGAATGATTAAGAGTAGTACCCAAAACACGACCTACCTTAAGCCTTCCTCTGTATATTCAATATGGTAAAAACACATGAAGACCTTTCCAGGTCAGGTGATTATGCTTACCACAATAATCCCAGTGTGATTACATATTTTATGGCTTGTGAGAGGCAGTGATTTGGGGAGAAAAAAATTAGAAGCCAATAGTCATAAGTAATAGTAGGCAACTGGATATCTAAGGAAGAGAAATTACCACTGCTCTGAAGAGGTGTGTTGAGGTAAGGTGTATTACACTCATATTCAGTTATCTGACTAACCTTTTCTTACCTGTGTCTTTTCCAGTCTCTGTGGCTTTCCCCCATTCTACTCTAACACAGGCCAGCCCATTTCTCCAGGGATGAAAAAGAGGATCCGCATGGGCCAGTACGAGTTTCCAAAACCGGAGTGGTCGGAAGTATCAGAAGAAGGTATGGATATGAAAATGTATGGAGGGGCATTGTATTTGTATTCTATTTCCCTTTGAGTTAGATTTGCATGTTTTCTACATTGTGTGATTCTCTGTGCGGCTGGTACCAATTTAGAATGTGAGACTCACCAGGTTGTCAGTACTGTCGCAAAGCAATATCATAGGATCGCAGGTTCAGCATTGATAATCATGCCTCAAAGCCCTTCAGAAATGTTCAGAATTTGGGAACTTGTAAAATCTCCATTGTGTCACTCTCATGTTACTCGGTCAATCAATTGTGAGCCTGAACCCCTAATCTGACTGGTACACTGTCCCCAAATGCAACTCTTTAAATATGGGAACTGTCGTAATTGGTATCACAGTGACCTTGAATTTGGAGGCCGGCTTATGTTTACAAAAGGTTTTTTTTCAATTAACTGAGTCTTTTCCCCAGATGTTCTGTTACTAGCAGCCAAAACCTAAAACAGGTTCCGCATCCCTCCTTGAGGCTGAGAGTGATATTGTCTCTGGCTAAGCTAAGACAATATTGTTACATCTCTATTTAGTACTCTGTGGAGTGTCTCGGTTCTGCCTGCTGGGAATTATCATAGTCCATCAACGAGACAATTTTAGTTTTGAGTGTGCTTGATGTCCAAGATGTAATATTTCTCCAAGGGAATGATGGTGGTTCCAGGGCTTTAGAACTTTGGAAGCATGTATCTAAAGCAAGTGAAATTGAACCAGAATCCTATATTACATAGAGTCTTAGCTTTAGTAGGATTAGCCCAAACAAATTGGTCTACATACATGGTCATTGTAATACTTTGGTCAGTGATACACCAGCCTTATGCTAGTTTCAGCACCGACAAATACTAAATGCACAGAAAACACTCACATACATCCATACCACTTCACTTACAGAAAACATCTAAACATTCAAGACAGTCTTTGTAGACAATATCAGCCTGCAAATGCAGATAAACATTAGATTGGTAGAGTGCTAAACCTAGTCGACTCAAGGACCGCAGTGCTGACATGTTGGTAGAGAAAGAACCTTACCTCGACATTTTACTTTTTCATGACCATGAAAGACCACATAAATGCCCATGGCTGCATATACATTGCGCACTGTTTTACCGCTGATAGCGGGATAGATAAGAATGGTATTTGCACTATGCAAACTTGGTGAAAAATCCAGACTCCACTATGTCACCTTAGGTGGATCTTTATCTCAAACTGAAGCTAAAATCATAAACCCAATGACATTGCAATGTCAGTGAAGCAGATTTGCCCCACAGTCACGACAGAGAGTCATTTCAAACCATAAAGGTTTATTATCACATAAGTAAAGATACAATCTCAGATCAGTACATTCAATCATAAATGATAATCGCCTGGCTATATCATATTTGTAATTCTGTCAGTCATATAAACAATGCAAATGTGGTTATCTAGTGGCAGAATAGGTAACATAACTGTTCAGTTCCCCTGTACGGGAAATATCCTATGCTAATCTAAAGTGACCGTTAAGGCTGGGGAATTCATAAGCAGCAGGCATCAGCAAAGATAGAATCTCAAATTAGACCAAATGAACGTTCTTATCAGGAGAAGTGAAAATGTCCTTGCGCTTGTTAGGAAGGTTATGAGTAGAAATATAAGGAGCATTGAGTCTCAAGAGAGGGCAAGAATCGCCCTCTTGCAAAGAGGCACAGGAACAAAGCAAGTCTGATTAACTAACATTGGTGTCACACAGTTAAACTTGCAATTTCATCGAAAAGTTACGTCCTACAGGTTCCCAGCAAATAAGGACCAATAAAAAGCCAGTGTTCCCAATCAAATCAGTGTCTGCCGCCTTCTCACGTTTAATACAATGCCAACTTCTTCCATCGCATCAGCCTTCACGATATCACACAAAGGAGTATTTCACCTCCAATCCTCTCATCCTAGGCAGATACTAGGAATCAACATCCAAACAATTAATTGAATCTAGACGACCTTCATACTCTGAGCTAGCAAGGAATAACATTTCTAAATGAGAACTAGGTGACTCTTATGCCTCAAACAGTAAATGTGTTATGTACACCAAGCAAATATAACATTCATTTCAGATTTGAGCAAGTCACCTAAGTCTACTCACAGCAATGTTACAATGTTAAGGTGCACAAGCCAGTCTAAATATCTGATTAATTTGGGGGCATTTTATCAAGACAGGCGATACAAAACGGCGATAATGAGCTTGATAATATGCTCTATTGAATTCCAATTGAAGCCCATGTTAAATGTGAAGGACATCTAACATGGGCTTCTATTGGAATTCCGTAGATCATATTATCAAGCCCATTATCGCCGTTTTAGCGGCAGTTTTCTGCCGCTAAAACGGCGATAATTTTATCGCCTGTCTTGATAATATGCCCCTTCGTTTGCTATATCAAAATACTAATTAAAATGTAGAACAATGTATAGAGTAATATGTGAAATAACACATAACTCCTGTGTAAAATGATTAAATCATGCAAGCAGTGGTTACGCGGGTTACAAATTAACATATCATTAAGCACAAGTGAGTGATGGTGGGGTTGCGTCACCACTGCTTCCTCTTTGCTCATGAGACAGAATAGTGTATCCTCTACAGGTAAGACTACGGCTCTTCAGAAATAAACCAAGCAAGGTTGTGCTGGCTTGAAAGGCTGAGGCTCCTTACAGTTGACTCCAGACAAAAGTCTACTGTCGCAAGTAATCCAATGGCCAGTATGATCTTTACGAGTCACATCACTTTTCCATAGAAAGAGATGGCTTTTGATATTCTCGAATTTAGGAGCTGTGTGTGAAGAGCTGGGCTGCCAGCCTTGTCCCACAGAAGCAAACTGTTTTTTTTCATAAATTATGCTCGGATCGGCATAAGTAATATGGGGAGAATAGCAAGGATGTACTATAAAGATAAGTGTCTAAATATGTGGTACATGTGCCACAATCTGCACAATTGTGCAGTTATTCGAAGATTATATACAAAGACAAACATTAATGAAGCTTGAGGAGCCAAAACAATCAACATGGCATATGCAAAGCCATTTGTCATGGTTCCTAGACCCCCCTCCCCCCCCTCACCTCCTCCCCGCTTGCCTGTTGTCCGTGTGCTTGTTGTGGACGCTCGTATGCTTACAGGAATCCTCACTTCCGGTCTCGGCTGGTAGCGGTTCAGTCGACGACCGGAAGTGCGACCAAGTCATCAGAGCTTCCGGGGAAGGTCGCTTATCAGGCGCGACTCCCCGAAGCTTGGCACTTCGTGTACTTTCCACGGCATGTTCCCGTTGCCGAACGCCGTTTCCTGTATCTGGATCCTGACCGCGCTAGGAGCGCTTGCCTTTCCGTGTAGGTGGCGCAGGAGCGCACTTACATTTCCATTCATACCGCGCTAGGAGCGCTTGACATTGACTTTGGTAGCAGCGCTAGGTGCGCTTGGTATTTCCTTTAGTTGCAGCGCAGGAGCGCTTGGTATTTTCTTTGGTTACAGCGCAGGAGCGCTTGGTATTTTCTTTGGTTGCAGCGCAGGAGCGCTTGGTATCTACCTTGGTTGCAGCACAGGAGTGCTTGACATTTACCTAGTAGCAGCGCAGGAGCGCTTGACATTTCATTATATCCACTTCCTGGAGTGCTTGTGGATACCTTTCCTTTTCGTTTTCCATGATGGCAGCAGGGCCGCTGTGAATATGAGGAGGTAAGCTGTGTCCCATATGAGTTTTGTGGGTTGTGATTGCAGGCCAGAGAACGGCGGATAATCAGTGTTCCCTTCTCCCTGTTCAGTTGGTGCTCTGGGACTACTCACAAAAGGGACTTCCGCTACCACCTTCATTCCCAGCATTTCTGCCCTAGACTTTTGGCTGCCATCCTCACTTGCATCCTATTCCTGGTCTTGTTACCTATCCAGAGCAAGGTAGGGTGTGTGTGGGGGCGGTAGTTCGTGTCGTCTCTGCGAGGACCCACCACAAGAAGCAGGTACTTGTGGGGAGCCCTGGGACACCATTAATCTCCAAAAGCTGCCCCTTCCAAACAAAGAGTGCTGCTTGTCAAGTCTTCTTTCGTTTATTCAGGTTGATCACTGTAATGAGCACCAGGATGCATGTATAGGTAACAGATAGCGCTTTACAAGTGAACTATTAATAATAATAGTTCGTTTAGCTGATTCAATCCTGTGTTTGACTCAGTCAGAGAGCCCTGCAAACTGAGTTCAATCCAGGCAGCAAAAAATTGAATCTTTAATGGTGAAGGGATACTACTGTATGGCGTAGGGTTGAATCAGTTACCGAAGCAGATGAGCTGCGTTGAATTAGTTGGAAGGCATACAAGTACCCAGGAGGTCGAGTTAAGGAAGGTAAGTTGAATCTGGATCCTTATCCCTCAATTGATATCAAAGTGGAGGGGAGGGAACTTCTGGTGCTGCAGAGTTTGTGCTTTTTCTAGGCAGTGAAGGTGGTTCAATTCCAGCTGGAGCACTGAACATTGAGTGGAGTCTAAATGGGTGCTTGCATGAGCAATTCGGGGCTACTGGTAGATATTGAGGTGGGCTTGATGACCTGTGTCAGTTATTAGGCTTGCTGTGGTTGCTGGCTAAGACTGTTCTGAGCTGTGGTTAAGTGCCTTGACTTGAGGGAAAAGTTTCTAAAGTGGTTCTCTGTTCCTGCACTTTGCAGTTCAATTTCTACATGCACAGTCAACTTTATACACCATTATAGGGGTCTCCTCACAATGCTGCTCAATGAAATAAGCTCTCGTAAATGCCCAGTAGATAATAGAGAAAAGCCAAAAAGTACGGGCAGGAACTCACTAGCACAGGGTCATACCACTTCAATAGCCCCAGAGGAATCTTACATGAAATCTTCATTTTTAAGGCCCAGATATTAGTCTGAGATCCATTTCTTTGGCAAGATTTTCATGCTTCCACTTTAGTATGATAATATGATTCTGAGACACAGTGGTATTTTATGGTGTAAGCCCTTCCCATTAGTGAAAATCTGATATCGGTCACCCAAAATTTCATACCATAACACATTCCCTTCGTTAAAAGAATCACCTTATCCATGTCCTTGGAATGTGGCTCATGGCCGAAAATCTCTCAGAAGTCTTTGAAAATAACTCAACATAGCGAGGGATTGGCTCTCTGGATAGAATATAGCATGACTCCGGTCCTCCCTAGTTTGCTGATCCCTGCACCCTGGAGAGCAATGGACATCAATCATCTCCCTTTCCTGCTGAACACTGACAGAGCTCATGATGTACATCTTCTCACTTTCCACACTAAGAAAGTGTGGCTGCGACCACCTTTCAGTGCTCTTAATTGAGTAGTTTCTTACTTCTGGCACTCACGTCATATTTCTTCCACCCTTTAAATCTGGTTCTAAATTCGCATCCTGTGGAGTACATCAGGATCAATAGTATCCCTGTTACTATTCAACATCTATTTGACCCTCCTAGCCCAACTATGGATCTGCATTTCTACAAGTAAGCTGATGATAAACAATTAATCTTCAGATATCAGCTGTCAAACTGCTCACAATTGACTTCCACACATGTTTACATGAACCTGACAGCCAGCCGCATAACAGTCCACCACTGGATGGCCACCAACATCTTGAAACGTAATCCCTTAAAATGAGAACTTATAAACTCCAGAAGTGACATTCATGAATTAAACCCTTTCATCTGGCCTGAAGGTATGGGTCTCTGTTCCAAGGTGGTATGCAGTGGTGCTGGAACAATTTTCAGAGTGGGGGTTCTGCCCTCAATGTTACATCACTGTAGTTGTAGGGCACTTGAAAAATCCTAGTGTAACTCAGAAAAAGAGAGTAGCAAATGAGCAACACCAATTCAGCAGGAGAGAGGTCAGGGTATGATATGTAGCTGGTGGTGCAATCAGGAGCACACTATCGCAAACATATTATGAAAGCACAGTGTAGCAGTGCACCGTGATTTAAAGACACCACATTTCCATTAAAATGGTCACAAAATTTGCACAGATGTATAGTTTTACTCATAAAACTCTATTGTACACAAACATTAATGTATGTTAAACTCGTTTCAGCAAATACTTAATATTGGTGCATCCCCAAGTGCCTTGATTTGTTTTAATCCTATTAAAATCCTTGTTTCCATCACACTTCAGAATAAAAACTATACACAGTGCCTGTCAAATAGTGCAGGGATGGGAAGGGATGGCCCCAGGGCCACATGTGGAGGGCCAGGGGCATGGGGGCAATGCTAGGGGCCCCAATAGACACTTTCCAACAGCAGTTCCGACATGAAACTGCTGTCGGAAAGTGCCATCAAAATCCCAACTGCGGAAAGGCTGTCCTTTAGGGATTATGAGGTCTTTCCGACTGGTGAATGGCTCCTTGACCCCGTCAGAACCGAGTCGGATTCCACGGGCAGTTTTATTTTGGACTGCCGTCATTGTAATACGGCTGTCATAGTTTAAACCTACAATGTCGGTCGGAAAGCCTCCGACCAGCGGGTCGAAGGCTTTCCGACGGACATTGTAACTAGGCCCATAGTGCAAAAGCACAGCAAATGTGACGATTAAAAAAACAAAAACAAATTTAAAGGCATCTGTATATCTCATTCATCATCCAAACCTCATAATTGTCCTTTTTCAGGAGCGTCAGCATCCCTGTGTTCAACTTCTAGTGCCTATAGTGGTACATAATTTTGGTATTTATTTAGACTCTGATCTTACTTTACAACTTCAGATCTCCATGGTTGCTAGTACACGTTTCTAGCAACTCAAATGTCTGAGGAAAATGATGCCCTTTATTGATATCTATCACCATATGCCAGTTGCCCTGGTGTCAATTCAATCTTGTTTGGACGATGGCAATGTCTGGTCTGTGGAGCTCCCAGTCAAACCTTTAAATTACCTGCATTTCAGGCAACACATAGCTGTCTTATCTTTTGGATCATCAGCTCTTCCTGAAGTGGACACACCTCTCCTGTCCTCAAACAAATGCACATCATGCAAATGTTTACCCATTAAGAAGAGGATCTTATTTAAGTCAATGATCATCATAAATCGGATAACCCATGATTCTGACCCTCAGTTTCTGTACTCTAAACATATATGTGCCCCTATAGGTGTCTTCATTCTTGTAGGCCTTTGATGTTTAACATCCCAAAAATGTGGAGCAAAACCTATAGAGATAATGCCTTTTCTATAGCTGCAGTAGAGGAATGGAGCAAACTCCCCAGTTAACTCCGCTCCTGCTCAGCCCTTCTTCATTTCAGAAACTTTAAAGATCTATCTCCCAGATGCATCAAGAACCCATTTTGCTATTCCTTAATAGAGAAAAATAACCATTCGCTATTAAGGAATAGCAAAATGCAATGCATGAAGAAATCACTAAAAAAATAGCGATTTCTTAATTGTGACTCGCAAATTGTGAGTCACAATTAAGGAATACCTCCCCATTCATTCCTATGGGCCTAGAGGCCCATAGGAATGAATGGGAAGACATTCTCAATTTGCGAATTGCAATTAGCGAATCGCAAATTAAGAATGCGATTTCAAGGGTGCAGGGGTGTCCAAAGGACACCCTGTTGCACCCCTGAAATTGATCTGTGCACATATGTTGCGCACACACATGCCCTTAGGGCATGTGGGTGCACAACATGAAACTTTGAAAAATGCACTTTAATGCATTTTTCAAAGTTTTTTCAAATTACCATGAAGTTCAACTTCATGGTAATTTCCGAGCCCTATTAGCGAAATCGATATTTTTAAAACTTTAATGCATTGCATTTAAGGAATCTCAATTTGAGATTCCTTAAATGCAAGTAATCGCAATTTTGCGATTTCTTAATTTGCGATTTTTGCATTTGGGATGATGCATCCCAAATGCAAAAATATCGGTCGGAAAAGGGCAGATTCTGAGAATCTGCCCCTCTGCGAGCGGATTCTAGCTTGATGCATCTGGGCCTATCTGTTTAACCTTTCATATTAATTGTTATTTAACTTTCTCGTTCTGTTTTAGTTTTTCTCAAACTCAGGACCAGGAAAATAGTAAATGTATGCTTAATAAATACACGAATACAAATATATCTGGTTTGGGGCTTAATATGAATGGAACAGCCAAGATCAGTAGCAGACAGTGTCTGCAGTAAACTGGTCACTTATCAGTTCTCTTCCTCCTCACTTCCTTCTGCTTACCGATAACAAGAACAAATTGCTGACTTGCAATAACTAAATTCATTACGTTTTCTCTTGGCTTTAATGCTACCTATGATGAAAAAAGATGGTAAATATTTTTATACTCTTATTTCTTAAACAGTGGGAGGTACCGAAAATCTGGCTTTTGGGTTGATCTTGTCATACAGAATTGCATGATTGTCTGTAATGAAAATCTCTTCAGCCACCACCAACACAAATAATGCCAGGAAAAAAATGCACATTATGTTTTTTAATATTAGGTTGATGGTTAAGCTGCCAATCTTTTTTACACCATGTGGGATATTGTAACAATTCCCATGGGAAGATAAATTGGTACTTCTTACTAAACCCCCTACTCAGTGGCGGCACAAGTTTGGAGGGTTTTGTGTTCCCCCCACTCTTACCTGCGGCAGCGCGGGACGGATAAATTGCCAGCACCCCGCTCTTTTATGACCACCACAGGCTGCAAAAGGACTAGCTACACGTTGCAAAACCTAAAATGTCTTCATTATACAGATATTGTAATACACACCGGTGTCAGAAAATACAGAATTGCCATGGTTTTTCGCCTATCACTTACCTTTCACCACTATCAATTGTAGTAGCCAATTTGCTTTTGTGCCTTTTACTGAGTGTTCTACATTCAACCTGTCTTCTATTTAGTAGTCTTACCGGTCAGTCTTGTTGTGCGTTAAACAGTAAATGATTAATGAATTGATGATTTGAACAAAATCTCGATGAAAAAGAGTGTTGGAAGTGTGTAATTTGGATTTTATGGATCTAGTACTTAAAGTATTCCCATTAGCTGAAAGTAGAATCATCACTGACAATTTAAAGCATTAAGATTCAAGATGAGTTGTAAGCATCGTTGAAAGGGGCTCAGCAAAATGATTAGGTAACACTTTGGTTACCAAGGTGAGGAGTTCAGCATATGACACAGTACTCAGAATTTTGTTTCAATGGTAGAAGGCCTGCATCGTAAGATACTGCAAAAGGGTTTCCCAACAGTGAATAGGTCAGTGGCGACCAGGACACCAGGGGAGTATTTGTCTGAGAGCATATGGTTGCCACCTGTCTGCGTTTGACCTCAACATTTCCGCTGTAGCCCAATTGGTTTTGGTGAGAAGCAAAGGTTACCCCTTTGGAACTTCTATTATTTCCACATCTGAGGAAATCTTTGCTTGGTCCACTGAAGGATACCTGGCCCACTGGGGCCTATGTAGTGTTGGTGTAGGAAATGTACCTTATAAGTTGTTCACAGTGGACTAGTCCATAGAAAAAAACCTGGTTCTCTAAGGATTCAAACTTGTTGGGCCAGGGCAGCCTAAACCAAACTCACATGTATGATGTGTTAGATACGACAGTATATCCAAGAAATACTGCAATTGATGAAATCAAGAACAGAAGCATCCACACCAAGTTAAGGTAAAAGCCCAGTAAATAAATGAAATGTTTAATGGAAAAAGTAACCTGTCCATTCAAAAAATAGGGACTAAATAGATTGAGGGCCTTATTAGGAGTATGTTGGTCCTGGGACCATCGTACTTGCAGTGGCGGCCCAAACACCACCACCCATCCACCTTACTACGAGTATGGCGGTGGGACCTCCACAAGACCTACGCAGGATCAAGGATCCTGCTGCGCCCTTCAGAGGGCCTGTGTATGCCAGTGATGTCAATGCCGGCACCGCAGAGCATATTACGACCTGCATTTTCACCGCTCATTTCATTCCAGGGACCTCGCCATGAAAAGAGTGGTGGAAATGTAGGTTAGGGGGCTCTCTGAATCTGGCTATGGGGGTACATGCAGGAGGCACATGTTATGCCCCGCTGGAATTACATCTTCGTCCTACCCGGTGTGGCATGCATGATATGGTGCATGCCACACCATGCAGGAACGTGCTGCAGGCTCGATCATGCTTGTTAGGCTCTCCTATGACCCTAACATACCACCACTGTGAGACTGCCACAGCACCACAAGTGCACAAGTGCACCACAGGCTTGGCGGTCTTCCTGGGACCACAGCAGTGGCGGTCCCACCCTAATACCGGCAAACTCTTAATAATGCTCTAAATATAGTCAAAGGTTAATGAATGAGGAAGGTCAGAAAACCTACAAAAATGACCAAGGCTGTGGATGGAATTCATAAGGAGGAAAGGTTGAGGGCGCATTAAGGGTTCACCTTCTGTCTTGCACGAATTCTCAGTTCTAGCATTTCAAAATTTGATTTCAAAATGTGATGCCCTTGGTGACAAGGTTGATCATAGACGTAGGATGAGCTACAACGTGGTCATTATCTCCTGATAAATTTTTTTTAAAATGTTCTCTCAAACACAGTGATGTGCCTCAAACTATGTCGAGGGGTACTGAGGGTAGAAACTCTAACTAGATGAAGAGCATTGATGAGTTTGCAGTTTGATGCACATTTGGCAGACAGGTGTTTCCAAACTGCCTTTAACTCACTGTAAAGGTGCTTCTGGCTCCAAAATAATCTCTGCCAAATGACTCACTATGTTCTTGTGAACAAGTGGCCTTCTTTATTAGTATCAAGTCTTTTCCAGCAGTAGAATTCAAGTAGCAGGTTTTGGTAGGTTCCTAGATATGTTGTCTGGTGGCGCAGCAGATACATCTTATTTCTTTGCTTTTCCATTTTAAGTGGCAAACTAGAATGTGATTGGAAGGTGGTTGTAATGAAACCCAGAAAAGGTCACACATTTCTCACCCCCACTTTTACTACAATGTGATGTATTTCCTGTTCTGAAAATAAACTTGGGTCCTATTATGAGTTGGGTGATCCGAGGACCCCCAGACCCGTGGTGGCGCGGCGGTGGCAGATCCAGCCACTGCCGCAACAATGGTCCGATTGCTTGATTATGACTTGGGCAGTCTGACCACCCTGGGACCACTGGCTCTGCCAGGGAACCTCCATTCCCTGGCGTTGGATCAGTGCTCAGAACATGCAATATGCTTGGCGGGACCACCACGGTCCCGCCAAGCATATTATGAGTTTCCTCTCCTCCAGGTTTTTCCTCCATGTAAATCTTGGAGGAGAGAAAACCAAGGGGGGCCTACAGGGCCCCTTGTCCTTCAACTGCATGTCCATGCACACAGAGGGGCATACCATCTGCCCCCCTGTGTGCATGCACATAAGTTCCTGCATGGGATGGACATTTGAGTCCATGCCGTGCAGGAACCTTGTAGTGTAGTCCCATTGCGGTGTCTTTTTGATAGCACCGCCACCTTTAAATGAGGACCCGCCATGTGTTGACTATACCACCTGCCTGCCAGACTACTTGTAGGTCGTAATCTGGTGGGCAGGGCTACCTTCGGCAGAGCAGTGGCATGGCAATTTGCACTGCCATGCCACCACTCTGCTGAAAAGTTGTAGCGCTTTCCCAGAATAAAATCAACACTAAAGCAAACCCTCACTATACTACTATTCAAACTACCAGCCACTGTTACAGCTCTATGACTCACCAAATGCACTGTGCTTGCTGATTTTACCTCTGCATCACCCACAGAGCTTACCTCAATACTCTCAATTGCTCTCCATTTATGCGCCCTAGTCAAACATTTTAGACTCGCATTATAAGACCTTGTGTTTTAATTTCCACAGTAGTACTCTGTATTACCTCTTTATTCAACCACTCTTTTCATCTCATGTACTTTAAATCTGTGGTTGTTTCTAACTTGACTAAAACAAACAGCAGATCTGACCTGCCCCTTTAACTTTACTCAGTGCCCCAACTTCGAGTCTTGTCCAAGGTACTTGAATTTATATTCTTCAACTGCCTGACCCTTTATATGAGGTCTAGCATCTGCTAAGCCCCTCGGAATCAGGCTTCCATGCTCTAAACTCCACTGTAATGGCCCTCAAGCATGTACCTAACTTCATCATCTTTCCTTACCACCTCTGCACATCCTCATACTTCTTGATCCATCTGCAGATTTCTACACCATCACCCACCCTACCTTACTTTTTATCATAGGGATCCTTGGCACTGCTGAAAACCTTTTTCCGCCTACTGCTCTCTCCAAAATATCTCCAGTCATTCACTAGTAACAGAAAATCCAACAGATTACCTCCCACTGTGTTACACATTGGTGCTCCCTCCTCAAGGTTCCGGCGCTGCACACTTTCCTCTCGCTACATCACTTCCTTAGGCGATCCCAGCTCCTATTTTAGGTTCTGTTATTACTAGCATACAGACAACCCCCAAATATTCCAATCCCTCCCCGCTTTCTCACTTTTTTGTGCAATCTTGGATATATAACTGTTTAAGAACCATACAACTCTAGATAGCCATACAGTCCCCCATGCTGGAATCATCTAGATCAGAGACCCTATATTTTGACTCTTCCTCTGTGGCTACCCATGTTTCTAGCTCTATCAGCTTTCCTAACCTCACACAGATTTTTGCCCCGTCTACAAAAATCTGGGCATTCCTTTTACCCACGCATATTTAAAAAATGTATGCAAAATCTGCCCTCGCAGCCACATCACTGATAAACTCATCGGTTACCTGCAAAAAGAATACTGCAAAGGTTTTGCAGCGGTCCTTCCTCATCACACCTTCACTCCCCTTAATAAAATCGCAAACTTAACCAATAACACACTATAGCGTCTCAGAAGCAACCATAGTCCACACTATGGTCCTCCAGCTGCTGGATTGATGCCCAGAATATAGCTTTTCCCTGCTACCTTCAGATGCATTATTTACATACATCCACTCATGCACCATAAGATTTTTTTTTTTAAATAAAATCTATTCTCACTGAATCCACCCAACGCACCGTACAGGTTCTGGAGATATTAGGGTCATTCATTAACAAAGACCAAGCAGTAAATCCAGGTAAAATTCTCCCCTAGGACTTCTGTCTGGCGGCCTAAGGGTGGTTGTTAAAAGCTGTGAAAAAAAATGAACTTCTCCTCTCACAGTGACAAATCTCCTTAAGGCACTTCAGTTGGCTCAAGCCCACAGTATTCCATTCATCAATATAACGCTTTTTGATCTTGCCTGAACAAAAGCCGTAATCCCCGTTAGGTGAGCATAGTGTAGTGCACAGGACACCAAAAGTGTGATCTCTGATAGCACACGTCACCATGAAACATAAACACAATTCAGCTTTATCCCCAAAAATCTTTTCTGGATCATTCATAATATTTTTCTCAGTAGTTGTATCTTCGTTAGCATCAGCAGGTCCACATAATACGACTTAGATGAAATTACATTAGCCTGATTAAGTTTTTAGCAGATTACATGTGGGTAAAATGTAAGATTGACTTTGGTGAAGGACTGTTGGAGAATTTTTAATAAAACAATAAACTTACAATTTAGGAGACCATTTTTTAATGGTCCCCTGGCATGACTGCACTTCAGTACTCCTATACCGGACTTCAATGTTCTGGCCTTAGTGCTGATTTATTTGGCTTTCTTTGCTTACTGTAAAATATGAGAACATTTATCCACTAATCAGTTGATCAGTTGCAAACATACTTTTACATGAACACATTTCTTTTATAACATTTAATCATTTCCTGTGATCAAACGTTTTTATTTCACAATTACAAAAGTATTGCGTACACCGTAATGGTATACAAACATTTCCCTGCACATCGTCAATTCTATTTTGGACACTCCCTGCGCAGCACTTACCTGAACTATGAATTCTGGTGCTTGTGGTTCCTACGAAATACAAGCGGTGAGCAGTGATTACAGAGGGGGTGTGACGACTCGCAGCCAATGAAACTGTGGCAGGTTGTTATTTAAATGGGTGAAGGCATCACCAGTAATGTTAATGGCGTCTGAGGAAGGCAGAAGGTCTGCCGAAATGCATTATGCCAGCTAATTCAATAAATGCTTCCACCTGATTCCCCGCTGTGGCCCCTGCTTCTTTGCTTGCTGGAGAAGTTTCTGTGGATAAATTGCGCGGCTTCCAGAAACGCGCTACAGGGGCCCCGTTCTGTCAAGTGGCCCGGGCTTCTTCTGGTTCCTGCTCCGGCAGTTTCTTCATTTTCCAAGGTATTGGAACTGCCCGGTGCCCGCCACTCCACACAGAGGAATCCAGGGCGGCTGTAGTACGGTCCGTGACTGCACGGAGGAACAGAAAGCACTGTCTTCCTGACCCCTGCCCGGCTGAATTCTGTTCTGGAGAGGCTGGAACGTTTGGGGACTGGAGGAAGCATTTTCGTGAAAATAGTAAATGGGTATTGATTTTTTTCACCAAACATTTCCCTGCACATCGTGAATTCTATTTTGGACACTCCCTGCGCAGCACTTACCTGAACTATGAATTCTGGTGCTTGTGGTTCCTACGAAATACAAGCGGTGAGCAGTGATTACAGAGGGGGTGTGACGACTCGCAGCCAATGAAACTGTGGCAGGTTGTTATTTAAATGGGTGAAGGCATCACCAGTAATGTTAATGGCGTCTGAGGAAGGCAGAAGGTCTGCCGAAATGCATTATGCCAGCTAATTCAATAAATGCTTCCACCTGATTCCCCGCTGTGGCCCCTGCTTCTTTGCTTGCTGGAGAAGTTTCTGTGGATAAATTGCGCGGCTTCCAGAAACGCGCTACAGGGGCCCCGTTCTGTCAAGTGGCCCGGGCTTCTTCTGGTTCCTGCTCCGGCAGTTTCTTCGTTTTCCAAGGTATTGGAACTGCCCGGTGCCCGCCACTCCACACAGAGGAATCCAGGGCGGCTGTAGTACGGTCCGTGACTGCACGGAGGAACAGAAAGCACTGTCTTCCTGACCCCTGCCCGGCTGAATTCTGTTCTGGAGAGGCTGGAACGTTTGGGGACTGGAGGAAGCATTTTCGTGAAAATAGTAAATGGGTATTGATTTTTTTCACCAAACATTTCCCTGCACATCGTCAATTCTATTTTGGACACTCCCTGCGCAGCACTTACCTGAACTATGAATTCTGGTGCTTGTGGTTCCTACGAAATACAAGCGGTGAGCAGTGATTACAGAGGGGGTGTGACGACTCGCAGCCAATGAAACTGTGGCAGGTTGTTATTTAAATGGGTGAAGGCATCACCAGTAATGTTAATGGCGTCTGAGGAAGGCAGAAGGTCTGCCGAAATGCATTATGCCAGCTAATTCAATAAATGCTTCCACCTGATTCCCCGCTGTGGCCCCTGCTTCTTTGCTTGCTGGAGAAGTTTCTGTGGATAAATTGCGCGGCTTCCAGAAACGCGCTACAGGGGCCCCGTTCTGTCAAGTGGCCCGGGCTTCTTCTGGTTCCTGCTCCGGCAGTTTCTTCGTTTTCCAAGGTATTGGAACTGCCCGGTGCCCGCCACTCCACACAGAGGAATCCAGGGCGGCTGTAGTACGGTCCGTGACTGCACGGAGGAACAGAAAGCACTGTCTTCCTGACCCCTGCCCGGCTGAATTCTGTTCTGGAGAGGCTGGAACGTTTGGGGACTGGAGGAAGCATTTTCGTGAAAATAGTAAATGGGTATTGATTTTTTTCACCAAACATTTCCCTGCACATCGTGAATTCTATTTTGGACACTCCCTGCGCAGCACTTACCTGAACTATGAATTCTGGTGCTTGTGGTTCCTACGAAATACAAGCGGTGAGCAGTGATTACAGAGGGGGTGTGACGACTCGCAGCCAATGAAACTGTGGCAGGTTGTTATTTAAATGGGTGAAGGCATCACCAGTAATGTTAATGGCGTCTGAGGAAGGCAGAAGGTCTGCCGAAATGCATTATGCCAGCTAATTCAATAAATGCTTCCACCTGATTCCCCGCTGTGGCCCCTGCTTCTTTGCTTGCTGGAGAAGTTTCTGTGGATAAATTGCGCGGCTTCCAGAAACGCGCTACAGGGGCCCCGTTCTGTCAAGTGGCCCGGGCTTCTTCTGGTTCCTGCTCCGGCAGTTTCTTCGTTTTCCAAGGTATTGGAACTGCCCGGTGCCCGCCACTCCACACAGAGGAATCCAGGGCGGCTGTAGTACGGTCCGTGACTGCACGGAGGAACAGAAAGCACTGTCTTCCTGACCCCTGCCCGGCTGAATTCTGTTCTGGAGAGGCTGGAACGTTTGGGGACTGGAGGAAGCATTTTCGTGAAAATAGTAAATGGGTATTGATTTTTTTCACCAAACATTTCCCTGCACATCGTCAATTCTATTTTGGACACTCCCTGCGCAGCACTTACCTGAACTATGAATTCTGGTGCTTGTGGTTCCTACGAAATACAAGCGGTGAGCAGTGATTACAGAGGGGGTGTGACGACTCGCAGCCAATGAAACTGTGGCAGGTTGTTATTTAAATGGGTGAAGGCATCACCAGTAATGTTAATGGCGTCTGAGGAAGGCAGAAGGTCTGCCGAAATGCATTATGCCAGCTAATTCAATAAATGCTTCCACCTGATTCCCCGCTGTGGCCCCTGCTTCTTTGCTTGCTGGAGAAGTTTCTGTGGATAAATTGCGCGGCTTCCAGAAACGCGCTACAGGGGCCCCGTTCTGTCAAGTGGCCCGGGCTTCTTCTGGTTCCTGCTCCGGCAGTTTCTTCGTTTTCCAAGGTATTGGAACTGCCCGGTGCCCGCCACTCCACACAGAGGAATCCAGGGCGGCTGTAGTACGGTCCGTGACTGCACGGAGGAACAGAAAGCACTGTCTTCCTGACCCCTGCCCGGCTGAATTCTGTTCTGGAGAGGCTGGAACGTTTGGGGACTGGAGGAAGCATTTTCGTGAAAATAGTAAATGGGTATTGATTTTTTTCACCAAACATTTCCCTGCACATCGTCAATTCTATTTTGGACACTCCCTGCGCAGCACTTACCTGAACTATGAATTCTGGTGCTTGTGGTTCCTACGAAATACAAGCGGTGAGCAGTGATTACAGAGGGGGTGTGACGACTCGCAGCCAATGAAACTGTGGCAGGTTGTTATTTAAATGGGTGAAGGCATCACCAATAATGTTAATGGCGTCTGAGGAAGGCAGAAGGTCTGCCGAAATGCATTATGCCAGCTAATTCAATAAATGCTTCCACCTGATTCCCCGCTGTGGCCCCTGCTTCTTTGCTTGCTGGAGAAGTTTCTGTGGATAAATTGCGCGGCTTCCAGAAACGCGCTACAGGGGCCCCGTTCTGTCAAGTGGCCCGGGCTTCTTCTGGTTCCTGCTCCGGCAGTTTCTTCGTTTTCCAAGGTATTGGAACTGCCCGGTGCCCGCCACTCCACACAGAGGAATCCAGGGCGGCTGTAGTACGGTCCGTGACTGCACGGAGGAACAGAAAGCACTGTCTTCCTGACCCCTGCCCGGCTGAATTCTGTTCTGGAGAGGCTGGAACGTTTGGGGACTGGAGGAAGCATTTTCGTGAAAATAGTAAATGGGTATTGATTTTTTTCACCAAACATTTCCCTGCACATCGTCAATTCTATTTTGGACACTCCCTGCGCAGCACTTACCTGAACTATGAATTCTGGTGCTTGTGGTTCCTACGAAATACAAGCGGTGAGCAGTGATTACAGAGGGGGTGTGACGACTCGCAGCCAATGAAACTGTGGCAGGTTGTTATTTAAATGGGTGAAGGCATCACCAGTAATGTTAATGGCGTCTGAGGAAGGCAGAAGGTCTGCCGAAATGCATTATGCCAGCTAATTCAATAAATGCTTCCACCTGATTCCCCGCTGTGGCCCCTGCTTCTTTGCTTGCTGGAGAAGTTTCTGTGGATAAATTGCGCGGCTTCCAGAAACGCGCTACAGGGGCCCCGTTCTGTCAAGTGGCCCGGGCTTCTTCTGGTTCCTGCTCCGGCAGTTTCTTCGTTTTCCAAGGTATTGGAACTGCCCGGTGCCCGCCACTCCACACAGAGGAATCCAGGGCGGCTGTAGTACGGTCCGTGACTGCACGGAGGAACAGAAAGCACTGTCTTCCTGACCCCTGCCCGGCTGAATTCTGTTCTGGAGAGGCTGGAACGTTTGGGGACTGGAGGAAGCATTTTCGTGAAAATAGTAAATGGGTATTGATTTTTTTCACCAAACATTTCCCTGCACATCGTCAATTCTATTTTGGACACTCCCTGCGCAGCACTTACCTGAAATATGAATTCTGGTGCTTGTGGTTCCTACGAAATACAAGCGGTGAGCAGTGATTACAGAGGGGGTGTGACGACTCGCAGCCAATGAAACTGTGGCAGGTTGTTATTTAAATGGGTGAAGGCATCACCAGTAATGTTAATGGCGTCTGAGGAAGGCAGAAGGTCTGCCGAAATGCATTATGCCAGCTAATTCAATAAATGCTTCCACCTGATTCCCCGCTGTGGCCCCTGCTTCTTTGCTTGCTGGAGAAGTTTCTGTGGATATATATATATATATATATATATATATATATATATATATATTACCTACTGGCGATAGCCAGTAGGTATATATAGTTAGGACCTAGCTACCATAGGAAATCCGCAACATTCTATTGGGAATAACTTTGTAACTTTGGCTCCGGTTGAGGAATTTGCGTGTAATTTTCCAAAATGTTGGCCAGCCCCACTGCGCTCCTTCCCTGGAAGTTTCGGGGGGATTTGCGAAGTGGGGGCTGAGAAAAAAGGGGGGTCCCAAAACGTGTTTTCCCCATGTTAATTTCCATAGGACGTTCTGACAAGGCTACAGCTGAACGGAATTACACCAAACTTGGCATAATTGTAGGGACTGGTACGCAGAAGTGCCCTTGGCCATATTTGGTGAAAATTGCTCCAGTGGTTTTTATGAAAATTAACTTCAAAAACACATATATATCTGGGCGGAGCCTAACCACACATCTCATCGTGAGATCTGATTGGCTGTCAGCACTTCATCCAAGAAGTGTTGACAGCCATCTTGGGACCAATATACATGATAGCACCTCATTAAAAAGCATTGTAGTTAATAGAGGTTTTTAGGACTTTAGTTACATTATAAATCATTTGTTGATGGTACCATACTCATTTTAGGAATTGTGGTGTGTTCTAAGGTGATTTTACCATGTGAAAAAGCCTCCTGCTGGGATATCATCAATCATGTTTGAAAGAAAACTATTAACTTATGCTTTTCCCACAGTGGTTTGGAAGGGGATCTATAAGCTAAACTGAAAGCATATTTTCTGTAAATTCACATTATCTTTCTCAGTCATGTGAGCATGAAGTCTGACATTCTCAGTAAAACATGTACATCCAACAAGGACAGAGACTGTCAGTTGATTCCTTTGTGTTCTACTGCAGCCTCCTAGAGTGTTCTAAAGAACAACTAGAGCGCTAACAGTCCTACTTATTACAAAGGTATGGCACACCTGAAGCCATCTTGATTGGAATAAAGTGGTAACTCTTAAAACATTTAATTTAAAAAGGAACAAAATGAGGGGGTTGTTGTGGGAAGGCGGAATAACGCAAGACAAGATGCGATAGATTAACAGGTTTATTATAACAGATTTAAGGGCCCACAGGGAGCCAGCAGATAAGGTGCGATAATAACAGCCAGAGATAACGGCATCTGGCAATCGAACACTGTGACGTCACATAAGTAATCTCCTAGCATTCGGAGATGACGTTACGTGACGCTCATGAAAGAAATAGACAACATACTAAGCATGGCAAAATGTATGTTACATCTTCAACATCTCCCTTTTCTCCCACAAAACCAACAAATGGAAACAACATCATAAAAAGCATCATTCAATTACAAAATCCTCGAAACGTCTGGGCATTCTGACTTCTCTCCCTGACCTAGTCTTTGCATAGGAGTGGCTGCTTATGGGGCTGTGATCACCTATGGTTTCTTCCACCCTGTCGGGAACCACAGGGTTACCCACACTAAAGTCAGTCGTTACACTGGACTTCTCCATTACACTCCTGGGTTGCCCCCCACCATTTCCCGCGGCCGTGCTTGGGTTACCATCAGGGCCATGGTGATTCTGGTCTTCAGACACATTTTCCCACTTCAATATGCTATCATCCAGATTACCCTCTTGATCGTCCTTCCCTTTCATTATAATCTTTTCTTGACCTTTCTTAAGTTTGATTTCATCATCCTTGCTTCTCCACCCTTTTCCTTCCGTGCACACAGCTCCCCGGGATGCTTCACACACCCTAACAGGGTTGCTATATACTGACTCACCCTTTGACACTTTAAAAGGTTTCCTGACTAGTACCCAGTCCCCTTGTTCTATTTCCTTTTCTCCCGCTTTATTGGACCGGTCAGAATATCTCTTTGTTTTTATCTGTTTCTCAACAATACGTTCCTTAACCCTGAGCACCTTGTCATTTATCACATCCTGTGTGACCTCTTCTCTGAACCAGTTGTTGAATTTAGGGGTAAGTACACTATTACATTTCCTTCCCCCTCATTAAGAAAAATGGTGTATGTCCTGTTGTGTCATTTGGCGTGTTGTTAAATGTATTTATTTTTTCACAAATAAGATCTTTCACATTTAATTTGGATGCAATTGCCAATTGAATCCCCTCCTTTATGAACTTGTTCACTCTTTCTACCTGTCTGTTACTCTTCGGACTCTACAAAGGTGATTTTTCTTGTTTGATCCCAACATGCTGTAAAAATTCAATCATTTCCTTGGACACCAACTGTGTTCCATTGTCGGAGACAATGATTTTTGGTTGTCCTTCCACAACAAACACCTCTTTTAAGTATTTTATTATAATGCTTGTTGTCACAGTGCTTACAAACTTATAGTGTACCCACTTTGAATAGTAGTCCGTCAGTACAATTATATGTCTACACTCGACCTCCAATACATTAAATGGCCCTGCAAAGTCTATTGCGATTTTGGTCCATGGACCGTTTGGAATCTCCACTATTTGTAATTTTTCCTTCCTCAGCTTCCAGTGTTTATCTGCTTTTAAGCATTGTTCACAACAGTCTATGTATTTTTTCACCTCTGTGTCCATTGCAGGCCACCAGTAATGCGACCTTAAAATATTTCTTGTCGCGCTGCTTCCTGGGTGTCCCTTGTGCGCCAATTGTATTATTTTCCTTCTCAATCCTTCAGGCGGAATAAAAAGCTCACCTCTCTTCAAAAACCCACATTCTATGGTCAGTTCACTCTCTACCTGTTGATAACTTTTCAGTTCATTTTCCAGATTCCTTATGGGAGGCCACTTTGTCCTCACGTGGCTTATCACTTTCTCCATTACTTTATCTTTTCCCTGGGTTGTCAGCCATTCTACCTCTGTAATAGATCCGCAACACATTACCGTGGCATGAACCCAGGCCACTACACATTCCGTGTCATCAAGCGTGCACTCAGGCGGGTTGCTCACCGGTAAACGGGATAAGCAGTCCGCTCTGCAGTTTTTACCGCCTTTTATATGGCGTACGCTGAACGTGCACTCTTGTAGTTTCGAAAGCAGCCTTATCAATCTTGAACTGGCCTTGCCATTTCCTCGTTCTTCTCCATCCATCATGTAGACCAATGGTTTGTGATCTGTTACTATAACGAACTTTTTCCCCCATAAATAGTCTTTCAGTTTCTGCACTGCCCATACACATGCGAGTGTCTCGCGTTCAATTGTGCTATAGTTCTCCTCCGTTGTGCTTAGTCTCCTTGATATGAACGCTATAGTATTTTCCTCTTTGCCCTGAACTTGGCAGAATACTGCGCCAATACCCTTTGCACTGGCATCAACTGTGATGATGTTTTCTAGTTAAGGGTCATAGGGTTTTAGTGCAGGCGCTTTTGCGATATCCTCTTTTATTGTAGCAAAAGCTTGCTCCTGCTCGTTCGCCCATTTGTAATTTATGTTTTTCCTTAGCAACTTCCTCAATGGTTCAATCTTGCCTGCATACCCCTGGATGAATCTGGAATAATACTCACTGGTCCTAGGAAAGATTTTAATGTCTCTTTGTCTCTGGGTTCAGGAGCTTCTCTTATTGCCTCCACCAGATCATCCTTGGGTGTTATGCCATCAGGTGTTAAGACATGGCCCAGATACTCAATTTTGTTTACCATGAATTTGCATTTCTCTCTTGAGACAGTCATACCTCTACTCTCTAGTGTACTCCGCACTTTGTCCATTGTATCCAGGTGTTCCTGCTCTGTTTTTGAATGAATGAGAATGTCGTCCTGGAAGGCCTCTACTCCTCTTAATTCCCTGAACAAGATGTCCATTAGTTTTTGGAATACACCAGATGAAGATGCCAGTCCAAAAGGTAACCTAATGTACCTGTATGCTCCATACGGTGTTAAAAATGTAGTCAACTTCTTTGACTCCTCTGTCAAACACACCTAGTGGTACGCAGCTTTCAAGTCTATGAGAGTGAAATACCTTGAACCAGTAACTGACTGCAAGATCTCTTGACTCCTTGGAAGAGGGTGGCAATTTATTAATATATTTTTGTTAAGTGACCTGAGGTCCACACACAGTCTTAATTCGCCTGACTTCCTTTTCTTTGAAACAACGATCGCTGACACTTATTCTGATTCATCCATTTCCTCAATTACTCCTTCCTCAATTAGTTTATCTAGTACTTCTTTCAATTCTCCCTTGATTGACAATGGTACGCTTCGTACTTTGTCTTGCGGGCACAGCATCCTCCTTCAGTTTTATTTTGTGTGTGAAGCCTTTCACGCATCCAATCTCATTGTTGAATACTTTCCTGTACTTATCCAGCACGTGCTCCACACTTTTATTATTTTCTTCTGTACATATACTGCTTATGAGGTCCTCTCTGAGGATTATGGGATCCTTTGCCCCTGGTTGCAAGATAACTCCCATCTTTTCTAGATCTTTCCATCCTATCAGTATCCTTCCCTTCTTTGCAACATAGATTTTTGTTTCTATTACTCTACCTTTGAATGTTACTGTATCATGGAAGTATCCAACCATATCTATCTCTTGTTCCCCAAATGCTTTTGGGTTTACATCAGTCTCATTGAGATTTACATTTTGCCATTTTTCCTCAAATAGTTTGTCGGATATAATGGTGATTGGAGACCCTGAATCAGCTGTGAATTGTACTTCGACCTCACCTTTTTTCCCTTCATCTATCGGTCCTTTTATCTTTCCATCCTCAATTTCTATATGCAATATTATGTTGGCACACATCTCTTCGTCATACTCCCCAACTGCATTTATTTTTACATGTTCATTTACCTACTGCGTTTTGCACAACGCAGTGTAGTGGCCAATTTTCTTGCATTTAAACATTTTTTTCCAAGAGCTGGGCATGTTCTACAGTCTGCTAGATGCTCCTGAGATCCACATCTATAGCAATTTATACTTCTTACTCCTACCTTTTTGTCGAACCAATTCTTCTCTCGACCTTTATTTTCGCCGCTTCTCTTGTCCTGTAAATAAAATACGTTTGTGTTACTACTTGTGCTGGACAATTCTTTTGTTGTTATCAAATATCTCTCTATCCCTTTTGGGATATCCACAACTTCCTGCAATGTGGGCTTCCTACATGCCAACAATCTTTCCTGCACCTTTTTAGAGTAGCAGTAAAAAACCACTTGATCCTTGATGTAGGTATCAGTCATATCCTCAAATTCGCACTCCTTGGCTAGTACCCTTAAACACGCTATATACTCCTCCACAGTCTCTCCTTCTTCTTGCTTTCTTAGTGCGAATTTATGCCTGCCCACTGTTTTGTTGCTTTCCTCCGTGAACTGTTTTTCCAGCCTTTTTATTGCCTCTTGATATTCATTTAGCGGTATGAAAACCCCTGGTGGGCTTTCATATTCTGGGAGGCTGTCAAACACTTTGTCCAGCTTTTCCTAATAGGCCAAATAATAGCACAGCTTTCCTTTCTGCATCATATGCTTTACCATCTATAGACACTAAATAATTTTCAAATGCCCTCAACCAATTCTTCCACTTCATGACAGGCTTCCCTGGCTCCTCAAGAAAAAGTGGTGGGACGCATATGTTATTACTTTGTGCCATGTTTCTGCTGTTTATATACAGTATTTCAACCTTTACTCTTGTTTTCGCCAAGGTTTGTTTGTTTGCTTAATTCCTCTTTTTTATTTCCCTGCTGAATTTCCTTTGCGCTCTATTACTTTTTCCTTTTTGCCTGTGCGTAGTGCGATGCGTGCGTTATGCTCTGCTTTAATTTCCTGCTTCGCGTTATTTCATCTTTTCAGCTTTATAATCCACTTTATTTCTGTCAGTTTCAGTTCGTACGTCAAAGCGGCTACGCGCTCATTGTGCCAGCTGACAATGCTGTTCTTCTTAACCAATCATCGTCCTCGGCCCGTGCCTACGTCACTACCCAGCATGCCTCACGCATCTCTCCTGACAGGATCCTTCGCGCGGCTATGCTTCGATGCGCGGCACTGACAGTGAGGAAAATCACTTACTTTTTCTTTCCGCTTTGGTTATTGCTCATGTTTTACCAGTTGCGCCTCAGATTCATTATTCATTTGATTATTCTCCTCTGCCGGCGTCCCGATATATTCTCCTAGCATTCCACCTGTGAGCCCTCGTAGTTCTTTCGTCCTCGTCGCCAATTGTTGTGGGAAGGGGAATAGCGCAAGACAAGATGCGATAGATTAACAGGTTTATTATAACAGATTTAAGGGCCCACAGGGAGCCAGCAGATAAGGTGCGATAACAGCCAGAGATAATGGCATCTGGCAATCGAACACTGTGACGTCACATAAGTAATCTCCTAGCATTCAGAGATGACGTTACGTGACGCTCATGAAAGAAATAGACAACATACTAAGCATGGCAAAATGTATGTTACATCTTCAACAGGGGTATTTTTTGCCATAGAAAGTATGATTAGTGCTGCAGAAAGAAAAATTAGGACACATTTTGAGTGACTTCCCAAATCATCTTCTATTTCATTAAAAAATTCTGACATGCAGTCTCCCAAGATGGCCACCAGAGACAAAAGAGCCCAAATGTAGCCCAAATATCACCCAGATGTAGCCCAAGTATAGCCCAATGACAGAATGTCCCAGAGTGTTCTAAAGAACAACTAGAGCGCTAACAGTCTTACTTATGACAAAAGTATGGCACACCAGAAGCCATCTTGATTGGAATGAAGTGGTAAGTCTGAAAACATTTAATTTAAAAATAAACAAAATGAGGGGGTTCATTTTGCCATAGAAAGTATGATTAGCAGCAGACTTCCCTGGTGAACAGTATCTTTACTACAGTGATCTAATGAGCAACTAGAGTGCTAACATTCAGAATTTTTGGCAAATGTGTGACACATCTGAATGCCTTCTTGATGGAACCAAAGTAAACAAGCATTGAAAATGCAATAGATCTCGCCCTCGTTTAAGTTAAAGCCATTCTGTTTGTAATGAGGTGGCTTTTTAGCTTTGCTTTTATTAGTGTTTTTAAAACTTTCATGTAAATAACATGCATATGTATGCATATATGTATATGTATGCATGCATTTATATTTGTATTTATATAGATATGCAGATTATATATGTTTATATATGTATGTATATATATATACACATACATAAATGCATATGCATATATATGCATATATATATGTGTATATGTGTGCGTGTAGAGAGAGGTAGAGAGGTAGAGAGAAGAGAGTGAGTAATAGAGTAGTAGAGAGCAGTAGAGAGAGTAGCAGAGAGTAGTAGAGTGAATAGTAGAGTGAGTAGTAGAGAGTAGTAGAGAGTGAGTAGTAGAGTAGTAGAGAGTAAGTAGTAGAGTGAGTAGTAGAGAGCAGCAGAAAGTGACTAGTAGTGAGTAGTAAAGAGTGAGTATTAGAGAGTAGTAGAGAGTGAGTAGCAGAGAGAGGGAATAGTAGAGAGTAGTAGAGAGTGAGTAGTAGAGTGAGTAGTAGAGAGTAGTAGAGAGAGAGTAGTAGAGAGAGTAGTAGAGAGTAGTAGAGTGAGTAGTAGAGAGTAGTAGAGAGAGAGTAGTAGAGAGTGAGTAGTAGAGAGTAGTAGAGTGAGAAGTAGAGAGTGAGTAGTAGAGAGTAGTAGATAGTGAGTAGTAAAGAGTGAGTAGTAGAGAGAGAGTAGTAGAGAGAGAGTAGTAGAGAGAGAGTAGTAGAGAGTGAGTAGTAGAGAGTAGTAGAGAGTGAGTAGTAGAGAGTAGTAGATAGTGAGTAGTAGGGAGTGAGTAGTAGAGAGAGAGTAGTAGAGTAGTAGAGAATGAGTAGTAGAGAGTGAGTATTAGAGAGTAGTGGAGTAGTAGCAAGTAAGTAGTAGAGAGTAGTGGAGAATATTCCAAAGTTTGGCACAGCACCACTTGCACAATAGGTCCAATCAAATCATATCACTTAGAGTCCTTATTGAAGCGCTGAATCTTGGTGTATATTCAAATGCTTTTATTTTCCTTAAGTTTATGTACCACAGCCAGCTGACGCGTTTCGTTCTGTACAACAGAACTTCTTCAGGGCGTTCTTATTTCCTTCAAGTTATGTCGGTATCCTGTTGTCATATAACTAGATATTTCTTCAACATGTTAGACGAGACGTAAGTACATTCTTATTCAAAGTGACTAGGTATCAATTTTACCCACACAATTCGGGCAGACTTGAGTAATTTATAGCATCCTCAAAGTCAGTCTTTCAAAAATTCCAAAGTATAGGACATGATAATCCAAATCCAAATGTTTCTCAAGAAAAGGCATTTTCAATCATTCGGAATTTCGGCGTTTGGGCAGATATGACCCAGGGACCCCCAGTATGCAAGGGGAATTGGTCCCCCCTCTGCAAACGTGCCAGTGGCCTGCATTGCAGAGAGGTGTAAAAAGAGGCATAGCCTCATTACACCTCTGTGCAATGCAGCCCCCTGGTGCATACTGGAGGTTCCAGGTGGGCTAGTTGGCCCCCAGGGACCCCCAGTGTGCAAGGGGAATTAGTTCCCCCTCTTCAAACATGCACGGGGCTGCGTTGCAGAGAGGTGTAAAAAAGGGTGTGGCCTCATTACACCTCTCGGCAATGCAGCCCCCTGGCACATACTGGAGGCTCCTGGTGGGCTAGTTGGCCCCCAGGGACCCCCAGTATGCAAGGGGAATTAGTTCCCCCTCTGCAAACGCGCCAGGGGGCTGCGTTGCAGAGAGGTGTAACAAGGGGCATAGCCTCATTACACCTCTGCAATGCAGCACCCTGGCGCATACTGGAGGTTCAAGGTGGGCTAGTTGGCCCCCAGGGGCCCCCAGTATGCAAGGGGAATTAGTTCCCCCTCTTCAAACATGCACGGGGCTGCGTTGCAGAGAGGTGTAAAAAGGGGCGTGGCTTCATTACACCTCTCTGCAATGCAGTCCCCTGGCGCATACTGGAGATTCCTGGTGGGCTTTCAGGTCTTATATAGTTAGGAATTAGCATTAAAAAAAACTTTGAAATTCACTGAAAAAAACATAGGTTTCAGGCCTTATATAGTTAGGAATTAGCATTTAAAAAACCTTTCAAATTCACTGAAAAAACCATAGGTTTCAGGCCTTATATAGTTAGGAATTAGCATTTAAAAAACCTTTGAAATTCACTGAAAAAACCATAGGTTTCAGGCCTTATATAGTTAGGAATTAGCATTTAAAAAACCTTTAAAATTCACTAAAAAAACTATAAGTTTTAGGGGTGTTATAGTTAGCTGGACATTTCACTCATACAAAACCATTGAAATTGCTCCTATATAGTTAGTTGTACTAACTATATTTCGCACACCCGCAATCCACTGCTGATGATGTCACATATTACATCATTCATGACATGGTCAGTGACATCACTGATGACATCTCAAATGACATCACTGATGACATCATCCACGTGACAATCACATACACCTTTTCATACACTAGTAAAATCTTTCATCACTCTTTGTAAAATAAAGAGTATCATATTTGAATCCATTGTTACAGCAATAGAAGTATCTAAAAACCCACTCAGTGATTTTAGATGTATACACACATCTAATCACTTACCTGTAGATTCACTCATACATGCTGTCAATGAACAATAGAACACTATCAAAAATACTTATACACCTAAATCGACATTACACACCAGCACACATCCTATTCACATATGAAGTCATCCTACTCACTTATGCAAACAATGGATCATACTTACATATTTACTTAGCTACCCACTTATAAAAACACAACTTCATCTATTCATTTAGATAGTAAGTCATACTTAGTGAATTATAAAATCATTATTACAAGTATAAAGTTATCCATACAGTCACTCACACAATCATTGAGTCTTCTGTATACTTATTAATATACAACAACTGACACATACACTGCCTTTTATTTTTCTAGTTTGTTGGACATGTACCATTGAGAAATATAATTGCTCATCACCACACCCATAAAGATATTCACTCACCCAAACAACTGTTAGAACATGTAGTTTTAACTTCATATATCTAGTGAATCAACTATTCACACATCTTTGGGCAGTCACACCCCCCCCACCGAACCACACACACATTCACTCTCCCATACAAATACTCAGTTAACTAATCAATAACTAATACAGACTTTCACATAGCTAGTAACCAACTGGAGAACCAGTTTACACAACAACTGACAAAGTGATACAGATATTCAAACAGTTTAGTCACTATCCACTATATTTAGTGAGACACTATAAATTGGTCAAGTAAACAGTCAATTACACTGCTACTAAATCCTCCATCCAAATATGTATTTTTATATATCCACTCATTCTTCAATGCAAATTGCTATATATATAATGCATATTTAAATAACAAGCAAACCACATTCACTGGATGATTTCATCAGTGATGTCATCAGTGATGTCATTTGAGATGTCATCAGTGATGTCACTGACCATGTCATGAATGATGTAATATGTGACATCATCAGCAGTGGATTGCGGGTGCGCGTAACTATATAGGAGCAATTTCAATGGTTTTGTATGAGTGAAATGTCCAGCTAACTATAACACCCCTAAAACTTATAGTTTTTTTAGTGAATTTTAAAGGTTTTTTAAATGCTAATTCCTAACTATATAAGGCCTGAAACCTAAGGTTTTTTCAGTGAATTTCAAAAGTTTTTTAAATGCTAATTCCTAACTATATAAGGCCTGAAACCTATGATTTTTTCAGTGAATATATATATATATATATATATATATATATATGGTCAGAGAGGAATCCTTTGGAGAAAATGTATTGCTACAGAACAGCAAACAGTGGCGGTGAATGCATTTCGGCGTTTAGTGTGCCTTCCTTAGCGCCCTGCACTGAATGGAGTCCAACATAACATTCTACTAGTCCTGCTTCTCTTTTCCAATTGCTGAGAACAGTGAGCTCCTCCCCCAGGCATTGATCGCTCACCTGTTGGGAGTTGCATCCCTTAGGCAAACTCCAACTCCCAGCATGCAAAATGTCCATGCATCTGGGTCGGCGGTGTGGGGGATTATAACCAAAGTGGCACGAGCTATGTTGTTTATGCAGGCTGTGATGAGATGACCCCACGAACAGTTCCAAAGACAACATATGTATATGTGTATATATATATATCTGTAAATTAGAAATATTTATAATTTTATTTCTAAATATTAAGTATGTGGTCGCTTTTAAACGGCAAACTCTAAAGTTATTGTTTGCGTATTTGCACATAGAATTGTATTGTATAGTATGTTGTCCATGTTCATGGTCACATGACCTGGTCAGAGGGTGGTTGTAGGCGGACTACCAAGCATTATAAAATCAAAAAAAGTTACAATCAGTCATTGCATGTGAACAAGGGCTTGCTCAGCCCGAAACGCGTCGTGCACTTTCCACCAGCTGAACTGAAATAAAAAAGAACCTGTAACTCGATCCAGTGGTCCGTCTCCTGCTTTCTGCTTCGTTGATCCGAGTGGGGATTAGAAGTGGCGTTTTGGAGTTTCGTGTATATATATATATATATATATAAACCAACAAGTTGCCCTGTAGCATTAGGAGAGCACACTACCATCCTCGGCCCTCCGGCAATTAACATGCAGCCTTCCTGTTTCATCCGTCCATTATTAGTATTGCCGACGCGTTTCGGGGCACATGGCCCCTTCTTCCTGGGCACAAGAAAACACCTCCGAAGCCTGCATATGTCGTTTACCAACTTTATTTAAGCCCATCCCCCCACGTGTTTTCATAGGACAGTCCGCTGGTGCATTATGGGGGATGAAGTTCTTTATGCAGGAAAAATCTCCTTTGAGTAAGTTCGTTGGTGTTTCCCCACTTTCCTTTCAATGCAAACCTCTGAGTGAGTCACAGATGAAGGTAGGTAGGCTCAATTCGCATTTCGAGAATCGTGCCGCCTTGTTACGAGTGGTCCCGACTGCAGCCTCTTTTCACTGGTGATTGTTGTGTTCTCCAGCTAATGGTGGTGCCTCTCCCCACGGCCGGGCTGCCGTGTGCGTAAATAAACTAACAAGTTGCCCTGTAGCATTAGGAGAGCACACTACCATCCTCGGCCCTGCGGCAATTAACATGCAGCCTTCCTGTTTCATCCGTCCATTATTAGTATTGCCGACGCGTTTCGGGGCACATGGCCCCTTCTTCCTGGGCACAAGAAAACACCTCCGAAGCCTGCATATGTCGTTTACCAACTTTATTTAAGCCCATCCCCCCACGTGTTTTCATACGACAGTCCGCTGGTGCATTATGGGGGATGAAGTTCTTTATGCAGGAAAAATCTGGCAATACAGGGAAAGCTGCAGCGAGGCACAGAATTACCGGATGGTTGGAATCTCAGTCGCGTTCCCCTCTAATGCTTCAGGGCGTTTTGTGATTCAATTTTCTGCACGGCAGCCTGGCCGTGGGAGGGAGAACCATTCCTGAACAATAGTGAAGGCTGAGGAGAAGGACGTACCGATTCCTATCAGCACTGTGATTCATCTGCAAAAATCGGCCTGCCCTGCCTTGCCAATCCTACTCAAGGAAATAAAGATGCAATAAATTTGGGATTTCCAACAACGAACTTACTAAAAGAACAATCAATACTTACCTCTAGGAACTACGTTTCCCACAATGCAGCAAACGAAGCCAAACCCCCTCGGGTGTGTGAAATAAATAAATAATAGAAACAAAAGAGGTGAGCAATCGTTGTTTGTTTTTCCTGCCCAAGATGAAGGGGCGAAGTATGCCTCGAAACGCGTCGGCCTTTGCGAATAATTAATGGCAATACAGGGAAAGCTGCAGCGAGGCACATAATTACCGGATGGTTGGAATCACAGTCGCGTTCCCCTCTAATGCTTCAGGGCGTTTTGTGATATATATATATATATATATATATATATATATATATATATATATATATATATATATATATATATATATATATATATAGTTATGCCCACAAAAGTATTCAGATTTAACTGCCTGTGCCCTAAAACAATATATTGAGTTAAATAATTTATAACTAGCAAATGTTGCTCAGACGTTATTGTAATTAGGAATTTCTGAATTATACATAAAATGCAGGAAATATTTTTGTCAAAAATGGAGGGATGTGGATTGGAGGGAGTAACCGGTGATAGGAGATTAGTAGGTCACTAATGCTTCTATCATAGTATAAAATATGCTTTTTTATTCTTTACTTCTGTAAATGTAAATGAACCTGGCTGTGAATCTCGGCTTGCAACATTGAAAAGAAGACAAGTACGGCACCAATTCAGGTGGTGCTGTCTTGGGCATGATTTCACAGCCACAAAGCAGGGCAGACGGCATCCAGTGCACAGCTCTTTTCCACTTGGATGAAAACTGTTCTAAAGTTTGAGGGATTACAAGTGCCCCACCTGGGGAAGATGGTACACGCACTACTAGGACCAGAAGGCCTAGCGGAAAACCACGCCCACTGAGGCAGGTACTAATACTTAATGAATGTGCGCGCCCACAAACTGCTCCGTAATCTTTCTGAACATGCCTCTGATGAAAGGACAGAGTTCCTGAAACGCGTCAGGCTGATTTAATTTACTGAAGACTGCAAGGGTTTTGACTGTCTGCTGGCAAGCTGTGGAACCAATAAATGCGAATATTTACGAACTTCTTGAGGCTTCTCTTCGTGTGGCTTACCTGTTGTGTGTTTAATTGAAATACGGCCGTTGCCAGGCCGTGAAGAGAAGCTCACCGCTTGGAGGCGGGTTCATGCAGGCTGTGAATCTCGGCTTGCAACATTGAAAAGAAGACAAGTACGGCGCCAATTCAGGTGGTGCTGTCTTGGGCATGATTTCACAGCCACAAAGCAGGGCAGACGGCATCCAGTGCACAGCTCTTTTCCACTTGGATGAAAACTGTTCTAAAGTTTGAGGGATTACAAGTGCCCCACCTGGGGAAGATGGTACACACACTACTAGGACCAGAAGGCCTAGCGGAAAACCACGCCCACTGAGGCAGGTACTAATACTTAATGAATGTGCGCGCCCACAAACTGCTCCGTAATCTTTCTGAACATGCCTTTAATGAAAGGACAGAGTTCCTGAAACGCGTCAGGCTGATTTAATTTACTGAAGACTGCAAGGGTTTTGACTGTCTGCTGGCAAGCTGTGGAACCAATAAATGCGAATATTTACGAACTTCTTGAGGCTTCTCTTCGTGTGGCTTACCTGTTGTGTGTTTAATTGAAATACAGCCGTTGCCAGGCCGTGAAGAGAAGCTCACCGCTTGGAGGCGGGTTCATGCAGGCTGTGAATCTCGGCTTGCAACATTGAAAAGAAGACAAGTACGGCGCCAATTCAGGTGGTGCTGTCTTGGGCATGATTTCACAGCCACAAAGCAGGGCAGACGGCATCCAGTGCACAGCTCTTTTCCACTTGGATGAAAACTGTTCTAAAGTTTGAGGGATTACAAGTGCCCTACCTGGGGAAGATGGTACACGCACTACTAGGACCAGAAGGCCTAGCGTAAAACCACGCCCACTGAGGCAGGTACTAATACTTAATGAATGTGCGCGCCCACAAACTGCTCCGTTATCTTTCTGAACATGCCTCTGATGAAAGGACAGAGTTCCTGAAACGCGTCAGGCTGATTTAATTTACTGAAGACTGCAAGGGTTTTGACTGTCTGCTGGCAAGCTGTGGAACCAATAAATGCGAATATTTACAAACTTCTTGAGGCTTCTCTTTGTGTGGCTTACCTGTTGTGTGTTTAATTGAAATACGGCCGTTGCCAGGCCGTGAAGAGAAGCTCACCGCTTGGAGGCGGGTTCATGCAGGCTGTGAATCTCGGCTTGCAACATTGAAAAGAAGACAAGTACGGCGCCAATTCAGGTGGTGCTGTCTTGGGCATGATTTCACAGCCACAAAGCAGGGCAGACGGCATCCAGTGCACAGCTCTTTTCCACTTGGATGAAAACTGTTCTAAAGTTTGAGGGATTACAAGTGCCCCACCTGGGGAAGATGGTACACGCACTACTAGGACCAGAAGGCCTAGCGGAAAACCACGCCCACTGAGGCAGGTACTAATACTTAATGAATGTGCGCGCCCACAAACTGCTCCGTAATCTTTCTGAACATGCCTCTGATGAAAGGACAGAGTTCCTGAAACGCGTCAGGCTGATTTACTGAAGACTGCAAGGGTTTTGACTGTCTGCTGGCAAGCTGTGGAACCAATAAATGCGAATATTTACGAACTTCTTGAGGCTTCTCTTCGTGTGGCTTACCTGTTGTGTGTTTAATATATATATATATATATATATATATATATATATATATATATATATATATATATATATATATAGTTATGCCCACAAAAGTATTCAGATTTAACTGCCTGTGCCCTAAAACAATATATTGAGTTAAATAATTTATAACTAGCAAATGTTGCTCAGACGTTATTGTAATTAGGAATTTCTGAATTATACATAAAATGCAGGAAATATTTTTGTCAAAAATGGAGGGATGTGGATTGGAGGGAGTAACCGGTGATAGGAGATTAGTAGGTCACTAATGCTTCTATCATAGTATAAAATATGCTTTTTTATTCTTTACTTCTGTAAATGTAATTGAACCCTAAGTCCTCCTGTTTTTCATGTTTATTTAGCAAAGGAAATGATTCGGCAGTTGCTGAAAACAGACCCAACTGAACGTATGACCATCACGGAGTTTATGAACCACCATTGGATAAACGTAAGTGTGTCTATTCTTTAACCTTGGCGTCCTCACATTCTTCCCTTCTTTCTTTGTTCAATGTCTCTGCCCCTTAAACCTGTGCATAAACCTCAGCAGCTTGACAGTGGCAAAATGTATTACATTGGTAATCTATTTTATCCCCTTTCAACCATCTCTGTTAATCTCCTCCTCCTAATCCCCTAGTTCTAATTTCATGCATTTTCTGGTAGAGTATTTGTGAACAATGCATATAAAAAATGAATGCCTGCTACTCTTTAATTACACTTGGCTTTCTTTACACATTAAACTCCCAGCATCTGATCAAAGTTAAAAAACAAATAAATCAAATTTCTTTGAAAAAAACCTACCTGTTTTCCCAGAGCATTTTTATTAAACCTGGGTGGAGTTCATGGAGTTGTACTCCGTGGAACTGTGTGAAATGTCAGAAAAACTCTGCTGTGTACCGCGGAGTTATGCTAGCAGCAGAGTCTGTTAAGTTGTGCTGCTCGCACTGATTTTTAGCACCAGGAGTTTGGCTCACTCTTTAAAATCAGCACAAGTGGCACTACGCGTTATGCCAGAGGGCACTGCAGCTTTCTGCCGCTTGTGTAGACTTTCTACTCAAGCTGTAGCTTCCTCAAAGCGAACAGTAGATTTCTCATTGTGAGCAGTCGCGACCTGCCATGACTGTCCGCTAAGAGAAATCTAGCTAGTAGGATGTCTAGCGCGTTATTTTTTCTCGTAGGCACTTGTCAATTTACCGCTGGCGAGCCACATGAGAAAAAAAACTCTGCTCTGCGCCACTTCGGGGAGGTTTTCGGAACTCAGCACGGAGTGGGTAAAACTCCACCAACTCTGCCGGCGGAGCGGCATTCTTCACCCATCCCTAAATTTTATGTTCTCTTCCCTGGCAAGACTCAGAAATACTTTACAAAAAGTGAAAACTAAAGCAGTATTATTCCCTCTTTAAAAAGAGCACAAACTAATGCTAAGGAATCTCCCCATTGCAACAGGCTTTACTTTGTGAAGATATCTCAATCAAGCATAGAGCACATCTGGATGGGGGTGGGACATCTGAATCCTGAAATTACAGTCCTCATACAAGAACTAGTTTTCGACAGAAGGAAGACTTTATTTCCTATACAGTTGTCTGAAATTACGCCCATTCTTGGTTGTAAAGCCAAGGGGTAACCTCAAAGAAGGCCGTAGGTATACCAATTATAGTGAAAAATGTATTCTGTAGCGTAACGCTGGTAAGGGATGCTGGGTGCAAGCCATCTACGGTAGACATCTGTGTTTAACCTTATGATGAGGGTTTTGTATGTTTTCAAGTTAAATTATTCCTTAAATCCTCATAGTAAAATATAAAATGCTAACCATCGCTTAGAGACAAATCAGTTCATGTGAAAACTAAGCAACTGTTTATCACTGCCAGGAGCATATTTTATGAGTCACAGGAGTAAAAGGGTGGAAGAGACTGTTGAAACAGACATCTGGCCACCTTAGTTAGCAATCAACTTTTAGGCACTTTTCCAAGTCTGTTTTGGGCAGGAACAATTTCACAACATTCCTGCCATCAATGTTAAATCTGATTTTCTAAAATCTTTCACGAGTCTCAGAAAAATTTAAATGAACAGACACAATGATACTTTTGTTTAAATTGTATTTTAACACAATTTTATCCCCAAATTAAGAAAGTGCTACATGAAAGAAGTCTAAAGTTCACCAGCACATACCTTACATTGTCTCTAGCCTCTTGTGAAGTAATGACTGTAAGCAAAAAAGAAAGAAATGTGCGACATAATTCATATTCATTGGTACATTGGAACTGGTAAATTTTTTTACATTTATTTTAATATTCACACTCTTCCCAAACTTTTTACATTTGTAAAAAAATAAATAGAGGGAAAGTAGGTGCTCCAAAAGTAGGTTAATGGTAGAATAGCTCAGCAAAAAACAACAACTTCTAGTTGGGGAAATTGAAATCCAAAACATTTGGGAACATTCTCTCAAACTAATTTTATATGGTGGGGCAGAGTTTGCAGGCTCCAGGTTGCCTGACTTTTTCCGCCGGAACTGTACTGCAGGCTCCACTTTCTACCCATTTTTGATGTGTGGAATTTGAAGCAGGTTCTGACACTAGCTCTACTTTAGAAGTGGACTTGATTGTGCTTTCCCAGTACAATAAAGGAAGGCATTCATGTTAGCTCTTAAGGTTTTCATATGGGAGCATCAGTGCTGCGTGAACATGAGGGCAGTGCCACTATCTGGTTTTTGCTTTGCTGAGTATGGAGAGAGAAGAGTAGAACTGCTGTTGAATTCTCGCCATAGTAGAGGCCCTATATCGACCCCAGAATTGCAGTGAGGATATCGAAGGAGAGCACTGGGTAAAAGGGGAATACCGTGCTTGAGTCGATTGGTTGTTGCTAAAAATGGCACTGGAAAAGCCCTTAGCATTGATGTTGGAATGAGGAGGTGCTGTGGCTTCTTTACTCTTTATATATTGATAGTATAGAGTACAAGGATCAAAGTTGACAAGAGAAAACCTAGACATGATAGGATAGACTTTTACAGACCCAAGACTTCTACTTGGAGTTTTAAACACCATGAGGATACAATGAAGTGTCCTCTGACTTTCAGTGAAGCGAAACGCACTCTATGGGCCTGATTAAGAGCGTGGTGGCCTTCCGACGTCCTCACTCATGTTGGCACTGCTGCGGCAGTCCACCGTTTGCTGTATTATGACTTTTAAAGTCTTACCTGCGGCTGGACCACCGACTGCGCCAGGGAACAGTCATTCCTTGGTGGTGGCGGAGCTGCGCCACAATGTAAAATGCTCAGCTGGACTGTTTCCAGTCCCGCTGAACATATTACGAGTTCCTGCACCACCAGTCATTTCATGGCGGGAGCCCCACAATGAAAAGGCTGGCATTGCAAGAACAAAGGGGGCCCTACAGGGCCCCCATGCCTCTCCGCAATGGGGATACATTCAGGGGGAAACAACATGTGTCCCCCTGTCTGTATTCCCCCAATGTTTCAGCACTTCATAGATGTCACTGTCCATTCTGTACTGGAACTTTTTTTGCTGTTCCCATTGCGGTGCCTGTTTTCCAGGCACCGCCATGGGAAAGGCAAAGGACCATCCACATTACAAATGTTCAAGTCGAATCGGCCCTATTTGCTTTCACTCTTGACAAATAATCTTTACAAACCTATGCCTTCGCAGTCAGACTCCCACATCATCACAGAATCCTTTGCCTCTGCAATTTCCAATGATCCCTTTGTACCTTTCATTATATTGAGGTGCCTCACATTTAAATCAATCAATCACTCCGTCAATCAAACAAAGCAATCATAAAATCAATCATCAATCAATCGGGCAATTTATAAAGTGCAACTGCTACTCTCAGAGTGTCCCAGTGCTAAGACAACTGCAACACCAGCCCAACCATAAAGATAGCACATTCAGACAGCCAGGTCAAATACACAGGTTTTCACACATTTTCTAAATAGGTTATTGGATCTAATCCTGTAAACTAATTAAGTGGGAGCTGATTCCATGCTCAGGCCGCATGATAAGTGAATGACTCCCCATCCTGCTTCATACGTCTGATCTATGGGACCAGAAATAGAAAGGCCTCCAATGAACAAGATGTCTAATCAGTTGGAAAAGCAGTAGTCTCACAGGGAGATAGCTGGGGCATGTGCTATAAAAAGCTCCAAGAACCATGATTAACATATGATCAGTGAGGTCTATTCTCCAGATCTTTGCATTTATAATGCAAGCTTTTCAGCTGGATATCATTTAAAATCTCTGTATTTCAACCTTTTCTTATAGAATTGTAATCCTAGTTTCAAGCCCAGTCAGTCCTTCTGACAAAAGAGCCATCTTCTTATCTAATGAACCCATGTTGTTGATCAGCATATCTGTTCTTGAAGTTTTCTCAGAGCCCTAATTACTTCTAAAGGGTTGCTCTATTGGGATCTGACCTGGAGAACATGGTGGTGTTAGAAAGTATGATACCACAATTATACTATGCTTTGATGGTACTCGGTACATGAAAGCTGAGAATTATGGATTCTTTAGAATGAATTATTTACAGATGAAGCAGCTATCATCTATTGTGTGTGTGTGTGCAATATTGTTTTTTTCAGACGAGGGAGTGTTGTCTTGTGAGATAGACTGGGTGGAAGTAAAGCATCCGCATTATGTTGAAACTCACCTGGTGGAGGAGTACTTATACGTCTTATTTTTTGTTCTCTTCAGCAATCAATTTCAGTGCCACAGACACCACTGCATACAGCCCGCGTGCTTCAAGAAGATCAGGAACACTGGGATGAAGTGAAGGTAAGTGGAGCACAGCAGGAGCCACATCACACACTTAGTAGTAAAATACAGATGCCATCATGGTCGGTGTATAACACGCATGCATTCAATTTGCACATCGTCTGTTCACTGCAAGAGTCTTCTGACTCGGGGGCCCTCTAGGGGGGCCTCAAGTGATCCCATGGGGGGCACCAGGCTCTGGCCAAAAGAAGCATTATGCTGATAACATGCCTTGTTTTCAGTGGATGAAAAAATGAGCGGCAGTAAGCCGCTCTTTAATGGGCAATCTCTAACATCTTTTTTCATTTATATCCTGGCAGGGAGAAGGGGTCAAAAGGGACGCGACTCAAAATATTCTTCAAAACCCCCACCCACATTTCTAATAAACACACTGCGGATACTTTTACACATTAGTAAGGCCTGTCTGACCAGAACAGTATGATTGGCAATGTTTTTTTTTTAATGGGGGTTCTTTGCATTAAAAAGTTTGAGGACCACTGCTGTACAGTGACCCAGAATTGAAGGCGTGTGTGATATTAGGCACAGACTTCCCTGCAGATATTCCTCATATTGTCTAAAATAATGTGTCTGGTTTTTTCCACTGATTGGGGGCCTATTCACAAACTTAATTTTGTAGTATGTTCATTAGTGCTACATTAGTTCTACTAAACGTGCTACAAAATGCTGTTCATAAACCTGTGAGAGAAGATCTACACCTCCACTTTTCCTTAGTATTATGTGAAGATATCTCTCCTCAAATAAAGTATGCATGTTAATTGTAAATATGGGAGGGGGTCATGGGAGTGACTGGAAAAGGGGAAATGCATACTGTTAAAGGGTAGAGGTTGAGAAAGGAGTAAGGAGTGGTAAATGGAAGGTTAGGGAGAAGTTTAGTGAGGGACATGCACCCACCCACAAAAGAGTAAGCCCCCTCCGATTCACGAACTGTCCTTCCATGGTTACTATGGCCAAAAAGGATCCAAAACAGTCATAAATGTTCTCTATCTCAGAGACTGAATAAGTCCAAGCACCTCCCATGGCCACTCACAGGTAGTTCAACACCCTCTCCGAGAAAATACCGGAGATTAGGACTTAAAATTAAATCTCATAGGAAATAAAGTTAAAATAAATTAGATTGTTGAAAATTTATATATTTTTTAATTACATTTTCTTTCATTGTAAAAAAATTCTAAAAATAAACTATAATTATTAAATGATTTTATCAGACTTTAAAAATATGCAATTTTATTATTTATTGAAAGAATTAAATTATTGTTAAATAGTTTTATAAGTCACTTTTAATAATTTAAAATGCATAATAAAACAGGTAGTGTTTTACTTTTGAAGGGTTTTCTTTTAACTAAACTGCAGTAAAATAGATTTATTTTTTAAATTTCTTATAATCAATATAATTACCTTTTTATTTAAAATTAAGTTAATCCTGTAGAATGTTATATTATTCAACATTTAAAATACATAAATAAAATGAATTACCATTAATATTTAGCACAAAAATATGTTTCTATATTTTTTTTACCTTTAGTAAACTTTAATATTTTTCCTTACAGTTTACCATAGAAAGAACTCTAACTGGTCCGACGTGAAAATATACAAGAAGTATATGAACACTTGTACATTAGGGAACAGCTCCAGAATTATGGGTGTGGGTGCATATATGTCTGCACTTTTGAGTAACTTTATACTCATAGATGGTGAATAGCCTAAATTAGTAAAGTTACTCAAAAGTGTAAGAGTAAACTCACACATTTAGATTTACCCAAATGTATGTTTACATTTATGAATATGCCCCTAGGATTTCAGTCAACCCCTGGAAGACCACATTTCTAAGACCTGCTTGCTACCTCCTTTAGTCGTTGACATTTCTGCCTTCAATCTCTGTGGCTGTTTAACAATCTAGGTCCTGGATAGATTGTTTCTATAATATGATAGTAGGGGCTGATTTCCTAACTAGTTACATCTTTTGTATCTCTGAAATTGGCATCCAAGCTTCCATTACAATATGGCTGGTGGTTCCACTCTCTCATTTCCCCATTCTCCCAATGGTGACTGTTGCTGTAGCTCGTCCCCAATTCCCTGTTTACAAAGGGTCATAATGATGGAAGCCTCTGTATATCTATAACACAACATCCTGTATGTATTCCGAACTGTCCAAGTTCTATGTGCAAAATGAGTAATGGTCAATTCAGCTGTTTAGTTTTTAAATATCTAAGGGAACCATCTATTTGTAGTAGAAAATATCAGGCTCTACTTATGGTCAACTACATTGGCCAAGTAGTCAAAAGCTATTGTCAAATCCGAGGATTGTGCTCCATCGGAATAGTATTCAGAAACCAGTCCTGTTTACTGGTAGACAAGCTCTCAACACATTCCTATGCTCCCATGTTCTTTCTGCTTGGGAAACTGACAAGGGCACATAAAACGTCAGGCTTTTAGGCTTACTCATCAAATAAAAAAACCTTTGTCTTCCCCCATCAGGCATTAGGGCTGTTTCATATCATCCTCTTACCAGGGTGTGTCATCTCTGCAGTGCATGATTACTGTGTCTCCATGGCCTATTGTGTGGAGAGAAAGGGTGGGTGCTCGTTCTCAGATACCTAAGCTTATTTACAGAATGGCACAGCTTGGCTGATAAAAGGACCTCATTAGTTTAAAAGCATTTCACTAGCATGTCACAATCTACACTGGCTTACTGCCAAACAAGAATCCAGTTAAGGCAATTTGAGTTGTCCACAAATCACTGTATTTGATCCCATTTGCAGTGAAAATCCAATCCGACACAGCAACCAGAAAGCTCTGCTCGAGTTAAAAAAAAGAAATCATCTGCTCATCAACCCACTGTACAAAATAGAGTTTTGGATCAGGAAGCCTTCTTAATTTTGTAATCCACTCCCTTGAACCATCTTCCTGATTCCATTACGGTTATAAAGAAACATTTGAATTTAAGGACCTACTAAAAACATTTTTAATTTCCTGATGATTTTGCTCTTTCGGTCCCTGACTGATATCCACTGCCAAAATGTCAAATGGTAAATGTTGCACTTTAGAGCTAAATCAAAATAAAAAAATGGAAATTAAAAGTTCTTTCTAGTGCTGTCGCTTTCAGCCTTCCCGGCTCCACTAAAATGCTTCTAAAGCTGATGGGCAACATCTACATTTGCTACAGAGGAAGCAGCACAGGTTCATAGGGAGCTTGTTTTAAAAATCAGCTATGTGTGAATCCATGGTAGATTCTAAGCAGGTCTGTGTTTGATCAATTTTACTTCTTGCACCTTCTAGATCATGACTTCCCTATAAGAAGTGCTTTTCCAGCAGGGCTCAGGGAGTGGATGAAGCTGTCCGCTCAGCATGCCTGTGAATGAAGGACTGAGCGGGGCACCCTCCCTTGGCCTACTTGTGCCCCAGTTAATCTGTCTCCAAGCTAGGGTTGTTCTCATCTTGTTTGTTTTGGCACATTAGAATTTAAAAACCAAGAATTCTGAGAAGTTGAACACTGGTGAATTAAAAGATTTTCTAGGAGCATCATGACATATGTGTTTTGAAAATCCCAAAACTTTGGTATGCCGTTCCTCTAGTGGCAGAGTCACAGATTCAACAAGAGGCATCATCCAACTGTGCCCCCTTAGGGTCTATAGTTGGGAATCCATTTGTTGTATTGTAATGCCTTCACACACCCTTTCAGGTGTCATGCTTTATCATATGGGCTGCTCCTCGTTGGGTCGGCGGTGCAATACCCCACGGGCCCCCTTGAAAGGGGCACTTTATCGGAGATCTTTTATCCAACAGCCGTCAGGTGAAGTGCGGGTATGGGGCCAGAACTGTGTAGATGTGTAGTGGTGAGTTTAAAATAGGATTGGGAGTACCTAGTATGAATTGATTTATTCTGGGGGTCTCCTATCCTAGTTAAAAACGGTGCACAAGGCACTCATCCGAATGTTATGTCTCGTGGTGGAGTGTCCTTTGTAAAAAGTTGTTGGTCATATGTGTTTTGAAGTCACATAAAGAACTCATTCAGTTGCTTACTACATTTTTATCCAGTGCTTCTTCTTGTCTGCGAATAACATGGCCATTCAGAATATTTAGTTTTCTAGATGGAGATAACATTGATATCAGTTTGTCCTGCATTATGCCTACTTAAACAGTCTGTTTTTCCACTGCACTCTATGGGGCCTTTCACATGTACACCTAGGTGTGGATCTCTTCTTGGATAGAATTCACTTTTTCTATTTGTAGATCTCTGCCTAGATGTTGACTTCCGAGTTTCCAACCCCTCAAAATAGGGAGTTATTATTCATACGAATTAATTTAAAAATAAAAAGGTGCAATTAGTGACGTTTTACCTATTTGTTGAGGTCTCCGTCACAGAAGCAGAGATCTCCTTACAGAAATTTCACGAAAATGTTTAAACTAATAAAAACGTGTTTTTAAAATTAAAAAATAATAAAAGCCATTTCTCTAACTCCTTTTCACCAAGGACAAGTGCCACATTATTACATTTTAACTAATCACATTTTTTTATTTTGATTTAATTTAATTTAAATGTTAATATTCCCTCGCTTGTCTCTTACAGAATTATTTGTGTTAAATGTGTCACAATCACTGATGCAATTTATATATTATTTTCTTTGTGTTTTAAATTGTTAAAAAACAATCATTTATAATATATATTAATAAAATGATATAATGTATAATAAAACCTTACCATTTAAAACATTTTAATTAAAAAAATTGAATATGAAAAATCCATGAAATAAAGTTTAATTAAAATATTATTCAACTTAATTTTTTTTTTTTTGTGACATGTTAGTTATTTTGCTAACCTCCGTTGATTTCAATGGGAATGTGTTGCAGTACCAGTGGTTGCCCACCTATGGTGCACAACTTACTTCAACTCCTAGCGGGAATACATTTAGGGCATTATTATACGACTGGCAGTCTGACTGCCGGAACGTTGCATAACACGACGGTTGGACCGCCAAGCTCGCGGCTCTCAGACCGCAACTGTGGGTACTGTCATTCATGGACCGCTAAACTACTAATAAGGCTCTTAAGCCACTTCTGTCAGTAGCGCTAAAGAAATAAATATAGGTGTGTATTTAGTGAACGGCAATTGTCTTACTCATTTCTGGCTGGGTTTTTGATTTACTATGTCCCTCTGCAACCCCCCCTTTAGTTTCCTTAAACCCAACATATCCTATAATACCTACTGCTCATTTTACCACCACTTCCCCTTGCCCCTCACACATTTACTACTAAAACCTATACTTACATGTGTGGTGATTTACATCACTGTGCCGTGGTGAAGATTTCTATCACAATGGCGAAGATCTACTGACAGAAAAGATAGGAGAGGCAGAGAGCTCTGGCTTAATGTTTGTGAATTGCACTTTCAAGAACATAAGGTAGCACTACCTTATGTACTCCAAAAACGCTTTTTTGAATGGGCCCCCAGGTGTTAATCTTAAATATCTCAGACATATTGAATGTATTGCTGTAAGAAGGTTAAGTTAGTCACTGGAGCCAAACCTTGCGACCTACAAGATGCAACTAGCTCTCTTCAGCAACTACCTAAATTGCAGTAAACCAAGAACAGTAAGACATTTGCTGTTTGTGTTATATAAACATCCAACTCCTTTCAGATAAAGCAAAAAACATAATTCCCCAGAACATTTCTGCTTCCACCCACACATGGAATTCTGTCGGATATTTCTTAGTCACAGCATCAGCGTGATCTGGATGACACAAGTCTGGACTTCATCCTAATTGTTTAAAAATGTGCTTTTCGACACAGCAACAACAACACCGACTTCAACTAGGAGCCTAGCCAACTGAAGTGGGTCGGGACGCACCCAGACTATTACAAGGGAAGCAGACACTCTTAATTTAATTATAAATGACAGCCGCACAGGATTTTTGAAACATCTAAAAATGACTTCTTTTCTTTTCCATATAAAACAAGTGAATAAATGATCTGCCATTCTATCTGGCACCAGAGGGAATTGCTTTCATTTTCACTAGGGAGAGGAGGGGTGACATTTGATAAACTCGTACATTACAGGGCCTTTGATGATTGTTATAGCACATTTATTTTGTATAAAAACAGATGTAGACATGCACTTTGTCACTATTGGCTTGATTATGATTTTGGAGGTGCAGTGCTGGGTCCGCCCTGCTGCTACACCACCAAAGCTGTGATCATGCCGCCTGCTGGATTAGAAGTTTCCTCATGTCTGGCCGACTGGTTTTTGGCATTGCCACGGCAGGGCCTCAGAAAATGGGCACCGCAATGAGAGTAACAAAAACAGTCCCAACACGGCATTGCCTGTAAAGTCCATGCTGTGCAGGAACTAGTGTGCATGCGCACAGGGTGCCACATGTTGTTCCCCCTGTGTGCATTCTGGAGTAGGCACAGGGGATCCTATAGGGCCCCCTTTGCTTCGTCTCTGCCATGGTGTTCATGGAGTAGGGATCTCCAAGACACTGCTGGCAGAGAGGGAACTCGTAATAAGGTTGGCGGGAACACGGTGGTCCCGCCAAGCATATTGCGGCCTCCTGACTGCCGCTTCCCTGGCAGCTGTGGTGGGGCAATGGTGGTCCGACCGCCCTAGTCGTAATAGGTCAGTCGGGAGACCACCGCCGCCACACCCCCATTGTCATGTCATTCTGTGGATCGCCAGACTCATAATCGGGCTCTTTGTGTTTCAACCAACAGACACATGCACAGCTCGTTTCTTACTTTAATTATGTCTCCACCACAGTCATGAACTGAACGCTTTCTGATTAATCCACTTTGTGGCAAACTCAATCTATCAGTCAAATCAATCAATCAATCAGTCATGGTCAATTCCGGTGTGAAAACCCTTAAAACCATATAAAAACAGGAAAACAAAGGCGGTGTAAAATATCATTAATAAGAACCAATGTTAAAAAGGTAAAACAATACAAGAATGCCCGACGATTAACTAGTTATTTGAAAGCATGTAAAGCATCTGAGGATAGTCATTTATTTTACTGCTCGGGCCCCTAAACTTTTCTTGGCAGTTTCAGGTTTGTTTAGTGCACTTATGTGGTCCACGACGTGCCATACGCTTTACAAAAAAACCCAAAAATGAATAAAGACCTGATAATGCCATATTTAAAGTCCTGGTGCCAGTTTGGGCCTATGAAAACAAATATTAGTGAATCATAAAAGGTTCAATGGGCAGCTACCAAATTACGAAACAAGTTTGTTAACAGTTAAAGGCACCATAATTTGTGTAATGATTAAGGCTTTAACCTTTTATTGAAGAGGCATCAACAACAAACATCAAACATGCAATACATAAGCTCGGCACAAACAAAACTCTCCAGTAGTCTCACTCCTTCCTCTGTAGTCAGAGTGCTAATGGAGAGTGGGACCAAAATGCAATTACAAGGCATCCTTTCCTAAACAAAACATGGCAACTAAAGGTCTATATTTCATTCGCCCACACCACTGATACACAAGAGAAATGTATGGGCTGCATCGACATGTGTAAAGGAGTAGCCTTTCCCTCCTTCAAGCACTCATCTTTTCTGGGAAGGAAAGGGGAGCATGAACATCTAGTCCAATCAGATTTCTTGTTACTGTGAGCAGAAAATTCTTACGATCCCATGTCTCAGAACTTATGAAAAGGGACAAAGATGACCTGATAACCACAAAATATTACCTGCTTGATTGTAGCCCTCACAATCGCATCCATTATCCCAGTGGGATGTAATACAGCCATTGCATTGCCATTAATTCACAGGTAGGTTTTTACTATTGGTACATCAGGAGTATTTTACTTCACCGATAAGTAATTGAATAAGTGTTTACACATTTAAGGTTATAAATATAAGCTAATGCCAATTTAATAAAAGTAATTAGAAGTATATGCTAGAATCAAATTAAGTTATTATGAATGTATTAGTAAATGAATATTTAACATTTAAAATAATGTGTGTAAAGCATAAATACACATAAATACACACACACACACACACATATATATATATATATTATATAAATGGGGCAATAGGTATATTAATATTGGTATACGTATATGCACATGTTTATGTATGTGTGTGTGTATGTATGTATATATATGTATATATATAAATATGTGTTTTATAGAAATGAGGCAATAGTTAGGTATATTCATTATGTATTCATTTCTATAAATGTTTATGCAGATATAAATGTGTGTGTTTGTGTATATATATATATATCAACACTCGGTTGGACAGTTCCCCACAGAGCGTTGATATATATATATATATATATATATATAATATGTATGTGTGACTCAAACAGAGGGACTCACCAAAGAACTAAAATCTTTCGTTTCAGCTTCTGCCTTCTTCAGTTAGTACAGAACCGTCCAGATATACAACTATTTTTAAACATTCATTTCTCGAAAACTGCTGAACGGATTCACACCAGATCAATAAAAAGCACACTCTGCAGACCAAAATCTAGCTTCCTGCCAAATTTGGTAGTAGTTTGTGTGGCAGCGCTTATTAAGGAAGTCTATGGAAAATGTATTGTGGATTTTGTGTTTTCGGACCACCCTTTTTTCTTAACCCCGCTTTACAAATCACCCCAACTTCCATGCACAAACAAGGCAAAAAAGAGCACTTTTTTTTAGAAAGTTTAGTGGAGATTCGCCAAAAACTGCTAAATTTATTAGCAACACAAAAAATGCATTTCCTATGGAAAAGCTAACAAAGGCAACTGCCACTGGGATTATATATATATATAGATAGTTTTGATATATTCAGACATTTATATATATATATATGTTTGAAAGGTATCCATATATATGTGTGTGTGTATGTGTGTATTTGGAAGGCATTAGTATTGGTATAGATAGATAGATAGATAGATAGATTCCATTATAAATTTTAAACATTTTAAAAAATCTAACAAAACATTATTTACTATATATATATATTTTTTTTTCAGGTGTCTTATAGTTAGAAATTAGCATTTAAAAAACCTTAGAAGTTCACTGAAAAAACCATAGGTTTCATTGATGTTATAGTTAGTTGGACATTTTACTCGTACAAAACCAGAGAAATTCCGCCGTTATAGTTAGGTCAGCTAACTATAACTCTCGCCCCCACAATGCACTGCTGATGACATCACATATTACAACATTGATGATAGCGGCGGAATTTCTCTGTTTTTGTTCGATTGAAATGTCCAACTAACTATAACGTCAATGAAAGCTATGGTTTTTTCAGTGAATTTTGAAGGTTTTTTAAATGCTAATTTCTAACTATAACATGCCTGAAACCTTTGTTTTTTTCAGTGAATGTCATTGGTTTTTATATGCTAATTTCTAACTATAACATACAGTCGCATGTCCAGAGTGGTGGAGAAAGGTGAGTGTGGCCTCAGAAACACCTCTTAGCAATCCCACCGCGTGGGATGTACTGGAGGTAACAGGAGGAGTAGTTAGCCCCCAACGTTAACCTTGGGGGCCAATTATCCCTTTTATTACCACCAGTAAGTCCCACACAGCAGGATTGCTAACTTCTTATATCAGGCCCGACCCCTCCCTTCACCACTGTGCAAACATGACCCCTAGCACGTTGTACATTGGGGGATTAAGTCCCCTTGAATCCTGAGGGTCCCTGAGGGCCAACTAGCCCATCAGGTACCTCCAGTAAGCGCCACAGAGCTGCTTTGCAGTGAGGTGATTCAAGGCCATGCCCCATTTTACACCTCTCTGCAATGCAGCTCTGTGGCGCTTACTGGAGGTACCTGGTGGGCTAGTTGGACCCAAGGGACCCTCAGGACTCAAGGGGACTTAATCCCCCAACTTAAATCGCACCAGAGGGCCAGTTTGCACAGTGGTGAAGGGAGGGGATGGGGCCTGATGTGACAAGTGTGCAAACTTGCCCCATGGCGCGTTTTAAGTTGGGGGATTACGTCCCCTTGAATCCTGAGGGTCCCTGGGGTCCAACTAGCCTACCAGGTACCTCCAGTAAGTGCCACAGAGCTGTGTTGCAGAGAATTGGTCCAAAGCCACGCCCCTTTTTACACCTCTCTGCAACGCAGCTCTGTTGTGCTTACTGAAGGTACCTGGTGGGCTAGTTGGCCCCCAGGAGTGCGTTTACACACTTGTCACATCAGTCCCGCTCCTTGCCTTCACCACTGTGCAAATGTGCCTCGTGGCTCATTTTAAGTTGGGACATTAAGTCCCCTTGAATCCTGAGGGTCCCTGGGGTCCAACTACCCTGCCCCCTTATCTTGGTTTTTTATGTTTTTTACACTGTTTCCTTGTGACTCGGTTCTACCGAGTCACAAGATGGCTGCCAACACTTCCTGGTTTGGAGTGTTGACAGCCAATCACAGTGAAGCTCCTGCTCGGGAGGGTTCTCAAACCCACTGTGGCCATAGATATAGAAAATCTTTCTTTTTCTAATTTCTCAGGAACTACTGAACGGATTTACACCATTTAACAACAAGCATTGGCATAGCCAATAGGTCTCGCCTTTGGGACCTTATAAGTTTTTAGCCATGCAACACATTATCCTGGGTGCTACAACATCTATCAACATCAGAACACTAGGCAAAAGTTTAGAATGGTGACCCCCCGTCAAACACACACATGACCTTAGTCGTGCCATTTGCAGCTCACGTCAGATATGGCTCAAAGTTTTTAGGCAGTCACAGGTGGCTGTGAATAATAGTGTTAATAAGTGAGATGGGTTCACACACACGTGATTTGGAGCAGCAAGTGGGCGTCACAGGTTGAAGCCTTAGGTGTGATGACTGTCTGCTGCAGCGCCAAGGCTGCACACCTACACACACATGAATCAGTGCCGACAGCACCGAGCCTTTTGCACTGACCACTGCCTCCCTTTCAGCTCACAGACCACACCAAATGCCAGCCTCAGTTGTATTTACGAGCCATGTTGGTAAACACTGATTAAAAGCAGCCAGGTCTAAAATACACTGCTAGTTTAGACAAACCCAGACGAGTTTCCATTAATGTAGTAGGCCTTTGTGCAAAGTTCATGGACCCCAAACTCTGCTTTTTGTGTTCACAAAGTAGAATGCCTCCGTTATAAAGTGCCGAAATGTCACAATCTCTTTAAACCTCCTCCATAAAATATTGCATACTCCCAATGACTTTCCGCTTTCTCCCGTCATTCAGTTCCCCCTGGTGGTTTTCTCAAATCCTTAGTGCGTTATAGGATTCGTAGCCGTGCCCTTATATAACTTTCTTGAATCAAAGCACAACGTTGTCTGGGGTTGGTGGGGGTTCGAACAGGGCCGGACTGGCTACCGGGCAGTTAGGAATGCTGCTGAGCTGGGGGTTGATTTCGTTAATGGGGACCTGCGTGAGCTAAACGAAATTCGTTTTGCTTTCAGTATTTCGCAGCACACGCAGGTCTCCATGGACGAAATCAGCCTCCACTGCAGTAATATCAGGCAGCAGCTCGGCAGCATTCCAAACTGCCCGGTAGCCAGTCCGGCCCTGGGTTCGAAGATAAAATGGCATCACAGTTGTTATAATTCCTACATTATCAGCTGTCTGCAGTCCCCTTTGAGCCTTTTTTAACAGTCAAGCAGAGAGGCAAGAACAGTCAAGACGGGCTACGCAAGCTGTAACTGGTGTTACTTGCAGGCACTATACAAAAGTCCTAAATAAATAAATATGGACATTCTACTGGGCATCAATGACAATGGAAAGTAATTTGTTACTCTGGAATCGATACATCAAATACTACAGAAATGTAAAAGTACCCCAATACCTCTCCTGCTGGGCTGGAGCTTAAATGTAAGTTCAACGGAACAGAACCACCCCCCGGTGCTGTCTACTTCTTACGACTTTCCTTCATAAAAGTCTTTCCTCAGAGGGACTGCCAGAATGAAAACGGTTCCATGACGTCAGGAGAGGTGACTCGCCGGATGTTCACCCTTCCGAAAGGAGGCTATCTTTTAAAGGCAATACCTCCAGTTTAGTTCTGGACAATAAACTGACAGAAGGATGTGCGTTAATTTTTTAGAGTTGTATCTCTAGAGCAATGATAATTAGTACCCTGGTTTCTTGATACATACAATTGTTATAATTGCAATGTAACCCATTTTTAAACAAACTACCTGATCTTTGCGTGTGTTGTCTTCTTGAGGAAATTATACTATATAATCTCCTAAACGTAAACATTACCTGCATGTTTTCTCTTTTGGTGTGGGAAAATGCTTTTAATTTTTAAAATGAGCACGGTTCTTTCGCCTGTTAAAAGAATTGAATCTCAGTTACATTCACCGAAAATATATTCCACTCCAAGATGGCTGTCTCACACACAAACCAGTCAATGTAAAATATCGTGCTTGCTCCTTACGAGGAATGTAACTTGCCAGTGGTATCTTTTCGCTATGAAACAGTTATGAATGGCTAATGGTCGCTAAATTTCGTAATGCACAATGACAGATGAATGTAAACTCTTTGCCAGATCTCCACAACCCGCCCCATTTCCCCATAACTCTTCCATCTTGCCTGGTGTGGTAATGCATGTATATTAGAATGAAGAAGTCATATTGTCTCATATGTAGCAGGCAGGGCACAAGTCCTTAAAAACAAGCTGCAGCATGTAAAAGATACAGGCCAGCCTGGGCCGAAGGCTGCAGCACAAGTGCGTCTATTCATGGCAGTGACCACTAGATGGCAGTGAGTTAAAGGGAAATCCACCACATTAAAAAACAGTCAGTCTTCACTTTTCAAGCACTGCACTGGTGCTTGTGGCACGCCGCTGCTCGCTCCCGCAAGGTGAATGCCGCCACAAGCACGAGTACAGTGCTTGAAAAGTGAAGACCGATGGCTAAAGGCCCTCCTAGAGCAGCGCATGCACGCTGCCTAGGCGAGACCTAAAACGGGCTCTTTCTGAACCAAGGGCTACCTTTTTGCCAAATTTGGTGTAATTCCGTTCAGCAGTTCGGGCTGTAGCTTTGTCTAAAGTTTCCTATGGAAAATAACGGGGAAAACGCGTTTTGGGACCCCCCCTCTTTTCTCGGCCCCCACTTGTCGAATTACCTCGAAACTTTCAAGACAGGAGCTGACCAGAGCGGGCCACTAGTTTTGAAAATTTCGCAAAGATTCGTCAACCGGCGCCAAAGTTATTGGGAAAATAAAAAACGCTTTTCCTATGGAAACTAGGACCTAACTATAACTATAAAATAAAAAATACAAATAATATATATATATATATATATACATCAGATGTAGTGAGCAAGTCGGACCTGTCCTCCGAAACGCGTCTGATCGTCTTTCTTGCCAATAAACACCCTTGATTACGAATCCCACGGAGTCGGCGCCTGCTTTTGGAAAATTTGAACACAGGATTGGGTTCATATATATACATATATATATATATATATATATATATACATATATATATATATATATATATACACACACACACACACACACATACATACATAAATGTATAAACGTAAAAATCACACTTATATACCTGTGTATGTATATAAATAATACAGAGTTAATGGATGCTAAGTAAATGAACTCCTCATGTAAAGGTACTATCAATTCACTTACCATGATATAATGACTCCTAATATAATATCATGTTATGTAATCGCTGATATGCGGTCACTTTAACAGCCAAAATTACAAGGCCCCGATGAGCCCTTTCTAGGACCGGAACAAGTCACAGACGGCGCTGCCCCTGAGGCTGTCCAGGTTTCAGCGGGATCCCTGAAAGCTTTGAACGGCCGAGATTTTATCACTGTCACAGGAACTATTTTATTGTAGGAACATGGGAGTTAGGGATTACCTTTCAACTCAAGTCATATGGAAAGATTGAGCCAGCTAGAAAATGTAATTGTCCTATAAAGCTTTTAGAGAACCACTAGAAACATGCAGTTGTCTAACATAGAGGACCGTGCAACATTAAGTCTCATTTTTGTCCAGCCTCTTATTACCCCAGAAACTCTCAAATTCAGCATCATAGATCCTGTTCCCCCTCTTTTTCTGGAACATCTTTAGACGAATTACAAGCTGCATTTGCAAGCCTTTTTATTCATGTCTTTTTTAATCCTTTTCAGCTGTGGTCAACTACTGTTTCTGTGCACAATAGTTTTGCAACATCTGACTGTGTGGAAAAAATGGGAACTCCTCAAATATATGCATAGCACATCCGCTTTCGAAACAGCGAAAAAAAGACAGCCTGTTTTAACTGGCTATTTCTCACTGAATGAAAATTTTCCTAGCTAACGTAACGGAAAGTTTCAATTCTATTAAGGACTAGGAGGCGAGGATTATGCAGTCCTTTCTTCTCTTTATTATAATAGCAATTCAAAGAAAAACCAATCAACACATATTAACTGAACCACAACTCCCATGAGCACATGGGGCACAGTGTCCATAGTAACCACCAGCCAATGATGCTGCCGTCCATTGTATAATTAGCCGTGACGTCCCTTCCTCTTCCTCTTCTTCTCTGTGAGGAAAGAGCCCCAGGAACGCTCCTCAATCCTTCTGGTCTTGTCCTAAACCAAACGAGATAACCGTTATCCAGCTCTTCTTTCAAGAAAGCAAAGAGAGGCAGTATACAGCATTCACGAGAATCAGCACAACTAGCAACCTGATCATTTTAGAATCCTAGAATATGTATACACTTCATTATTCTGTTCCAACCCATCTCATTGCACTAGCATAGCATTGAAATAAATCGTAAATCATTACTTACTGAAGTACGAAAGTATACAGGTGGGTCGAGACCAGCAAGTCTCGGGAGGGATAATCCTCGCCTCCTAGTCCTTAATAGAATTGAAACTTTCCGTTACGTTAGCTAGGAAATTTTTCATTCTATGTCAGGACGGAGGCGAGGATTATGCAGTTTCAAAGCGTATCCACCACCAGTTCTGCCGCGCCATAGATGGGCTTGAAGTAAAACTTTTTGAATGTGGACTCCGAGGACTTATCCGCCGCTGCCATAATATCCTCCAGTCTACCTCCCACCTGAATGGCTTTAGAGGCCATTGCTCCTCTTGTGGAGTGTGCACCAAATCTGGTTACATCCACCCCCGCTTCAGCCATGATCCAACGGACCCACCTAGCGATGGATGGAGCCGCAACCGCCTTAAACGGCTTCTGCAAAGCGATGAGAAGCTGCCGTTCCCCTGGAGGGCGGTATTCCGCCGTCATGTCCTCATACGCCCTGAGGCAGCGCACTACACACAGTTTCGGTTGATCCGGAAACATCGGGTAGGACACCAATCTGATATTAGTCTTGGTCCTTCTAGCAACCGTGAAAGGCACTCCTTCCGGAGTGAACATACGTGCCGTGATATCCAGTGCTCGCACATCGGAAACGCGTTTGCACGAAACCAGACAAAGCAAGATCGCCAACTTAGACGACAATTCCTTCCTGTTCAGATACTGGTTATCACGCCAGGAGCAAAGGAAGCGCAGGATGATGTTGACATCCCAGAGATTTTTATATCTGGGTTCCGGGGGTTTGGAAAGTCTGACACCCTTCATGAGTTTGCAAACCCAAGGGTGTTCACCCGCCAGTTTGCCGTCGATGTGGGCATGCCCCGCTGAAATGGCGGATCTGAAAGAGTTGATAGATCGATAGGCCAAACCCGATTGGGCCAATTCAGCCCGAAAATTTAGAATGTGGGTAACGTCCGCCCCCACGGGATCGGCGTGTCTTCCCAGACACCAACGACGCCACCGCTGCCAAGCCGATCGGTACCACTTGACAGTACCGGGAGCCCAGGCTCTGCTGATGAGTTCTTCAGCGTCCGCCGAAAGGCGTCCGTCTTGCCAACGTCCCCTGAAATACTCCACGCCATGAGGTCCAAGGTCCCCTGAAGAACCAGCGGGTGCCCCTCTCCCAGGGGTCCCGAAAGCAATGAAGGGAACAAGGGCAGTCGTATCGGACAATCCCACGACAGTTCTAGTAGTGGGGGAAACCAGGCCTGAGCCCGCCAGAAGGGGGTAACTAGGACCAGCGATGCTTGCTGTCGGCGAACTTGCGCCGCTACTCGAGGAATCATTAGAAAGGGAGGGAACGCGTAAGCCTGTTCCAGCGACCAGTTCTGTAAAAATGCATCGACCGCCGTCACCTCCGGGTCCGGCCTCCAGCTCACGAACCTCCGGAGTTGACGGTTGAGCCGGGAAGCGAACAGATCCACCGAGAACGGTCCCCAACTGAGCATCAAAGCCTGGAAGACCGCAGGGTGCAGTCGCCAGTCACTGAAATCTTGGAAGTTCCTGGAATGCCAGTCCGCGATCGAGTTCTGAGTGCCCGGGAGATATTCCGCCGACACCGAAATCCGCTTCTCTAGGCAATAGTGCCAGAAGTCTTTCGCCAGGTTTGCCAGGGCCCGGGACCGAGGTCCCCCCTGGCGATTGATATACTGCACCGCCGACACGTTGTCCATGCGTAGCAGGATGCAACACGACACCTGGTTCTGGGTCAGAGACTTCACCGCAAAGGAGCCCGTCAGGAGCTCCAGGCAATTGATGTGAAGCTGGGGCTCTTCCTCCGACCAGCGGCCCCCCATCGTGATGTCACCGCAATGAGCTCCCCAGCCCGCTCTGCTGGCATCTGATTCGATGATCAGGTCCGGGCTGGATCCGAAGATCGCTCTCCCGTTCCACGCACTCATGTGCTCTATCCACCAACGCAACTCCATCCTCCTTCCCTCTGTGAGAGAAATGAGTTCGGAGTAAGTGAGTCCTTTCCGGAGATGTTGTGCATTCAGTCGTTGAAGGGCCCTGTAGTGCAATGGTCCCGGAAAAATCGCCTGAATCGAGGATGAGAGGAGACCCACGATTCGTGCCAGGTGCCGAAGGGAGATTCTGTCCTTCCGAAGGGTCTGGGAGAGTTCCTTGACAATCTTGGTCACCTTCTGCTGCGGGAGGCTGAGGCAAGCAGATTCCGAATCTATGAAGAACCCCAGAAAAGTCATCTGTCTCCTCGGAAGAAGCTCGGACTTCCGAGCATTCACCACAAACCCCAGGTCCTGGAGCAGAGCAATAGTCATGGTCAAATTGGAACGAAGCCGATCCGGCGACTGATCCATGATCAGGATGTCGTCGAGATAAATGATCATCCGACCTCCCCTCTCGCGTAGTGACTCCACCACTGGCCGCAGGAGCTTCGTAAAGCACCATGGGGCCGACGAGAGGCCGAAGGGGAGTGCTTGAAATTCGAAGACCTCCCCGTTCCATAAGAACTGCAGAAAGCGCCTGTGAGGCAGAAAGATCGGCACCGTGAGGTACGCGTCCTTCAAGTCCAGGCGAACCATCCAATCCCCCTGGAGGAGAATGTCGCGTAACAGATGGATTCCCTCCATCTTGAAATGGCGGTAGACCAGCCATTCGTTGAAGTCTCTTAAGTTGATGACCGGGCGAAACCCTTTGTCCTTTTTCTGGACTAGGAAAATATTGCTCAGGAAACCCGAAGGCTGAAGGCTTGTTCTGCGGATCGCTCCTTTCCTGAGGAGTTCCGACACCTCGGTGTCGATCAGCATCCTGTCGTCTGTAGAAAAAACCAAGGGGCGAGGGCGAACCCTCTGACGGGGAGTGCCATAGAACTCTATCCGGAAGCCCCTGACCATCTGGAGCACCCAAGTGTCTGAGGAGATTTTGCACCAGTTGTGGAGATGATCCCGTAACCTCCCCCCCAGAACGGATGGGGAAAAAAGGGTAACACTCACCGGATGGGCCTCCCGGTGTGTTGGCACCACCGTGATATCCTCTGCCGCGCCCTTTGCCGGCGCCTCGACTAGGGTAGAAGTTCCCCTGGCGACCGTCATTCCAGCCGCTGTTACGGCGCTGCTGGTTCTTGTTATTAGGGCCTTGCTGGAATTAGCGGCCGGAGGAGCGACCCCGTCCTCTTCCAGCCCCTGCAAAAACCCGTCCAGGAAAAATCTTCTTGATGGACGACTGTGCTCTGTCTAAAGCAGAGAAGGTAGTGACGAACTTATTTAACTCCTTAATAAAGGGTTCGCCAAACAGCTTGCCTTGTGCAATAGGCCCTGCCTCCGAAGTGGCCAAATCTCCGAGTTTAGGATCTATCTTACGTAGGAGGGATCTCCTCCACTCTGCCGCCAATGTGCAGTTTGCGTTGCCCAGGAAGCATAGGGCTCGCTGTGCCCAACCTGCCACGACCTCCGTGGACATCGCCGTCCCCGATTCTTTGGCCCTCTCGGCTAAGTGGATAATCTGAGTCATGGGGCCCACGGCGTCCAGGAGCTTATCCTGGCAGTTGCGCCAGGATCGATCTATGCCTTTACTAGGGTCCTTCATAAACTTAGCGAAGAACGCATAGAGCTTCTCATCGATGTCTGGTGTGGCCGCCACTCTGCCCTCCAGCTTCGGGCGAGGGCACTCACCCCGCATGCGGGTTCTAACTTCTTTTTCTAGGGGTTGGCGCACCTTACCCGCCACGTAAGCTGAAACCTTGGGGTCAGGGATCCATTCCGACGATCTCGGGTGGTAGATTTTTGTCGGATCGAACATGTCGGGGGTCTTGTCGTCCCCTTTCATAGATCCCGAAGAATGAGACTCCGGGCGCCAGGGTCGCCCTGTGTACTCATCCTCATCCTCCGAGGAGACATCGTCCTCGGTAACACCCTCTCCCTCCACGGGGAAACCATCCTCCTGGTCAGAGTCCGGGGCGACCTCATCGCCATCGTCTCCGGGGTAGAATCCCTCCCGGCAGGGTATGTTCTTAAGCGTTCGCGCACTCTTGCGGAAGGAGTCCCTCAAACGATCGAACTCCCCCAGGTGCCCCGCGTGACGCTTTGCTGACTTTTTCCCTCCTCCCTGCACACCTTTGGATCCGCGGTCAGCAGGCACTGCGTTACCAAACACCCTGGGGATGCTTTGGGTGAGGGCATCCACTCTCTCCTGCAGAGGTGCCAGTACCGTGTCCAGTGCCTGTGAAAGCGCGCGACCAACCGCCGGTGGCAGGGGTTGGGTGCAGCATAGCTCCTCCGCCTCCTGTATGGGGGGTTTGACTGCCCAGCAGACTGCATTTGATGAGGGTGTGAGCACTGAACACCCTAAAATTAATTTCCAAAAAGGTAGCCCCCTCGCCGGTGCTCTGACAGCTCCGCTGTCAAAACTGAGAGCGGTAACTGTAAACCGCCACTAGATGGCGCTGCGCACACTGTGCGATTGAAATACACCGAGCCGGTGTCAGAGCGAGGGTTGGTGAGGCCGGTAACACCCTGCCTCAGCGCGCCGCCCCAGAGAACAAGAACCGCGAGCGCAGCCTTGTTCTGAACGGTGGTGCCCCACAGAGCCGAGGGAGCGCGAAGACGCGTTCCACACGGTGCGCGTTAAAGCGGCAGAGATGGCGCAAGCAGCGCCTGTCGCGCGTCGAGCTGCCGAAGCCTGAAATAGAGAAAAAGCGCACTACAGAGCAAGCGCTATTGCACAGGCAAATAAATCACAGAAATCACTATTATCACTACAAAACGTCAGAAAAGGTAAAAAGGGGGGACTTATCTGATGGGCAGAGAAGAAAGAGGAAGAGGAAGGGACGTCACGGCTAATTATACAATGGACGGCAGCATCATTGGCTGGTGGTTACTATGGACACTGTGCCCCATGTGCTCATGGGAGTTGTGGTTCAGTTAATATGTGCTGATTGGTTTTTCTTTGAATTGCTATTATAATAAAGAGAAGAAAGGACTGCATAATCCTCGCCTCCGTCCTGACATAGAATTCGATTCAAATATTTATTTGCACGAGTGCATACATTCAGAAACTTCGCATTAGCTTTTTTCTTCCTATAATGGTTAAAATAAAGAAGCTGGAGCCAGTCCTATGACCTATCTGTCTTTTAGCATTCACAACTAGAGTGATGGTGAATGTCAGCAACGGTTGTTAACGGCAGGCTGGGAATTGAAGATGTGGCTTCCTTAACTCGGTGATTATTTTACCATCAAGAGCTCATAACTGTGATTCTAAATGACTCACAAGCTACTGTTGAGCAAACAATCCCCCTGCTTTGGAAGCGGAGAAAGCTGAGGCATACCTTGCACGCAGGGAGGGCGCAAAAAGAGGAGAGTTAAGTCAGATGGATGCAAACATGATCATATACATTCAGGTACAAATTGGTGCATGTTAGCACAAAATGTCTACTGTTTTGCGATGTCTTTGCATAGGTGGTATATTGATTAGAGCAAGGAGTACTGTGTTTTATCAGGCAAATGCTAATTGAAAAATTAATAGATGTATACAAGATACGTCATAAAAATTAAAGTGAATAGGAGAAAAACATGAAATAAGGAAAACAACTCTTTATCTGCGTGCCAGTCTCAGTATAGAATACCATGCACTGATTATCCTCTGACAAAATGTTCTAAATATTGTTTTCAAAAATGTCACCTCGTTCTAATAATAAAGTCAATACTATACAATCTAAACCTAATGAAACACTGTGTTAATACATGATATTCAACCCTTTTTAATAATAAAGTCAATAATATACAATCTAAACCTAACGAAACACCGTGTTAATACATGATATTAAACCTTTTTTAATAATAAAGTCAATAACATACAATCTAAACCTAACAAAACACCGTGTTGATACAGGATAGTCGATCCTTTTTAATAATAAAGTCAATAATATACAATCTAAACCTAAGAAAACACCGTGTTAACATGGTATTCAACCCTTTTTAATAATAAAGTCAATAATATACAATCTAAACCTAACGAAACACCATGTTAATACATGATATTAAGGGCACTATATCCCGGATTTCAAGTGGCCTGGGAATTTATGTAATTTTGGTCGCACTGATAAAACCCAACACCACTGAGTCTGAATTTATTGGGTGTGATAAATAGCACCCAATTTCGAGTTTCTGGAAATAACTTGTGAATATTGGTACTTACCGCACCAAAATCCACTTGTTATGGTACAAACGGGTCATTTTTCCCTCAATAAATATCGTCAGATTTGACCTGTCGATATTTATCACAAAACTTATTGCACTATGTACAATAACAGGAGTTAATGCACATATCCAAAGTAACTTGGCCACTAGGGCCTATATTTATGGCTGATGATATCTTTGTCCACAATATTCTTACATTGCAAACTACAGTCTTTTAATTAATGAAGGATTCTTTGGTTACAGGATGAAATGACCAGCGCTCTAGCTACTATGAGAGTGGACTATGATCAGGTGAAAATCAAAGACTTGACCGTCTCCGCAAACCGCCTGCTCAACAAGCGCCGCAAGAAACAGGCAGACGGTTCCTCAGGCTCCTCAGGCAGCAGCAGCAGCCAGTCCGAGAAAGGAAATGAAACCGGAAGAAGGCCCTCTGGAGGGTGCAACAATCAATGAGAGAAATGTGTAGCTGTTGGAATGAAGCCCGCCACTTCAAAGCTTCATCAGGATAGGAGACCGCGCTCTGCATCGCAAGAGCCAAGCAGCAGAGCTCCTCAAATGGCACACTAGCAGCTTTGGTCAAACTCCTGAGAGCCTTTTAGAGCAAAGTTAATTGGATTGTGAGTGATGCTTATTTTATTTTAATTTGTTTTGCTTTGTGTTGGCTCTGAGAACTCTTCGGAGTATGGAAGGAGATTTAAGTGGATCTTTTATTCCTGTCAGCACCCAGGATCAGGGTGCTCAACAGCAAGACTATGATTGATAAGCTGAAACAATGATGAGCAAAACTGCTTTTGCGCCTGTGAGCTGCTAGGATGAAGCTCGACCGTGGGTTCGATCTTTCAGGCCCAGCAATGCTCAAGTTAATGATCTCAGGAACTGCGATTCTCATCACCGATGTCATGTATGGTGTGATTTTATTGACCTAGTAATCATTTTCCATTTCTTTTTAGTGTTCTTGACATTTAATACTTTAGTTTTCAGATGTAAAAGATCAGAACCTTGCATGATTTCCAGGAGGTACCTGGCGTGATTTCTCCAAGACTGTAGACCAAAGAGTGAGGTTACCAGCGGCATGCCTGTGAATCTTTCCGGACTGATTCCTGGCTGTGATTTTGTGCAGCTCTCGCATTCTCTCCAAAAACTAGATTTTTCCATTTGTGTATGTTGCTGGTGCTCTAGATACATTATCAAGTATGGTCAAGAAAATACCTCTTATGACACCAATGAACAAGATGTACATCCTCAACAAACCACTAGATTTGCAGTACAGTCTCCCCGAGGGAGAACAATTTTGGGAGGAAAGACTACCAAACGATTCCACATGCTCTCAGGATTTTTAGACTGCTTGATGGCTTGATAACTCTGCGTATACAGTACTGGCCTTCGCTATTACCATATATTGTCTCTAACAAAATGAACTTCTCATTTATCATGTGTTCCAGTACCACAAATGCTGCAAAACACTACCTTACCCTTACAACGATCGCGCCAAGGATCAGAAATAGAATATTGCACTTTTTGGTTTACACTGTAAAGAGTGCCTGTACATATGCAGAACTTGGAACATGAGAGAGGGTAGGACCTACAGCCTCCATTTTTAAAAGTGGAATACCAGCACTGTTGTGCAAAAGCGCTTAAAAGCATAATTTTTATTATGTGAATTAACTATGAACAGGCACACTTTTATTGACAAGTTTTCTCAGTATTCGCCATCATATTTTTAGGAATATTGTTGAGGTCTTAAAGGTTGATGAACTGAGTTGAACTCTACTTAAAAAACGGAACTCCACAGAACATTAATGTATTATAGATGCATCAGTAAGTGTGTCTAAACGTAGGCAATGGAAGATGGATAAAGGAATCACAATTGGACAGGATAGTCTGAATATAGTATATTCCGAATAAAGATCATCCAAAGAGTTAAATCGGCAAAACAGAGTGGAGTAGCTAATTGATAATCATTTGATTAAGTGAGTCAGTGGAAGAGGATATGTGGCAGAGTTAAAACCAGTATTTTTAAAGAGGAGAAAAGGTATGAATGAAAAAGCATCGAGTAGATCAGAAGTAAGTCTTTGGTGCTATTCAGTTTTCCACAATGGTACTATTTTCTTGCCCACTTTGGTATGTTTACTATTAATTTGTAAAGCTACTGACATGTTCCATTGTTTTTGCAGTGTACCTGAAATGTTTGTAGCAATGCTGAGGATTAAACATAATTGGACACGACTCGCGTCTCTCAATTAAATAAATGTTTACTTATAATTGCCCATGTATTAAGTGTGGATAAAGAATGAACTCTCACGGCCTAATGAATTATTTTGATGTACCACCCTATGTGGCCAAGGGTATGCCCAGACGTGGGTCCCTTGATAACTGGGCCACTGGAACCAAGCTACACCCAACCAAAAAGCCCCAATCAGGGTGTAACTGGTCTTGGGTTGCTTGTATTCCAGTTCGGAGAGGGCTTGATAGGCAGTTCGGGCTGGACTATTGGAGCAGTGTCAAGACTGATTTACATATAGCTGGCTCTAATCTGAAGTGGCAAGGTGTGCAAAAGAATGATGGGTTGAAATACTACCCAGAGTGATCGCCAAAGGTTAGACTTATTGCAAGCATCCTCCCATCGCCTTTTGTCTGTTCTATGAATTATTTCATCTTAGAAATAACAATGAGCGAATAGACCTAAATATGGAACTCTCCAGCACCCAAGTTGTGTATTTTCCAGAGGAGCTTGGACAGAATAAATGGGCATTATGATGGCATTATTGTTTCATACTTTTGAAAGATGTTCAGCCAATAGAAATGCACTGTATGCTGAGCTTTCAATTAGACTGGTGAGAAGTATCCCTTTACTTCAGGATATAGATACATTAGTGAGGTCAGCGTTTGCAGCCGTAGACAGACACAAAAAGATCTGTTCTTGGTAGTCTTAAATGAGTTCCAGCAAAGTTTTGGATGTGCTTCAAGGTGATCCTCATGGCCCAGACAGCAATGAATCCTCTTAGGCTAAGATATCTGCTCCTTTCCTGATAAGGGGCCAGATGTAGATAATCAGCATTTACTGATTCTAAAATACAGAATTATACCGATTCAGTATTTTAGAATCGGTAAATGCTATGTAGGTATCCAATCGGTAAATGTTACAGAATCTGTAAAATTCGGTATTCCCCATTCATTCCTATGGGCCTTAAGGCCCATAGGAATGAATGGGAATTACAGAATCGGTAAATACCGATTCGGTAAAAGGGGGGAAACATTGAAGGGTGGCAGGGTGTCACCTTGACACCCTGTTGCACCCATGAATTGTGTATCGGTGCACATGTGGCACACATACATGCCCTAGGGGCATGTATGTCTGCCACATGGCACTGTTATTATTTGCATAAATTTGCATTTTTTAGGATTTTCGAAATTTACCACCAACTTGTAGTTGGTGGTAAATAACAAATCCTAAAATGGGAAAATCACTCATTTGAGTGCTCCCTACATATCAGGATTCGGTAATTTACCAAATCGGTATTTAAGAATTCCGTAATTTACAGGTTCCTTAAATTACGGATTCGGTAAATTACCGAATCCTTAATTTAAGCCCCTACATATGAAAAGCCTAATTCCGGTCGGTAACGGCCGAAATTCTTTAATTTCGGCCGCTACCGACCGGAATTAGGCTTCCTACATCTGGCCCAAGATGTTGGCACATAAGCTCACAGATTCTCATTCTGCTACAAATCTCCAGGTAATTTGGCCAGGATGTGAACCATCTTCATGCAGCGCTCACAAATCAAGGTGTCTTTCTCATGCTGTTTGAATGTCTCCATGCCTGGAATGCTTTGATGAGCTTTGCAGTACTGTGTGATCTGACCTTTTTCCCCAAAAATATATATTCTGTTAGTGTGCTTACTCTCTCCGAGCTGTCTTTTAGCACTGTATTTTATTTCTAAAATGTGATGACTTACCCTTCAACTGATCGCAATCAAACTTAAAATAAAATAAAATGTTGTTGGTGGATAGGTCCAAAAGTGGTAAACCACATGCAATTTTTGTTGTCCCCACAACCAACTAAATTGTTACTAAGATATGACAAACAACAACCATAATTCAGAAATGCTGGGAAACGTAGGGCCTTATTTTGAGTTTGGCAGTCCAATGGACTGCCAAACCCACAGTGTTCTGACTGCCCAAAAAACAAGTTGGCCCATCGTACATCCATGGGACCGCTGCTACCGCCAGGGATCCTCGTTCCCTGGCAGTCTTGCAGCGGTCTGAGTCCCCTAATATGCTGGTGGTGCCTCTGCGGCACCACAAAGCATACTATGAGTTTCCTCACTGCCACGGTTTTCATGGCAGTGAGCCCACCATGAAAGGTGTCATGGTGAGGAAAGAAAGGGGCCCCTACAGGGTGCCCTGTAGCCTCCGAGCCACAGAATGCATGCAGGTTGCACTTGTGTCCCCCATGTATGCATGCACCCTCTATTCTTGCAGGGCATGGACTTGACAGTCTATGCTCTGCAGGAACATGCTATGGCGTTCCTATTACAGTGCCTTGCTAAGGCTCACTTTTAAGCATTAGTACAGCACTGCCATGGGGCAGCCACTGCCATGGGCCAGCTCAACCTGGATTCCAGTCAAAATCTGGTGGGTGGTCTCAATATGGCTTTGGCAGTGTGGCGGCCCACTGCCACACCGCCAAACTCATAATAGGCCCCTAGTGAATACAACCTAAACATAAATATGCAGCAATTGATATTGGGTCAGAAGAATAAATACGTTTGAGATTAACATGTTTTTAACATCTGTAGAAACCTGTTGAAAGTAGGAACATTAGAAAGTGTTTCCACAATTTAGGGATAAGCATAGTGTACCCGTGTACCCATCAGCTCCTATCCACTAACCCGTCTCTCTGACATGTCAAAAACTACTTTGGCGTCAAGTGCAACATCTCAACAGGTTGGCTTTTTGTAATCTTCCTATTCAAGCATTCATGGGTCCTATAGTGTATGCGGACCTGGAGCTTTGCTGTTACAGGGAACCCTTACAGTCCATTCAAAAATGCAGTACTCCATTTAGATGGGCAATTCTCCAATAATCCTCAGATACATTTTTGCAGATTTCGTCAACTTTAATAATAAATGGAGTAAAATCAGCATGAGGGGCATTTACATAATCAAAATGGATATTGACAGTGCCATCTGTCATCACTGTATGGCATTCCTCGGTATGAATGGGAGTCTTTTCCAGAGATGAACTGTTTGTTTCCCCGTTGGTGCCATCTTGGCCATCTACCCATCCAATTAAACTATCAAATTATTGACCTCATTTTTAACAAACTCTCTTCAAGGGATAGATGGAGAGAAGATGTCTACTTGCCTTTTTACCAAGTGTTTGGAGCTCATCACTAAAATGCCAGTCTCAATCGTCTAGGACCAAACTTTTGTGATCAGCTTACAGCTCTGCGGCACTAGAACCTGCGCCATGAGAGGGGAGTTTATTTGCGAAAAAGCACAGGATGGTTCTCAAAGTTTTAGAAGAGAGGAGGAACCAGGCTGCTCTATATTTGATTATGGGGATGAGCATTGATAATTCCAACATGCGTAACACAGGTCTAGGTTTAGGGATCAAAAGTCTAATGTCAATTCAGGATAAATGGCGGGTGTTACCCATCCTTTGGATGAGTTGTCCGGTTCATAATGTAGACAAACAAGCATTTGCAATGCAATAGGTCTCGCATTTACGAGTTTTGTAAATGCGACACCGATTGCATTGCAAATGATTGCTTGTAAAAACACCCATGCAGCACTTTAACATTGTTGGCCACGTCCCTTTCTTTAGACAAGCCGTGTGTAAAGAAAGAGGTGGGGCCGCCATTAAAGTAAAAGCACGGTATGGGAACCTTTTACAAAAAAAGCATTTGTTTGTCAAGTTCAAGTTGACAAATACTTTTTTTGTAAAAGCGCCCCGTGCTGCCCTTTTACTTTAATGGCCGCTCCGCCCCTTTCCTTAGACTCAGCTCATTTAAGGTAAGGGGCGTGGCCACCTTTAAAGTGTAAGTGGGACATGGGGCAATTAAAAAAATCTTTTTTTTTAATAAAGAGTTAAAAAAAATAACACATGCGGCCGCATTTGGTGCAGCAAATAAAGCAAAGGCATGGCCACAACTATCAGCTTGGCATGCCATGCAATGTGAAAAAAATTATAATAAAGCATTACAAGAGAGCATGTCCTGCCTGCAACAGCAGGCATGTTAAAACCATGAAATGAAATATTGCATGGAGGCTGTAATTAAAGGATGTATGACGTTACAACGCATACTTTTACCACGCATACCTTTACAATGCGGTTTTTACATCGCAAACCTTTACAACGCATAGCGCTTAGAGGTGCTGGATAGTGGTAAGTATAATTTTCTATTCCAACTCCAGTCCCCGTGGACACTAGGGAAGGTGTTGGATAGAAAATTAAACGTATTCCCTATCCTAGAGCGCCCCCCAGCGCAATGCGTTGTAATGGTTTGCGTTGTAATGCCTGCGTTGTAATGGTAGTGCGTGGTAAAAGTTTCGTTGTAAACGTTGTTTACCGTAATTAAAGCCTCCAGAGTAACACCGCACGTAACAGGGGGTGTCGTCATGAGAAGTTACAAAATGAAGGCGGTACTAAGGCGGGACTAATAAGCCTTTTGACCAATGAACAGCCAAAGTTTACAGTGAACAATGATAAAAGCCAATGGAAAATATGATCGGAGAGTGGGCAGAGCTTCAAGTCCCTACCTCAATACAGCGTGCCTCGAAGAGCAGAGCATGTGCTGCCCAGGCTCAACCCTAAAAAGCAGAATGACAAGCAGACATCGCCAAGTAAGGTGGATGGAGCAGTTTGTGGCAGTAAGGCAGGCAATTCAATACATCTTTCTTTATTCAATTAAAAAAGAATCATAAAAGTACACAGTAAAAAGAGAACGCATTAAAAAAGCATCAATCTAAGACATTTTATAACCGCTTTTGAAAAAGAAGCAACAGCAAAGCAGACTTCCTCCCCCTTCAACAACTGCGCAAACTACAGGTCGGGTCCACATTGAGTGAAGTTAAATGCTTTCAACAGAGGGACTTACGGTCGTTTAGAATAAATACAATAAAACCTTCAAAAAAAGACAAAGTGCAAAAGTGTCTGATCTGAATGACCATTGCAGGGGGCCCGTACAGATACTGGTACAGTCATTTTGACCCAAAAAGGAAAACAAATGTGGGAACGTATGACCCCTATCCTGAATCGAGTAAGACAGGGCCTAGGTTCTTTTTAGACGCAGCAGAGCCCCAACTGTGTATTTTAACATTTCCTCTCTTCACCGTCTTTTTACATTTTGTCCAAAAACGATAAATTTCCATTCAACCTGTCAGCGTAACAGATAACACATGGATTATTATGAAGATCAACTGTACACATAGGAGTCATGATATTTTAAGTGCCTTATCACAAGTTAAACAGTCACTTATGATGAATCCATTAAAATGTACTTGTGGATTTAGCCATAACTATAACTGAAGTATAGTGGGGCAAGTTAAATAAAATCCTCGACAGATGAAAGTCTAAATTCCTTGGGGCATATCAAGCTAGAACCCATGGAGGGTGGACTCAAAAGACAGACTAGACCTCGATTCTCCTCCAGCTGCAAAACATGTGTGTTGGTATAGCCACAAACTCCAGCGCCTTACGGTGCTACTGGCACACATTGTCTTTTATATATTTTACATAAGGGAGAAAGAGACTCACTTCCAATAACTGAAGGTATGCTAAATAAGGCACCTACTGACTGAACACATTTTTGGCTCCTGATGGATACGTTATCGCTCCATGAATTTGAGGAATTAAGCTCAATCCTAAGGAATTAGGAAACATTCGTCAAATTATTGCCCTTGATATGGAGGGCTCACTGAGTGCCATAAAAAGGGATTTTGAAAAAAAATTGGTCGCCATCTCTAAATCAGCCATTTAGTCAGAGATTGCTCCTACCAATAGCTCCAGACTCCTCGGAGTGTGGGTCACGAAAACTGCGTCATCCGAGTATTGTAAAGCTGGAACCGGTGTCGATTTAATAATGGGCATGTCCAGGTCACATACTGTTAGTCACTTATTCAAATTTTTCAAGTATAGAATGAACAAGATGGGTGCTAAGACGCAGCCCTGCCACCCTCCACATTCTAGTTTAAAGAGGGCCGAGGGCTCACCTTCAGGGACAAAATGCACTCTAGCCTCCAGATTCATTGCTCGATCAGCAAGAAAATGCACCCGAGGTGCATCTAGACCCAAATACAAAAGGATTTGCCAAAGTTTTGAATGGTTGAATCGGTCGAAAGCACATGAGAGATCCATAAAAGCCAAGTACATGGGACAGTGTTTGGCTACAATATATTTGATAAGAATCAAATGAAAGTTCCAGCACTGCTACAAAGTACCTAGGCCCTCACAGAACCTGTAGTGGCATGTTTTAATAATGTCATTATTCTCCGCCCATTCTCCAACCCCATTAAACGAGACTCTACCAAAAATTGTTATGGCACAGTCAATGAGTGTTATTGGCTGGTAAAAATTGGTACAACAGTAAATGAAGACCAGAATCTCTGAATCCCATTTTGTAAAATGTAATAAAAAACTTTGGCAAGGAGGGGAGAGCATACATAAATATTACACCTATACAACTGCAAGGGAACCCCCCCCCCCCCCGCTCCCATCAGGCCCTGCTGCCTTGCCTGAAGGACTCTCTTGTAAGGCACGTATGACCATCCATAACTCAAAAAAACGACCTTGGACAAGATGGTGGTGGGGGCAGTTAGTCCAGCCATCGTTAAAGCGTGGTCTCAATCAGTAAATATTGGAAAAGTGGATAACTCATTGTTCTGCTGTTACATGTATGCCTAAGCTCCCTAAAATTGTATCACTAGTTTCTAAGGTTCTAGCTGAGTTCCAAAAGGCTTTGGTGTTCTTAGTTTCACAGGGAAGCATAAGATTTCCCTGTTTTATTAAAGCAACCCTATAGGGTACCAGACAGGTGTAATCACCACAGGCTCCCAAGGTTTATCTTTCAGTGCTGCCCACAGATGCCTCCTGGCAATCGAACAGGGAGGTTTGAACCAGTTAGTGGGTGAATGTGCTGTGTTGTTCACAGGCTTAAGCAGGAATGATTTAATTCCCTGCTAAATGTTGCTAAATGTAGCAATGACTAAATCCTCACTAACCCGTTCAGATAAACATGGGGGCATATTATCAAGGGGGTTTATCTCCGCTTTTTTGGCTTTAAAAGCCAAGAAAGCGGAGATAAAATTATCTCCCTATTACCTAGCTGTCGCTAACACCAGTTAGCGACAGCTAGTAGGAGATAGCGACCATCTTGGGCCCCGCTTTGCATGTCAGTGAAATTTATCACTAATGACATGCAAAGTGGGCGTGCCAAGATGTTAGCGACTGGAAACAGTCGCTAACCTCGCTATCTCCTATTACCAACTTTTGGAGATATTCACGCTAAGCGCGATTATCTCCAAAAGCTAACAGCTGCCCCTGAGCAGCTCTTAGCCATGTTATCCAATGGTAGGTGGATAACATGGCTAAGAGCATTAGCTCGGTAATGCATGAATATCGCTGACTTTTCAGCGATATTCATGCATTTCGGCCGATTTTTATCGCTTAGGAGATACACCTTGATAATAGCAAGGTTCCTAAGCGATAAAAATCGCCGCAGCTCGGCGATAAAAATATTGCCGCTAAGCCAACATAGCGATAATTATCGCTGGTTGTTGGTAATATGCCCCATAGTTTGCAGTAAACAATGTTGCAGTAGTGAGTAAATCCTCTACGTCTGGACTGTATCGCTTGTGGCTTGTTGCTTGTTGGAAGCCCCAGTACAGGATATCTAACTTCCTGTCAACTTTTTATGTTTAGGGGTGGCGGAATTTGCGGAGTTGCCCTATGCAAATTATCGCAAAATTGCTCTAAATCTCCACGAGCACGCAGAACTTTCCCGAAGACATGGAGATTGCTTTTCCCGCCCGTTCACGATGTGTTTTTGCATGCTCGCGGTGAAATATATGTCTACCTTGTCCATGCGGTCGCCAATGGGCGCAGTCATCTTGCTCGCAATGCTTATTTTCTGTTCCGGGTTGAATGACGTGTTCGCAATCTCAAACTCCTGCGGGATAGCGTGACCCGCTACCAACAATCTAACATCTTGTGGCGCACGTGAAAGGATAGGAAAACTAATCGGCGAAGGCAGGGATCTGGTAAGGTGCTACCACGCGCGCGAGTATGCATTTTTAAAGCGCGAACAAGAAAAAACGTCCGCTATGTAGAGGATCGCGGAATTTTTGACATCTCCGCGTTCTCCGCGGAACACAGAAATGCACAAACTTCACAACTTCCGCGAGCGGAACGGTATTGTGCACCCAGGCCTATTTATGTTATGGCTGAACATTTACTTATGAGTTCAATTGTTAACGTAAACTCGATTGTATTGCATTGCCGGTGTCCAATGAGGTCCGATTTAACTCCCAAAACTACAAATTGTCTCAATTTGAGGACAGGTTTTAGTGCAAAATCAGAACCGCTGGATTTTTTAAAATAGTGCACAATGCCAGTATGCAGCTCACATTGCTGATGCTGGAAACCAAGAAGATGAGCTTTTCAAGAATGTCACCAAGATCAGGGAAACTCGAATCCCTCAAGTATGTACGAATAACCAAACATCAACACTGTTAAGATCACCACAAAGCTTATGGAAAATACAAACCACTGCTCGAATTCTAAATTTGATACAAGGCAAGTCCTATGCACCAAGGAATGAATCCAGACATCCAACCTGGTAGCAGAGCACTTGCCCTCCAGCATTTAAAAAAATTTAATCAACATGCTTGTGGAGGCCGCAAAGAACCATGGTACACTTCAAAAAGTAGATAGAAAGTACATTACACTTTTTATCAATTGAGTTTCTCCAATATTTTCTATGGTATAGGTCGAATTTGCGATCAGTTTCATATTGATTATTTAATGATGGTTTCGACATAAATTGACCAGGACAGCTCCTTCCTGCACCTCTTGAAGCAGTAGTTTTCAAAGGTTGTTATGCTAATCAGATACCTGCATCCAGCAAGTCTTGGTTCCAAAGGCTATAAACAATGCTATAATCACCAGATGTTAAAAAAAGATAATGGGTCCCAAAAATCCAGCTAACTATTGTCCTGTGTCTTACCTAGTTCTCGAAAGCAATCCATGAAAAGTTAGGCTGCCCGAATGGACGTCCTGATTCTGCTGCACCAGTCATTTGGAAACAATACAATTAACCAGGAGATCCTATTAGACTCTTTGGTAGATTTGGGGACCAACAAGTGATCTCTGAAGAGGGTCTGGTCCTTCCAGTCAGTGCAAAGTCAACAAGTTAGAATCTGCACCACCACCTCATCCACCAGTAACATCATATGTTCAGCATTTATATGCAGTCCCTGGTGGATGGGTTTGATTAGCAATTCCAAAGCTATGTCAGTGACACTCTTGTCCTCACCTGTCAAAGAAACAGCCATACCAAGCACTAAGATCACACTATGCTGAGACCCATCTACATCTGGGTCGACTTCTACTTCTGCCTCAATAGTTCTGTGATAGATTTACTTGTAGCAGAGCACAGAGTAGAGACTTGCCAACAGACCGGAGAGAGGCTCAGGGATTGGTACATGGGCATTTAGTTTGTCTTGGGTTTCAGAGACAATCAACAGATCACAACAGTGGTAGAAAGCACCACTTTCTAGTTATGCTGCTCGGAAGGTGCAGGTAAACCACAGAATTAAAATCTCGAAAGAGCTATGTCTGGATTTACTGTAAGTTAGCCTCTATTGGCACTCCAAGGAAAGGGATTGTGAGACTTTAGGAGATAAGCACCACAATTATGCCCTCCTTATATCACCTTTGTAACCAACTGCACTACATACTGACAAAGTAGGATCCCTGGCTGGAGGTTCAGATTTAACAGTGCAGTATTTATCGGCCTGTTTGATGGAGAAATATTCACAAGGGTAAGGCAGCACACAGGTCACGCACACCACAGAGATCCTTGGACCCTTGCCCTATGGCTCTGCCTTGTCTATCGACATCAAAGAGAGCACAGGCTATACTGTCATTAAAGAGGCTCACAAATTCTAGCCAGGACCCCCTGGAAACCCCTCCTTTCTCCCCACATGCCCCTTCCAAGAGGTGACGGGCTCCATCACCATGGCTCATAATCCAGAACTGATCACTCTGTCTAGAACTGACATGAGCTGTACAAAATAACCAAACACGAATTCCTCAGGTGCTGTTCACTAACAACCAGCGCTACATGGTGGCCCTTGGCAACATGTCGGCACTGTTCAAAAACAATAACAGAGAGCATCTAATCTTTCTCTTCCAGCTCGCCCACACAATAGATAAATATCTCAAGTGAGAAACATAATTAGGCTTTCCTGTTTTTAGTTTCTATTTTTGGGAAATTCTGGTGGTGTTTTTCAGTGTTTTCCAGTACCTCAACAAAACAGTGCTTTTCAGTGGTTACTCATTTTTGTGCCATAAAAAACAACTGAAACAGTGTTTTACCGGTGTTTATGGAACACTTTGCTTTTATTATTGCTTTTTCCATTTTACTTCATAAATTGTATACTGCTCTACATTTCAGAAGCTTAATACATTCATGAAATACTTTCCATTGTCCTTTGATTCTGCAGCTCAGATTTAACAAGCATTTGCAATGAAATAGGTCTCGCATTTATGCGAATTTAAGCTATTCACATTGTAAATGACAAAGCCTTTTATTTATGTTTTAAAAACTAAAACAAAAATAAAAGGCATTGTTATTTGCAATTTCAATAGCTCAAACACACTTAAATGCAAGACCTAATGCATTGCAAATGCTTGTTTTAAATGAAAGGGTGAATTGGTCACTCAGCGAGTTGAAAGTTACAGTCTGTGTTCCAGAGTCGCTACCCCTCTCCTGCTCAGAGAGTGTTGCATTGCATTGTATCATCGATATAGCGGCCTCACGTGTGTTGTGTGCACAAAGCGCTGTTTGGACTTCATTTGGTGTCTTTCAAAGGAATGGCTGACTGCGCATGTATTTCATTTTCTGCATTGTTTACGCGTGGGTACCAATGGCCACCTGTGCCATAGGAGCCAGTATCTAAATATGATGGCCCCTCAGCTCACATATAGCTCCAAAATCTTTGGGTCGGGTTCCCTGCTATGTAATACTGCTGTGGCTGCTGAAGTGAATGGAGTGTGAGGTCTATTGTAAATGTAAATGTAAATGTAGGTGTACTTATATAGCGCAGACCTGTCACCCAAAGGGCATCCTGGCGCTTGCTTAGGGAACCCGTCCTGGTATTCCCCTGTGAGAAACCCCGGCAGGGTGTCCACAGGGTGAAAGCCAGGCATCCCGCCACGAGGGGCCGTTGTGGAGATTAAGCAAGCTATTGCCCAGAGTCGCAGAGTGTGAACCCGTGAGTCGAGGAGGCACCTGGGCGAGAATTATCGAGTCCGTGGAATTTTTAGCCCAAGACCCGCCGAGGCAGGGAATTGAACCCTGGTCCAGGACCGATCTCAGCTTCCGGGTCTGCTGCCTCTAACCCCTGAGCCACACTTCTCCAGTCTTGTGACTGCGAGGTGTCTGAAATACACGTGTACTTCAATTAAAGCCCTGTACTGTACAGCGCTTAGAAACGGCAGAAGTGCGGTATGACGTGCCACATAAAACAAGCTATCATTTGTATTGTTATTAAAGTGAATTGATACCTGGAAGAGAGGTTCACCTTACTTACACCCTTTGAAAAAGAGACAGTTCTGCTCATGAGCCAAGTGTACGTAGGCGCTTGTCCTCCAAAGAGATCGCACCCAGGAATGGATGTGCTGTTTGTATGAGACTTGACTCTGTTTTGCAGGATTAGGAGGGTTTGCAAAGATTGATTCTGCAGCATAGCCCTAGCTGCTGTGCTGAATGTCTGACAAAATGTCGATATACAAAATATCGACCTACAAAAATATCGCAACAAATTATCGATGTCAACAATATCCACATCCTATCTGCAACAAGGTAAGTACAAAAATATTGAAAAAAAATATTGATGTCAAAAATATCATAATTAAAAAATATCGTTTAAAAAAGAAATATGCAAAATAAATAAACTAATACTTATAAATATAATAAACATAGTTAAAAATATGTTAGAATATTTAAAATGAATAATTAATATACATAATTTAATAAAACAATGAATTAAACATATACATATAATACACAATATATACTTCCTTAATAATAACTATTTTAATAACTTATACATAATAAAAAATATTATAAATTACATATACATCTATACACATAAAATAATAATATAAATAAAAATTAATAAAAATGTAAAACAAATTTTAAAAAGTAAGTACATTTTGGATAGCATAGGGATAAAAATTACTATTCCCACTCCAAAGAGTGCAACAGTAGAGAAAGTGTTGGATAGCGTAAGGATAAACATTACTATTCCAACTCCAGAGAGTGCAACAGTAGGGAAAGTGTTGGATAGCCTAGGGGTAAAAATTACTATTCCCACCTCAGAGAGTGCAACAGTAGGGAAAGTGTTGGATAGCGTAGGGGTAAAAACTTACTATTCCACTTCCAGAGAGTCCAACAGTAGGGAAAGTGTCGGGTAGCGTAGGGGTAAAAAATACTATTCCAACTCCAGAGAGTGCACCAGTAGGGAAAGTGTTGGATAGCGCAGGGGTAAAAATTACTATTCCAACTCCAGAGAGTGCAACAGTAAGGAAAGTGTTGGATAGCGTAGGGGTAAAAATTACTATTCCCACTCCAGAGAGTGCAAAAGTAGGGAAAATGTTGGATAGCGTAGGGGTAAAAATTACTATTCCCACTCCAGAGAGTGCAACAGTAGGGAAAGTGTTGGATAGCCTAGGGGTAAAAATTACTATTCCCACCTCAGAGAGTGCAACAGTAGGGAAAGTGTTGGATAGCGTAGGGGTAAAAACTTACTATTCCACTTCCAGAGAGTCCAACAGTAGGGAAAGTGTCGGGTAGCGTAGGGGTAAAAATTACTATTCCAACTCCAGAGAGTGCACCAGTAGGGAAAGTGTTGGATAGCGCAGGGGTAAAAATTACTATTCCAACTCCAGAGAGTGCAACAGTAGGGAAAGTGTTGGATAGCGTAGGGGTAAAAATTACTATTCCAACTCCAGAGAGTGCAACAGTAGGGAAAGTGTTGGATAGTGTAGAAGTTAAAAATAACATACTTATAAATAAATTAATATTTTAAAATATTTTTAAAAGTAATTATTAAATAAATCTAAACTATTTACAAATACCAATACATAATTATTAAAAACATAATTGCCAATGAATAATTAAGAAAAAAATAAATTAATAATAAATACCAATTAATAATTAATTAATAATATAATTAGCAAAAACAATTAATGAAAATAAATTATTACTCAATTACATTTAAATTACTTTCCACCCTACTCCCCTATAAACTCATAACCCACTACAGAACATAAATATCAATTAATAAAAATGAATTATTAATTAATTAACAAAAATATAATTAACAAAAACAATTTATTAAAATAAATTATTACTTAATTACATTTAAATTACTACCCACCCTACTCCCCTATCAAACCATAACCCGCTACAGAATTAATTATCAATTAATACAAAATAATTACCAATTAATAATTAATTACCAATAATATAATTACCAAAAACAATTAATTAAAATAAATTATTACTTAATTACATTTAAAATACTTACCACCCTATTCCCCTGTAAACCCATAACCCACTACAGAACATATTTATCAGTTAATCAATTAATTAACATTAATTGCCAATTAATAAAAATTAATGACCAATTAATTAAAATCAATCTATAGTTCCTAAAAATTAATAATTAATTCAGTATAATTAAATTACTTCCCACCCTATTCCCCTATAAACCCACAACCCGCTACGGTACTAAAATTCAAAATGTACTTAAATTACCTTAAAAAAAATAGATATTAAATACATACTAATATACCTACAAATCGGGGGCGCTAGGTGGCGCACGAGCGGAATGGCCGCTGTGTGGTGAGGCTCCCGCGGACCGGCTGCATTATCCTGCATTTATCCTTCTCTTAGCCTGCATGTAAAGGAAGACTTTGCAGGAAATTATTTCTACAGACTTTAAGATCCTAGCGGTGTAAATCTCGGAGCCGCGGGAGGAGTTGGCGCGCACTGGTGAGCGGACGTAGCGGACGGCGTGCTTTCCACTCGCTGCCCCTGGAGCGGCTGGTCAGTGTGCCTGGTTACGAGAGGCCCCGGTTGGCCGCATGGAGCCCAGGCCACAGCGCCGGAGAGCGGTCGGCTCTGCGAAGAAGGTCGACGCCGAAGTGATCGGCTGCTACTGGGCGTCGCATGGATGCTTGCTGGTAAGTCTCTCTCAGCGGCCCTTAGTTGGTGACTGTGCCTGGAGATCTGAGGTGAGGCGACTCGACCACTGCCAGTGAGGAGGGCGCGGCCATTTTGGTGAAGCATACTGTGGCCTGTGCTTGCGCTGCTGTCTGGTCTCTGCGCTGCTGGAGGTGCCTCCTACTGCTGCCAGCAACAACTGCCTGTGTGTCCCTTGGGAGCTGACTAGGAGGCTGCTGAACTGAATTAGGCGGTGGAGGCGGACGAGTGGTGAGGGCGCCGCCATTTTCCCCTACTTACGGCGGAGCCTATTGATGTGGAACGCTGCGCTCACATCAGAGGGCAGAGACTGTGGTGCGGAGTGAGGAATGAATGCGGTGTCTGGCAGTGCACCGTGAGCTGGGATCTGACACCAGGAGGGCGCTGTCAGGGGCTGGAGAACTGGCGGTGTTCAGCGCTGAAGGTGGGCAACTGACGGGGATTGGAACACGGAGGCCTCTTGTGTTGGGCAGCCCTCTGGGAGTGTGAAACTGGGTGCTGTGAACTGTGCTGGAGGACACAGGTAATCAGGATCTGTCTGCCATGCTGGTTGCCAGTAGGTCTTCTGAGTACGGACACTAGGGCGAATGCAGCTACCGGGGACGCAGTCTGCATGACACCTGTGCCGATAGAAGATTAGATCACTGCTGGAGGTGCGAAGGGCGAATTGAAACGGGACTGAGAGGTGCCATGGAGGACTAATCCTGGGTCCTCTGGCTGCTACAGCAGTGTGGAGCTGCTTGTGGCCACCAACAGAGCGGTACACAGCGCTGTGTCCCCTGAACCTCTTTGTGGCAAGATTTGCTAGATACCAAGAAGGGGCTGCCTGGCCCTCCATGACTGCAGTGGATTTGGGGTTACGACGCTGACGTGTATCTCGCGGCAGATAGAGTGGGGCCCCGGATCCATCGAGAGTAAGGCTGGACCTGGACATACGATGGGGCGAACGGATGCTCGCCACCCGACACATACATTTGAGGCTAAAAAAGCCAATAAACAGCAGGCTGCAAAGGAGGGTGATGACACGAGGAGGGCGCTGTCAGGGGCTGGAGAACTGGCGGTGTTCAGCGCTGAAGGTGGGCAACCAACGGGGAGTGGAACACTGAGGCCTCTTGTGTTGGTCAGCCCTCTGGGAGTGTGAAACTGGGCACTGTGAACTGTGCTGGAGGACACAGGTAATCGGGATCTGTCGGCCATGCTGGTTGACGGTAGGTCCTCTGAGTAAGGACACTAGGGCGGATGCAGCTACCGGGGACGCAGTCTGCGTGGCACCTGTGGCGGTAGGAAGATTAGATCACTGCTGGAGGTGCGAAGGGCGAATTAAAACGGGACTGAGAGGTGCCATTGAGGACTAATCCTGGGTCCTTGGGTTGCTACAGCGGTGTGGGGCTGCGTGTTCGCATCAACAGAGCGGTACACGGCGGTGTGTCCCCTGAACCTCTTTGTGGCAAGATTTGCTAGATACCAAGAAGGGGCTGCCTGGCCCTCCATGTCCGCAGTGTATTTGGGGTTACGATGCTGACGTGTATCTCGCGGCAGATAGAGTGGGGCCCTGGATCCATCGAGAGTATGGCTGGACCCGGACATACGATGGGGCGAACGGATGCTCGCCACCCGAAACTTAAGTTTGAGGCTAAAAAGCCAATAAACAGCAGGCTGCAATGGAGGGTGATGGGGCAGAGGCCTCTCAGCAGGATTCCCTACAAACATTGGGTGACGATCTTAAGTCGCTTCTTACAGAGGTCCGGCAGGGATTTGCAACCATGGCGGACAAAATTGATACAGTTTCCACCCGAATGGATGCCATAGTGCGGACAATAGAGGGGCATGAGACGCGTCTTAAGGAGGCGGAGCAGCGAGTCTCTGATGTAGAGGACACTACTGCCCAGCCTGTTAATTCCAGAAAGCACAGGTACCGGACGAATGGAGGAGTACATTGAGAAATTACTGAAGGCCGTGGTGGGTGCAGACCAACTGTTATCTCAATTTGTGGTGGAAAGGGCGCATCGGTCGCTGGGGGCCAGGCCCCCCCTGGTAGCCTGCCCAGACCTATCATTGCTCGCCTCTTGAACTATCGAGACAGAGATGTTGCTTTAAGAATCGCTAGAGAGAAGACGCAGATACCGTATGATGGTATCACCTTCACGATGTTCCCGGATTTTACACTCCATGTCCAGGAGGAACGTTGCAAATTTTTTGGGGTAAAACAAAAGCTTAGACAAGCTCAGATAGACTATGCTTTACTATACCCTGCCCGCCTTCGTATCACTCATCAGGGGACACAAACATTTTTTACTAATCCACAGCAGGTGGAGGAATACTTGAAACATCTCAAAAAGCAGTAAAGGTGGCCACGAGAACTGGAGGACTCTCCTGGATCGCAGTCTCCGGAGGAGGAATGAGACTTCATGGAGACTGGCTCTGACGCTCTGTGCAGGGACATTTTGTGCTCTACTGTATTGGCTAGTAGTCTTCCTGGTGATTGACTGGTTGATCGAGATCATTTCCACATCTGATGCGAAGACAATGGGTTGTAGAGAGTGCAAAAGGTGTGAGAGTCGATTACACTGCCGGTCACCCTCAGGTCAGATCTAGTAGGTCGCATCGTTAGACGTGGCTTCTGTGTTAGTGGGCCACCTAGATGCATTCCCCACTAGGGAATACCCCTTTTTTGGTTGCTACCGTTTATGATACTTCTCAGTAGTCTCCCTTTAAATTTGTGGGGGGGGGGGGGTGATTTGGGCCCGGTTGGCCTACCTGAGAAACAGTTGGGGGAATTGGAGGAGGGTGTGTTTTGTACCACTGGCATGAATGGGATGCTTCAGTGGGAGGGGGGATGGAAGGGGGGGCAGTTTGGTGTATTGATGGTACTTATATGCTAGTCACTAAAGATATCTATGGTTTGCCATATACACACATCAGGAGATGTTTATATGTGATGCAGGCTGATGGTGGATTGATTTCCATGTTTGATGGCTCAGGTGGGGGAAGACACTCTTAAAGTAATTTTGTGGAACGTTCGATGCCTTGGGGATCCGAGAAAGAGGAGACAGGTGCTGGTAATTGGCTCCACTCACCAACTGTTATGGTCCTAACTCAGACTGCCCAGAATTCTTTGCTGACTTTTTTATTTATTTATTCATTTCAAAGTTTTATAGAGCGCGGACAAGACCCTTGCGGGTATCAGAGCGCTTTACAGTACATGGGAATAATAGTGTTGCAGGTACAAGACAAGTGCAGAAGTGAAGTTAATACAGTAGCGGTAAGTAGGTCAAAAAAAGAATAACATCAATGCGACCAACAAAAGCGGACCAGTAATATGAAAGATAATAACGAGCTGAGGAGCCCTGATAACGAGAGATAGGGTGCTTTACATTGATAACATGTACATAGGAACTCAAGGAAGCAAAGGCCTGTGTTTAAGAGAATTTTGCCATAAAAATGTCTTTTACTTCCCGTATGAAAGCTGCAGTGGATAGGTTCAGTCTTGTTTCCGGGGGGAGGACATTCCAGATCCTGGGCACCATTCCAGATAAGGAGCGCTTATACGTTTTTTTCTTGTTGAAACTTTGTGGCTTCAGAAGGAGGTTTTCCGAACTTCTCGTGGATTTTAACCCGCCTGATATTGTAAGTTTCTGTGTGAGATAGCTGGGTGCCTTATGGTGTATGGCCTTATGCGTCAAGCATGCTATTTTCAGGTGAATTCTGGCTTCAAATGGCAGCCAGTTTAGAGGTTGAAGGTCAGGGGAGATGTGGGTCCTTCTTTTAGAACCAGTGATGAGTCTCGCTGCAGCACTGGTAGAGGCTCTTAGGGGGCAGTAGTAGCTACAGGTAAGATACTGGCAATTGGCTCTACTCATATTATCTGAGGGCAATTTCAATGTGGCACTGAACCCACAGTTAGATAGGTCCAATGCCGGGCCACAACACTACACTAGGGCACAGGAGGCTCTGCAGGGCATAATACTGGAAGGAGGGTTGATTGACAGTCGGAGACATATGCATGCCGCACAACGTGAAGGTACACATATTACATCCTATAAGGGAACTTGGGCGCGCATTGACTATTGCCTGGTTACAAGGGGGCTCGGACTGACCATTGGGAATGTGATGCATTTGACTCGCACATTTTCTGATCATTGTCCGGTTAAGGTCTCACTGTCTATTCCGGGGTACGATAGGCCCCGGCTTAGCTGGCGGCTCCAACCCACAGCACTGCTGGATACAGTTTTTAGGGCGGAATTGGGTCAGGAAATTGAGGACTCTTTTGTCAGGAATAAAGGCTCTGTAGATAGTGTAGAGATAGTATGGGAGGCGTTTAAAGTGACGATACGAGGACACTGCATGTCAAAGAGTTTTGAGGTGTTGTGGGACATTCAGAACACAGTGCGCAAACTAGAGCAAGATCTGAAGGGATTGGAGAGAAGGATGGGGCGGGGGGAAATGGGTCAGGTACACACTGCTTTTTGTACACTCTTAACTGAATACGACGAGGCCGCGCACAGGGAGGTAAAGTTTGAGGGGAAGTATTGGACAGCGCGCAAATATGGAGAGGGTGATAGACCAGGGAAGGTGCTGGCTGCACTAGCGAGAGGCCCTCGTTTCAATACCCATGTGTTGGAAATACAGGGATCAGGAGGGGAGACATATAGGGATGCACTACAAATACTGGAGACATTTGTCACGCGTTACACGACACTGTACACATCTCAGAGAAGGGACGTCATGGACCTGGAGGACTTCATGAAGGATGTGGCGCTAGGATGGCTTGGGGATACACAGCAGAAGTTCCTCAGTATTCCCTTTGAATTAGACGAAATTAAGGAAGCCATTATGCAACTTCAGAATGGGAAGGCGTCGGGCTCAGACGGCCTCCCGGCGGAATTTTATAAGGCCTATATAGATATAATGGCGCCAGTATTGAAGGAGGTCTATGAAGAGTACTTTGATATAGGTATACTTCCTGCTTCCATGAGAGAGGCGATAGTTACATCCTTATTGAAACCGGGTATATCTCCAGAATCTTGCGACTCCTATAGGCCGCTGTCACTGATGAACTGTGATACTAAAATAATGGCTAAGGTATTGGCGAATAGGCTGTCCCTCCTACTTGATAAGCTGATACTACCTGACCAATCGGGGTTTGTGCCAGGTAGGGCAACCTCCTATTACCTTAGGACGTTGTTCTCATTGCTCCAGAATGTAGCGCCGGATTTCCCACTTGCCGCAGTTTTTTTAGATGCAACAAAAGCATTTGACTCGGTGGAATGGGATTATTTATTTGGAGTGCTGCGACGGATGGGGTTCCCTGAGGTATACCTCTCCTGGATAGTGCTCTTATACCATCACCCCACAGCTCGAATGCTGGTTAATGGCCATTTGTCACACCCTATTACCGTTTCTAGGGACACTGGTCAGAGATGTCCGTTATCCCCGCTCCTTTTTGCCCTAGTGGTGGAACCCCTGGCTTGTAGGCTGCGGCAAATACACCAGGACAAGGCATTCCGATGCTGCCTGCGACAAATTCTAGTTTCGCTGTATGCGGATGACATTACCCTCTATGTTAGGGATCCGCAACAGAATATCAACCCCATCTTACCCGAGTTTATCAAATTTGGCCGGCTCTTGGGTATTAGCATAAATTGGGGGAAGTCACAGGTTTTCCCTCTCACTCCGGCGGTGAAGCAATTCCCACTGGACTTTCCGTTAGAGTGGTGTAGCTCGGAACTGCGCTATCTCGGTATACAGGTCCCCCAAGACAAGGATGAAACTATACGTGCCATCGAGTGACATTGGCTTAGTGCCAATGTCACTTGATGGATATCATTACCTTTATCACTCGCCGGGAGAGCTTCTCTTATCAAGATGGTTGTCTTGCCTCAATTTCTTTATTTATTTCTTAATATTCCTTACGATCTGGGGCATTTTTTCTTTAAAACATTGCGCACTGAACTGCTTTGGCTTTTATGGGGGGGGGGGACGCTGACAAGGCCTTATGAACAAGGTGGGTTTGATTTTCCAGATTTTGAACTCTATTTTTTAAGTGCGCGGGTGCATTATGCTTATTACTGGGTTCACGGCCCTCCATACATGCCCCAGGTTGCAGTGGAAGACTGGCTTGCTGCTCCAACGCCATTAACTGGTGCAATATATGGGCCTACTAGCACACGGACAACATCACCCATGACTGTCACGGGCACTGTGCATGCCTGGCATCGGATTGCGGCTTTGGTCGCCGTGCCTCTCATTTACTCTCCCCAGCTCCCACTGTCCTATCACCCCGAACTATCACTATTACAAGAGAAGGGCTTTCAAAATCTATGCGCACGTTCACATGTCAATACCTGGGGGGACCTTTGTCACGATGGGGTGTTTCGCTCGTTGGATCATCTCATGTCGGGGATACAAGCCACACCCTTAGATACATTCCTCTACATTCAGCTTAGACAGGGCCTGCGGGCTATTCCACCCGATTTCCCACGAGAACCGGCATGTCTTTTCCCCCTACCAAACATGTTAGGTTCCCCAGATGGGAAGCATCTAGTGTCCAGGTTATATAACAGCATCCATACGCATAGGGCAGGGATAGAGAGTGATTCCCGAATACACTGGGGTGACGAGCTAGAATGTGAGATTACTGAGGAGCAGTGGCGATATTGCTGTATGCAGACGGTGCAAATTTCATCTAGCTGCAGGTTAAGAGTTATACACTATAAATTTCTGAATAGAATGTACTATACGCCGGCAAAGAAGTTGCGGTTCAAAATGGCAGAAGATAACAGGTACCTACGGTGTAAACACACATGGGCGGGTTTTCTCCACTTAGCGTGGGACGGTCCACCTATACAGGAGTATTGGGAGCAGGTCCTTGCAGCTCGGGGCACAATGGTGGGTCAGGTCTTGGAGCAGGATCTGGTACTAGCATTGCTGGGATATACGGCACAGGTGCCTCTAAAGTATAGAAAGTTTGTTGCTCTCTCCCTATTACTTGCCAAAAGCAGGGTGGCTTACAGATCGGGTAGGGGCCGTGCCCCGAAATTTAAGGAGTGGATAGCAGACCTGACGTATTGTCAAGAGCAAAGCACTACATATGCTGAGTTACTGCCGCTGGCATCCAAGCCCAAGGATATCTGGGAGCCATTGCTAGATTATCTCCGAGTACAGGAGGCTGAAGATACTGATGACGAACTCTGTGAGGATTAAGGGGTTTCGAAAATAGGAACGAATGGAATACGACCCTGACCTATAGTCAAATGTAACTTATGTATCAATTACTGTCTGATATCGTACTACTTGATGACAGCGCTGTAGAGACACGATAGGACATCTTCATTATCTGCTAGTTGGTGGACTTGTTAAGCATAGGAAAATTATTAGTGGGCAAGTTTGGACGTGACGGAGTGTTGTATCATTGTGACACTGTTTAATGTAATGTAATGTATTGAGCAATTCACCTGAAAACCTGAAAATAAAGTTTAAAAAAAATAATATACATAAAAATCATATAAAAATCGATATTAGTAACATCGATATAACGAACAACGATATTAACAAAATCGATATTACTAACATCGATATTAACAAAATCGAGATTACTTACCTTTGAAATTCTGTCCCATCGATATTAAAAATATCAATATTGCTTATCTTCTATATTCTGTCCCGTCCCTTCGATATTTAAACATCGACATTATTGTATGTCGATATTTAGAAATCGATATTTTGTCTGCCTACCGCTGAGCTACCTGGCTATAATTTATTTGGGAACTCACAGGGACCATTATAGCAATTCCGCACTGAAGTCAAGATTTGTAAACATGAGCCACATGTACTAGCCTGGTTTTGATATTGCATGGTATAAAACTGAGAAAAGTAGTACTCTTTGTGAATGCAAAACCCTAAAAAGCAATGTATAAGCTGACACGGAGTTACAGGATTTTACGTATGGTAATGCTGCCAAGTTAGGTCTCCTTGAGTTGCCATCATATGATCTTGACCACAGTGGCGAGGCCATGAAAATACCCCATTTCCATAGGGCTTTATTTCCTTCATTATTTTTTTTGCATATTTTATATAGCGCAAACCTGACCCGAATGTATTTGAGCACTTTACATGAGCACCGGTTACTTACACATTCAGGCACGGGGAGATTAAGTTATTTGCCCAGAATCACAGGATGTAGACGCGACCCCGAGGCTCATTAGGTGCAATCTATTCGATTTGAGAGTCTCTGCATTGTTAACAGACCACCCCCATAATAACTGCCTTGACATCATTATGAAGACATGAATTAACTATATTTCCAAATGCTCCCTATGTTCTAAAACTCTTGGATGACAAGTAGTCCACTCTTTCTGGCATCACAAACTTCGTGATCAGTCTTTTAGGTTGCAGGCCCCACTCCCCTGATTGCTGTATCTAGGTTATGATTTTCATGGAGATTCGTGAATTAGATGTGTACATTTAAAGGAAAATATGAAGAAGGAATAGGACAATGTACACTATTAGGCTGCAACTCTGTAGATATGAAAAGAGTGTGCCTTTAAGGGCTCACAGCCCACAAGTAACCCACCATGACCAGTAAGTGGCAGTTAGCTCAGTCCTTTTTTATCAAGCCAGCGGTAGTACTTTAAAAAAAATTGTTTTTGTTTTCACTGGTACATAACTGTTCAGCATGAACATAGTCAACAACACCACGTCTATATTAATCTTTGTCAACATTTCCCATACAGTAGGTAGGCCCATCCTCCCTTCTCTACATCAAGTCACATATTTTGACATCATGACACCCCGATTGAAATCGCTAAGTCACTCCTTGTTCCCAGCAAGCGGCACCCAACACCTCCACAGTTTTATCACCCCCCCCTCTGACTTCCCCATGTACTTTCCCATGCAAAACTGCAACCCTGCAACACTCCCTTCTACAGACTAAACTCACACATTCAGGTCTCCTGTTACTTCCTCGATCTCCTGAAAAGCCTCCAATAACCCCGCCCAGACACTCCCCCACGTTCTTGTCCAGTCTAGTCATCCGGATGTGCTGTTCCCCCTCCCCGGCCCACTCAGATGTATCCCTGCACCATATGGCCACAGAGGGAGGTCTCCCACCAAGCCACCCTGTTGCCACCAGTCTTTTGGTTATCATTTATCAACCCATGTCATCCTCTCCCCTGCACCACCATCCAGAATGCCTGCCCCGATGGACAGACAGGCCACATGTAGAAAGAAGGCCGCCAAAGCTCCACACCTTGGGCAGTCCAAAGTCCTGCCAGCATATCCTGCCAGCATATATTCTGCTCAATTTAATCGGTGTCCGATAAATGTGATGCAAGTAATTAAAACGCATTAATTTGAACCTGGCATTACAAGACACCCTCTGGGTAAGGTTCAAAGACATGTGGAGGCAGCACCAAAATCAAAGTAAATTCCAAAGGCAATGAGTCATATGAAAAGTATATATTTTTCTTTATTGATTTTTTCTTTTTGAAGGTGCACAAGACAGCCAACGTGTTTCGCTCCCCAAACTTGGGAGCTTCGTCAGGGCTGAAACCAATGTGAAACATATAACAACATTAATAATACATACAAAACATGTATAAAATTACAAGACATAAAACACAACATTTAAAAATAATACTTGGTGCAGCAACACGCGGAGTTTTTTGTTCAACTGACGGTCTGAGATATTTTGCTTGCAGCTAAACGCTAGTTTGACATTTATCAATGGTATATATTTTTTTATTTTTTTGTTTCAGACTCATTAAACTGTGCAGCTTATCAAGGACTGCTTCTCCACGTGACATTCTTTACAATAGTCGATATGAATATAAAGTACATGTAAGTGACAAAGATGTTCTGAAAACATATTTCTAGATTTATTCCCAATAATTTGTTATGAATTGTAGTATGTAACCATTCATACTTAGCTTACTTTGACTCTTTTCCGACTGTGATTGTTTACTGTTTTTCTGGGATTTACTATTTTTTCCCAAATGACGTGAGTCTTGTATGCTTCTTCAAACTGTGATGACCTGTTTAAACTGTTTTTTGAGAGACTATATTATGGGTTATGGGCACACTTTGCTTGTCTTTTTTAGTTAGCTGCATCTCTTAGTAATTCAGCCACTTTTCTTTAAAGATGTGGGCCCTTAGCACGTCTTCCTTATTTTTCAGGTGACATCCATAGGAACTTGCATACTATTGCATTTTGACTGTCATTTACTACGGCCCGTGACACTCATTGGACTTTCAAGTGGAGAATTTAGTTATTTCTCTCTCTGCCTCTCTGGTAAGGTTTTGTATTTTTTGGTTTATATTGTGTTTTTCATTAATTATCATGGAACAACTTCTTATATTTGCATATGTTTTTTCTGTGTTCTTTCTATGTCAAGAGCAATATCCTTGTTCATCTGGATTCCATTCAAATCAACATATTGACTTTGCGCCCATCAAGCCATATTATTTTGACACAAACCCACATAGGTTTCAGATCACTTGACCTTGGTGAGATTTTTTACCTAATTCGTAATAGGATTTGTCTCTCTTCCTGTTTTTCATCTTTCTTCCTTTACCTTGACTATCTCCGCATGCCACTTTTTCTTTTTCTTTTTCTTTTTTATATTACTGGTCCATTTTCTCCAAATGTTTGACTTATGTAGTCATGTTGAGTGACAGTAGGATTTCATATTTTATGATTGTTCTATTTTTATATTTGTATGTAATGTTCCCTGATGTTTATCCCATGTGCCATCTCTCTCCGCGTGTGGCTGCACCAAGTAGTATTTTTAAATGTTGTGTTTTATGTCTTGTAATTTTATACATGTTTTGTATGTATTATTAATGTTTTTATATGTTTCACATTGGTTTCAGCCCTGAAGAAGCTCCCAAGTTTGAGGAGCGAAACGCGTTGGCTGCCTTGTGCACCTTCAAAAAGAAGAAATCAATAAAGAAAAATATATACTTTTCATATGACTCATTGCCTTTGGAATTTACTTTGATTTTGGTGCTGCCTCCACGTGTCTTTGAACTTTTCTCTGGAAATCCAGTGGGACCCAACCACAGCAGGTCTCGGAGGTTGAACAGCACAAGAGACTTAAGATTATATGGGAATTTGAAGTTTGAGGTGCTTTCTTGGTTGGTCCGCTGTGGAAAATTGTCACCCTCTGGGTAAGGTAAGTGCGCAGGCTTCCTCCACTCTCTCATTGATATCATTTACACATCTCCCCCTCCAGGCTTTCTTCGCCGGAATAGTCTGCCCAACTCTCCCTTTTAAGTGCCCCATAGAACAGTGACCCGTGAGCCCTGCTCGTCGCCAAATGATAGCAGCAGTTGCTGAGTGCCCAACCCCCTAGGGGCTGCAGGAAATCCCATGCCAGTGGTAGTATTAGCTAAGGAAACTAATTCTATATTAACCATCTCTGTTTCTTCCAGAGAGAAGGAGGGCGAGTTTTACAAATCTATGATGGTACTAAAACATAACAGGTGTCCTATAGCGACAACTGCTGGTGCATACCAATGATTTAAATCGCAAAGGGTTAGGTACCCCAATGTAGTTGGGAATCTCTTCAAGGGACTCGATGGTGCAGAAGCCTGAACCCGCTGTGTGTAGGCCACACTCTGCCTCAGTTCAATGAAGACAGGGAATCGTGCACTTTTAAAAACAAGCAAGAAATGTGAGCGCGCTGCCTCTTTCCCCATCGCCCCGTCCTTTATTAACAACAACAAAGCCTTGTTAAGTAGATGGTCTTTTTAAAGACCTGTGAAGTACAATGGTGTGGCTGCAGTTAAACAGACGGCAGACCACAACAGCTCCTCTCCCCCAAAGTGAGCTAGGCAGGGGGCCTGGTGTTGCTCTGGCCCTTGAGCCATTCACACCTAGGCTCCCCATGTGCAGAAGCAGTTGCACCAGGCCACCACAGGCAGGCGAATGGCTTGTAATGCTTTGTCTCCATCAAGTGGCCAAATGGTGCAACAACAATGAAAATCAGTGACACAGTTTAAGCCGGGTCAGCTGATTTTCATTCCATAGGGTACTGTCGGTTACAGTCGGTTTTAACTGATTTCCGGACAGCCTAAACATAATCCACAAAGGATTAACAGTGATGAGATCTCCAGGACCGGCCTAAACCCCCATGCCAACACTTTAAGTCTTCAGCAATAGGATTACTTTTCGAATTGCAAAAAAAAACCTATGAGAACAAAGGGCTGAACGAACTCCAAGTTCCGAAGATGGTTTGTTTCCTACAGTAGGTGAAACAGTCTGAATATTTACCTGTCGGGCTGCTGTTCTTCTCAAAGCCCTAGACTTTCTGCAACATCCTGGTCCCCTAATCGTTAAACCTCTCCTGTCACCATGTCTCAGCCCACCTGAGCCACCAGCAGCTCCATTATTGAAGGATGTGCAGTCAGTAGCCTATGTATTAGAGGGCCGTGCTGTATACGTGTCCCATGTGATGTAAGAAACCCTTTCTCTGTCTAGAATGTCAGAAACCCTCTGTCTGTCTAGAATGTCAAAATTATGGGCAACCCTAAAAGCGTACTGACTGTGAGTATAAATATTAACAGCCAGTCCATCGCTCAATTCACAAGCTCTAATAAGGGCGACTAACTCATTTGCCTCGGCAGACTGATAAGGAACTTGTGATGTCTCAACTATTGTATGCAGTGTAGTAAGTGTATATGAAATGGCGATGGTGCCATCTGGCAATTTGAAACAAGAGCCATCGACATATAGTTCCCCTTGGGGGTCAGATTAGGGAACATCAGTCAAGTCTACCTGTCCCTTCGTCTCTTCTTCTGTCTGGAAAAGACAATCATGTATGTCTTCCGTGCTCTCAGAAGGGAGGGGTAGTAATGTGGCAGGGTTCACAGTGGCACATCTTTTGATCATAATATGCGAGGCAAAAAAAGTTAGCTCATAACCAGCCAGACACGCACTGGTAAGGTTCTGCGTCTTGGTCTTATTCAAGAGGGTGTCCAAGGCATGCAGTACCATGACTGTGAGGTCAGTATCAAGTACGAGCCCAGCCGATTGCCTAATAGAGATGGCCACAGCCGCGACCACTCTTACACAGTTCGGGAGGGCTCTGGCGACTGGGTCAAGCCAAGCGCAAAAATAAGCACACGGCCGTTGCTTACCTCCAAAGGCCTGTGTTAAGATAGAAAGTTCACAACCAGCTGTTTCATGTACTTACAACACAAGTGGCTTCGCGTAATCTGGTGTACCAAGCACAGGCGCAGAGCAAAGCACAACCTTCAATTGCTCAAAAGACTTCTGACATTCATGCATCCAAGGCAGGGTTCATGCAGATCTTTAGTGGTTAGTGCTAATAAACACTTTATTAGTAGTGAGTAGTTAGGGATCCAATGTCAGAAGTAGGAAGTGATGCCAATGAAGGCGCGTACATCCCTCTGGGTTTTAGGGATGGGCATTTTAACAATGGCGCTAATGCGCTCGGTGACAGACTCCCACCCTCCTTCGACAGTAGGTGATCTAAATAGCTGACCTCCTGTCGACAATATTGAAATTTGGAAAGGGACACTTTGGGGTTGATTCCGATTTGGGAAACAAATCCGTACCATTATTCGTATTCGTAGCCGTTTCCGTACGAATCGTACGAATCGCGTAGTACAATCCGTTGCGAGAAAATACGTCCGAATCATTGCGAACTGTACAAAAATGAAGGGTAAATCCGTCCGACTTCGACCCACACAGTGAACCGTACGATTCGTAAAAATGTCGTATGACCCGCCAAGTTCGATCCGGATCGGGGAATGAGTACGCAATTCGTAAGGTAAACGTCGCGTATGAGCAATTCGTACAGAGGGCAACAGTATCACACACGCACCGTACCCCTAGAATCAAGGGGTGTATGCACAGGGTGTACGCACCATACATCTATGACCTTGGGGTATATGAACCGTACCCCTACGGTCCGTACACCTACGATCATGGGGTATACGCACGGGGACATACGCACCGTACCCCTGAAATCCAGGGGTGTACACACCGTACCCCGATGCACCGTACCCCTGCAATCATGGGGTGTATGTACCGTACCCAGGGGGGTCCGTTTCTTACGCATTTCGATGCGAAATCTGCTTTTACTGACGTTTTAAGCTCCCGTAGAAAAAGAGTCGTAATGGGTGTTGTCGATACGATTCGTACTTGCTGGGTCGGAAAATACAGCTTCGATCCGTACGGACATCGTGTACTGCACGTTGCAAATGCGATTCGTACGCATTAGTGAGTTGTATGGTTTTCGGTACGATTCGTACGGAGAACTGCTGTGCGTACACATCGTACGTACGGGTACGGTTCTGCATACGATTCGTACGGGAAAAAAGTTCCGTACGGCTAATCGGAGGGTATTTTACCAAATCAGAATCGGTCTCTTTATGTCCACTTGAGGAAACCCTTTTAAATGCCACCTTGGACATTCCGCGTGCAGGGGAGACTAGAATTCCCGTTCTACTGTACGCGGACGACGCAGCCTTGATAGCGCGCACGCCCATTGGCTTACAAAGACTTTTAAATGGTTTTAATGATTTTATGTCTTCACTGGACTTAGTGATAAATAATTCTAAATCGCACGTCATGACTTTTGGGACTGTTAAAAATAACTCTAAACAGTTCTATTGTAATGGCGACGTGATCACTAACGTCAAATCTTTTACTTATTTGGGTGTGATTTTTGACTCCAGAGGAAGCTGGGTTCCCCAAATCACAGCTAAAACTAAAGCAGTTAGGAGTTCGGCTAACGCCATTTTAAGCTTTTCCAGGAGACTGGGCGGAAAACCAACTGGTGCTTTATTAAACATCTACAGGGCGAAATCTGTGGCAATAGCCAGGTATGGTTCAGGTCTGTGGGGGTATGTGAATGGTGAGTTGATCCAGAGGGAACAAAATAAGTTCCTTCGATCAATTTTAGGGTTACCACAGTCCACAGCAACGTTTTCAGTCCACCAGGAACTTGGTCTAGGGTATATTTCTGACACCCTTCTTATGGCCCCAATTTTGTTATGGATAAGGACCTGGATTAACACCAATCTAGGCCTGAACCATAACATTTTGGTGGACTCTCTAAAACTGGATAATTTTAACAAAATAGCTTGGCTTTCATATATTCGGAAATGTTCTTTGGTTCTTGGACGTCCTGATATTTTTACGGCCCCCCAAGACCTAAGGAAATCTGATTTGGATTGGGTTAAGCTTAACTTTGTTAAAATCAAAAATATGGAGAGGGAGGAACGACAACTGACCAAAACTATGGTCAGAGCTCATTATCTGACCATTACTTCCCTCTCTATACAACCATACCTTACTACTGTTAACATCCCCTTTCACAAGTGGCTTCTGGTTAAACTTCGGTTTAATCAGATTTATATGGTGCTCTGTGATAGTCAATGCTGGTATAGGGAGGAGGACGCCCCGGTCTGTAATTGTGATAACTTTTCAGCGCAAGACAATATGCACTTTATGTTGTTTTGTCATTTTTTTACTGTGCCCAGGCAGAAATATTTGGTTCCGCTATTGAAGGACAAAGCCTTCCAACAGGCTAAACCAGCCCTCCTGTATCTTCAACTTTTGGATTCTGCCTTGGCTATGTTTAGCGTGGCCAATTACCTTGTTGCTGCAGTCAGGATCAGGAGGAAAAGACTTAAAATTTAATACTTGGGTTTTTGTATGGAAGGCAAAATTGGATAAAGTTCTGTGTATTTGTAATCTGCTAAAAGCGTAATATTGCACTCCTATTTCTAGCTGTATTTTTAACCTATGATTCATATGTTTTTAACTGATGCTTTTTAACTTTTTAACAGTGTGATTTTGTATATAGTATTGACTCAATTAATTTGTATTTTCTCAAGCTGTAATACTGTCGCTTTTATTTGAATGTAGTATGCTTTTATGATTTTTAACTAAATCGAATAAAGTGGTTTTTGACTTGACTTGTCCATGGTGAGCCAAATGGAGCAACAACTTAACCATACTATCCTTGCATCCCTGGTCAGTGTCAGAAGCAATTAGTATGTCATCCATGCACTGGAGCAATACATTACCTGGAGAAAGCGTGAGGGAATCCAATTGAGCTTTCAAAGCTTGGCTATATTCACTAGGGCTCTCAGTATAGCCCTGAGGAGCACAATGGATTCTAAAACTTCTGCTAGCTAGTTTAAAACTAAATAAAAACGTTTTTCGCTGTGAATTGGTATACTGAAGAACACATTTTTCAAATCAATGACAGAGAAGAATTTGGCAGAGGAAGGAATCATTGTGAGGAGAGCAGTAATGTCAGGGACCACCGGAAACTGAGGAATCACTATTTTGTTAACTGTGCACAAATCAATCACAAAACCATAAAGATCTGCATTGCCATCGGGGGAGACTGGGGATGCCTTTTTAAGAATGGATAGAATAGGGCTGTTACACACATTCGCCACTTTCTCCTCAACTACCCCAGGCTCAATCAGATCCTGTATTATTCTTAGCAAAGCTTGCTCCCCTGCCTGAGGAATTTTGTACTGGGGAATTCGGGGCACAACAGCGTTGTCCTTAACCTTGATGGAAACTGGGGGAATTCACAAGAGTCCCACATCCGTATCACCCGTTGCCCACAAAGTGGGCGGCAAATCCTTAAACTCAGCAGAAGGGGCGCATCTTTAGGCAGACACTGCTTGGAACTGGTCACATTTGGTCCCATCGTCATATAGACATCTCCGGAGAGCAGAAAATTGGCGCATGCAACTTCTTCAATAAGTCTAGACCCATTACATTTTCACCACAATTGGATGTTAATAAAAAAATGTAATCCACACTATAAGGACCGAGAGTCAAGGCAAAAGGTTTGAAAATGGGGGTCACCACCGACACGCCTGAAAAACCTACTGAAACCTTATTTTGGCCAGACAGAGCTGCCTGCGGACCAGCGAATGAGAAACAGAGCTATACATTGCACCTGTATCCACCCAAAATTTCTTAACCGAGCCTTGTAAATCTGTGGTAACATAAGGACCGCGCTGATCTACAGGCATCTGAACTGGTCCCTCACCCTGTCCCTGGCTGTCCTAACTGTGAGACATCTCTGTCACCTTATCCAGATCATAATCATCATGATTATACCGTCTCCCTCGAGGGTCATCAAAATAGTTCTGGTCATAACGCCCCTCCTGTGTCCCATCCGCTCGGCCCCCAACCTGATCACTTGCTCCTCGGCCCCGTCCACGAGAACCCCGTCCTCTTGGTGCCGCAAGTTTCTGCAATAACACCGGACACTCATTGTGTCAGTGCCCCTACTCCTTACAGTACGCCCACTGATTCGGCCACACCGGCGTAGCGCTCCCACTGGTACGAGGGAGCTGTCAGGCCGGACCAGTACCACGTCCCCTCCCATTGCCCCTAGACGCCTGCTGCAACAACACTTTCATCTTCAATTCCTTATGCTTCTTTTCTCCCTTTTCTTGCTCTTCATTCTCCCTCTACTCATAGTACTGCGCCATACTCAGTATCACAGAAGGGGAGAAGGTAGTCCAAGTACTCTCCGAAGCCTGCAACTGAGTTGTGATCTCAGGAAGCAAGTGTGTACCAAATCTATTAATGAGCAGTCGGACTCTCCCCTCCACCGACAAATCCTGTCCGCTAAAATCCCACAACAAAACCTCAACCCGAGTGAAAAAATCAGACACGCTTTCATCTTTCTTCTGGCGACATGCTGTTAACTTGTCCCAATCTACCCTTCTCAGTGGAATAAGAGAATGTATATACGTAAGAATTCGACCAGATAAAGCTAATATCGCAGCCTTAGGCTTCTCCCCAGGTTTCTTGTCTTCGTCTCATTCTTTAATCTGCTCCCGGGTACCACCCAACTCCACAACATGATCCTGTGTGTGCGCCTGGCTCCAAATGTCTCAGGAAGCAAGTTTGTAACAAATCTATTAATGAGCAGTCGGACTCTCCCCTCCACCGACAAATCCTGTCCGCTGAAATCCCACAACACAACCTCAATCCGAGTGAAAAAATCAGACACGCTTTCATCTTTCTTCTGGTGACATGCTGTTAAATTGTCCCAATCTACCCTTCTCAGTGGAATAAGAGAATGTATATACATAAGAATTCGACCAGGTAAAGCTAATATCTCAGCCTTAGGCTTCTCCCCAGGTTTCTTGTCTTCGTCTCATTCTTTAATCTGCTCCCGGGTACCACCCAACTCCACAACATGATCCTGTGTGTGCACCTGGCTCCAAATGTCGACAGGTACCAGCAAACCAAGCAACATTTCAATTTTGGCAAACATCATTACGGTCGAATAAGCTGCTTCAGTTATTTCCTTATAATATGCTGTCTGATTTTTCCTAGGGTTGGGCAACTGAGTCTTAAGAGATAAAACCTCATTCCTCTTCCAAAGAGTGTAAACCCATTGTTCGTGGAATTGAGCCTCCACCTTTTGTCTGATAACGACATCATGCTTATCTCGTTGCTCTGATGTTTTTGGATGATATATGGGATGCACCTCTCTCATCGGATACTAAGACACCTTCTTCAGGCTCTTATCAAGCAGCCGACCACGATAGGCAACCTTCGCCGCAACATTGCCAAACACCTGACTGGGCGCCATGTCAGCTCCTTAGACATGATCCCTAACATCATAAATAATCTGTGGCGCTGCCTCATTAAAACATTTTTTCCAAAGCACAATCAAAGTAGCCAACATATGCTTAAGGGCATGCTGCTGGACAAAAGGGTATTAGTCTTTCATTACCTCCCACACAACCTCCACACTGTAAATGAGGTTACGAGCACACTGAGCTGCCAGATTGGCTACTGCCTTTTTCTCCTCTGCACCCACATCCGATCGTATCACTGTCCACCCTGTCGCTTTCTAGCAGCCGCCTATTCCCCATCCCCCACTCCCCGTGCAGGTGTCCCGCTACCCAATACCGTCGGGGAATGGAGAATAAGGGAAGGAGTGGTGACGGAAGGGCCAGGCACTACGGTCGTCAGTGGCTGTGTCGTGGGGGTGAGGGCTGGGGAGAGAAGTGGCACTGACACAATAGGCATAGCAGGGAGACTAACAGGTATCACAGGCGCAGAAGGTGAAGCCACAGAAACTGCAGGAAGCGCGGCAGCCACAGCAGTGGGGTCAGTTACAGAATAGGCAGAAACAGCAGAAGCAGAAGAGACAGGCAACTGGGGCTGTGGCACAGCAGGGTATATTCTCTGTAGGGCATATGGAGGCGAAGGTAGGGCATCCAACAACTCCTCCACAAACATATCATTGTCCTCTTGAGCCAATAAGACTTTTCACATTGCAATCGGAATCTCCTGTCAGCACACTCTATTCCCTTCTCAGTCCTTTCTTTATCATATACAACAACTTTCTGAGTCACTGTCTGCATCCTCCCTTTCCGGGCCTCCTTTTCTGCTTTCATTCACCTTTGTTTGTTTAGCTTCCTTTTGTCACGTTCTAAGGGAATCAAACATGGACTACCTACTTCTCTACGCAAACAATTTATCCTGCAGGAAATTATGCTTTTGTTTATTAAAAGTGCCACTGCAACTCGGCGTTTCCCTCGTATATTTGTGTCACTCTGTGCTAAACATAATAGGGCAAAGGCCATGCTTAACCTACATTTCAAAGTATGGAGTGCCTTCTGGAGGCGCAGGCTGACTTTCTTCCAATCGAGCATCACTAGAACAACAACGACAACTCACACAAAATATTCTACTAAAACATGGCATCTTGAAACAAAAGCTTTTTCTCTACCTATGCCAAGCAGATATTTGCACATATCTTACCAAAGTTGGTCCACAGACCTCACCAAATCTAGATCAGAACAATACCATATTCACCAAGAACTCAAACAAATTCAAGCGCTTGTCCAGAAACGATCCTCAGACCATACCAAACACAAACCAAAGTGGTGCTATAGCCACAAACAAAACCAAAACAAACTCATATGGTGCACACAGGTCATACGAAGGTATTCTCCACTGCTGACTCTTCGTACCAAACAGTCAGATCCAAGGGTTTTGTCTTTCAAGACCCCAGTCGGGATGACCACTGTGCGAGGCACCGCCCGGTCAGACAGGTGGGGTAGCTGCGAGTACTAAACTCAATTGTGCAGGGATCGCTGATCTGCTCATCCGACCCTACATGGCCCTGCACTGCTCACCCATCAGTAAAGAAGAGTCAATCACCCAATGGGGTACCTGTTCGGGCACCAACTGAAGGAAGTGACCAGATTAAGGCCACCAGGGTCACTCGCGACTACCTCTCAGCCTTCCATAGAAATGAAGAGTCAGTCAGGCAGTAGAGAATACAAACCCAGTTATTTTTAAGCATGGGCGTAAAATCCGTTCCGCTCGCGGATTTTCGGCAAATTCGCAATCCGCGAACTCTCGCGAACTTGCCGAAAATTCGTAAATCCGTGCAAAGCGGATTTTTTGCTTGGTCGCACTTGCCAACTAGAATACTATACAATTTTGCGGGAGTAAACACTTGCGAACACGTAGATGCGGCGGGCAGCGAAGCGAGATTACAAAATTTGCAATTTCGCACAAGAAATCCACCAGCAGGCAGCATAAACCTTGAGAATTATGATTTTTATCAGAATAACTCCTCAGGTTGACATTTGCCTGCACTTTGTTTTTGCAAGGAGTCCATTTTGGGGGGGGTGGGAGGAAGGAAGTGCCCCACAGTCTCCAACTTTCTGTTCCTGTCCAGCAGGCTCCTCCCAGTGCTTTCTTCATGTGCTGGTCACTTTGATTTGGATCTTGACCTGGAAGGATTACTTTTTGTGGATGCTGCTGGATATTTGGATTTTTGCAAAACTGAAAGCACTCAGCAGGTGCAAAAGTTCAATCTTATCATTAGTAACCATTCCCTGTAGTGCCTGGAAGGATTACTTTTTGTGGATGCTGCTGGATATTTGGATTTTTGCAAAACTGAAAGCATTCAGCAGGTGCAAAAGTTCAATCTTATCATTAGTAACCATTCCCTGTAGTGCTTCCTGAGGGGCCCCTTCAGAGTTCAGTTGCCTACTTGCAACTATTCTATGAGCCTGCTCTGACCCTCATAGCAGGCTCAGAGAATAGCTACAAGTATACAACAAAGGTCCTGGTAAAAAACAATACACTGCAACAGAAAGCAATTACAGATAAGGAAGCAGGTGCCAGCCTGGAAGTTCAAATTCAGTGACACATTAATCAGCCCCTAATTCATTCATGTCAGCTGAGGCAGGGCAGGTGTGCTTTTCCCCCCATAATCTACAGTGATGAACTAGAGGATGGCATGGGTGAGCCAGAGGGTGGCATGGGTGAGCCAGAGGGTGGCATGGGTGAGCCAGAGGGTGGCAGTGGTGAAACAGAGGGTGGCAGTGGTGAAACAGAGGGTGCTGTGCTGAACCAGACGTGGAAACAACATGGTCGCGACCGTTGCTACCCGACAAGTAAGTTCACGTTTGCGAACTGGTAAAAAACCCTTGCGAAATGGCAGAAACACTTGCGAACACAAAAAAAAAGGAATCCGCAAAATTCGCGAGAGTTCGCGGATTTTATGGATTGCGAATCCGTAAATACGCAATTTCGCGGATTGCCAATTCGCAAAATCCACCCATGCTTAGTTATTTTATTAGTATTCACTCGAGTGGAGTCCATTCGAGCGGAGTCCAGTCTGACCAGTCTCCTTAGATAACTGCCGAGGGACCGACCCCCGTCCACACAGTAACACAAAATATAAATTTAAGACAACTCTAAAACCCCACCCAGACTCGAATTTTCCTGCCTGGGCACCAACGAACAAAGGGAGTACAGAAAGGCCAGCTGCCATCTTGGGAACAGGTACATGCTATCTTAGTTTCAAGGTTACTTTGCCCGTGCTAGTCTCTCTAGGGTGGGAGCAGGGCTTACTCAAGAGGAAAGGTATGCAGAGACAGAACGATATATATACATTAAGGCAGTGGAATTCAACCTTGGATAATACTGCTGAGGTAAACATTATGAGACAGGAGCTTATTTTCGATCATGGTACAAAATGGCGGCTGAATACAAAATGGTGCTGCAAATGCTAACTTAACTTGCATAATGCTAGAAGGAGTCGGATAGACACATTCTCAGTCAAACATTATGTCCAGCTGGGCCTCTCTCTCTTACACAAGGGTCAGATATGCCACATGGTCAGCCACCACGAAGCAATACTCAACAAAGAAACAGCACACAAAAACATCCATCAAAACACTTTAAAAGTAACACCTCACATACAACAGTTCACTGAAAAGTTCCGACCGGTCACCTGTGCCCTGCACTCTGGAGACATCTTAATCACAAAGGCACGAACCAAAAAGGATGAAACGCACATGTAGGCCCAGATTTACATAGGCCTTGCTTTGGCATTGAGTAATGAAAGGCAGAGCAAAGCAATGCAAGAAGATCAGTGAGATTTACTAAGCCACGCAAAGCCATCTTGCATGGCTCTGTGTGGCTTAGTAAATCTGGAGTAACGGAAGGCAGCGTAAGTCACTGCCTCATGCTATTCTGCCCAAGGAAGGTGTTCCGTGTGTGGAGCGTGAGTGTTCACATGCATCCACCAATGGATTTTGACACATTCCCAGATTTACTAAGACTAGTAAACCTGGGAATACATCAAAATGCTATGCCTTCCCAGGTGAGGCATAATGAGGAAAAATGTGTTTATTTCTTCTAGTTGTTACTTATTTCTACATGTGTTCTGCACTTTGCAGTACACATAGAAAGAAGAAAACGCATCCGAGGATTGTTTTTATGCAGGAAGGTATCCTTTCCTGCATAAAAACAATTCTGGCTGTAATGGGTGCCTGGGTTGGAGCTAGGCAGCACTCGGTGCACCAATGTGGGGACAGAGCAGGAAAGCAGCACACCTTAGTAGATATGGTGCATTCCTGCCCTCTATCTGTCACGCAACACAGCATGTTGTCTTGCTGCATTTTGTTGCATTATTTATTAGTAAATCTGACCCTAAAAGCCATATTTACTAACCTTTTACGCAACACAGTTCAGCAAGGCATCTTGCTGTGCTGCGTTGCATGAAAAGGAGAGAGCAGAAATGCACCTTATCTACAAAAATATGACGCACTCTTCTCTCTCATAGTGCTGGCGCACTTCTTGCACCAAAGTGCCAATGCTGGCACCCTTGCACCACAGTAAAAGGATACCTATGTTAGAAAAATAGTTTTTCTGATGGAAGGGATGCCTTCCTACACACAAATACTCCCTCAAGGCATTATCCTCTTTCTATTTGTGCTGCAGAATGCAGCATATACTTAATGAAGATCGTCTAGACCATTCATGCCCTTTCAGGTAAAAGCCGCACACATAGAAATAGTAAATAACAATGGGAAAAAAAAGATTTTTCTCCTCGTTACGCCATCCTCTGGGACGCGTAGCAATTTCATACAATCCCAGGTTTACAAACCGTTGTAAATCTGGGATTGCATGAAATACGTGGGTGGATGCGCAAGCCACTGCATCATTACATTTCTTCCCAAAGCCACTTAAACTGGTGCAAAACACCCCAGCATGGCTTTGAAAATATCTACTCGTTTTTTGTGCCCTGGTTGCGCCAAAAAAGTGTCACAACCACATTGAAAAAGTTTAGTAAATCTGGCCCTAGGATCAGGTTTCACACTCACGCATCACCACTCATGCATCCCACACTGCATCGACATTTCACATAGTCAACAACTCTACCTTTACACTACTTCTAGCATAAGAGCACTGGCAAATTACCAGCCTAAGATAAATGTGTAAACAACTAGTAAAGCCTTGAATGCAATTACACAATCGAGCACCAAAATCATACTCTCACAATTCAGTCTAGACATGGCAGACAACTCTCATACATCTTAATGGTATAGATTGCATTTATATAGATATTCTTATTCATAACAATGCGTTGAAGGAGCTGTCTCATTGTTAAAATAAAATTTGTTTTTATAAATTGTTACAATAAGGATATTTCAACTTTTTCATGCCTTCCATACTATGTTCATGTTAGTGCAGTTTAGTTTCTGCTTGCCGGACAAGTTCTAATAGGCGTAGCATTGCCTGATTAGTTACCAACAATATCTTCACCCTCTGTTGATTATCTTCATCTCTCTATCCTTGCTGGCTCTTCAATTTCAGTACAATGCTGATTTATGCTTTTCGAAGAAGCATGTTTATTGGACATGAGCGCCACCTTCTGTATTTCTTTTCATTATTTTAGTAAATAGTGCTGGAACAGAAATCATTTGAAATAATATGGTTTACAGTCTCATACACTGGACAGCTCCCAGCTCGTTTTTATCCGTGTTATCTCTTTATCTCTTCCGTCTCTGGTCAGAAGTGAGATGGACTTTGGCCGCCATTTTAGGGAAGATCAGGAGCAAAGCATCACATAAATTATAATCACAATTTCTATTCTAAATTCAGTCAATAATGAGAGTTGAGGTTCGTTTTAAGGGTTTTATTTACATTCAAAGTTTAGTAAAATCAAATCAAATCAAAAGTAGCTTTATTCGATTTCAATTATAGAAAATCACAAAAGCACAAGCAAATTTAAATTTTTTTAAATTACAGGTACATAATCATCAAAAAGCTATAAAATTCATTTGGAACAAGGCAATCTGGGATTAGGAGTATATGTAAAAAGGGAAAAATTCGGTAAAAATACTATAAAATTCATTTGGAACAATGCAATGCTAGTCTACTGTATTATAAACAATTCAATCAATTCATTGATAATCTATGTCTAATTATGCTTTAAATTCATAGTCATTTCATCTTCTAGCATTTGCATTCATTTGAAACAATGCAATGCTAGTCTTCTGCATTATAAATGATTGAGTCAATTCATTGATAGTCTATGTCTAATTATACTTTTTAAAAACATTGACAATAGATACCATTCATTCCATTCAAAAGTCTTTATTTCGGTATAGTTCACCATAAAAGACATCTCAGTATAAAAAATACAATTTTAAAAGCATACAATAAAACAATAGAGCCATTATGAAACATAGTTAGCATAATTCAAAATACTTCACAGACATATACTTGAAAGATAATAACAATGGTCTATCAAACTAGCTGATGGTATGCAAATATTTCCCTCTAATTACCCAGGACCATCCTAGAAATTTGGCTACAGATGTAGACACAAGGAGAGTTGTTACCGTCCCCAACAAGCTTAGAGCTTCCCCAGCCCTTCTTGTTTTCATCAACTGGCAAATCGGTTTGAGCCATTTTTTCCGAGGGCTAACGTATAGGGGGCAGACAAAGAAAAAATGGCTCACAGTTTCTCTCTGATCTTTACACCGTGGGCATGAGTCCCCTGTGCCCCCCCTCCATTTCTGAGTAAATGACCTTAAGGGCAGGGTTCCTACTCTGAATTGATGGAAAAGTTTCCTGTCCCTGCTCTTTAAAATGGCATCCCAATAATTCTCCAAACTTGTGTCCACTTTATGGCTCAAGAAAGCGCCTGAAAGGGTTAAGGGACTATGTTCTATGATCAGCCTATTTCTATAAATAGATACATAGTCGTTTCATCTTTTAGCATTTGCATTCTCACGAGGGCCGGTCTACATTGTCTCATACCCCACTTTCTCAGCAAGAGTATTAAATATTTTCTCCTAGGCAAAGTGTAAAATTTGCAGAACAAAATGCAATGTAACATTGATTGTGTGGATACACAATCGCAGGGGCACAAAATCAAGTTTCTAGACCAAGAGTTAACATCAGGAAACGTAAGTAGTCTAAAAAAACGTCCTCCTCTGAATCGAGTCAACAGCATGCGGGAATAGCTACTTTGGACAGAGATCAAATATTGCTGGATACCCTGACCTTGTAGAATCAATTGATTCTCCAGGACAGAGATCTTACTGCCCTCTAGTAGCCAACGTTTGTTCTCCAAGAGAAGGAGACAGGTTTCTTTCAGCTTTTTTCTTGATATTGTCGCTGAACAGGTCGGGGAATCAAAGTGTTCAGGATGTCCAATGTCTCTCAGGAAGCTCTTTATGTATGTTAACCAGTTCATTTTAAGAGCCCCCTGTAGTTTCAGGCAATCCGTGATTATGTCCCTCTTAAGTCCAGACTCCTCAGAGGTCCATACCTTGTGCCATAATAGAATAGGACTAACCTTGATGAGGTCCGAGATGTAAACTAGACCTAATTCTTTATGGCACACGTATGTAGAAGTGGACCTCTGGACTGCTAATAGGTACCGGAGAAAAGCGTTCTCACAGAGTTGGATTTCGTGAGTATCCGCTATCCCCCAGATTCCTGCACCGTATGTTACGGTGGACAAACATTTTGATTTATATATGTCCACCAGGACTTGTACAGGTCGACCCCCCCAGTTTGTTAGCGAAGTTTCTCACCGCTCCAATGGCACGCGAGAAAGCTAATTTCCTTGTAGAAGCAGCTGATGACCAGGTCCCCTTCTTATCAAAATGTATGCCCAGGTAGGAGAATGTGTTGGTTGTCTCTATCTGTTTGATAGGAAGATTTTGCACACGGGGTTCCTCTTAGTAGTACAACACATACTAAAAGTCTTAGTAATGTTAATTTTTAGACCTTTAGCGTTCATATAGTTTGAGAAGCTAGTAAGCCATCTCTGTAGGCCGACTTGAGTCCTGGCCATAACTACCGCGTCATCAGCATATAATAAAATGGGGGCTGCGAGGTCTCCAATTTGAGGGCAATCCTGTCTCTCTTGGGTAAGGTGGGATGCCACACTATTTATATATAAATTAAATAAAAAAGGTGCGAGTATGCATCCCTGCCTAACTCCTTTATTCATTGGGAATTTTGCAGTGCACTCACCGTTATTACCATAGCGAACCATCGCACCTGCCCCCCTATATAATTCTTTAATAAAAATCAACAGATTTACATCAATACCTAGTTGCAGCAGTGTTGACCATAACATTTCGTGATTCAAGCAGTCAAAGGCAGAGCTCAAATCTACGAATGTTAAGTATAATTTGTCCCTTTTTGCCACCACATATTTACCTACTATCATAGCTAAATGTAATCCTTGTTCCACGGTTCCTAATCCTGTTCTAAAACCGTATTGGAATTTTGAGAGAATGCCCGTGTCGTCCGCCCATACCTGTAGTCTGTTTAGTATTATCCTTCCCGCCACCTTCATCATCGAGTCCAGCAATGAAATTGATCTGTAACATTTTGGGTCGTTCCGGTCTCCTTTCTTCAAGATTGGGATCACAACGGCCTCTTGCCATGTTGGGAGGAAACCAACTTCATTGCAACTATTTAAAACATTGGCCAGGAGTGGTGCCCACAACTTAACATTGGATTTATAAATATCTACAGGAACCCCGTCCGGCCCTGGGGCTTTTCTTACGGCGCTCTCCGCTATAGCAGTTTCCTCTTCAGGTAGTGTAAAGACAATGGCAATTGGAAATTGACCACGAGTGTTAATTTCCTGTGGTCCAATTATTTCAGCATGCACTTTCCCTAATGTATTGTCTATTTTATACAGTTCTGTAAAATAGTTAACCCAGGTGTCCTCATTTATTGCCACCTCCATAGAATAATTTTTTCTGTCTACAAAAAAAGGGGCATTTACCGCCTTCCAAAATCCTATATTGTCTTTCACCAAACAGGCGTGATGCAAGGCCTGCCATGCCTCATGCTTTAATTCCCTCTTTCTGTTTTTTATTGCAGAGTAATATGCGGTTCTAGCATTTCTAATTTCGATAACGTTACTAGGTTCGGCTTTAAAGTGCCAGCTTTAAGTATGCATGAGCTTTGCTGCACTCTGAGTCGAACCACCCTTGCACCTTAGGTCTGTTTCGCCTCGCACTTCCTGTGAGAGAGTTACAAATTTCCTCAGAGATGTTGCAAAAGGCCAGGATGACTGAGGCGCTATCATCGTTATCTGTGAGATGTTGCAAATTCGTTATACTTATTCCTAATTAAAGTCTCAAAGAAAGCAGTAGGCTCAACTTTGTTCCATTTTATACTGTAGCCATTCTTTTTCGCTAGACTTATTCTATGGCTATATAGGTTGTCAAATAAGTCGGTGTTTTTTCTGTTACGTGCTGCGAGGTAAAGAGAAAAACTATTTGGGAAGTGATCGCTTAATGCCAAATCACCCGTTTTAAAAGTGGAAACATGCCGGGAGTGGCTATTAGAAATCAGTTCAAAATCTATCACTGAATTACATCCCCTACAATTAAATGTGGGCGCAAAAGGAACCTGAGGGGTACATAATTCATTTACAAAGCCCAGATCCAGGTGAAATAATAGATTATTAAAACAGTTTCCGGCAAGCGTATGCAAAAAATGAGTACAATGGTCACCTTTAACATCATTCAAACCACAAGCGCCCGAGTCACTATTAGGGCATAAAAAACAATTAAAATCCCCCATCCATAGGACACATCTCCCCATGGAGTAGTTATCATCGGGGTTTGTCAAGCTTTGTGTAATCTCTTCAAAGACCTTACTTATCTCTCCCTTCGGGATGTTATTATAAAAATTAATCATAGCAATAGCTTGATTTCCTCCTATATTTAATTCTAACTGCTGATAATAGTCAGAGTCAGTTTTAGCTTTTACAGCCGTAACATTCAATGTATTTGTTATATAGGTACAAAGTCCCCCTTTGTTTCTACCCCTTATTGACGGGATAGCAGGGGTATGGAAGGTACGGAAGCCATTTATATGTATATCTTCCCGTTCCCAGCATTCTTGCAGGCAAATGATGGTAAAATCTTGTATAAAGAATAAAAACCCTGGGTCCTTGAACTTATTAGATAGCCCAGCAACGTTCCAGGATAGGAAGGTAATGGTGTCACCCTTTTCTATATTCTTATTTATGATATGGTCGCTATTATTTACCCCTAGATTTTGACGGACTAGAGTGCGTGAACTGAGTTGTAAATTCAGTTCATTATCTGCCCTAGCTTTTTCCCATTCCCTGCCCCGAGAAAATGCTGGCAATTCACAAGGGGATAGGAAGGTAATGGTGTCACCATTTTCTATATTATTCGTAGAGACGATGGAGTCAATCCTCGTATTCGCTTTATCATTTACAGTGTCTACATTTTCCCCGCCCATGCTGACATTAATGGGGCTATGTTCGGTATGTTGTCCCTCATTATCTCTTTCCTTGTCTATATTAGAGATCCTAGGTATAGTTGTTAATGGGGTAAGTCAGTCAACCATTTCAAGCGCACTGTATCTATTACTGGTGGGGAAACCATGTTCCATCCCAAAGCCCTCATAATCGTGCGCTTTCATCGGGCCACTTGCCATGAAGTTCACTTCCCAAGGCCCTCTCCCTTGATTATGATTTTTCCTTGGCAGTTCAGGGGTGTAGAAATAGGTTAGATTTAGGGGCCGTATTTTGGTGTTAGTAAAGGTAGGCCACTCAGCGCAAATATGCTGTACCGCTTGCCTATACTGGAAATTTACAATAATACAATCTCCCTGGATGTTTTTTCTAGATGTACCCACACAGTTTACTCTACGCGCAAATAAGATCTTACTTTGAACGTAGAGTCGTAGGGGTCTGGGTACATTGAGCCAGTGTGTGGTTTTATTTTTTAGCTCTAGGAACGATTCATGGCTATCTTTCCCTAGCTCTGGGACCCCTGTTAAAACTACGACGTACGGAACAGATTCCGGGGGTAAATCGACATTTGTGAGCAATGAACCCTGTACCACCTTTTCATTAAGTTCATTTCCATTGCCCCCCCTTCCCTTTGTTCGAACCACCCTCCCCTACCGCGTTTTGATCTCCAGTTCTATTGGGTAAACCTTTTTTCCCTGTAGGCTAGGTGCGTTGTTTCTGTACAGTCCACTTTCAACATCGCTCCGGGAGGTCCCTTCCATCAAATCTACAACACAAGGCTTAGTTATGGGTATTGACGTAAGCATCTGCACATTATTTAAAGCTGTAGGGGGAAGGGAGTTGGTTTGAGGTGTTGAATGTGTTATGAGTTTATCTTGTTTATAAAGCTCTAAATTTGATAAAGTCAGTTGTTCAATTTTCTTCAACCCCTCTTCAATAACTTTTAATCTGTCCGTGATGGGTCGAATAGAAGAAACAACAATGCCACACATTTTTGCCCAGAACCCTTCATCAAGAACCAATGGGCCTCCAACTATAACATTAGAGTCGATGTTGTTTTCTCCATATAATTAAGGGTCCTGATTAGATTGATCTGTCAATATTGGCGCCGGGCAATTTTCTTTAGGGCTTTTGGCTTGCTTACCCCTTTTAGCACCCCCTCCCCGTTTCTTTTTTGATATTGCACCCAGTGATTTTCCTGTCGAGGTAGGTTTAACTCCAGACTCGGCTAATGTTGATGCACGAGTTGATACCCTCTCCGGAAGCCTGCTCACTACAGTAACGGCATCGTTAAGTTGGAAATTAGAAGACCCACTTACTATTTGGGTCACTGTATCTGTAGTGTTTGAGTCAATATCCAGGCATAAAGGGGACGGATGAATAAAGGCTTTTGAGATTGTGCCAGCACAATGTTACCCAGTGATGAACGCTTAGTATGGGCCAGATCAAGAGAAAGTCGACGCTCTGTGATGTCAATTTCTCTTGCAAGCACGGATGCAGCACTGACAATGAAGTGGTCGAGTGTCCCCACCACTCTGCCCCCAGACAGTGCCGTACTACTTTTTCCAGAGCGACTTGTCATTCTCAGATACTATAATGTATCAGACAAACAAAAAGCAGCTTACTGGCATGTCACAAACTTCAGCCGTTAGAAGGGTGGCCAAGCCCAGCGTCTCCTGGCTCGAACGGGCTCAAACGGGCCTGCCCTTGGCCCGGTCTTCGCCCGGCGCGCGCCCGCACGCGTTCCGTGGAGCGGACAGCGCACACAAAGAAATAGGTGCAAGTGGGAGTGGCGAGAAGAGGCGCAGCTGAGAAGAAACACGGGCAGCTGGTCCTCGCAGTCCCGCCGTTAGTAGATGCCCCAAAGACACAGGCAGCAACACCAGGAAAACAAACCACTGCGAAAGGCTCCCGCGAAGCTGGGGCCGCGAGTAGTTATAGGTCTTCGGCGTGGGAGGGCGGGAATAGGCACAGCTGAGAAGAAACACGGGCTGCTGGTCCTTGCAGTCCCGCCGTTAGTAGATGCCCCAAAGACACAGGCAGCAACACCAGGAAAAATAAACACTGCGAGCGGCTCCCGCGAAGCGGGGGCCACGAGTAGTTATAGGTCTTCGGCGTGGGAGGGCGGGAAGAGGCACAGCTGAGAAGAAACACAGGCTGCTGGTCCTCGCAGTCCCGCCGTTAGTAGATGCCCCAAAGACACAGGCAGCAACACCAGGAAAACAAACCACTGCGAGCGGCTCCCGCGAAGCGGGGGCCGCGAGTAGTTATAGGTCTTCGGCGTGGGAGGGCGGGAAGAGGCACAGCTGAGAAGAAACATGGGCTGCTGGTCCTCGCAGTCCCGCCGTTAGTAGATGCCCCAAAGACACAGGCAGCAACACCAGGAAAACAAACCACTGCGAGCGGCAAAGTTTAGTAAGTTATCTTTATTTGATAGTTCAATATTGCAGTCATTTAAAAAAATTGATCATAAAAATGTGGTTAGATCAAAATCTTAATAATGCATTAAACGTGTTCCATAAAGGACATAATCCCTATTCTGAAAATAGGGCGAAAAAGACGTCAGTAAGACCCGATGAGTTCAAGTTCGAAAGGAAAGAGTGAGATCAAGACTAAAGCTCAAAATCAATTCAATATCAAGCGAAGTAAAGCGTCCCGTAAAGAGAGGTTCATGAAACTCTGTGGAGTCTCAAAGTAACTGAAAATATAACAGTATAAGTCTGCAGCAACAAGAGCAACTGCAACCAGCGAAAAAGGTCTAGACGGAATGTCGGGGCAAATATTGTAGAAAATGGGCCTGGGAAGTGGTGGGCAAAAAACGTTACCCCACTCTAGGAACATGTACTATAATAAAGAGTCAAAAAGAAATGTTGTAGTTCATGTTACATCTTCTCCTCCTCTCGTCCAATCAGCTTTCTGTATACTTCTGAGAGCTGGCTTACTCCTTCCTTGCCCACTAAAACACAATGGCCTACAGACAGTTATCACCGAGTGTGGAACTATGTTGTTACTAAAACTACATACGAGGTCTGTTGATTTCAGTCCTCCTTTTCAACAAACATGACTACATCTCTAACCTTCTAATAAAACAGATTGTATGTTAGCTTAACAATGAAATATGTAAATTGAAACATCAGCTGTAACGAAAAATTATTTAGCACAACAACTTTCATTAGAAAATAAGGCAAAATATTTCAAAAGGCCAACATTAATCAGAAACATTTGGCAGAGTTACGTGCAACATTAATTAAAGGCATAGCCATGGAAATCTCAACATTTAAACATGTTATGTGTGTTTCAGCACATCTAACAAAGCTACTTGTGAACCAAAGCAGATTTTGGCATTTTTGAGGCTTAGTATCAATAAATATAACTACCCACTACAAATTGCACATTTATTAACGTCTTTTTAGTTCAGTGTAAATTGCACAGTAATAATGCATGTATAACTTTTAATTAGATTATATTAAATTTTATTAAAACTCCCTAACAATAGAAATGTGATTTTTTTTCCTCTGAAGAACTTGCCTTGTTTCTGTTACACAGATAAGAAATATTACCTATCCGTAGGGCCACTAGAACCATGATGTAGGGAAGCACCAAATTATGCGACAGGATTGAATACATTATGTGGCAAGAAAGACAAACTATGCTGCATAATGTGGCAACTTTTTTGATAGTATTACTTGATTATTTGGCAATTTTTTACACATGTTAATGCAGCCGGGCAAAGATTTCACTACTTTATTACCAGTTTAACAATCTAATACATAAATAAGTTATTGACGATAACCTGGTACCCTTTATGAAGGGTCTTCTAATGCACTCAGACACATATTGCCACGTTTCTAGGAACATTTATTGCGTTTGAGCTAGAAACAAAGGGGCATATTACCAACGATTAGCGATATTTATCGCTAACTAGGCTTAGCAACGAATTTTTTATCGATAAGCATCGCCGAAAATTATCGCTGAGATAACTTGCTATTAGCAAGGTTTATCTCCAAAGCGATAATTTTTCCAGCGATAGCGTGAATATCGCTGAGTATACAGCGATATTCACGCATTAGCAACAAAATGTTCTTAGCCATGTTATCCACCTCCCATTGGATAACATGGCTAAGAGCTGGTCTGAGCAGGCGTTAGTTTTTGGCGATAGCGTGAATATTTCCAACGCTATGCCTGCCTTGTTAATAGGCGATAGCGACGTTATCGACTGCTTTCAGTCGATAATGGGTTGGGTTCCCCCCACTTTGCATGTCATTAGCGATAAACATCGCTGACATGCAAAGCGGGCCCCAAACCGCTCGCTATCGCCTATAAGCTGTCGCTAACATCAGTTAGCGACAGCTTGCTTATGGGGCGATAGAATTATCGCCGCTTAGCGGCCGAAAACGGCCGCTAAATCGGCGATAATTGTCTATCACCCCCCTGGTAATATGCCCCACAATATTTTGTTTGCTAAAATCTCCAGATTATGCAGTAGATGATGGAAGAAGTGACAAATGTGGTAAATCCTTAATTATGTGAAAAGCATGCAGTTGTACAACCTCATAATTCCAGTAGCCCTGCTTGTCCATAAACAGAGCCAGGCTGAGGTTCTTGGGGATCCATGGTAAAGGGTTTTTGCCTCTTGTATAAGTTTTTATGTCAATTAGAACAAGCATTGGAAATGCAATAGGTCTCGCATTTTCTTGAGTCAGAGCTATTAGCATTGTAAATGACAATGTTTTCACCCATGTGTTATAGTGCTGTTGGCTTTTGCAGATCTCATTTGATAAGCATCACTGGAGCTGAAGCTATTGGAGCTTACTTTTGTGGCTGTGCACTCCTCACCATAACTGCGCTTGCCTTAAATTGGATCAGAATGACAGAAAGTGTGCAGACCAAGACCGGCGGGGTGCACAGCCTGATTGAGGGTGAGCAGCATGGTAGTGAGTATTGCCAGTTGGTTTAGAGCAATGCCGAGAGCTTCGACAGAGGCTATGCAAGATGTGGAAATGTTCCGAGGAGTGTAGGGTGAAAATATCCCCTGGAAGGGTACAGGGCATTAATAGAACATTAATGGTGGTCTATAGAAAGGGTAACTGTAGATCATGGGCAGCGAGCAATGTGAACAAGGGTGGGCATAAGTGCACATTTTTGCTCACAGTCTGCAAAATGTAATTGGGCATTTTAGCTTACAACGTGAAGAAAAGGAGAATAACTGTGCATAGAGCTTTTGGGAAAGGTTGGGCAGATCAAATTTGTTAGGGAATGGCCAAAGATGTGCAAATGTAGCAATGGTCCTGCACTACTTGGCAGTAGCAGAGGCAGGCAGAGCATTAATACAGCATAGGCTGAGAGTGGCCAATGAAGCACAGTGTGAATTAGGATGTGCAGAGCTTTGCTGAGAATGAGCACAATGTGGGTAATGCATGCAATGTTGCCAGGGGCTGCTGCAGATGGCTGAGAATGTGCAGGAATGGCTGAGGGTAGAAAGGGTGCAGATGAAGGTTTACAGAGCATGTCTGATGGATGCGTACGGCGTGGAAGAGGTAATGTAAGGTGTGCCAGAAGGTTGTGTAGGTGTGAGAGGTTATAGGCTGTGGTAGGGGCTAGGTAATTTCTGCAGGGTGCAGAAGAGTGTATACGGGGTGGCTGAGGGACTGCAGGCGGCTATTGGTGAAAGCAAAGAGTGGGCGCTAACAGGGCTGTTTAGCATGAGGGCCAGGTAAAATAGGGTCATTTCATATGAACTCGTATTGTCTACATGGATAACAGAGCACAGCACTTTATTTGCACCAAGAAAGCTGACTGTGTAAGAAAATATATAATATAATTTGCATAAAGCTGTCCACAGCCAATCAAACCACTGCCAATAAACGAAACCCTGAATGCGTTTTCTAATTTATGGTATTGTTTGTATCTGATTAAGCAAATAGCGCATCACTACTTTCTGTAATACCTCAATGCTTCTTCTCATTAAATGTTTTGATCAGGAAATCCCATATTTACATATAAATGCGAGGTGCTGAAAGTGCACCATGGCTATTGTTGAGACATAAAACAATGTTGTTAATAGTTAACAGCGAGCACAATTAATTTTCATTGCATTTAACACTAGAAATTATGTCAGTAAAACCATGGTGCAGAGGGGAGTTTACAGACCATGCACAGTGAGGTGCTGAAAGTGCACTGCGGCTATTTTTGACACATAAAAACAAAGTTAATAATACTTAACAGCGAGCACAATATTTTCATTGCATTTAACACTAGAAATTATGTCAGTAAAGACTTAGCTTTTCAATAGTAAAGTTTGCAGACCATGCAACATTTCCAATGCAAGGAAATTGCATTGAAAATGCAATAGGGCTCGTATGTGTTTGAGTTGGACCTCTTAACATTGTAAGGGGCAATGTTTTTTTTGAACTTTTAACTTTTGGGACGCCAAGAAAGTGGATTTCAGGAAAGGCATATTATTTAGGCGGTGTGAGAGTAATTTTAGATGTGCGCATGAGTATGTGTAAGGGGAGTCAAACTGTATGTAGGGTAGTTGTGGGAGAGAAGGGAAGCGGCGTGGTTATTTGGTGGGGGGGGCTGGTGTTTTATTAGTGAAGCGAACAAGGTAGGAAAAAATTTGGAAAACAAGAATGAAAAGAGCATTTATGTTCTTCCCAGACACCCCCTTTGATGGACACCCCGATGGTTCACCTGCAGCTGACAAAGCTCACACATGGTGCAGTGCAGCTAGTGCTGCACAGCCCCTGGGTGACAGTGAAGACTAAGAGTGAAAGATAAGAGTGAACTGTGAAATAAGGAAGTAATCCTTGGCTAAGCTGTTTGCCTCAGAAAGTGAATGTGGATGTTTGTAGACCCACTGAATTTGCTTTCTTTTAAACTGATTTTCATGTATGGTGATAGCTGCGTGTTTCCATCGCATGTGGCATTTGGCTGCTTCTGTGAAGCATTTACACACAGGGGGAAGTTTGCTTGTATTACAGCAGGCTTACTTATTAGCCCCCTGAGCTCCACCTTGAGAGAGGAGGCTGTGATTTGAAAATGTCAGCTGGGTTAAAGAACGCACTGCACAGATCTAGCATTTTTGTGTGAAATTAATTGAACTGTGGTGGCATTCGCAGTTTTTGCTAAATGTGGGCACACTTGGCGCAGGGTGTTAAGAACGGGAGAATGGTGGGCTGCCACCACTTCTGTTCTTTGACACCCTGCTGTTATTGCCACAATAGAGCGTGACTTTGCCACTAATTAAGTTACACTTTGTTAATTGGTGTGTCGGAGGGTGGTGGGAGGGCAGAAGCGAAAACAACTAGGGAAATGCGTTTGTGTGGAAGGGTGGTGGGAGGGTGGAAGCAGGGATGGTGTAAAGGAACCTTTTTTAAAACAAGCATTGGCCGCGCGCGAAAGTGAAAGTAGTGCGATGCGGCGGGGGAGGGGAGGGGCAGAGGAGTGGGAAAGCAATCAAGTGAGAGAAAAGACAGATGGCACCAGATCGGGCACCGAAAGCTGGTGGTTGCGCGAGTGGACGTGCAAGTGAACACAAGCGCTAGGCCAGCCAAAGCAGCTTGTGGTTGCACTTTTTAAAGCCCCTACTAAATGTCTCGCAGAGTAGTGGCTCAGGCGAGACCTAAAAACGAGGAGGCTAAGGTGCGCGGCCTTGAAAGAGTCTGAATGTTTGAATTAATGCCATAAAACTACAGAGTGGAGAAGGGCCCGAGGGGAAATGGTTTATAGACCTACCAGCATCTTGTCCCCCAACTAAACATACTAAACACACGGAAGATGCCACAGGTCTTTGCACGATCCAGAAACACTAAGGAAGCTACAAAGTATTCCACAGTAGGAACTGGAGTGACAGGATAGTGAAGAGATACTTAGTTGCAGTGCTCAAAGAAATTATATAAGAATATGTGAAGAAAAAGGAAAATAATCCAAGTGGTTTAAAAATGCCTATCTTGATGTCAAAAAGGAAACTTTATTGAATATGCCCATCAAGATGGTATGGTTAAAAAACAGAGTGATAATAGCAAGAAAGATGGTTTGCTAGTTACCATAGATGTTCTCTGGTCAACATGTTTCAGCCTTCAAAGGCTTTCGTCAGGACCTATGAATCACTACTGCAACACTTACTTCATATATTGTGAAAAACAAACTACAGATATTTTCATGGGTGGTGTATCCCCTCCTGTCAGAGAAAATAAAAGAGAAAAAAGAAAAAAGAGAACACAAAACAGAACACACAACAACAAGTTATATTCATTCTCATAACAGTTGTATGTATCTACTTTGATTTGTACAATGTGTTCTGTTTAACAACTTACCCAAATATTTGGGATCAGGAACCTCACCTCACCTGGCGACAGCTCAGGCTAAAGGAGGCCACGCACTAGAAGAGATTCATTTACAGGAGTGTATTTTAGTTCATCTTTAAAAATTGTTCTATTCCAGATTAGATAGGTGACTCTGGTAGCCATAGGCAAGAGATGTGCATTTTATCAAGAAAGATTAATCATTTGGAGACCTCTATAGCCAGTCAGGTAACATTCAAAATTGTTTAGTTTGTTTACATTCTACTCATAGAAACATAAATAGTACATATTGTGCTAGAAGCGTTGACACCAATAATAAGCCACAGCATACTAGTTATATGCACCTTTAAATGAGTAGAGAGAGTCTCCTTAAGTCGGCTATTTGTGGCTCAAGGAACTAGCGCGGTAAAGCGCTGTCATCACTGAGGATGATGCGCTCCTCGTTTACGATTCCCCAAAATCCTACAAGGAAAGGCAAAGAAAAGACAAGACCAAGTCAGAGTCAATACCGCAGCCTAAAGGACACCTACCTCTCCGTCGTTACCTCTGGCTTTCACTGAGCCGAGGGGGAGGTAGTGTTCTGGTGCGGGTAGCGAGTTTTAAAAGGGAAACGGCGGACCAGAGAGAGACATGTCTTCTCTGCGTTTCGATAGGTTGCTTCTTTCGACCAATCCTGTGCTATCAAATGGCAAGCCCCACATGTTAATGTGGAGTCGCACACCGTTTCCTGTGGAAACGAACAGTCCGCATAATGCGGACCGCTCTGAGAGCCGGGACTGGAACGGACCTAATTGGTCCCTGAAGACTACCGGAAGTACTTTAGAACCGCCAATGGGCTCTCGCTAGCAAGCGTATTCTTGACAACTGAAATTCTCTCAATATTTTAAAATTAAATATTTCATTCGTATATGGTGTACCCTGAAATAATAATAATACAGATCGGTTGACAATAATGTTGTTTTGTCTTTTATTTTGTACAAATAATTGCAGTAACCTCGTTCGATTTATAAGGACATTGTATGCGCATAGTGTAGTATGTACTTAGTAAATGACAGCCAGATTGGCGTCAATGACTGTTCTTTATATATATACACAAGAGTGGATCAGTCCTATGGTCCTGCCCATAACCTCAAATATACATATACCATTTGCCTTGTTTGTATTTGAAGCCTCATTCGTTTCTAGTATGACAAATATCTTTATATAGCAAAACACAGGGTGATGTTCCATGACCACCGAAGACAAGGTGCGCTCCTAAATGGTATTTATAAGAGCTGTAGGACGACCTTGATGACTTGTTATTAGACGCACAAGAGGGCGCTACTAAATGGTATTTATAAAAGCTGTAAGACGACCTCAATGACTTGTTGTTAGACGCACAAGAGGACGCTACACTGTGTATGGGTAACACCAATGTCTGGACAGACCTACAGATTAAAGCACTTTCAGACACGAAATGAGTCCTACAGCCGGTATATTCACAGCTGTAACCAAGGAATGTCATCGTTCAATCCCTCCGAATCACATTTCAATTTATAGACCCATCTTTGTTCTTTCCTTAATAGGAACTGGGAAATATCTGTGATGTGCTGGGGTTTGTAAGGCTGTTCTAACACCACCCATTGTAATTCATCTGGTTGATGTCTCGCAGTAAGGAAGTGAGAGGTGAGACGGGTCGCTTGTTTGTTGCGCCTGATCGTACTCTTGTGTTCTTGTATACGTAGCTTGATCCTCCTCGTAGTCATCCCTACGTATCTCAGACTACACGGGCAGGTAATTAAGTAAATAACTCTCTCACTGTTACAATTGGTATGGCGTTTCAATACCCATGGTTTGTTAGTGCCAATGTCAACACTGAGAGTCTTTTTCGTCTGAGGACAAACTGAGCAGTTTCCACAGGGATAGTGTCCCTGGACTGGAGGGAGATTCCACAGAGTAGCAGTTGGTACCTCGGGAGTTAGTCGTGGTCTTGTGTGGACCAGTTCATCTTTGAGGTTGCTACCTCTCTTAAACGCAAAAAGAGGCAAAGGGATGTTTTCTCCGGTGCTGTTCAAAATACGCCATCTTTGTCGTATTATTTTCTGGATCTTTGAGGACGAGGAATTGAAAGTGGTCACACATGCCAGTCTTTCCAAAGGTGGTTTGTTGACTGGGGGTGCTAAGAGGGCCTCTCGATGATTGTTTTCTGCCCGCTTCTTGGACTTTCTAATCAGAGTGCCTGGATATCTCCGTGTGAGCAATTTCATCGATAGGTCTTTCGCTTCAGACTGAAAATCCATCTTGTCTGAGCAGTTCCTGCGAACCCTCAGGAACTGGCCAAACGGAAGGTTCTCTCGGAGAGACCGAGGATGATGGCTGTCAAATCTCAACAGTGAATTTCGTGCCATAGGTTTCCGGTACAAAGAGCTAGCTAGATGTCCATCTTTAGGAAAAATTCGAAGGTCCAGAAACGGGAGTGCTGTTTTGCTGTAGTCAAGGGTGAACCTAAGATACGGATTCTGACCGTTCAACCAGTCCTTGAAAGATAGAAGAGATTGTTCATCTCCATGCCATATTAGCAGAATATCATCAATGTACCTTTTCCACACCCTCAATTCTTGATGGTGTGGATTGTTGGTATTAAGGACACATTGAGTTTCAAACTGGTGGACATAAAGATTTGCCAAGCTGGGCGCAAATTTGCTGCCCATTGAGGTACCTGATATCTGTAGGTACAGGTCATCTTCGAAAGCAAAAAAATTTTTGGTCATTGCTATCTTTGCCAATTCCATTATGAAATTGATCGGTGTTATAGTGTCTGGTGCCGACTCCTCCAAAAGTTCTCGTACTGTTTCAAGGGTATCCAATTGAGGTACACAAGTATACAGAGATTCGACATCCAGGGTTGCCAGGATGTCTGTGTCTGTATCAAACTGTACCTCTGGTAGTAGGCGAAGTACATCTTTTGTATCCTGCAAGTACGATGGCATCTTTTTCACTAATGGACTGAGAAACACGTCCACAAAAGAGGACAAGGGTTCAAGAAGAGACCCTATGCCCGAGATGATCGGACGACCTAGCGGTGGTCTCGTAGGTTTATGTATTTTGGGCAAAGTGTAAAAAGACGGAGTAGTGGGAAATTTAGTGACTAGGAAAATGGCCTCCTGCGTTGTGATCCAGCCTTCACTACTTGCTTCTTCCACTAGATGTTTGATCTCATTTGTCAGTCTCATTGTCGGGTTTTCATCCAGCGGAGCATAGAAGAGGGTATTCCCTAGTTGTCTGAGGCACTCAGTCCTATACGAAATTGTATCCTGGACCACTATGGCGCCCCGCTTGTCAGCTGGCTTTATCACAATGTTGGTGTCTTTTGACAAAGTTACGAGTGCATTCCTCTCCGACTTGGACAGGTTTTGATAATTGCCTTCTTTCGAAAAATCAAGTGATTTCAAATCATGCAGTACCGCTGCTTCAAAAGCACCTACTCTAGATGGTATTTGTTGGAGTAGGGGCATGAAGGTAGACTTCACCCTCAAGCCTGTGTTCTTATCAACGGTCGAATCTTCCGAGTCTTTTTCTCTAAAGAGGTGATGTAGCCTCACGGTTCTGAAAAATCTCTCAATCTCACCTCGGATCTGGAAGGAGTCTCCATTGTTGGTGGGTACAAACCCGAGCCCTTTATTGAGCAGTTTGTGTTCATTGATGGTCAGTGTCCGAGCGCTAAGGTTCACCACAAGATCTTCTTCTGTTTCTGTAACCGTTGCATCTGACCTTATTTGTTGCGAGACATTGGGTTCTCTGATTCGTCTGCCCACTGGACTTGGCCTTGGCCTCTCCGCCTGCCACGATTCCAGCCTCGGCCCTGTCCTAAAAAAGCCTGGCTATCAAAGTATTGAGGCTGCATTGGATAGTGTGACATTGGAGGGGGGAATTGGGGGTAACCCCATGGGGCTGGTGGCCACCATGGTCCTGGTTGGTACATTCTCCCTCGCCCATTGTATCTACGATTAGCTCTAGCCTGTCGGCCTTTACCTCTCCATTGACTGGTGTTACCCTTTTCAGTGTCAGATGATTCAGAATCTGAAGAAGTGGCATAGGAGGAACCAGTTGTTTGTTTCTGCTTGTTTGAGTCATTAGGGTTGTAATTCTCACTAGTGTATGGGTATATCTTCTCATGGGAGAACTTCTCTAGATCTTTCTTGAACTTTTCTATCTTTGCAAAGAAAATTGGGTCCCTGTATTCTTTGTTGGCCTTATTTGAGTCTTCCTGTTGTTTCTCAAACTTCTTAGTGGTAAGAGTAGTCTTTATCTGCCCCTCTAGGACTTGTATTTCGACTAGGATGGCATCTGCTATTCTCTTGGCCGTTGTAATGATAAGAATGAGCAAATCTCTAGTACAATGCCACGCTATTAGTGACCAATCTTTAATAAAGATTTTATCAGTCAGAAAAAGCCTTGGTGCGTTCGTTACTATCAGTCCTGTGGGTGCACATTTACCATGTAAATATTCTGCCATGATCTGTCCATGCACTGATGTTCTAGAAAGACTTTTCTTAAGATTAAGTACTGTTTCCCAATCTCCTACTATTGTCGGAGTCGTGGTCGGTATTTGGTCTAGCATGCTAGGGTTCTCGCTTAGAATAGATGATAAAATCTCATCATCATAACCCAGGCCACCAAAGTCTGCCATAGTATTACTGGAAAAAGATGAACCACAAGGCAAAATCAATGTATTATATTGCCTTAATGAATAAAGAAGAAGGTAGGGCCCGCAGCCGTAGCTGCACAAAATTACATACAACTACAGAGTGGAGAAGGGCCCGAGGGGAAATGGTTTATAGACCTACCAGCATCTTGTCCCCCAACTAAACATACTAAACACACGGAAGATGCCACAGGTCTTTGCACGATCCAGAAACACTAAGGAACCTACAAAGTATTCCACAGTAGGAACTGGAGTGACAGGATAGTGAAGAGATACTTAGTTGCAGTGCTCAAAGAAATTATATAAGAATATGTGAAGAAAAAGGAAAATAATCCAAGTGGTTTAAAAATGCCTATCTTGATGTCAAAAAGGAAACTTTATTGAATATGCCCATCAAGATGGTATGGTTAAAAAACAGAGTGATAATAGCAAGAAAGATGGTTTGCTAGTTACTATAGATGTTCTCTGGTCAACATGTTTCAGCCTTCAAAGGCTTTCGTCAGGACCTATGAATCACTACTGCAACACTTACTTCATATATTGTGAAAAACAAACTACAGATATTTTCATGGGTGGTGTATCCCCTCCTGTCAGAGAAAATAAAAGAGAAAAAAGAAAAAAGAGAACACAAAACAGAACACACAACAACAAGTTATATTCATTCTCAGCACAATATGTACTATTTATGTTTCTATGAGTAGAATGTAAACAAACTAAACAATTTTGAATGTTACCTGACTGGCTATAGAGGTCTCCAAATGATTAATCTTTCTTGATAAAATGCACATCTCTTGCCTATGGCTACCAGAGTCACCTATCTAATCTGGAATAGAACAATTTTTAAAGATGAACTCAAATACACTCCTGTAAATGAATCTCTTCTAGTGCGTGGCCTCCTTTAGCCTGAGCTGTCGCCAGGTGAGGTGAGGTTCCTGATCCCAAAAATTTGGGTAAGTTGTTAAACAGAACACATTGTACAAATCAAAGTAGATACATACAACTGTTATGAGAATGAATATAACTTGTTGTTGTGTGTTCTGTTTTGTGTTCTCTTTTTTCTTTTTTCTCTTTTATTTTCTCTGACAGGAGGGGATACACCACCCATGAAAATATCTGTAGTTTGTTTTTCACAATATATGAAGTAAGTGTTGCAGTAAGGATTCATAGGTCCTGACGAAAGCCTTTGAAGGCTGAAACATGTTGACCAGAGAACATCTATGGTAACTAGCAAACCATCTTTCTTGCTATTATCACTCTGTTTTTTAACCATACCATCTTGATGGGCATATTCAATAAAGTTTCCTTTTTGACATCAAGATAGGCATTTTTAAACCACTTGGATTATTTTCCTTTTTCTTCACATATTCTTATATAATTTCTTTGAGCACTGCAACTAAGTATCTCTTCACTATCCTGTCACTCCAGTTCCTACTGTGGAATACTTTGTAGGTTCCTTAGTGTTTCTGGATCGTGCAAAGACCTGTGGCATCTTCCGTGTGTTTAGTATGTTTAGTTGGGGGACAAGATGCTGGTAGGTCTATAAACCATTTCCCCTCGGGCCCTTCTCCACTCTGTAGTTGTATGTAATTTTGTGCAGCTACGGCTGCGGGCCCTACCTTCTTCTTTATTCATTAAGGCAATATAATACATTGATTTTGCCTTGTGGTTCATCTTTTTCCAGTAATACTATGGCAGACTTTGGTGGCCTGGGTTATGATGATGAGATTTTATCATCTATTCTAAGCGAGAACCCTAGCATGCTAGACCAAATACCGACCACGACTCCGACAATAGTAGGAGATTGGGAAACAGTACTTAATCTTAAGAAAAGTCTTTCTAGAACATCAGTGCATGGACAGATCATGGCAGAATATTTACATGGTAAATGTGCACCCACAGGACTGATAGTAACGAACGCACCAAGGCTTTTTCTGACTGATAAAATCTTTATCAAAGATTGGTCACTAATAGCGTGGCGTTGTACTAGAGATTGGCTCATTCTTATCATTACAACGGCCAAGAGAATAGCAGATGCCATCCTAGTCGAAATACAAGTCCTATAGGGGCAGATAAAGACTACTCTTACCACTAAGAAGTTTGAGAAACAACAGGAAGACTCAAATAAGGCCAACAAAGAATACAGGGACCCAATTTTCTTTGCAAAGATAGAAAAGTTCAAGAAAGATCTAGAGAAGTTCTCCCATGAGAAGATATACCCATACACTAGTGAGAATTACAACCCTAATGACTCAAACAAGCAGAAACAAACAACTGGTTCCTCCTATGCCACTTCTTCAGATTCTGAATCATCTGACACTGAAAAGGGTAACACCAGTCAATGGAGAGGTAAAGGCCGACAGGCTAGAGCTAATCGTAGATACAATGGGCGAGGGAGTATGTACCAACCAGGACCATGGTGGCCACCAGCCCCATGGGGTTACCCCCAATTCCCCCCTCCAATGTCACACTATCCAATGCAGCCTCAATACTTTGATAGCCAGGCTTTTTTAGGACAGGGCCGAGGCTGGAATCGTGGCAGGCGGAGAGGCCAAGGCCAAGTCCAGTGGGCAGACGAATCAGAGAACCCAATGTCTCGCAACAAATAAGGTCAGATGCAACGGTTACAGAAACAGAAGAAGATCTTGTGGTGAACCTTAGCGCTCGGACACTGACCACCATCAATGAACACAAACTGCTCAATAAAGGGCTCGGGTTTGTACCCACCAACAATGGAGACTCCTTCCAGATCCGAGGTGAGATTGAGAGATTTTTCAGAACCGTGAGGCTACATCACCTATTCAGAGAAAAAGACTCGGAAGATTCGACCGTTGATAAGAACACAGGCTTGAGGGTGAAGTCTACCTTCATGCCCCTACTCCAACAAATACCATCTAGAGTAGGTGCTTTTGAAGCAGCGGTACTGCATGATTTGAAATCACTTGATTTTTCGAAAGAAGGCAATTATCAAAACCTGTCCAAGTCGGAGAGGAATGCACTCGTAACTTTGTCAAAAGACACCAACATTGTGATAAAGCCAGCTGACAAGGGGGGCGCCATAGTGGTCCAGGATACAATTTCGTATAGGACTGAGTGCCTCAGACAACTAGGGAATACCCTCTTCTATGCTCCGCTGGATGAAAACCCGACAATGAGACTGACAAATGAGATCAAACATCTAGTGGAAGAAGCAAGTAGTGAAGGCTGGATCACAACGCAGGAGGCCATTTTCCTAGTCACTAAATTTCCCACTACTCCGTCTTTTTACACTTTGCCCAAAATACATAAACCTACGAGACCACCGCTAGGTCGTCCGATCATCTCGGGCATAGGGTCTCTTCTTGAACCCTTGTCCTCTTTTGTGGACGTGTTCCTCAGTCCATTAGTGAAAAAGATGCCATCGTACTTGCAGGATACAAAAGATGTACTTCGCCTACTACCAGAGGTACAGTTTGATACAGACACAGACATCCTGGCAACCCTGGATGTCGAATCTCTGTATACTTGTATACCTCAATTGGATACCCTTGAAACAGTACGAGAACTTTTGGAGGAGTCGGCACCAGACACTATAACACCGATCCATTTCATAATGGAATTGGCAAAGATAGCAATGACCAAAAACTTTTTTGCTTTCGAAGATGACCTGTACCTACAGATATCAGGTACCTCAATGGGCAGCAAATTTGCGCCCAGCTTGGCAAATCTTTATGTCCACCAGTTTGAAACTCAATGTGTCCTTAATACCAACAATCCACACCATCAAGAATTGAGGGTGTGGAAAAGGTACATTGATGATATTCTGCTAATATGGCGTGGAGATGAACAATCTCTTCTATCTTTCAAGGACTGGTTGAACGGTCAGAATCCGTATCTTAGGTTCACCCTTGACTACAGCAAAACGGCACTCCCGTTTCTGGACCTTCGAATTTTTCCTAAAGATGGACATCTAGCTAGCTCTTTGTACCGGAAACCTATGGCACGAAATTCACTGTTGAGATTTGACTGCCATCATCCTCGGTCTCTCCGAGAGAACCTTCCGTTTGGCCAGTTCCTGAGGGTTCGCAGGAACTGCTCAGACAAGATGGATTTTCAGTCTGAAGCGAAAGACCTATCGATGAAATTGCTCACACGGAGATATCCAGGCACTCTGATTAGAAAGTCCAAGAAGCGGGCAGAAAACAATCATCGAGAGGCCCTCTTAGCACCCCCAGTCAACAAACCACCTTTGGAAAGACTGGCATGTGTGACCACTTTCAATTCCTCGTCCTCAAAGATCCAGAAAATAATACGACAAAGATGGCGTATTTTGAATAGCACCGGAGAAAACATCCCTTTGCCTCTTTTTGCGTTTAAGAGAGGTAGCAACCTCAAAGATGAACTGGTCCACACAAGACCACGACTAAGTCCCGAGGTACCAACTGCTACTCTGTGGAATCTCCCTCCAGTCCAGGGACACTATCCCTGTGGAAACTGCTCAGTTTGTCCTCAGACGAAAAAGACTCTCAGTGTTGACATTGGCACTAACAAACCATGGGTATTGAAACGCCATACCAATTGTAACAGTGAGAGAGTTATTTACTTAATTACCTGCCCGTGTAGTCTGAGATACGTAGGGATGACTACGAGGAGGCTCAAGCTACGTATACAAGAACACAAGAGTACGATCAGGCGCAACAAACAAGCGACCCGTCTCACCTCTCACTTCCTTACTGCGAGACATCAACCAGATGAATTACAATGGGTGGTGTTAGAACAGCCTTACATACCCCAGCACATCACAGATATTTCCCAGTTCCTATTAAGGAAAGAACAAAGATGGGTCTATAAATTGAAATGTGATTCGGAGGGATTGAACGATGACATTCCTTGGTTACAGCTGTGAATATACCGGCTGTAGGACTCATTTCGTGTCTGAAAGTGCTTTAATCTGTAGGTCTGTCCAGACATTGGTGTTACCCATACACAGTGTAGCGTCCTCTTGTGCGTCTAACAACAAGTCATTGAGGTCGTCTTACAGCTTTTATAAATACCATTTAGTAGCGCCCTCTTGTGCGTCTAATAACAAGTCATCAAGGTCGTCCTACAGCTCTTATAAATACCATTTAGGAGCGCACCTTGTCTTCGGTGGTCATGGAACATCACCCTGTGTTTTGCTATATGAAGATATTTGTCATACTAGAAACGAATGAGGCTTCAAATACAAACGAGGCAAATGGTATATGTATATTTGAGGTTATGGGCAGGACCATAGGACTGATCCACTCTTGTGTATATATATAAAGTCAAGTCAAGTCAAGTCATAACATTTATATAGCGCACTACATACCCAGAGGGTTTCAAGGCGCTTAGGAAGGGGAGGAGGATTATTTGTCAAATATCCACGTTTTAAGCTGCTTTCTGAACGCTAGGTGATTCTGGGTGAGGCGAAGGTAAGCGGGGAGTGAGTTCCATGTTTTGGCAGCCAGGTATGAGAAGGATCTGCCTCCCATGGTGGTCTTGTTGATGCGAGGTACAGTGGCGAAGGCTTGGCTGGAAGAGCGAAGTTGTCGGGAGGGGGTGTAAAAGGACAGTCGAGAGTTGAGGCAATCTGGTCCGATGTCGTAGAGTGATTTGTGTGCGTGGGTAAGCAGTCGGAAAGTAATCCTCTTATTGACGGGTAGCCAGTGGAGGTCTTTAAGGTGACCAGAGATGTGTTCGTTGCGTGGGATGTCTAATATGAGCCTGGCTGAGGCGTTTTGGATTCGTTGTAGTTTCTTCTGGAGTTTAGCGGTGGTACCTGCGTAGAGGGTGTTTCCGTAGTCCAGTCGGCTCGTGACTAGAGCGTGGGTGACTGTTTTCCTTGTATCGGAGGGGATCCAGCGAAATGTTTTTCTGAGCATGCGAAGAATGTTAAAGCAGGAAGAGGATACGGCGCTGACTTGTTTGTTCATTGAGAGTGAAGAATCCAGGATGACGCCAAGGTTCCGTGCGTGGTCTGTCGGGATGGGTGCATTTCCGAGGGCTTCCGGCCACCAGGAGTCGTCCCATGCAGAGGGGGATTTACCTAAGATGAGGACTTCTGTTTTGTCTGAGTTTAGTTTCAGACGGCTTTGTTTCATCCATTCGGCGACTTCTTTCATTCCTTCGTGTAGGTTAGTTTTGGCGGTGCTGGGGTCCTTGGTGAGAGATAGGATCAGTTGAGTGTCATCCGCGTAAGAGATGATGTTGAGGTTGTGTTGGCGGGCGATGGCCGCGAGGGGGCTCATGTATACGTTGAAGAGGGTGGGACTGAGTGAGGATCCTTGTGGTACGCCGCAGATGACTTCGGTGGCCTCGGACTTGAAAGGTGGGAGGCGGACTCTCTGGGTTCTTCCGGTGAGGAACGAAGTGATCCATTCCAGTGCCTTTCCTTGGATTCCGATGTTTCTGAGGCGTTGTAAAAGGGTGCTGTGGCAGACTGTGTCGAAGGCTGCAGAGAGGTCGAGGAGGATGAGGGCGACTGTGTCTCCATTGTCCATCAGAGTTCGAATGTCGTCTGTTGCTGCGATGAGGGCGGTCTCAGTGCTGTGTTTGGCTCGGAAGCCAGATTGTGAGGGGTCGAGGGATTTGTTGGCTTCGAGGAAGGCGGCGAGTTGGTTGTTGACGGCTTTCTCGATGACTTTGGCCGGGAATGGAAGAAGCGAGATGGGGCGGTAGTTTTTGAGTTCGGTGGGGTCTGCTGTTGGTTTTTTCAGAAGGGCGGTGAGTTCAGCGTGTTTCCAGTCTTCTGGGAAGGTAGCGGAGTTGAAGGAGCAGTTGATGACGTCTCGGAGGTGCGGAGCTATGACGGAGTCTGCTTTGTTGAAGATGTGGTGAGGGCATGGGTCTGTGGGGGATCCAGAGTGGATGGAGTTCATCAGGCGGATGGTGTCCTCAGTGGAGATTGGCTTCCAGGCGTTAAGGGTGTTAACGGGGGGAAGATGGTCAGCTGATGGTAGGGTGGGTTGGCTTCCGGGTTGGTTGACAAAGCTGTTGTGGATGTCAGCAATCTTGTTGTGGAAAAAAGAGGCTAGGGAATCGCAGAGGGTTTGAGAGGGGGTGATGTCGTTGGAGTTGGCCGAGGGGTTGGAAAATTCCTTGACGATGTTGAAAAGTTCCTTGCTGTTGTGGGCGTTGTTGTCAAGTCGATCTTTGAATGCTGTTTTCTTGGCTTTTCGGATCAGTTGGTGGTGAGTACGGATGGCGCTTTTGAAGGCGTCCTTGTTGCTGGTGGATGGGTCTTTTTTCCAGGCCTTTTCAAGGGAGCGGCATAGTTTCTTGGACTTCTTGAGGTCGTCGTTGAACCATGCGGCCTTCTTGATGCCAAGTTTGTGTTGACGTTTTTTCAGTGGTGCTAAGGTGTCGGCGGTGTTGGATAACCAAAGGGTGAGGTTGGAGGCGGCTTCGTTGGCGTTAGAAGAGAGGGCTGGGGAGGTTTGAAGGAGCGATGTGGAGATCTGTTCTGTGGTGATTTTGTTCCAGTTTCTTTGTAGAGTTGGTTGGAGGTGGATGATGGGTTTCGGCTTGTTGTAGGTGAAGTGAACGCAGCTGTGGTCAGTCCAGAGGAGATCCGTAGTGTGGCTGAAGGAGACATGGTTGCTGGAGGTGAAGATGGGGTCGAGAGTGTGACCTGCGATGTGGGTGGGGGAAGTGACCAGTTGTTTAAGTCCGAGGTTGTCGAGGTTGTCTAAGAGGGTGGCGGTGTTGCGGTCGTTGATCTTTTCAAGGTGAAAGTTGAGGTCTCCCAGAAGGATGTAGTCTTTGGAGGGGAGCGCGTGTGGGGTGATGAAGTCCGTGATGTCTTCACTGAATTTTGCGCGTGGTCCTGGTGGTCTGTAGAGGAGGGTGCCTCTGAGTGTGGTCTTGGGGTCGATGTGGATCTGGAAGTGAAGGTGTTCGGAGTTGGCGAGGTTGGCATCAGAGCTGGTTGAGATGCGGATTGTTTTCTTATGGACGATAGCGATTCCACCTCCTGTATGGTCGGTGCGGTCCTTGCGTGTGATCTTATAGTCATCAGGGATGGCGATGGCGATGTCAGGGGCGGAGGAAGCGTTCATCCATGTTTCCGTTAGGAAGGCGACGTCAGGAGAGATGGTGTCTAGTAGGTTCCAAAGGTCAATGGCGTGCCTGTGGACCGAGCGGGTGTTGAGAAGGATGCATTCTAGGTGGTTGGGGTCGGGAATCTCTGTTGTGGTCGTAGCGGAGTTGGTGACGGTGCTGCTGAATTTGCAGGAGTAGCAGGAGAAAGGTCCATGGGTGCGTCCAGGAGCGGCTTGGACGCAGGTGGGGGCGCGGCCGGGGTTAAGGGCTAGGAGAACAGTCATTGACGCCAATCTGGCTGTCATTTACTAAGTACATACTACACTATGCGCATACAATGTCCTTATAAATCGAACGAGGTTACTGCAATTATTTGTACAAAATAAAAGACAAAACAACATTATTGTCAACCGATCTGTATTATTATTATTTCAGGGTACACCATATACGAATGAAATATTTAATTTTAAAATATTGAGAGAATTTCAGTTGTCAAGAATACGCTTGCTAGCGAGAGCCAATTGGCGGTTCTAAAGTACTTCCGGTAGTCTTCAGGGACCAATTAGGTCCGTTCCAGTCCCGGCTCTCAGAGCGGTCCGCATTATGCGGACTGTTCGTTTCCACAGGAAACGGTGTGCGACTCCACATTAACATGTGGGGCTTGCCATTTGATAGCACAGGATTGGTCGAAAGAAGCAACCTATCGAAACGCAGAGAAGACATGTCTCTCTCTGGTCCGCCGTTTCCCTTTTAAAACTCGCTACCCACACCAGAACACTACCTCCCCCTCGGTTCAGTGAAAGCCAGAGGTAACGACGGAGAGGTAGGTGTCCTTTAGGCTGCGGTATTGACTCTGACTTGGTCTTGTCTTTTCTTTGCCTTTCCTTGGAGGATTTTGGGGAATCGTAAACGAGGAACGCATCATCCTCAGTGATGACAGCGCTTTACCGTGCTAGTTCCTTGAGCCACAAATAGCTGACTTAAGGAGACTCTCTCTACTCATTTAAAGGTGCATATAACTAGTATGCTGTGGCTTATTATTGGTGTCAACGCTTCTAGCACAATATGTACTATTTATGTTTCTATGAGTAGAATGTAAACAAACTAAACAATTTTGAATGTTACCTGACTGGCTATAGAGGTCTCCAAATGATTAATCTTTCTTGATAAAATGCACATCTCTTGCCTATGGCTACCAGAGTCACCTATCTAATCTGGAATAGAACAATTTTTAAAGATGAACTAAAATACACTCCTGTAAATGAATCTCTTCTAGTGCGTGGCCTCCTTTAGCCTGAGCTGTCGCCAGGTGACGTGAGGTTCCTGATCCCAAAAATTTGGGTAAGTTGTTAAACAGAACACATTGTACAAATCAAAGTAGATAAATACAACTGTTATGAGAATGAATATAACTTGTTGTTGTGTGTTCTGTTTTGTGTTCTCTTTTTTCTTTTTTCTCTTTTATTTTCTCTGACAGGAGGGGATACACCACCCATGAAAATATCTGTAGTTTGTTTTTCACAATATATGAAGTAAGTGTTGCAGTAGTGATTCATAGGTCCTGACGAAAGCCTTTGAAGGCTGAAACATGTTGACCAGAGAACATCTATGGTAACTAGCAAACCATCTTTCTTGCTATTATCACTCTGTTTTTTAACCATACCATCTTGATGGGCATATTCAATAAAGTTTCCTTTTTGACATCAAGATAGGCATTTTTAAACCACTTGGATTATTTTCCTTTTTCTTCACATATTCTTATATAATTTCTTTGAGCACTGCAACTAAGTATCTCTTCACTATCCTGTCACTCCAGTTCCTACTGTGGAATACTTTGTAGGTTCCTTAGTGTTTCTGGATCGTGCAAAGACCTGTGGCATCTTCCGTGTGTTTAGTATGTTTGAATTAATGTGCATGCATTTTAAATCACGCGTCTTCTAGTTTTTTGCCCTACTAATACCCTGCTCACATTTAAATCTATGTTTAGCTTTTTAAACGTCCATGCAAGATAGGAATATGGCTGTGCATCAGGGCATACAAATCTGCACAACCTTGTCCCAAAAATAAAGCCTGTCCCTTCAGATCAAAATGAGAAATCGTCAGTTTACGTTTTTGGGGGATCAGAGGGGGCCCTGACCCTCATAAGTGCAACTCTCAGAAAAACATAAACCTCTGTGCTTCTTGCAGTGTCCTTTCTATCTATTTTTGGAGGCCAGTCTCAGGTTTATTCTGGGTTTACGCAGGGTGGCTATTGCAAGCTTAATTTTTAAGGATTTTAAATGTATTTTTAGGGGAGGAAATGTGGCTTAATGGCCAGTACTGCCAACTTTGGAATTGGGGTGCCAGGTTCGAGTCCTGGTGATAGATCAACATCCTGCGATTCGGAGCACATCATTTAACCTTCCCGTACCAAAAAAAAAAGAAATCTGACATTTTGTGATGTAGTCTGGTGCTCATGCCCTTGAACCAAGCTCAACCTATATAAAACTGAAAAAAGAAGAAAAAACATCCACATGTGGCAGTGTGACAGTTGAACATGTATAATGGAAGTGTTGTACTCTTTGGAGTATGGCCTCAGTTTAACTTAGCGCTTGATGTCACAGTTCTTTTGGGACAGCTACTGAGTGTAATTATTACTCAGTTTAATGAGTGTATTTACTTAATGACATTATTTGCTGCTCTTACTATTTCGGTTTGATTGTTTTTATTAATTATTGATTGATTGATACTCAGTTTAATGACACTCAAGGTATTGATTAATGATATATGAAAAGCGAAGTCTTTCCTGTCAGAATTCAACCATGTGACCTGCAGGTCAAACGCTGATCACAGTAGCAAACAATAAATGCTCTGAGCTATTTGCCTGATATTCATACCTTAACTAATCATTTGCAAACAACAACGTGTCTTCTATGCATTGCACGAATGCCAAAAGCTCAAAAGGAATGTATGAACGTAATTCACAAAAGCTCTGATTTTTATCAGCTGATTAGTGTTTTTTGACAATTGTGCTATTTGATCAGTGACTAGAATTTCTAGTTGTGGGGAGTTTACTGCACCAGGTAATTACAGATTGGTATAAGGTCGCACCCTTCTTCAGGTCTAACCTGTAAGTTAGATTGTTATCGGGTACAATCAGTTTCCACCAGAAACACTTGTAATTAATACTCTGGTGTATCAGACACTCGTTATCTGTGCCTGCGATCTACAAGTTGCAGATTCAAAGGTGGCATGATTACTCAAGTCTTTCATCCTGCGAAATTCATTAAAATTAATACTGATTTAGAGAAGCTTACAATATTTATAAAAAGTTTTAAGTGAAAAGCGTTTTGGAATACAGAAGTGTAAACTGTGATTAATGAATGGCTTTCGTTCCCCGCCTTATTATTATAGTTCAGAGTTGTATTTTCATTTTCGTTTTCTATTTGTACTCAACACAAAGCTTAACAGCCATTCCTGCATCTATCATCATCAAACAAGCTTTATTCGACAATTGTCATAAAAGCATATAATACATATAAAATTCATCAGTAAAAAAGAAAATGAATAATGTTAAAATTACAAGATCATAAAATTCTTTCATAATAATACACCATGATTCAAAAGGTTCTGAAGCACATATTTTGAGGCCGGTAACTTTTAAGCACCCTGAAAAGGAGATTATCCTGCCATCAGTTTACTTCTAATTGCCCATGCCCATCCTAGATATTTGGCCACAGCTACATACACAGGGGGGTTGGTACAAGTACGGATTATTCTAATAGCGACCGTCCCGCTCCTAGTGCCCAGTAGTCTGCACATTGGTCGTAACCAGGTCCGTCGGGGTGCTGCATACACAGGACATTCAAACAGTAGGTGGTTAATAGTTTCCGTAGGGGCTGGACAGCCCGGGCAGGCAACCTTGCCCCCACTGGTCCATCTGTTAGTAAACGCTCTTACTGCTAAGCTTCCGATTCTCAATTGAAAATAGAGCTTGCGGTCTAGGGGTTTTGTAATAACATCCCAAAAGGCTTCAAAGTTGACCCCATCTTTAAAGTCCAAAAAAATACCAGTCGGGGAGAGAGGAGCAGTATTCCTAAAAGCGTTAGAGGCCACAGCCTTCCAATACAAGTCTTTTAAGGCCTTTTTAGGTGGAAACCTAGCATTTACGGGTTCTTCCCACAATTCCCCAAGACCTAGGTCCCTTAGTACCCCCCGAATATTGGCTAGCCACTTAATCTTATGGAAAGTGTCACACTTGATTACGTCCATCAGCCCCTTAGTATATATTTCCAATTCGGACGTGGACCATATCCACCTCCAGTATAAAACTGGACGCAGGGACGCAATGAGAGCTATTGGGCTCATTCCCAAGTCGTGAAATAAAGGACTCATGGGGGTGCTCTGGGGTAATTTAATGAGATCTCTAAGGAAGCGGTTTTCAGAGACTGTCATTCCCCTTAAATTCTCAAACCCCCAAATTTCAACACCGTATGAGGTGGAACTAACCACTTTGCCATTATATACTGATAATACCGGGGCTATTGGCTTAGTAAGGGTCCTTGAGTGTTCCAGACTCAATGCTCCGGTAAGCTGTTGGTGTTTAAGAGTAGCCAGCTCAACCTGCTGGTTCCAAGAAAGATCGTGCTGTAGGCGGACCCCCAGATAACTAAAAGCTTGAACCTTCTCAAGAGGTAATTTATTCATGTTACAGTACCCTTGAAAGATTTTGGTTCATTAAAAGACATGAATTTTGATTTTAAAACGTTCACTTCCAAACCACGAGCGGTGCAAAAGCTTTCAAAAATCATCAGGGCCTTTTGCAAACCGCTCAGGATTTTTGCTATAATCAGACAATCGGCAGCAAACATTAAAATGGGGACTTTGGCTCCTGCCAGAATAGGGGCATCGACATTAGAATCAATCAATGCTTTCGCCACATCGTTAATATACATGGAAAATAAAGTTGGCGCTAAAACGCAGCCTTGCCGCACCCCTCTTTCTACAGGGAACTGGGTGGTGACATTACCAGGACGGCCCCACCTGATCTGTGCAAAGTTGTGCTTGTGAAGTTTTTTAATTAGCGATAGGAGGGGTCTGGGCATGCCCATGTCATTAAGAACACACCACAAGGTTGCGCGAGGGACCAGGTCAAATGCTTCCTTCAGGTCGATAAAGGCAGCATATAGGCTACCCCCTCCAATTATCACAGTCTTCCAGTGCAGCATAGCAAAATGCAGAACCTGATCGACTGTGCTAATGGAGGCTTTAAATCCTGCCTGTAGGTGGGATAAGATGTTCTGGTCCTGTTCCCACACCAAAACCCTGTTAAGAATCTGCCTGCCAAAGTTCTTTTGCATGGTATCGATCAGGCTGATTGGGCGGTAGTTGCCAGGTAGTGATTTTTCCCCTTTCTTAAATACAGGTATAATTTCAGCCCCATTCCAGGATTGGGGTATGGGAGCTCCTTTGGCGATCGCATTTGCCAAAAGCAGTATGTACCTACCCCAGGAGTCTTTATCTTGCAAGAATATATCCGCAGGTACTCCGTCTACACCTGGCGCTCTTCCAGGTACCACTTGGTCTAGGGCATGATACACATCGCCTAGATTAAATGCATCGTCCGAAAAAGGTAAATATGGGACCTCCATAGATGGATTTGATTCCCCACCCCTGGCATATTGTGGTTTGAAATAGGCCACCCATTCTTCTTGTGGAACCCAATTCTGTGGCTTTTCTGGGTTGCCCTCACTTCCCCATTTAAAAACATTCCAAAACCTTCTTGAGTCTTTTTGGGCTCCTGCAGCTTTTAAATCTTGCCACCTCTGCTCATCCCAGACACGCTTGGATTTAGAGACTGCATTTTTATACACTGCCCTAGCAAGCCGGATATTCCTGCTTGAATCGCTTTTGATAGCTCTGCCTAAATCTAACGGGCTTGCGTACATTCCCCCGTGAACCAACGCGGTGGTCGGTGGGTACGGGATCCATTTGGCTTACAAGGCCTAACAAATAAACTTCTTAGATCACCAAAGAAGGATTCAGGAATCCTGGTTCCCTTTTCTAAGGCTGAAACCAAGGCCCCTTTACTGGCTAGTACACCAAATTTGCACGTTGCTTGTGCTAGCTTGCTTGATATAAAACCGACATTCTCTTGAGAATCCGAGACTTTGACCCATCGGACATGGCGCATGTCATTTGAAATAACTATATCGGGGGAGAGTTTATGCCCAGCCCCCCTCCATCTGCGGTTACCTTCCAATAGGTCAGTGACATACATAGAGGGTTGTGTCGCTCTCAAACCTATCAACAATTTACATATCCTCTAGATATTTCCATAGGCCCAAACTGATCAGGAAATAGTTAATTCTGCTCTCACGAAGTCCACTCCTAAACGTGGTGGCCCCTGACTTATCTTCAGCGGTCCTGCCATTGGTCGCTCTCAAGCCTTTATTCAGACAGAGTGAATTTAGTTGGATTGCTAATTCTGTCCATCTTTTAACTGGCTCCAGATCGAGCTTGGGTACACCCCACTCCCTATCTTCCTCGTTCGATATATTCCAACCGCCATATAACAAGGGCTCAAAGGTCGTATTAAAATCTCCCCCTAGGATTATATAGGAATGCAAAGAGTGACATTCTATAAGGTCTTCCAGGAGGGTTAAAACTTCAGATTTCTTACCCCCAGTGCTTCGAGCATACAAATTATAGATGTGAATGGGCTCTTTGTTTCTAAACTTAAGAGTTAGAATCTGTAAATCCCTGTGATTAGAGGGAAGGGGCTTGATTCTAAGATCGAGGTCCTGTCTAACCCATATCGATAGACCACCCGATGGGCGACCTCTCCCTCCCTTTTCAGCGGGGATACTATAATTCAAATACCCTGGAAAATGCAACGCTTCCAATAACCAGGTTTCCTGGAATAAACATATTTCATGCTGGTTAATGAATGAAGCCCATTCCGGGGATTCTACTTTGGATTTCAATCCAGCTATATTCCAGGACAAAATTGTTCTGGGTTTACAAAAATCGCGTGTGGAGCCGTCATTTTTACTTATATCTGAGATCCTATCTGGCATGGTATTTAAAGAAACCACGAGGGACATTGGGGCGGTGTTGGAGTGGTGGTACCCAGGATAGTAGTTATATCTAGGGATAAATTTTCGCCATTCCTTCCCTCGTTACAGCCTACTTGGGCGTCTTCTCTCGATAGCAAGTCATTACAATCTAATCCAGAGCTTCCTACAATATTACCTCTAACTCGTTTTTCACATTTAGGGGTCGATTAGGATCGCGGACGGAAACGTGTACCGTCCGCCGCGGAAGGTGGCAAGATACTCCGGACCTGTCCGCGGAAAATCCGCTACAGCAATTAGGATAAAATATGCTAAAAACGCCGATCGCGGCGTACGGAGCACACCAATCCCCGTCCGCGGCGGTCGGAGTATACCTGAGTCCGCGGCAGGCGGACGGAACAGAAAGAACACCGACCGCCGCGTACGCACATGACCGCGAATACATCCACTTCCCCCGCGATACCTGCGCAGTGTCCGTGTCCGCAATTAGGATAACTCCGCAAGTACCCCGGTAGTCACCGCCATCCACGTCCGCAGCGGTACCAATGCACCGAGAATCCGTGCTCCACAGCGGAACGCCAACACAAACAACATCCCTACTGTCAAACCAATGCCATACATTGCGACGGAAGTTATCACCAAACACACGAAAATGAACGACCACCCACCGAAAACATCCAAACCAATCACAACACACAATGATCCACCGCCAAGCACCACACAATGCACACCTGGCAACACACCCACCTAGCACCTGACTGCCAATAACCATTCAGACACGGCCAAGACACACACCATAAAATAACTCCCACCCACTCCACAAATCCTCTGCATCACTGCATAGCTGCTAGCAGGATACACGACTTAACTGACAGCAAAGACATATATCATTCACATAACCCACACCCAAACACACCCACCACACAAAGACCCACCACACCATTCCTACACACCACACACCTGCACCTCCCCATTCACGCAAACCCACACCCCGAGCACCACACACCATGGCACCAAAAAAAAAACCAAAATTCACTGACACCGAGTTAAAGGTTATGGTAGATGAGATAATCCGTGTCGAACCCCACTTATTCGGGGCCCTAGTGCAGCAGACCAGCATAGCCAGGAAAAACAGCATGTGGGACCGGATAGTCACCAGGGTGAATGCCTCCGGGAGCGTCCCGAGGACGAAGCAGGATATACAGAGGCGGTGGCATGATCTCAAGACCCGAGTGAAATCCATTCGAGCCAAGAACTATCTCTGGGCAAATCACACAGGCGGTGGAACCCCCCCGGAGCCCTTACCCTACACCGAGTGGGAGGACAAGGTGATGACCATCATCCACCCTGAGACCCTTGATGGACTTGCTGAGGGAGAAGAGGCTGGTAAGTACAAACCAAGCACCACGAGCACAACTACATGGTGTGCCTCACACAACTGTGAAGACACATCTCCCAGACCCCAACCCATGCATGCAGTCCACATACTCACCAACGTCGAAATCACTCCAACAGGCCCCCATGTCCATAGGGATGGCGGTGGTGGTGGTGGGTGGTGGGTGTGAGGGGACGGAACTACAACTCCCAACAGGCCCCCATGTCCATAGGGATGGCGGTGGTGGTGGTGGGTGGTGGGTGTGAGGGGACGGAACTACAACTCCCAACAGGCCCCCATGTCCATAGGGATGGCGGTGGTGGTGGTGGGTGGTGGGTGTGAGGGGACGGAACTACAACTCCCAACAGGCCCCCATGTCCATAGGGATGGCGGTGGTGGTGGTGGGTGGTGGGTGTGAGGGGACGGAACTACAACTCCCAACAGGCCCCCATGTCCATAGGGATGGCGGTGGTGGTGGTGGGTGGGGTGAGTACCAGTGCAGACAGAATCGGCAACAAAATGAAAACAACCTGTCAAGTCCACATTACTCATCCTCACATTATCGTTTTGCAGGTCATCCTAATCTGACAGCTGGAACCAACACCCGCCCTCCAGACTCGCCACACACAGAAGTCTCAGGGGACGATTGGGCAGCCACCTCCGGGGCAGAAGATGATCCCGGCACAAGCAGGCAGCCAGGGCCATCTGGCTCCCAGGTCACACCTGCACCAACGACTACGGCCTCTGCCATTGTCACAACACCGGCCACTGTGACCTGCACAGCCACCACCAGCACCACCTCCACCACCACCACTACTACCACCACTCCTGCCCCTGCCACCCTGCCCAACCCACCGGCCAACGCCGTGCCAGCGCCATCCCAGCCACGCAGGGAGAGTGTGAGGCAAGGCAGAGATGCAAGGCCAGATCCGGCAGGCAGGAGCATAGGCCAAAGACGACATGAGGATACCAACACACAAAATGCTGTGCAACAGTCATTGGAAGCACTGGCCAGGGTGGAGGAAAGCTATCAAAGTGGTCAGGCACAGGCAGACCGGGCCCACCAGGACTTTGTTGACAACACTGCTATGTTGGGGGCCATTGAGAGGCGGCTTGGCCAACTAGTGGACATTTTTACCATGACAACCAACATGCGGATGCCATGTACATCCGCCAACACCACCCTCCCCACAACCCCACAAACAACGCCACCGCCACCTGCGGCGGATGTGGTACCTGATGCGCCAGCGCACCCAGCTGACTCCGTACCGTCACAAAGACGGAGGGGCCGTCCGAGGCTGGAAGTGGGCGAGAGCAGTGTGGAAGCAGCTGGCACACGCTCCAAGAGGAACCGAAAATGACTATAACAGTACCTGAGCATGCCATTCACCCTGCCAACTATCCGGTCCCACCTGCCACAGGCCTGCTGCACTAGGCAGACACCACCCTATGTGGTGTCAGCACGGACATTTCATCTGCCATAACCTTCTACTCTCACTCCCCCACCCCTTCACTCATTTGTAAATATGCACCTACACCCATGCACAATTTGTAAATAAATGCCACTTACTCACTCAATCATGTGTTGCCTCCATGTTTATTCACATGAATGCATCAGAAACAGATGTTACTAGGTACAGGTATCCAACTGGTACAGAATCATGGCGCTGCGGGAGTGACCTAGGGAAAATAGAAACCGCAAAGACACGTCAGGAAACATGATCACACTCATCAGAACACACTGCAGTGCAACATTGAACAACCCACACGCATCACAACAGTAATGGATGAGACGACACACATCATGGAGACGTGCATTGACCAAAAATTAACACACACACACATGCATGCATCACATTGCAGAACACAGAGATGAAGCACACCACAATGCCACAACACCAGCACACATTCACAGGGCATACCCAAGCAGCACAAGAGGAGCACACTCACAATCAAGGGAAGTAGCGATCAATGATCTGGCGCCTCTGGTCCACACCTTCCTCCTCACGACTATCCTCATCAGTTGACATGGGTGGGTCGGGAGGGCGAGGAACTTGCAGTTCATCAGGGTCCAAGAGCAGTTCAATGTTATTGCGCACAGCCAGGTTGTGGAGCATGCAGCACGCTATCACGATCTTGCATACTTTGCCTGGTGAGTAAGGCAGGGCCCCTCCAGTCTTATCCAGGCACCGAAACCTAGACTTGAGCAGGCCAAATGTTCGTTCTACCACTCGACGTGTCCTACCATGGGCATCATTGTATCTCATTTCCCCAGCTGTAGTGGGATTGCGTATGGGACTGAGCAGCCAAGGCCTGTTTGGATAAGCCGAGTCGCCTGTGTTGGTGGAAGAGAGAGAGAGAGAAACATCACAACCTGCATTGTGGGGCACACCATGCCACACAGATATCACTCCTGTCACCACAGCATACTCACCAACAAGCCACGCTTGTGCCGGACGCAGATTAGCCATCAGTTGGGGGACAATGCTGCTCCGCATGATGTGGGCGTCATGTGCAGAGCCAGGGAATCTTGCACACACATGTGAGATGATGTTGTCGGCCTGGCACACCACCTGCACGTTGAGGGAATGGAAGTGTTTCCGATTCCTATACACCTGCTCACGTGCCCGTGGTGCAATGATAGCGATATGCGTGCCATCAATGGAACCCACAACGTGTGGTATACGACCCAGTGCATAGAAGTCAGCTTTGACCGCTGCCAACTCCGCCGCCTGAGGGAAATGTATATAGTCATGCTTGTACAGCATCATGGCTGTCAGTACATCCCGGAGTACCGTGCTGAACATGGCCTGTGACATTCCCCCGGCATGTCCAACTGTGTACTGGAATGTGCCTGTTGCAAAGAAATGGAGTGCCGACATCACCTTTTGCGTGGGTGTCATGGAACCTGGATAGGTTCTTCGCGGCAGCAGGTGAGGAGACAATAGGGTCACAAGGTCCAACAATCGACGGCGATCCAGCCTGAATTTCCGGATCACCTCCTCGTCCACCATATCCTCCAGCACAGTGTATGGGCGATGGACATTTGGAGCCCTCCTGTGTGGGAGTAGATGGAATGGAAGTCAATTCACATACAACGCATGTGTGTGCAACTCCCTCACATGTCAACGCCCTCTACCAACATGTAGTATCCAGTGTATGATTGTCATATGTGTGACTTCTCTGATTGTCAGGACAACATGGATTGACGTAGCAACAATGTGCATCCACTAGCAACATGATGTTTAGCAACATGTGCAATGCACAGTGTCTCACCTCAACATTACTGCCAACCAGACATGTCACATGACCCACATGTGTAGGCCCAACATCACATGCACACATGCAAGTACATGCACACATACTAAAATAACCCCCCCCCCCATTTCATGATGCACCAATGGCAACACCAATAATGGTGGCCATACGGACATCACATGCATGGGGACACAATAGGCAACACACATGTACAGTACACAACAGAACCCCCACCATAGTCATCATCTGACACATACCACTCACTGACAACTGATTCACAGGTGCCCATACATACGGGATCTACTGTGTAGATGTGAGGTACGACAAACTTGTGTAGGGTACTACCCGATGTGGGCATGCAGACGTGATGGACACTTGTGGCTCACCGATGGCCATGGTATGGACACACATGGGATAGAGCATGACATGTGTAGCCACGCAATCACGCACACAACCGTCAGCAGGCAGCTGCAAACAATGGTACAAGGTGCATCATCAGCGAAGATTCAAACATTGACCCCGCCATGGCGGTGCACTGCTTCCGCTGTTTACGTCTGGGCATACGCGGCCCGCCTTCGACATTCACATTGTCTGCACGTGCACAGACCGTCACGCTCACACACCGGCAAGTGCAATTGCAAGGTTCCGGGACAGATGGTCGATTTGCAACAATGTTGTATCACTGGCGCCAACATGGCGGGGCACGTGTTCGGCGGGGGACGTGCAGGCCAACACATCCATTAGCTGATGTCAATGCACATGGCAGGTCATGCCCCCCCCTTACAGTGACATTGCATCATCCAGCCTTCACCGGCCGGCCGGCCGGCCCTGCCCTGCCCAGGACCGCCGTGCCGGCCATGCCAACCACCGCCGTTGCACGGCCCTTCCACTACCGCCGTGCCAGGCCCTGCCCAGGACCGCCGTGCCGGCCATGCCAACCACCGCCGTTGCACGGGCCGCCAGGGAACGCCGGTAGTGGAAGGGCCGTGCAACGGCGGTGGTTGGCATGGCTGGCACGGCGGTCCTGGGCAGGGCAGGGCCGGCCGGCCGGCCGGTGAAGGCTGGATGATGCAATGTCACTGTAAGGGGGGGCATGACCTGCCATGTGCATTGACATCAGCTAATGGATGTGTTGGCCTGCACGTCCCCCGCCGAACACGTGCCCCGCCATGTTGGCGCCAGTGATACAACATTGTTGCAAATCGACCATCCGTCCCGGAACCTTGCACATGCACTTGCCGGTGTGTGAGCGTGACGGTCTGTGCACGTGCAGAAATGGGAGGTGCGAACAAGGGCGGCGTGTGCCCAATAGAATGTACCGTATGCTGTGCAGCGCAACACCAGGGCCAGTCATTGGCCCATTTCCAAACACGCTTCTAGGGCTGACCAATGGCTGTCGCCGTATGCCACTGACATGGCCACAGGGCCCTATAAATGTGTCATGTGCAATACCACACATTCCACGATGACCACCGACTGCTGCCTGTGACCATCACCTCCAACTGCTGCTGCGGAGCTGACCACCGACTGCTGCCTGTGACCATCACCTCCAACTGCTGCTGCGGAGCTGACCACCGACTGCTGCCTGTGACCATCACCTCCAACTGCTGCTGCGGAGCTGACCACCGACTGCTGCCTGTGACCATCACCTCCAGCTGCTGCTGCGGAGCTGACCACCGACTGCCGCTCTAGTGCCCTACTCCGTGACCTTGCCATGTCGAGAGTCAAAGAGATCCGGTCTCGTCCCTTCACCGCCGCGGAGCTGGATGTCCTCGTGGACGGTGTGCTCCGCAACTACGGACGCCTGTACGGCGCACCCGGACAGGTGGTAAGTGTAGTGGGGGACAAGTTGGTGTGCATGAGGTGTACCATGACACCTGGGCTCTGGGATCTTGGCGGTGTGATGTGGGACCAACACATGATTCGCAATGTGCATGGCTGCTGAGAGTAACGTGTTGCCCCAATCTGTGTGACTGGCCAACTGTCCACTAACTTGCACCCTTTTGTCTCCCATCATGGTAGGTCAAGCTGCACCTTCGCAAGGACGTGTGGAGGAGCATTGCACGTGATGTACGAGCAGTGGGGGTGTCCAATAGACAACATACACACTGCCACAAACGCTGGGACGACATTTCCAGGCTGAGCAGGAAGGTAGCGGAAGTGACACTAGGGATGATTCCAAGTACGGCACGACTGGCCCGACGCTCAATGACCCCTCTCATGCACCGTATCATAGCTGTGACGCATCCTGCCCTGTTCGAGCGGTTGCGTGTGGATGACCAGCAACGTGGCGGTAAGCATACTGTCAGTGAATGTTGCTTGTGAGTGCAATGCATGTTATGTTGGCCAGACACATTAGTGACTTCCGTGAATCGTGCGTCTCGTTGCAATGCCATGTTGGTGACATTGGCGCAGTTAAAAGTCACTTTCCGGTGCGGCATGTTGAGACGGCACTCGCTAAGCAGTTGAGTGTTGATGCACATGCTGTAGTGCTCCGTCACCCCATGGCAAGACTGGTGTGCAGATGTAGTTGCTCATGCCCTGTCCGCATGCTGTACATGTCGCACGGACAATGCCACTTATTTCGTGTGAGGATGACTGGTAGGGGTGGCCCGTGTGCAGGTTGGGGGATCGAAGTACATCGTCAGCAATGGCAATAGGGATTCCGTACCAGTACTTTACGTGAGTGTGGCCGTGACTTACACCTCTTTTCTGTGAATTTCAGCTTTGGCAGAGGACACTCAGCCACAGACCGAGGAGATGTTTGAAGCCAATGCATCCGGATCAGACGTCGGGCACACGCAGACTGACACAGAAGGGGGCAGCGCCGGAGAGGGGGACAGGACCGTCCCGGAGGACTCGCATGTGGAGACAACATCGTCAACATCTTCCGACAGTGTTGGTGAGTCAGCACTGTTGTCACAGACTGGGAGTGGGCAATCAACACCTTTGGTCGGGACACAGCACACAGGGCCCACCCTGCCGCCAACTGCACCATGTACTGTTCGTGCACGCAGGAGTAGGGGGAGCAGAGTAGCGTTCGGTGCCGGAACCGCTGCCCCGGCCTCCGTGAGCCAAATTGCTCTTTGTGCTGAGGCTGTTGATCTGCTGCGACAGCTGTGTGTGGGGCAGACCAATATGATTAATGCTTTCCAAGACCACGATAGGAAGTTGGGGCAGGTGGTAGCTTTCATGGAAGGTATGCATGGCGATCTGGCTGCTCTACACAGGACAGTGCAGTCATTGGGGAACAGTGTGTCGTCTGCCATTGTACAGTCGCAGGGACTGGGTGCAACTTCTGTTCCACCATCTACAACACTGGATGTCTCAGGGGGGAGTCAATTGTCTGACCAGGACTCGAACACAGGTCATTGCACTAGAAGCAGCGTCAGCCAGCACGTCAAGTCTCGGAGGGCTCAGACACCATCCCCTAGGTCAGCTAAATCTGTTCACAGAGACACCGTCAGAGACAGTGGAGTACAGACACGTGATCCAATAGAGGGTTTGGGTTCAATGGCTACACATGCTGCACAGGCATCCCACACACAAGGTACTCCCAAGGCAAACCTTACTCCCAGTTCCATTGACACTACCTTGGACATGGACAGTGAGAAGAGGAAGGCACCTCATGAGAGCAGGGACACTCCCAGGGGCAGGGAGACTAGGAAGGAAGGAGCCACTCCCAAGGGCAGGGAGACTAGGAAGGAAGGAGCCACTCCCAAGGGCAGGGAGACTAGGAAGGAAGGAGCCACTCCCAAGGGCAGGGAGACTAGGAAGGAAGGAGCCACTCCCAAGGGCAGGGAGACTAGGAAGGAAGGAGCCACTCCCAAGGGCAGGGAGACTGGGAAGGAAGGAGCCACTCCCAAGGGCAGGGAGACTAGGAAGGAAGGAGCCACTCCCAAGGGCAGGGAGACTGGGAAGGAAGGAGCCACTCCCAAGGGCAGGAAGACTAGGAAGGAAGGAGCCACTCCCAAGGGCAGGGAAACTGGGAAGGAAGGAGCCACTCCCAAGGGCAGGGAGACTAGGAAGGAAGGAGCCACTCCCAAGGGCAGGGAGACTAGGAAGGAAGGAGACACTCCCAAGGGCAGGGAGACTGGGAAGGAAGGAGCCACTCCCAAGGGCAGGGAGACTAGGAAGGAAGGAGACACTCCCAAGGGCAGAGACAAGGACAGTCACAAGACATACGCACCTAAGAAGAGCACGGACACTCCCAGGGGCAGGGACACACACAGGGAGAAGGTGTGTCCTGGGGATGTGTACACCAAAGACAAGTCTGCTGCCTGGGACAGGGCACCATCCAGGGAACAGGGAAGATCCACAGACATCATTCCTCCTACGGAAATAGGACATCCAAGGGCAAAGGCATCTCCCATGGACAGTGGTGCTGTCAAGGACAGGCATACATCACCCCTTGATGCACTGCGGTTGCTGTTTTCTGGGAAACGGAATACAGATGTCTCCGCAGTGGAGTCACCCCTTACCTCCACTCCCATCAGGGCCCGTCAGGAGCGGATGGAGGTTGACCCTGTAGTAGCATCCCCCATGCCACATGTTGCAGAGGCCAGAAGGCAGCCACACAGCAAACGACAAGCTGGCTCAAGCACGTCCCCAGAGAGCATTCCCCCGCCAGCAGATGCACCTCCCATGGTGGGTGATATTTCTACCCAGTCAGGCCCACTTGCCAGTCCTGTCCTGTCCAGGGTGCAGTCACATGTCACCAAGAAACGGAAACACACACCATTGACACATGCCCAACCCGATGTCGGCCAATTGCAACTATCCCCCGCTCCCAGAGCCACCCTGCCTCCTGGCCCATACAGCCCTGTGGCTCATCATTTCAGTGGTCCCAGTGGCGCCGCTGCAGTTGACTCGCATGTGTCAGGTAGTGGCACTGTGTCTGTTGTTTGCTGTCATGCATCATGTAGTGGCACTGTATCAGTTGTGCCTCATCCTGTATCAGGTGCTGGCAGTGTGTCTGGGTCTGTGGCGCATGTGTCGGTCACTCGGGCTGTGGCTGTGTCTCACACTCCTGTTTCAGGTGCTGGCAGTGTGTCTGGGTGTGTGGCGCATGTGTCGGTCACTCGGGCTGTGGCTGTGTCTCACACTCCTGTTTCAGGTGCTGGCAGTGTGTCTGGGTCTGTGGCGCATGTGTCGGTCACTCGGGCTGTGGCTGTGTCTCACACTCCTGTTTCAGGTGCTGGCAGTGTGTCTGGGTGTGTGGCGCATTTGTGTCGGTCACTCGGGCTGTGGCTGTGTCTCACACTCCTGTTTCAGGTGCTGGCAGTCTGTCTGGGTCTGTGGCCCATGTGTCGGTCACTCGGGCTGTGGCTGTGTCTCACACTCCTGTTTCAGGTGCTGGCAGTCTGTCTGGTACATATAGAGGGGAGTGTCCCCGTGAAAAGAGTGTGTGCCGCAAGACCACACTAAAACACAACAACTCAATATTTAAGCAATAAACAATGACATTTCAAATGGTAATAAAGTTTTATTACCAAAAAAGCAGAACACAAATTCAATAATAATACAAAATTCAATATTGTCAAAACCCCAAGGTGGGGGAAAAAGGGGAAGGAAAGAAGGAAATACTAGGGAGGAAGGTGGTAAAGATAATAGACACAGTAAAAATGACCTAATTATTACAAGGTTACGTGACACAATACAAAAAATAAACAATATAAAGGCCTAGCTATGACCAATTACAACCAATTAACAAATAATCCAAAATATATCCGGTATGTCTGATAAATCAGATTAGTAAGGACAATGTCCGGTATATCAAAATAGAACAGTCGACGTTTCGACCCCTATTAGCAGGCTGAATGTAGTCCTTTCACGGGGTCTTCATCAGGACGTCACACAGGGAGGGGGGGGGGGAGGTTGGGGCGGGCCAACTGTGGGAAAAGACATTACGACTTTAGTACATGGTCAAGACAGGAGATAATCCACGGGTCTAAACCTATTAATTAATTATAAACATATATACAAAAATTACCATGGGGTACGGCCAGGGAAGGCTCTGTACTCTGGATTTGCGCCACGCTACGGAGTCGCGGTCAATCAATAACGGTGGGGAACCACCACTACAGAGGAGAAAGACTACAGTTAAAACTGCACAGTGACACAACATCACAGTACTATAGATTAAGACCAAGAGACTCCATTACCTTTTTAAAGTAATTGGACTGTCCACACGCGGGAAACAAGCTCCCTTGTTCCCGCGAAAATGATGATACAAGATGGTTAATTGCCTTGGTGCTCTGGCGGTATATTACGCCAGGAAAGGCGTGTTTAGCACATATATTAAATTATGGCCTCTCAGACGAGCTAAAAAAGGGGGATGAATGAAATAACGTTACTAAATATGTAACATTATTGACCGCAAAGATTAGGCAAGTTAAAAAAGATGGAATGGGTGTTTTCAACTTACGAGAGAAATGGTATGAGACCGACTTATCTTGAAAGCCTCAGAGGTACGAGGTCGTGTGGAGAAACATAAAGGCGATACACCGTATCTTTTGGAGGGCGCAACTTGCTGTGGGAGATTGAGAAGAGCAAGGGTCAATATTTATTTTATTTTAAGCCGTCAAGCAGACTGTGCAAAAACGTCCAGGCACTCTTACTCACAGGGATGTTTGGTGTGGCAATGCGAGTTCGTCTATGAAGGGAGCCGGTGGCCAAAAGGGTGACTTGCCTTCGTTGGGCTGTTATTTTCACCTTTTGCCTAAAAAGCGGAAAAGATGAGTAAATCTGTTTAACTCGATTTGGAAAGGGTGCGGCAAGGCGCCCGTCGGTTGTTTTGCTTACTTCAGAAATGAACGCTTCACAGGCTGCAAGGATCCGCGCTGCACCGTGTCTGCACGGGTCCGGACAGCAACTCCGCCAAACCACAAAGCGGAGTTTGTGGGCGGGGCCTATTGCTGCCTGCTCCATAAAAATGGAAAAAATACTCAAAAAGGGCTAGTTACTGGCGGTGGAATTTGCAAAAAGATGAATTTGCGGTGTAATTACAGTTAAGCTGTACAAACAAACCCACAGTGGCCCAGCAGTTCAGATAAATAAATCGGCTAAGAATAACATGGTGGGTGCAAATCCAATGTATGAAGACAACATAATTATCAATATGACGCAAGTGGTGCTTCTCTCATACAAGAGGAAGTAAACCCCTTATTGCATCGATCTATGACTAAACGTAATAGAAGGTCTGTGAAAAGACATTGATGATTATAATTACAATCAATAGAAATTGCGGAGGCATAATTACAGATTCCCAAATTACAAATGGAACAACTGCACAGTGGTTAAAAAGAGAAAGGAAATCAGTGGGTGCATCTCTCACACAGGAGGATGAAGACCCGTTTAGCCCCTACTCCACAGGTTACCAGAATTAACTAAAAGGTCACATTTGTCATAATGTATCAAAGAGAGCCTTGTTAGATCTATCAACCTAACGCTGCCAATTGTGATAGACTGCTGTCCTGTTCATTCAGTCCATGTTTTATGGAGTCCAGAAGGGACATCCATTTGGACTCCCGTGTGTTAAGGATAGCCCGGAGGTTGCCTCCACGTCTACCCAAAGTCACTTTTTCAACGGCGAACCACCGCAAGTCTGTGACCAAATGGCCAGCTGTCTGCCAATGGTCAACCAGGGGGGCGCCTGCCACTTTGCATCTTAATCTACTGCAATGAGATGAGATTCTGGCCTTAATTTTCTGTTGAGTTTGACCTACATACAGTTGACCACATGGGCAACGGATGATGTATATCACTCCCATGGAATTGCAATTGGTATAGTGTCGGAGGGTGTACGTTCTCCCATGATGATCAAATGTTTTGATCTGAATTGTGGTATCGCATGCCGTACACCCGCCACATCTGTAGTGGCCAATTACAGGGGGCAAATTCCAGAGAGAGGTTAGAGTAGGTTGGTTCTCACCTTCAAGAAAAGAGTGGACAACCATGTCCCTAATATTTTTTGCTCTCTTAAAAGAATGAAGAGGCAACTCTGTTTGGTTAATGACATCGGCCACTAATGGCCAGTTAAGATTAATGATCTTCTTAATCTCATTGCTGCGAGTGGAAAAAGTCGTGACACAGATCACACGATCAGTTGTGGCCCGTGGAACATCATTTGGATTAAGTAGAGAATCACGAGGGTTATACCAAGCCCGTTTCCTGGCTCTTTTAACCAGCCTGGTGGGATAACCTCGTGATATCAGACGGTCACTCAGGACCTCCGACTCTGAGAAATAATCTGCTCTGGTGGAACAGTTTCTCCTAATCCTAAAAAATTGGCCAACTGGCAAGTTGTCCTTAAGACCTCTAGGATGGTGACTCTGGCAGTCTGTCTGGGTCTGTGGCTCACGTGTCAGTCACTACATCTGTGGCTGTGTGTCACACTACGGTTTCTGGTGCTGCCAGTCTGTCCGATGCGGGAACTTCACGCAATCCACCTGATAGTGTGATGTAAGGTGCTGTTGTCTTCACTCACATGTAATTGGACATGGTGTGTGAATTGTCCATTGTACACAGTCTTCCACTGCTGTGGACCTTGTTACGGGTTGTTGGTGATTCGTACTTGTGGTGCCTCAGATATTGCTGTATGCCCTGTGATGTACCTGCTCTGGTGTCCACACTGCCCTGTTGGTGTTCTCATGCTGCTGTATGCCCTGTGATGTACTGCCTCTGATGTACCTGCTCTGGTGTCCACACTGCCCTGTTGGTGTTCTCATGCTGCTCTATGCCCTGTGATGTACTGCCTCTGATGTACCTGCTCTGGTGTCCACACTGCCCTGTTGCTGTTCTCATACTGCTGTATGCCCTGTGATGTACTGCCTCTGATGTACCTGCTCTGGTGTCCACACTGCCCTGTTGGTGTTCTCATGCTGCTCTATGCCCTGTGATGTACTGCCTCTGATGGACCTGTGCCTTGCCAAGGACTGTTGGTGCACTTAGCCCCTCTCATGTGCTGCCTCTGATGGACCTGTGCCTTGCCAAGGACTGTTGGTGCACTTAGCCCCTCTCATGTGCTGCCTCTGATGGACCTGTGCCTTGCCAAGGACTGTTGGTGCACTTAGCCCCTCTCATGTGCTGCCTCTGATGGACCTGTGCCTTGCCAAGGACTGTTGGTGCACTTAGCCCCTCTCATGTGCTGCCTCTGATGGACCTGTGCCTTGCCAATGACTGTTGGTGCACTTAGCCCCTCTCATGTGCTGCCTCTGATGGACCTGTGCCTTGCCAAGGACTGTTGGTGCACTTAGCCCCTCTCATGTGCTGCCTCTGATGGACCTGTGCCTTGCCAAGGACTGTTGGTGCACTTAGCCCCTCTCATGTGCTGCCTCTGATGGACCTGTGCCTTGCCAAGGACTGTTGGTGCACTTAGCCCCTCTCATGTGCTGCCTCTGATGGACCTGCTCTGGTGTCCACACTGCCCTGTTGGTGTTCTCATGCTGCTCTATGCCCTGTTATGTACTGCCTCTGATGTACCTGCTCTGGTGTCCACACTGCCCATGCTCGAGCCTACACTGTGATGTTACCCCGATTATGTGTAAATAAAGTTGTCATTCATGTGTCGTGGGTTGTCGGAGTCATTCTTGCGTGTGTGATGCTGGTGTGTATTTGTTTTTCCTTCAAGGCAGTGTGTTCGGATAAATGTCTCTCCTCCCTACCTAGGTCATGACTCTTGCAGGTGCTGCCGTCCACACGACTCAGTGGTTTCCGGTACATGTGACTCCCCCCTACCTGGGTGACGACCCTTGCAGGTGGTGCCCTCCACAAGAATCAGTCGTTTCCGCTACATTCCACTCCCACCTACCTGGGTGACGAGCCTTGCAGGTGGTGACCTCCACACGTATCAGTCGTTTCCGCTACATGTCACTCCCCCCTCTCTACGTCACGTCCCTTGCAGGTACTCCTCACCAGGCAGCGAAATGTTTGTAGCCTACCTGCGTCGTCCTCGATGGTGGGCCAAGACTAGGACGTGGTGGATCGCGTAGAGTATCGGGTATGCGTGTAGTGCAGGGTCCATGTCGGCGAGCGGCTCGTGGTGGGTATGGTCGCTGTGGTGAATCCGCTGTGTTCAGGCAGGTTGTTTTTCCACGGCGCTTTTATGTGTATTTTCCGCTATCTTGATTTGGTGGACGGGCGTAGACGTCAGTCCGTACGGCGGCGTATCTGGATTGGTTACGTCCGCTGTGTGGTTGGGTGAGGTTGTGCGGCGGACCGTCATCTACCGCAGCGGACGGATTTTGACCTCTATTTGCTATCCTGATCTGGCGGACGGAGTGTCCGCGACGGGCGGACGGAGAATAGGCATGTTCCGCATACTCCGGTGCTGCGGAGGCACTTCCGTCCGCCATCCTAATGACCCCCTTAGTCAGCCAATTCTGCGGGGGATAGATCTCATTTGGATCCTAGAATGGTCCGGGGATTAACTTCTAAACTCCAGATGTATTAGGTCTTACTGGGTGTACTGGAGCTGAGTGATCGGGTGTTCACATATCGGCACAGAAACCTGGACTGAGGCGGGTTCCCTGTAGGACATGTGATCTTGCTGACACGGGAGTCCACCTGAGAGGGGTAGCAGGTATGCAGTAGAGTTGCAACCCCCACGTCACTATAATCTAGAAGTGGAATTGAAAAGTGGATAACCCCTGCATGCTCTGACGAAGTTGCGTAAAATTCAGCAACGAAACATGTTGGCGATCCAGACACACTTCTAACGTGGTTTAGCGTGAGTCTGTTTTAATTTGGAGTACTCACAACCCAGAATAAAGTATGAGTGGCTAGTGAGTTCTCCAATTTTAATTTTGTGAAGAATTTTTTCTTTTCTCACTGGGGTTTTTTGTGAATGTGTACACTACAACAGCGATTAGAAGTTGTTATTCGCTGTTTCACGAACACCTAGTACATTGCTTGACTGTGGTGAAGCAAAAGGATTATTACATGGTGTTTGTCCTTTTCCCCATTGTGTTTGTGCCTTTTTCTTTCCACTGTCTTGAGAGTGAGCTACCGATGATGATAAGTGGGTACACTGGTAATCACTAGCCAGACAACCCCGTTGGCGGTTCTACCGTGAGGGGCTCACTCTCTTTCCCCACAATTTTTTGGTGGTGTGGGTGATGGTTGTTTGACAATTTTATTGCTGACCTTGTGTGTACTTTGACCTAGTTTGACACCTATACATGAACTAAGAGCCTCGACACAAAAAGGGAAGGGGTAGTGATACTATTATGCACACACCCTAACGGTTTGTGTAGTTCAATTGTAAAATAAGAGTGTCGTGAGGGATAGGCCACATTCTGATTTAGTATTGTTTGAGTGGGGGGCGGCCTATACCTCTGTTCCCCCTAAGACTCCAAGAGAGTTGATGTATTAGGTCTTCCACCATCTTTGTATTATTAAAAGTTAGTTCAATACAATCACATGAATCCCCAGGGAAAGTGAGCCTCTCTGCACTGAGGATATCCTCTCTAATGACAGACCTGCAACCCCTGACGTACCTAATCCAGTGGATTGCTTTATTGGTTAGGGATTCGGTGGATTCCTGATCCCTTCCGGGGCTCAACTTGGGGATAGTAACCAAATACACCATTGAAGATTTTCTTAAATAAGGATTGGGGTGAGGGGCGCTCTGGCTTAGTGGGGCTTTTCTTTTCACTGGGTGGCTAATTACAAGTTGCTGGTTAATTTAATCTAGGAGTAGAATCACCACCCACTTTCCTCTGTTGATTTACAGCTACTGTTGAGATCATCATTTGCCCAGGGACATTACCACGAGCGTATCGAGCGTGTTGGGCTTGTGGTGCTCCCCTCCCTGTCCTTACCACCTCACTAAATGAAGTGACTAGAGGTAGAGAGGCGCTTGGTGTGCTGGAGGGGGAATACCACAATTAGTTAGCTCCACTACCTGGGTTCTACTTGTACCACTGTTTTTCAAGGTAGCAATACAGGTTGAGCAATGGCCCGGGTCCGACCTGATGCTGTTTACTACAACAGTGAGAGGGTCAATTTTGCCTTGCATGCCCTCTACCAGATTACACAGGTGCTTTACTACTACAAACAGTAGGTTACTGTCTACCTCTATTGGTGGGAGAGTCTCAAGAATACCTGGCACGTGGAGTGCGCCTTCGCTTGGAGGGACATCTGTCATTGATATTTCGGTACCAGGTTTGGGGCCACATTCTTCGATTTGAGCCAAAATGGCAAACCTGTTACTGCAGGTCCAAGCTATTGGGTCATTCAGGCGGGGAGTAGCAGGAGGGGGGATTGGACTTGTTCTAGGTCATGAACTATACATGATTTCTCCCCATCAATAATCACAGATTTTGCACCTCCCCCTACGTTAGATTTACTCAAAAACATTTCGGGGATAACCGCTGCACCACACTTGCGCCCCCTTCCTTCGTCGGCTACCGTGGCGCTGCCACCCTCTTGGCCCCTCCCCCTTGGGTTAGGGGTAGCAGTCAGTAAGACTTCACAGTCCTCAATCAGTCTAGTCTGTCAATATGATCCATGACACAGTTTCCACCCGCGTGGGTCGTTCGTTTCTTGGGTGGCTTAGCTTTTGTCTTCCTAGCTTTTTTCCCTTCCTTGGGCGCCACACCCAAACCCTCATTCACGTCCTCCGTGATTTTCCTTTTCCCCATGCTTTCGATGTATATAGCTACAGGAACACACGTAAGGAGATGAAACACAAAGTACCTTCAGGAGGCGATGTCAAAAGCGGGATGGCCCAGCCGGGCCACCTCCGGCCCCCGACGGCCACAGATGACCCGCCATTTGCCCGGGCTTAGCCCGGTACGGGTCCCGCGGGACGGAAGTTGCGTGGCAGATTTATGCAGCAATACGAGTGGAAAGGGAGGGCTGTGGGCATCGCTGTCTGCCCCCGGTGACTCCTGGCACTTGAAGTCCTCAGCAATGGCCCCCACAAGGCCCAAACACTCTGCACTGCGTCTCCCGCGAAGTGGGAGACGCAATGTCTTTTGTGCTGCGGTGCGGGCAGAAAAGGAGGGCTGTGGGCGTCGCTGTCTGCCCCCGGTGACTCCTGGCACTTGAAGTCCTCAGCAATGGCCCCCAAACACCCCAAACACCCTGCGCTGCGTCTTGCTGCATCCTATCAAACAGTGACGTAAGTCTTGGACAAATGCATGGACAAGGGCAGTTGGTATCCGATGTATCCTGGACATCGTCCCTCAATGCATACATTGGTAAATGCACATGTCAACGAGGTGCCAGTCACTCCTGAAGGAAACAAGGAATATCCCTCTCTTGCAAACTATAGAGAAGGATGCAAGAGCTTCTGCGTCTTCAAAGACAGCTCTTAATTTGAGCCGGTGGTTGCATGTAGGTCTCAACAGCAATCATTTTTTTGGGACCGGCACTTATTTTTCTGCAACAAACTGATCCAGGGCACGAGAAAGAAAAACACAATAGCGGGGAAAGAGAAAGAAAAGAAAAAAGGAAAACTGTGTCAAGGGGAGAAAGAAGGCATGAAAAATAACCCACACGGGTGAGATAAAGAGATAGGAAATGTGGGGCGGTGGATTAAAGAGGCATGATGTGGAATTAAGAATACGTAGAATTTGTATTTAACACCGCGACCTTTGATAACCCTGGCTGGCCGTGGGCTTGTAAACATAACATTCTGCCTTATCACTTATTGATTTGCAAATTAAGAGCTGCTCAAAGATATGAGGCCTCTGAGGGACCTACCAAAGCAGTTCATCCACCCTGCTGCTGATATTCCAAGGGTACTGAGGGAGAGATAATCCCCATTCGACGATGAAATTCAAGGACTGTCTACTCTGCTAGTTCGCCCCTGCACATTGCATGCCCTGCACATGAACCGGTGACCTACCGTGTCAACCAAGTAAAATTGCTCTTTACCTCTCTGCTCTGGAGAAGGGCGTGGAGGTAGTAGAACATGCTTCAATCTGCCTATACTAACCTCCCCACCACCACAGGAAGTTGCGAGTCCGTTTTTTAGACTGTCACAAGCTATTGTCACGGACAGCGGTGGTGGATTGATAGTGGGCATGGGGTAACTCTAGGCTGCACGGTTCTCTGAAGTTCTTACATTCATTCCCAAAATCTCATTCTTTCTCATCCAAGAGGAATATATATAGGTCAATGCTTCTGGTCAGCGGTCCTATTTTTATTTGCATATTGTGCCTGAACAAATATCCCAACAGGTCATCTGCTGCCAGTGTAATTTATTACTCCTTCCTCTCTCTCCAGAGATTTTTCTCTTTGGGATCAGTGATATATCTCCACTTCACCCTTTCCACCCCAGTGTTGGGCACCTTCAATTTAATTCCCTTCAGGTACCATACTTTCTCTTGTCACATTTCCAAAACTCGCCTAGGACCCCAGTCACTAAGTGGACACGGCACGCCACTCATGAAGAAGGAGAGAAGAAGGCTCCAGTTTAGCAAGCACCTAAACACCCCAGTATGGTGCTACTTTCCAAAATCAGTTTGTTAGAAAACAGACTGGTAGACTGATAGCTGTTAGAGCTGCAAGTCGTATTTGGACCATAGACCCCCTCGTATCACGAGTGTCAAGGTTACACCCAAATTAAGTAGTTTTTTCATTTTTTTATTTAATCTGTTTAATCTTTTACCTGATCACACCCCGATTAAATTTATTAGAGAGCACAGACTGTTGCCTAATAAGAAAGGTCAGAGCTAGTTGTACCTTTAGATTTTGGGATCACTGTATAGCGTTCAACAGCATAAAAGTTATCCAGAAAATAGTAATCTGCATGCATTGACAGTCCCCGACACCCCAGTCTGCTGCCTTGAAATATCACCCATATTTTGCCATTAAAAGATTTGAAATTACTGTACTGAAGCAAATGGATTGAGGTAGTCAACACGGCATCTGCCCCCACACTAAAAAACTGTCCGCCTGTAGTTTCTTTTATTCATATTTCATTAGAACATGTCGCTAGTTCACCACTAAACTCTATTCCTCTAATTTTACCATTAATATCAGCTTTGTAGATCAAAAGGTTATTAGAGCTGGTACTTGTTTTGTGGTCAATAGCTTCCTCAGATCTCTTCTCCAATGTTCTATTTTATACCAAGTCAGAGAATGCAAGTGATAAGCAATATCCCAAACCTCTTTTCCTACTTTGAACTCCCAAATAACCCTTTCCAAACTCCTCCCTCCTCTTTCTATCCTTTCTGTTATTCATCCAACTAACAGGCTCACTTCCTCATCCTAAACCATCGTTACTACTATGAACTCCCAAATAATATTTTCTAATCTCCTCCGTCCCCTATCCACCCTTTGTCATAATCCTCCTACTAACAGGCTCTCTGTCTCATCCTAAACCTCTTTCACTACTATGAACTCTCAAATGATATTTTCTAATCTCTTCCCTCTTCTATCCACCCTTCATCCTAGTCATCTAGCAAATAGACTTGCGGGCCTACCACTCCCACCACTACCAATAACAAGGTGTAATTTCCCTCTACTAATCCACCACTTATCCACCTGCGGGTTCCAGAGTAGGGTGCTACTCGCTGAAAAGCACTTCAACATCTCTTCAGGGGTAGTAAGTGCTATATAAATACAGTTACAATTATAAATAATAAACTGAGGGGGCCTTCCTCTTGATGTGGTAAAAGTTATCAAGCAATGTTCTAGGCTCTGAACTAACACATCACTTGCAAGCCCTTCCGTTTACCACTGTGGTCCCTGACACCCATTTTCGATATCCTCACACAACCTCAAGCGACTTTGAAAATAGGTATATATACAGCAGCAAAACATTTGAAAGAGGACGTGTTAGCTGTTATCCTGCAGCAGCCGTACCTATTGAAACCAAAACATCCACTGAAAGGCTGAGCAAAAGACGGCTGAGAGATGCTTAATATGTTGCTATTTCACGTCATGCTACAATCAGTTTGAAGATATTTCACCACTGGACATACACCAACCTAGCCTGTGGAAGGGTGTTTGAACAATGGTGAAATTGATGTGTTATTTCCTACTTCCTCTTTTTGCTTTGTAATTGCTATTAACTGCTCTTGCACGTGGTTTGGAAGACTTGAGTACATTTTGTTTCTTGGATCGACCGTGGTCCAGATGAAGTTTTTTGGGTTACGCGGTCCACCCTGTAAATTTGTTTGGGTGCTGTGGTGCCTTCTAAACCCCCAACATTGTTTTTCAGTGCCCAACCCCCTTGCCTCTGCTTCTGTTTTCTTTTTTTGGGTGGGGGATGTATTGTCTCCCCATGCACCTCCATCTTCCGCAGTGTTTGTTTACGCAGTGCAGGTGGCAAAATGTCTGTCAGCAGCAGAAAGCGGCACGAAGACCGCATACCACTGCAATCAACACACTTTTGTCCCCAGCAAGCTATAACCCTCATTCAATGAGGTTTCTCTCTATTTCTCTTTCCCCTACAATGCAGCGTCATCCTGTTTCTCAGCATCAATATATTTGTGATATACTAGGTTCCCAGAGAGGAACTGATACAGAATAACAGGGTAGATGTACAAAATAATTTTGCAATTTATAACGCTCCAATTCGCAAAATCATAGGGTTTTGATAGTAAAAGAGTGTTTCGAAATGTACGAAATCCCTTTGGTGAGTCAGAAAGCCTTTGCTACTAACAACATGGTTTTGCGAGTCATAACAGACCGTAGTGTCAAGACTCGCTTATCAGGAAACTTCTAGCCACACTTCACTTATCTCCCATGCGAAGCTGTTGTCCAGAGATTTGCTTTTCTGAGATGCAGTCTGCAGATTAATTGTTGGGGTGAGTAGAATACTCCGTTCCGCGCGTGGAACTGGCGTAATTTGTTGACTCAGTGTCACTATTGTTACGTAGAGTTCTGACCAAATTCTGCCAATGTTGAGTGGTGGAATTGTTTCTCATGTGTGGCTCCACAACAGTACGTTGGTGAGGGAGATAGGACATCCCCTAGGGCAATTTCCGTTTGCAGAGTTTTTATGTAACTGGATTCAAATTCAATTAATTCTGCCTATCCCTAATTAATTGCTCCAGCACCCATACCTATGTGCCACCAGACCTGATTCAGGTGGGGGACTCCTGATTTTTAAGCAAAAAATGGCTTCAATTTAGTTGCCTCCCACCTATAATTGACTTTGTTTCAAATGTAATTCAATTGGTAAAATACATTCCCATGATTTTTTTTCATATTCTCTCTCTTTCTAGTTTCAGCAAGGAAGAAGTTTATACCCATTACTTACTTTTGCTGTTTTTAGGTCGAGCCTAGGCACTGTGCATGTGCTGTCTGCAAGACCTGTTGTTATCTCCTCTATCGACTTTTGGCATGCCATTTGTTCGTTGTGCGATTTAGAAATACTGGGTTTTGATTGGGGCATTGAGTCTGATTCTCCCGCCTTTGGTTGCTTGGGTCACGCCCAGGCGATTTCACTCATTGTTTGCTTGGTTGGCCATCCCAATACGTCCGTGGTTCCTCCTGGTCATCCTGAGCTTTCTTTTTATTTTGTAGGATATCAACATCGTTTTATGTTTTCAGACCGTTTCACAGAGCAATGCTCTGTTCAGCATCTGCAAAATGGCAATTTCTGTCCGGTAGCTGTTGAGCTATGCCAGTAGCTCGAACTCAAAAAAATGAGAGACCTTTTGCATATCTAATGCTTGTTCTACTTGGCAGTCGGAATATCTCATTACGTTGCTGCCTCCCTTTTTCATGGCATTTCTCCATGATGCTATTAAGCATATGCTCATTCTATTTAGTGTTTTCTAATGAGTACTATGACACAGAACTCAAAATTAGGTCCCATGGCAATGCCCATTGTTATATCCAGTTAAATGATCCAATCTCAAGATGGAGGATGACCACTTCCAGGTACTCACGTGAAGTAATTCTGGGAGTATCTATTTAAAGTGAGTAAATACAGAAAGGGGTGTATCACAATGTTTTTAGTCCTACGTCAAAGTCATCACCCCCTTATAATCTATTCTCTTCTTTCTCTTTGCGCTATATTTCTTGTTGCCTTTATAATTTTATTTTAGTTTTTTTCCTCACTGTTTTTCAGCATTTTTTGGGCTCTATTTTTTTGGACATGCTGGACCAGTAAGTATTCGTGAATCTTGATTACATACTAATTTTTCTATAACTTTAAAGGTTCACGTCAAACATGTTTGCCAAGTCTTAACTTGTTTGGAAACACATATGTTGATTTGTAAACCTGACAAAACAGTTTTTACGCAGAGTCGAGTAGTTAGGGCACATAATCTATTCTCAAGGGTTATCCAAGGATTTGCACAAACTCAAGGTAGTAACTGGTTGACCATCTTTTACTTCAATTAAGGAGACATAGGGGGATATGTACAAGGAAGTGGCGGAGTGAGGCGTTAGCTGTCATGGCTTAATTCCTCACTCCGCCACTTCTGAAACGCATGGCTGCACCATATATACAACGATCTGGTGCAGCCTTGCGTTTCCCCCTGCGATGGCGCTACACTTAGCAGTGTAGGGCCAATGCAGACACACTTGCACCATAGTGCAAGGGTGTCTGCGTACTGGGGAGGATGGTTTATGTGTAGGAAGATGTCCCTTCCTGCACATAAACAACCCTGAAATGCCATTTTGTCACTTTCATGTGTGCTGCTTACATGAAAGTCACAAATTGGCATTTCATTTTAAAGATTAATTGTATACATGAAGGGTGGCCTTCCTGCACATAAACAATCCATGGCATTTTGCTTTTTCCATGTGTGCTGCACAAGGCAGCGCACATGGAAAAAGCAAAAACAAGGACAAATAATGCATTTCTCCTCGTTTCACCAACTTAAGACCAGGCTTGGACATATTCCCCACAGTGCTTTCTTTGCTTTGTCAATTTTATCAAATGTTTTCTCATAACTATTTAAGTTATATCCTTGCCATTAAACAGGTATTAAAGAGAGGAGTGATATTTCAAAGGTATGAAGAAGCTAATCATGAAACATTCAAAGACTGTGTTTGTCTCCGCACCAATCTTGTGCCATCCCAATCCATTGCTTTGTTTTAGTTTGGAAGCCAGTGACTCACATAGAGGTTTTGTGCCTGTCCTTAATCAGCACAAGGTGAATGAACAGATAGAAAGTCCAGTAGGTTTCCTGTCAAGGGTCCTTACTTCTTGTGAAATCATTATTTGCTCCTCTAAAAGGAGCATCTGGAAATGAAAGAGTTGTATTGAATGGTCCCACCTTTTGCTTACAGCTAGACATGCATTTTAAATTAGAACTGATCACCTCAACTTACAAGTGTTATATATAAATGCATGTCAAAATAGCTGGCAAGATGGGATTATGTTTTCACAGTTTAACCTATTGATCACTTATTTTGCAGGTTTTAGAAATGTACTGGTTAAACCCTCTGTAAGTGGTTTCTGATTCAAAGTCTTGCTCTATGTTTGCTAAACATCATTCTTGACCGCTACAAAAAACTTTGGAGAGGTCAATCTTTCCTTCCAAAAACTCAAACTTCTAGATTTTCTAGCCACAAGTCAATTTTATTTTTTTAAACAGTTCTGTTTTTGTGACAAGTTGTGATTACCTTCCTCCTTGCTCCAACACCAACTTATGAAAAGGTACCACAATATCGCTGCACAAGACCACTGGGAAATAAGGACCACCACTGAACTGATTAGTCTTTAAAAAGAGATGTGGCTTAAATGGTATCTTCTTGTGTTCGTAGTTCCCAAGCAAATGATCTTCAAAAATACCAACTGGGTTTTTATTCAATCCTTGCAAATATCTGCCAAAATATGGTCAATGATTTTGACTGGCTTCTTTTCTGAGTTAACTGAGTCTAAAGTGAGCATAGGTATAACGGTGACTGTTGACACCTTGACTGTGACAGCACTTTTTAGCCCCTTAGATAAGTTACCTAAAGCATATAAAATGGCTGTTATTTTTTTTTACGAATGTATTGAGGTTCATGGGCCACTGAAAAAGATAGTTTCCGATTGTGGTCCTTAACATATCTCAGCCTTCTGGTCAGCATATTGTAAAGAAATATGCATTGTGGAAGCATTATCTTTGGGGTCCCAACCCCAGACCAAAGGATAGAGAGAAGGGTCAATCTGATCATGAACAATTTTTTGTAGATCCGCCAATGCATCCCAATCTATTTAAGGTAGAATAATCACAAACCACACAATTCTCATATAACAATGCTGTCTATACTGGCTCAGATTGTTTCCCCTTTGTTCTTTATATGGTTATGATCTTCAAGTGTTGTAATAAAAGATTCTCTAGATTATTCTGTTACAACTGCTTTTTATTTCCTCTCTGACTTACAAGTTACAAGTAAACTACCAATTATATACTAAGTGGGTGATTATTTATGTTGGCAGTATGTAAGCGTATTCAAAAGGAGAGGGGGGGACCGGGAGCGTATTAATGGTCCAGTGCCCGTGCTGCAAAATAACCGTAAACTCAATACAAATGGGGGCACTGTTCCAGTGGGAGAGATATGAGAGAGATGGAGAAAAATGTGTTTAGGTCGCGGACTCGCTGAGAAGAGTGAGGGGAAGTGCTGTACAAGACAAATCTTGTCTCATGTTGCCCTCACACACCCCGAAGAATGCTATGCTTCATCATCGGGCGGTTGCTCCTTGTCGGGCCGGAGGTGCAATGCCCTATGGGTCCACGGAAGGGTCGCTTTGGCGGAGATCTTTTAGACAACTGCCGTCAGGTGCATGTGGGTGTGTGGGTGGAGTCCTAGAAATAGAGTGCTGTCGTGCATGCAGTGAATTTAAAACTACCTAGGGGTGTACCTAAGAAGTCTTTAATGAGAAGGTACCCTTGGTAGAGTAAAAGAACCCATAGGTTCGGTGTTACCAAAGTAGGCGTAATGTGCCCTTGTAACTGATCAGGTCGACATGTTTCACACCTTGGTTGGTCCAAAGGATCCCTGGCGTTTCTTCAGGACAAAAATGAAAATGGTGAGAGTGTGGTGCTCGATAGTGAGTAGTAGTAATGGATGGGTAACATTATCCCTCTGAATGATCGGGGGGGGGGGGGTTGGCCACTAAGTTCAGAAGGGTAGTAAGTGGCTATGACAAGGCCCACGTGATCATGACCTAAACAAGGGAAATAAAGAGACTAAAACAAGACCAACACAGTGCATGTTATGATGCTGTTGTTGAGGATCACGCAGTCCTGCTTATAATAAGAGAAGGAGCGCGTCGATATAAAAACAATTAAAGAAGTGAGAGACATGACTTAAAACTACATAAATCAACATTGTGATTACCGTGTGTGGGCGCACAATGAGCGTAGACGGCACGACATGCCAATCCGAGTGGCAGAATGCACACCGAAGAATGGTCAGTCGTCCGTCCACATCCAGCGTGCCACATAAGCACACAGATCTCAAATCGCTGAATTGTGTTTGGCACTGATCACACAGGGGTAAGACATATCACACGTTATTGGTACCCCAAGCCCGTCATCATGTAGTAGTATTTACGGTGGAGTCTAGAATGATGACAGTGTGGTAAGTACCACATAACAACGTTCGAATATGCTCTGGCAAAGTGGATCGGTAATCCGAACCTAGTAAACATACACGTTTGCTGGCTTACCTAAAGGAGCCCTAGTGGTGCTCCATAAGCTTATGGCGTAGGAGGCCCACACCTTGTTGGGCGGCAGTGGGGCAGAAAAAAGAGAAGGAGTGGCAGTTAAACTCCTGGCCGCCCGACATCTGTGAGATTGTTTTTGCTAAAAGAAATTCCTGTTTTGCAATTTTCTTTTGGTAAAGAAAAACAAATACTCTGTGCTACGGGGCTGCACCCTGCTGATGCAGCCTCATAGCACTATGCATTTGCAGAAGCCACCGGGATGATGGTTCCTACCAATCCTTTTAAAAATGACCACCTGCTTGACATTTATTAATTAGGAGGATGGTCCCTCCATCTCGGGGACTGAGTAATTTACTCCAACCCCATAGTGGAACGGCGGGCCGTCTGTCGATAAATAAATGACCGCCTAAGGCTTTGAAAGAGAACATACAGACAAATGCTAATCAGAATAGTTTGTCATCTCTTCTTTATTCTGTTGGTCAAAAGGTGTAGTTCGCCTCCAAGCGCCTACCTGCTTGTTCCAATGACAATTTCTCAGTTGTATGGCCCATTCTCATTGAAGGCAGTTTTTCAGTCTGCTGTTTGTCTTTGTCTGCCCTGCTAATGGCAAATGTGCCACGTTTTTCATGTCTTGCACGTTTAACCAGTCATATTCAATCTTTTTTCAAAATCATGGATTATCTCCACCTTAAGGTTGATGTTAATTTAGAATATGAAGTGGAGGAGAATTGTGTCTATCAGCAGATCCTTCAACATAAATTGCAAGTTTTGATTTACCAAAAAGACTATGGAGTAGTAAACAACACTTGGGAACTTGTTTCTTTTCTGCGTGACCTGACCCTTCTATTCACATTTTTCATTTCTCATCCAACTGCATTGTTGCATCCCGAATCACTGACACAATATTGAAGGTCAAAATATCGACATACATTAATATCGAAGCAAGAATATCGAAGTCAAGAATATTGACATCCTCTCTACATTAAGCTAAGTACAAAAATAACCCCAAAAAATATTGATGTCAAAAATATTGTTGTTAAAAAATCATTTTTTATTTAAGTTAAAAAATCATGTAAAATAAAGTGAATAATACATGTAATTAAAATAAACATAGTTAACATATTTTAACTGTTTAGAAATTATAAGTAATATATATATATATATATATATATATATATATATATATATATAATGTAAAAATAAATTAAACATATACATATATTATATTATATATATGTACTTAGTATGTTTTAATAAATATTCTAGTAACTTAGAAATTGTTTAAAAAATCTTATAAATTATAAATACATCTATACACATTAAACAATAATATAAATAACAGTTAAATAAATATATATCACAAAAAAATAATATTTTTAACCTTTTTAAAATTAATTCTATACTACATTAGCTACAATAATACAAAAACATATTAGATAGTGAAGGGAATAAAATTACTATTCCAACTCCAAATAGTGCAACAGCCGGGAAAATGTTGGATAGTGTATGGGTAAAAATTACTATTCCCACCCCAGTGAGTTCAACAGTAGGGAAAGTGTTCAATAGTGTAGGGTTTAAAATTACTATTCCCACTCCAGTGAGTGCAACAGTAGAGAACGTGTTGGATAGCGTAGGGGTAAAATGCACTATTCTCACTCCAGTGAGTGCAACAGTAGGGGAAGTTTTGGATAGCGTAGGGGTTAAAACTATTATTCTAACTCCTGTGAGTGTAACAGTGTGGAAAATGTAGGACAGCATAGGGGTTAAATTAACAACATACTTATTAATTAAATGATCTTGGTGAAATAAATAACATAATAATTCATTACCAAAAAAGTTAATAATCAATACCGATAAAATTAAATTAATATTTACTTAAATACCAATTAATTACTTCCCACCCTATTCCTGCATAAACACACAACCCGCTACACAAACAAAATAACACCATTAATTTAATTATCGATTAACCAATTCATAAAAATTAATTGCCAATACAAAATTAACTAACAATAAATTAATAATCAATACAATAAAAAAAATTATTATAATGAATTACTTCCCACACTATTCCCCTATAAACCCACAACCAGCTACACATAAAAAATAACATAATTAATTTAATTATCAATTAATCAATTAATAAAAATTATTTACCAGTTAATAATAATTAACAATAAATGTATTAACAATAACAATAAACAAAAAGAACAATACATTAATTATAATTTATATAATGATGCATTAATCAATTAATAAAAATGACCAATTAATAATTAATTAACATTAAATTAATAATCAAACACAATAAATAAAAACATATTCATTAATTATAATTAAATTACTTCCCATCCTATTCCCCTATAAACCCACAACCTGCTCTGATACTAAAACGCAAAATGTTCTTACATTTTGTTTACTCATTTCTAACATTTAATACATATATTTAAAAATAATCAAAATACATTACAAAAAATGTTAAACATACTGTAGGAAAATACATACTAAAATACATAAGACTAATATAAATATTGATATTATTAACAACTATATTTTTGCTAACAATATTACTTACTTAGATATCAAAAAAATGATATTACTTACCTTAAGGCCGTTATTCGGGTCACCGATATACTTGACATCGATATTCTGTCCCTACGATATTAAAACGTTGATATTAGTGTGGGTCGATATAAAAAAATCTATATTTTGACTGCGCACCCCACCTAGCAGGTAACTTCTTGCTGCGCTTTTCCCAAATCCTGCTGAATGCTACCATATACAGATTTTTTGCCGAGATGCAGTAAATAGATTATTTGCTTTTGTTCCCCATTCCAGATGGGAAACAACAAAGGCATAGGCAGCTGAAGCAGTTGTCTTGTTCTCACTTCTCAGCAATCACTGCTAGACCTTCTTCTTTTCTGCTATGCACCTGACCAAGGAGAATGTTTGATCCCATGACCTGCCTCTTCTTTTTCTACTTCGGTAATCAGGATTCAATCTTTGCCATGGTGCCCCCCTTTTTTGTGGTGTCTCTCCACAATGCCATTCAGAACATGCTGATTCCATTCAATGTATTCTAAGTAGAGGTGGGCGACCCACTGAATTACCAAGCAAGGCTCGAGCAAGATCATTGGCTTTGGCACAGCTCAAAGTACGCTTGGAACCTCGAGCTCAAAACGAGCTGAGCTTTCATAGCAGAAGTTACGAGGCTCTAAGTAGGTGGTCATGCCTGGCATTGCCTTGGAGTATCTGTTACATATGCCTTGCTATAACATCCAATGGGGCAATTTTAAACCATTTCTAAAATTCGGGCACTAGATAATAACCAGGTCATCTGTGATGTAACAAGCCAGAAGTGAACGGCTCTGTAATTGGTTGTGTGTGTAGGCAGTGTATGCGAGTGGCTTACAGACGACTCGGGTTACAGCATTTCTAGTATGCTGCTAATTTCAAAATCTAAAGGGATCAGTATGGTCTTAACAAAAGATGAACATATTTTTGGGCTGAGCGTGACCACCTGACACATGTTGACCAATAGATGTTGAGTTAATAGCTTCAACCTACACATCCCACTCTGTTTTTAATCCACCAAGGGTGCCCTACGATTAAAGGTGGTTGAGGTTCACCTGCAGGCTATTTGATGATGATGATGATAGGGTCTTGTATAGCGCGACTTTGCCCAAAGGCGTCAAGGCGCTGGAGATGGTAAGAAACAAGCTGCGTGTAAAAGAAGCAGAGTGTAGGCTAGAGGCAGGCTTCCCTGAAAAGCCAGGTCTTCAAGGCCTTCCGGAAATGTAGATGAGAAGGTTGATCCCTAATTTCCACTGGGAGGGTATTCCACATCCTTGGGACATGGGAGAAGAAAGCTCTCCCGCCCCATCTTGCCTTCAGAATTCTGGGAACTATCAGAAGGTTTTTGTTCGTTGAGCGAAGGTCCCTACCAGGGACATAGAGGGACACAAGGGAGCTGATGTCCTCTGCCCCAAGCCCATGAAGTGCACGATGGGTGAGGCACAGGGCCTTAAAATTAATCCTGGCTTGCATGGGAAGCTAGTGCAGATTGAGGTTCCGTGGTTTTCGGGACCGGACTCCATTTTGTTTGCGTTGTTCATAACGCCATTTTGTGTTGCCCTCACGTAGGCCGTGGATAACCGAATGAACAAAGTTGCATGGGCCTAATTGTTCATGTATGCATTAAACAGGCCCTTTTCTGACTTGTGAGTGAACTGCAGGACGCTGACCTCTTCACCTGAAACTGACCCTTCACGAAGCCAATTTCTCTGGCTGATCGTTGTCTGAGATTGACAATCAATGTTCAGGACCTCGTTAACCTTTAGTTTCCTTGCACATATCTTATCCTAATCAGCATCTGAATTGTTTCTTTTCTTACGACTTTTCATTACATGGGTAGTGCTTTCAATTATAAATTTGTCCGGCTTGCAAAGATTGAATTTGGGACAGTCCTAATAATTAACTTTTGGGTTGGGTTACTGTAAATTGGGTTTTTGTTAATGTGATACTCAGTTAGAAAATGTGTCCTATTGGTCAGAATTTTGCGCAGTGGGTGTACATTTATAATGAGAATATTGTGTATAAAAGGTGATGTCTTGCTCTATGAATTTGAACAGTTTCTTGAGTTGTACACCGTGTTGTATTGCTGAGATTACTGTTACTAGATGCAGCTAATAAAGTTGATCTCTGACGCCACCTAGAAGTATTCCTTGTCTCTGTTTGCCAAGACAGGAGAACCTGAAGACTTTGGGCGTGTCCCTGGCGCCGCTGGGTTCTAAAACCCGGTTCTTCAGTTGGCGCCCAACGGTGGGGCGACTTCAGCGGTACCGGTCCAAGCCCGAGGATCGTGAGGAGCCATGTGAGGAAATTCTGGAGGAAGGCCGCCACTTCATTGACCCCTGCATGTCGACGTGGACCGAAGGTCTTTTCTGCGAGGCTTCCCGCTTTCCAACGGCTACGAAGGACTGCTGCCCTGACTGTCGCCCTGTCTTGGACCCTTGATCCTTTGTAGAGCGAGACGATAGACGGTCTTCTGGTGGCGTGACAGATATTTGGTTAAGTATAAGTGGGTCGCTCCCACGACTTTGTTTTGGTTCTTGGTTTTGATTTGATTTTTGCAAAAATCGAAGCCGAGGGGCTCGTATATTTACGAGTGTATCGATAGTTGATAACCCCTTGAAGTTTGAAGCTAGATTAGTGAGCTATAAGATGCCTGGTCTTAGCAAAATTAGGAAATGGTTTAGTTGTGGTTGCAACAGGGATTCCCGATTGGAGGATTTGTGTCCGATACCTCCGTTTGGAACTCCGACTTATGAGCTCTATTCAAAACGCGGAGTGGGTCCTATCACTCATAATGAAGTGTGGGTCCGCTATACAAGGAAAGATGGTGTTTTACGATGGCCCCAACATGGTAGTTTCGAATTAAATATTTTAGATAATCTGGAAGTTGCGCTATTTAAGAAGAAAGCCCGGCTGGCAATGTTTGACTCTTTCCGCCTCTGGCGAAAGGAAGCCAAACAGCGAGAAATTAAGCAAGCAAAGAGAGATAGGAAAGATAAGAATATGTCAGTACTACAAGCTGCTAGGCAGTTTAAGTCAGATGAGGATGATCGAGTGTGTGAAGTTTTAGATAGACAGCGTTGCATGGCCATAGATAAATGTTATCCGGCCTTGCCGTCTTCTCCTCCGAAAGTGATGGAAGACCCTGAAAAAGATCCTTTGATGTCTCATTTACTGAGATTGCCACCCCCTTATGTGCAGGGCGCTACTGCGCCTCCATTACCCCCGGTTGTTCTACCCTTTGTTGTTCAACATCCTGCTGTTGTTCAGCCACCTGGTGCTCCACAGATGGTTTTGCCTCCTACTGCGCAACCCACTCTAGGGTCGCAAGCTTTGCCTCAAACTCCTTTGCCATCTGCTTCTGCATCTCAGACTCCTACTGCTCTTGTTCCTACTTTGTCTCAAGATTTTAACTTTCCTGTTTTTACGCCTACTTCTTCTCCTTCTGCTCGAAAACGAATGACAGAAACTGTTGTTAATCTGTTGTCTCCATTGTTTGGGCCACTGAGTATGACCCCTGTTTCGGAACGTAAGCAGAGTCGTAGTCAGCTTCCTAGTTCCGAAGAGCGAGCAGTGTTGGATCTGTTGGCTCGTAGATGGATTTTAAATGCTTCCAGGTATAATTTGCCAGCAGTTATGGATGTTTTCTTTCAGTGGGAACCTCCTAAGCAAAGGTATGTTTTTGATGTAATGTGTGCTTTTCTGCGGCAGGAATGGGAAGATAATGAGTTGGGTCCGATTCCGCAGGAAGTGCTTGATGTTCAGTCAGAGTTTACTAAAGGGACGATAGTGGAATCTGATGTTACTGATGCTGTAGAGACGATACTTGCCTTCAGAACTAGACTCCCGTCTCAGCCATTGTACGAACCTGATCCTTCTGTTAGGAGGAAAGTGAAGCATTATCCTATGAGAGAAGTTCACCCTGTATGGAGAGAGGCAGTTGCTGCTAATGTTAATCAGGGTATTCAGGCTGTAAAGGCCCATTTTCAGCGAGTGTGGGTACATGTTCCATGGAAGAGAGCAGAGGTCTTGGCTCTTAAGCAGACCTTACCTGACCCTCGTAAGAATCCTGCTGGTTATTAGAAGGCGTTGTCTCAGACAGTTGAAGCGTGTATTATGAATTTAGCTGACATAGACATGTTCCTCAACCTTTGTGGGCGAAGATTCGTCATGAGAATCATGCGCAAGAATTAGGCGATACGTGGGCTAATATTGTTGCTGCAGATGGTCGACAGGTAGGAGGACAAGTTAGCAGCATGCAAACAAAAGAAAGACGAGAGTGTGTCTGATTTCTTCACGAGGTTTGAAGAAACGTTTATCGATCATAGTGGTCAGGACATGAGTACGGAAGGTGGTCAAAGGTTGTTCGTGGACAAATTTGTCTTTAATTTGCTTCCCGAACTTTCCAATAAGTTAAAGGACTCTGAGAGTTCATGGGCTCTTTCTTCGTCGGCCCAGATATTGGCTACTCACAATATTATGAGAATAGGGATAAAGATGAGAAGGATAAAGCAGAGAAGAAAACTAAAGATTTAAAGACGAAGGTTCTTTTGCAGCAAGCTTATCCGCCTTGTCAGAATCAGCCTCAGTCTCAGCAACTCCCACAGTTTCAGAGATTGTTACAGAAGCCTGAGCCTTATGCTCCGCGATTCTTTCCTGGTCCTAATCAGTGTGCTTATTGCAGAGAGGAAGGTCATTTTAAGAATAGTTGCCCGGCTTTGTTACAGCGTGCGAATGGCGTATCTGGTCAGAGACTGAACTCAGACAAGACGGAAGTCCTCATCCTGGGACCATCACCCTCTGCCTGGGACGACTCCTGGTGGCCCCCAGCCTTGGGCACCGCTCCCAAGCCAACAGACCACGCACGCAACCTGGGCTTCATCATGGACTCCTCCCTCTCGATGACCAGACAAGTCAACGCCGTCTCCTCATCATGCTTTCACACCCTTCGCATGCTTCGCAAGATCTTCCGATGGATCCCGACCGAAACCAGGAAGACGGTCACCCAGGCCTCGTCACCAGCCGATTGGACTACGGAAACACCCTCTACGCCAGAACCACAGCCAAGCTACAGAAAAGACTCCAGCGCATCCAGAACGCCTCTGCCCGAGTCATCCTGGACATCCCCCGACGCAGCCACATCTCCGGCCACCTGAAGGACCTGCACTGGCTCCCGTCAACAAGAGGATCACGTTCAGGCTCCTCACCCACGCACACAAGTCTCTCCACGACCTGGGCCCGAAGTACCTCAACGACCGCCTGACCTTCTACACGCCCACCCGCCAGCTACGGTCTACTAGCCTCACCCTCGCCGCCATACCATGCATCCGAAGAGCAACCGCCGGAGGCAGATCCTTCTCCTACCTGGTGGCCAAGACATGGAACTCCCTCCCCATCCACCTTCGGCTGACCCAGGACCATCTCGCCTTCAGGAGACAACTCAAGACCTGGCTGTTCGAGCAGTAGCGGACCCCCTCCCCCAAGCGCCTTGAGACCCTCCCGGGTGAGTAGCGCGCTATAAAAGTGGTATGATTGATTGATTGGTTTCCAGCAAGCTCCTAGGGGTAGGGGACGTGGTGTGTTACCCCAGAATGAGCGTTCCTCTTCCCTTCAGAATTCTGCAAAATATTTTGACAGACAGAATGTTCTGAGTGGTCAGTCTGCACAGTACTATGTTGATGATTATTATGTCGAGAGTGAGAGTGCTGGTTATAATGATAGTTAGGACAGCCATGGGCAAAGAGAGGGAGTCGTGTCAGTTCCAGTAGACCAGAGAGGACCTTATGTTGAAGTGACTACATCAGGTATGACAGAACCTTTTCTTTTGGATACTGGTGCGACAAAGAGTTCTATTATGCACTCTAAACTTCCTGGTGCACCTTTGTCTGGCTTGACCAATGTTTCCTTAGGATTTTCAGGTGCCCCAGTTTGTAACCCGATTTCTAATCCTTTGCCTCTTTCTATTGGCCCTTGTGAATTGGAAGCTCCTCTTATTTAGATGACTGGTTGTAATGAGAATCTGTTGGGTTTGGACTTGCTGAAAAGATTGTATGCGACATTACATTGTTCTCCTTCGGGAGTACAACTTACCCTTGGTAAGAAAGTGATTTCTCCGATGCATGTGTCTAAAGATTGTCTGCCACTGGAATTGCGTTCGCTTCCTGATACGCTTTGGGCTACAGGTCCTAATGATGTTGGTCTTTTGCAGATTCCACCTTATGTTGTCACCCTCAAATCAAATGCTAGGCTACCTCGTATCCCACAGTATAAAATATCGAGCGATGGTGAGAGAGCTCTATTAGCGATTGTCTATGATCTGGTTGAGAAGGGTGTAGTTGAGGAAACGAGAGGTAATGTGTGTAACAGTCCGGTGTTGCCTGTCCTTAAGCGTACTGATGCTTCTCAGCCACCTGTGTACCGGTTTGTGATTGACCTTCGAGAGGTAAACAAGATTGTGGTGCCACAGTTTCCTGTTGTTCCAGATATTACTGCTTTGTTGACTCTGATTCCTGCTTCGGCAGCCTGGTTTTCTGTTATCGACCTGAAGAATGCTTTCTTTAGCATTCCGATTGCTGAAGAGAGTAGGGATATTTTTGGCTTCTCTTTAGGAGGACGAAGCTTCCGGTTAAAGAGAGCTCCCCAAGGTTATTGTGAAAGTCCCTCCATCTATAGTCCGGCGTTGAAAACTCAGCTTGATAGCTTTGTGTTGCCTACTGGTGCTGCTCTTATCCAGTACGTTGATGATCTGTTGGTTGCCGCTGATGACGAAGAGATTTGTAAAGAGGCTACTCTTTCTTTGTTACGACATTTGTCTGACCTTCATCATAAAGTGTCACCTTCTAAGTTACAGTATTGCCGACAAGAAGTAACCTACTTAGGTCATCTCTTGTCGAAGGAGGGAAGAAGGTTGACCCCAGAACAAATTCAAACGATTGCGCAAATGAGTGTACCATCCACACAGAGAGAAGTGCGTGCTTTCTTAGGTATCACCTCGTATTGTAGACAATGGATCCCTAATTTTTCCCTGCTAGCGAAACCTCTGTTGGCGCGGACTCTTAAAGATACCCTGCATACTCTCCCTTGGTCTGATGAGTGTCAGAAAAGTTTTTCTGAATTACGTGATGCATTGTGTTCGGCTCAGGTATTGGGTACTCCTGACTACAGTAAACCTTTCACGTTGTACGTTCACGAGAGAGAAGGTTGTGCATTGTCAGTGTTGACTCAACAGTTTGGAGACAAGCAACGCCCATGTGCATATTTTTCAGCGACGTTAGATCTGGTAGCTAAAGCGTTGCCGAGCTGTTTGAGAGCTACAGCGGCAGCGGCTGTTTCTATCCGACAGTCTGCTGGTTTGGTATTGGATAATACGATGATTGTGATGGTCCCACATGCAGTGGATACCTTATTGAACAGGACCAAGACACAGCACCTTACTAGTGCACGTCTGTCAGGTTATGAGTTGACTCTTTTGGCTAGCCATGTTCACATTAAAAGATGTAATGTATTGACTCCAGCTACGTTGTTGCCGATTCTGTAGAGTTAGATGCTCAAGAACAGCATGATTGTTTTCTTCGTACAGAGGAAGAAACGAAAGCTAGAGTTGACCTAAAAGATACTCCTCTGGAGAATGTTGATGGTACCTTATGGGTAGATGGTTCGTGTTTTAAGCTTCCGAATGATGAAACGACTGCAGCATATGCCGTCACAACTTTACATACAGTTGTTGAGACAGCACGCATAGCACAGAATGCTGCGCAAGCAGCAGAGTTGATTGCATTGACACGAGCGTGTGTATTGTCAGAGGGAAAGCGAGTGAATGTTTATACCGATAGCCAGTAGGCGTTTGGTGTTGCCCATAGTTTTGGACGTTTGTGGAGAGAAAGAGGATTCCTTACTTCCCATGGCACAAAAATTCAGCATAGGCAGTTAGTGAATGAACTTTTGGAATCTCTTGCTCTCCCAAAGCAGATTGCAATTGTGAAGTGTAGTGCGCATAAGAAAGTTGTGGACGATGTAGGTCGAGGGAATGCGTTTGCGGATGAAGTTGCGAAGGAAACGGCGAGAGACATGATGAGCCGTATGTATGTGGCAGGTCCTGCAAGATGGGTTGTGGAAAGTGGAATGTGTGAAGACACAATAGAAAGTGTGAAGATGATTCAGGCTGAAGCTACGGAAAAAGAAGTGAGTATGTGGAGAGAGAGTACGGGTATGTTGGATTCGGCGGGTTGTTGGGTTGAGTTGTCAGAACACCAGCGATGGTTGTTGCCTGATGCGTATGTGCTCCCAGTGGCTACTATGGCTCATGGAATGGCTCACATTAGTTCGAAGGGAATATGCAAGTTGTTGGCTCCAGTATGGCAGAATGCTGGAATTCCGAAATGTGCTGAGAATGTTGTGAAGCATTGCATGATTTGTCTGAAGTATAATCCTGGCAAGGGAACTCCAACTCCAGCTGGTCATTTTGCTCCTCCGACGTATCCATTTGAAGTGATACAGCTAGATTACATTCACATGGAGAGATGCAACAATCTGAAGTATGTCCTTGTGGTTGTTTGCGCCTTTTCCAGATGGATGGAGGCCTACCCTCTTAAGGATAATACTGCCTTGTCTACAGCTAAGGTTTTGCTCAAAGAGTATTTCCCTAGATTTGGTTTGCCGAGAATTGTATGGTTGGACAATGGGAGTGAATTTGTTGGTCGAGTCATGAAGAAAGTGTGTATTGGATTAGGGATAAATCAGAAGTTCCACGCTGCGAATCAGCCCCAGTCAGCAGGTCTTGTCGAATGCTATAACACCACATTAAAGCTGAAACTCGCTAAGATTCAAGCGAGCACTGGTCTTACATGGCCGGATGCCTTGCCGTTGGCTCTTTTGTCAACAAGGACGACAGTGCATTCTCGTGTGGGACTTAGCCCATACGAAATAGTTTTTGGTCGTCCAGCGAATGTTTGGGGTGTGCCTCGTCCTAAAAAATACAGTGACCTTGAGTACCCTATGTTGGTGGATTACTTACATGACTTGACTGCTAAATTACGTGTTCTCCACCAACAGATCTATGACAGTTTGCCGACAGCTACTGCAGATCCAGGGCACACGATCCAACCGGGTGATTTTATCTTGACGAAGAATTTTCAGCGATCCAAGAATTTGGAGCCGAGATGGACTGGTCCCTATTTGGTATTGCTGGTCACTAGAACTGCTGTTAGAGTAGCTAGTAAAAAGAACTGGGTGCATGCCACCCATACGAAAAAAGTTCAGTTGCCCTTACCGTATGATAAGTGGGTGAGGGATGGAATAGCTGACTCCGAGTGTGAAAGGGTTCCTAGATTCGTACCTTTTAGTGATGCACATTTGACATTGACTCAGTCGAGGATGATGATGTTCTGCAAGCTGCTGTGCCTCCGTCTCTGAGACTCGACACAACGAATCCGGAACTCCTCTTTAAGGATCAGACTGTGCCTGGCAAAGAGCGCTACAATCTGAGATCAAAAAAGGACGTTTGAAATGGACAAATAAATCTGACTTTTTTTATGTAGTGAATTACGCCTTGTCAGATCAAGAGACTTTTTTACTTTTTCTTTTTTGAGTCACCATTCGGACTCAGCTGCAGGGTCACGGTATAAGTTCTTAAGGGGTGAGCCGCGTATTGACACAAGGTCTGTGGTTTAGGATCGTTAGTTCGATCTTGACGCACACTTAAGTGAAGAAGGAAAATTGCCGTGAGCAGCACGTTAGAGGATGGAGTCTTTTGAGTCCGACAAGGGTGTTAAAAGAGTTGCTTTCAGAATGCAAATGTGTATATTGGTTCGTAGCAAATGTTTTTTAATAATGTGTTTTCTTATGCTTTTGAACATTACGTTGGTTTGTGTGGGTTGGATTTTCTATGCATCACAACAGACACTTGCATCTACCTCCCAACCTACTCTTTCTTTTCCTACTGTTTCCCCACATGAGTTCCATACGTTGCCTGACCATGAACAGACACGAAGATTAGAATTTGTGAACAATTCGTTTATACAGATGTTACATCAGCATCAGCTAGTTGTAAATACCACGAATTGTTGGGTGTGTGGTCTTATGCCACATACGACTGATAAAGGAATGCCATATTTGGTTTTGCCTTTTTCACCTAATGGGTCAGTATGGGCACTCCAGTCAATGTTTATCTATGCGAATTAAGCATCTCCTGTACGTTCTGTCAAAGATAATGCGAATAATAATGCCTTCATACAGGGAATAGTAGATATGGTCAGAGATATTGATGCATATAATGCTATCCCTAAAGATGAGGTACGAGCATATGTTGGTTGGAACAAGACGAGATATAGCATTAGTCTGACAGAGAAAGACAGACAGAATAGGTCTCCTCCTATTTGGATTGTACCCCACCGAGGTCATTTTTGTCTGCAAGGTAATGGTCAGAATCCGAGAGCTCAGCTTGGTAAGAATGTGTGTGTTCACACCTATGTCTATACGTCCCAGAAATCTCCACCGTTCGTGCCAGCTAAAGGCACGTATTTTGTTTGTTACGACAGAGCATATACATGGTTGCCTTCTGACTCTTCAGGCACATGTTATGTGGCATTTTTGCTTCGCCCTACATACACAGCTGCTTTCAACTACCATAAGACAAGATATGGTAGAGGTGTTATCGATGCGAAAGACACTGCCGCACAAGAAGTTGGAGACTTCTTTAAGGGTTTCCTGCCCTTTTGGGGTCCTATGGCCAATGGTAGGACAATTCGTCAGCTTACGAGAGTGGTCGAGGCCACTATAAATGAGACTGCAGGTGCCCTTAGCAATATTACAGCCGAGCTTCAAGCGGATCGCCTTATGACATTACAGAACCGCTTTGCTTTAGATATTATACTTGCAGATAGAGGTGGAGTATGTAAATTGATCGGGTCTAGTTGCTGCGTTTTCATACCAGATAACGCCCCGACAGTGTACCAAGCCATCTTGAGGTTACATAAGTCCGCTGAGTCTATACATGTAGACGAAGGGAACTGGTCATTGATGGGATGGTTTTGGGAACTGCTGTCCAAATGGGGATGGAAGATTCTGATGTTCCTTGGTATGGCTTTAGCGATCCTTTTCTCGTGTTGCTTATGCATCCAGTGTGGTCCCGCCATTTGTAGTCTTTGTGCTACAATCTGTGTGAGAAGACCAGTCCCGAGAGAAGCGAAGGATAATAAGATGATGTTACAGCAACACCTTGATGACCTGATGAGAATAGATATAGACCTGGATTCAGATTGACGTGAGTTTAGGTCATTGCCTACGTAATGGCAAAAGGAGGGCTGGGGTTCCGTGGTTTTCAGGACTGGACTCCATTTTGTTTGCGTTGTTCATAACGCCATTTTGTGTTGCCCTCACGTAGGCCGTGGAGGTAACCGAACGAACAAAGTTGCATGGGCCTCATTGTTCATGTATGCATCAAACAGGCCCTTTTCTGACTTGTGAGTGAACTGCAGGACGCTGACCTCTTCACCTGAAACTGACCCTTCACGAAGTCAATTTCTCTGGCTGATCGTTGTCTGAGATTGCCAATCAATGTTCAGGACCTCGTTAACCTTTAGATTCTTTGCACATATCTTATCCTAATCAGCATCTGAATTGTTTCTTTTCTTATGACTTTTCATTACATGGGTAGTGCTTTCAATTATAAATTTGTCCGGCTTGCAAAGATTGAATTTGGGACAGTCCTAATAATTAACTTTTGGGTTGGGTTACTGTAAATTGGGTTTTTGTTAATGTGATACTCAGTTAGAAAATGTGTCCTATTGGTCAGAATTTTGCGCAGTGGGAGTACATTTATAATGAGAATATTGTGTATAAAAGGTGATGTCTTGCTCTATGAATTTGAACAGTTTCTTGAGTTGTACACCGTGTTGTATTGCTGAGATTACTGTTACTAGCTGCAGCTAATAAATTTGATCTCTGACACCACCTAGAAGTATTCCGTGTCTCTGTTTGCCAAGACAGGAGAACCTGAAGACTTTGGGCGTGCCCCTGACGCCACTGGGTTCTAAAACCCGGTTCTTCAAGATCCTTCCTAATGGCTGAGGCCGATGAACGCCTAGGAGCATCAACCACGAACCTTGCAGCCGCGGTTTGCACAATTTGGAGACGCTGGACAAGTTTTTTGGTGATTCCCAGATAGAGTACATTGCAATAGTCCAGACGGGAGGCTATGAGGGCTACCCTAACCTGTTTACGGGCTTCGATCGACAGGTAATGTACGATTTTCCTCAAAATTCGCAGAACCCCACAGCATGTTGAGGCCATCCTGCTGACCTGCTTGTCGAAGGAAAGCGAGGAGTCGAAAATAACGCCCAAATTCCGAGCTGACTGAGTGGGCGTGGGGCAAGCATCGAGAGCAGAGGGCCACCAGTCCGCTGACCAGATCTCTTGCTTACCTCCAAAAATAATCACCTCCGTTCTCTCCCCGTTAAGCTTAAGGTAATTTCTTACCATCCACTCTGCAACTGCCTCCATACAAGCTTTAAAATTCAGGGTGGCGATGTCAGCTGTATGTGATATGGAGACCATGATCTGGGTGTCGTCAGCGTAGGATACGACTTCCAGACCAAAGTATCTGACAAGCCTGGCCAAAGGTGTTACATATATATTAAAAAGCATGGGGCTCAGGGACGAGCCCTGAAGGACCCACACTGCACATGCTTGACGGAGGAAAGGTAGTCACCCAACTTGACCCTCTGCTCGCGCTGAGTCAGAAAAGATGTTAAAAGGCTGAGCGCAGAACCATCCACTCCTATCTCCCCCAGACGTCCAGCCAGAATGGCAGGGGACAGCGTGTCGAATGCGGCTGTAAGGTCGAGCAGGACCAGCAAGGTGGCCTGGGCACTGTCGACCTTAGCCCGTATGTTATTAGAGACAGCTGTTAGGGCGGACTCGGTGCTATGGGCTTTGCGGAAGACATGTTGGGACGAGTCAAGAAGGCCGGTGTGATCTAAAAAGGCACTCAGATGGAAATTTAAGTGGGTCTCCAGTATTTTCGCAGGGGCCGGGAGCAGGGAGATAGGGCGAAAATTCTTAAGAATGCCAGGGTCTAACGTGGGTTTCTTAAGGAGGGGCTTAACAATGGCCAGTTTCCAGGGTTTCGGGTAAACTCCCTCATAGATAGCCTGATTAATCATCTCTAGGAAAGGAGGAAGTAGGACATCCCTGCATTCCTTAAAGATTTTAAGAGGGCAGGGGTCAAGGGGAGAACCTGACTTCAAATAGTCTAGATGCAGATTAAATTGTTCTACGGTGAGCAGGGGGAAGTTGGTAAGAAAACCACCCTGTAAAACCACCCTGTAAAACAATTTCCCAGATCCCTCCTATATCCTTAGGACTACCATCACATTTCTCCCCCCCCCCCAATTGTGGAGTTGAGCCTGCCTGTTGGGTGTAGGACTCAATTCTGAAGCATTTCACACATTTGTGGCTGTGAGAGGCTTTTAAAAAAATTTAAATGCCAGCATTTGTAAATCGCACAGCTACCTCCAGAGAGGTGTCCCGGCACTGGGGGCCATCGGGAAGATTAAGCAAGCTATTGCCCAGAGTCACATGGTGCTGGGCTAACCTGCCGCCGGAGCCGGGGATCGAACCGTGAACCCTGTGGTCTGGAGTCAAGCACCCTGGCTGCTGCGCAACACCTCTTCCAAAAATTAGGATTTGTTTTTACATCTCTGTAAGGAAATAGGTCCTATGTAGAATTCCTTGCAGAATGCCACCTGCTAGGCTTTATATTTTCCCAAGGTTCACATACAGTAACTGCCTAGGAGAACTGTGCTGTATGACATTCTGTCACATTAATTGATATTCATTGATAGAGTAAACCCCACTAACATGTTGGTCTGCAGCTTCAATGTCTCCTCTTGCTATGATCCATAAGAAGAAAGAGCATGCCATAATGTACTTTTATTAAACTGGCATTTTCCAGAATTGGTAACTTCCTGCCACAGACACTGCTACCTTAGTCTTCTCTTACATCACCACAGACTGTGGTTAGTCCTCCAATATTTTACCATAATGCAGTAATGAATAATTTACTCTAATGGAGCAGTGACCAATTGCGACAACATAGTGTTCAACTGATGCTGATGATTGCCTATGACGCATGACATGCCAGACTTCGAGTTTATGCGAGTCTATCTGTGGTGCCTGGCTAAATTGAACTTGCGGCTGCAGGCAACAGTTTTGTGATATGAGAGTGCCTAATCTTACCTAGCAACAGAAGTCAAGGAACGCTTTTTTGCACAAATCTGAATCCAGCAGCCCGACTATCATCCCCAGAGCGGTGCCTGGCCCTAAGATGGCGCCCATGATGTAGCTATCGGCAAATCAATCAGCAATGTAGCTGTCCGTGGCTGATGCATTGCGGAGCTTCATTTCTACCCTTTCTTATGGCACCAAGACGGGGAACAATCTGCCAATATTGTTCAGCTGGGTTCCAGCTTGTCCCGCATTGTATCTCATACAGGATGTTTTCAAGATGGCCAACAGATGATCAATGCTGGCCGGGAACTCCCCTTTTTGGCTTTAATCCCCTGGAAGCTACCCCCTTTTTGGACACATATACACCTGGGGTTAGATTTAGACTGCGGTTCTCATTTCACCAACTCCTGCGTTTAATCTCGAAATCATCAGAGGAACCGTGATTATTATCCTAACCGCGGAGACCGAGCAATTACGCCCGATGCCCGATGGAGCTGCCTTGACAGCTATAGAGAAGATCGGCTCTGGTTCACCCCCTAAGCCGTCACCTACCCAGGCGGACATTTTTCACTGTTCTACTCGTCTCTCGGCTGTGTCTCCCGATTTGTTTGTCTTACACTTTGACTGTTTTAGTCCCCCTGAAGTACTTTCCACCTGCTGGTCTGCTGACCCGTTCTGCATTCCTTATCCTTTTTCCTTCCCCTCCTTACCTTCTACGCCCCAAAGTACATGCGTCTTTGTTATTCTATGCTCTATTTACTCATGTGATCGTGTAACATTGTTTTTTATGTGTCGTTGTCATTCTTTGCTCTAGTAACACATGTTTACAGTGTAACACTGTTTTTCCCACAATGTTTTACTATGCCCCTGTAACTGATGTAATTTGTAACCTGTAACTTACAGGTACTCATGTGAAGCGCTCTGATACCTCCGGGTCTAGCCAGTGCTATATAAAACTCTTCAAATAAATACATTTGTCCACAAGCAGCAAGCTTAGTCACATAGCAAACACCTCTCACAACAGTCTCCTAGTAAAAGGGTTTGAAGAGCCTAGGGGTTATTACAACTAGCTCAAAATTATCTTGGAGTTGCGTCACATTGACATATTGGAGCATCAAAAAGAGAATCTTTTCCTTCCTATAGGCTGTTGAAATTGTGCCATGCAGGTCTAAATCGTACAGATAAAATTTACATTTTGGTTATTAAGTCAATACCATTGAGCCATGCGAAGAAGGGGAAGTTCCTTGACTTTTCCAAGTGCAAATTTTAATGTGACTCAACTCCAATTCTCTGTCTCCAGACTTCCTGCACCACAATGGTAGGACTTCCAAATGCTGGGAATTGGCTGCATTAACTGCCAAAATGGGTTTTCCCTGCTCCTGCTCATGACTGCCCTTAGCCATGTGTAGTGGGGGTAAACACTGTTGGGGGGCTACTTGTGGCCCTGATTGTCAGAAGGAAGGCTGTATGTAGGTGTGAAATGCTTATTTTGCAATGTTGCAAACCTCCAACCTGGTATTTCTAGGAGTCAGTGGAATGCTGCTAGGGTGGGTTTGATGCTCTTGTGATTTTTCATACTGAGCCACCTTTGCTGCTTGATTTTTTACCCCTGTTGTAGGAGAATAATAAGATACTTGGGAGAAGTTATCTGCTTGAAGGTGATGTAAAGCTTTGCACATCAAGTATTGTTAACAACTCAGGGTGAATAAGAGAGTTGATTCAAAGATCACCCCTAAGCCTCTCACATTTTAGCCCAGATCTACAAAGATGTGCTGGTGCAAAGTTACACAAAGCAATGGTGTTTACTTTCCTTTTCTTTTTTTTTTTTTAATTTCCACAGGGAATATATTTTATTCAATCGAGAAAAACCTTCCAAATATGGAGGTGATCTTTTCTTCTTCTTTTTCTGAAAAGAGAGTTGTGGAGTGAAGTTGAAGGGTCCAAAAGGGTGGAATGGAATCAGTGAACATACACAACCTACGTGTTTGTGGGCATTCACAAACTTACAACACAAATACACTTTTAACACCCACTTCCCACACCTTGATTGTGATTTACTACTGCATGTTTCTACGAAAGGTTGAGGAAATATTGTGGAGACGTCTGTTGGGAAACAGTTTGTTAATTTCCGGCAGGTCTAAGTGGAGGTAGGTTTTGATATAAAGGTATGTTTTCGGCTGAAAATTCCTTTGTGAATGGAGTAAAGACTCAGACTTTTGGTGCTACAAATATGCCCATGTAGACATGTGATCTCATTACGAAAAAAAGGTGGGAGGGGGCGGGTGGATGGGCGGTTCATTCCAAGTGAAAAATGTAAACAAGTTCCATTAGAAAGACAGCTTTAATGGTATGCTCTAGAATACTTTTAGGCCAATCTTTAGAGCACTCACGCCAACTTTTTTTTTTTTCCTGGGTTTTTAATTTTGTATAACTATCAAAAACAAAAATTGGAGAACAAATTTTGCTTGTCACTGCACAACAATATAAAAAAGCTTATTTAACTTATCAAAACGTATTTATTGCCGAACATATGCTTTTTTTTTTTTTGTAATTGTGTTCATATTTATCGGGATTGCTGAATCCATAGAATATATTCTTTTATGTTTAAATTATGATCTTCCATATTAATCTTAAGATTGTGAAGTGTCTTTTTTCCTTCCCTCCTCCCCACAGTTTAATATATTATACTACAATGACTTTTTTGTAACTACACTTTTGGTTATTTTATTTTTAAAAAACAATGAAAATTAATTTTAAAAAATGCGAAAACCGTGTTGGATTTATTTATTTTTAGGTTTTTTGTCGCCCCATCCTCTTCTGCCGCCATTGTGTTGGACTGCAAATTGAGTTAATGTGGTTACTGCCTTATATATAAATATATGTATGTTTTCCCTCCCTGTTGTCGGTCCTAGGCCGCTTACAACTGAGCTGTAGAATGTATGTAAGCTGTGCTGTAAAACAGTGCACAAGACATTAGTTTTTTTTTTTTGTATAGCTTCTTTGGGGGAAGAAAGCCTTGATGGACTAAAAGTGCCTAATTTTGAAGACATTCCAAACCGCAGTATCCTGTCTTTACGTTCCTTTTTTCCAAGTTTGGAAATTTCCCTGTAGAGGTGAACGTGACTGGCGCCATAAGAAGCAAAACATGAATGTATTTTTTTCCCTGTTACTGTTCACTACATTTTTCCTTTGTGTGAGTTTAAGAGAAAGCTTTTTGTTACGACTGTTTGCAGTTTAAATCAATAAACCCCATGTTTTTCAAGAATCATGCCCTTGGAATTTATATGCAAAGCATAATCTTGTTACTTGGAAGGCTAGTAACTCTCAGGTCTTGATTATGTTTCAAGCAGAGTGAAATGTTTGCACGAGATTCTGCTCCAGCAGATTCTGAGTGGACTGGCTCTCCCCCACCTAGTTTTTCTTTTTTTTTTTTTTAATATTATTATTATTCAGCTTGAATATTGCATCATATTACATAGCATTTGAATGTATCATGACCACTATCCATGAAATCCCTAGAACAAATTTACATTTTGAAAAAAAAAAAAAAGAAAAAGGGGGAGAGGGCAAAAGAAACGATAGAAAGAGGGCAGCCAATAGGATTAGGGTACATACACAAGTGAAAGAAAAAAGTTATTGGGGCGGACCAACACAGCATCCATCACTAAAATTTTTAAGCAAAACACTAAGCCAGATCCGTCGATCAATTATTCTGCCAATGAACAAATGGAGCCCATATCCGCAGCCCCCTCTCCCGCCTCCTCTTGCCTCCCCGCATAAACACTGCAGATTCTAGATTATGCAGGGCCAGAATCCTGGCTCTCCAGTTTACAAACGTGGGAGGATCTGGGCTGATCCACTCAGAGGTGATACATAATCGCATTACGGACATTGCTGTAAATATTAAAGCTGAAGAGTAGCTTGGTCTAAAGGTCCGCAACATTTGATTCGCATCCCAATATTACCATTTCGGGGGATAGGACCACTGATACTTTAAGGCTAGTGTTAATAAATGTTTGGACTTCTTGGATAAATACATCAAGTTTGGGACAGCTGAAAAACATATGTATGTCATTAGCAGCGGCTAAGCCACATCTCGGACAGCTATGGCCCCAATCCCCCCCCCCATTTGGAGATTTTAGCCGGGGTATAATAGAGGTCCATTAGAATGAATGAATGAATGAATGAATGAAACCCGACTTATAATGCGCTACTTAGCCCACAGGGCATCAAGGCGCCATGTATGATTGTGAACGGAGGCTCCCAGATGTTAAAACCATATTGGCTAGCACCAGTGACTGCATGATATCTGTTCCTGACTGACCCAGTTTGTTATCCCATTTAGAGTTTTGAAGGGATAAGTCATCAGAAAGGCCTAAAAGAAGGTTTTGATAGATAAGCCCAATTTTTGATTTCTTCAAAATCAACTCCATGAGTACATGTTTAACAAAAAGAGTTGGATTTCTAATCAGAATTCGCTCCAGATAGCTGCGAATCTGCAGGTATTTAAAATAATGTGTGCGAGTCCAGAGCAAACTTCTCTTTAAGAAACGAATAAGAAGCCAAACTCTCCTGCTGGGCTAGGTCTCCCAAAGCAATATTACCATGCATCCTCCACCTAATTGTGATATGATCTTGGAAGATAGGTGGTAATAATCTAGCTGCTGCGAGGGGTGTGTAATAGTTAATATGATAAATTAGCCATTTCCGCCGTACCTTCCTCCAAACCGAATACATGGCCAGGATGACTCTGAATTTGGTTTTCTTATAATAACTAGGTTCGAGGACTGTTAATAATGTTCCTTTCACATCCTCCCCTAAGCCAATTGCAAAAATGGAGGAGCTGCAGCAAACTGTAATTACTGCTCTGTCCCCAAAGAGTGGAACAGCCAGATGTTGTAATAGGGCTGCCCAATTGTAGAGCAGCAGATTGGGGACTGACCACCTTCCCCTGTCCACCGGCAACTGCATCCATCTTGAAGCCCTACGCGGCTGACGGTAGCTCCATAAAAACCTATTGCAGCATCTCTCTACCCTGGCCATACTAGTCTGGGTGAATTCTAATAGGATAGTTCTAAACAGATACAAAAGTTTTGGTAAGATCAGCATCTTTAGAACGTTCCTCCTTCCGAACAAGGATAAGTGCCGGTTATCTAGTCTTTGTAAGGTGGTAGTAACCGTATCTATGATAGGTAAGATGTTAATTTCTGGCAATTTTCCACAGCTGCTGTGATTCTAACACCTAGGTACATTGCACTAGGGACCACTGGTGCATCGGATGGCCCCATAGCAGAGGATTGGACCACCTGGGTTTTTTGAGTATTAAGTTTGTAGCCCGAACATATGCCAAATTGCGCTGCCAGGATCTTTAACGCTGGAAAGGAAGTTGCCACATCACTAGTCAGTATCACAATATCATCGGCGTAGGCTAACGCTTTAAACTCAAAATTATTAACCCTTGCTGGAGGTATAGACAGGGCTTTCTCGATTCTACTTAAAAACGGGTCGATGTATAAAGCAAATAACAGGGGTGAGCAGGGGCAGCCCTGCCTGGTACCCCTGCTGATGGAAAAATGGCTCGAGGTCATGCCAGAAATAGATACAGTTGCCCGCGGGCTAATGTAGAGTGCCTGTACAGCCTGAATAAAGCCAGGACAAAATCCCTTCCACTCCAAAACTTTCCACAGGAACCCCCACGCAACCCTGTCAAACGCCTTTTCGGCGTCTAACAGGATTGCGCCCAGTGGAGAACTTGTGGCTTGGGCCCAGTCTAAGAGTGCAATGACGCGGCGGACATGATCCGCCGCGTCTCTGCCCGGGATGAATCAGTGCTAGTGGATAGAGACTAGGGGAGAAATGACTAAAGCTAGTCTAGTGGCCAGAATTTTTGCGAAGATCTTATTGCCCGTATTGATCAATGAGATCGGGCAAAATGAGGTGGGATCTAGAGCAGGCTTATTTTTTTTTTTAATAAAATAATATTGGTATGTCACCAGGAATCTGGTATATGGCCATGCTGGGTCTCCCTAAGCATTGTTAAGAAGTCTTCCCGGATCTCCAAGCAGAATGTGCTATAAAACTCCAAGGGGATGGAGTCGGGGCCGGCCGCCTTGCCTTTAGCCAGCGAGTTAAGAGCCAATTCAACCTCCTCCCATTCTATATGCCGCTAAAACTGAGTTCTGACTGTCTGATATTTTTATGGTGTTAAGTCCATAAGCAAAGGCCGCAAATTCTTCATCCATAATAACATCCCTGGATGACTCTGTGTATAATAAGGAATAGAAATCAGAAAAGACTGTCAGGACTCCGTCCGGAGTATCGTAAGTTCGGCCTTGAGCATCCTGAATCGAATCAATACGATTGGCCATAGATCGCTGTTGAAGGCGCTTGGCGAGGACCCTTCCGGCTTTTTCCCCAAACTCGAACATAGTCGAGCGATACTGTATGTACTTAGCTGCTAGATCCCTCCCAAAAAATTTCAAGAGCGAAGATTTAATATGTGCCACCTGCATTTGATCTTGAGCAGTATCCAGACCTTCCTTAATGTTATTTGTGAGTGAAACCTCTGCACTGCGAAGTTCATTGGTCCGGATATTGATTTGCTCGTGGATTTGCTTTTGTCATGCCAATGAAAAGCTCTTAGTTTCAACTCGGATCGCAGCTTTCAACGTATACCAGACTATGGTATTAGAGGCCGACCCTCTATTAAAATTCAAAAATTCAAGGACCCAGGGTCGGATATGATTTAAATAGGATTCCTCTAATAGTAACTTCCTCTCAAAGGTCCAAGGTCTAGGGACCTTTGGGACAGAAGGTAAGGGACAATTAATAATCAGCGGATTATGATCAGATATTATACGAGATGAAATAGTAATTGATGTTGTATCCGCTAGCTGATCAGACAGAAAACAATAATCCAAACGTATCATTTTATTATGGGGAGCTGAGAAGTAAGTACAACCTTCTAGATCCCTATGGTGGTGATACCAAAGATCAGTCATTAGGTGCTCCTGAACCAGCGCTTGTAAAGCCCTAAACACCTTAGGTTTCTTACCTACATATTTGTGTCCCCCAGTTATATTGAAATCTGCTGACAAGTTAATATTAAAATCCCCACAAAAGCAAACGGGATGCGGCCACAGAGCCAGCTCTACATTTAAATGATGTAGAACGGCAGGGTCATCCAAGTTGGAACTATAGACAGTACAAATAGTCAGGGGTGCCCCTTTAATCAAAAGCTCAGCAATAGCCCAACGGCCACAATTATCTTGGGTGGTTTTCACACAGGGTCCCACCCCACGCCTGACCAGAAGAGCCATCCCTATTATCATTGAGGTTTGTCGGGAACATCCTACCAAATCAAAACCAGGGATTTTTAAATATTCTCTATTTTGCCATGACACGTGAGTCTCCTGCAGACAGAGTACCTCTAAATTTAAGGACTGGATAACCCTTGAAAATAAGGCCCTCTTCTTGCCATTATTCAGGCCACAAACATTTAATGAAGCAATTCGTACTTTAGCCGACGCCATTCAATCTTTTCAACGAAAACAGCAAAATAACCACTACAATCACTATGGTATCATGATACAGACAACATTTTATAAGCTGATTTTTATTGATGCGCCCCTCTCCCCACCCCCCAACCCCCTCCCCCAAGGCCCCAGCCACCCCCGGTCCACCCTGAGAAACCACCACCCGCTGCCCCTGCCCCCCCACCGCCCCCCAAACAAGGCAATAGGACTGAGGTCCAAATGATGGGGAAGCTGGTGAGCGCTGGACCCCTCCCCTGAGGTTGCTGCCGGTCTACTTGCACAGGGGCATACCCGGAGAGGTTCCCTGACGGACACCAATAGGAAAAAAGAAAAAACTAACAATCATCACCCCCCCCTCCAATTGGGCATGCCCCCGCTAAGGTTTAGACAAAATCAAGGAGAAAGAAGGAGAGGATAAAAATACAATCCTAAAAATTCTAAATTGAGTCCAGGAACGCTTTGGCCTGTATCTCTGACTCAAATTTTTTTGTTTGAGCATGATAAATGACTTTAAGTTTAGATGGATATAGCAAATGTCAGGCTAGATTTTTGTCCAGCCACAGTTGAACGGAGGTGGCAGCTCTGGCAGCTGATTGCCCCCTTGGATTGAAATGGGGCAATCAGCTGCCGGAGCTGCCACCTCCGTTCAACAGTGGCTGGACAAAAATCTAGCCTGACAAAAAATTGGCACCCCTTCCCTGATCGCTGTCTGTCCGGTCTCGCTAGATCATACAGCTTCTCTCTGGCCAGGAAATTAAGCACAGATATTAAAATAGCCCAAGGTCTGTTGGATGTTTGGCCAGAGTGTTGTTTTGGTTTAAACGGAAACCGGTGGGCGCGCTGAATTTCCATTTGCCAATCCCATTCCTTCACTTCAGGGAATACTTCCTTGAAAAGCTCCACCACAAATTGGCAAACATCTGTTCCCTCTGTGCCTTCCGGAACCCCCAGATTTCTTAAGTTGTTTCTGTGGTCCCTATTTTCCATGTCCACAATCTTCCATTGAACATCGTCCCTAGGCGCTTGGATTGCCTCAATAGCATTCCTCTGAGTAGACATATCATCCTCCAATGTCAAAATGCGAGTTTCTGCTTCGGCTACCTTGGATGCCGTCTCTGCACAGGTTTTAATAACTCTCCGGAGTGAGTTCTGGACCCTGCGGCAAGCCACTTGCGCACGGGCACTTTCCTGGCGGGTCTCTTCCCGATGGGCAATAATTGTTTGATAAATTATTGCCAGTGTCATTTCACCCGGGGGTGGACCAATACTAGGGTCAGGAATATTGGAGGCTGCATCCAAGGGGTTGGATTGGGCACCAGGCTGCGTTGTGTAGGAATAGTCCCAGGCTAAGGAGCCAATCACCTGATCCGGATCTTGAGGCAGTTTGCGTACTGTAGATAACGCATTTGAGATGGCCGTATAATTCAAAACCTCATTTGTGCGCCAGTCGCCTGTTTCACTATCTTCATCGTCCGTCCAGTTCCTATCTAAGCCATTATCGTCCACCGAGGAACCAGTGTGTTCCGATAAAGAAAAAAAATTATCACCATCTGTGTCCGTATCAGTGTTTATTAAGGCTGGTGGTAATAGAGCTTGCATAGGCTCTAACTATGTGTGGACACTAGGTGGTGGCGAAGAAGGTGCTGCAGCAGAGTCTGTAAGTATATGTTGCTGGGGAATCTGTGCCGGAGGGACTACAGCTCCCATATGACCATGGGGCTGTGCAGACAAAACCGCTGTAGATTCAATGCAAATCAGAGTTCCAGAATTATTGGAGTCAGACATCCCCGACTTTGTTTGTTCGGTGCCCACCATGCCCCCATTTATGATACCCAGCGGAGCGGCAGCCGAAGATATCTTGGACAAAACATCCGACTTACCCGCTACAGCTGAGGGTACTTTGGTAGATGTGGTAACTGTAGGCTGTTGATTCTTTGCTGTCGCTGGACTGTATGGGGTCTGAGGCATTCTACTGGTGCTAGCAGCGCGTGACTGGAACATTGCAGGTACTGGTCCAGTTTTGAAATTTTTAAGATTCTTGCCAACTGGGAAGTCCGCCTGAGCCTTCTTTGCGCTATCAGGTACAAGCGCCGGTTGTGTGGACGGGGGCTGAGGCACCAGAGATTTTGCGGGAATGCGGGGTTGGTTTTTTGATTGCCCCTTCGGCGGCATCTCGGCGTTTTGTGAGCAGAGCAGGTGAAACTGCTTAAGCCGCCGTGCAAGAGCAAAGCCGCTGCAGAGCAGACACCAGGAAGCCGGGAACAGCTGTGCGGAGCAGCGACGATTTCTCACAGGCAGCCGCAGCGTCCCGCTACACACCGTAGAAAAGAGAAAGTCTTTTTTCGAAATGCTGCGGATTACATTAGTTTTAATCCTCTCGTTCAAAGGCTATTTTCACCGGCAGGGCATCCACACGGGGATAAGCGCTCCTGACCAGCTTACTCGGCCGATGTGACGGCCGCCATCTTGCCAAATCAATCACTGTCTTGGTGTTTACTTTCCAGCAGAAAAGGTACAGACCTTTGAACCATGGTGCCATGGTTATCTGTGACATGATACAAATTTTAGAGTGACACTGATTGGATCCAGATCAAGGTTTCCCTCCTGATGCTCACTACTGATCAATTCATGCGTATTAATATTTTGTAGACAATAATTGTTTTGTTGTGGATGCGCGTTAATAAGCTGAGAGACTGCAGGATCAGGTGTTTACAATCGTTTCCAGGCGTCCATGTAACAGGAAGTACTAAATATAGTTAGTCCATTTAACCCCTTCGGTGCTCATGACGAACTCAGCTCGTCATGAGGCACAGTGCTCGTGTGCTCCTGACGAGCTGAGGGGAATATCTCAAGCAGCCAAGGTGTTAATGGTAAAATATCAGGCCTGGGATGGATGAAAGGATGCATGCAGGAATAGTGAACACATGACCCTTGATCTCAGCCGGTTTCCAGCTTGTCCCGCATTGTATCTCATACAGGATGTTTTCAAGATGGCCAACAGATGATCAGTGTTGTTCCGGAACTCCCTGGCTAGGGGTTGCCTTTTTGGCTTTAATCCCCTGGACGCTATTCCCTTTTTGGACCCTTATATACACCTGGTGTTAGATTTAGACTGTGGTTCTCATTTCACCAACTACTGCGCTTAATCTCAAGAGGAACCTTGATTATTATCCTGACCGCGGAGACCGAGTAATTACGCCCGATGCCCGATGGAGCTGCCTTGACAGCTATAGAGAAGATCGGCTCTGGTTCACCCCCTAGGCCATCACCTACCCAGCCGGACATTTGTCACTGTTCTACTTGTCTCTCGGCTGTGTCTCACGATTTGTTTGTCTTACACTTTGACTGTTTTAGTCCCCCTGAAGTACTTTCCACCTGCTGGTCTGCTGACCCGTTCTGCATTCCTTATCCCTTTTCCTTTCCCTCCTTAAATTCTACGCCCCAAAGTACATGCGTCTTTGTTATTCTATGCTCTATTTACTCATGTGACCGTGTAACATTGTTTTTTTATGTGTCGTTGTCATTCTATGCTCTAGTAACACATGTTTACTGTGTAACACTGTTTTTCCCCTATGTTTTACTATGCCTCTGTAACTGATGTAATTTGTAACCTGTAACTCATTGGTACTCATGTAAAGCGCTCTGATACCTCCGGGTCTAGCCAGCGCTATATAAAACTCTTCAAATAAATAAATTCGTCCACAAGCAGTAAGCATAGTCACATAGCAAACACCTCTCACAACAGTCTCCTAGTAAAAGGGTTTGAAGAGCCTACGGGTTATTTCAACTAGCTCAAAATTATTTGGGAGTTGCGTCACGTTGACATATTGAAGCATCAAAAAGAGATTCTTGTCCTTCCTATAGGCTGTTGAAATTGTGCCATGCAGGGCTAAATCGTACCGATAAAATTTACATTTCGGTTATTAAGTCAATACCATTGAGCCATGCGAAGAAGGTGGAGGGCCCGATTCACAGAACTAACTTCAGACAAAATCCTAAACGTACTACCATTTTGGTATTCACAGAAGGCACTTACTCATTTTGGTATTCACAGAAGGCACTTACTAATTTCGGTTTTCACAGAAGTTAGGAGTACTAACTTTAGGACTCCTAAATGCATTCTGTGACTACGAAAGACTTAAAATTAGGATTTTTCTCAATTTAGTAGTAGTAAAGTTAGGACTCCTAACTTTAGGACTCCTAAATGCATTCTGTGAATACCGAAAGTCTTAAAATTAGGATTTTTCTCAATTTAGTAGTAGTAAAGTTGGGACTCCTAACTTTAGAACTCCTAAATGCCTTCTGTGAATACCGAAAGTCTTAAAATTAAGATTTGTCTTGATTTAGTAGTAGTACTTCCTGACAGAGACCTGGATTAACTACTCCTCCACACCCGACACCGCCATAGCCATCCCAGACGGCTACAAGATCACCCGCAGAGACCGCACCAACGGATTCAGAGGAGGAATCGCCATTGTCCACAAGTACAGCATCAGGGTCTCGACTAGCACCGACGACGCGGTCAGCACTGCCGAACACATGCATTCCGGATCCACACAGACCCTAACTCCACCCTCAGAGGCACCCTTGTCTACCGACCCCCCCGGACCCCAACCCCAGTTCAGCGACTCCATCGCCAACTTGATCAGCATGCATGTCCTGACTTCCACCAACTACATCCTCCTTGGAGACCTGAACTTTCACCTTGAGAACAACAACGACAACAACTCCACAACCCTGATCGATAACATCGCCAATCTCAGACTGAAGCAACTCATTACAATGCCCACCCACTCCACTGGCCACATGCTCGACCCCGTCTTCTCCTCAAGCTCCGTCAGCCACACCACCGAACTCCTCTGGACCGACCACCGCTGCATCTACTTCACCTTCCAGAAGCCCACCACACACCACTGCACCCAACAGATCCACCGCCGCTGCTGGAGCAAAATCACCGAAGGACGCCTACGAGCAAACCTCGCTCTCAGCCCACCCACCGAACCCTCCAACACCGACGACGCTGCCCACAGCCTCAGATGCTGGATCGAGGACTGCGCTAACACCCTATCCGGCTGAAGAAACCCCCCCACAGAGACACCAGCAAGAGGGCCAGCTGGTTAACCCCAGAACTCCTAGCCTCCAAGCAAGCCTGCCGGAAACTTGAGAAGAAATGGCACAGTGAACAAACTCCGGACAGCCACCCATAACACAAGGACGCCATCTGCAACCACCACCACCTCATCAGGACGGCCAAGAGGACCTCCTTTAAAGACCGCCTCAACAACAACGCATACAATAGCAAAGAGCTCTTCAACATCATGAAGAAACTCTCAAATCCCAGCTCCAACACCAACGACATCCCGCCATCGCAAGCCCTGTGCGACTCCCTTGCCACCTTCTTCCACCGCAAGATAGCAGACATCCATGACAGTTTCAACACCCAGACAGCCCCAACAGACAGCAACACAACAGACCCTCCGCACACCATCGACCACGACCCCCTGCTAGTCTGGGCCAGCGTGAGCATCGATGACACCATCAAGACCATGCTCACAATCCACTCCGGCTCTCTGTCAGACCTATTCCCGCGCCAAGTCTTCAACAGAGCAAGCAGCTCCATCGCACCCCGCCAGCACAACTTCATCAATCTCTCCCTCGAGACCGCGACCTTCCCAGAGATCTGGAAACACGCCGAGATCAACGCCCTACTAAAAAAACCTAAGGCAGACCCAAGAGACCTCAAGAACTTCAGGCCCACCTCTCTGCTCCCCTTCCCGGCCAAGGTCATCGAGAAAACCGTCAACAGACAGCTAACTCGATACCGCGAAGAAAGCAGAATCCTGGACCCTTCCCAGTCAGGGTTCCGCAGCAGCCACAGCACCGAGACTGCCCTCATCGCCGCCATTGATGACATCAGGACCCTACTGGACAACAGCGAGACCCCAGCACTCATCCTCCTGGACCTCTCTGCCGCCTTCGACACTGTCTGCCACCGCACACTATGCACACGCCTCCACGCCACAGGGATCCGAGACAAGGCTCTGGATTGGGCTACCTCCTTCCTCTCCGGCAGAACCCAGAGCGTCCGCCTCCCCCCATTCCGTTCCAAAGCCTCCAAGATCATCTGCGGCATACCCCAGTGATCCTCCCTCAGCCCGACGCTGTTCAACATTTACATGGCCCCGCTCACACACGTAGCCCGACAGCACGACCTCAACTTAATCTCCAACGCCGACAACACTCCGCTGATCCTTTCCCTCACCAAGGACCCCATCACCGCCAAAGCCAACCTCCACGAAGGAATGAAGGCCGTCGCCGACTGGATGAAGACCAGCCGTCTGTAACAGAACCCGGACAAGATGGAGGTCCTCATCCTCGGTTCCAACCCTTCAGCCTGGGACGACTCCTGGTGGCCAACGGCACTGGGGGCAGCCCCGACACCCACCGACCACACACGCAACCTGGGAATCATCCTCAACTCAATGCTCTCAATGACCAAGCAAGTCAATGCTGTCTCCTCCTGCTTCAACGCCCTCCACATGCTCCGTAAGATCTACAGATGGATCCTGACAGATACAAGAAAGACAGTCACCCAGGCCCTCGTCAGCAGCAGACTCGACTACAGAAACGCCCTCTATGCGGGAGCCCCGACCAAGCTCATCAAACAACTACATTGCGTCCAAAATGCCTCGGCACGACTGATCCTCGACGTACCACGCCACAGCCACATCACCCCCCACCTGAGAAACCTGCACTGGCTCCCCGTCAACAAGAGGATATCCTTCAAGCTTCTCACCTACGCACACAAGGCACTCCACAAGACCGGCCCAGCCTACCTCAACAGACGGCTCTCCTTCGACATCCCCAACCGCCAGCTACGCTCCGCCGACCTCTCACTCTCCACCGTCTCGTACATCCTAAGAACAACCACCGGTGGGAGATCCTTCTAGCACCTCGCCGCCAAGACGTGGAACACCCTCCCACTGAGCCTACGTCAGACCGAAGACCTGCTGACCTTTAGGAGAATACTCAAGATCTGGCTGTTCGATCAGTAGCACCCCCCCCAATCGCCTTGAGACCCTCGCGGGTATGTAGTGCGCTTTACAAATGATTGATTGATGGTGGCACAACTCCACAGTGTCACTGAAATCACCTTAATTGACCAGTTGCATTCCTGTACAGGTAGAAGTACACAAAAGAAGGTAGCACCCAGCAAGAGAAGAAAAGAATGAAACTAAAAACCTAAGAGTAACATGCATGGGTGGCTCCTCCGAAATGGTGGTGCCCCACTGGCCAGAGTCAGTCACAGAAAAATAAAATGATAATAAATCCGTAATATAATTTTATTTATCTGTGACTGGCTCTGGCTGGCATGCCTGTGTAGGGCGGGCCAGGCAATGACAGGGATTTTTGGTGGGCACTTAGAAGTCCACATTTAAGTTTTGCTGGCCATCTTAGACCGGCCAAACAGACATGCACACTTCTATTTCTCCATCCCAGCTGTGTTCATAGCGGAGTTTGAGAAAAGTCGCAGGCTCCCAGCCCTGGTCTGCTGCTCAGGCAGACCAGGCCTCTTAGACCAATCCTGGTGCTGCTCTCATAGCATGAGTGCTGCGTCTGTATGGCATGGGAGCCTGTGGTTTCCAGTGACTACAGAAGAGAAGCAGCAAGGCGGCCGTTATTTTTTCCCTTGTTCCAAATAGCCCCCCCCCCCCCCCCATCGCCCCATACTTGCCTGTTCCAGAGGCCACCACTTGTTGTAGTGATGTGGGCCCTGGGCCCACCTGCTACTAAAATGAGCCACACAGACACCTTAGCATGATACTGGTAACTGGCAACGAGCACGTGCACCCGGGCCCTTTTATTGTCGGGGCCACGTCACTCGTGACACCCGTGATGGATGGGTGGAAGTGCGAGTGTGCCCAGCCCTCAAGGGAGTGGCTGGGAACGTCATTGCCTGCAAACACTATTTGTTTTTATTTCTTTCTTTTTATTTATAAAGTTTTATATAGCGCGAACTTGATCCCGAAGGATATCAGAGCGCTTTAGAACGTGTCCTGCAGGACACTACACTTGTAATGTGATAAAGAGACAATCACTACTTCTAAGTGCCCAGAAAGTTTATGAACCCTCCGCCCAATGTTTGATTCACTTCCAACTCATTAACCCTCTCAGTGCCCACTGAAAGGGAATTATTAAATAAGCACAGCACTGTGACTAGTGGGCAGCAGCCTGCAACACTTTATGTGACGCCCAGGGCAACATTGCCTACTGCATCTAAGTTACCAGTAAACGTGCTTTAAAAAAAGGAGTAAATGGAAATATATCCTCCCTCCTTCATGTTGTTGTATAGCTCCTATATATCCTTATATCGTGTTAAGTTAGCATAGGTACATTTGAGATTTAAACGCCATTTTTCCTTTCTTGCAACTTCTGCACACGACCCTTAATTGTTGACTTAGCTTTCAACCTAGTGGTTTGCCGTGGTGTATGTGAGAATAATATGTTATTGCTCTGATATCAGTCTTGTTTAATAAAACATGTCTGCACGGAGAGTGCTGAAGTTTCAGGAGCAACACGATATGGAATTGTTATGAGGTCTGATCTCCACGCCTTCATAGTCATAACACAAGTGCAGCCTTTGCCAACTTGGGCTTGAGGCGGGATTGATATTGCTTTGCACGAGAATTGTTAACACACTTGATGCGGTGCACATGCAGAGAGAGCTGGTGTATGCTGATGTGATTCCTTCATGCTAGGACACTAAGGTATGGGCCCGCCCTAAAACAACCCAAAGAGACCTTCTTAGATAATAATATAATATATGTGTTAGGGAGGGTGAGATATAAGTGTTGTTAACTCTTATTCATTACAGCATGTTAACATGCTGTCACCATTCGCTTTTTATGTCTTAGTAACTATGCTGATAATTTTGCTACTGATAATAAGTATACTTGTATTATCAAAGATACTGCGCCTGAGAAGACGGCATTAGTAAATAAACATTTCAAATGCACATGTGTCTTCTTTACTCCATGTTCTGGTTTGTAATGATAATATAACGAAAGAGTGTTCATGAGTCCCACGTACCCTGAGGTACTGTAAGTTCATGTTCTGGTTTGTCTAAACATTGGGTGTTTGATATGTCCAATGAGACACTGTAGCTAGCTCGGTAAGGGGTGAGTTGGTTGCTAAGGTAAGTTTTGGGACACCCTAATTTGCCGAGGTTCCACTCCTCTGTGCACAGTTCTGTGTGAGTACAGAAACCCTGCAACATGGCGCCCAACGGTTTCGGTGGTCTTATATCATGACACTCGAGTAGTTTATCGTTCATGCCTTAACCCCTTCACGTCCGTTTCCGGAAAACGGGGTGTCGGTGAAACCTACCTATTTTTTGAAATAGGTCTTTATTCAAGCTTGATTCTTTCTTAAACGGTTTCTTTGAATTACTACCCAGTTGTGCTACAAAGTATTATTTGTGTTTTCTTATTTCCAATTCTGTAATGGCGGCAGCGGTGGCTATTGCGCAGCATAGTCGCGTAGCGGTACGCAACCATCTTCAGACGTACCAAGTCCCAGTGGATGGGATGGCTGTGATTTTCGTGGTATGTGCAGATCCGGCGTTTCCTTACGAGTTGTTTTACTCTGGGGTTACGTTTCCGGCTGTGGACGCTAATTCTGGTTTGTTCCACTCCTACACCGCCTCGGATGTCCCGGCTGAATATACGCCGTACAGGGCATTGGAAATACCTGTTGATCATTGGCAGCATCGAGTTTGGTTTGATGGCGCCCTCCCCCACTCTATGTCCCCTGCGAGGTTAGGTCCACTCTCAATTCCAGGTACTAATTGGCCTGCGTTGGGTGGCTTTACCCCGCACCCGAATCACGGGGCTTGCACCCTGGCTGAAATTCGCAGGCTGCATGTAGTTTCCATTTCCGTGATTCGTGCTTTAGTGCAATACATCGGTCGACATCTTCCTGGTGGTCCCCAGGGGGGTGCGGCCGCTCCCATGGAACGAGGCGGTATGCGTCTCAATCCAGTGATGGTAAATTCGGTTTTTGGTGCGCGTCCTGTTGACAACGATGACTTCCCATTCTGGCTAGCAGAGAAGTTTGATCAACTGGAGGCGGTTTTTCCGAATTCTACTCCTGCTGATAAACATAGAATGTTAACGATTACTCTACCGAAGGATATTACTCCTGAACTTGCTGACTGTGACAGCTGGGGAAAAACATTTGCGGCAGTTTATACAAGGTGTTTCGGCACCCCGTCTATGACTGCCCTGCCTGAAATCGTTAGACGTGTTCAGAATGATCACGGTCCAGAGGCAGCGGTTGAATTGGGTATGCGCCTGTGTGGTTCTTTTGAGATTGTAAGTGATCTCATTCTCTCCAATGTTAAAGGAGATGCAGTTAACTTTCAGGTGTCGAATGCTTTGGCTGCTCTGCCCGATGCCGACAAACCCCGCCAGTTAGCAAAGATTGTGGTGGCCGCTTATAAAACAATTGGCCGCACAAGTAGAGGTCTATAATATTTTCCAGTAAAGGAGAAAAAACAACCACAGGGACAATCTGCAGTGACAGATGCCCAGCCCAAGTCCAAGAAACAAAATTGGCCTAAAAAACAGACACAGGGGAAGCAGACAACGCAGACTCAGGGTAATTTTCCTGCAATACAAGCTCCTGCGCCACCCGAAAAAGTTTATGATTTGCGCGACCGCGCGATGATTAAATCGCCTGATCGTTTTCAGGGTTCTGATCAACGCTCTCCTCGTTCCTTTCAGGACACATCGGCACCCAAGACCGGTGGAGGAGGAGGGGGTGGACGTGGACGTGGTGGCCAACAAGGACGTGGTCAGTCCCGCCAGACGGACGGCGCAGTGAAGCAGGAGGATTCTACGCCTAGGCGTCCGCAGTTTGCGAAAAAGAAAGTCGCAGCCTTAACAGCGCATCGATATGCCACAGATAGTGAGAACGCGGCTTCGGAATCTGACGTGGGCTCTGACCTTGCTGGACAGCGCGGCGGAGATAACCATAGTCAGAGAGGCGCTGCGTCCACTACTGAGGGTGACAGCGACTGATGTCTACGTTGTGATAGAAACAGCGGATACGAGACTTGCTCCCCCTGAAAGACTATATGAAATTGTCCTGTTAATTGAAGGTGACATACAGCGTACCGTTAAAGGTGTATTTTGGGAGAATCTGTCTTCTACATATGATATTTTACTTTCGGAGGCTGACTGGCCCCCACCTTTTGTGCTCGCGGCGCCGCGAGGGGAGGAGGTAATCCTACCCAGTTTCGCGAACACTGTCTCGAAAGAGCATGCGCAGCATTTTGCAGAAGAGTGGGCTCGGGCTCTCGCGCCGGCTCTGTACCGTAACCAATGTGGTTGGGATAAATTGTCGCCTTGCCACGAGATTCCGTTGCGGTCTCAGCCGCAGCCTCAACCTCAATATCCCATTCGGCGTGAAGCAAAATCTTCCGTCGCGGAAATCCTTGAACTATTGGAATATCAGGGAGTTATTGAAACGTGTGTGTCACCGATGAATAATCCCCTTTTTACTGTGAATAAACCTGACGGATCATATCGTTTGGTTTTGGATTACCGGCATTTAAACTCGCATTGCCGTAACTGTGCAGTACAGAATACCCACGGCTCTGCCCTAGTGGATAGTCTCGTGCGTAAGCGTTTCAGGACAACGCTTGACATATCCAATGGTTTTTATGCCCACAGATTGGACAGCTTTAGCTCCCAATGGACCTGTTTTACAAGCGCTGGAGTCCAAAAGCAATTCCGGCGTCTTCCAATGGGCTACAAGAATAGTCCTGGTATATTTACCGCTCGAATTGTCTCTATTCTGGAGGCACTCGACCCTGATGCTTTTTCGTATGTGGATGACATATATCTCACAGACGACGATATTTGGGAGCATCTGTGTCGAGTAAATTCTCTTGTTTGCAACTTCGCAGACATGGGTTACAAATTCAACTTTGCAAAATCGCACATTGCTGAACACACAGTGTTGTTTTTGGGCTATGAGCTCAACAATGAGGGTAGAGGTTTGGCTCCTCACTTCTTGGAGAAGTGCGCACAATTGCGCGCACCATCAACTCTGAAAAAATTACAATCCTTACTGGGCTTTTTGAATTTCGGCAGAACTTACATTCCGGAATATGCCCAGCGTATCAAGCCTTTGTATGCTTTGATACAACCAACTTTCTCAAAAACATGCTGGCTGCCTGAGCATTCAGCCATTTTGCAATCCTTGCAGGCTGATCTGCTCGCTTCTAAATATTTACTGACTCGTGATAACCACACCAACCTGGTCATAAGAATAATTCCTGGGACGGTGGGTTTCACTTACCTCACTTTTAATGAAGGTGACACAGTACCTATTGCTTACAAGTCACACTTGTACACCTCGGCTGAGATGCGGTTTCCCACCATAGAAAAGGTTTTAACTGCTGTACAGATGGCTATTCTAAAGGAACGAGCTCTGTCACAGGGGAAACGCATGCTAGTGGTAACACCCTGTCCTCACTTGGAGGCAGTCACGAAAGCGAGTGTACCAAATTCAAAAGCTTTGCACCCTCGGTGGATTCAGTGGGCTGCGTCATTGTCATCCTCGGATGTCATGTTTATTTTTGACGCTTCCTTACGGTCGCAGGAGTACTTGCAGTATGAATTCGTTCATCCTGCTCCTCTGGCGATGCGACCTTTGGAGGACTTCCATTGCATCATTTACACTGATGGGTCGGCGCAGGTTGCGCATGGCTCTAAACATGCCTACGTTTCCGCATGCGCCATTGTGGTCGGTGCTATGTTGAATGATGAGTTCATTTCCAGGGAGGTACACACGTTGCCCCTGGGCGATTGCACCGCACAATTGGCAGAGCTTCGTGCTCTCTTACTCGCTTTGGAGTACGCAGATCCAAGTGTTACTACTCTAATTGTAAGTGGTTCTTACTACTGTGTCCAGTCTTACAATGAAAACTTGTTCTTTTGGATTCAAAATGATTTTCATGATTCCAAGGGTAGCACAATAAAACATAAAATGATCTGGGTTCGAGTGGCAGAGCTTAAGGCTATGTTGCCACTCGTTTATGTGATTCATACTCTCGGTCATCAGCGCGTGGGAGTTCACGCTGTTGGCAACTCGCTTGCTGATGAAGCAGCGAAATCAGCAGTATCTATATACTTAGTTGCAGCAGTTACTAGGTCGAAAACCAAGATTGATAGCGACATCTTGGCAGCGATTGCTGCCTCTGAGAAGGGAAGTAAACATCCTTCGGGATTCCCTTCGAAGTATAAATACCACTTAAGTCCCGAAAAGGTTCCTTTTGTGACAATTCCTGATGTTGGGGAACGGCTGATTCCCAACTCTGATCGCAGAACAGACTTGATTACAGCGGCTCATGAAGGTGTGGCGTCTGCGCATGCGGGCGTCTCAGCCACTGTAACGCAACTACAACAACGTTTCTGGTGGCGGGGAATGTACAAACAGACGCGTGATTATGTCCTTTTTTGTGACATATGCCAGCAGATTAAACCTTCAACTGCTACGCGTCCGCCTCAGACTCAGTTGTACATTTCTAATAAACCACTAGGCTGTGTTTATTTAGATCACTGCGGTCCATTTTCATCTGATACTGCGTATAAATACATCTTAGTAGCAGTTGACTCATGCACACGCTTTGTGTGGTTATGGCCACATCGCAGCGCTGATTCCCGGACTGTCATCAGAGATTTGCGTATCTTTATAGGGATTTTTGCCTGTGGTACCTTCCATTCGGATCAGGGTCCGGCTTTCGCCTCTAAGGCGTATAAGGATGCCATGACTTCGATGGGGGTCCAAGTCAAGTTTTCGTCACCCTACAGACCCGAGGGTAATAGTGTAGTTGAACGAATGAACCGTGATTTAAAGCAATCTTTGACAGCCCGAGTTATAGGCACTGGCAGAAATTGGCTGGCTCACCTCTATGGCGTGCAGCGTGCTCTTAATAATCTCCCTAGAAGGTCTCTGGGTGGGCGGACCCCATACGAAATGCTCTTTGGCATCAAGATGTTCGTCCCTGACCTTGACGGTCTAGACTCGGTGGTTCGCGCCACTTCCTTTGACGCAGATGAACATTGCAATGTTTTACAGAATCTACAAAAGACGAGAGACACTCTTGCAAAGGAACATTTGCCCTCCACGTCGGATGATGCGTTGCAGATCCCGGTAGTTGGCTGGCTACCCCAAGTTGGAGAACTGGTTCGAGAGAAGATCGACAACAAGAAAGAGTTTGGTCCCTCCTATCGAGCTCCGGTCCCAGTGCTTGGAGTGAAGGGCACAAGAACAGTCATTTTACCACCACTTCCAGGTCGTAAGGGAAACAGGTTTATTTCTATTGACAATGTCAAGATACACAGAGTGGCCGATTCTTCTTAGCATGACACCGGCTGTTTCCTGTCCTTCCATTGTGAGAAATTCAATTATGCCCACTGCTTATGATAATGAACCTGAGGTGGCCATCGAATTACCTGCTGTTTCCACTCCATTATTGAATACTTTACCAGGAACTAACCTTGATGAGACAGACTATACATACCCCACTGATTTGTCCATGCCTGACCTGCAAGCTCGTTTAGCCACGGAATCCAGATTTTCATTTGACTCTGCTTCCCTTGCCTCGAAAAAACCCTCTAAAATTGCATTATATGCTAGCCTGTTTAAAAAACATTTTTTGATACCTCCTTGGATATACATTTGGCTGGTCCTTTTTTCAGTTTACCTTTTTATGTCAATTGGTTTTGTGTTTTATTTTTTTCGGATTATGAATGGACACTATGTCGAGGAGAGAACTTGCATTACTCATTTGAATGGAACTTTGGCCCCACTTTCCTCTTCACATTCTACACACAGATTAAAAAGAGACTTGACTTTGGTTAACATCACAGCGTGGCCTGTTCTGGATGGAATCGCGTGGGATGCAGTTCGTTTTCAGATTCATGGTCCAACGGAAGTCGTTAATGTCCCTAATGTACTAAGAGTTAATATGGGGGATGTGGTGAAACAAAACATTCGTTCTGATGATTGGGATGTTAATGCTGTGGAAAGTTTGTTTTCTGATTTGAAATATTATGCTGCTTTTGATGCTGAGGATTTATATTTAGAATCTGCTAATTATGGTGAATTGTTCTGTTACCAACATTATGGCAATCACTTCCTACACAAGACATCTTCCCGAAGGGATGCGGTTAATTTTACTCAGTGGGAACATTGCCCAGCACCAACACAAGGGAGTTCAGAAACGTTTCTTAAAAAGTATACTTATTTCACTGACTTTAATCAGTCCAATCCGGAGTCCTTTTATTTTAAATTTCACAAACAGCCACTGTCCAAGGTTCGACTTACAAATACAAAATTGTTATATTCAAAGGCCTTCCTGGATCAATTAGTTATTGGAGGGTATGAGTTATGGAAGGATACCATAGACCTTAAATCAGTTTGGGGCTCAAGGGCCTGGCAGGTACAAGGCACTGAGGCTTTGCACCGTGCATGTCTCATCCCAAGTCATATGTGGTTTTTAAATGAAACCATTTCCCAGACCACGTGCTTTGGATTGGCTACATCTAAAAGGTTAAACACCCCGTCTTTCCCGGAGTTGGAGGAATATGAGAATTGGAGTAATTTTACTAAATTGTCCATTAGAGATATACAGGCTCTGCTTCTGAATTCCTCCTTTAACATTTCCAGTATGACTCCCAAGGGTTGGCTGCTTTGGCACCGTAGTGCTGATTCTTGCCAAAAAAGATTTTTAAATATAACTGACGGGTTTAAGACTGTTAGATCTGATCCCCGTTTTGATTTGAGTCATACTGTCACCTCTTACTCTGTTGGCAAGTTGTGTCAAGCTTGGCTGAAACATTCAACTTTACCTGCGGTTAAGTATCACCTTTCCAAACTGAATGCAGACGTGGATTTGAATGATTTCATTAAGGGCCCAGCTAGTGGCAGGTCGAAAAGGTGGTTATATGGTGTTTACAATGAAATTTGGAAACTCTCACAGATTGAGGCTGCTTCACGCCTTAGGGCTATTGATCAGGCAAATCTTGAGAAAGTGCTTGCAGTGGTTGACAATAGCATTAACGTGCTTTCCTCTAGAATTTACACATTAGATAATATTGTGTCGTCTGTTGTTGATATTGTGCATGATGAAGTGTCTGTATTATACCATGGTCAAAATCAATTACGTTCAATCATGCAGTTTGCATGGACACTACAGACTCTAAAAATGGGTAAGGTTCCCTGGGGATACATGAACGTTTCCTCTTTATTTGCACCATTTAATTTGACAGACAAACAACGCTTGCTTTCAATGCGTGATGCTTCCTTTTCTATGCTCCATATTGAAAGATTGGAATCTTTACCTTTTTCTGTGGCAGAGACCACTGCTGCTACGTGGCTTATCCACGGTTTAATAACGCTGCCTTTTGCTTTATATAAGTTTTCAAATTGTATGAAATATGTGCCAATAGGTCGTTTTGAACCCTTAGGTAGCGGTTTTCTTCATGAGGTCTGGTCACTCCCATACACATACAGATGTTTCAAGGATGAACAAGAGGTTTATCTAACAGGGGATGTGTGTACTGAGACGCCAGATCATTCTTTAATGTGCAGACACATACAGTTACACGGTTCATGTAACAAGGACCGACCGAATATGGCTTGCGTTTTACAGGGCACGCCAGTTCCTGCTATCGTCCCCACGTTTAAATTGTTAGAGAATGGTAGTTATTTAATGCTCAATAATGAAAACTGCTGTGGTTTAATTAAAGGTATAGCTTTCATAGTAACGGTTAGTGAGCGAGTTATTTGCTGCAGAAATGTTCTTTATCCTCCCACACGTGAACATAGGGAGTCTTCCATTTGGCCACAGATACCGACCTTGGGAGCAGAATTCAGCGGCATGGCTAGAATAAGAGCTCTATTGTCCCAGAAAGAGGTGGCCTTGAGCTCGGCCCGTGAAACTTTCGTGCTTCACATTGCTAACACCCGCACGGAGGTTCAGGCTCTTTTAAACACTGATTTGCCCTTGCATTTCGGAGCCATGGTCCGTTCTATCTTTAACGCATCCTCCACAACGGGCCTAGCACATTTTTTTAAAGTTGTTAGCGGTGGTCTCGTGACTTCCTTTGAGAAGATTTTTGGAGTCATCCCTGCTTTCTTCCATTCTATTTTTTCATCCTTGTTTGGAGGGTTCCCGTTTTTGCTTGCATTAGCGGCTGGCGCATTGGTGGTTTTCTGCCTTTTTAAATATGGATGCCCTTCCTGTGCAAGACCACGCACAGTTACTACTGACGCGGTTTCGCAACCGCATGCTTGATTATTATGGCACACTGCCGTTGGCGACTCTAAGCACGGCGTTTGGATTATCTTTTCGGTTCTCCTATTTCACCTGTGTCCAGCCTGTATTTCACTGCCTGACCTGTGATTTCCTTTGGGCCATTGATTTGTGTCTCTGCGGACCAATATCTTCTGACGTCGATTTTGATCAACTGATGAGTCCTATCATTGCTCACGAGTTGGTTTGTTCTGACGACAGGATTATGGCCTGGGCGGTGGCACATGGACTAATGGGTCCCTGGGATGTGTTGTCGGCAGCGCAAAATTTCTTGGAACGGAGTTTTCTTGACAACCCACCGAGCTGTCCTCTGATGGTTATAGAGGATGCGGTGCTGGAAGATCACGTATGTTCCTTTCATCTTTTAAATTGGATGGCTGAACTGTTTTCGGATGAGGACAGTGACTTCCTCCTGGAGGCTGTTGCAGCTTACTTTTCATATACAGTCTTATCATAGACACTGCCTCAAATTGACGTGCTGATTGATAGCATTTCCTTGATTTTATTGACTTTTGGTCAAGACATTTTATTTTTTGCTTGCCTGTTGGCTTGAGCCACATTATATTTGTGGGCTATTTTTTTAGCATTAATTTTTATAATTGAATCCTTATTCATGCTCGTTTATAAATGGATTCTGCTCTCATGTGGTGGCACTTCTGTTACCTTATTTAGTCCGTTCTCGGATCATGGGGGGGTGTTGTATAGCTCCTATATATCCTTATATCGTGTTAAGTTAGCATAGGTACATTTGAGATTTAAACGCCATTTTTCCTTTCTTGCAACTTCTGCACACGACCCTTAATTGTTGACTTAGCTTTCAACCTAGTGGTTTGCCGTGGTGTATGTGAGAATAATATGTTATTGCTCTGATATCAGTCTTGTTTAATAAAACATGTCTGCACGGAGAGTGCTGAAGTTTCAGGAGCAACACGATATGGAATTGTTATGAGGTCTGATCTCCACGCCTTCATAGTCATAACACAAGTGCAGCCTTTGCCAACTTGGGCTTGAGGCGGGATTGATATTGCTTTGCACGAGAATTGTTAACACACTTGATGCGGTGCACATGCAGAGAGAGCTGGTGTATGCTGATGTGATTCCTTCATGCTAGGACACTAAGGTATGGGCCCGCCCTAAAACAACCCAAAGAGACCTTCTTAGATAATAATATAATATATGTGTTAGGGAGGGTGAGATATAAGTGTTGTTAACTCTTATTCATTACAGCATGTTAACATGCTGTCACCATTCGCTTTTTATGTCTTAGTAACTATGCTGATAATTTTGCTACTGATAATAAGTATACTTGTATTATCAAAGATACTGCGCCTGAGAAGACGGCATTAGTAAATAAACATTTCAAATGCACATGTGTCTTCTTTACTCCATGTTCTGGTTTGTAATGATAATATAACGAAAGAGTGTTCATGAGTCCCACGTACCCTGAGGTACTGTAAGTTCATGTTCTGGTTTGTCTAAACATTGGGTGTTTGATATGTCCAATGAGACACTGTAGCTAGCTCGGTAAGGGGTGAGTTGGTTGCTAAGGTAAGTTTTGGGACACCCTAATTTGCCGAGGTTCCACTCCTCTGTGCACAGTTCTGTGTGAGTACAGAAACCCTGCAACAATGTCAATATCAGTGTAAAATCGCACCTACTTGTAGTGAGGGCGGGGCGGAGGATAAGTTAAAACTAGGCCTGTGCATTTTTTTATTACGCGGACGAAGGTAAAACCTTGCGTAATTCCCATCTTTTTCAGTGTGCAATGTGAGATTTTTGCACAATTTCATATACTGTTAAGTTTGACTTAATTTTAGCACGCCGGAAACTGGTTTTGGGGTGAGGAAATGCCTCACCTCACTAAGAGATATTTTCTGATTGAAGCAGTGTCCTGCGCGTTTCTCGGATAACATTTCTATGCAAGATCTGCCCTCTAGTGGCCAAGTGAGATACCGGCCAAAACCTTTACTCATTATTTGACGATTTTCTAGTGATTTTGTGAACATTTTGAAGGGGGAGACGGTTAAACCTATTACTCACAGGCCTAGTTACAGCGTTTGTCTTCTTATGATTAATGCAGGCAAATCTTACAAGAGATAATAAAGGTTTGGGTAGTTTAATACTTCTACCACGTCAGTCTTAAATTTCCATCAGACTTGCCATATCTTTCCCCTTTCTTCATTGTTAACTTGTAGACGCGCCCAACTCAGGTGCACGCTTTTTGCTTTAAATATTGGCCTTGGGGGTATTCTAATAAAAGGTGCCACTTTTGTTGCATCCAAATGACGATCCAGTATCCTAGCTTCAGAGTAGCAAGGCATAGAGGAGATATGCTTAAAGAACTGTGCATCCCACAGCCAAATAGAAAGCTGTGAAGCATCCTGTCATATAAACAATTAATAAAGGGAACAGTTAAATTGGCACAGTTTTGTGACTTGGGAGCATTAACTGAGAGTGCAGCTCCGGGGAAACTACTGATACATGTATTCCAGATCACATGCTAAATAGAAAAATCATACCACATTCATATCAGGCTCAGGATGAGTGTGCTAAAATCCCAGCCAGCTGTGGTGTGAAGAGAAGATGGGTAGCAAAACAATGGACATGAAGCTATTGTTTTTTTACAGAAGAAACTTCTGTAAAACTAATTTACAAAGCATTGGCATAGGGCAGCACCGCAAATAATTTTTCTAGCATGCCCTACACCAATTAGAAAGGGCAGGAATGCACTGTATTTGCAAGTTATAATGCATTCCTCTCCTCTCAGCCAGCGCTGGTGCACAATTTGCAGCCACTCGTGCACCATGGTGTAAGGGTGTCTGTGCTGTTGGCATGATTGTTTTTGTGCAGATAGGGGCACCTTTCTGCACAAAAACAATTCCAAGAGGCGTTTTCTCCTTCTATGTGTGCTGCAGAATGTGCCTTCACAGACGCTGTCATGGCAGAGGCTCCCTCGAAGGCACAGAGATCACCACAGCGCTGGTGGGGATCCCTTAATTTGGCAGACAGAGTCCGGCTGGGTGGAGACGGAGATTACACCTGCCACTCTGATGGACGGCTGGCCATCTACAGCAGGGCCGGACTGGGAACCAAAACCGGCCCTGGCAAAGTGCTCGGCCGGCCCCTCCTCGGGGGGGCTGAGCGCTTTGCCAGGGCCGCTTTTCGGCCGATTTTGTTACAGGGCCGATTTTGCAGCTATGCTGCAAAAACGGTTCTGTAACAAAAACGGCCCCCAGGGCCCAAAACCGGCCCCCACCCTTACGGCCGACCGGGGGATTACCCGGTGCACACAACGGCCAGTCCGGGCCTGATCTACAGGGTCTTACAAAGAAAAGGGAGTTACCCCAATGCAGAACAAAGGGACGGGGTAAAAGTAACACTACTAAAGAAAACAATGTCCCTATCATTTAGATGCCACCAAGAGAATTATCTCACCATGGACCAAGTGTCTATGTCAAAGCTCTATTTGTTGAAAACAATGTTATAGCCTTGTCTGTAGATAAGGGCAAGTGAAACAATAACAAATAATGCTAGAAATATATCAAGACAATGTATTCACATTAAGCATATATAAAAAAGCTTACATTATAAGTTATTTCTAGCATTCATGAACACCCAACATACCTCCTGTTAAAGTTTACAATCTAAAAAAATCACATAAATCAGTTAAAAACATCTGTTTGTCTAAATAGGCCCATTAATAATTTGATGTTGCCCTTCTGATTGTTTAACACTCAGGACCTGATACAAATGTAGCACTGAGGTGTTTATCATTTATCAGATGCGATATTTAGCACCTATTATGGCTTTTTGGTAAATATCATGCTGATTTTGGTGCATATGCACACGTTTGGACTCTTTAGACCGTGGCCCCTGGGTTAACAGCAGCACTGGCTCCTATTTTCTGAACTCAACACTAACATTGAGAAAGAAGTTAAATAACCAGGAAAGCCTTTATTTAAAGGTTAATTGAATCCAACAAAGGAAGGAACTAGGTTATCCTGCACTGCTTACCTTTAGAAACACTTTTATTTTTAAAGATGTCTTGCAGCAAAAGTGTAAAATTAGGATAAGGTCTCTTCAAAATTCAAAAAGTGTATTTCATTAACATGTAGAACAGATTCACCTTAGTGCATCACATTATATCAGTGGATTAGATTAAGAAGTACTTGTTTTAAAAGCGATAGTTTTTAAACATGAATTTACATTTATTCTCCGCCCCACCCCCACCCTGACAACAATGTCAATAGTGAACTAAGATGCAAGTCAGCTGTTAAGTGCACTCTCTTGACTGGGTTCCTGTTATACATGTACAACATTAGAGTTTATTAAATCAAACACAGGACAAGGTTTTGTAAAATGCACATCCTGAAGTCATATATTTCAATGTCCTTTTATGTGTGATAATGAAGAAAAATGAGGGAAACTGAAATTAAACAATTGCCTAGGATCACACATTTTTGCAAAGTGGGGAAGCAAAGATTAATCCCAGGTTTTCAGGTTTCACATTGTGCAATTCAGCCATTAGTTGTATGTGCTTCGCTTCCCCTACACCCACCTTACTGGCATCACCCCCCAGAACTACCCTGCTCCTGACCGCAACCCATCAATGCGGCCCTCAGTCACATCACAGACAAAACATTTTGGCCCTTGGAAAAATGTTTGTGACTACCCATACTTCAGAGGAAACTACAGTCTTGCTTCAGATACCAAACTCGATTGAAACTATCTGTGAAAATCACCAGTCTTTATCTCTGATTATTATCTTCATTTTCATCCCTTTCTCTTCATCTATTTACTATCAAGGAATTGATATCAAAATAACCACAAGGATGCATTTATTAGAAACATAATGGTAATGAAGGTTCCTGGCGAAAGTTTACTAAAGAACAACTTTGGCAGCCGCGGCCGGTAGTGGGAGTACCGGCCGGGCGGTGACGTGGGCAGGGGGAGGGGCAGGGTGAGGGGTAGTAATGTATGGATTACGGACTTTAGCAGGTAAGTAAACATATAAATAAATAAACGAATTTCGTTGAGCGCACTGCATCGCATTTGGTGATGCAGTGCACGCAACGAAATTCGTTTTATTTATGTATATGTTTACTTACCTGCTAAGGTCCGTAATCCATACATTACCACCCCCACCCTGCCCCTCCCCCTCCCCACTTCACCGCCCGGCTGGTACTCCCACTACCGGCCGCGGCTGAACTTTGGACTCAGTTGTAAAGCTACTAGCTTCCCTAATAGTTGCGGCTGGCAGCACTAGAGAGTGGTGTGGCGGGTAAATAGGCGAGGGACACAGTAAAGAAAGAAAAAAACACTTACCTGCAAGAACGTCCTCCACGCTCCAGTCCGGTTTTCATCTTGTCATCTTTTCCTCCAGCGCGTGACTCTCAACATCTCCCCTAACCAATCCTGGCGCTGCTCTCATGCTGCATGAGAGCAGCAACAGGATTGGAGGGAGCACCCTCTCTCGCCACTTCGGGGACACAGGAGCCCTGCACTTGCTCTAAACCAACTGTCCTAAGACAGCTGGTTTAGAGCTTTAAAGTGTGCATGTCTGGCTGTCCGTTGCAAGACTGCCGGCCAGAGGGACATGCACACTCTGAAAAGTACCCAGGCAGCCCACTCTACTCCTTGCTGCTACCACTCAACTAGCCCCGCCCTGTCCTGACACTCGTTTCTGGGCGGGGAGGAGGAAAAATAAAATGGAAAAAAAATTAACTTTATTTCCATTTTATTTTTCATCTCTGGGACTTGTTTTTGGGCATTTTGCTTAGGGGCAACGCTCCTCCGCTCAAACGGAGTAGCCTCTCCTATTTTCCAGTGCTTTATTTTTCCATGGATGGCTGCCCCAAATGCAATATAAACATTTTTAAATGGGATGTCTTAAATTATAACAACGCACTTAGAATTGGCCGCATGGAAGCTGTGTTGGCCATTTTTTAATACATTTTGCAATAGTTTAACAAGTCATATTCGAAGTTGGCCAGCGTGGATGTGCACATCTATGGCAGCTATCTTTGATTAGGATTTGACAAAATAAAATAAAACAAAATTAATTATAGGATGCCCATTGTGCATACATGGGTGGCCATTTTGAAATGGTCAAAAGTGTTTTTTTAAATGGCCACCCAAGGACAGCACAGGGAGTATCGCACAATCATCAAAGGGGCCGATAAGGCAATTGAATGCTTAGTACAGGGGTGGGAAATTGTGTGGAGTTGAAAAAAATAGGACGGGAAGGAGGAGACACAGCTATTAGTCCCTGGGATGGATTGAAAAGCAAGGTCTGATGTCAGGAATGAAAGGAAATGTCAACCAATTAAAACATTGTTCCTGGGAGTGGTGCAAACACACGAATACTAGTGAGGAAGGCCCTTGCATCGGTAGCAGGGTAGTGAAATAGACAACAAAGGCAGCCAGTCAGGAGCAAGGGGCTGGCCCAAAGCCCATTCTAAGTGTATAATATATATTGGAAATAAAAGCTCTGCCTGTAAACAACTAGACCGAAAATGTCTGTATCGTTGAATAGTGAGCCCAGCACTGGTTTATATTTGTATTTCTTCAAACTTTAGTTACAGGCCACTAGAGGTCCCCACAAGGCTGATGAAATTCCAAGGTCACTTAGCTAAAATTTCAATAGTAAAGCACAGAAAAGGCATTGCTGCAGCTATGATGTTTTGTACCTTAAATTCAGAATAAGCTGAACAATTATCCAAAAAAATCGAGCCGGTAATTCAAAAGCTTCTACAGATTGTACTGTGCTTAAACCATGATATCTAAATCCGGAGGCTTGTAAATACTATTAAACTAGGGGGCATATTATCAAGAACGGCGTTAAAATTATCGCCGCTTTAGCGGCAGGAAACGGCCACTAAAGCGGTGATAATGGGCTTGATAATATGCCCTTGTGAATTCCCATAGAAGCCCAATGTTCACACCAGAACCAGGGCTTCTATGGGAATTCACAAGGTCCTATTATCAAGCTCATTATCGCCGCTTTAGCTGCAGTTTCCTGCCGCTAAAGTGGCGATAATTTTAATTCCGGTTTAAAAGGTTTAACATATTGGTTCACTATGATCCTCTCTCCTCCCACAACCCCTACTACCTTAAAAGCAACGTCACATACTTCGCCTTTCATTTTACACTAGAATTTAAGGGGCATATCAGCAAGCAGCAGCGATAATTATCGCTGGGCGTGCTTAGCGTGCAAAATCCTAATGCCGCCTATCGCCGGATTCTATTGCCCGGTCAGTGCAATATTTAGAACGTGCATCGCCGAGGCGATAGAAATCTCGGCAATAGCGGGGATAAGCAGGAAATATCGCAGGAATACCAGCGATATAAGAAAGCGTTAGGGCAATCATCATAAATAGGGAGAAGTGGACCTAGCATTATTATCCACCTGCCATGCAACATATAGCTAAGTCGGGAAATTAGCAAGTTTAAGGAACGAGCAATATAGCTGGTTAGCGCTACTTTTAATGCCGCTAGACGGGTTAGCGCTGCCTAATTAAGAGGGAAAAGCTGCGATAGCGATTAATCCTGCTGAATTTCAGTCGGGAACGCCTACCTCGCAGCTCATTAGCGATGCGAGGTGCAAGGAAAAGGGGCACAAAGGCATGAATTCACGCTTTAGCGTGTCCATGCTGATAGGGCGATAGAATTATCGCTGCTTTTCGTCCGAAAACGGACGCTAAAGCAGCGATAATCCTTGTTGATATGCCCCTAAATATGTAAATCATCCGGATTCCCGGTGTCAGCATTGCCTAAAAGTGGCGCAGTGAAATCTTGTAGATTTCACTGCGTCACATTTATGAGGCCTTTCTGCGTGGGAACGCCCACCCTGCATACATTATACCTGATGCAGGTATAATGTGAAGCAGGGCTTTACAACGTGACGCATCTCCCTAGATGCGTCACGTTGTAAGTAGGTCACATTGTTTGTGCCGCCGTTGTGTCAAAAAAAGTGATGCACTGGCAGCACAAGGAGGCGCAAGGGGCTTGTAAGTCTGCCCCCAAGTGCTTTTGTTACTTAATAATGGTAGCCACTCAACATTCTACAATATTCACCATGTTCTATGATCGGGAGCATTGTAGACAGGTAGACATGAAACAGGCGTTTAAAACCAGACCTCTCCTAAATTCACAAGACATTATGTATCATACAACACCTATACAAACACAGGCAGCACACAAACACACACAGAAAACAAATTTTTCTTTCGGCCAAAAACTACTTGTCATACAGGGAGCCTATTCACAGCATACGTTTTTCATATATTCTCCAAGGTCACATGGGATTACAGACGTATTACGAGTTACACATAGTTTTCGAAGCATAGAGCACATTTATTTGGGAAATGAAGCACCGATTGGTTAATGTATATTGTACCGTTTTATTTTGAAATGAGGAGACAATCATTGAACCGCCCCACACAGGGCCTGCTGCTGCTATATTGGGCGTTATGGCGTCACGTGCGTTAACCCCGCGATAGCCACCCAGGTGTCGGTCTGGGTTTGGGGTTAAAGGTTAGGTGCGGTGGCGTGACGAACTTCGTGGTCACTGTTGTTTTTAAAACATACTTCCCTTCTCATCTGTTTTCCCACAGTGCAAAGGAGGAACAAAAACAGGGTGTATTTGGTGGTAAGTAGGCCCGTTTGTGCGCCGGACAGTGGGGCTTCTGTGCTTGAGGGGAGGGTGTCGGGGGAGGGGAGGCTGGGAATTCCCTGCGGATTAACTTCCGTTCTCCTGGAACTGAAAATTGATTGAATGAGAGGCGGCGAGGAAAGGGCGGCAGAGGGCACCGCCATGCATGCTAATCGCCAGGGCCAGGGAAGGGCTGTGCGCCGGAATCCCAGAGTGCCGGAGCTGTCTGTGCGCAATGGCCGTTTGTCAAGGCCAGACATGCCGCTTCAGTCAGGGCGCTGTCCGCAGCTATTAGGACGAGGAGATTGGTCCGGATGGGGGGCGGGGGGTGGTTGGGACGGATGTCAGTGCAGAGTCTGTTCACGCGTGCGTGAAGATATCCAAGGATACCGTGCTACAACGGCAAGACTGCTTTGTTGCTTCTGACCACCCCTGCCCCTCCCTATCTTCCATCCATATCCCTCTGATCCGGATATGGCTAATGGCATCTCAGATTCCATTGCCTACTCCTGTCAGCCACAGGATACCCATTCCTTTTATTACAATTTGCTCCTTAACAGTCCCCTACCAGATAAAGGCTTGCCGCATTATCACAAGGGTATGCACACAGGTGCACAAAAAGACAAAACAAGCACTGGCAATGCCAATAGGTCTGACTTATGAATGAAAGTGCCTTTTGTGTCACTGATTGGTTTAGACACCCAGAAAGTCATCATGCATGTACTCTGTCTCTAACCAGTGCACTCCTTCATCCATTCACCCATTCACAAACTTATTCTTGCATTTACCCTCTGACACAACTGCAATTAAACCCACACAAACTCAACAACATACATGCACAATGCATTAAAAGAATACAAGTAGAAAAAAGAAAACATGCTGCTCTTTAAATATGATGTGCATATGCTTGCAATAATGAAACAAAGCATAGCAGGCGGTGTTCGTCTTGCAGTCTATTGTTGTTTTATAGTTCCAGCATGGGCGCCAAATTTAGAAATAATGTGTTAGCCATCTTAAATTGGTAACACAACGATACACTGTGGGGAAAAGCATTCAATAATGGCTTCCTGCTTTACCAGAAGTTGTCATCTGGGAGCAGCACGATGCAAGTGAAATGAGCGGCGAGCAAGTGGTCCCTTGGTATTGCGTAGAAAGCTGTAAAATAGTCTTAGGAAACATTAAAATAAAAAGAAGGCAAAGGGGACCTATAAAAGGAGAACATTGAAAACTAAGGACTGGCCAAACAACATTGACACTTAAAGTGTACTCATATTCAGGTGTATGTACACATGGGATCAGAAAATGCCGTCATTCACAGGGCAAGAGAGCCAGTGATTGATGTAGATTGAAGCACTACCCCATGCAGTATACTGTCATGGACAGAAGCAAAATGTAAATGACACTCAAAGAGACAAGTGGCAGAACAGAGCTGAACCACAGGCCCTCTATGTATCTATGTGGACATTTATTTATATATTTGGATGGATCTATAATTTAATGATTTTATATGTTATAAGATCCTGAACACACACCTAAAATAAATTCTAGCAACAATTATTACAGTGCAAACTTTTCCTCCTGGGGTATGGCAGAGGCGGTCACCAAAATTAAAATCATTCCATATAAAGATAATCTGTGACATTTCATTTAACAAAGTAAAATACTTATCTGTAGGCTTTAACACAGAGAAATAACAATCAATCATTGTATATTCATTGAAACATATGCTTTTTAAAAGATCAGACCAATGGCACGGAAATATTTTGATCCTAGTGAAGCAATCAGGTGTCTAGCTTTTATCAATGGCTTGCCACCATAATCAACTCAGACCATCTCTATTGGTTATAGGCCTTCCCACAAGGCAACTATCAATCTTGGTGCAGCCTCTCTTTGCTGGGTCTAGGGACCAGCAGGAGAGTCCTTCTTCTATCTACTCATCTGAGGTCTGGATGCCAGGGGTGCCACTTTAATGCCCAGTTTGTTCCCTAAGGAGGTGTGGCGACTACTAGCCAATGAACTGCCAGACTCCCTCCCACATACTGATGACTTTCTGTAAAGTATGGCATCTAGTTGTCCCAGAATGCACTATTCTGCCCATTCCCAACATGGTAGAACCCTTCTCTTGGTTTATTGAACTCCCTAGCCCTTTCCAGAAGTGTGCTTACCTGGGGGTTACATGCTATAACAGAAAAAACAGTTTGACAACAGCTTCCCCTCTACGTCCTCAACACCAAGTCTACAAGAAAAAAAAGAGCAGCCCCTCGTGTGGGTTCACCATTTACCATTGAAAGGCTGCTTCCCCTTTGAAGCTCGTCTTTTGGGCTCTCACAATGTTTGGCCTTTCTGCCAGGGTGAGATGGCACCTCTTCCAATGGCAGGCCTTTAGTGTTCCTTCCTGAGATTCGTTCAGACCTTCCGCCCAAGCGGGCAGAAGGCTGTCCTGTGACTAGCAACTGCAAGTGATCACTAGAAACTTTGGGCAACAGAGTGGCAACTGAGTAAAGTGGAAAAGTTACATTAAATTCAACTTGGACATGAATTACTCATATTTAATGCAAGGATTCTTTTGATACCTTGAAGTATTATATTTAGATGTCCTATTCAGAAATTAGAACTGCTGAGTTGTCAGCACATAACCCTGTATTCACCAATGGGGCTAATATCCTTTCCACAGTAAAAACAACAATTCTGTTTTTTACTGTCAGGGCATGTTAAGAACTAGGGGCTTATTTACAAGCCCCCTGAGGCGCCACTTTTTCCCATAGTAAAAGTGACGCCCAGCTGCACAAGGCGCTTGTAAATAAGCCCCTACATGTCCAAGTTTTTAATATAATACACAATGCCATTAGGGCTCAGTAGTTCTGTGTATATATCACTGAAAAAAGCAAAGGTTACAAGGATGTTATGGTAAGGCTCAGGTTTCACTCATACACAACCAGTGAAATTCAGCAGTTATAGTTAGATGGGCTAAATATAAGTTGCAGCCCCCCAAAGCACTGCTTATGACCTCACATATTACATCACTTATGGCATGGTCAGTCATATCACTAATGACATCACTAATGTCATCTCAAATAACATCACTGTTGACATCACTGATCTCATCAACTAGGGACTTTGAGTGTTTTTAAAATGTTTATGAGTGTTAAATATATACACCAAGGTGTATTGGTGAATCAGTGGGTGTATGAGTGCCTGTATGGATGATTCGGTGGGTGCATGACTGACTGTATAAATGAGTGATAAGTTGTCTCAGTGAATATATGGGCGAGTGACTGGTTGTGTGAATGTTTGTACCAGTCTGTCAGTTTGTGTCTAAGTGGATGCATGGGTGTGTGAGTGGGTATGTTAGTGGCTGTATGGGTGATTGACCGGTTTTCTGAGTACTTGGATGGGTATCTGAGTGCATGTGTGGGTGTGTGAGGGTGTGTGTGACTGCCTGTATGGATGAGTGAGTGGGTGATGCAGTGACTATATGGGTTAGTATGTGTGTGTTTGAGGGGATGTATGGGTGAGTGACATTGTGTATTTCTGTGTGGGTGAGTGGATGTCAGTGGTATATGGGTGAGTACCTGGGTATGTGAAAGGCAGCATAGGTGAGGGATAAGGTATATGAGTGACTGTATGGGTGAGTGAGTGAATGTGAGAATGGTTGTATGGGTGAATGTTTGGTTGTGCCAGTGATTGTATAGGTGAGTGAGTACATGTTAGTATCTGTATGAGTAAGTGGGGGTGTAATTGTATGGGTGAGTGAGTTGGTGTGTGAGTAGCTGTATGGGTGACTGACTCAGTGTAAGAGTGGCTGTATGGGTATATGAGTGGGTATGTCTGTGGCTGTATTAGTGAGTGAGTGGGTGTATGAGTGGCTGCATGCGTGAGTGTGTGGATGTGTGTGTAGAGCTGTGAATCACTGACTGGGCATGTAAGTACTGGTATGGGTCTGTGAATGGGTTTGTGAATAGTTGTGTGGGAGTGAGTGTGTGAAAGGTTCTATTGGTATGTGAGTGGGTGCGTTAGTGATTTTGTGGATGATGTCTTCAGTGATATTATGAGTGATGTAATTTGAGATGTCATGAGTGATGTCTCTGACCATGTCATGAGTGATGTAATATGTGAGGTCATAAGCAGTGCATTGTGGGGTCACGAGTTACTGCTGAATTTCACTGGTTTTGTACGATTGAAACCTGAGCCTTACTATAACGTCCCTGTAACCTTTGTTTTTTTCAGTGAATTTCGAAGTTTTTTTATTCCATTCCCTAACAATAATGTTCCCTTAACCTTTGTTTTTTTCAGTGAATTTCTAAGGTCTAAGGCACTAGTGGTTGGGAATGAAGTTCTCTTGAATACTAATTCCTAGCATTAATGTCCCTGTAACCTTTGTTTTCTTCAGTGAATTTCTATGGTTTTTTAAGTAGTAATGGTGTTTGCAGAGTGGTGGAGAAAGGGGGCGTGGCTTCTGACCAGCTCTCATGAATTTCGCTGTGTAGGACTTACCGAAAGTAGCAGGAGGGCTACGTGGCCTCAAGGTCCTTTAGCATTCAAGAGGACTTTATTCCACAACCAGTAGTGCACAATTTGTGTTTGCAGAGTGGTGGAGAAAGGGGATGTGGCCTGTTAGCAATCCTGTGGGTAGGACTTACTATAAGTATTAGGAGGTGTTGTTCACCCCCAAGCACCCTCAGCACCCAAGGGGACTTAACGCCCCAACTAGTAGTGTGCCAGGAGGCGTGTTTGCAGGGTGGTACAGAAAGGGTGCTGGCCACAAAGGCCTCTCAACAATCCTGCCGTGTGGGACTTACTGAAGATAACAGGAGGAGTAGTGCAACTCCTCCTTTTACCTTCAGTGATTCCCACAAAGCACGATTGCTTATAGGTCTTCGGAGGCCATGCCACTTTTCTCCACCACTTTGCAAACACACCTCCTGGCACACTGATGTTTTGGGGATGAAGTCTCCTTGGATCCAGAGCCAAAAGGGTAGGGAAACAGATGAAAAGTCCTCTCACAGCGGGCGGAAGCATTTTACATGTTTCTGCCCACTGGGAGTGGACTTAATGTTTGCTTTAAAATAGCTCCCGACAAGCAAACGCAAACATGCTATGTCCTGAGGGCGGTCACCTTGGAACATAGCAGAAACCTGGCCTTGGGGGATGGGTACCCAGGGCCATTAATGGCCTCGGAAGAGGGATAGCGCGGCCTCCTCCCTTTCCTATCCTATCAATGGCCGGGCCCGTGGGTATGTGGTCCTCGATGCTACACGCTACCTGCAAAGGGGGGGCCATGAGTTCGAGTCCCACGATTGCTGCCAACACTTAGTGGTTGAAATGTTGAAAGCCAGTCAGATCTCAGCAGTTGGATGTGTGAAGGATTCACATCCCTAGATATACGCATTTCTTTTTTCTTTATTAACTCCAAAACTACTGAACAAATTTACACCAAATCACAAAAGGATGCTTTCTGGACCAAGAGCTAGCTTTCTAATAAATTTAGTGTAATTCCGTCCAGAAGTTCGGGCTGTAGTTATGTATAAAATCCCTATGGGGAAAATGCGTTTTGAGTCTTCAAGTGTACCTGAACATCAAAAAGCAAAAGAAGTGATGCTAGGACAACTGTCTTCCAAAACAAACAAATGTTTTTATTGTCCCATAACTGAGGGAAGGGTAGCAAAAAAGGTTTGAGGGGTGTGTATTAGGTTACATGAGTGGTGGTTTGGGTCTTAGGAGGGATGTTTTTTCTTGGGAGTGGTAGGGTCTATTTTGGTGAGGTGGCTTTTTTCTTATAAATGTGGTGGGTTCGGAATTAAGGTGGTAGCTTTTTCTTGGGAATGGGCTCGGTGATTTAGGAGGGATTGCTTTTTTCTTGGTAGTGGTGGGGTCTAATTTAAGTGAGGTGGATTTTTTTCTTGGGAGTGGTATGGTTTGATTTAGGTGGGGTGGCTTTTTTCGTGGGAGTGGTGGTTTGGGAAGTGGAAGGGATTGGTTGGGGTGTGGGAGTCTGCCCCTTGGTTTTGCGAGGGAGGGTTTTGTGGCATGAGGACAAGGGCAAACAAGTATGCTAGATAGGTACTGGGTTTAGGATAGTCGTAAGTGTATTGGGCTTGGGAGGTAGAGGGAGTGGCTGTGACGTTTGTGGGTGGTAGAGTTCTTGGTGCATGTGTGTGATGTGTGGGTGTGTGTGAGTGTATCTTCTTGTCTGGAGTGTGAGGGGGATGGGCAGAGTATGGTAGGTGCTGTGGATGGCTCTGTGTGCGCCGGTGTGCTGTCTGGGGAAATGCTGGGTGTGACGGAGGGCTCTGTGTGTATGGGTGGGCTGTTAGGGGCAATGCTGGGTGAGGTGGATGGCTCTCTTGGCGCGGGTGGGCTGTCTGCGAGATTGCTGGGGGTGGTGAGTGTGTGATGTGTGGATGCGTGCATGTGTCCCTAGCGGCATTTATTTTTGTGGCTCATGCTTGTGTTCTGTTGGTGTGGATGCATGCAAATGTGTGAATGTGCTTGGTATCGGAAGCAAACTAAGACATATGGATGGGGATGGGGCAGAGGAAGGATGGGGTGCAGAAGACTGGGGCGGGTGGTAGACTGCCTTGAGGGAGGAGGCCAGTGCCTGAAAGGATCTCTGCAGAGCAAACTGAACTGCATGAATGCCTTCCAGGTAGGCCACCATTTTCTGGAGATGGATGCCTAGCCCCTGGATGGCACTCAGCCATGCCGTCTGGCCTACAGAAATGGCCCTTAGGAGGTCATTCAGGTCTCCGCTGGTTGTGACCGAGACGGAGGAGCCTGAGGAAAAAGAGATTGCTACCTTATGAGTAAGTCTCCCTGTATTCCGTTTAAAAAAAATAATTATTGAGCAGAGCATAAGGGCAATACATACTTTGTAATATCATTGATCACCAAGGATTAAAACCAGTATCTTACAGTAAAGAATTCATAAACGTTTTTCAAATGGAAGCAATATGAATTAAATAACAACACCAAAATGTCAAAAGGTTAAAAAAGGCAACAGGAGTCTGACTAGGGCTACAATATTTAAAAACCGTGAAATTACTGCTTGAGTTTCTAAAGTGCTAGAGTGCTGAATAGTATACTAAAGTGCCACATGGTAGATTTACTGACATTGTTCAAAGTTCCTGACGTTTACCTATAATTATTATAGAGATCGAAATGATTAAACTCGAATCTCTTATACTCTTGAATATTGAGCACTAATGAGAAGAAATATCCATATCAACCCCGAATTAGGTAATGTAAACATTATATCAATAAAAAGAACTGTAATATTACAGTGCAGTCAGGCCTTTCCTTAAATATGTGTCAGAACAACGTGCAATGTGCTACAGTACTCGCTAACACTTCAATGCATATATCTCCAAAAATTTCTATTTGTATCATAGTTTCACAATATTCAAACAACTTCCAAACAGTTGTAAAATTTTTTGTTGCGCCAACCCTCTGTATTCCGTTTTTACAGCTTTTTACAATTCAATACAGACAGAAAAACATTTTTTTGCTGGCTGTATTTATTTTTAAATGTGGATAAAAATGGAATTGAATGCCAGGCCCAAAGCTGTGGGGATTGACAGGCAAGAGATTAAACAAATAAATGAATTTTAGTAAAAAGCCTTAAACAGCAGTAGATTTGCACAATCTTGATACTAAAATCTACATGTTTTCTTATAATTGCATAGTTAATCATCTGAATATGCATATATCGTTGAAACCTGTACATTAACTGGTTAAATAAAGGCAGAATTTACACATTTCAGCTTAATTTTTTCACAAAACGTAAAATAAATGTGGTTAAATACAGATAAAATGAGCAAAAAATAAATATGGATCAATGCAGACGGAAATGACAAAAATATAACTACCATAAAACTAGGAGCCCTACTCATGAAGGGAGGGTGGCCGGTCAACTGGGTAGGGAGGAGCAGGACGGGTGGAGAGTGACTGTGCGGTGGTGGACAAGGTATATGGTTTTACTGGTCCTGCTGGGTCTGCCACCACTAGGGAGAGTCAACTGGAGGAAGACTCAAATGAAAATGATGTAGTCAACCTTGCATCCTCCGTGGCACCACACTCACCCCCTGGGCCACTGGCTTTATCAATCTCTGAGGTATCTTGACTAGAAGTACTGTGACCAGCTGCTTCCCCACTGATGTTGATCATGTCTCCTTCACCTGCCTGGGATGCTGCTGAAATGCAAAATAAAATAGGTTTATAGCATGTGCCAGGACACACCTAACTAACAGCTTTGATCACACAAATGTTATCAAGCATACAGAAGACTCAACCTAGAAGTTCCTGTATGTTTATGGACTAATGATCATGAAAACATGCTTGCATGCAAGCCCAAATCTCAACACTTCCTCACAATGAAGTCATACCCTCAGACATTTCCAAATGCATGACTGAAGTTGTAGGATATCCATCTTCATACCTTAACAGCTTGTACATTTTTGGTCTTCTTTTATAAAATAGTAACCTGCTTGCTTCAAATAGGTCCTCAAAAATCAAACTTAGTAATACAGATTCCACACAAGGCTCTGCAACAAGAAAATAGTCATATACCTAATAAGACATATTCATGGAATGATAGACAAGTCATACTGACATGTTCATGCAATATGTACAGTGGTATAGTTGCTAATACATATTGGCCTACACACACATTTGAGATGGAATCAACCATGAACACATGGAGATATTTAGGTTATGTATGCAACTGTAGCTCACAATACTATATAACCGGAAACCATGCTCATGACAACATGTACAGTCCAATACCTACTGCACCAGTGATGCCCGTTATACTGATTCAATTTATATTCCCCAATTACCAAGGGGAAGTACTCTGTGTCTGCATCAAAAGTGCACTATATGCTATTTCATATGTCAGAGGGCCAACAACAAATGAGTCATTGTACAGAGTATGCATCATCCCTGATACAATGGACTCTACCATCCTTATTGGAAGAAGTGTCATCTACTACTCCACAGGTCATGATATGATTTATCACTACACTCAGTCATGTTTCTGCATACAACTGCATATTGCTAGTGGGCTGGACTCTGCTATGTTCCTGGTCATAAAGACAATAGGCACAGAACATCAGCATGCACCTACTACCAGACCTATACAGCCAGAATTGTTGTATGGGTGTCGCACATGGGCAACCCTCAATATCAACGGGCAAGTGCCTGCTTGTAACACACAAAATCCCAATGTGACATTTAGGGTTCTGGCTACCACTCACCCCCAATTAGCTGCTGTTGGGCCCTCATATATACCATTTCTGCTCCAAAATAAGAAACAGTAAGGAAAGATTTGGATTTTAGAGGGATTAGATTTATTAGTCACAATCCTAAATAAGCGAAGGTAGGGAAAGTGTTTGGATTTTGGATTAGTCAGATTTGCATTTCCCACTCCAACCTCAGCAACAGTAGGAAAAGTGTTGGAATTATAAGTGGACAGATTTAGTACTCCCTCTCCAACCCGAGTAAAAGTAGGGAAAATATTGGACTTTGGAATGGTCAGATTTATTATTCCCATTCCACCCTGAGCAACAGTAGGAAAAGTGTTGGACTTTGAAGGGTCAGTTTAAGTATTCTCACGCAAACCAGACCAACGGTAGGGAAAGTATTGGACTTTGGAGAGGGTAGATTTCCTATCCCCGCTCCAACTTGAGCAAATGTAGGGAATGTGGTGGAATTTGGAGTTAGATTTACTAGTCCCACTCCAACCTGAGCATAAGTAGGGAAAGTGTCGGAATTTAGAAAGCTTGGATTTAATTTTCCCTGACCTAAATTAATGCGAACTAAAGTAAATATATTTCCATAAGCAAATATAAAAATATTTTCAACATAAAGTGATTTATGTAATTAATTAGAATCTAAAAACACACCATTAACAAATGTAATCCTAAATGGTATTTTATTAAAAAATCCATACCAGTTAAAAATTTCAAAAATGTATCTAAACATCTAAAAATACATTACCATACTATCACCCTAAAATTCAAACACCCACAAAACAAATTAAAGAAATTACTGAAAAATAAAAATATAAATTATTTAAAAAAATAATAATGCTATCAAATGTATTATTGTACAAAAAGTCTAAAAACGAGTAGTGATGGACAGACCTTGCATTTACATAGAAACTCTGTGAGATTCCACAGAGTTATGCCAACAGATGGAAAATATGCAGCTCGGGCAGCAATTTAGGGCCGGTAGCGCGAGCAATGCTGAAAAATAAGTGTGCTTTGTGCAAAAGCACATGGCATTCTAGTTGATTTTGCTGCTGCTCGTGTAGAAAATGTACTTGAGCTGCAGTACATCTACTTGAGAGGCAGTCTTTTGACCGTGACCACTGAAGATCGCCCGCGACCACCTGCATTAGAAAATCGTGTATGGGGACGCCAAATCTCGCTCGCATTCGCCAGCTCCCATTTTCTGATGATGCATGGGAACAAAAGTCTGCCATATGGCAATTGGTGGACGTTAGCCAGAACTCTGCATTTAGGAGTATCACAGAGTGACCAAAATTCCTGCCAAATTCTGCCAATTGCCACTTGATGAAACATTCCACCAACCGCTAAAAGAAACCTAAAGCATAAAATAAAGAATTATTACACAAAACATTTAAAACAATTACATATTTAAACAATCAATTAATAAATAAATAAATAATGATTGTCATATTTTAGCAATATCTATTAAGTAAACATAACAATATAATCAGAAAAAAACCGAGAGCTCCTGCTTGATTATGAGTTGAACTCGTGCAGGCGTACGGTCCTTTTGCCGTTTCCACGGAAGTGGCCTGAAAAAGGGCACTGCAATGGGAAAGCCAAAAATGTTCCATCGGGACATCGACTGTGAAGTTCATGCCGTACTCGATCTAGGGGTGCAAGCAGGGCCGGACTGGCCGTAGCGGGCACCAGGCTTTTTCCCGGTGAGGCGGAAGGGTGGAGGCCGGGCTTTGTTATTGGGGTGCGGTTTTGTAGCAGTGCTGCAGTATCAGTCCCCTGTAACAAAAGGGGCAGCAGTGCTTGACACTAGCACCCCCCAGCCCCCACCCAACGGCATGCAGCGTGGGATTGCCAGGGCTAGTTTCTCTTCCCATCCTGCTATGGGTGCAAGCAGACAGGGGGCACATGTAGTGCCCCCCTGAATGCATCCCCATGGCGGTAGGGGGCCCCTTTGTTTCCCCTTCGCCAGCAGGACCACCACTGATGAGCCATCACAAGTCTGGCAGTCCAAGACCGCCAGACTCGTAATCGGGTCCAATATTCTTACTTTCCATATTCTTTCCCACGATATTTATGACGCAATATTTGTGCCTCACAATATTTTAAATGATATTTTAGCGGAATACTGGTAAATGTGCACACCCCACTTTTTTTCCAATTCTAAGTTCTTCTTGACCAAGGAAGGTAGTGCTCCACAGAGTGCTCAAAGGGCTGCTTTGAAATTAGGGTTGGTGTCTGCCTGACAGCCCTTCTTTCTGAGGTGAGGTGATATCACCTGAAGTTTTCACTTTCTGCAGAAAGTGATGACCAGCTGCCTGAAGAGACTAGAAGACTGACTGCCTGCTGAGAATGGAAAAGAGTATGCCTGAAGGAAGAGAGACTGTCTAGGAGGGGAGATCAAGCATGTGGACCATCTACAGAAAGCAAACAAAGACAGAGGAACAGAAGTGAAAAGAGATCCCCCATCACCGGTCTCTCTGCACAGTACCCCAGTGAACTTTATCACAATTGCACAAGAGTGAAGATTACTGTCTCACGCAGTAGTTCACTGGCACCATTGCAAATATGGATGACTTCTTACCATGGATTTTTGGTCAAGTGTCTGATTTGTAAGCAATTTATCAAAGAGACTGTGCTAAACTTCCATGCTAAAAAATAACATCTTTATTTATGAGTTTCCATAGTCAGATGATCCCATACATTTCCCCAGTTTCACAAACCAGGCTCCAGCACTAGAAAATGGTAATTACAATTTTCATTTTAATGGGTGGAGACAAGGAAGCTCTAGTCCAAGTCAGGATCTATTCCAGGATCTTCTCCCATCCTTCTGTTGGTGGGGTTTAAAAATCTATTCTAAACATAGTGGGGCATATTATCAACAAATAGCGATATTTATCGCTAAGTAGGCTTAGCGGCAATTTTTTTATCGTCGCGCATCACCAGATTTTATAGCTGAGATAACGTGCTATTCGCAACGTTTATCTCAAAAGCAATAAAATTCCCGGCGACAGCGGCAAAATCCGTGAATATCGCTGAGAATACAGCGATATTCACGCATTATCGCTAACAGGGTCTTAGCCATTATATCCACCTCCCATTGGATATAATGGCTAAGAACTGGTCTGAGCAGGGGTTGGTTTTTGGAGATATTCGTGCTTAGCGTGAATATTTCCATCGCTACGCCCGTGTTGGTAATAGGCGATAGCGATGTTAGCGACTGCTTTCAGTCGCTAACAGGTTAGGTACGCCCACTTTGCATGTCATTAGCGATAAATATCGCTGACATGCAAAGCGGGCCCCAAACCGCTCTCTATCGCCTACAAGCTGTCGCTAACTGCTGTTAGCGACAGCTTGCTAATAGGGCGATAGAATTATCGCCGCTTAGCAGCCAAAAACGGCCACTACAGCGGCGATAATTTCCTATCGCCCCCCTTGATCATATACCCCAGTGTTCCACTCTCCAAATCAGTACTGACTTCACCAGAGGCCAGGATAGAAACAGTGAGCCTGATCCAAAACTAGATAATAAATCATGGTGTTCTTTGTGACAAAGCCAAGTGCTGCAACACAGACTACCAAACATGCCCTGTCTGTGTCTATTTCTCCTGACTTAATGTAAGACGCGGCATGATGCTGAACTACAACTTTACCCTACTTGATTTTTCCCACCTGTCTTCAGAGGTTTACATGAGGCCATTATGTGTGCCAGATGTACTGCAGACAGGGCCGTACTGGGAACACAAACCAGCCCTGGCAATTGAGTCGGACCGGCTGGGGTGAGGGTGAGGGAGGTGCGCATGTGGGAAACACTGCAGCTGCTTTTGTTGCAGCTTGCCGGTATTAAAACCGGCCTCTGGCAACAAAACAGGCCCCCAGGGGTCCAAATAGGCCACCACTCTGGCGGCCCACCAGGGAAACACGTCCGGCCCTGATTGCATGGTAGACCATATTCTGGGAGCCTTTACAAAAAAGCACTGATAACTAAATCTCCGACATTCCGCCATGCATCTAGATTCTGATCGACAAATATGCAGTGGGGCACTTTGGTATTACCAAAGGGGCTGTAAAAGCTTGTAATTCCTATCACACCAGTGCTAAATGGGTGCTGGTGCAATCTCAAAGGAGCTTTCCCTCCTTTGAATGGGAGTGTGGCCCCTTCCAAATGGAGTAACCTTTGCCTTTGCACCCAAGCCACATTGCAGATGAGGACACCAGGGCAAAGAGAGCATTGAGGGGTTCACTGACTCTGCACCACCGTGCATATTCAGTGCCACCCTATGGCATGCCTTTGCGGGGGGAAGGGAGTACCAGGATCATCCCCTTCCAGGAATGCCCCAATAGGCGAGGGCAGGCTCTCACAGCACTTGCATACAGGCGAATCTCTGCCTTCCCTTGAAAATTAGGCCTGTTGTCACCTGCACAATAAAACATGGGCTAGTGAATTGAAACAGTTCACCTTTTACTAATGTGCTATTCCCATTGCAGGAAGGGGTTTACGCCTGCACTGGGAATAGCCAATTTGCTGTGATATGTTGAACTGTCCCAGTCTGGACCCAATGCAAAGACTTAAGTGTGCACTGCAGTGAAAATGGGACAGTGCATCCTATCTATAATGCAGCCTCTAGTGCTGAAATAATTATTTCTTCTTAATGGATCAGCCTAGTTTTTGTGCTGCACCTGGATGCAGGTCCACGCTGGTAGGGTATGATGAACAATCAACTGTGCACACAACAGGTCTTTCTGTTTGAACCAAATGTATGAAAATGGTAATAGCCTTCAAATAACGCAAGACTAGAACAGATATTAAATAGCAATCCAGGAGTCTAGTGTCGGATTCCACTCCTCATCTGCATGCACATGGTCAGGGACAGCAGATATCTCAAGTTTCCCTGTGTCAGCATCCCTTGCTTTTAGCACTGCAGGGCCTTGCGTGCTGGTACTAATAGCTCTGATTTTCAGGTTGAAAACGCTGCACTGCATGACAAATAGATGTGAGTATAAAACACAATGGATGAACAAAACAGAAAAACCCAACTTCCTCAATCTGTGCTGCTTCCAGCCACATGAACCACAGTACATAATATACCTCCCTCACCACTTCCAAACCATGTATGTCACTGGCTCTCCTTTCACCCTGCCTAAGAATGGTCAAATTAGTTTCTGAATTGTAGGCTAAATCACAAGTACTGGCCATCATTTTGGGGCATATTTATTAAAGCATTGCGTCGCCCTTGTGTCATGCAAAGGGGGCGCAAGAGAGACACAACTCTTAACCCCTTCCGCGCTGATGACGGAACCGCTCCGTCATCAGCCGCGGTAGCGTTGTGCTGATGACGGAGCGGTTCCGTCATGGCCCGCTCGACGCGCCTGCGCGGCGCGTTCTATTGAGCGGGCGGGGCCATGACGGAACTGCTCCGTCATGAACACAGCTCAACCGAGGCTGGTGACGGAGTGGTTCCGTCACCAGCATGGGCACGCCGCAGGGCCCGCCCGCCCCCTTAGCGCTGCGGCGGAATAGCTGCCGCAGCGAAGGTGTTAAGTTAGATTCAAGTCAACATTAATCTAGAGCAACGCAATGCAGTACAAATCGATGTGCTGTGTTACCTTGCCCAGGGAGGCATTCCATGGGTGGAGCGTGGGTGTTCCCAAGCACCCACACATGGTTTTTGGCGCATTTCCAGATCTACCATTACTGGTACATTTGGGAATGCCTCAAAAATGCTACGCCTGCCCAGGTGACTTAGAAAGAGGAAAATGCCTCAGAGGATTACTTCTGTGCAGGAAGGTGTCCCTTCCTGCACAAAAAAACAATACTGCTTACAATGCCGGCACCGTGGCTCAAGGGTGCTTGCATTGGCAATAGGCAGCACATTATGCGCCAGCACAGGTAAAAGACAAAAATGCACCAATGTTATGTTTAAAACAGTGCATTCCTGAACTTCCCATACAGCACAGCACAGTGCAGCAAGATGACTTGCTGTGCTGTGTGATCATTTCATAAATGTGCCCCTAAGTGTGCAATGATTGATTCTTTTTGCATGGAAGACGAGTGGCATGTGCCCTGCCTTTTTCCTGCTTTTAGGCCCCCTAAATGTATACATTTGTTTCTGTTCTTATTATCTTTCACATACGTTGTGAAATACAGATTTTTTTTATCACTTCATGAATGTTTTCCTACAGGTTCAAAGTGGATCAATGAGTTCATATTCATACATTCATATATGATGATCCTTTGAAAGACATTCAGTAGTCTTTGGAAAATGTGCAAGAGAATTCAGACGTTTTTGTTCTCACCTTATATCATCAATCACAAAGCTTGTTTTTCTCATATTAATGTAGAGAAATGGTATGGATGGTCTTAGCGACAACTGCTCAAGGTGAGTGGAGTTTCAGGCTTTTCAGAAGGAGAGAGAGCACATCTATCCTATTACAGTCTGCATCACGGCAACGCATTAGGCACAATGGTGCTTGCTGGCACTAGTTATCTGCTTCTCTAAAGAACAGCAGCACAACATAAATGAAGATGGCCTTGCTTTTCTGAGCTGGAAAAACACGGAATTTTGAGCGGCTGTGTGTGTTGTGGGCCATTTAGGAAGCTTCTGTTCTGGGCGGGTTTTAGTGTTAATGTAGACATTAGCTAGGACCACAAAAGAAGTCATTCTTATATATATTTCCACCAAAGTAGGGGGCATGGCCAAGCTGGTGGCTGCATCAGACATGTCCTTGTGTGCTCCTGCCTAGGCCCTGTAATAATCATGAGAAATCCTCCTCGACCTCCGAGCTGAGGCTTGTCCAGGGGGACGTGCCCTCCGGCGCTCGATGGAACCAGAGCAGCACCCAATTACATTGTGGACCACAAGAACTTACTAACCAGGCTGCAGCTCTGAGCAGGCCAAGACCAGAGTGGATGATGGCTGCCGGAAGCACTAAATGAATGAATGACCCGTCTTGTATAGCGCGCAGCTACTCCATCCGGAGTGTCTCAGCACTGGCAAGGTAGCAAGTGAGTACCCTATGCGGCTTAGTTTTTAAATAACCAAGTTTACAGCTGTTTTTTGAAGTGGGAAGGCTCTGTTAAAGATCTCAGAGCTGCCTGAAGTTTATTCCAGAGTTGGGCTCCCCAAAATCTGAAAGATCTGCCACCTCTGTGTGCCAGACGAGCTTTGGGGATGCAAGCCAGGTCGGCATTGGACGATCTAAGTGTCCTCGTGGGTACATAATGGCTGACTCATTTTCTAAGATAGGCGGCACCTGTTCCATGGAAGGCTTTAAAAAAACAAACAAAGCCTTGCATTTTATTCTTTCCCTAACTGGGAGCCAATGTAAGGACTTCAGATGGGGGGTCATGTGTGATCTGTGTTTAAGTTTAAGAATTGCTCTTGCTGCTGCATTTTGCACTACCTGGAGACACTGTATCAGGAAGTACGGCAAATCCTGATAGAGTGCATTAGCATAGTCCAGTCTGGACATAATCAGAGCCAGACCACTGTCCTTCTGGCATCCAGGGGGAGAAGTGGTAGAAATGTTTTAAGCATCCGTAGTACTCCAAAACAGGTTCCTACTATGGCTTGAACTTGGGTCCGCATCGAGAGCTCGTTGTCCAAGTAGATGCCTAGGTTTTTCACTATTGATTGGGCAGTGCTGGGAGAGGGGAGATCTGATGGCCACTACTAAACCCAATTGTTCTCCATTGGTTGGCCGAAGAAAGTGATCTTGGTTTTGTTGGCATTGCACTTAAGCTGATTCTGCTTTAGCTATTTAAAAACATTGGTGAGGGAGGGGAGGAGCTTCGCGCGCATCCGTGATGGCCGCGTGAGCACAGGGCTCCCGAGACCCTCGCCGCCTCCCGCATATATCCTGGATATTATCCTGATTTGAAGGAAGATCATTGAGGACACAGCTCGGCTGATGTACTAGCTGCTTTCAGAGACGAAATCGGACTTCAGGTTCTCGAGTAACGCCATCCTGTATTTTGTGGCCTTCTCCGTAGAGCCGCCTGGGTCTTGAGTTGTGGCTATACCCAGACAGTAATTCAACAACAACGGCTAATGGGGTTGAGCCCGCAGCCCCACTCCACTTTCGGTTTCGTTTCTCCTGCCTATCGTATCCCCTCATCGGGGTGAGTGCTGATCGCGACTGGCTCCCATGCCAGTTCATTGGGCTTGGGACTAGCGAAAGCGCGGCTGTGGACTCATATTGACTCGTCTCTGCATTTGGTGTTCTTGTGGGTGAACTCTACGGAGCCATTTGGACCAGGTCTTAAGCTTCCCTTCGGGGCACTCGGCTCGCTATGACGGGCAAGCCTGAGGGTGACAAACGGAAAGTCAAGTCCACCTTTCGAGGAGGCTCAGCCCAGACGAATGTCATGGACCGCTACACACTTCCTACGGGATCCCCCGGTGGCGCACCTAAGATCCGTGATGAGACGATTGACGACCCTGCTATGTCGGCGGACTTAACGCTACAGGACGTAATGGGCGCCATTGCTGGCATCAAGACTTCGATCGGCCAACAGTATGAAGCCCTGGCCCTGAAACTGGATACGGTGGCTATTGATGTCAATCTACTTAGAACAGATATGGCTAAGACAAATGAGAAGGGTAAGTCTCTCGATCTGAAGACATCCAGCCTCACGACGGATATGTCTGACTTGCAAACAGAAGTACGCAACCTGAGAACTGCCAATGACTTCTTTGCTCGTTGCTTGGAGGATTTTGAGGGTCGTGCACGACGCAACAACGTGCGTATTATTGGGGTCCCGGAGAACTCTAGTTCACTCTCCACTGATCTTCATGTCGAGGACCTTATCCTCAATCATCTCACACCCAAGTGCCTGAGCAAATTCTTTGCGGTTGAACGCGCACATAGGGTACATAGGGGGACAGGCAAAGCCGGGATTCCCCCCGTCCGATCATCGCTAGAATCTTTAACTTCAGGGACCGAGACGCCATCTTTCAGGCTGCACGGACAAGTGGTCCTACGCAGTTCGAGAATACCGCGGTGAACTTTTATCCGGACTTTTCTCAGTCTGTTCAGAAGCAACGAATGGGATTTCAAGGGTTGAAACGGCGACTCAGAGACATGGAGTTGAAATATGCGATGTTGTTCCCGGCCCGGCAGCGTGTGGAATATGACGATCGGACATTCTTTTTTGCCCGGCCTGAAGAAGCGAGTGATTGGTTGGACACGCTGCCTGCTCGTCGTGCTGGCCGAGACCAAACTGGTGGCGCTGAGGGGGGCCTAATGGACCAAGAATGACAATGCTGCCTGAGTCCTGAACACTATCCACCATGGACAGCTGCGGCTCACTGACTTCTTTGATCGTTCTATGTGTATCCTTGGGGGCGACGGGGACAGAGGGACCCTTTCCTCCTCTGGGGTTTCTTTGTATAGATTAGTTGTTTTTTGCTAGGGCGACAGGCACACTGCAAATTGGGGTGGCTTCCGAGTTTGTGCAGGGGTGCAGGGTGGGGGGGGAGTTGTGTTGGGTATCACTGGGGGGAGGAGGGGAAGTGTGTGGGGATTGTTTCCCTTTTCCTTTTCTACAAGGCAACGAACTGTTACGACTTTGGACATTGGTGTGGTGCTCGTTCTGAGATGGGAGTTCATCGTGGGCTTGGATGGGTGGTAGGGGGTTGAAGCTACTGTGCTGGAATGTGAATGGTTTGGGAGATCGGTTAAAGAGGGGGGTGGTTATGCAGCTCTTGAGGCGCCTCTCGCCCGATGTTGTACTGCTACAAGAGACACATTTGAATGGGAATACTTGCCACGCTCTTAACAGGCGGGGTTATCGTCTTGTTGCTCATTCTGGATTTACTTCTAGTTCTAGAGGGGTGGGTATATTGCTTAAGACCTCCTTCCCCCTCGAGGTCGATGACGTGGTCCTTGACACTAGGGGTAGATATGTTGCACTTATAGGTAGAGGGGAGAACAGTTTCATTAGTATCGGTGTACGTTCCTCCTGGCTTACAATCCACAACATTTGCAGACTTGGGGCGGGTGGTTTTGGGTCTCCCGGAGGGTGTTCTGATACTAGGTGGTGATTTTAACTCAGTCGTCTCTGGCAGAGCGGATCGCCATCCACCCAGAGACCTTACAGCTGTGCAATCCTGGTTGGGTGAATTTTTGGAGACTTTGGGGCTTGTGGATTGTTGGCGGCTTATGCATCCAGAGCAGACGCAGTTCACTTTCCACTCGGGCGCACATGGTAGTCTTTCTAGATTAGATTATATCCTGGTGCCGGCGGCCCAGTCCTCTTCGATTGGGGAGATTAGGCACCTAGCTCGGGGTGTATCGGATCACTCCCCTCTCTGGTTTCATTTTAACCTGAACACGGGAGCTGAAGGGAGGGTGGCCCCGATTAACCCCTGGTATCTTCTTGACCCCAAAACCCGTACTGAATTGATTAAATCATTAGATTTGTATTTTGCTGAAAACGTGGGATCTGTGTCCTCGCCTGTTTCATTGTGGGAAGCCTTCAAGACTGTTATTAGGGGACAGGCATTGTCTTTGATTGGGTGTGCTAAGAAATGTAGGAACGAGACAGTTGTACGTCTCGAGACAGAAATTACTGAGTTAGAGAGTGCATTGGAGCGAAACGTTACTCGAGATGCATTGCATATCCTCAGTCTTAAGCAATTAGAATATAAACATTTAGTTACTGATGCGGCCAAGATGATGAGTAGGGAACTGCAGGGACGACTGTATGATGTGGGCGACAAGGCAGGAAAATTGATTGCCTGGTTAGACAGAAAGGAGAGAGCGAGCCGTGTGATTCCTGTGATTGAGAAATCGGATGGTGTGCGTGTAACAGACTCTGTTGACATTGTTGAATGTTTTGCTGATTATTTCCGGGAGGTTTATACCTCTGTATCCGACAGGCCCGAAGAGGATTCTCAGTTGTTACTTAGGGATATCGCATTGCCTTGTTTGTCGGAGTCTGATCGGAACTGTTTGGATGCCGCACCCTCGGTGGATGAGGTGGCTCTTGCGATGCGCTCCATTTGCTCCGGAAAGGCTTTGGGTCCCAATGGCCTTTCCATCGAACTGTATAAACTACATCCTGACACGCTATCAACATATCTCCGAGATATGTTTTTGGCTGCGCGAGAAACTGGCTCCCTCCCTCGAGATCAGCCTCTTGCGACCATTGTGGTGATCCACAAGGAAGGCAAGCCACGGGATCGTTGCGCATCTTACAGACCTATCTCGCTCCTGAATGCTGAGCCTAAGATTCTTGCCAAGTTACTCGCAAACCGCCTGATTATGGTGATCAGTGATCTGATTCATCCGGACCAGTCGGGCTTTATCCCACATCGTAACACAGCATTGAATTTGCGGCATTTGCATGGTGTTCTCGCGAGGGCAGCGTCATTGAGTGAACCGGCCATCTTGGCGTCCCTGGATGCCATGATGGCCTTCAACACAATCGAATGGCCGTATCTTTGGGCCACACTTGCCAAGTTCGGTTTTGGCGCTGGCTTTATTGGCTGGGTGAAACTCCTGTACGAGACGCCACTGGCGCAGGTAGTGGTGAATGGTCGGGTCTCCGTGCCCTTTGCTCTCAGGGTTGTCCTTTATCCCCGCTTCTCTTTGCTCTTGCGTTGGAGCCACTTGCTGCTTGGCTGCGGTGGGAACCCTCGATGAGGGGTATATATTGGACTCCGGACTTTGAAGATCGTGTTTCATTGTACGCAGATGATATTTTATTGTACCTCACGTCCCCCCAAAAATCTCTTAACGTGTTGTTCGACGTGCTTAACTCCTTCCGGAAGAACTCGGGCCTTGTTATCAACTGGTCAAAATCCCATATTTATGTGCTCGCAGGTGGTGTGCCCCTTCTGCCGCGGGGTTGTCCCATCCAGGTGTCGCAGTCTGGTTTTAAATACTTGGGTGTGTTTATCTCATTGGACTCTGCGGTCCGCTATGAACGTAATCTGCTCCCGCCACTCCAACGTTTGCGTTCGGATGTAGTGAGCTGGCGCAAATTACCGTTGTCTCCTCTGGGGCGTGCGGCCCTTTTTAAAATGATGTCCTTATCGCGGTTTCTATATGCACTCCGAATAGTTTTGATGTGATTCCGTCGAAGTACTTCCGAGAGGTAGAATCCTTACAGAGGCAATTGATATGGGGCGGACATTCGCGCATCGCTCTTCCAAAGTTAACGCTTCCCTGGTATGATGGCGGCATAGCACTTCCGGATATTAGACGGTATTATTGGGCTTCCCAACTTGCTGCCATCAACCATGGGATGTATGGTCCGGCGTTGAATCCAGCATTTGAAATGGATAGGTGGCTGCTACCGGGTGGTGACTATAACAGGGCGCTTTATTCGGGATCCTCCCGTCTGCAAATCTCAGGTCCTACCGCTATAGCCGTGCGAGTGTGGCATAGCGCGACTGCGGCTATGGGCTGGAGAGATAGATTAACCCGTGCAACTCCGCTTTATGCCTCCGCAAAATTGGGGTGTCTATGGAAGACGAAGGGGTTTGACAAATGGGATACGATCGATATTAGTAAAGTGCGTGATCTATGGGTTAAGGGCAGGGTGAAGACCTTTTCGGACTTACAAGTTGAATATCAGCTGAGTGATAGGGAATTCTTTCGTTATGTTCAAGTACGTCATGCCTTGAATTCAGTTTTTCCTGTGGGTAGTGACGTTCCGGAATCCTCCCCCCTCGAAGATCGTATATTGGATGGTCATGTGCCGGATAGCACCATTTCTTTGTTTTACAAAAAGATGATCAATGACCGGTCGAGCCTACTTGACCGCCTTAGGGACCCCTGGATTGCTGATGGTATTGAAGTAGACGACGAGGACTGGCAATCTGCGATCTCCTCTCCCAGGGAGGTTACGATTCCGGCCCGCCTCCGCCTGGTCCAACTCAAGATCCTCCATCGAATCTATGCCATATGGGCTATTCTGCGGATGGTTTATGTATGGTTTATGTTGGCGTGGTTGCGGTCTGCTTGGCACCTTTCTTCATATACTTTGGGAATGCCCTGAGGTGGTGCGTTTTTGGAACCGTATACATTTATTTATTTATTTATTTATTTTATTTATTTTTTACATTTATATGGCGCACAGCTACCCAAAAAGGGTTTCCCGGCGCCGATGACTCATCGATGGACAGTAGCAAGCGGTGAAGGGCACTCTACTTATTTCTGGAAGAGCCAGGTCTTTATGTTCTTTCTGAATTTGGCGTAGTTTTCTTCCTTGCGAATATGGGGAGGGAGTTTGTTCCACAGGGAAGGCCCTAGGACAGAGAAGGATCTACCTCCCATTCTTGTTAATTTGAATCTCGGGGTCGAGAAGTTTGCTGCGGTCTGAGAGCGTAGTTCTCTACCCGGGATGTAAGGAGTCGCTAGAGATTGTAGATACTTTGGTGCGGTACCGGATTTTATCCTAAACATGTAGCTCAGGGCTTTGAATCTAATGCGGTTTTCTACCCTGAGCAAATGTAGGTCAAGCAGATGTTTCGTTACACTGGCCGTTTTTGGAATTTGGCACAGTAGTCTTGCCGCCGAGTTTTGGACCAATTGTAAGTGTTTGATGACTTCTTGATTTGAGCCCAAATAGAGAATGTTGCCGTAGTCAAGCCGGGATGTAATGAGTGCGTTGACTACGGTCTTTTGCGTTACAAGGGGCAGCATCCATAGGATTTTTTTCAGCCATTTCAAGATGGTGAAACACAGGCCTGCCACTTTATTTGCTTGTTGTTTCATCGAGAGGGCATTGTCGATGATAACCCCCAGATTTCTTACATGGGTAGCAGGGGTGGGAATACTGCCAAGCTCAAAGGGCCAATGAGCGGTGGTCCATAGATCTTTATTTTTTCCCAGAACGAGGATTTCGGTTTTGTCACCGTTTAACTTCAGTTGGTTTTTGGACATCCAGCTGAAGATATTTTGGAGCCCTTGTTTGAGAATGGACGGGCCATGGGATTAGACTCTGACAGTGAGAAAATGATTTGAGAATCATCTGCGTAAGTCATGAGGGTAAGTCCCGACCTATCAGCTAAATCAGCCAAAGGTCTGAGGTAGAGATTAAAAAACAAAGGGCTCAAAATGGAGCCCTGTGGTACACCGTGTGGAGTTCTAATTGTGTCAGAACAGGCAATAGATGATGTAATCTGGGATGTTCTTTGGGACAAAAAAGACTCGATCCATTTAAGTGCTTTTCCTCGTATACCATTTCTCCCAAGTGTGGCCAGAAGATTGGTGTGGGAAATGGTGTCAAAAGCCGCACTCAAATCTAACAGAATGAGTGCGACTGTCTGACCATCGTCTAGGAGTTTTCTGATGGTTTCGGTCACTCCCAGAAGAGCTGTTTCAGTGGAGAAACCTGCTCTGAAACCAGACTGTGACGGGTGGAGGAGGGAATTTGCTTCAGTGAAAAGAGTGAGCGCGGAGTGGATGTGTCTTTCCAGTACTTTTGAAAAGAGCGGAAGAAGAGATATAGGACGATAATTTGCAGGGAGTTCGGGGTTGGCTGTAGGGTTTTTCAAGAACGGACAGACCATGGCGTGTTTCCAGAGTGATGGGACTGCGGAAAGCCGAAGTGAGGAGTTGAGAGTTTCAGCCATGATGGTCAGGGAGGGGTCGTCAATCTGTCTGAAGACGGTAGCTGGTAATGGGTCACATGGGGAGCCAGATTTGATTGTCTTAAGGGTGGATTTAAGTGATTCCAGGGTAATGGGAGGCCAGTGTTCAAGGATGTTAATGTCGTTTGACCACAGGGGTACTACCTCTCCAGGGTCAGGTGCAGGGGTGTTACTAGTGATATCTGAGATGATTTTTTCAATTTTGTCATTAAAGAAGGACGCGAGGTCTTGACATTTTTTCCTATCCAAAGGGCGAGCTGTGGCAGTTGTGTTTGCGCCTGCCAGGTCTTTGACTATGTTGAAAAGTGTTTTTGCCTTGTTTGGCGCCATGTCAATGGTATTAGCCACATAAAAGGCACGAGCTTTGGTGCAGGCAGAGTGGTATGCATTTCTGGCTTTGTGGTAGGTCACTTTACTTTCGTGGGTATAGTCCTTGCGCCATTTTCTTTCTAGAGATTTGCATTTAGATTTTTCGATCTTCAGGGTCTCAGTAAACCAAGGGGCTGGGGGGCGATGGGTGTTACTTTTTTGCCGGGATAGGGGGAAGCAGTCATCAACAGCATTTTCAAGCCATGCATGTGTGGCCATGGCAATACTCTCTATGTCCGAGCCAGGGGCTGGAGGGTTCATGGCTAGAGTTTTATTGAGTTTTTCAACATCAAGTAATTTCCAATTTCTCATGGAGGATATGGGCCAAGTGTTGTTTGATTTAGAAGGGGTTGGCAGTTTTAGACAAAATTGAATGGGTTGGTGGTCGGACCAACATGTGGGGGTCGTGTTTAGCCATTTCATTTCAGGAATGTTAGAGAAAATGGGATTTAGCAGGTGTCCTGCCCGATGGGTAGGGCCGGAGTTAAGTAGCATTAAGTTCATTGCAGCTAAATCATCTAGTAAGTTAGTGCTTGCCACATTAGTAGGGTCGTCGAAATGCATATTCAAGTCTCCTAAAAGAGAAAAGTTTTTAGAGGAGAGATGAAAGGGTGTAATGTAGTTAACCAAGTTCGCGGCCCAAATGTTGCCGTTCCCAGGAGGCCTGTATATTAGAATACCAGAGGCAGTAAAATTGGGGTTAAGAGTGATTTTAAAAAATGCTGCTTCACAGTCAGGGATGCTGACGGGTTCAAGAATGCACGTGAGTTCTCTATTATAAATAATAGCGATTCCCCCGCCCATTTGACCCTTGCGATCTCTTCTAACTATAGCATAGTTAGAGGGAAGAGCCATGGCTATATCAGGACCCGCGCTTTCGTGCAGCCAGGTTTCAGTTAAGAATAATGCGCTGGGGTTGTTGTCAAGTAGAAGATTAAAGATATCTAATTACATACATGATGTGATGAATGATGTAACGGGTATTGTGATGATGCCAGAAGCCCGACAATGTCTATTGAATGTATGGGGACCGAATGATTATGATGTGTCACAGCTTCGATGGGCGACTCTTGCCAATATAATAGCCAAACGAGATATTGCACAATTATGGGGGTCCCAGAGGCCCCCCACAGTGACTGCTTGGAAAGAGAATATGGACTGGTGCATGTTTCGAGAGAAAACGGTGTATGTGGCGAGAGGTAGACCCAGAAAATGGGGTAAAATTTGGAGCCAGTGGAACTCGTACCGGGGAGATATATGTACGCCCCCACTTACTGAGATCTCTAGTCTTCCCCAATCGCCCTGACCCGGCATTCCTGCTATGATGTGGTGTACCTTATTGTTGATATGCAATTCTCACCTCCGACCCCCTTACCTGTAAATGATATATTTTGTCTTATGCTATCGTGTATCTCCCGTCCTCCTCAGCACACGCCTAATGGTTGCACTAATTGTTATATTGCCTTGTTTGTTTTTTGATGTTTTATTATAATAAAAAGTTACAACAACAAAAAAAAACATTGGTGAGGCAGGAGCTAATTGCATCCCCATTAAAATCCTCCCCTTTCTTGCATGAAAAAATCAGCTGCGTATCATCAGCATAAGAGACAATTTTTGCGCTATGTGCCTCTGCTAATGATGCTAGTGGTGACATGTACAGATTGAATAAGGTGGGACTTAAGGCGGAGCCCTGCGGGACTACTACTTTTATGTTTGGCATTGTGGATGAGAAAGGAGGAGTCCAGATGATCTGTTCCCTATGTTCCAAAAAGGATGTAATCCATGTCATAGCCTTCCCTTCTATGCCCACGTTTTTTAGTCTGTTTAGGAGCATCCCACGGGGCACCATATTGAATGCCACCGAAAGATGTAACAAAATCAGAATTGCTCTTCCCCCATCATCCAGCTGATCTTTGAGATGTTCAGTCACTTATAGCCGGGCAGATTCAGTGCTGTAGTTAGCCTAAACCAGGATTGCGTAGAGTGTAGGAGATTAATGTTCCTCCATGTACTCCGTAAGTACACTGTTAACATGTTTCTCTACTACCTTGGCAAAAGCAGGGAGAAGGGAAATTGGTCTATAGTTAGATGGATTATTGGGGTCTGCGTTATGTTTCTTCAGGAGAGGCAAGAGTTTTGCCTGCTTCCAGACAGATGGCATGACACCCGTTACCAATGAGGAGTTGAGAACCTTATTGACTGGCGCGTTTAAGGTGGCTGCTAGTGCCGATATCATTTTAGCAGGACTTGCATCAGTAGGTGATCTCGACTTGAGGCCCAAGAGATAAATGAGTGAGTCTTCCAGTTTGATGACGGGGAATTGTGACAGTGACAGCCTTTGTAAAAGTACCTTCGAGGAAGAGATCGGAAGGGCACATTCCACCTGTGAGTGGTGGGAAGGTGAGATTTCCATCATCTCCGAGGGGAATTACTGTTGGATCGCCTTTACTTTATCATGCAGGGAGCAAGCCACCTGCCTTGCCCAATCAGCTTAAGGTGGTGCTACTTTGATCACTGCTTTAGGGTTTCTGAAAGATTTAACAATTTAAAAAAATGTCCTTGCCTCTGTTGTTAGTATTAGCAATTCTACCTTCAAAATAACTCATTTTGGCCCTCCTTACTAGTTTGTGGTGTGCTTTTAGCACTGCCTTATAGATATTTCAGTCCTCTACCAGATACTGGCTGCGCCATTCCCTCTCTAATCTTTTACTATTGCTTTTGCTGGTTCTCGGTAATTCATTGAACCACTGTTCTGAGTGGTCAGTTCGCTGAGAGGTGTGTTTGGCCAAAGGAGCAGCTGCCTCAGTGTTGGTCCTCAGCCATTCATCTATCAAGTAGGCATCAGTTTCAGGGTTGCCAATCAGGGAGGAGGCAGTGGAGTCAAGAGCACGTTTAAGGGACGGAATATCTATTTTGTATCGAGCTCCATAAGTGAGCTGTGGAGAAGTGTGGCTCAGGGGCTAGAGGCAGCAGACCCGGAAGCTGAGATCGGTCCTGGACCAGGGTTCAATTCCCCGCCTCGGCAGGGTCTTGGGCTAAAAATTCCACGGACTCGATAATTCTCGCCCCGGTGCCTCCTCAACTCACGGGTTCACACTCTGCGACTCTGGGCAATAGCTTGCTTAATCTCCACAACGGCCTCTCGCGGCGGGATGCCTGACTTTCACCTTGTGGATACCCTGCTATCTCACAGGGGAATACCAGGAAGGGTTCCCTAAGCAAGCGCCGGGAAACCCACTGTGGGTAGCTGTGCGCTATATAAGCTCAACTACATTTACATTTACATTTACCTTTGATTCCCCTGAAGAGTTAGGCTTCCCTGTGACTGGAATCCGAAAGTTAATTGGGAAGTGGTCAGACCAGATTAGCTGTAATGGAGGATCCACCACCACCTGTAAATCACAAAAAATTTGGTCTAATGTGTGTCCAAATTTGTGGGTGGGACCTGAGCAGAGTGACAGACGAGGCTTTCCCCCCTTGGCACCTGATAGACTCAGAGCGGCTCCCGGCTAAAGTGAGAGTGCGGGTTTAGGAGGAGCAGCGTCGCCCCACTGTCTTTCAGTACGGCAAAAAAGGACAAATAAAATGATAATGCAATGGTAATATCGTTTTATTTTTCTGTGCTGGGCAGTTTTGTGGAGTCGGGCTAGGCTGTGCAGGAGGGTGGGATGGTGGCACCCTCTGAAGTGTACATGAATGTTCAGCTGGCCCTCTGGTGCCTGGCAAACAATCATGCGTATTTTGCATGCTCTCCACCTAGGCTGTATGACAGCCTGGGTGGAGAATATGCCCAGAATCCCATTCCCCATCTGACTGCTAAACCACAGTGTTCAGACTAATACACAGTGCTGCATTGTAGTGTTGTGCTTGACGTAAGGGGGCTTATCCTGCTTCATGTTAGAATAGAAGCCAGGAAGATGATGGAGAGGATAGAAGAGAGGTGGCAGCTGGGTGGACAGCAGGTAAGTGACCTTTTTTTATTTCTTTTTTCTCCCCCATTCCTTTCCCCCTCCCTGCCCCACTACTGTTTCTCGGCAGCAGCTGCAACTGAGTGCGGGACCAGATTGGCTCAGTTGGGCGTAGCTTCAAGCAGGCAGTACCCAAGGCCGTCTTCTGGAAGCCCTATGACCTAGCGGGATGGTGGAACTGAGTGGCCCCCAAACTGGAAGTGGGCTGTTGCTGTTAAGCCTGCAGTGACAGCTGGAGTGAAAATCACATCCCACGAGCAGTGGAGACACAACGCGGCCATCGCAGTCCATGGGTCCATCGAGGAGGGCCTTAAAAGAGTGACAGCGCTGCTCCGGCTGCGGATGCCTGCGAGGAAGCTGATGACTCAGAGGCAGAGGCACACTTTTGTAATGGCTGGGTGGGCCTGGCCTTCCCGCTACGTGAAACCTATGAGGAGTTTCCCACGTACATGGGACACCTTGAGTGAGAGCCCCCCCGAGGAGCGCATCTGGCCATGACTGGATCACTGCGTGGTGAGAGCTAACTGCCCTCTCCCACATTCCATGAGGTGCAGCCCCACTAATGGTGCACAGTTGATGACACTGGACACTACAGAGCCCAAAAAAAGGACAAAAATCAAATGGGCCTTGGGGAGCTGCGAGTTATACAGGCTGAGGTGCACGTGGCCTATCAGCAACATCATGGTGGCCTGATATAGTCTTTGTTATAGAGGAGGTGATGGTTAAACCCAAACCCACTGAAGGCATAGTGAAGCATCTCACAGCATCCACATTGTAGAGGAGCCCAGAGCCACCTCAAACTGCCTTTGAAAAACTTTCTGGCCAATTTGAAAAACTACTGCAAGCGGTCCTTGACACCAAAACCACACTGGAGACCAAGATCGATGGAGGGTCACTGGTGGTTAACCTACTCTGCATGGACCATAAGAAATTGGAGGAGAATGGGGATGACATGGAATCAGCGCTAACAACAATATGACCCAAGCAACAGGAAGTCCAAACATAGATTTTGGAGATCCGCCAACACATTATATTTCTACAACAGAGAGCAGAAGATGCTGAGGGTTGCTCGTGGTGCAATAATGTATGCTTCACGGGAATCCAGAGTGCTCGGAGGGCCCTAATATGGAACTCTTTCTTGAACACTGGCTGATGTAATCTGTGTTTGCTGGGAAAGTACCAAAATTCATTTCATTTGAACAGACACACAGGATACCTGGGAGACCCATGCCACTGGGGACCAGGCTATGTCCCACAGTCACGAGACTGCTCAACTACAGGGACAGAGATCTCATCCTACAGCTGTACCAGACCAAACATGCTGGCAGTTTAAAGGAAATGTCATAGCTGCCTACCGGGATTACACAGCTGATGAACAATAGCACTGCAGTGCATACGAGGAGGTCAAACAGCAACTGTGCTCCATGGGCCTGAAATGTGCTCTCCAAACTGAAGGTGACAGAAGGTGAGACATATTTCTTTCAAACACCTACTGAGTCATGGGACTGGTTGCATATCAAAGGTATTGAAGCACCTGCAAGCACAGCCCAACACAATGGAGAATGGCTCACTCCGTGCCTGAAACAGAGGTGACAAATAAGACTGTGTAACTGTTCCTCGATGGAACAAGCAGCAAAGTAAAGATCGCAGGTTGTGGCATAGGAGTTTGCAACACAGTCAAATATAGTTTGTTGCCCTGAAATCAGACCATGCATCAGACATAGAGTCGGACTCATGCAGGGCCAGGACCCTATACGGAGAGATTGGGGAGGAGCCAGCATTAACGCTTCTCCTGGTAGATAACTTGGGCTTTACTGGCTGCCCGCCCGCCACTCAACAGACATCAGATTCTAGGGGTATACATTGGACGCTTTGCGAACTTACACAGTGGGGTCTATTACTAGGAGAACTGTTGTCTGCCATATTTATCACTTATGGCCTTTCATAGCGAGAGCCATGAGGGAGCTACACCATGCACCAACTTTACCGTAACGTACATACATTCTGTATTATTGGCCTACATGGCGGGAGAGCATGTCATACTTGCACAGTTGGCCTCAGACAGGACGCCCTACCAAGGTGGGGTTGGAAATAATGCTTTACTCATTGCTGAGTTGTTGGATGCCCGCATCATGACTAGGCATCACGGTTTGAGGAGGATTTCCAATGATGAAGCATGACACCATTGATGTGTGAGGGAAACCGTCCTTAAAAGTGACACTACACCATTAGTCAGCCCATCTTTTACGTTCCATTGTTGCATCAGACCCGAGGGCTCTGTGTGTATTGAGCTTTACAACTGGGGAGTTTGCCCTCGCTGGTCTTTCAAATCTCCTCAGGCCCCTTTTGTGTATATATAGTCATGAAGGAACACCAGTGATGCTTGTCTATTATAGTGACACCATTCTCAAATCACAAGTCGGGTACGATGATCCAAGCAGATGTTCAAGATGGTGACACACGCAACTTCTTTACTTTACCTCTATACCATAACTTGTTGATGCGGTATGTGAGGGGCATGGACACCCCCTTCAACAGGCACCAAGTGCTCACACACTTTAGATGCCCCAACATACATTTAGCCTTCTTGCAAGAAATACATCTGGCCCACAGCAAGTTACAGAAAGTGCAGTGGAAGTGGTAAGGACAACTTTGCTGCACCATCACATCAGCATTTGCGAGGCGGGTACTGATCTGGGTGTCTCTGAGTGTTCTATTTGTAAAAGACAGACATCATATGGACCCTGATGACAGATATGTGGTGGTGGAGGGGCAATTGGATGAAGCCTCTCTGGCGTTGGTGGTGATTTATGCTCCTAACACTATTCACAGTGCATTTCTAAACAGATTGACTCCCCCACTGTTCTGTGACCCCCCCAACTCCAGTGCTTCTGGGGCATTACTTCAATTTCACCCTGGATTTGCTTAGGGATAGTACCAGCCCCCCAGCATCGCGAGCCTTCTGTCACAGAATGACGCAGTGCTTCCAACAATAGATGGATAGTAGGAGGGTGCATGACATATGGTGACTACAACACCACAGGTCCAGAGAATATTCATATTATTTCCTGGTACATGAAGTCCACACCAGGTTGGACTTATTTCTTTGCAGTAATACACTGGCCCAAAGGGTGGTGAGGTCAGAATTCTTGGCACGCACTCTATCAGATCACTGCCCATCGCAGATGATGCTTGGATGGGGGAATGATTCACCCTATCATCCCGACTTGGTGGCTCGTTACGGCCATTCAAAGAAACCATAGCGACATACACATATTACTCAGTATTTCAAGCTGAAAACAGGCTCAGCTCCAACCTTAATGGGAAGCCCGCAAGGTATATGCGGTCATTGAATTGCCATTATATGGGGGTTAGACGGACTTTACATAGGAAACTATTTGACTTGGAAAGATCCCTATTTCATCTCAAGACTGAGATGGCATTGCATTCAGACAAGGTATGTCGACTTCCTGACCTCGGATAGGAACACACAGTGCTTGAGGTGCGATTGGGAAAACTAGACTACAACTGCTATCTCACCCACAAGCACAGCGAAGGAGATAGACCAACCAGTCCACCTATAGGGTCCATTAAGACGGATAACGGTCACATACATACTACCCAAATTGATATCAACAGTGCATTTGTCATTTACTACTGCCATCTATATGCGGCACATGATTGCAACACTGCAAATCAGCTATGAGCTTACTTACAGGGCATCTCCCTTCCCCGCTTGAACCTACTCCAGAGAGTTAAGCTAGCTGTACCTCTCCAACTAGAGGAAATATGCATACCCATTGCTCAAATGGCCAAGTAATAAAGCACCAGGCACAAACTAAATGCGTTCTTCAATATACGCCGCTTACTGGGGTTGAACAGGGGAATGAGGGAGTGCACTTGGGGGTTTCGTTTGACTTAGAAAAGACATTTGACACCTTGGACACATTGTCAAGCATGGGACTAGGACCACATTACCTCAGCTGGATGATGCTGCCGTACAACCAACCGATGCCCAGAGTGAAAATTGGAACATAATCTCAGAAAATTTCGAAACATAGAGGAGCACTAGACAAGGATGCCCCCCACTACTATTATCTCTGGCCATGAAACCATTGGTGTGTAAGCTTTGTCTCTGGGTTCAAGAATGGGATATATCTGCCCACGATGGCTGGCTCATAATATCTTTATATGCCAATGATACTCTGATCTACTGCGAGACACGACCTCAACACTTCCAGCTCTGATTGAAACCCTTAATGAATTTGGAGTCCTGTTGGGCCTCATGGTAAACTGTGCCAAGTCTGGACTCTTCCCATTATCACAGCTAGCTGACCATAGCATAGAAACGGTAAAGCAAACTAGATTTGTGTGGCACTTCGATACATTTAAATATCTGGGAGTCCAAATATACCACCAGGAATGTGATCTGTTGGAGGGCAACTTAACTAGAGCTCTTGGCTTTATCCGCAGATCCATGACATTCTGGATATCACTTTGTCTACCCCCGCTGGGAGCATGTCGACAGCCAAGATGTTTATTTTCTTCAGATTACTGTACTATTTGGGTGCCCTACCGATCATACTACCCAAGAGGTTCTATAAAGAATTAAACAGCCTCCTCTCTGACCTCCTGTGGCGAATGGATAGAAAACAAGTGCCACTGTGCTTCACACAGACACTACTCCTGGAAGGGGAACTGGGTGCCCTAACTATGAGTGGTTCTATGGAGCAGCGCAACTGCAGTGGCCAGTGCGATGGCTCGGTACAGCTCCAAACGCAAAAAGAACCGCAGCTCAATGTCTGCTTAACAGGGTACATATATATGTGTGGTTAACTACAACTCGGGAACCACCATTACACATAACCCATCAGATGATCTAGCTCACCTATGCTGGCATAAATATGTGCAGGGAGGTAAACCAACAAACCTTACTCACCATTGGCACCAATACAGGGCTTTTTGACCTTTCAGGACATGATGTCACGCAGTGGAGGGAGGCTGAGATAGACTCAGCAGGAGAACTATATGTGGAGGGTAAGACAAGATCCTGTCAGGATATTAGGGATATATATGGGATCCCAGCAGGACAATTCCTCACGTACACTGCCATATATTAATGCCATGCCATGTATTAATTTCACAGTGGGGACAGGGCCGCTCAGAACCCACCATATCACCCACAATACACAAAATGCTCTCCCACAGAGGCAGGCACCAATCGATAACGGCCTTATACGCTGCACTAGCAACACATTATCGCACACCAGATGTGAGACCCATGGCCCACTGGGAGATTGACATCACTGATCAGTGATGGGCTAAAATTGTGCAATAAGTGAAAGTGGTATCACTATGCACAATCCAATTACTTATACAAGACTTATTTCTCACCGAAACATATCCACCGAATGTTCGTGGAGCTGGCGTCTGAATGTTCCAAATAAGAGGCGTTTGGATGCATGTTTTTTCCACAAAGTATGGTACTACCCAACAATACAGCAGGCCTGGGGAGACATTGCAGGACTCAGTTCAGCCTTAATCAACCGCACAATACCAAAGAGCCCTGAGTCCTGTTTGCCCAGCCATCGACCCCGGTGCTAAAGGGGACAAATACCTACACAGATTTATACACCTTGCCTTTGTGGTCTTCAAGTGACAAATAGCAACTTTCTGGAAGTCTTGCGTGCACTCCGACGTGAAGGGTCGGCTAACCAGCCTACTGAAATGGGTGAAAGCTGAACTAGACACCATGTTCCAAATACAGATTTGGGTGGTGGAGGAGCAGGGTTAATGATCTGTGACACATACATCAAAATTTTGGAAGCTGCAAACAACATGAGACCAACTTGGCCCACACCTCCATCACAGCACGCCATATGTCCCATGGTCACTCCCAAATACCCACACTAACGCATACCAGAGTGGCAATGGGTCCTAGTCTACCTTCCCATCACGAGATCCAATAGAATTTATACCAACAAAGTATTCACAAATAGAGCACACTGCACCCAACAAGCGCAATTCTATGACGAAACTCTTAGAGGAGGTTGTATATATCAAGCCTACCCATTACATCATAAATGTTTGTGGTACTTTCACAGGACTCAGTGTCCCTGCTTATTGATGTCCCTCTGAAGGTAATAAAAGATGTACTTTGACTGGATAGCAACTAAGCTCCTCTCGAACTCTCCTAGAGTATGTTACTCTATTATGCTTTCTCATGATGTACTGCATGACTAAATGTAGATCTACATTTTTATGAACTACCTATGTTACACTTGCCAATTCGCCATAGCTTAAAAAGGTTACGTATAAGGTGTAGTCAAGCAATATGTGATAGATATAGTCTGCGTGTGACCTTTCACTCACACATTGCTGTTAGAATCGGAAAAGCAATAAGAAAGTACAAAACAGTACAAAAAAATAGGTATATATTTATTCACAAAGTTTGTTTTCCCAATTACGCTGCCTTGATGATTGATTTATTTTACTGACCATAACGCATATATCTACAATTACACTTATTCATATAGTCTGCTCTAGAACTAGGCTTTAATATATTAATAGAGGATTTCTAAAGAATAGTGTGGATTTCTTGTCTGTGCATATTTCCGGGGAAGGTGTTGCAGAAACCCACAAATAAATCAAATGTATTCCTGACTATCTCTGGTCTGATGGTTAATCAATACACATTACCTCTAGGTAAGTGACGGGGAATGCATAGGTCACAGCCTGTCAAACCTATGCTTGCTTAAAGGCCAAGAAATATACACTGGACCATATTTACAGGTGAACTTGTAAAAATGTATCACAGGGGTTGTCGCTCCAGTCCTTAAGAAGACCACTCTATATATTAATGACAACAGTAATTATGGGCCAGTGGCTCTGCTCCCTGCGCGATAAAAGCTGCTGGAGATAGATGATCATGCTGAGGAAGCTGCTGGAGAGAGATGATGCTAGTCGACTTTCCAAATTCTTAGAGGGCTTCGGGCAAGCTTTACAAAGGTTTTGCATTGGGTTTGTGTTACTTTTATAATGCAGATCTGATGTAAAATCTTTAAAGAATTTATCAACCCATGGAAATTGGTATTTGCGTTGGGTTGTAAGAAAAATTCATGCAAACAAGTGTGAAATGTTGCTTTGCCTTACTATGCATCAAGTGGGCGGAACGTTCCGTGAGTGGTACATAGTCATTCCTGTGTAGCCACCCATATTTTGTGATGGAAAACCCTATCTACTAACGATAGTCAACAGGGATTAGTGGCAAAAATGAATACCACTTGAAATCAGGCATTAAAAAGGACAAATGCTTTTATTTCTCCTAACTTTTCCCACTTTACATGTGTGCTGCACTTTACAGCACACTTACACAGTAGGAAAAGTTTTAAGGTTCATATAAGCATTATATTTTGTTCTGCAAGGCTAACCTCCAGTAAAGACCTATGTTAAAGTCACACCATCACCTTTTACCTATGGTGCTAAGGTGTGTTCATGGTGGTCTGCAACCTGATTGTGACCAGACACTAAGGAGAGAGGAAGAGAGTGCCATATCTCTGTACATACTTTCCTACTCTACCTACCACACAATGCAGCACAGCTACTTTGGGTGCTGCACTGAGTTGTGTGACAGGTTTGTAAATCTGGCTCATGATGTGTTAGCTCCATAGGAACTAGGGGGCATATTACCTGTGATTAACGCTCTGGTAACTTAGGACAAAGCAGTCAGGATCAACTTAAATAAAATGTGTAAAGAATCAACGCAGTGCTCAAACAGTAATTAGGAGAAAACACAAACCAATTTAGAAAAACTAGAGTAGATTTTAATTAATAAAATGACAGCAAAATGACAAGTATCCAGTATGTAGAACTGGAGATATGAATTTTAAAAGTTTTAGGTAAAAATAGTGCCAATTGCAGTTATGAGGTTGTACGAGACCATGGCTAAGTCACAAGCTCAGGTCAACCGCAGAGGGGCGCCAGTCAGATATCGGATGAGGTCTATCCCGCTGATTGTTTTACTTTCTGACTTTGATGCCAGGACTCTGCAGCACGACTCTGCATGGCTCTGAATCGCTCTGCATCTTTTCTGGTGAACATTTTAGTCAGTAGCTGCTCTGTGGGGCTTTATGTCTCTGTGCATCGAATCTGGTTATGCTTTGAGTCTAGCTTCGCTCTGCGCCGGGTGCAGAGTAGGTTTCAGTCAGGTGCTACTAGTTTAGAATCTGTCACGACCACTAATGTTATAAAAACCATGTGCAATGTAAAAAAAGTGTATGTCTGGAATAATATTTGCAAAACAGACCAGGCAGACGATTTAGTCAGATCCTACCCCCAATTTATGAAAGACTCTAACCCAACTGTAGAGACAAACACAGAGTGGTTAAGAGCTTTTATTTATTTGAAGAGTTTTATATAGCGCTGGCTAGACCCGGAGGTATCAGAGCGCTTTACATGAGGACAAGTGAGTTAAAAGTTACAAATGACATTAATTACAGGGTTACACAATACAAAGACATATAAAAACAATGGGGCAGATTTATGAGGCTCTTGCGCCGCAATTGCGTCATGTAATGTGACGCAACGGTGGCGCAAACAATGCGCCCTATTTACAACGTGACTCATCTAGGAGATGCGTCACGTTGGAAACCCCTGCGCCATAAGGAGGCGTTCCTTCGCAGGGGGGGGCGTTCCTGCGCAGGAACGCCTCCTAAAAGTGGCTGAGTGAAATCTATGAGATTTCACTCAGTCACTTTCTACGTCAATTCCTTACGCCTGCTTGAAGCAGGCGTAAGGGTGACGCACCATACATAGAAGAGGTGGCCCCTGTGCATTGCAGGAGTCATGTCGCACTTGCGACATGACTCCTGCAATGCGCCGCCCGTGCGCCGAGAGATGCGTCACGCATCTTCACTGCCTTGCACCATGGGTGGCGGAGCAGTGGCGCACTGTGGCGCACATTAACTGGCGCATCCCTGGGGATGCACCAGTTAACATAAATCTGCCCCTATGTTACCCGGTTGGAGGGGGGGGGAGGAGACACAGCAGAGAGACAAGTTAAACAATGTCCAATGTGCGGCCGGGTAGGTGACGGCAGAGGGGGTGGACTAACGCCGATCTCCTCTATAGCTGTCTAGGCAGCTTCACCGGGCATCAGCCATAATTGCTTGGTCTCCACGGTCAGGGTAAAAATCACGGTTCCTCTGAAGATTTCTAGTATAAACATGGGAGATTGGAGAGATGAGAACCGCTGTCCGATTTAACCCCAGGTTATCCCCCAGGGACATCCAGGGATGGCTTCTCCGGTGATCTCCCCTCCCCCACTGTCATGCCTGGAGGTTGTGGTTGTGAGAGGAGTAGCAATTCACTGCTTCAAGATTGACTACGAATCATCTGCATCTGCCACACTAGGGCAGCAGGGTTAGGAGGGTGCGGCCAATCTCCGCGCAGTGCATCCGCCATTTTAGTCAGGAATTGTACACTCAGACCTCCCCTGGTGCCTTGAGGCTGCCACCCAGAACAGCGCAGTTCTTCTTCCAATGTAACCCCCAGTGTCCCTGCAGCTCCGGCACACAGTGAAGGGTGGTTAGAGTTACGTTGTCTCCATCGGGGCCTCTGAGTCCTCTTAACTGACGTGGGTGCTGTCCTTTACATCACCTACTCACAGTCCCATGTTGCTGCGCTATCATAAGGGTGAGGGAATCTCGTGGGGGTATGTTATTTGATTGTGTGCTCCTTGTTCATTCCGCCTCCAACACACAGATCACATAGCAGTCTTTGGTGGCAAGGTTATAAGACAAAGGCGGTGGCCATCTTGAAGTCAAGCAGAATGTTCATTGAAACCTCGGAACAAAGGTATAATAATATATTGCAGATCACTACACTGAAGGACTAACCTCTACTTAGCTTCAAGATATGTGAGGCAAGGAGATCTGTTGCCTTGGCATGTGACCAGGGAGATCAAGAGTGACATAAACCTCATGTTGGCAGCCATTGTAGGGTCAGACAACACTGTGATCCAGCTTGGTGCTCCAATATACATTATCCCAAACCTGGTGTCCGCGAGCCAAGTCTCTGGGAGTTGCCCCCTCTTAGTGTCTGGTGCTTTTATAATTTCCTCTATGCTGGATTTCTCGTTCTGGGCTGCTCGGAATTCACTGTGGTAAAGCCGCCATCTTAAGGTCAGGCGTCTTCTTCCTGATGTATTGGCCATGTAGCGCGAATACATCGCAAATACAGCTAGAAGCTGAGGGTACCTTGAGCTGAGGGGCATAAACAATCTCCATCCACAGAAATAGTCCGCTCGGCGCAGAAAGCAGATGAGCCTCCAGGCGCTGCGTTCGGAAGCGTTGGCCATTTTGGAGCCGATGCCATGGTTACACTACGGTAAATCTTCGGCACGAAATTCCACTCCTTTTACCAACACGCCCCTCCTAAAACTGTAAAAAATTATAGAAGATACTCTTCCCCTTGGTAATCTCCTCAGTTTAAGGAATTAAAACAAAAATGTTGAATTAAGGAAAAAGTGTAGAGGAAATACTACCAGAGTGAAGAAAAGATTAAATATAATGAATTTATCAAAGAATATAAAAACGTAATTGTTATTGAGAAAAGCACATACTTCTCAGACAGAGTTCATTAAGCAAAAACTTCCACAAGAGAAGTCTTTAAAACAGTTCAGATTCTTTCCAGTTTATCTGCAAACCGTATTATGGTCCCTTGTCAGCTATTTTGTGATAATTTTGCCAATAGAAATAAGGTGGAGGAAATCCATGGCAAATGAAATACTAATTGCAGGCCTTCAGTTTCGTCCCTGGAATCAAACAGTACAATTCCAGGTAAAAATATCTTTGTTAAGTTCCCCCTACTTGCAGAGGAAAGAGTAGGTGAGGAAAGGGCAAAACAAAATCTGGGGCCCGTCTGACCTTTGCCCCCTGAAATGTGTTCATGTGATTGCTGGGGTGATTACCCCCCCTTATTATGTTATTGAATTCCATTTTAGATTCTGGACTCTTTCCTATGGGGTGGAAAAAGGCCTCCATTCTACCACTGTTGAAGAAACCTTAATTTGATCTAAACGAGGTGAAGAACTATTGTCCTATTTCTCGGTTACCTTTTCCAGCTAAGATCCTTGAAAAATATATGAACATTGTGTAGGAGAATGAAATCCTAGATTCAGTGCAATTTGGTTTCAGGCCAAATTACAGCGCTGAGACTGCTCTGGATGTGTCTACTGAGGAGCTGAAAGGTGTCCTGGATAACAGAGGGAAGGTGGCAATGATCCTGTTGGATCTATCGGCAGCCTTCGACACCATTGACCATGATGTCTTGCTGGACCGCTTGGTAGAAATTAGAACTTGAGGCTCAGCTTTGGAGCTGGTTCATTCGTTTCTTTCACACAAAGAACAATCAGACGGCTTGTGGGGCTTGGTTTCTAAATCCTTTACTCTGCCTTTTGGGGTACCTCAGGGCTCATTGCTGAGCTCCACGCTGTTTAACATTTATGTGAGCCCCATGACAAGACTAATTAGGTAATTTGGTTTTGCTCCAGTAGGATATGCAGATGGCACACCAATTGTTGTGTCCATCTCGAGTGATGATGAGACAGCATACCGCTTCAATGGATGTATGGAAGCCAATGACCAATTGATGAAAAATAACAGTCTTATGCTTAATTCGACAGAGGTTCTCCTTACTGGCAAGAATTTGAACTCTGGGATCAATCCTGGTTGCCCCAGAGGCTTGGCTCTCCTCCCACTATGGAATATTCTGGCCGGAATGTCCTTCAACACAGAAATTAACAAATTTACCACCTATTGTTTTTTTTTCTGTTGCATAAAATCAGGAAGATTATTCCATTCATCCTTTCTGAACACCAAAAATCAGTGGTCACAATCTTGGAGTTATCGAGGCTGGATTATTGTAATGCCTTATATTTAGGCATTCACAAGCACCCTCTAAAAAACTTCAAGGGCTACAGAATGTAGCAGCAAGCCTTTTAAAGAGAATTCCAAAATTAAGCCAGTCTCTGGAACATTACGAGAGCTTCATGTTCTTCCTGTGAAGAAAAGGGTCAGGTTCAAGGCCTTATGTCTGTCTCATAAAACCCTGCATGGGGGTGGCCCAGCCTATTTGAAAAAAAAAGGATTTAATTGTACACTCCTAGTAGAACACTATCTACTAATTCTACGACAGTCAATGTCCATAAAATCAGAAGAAAAAACTGGGGAGGTAGGAGTTTTATTCACTAAACAGCACACATGTGCAAAAACCTACCTGAACACCTGAGGGCACAGGAACAAGCTTAAAATATGGCTATTTTCTTGCCCAATGTGAGTAGATGTAAGCAGCAAGTCTGAGTTTTCTGATTGTTCTTTATTCAGTACAGTAGACATTAGAGCCAAACCAGCATTGCCATTTGCTCTCTTTACAAAACAAGTCAATATCAATATCCTGTCAGGAAGAGGAACACCTCCCTACACACAGATCCTTTGTCCACTGTCTGCAAGCAATATATATCTCCTTCCAGGAAGCCAGCAGGGATCGGGTAACACCTGGACCCGGGCAGTAAGGCACAGCTGGTTTAATCAGGGAAATGAACATTTTCCGAAAGTGTAATTTCCAAAGTAGTAATATGAAATCCGACTTTACAATCAAGTTGGAATTTAAATTACTATTCAAAGGCTCTTTGAATCGTCTTTCTAGCTGCTCCTAAATAAAACGTTAAGAAGTATTACTTGTATAATGTAACCCAGTGTTCTTCTATGGGAGATCCAGCTTTGACACAGTGAAAATATGAACTTGGAGTTTTTTCACTGCCAGGACTTGTAAAACTTTAATTGTACATGTCCTACTTTTTAAATACTATGCACCCTGCACTATGGGCATTTAGGGTCTACCTTTGGGATGCCTTTTAGGCACTAGAAAGGAATATTTAGGCCTGGCAGGAAATAGAAATGGAAGTTTAAAACTGCAAACACAGGCTGCAATAGCAGGCATAGAGACATGTTTACAGTGCTACTTTAGTGGATGGCACAAAGAGATCTGTAGCTCACTGGTAGCGTTTAAATTACAGACCCTACGTGCATATAGTAGCATATACAAATGACTTATACGTTAATTATATGTGCCAATTAGGTGTATGCCAATTAACTATGTTTAGAAGAAGGCCAAGCACTTTTCTACTGGTTAGCAGGAGTAAAGTGCATGGAGTCCTAAGGACAGCTATAACGGGTTAAGCAGCTTAGGCAAAAACTCTGGGGGAATACCATGCAAATATGGTGCTATCCAACACCATCCAACGAGAAAGAGCCTTCCATCATGGAGTGCAAAGAGAAATCTCCAGGAATACGTTTAGTTCTGAAGCTCTCCTTAAACGTGAAGAGGAATGCAGTGGCCGGTTCCTGTTTCCACATGTTGGGTCTGGGGGAAGAGAAGCAGCGACAGGGGAAAAGGCCAAGGGATAGATGAGCAGAGACAGACAGTCAGGAATAAATTTATTTTAGTGGGACGAGGAAAGAAGGACAGAGGAAGTAGATGACAGAGAAAGAGATAGAGAGGGACAAGAAGCACAGAGAGGGGCAGTACCAGAGGGATCAGGACGAATTTAAAGAGAGCGGAACAGAGACATAGTTGGGGCAAGGCAACATAGAGATAACCAGCTGCAGGTGAACAGAGAGAAGAAGGTGGCAACATTTGGGGGAATGGACAAAAACAAAAGAAACAGTGATCGAGGAACAAGATAAGAGGACAGAGAAACTGAGACAGAGACAGAAAGAGAGGGATGGATGGACAGAGACTGTAGCATGGATAGAGGAACAGACAGAGAGACAGAATGAGAGACACTGATGGATAGGGGCACTGACAGCAGCAGGGCCTGAGAGAAATGGACAGACGGGCAGCGTAAACAGGGATAGAAACATGGATAGAAAAACACGTTCCTTTTGATGCCTCAAAGTACGGGTAAAAATGTACCCGCGACAATGAAGAGTTGAACTTTCTTAGAAGAAGCCATACAAACTCCCTCTACAGAATAATTTCGTCAACAAAGATCTGAAAAAAACGTTCGTTATTTAAATGAAGTCCCGCCCCTTTTTTCTTCAGTGAAAGTATAACACCAAAAACACGCATGGTGGAAGTTAATGTTTGTGTCCCTGGCCAATATTCTGCTTATATAAGATTTAAGAAACAGTTCTTTATCTGAAGCCTCGTGACTCGTGAGTCGGTGGGAGCTGTCCATGGTTATGAAGGGCAAATACACGCACCTCGATACTTCTTCACAGCCGCCATCTCGCCTCTTCTCATCACACGTCTGGAGAGGTTACGGTAGTGAAGCTAAGGTAGGGTGACCAGAATTTTAAAGCCAAAAACCGGGACATTTCACAAAAATAGAAGAAGGACTACAATTTCACTTCAACCCAGCGCACAGAATGACCGTGTTCCTCAGTAGAAAAACAGAACAGGCAGTAAGAACATTAATGAAATGCAATTTGTAATGTCGGGCGCTAGGCCCGTATGCGGAGTGAAATAACTGCGACACTGAGGTAACTGGGTGGAACTGGCCTCGAGCCCATGCGCTCGGCCCCTTTTATTATCTCTGTGTCACCTGACCAGTGACATCAGTGGTGGGTGGGTGTACCGTGTAGAAGCAACACCAAAACAACTAGACTGTGTCCAGCAAGACACTACATCCCTCCCAAAATTTTATGAAAGGAAAACGAATGTCCAACCTGCATGAAAACGAAACAACAACATTTTACAGCCCCAACGGAGTCTCTTCAGGTGATCGGCTGGGATATGTTAAAGTTCTGGACCAACAGGGTCAGTCAGATGAGATTCACCTCATCGGTGTCGTTCTGATCTTCCTGGTCTCGCTGTGTTGGCTTTTATGTACAGTGTTCAACACTCGTGGCATCTGGAGCAGAGTAGGAGTGACTCTTGATGGATCTCGCAGGTGTTCCGAGTCAGTGGATGACAACGCTTATTGGTTGTTGGAGACGACTGCGGCACGAGAGGTCTTTCCTTGGATTCGCTGATCTTGATGCTTTCACACCTCCTGCCGGTCAGGTACTTTCCGACTTGCCTTTCTTGCCTGACTCCTCTCTCACTGGAGCCTCGAAGACTGGCCTCTCCTGCTTGGACTCTTCTCTCACTAGAGTCTCTGGGAGGACCCTCTTGCTGGACGCGATGGGACCGGGTGGACCGTGCGGTGCTTCGCATGAAGCGCGCAAAGGCGTCGCTGAGGAACTTCCAACGGACTCACCGCCAAGTTGCTCATGTTGTCCTGAGGGTGTTGATGTCATCCGCCAGGATGGTCTTGCCGTTAGGACATGGGTTCAGTGCCTTCTTCAGACCGTTTCTCGGTGTCAGGTGTTCACCTGGGGCCTCCATGCTTACCGTTGCCTGTCGTGGAGCTCCCACTGCTACACCTCTCCAATACGGATTCCTCTGTCACAGGAATTCCGCCGAGGCCCTTGTCCCCTGGACTGCCACGTGACAGTGTGGGCTGTGCGGGTCGCTGTGGAACTTCGGACAGGGCCACAGTCAAGTCTTGTGTAGTCCCCAAGGGGGGATTGTCTAGTTCACGGGTGTGCTCTGCTTCGGCAGGCTCCAGGTTCACGGGGCACACATACGGTTCTTCGATGGTCAGCCTCCTCAAATGCAGGTTGTCTGGATTGCGGGGATCCACACGGAAGGTGCGATGCTCCTTGGACAGCATCGATGTTCCTGTGTGCTGACTGTGGTTCTCTATCTTCCTTTGTGGAGTGACGTTGTGTTACTCCGTTCTTCCTCTTCGTGCTCTCTCTCGATGCGGTCCAGTCTTCTCTTTTACTTGCTCATTCTAACCAGGCTTCTCCATGTAGCGGGCCCTCTACATGTTTTCTCCCTGGTCTTGTCCATGCGTGGGACACTGTCTTCACTTGGCTTGGTGACTTGACCTGTCGTCATATCTTCCTTTTACTTGATCACTTCTTTTGCTTTTTAAGAGGAAACCCTTCCTTGGTCATTCCCATCATGACTCCTTCTTTGTCGGGTTTCTTTGGCTCTACGGTTCCTTCTTCAGTTGCACTTCTGCAATTCTCTAGCGAATTGGCTTCTTGTCTTCTTCCCTTTCTTTGTGGCGTCGCGCCCTTCTTCTCCATGTTCCGTCTAGCGACTCGGTCAGGTCATCTTGCTGTCTTTGTCTTCCCGACCAGTCTTCTCCAGGCAGCGTGCACTCCACCTGTTTCTCTCTGGTCTGGTCATGGCTCTCAGACACTGTGATCTTCCCTTCTGTGACTGGACCGGTTGTCGCGATCTTCTCTGTTGCTTCTTCTTTCTTTTCTTAGCGACCAGACTGGGTGGTCGGCTCTTTGCTTGGGTGCGACCATTTGTCGGGTCGGTTTCTTTGCTTGGGTGCGACCATTTGGCGGGTCGGCTTCTTTGCTTGGGTGCGACCATTTGGCGGGTCGGCTTCTTTGCTTGGGTGCGACCATTTGGCAGGTCGGCTTCTTGGGTGCGACCATTTGGCGGGTCAGCTTCTTTGCTTGGGTGTGACCATTTGGCGGGTCGGCTTCTTTGCTTGGGTGCGACCATTTAGCGGGGCGGCTTCTTGGGTGCGACCATTTGGCGGGTCGGCTTCTTGGGTGCGACCATGTGGCGGGTCGGCTTCTTGAGTGCGACCATTTGGCGGGTCGGCTTCTTGGGTGCGACCATTTGGCGGGTTGTCTGCTTGGGTCCGTCACGTCGTGTGACTGTCCGTGGTACCGGACTTGCGCGATGGCGCTCCATGAGCTCTTCTTCCTCCTTGCGGTGGCGTCTTGTTGTCACGTGGTGCGCATTCTGCGCCCTTGCGCTTCCGTTCCGTCTGGTACTTGCTGCGCACATGTTCAGTGGCATCCTCTGTTCCAGGCGCTGACGTGTACTTCCCGCGTCCGGGGTACACCTGCGCACTGTCCCTTTTGCGTCTTGCTTCTTGTTGCGTGATCCGTTGCAAACTTCCCTTGACGTGACGGCGGGCAGGATGCTGCCCTATGTAGTCTCCTTGCTGCAGTCCTTCTTTGTGCCTCTGGCGCGTTCCGGCGCCGTCTCTTGCGCTGCTGGGTGTCCACTTTTATGCTTGGCAGACTCCACTGTGTCCTAGTGTTTTGATCCTTTCCTTGCCAGTGCTTGTTTGCTGCTTTTGGCGCAATACTTGAGAGTGCCCACTAGATGGCAGCGTCTCTTTATGGCGCCTCAGTGTCCTTCAACTCATTGCAGGCTTGATACTGCCTATTGGGCTGCTGGGCGCGATAACTCCTGCTGGCCACTATGTGACAGTGTTGCCTTCTCACTATTGCCTGTGCTTGGCTGTGTGCTGCGTGGGGGGGGGGGCAAGAGGTGCTGTAGCCACTCTGTCCTCACTGGTGTGCTGGGGGCCTGCCTCGAGGATGCCAGGTAAGTCCCTTCTTTCCTTTGTTTTCTTCGCCGGCCCTCCCTGCCTGCCAGCCTCACACAGTCCTCGCGCAAGCGGGGGTTGGGGGGGCTACGTGCAATCGTGCTGGCTTCTTCAAATCCCTACCGCATTCCTTGTCACTTTTCCCCGCTCCCTGCCCGTGGCAGCCTCATTTCCTTCGCTCACGGGCAGGGGGGGGCCGTGGGCCTGTTCCGACATGCAGTGTATACTCTGCCTTGGGGACAGTGTCGGCGCTACAATGCGGGTTGGCTCCGCTTTTACATGAGTGTCCAGCAGCTCCCCACACGCTGCGGGCGTTCCATTTTAAGATTATTCACCCCGCCGTCGCAGCCTCATTTCACACACGCTGCGTGGCGGGGGGCGCTGTAGGCAGGCCGCGGGTGGGCTCCGCTGGCCTTGCTTCGCTGTCTGTCTATTTTCGGCCTCCTCGCCCCCGGCAGGGCGCCATGACTATGCGGGTGGGCTCCGCGTCCTTCATTCAAGGCCTGGCAGCTCTCCGGGACAGGGGGCGTCGCAATCAGGCCGTGGGTGGGCTCCGCTGGCCTTGAAATTGCCTCCGGGGCACTTTGCACATCAATGGGCTCACCTCATGCCCGGCGAGTCTCCTCATCCACGCGGGTGGGCACCGCTTAACAACAAAGTCACAAGGGGGGTCGCTTCAGGCTTGCGCGGCCCCCAAGGCAGTTTTACAATGCCCGGGCTCTCCTTCGGCCTGCGGGCTCATTCGGGCATCACTTTCCTGGCGGCCGACGCGGGTGGGCTCCGGTCGGTCTGCTCCTCTTCACCCCAGGCAGGGGGGGCTCACGCTGGGCACGGGAGGTGCGGGGTAGGCTCCTGGTCACCTTCTGCTTTGTGGTGTCGGCCCGGGGCTTAGCACAGGCCCTGCGGGCCTCCGCTTGTGATCACTTGCTGCAGGGGGGGTGCCCATGACACGGGCAGCATTTCCTCCTTTTTCCCCGTTGTTTTTCTCTGAGCTGTGGCACGTGTGGGCACAGCTACCGCCTCGTTGCCAATGTAATGTTGGGCGCTAGGCCCGCATGCTGAGTGAAATAACTGCGACACTGACACACTGAGGTAACTGCGTGGAACTGGCCTCGAGCCTGTGCGCTCGGCCCCTTTTATTATCTCTGTGTCACCTGACCAGTGACATCAGTGGTGGGTGGGTGTACAGTGTAGAAGCAACACCAAAACAACTAGACTGTGTCCAGCAGGACACTACACAATTGTTAAAGCCAGTAGTATGCCTGTTAATTCAATTGCTTTCTTAAAGCTGATAACTATCCCTGCTTGGGAAAACATAAAAAGGCACCTCCCACTGTTTTCAGTGGACCACCTCTAAAAACCGGGACATGAGTTAAATTTACCAAAATCGCCTGGTAACCCTAAGCTGAGGTCATGTCTGAAGGTGGAAGTTGTGCTCTCTCAATAAAGAGAAATCAGGATGTGCTGCAGGCCAAAATATCAACTTCTCTTCCTTTCTTGCAAGTCCATGTAATATACTCAGGTCCGGCTTTCCTTTCGTACTGGTGACGCCCTGTGCAGCAATGTTTCTTGGTGCCACCCCCCCATGACCACCTCGCCACTGATTCACTCACTACCTCCATTTGACAATGCCCCCCCCACCAAGTCTCCATAACCACTATCTCTTAGATTCATTTAGTTTTATAGCGCCACTCATACCAGTTTAAGATTTCAGAACACTTTACATCACACTTACATTGCACAGAGACAATCATACTGTGTAAATCATTGTATGGGGAATGTTACATAAGACAGAGGCCTACAAGGTGTAGGAGACACATGTCATCCATTCTGGTAGGCAGTATACTTTAAGAGTCCTTGGTCTGGAAAAGCACAAATTCAGAATTTAAAATGTAACACCATTGTTAGGGGTTTTCTTTAATAATAATAATTGATTTCTACCAAAATGAACCCTTTTTACAATATTAGGATAAGGAAAGGCTGGGAAAACAAACAAGTAGCTGTAATATATTCTTTGTAGTTTACATGCAGCTCTTTGATAACAGTTAATAGCTCACTGCCATATATTAGGATTTTAACTTTTAAACTGCAATCCACACTATGACAAAAGCGATAACACATTGACCTATTTATAGTAGCACACTTTGTGATCTGAAGGGACAAGTTCTTTGCAGCAGGCATATTAACCCTCTGCGCTAGGATGAGGCTAAACTTTCACCACCAGACAAAGCTCCGGTGCTTAAAAATTGCTCAGACAAGGAACGTGGCATCAGATGCTTTTAAAACAATAAACATGGCACCCCCACCCCAAGTCAGTACCCAGTACAGTGGCACCGATCGCACCACCCTAGAGCTGGCCCTGAATACACTGCAGCTCTAGGAGGGGGCCCCCACTGAAAGCGTGAGCCGGGCTCGTGCCCGAGACCTAGATCTGTTTCAGCAACAAGGTTCTCTTGGAGCCCCGAGCCCAAAATGGGCCAAACTTTAATTGGAGATGATGTGGCCTACTGCCTACAGCTGCCAATCATGTAACATACGGGGACCAAGTTAGAAGCCTAGCCTTCACTCAGCAAATCCCTCTGAGACCCAACAATTATAAAACCTCTGTGTAAAACTGTCCAAAATGAGATGTGAATTCCGCCTGTCGCCCATGCTCTAATCTCATCCTTCAAGAATTAAGGGCAAATTTTAGACCTGTCAGCCACGATTGGGTGTAGTTGACAGTTGAGCTTTTTGTATTCCTCCTACACAGCCACACAATAGGGAGCTTAGGTGTACCAGGATGGGTTATCACTGGCAGAATGGGTGGGAGGAGCGCTCGCACAGACCCACTTACCCATGAATAAGCTGTGCCCTGCCTCTCCACAAAAGGCTGCATACTCCCTGTAGTTATTCTGGAGTCAGGGCAGGGAAGGCAGGCTTCCTGGGAACATCAAAAAGAAACCTCTAGAAGCTTCTACCCCCACTTCAAAGTTACAACTGGGTTTACATACTGGACCTCAGACACCAAATCTTGAGTACACTTCTGAACCTTGGAAAACTCTGCAAGGAAGGACTGCTGTGCTGCTGAAGGACTGCCACTCTGTTGGACTGCACTCTGATGGACTCTTGCTTTGCTGCATTGACCTATTGCCTGCTGCTCTCTTGCCTGGGTGAGAAGGACTGAACCTGCATCACTTGAACACAGAGTGATTCCAAAGGTTAACTGGCTGGCCTCCTGATCTGAAGTCTCAAGGATATAAAAGATTTTCAACCAACCTGCTTCTGCACCTAGCCACCTGTGAGTGGCTTGGATCCTTCGCAAAGAGTTGCGTTGCTGCTGCAGCCCACATTGCCTTTGGAATGCCGCTACACAACGCATCCTCCATGCAGGCCCTTGCTTCTTTCATCAACTGCAGCCTCGATGACGATGCCGAACTCCACATAACAGTCCTGCAGCTCCTCAGAACAGGCACATCACCCCGACTGCACAACACATACTCGACTCCGGAGTTCACATCACAAGCTCTTCTCGACAGGATCCTCTACATTGACGCAAATAGGACCTCGCACTGCAGCCTTGCTGCATCTCGGAACCAACGCATTGCTTCGGCTGCAAAACGCATCTTCGAGATGGATCCACACAACTCTCCCCAAACCAAGATTGAAGGTATTTTGTTCAGCGGGCCTAACTGGGTCCCTGTGGCCCCTGTGGCCAGCCCATGTGCCATTGCGGTCGGCCTGAGCTTGTGATCTACACAGTTGTTAATTTATGCCTTTTGGCTCTATTTTTACAAAAACCTTTTAAATTCAATCTGTCCAGCTCTACTAATTGGATTTTGACATTTTGGTCTTATTTTCTTTTCTAAAATTACCTCTATTTTTCTAATACTGCTGTGGTCTCCTTTTGTGGTGTGTTTTCACTGTGTTACTGTTTTAAGTGTTGCACATATACTTTACTCATTGCCTCTAAGTTAAGCCTGTCTGCTCTGTGCCAAGCTACCAGAAGCTTGAGCACAGGTTAATTCGGGGTTTCATTATGCCTTACTCTGACAAGGATTGTGGTTGCTGCTTGACCAAGGGCTCGGATCCCAGTCAATCAGCTACCCATTTTCTTACAACAAAGCATTGACTCTTTATGTCAGATTAAATACCCATCTTGTGGCTGATGTAAATAACGTGAAACTTGAAAATCTGGTTTCAATCCCTGCTTGACCAAATCGTGTGATCCTAGGCAAAAAACTTGTCCAAAGCCCATTTTTGTTCGCTATTACATAAGAAAACAACTTCAAAAACATGAGTTTAGGGAGTGTGCTGTAGAAAAAACTCTTTTTTTGTTTATTCTCTGATGTTGCTCCATTTGTAGTAGGAATCTAAGGCAATATTTAGGTTACACATAAGAATGACTTCCGGTTTAGTTCATTTGTACTGCCAGTGCAGATTCACCTGTACTACATCCGTAAAGTTCCTTTACTGGGCCCATGCATGCAGCGCTGCCATTGCAGCCTCAATTTAACTTCATCCTTAAAGTACCTTTTCGGGGCACAAGCACACTGCACTGCCAGTGCAGCCTCAACGGAACAGCATCCTTAAATATCATCACTGGGCCCACACATGCTGCACTGCCAGTGTAGCTCCATCTGAACTGCATCCCTAAAGTACCTTTACTGGGCCCAAGCATGCTGCACTGTCAGTGCAGCCTCAACTGAACTGCATCCTTAAAGTATCTTCACTGGGCCAATGCACGCTGTGCTGCCAGTGCAGCCTCACCTCAACTAAATCCTCAAAGTACCTTTTCTAATCCCAAACAAAATCCTACCTGTTTGACATTGTTGCCGCCACTGCCATTGGAGTCATTGGGGTTGTGTTCCTGACGAATTGAGGAGCCAGGGGACTACCGCTCCAGCACCACATGTGGCGTGCACGCCGCAACGTCATTATCCTGCGCCCAGAGGCGCACACAAGCGGCACGAGACTCCGGCAGTGCGGGATCCCAAACAAAATCTTACCTATTTGTCATTGTTGCCTCCACCGCCATTGGAGTCATTGGGGTTGTGTTCCGGACAAATCGAGGAGCCAACGAACTACCGCTCCCAGCGCCACAAGTGTCGCACACGCCGCAATGTCATTATCCTGCACCCGGAGGCGCACATAAGCGTCACGGGACTCCCGCAGCGCGGGATCCCAAACAATCTTACCTGTTTGTCATTGTTGGCTCCACCGCCATTGGAGTCATTGGGGTTGTGTTTCTGACGAATTGAGGAGCTAAGGGACTACCGCTCCCAGTGCCACAAGTGGCGCGGACGCCGCAACGTCATTATCCTGCGCCCAGAGGCAAATCTAAGCAGCACGGGACTCCCCCATTGTGAGAGGTGCGCGTCTGTGCCCGGGACGCGCCTGAGCCAAGGGCGGGCCCATCTGCGCCTTTCCGAGCCAGGAGGAGGCAGTGCTGGAACACCACTCTTAGCCGCATGAGGCAATTGGACATCTGCTGTTACATAAGGTTATTTTATATTTTTGCTAATATGTCTGACTGCCCAGAAGGTTGTGCTATATATATTCCCAGGCATAGACTATGACGACCAAACGTAAGGCTACAGGAGTGCGGGTTTAGGGGGGTGGGGTGTGGGCACCTTGGATGCGTTTTTGACAAGGGCAAAGTCAGTTTTAACACATGGAATTCAGATCACTGAAAAAACGACTCTCTCAGGATACGTATACAGGACAAAAAAGGTCATCCTTGGGGGTATAATCATGGCTAAATCTCCCCTGGGCGTACTGCAAATTATGGATCGTTTAAAAAAGGATGTACCAGTTATAAGCCCTGATGGGGAGCTAGTTGAGTATTCACTTGCTACATTGGGGGTTACGGAGGTGGGCCACTCAAGTAATTTGGATCATGCCCAAAATCTGACAATGAGTCTAGTTCAGGAGTCGATGGTTAATATATCTTTGGAGATAGTAGATCCCCCTGCACTCCCTGCCTCTTCTCTAGCCCATACTTTAACTACAACCAGTTTAACTCAAGGTGACCCTGCCACCAGATCCAAAAGAGCCACAAGGGAAAGTACGGTACGCTCCTTCAAATCTTGGGCGGGAGGCAATTGTGAGTCACCTGCAAAACGCACAAGAGGAAGTGTGACACAGAGGAATAGGCATAAAACTAAATCTACATACCAAGATACAGGGCTACATGACAATCAGATTCTTGAAACCGATGGTGGTACGGCCCATCTTTCAAAGATTGACCTCCATACCATGGCAGGTATTGGAAGTGACCCTGATCATTGGAAACGCTTAGAGACTTTAATAACTCTTCTCTTAGCGCCACTGTTATGTAGATTTGGGGCGATTGAGGAAAAATTGGTGCACCTTCATAAGTCTAGCAATGCGCCAGTTAACCAGGAGGTGTGTGGGTGTCAATGCGCAGCACGAGGGGTAGATGAAGCAGCTATGGCTCCGGCAATACTTGAAGAGAAAGGCCCCTTGGGGGGTAACAACTGGGAATTGGCCCATTTAGCAGGCAAAGTTAATATGGGTAATGTGATTCCTGCCATATCTCGATCATCATTTGCGGCATCTGGTCCCGGGGGAATAATATTACAAATCTGGGCCTGGGAGGACTGTAGACAGGCGGGATGGTTAACTCTTTCTATCCATCTGATCAGACACTGTCCCAGTTTGCGGGACCTCCAAGACTATTACCCTTTGACCAGGCCAATCCTATTACCAGAGACAGTAATAACTGTAGAGGTGGTCCCAATGTGTTGAATTCTCTGAACGTTAAATATTCTGGAGATGTATTAGACTTACCCCTGGCTGCATGTCCTTATGTTCTGGTCTTAGCTGGTGTGCCACCGCTTAGGCCAGATCAAACTGAATCCTAGACCCAACTGTGTAACAAAACTGTAGATTGGTTATCCAAACACAAAGGGTTTAGAGTACCCATGAGTAATAATATCATTATGGTGCGCAGAATTGGGTGGGTGGGACAATCTCCATAGAATATCGATGGGAATTACGTGGTCATTAATCGGTTGTTAATTCGATATTGAGGGCCCAGGATCCTTGCTTTCAGAACTCTAACTGCATCTAGGCCTTGCCATTGGGATATTTTATAAGCCTTCTTCAAGATTCTTGTCGTTGGTTGTTTCCCCTGTTTCTTTGTTTAATAGGTTTAAGGCCTTTTCTGGTTTGGATGCCTAAGATTGACTACCTTTTCCTGACGTAGCACCTGTAATCCTAGATAATTTTTCTGAAACACCAGACGAAGAAACTCGTGGTCCCATGGTCAGTTTGCCGAATGTCACTATTCCTTGTACCTTGAATCAACACATTTTCCCAGCTGAAACAGTAAAATCCAGTCTCATCCCGATTATAACCGATGGTGGCATAATGAAAGTTTTAACATGGAATATTGCCGGCCTACGGGCAAAAAAGTGTGAGGCCTCTTGGTAACTTTTTCTTGCAATTCACCACATTATAACCCTACAGGAAACCTGGGAGTCTAACGACCATTTTTACCTGGATGGGTTTATATCTTTTTGCAAATTCGCTACACCTTCCAGTATGGGCAGGGCAAGGGGGGAGGCTATTATTGATGATCAACTTCAAGCTGTCCTGCAATGCAAAGTTGATCGATTCCTGTTCTCCTCACATGTTAGCAGTAGAACTGTCAGGGAAGAATTTACCAACCCTCTTAGTGGTTAATGTTTATAATTATTTTACTAGAACTCAAGAAACAGAGCATCTTAGGGCTCTTACGGCCTTTTTTGAAAATTATGGAGATAGCTCAGAAGCACATTATGATATATTAGTTTTGGGAGATTTTAATATTCATACTTGCCCTATTAACTGTTCAGCCAGGCTGGAGGAGAAACATGGCCCTCAGAGGCTAACCCATTTTGAACACACCTTGTCAGGTATTTTTTTCGAAAGTCTTTTGTCAGCTCACAACTTGACTTGCCTTGAGCAATCAGATAGGATAGTTCCCATGCCTACATATGTTGCCCATGGTTGTCAAGGTATAATCGACCATATTTTGGTTTCATCCCCATTGTTGTCGGTAATAGGGACATAAAGTGTAACAAGAAACTGTTTTAGTGATCATAATCCACTAACAATGGGCCTTAACATATATGCTGACAATAGGGAAGGTTCATGACTCAACTTACGAATGGTAATATTGCTCCTAAAGTTCAAGCCCATAGAGTGAGGTGGGAAAGGATCATCCCTGAAAGTTTTATTGACAGCTTGTTCACTAACTGCGCCCAGGAGTTTGGGATCTGCTCATACCAGGATTCCCAACCAAGATCCGTTCTTAATGCCTTTGACTTAATTGTAAAGCAGATTGCTTCTAATTTAAGCATAGCCAGTAGCCCAAGGCCCCCAAATTTAAAAAATGATTTGACAAAGCCTGTATGACTACCCATAAGGAACTCATGCAGGAGCTTAAGCAAAAACCAAGAGTGGCATCATGGGTCAAAAATGTAAGGAAGGCGTATAAACTTGCAGTAGAGGTTAGGAAAAGGCTATTAAGGGAGATGGCCTGGGAGGAGCTTAGCCAAGTCAGTGTGTTGGCCAACAGTTTCAGATTCTGGTCTGTTGTAAATAATCCTTTGTTTATGATACAACAAACTCCAGTAAAGACTCTCTAGTTTCTGTTGAGATGTGGGTGCAACATTTTGGGAAAATGTATAGTGACACGACCTTAGGGGTCTCCTCAGAGAAACCCGTTTTTGGTCTAGTATGCCCCCCTCTAGTTTTTACAACCGATGAAGTTTATAAAGCGATTACATCAACTCTTGGGGGAAAGCTCCAGGCCCCGATGGAGCACCGGCTGATTTCTATAAGGCAGATTTTAACTCACGTTTTTAATGCAGCTTGTGTGTCTTGCTTTCCCCCGTCATGGGCAAAGGCGGTTATCATACCAATTTTTAAAAAGGGAATAAGGGATGACCCAGCTTGTTAAAGGCCCGTTTCGCTCCTTGATTCCGCGGCTAAAATTATGGGGAAAGTTGTCTTGGCATGTCTAACAGAGTGGCTCGATCAAGCAAGCATAGTTTCCGATCTGCAATATGGGTTTAGGCAGGGTAAAGTAACTTTGGACCAATGCCTGAATCTCCATTTGGTGATAGGGAAGTACACAGTTGCAAAGCGTGGGGATCTCCACCTGTCCTTTATGGATTTAACCTCGGCCTTTGACCTTGTTAATAGGTCAAGGCTGTGGCTGATTCTTCAAGATATAGTGCTAGATGCTGACCTGATTTCATTTTTGGCTGCCATCCACGAAAATACAACAGCGGCAGTACGCTTTAATGAAGATGGCAGGCTGACTGATTCTTGGGTAGTAAAATGAGGGGTTCGGCAGTGGTGCATACTGGCCCCCTTGCTGTTTACCCTCTATATTAAAAAATTAGGGGATTCCCTGACTTTCTGTTGTAAAGATATACCTAGAGCCGGCACCAAAATGATCCCTGCATTTCTGTACGCCAACGACGCGGTTTTGGTGGCCAGAACTGCAAGGGGGCTGCAACTGCTTTTAAATTGTTTTATAGATTTTATGGAGCCACTGGATTTAATTAAAAAATTTTAAAAAATCGCATGCCATGACCATAGGATCAAGGAGGGCAGCGAAGGTTAAATTCTATTGCAAGGGAGTTGAGTTAGTAAAAGTCCCCGCTTTTCCCTATTTAGGGGTTCTTTTTGATGACCAACGCTCATGGTGCATGCAGCGTGCACATAAAAAAAACGTGTTAGTTAGAGCATCAGGGGCTACTCTAGACTTTGCAAAAAGAATAGAATTAAAACCACTCCCTGCACTTATGAAAATTTATAATGCCAAGTGTGTTCCCATGGTGACCTATGGCAGCGACATCTGGGGTTATACAGATGTTAAAGAAATTCAAGGGGCAAGAACATCTTCATGCGTACACTGTTCTCGGTCCCAGCATCCACCTCAATCTTTAACATCCATGAGGAACTAGGAGCGGGTTTTATTTCTGATCAGATTGCGGTTGCGCCTCTATTACTTTGGTTGAGGATCTGGGCCCAACCAACCCCAAATTTAAAGCAACTGATCATCCGAGACTGTCTCGCCTTAGAAAAGGTGTTAGACATCCCATGGATGAAATATATTAAGGATCAGATGGAAATTCTTGGCTGCCCCGATTTATTCCTGAGCCCTATAGCATTGGGTAAACCAGCCATTAGAGACCTCAAGCAGCAGTTTCTAGAAAGACAAAAAGGATTAAGGGAGGAGAACGAATTGAAAAAACCTATGGTGAGAAGATTTGTCACATTGAGCTTGGGCTAACAGATGTGACCATATCTATTCTTTATTAATAAACCTCATCACCTTTTTGTTCTGACAAGATTTAAACAGAATATGGTTCCTTGGCTACTTGCCTTCCCTAAAGGTTACTTTAAAGAAGGCACATTAAATCCTTGCCCCTGTGACAACTTCTCAGATCAAGATACTCTTTATATAACGTTTTTCTGTGCCTATCACAATCTATTGCGCAGAAAGTTCATCCTCCCTTTGCTTAGAGGTTGTAATTTTGTACAAGTTAGGCCGGCGTTGGCTTATTTACAAATGCTAGCGTCACCTATAGTCTGCTTTGGGGTAGCCAGTTTCCTAATAGGGGCGATTTGATATAGGAATAGGCTGCCCCTGAGTCAGCCTGTGGATACAGTTCCTAATTATGTTATGTAAAACAAAATTGGGGTATGTTGCAGTCGAGTTTAATATGAATTTTCTTATTTTTTAACTGTAAATACGAGCAAGCGTATGTTGGGCAATTTATTTATTTTTTACTCCCAGGTCCAATTATGTCATGGTGGGCTGATCTCTCATTTATATGTTCTTTTTTCTCGTCATGGTTTTATGATGTGTGTTTATTTTGTATGAATTGTCACATCACACGATGGTGTGAATTTTATTTTGTTGTTCCCCAACGGGGCTGCAGACAATGAATTTCGTGTTGAGTAGGATTTTATGATGATTGTTAATTGTCACATGGTTTTATTATCTATTTTTATGTCTGCTTTATGGTTGATAAAACGGGGGATCTTAATTGACAATGGATTATATATGTATTATAATGCTTGCAGAAGGAACCGCTTTCTTTTTGTTGTTGTACTTTTATGGCTTTAATCAGCCGAATAAATTTAATTTTGACTGACTGACTGACCTTTACTAAGCCCATGCACGCTGCGCTGCCAGTGCAGCCTCAACTGAACAGCATACTTAAATATCATTACTGGGCCCATGCACTCTGCACTGCCAGTGCAGCTCCATCTGAACCGCATCCTTAACTTGCCTTTACTGGGCTCATGCATGCTGCGCTGCCAGTGCAGTTCCATCTGAACTTCATCCTTAACGTGCCTTTACTGGGCTCATGCATGCTGTGCTGCCAGTGCAGCTCCATCTGAACTTCATCCTTAACTTGCCTTTACTGGGCTCATGCATGCTGCGCTGCCAGTGCAGCCCCGTCTCAACTGCATCCTTAAAGTAGCATTTCTGGGCCCGAGCATGCTGCGTTGCCAGTGCAGCTCCATCTGAAACGAATTCCTAAAGTATTATTACTGGGCCCACACACGCTGCGCTGCCACTGCAGCTCCATCTGGGCTGCATCCTTAAAGTACCTTTACTGGGCCCAAGCACGCTGCGCTGCCAGTGCATCTTCATCTGAACCGCATCCTTAACATGCCTTTACTGGGCTCATGCATGCCGCGCTGCCACTGCAGCTCCATCTGAACTGCATCCGTAAAGTACCTTTACTGGGCACAAGCTCGCTGCGCTGCCAGTGCAGCTCCATCTGAACCAAATCCTTAAAGTATCTTTAGTGGGCTCACACATGCTGCGCTGCCAGTGTAGCTCCATCTGAACCGAATCCTTAAAGTATCTTTAGAGGGCCCACACACGCTGCACTGCGAGTGCAGCCCCATCTCAACTGCATCCTTAAAGTAGCATTTCTAGGCCCAAGCATGCTGCGTTGCCAGTGCAGCTCCATCTGAAACGAATTCCTAAAGTATTATTACTGGGCCCATGCACGCTGCACTGCCACTGCAGCTCCATCTGAGCTGCATCCTTAAAGTACCTTTACTGGGCCCAAGCATGCTGCACTGCCAGTGCATCTTCATCTGAACCGCATCCTTAACATGCCTTTACTGCGCTCATGCATGCTGCGCTGCCAGTGCAGCTCCATCTGAACTGCAACCTTAAAGTACCTTTACTGGGCACAAGCACGCTGCGCTGCCAGTGCAGCTCCATCTGAACCAAATCCTTAAAGTATCTTTAGTGGGCTCACACCTGCTGCGCTGCCAGTGCAGCTCCATCTGAACCGAATCCTCAAAGTATCTTTAGAGGGCCCACACACGCTGCGCTGCCAGTGCAGCCCCATCTCAACTGCATCCTTGAAGTAGCTTTCTGGGCTCACGCATGCCCTGCGTCCATACAGTATTGTTACTGCCCCAGGCACGCTGCACTGCCATAGCGGCTCCTTCTGAACGCATCCTTAAAGTAGAGTTTCTGGGCACAGGCATGTTGCACTGCCAGTGCAGCTCCATCTGAACTGCATCCTTAAAGTATCGTTACTGGGCCGAGTTACGCTGCGCTGCCAGCGCAGCTCCATATGAACCGCATCCTTAAAGTAGCGTTTCTGAGCACAGGCATGCTGCACCACCAGTGCAGCGCCATCTGAACTGCATCCTTAAAGTATTGTTACTGTGCACATGCTTAGAACCACGCACGCTGTGCTGAAAGTGTATCCATCAACTATCCTTAAAGTACAATTACTAGAACTGTGAGGTCTTCTCTGTCAATGCACTCTACCCTGACCAGTGTCCTTAAATTATCATTACTGGAATCATGCATCCTGCTCTGTCAGTGCACCTCAAACTCAAAGATGTCCTTACACTATTGCTATTTGAACAATGCACGGTGCTCTGCAATTTCACTCTCACCTGGCCAGTGTCTTTATCGTCCCAGAGCCCATGTACACAGCTCTGCCTATGCATGCGAAGCAGTTGTGCATTGCCTTCTGCTGTTCCATTGCTGTTCCTCCGCTCACTGCTCTGCCAATGCCCTCACTGCAGCTCTCTCCGTTAACTCCTAGTTGACCAGTACAAAAAAAAAACCCTCTGCCAATGCATCAACCCGCGAGTTGCATTAGGTCCTGGTCAGTTTTGAAGAAACTTTCTACTTAAGTCAAAAAAGCAACACCAAAAAGCCCAGGATTAATCAGTTTGCTTACTTTTGCTGGCCGGCAATAAAGGACAGATAGAAGACCATTGCAATAAGGCAAAAATTGTAAATGTTAATTTTGCATATAATGTAGAATTTTTAGATAATGGGGAAAACAAGTTTTTTTTCAAATGTTAAAGGCAAAATTAGATAGTCAAAAGCTGAGGGCCCAATCACGAGTTTGGCGGTGAGGCGCCAGGTCCGCCCTGCCGCAGCACCACCAAAACTGTGGTGAAGCCACCTGCCAGATTACGAGTGTAACTCTTGACTAGTATTTTTTCTTTGGGCGTTCCCACGTGAGTGACTTCAAAAAAAGGCACCATAACAGGAACGCTAAAAACGCTCAAAAGTCCATGCCATGCCATGCAGGAACTGGTGTGCATACACACAGAGGAGCACATGTTGTGCCACACTCTATGCATACACAGGGTGTGAGGCACCAGGGGGATCTGTAGGGTCCTCTTTGTTTCTGCTCTGCCACAGTTTACATGGAGTAAGAACCTCCTTGTAACAACTGGCAGAGAAGGAAACTCTTAATATGCTTGGCTTGATCACTTCAGTCACACCAAGAATATTGCGGCCTCAAGACTGCAGCAACACCACCAGGGAACAGTGGTTCCCTGGCGGATGCACTGGGGCAATGGCAGTACGACCACCCGAGTTGTAATCGGGTGATCAGGAGACCACCACTGCTGCATCCACGTGAGTCTGGCAGTCCATGGACTTGTAATTTAGCCCTTAATGTCTTAAATAGTAAAAACAGTACAAACTATTTATGTAAAAGCACAATTGTTTATGGACAGCACTTTCTTTGCTAAAATCTCTGGGGCTGATTTACAAGCCCTGTACGTCACTTTTGCGCCTCTGTTGCACCATTTCTGTGACGCAGCAGTGGCGTAAAGCCAGCGCAATGCTGCGGGGTATTTATAACGTGACGCATCTAGGGAGATGCCTCACGTTGTAAAGCCCTGCGCCACATTAAACCTGCGTCAGGTTTCATGTGGGCGTCTGGCGCAGAGGGGCGTTTCGGCGCAGGAATGCCTCGGAAAAGTGGCTGAGTGAAATCTGCAAGATTCCACTCAGTCACTTTTCCGACCCCGCTGTGTCAAAACCTTGCGCCTGCTTGAAGCAGGTGTAAGGCTTGACTCACCATGTTAGACATGGGCAGGGTCGGCACAGTGCTGGAGTTTCGTCACGCCCAGACACAACTCCAGCACTGCGCCAACATTACGGCAGCAGATGCAACACGCATCTGCATTTCCTTGCGCCATGATGCGCCGCATTGTAAATGCGGTGCATCCGTGGTGGCACAAGGATTGAGATGTGTGTCTCAAGTTTCCTGGCGCATTCCTGCTGATTTGCAGGCATGCATCAGGAAACGTAAATATGCCCCACATTTTGAGACCGAAAATCCCCCAAAAGTATGTTTTATTTTAAGCAACTGTTTCTTGGTCCAGCTTCTCTTTTTGCCATGAGGGAAAACGTTTCTGCATTACGGTCTGGAGACAACAGGTGCGCTAGTTAAAGATTTTACAAGCAGCAAAATAGTGCAAAGAAGCCCTTTGTACCAGTGCAGACCAGTTATTGTGACCATAAATTCATGTTATGTGAATGTATTCCTTGTTGCGCCATCCCTATGCCTCCCCAGAGAGGCATAGGATTGTGTCACATTCCCAGTTTTACAAAATGTTGAAAATCTGGGAGTGCAATAAGTTCCATGGATGTTTCGTGGGAACATTCAATGCAACACCCAAAGCAACACCCATGGAACGACGCTTTCACTCAGAGTAATGTGTTAAAGGGGCCCATATTTACAAGGCAATGAAAAGTCACTCAGGGTGACTTTACGTGGTCTTGGGCAAGCCATTGCGCCGCCTGTGCACCAATAAAAGTGATGCACTGGCGGCACATTGGGCTTGTAAATTAGCCCTATCAGATATGAGAATTGCTCTACCAATAGTTTATAGTTACTTATTTACTTTGCATCTCAAGCAGAAATAGTGAACAGAGGTACCAGAAAATATACTTAAATGTATTGTTCAATAACAGAAACGAGGGTACAGGCCAGTACTTCAGTTCCATAGCAGTTCCTTGAGTGATCATGGGGAAACTTTGTGGTTCATTTACACGCCCTTTGCGCACTGGCATGTCACTTTTTGTGACTTTCCGGTGGTGCACAAGGCTTAGCTATATCTACACGACCATGTAAAGACACCCTGCATGGCGTTTCATGGCCTTGTAGATATGAAGTGAGGCAGTGCAAGTCACTACATTGCCACACACTTCAGCGGGGAGGCATGCCGTAGGCTTTGCAGTGGGTGTTCCCACGTAACACCCAAGGCATTTGACACATTCCAAGATGTACAACATGCTGTAAACCTGGGAATGGGTCAAAAGCCTACGTCTCCCCAGGGGGGGCCTGGGGGCGCACAACGAATAAAAATAATATTATTCCTCTTTGTTTTTCCTCTTTCTATGTATGTGTGTTCCATTCAACAGCACACATGGGATGCACCGTACCTTATAGATACGGCACATTCTTGCCCTTTTCTTTTGACATAGGGCAGCACTGCACGAAGGCTTGAGGCACTGTTCGATGCCCAAAAATTGTAAATGAGGCCTTTTGTCCAAATGACGTGGGCTCAAGACAGAAAAGATCACACGGGAAGCTTTACAGAGGAATTTGTATTGTTGACTGCCATTTTGAAGAATCTTTGACCGGTACCCTAAAATTGCTGGTATTGGTTGCAAGTCGAAGCGTGCAAAATTTTGTTCAAGACCTCAGATTTAGTCAAGTTTAAAACAGGTAGCTGTAGGTCACTCTGCATGGTTCTAAGTGACGCAAAAGTTTGCGTCCATGAAGTTTTGCACCTGAAATATATTTTTGCCCTAAAAGGTAATGCCAGTGCATCGTTAAATGGCACTGTGAGATGTAGCACGAAACCCTCCATAATTGATGCCAAGCAGTGTAACCTGGGCAGAAACAGTGCAGGTTTCCAAGCAAAGCCTGATCAAATAAAGTCATGCGCAAAGTGACATGGTCAGACTTTGCGTGAAATAACAGTGCTAAGTAAAAAAAGACTCTGCAACAATGAGAAAAATTTCCACACGGCATGCTGTATGTTTCAAGAAGATTTTATATAATACCTGCTTTACCCTTGGGTGGCCATTTGCCTGAAAAGATTTGTAGTGGACGTTGTGCCTCCAGTACAAAACTCACGCAAGGCAGTGTTCTTTGACCTAATCCTCATGGATCAATTATAATTCACGAAGAGGGCGTTTTTTACTTAGATTGCACAGGCTTTCACATACCATGGCACCATTTTGTTCTCAACCAACAGGTTTTTATAAAAGTAAATCAACACTATGCTTTGTGCCCCACGAGCAGCTGCAAGAGACCTTTGAATTTCGTAGACTCAAGCAAAAAGGCCTTTTTTTAGAGCATAGAATGGAATAATCTTTATTTGCATGATTAATTGAAATCTTTGCAAAAACATGATCAATAAAAAATTTTCTAGGACTACTATACACTAAAAATCACAATGCATCCAGGAGTGTGAATCCTTGAAGAACATGTTCATCAGACATTATGTAAAAAGTTCTCTTGAGAGTACCTTGTTATTAGAGGTTGTGTGACTGATGACATAACCAGCATTGGATCTATTGGAAATGCAGTGATGTGCAATTTTTTTGCCATTCGTGCAACTCAATGCTTCAGATTTTTGCAAATTAGTTGTGCATTTCTTGGTAACTCTAGGCCATTGTGTTAGTTTCTGCAGGACTCTAGGTTATTTGAAGGATGCAATCCTCTCCTGTCAACCATTCAGGTGGTCATGTTCAAGAGACAAGTGGCCAAGTATAACGGCTGTGATGCAGTATGAATTGCAGAAAGCAGTACAAAGGCTTAGCAAAGTGATCTCTTCTTTTGGAAAAACAAATCTTAACACTGTTCTTCTAGGTTTGTTTCTTCTGTCAGAATATGGATGAGGGTAATGGGTCTTTAGAAAATGGAATTGACGGGAATGGAAAAAATGGGGGGAAATATTCACATTTAAATGTTTGAGAGCGGAGCTATGCCAAATTTGGCAGCGCTGCGCGCCTACATTTCCAAAATACAGGGAAGCACTGTATTACAACAATACAGTGCACTCCTGTGTTTTCCCTAGCGCTGATCCTAAAATTAGCTGCATAGTGCCAACGCAGGCATGCTTGCACCATAGTGTAAGGGTGACTGTGTTGCAGGGAATGATTGTTTATGTGCAGGAAGGTGTCCATTCCTGCACACAAACAATCCATAATGGTGATTTTTTTTACTTCTATGTGTACTGCATTCTGCAGCACACATTCAAGTTGCAAATCGTCATTATTTAATTATTGTTTATGTACAGGAAGGGACACTTCCTACACATAAACAATCATTAATGGCGTTTTGATCTTTCTCTGTGTACTGCAGAATGCAGCACACATAAAAAAGCAAATATGAGGGGTAATAAAGTATTCTTCCTTGTTGCGCCAGTCTAACACCTTCTCTTGCATGGTGTTAGTTTTTGGCACAGCCTCATATTTACAGAGCCTTGTAAATCTGGGCCACATAAAAAGCAATGGGTGTTGCGGTGGAACGCCCACAGCAACACCCATTGCACACACTTTTCAGTGATGTGTGTAAAGGGGCCGTATTTACAAGGCGACGTTAAGCCGAAACAAATTACGTTCTGGTGGCTCTATCACCCCTGGTTGTCTAGAATATTGCCCTAAACACATCCCCAACCCTCATGTGCACCACTCTCCTCTATTTCTGAGCTAAATTCACAAGTAGCTCTGGTGATCTACCCGTTACTCGCAGCTCTCTGCGGTAGGCTCTTAAACCCACTGACTTGTTTCCATTCTAAGGTTCCATGTTCATTCTAGTAGTTGCCTAGGTGATGTTGTGCAACTTTGTCAAAAGCTAGAAACAGCCAGGTGGTGAGATGGGAATACATGTTTACATATCTTGTTTTTCCCAGTGTGCACAAAGTGTACGCTTTAGAAGCATCCCATGATTTTGCCCTTCTTTTCCACACAAACTAATGGAATTTTCGGGGACCCCCCGAGCACCTCACACTCTCCTCTTTGTGACAGGTTTTCAGTCTGCTTTCCAGGCCTTATAGATGCTTCTGTGCCTTTAATACACTACCCAGAGTAACAAAGGTTTTCATTGTCCGCTATAAATAACTCCCAAGCTATGTTTAATTTGGCAGTGAGGCTGTGACTAATAAATGCCACAGAAAAACGAGAAAGGGAAGCAGCTGCAGCATGGAGAGGCAGACCAGAGATCGTAGAGACTGGGGAGAGACGAAGTCGATTGAAGGGAGAGGGGAGAAAGAAAAGAGGCAGATGAGGCAAGAAGAAGAGGAAGTGGGAGAAGGAAAGCAAGAGTAAAGCTGAGGTGGAAGAAACAGAACATAAAGTGATAGAAAGCAAATCAGCACTACATTTTAAATCAACCAAGATGTACCACCTTGGTTAAATAATCCCATGGCTTGCTTGTGTGCTGAACCGAAGAGACAGCCTCCGCCGTTTCCCATGTCTGGTACTTCTGGCTTCCTTGGACACCTAAATCCTGCCTCAGTGCTGTGCTTAGTCACTGGAATCCTGATAAAAGAGTTTGCAAGTTAAGTTTCATGGAAGGAAACTGCAGAATTAGATAAACGCCCAGAGAAGACACTCGTGGGCATATTTACAAGGGGATATCGAAACAAGAACATCACTTTTTGTGACGTTCTGTTGGCAATATCTTCTGCGTATTTATAAAGCGGCGTTAAGCCAATTAACGTGGCTTAACGCTGCCTTGTAAATAAGGCCCCTTTTGCGCTTCATTTAGTGTGAAAGGGAAGTCCAATGGGTGTTGCAGTGGGTATTCCGCCACAACACCCGTTTTTGATGCTGCCCTAGCTTTACAAGGCTGGGGCAGTGTGAAAAACTAAGACCAGGGAATACCTGGTCTTAGACTGGGGATACGAGGAGAATGTATTAATTTCTCCTTGTATTTTGCTCTTTCTAAATGCGCTGCATTCTGCAGCAGCACACTTAGAAAGAGCAAATCTCCTTTCAAGATTGTTTATCTGCACATAAAAATCGCCCCTGCAGCGCAGGCAACCTTGCAACACGCGCTGGCACCAGGCAGCTTAATTAGCGCGAGCACTAAAGGAAACACAGGGGTGTGCTGCATTATTGCAAACACAGCACATCCCTGCATTTTAAAAATGTCGGAGGGAGGCGTTACCAATTTTGGAGTAGCACTCTGCTCCGACATTGTGTTGTAAATATCCCCCATAATATATAGAAGCTGTATTTTCAAGCACATCCCTGTAGAAGCTTTCCATTGCACATCAACTTCCAGGGCTATCTAGTGCTGTATGGTGGAACATCGGCGTCTAGCGAGAAGCACTAAAAAATGTTCGGTCAAAGAAAATCTAGGCACATACCAAAGGCAGTCTAAAAGGGTTTATAATATAAGGGAAAAAATCCATGATTCACAGGTTCGATTGACCGGTGATCCCTCAGCAAGCCATATTGGAGCAACTTATTGAGCAAAGGCAAGGAATATGTGTATTTAATTCTGTATACGTGGCTCCAATGAAGATCACAGGACTTTCTAAAACAAAGGAAGTACATAGGTGCCTAGGTCTGAGCTCATAACAAGGAAGAAGAAAAAGACCTGTGGTTGTAACAAAAATGTAATTTTTTTCAGTTGAGTTTGGGAATTAATAATTAGTCGTCTTGTAGCCAAGGTGTGAAGGGGAGTCTCGAAATATCAGACACACCCTTCATTTAGGCATGGTTAGCAAGAGCAAGAAAACATGCTGCAGGAGTTACGATAACGCTAAGCTCACATTTTGCAGTTCTATCAGAGGGATCCGTTATAGGCCTGACTGAGCTCCATCAGAGGGATCCGGTGTTGGCCTGATCAGAGGGATCCATACTAAGCCTGGCCAAGTTCCATCAGAGGTATCCGGTCTAGGCCTGGCCGAGTTCCATCAGAGGGATCAGGTCTAGGTCTGGTTGAGTTTCATCGAAGGGATTCAGTTTAGGGTTGGCGAATATCTTTTATGTTGGCGAAAAATATCTCCTGAATATTGGGTACTGCATGTTTCGAAAAAAACGTGTCTTCTTCATAGTGCCATAATTGCGTAATGTTCACCCAAAAGATATTTGTATGTAGCAGAAAATGAATCATGGGCAGTGCTTAATTTGACCCATGGTTTCTGGTGCTCAGCACCAGCACTTAATCATCAACACTGCTTTTTATGAGCACCAGTTAAGGACACATTCCTCATCATCATCAAAATACTTTATTCGGTTAGAAGTATAACCATAAAAGCATGACACGTAAAATTACATTCACAAAAAAAGGATAAAACCATAGTCACAGACTGTGAGAAAAAGAAAAGTGTTAAAATAAACAATTATTACTAGAGATAGAATTTATTTCATTGCTTTTTTGAAATAATGTCTCTGTCCATACATTTTAATCCTTCAGAGTTAGACCCAGGAGATAATTGCTCTGTACTTTTTGACACGAGGGCGAGACATATAATGTTCTGGGGTAGAAATCACTAATGCTCTAGATGGATATAGGACCATCTCCTATTTGAGGCTGCCATGATTGGAAGTATGGGACAACATATTTGCTCCTGAATTTTACAAGAACCAAATCACCTGCAATGTTTTTTGGTAGAGGTTCTAACCAGCCCACCCTTCTAACACTTAGTATGGTACCATCGATGTTGGATGGCAGAGGTCTGTTCTTAGTTAACCAAAACATGACCTTATTTCTTAGGTCCTGTTGTCTTGCGTTGTTCCCCTTAGTGAGTTCTGGTACTCCCGCGAGGACGCACACAAAGGGAGCGGCCTCCGGGGGCAGATGTAGGAGATTGGTTTTAAACAGGATGTACTCACTGTTTGCCGCTAACCTTTTATGTGTTGTAGATGTTTTGGTCGGCCCTGCGCTAGGGTACAAGCTCCGTGCTGTTGGGCCAGCTTTCGAGGAGTTCAGAGTTTTCTTTTGTAGGGTTACTAATTGTTTGTGGGTAGTCTTGCTTTGTATGGTGGATTTAGGAATTTCAGTGGAGGCTAGGCACTGTGGCTGAGAGGGTCCTGTCAGGGTTTTTGCGAGTAGCGAGTTGGCCTTAATCGCTTCTTCGACACCCGTGAGCCTATCCCCTAAGCTGTTTATTTTTTCAATCAGGGGAGATATTAATGTTTTCAGCATATTTTCGATCGAGGCCAGTAAAGAGGCCTGGATAGGTGCGGTGCTGGCGGAGCTATCAGTACTAGGAGTGTTGGGCAGTGGGGGGTTTGAGTTTAGTTTTTGTTGTTTTGCCTGGCTCCCCATTTGTTTATCCTCAACTCTCTTCCTTTTGGTAGAGGAGACCTGTGGAGACTCAATTGATTTGAGATTTATCTTTGGGCCTACAAGAAGGGGAGTACACTGGGGGCTTTCTGTTAGATGAAGTAGACTACAGGGCTGGGGACTAATGGTTGCTATAGTGCAAATAGGGCGATACAAAAGGGGATGATGGACGGAGCGTTTGTATAAATCAAACACTCACCCCCAGTCAACTGATCTGGGTTTAATCCATCACCATTCTTTAGTTCACTCAGCCACCCCAGTTCAGACATGGCTATATGCAAATCAGTCTGACCCTGTGCCTTATGGGAACAGTCCAGCCCGAACTGCCAAGCCATGTCTTCCTTGGACCGGAAACAAGCATCCTGGGACCGGTTTCGAATTCATAATCCTCATCAGCCAGGCTATCTTGAATCCAGTGGCCAAGTGAACAAGGGACTCACGTCTGAGCATACCCTGCCACACTTAGGGCGAACAAAGCGATACAAAAGCGGATGATGGACGGAGCGTTTGTATAAATCAAACACTCACCCTCAGTCAACTGATCTGGGTTTAATCCATCACCATTCTTTAGTTGACTCAGCCACCCCAGTTCAGACATGGCTATATGCAAATCAGTCTGACCCTGTGCCTTATGGGAACAGTCCAGCCCGAACTGCCAAGCCATGTCTTCCTTGGACCGGAAACAAGCATCCTGGGACCGGTTTCGGATTCAAATGTGTGACGCATCTCCCATCGGAAGGGTGGCTCATTGCTGGAGTTGTGTCTCAAGCGCGACGCAAGTCCAGCAATGCTCGTGGCCTGCCCAAACATAACTTGGTGCCTGATGCCTTATGCCTGCTCCAAGCAGGCGCAAGGTTTTGACGCAGCGGCCTCGGAAAAGTGACGGAGTGGAATCTTGTAGATTTCACTCAGGCACTTTACTGAGGCTTTACTGCGCTGGAACACCCCCCCTGCGCCAGAACACCCACATGAAATCTGACGCAGGTTTAATGCGGCGCAGTGCTTTACAATGTGACGCATTTCCCTAGATGCGGCACGTTGTAAATAGGGTTCAACGTGGCGCATGGTTTACTTCTGCATCACAGAAGTAAAGCAACGGCGGCGCAAAAGTGGCACAAGGGACTCATAAATCCGCCCCCTAGAATGTTTGTAGTTTTCGAGGCATACTGTTGAAAATGCTTGTGATTTCCTGAATGTCATAAGTCTGTACACATGCAAGGTCAAAGGTCTTGGATGAAAATGTTCAACTGTTTGTAACTAAGGCCCAGATCCCTGGCTATTATTCTGAAACCCTCAAACCAGAGCATTCCCTCAGCATGGGCAATGATTTACTAAAATGCCAGTGCAGCAGAAGGGTCATTACATGCCCGTTGACCCCTCAGTGACTTCTTATCCTCCTCTTACAACCTCATTAGTCTTTTATTTGGTGTTAAGGGGAAGTGGACACTACAGAAAGTAAACAGGGTTCTTAGAGCCATGTGACTCTTAAAACCCTGTTTACTTTTTGTTCCTGTCACTACCTTCATGAATCATGAGACTATGGGGAGTAATAATAAAGCTAGGATTACAACATGGCACCAGCTGCTACTTTTTGCACTCAGCCATTCATAGTGCTTAATTTGAGCCGGTGGTTGCTTGCGGGCAGCGGCGTCTCCTCCGCTATGGTGGAGGAGCATTTCCCCACATGCCAGCAGCCAAAATCATAAACACTAAAAAAATAATGACTCCTTGTTTATCATTTTTTTTTCTCAGAACCAAAGATTGGGGAAGGGGCCAAGGTGATGACAGGCTGTTGGAGGAGTGGTTGCACTGCTATTCAGTGTACATGATGGTTTGGCCAGCCATCCCAGACGGAACGTAGTGTTCTCCAACCTGCCGCACCACTCTATCAACACACCGGCCGCTACTGACTGCAGGCCCTCCAACACTCATTTTTGAGCAGCAGCAGAAGGAAGAGAAGGACAGAAAACCATCACAAAAGGAGAAAGAAGGAACTTGCAAGACACAAGAGAGATACAGAGAGGCAAGGTATGTCTAGTAGTGGATCACAGAGACATGAAGTGGAATCAAGGATATGCATTTGGTGATCATAAACAAATGTGCGGAGGGTCAAGGGGAAATATTTTAACGACCTGTCAACTTATGCCCCTATGCTATAGATACAAAACACAGAAAGAAGACCAGGTCAATTGGTGGTGTGCTGTCCTGAATAGGGAGCAGGAATCACAAGGACACCCGTGTGGATGAATATGTTGGGTCACACTGGGCTAGAAAAGTCCCATCAGACCACCCTCTTGGCGGCATATCATCATGTGGGGATGGGCAGCTATTCCATTTACCGTCCATGTAACGGTACGGAAATGAAAAACAGCATGTTTTGCCACAGTTGTGCCCAAAATGAAGTGTGAGAAAAGTGCAGTGCTATAAAAAAAGGTGATACTTAAAAATGACAACCTAGACTAAACAGATAGCTTATCGAAATAAGTATAGGTGTCAAGATTAAAAACACGCCTGGTAGTAAACAAGTAGGACTACATTATGGCGCTGTGTGAAATGGTCAACTAGTTTCAGCTAGATGGAGTGTTGCTCCAGCTTTCGTCAGGACCAGAAAATGGTACGCTACTGCAACATAATATACTATAAAGGGTGTACAAATATGAGAGAGCAAAAATAGCATCAAGGTACTATAAGGAGAAAAAGTGTCACCCAAACTTGGAACCTCAAAGTCCTCTGATGACAGGAAAAGAGTCTTGTGCCTGTCAAGAAAACAAAAAAATACCATGTATACAATCCCACACAGAGATCAACGTAATCCCCATCGCACCATCAAGACAAACCACACCTGCGTGAACATTTTGCGTTCCGCATAACATATAAGCTTATTAGCTTTATCACGAAGAGGCATTTCCTCACAGTGATACTCACCCAGCTTTGTGTGGGTGAAGACCTCACCTTAACCGGCAACCGCTCGGGAAATTGAGGCCCCGCTCTAGTGTGTAAAAAAGAAGAGAGGACACAATCGATGCACAATTAAAGAGTGTCCAGCCGAATCGCTATACACAATAACCCAAAATACGTGTGATAGACTCCTAATTGCCCAGCCATGACCAATCCCCGCTCCTGAGCAAACAGCTGTTATTAATGATAAATAAATAACCCAGAAACTTGGGTAATGCTAATGCTAGAGGTGACCATATGTCATCCCTTGCCTGATGCTATAAATAGCACTGTAGGGTAGCAGTCAAAGAATGCTGCCAACTCGAAAAAACGCCCAACACTCAAGGAAAAGTTCTAAATGTCACTGCTAGTCCTAAAATAAATGACAGGCGAGAACTCAGTTATAGACATTTACATCTGAATAACGGGCACTGCTCCAAAAAGTGATAAAAGTTAATCACTCCCAGCTCAGCCTTCACCCACATTGGATGCGAGGACCCTGTTGTGGCAACCTATATCAACTAAGCTGTTAGTCACATCCTAGCCGAACAGACCTGTCCGTCGGTGCCCGCGCTCAGAGCTGAGCGGAAGAGAAGGCACCGACGGAGCCGACCGTTCGGTTTTAAATATCAAGGCTTGCTGTAAGTATAGGTGTCAAGATTAAAAACACGCCTGGTAGTAAACAAGTAGGACTACATTATGGCGCTGTGTGAAATGGACAGGCACAAGACTCTTTTCCTGTCTTCAGAGGACTTTGAGATTCCAAGTTTGGGTGACACTTTTTCTCCTTATAGTACCTTGATGCTATTTTTGCTCTCTCATATTTGTACACCCTTTATAGTATATTATGTTGCAGTAGCGTACCATTTTCTGGTCCTGACGAAAGCTGGAGCAACACTCCATCTAGCTGAAACTAGTTGACCATTTCACACAGCGCCATAATGTAGTCCTACTTGTTTACTACCAGGCGTGTTTTTAATCTTGACACCTATACTTATTTCGATAAGCTATCTGTTTAGTCTAGGTAGTCATTTTTAAGTATCACCTTTTTTTATAGCACTGCACTTTTCTCACACTTCATTTTGGGCACAACTGTGGCAAAACATGCTGTTTTTCATTTCCGTACCGTTACATGGATGGTAAATGGAATAGCTACCCATCCCCACATGATGATATGCCGCCAAGAGGGTGGTCTGATGGGACTTTTCTAGCCCAGTGTGACCCAACATATTCATCCTTGTGATTCCTGCTCCCCATTCAGGACAGCACACCACCAATTGACCTGGTCTTCTTTCTGTGTTTTATATCTACAGCATAGGGGCATAAGTTGACAGGTCGTTAAAATATTTCCCCTTGACCCTCCGCACATTTGTTTATGATTAGTTAGAGCAACTTCCTGTTGCGGGTCGTTTTGAGATGCATACCTATCGGTTGTCTGCATCATATAGCTCACCCAATTTAAATGTATGTGACTCCTTCTGCCTACATGCCGCCACCCTGCCTTCAGTTCGACCTTTGTTTTGTTAAATTCCTTCTGGCCAGGTTTCTACAATTAACTTTCTTAGAGCCGTGGCTCTTTACCTTGCCAGGTTATTGTACCCCAACAACCTCCGTGGCCATAACATTCTTTCAGACAAACTGGGCATCCCCCTGTTGTCTTACATTACAAAAAGCATTCAAAAATCTTTGTGACTCCTAGCTTTTCCTTCCCTACACACTTTGTTTGCAGTATCTTAACTAGACACTGCTTATTTGGACACCAACGGTTCCCCTTTTTGTACAAAAACTTCTGTGTCAACCGTGGCATTACCGTTCTGAATGATAGGGGGCTCATTTAGCCCTTCCATCTTAGCACAGTTGTAACCTAGTATTTATCCTTGCGAGATTTAATGCTTCCCATAGTTCTAACTTGCAATACCTTGATTGCTCTCAAAATAGCTTGGCGCATGCGCAAGAACATAGTGCTCCCTGGATTTTAGCTGAGTGCGTCTGCGCATGCGCGCAGAGATCAGTGCCGGTTTTGCAAGATCATCCCAGGGCTCGCTTCGTGTTACCGCAGGTGAGCTCGCTTCCCTGTTTGAGTCTCACTCTACAAGCTTATGATCTTAGCAGTGACCGCGATTGGCTGACTATACAGCAAGCCTCGATATTTAAAACCGAACGGTCGGCTCCGTCGGTGCCTTCCCTTCCGCTCGGCTCTGAGCGCGGGCACCGACGGAGAGGTCTGTTCGGCTAGGATGTGACTAACAGCATAGTTGATATAGGTTGCCACAACAGGGTCCTCGCATCCAATGTGGGTGAAGGCTGAGCTGGGAGTGATTAACTTTTATCACTTTTTGGAGCAGTGCCCGTTATTCAGATGTAAATGTCTATAACTGAGTTCTCGCCTGTCATTTATTTTAGGACTAGCAGTGACATTTAGAACTTTTCCTTGAGTGTTGGGCGTTTTTTCGAGTTGGCAGCATTCTTTGACTGCTACCCTACAGTGCTATTTATAGCATCAGGCAAGGGATGACATATGGTCACCTCTAGCATTAGCATTACCCAAGTTTCTGGGTTATTTATTTATCATTAATAACAGCTGTTTGCTCAGGAGCGGGGATAGGTCATGGCTGGGCAATTAGGAGTCTATCACACGTATTTTGGGTTATTGTGTATAGCGATTCGGCTGGACACTCTTTAATTGTGCATCAATTGTGTCCTCTCTTCTTTTTTACACACTAGACCGGGGCCTCAATTTCCCGAGCGGTTGCCGGGTAAGGTGAGGTCTTCACCCACACAAAGCTGGGTGAGTATCACTGTGAGGAAATGCCTCTTCGTGATAAAGCTAATAAGCTTATATGTTATGCGGAACGCAAAATGTTCACGCAGGTGTGGTTTGTCTTGATGGTGCAATGGGGGTTACGTTGATCTCTGTGTGGGATTGTATACATTGTATTTTTTTGTTTTCTTGACAGGCACAAGACTCTTTTCCTGTCTTCAGAGGACTTTGAGGTTCCAAGTTTGGGTGACACTTTTTCTCCTTATAGTACCTTGATGCTATTTTTGCTCTCTCATATTTGTACACCCTTTATAGTATATTATGTTGCAGTAGCGTACCATTTTCTGGTCCTGACGAAAGCTGGAGCAACACTCCATCTAGCTGAAACTAGTTGACCATTTCACACAGCGCCATAATGTAGTCCTACTTGTTTACTACCAGGCGTGTTTTTAATCTTGACACCTATACTTATTTCGATAAGCTATCTGTTTAGTCTAGGTAGTCATTTTTAAGTATCACCTTTTTTTATAGCACTGCACTTTTCTCACACTTCATTTTGGGCACAACTGTGGCAAAACATGCTGTTTTTCATTTCCGTTCCGTTACATGGACGGTAAATGGAATAGCTGCCCATCCCCACATGATGATATGCCGCCAAGAGGGTGGTCTGATGGGACTTTTCTAGCCCAGTGTGACCCAACATATTCATCCACACGGGTGTCCTTGTGATTCCTGCTCCCCATTCAGGACAGCACACCACCAATTGACCTGGTCTTCTTTCTGTGTTTTGTATCTATGCATTTGGTGAGCCAGCTTTTAATACTGGCAGCATGCATGTGAGCAGAGCTTTAGGCACAGCATTCATATTCTTACAAATATAATACAGGCCATTCAAGCCTTTGGCCACCCTTGAGGCTTCACTGTTTTTGATATCTGCTGTAGTACCCAACTCATCCATGAACACCACAGACCTGCTTGGTAAAAGTCATGACAGCAATCCGAGAACCTTAAATTTAGCATTGGTTCCTGAAAGTACCTTTTCACATATATAGAAATTCATCAAATTAAAGGCTGTTCCACCTAGACTGGGCTCCCACTAAGATGCCATAGTGTAAGGAGGAAATGTCCATTGGCCAGCTTCTGCACACTGAGCCCATTTAAATAATTTTTTGCTTCAGAATAAATATCAAAACATGTTTGTCAAAAGCAATAGGTATGACATTTGTAGCTATCCTTTTGATTTTGACAATGCTTATGTAGCTGAGTTTTTTCGCTAAAATTCATCAGTTTAAAAAAACAGTGCCTAAAAGCAAAAATATTCCTTTGGTCTCAAAAAGAACAAATTGCTTTAGTAAATACTGGCAATAAAGGCAACTACTTTGTATGTAGATGTGCTTCTTATGAAATGGTAGAATGCTGTCACACATAGTGAATTTTGGCAATCACTAAAGTGGGTTGACCCATCTCCTCATGATATATGTGTAGATGGTGGAAGAAAAATGTGACTGACACAATAACAGACCAATAGATGAAGAGGGCTGGCTAAAAACCCCTATGAGTAAGCTATTGTACAAATAATTTCACTAAAATAACAAGCTTTTACAATGCAACGGTTTCGCCTTTGGAGAAGTTAGAGGTATTGGCATTGTAAATGACAAAATGTGTATTTATGTGTTGGTTTTGAAAACAGATAAATAAATGGCATTGTCATTTACATTGCCAATAGCTTAATCTCTCTCAAATGTGAGAACTATTGTACCCTACGGACGAGCTCAGCAGACAGCAATTACTACCACCCACACACACACCCAGAGCCACACACACACACCCAGAGCCAGCCACACACACCCAGAGCCAGCCACACCCAGAGCCACACACACACACCCAGAGCCCCCCACACACACACAACCAGAGCAGTCACATACACACACCCACTGGAGCAGTCACACACCCACTGGAGCAGTCACACACACACACACACACACACACACTAGAGCAGTCACATACACACACACACACTGGAGCAGTCACATACACACACACACACACTCTGGAGCAGTCACATACACACACACCCTGGAGCAGTCACACACACACACACCCAGGAGCAGTCACACACACACTCTGGAGCAGTCACATGCATGCACACACTGGAGCAGTCACACACGCACACACTCGGATCAGTCACATACACACACATACCATTTACTAGCCAGCATAAACCTTAGAATTGTAATGATAATGGAGTGCCAGCAACGCCTGCGACCTAGGATGCTACTAGAGCAGCGCTAGGGTTGGAGGTGGGGCGGACTTTCCACCTTTAATATGCTTTGAAAGCTTACACAATTGAACATAATGACAAATGAGTTGAATGCACCGTTTCCTCCCAAATTGTCTTGGGCGGAGAATCCCTAAATGCCCCCCTTTGTAGTAGGGTGGCTTACTGGGAGCTGGTTTGAAAATTTGCCAAGGGTGCTTTGGGTTCCCAGTTCGGCCCCGAGGATGGGAGAGGTACAGGGGAGGTACAGGGGAGGTGATTAACTCAAAGGCTTATCATTCGCTCCATTGACAGGTCATGAGTGCTTGGCCTCGCCTAAAACACTGCAGGATTGAACCACACTACAAGCGTTCCAAATCCCAGTAATAGTCCGAGAACACAATATTCCAACGCTGCACAGGTGTGCATAGCCAGCAATAGTCTACTTACCACTCTATACCAAAACACATTTTAAACACCGAGCAGCATCATACCCTCATCACTGTAACAAAACAGAATGGGCAAACAGCTGCCACAGCACATTCACGCCGTCCGCCACCTTAACACAAATACAACGACTGACAACCCCATCATCCAACAAGACACCATAACCATACAGTTGGTTAAGTGTTAACTAAATAGAATGAACTGCATCCTCTCATGAATCTACAAAATAAACCTTTAAAACAAAGTCATACCACACCCAGAAGAGCACAGCACCACAAGGCCCAAAGTGAACAGCAACCATAAAAATCTGTGCACTCCAGCCTAAAAGGAAAATCTGTGCACTCCAGCGTAAGAAAAAGGACAAGTTCTTGAGTAAAAACTTAATACCACAAGCATAAAACTAAAGTTGTGAGACCATTGTACTCGTCTATTGCGTTCAAATATTACATTATCGCAGACTAAATTGAACATAAAATCGTCAGCTGCACTTTTCACACGGACAGCGGGAGGGGGGCGGGCAGGCACACGGACAGCGGGAGTGGGGCGGGAACGGGGACACGAACAGCGGGGGGGGCAGGAACGGGAAGACGGACAGCGGGAGGGGGGTGCGGGAAAATCTCTTGCTTCACGGTTTTGTGTAAAACATCACGAGCTGGGTAGAGCCAGCCACACGTCTAACCCTTTCTCCAAGACCCAGGCCCCCAGAACACCCCTGTTGTGGCGAAGCCTGCTGTGCATTTACGTCACTTTTACCCACTGGACTAATAAAAAATAGAGCTAACCTGGAGAACCGACCTAGGACTTCCATTCTATTCTCGCATAAACACTCCGCCTGCGTGTGATTGGCTGTCAGCTGTGCTGTACAATATTCAGTGATGGCTAAGAGTCAGTGCACGTGCATCAGACTGACTGCACAGCTTGGAATCAGCATTATGAAGGTTTTGAAGTCGTGCTGTCTGCATCGCAAGCACGATCTTGGAGAAGTTCCGATTTAAATCTACGAGTTTTAGAAAGTGTGGTCGCACACCTGCGCCCAGCACAAAGGAACGCCTACAAGATACAGCCCCAGGTGCGACCAAGCTCTGCGCCTGTAGACTACAGGTGAACGCACAATGTGCACCTCAAAATGCAAGTCACACAACCTGAGCTCGCAACATTTTCCTGGAAAGTCATTCTGTTTTCAAACGAAGGGACGCCTTTTAAATAATCCTGTTAAATGGAATCACTTAAAACGTGGTGTCGAGCATTCACATGTTCATGATATGGCCCCTGCAGATCTGAGCTGTAGTGTAGGGCGTGCAGTGCAATGCAGTTATGGGGCCCTAAGGTAAAGAGTAGCGCTGGCAGTGCTCATATCTGGGATGAGGCGCTTGCTTTTCCTCATCAGACTGACCCAGAAAAGGAGCACCTGTACTCCGAAGTGCACAACGTGTATCCTCTTGTAACTCCAATGTCCACAGCGTGTGCGCACCTGTATTGGTGCACGGTGTATATGCTCAGGTAACTCTGAGGTGCACAGCGAGTGCGCACCTGTATTCCGAGGTGCATGGCGTATATGCACAGCTAACTCTGAGGTGCGGAGCGTGTATACCTCTAACTCTGAGGTCCGCCGTGTGTGCAGTGCACAGCCCGTGTGCCCTTGTTACTCAGGGGTGCAGAACGCGTGTGCACTCGTTACTCCGGGGTGCCTAGCGTGTGCGCTTGTAACTCCGGGTGGAGAGCGGGTATGCATGCACCTGTAACTCTGTGGTGCACAGCGTGTGTGCAGTGCAGAACGCGTGTGCCCTTGTAACTCAGGGGTGCAGAGCGCATGTGCACACCTTACTCCAGGGTGCAGAGCAGGTGTGCACACGTTACACCAGTGTGCAGGGCTGGTGTGCACACCTTACTCCAGTGAGCAGAGCGCGTGTGCACACCTTACTCCAGGGTGCAGAGCAGGTGTGCACACGTTACACCAGTGTGCAGGGCGGGTGTGCACACCTTACTCCAGTGAGCAGAGCACGTGTGCACACCTTACTCCAGGGTGCAGAGCAGGTGTGCACAGGTTACACCAGGGTGCAGAGCAGGTGTGCGGCGTGCGCCTGCAGCTCTCGAGTCTCCACCTTGCACTCTGTCGTCTGCTGGGTTCACCTCTGAGAGCGATACCTTCCCGAAAGTTCGTGTATGACATAAAAGAGGCCCCCACTGTGCCTGCGCCGCCGCTCTCCTAAGTTGCGGATCATTGAGCTTTAAGCTGCTCCAGGATCTTCAACACTCCCACCCCCCATTTCTTTTTTTGGGAGTGTGCCTCTGCCGCAAGGCTCGTCACGTGGTGGACCCTTTTTTTCCTCCTTTAATAGACTAATGAAGCTCAAACAAGTAGGCTTAGCTCTGTGATAGCTCACGTGCCTACACGGGCCCTCCTCCTTTAATAGACTAATGAAGCTCAAACAAGTAGGCTTAGCTCTGTGATAGCTCACGTGCCTACACGGGCCCTCCTCCTTTAATAGACTAATGAAGCTCAAACAAGTAGGCTTAGCTCTGTGATAGCTCACGTGCCTACACGGGCCCCGCGCTGCCATTGGTCGGGGTAATTACAGGCACGCTCCCGGGAGGGCACAGACACGCAATTATGCAAATGCGTGGAGGGCAGCACGGGGCAGACCTGAGGCCTGCATTCATGCACCATCCCGGGCAGGGGGGTCCCGGGGGCTATTGTTTTGCAGAGTATATAAGGTGTCTGAGGCCGGTCGTGTGCCAAACTCACTGCTCGCACGAGCTGACGGCAGCAGAGATCACTTAGCAGACAAGGACATCAAGATCTGAAGCCTGCCTGACTCACACTGGGAGCACTTGGAGAAAACTTGGGCGGACAAACGAACAGCGGGAGGGGGGCAGCAATGGGCTCACGGACAGCGGGAGGGGGGGGCAGGAACAGAGAGCGGGTCATCGCGCAACCCACCCCTGAAAACGCCATTTTGGAAGTGTGGCGAAAACAAAGCTTCTAAAAAAACAAAACACCGCCCACCGCCGCAGGACAAGTGCAAAGGGGCGGGATGAGTAAAAATCGCGGGAACACCCACGAATCTGCTCGGGGAATGAGTGACGCATCTCTGTTCCAATGGCTAGCCTCCATTTATGGAGCTAGCCAATGGGACAGAGAGGCGGAACGAAGCCCCATACTTGTTTACAAAAGTTTTTCGCTTGCGCAGTAAACACCAGGCGAAACCTAAAAAAGGTCTTGGCTTTCTGCAGACTTGAAAAAAAGCAATGAGGAGGGAGAAAAAAAAAAAACTAACAGAGATAGAGAAAGGGTAACAATGTAGACAGACTGGTATAGCAAGAATGGATTGCGGAAAGATTAAAAAACAATGAAGAAAGAGAGATCTAGGAATAGAGCAGTGAGTAAGTAAAGAATTAATGTGAACAGGAAAGTGAACAGGGAGAGTAAGTGAAGAGAATCAATGTGGAGAGATAAAATGGAGAACAAAGAACGACTGAATAGGGGAGTATAGAAGGAAAAGTGAAGGGGAGTGAAGATGGAGAGTGAATGTTGTGAGTTAAGAAAGCATGTGAAAGTGTAGACTGAATATGAAAAGGAAGAGAGGAGGGAGAGTGAACATGGAATTCATAAAGAGAGACAAGCATTTGCAATGTAATGTGTCTTGCAATTGAAAGAGTTAAAGCTACTGGCATTGGTAATGGCAATGTCTTTTACTTATGTGTTTTGCTTTGGAGGGGAGTGGATGTTTGTGGTTTGGCTTGGAATTACGTGGGTTGTATTTCAATTATTAGCAGTGGTATGATGTGTAAATTTGTGGTGTTTTTGGAGGTATGTGGGGTGTTGTGGAATTGTGGTGTGTATCTGAAATATGTGTTTTTGTGTGGAATTATGTGGTGTGTTTTGCAAATGTGTGGAGTTGAATTGTGTGGCGTTGAGCAAAATTATGCTTTTTGGAATTTGTTATGGTGCTGAGTGCATTTATGTGGATTGCTAGTATGTGGCATTTAGTGCATTTATGTTGGGCATATTTATGTTGTATTAAGTAGAGTGTAATTATGTGCAGCTGAGTGGTATTATGTGTAGTGTAATTATGTTGTGTGGTGCAGAACTGTGTGGCATTGAATTGTGTTTTGTGAATGAGTTTGACATTAGCCAACAATCATTCCTCGAACAAAGCACTTATTGCCGGGTCATGAGTCTGAATTAAAACCGACTCAGTCTTGCATTTTTCCTAAGGTCGTAAATTAAAAATCATAAATTGGGTAACTAACAAAATATTTATAGCGCTTAGAAATGGCAGAACAGCAGTATGACATGCTTAAAAGTAATTATTTGTGAAGTTCTTATTGCACTGCCCTCCAATCCACGGCATCACTGCAGCACGGCACCATATAATAATAATAATAATAATAATGATAACCTTTATTCGTTATATATAAATACAACCATAAATGAGACAATTTAAAATTACACATACCGCAAATGTAAACATTTTCCGTAAAACAACATAGTGTACCAGGTAAACCAGCACGAGGTCCATGATATATTGTTATCCCCATTGGTCTCTTAAATTCATAGTACTTCCAACAGCCCGTTCTTTACTTACTAGTATGATCAATAAAATCCTAATTTATCATTAATTTAACATGTGAAAACTACACCTGATCCTAAAAAGTAACCCACATTTCAAAACTTTTATAGCAGCCTCACACAGTGCATAATTTGCAAATACTCTTCTGACCATCAGTCACCTCTAGTGGTTCTTACCTTGAAAGCAGATCTTAAAAAGTTAGAAACAAAAAAAAGTGTAAAAACATCAGTTGATAGTTGTAAAAACATTAAGGCAACACATGCCTGCCTAAATCCAAGCTTTTTAAAAAGCCCTTTTAGGAACACTCATCTAGGATGTAAGTAAAATGGACAAAGGAGGACAAAATGTAAGGTGTCCTGTGGAGACCTATTGTCGCTGCCACAGGGTCCTCTATGTTCTGCGTGTCCCGTAAAACTTGGGGGGGGGGGGGAGGTAGGTAAAGCCACAAGTGATTAAATATATTCAATCTGAAATGTGTAAATAAAAATTTATCATGTGCACTTCTTATAAGGAATAAATAGGGTTCCATGCCCTGCACTGACTAAAATATGTTCTCTTACAGTGTGTTTCCTGAGCTCCCTATCCTCACGGTGTGTAGTGAAATGTTTAAATTTAAAAAACAAATCTTTGATAATCACTTTATCCTGAAAACCTACCTTTTCATGAGTAATAAACAGATCTTCACGTCCTAGTGCGATGAGGGTTTCCATTACATATTTTAACCATAGGATTTTTTAGCATAATCCAGAGAGAGGCAGTCCTGGATTACCAGCCTGTCAAAGCCTGCCGCCTCTTCGGACCAGATCTTCACCCAGCACTGGAGGGGTTTATCAGCCACCATATTAGAGATATGCGTAGACCCCAATTCCTCATGTACAGAGTATGCAGGGGTACTATGAGAGACTTTCAGAATCCTCTTAAAATATTTTTTTTTCAGTTTGTAATTTATCAACCACCTTATATCCCCATACCTCACTACCATATAAAACGTTGGACGAACAGAAGGAGTTGTCTAACTTTAAAATTGTCCCAGGTGACCAGTTGCCTAATCTATGAGCATAGTTTGCAATTGCTCCAGTAGACCTTGTCATTCCAAGACACTTCTACTCTAATAAGTGTTTAAAACTCAATTTCTCGTCAAATAAAATACCCAGATATGAGAAGGCCGGTACTTTACCTAGACTATGTTTTCATACTATGAACGTATTGGGCTTCCTGCTCTGCTTTCCAATTTCCAATATATATTATTTAGTTAGATTGGGTGACAGATCCATCTTATCCATAAAAGTCATAAACCCATCAAATAAAAGCTAGCCTGCAAGCCCTTCGGGGTACGTGCATGTAGCAAAACGGAGACTGGTCTTGTGCCTATCCTCATGGCGCCATATATAAAGTAAAGTGCATCAACATGCCCTGCTGCTGCAGTGGAGCATGCATTAATTGAATGCAGCTTGAGGCCAGGAGAAGTCCCAGCCTACCCGAGGGGCAGAGATGCAGCATTGATCACCCCCACCTGCCTCTGTTGATACTGGTGTGTGTCCTGCGGATGTATGACGTTACAACGCATGCTTTTACCACGCATGCTGTTACAACGCAAGTATTACAACGCAAACCTTTACAACGCATTACACTTGGGGGTGCTGGATAGTGAATAGTTTAATTTACTATTCCAACTCCAGACCCTGTGGACACTAGGGAAGGTGTTGGATAGTAAATTAAAACTATTCCCTATCCTAGAGCGCCTCCCCAGTGTAATGCGTTGTAAAGGTTTTCATTGTAATACTTGCGTTGTAACAGCACTGCGTGGTAAAAGTTTTGTTGTAAAGGATGTTTCCCGTGTCCTGCAGTCCAGAGTACAGTACTGCCTCTGGGAACAAAAAATAAAACCCAAAGGCAGAGATCGGAGAGTTAAAAAATGAAACAAGTGAAACAAAGGAGGGAAAATCAATGGGATATGGGAGCCACTAAACATCCCACCTTCCTACAAGGAGACATGGCTTTAGAAAAAACAAACTGCATCTGAGAGGCCCCACAATGAGAGCAGCAGTTCACTCCTTGCACGTCCCTTCGGAGTGGCTTCCAGAGGACGTTTGTGCTTCCCAAGATCAGCGTCCCCTCAGGAGACCCCATATTAACGCCATTAGCATGAAGTATGAAGTCACAGGGCTTCCTGCTAATGTGTGCCTCGTACAAGTTGAGACATGTCACTTCCAGCCTCACCAAAAACGTAAGCAACTTTAAAACATGCCGTGCCACACCACCACATTTTACTCAGGCAGTGCATGGCTCTGGATGCAAGGACCAACACAAGATATCACCAGCACAGTATCTCTGTGAGCCATGCACCAAGTGGATACACACACAGACTTAAGTAGCATCAGCTGTTATACTTGCATAGAGATGCTGTGCTCAGAAACACTAAGAAGAAGTTGGTCACTGGCTAGACTTTTCTTCAATCCAGGCAAATATTACACGCATGAGAAAGGAGAGGGGCCCTGCACAGCCTCAACACTTGGATCATTTTCCCCTGTGGTCTCCTGCATTAGAACGGCTCCCTGAAGCACCCTCTTCAGCTTTAACACTACGGCCGTTGATCTGTAGTCTTACTCCAGCATAAGATGGCCTCTGCCTATAAATATACTGTGGCCATCCAGTCTAGCTCGGTTTACACAAACACCTCATTGAAAGAGGTTGGGCACAAAACATATCGATCTTTCTAAGTGGACGTGCAATCACATACTGCCCTACTGCGGAAAAGTAACATTTATTAACACCTTGACCGCGGCGCCGATTCCGCCCCTGTGCTGGACATTCCAGAACAGGGCGCGGTCGTGACGGAACCGTTCCGTCATCAGCACAGCTCAGCCGTGACTGATGACGGAACGGTTCCGTCACCAGCATCGTAGGGGTTAAACAACAACAAAAAACACAGACCCAGAAAAGGGAGAGGAGGAGGGGAGTGGTCAACATAGACAAAGAGAGAGGGGCTGGAGCAAGGGAGACACAGACAACGGGATGCACTGAGCTTGGAGATAGGAGCAAAGTTGGAAGACAAGCAGACGGGGTGCAACAGAAAACCGGGTGCCGTGCTGAAACCTACAGCACGGTGCCAGTGCATAGAGCTATGTGTTTCTGCACGAAGCTCGCTGGCAGTGGAAATTAACAATTAAAACGCAGATGGGGTGGCGGTGCCAATAGAACTTTGCTCTGGGCAGAAAGCAATAATTAAAAAATAGTTCACCCAAAGGTCAGATTAGGATGCATGCGCAAGGACCTTGTACTTGGCCAGCGCTCCTCAGCCTTCAAACGGAAGTGGGGTATGGGCAGAGCAAACGAGTTAGGAGGTAGCCAAAAAGAGCGACACTGGACTGAACCTATGGCAAGCAATTCAATCTCTTCCTTGCTGATCTACCAGGGGAACTCGATAAATGCCTTACTCATGCACCTAAACTAGGGAAAATTCCCCTGTCCAATCTGCTATATGCGGACGATTTGGTACTGATAAGCCAGACACCCATGGGCCTCCAGCACCTCCTGAAAGTAGCCCATTCCTTTTCAGTAAAGAATTTCCTGCAAATAAATTTCAACAAATCAAAGGTCATGGCTGTGAACTACAAAAAAAAAAGGAACATTAATTGGCACTTAAATAGAGAAAGACTGGACCTGGTAACTACCTACAAGTACTTAGGTGTAATTCTGTACTCCAAGAATACGTTCAAGCCTCAATTAGACTCCTTACGAGGAAAGGGAACCATGACCTACCTGGCTATAAAATCCTTAAAGGCCAAACTCCCTGACCTAACGCTCAACCCTCTCCTCCAGATCCTCGTGCAAAGTTACAGCCGACTCTCACATATGGGAGCGAATCCCTTCAAGGGAAGGATGCCACATTACTGGACACCGTCATAGCCAACTCATACAGGGATATCTTTAACCTGCCAAGATACGTCTCGCATGCACAGATCCGGCTAGAATTCGGTATTCTCAAACAAACACTAGAAAGGCGGAGTGCGTATGTTACCAGCTGGCATAAGATTCAAACTGCCGAGGTTGGCTCTTTAAGTTCCAACGTATGGGAAGAGCTACTTCGACACCATAAATCCTCAGCCAGAGACTACCTACTTGACTCACTTCAAGTCCTAGGCCTGTCTGGCGTCTGGGACACCCCAACAGAGCTCTTGTCCTTCAAAAAAGTTGCGAAAAAATCAGCACGTATTATCTCAGCTATTGAACACAAGGAGGCATTAGCAAAAAGAGCGCATGGCTGGATCACGCTTAGTGACTACGGAAAAACTCAACCACAAGCATACCTCAACATTGGTATGTACCTAAAAACTAAAGAAAAGTTTTTAAAATTACGCCTCGGCGTAATTCCAGTAGCCCCACATCTACCACCCTGGGTAAGAAAAAACTTTTAACAGCAGTGCTGCCTGTGCAAAGCAGACAAGGAAGATATTGTCCACGCAATTTGTATTTGTCCCAAACTAAAGGACTTGAGGTACAATTTATTACGGTCCTCTTTCAAATTATACGGCGTTGGGACATGCAGGCAGGCTGTTAAACTGTGTTTTAACCCCAGCAACATCAAATTAAACTGCCAGGTCGGAAAGTTCTTTGATTTTGCAGAAAGAAGATATAAGAGCGCCTGATCAACATTGAAAGATTTTATGGACAATCATGAATAGATATTAATCAACTTTTAATTAAAGAGATTGCGCACAAGCGAACTTTCCAAACAATTTTTTGTAATGTTTTATAGTTTTGTAAAGATTTTAATTAATCATGTACAAATAAACGATTTACATTGGCTATGGCAAGCAGGAGGCAGGAAAAAAGTGGTTTGTATTGCATACAGCAGGTCTTGCAAACAGTGCATGAGCGCTGATGCTCGACCTGAAAAACAGAATAAGGGACTCATTTACAGTATTTCAGACAATCCGTTAAACTGCTCAGGCGAGCCTGGTGGCAACTCACCCACCATACTTAAAGGTACTTGCATTATCGTGGGAATTGTTCACTGAAAGTGCACCTGCCAACAGAGCAAGATTGCTTTTTGTTAAAATGCATTGCCAGGAGAGTTGCCATGTCATGGCAATCCACTTGCATTGTTTCTCTTTTTCAGAAATGATTACCTAAAGAGTTTTCTGCTGAAAAATGAACAAGCAATGGTAAAGACAATCATCCTAGCTTTTTGTTAGGTATATTATGTCATAATACTTAGGTAACTTTGTGTGTTGGCCCCAGCTGTCCTAAAAAGAATGAAGCAACATTTTGGGCTCCAACTATATGAAAGCTGGAAGAAGGACCAGTTTCCAGAAAGACTGTATTAGCAGTCTTAATTTCTGCCATCAGAGTCATTAAAATTAGTTAGAAAATGAAGTTTGCATTGTAAGCAGTGAATTTAAAAGGCATACTATGCAAGTTACTGCATAGTAGATGCTTTTGACAAGCATGTGTGCCTCGAATTGGCTGGCCCTGTTAACCTTCGAGCTGCTTGAAGGCCTGCTTCACATCAGTGTGCTGTGGCCTGCAAAGCTCATGTTGCCACTAGGACCAGGCAAGTAAAATGTATGTGCTCTACTGCCCAGCAGACTAACCAGGAAGTTGCAACCCCAGTCACCGTAGCCCTCTTCCAGATATGATGCCTATCCCGTGGTTTATACCACTGTGCCCTCCCCACACTACCAATAAATAACACCTCCGTTCTTCAACTGGCACTCACACAGGTGGAGGGGGAAAATGCATTTAGAAGCATTTTGATACTGGTGCTGAACGGTGGATAGCGAGATGTTGAAAAAATTGCAGTGAAATTATCATATTTCATTTTCATAAAACATCATGAATAGTTCTGGCCAGTTGGTTACATTTAAAATGGAAACTGAAATTCTGATGCAACAAATGCTATGAATCTTCTCTTGCCAGTGGTTGTGCGTAAGTGAGCTTATCAGCTAGAAGCTTTTCCTGACTCATTGACACTGATTGTTGACACCCAATTCCTTTCACTTCGAGCACAGAAAAAGATAAGATGTCCAATGTCTTCTGTAGAATTCAAGTCAATTTTATCTTCCATGATCAGAGGGTTATCAGGGGAACATGTTCTCTCTGTGCAGCAGAGGCAGTGTGCCTGTCCAGGGCGACATCAGCATGGATAAGCTTATTCAGTGCACACTTGCAGGTCCGGGACGGGAACCAAAGGCTTTCCCACTGCAAACTTGCAGTGTCGGACAAGGAACCGATCACAGCAGTGGCAAATATGCCCACACCAGCCCCACTTCCCTCATCTCTTTTTCCACCATCCTTTTTTATTCTCTCCCCCTCCTTGTCTCTCTTGTATTCTCTCTATCCCCTCTCTCTCCCTCGCACTCTGTCTTTGTCTCTCTCACACCCTTCTCTCTTTCTCTCTCTCTCTCTCTCTCTCTCTCTCTCTCTCTCTCTCTCTCTCTCTCTCGTGCTCTCTCTCTCTTTCTCTGGCACCATGGACGTCAATTCACCAAACTCCCAGGGTTAGCGGATGTGACAAGTCTTGCCTTTTGACCCTCTTCCCCCCCCTCAGTTACAGCAAAGGAAGTTACATCATGTAAACTTTCATCATCTAATATCCTGGGAAGTGATGTCAAATTACATGTTACTCTCATGACACCATAAGGAGGGGCATCACAGCAGCTACAAACCATGCAAGAAGTTCAAGGCTGATAAAGAGGTTAGGTATCTTTATGATCTCCCTCTTACCTGCTTCCAATAGTTTCTTTCTCATTCATCTGTCCACCTGTCTCTCCCCTTTCACCCCTTCTCTGTATTATCTTTTTCACTTGTATCTCTCACCAGACTCCTTCTTACTACTCCCACCTTTCTCACACCTCTCACTTCCCCACCCATCTCATTCCCTTTCTTGCCTTTCACTCTATGTCATCTACCTCGCACCAGTTCCTTGCCCCACCTCTCTCTCTCATCTGCCTGTTACCTCTATCCAGAGATATTTTGAGGAAGGGGCATAGTGGGCTCTGGCCCTGGGCCCCAGCCTTTTAGGGGGCTCTGTACTAGACAAAGTCCTGCCCTGATGAACTTGAATGATTCTTAAACAGGGACTGTTTTAAATACCACTTTCTTTTAGTTTGTTTTTAGAAGGTTTGATGTTTGGGAGTCTTTTATAGACATTATGCAGAGAAATGTTATCTGTATGTTTTTCAACACCATGCCACATCCATAAAACGAATTAAATTAAGTTCGAAACAGGGCCTCACATTTGAGAAATGGCAGTGGCTCAATTAGATTATTTGCAACAAAATGAGTGCGCCGCTGATATATTAAAATATTGAAAACACACATCACTATCCCTGAATATTAGATGGAAACACATTTAACATTTGGACTAGTGTGCCTGTTCAATGTCAGTGACCTAGCCAAAGACAATATGACAAAGCTGAAATTGGATCATAAACTCAAAGCTGTTCCAAACAGGGCCTCCAAAATATGCAGTGTTCTGAGTGAAAGGGGCACATATTTATAAGGCCATGAAAATATGCTGCAGCACATTGTGCCAAAGGAGTGACAAAAAAGTGACACTCCAGTGGTGCAAAAATGCTGCTAAGGGGCTCATAAATGAGGCCCAGCATTAGTAAATTCCTGAGGCTTCTTGTTCATAGCTCTTGTGAGTGCTTCAGTCTGACACATGTGGCGTCTCCGCCAGCTCCCCCTGTCCTCTTCTAGCTACTGTCTTCTGGTATGGACAAAATGGCAAGTCTAGCTCTGGGAAAAGGTGTGTAACTGACATTTTGAGCCAGACATAAACTTGCCAGTTTTTCTATACATTTTGCGAGAATATTTCAGTCCAATGCAGGACTTCTGTCTAGAAAAGGAGAGGCTGCGAGCGCATCAACCAGAAAATATAGATGTCCTCCGTTGCGATGAACACAGTTGTCTGCATCACTCAATACAGAATACCCCCAAAGCAAATATTTATAAAAAAATCATATAACAGAAACACCCCCAGCCAGATAATATGCCATTTTAAGCAATCCGCTGTCATGAAAATCTATTCGAGGAGAAAAACTGCAGACTCCCAATAAAGAAAACAAAATACCTTGTAAAAGATGAACTGTACAAGCAATTTATAGCATCCATGCTATCAGCCAAGCCAATAAACATCACTGACGCTGCTCTGTATGGGCTGACCATGACACTAGAAGCCAATAGCAAAATTCAAAGCTGCCTTGTAAAATAGCACAGGCATTACAGAGATTGTGATTTTAATTATAATTTCCTCCAGTTACACAGTGCCTTGAGGTGGGCGTGTCGGCACCTTCGCCTGTCCTTGTACTTCATCAGGTACACCTTAGATGCATGGCAGGTTTTCTCCATTGGAGGACATGCCTGGAAGCATCCATCTTGCTACACCTTCAACGAGCTGACATATGTCATACACAACTAAACATCAAACATAATATTCAGTAACTTGGCTACCAACATCTAAGAAATGCCGTCTAACCTCATAAGCTCCAATTAAATGTCAATGTTATATCTTTGGTTGGTACTATAGCATAATAATAGAAATAAAAATTCTAAATAAAGTTAGAAACATCTAAGAATTTTTTGCCAGCTTTAATTCAATGTAACGGCATACCTCGATCTGTCTTTTTGCATTGCAAGAATTTTATTGCGCACAGCATTAAGGGGCATATCATCAAGCCCCGTAGATAAAATTATCGCCGCTTTAGCGTCTGTTTTCGGACGCAAAGCAGCGATAATTTTATCACCTAATCAGCAAAATCACGCTATCGTGTGAATCCTTGCATTATCGCCCTTTCCCCCAACGCCCATCTTTGCATCTCTAATGAGATGCAAAGTGGGCGTTCCTGCCCTGACATAACTGGAGAAATGTTGCTAAGCGACATTTCTCCAATTATCAATGGGCACGCTAACCTGCAGAGCAACAAGCAAAGTAGCGATAACCTCTGTTATCGCTACTTTCCTTACACCTGCTTCAAAACTGACTTAGCTATGATATCCTATGTAAGATGGATGTCATGGCTAAGTGTGCCTTACTCTATCAGCAAGCTTTCGCCAAACCTTGTCCGATTATCACTGTATTTCCAGCGATAATCGCACAATTGGCAGCCTAAAAAGTTGTGATGCCCCAAAGCACGATACCAAAATCAACGATAACCGGCGACAGCCCTGCAACAGCCACTCATCATGCGGGAAAGCGCACTATAAAGCCAAAACAAAAAAAACACGCCAAAACCAATTCAAACTGCGTAGCACCATGGGTGCACCAGGACCAAGTTCAGAGGAGAAGCCTAACCCACGAGCCCCACGGAGGACTAGACAGCAACCTAGTGTTCAGGGAAGGGCAAGGAGTAGAGGAAGATGGTGTTTAGTCCACAGGGAGACCGGATCATCGTCACGGAGTTGATAGGACACTACCAACAACTGTTCATCACCTCCACTGCGGCAATGGCAACCCAAACGGAAATATGGCAGACCATCGTCATCAAATTCAATGTAGTCGGAGTGGCAAGGAGGTCCATGGAGGAGGTCAAGAGGTGCTGGCATGATCTGCAAAGACAGACCAAACAGAAACTTGCCGGCAACAGCAAGGCAGCAAAGGCGACTGGAGGTGGTAGGCCTGCGCCACAGTACGAGCTGGATGAGCTGGAGGATATGGTGGCCACTGTCACCAGTGTGGAGATGGTGGCAGGAGTCAGGTGCCTGGACACAGCACAATATGACCTGACCCAACAGCAACAGGGTTAGTGACGACCAGGGACTGAGGGGACGGGGGAGATGGACACAATGCCACACATGCACAATCATGTGAAGCACACCGCACATGCACAATGACAGTGGGACACGTCCCTGATACCCTTGGCACAGTGCAACACACATAGAAACACCAAGTAGGCCCCCGTCCACCATGTGCACATATGGGCATCCTCCGAATAACCAATGACACTACCAATCCATGCACATGTGATGAAACCAGAAAAGCAGCGGCTGTGTGAGCTACACTGATGAAGCAAGTGACACTGCATGACCAATAGCATGGCAGCAGCCCAAAGAAATGTACTTGTGCAGGAATCGACATGGAGGTAGCCCAGTGTGGATCACATCCGTACAAGAGCAGGTCACACTCTGACACATCCACGTGCACCTACAACCCCTACCGTACAATACACACAGCAGACATGCAATGCACAAGGCCACAAAAGCTGTGCAAGAGCACAAATGAACCAAGTTGAAAACATCCCAGCACCGAAAAGCACACAATTCAAAGGCACACCACCTCAAAGGGACAAGGGTCCACGAACTCAGAGCTGCAGTGCAGACTCCCACCACAATGCAGCAAACACACACATAGCAACCACAGAACATCACCAATGACGGCAATGTGGGACATAGTGCAACACTTACACTACAGGACAGACGACACAACAGGTTCCGCTTATGCGTAGTAACTGGCCAATCACATCTGGCATTGCCTGACACTGTGTGATGACAATGTACGGGAACCACCAAACATCCGTCATGTACTCGGAAAACCCAATCTCTGCCATCAAATAACCAGCACCACCAAAACAGTCACAATGTGAATTGTCATGCTGTCTGCATGTAAACGTCTGCAAAGCTGCAGCATCCATGGGAACCTCTGTTAACATGCATCTCCCCTTAACATTGAAGGGGGACAAACAACACTTACTGCAGAGCAGACCACAAGTCTTATCAGTGATGATGAAGAGGATACCCTGCACATCTGTTCAGATACCCTCCAACGGATAATGGACAGCCTCTCCATCTCTTGGATACAAGAACTATCTAGTCAGACAGGCACCAGCGATGACAGCACAGATGCACAGTACAATTGAGACTATGGAGCAGATGCGGGCTGGAAGTTTGACTGCCATGGCTGAACATCAGTGAGATGTAGCTGGGATCTTCCATGCCTTGCAGTTTATCATCCTGCCACTGCTGCCACTGAGCCAGGCCCAGATGACTGCAGTGGATCTGTGACACACACCTCTCCGACCCCTGATCTGTCAGTGGCACCCAGTGATGCATCCCTATCACCATCGCACCCTCATGCGGACACACTGGACACTGAGGAAGTAGCAGAGGGCTAAAATGAGGATGGTAATTAGTATGTGAGAAAGGAGGCAGTAGCCTCTATCACCACCATATGACCTGTCCCTGCCTGGTTTGGCCCTATGCATCTTGCCCTGGGACAACACCTTCCACTGACCCCAGAACACTCAGAGACATACACCGACGTGGACTGGCATATCTTCACTGGTGGACAATAACACAGCACTCCTGCAGCGGACTGCACTCTCCCTCTCCAAAATCACGTACCAAATCATGTACCAATCCCCAGCGGACTCTGGTTGGCCAACCACTGGGCTCCCATGTAACGTGGGCTTGGCATGGCCATGTATAGCTCCAGCTCCGGAATGCACCAGAATGTGAATAAAACATTCAAAATCACACAGATGTGTCATGACTATGCTCAATCAAGTGTGAAAGTATGTATGTATGTATGGACAATGATTGCACAAGAAGGTACACCTGTGTAAATGGCAGCAATGCACATGTTGAACTCTCAGCCACATGGCCAGTTGGATGTCTGTGAAGGTGAGTACTAGCTGTGGCCTCATTGCACATTAACAAAAATCTTGCTACCCCCCCACGTAGGCACACATCCCTGTGTGGAATAGGGCTGTGTGTAGGAATGACCAAATCGGTAGCAGGCCAGAAGTGGTGTCCTACATCACATGTGTCACCAGAACTTGACATCGCATACCTACTCACACACATCTGTGTGGACACAATCTGTTTGGAATCCTTGCATTTCTCCACATGTTCAGAGGTTGGACACCATACTCACATTGCTGGAGACACATAAGTGCACAGGCCTGCCAGCAACAATCCAAAACACAATGTTCGGCTCACTGAGGTGGAGCAGGCAAAAGGGACCCACCCCCATTGTACGGGCAGCACTCATTACCTCCCTGTGTAGGGACGATGCTCATTGTGGCACACAAATTGTACATCTAATCCACACTCATCACATTTGGACAGTAGTGAAGTTGCAGTGACTTTATTGGCATGTGCACGTCAGTACGGACAGGGCAAGTGTCACAACATGCAGGGACATCCTTGAGACACTTACACGCAGCATGGGAACATGTCAAGGTGCAAGACATGGCGGTGCAAAAATGTACACATATCATTAAGGATGGCAACGGTCTCACCCACCTTGCCATGCTGGACGAGTCATGTGATGTTTGGTATCTGCGCATTGCCCCGTGTCAGCAGACATGAGTCACAGCCCATGGGGTCTGCTTAGTGTTGTGCCACCGGACTGCGACGACTGTCTGCTCTGCTGAAAGTGATCCGGAGGGAGGGTCCGACAGGGGACTGCCTCACCTTGCACAGGGGTGTGTACACATGCATAGTTCCTCGCACATGCATTCTGAGTCCAGAACCGGGCAGACATGTCCACTGTTGTGGTGGGATATGTGAGCATTTCCCAAGATGCAACAAGGTGTTGGAACCTGTGCTGTGGGTGACAATCCGATGTGGCTGCAGGAACGTAGTTACTCGTCCATAAATGCGAGCGCAGCTTCATGGGCAATGTGTTCCAATAGTATGTCATTGTCGGGTTCAAGGAACACCAGGGTGACCCAATCCATTAACTGGTCCGGACAGATGTGCTCATTCCATGCCGTTTCCCCAATCAGGCAGCACAGCCCAATAGGGTAGCGCCTCAATATGGTCACTGCACATGAGGAGTTGTGCAATCTCCCATGCACAACTGCCGGCACATACGCAAAAGATAAGTGGTATCCCGGTGACACTCCTGTTCGTGTGCCAACAGGGGGCGCTCTGTCAGGTCATAATCCAATTCAGCTACCGTTGCATTGGATAGGCAGACCTCCATAGGGCACTCGAATGTGCATGATTGACAGTGAAACCAGGGACATAGGCAAGACGGAAACTCAGATGGTAACTGATTCGCAACACTGCCAGAAGGGATCCCAACAGATGCAGCATTCGTGCACGGTACAGTTCCACGTGACAGGGGTTGGGCATGTGCCCGGGAATGCCTTCCATTGCGTTTGTTGGTCTTGCAGCACCAGCACTCCTCAGACCGGCAGCAGTTCTGTAGACGATATGCCATAGCTCTGGGCAATGAGTCATATGTGTGGGCAACATTTGGACGTATGGGAAGTTTATGACCAGTGTTGCAAGGCCAGCCCTTGCAAGTGTAGGCCATGCAGGGACAAGTGTGTGTGGGGTGTGGGCACAATGTTTTTTCATTAGCGATGTTCTGATGTGGGAGTCGTCAGAGGCTGGTTTGCTATCTCACGTAGGGTGTGCCAGCCACATTCAGGACCAAGGTCGGGGGTTCGGTTGGCCTTCTGCCTTGTGCTTATGGACACTGGGGCTTTCATTCCTAATTTTAGTCTGACTACTGCTTGGATTTCTGAGATGTGATGTGGCCTTCACGCTGACTTTGATGCCAAGCCTGTGATTTGGGGTGCACAAATTTCGGGACAGACGCAGCTGTTTGCATGTTTGCATGGGCCAAGGGCACGATTGACATTGCACTCCTTGTTCAGTCTCTCTCTTTCTCTCTCTTTCTCTCTATCCCTGTCCTTTGCTGAGTGCCTGACACACCTTCTTATCTTGGACATTGTCTTGCAGGCTGTGATTCACAGATGGTCCAGGGATGCCTCACCACTTCATAATAGTTGTTTGGAGACTAATTAGTATGTGGCATTTTGTTTGGCCTTTCAATGGGGCATGGATGACTCAGGATTTCTGTACTCACATGTGTGTACTCACAACTTGTAGTTGGTGGTAAATAACGAATCCTAAAATGGGAAAATCACTCATTTGAGTGCTCCCTACATATCAGGATTCGGTAATTTACCGAATCGGTATTTGAGAATTCAGTAATTTACCGATTCCTTAAATTACCGATTCGGTAAATTACCGAATCCTTCTTTTTTAGCCCCCTACATCTGGAAAGCCTATTACCGGTCGGTAACGGCTGATTTTGGCTGTTACCGACCGGTAATAGCCTACCTACATCTGGCCCTAAATAGATAAGAGCCCTTTCTGTACCCTGCTTATGTCTAGCCTGTAAAGACATCATGCCCTTTTTTCCAGCTTTGCAGTGAAGAATCCAGGAAACTAAAGTTGGTTTAAACCCAGACAATAAATTGTCATTAGAAATCCTGTCCATGACTGTGATTCCATAACCACAGTTTTCAGGGACTCTTTGGGGTGATAAACCTATGGTTAGAAATCTTGACTTCTATAGAAGTCGCGTGAAAACACACTCAATGACGGAAGTGGGGTTAGAGCCTGATGGGCAATTAAGGATTACCCGATTAAATGGTGAATAATAGAGGGGCCAAGCCACAAGTTGAGCAAAAATATATGTTATTATTGAATGAGCAGCCAGCACATGCATGGTAGCCACATATGATATTGGCTCATGCACAATCTACTGTTATGCAATGGGTGATACTTAGGGCCATATGTACAAGGGAAGTGCTGGGGCATTGGCGTTAGCCTCCTTGGCATAACGGCACAGTCCACCACTTCTGAAACGCAGGGCTGCACCATATTTAAAAGGATATGGTGCAGCCCTGAGTTTCCCCCTGTACTGGTGCTAAGTTTAGCAGCTTGGCGCCAACGCAGGCACCCTTGCACCATAGTGTAAGGGCGTCTGGGTGCAGGGGAAGATTGTTTATGTACAGGAAGGTCCGCTTCCTGCACATAAACAATCTTGAAATGCTGTTTTGTAACTTCTATGTGTGCTGCAAATGCAGCAAACACAGAAGTTGCAAAGCACATCTTTAAAATATGATTTTTTATGTGTAGGAAGGGAGACCATCCTGTACATAAACAATTATTGGCCTTTTGCTGTTTTCATGTGTGCTGCAAAAAGCAGCATACATAAAAACAGCAAAAACGAGGAGAAATGAACCATTTCTCCTGACTTCACCAGGTTAAGACCAGGTTTTCCCTGGTCCTAATTCTGGCACTGCCTCCTATTTATGCCTCCCTTATAAATAGGAGGCAGCATCAGAATCAATGGGCGTTGCGGTGGACACCCACTGCAACACCCATTGCCCTCCCCTTTCACGCTAATCATAGCTTGAAAGGGGGGCTTATTTACAATGCAGCGTTAAGCCCCGCATTAAGTGGCTTAACAATGCCTTGTAAATAAGGTGAAGCCCCTTTTTCCACAGGAACATTGAAAAATGTGATATTCCCATGGCGATATGGGCTTGTATATATGCCCTCAGTGCTGAAATTGAGCCAGTGATGCCTGGTGCTCAGCTCTGGCAGTTAATTGGGTTCCAGTGCTCAGCCCCAGGCACTTAATTGTCACCACCACACACTTATGACACTCTGCTGCATGGTGGCACTGCTCATCTAATTTACAGATGAGCAGAACAACGGTTATTTATCCACACAATATACATTAACCCCTTCCATGCTGATGACGAGCTCAGCTCGTCATCAGCGTTACCAGCCGTGTGCTGATGACGAGCTGAGCTCGTCATGAATCGCGGGAATTTTAAAAATGCCGCATACAGCGGGAAAAACGGCCGCACGCATGCGGTTAAAAATACTAATACCTTCCTCCCCAGTTGGGGCCGTCGTATTTCAATAGGAATTATTTATTTATTTAATTTTCCCTATTCTGTTGCCTGTGGCCTTCCCCGCGCCCCGCCTCATCTCGCTTACCTGCATGGACCACTGCTGCTTTTGAACTGTTTGTTTAGACATCATCAGCAACAGACTGTTGGTACATCGACAGACTTTTGAACTTCAATTCCTTTGTGAACTAACATTAGGAAATCGTTCATCATGCACCATTGATGTTACTATGTATATGTTATGGGCACTAAGGTATTATTGATTTTTAGTAAGTGATATATGTGTTGTCAAGATAGGGGTTTACCAAACATTAACAAATGTTCAATTTGCTTCCAATTGTATCAGGTTTATCCAAACAGATCCAACCATTCCAGGAAGTATATGTGCATGAATTCAAGCTTTGTTATTCTATTCTACTGCTAGGGAGGGAGTTGTTTCAGCGTTACATCGGACACTTTTATCTTGTTGTCTTTCAGTTTCAGGGAAAGTTTCTTCATATATTGAACAGAGCTAATCGCAGAGAGACATATAAAAGGTATCTTATTCTACTGTTGAAGTTGGGTGGTAGAGGTACATTACCTTTTATTATATTGTACTATATTTGTCTTTTAATATCCATTTCAATCTGCAACTTTGTGTGCCCTGCCGAGCGACAACGCAGAGAATTATACTCTGACAAAGGGACTTTGTCTTCTCCCTAATTCCAATCCCCTTCCCCGCTTTTACAATTTGCCTCACATATTATGTTGAGTATGATCAATTCCATAGGATGCAAGGTGCAAATCAAGTGGAAAATGCATGATTTTGTGTGTGTATGTGTATGCCAGAACATTATCATTCTAAAATCCACTTTCCAATCAATAGAGATGATGACACACCACCCAGTACCACTATGTTCTCAAGCTATGTCAGACACCATCATGCATGTCTTTGTGGCATCTTGCAAAACAGTATGTCACCACAAAAACGTCATCCAACAACAAGGTGATGGATAGAATGCTTGATTTAATCTCAGCCACTGGCAATCACTCAGGGCTGCATTCCAGACCATTATGTATCTCCTGCTTTGCTACTCTAGACAGAGACCTGCTACGTGCAAACCTGCCTTGGTCGTGCTCTAATAAGAAGAGTCCAGCCCAAACTGCCATGCCAAGTCCCCTCAAACCAGAAATACAAGCAACTCTAGAGTAGTTTCAATGTGGCTGACTGGATACCTCTACAAGTCCATAACGCTGGCCAAACCCCTTTCAGCCAGCATTGCCAATTGGTTGAGGTAGCCATTTTGGTTGCTTAACTCGCTTTTGATTTTAGCCTATTTTACATGACTGAGTCAGATGGTGACAGAAACCTGGACTAGCTCAGACTCCTCGGTTGAAATGGGCTTTGCCTGCCCTGAGAGATATAAAATTCTCCACAAAGCAAGGGCTGTTGGTAGAGGAGGAGGGTTTGGGCTAATCTTTAAGGAAAAGTGGAATGTTGCACCTCTACACGTAGATGCTGCCATAGGAGTCGAAATGCTGGGCTTTTCTCTTCAAGAGGCGAAAGGTAGATTACTCACAGGAGTGGTCTGCTATAGACCCCCAGGCTCAGACACCCACTATCAAGCCCTATTTGACACCATTACCAACCTGAGTCTAACCCACTCTAGAATGATTGTCTTAGGGGATTTCAATCTGTGGGATAGTGATAAGCCTGACAGTCATCTGAGAGATTTAAAGCACACGTGCGAGAAATCTAATCTACATCAACTGGTCCACCAGCCGACCCATTTAAGAGGGCTCGCTCTAGACCTTCTGTTTGCAAATCCAAATGAGACGAAGGTGGTGGAGGTACTGTCTCAAAACTGGACGGACCACTTCCTTATCCATTTTGGTATTATGCTTCCTGGAACAGAAGATGGTAAGAACTGTAGGGAAACTCTCCCGAGGGGAAGAGAATGGTCTAAACTGGTGAAAAGCAGTACCTCTATGCCGCCTCCGAAACAGAGCTTTTTCGATTCCACTATCTCCGTAGGAGAAAATTATCAGACCTATTGCACATATGTGATAGACACTCTGGACTGACTAGCCCCAATAAAAAGGCTCAAAAATAGAAAAAAGAAGTCGGCCCCTTAATAATAATAATAATAATGGGTTTTGTAGAGCGCGAACAGCTACCTCACAAGGAGGTGTCCCGGCGCTGTGAGAACAGACTAACCATATGCCAGGTGGCAAATCTTAGCGTAGTGGAATGAAAAGCCAGGTTTTTAGCAGTCGTTTAAAGCAAGTTTCAGAAGGGGCCTGTTGTAGGGCAGGAGGGAGAGAGTTCCATAATCCCGCCACATTGGTACAATGAGGAGCTGAAACTGCTACACATAACTTGCAAAAAGGCAGAAAGGAAATGGAGGAAGGCCTACTCTGAGACAGACAAAATAGACCTGAAACTTCTACAGTCTCGATATAAAGAGTCTATTGCCAGAGCCAAAGCAACTTTCTATGCCGAATCCATTCTGCTGGCACCCAACAGCACAAAGGCACTCTTTAATATCTTCAGGGATCTCTCCAGCCCAGCCTGCATGAGCAACAAGGTGATCGCATCGCAGAAACTCTGTGATGAGATTGCCTCTCACTTTGAAAAGAAAATCCAAAAAATTGTAGGGAAACTCCGGTCCACAGATCATAGCAGCCAGGATGAGTCAGGCAGGATGGTGTATGAAGAGTCCCATGTCGATTCTTTCTGGAATTCTTCGACATTCCTACGGAGGACTCCTTTAACCATCTCGCCCAAAGCGTGTCTTCTGGATCTCCCTTAGACTCCCTTCCACATAAAATCTGGAAGTCATTTTGCCAGAAAACCTTTCCCTGGCTGCGACAGATCTGCTGTCAGTCCCTGGAGGAAAGAGAGGTGCCAGATATATGGAAGCAAGCAGTGGTGACTCCCCTGCTAAAAAAACCTTCTCTGGACCCCACAATCCCAGCGAATTTCAGACCTATATCCCTCTTGCCCTATCCCATTAAAATACTGGAAGAGACAGTCAGTAAGATCCTGTCCCGCTATCTGGAAGATAATCTGCTACTGGACAAGGACCAGTTCGGCTTCCGTCCAGGACATGGCACTGAGACGGCCTTGACATCAGTGATTGACAATCTTCGAATGCGGGCTGACAATGGGAACTCCTCGGTACTAGTATTACTAGATATGTCAGCCGCATTTGATACGGTGAGTCACACAGTGCTAGTGGAAAGATTGAAGAATATTGGTGTTAAAGGAAGGGCCCTGCAGTGGTTCCAATCCTACTTGTCAGAACGACAACAGGCGGTGTCCATGAGGCCCTTCTCTTCTGACAAAACCATAGTACATCATGGAGTACCACAGGGCTAGGCGATCAGCCCCATCCTCTTTAATATCTACCTGCGCCCCCTGTTCCCCATTATTAAATCCTATGGAATTGACCTAGTCAACTATGCAGATGACACTCAACTGGTGTTCTCCCTGGAAGGGAATCATGCTGTGTCCATGGACACCTTTCAGGAGTGCATGCACCAGACCGCTGGTTGGTTTAGGAAAAACACTCTTCAGTTCAACGGGGGAAAAACAGAGGTGGTGTTCTGCCCGGCCACAGGAGTGTCACGTCTGTTACCGACAGAATTCAGGCTTACCCCTAAGGATGAACCACTGTCTCCTGCAAAAACGGTGCGCAACCTGGGTGTCTGGGTGGATGGAAATCTCCAAATGGAGTCACAGGCCAATAAAACGATCAGAGTCTGCCTCTCCCTGCTACACATGCTAAGGAATATTCTCCTGCTACTCCCAAATGATAGTCGCTCCTTGGTAGTTAGGAGTATAATCCTAAGCAGACTGGACTACTGTAACTCTCTATATCTAGGTGCACAGCAGTATATTATGCAGGGGCTGCAAAGAGTCCAGACTATGGCAGCAAAGTTGGTGCTTAATAGACAGCGCAGGTCCTCCACAGCCATGGCTTTGAGCGAGCTTCATTGGCTGCCCATTAAGGAGAGAATTTGTTTTAAATCTCTCTGTATTGTTTACAAAGCGGTTCACTGTCTGGGACCAGCCCCTCTACAAGAGAGGTTCACCTGGTACAATCCCAGGAGGAAACTCCGATCCTCTAGTGCTAACTTGATAATGGCTACTAGATTTAAGAAATCTAGGTTGGGGGGCAGAGTCTTTAGTGTGGTGGCTGCACGCTTATAGAATGAGCTGCCGCAGAACCTCAGACAAAGTGACTCGCTGACCTGCTTTAGGAAGAATCTGAAATCTTGGCTATTCCCTAGGAGCGAAAACTAGACTGTATCTCTGACAGCTGCTTCCTCTGCCACAACGGTTTCTCCGATCTAAGCGCCAGGGGATACCCGTAGGATGACAGTCATGTGCTACATAAGTACCTTCTTTCATTTCATTTCAATATGTGTGCTGTAAAGAAGAGAGAACAGAAACTGTCTTTCTTCATTTGTACTGTTCCATGCCAAGGGAGCAGAAATAGACCAGCCCATCAGAGTCTGGTAGCTGCTGCCAGTCAAAAAAGGACTACTTTGGGGAATCACACATTTAAAATCAAACTACAACTATATCTGAAAATATAGGGGCCAAATCACAGAGCTAATCTGAGATGAAATCCTAAACTTACTACTTTTGGTATTCACAGAAGGCATTTAGTAGTAGTAAAGTTAGGACTCCTAACTTTACTACTACTAACCTGAGACAAATTCCTAACTTTTCAACTTTCGTTATTCACAAAAGGCATTTAGTAGTAGTAAAGTTAGTTGTCCTGACTTTACTACTTCTAAATGCCTTCTGTGAACACCAAAAGGAGTAAATTTAGGATTTTATCTCGGATTAGGTCTGTTAGTCGGCCTCATAGTGTCATCTAGCCAAGAAGACTTTTGTTTTACTCAATCAGTAAAGTGGTGTTATGCGGTTCTGGGGATTGTAGACAGTGGGAACTAAAGGTACACTGGTTGGATTTTCAGGTAACTTGCCTAAAAGTAAATTTGGAGATTTTCTCTTCTGAATGAAGGTAGTTTTATTCTTTGTTGGAATACCAAAAGCTTCCCCATTGCGCAACCAAAAGCTCAACTAGTCACCGGTTTACAGACGTACGTCTGGGAAAGTCACATTGGTATTCTCACAAAACATATATCAAACTAACAATTCTAACCATGTCCTGAAAAGGACATGCTGCGAAGGCCCCAGTCCAATTGAGAGCAAGTCCCATAAGTGTCAATGGTTTGCAACCATTGATCAGTTACTGACTCTCAAATGGGGGTGGTAACTGATTTACAATGGATAAGGGGTTCAATTTGATGCCTTCACCCTAGAGATTCAGGCTACTAGCATCAGAGGGAGTGGAATCACTGTCAAATCTCACAGAATTTTTCAAAATTGAAAATCTATTTGGTGTTTTAAAAGAAGATTCTTTACATTTAAGTAAATAGAGCTGCTTTAAAAAAGGTTCCAATTTTGAAAAGCAATCCCTTTGATTGTAGCCAATCAATAGGGGCTCGCAAATTGCAACTTGCCTAATTATTATTCATTAGGCAGGATGATCTGCAACCCACTAAGAGTCCTTATTTTGTAGACCAACCTATAAGTACACAGGTTATGTTATGCAGCAGTGACCAACTAGGATATTTGAGTGACTGTTTCTGCATTAGTTCTGTACCTGGCATCCCTTTCAACCTTTAGAATGGGTCACTGAGTGGCAGCTTGGGCACCTGCAAGTCTTCACCTCCTTGTGCCCAAGAGCAGGTTGAGGGAAAACTGCACTGGGGCAGAAAGTAAACAACACAGTCCTCTTTTGAGATATAGAGTTTGTCATGTACCTCCATTTTGTAGTGGACCACATGTGCCCTTGGTGAGCCTGCTGCAAGAAAGCTCCAACATGTCTGCAGTTCCTCAACAGTGCAGATATTGCATAGGGGATCAAACAAAGAGAGTTGTCTGTCATGCTTTTTGTGTCCTGTTTCCTGTTACCCCCACCTCTTTCCTGAGAACACATGCTAGCTACAACGTGGATTGTGAGTTCTGGGTATCCCATAAACCACTGGGGTACATATTTAATCTCATCCTAGGCAGTAATCACTTTGCAAATGTCCCTGGCGTGATCAGTGTTTCCATGAAAAATGTGTTGTAGCACCAACTGGCCCATTTGCTTTGTCTCACTTTATTTCTAACACTACGCCTCAGGGTCATTTACTTGGTCCTCCGATGGATCTTGAGTGGTGCTGAGAGGGGTCTATGTAGGGGATCCAATCCAGTAATCCAATGAGGACCAGGAATTGGGAAACTGACCTACAAAGCTGTAATTAGATTTGTATATATAACTCTCAAAACTAAACTACAGAATTATCACAGCTAGACCAAATCTCCTGAACAAATAGAATCAGGCAAACCGATTATTCGGTTAGAACTGTGCAAAATATTAACATTAGGATCTGCTGTCCAGAGATCTCTCTATTAGTATTCCCATCCTCATTAAAACTCAATTGGAATGCACAATCAATAATTTGAGATGAATCATGGAGAGACAGAAACAGGATTTAGTTAAAGATAGATTTTTATCAGTAAATTAAGAAGAGTAAATACATCAATGTCAGGCATTACATTTAGGAGTGCAGAATAATCAAGTTAATCTCTTGAGGGCCATCAATTACCAAAGCTCAAGAAGAGTTCAGGAAGGGAAATGAATCACATCAGCTCAAAAGTTCTCGCCCATGAAGAACGAAGTCCAGGAATAGCGCACACAGAGTATGAGTCAGTCAAAGGAAAGCCAATAGAGTCCGCAAATAAATGAATGATGTGTTTCTCAGTTCACAAAATGAACCAAAGAGGGTGTTGTGTGTGTGTCCTTTCTGTCACTTCAATGTATAAAATAATTCTTCAAATTTTGGGGTGACACCTCCTTGGTCACCTCATCTGGTCAGACCACTCAGTCCATTGGTCAGTTCGTATAGGGTGATTGTCATGCAGCATATTATGCAAAAAGGTGGTGATCATCACATAAGCTGTCGACCCATCCAGTATGTATAACTTCCAAACAATAGACTCTTTTCAAAAGAACATGAGTGAGTTCCAGAAGACAGTTTCCCATGGCAAATGTTCCCAAAGTAACACATTTTTTGAAAGCAGTCCTAGTATGCACATGGGAACTCTACCAATGAGACATAGTTTCAGTTCACATTATAAGTTTATGAAACATTTCCATGAGAACAGAATCAAGCAAAGTAAGGGAAATGAAGCCATGACTTGATTTTAGTTCATGAAATATAGACTGTAAGAAAAATGGGAAAATACAATTCATCATCTCCTTTGGGATATTTATATATTACTTTCACCTCATTTCAACTCATAAATGATTTTAGTTTCATTGCAATATGCAAGAGTAACTATGACATATTACTGCAATTTCAAAGTACCAATGTATAAACTGATTTAGAAAGATAAAATATTAATATAGTTTCTAGTAATTCTCATTCGTACATACATGAAGACTATTCCCTAAAAGTTTCGAAGCATTTAGTCTTAATATAAGCATGCAGCACCCTTTTCTCTTTTCTCACTTGGTGCTCATTTCCACCTCTAGTAACATGGAGTTTACACACCAACCCTATCAATATTACATGTAAATCTCTGAACCATTATACTTCATTAATTCTTCACACACATCATTTATTTATTTATTTTATTTATTTATTTTATGTTCTTATATAGCGCCAGAATTCAATCCCCGAAGGGGTATCTCTGCGCTACCGCTTTAAAAAGGTGCGAAGACCTGGTGCAAAACTGTGAGAGGGCTTTGGGTGATTTTCTTAGTAAGTGGTAAATAGAAAGGTTTTTAGGATTTTCTTGAAAGATTGAAAGTTGGTGGTATTTTTAAGGGTTGGGGACAGTGAATTCCAAAGAATGGGGCCTTTATAGGACAGGGCTCGCCCTCCCTGCCTGGCCTTTTTTATCCTTGGGACCTGGAGTAGATGCTGACTGCTAGAAAGCAGGATACGAGTGGGTTTATAAAGAGTGAATTTTTCTTTTAAGTATTTAGGTCCATTGCCAAAAAGACATTTGTGAATTGTGCAGCAAATTTTGAATTTTACGCGCTGCCTAATTGGCAACCAATGAAGTTTGACCAAGAGGGGGAGTGAAGCAGACCTTGGCTGAGCGTTGAGAACTAGTCTCGCTGCGGTGTTCTGGACCACCTGTAGTCTCTGTAATTGTTCCTCGTTAGCCGAGATTAACAAACCATTACAGTAGTCCAGTCTACTAACTACCAAGGCCTGGACGAGAGTTTTCCTGTAGGAGTCCGACAGAAACGGGAAGACGCGTCGTAGCCGTCCAATGACCCGGAAGCAAGAACCTGCTACTTGATTCGTTTGCTCTTTACATTATTACATTGATAAGAATCGTTAGGAATCTTATAACACCTAAATACATCACATTTGACCTTTTTATTGATACCCATTAGACGAGCAACTGAAACAGGTTAAACTGTGATTTTATGTTATTTATTATATATTTCCCACTACCTTACACTTTATCTGTATACTTTTACAATGCAGTAACTAAGGGCCTGATTATGACAGGCTATCTGTAGCGGTTAATGTTAATTGATTTTTGTATAGCACTAATCACCGCAGGTCTCTAAGCGCTTTTGTGGGAGATGCCAGATGTCACAGACGGGTGCATGGCCGCACAGTGAGGTAGGTTAAACAGTGTCCGGGGCCTCTCTGAACAGGTATGTTTTGAGCTCTTTCCTGAAAGGGAGGAGTGCTGGTTTCTTGCGCAGGTATTCGGGAAGTTGGTTCCATAGTTGTGGAAGCAAGATGGAAAAGGCTTTGCACCCTTTAGAGGCATTATTGCATCCTGGGGTGACCAGGTAGCAGGCCTCAGAAGACCCGCAAGGTGCAGCCCGGGACATAGTTCTTCAGGCGTTCCTTAATATAGGCAGGGGCTCTGCCATAGATAATTTTATGGGCAATGCAGAGATCCCTACCTTTTGCTCTTTGTTTGATGAGAAGCCAGTGCCATTTGCACAGCATAGGGGAGGCATGGGACCATCTTGACAGCCTAAAGATCAACCTGGCCGCATCGTTCAGTACCACCTGTAGTTTATTAGTTATTAGTAAGTTTTTGAGGAAGGCCGATGAAAAAGGCATTACCGTAGTCTAATCTGGAGACAATTGTGGCCAATACAATCATTTGTAGAGAGGCAGTTGAAAGGAGGGGACACATTTCTGTAGCTGTCTCATGAGCCCTATGCAAGTTCCGACCACTGTGGTGACTTGGTTGGCCATGGAGAGCTCAGAATCAATCTTTATACCTAAGCTTTTCACAGCATGTGCTGGTGTGGGGGCGGCACCTAGCTCCTGTGGCCAAAAAATGGTCGCTCCAGGGGTTCTCTTTTGTGGGGATTACAAGGACTTCCATTTTATCAGGTTTGATTTTTAGTGAGTTGGCAGTCATCCAATTCACTGTGAATCTGCAGATGTTTTGCGCTAGCTCCTGGGCATAGGTGGAATTGCCAATCCGGAGGATGAGCTGGGTGTCGTCCGGATAGTTGAAAACACAGCAGTCCATGTGGGCTAGGGCTGTCACCAGAGGCTGTAGGTAGATGTTAAAGAGGAGCGGGTACAACGTGGAGCCTTGAGGGATGCCACAGGTGAGGGTTCCTCTGTCTGATACCCGCTCCCCTAACTGGATCCTCTGGGACCGTTCTGACAGGAAGGATTCCAACCACTGGTGTGCTGGCCATTGAATGCCCAGGTCCTTTATTCGATCGAGCAGCCTAGTGTGGCTGACCGTATCGAACTTGGCTGATAGGTCTAATAGAATCAGGGCGCTCACTCTAACTGCCATCGGAACCATATTCAATGTCAGCCACATTAGGATGCTGGGCGGTTCGATGGCGGTCAGAAACACTGACCCGCATGCATCTGACATGCTCCTTGAGCCAGCCGGCGCGGCGGAGGGGCTCGTAGTCCTTACAATGTAGGGATTATGATGTTCCTTTTCGCCGGCCCTTTCATGGCGGTGAATCCACCATGACACGGCTGGTGCAAAGGGATATTGGGGGCCCTTAGCAGGCCCCCGTACCACATGTCCCCAAGACACAGGGTGTTGCTGTGGGTGTTCCCACGCAACACCCATGGAATCTGAAGCATTCGCAGATTTACAAGAAATTGAAAATCTGGGAATGCGTCAGAATCTAACACCAACCCCCGGATTGGCGTTTTGGAGACCCACCGAGGAGAAATATTTTCATTTCTCCATGTTATTTCCTTTTTTTATGTGTGCTGCAGTTTGCAGAACACATAGAAAGAGGAAATCGCCTGAATTGATTGATTTTGTGCACGAATGTGTCCCTTCCTGCACAAAATCAATCAGCCCCCCAATGCAGCCACCCTTGCAACATGGTGCAAGGGTGCCTGCGTTAGCAGATCGTAGCCTAATGTGCACCAGCGCAGGGGAAAAGGATAGGAATGCATCGCATGTCACAGATACAGTGCTTTCCTGCCCTTCTATTTTGACATAGCGCAGCGCTGCAAGATTCCCTGCGGCGCTGCCCTGTGGCAAATCCTCATAAATGAGGCCCTCAATTTCCTCTTGAGGGTTAACTCAAGCCACAAGAAACAAGTCAATGGTAAATAATAAATAATACGCAGCGTGGATGGCTCTGCTCTTTAGTCCTAAGGGTTTTGTTGGGGGCGTTAATATCTTCCAGTAGTGTGGAGACATGTTTACTGTTTGTACAAAACAGACCTCCTGGGAAGTTATGCCCTTGCGCCTGTCTTCTCTCCACTGAGAGCTAGTGTTATATTGAAAGCATTAGCAGCATGTTCTGGCCATGCAGTACATGAGCATTTATCAGCGAGCAGGAATATTTTCACCCAAAAAAAATATTGTCATTCCCTCAAGCAGGAAAGAAAAAGGCGTCCCGAATTGTCACAGTTTATTTTAATAACATTTCAATCGGTAGCACACACAGCTATAGAAAGGAAAGAAACTAAAAAACCTGCACATACACGTTGTTGATCCTTCTTAGATGTTTTAAAAATAATCAAGATCTAGGTAGAAATTTATTGGACTTCAGCAGAATTGAAAAATATTGGGGTGCAGATGTACTAAAACTTTGCAACAATGCAAAGGATGCAATACTGCACAAAGTCTAGCAAGAATATTTGCTATCCATTCCCTTTCCATTGCAAGGATATTTAGGGGGTCATTAGGATGACGGGCGGACTTTGTCCGCCCGCCATCCTATTGGATAACGGGACCGCCCGCCATAAGGGCGGGGGTCCCGTGGGGGGAATTAGTATGCACCCGCCACAGTGGCGGGCGCATCCTGCATTTTTAACATTGTGGCAAGCAGTGCTCTCAGCACCTCCCGCCACAATGCTAAAAATGCATGCCGTGCATGTGCATGGACAACGTGGCAGGCACCGCACGGTGCCTGCCATGTTGTGCATGCACATGGTACCCCCATGTGCCTCCCCCACCCCCATCATCCTGGGGGCCCGCAACGGGCCCCCAAACTAGAAGACCGCATGCCGTTGCCGCCACGGAAAGGCTCCCTCCCGCCTGCATCCTAATATGGATGGCGGTGTCTAGCAGACACCGCCACCATATAAACCCTTTTCGGTGGAAAAGCGGCAGACGGTGTTTCCGTCTGCCGCGGTCCCCCCCACCATAGTAATATGGCGGGGGGAAATGAGTGGCGGCCGGGCAAGGATGTCGGGCGGATCGCCACCGCCCGCATGTTGGTGGCGATCCGCCCGACATCCTAATGGGCCCCTTAGTATCCGGCACTTAAGGTGTTTTGAGCTGGAAAGGTGCTTTTATTCAAAGTGCAAAAACCTCTTTCCACTGCTTTGCGTTGTTTTGATTCAAATGGGTGTTACTGGGACAGGCACTCACAACTAAAGATAGATTTTAATGTAAAACACAATCTAAGAGGATAGCCAGATTGGCCTTTGTGTCAAAACCTAACCCCTTCTCGAAGCATGTGTTAAAAAGTCAAAAATTATTTATTTTTTTGAAAACCCATGCACAGAGCGGATGTGTCCTAATTAGTTTAGCTACTGATAGAGATTTGCACTGTAAGGTTATGACTGGAGTTCAAATCCTATGCTAGGCAACACACACTCCCCTCTGCACCAAAATGGGAAGCTATCCATCATACATGGCTGGCAGCCTGTTTGTGTGCCAGTGGAGGGGTTGACAGCAGGTCAGTGTTGATAGATATGGCTTTGCACTGTGTTTTCTCTCCTGCACAATACATTGCAAACATTTGGTTTTACATTGTGTGAAAAGTTAGTAAATCAGGCCCCTAGATTTCAGTGCATGACACAGTGTGCGTGAGTGGGTGGATACAGTAATGCACTCTTGTTAATGGATGACAACACAGACTACCTCAACCTGACTCCCTCCCAGACACCACGTTGAACCCAAAAAAGCAAGGATTTCCAACAAGTATTTGCTCTCCCTTGCCCACCGTAAGTGCAAGCGTCTTCCCTTCTGGTGCACCCGCTGCTGCCTGACTGCTCACAGGCAGTAGCGTAAGAATAGCCCCCGCAACCCCATGCAGTGGCCAGTGGGGGGGGGCGAGCTCCAGGTGGCCCTCTCCAGCATTGGGAAAGGGCGGGCCTGAGAGCTCCTGAATGGATCAGGAACGTGGGGGGACCATGCACTTTGCAGAGGGCCCACAAGTTGCGGTACACCACTGCTCACAGGCCCGGGCCAGGGCTGGTAGCTGACTTGCGGCCTCTTCCCAACTGAACTACTTCCTTGATCCTGAACAGCAAGCCATCTTTAATTGGTGCCCCATTCTTTGACTGTAATCTGCAAATGGTGGACAAATCAGATTACTTGAACATCAGATTTATTTTTTAATTGCCACCCATTTGTGACCTATTTGTTAGTAAAAAAATGAATTACACTGGGCAGCATTGGTGGCGTTGTTCGTTTAAGGCATATTACTGTTATTCTTGCAGAGTATATTGCGCTTGTTTATTGTAATACTACTACATTGTATTGCATGAGGTGGCATGCCAGTCAGTCAGGCCCAGTTGGGACCTGAACAGAGTGGTATCCCCACGTGGGATACCACAAAGCTCAATTATGAGTAGTCCGGGGTGTTCCTGCACATAGAATACCTGATTGAAGGGGCATCAAACTCAATTTCACAATCTGTCTCATTCCTACACCCTCTCCCACACTGGCCACACAATGACATTTTCCTCCTGCTTAGAGCAAATGGTAACTGGGAATGTTGAACATCATGGAACTGGGAATTCCATGAAGAATTCTGCCCCCAAAAAACAGATCGGCACAGTCATTCACCATTCCATGGGGATTAATTCGTACTAAGCATAATCAAGCACAGAGTTCTCTATGCTCAACTTGTAATCGAGGCACTAGTGTCTTCTCTTCATCCTAAACCTGTCCTCCACCATCCTACATAGACCCAGTCACCTTTCCCCATCGAGTTTCCCTGCTTCTATCCAATTGCACATAGGCCCATGTTTTCATCACATGACCCACATGTTGCACCTACTGAGCCTACTTTCTTATGACTCCTAATATAACCCCTACTCCACAGCTTCCAGACCGAATATTCAGATAGCAAGTGGAAAGATTAAGGGCATCTCCTGTGGTGTCTTTATTATTAAGGCATGAGAGGACCTACCAGCAGAATCCACACTCCCCTACCCTCTTGGAGACCCAATTCTCTTATTATCTTGCCTTTCCTTCATCTCATCTAACAGGAGTCTAACTATATTCACACTACAGTGTTTCAAGTCACAACACGAGTACCACTCCTCTGATGATCCACACTTTATGCAGCATATACCCTGGCATTTGCAATGTCTACCTATTTTCCATTTCCTTTTTTGTAACTCTGAGGTGGACTCCATAGATCATGCCCTCAAGTGCCTGTAAGTTGTGACCACTGATTGACTGCTGATCTCTTGCTCCTAAATGGGCTTCAAAAGAGAATCTACTTTGGTGTCTGTACACTGTCACTTCCACAGGGCTGCTCCTCTGTCACTCCTAAGTAGACTCCATCGACCAAGTTGTGGCCCTCTACTACTTGCTCTGGTTTTTTCTCAGGGAGGACTACATGAAGTACATTGTCTGGTGTTTCTGGGTCTTTCTGTGAGGCTTTCCTCCTTCTCTACTTTTGCATATACAATTGTACTTGGTAGACTTTCCAATTTTCCCTATGTCGCTCTTGGGTGAACTCCACTCAGTATATTTTCTGGCATCTGAAAATGGGCCTTTCTATCACTTCCTAGTGCTTCTCGGAGGACTCCATAAAGTCTATAATCTGATGTCTGGATACAAGCAAGCCAAGAGCTTCCTGAAGTGTGAGCTATGGCTTCTCCATTGCCAATGCTATTTACCAAGGCAAGGTAATACAAGGCAATCTTTTACTGAATAGCTAATAAAACTAATAGAATTAAAAGAACATTATAACTATAAATTCATTCTTATCATCCAATTTTGAATGCATGAGGTAATTCAGCTCATATCAAAATGCTTGTAAAGTTTGGATGTTCAAGCAGATCCGGACTCATCACAGAAACTAGAAATAATTGGCTCAGCAGGCTTCCACCACTAGCATTTGTGATATTATTACATCAGTGAACTTCACAAGAACACAAACCAGTTGATGGTCTTGCCCATCAAAGCCAGACAACACTGGCAAAGGGCAGTTTATTTATGTCCAGTTGAATGCCTAATGTTTTAGTACATTCTTCATTCATTTTGGAGATTGGGACAGCAAAAAACTATACGCATAAGTGACTTTTGTTATTAAAGAATCTACAGTGGACCGTAGAATTTGGGTGTACCAAAGTTTTCCATTGTTTCCCCAGTGAAAACCTTTATTTTAAGGACTAATTATAGAAAACATTGGTAGCGGGTCTAACCACTTACCAAAGAATTGCAAGGAAACCCCTTCACACTAAAAACCCATAATACTAACCAAGTCCTGAAAGCATAGTTATTGCTGCTCCACACTACTAAAGGAGTCAGAAGATCCCATTAACAGACATTTATAGATCCATAAAAATGGCCCTTAGAAGCAGAACCATTCCATAACACCATATTCTCAACAGAAATGACCAACAACTCTATTGGGTTGCCTCATAAACCACAATGCAAGTGGTTCTGGCAGTTGAACTCTTGCCTCATCAGAATTTACACTGCATTCTAAATGCAAATAATTTGGATCTTCATTAGAATGATACTTATAATGCACTCAACACACTATTGAATCACACTGATGAGCATCTTTCAACTCTTCTGCCAACTGAAACCAAGGATCATTCCTTTTGATTTGCAGTAATTTCCCCACATGATCATGAATTCACTGACCAACTCAGAGACTGAGATCTGAGATCACCTTAAAACCACCAGACTTCTACCCACAGGGAAACTTGAAAGCCTTCTTAACAAACCTGTACTCTATCCAACTAAAGGACTGATGTGAACTGATCTCCGGTCTCACCTTACAAATAATGCAATATTTACCCTCTCAACCACATCAAATAGATTGGAACCAATCCACCTCTTGCACCAACCATCAATCAATCAATATTTGTAAAGTGCAACACTGGGGGTGCAGAGTGTCTGTCGAAGCCAGGTCTTGAGTTTCCTCTGAATCCCACCAGGGAGAGTGTTGTTTGGAAGTGGAGAGACATGTTATTCCGGGTCTTGATGGAGATGTAGGAGAAGGATGTGGCTGAGATGGATGCGGGGAGTGTGTGTGCGAGCGAGTTGGAGTGTAGGTGTCTTGCCGGGAGGTGGAAGCTTAGTCGATGGTTGATGTACGATGGTCCTTGGTTGTGTAGAGCTTTGTATAGGTGCGTGAGGATCCTGAACTAGTATCTCTTCAGGATGGGTAGCCAGCAGAGGTTTCTGAGGAGAGGGGTGATGCTGGTCTGTTTTGGGAGGTTCAGGAAGAGTCTGGTGTTCTGTACGGTCTGGAGTCTTTTGAGGTGCTGGGTGGAAGTCGGGCATAGAGAGTGTTGCCATAGTCGAGGTGGCTGGTGACAAGAGTGTGTGTTACAGTCTTTCTAGTGTTGGCTGGGATCCATCCAAAGGTCCAGCGGAGCATGCAGAGGGTGTGGAAGAAGGAGAAGGCGACTGAGTTGATTTTTTGTTTCCTGGTCAATTGGCTGTTGAGGATGATGCAGAGGTTGCCTGTGTGGATGGACGGAGTGGGTGTTAGTCTGAGTTCTGCTGGCCACCAGCTGTGGTCCCATGCAGAGGTGTTCTTCCTGGAGATGAATAATTCTGTTTTGTTGGACTTTAGCTTGAGGCAGCTGCCTCTCATCCATATATCTTGCGGCATGATATCCCTGTTGGGATGAATGTTGCGCTTTATAAGTAATATTAACATTAACATTAACATATTGTTACGTCGGTCATGGTGTTGCAGAAGTTGGTTTTGCCATTGCAGGGGTTCTCAGTGAGCGAGAGGATCAGTTGAGTGTCATCAGCATAGAAGATTATGTTGAGTCCATGGATTCGGACGATGTCTGTGAGGGGGTCTTGTAGATGTTGAACAGGGTGGGGTTGAGGGATGATCCTTGGGGTATGCTGCATGTGAAGCACTTGGGTGCGGAGGGGAAGGGATGCAGCCAGATGCTCTGTATGCAACCGGAGAGGAAAGAGGGCATTTTGTTCTATACTGATTTTGGGTAGTCTATTGAGGAGGATGTGGTGGGAGACTGTATTGAACACAGCAGAGATGTCGAGGAGGATCAGGGCTACCATTTCTCTGCAGCTGTGGAGGGTCGTGATGTCGTCTGTGGTGGCAATCAGTACGGTCTCCATGCTGTGGTTGGCCTGGAATCCTGATTGTGAGGCGTCAAGAAGGTGATTAGTTCCAGGTATTCAGTAAACTGTTGGTTGATGGGTTTCTTGAGTACTTTGGCTGGATAAGGAAGCAGGGAGATACGTCTACATTTTTTTTAGATCACTGGTGTCAGGGGAGAGCTCTTTAGGAGGGGTCTGACCTCCGCATGTTTCCATCTGTCTGGGAAAGTTGCTGTGGAGATGGAGGTGCTAGGAATACCCTGCTTATATGGTTGGTTCCGAGGTTAAAGAGATGGTGGAGGCAGGAGTCGGTGGGTGCCCTGGAGTGGAGGGATAAAAACAACGGCTCCAGCGGAAAGTTAGGTTAATCTATAATAATAATCAAATGCACAATCGCAATCACAAAAACAGGTTAAGGTGACGTCAGAAAGAAAGAGGGCCTTGCAGACTTTATGTTCACAATAATTCTTTTTATCAGATTTATACAATTAAAATTGATATATACACAGACCAAGAAAAACAATAGTGCTTTTGTGTCCTCAAGTGAATTGAAACCATAAAACAAACAGTGAAAGACATGTAAAGTGTACAGCTTGGTTTCCACAATTCTTTTTAAAAGGCAACCAAAGATTAACTTAGTTATGATTCCAGCTTCTGTGTACAATAGTCGGAGCTGTTAAACTGGTTCGCTTTCAAATACAGAAAGGCCTTTAGGAGTAGTAAAGTTAGGAATCCTAATTCTACTACTCCTAAATGACTTTTGTGAATAGCAAAACCCGTAAGGTTAGGATTTTGTCTTAGTTTAGGAGTAGTAAAGTTAGGAATCCTAACTTTACTATGCCTAAATGCCTTTTGTGAATACTAAAAGTCATGAAGTGAGGATTTTGTCTCAGATTACTTTTCTGAATTGGGCCCATTGTTCATTATTTTAATGATATGCAAATGAGTGCAGTAACATGTGTAAATTAATTTTGTTAAATTAATCAGTTTAATAAATAATAGCGTTTATTAATTTTTGAAATATATTAAATATATCATTAAAAACACTAATTTATTTGTAAATTTGAAAATAAATAATGACATTGCATCACAATTATGAACAATAACAATATACCAAAAATACATTGAATAATGTGAAATGAATTTCATTTTTTAAACAAGATTTCTATTTTCAGTTAAAAAAAAAATAGTTTTTATTCAAAAGTGAATTATTTAAATATATGTATATATATTTCTTGAAAAATATAATGTAAATGTTAAAACCTTTTTTGGATGACTTTTATTTTACAGTCATTTGAAACATTTATGAAATGTTCAAATATAATATGCACATAATATAAAACATGTATTAATTATGATGTATACATTAAATATTTATTTAACGTTTATTGGTGAAGCTTTGTGAATAAAAAAAACACTAATCAGATATGTCATAGTATTAATATTTTAATAAATTCTGTTGTTGGAAATATATCTCTAGAAAATATTAAATAAAACAAAAAAAATTATACATAAATATTTTCTTTTTATAATTGTTAATTTTGGAGTATGATTTTTTCATATTAAAATATTAGGAATCGTGGTACATATTTTTTAAAATATAGCAATTATTTATAGTGATAAGAATAATCTAATATGTGTAAATGTTTAGTTATGACTATATATAGGTGTGTATTTTGTGTTAGTGTGTTTTTGAAGTAATTTTTAGTTAATTTTATAGTTAAAAATGTATGCGTGACCATAGAGTACTGTTTGTGTCTATTACATCTTTTAGATTTTTTTTTAATTGATTTTTTTTATAAGACCTTTATTGTACAATTCTGAAATAACACAGCAAAAAGCCTACATACCCAGGGGCCGGCCGCGTTAGGTACATTTTCTATTCAATATTGTCGGAGTAACACAGCCCTTCAGCCGACAACCCTGGGGTCCGGCGGCGTGGTAGAGTAAAGTGTGTACAGATCAGGCAATTCGTGTTCCGGATAACCTATCGGTCTATGTTTTGTTTCATATAAACACTCTTTAATAACTAAGAAACTAACAGAGAACATACAGCGTAGCAGACACAGTAATTAGGGCACAACACTAGTCCAGTCGTTCAGGTGACACCTATTACTTGTGGGTGGACACATGTCTCTTGTATCGTCGGGTTTAGTGTAGAACATACATTTGAGTGAGCATGCCAATCTGAGTGCCTCTTTGGTTTAGGCAAGTAGGCCTCGTATACCCCACCTGCCTGTATTGCGTGCCTTTGGCTGTGGTTCAAGTCTCTGAGTCTATCTACCCCACCTCACCCTGTCTCACTCCTCATCATCATCTTCATCTGAGTCTGATTGTTCGTCCTCCTGCAGTGGTTCGCAGATCTCCCCCCTAAAGACGTTCCATTGGGTCCATATCTTGTTCCATCTGCGTGGGCTTGCCCTTGCTGTATAGACCGCCCGTTCCGTAATCATCACCCTATCCATGTTCGTACACCACTGTGCTAACGTGGGGGCATCTGCTGCACCCCATTTCTAAACTATGTCTCTTTTCGCTATTATCATGCCTAATGTTGACTAGATTTGACCATGTCTGGTGAGATCGTTCGGTTCCCATATATTCAACAGGCAGTTACGTGGCTCAGGGACAAGGGGCAGCTCCATTGTTTGGGATATGGTGCGCATTATTTGCCTCCAGTACTCTATTATACGAGGACATTCCCATATTGTATGCATAAACGTTCCCTCCTCCCCACACCCGCGTAGACAGTAGGGGTGTTGTGCCCGCTGTATTTTGTGTAGAGTCGTTCTCGTGTAATACACCCTGTGTAGGATCTTAAGTTGCACTCGATGGAACTTAGCCGATATGCCCACCTCCTTCGGTGAAGCCAGTGCCTCGTTCCATTCTGAATCGTCCATGTCTCCCACTTCTGCTACCCATTTCTCTCTCAGCTTTAATGTAGGGTCCGGAAGGTTATTGATCAATTTGCGATATGTGAGCGATGTAGCTCGTTGTTGCATATAGTCCATGAGGAGGCGGTCTTCCAGGGGTGATGCCTCTGGGACCTCCGAGTCAGGTGGTGTGGCTGTAAGCAGTGCATGCCCAATCTGCACATATCTATATGATTCAGTTGTTCCTAACTCGTATTGCTGTCGCAGCTGAGTAAAGGGGATCACCGTTCCCTTGTCCCATAAGTCTCCCACTGTTGATATACCGATGTTGTCCCATTGTGTGAAACCCTTACTGTGCCTCAATCGCCCCAAGGCTTTAGTGTCCCATAGTGGGGTGAGCTTGGTGATTCGTCCTTTCCACCCTAATTTAGCCTGTGCTGTATACCACAATATGATTGTAAGTTTTGTGGGTCCCACCATCTTGTTAGCGAGGCTTTTGTCATATAGAGTTGCTAGCATACTGTTGGTACCCAACTGCGCCCTGTCGGCAATATATGCTGGGTCGTCCTGGGGAGCGTGAAGCCATTGGTTGATGGTCTTTAATTGTGCCGCCCAGTAATACAATTGTAGGTTCGGCAATTCGATCCCTCCTTCATACCAACTCCTGTTCCTTTTAGCCTGCCCTATGCGTGCCGGGCGATTGCTCCAGAGCATGTTGGACACCAACTCTGATACCTGCCTGAAGTACCTGGGTGGTATCGGGTAGGGCGTATTATCTAGGACATAGAGAAATCTTGGTAGCGCCATCATTTTGTATAGTGCCGCTCTACCCAATAGTGTCAAAGGTAATGTCGCCCAATATTTAACATCGTGTTTTAACCGTTCTAACGGTGGTTTCAGATTCTTGTCAAAGAATTCCTCTGGGTCCCCGGTGACGTGTATGCCTAGGTACTTAAAAGAGATCCCCGCTAGTCGTAGAGGCCAGTCAGTACCAAGATCGGGGGGCGGTCCCCGTAGCACATACAGCTCAGATTTTGCCCAGTTCATGGTGTAGCCTGAGGTTTTTCCCTGTGTATCACAGAGAGCCAGGAGTTCCGGTATGCCTCGGTCCGGGTCTCTCAGGTATACTAGCATGTCATCTGCGTAGAGTGAGAGACGATCCTCCCACCCCTCCGCCCAGGTGATCCTTTGCAATAGGGGGGCCGAGTGTATCAGTGTCGCCAGGGGTTCTAACGCTATCGCAAAGAGTAGCGGCGATAAGGGGCAACCCTGTCGAGTGCCTCTCGCTAGGGGGAACGTAGGGGAAATATGGCCGTTTGCCACGACCTGGGCTATGGGATTGGCATACAGCAGTCGAACCCATGCTATAAAGTTAGGACCAAACCCCATGTGAGACAGGACATCAAAAAGGTATTGCCATTCCACCATATCAAAGGCTATTTTCGCATCGAGTGCCAGTATGACCGCAGGAGCGGACTGCGACGGTGCTCTAGCCAACACCCCATGTACTTGTCTCAGGTTGAGGGCGGTGTTTCTATGGGGCATAAAGCCCGACTGGTCTGGGTTTATCAATTGTGGGAGGTGGGAGATCAGCCTATTAGCTAAAGGTTTTGCCAAGATTTTTATTTCCGCATTGAGAAGGGAGATTGGGCGGTAGGACGTGCATTCCGCCGGAATTTTTGGGACCTTGAGATATGATGCATATATGGGATAGATCCTTCTACGTGTTTTCTCCTGAGTGGAGAGAGTTAATAGTACTGGGGAGTGATCTGATATCCCCCTGGGTTGGATTTCTATGCTGTCTACTTGCTGTAGGCCGTTTCCCAGCGCAAGGAAATAGTCTATCCGCGACAGACTGTTGTGTACCGTGGAATGGTAGGTGTATTGTTTCGCGTTGGGGTGCGCGTGCCTCCATATATCCACTAGCCCCAAGGCCTCTAAGAAACTTTGGAAGCGGGAGGGTCCGGGGGCTTGGGTCCGGGCCGGGAATCTATCTGCTAGAGCATCTACTGTTGCTAGAAGTCACCCCCGATAATTATGTCACCCGCAGGTAGAGTCAGGAGACAGTCACCCAGTGCTGGCAGTGTAACTGAATGGAGTGCTGGAGGAATATATACCGACACAATGTTCATGAGCCTCCCCTCCCACTGCCCCTGAATCGCTGCGAAACAACCCTGTTCGTCAGTTTTAGTACTTAGGATGATGAACGGGAATGATTTTCTAACTAGAATACCCGTTCCCCTGGAGCTTGATGTAAATTCCGAGTGTACAGCCATTTTATAACCCCTCCTGAGCAGAGTGCTTTACCCATCCCAAGAACAGTGTATTTGCTTGCTGGGGTGAAGGGCCCCTCAGAGCAGGGGGCTCCCCTGCCCTCTTCGGAGTCCTTCAGTCCATTGTCCAAGCGCGACCCAACCTTCAATGTCCTTATCGATTAACACTCCTGTGTGTACCGGATGTTCATGCTTCCACTCCACCGTCTGCTCCAAAGTATTCCCGTGCCGGCGACCGGTCCGCCTCACCTCGGCCCGATGTCTGCGATCCCGCATGGCTGCCCTCACGTTGGCTCCGGTTATTCCTGTTCGTGCGGCGGGGCAGTCCAGCTTGTCTCCATCCCTTCAGCCAGTCATGGGCCACCTCCGGCGTATCAAAGAACCATGTTTTGTTGTCCGCTACTACTCTTAGCCGAGCCGGAAACAGCATTGAATAAGACAGTTCCTTTGCTCTTAGCGCCTTTTAAACGTCCAGGAAAGTTCTTCTCCGACGGGAGACTTCGGCTGTGTAGTCCGGGAAGAAGGCTCTCGTGGAGTTTTGAATCTGGATCGATGAAGACACCCTCGCCGCCTGCAAGATGGCGTCCCGATCGCGAAAATTGAAGAGCCTTGCCAGTATTGGTCTCGGGGGTGCACCTGGTTTTGGTTTCCCGCCGGGGACTCTGTGCTCCCTTTCCACTGAGAAGAAGTGTGAGAGCCCCTTGGGTTGAAGTTTCGTCTTGATCAGCTCTTCCACATAGAGGTCTGTTGCTCGGGTGCCTTCAGATTCTGGAATCCCTAGAATTCGGACGTTGTTCCTTCTCGAGCGCCCCTCCTGATCGTCCAGTTTCTCCTTGAGTGATTTGTTTTTGGCCTCCATGCGCTCCATCGCTATTTGCAGCTCCGAAACGTCCTCCACCAAAGACTTTGTGACCACCTCGACCTGCTCCACACGTTCGGTCATTTTATAAAAGTCTGCGCACAAAAGGGTGAATTCCGTGGAGATTGACCCCACCGTTGCTTGTACCTGCGCTAATGCCCTCATTACATCATCTAGCGTTGCTTTTTTTTGACCCCTCTCCTTCTGGTGTTTTTCCCGTGGATGTTCGTGGCTCCACGTGAGGAGGGTTGTGCTTGTCGTAGGCAAATTTTTCTAGTCTGGATTGCGTCGAATTGTGTTTCGTGCCTTTGCCTGCCATGGTTCCCTCCGACAATGTCCCACCGCTGCTAGACTTCTGCTCTGTCTCCTGGTGCCGCGCGGCGGTCGGTGAGGACGCAGGGTCTCCAGGGGCCGACGACCTCAGATAGCCCCAAAGTCGTGCTTCTCTCACCGTGCTCTTCTTACCCTCTCTGGCCGGGCCGAATCCAGTTGCCGAGTGGTCAGGTGTGACTCTGTGGGTGGTTCTTACTGCTTCTCACTTCTGGCCGCTTATGTACCCCCCTCTGTTGCCTTTGCGTCTCATGGAGCCCCAAAGTCGCCTCACATGCGAATTAGGCTGCCAGTTCAGGCAATGCATGGGAGCCTCCTGCCACTGTTACGCGCCGGCCGCCGGGGACGATTTCAGGCTGGCGCGCTACTTCTGCCCGCAATTGACCCTCACAGCTGTGCTGGGGGGTACCGCCGTGCATCCGTTTCAGCGCCGACGGGCACGGCCGGTCACCACCACAAGGTCGGGTGTCTTTTGAGGCACCGGAGCCGCGGTTATGTTAGCGCGCTATGCAGCGCGCTCCAGTGTCCCCGCGTCCGGCGCTGGTCCGTGAGCCTTACCGCTCTCTCCGCCTCAGAGTCAACTCCCACTGTTCCCGGAGTGCTGAGCGAGCCGCTCAGGTCAGGGGTGTCTCAGTCTGCTCCCCGTTACAGCTGCTGTTGAGCGTGGTTTCTAGGCCAGGGTGGATTTCCGGTGTCCCTTTCCCGCGCCGCCTCCACTTCCGCCCGGCCGCAGGAGACACCACGGCTCGGTGCCTCTCGTTGTCTTTAGGCCTCTATCGATCGGAGCACGGTATGCCTGTTTCCCGGTCTGCGTTGTTTTCCGGAGTTGCACCGATCGGACGCCGCTCGGTCCTGGACCCCAAGTCCTCACTTCCGAGGCTTCAAAGTAGCGGATATTAGTGCGGATTAATGTGGGAAGCCACCTTACTCCCGGAGCTTCTCGACTATGCTGCCGCCATGATCGGCTGCTAGCCACGCCCCCCCATCTTTTAGATTTTAGTGCAAATAGTAAATGTCACCCCTTTAGTCCCCGACGCTTTATTCAAAATGGTTTACTTTTAATTGGGAGTAGTCAATGCCTCCTCTTTACTGTCCAACACTTTCTCCAAATCGGTGTAGATGAGAGTGGAAACATTAAATGTCAGCCCTTTAGTTACCAACATCTTCTCCAAATTGGTATAGATTGGAGTGGGGATAGTAACTGTCACCCCTTTAATGTCCAACACCTTCCACCAATTTGTTTTAGATTGGAGTGGATATAGTAAATGTAATTCCTTTAGTGTCCACCACTTTCCTAAAATTGGTATACATTGGAATCATACTAGTAAATGTCACCCTTTTAGTGTCCAACACCTTCCCCAAACTTTTTAAATTGCAGTGAGAATAGTGAGTGTAATCCTTTTAGTGTTCAACACTTTCCCGAATTGGGTTAGATTGGAGTGGGAATGGTAAATGTCACCCCTTTAGTGTTCAACACCATCCCCAAAATGGTTTGAATTGGAATGGAAATGGTAAATGTCATCCTTTTACTGTCCAACACCTTCCCCAAATTGGTTTAAATGGAGTGGGAATACTAACTTTCACCCATTTTGTGTCCAACACCTTCCTCAAATTGCTGTAAATTGGTGTAGGAATAGTAAATGTCACCCCTTTAGTGTGCAACACTTTACCCAAATTGATTAGGATTGAAGTGGGAATAGTAAATGTCTACACTGGCGTATGAATATTCAATTTTATATTTTTAATGTGAAATCATTTGTTTTAATTGTATTGTATGTTGTTGAAATAGTTTATGTTCTTTAATTAGTATTGTTGGTGTTTAGAAATATAATAAAAAATAGTTGTATGTTTGTAATTAATAACTTTTTTATATATATATTTTTAAATTAAGACATAGCATATTTTTCAAATGTTATTTATATTTTAAAAGTAGATTTACTGTAACCTTTTACATGTTTAAAATATATACTTCACCTTAAAAAGAAAGTTTTACATATGTACAATGATAAAACATGTTTTAATACATTTTATTACATACAAAATGTAAATCATGTTTAAATAGTATTGTGTGTTGAACATTTAAAAAAAATGCAATTGTTGATTTTTTTTGCATTTCTTATATTGTTTATTTACATATTTTCAACTTTATTTTAACATAAGTTTTTTCAGTAACTATTAAAATATTGTAAAAATGTTTATCCTATAATTGAATTTATACTTTACACTTTTTTAACACTGTTTACAACATTTTGTGACATGTTTTACATTTACTAATTTATTAATTTTGTAAATACATTATTAAACATTTGTATTACATTTCCCATTCGTTTCTATGGAGAGATAGTTTTTTTTGTTTCATTTAGCAGCCAATTTGTTTTACCGCTACTTTCTAATTTGTAGTCGATTTCTGTCATATTTTCGGGATCCAGGTCGAGGTGACGTGCTGCTGTTTGTCCGAACAGATGAATCCTTTTTAACAATGTTTTAAGGGTTTTTAGGTCAGGGGGAGGTATATAGGTTATTAATAGAGTAGGTTATTCTACATTTAGTGGTATTAATAGCAGTGTTTTTCACTAATGTGTAGTTTTGGGTTTTCACTGATTTAGTAATGTATCATTATGTTATGATGTATTGTGTTACTTTACTAATTTTAGGATAATTAAGGGCCTTACTATGCCTTTGGCGGTCTTGAAGCAGGGCTACCAGGCTGCCGCCCCGCTAAAAGACTGCCAAAGCCGTAAGAAACCACCCTCTAGATTACGGCTTTTTTGTCTCTGCCAGAAGGTTCTTTGGCAGTCACATTGCAGTGCCTATGAAAAAGGCACCATAATGGGAGCATCAACGGCCGTTAATGCAGGGCATGGACTGTCAAGTCCTTGCCTTGCAGAAACTGGGGGTGCATGCACACAGGGGAACACACCATGTGCCTCCAGCATATATCCCCAGGTACAGAAGCAACAGGGGGACCTGTAGGGCCCCCTTTGTTTCCTCACTGCCACACATTTCACGGCAGGCTCACCACTATGAAAACTGTGGAGGTGAGGAAACTCCTACAATGCTTTGCGGTGCAGCAGAAGCACCACCAGCATATTAGGGGTTCAGACTGCTGCAGGACTACCAGGGATGGTGGACCACTGGTGGCAGCAGCATCCCCACATACTTGTAATAGGGCGGTCAGACCACCGTGGGTTTGGCAGTCCATCGAACTGCCAAACTCTTAATAAGGCGCTTAGTATAACATATATGCATTTTCAGGAATGTAACATGTTTTTTGGGTGGGTTTTCTTGTTTACTCTACAGGTTTTTGTCTACAAGTATGTCCTATGGGCATTGGGAGTTACCTTTTTTGTTTAAGGAAATCACTTTTTGTTTGGAATAAACCAATATTTTTAATTTTGATTTCCTTTTTTTCGGGTTTCCATGAGCATCTCTAATTTTTTAAGCATCTTTTTAGGTTCCTAGATACTTTGGATTGCTTTGAGGGATCTCTATTGGATTAGTGGTGGGCAGAATTTGAGTAGTCGCGCTACTCAAAGCTCCGCAAAATGGTAAAAAATCTCCGCGAGCGCGCAGAGTTCCGTGAACACGCAGAAATGCTTGTTCCACCCATTCGCAATGCTTTATTCCTGTTTGCGAATGCTGTTTGCATGCTCAGGGGAAAATATCTCGCAAATACGCATTTTGAAAGCGCGAACAAGCAAAAAATTACTCTAAGCCGTGGATCGCAGAATTGTTGGCAATTCTGCGTTCTCCGCGGTATGTGAAATTACCCAAATTACGCAAGCGAAACAGAATTTACTGCCCAGGCCTAATGTAGATACAGAGGAAGATCTGCCTTTGCAAAACAGCATGTCATATTTATTTAATTTTTTTGGGATGGGATATGTTTTGTTTTATTGCTTGTCTAAACATCATGAGATTATTATTTGTAAATGGGTGGTTTATGTGTTGTATTTATTTTATGTGATGGATTGAGTTTGTTCTTTGAGCTTTTTGGTTGCTGAGGTTTAGATTTGTCTTGTAAATAATCAATATACTATTTTATTATCTAAGTTTTAATTAACATTGGCATTTGATATAATGTTTAGGCTGATTTAATAAAATATCTTTTTATTATTGGTAAATAAAATGATTTGTAATTTTGGATAAGATTGTGTTAGACTTTTTTGGGAGCTTTGTAATTTAGTATTTATTTTATAACATGCTTTTGTAATATTCTCCTTTGTTGCTTATGAAAAGTTTGACTTTAAATTGTAGCATGTTGTGTATTCTTTTGGTCTGTCAATTTGGGTTACGGATTGATCCATTCGCAGTTGCTGGTAGCATTGCTCTTTTTGAAATGCTTCTATAAATTTAGGTAGTGTAGGTTGGGCTCTGCCAAGTATGGATTGAAAGGAACTGTGCGATCCTTCTACTGTGTTCTTTGTTTTAGCTTCCTGTGCCAAGGTACTGTTATAGAATTCCACCCCAAGTGGAATTTGGGTTGACGTCTGTGTCCAAAGTGTTGCAGTCTGCCAACCCAAGTGTCTTCAAAACAATTCATAAGTAGGAGGGTTAGTTTGTATTTTTCGTGTTGGTAGAAAGGGCTTTCTATTAGTAGATTGCAATGCTTAGCTACCTCTGTGACAGGGACATAGGCTAGTGTTATCATTTGCTTTATTTCAATGAAAAATTGGCTGTTTGTAGCATGTTCTAGACTAAATGTGCAAATGCGATTCGGAGCCCATGTTTCAGACCAAATTGTCCCCCAGTTCAAATGACCAAGTATAATGTGGAGATCTTGTCCGCGTCGACAAATCATTTCTGAACCCGAGTCTGTCAGTCAGACTCGTTCACAGCCTGTACCCATGTGTTCCCCCTTTCCATTCATGCACAGTGTGGCGGGCACCATAGGGTGCCAGCCTGAGAGTGCAGGCTTTTCCCCACCCACCCCTTTTTGCTATGGTGGCCTGTGTACGCGTTCGGTATGCAGGCTCCCATAGAGTTCAATGGCAGTCTGAACAAACGGAGGTTGTCACTATACAGATGCATCAGAATCGGTCGCTCGGACTCCCAGAGCGTGATTCGCTAGGAAAGCCCTCTAGATCTGAGTTGTACGGAGGGCTTTCCTAGCGAGATAAGAATCGGCCCCTAAGTGCAGGTTTTGGAGGTGTCTGCATATGCTTTGATTGAAATGGTAGTAATAACCTTACATGACTGTGTGTGGGGACATTTTAAAAATGGTTTGAATCATGGCTTGTTCAAAGCATGGCAAACAAACCAAAAGAATATACAACATGTTACAATTTAAAGTCAAACTCTTTATAAGCAACAAAGGAGCATATTACTTAGAAATAATAGTCAAAAGCATATTATAAAATAAATATATTTTTGTAGGTAGTAGTTATTTGTTTATATTTATTATGTAGTTTAAGAGTTAATTGTAAGTGCTGGTTGGCTGATTTGGTAGTAGGGCATCTATAAAGAGGATATTTGTGTTATGATATTCACCATGTTTGGTGTATATCTGAGTGAATTGCTTGGGGCATCCATCAGCTCAGTTTGACAATGGCTTCGTTTTAATAAGTTATTTGCTGTGGAAAATATTAGGATTTTGTTTTGGTGGCCATATAACAAGAAAAGTTACTCATTATGTATTGTTGTTAAATGTGTAGTATTTCTATGTCTCTGTATATTTTTGGGGCTGGTGGATTATTGCTGGTAGCTTTTTTAGTGTGTGCAATTCAACAATTTAAAGTTGATATAGGTGGTAGTTTGCCTGTGATATGTTCAGAGACTTTAGGGAGTACATATTTTAGCATTTTGGTTGGGGTTTCCTGGGAGCTAGGCTTGCCTTTCTTATATCCTGCAAAACTTCCCTTACTTCCATTTCTGTTACATTCAAGGGAGTGGTTATTTTCCCTTACATGAATTACAACATTATCTTTTGAAGTGGCTTTTCTATAGCATGCGTTAGAATAATATTTGGTACATTTGTAATTCACATTTTCTATGGACGTACTTTATTTGTTGCAGGTGTAGCACATGTGGCTTATAACTGCTTTCCTTTCTCGGATGTTATATAGTCAACTTTCTCTGACATTGTACATTGAAAGCAGTGTAGTAGCATAAATAAATACAATGGTTTAAAGTTAGTATGTTTGTTATTTATATATAAATTATGCAACTACTTCTATTAACAATACGTACATGTATTTGTTTTTAGATGTTTCGCACTGTTTTGTAGCTTTTTCATTGGAAATGAAGTAATGTAGAGTAGGTGCTTACTTTTCTGTTGGAAGTAAGAAAAAAAGGAACAGTTTTATTTTACAAGATTATTTGTTGGTAGTTTGTAAAGTCTGAGGTTTATCTTTACTCGTTTTTGGGGTTAGTTTATATTTTTTAATAATTTATGGGAATTTACTATGTTTGATTTTTTTGCTGGTGTGTGAGAGATGTTTTTCCTGGCAGGTAATCACCTTTCAAATTTATAGTTTTTTCTTTTAGGATGTGTATGGAAAGAGATAGAAGCTGGAGAGTGTTTTGCTATATATTTGCTATTTTAAGTTTTTATTTTATTCACAAGTAGGAGCATAATTACGATGTCGGTATTTTGTAGCAGAAATGGGACAAGCTGACAAGGGTCCCATTCAAAACATAATAATTAGACTGCTGTGTAGGCAGTCGGAAACTGCCTTTTTCACTGTGGTTTATACACAAGCTACAGTGGAAAAAGGCAGTTTGTGCACATGAAACGTGGAACCACCACTAAAAGCAGTCATAAAGGAATAACCTAATCCCTATGGCGGTGCCTGCGCAAGCACGACCTCCATTGTAGGGCCAGGAATTGGACCGCCATCCCAACAGGATCTTTGATCCTGTCAGAGGCAGCAGGCCTACCTCTGACCTCTGGAGCTCCAACCGCCGGTATTGTAATCCAGCGGTCGGACCGATTCCCAGGATGTCAGGTAGACTTCGACCGAAAGCCTGTCAGTGATGGTCCGCTCGACATCGTGATGATCCCCTAAGTTTTAGTTTAAATATATCTTTTACTTACTTGGTCAAGTAGTTGCCCAGATGTTTAAAATTTTATTTAAAGGTCTGGTCACAGAATGTGGCAGAGTTTTCTTGTCTTGCAGATCTTGTCATTTTTAAGTATTTAGTTGCTAAAATTAGTGTGCTTTTTATATTGCTGTTTTAATTGTTTGTTTGATTTTATTGATTGTATATAGTTTGATGTTATTGGTTATTTTTGTTTGAATTTGTACTATCAGTTATGTTCTGCTAAGGTAAATGCTAAATTAGATTTCATTTATAATATTTGCTATATAGTTTGGAATATCTATATATATAAAAACCAAAGTATGTCCGTTTGTCCTTTATGCATTACTACACCTTTCATCCGATTGGCCTGAAACTTTGGGAAGTTTTTGAGTACACTCCCGCAAAGGTTTCTGGCTAAAAAAAATAAAAAAAATAAAAAAAATTAAAATAAATTGGTAAAAGTTTTTGAGTACACTCCCTTGAAGGTTTCTGGAAAAAAAAAAAGAAATGTGTTAAATATCGGCGGCCCGGACAACAAGCCCCCTCATAATCTTTCCAATACTGAACGTTTACAGTTTACGGTGCGACTCGCTTTTGCAATGACCATCTATAGACAAAAGGACAATTGTTGCAAGTGTGTGGACTAGATTTGGAGAATCCGTGCTTTTCACATGGACAACTGTATGTGGCCAGCTCACACATCAGAAAACCTTCTGATTTATTCGTGTATGCACCAGACAGAAAAACAAAAAATAACGTGTATCCACAAGCACTCGAATAAAAAATAGAATTAAAACAACACTTTAAAATGATTTCCATATTAAAATGAATAAGTTTCCATAAAAATGACACAATGTTATCATAACAAATTTCCTTAAATTTCCTTTCTTATGAGATTGCAGCAACGCGCGACGGGTAAGCTAGTCATCTTATATATATATATATATTTTTTTTATTATTAATACTTAGATTGTTTTTTGTAGTTAATGCATTTTTGAGGGGGTTATATTGTTGTGAATTTAGTTATATATTTTATTGGGGTAAATTATAAAGATGTTGGTGATGTAATATATTTATTTTTAAATTGAACATTTGCACACAATATTTTATCTTTATTTTAAATAACTGCTTCATTTAAAAAGTGATTTTTTTAAAAATGTCTGTAATATTATTGGATTCGATATTGTGTGTGAATGTATATTTTTGAAATATTATGGGGCCTATAACAATGTTGGGCTGACATGCGTTCTCCTGCTGTAAACCGGCCGTAGTACATGCTCCCATAGGGAAATGTGAGGTGCCTTCCACGGGATGCAGGGATTATTAGGAGAGCACCATTGGTGCCCCCTCTACCAACAACCGGATGCCACAAAGGAAAGGGGGCCCTGTTAGGGGCCACCAACACGCTTTCCAACAGGGTACCCATGTTGGAAAGGACGGCATGGAACCCCTGCCTGAAAAAGTGTATTGTAATCTCTACAGCGTAAATCGCCATTCATTTGGATTACGGGTCAGTTCCAACTGGCCTATGGGCTCCTTTCGCCCATTGGAAGCCAGCCGAAATGACCAGACTGTTTCAAGTCCGTCTGACTGAATCAAAATCAGCCAGTTGGAATTGAGACCGGCGATGTTGGTCATAAGGCGTCCGACCTCAGGTCAGAGGCCTTACAACAGACATCATAATAGGCCCCTATATGTAGATTTACGGGTGACAATACATTTTTTTTTGTTATTTGTGTTTTTGATATATTAGTAAAAATCAATATTTTTAACAACAATATTTGTGTTGTCAATATTTGTGATTTTATTAGATAAGTATAGGAAGGTGATATTTTTGTTAATGATATTTATATTTCAATATTTTTGTGCTTCCATATTGTATGCTTTGAAATTATGTCTGTGATCCCCTCTCAGTTCCTCCATCACCCTCTCCTCTTTAATGTGTATCTCAATCTTCTTCTACCTGCTCCCGTCTGTGCCTTCAGCTCAAAGTTTGATAACAATAGTGATGGCATGCAAATCATTCTGACCCATGGAAACCTAATGGGTCAATAGAATTTTGCCCATCACTAAATCTATCTGCACAAGTAAGGAACTTGGGGTGGGCAGGGACTTCAGTTTATTTCTGTAATGCAAATAAATGAAGTTCCCAAAGTATCTTTGTATTATTTATTCCTGAAGCCAAATTTTACTTTACAAAGCATGCCCTGAGAAAATACAAGGCAGAATTCCTTTGATGCTGTCTTGTCATGAAAATGCATACTATCTATAACTCGGATACCATCTCTACCTAGCTACAGAGAAACTAGAACACAGCTGCCAGATAGCTCCTTTATCTAAATATCGTCACCTAGATCTCACCAGCCCTCAAAAGTCTGCAATGGCTGCCTGTGGCTAGATGCACCCCAAAAACACATATCAGCTTGTAAATTATCACACTGCGTATCAAGTCATGTCACATTATGTTATGTTATGTTTGGTTATCTTATCTTATGTTATATTGATTTATGACGGAGTGCACAGCTCTAATTAATACCAAGTATGAATCTAAAATTCTTACCTAACAAACTAGTGACTTGTTCTAAAGTCCATTGATTCATTAAGTTGAAGCAGTAGTAGTAGATAACTGTACATTATGAAAATTAATCTAAAGTTAGTTATAATTTCAAAATGTCTGAGAGAAATTGGGGGTTCGATGTACTAAATACTGTCAAGCAAAAAACATGGTCACAATATTTGGGCAGTATTTTTGGGGCCAGTAGATATGTTTACGAACCTACTGTAGTAAAACTGTGCTGATAATAACACTTCTTGAAGCAGGTGAAAGGTTCAAGATTAAGTTTATTGTGGAAGATGAAAAGATCTCATCCAACCACGGCAGCTGCACCTTGATAACTTCCACCACCAGTTTGACACCTATGACATCCCCCATATTCCATTTCCATGGCACCCCTTTGGCTGGCCTGTACATGAACCAAACTGCAGGATGCCACACACCTCCCTTCCATAGGAACAAAACAATAGGATATAAGACAAAACTATATGCACACATAACCATGACTTGCTGCGACAGTATGGAGGTAAAACACAGCAAGAAGTTTACATCAAAACACAGTCTTTGAAAAAAACAGGAACCTTCCCCTCTCTGGAAGATCTGCTCACTTGTTTTCCTGACATCGGCGTTGCCTCAGTACCAAGGTTTGCACCACTGCTTTCCTCTCAACACTTTCTTTAAGAACCACCACTCTATTTAGGTTCCATATGCGAGAGTCTTCTGTCTTGACAGCATTCAAGAACACCTTCACTACCCTCATGGGCCTTAAAAACCCAGTTGAACAAGGTACAAGGTTTTTTAATCAAGACCACATCTCCCACTTTGACTTTAGTCACCTTCACACTTTTCTTAATGTCAAAATTCTTCTTGCCAGTCTCAATTCTCTTACTCTCCTTGAGCTTCCAATTCACCCCATTTCATACCCTTACTGGCTGTGACACCAAGTCATTCACCCATGGTGGAGCCACCAGGGATTGAGATGTCTCCACTTAAATAACTAAAACAGAGATTTTCCCGTGACTGTATGGGGAGAAATCCTGTATGCCTCAACTTTCTTGTACACCTCCTCTCTCCAACTCAAACCCCTAGCTTTGGTCATGGAAACTATCTCCTTTAAAACCTGATTAAACCTTTACACCATGTCATTGGTTTCTGGGTGGTATATGGAACACTTTTTCAGCTTCACCCCACATGACTTTAAGAATTGTTCGATCTCATTCGACACCAACTGCACTCCACTGTCTGTCAACAAAATACTTGGAATTCCCTCTCTCACAAACAATTCTTTCAGAAAATTCACAACATGTTTGGTTTCAATACCCATTGAAACCTTCAACTCTGGCCACCTTGAGAACATATCTATGAGCACCCATCACGTATGATTCTCCGCCAACCATGCGTACAGGACCCAATATATCTAAAGCCACATCTTGCCATGACTTGATCGGCATTCTATAATTACCATGGGTCCTGTTTGGCAGTTTTCCAACTCATAGCATTCTGAACACACTCCCTAATCTCCCTTTCTACCTGAAGGTTCATGTCTGGCCACCAATATGTTAACCTCAGCCTTTCTTTCATCTTGAACATCCCTTTGTGACCTGTGTGCTAGATTAATTAGACCTTCTCTCAAAGAAAATGGAGGACTCAATTGTGTGCCCCTGAATAACAAACGATTTACCACAGACAATTCATCCCTCACATGCCAATATTTCTTGGAGGCACCCTTCGCTCTTGATGGTCAACCAGTGTTTAAACTCACTAGTACTTCTTGCATTTCTATATCAAGCAAGGAAGAATTCTGCCATGCGCACTCTGTGAGACCACTGGCTTCTATTTAACAAACCACTTCATTGTCCTCCTCACAACTGATACACTGGTCCTTCTCAGAGACTTCCACAAACCTGGAAAGAGTGTCAGCTACCTTATTCCTCACACCCAATAAGAACTTAATCTCAAAATCATATTCCTGTAAGGACACCACCCTCCTAGTAATCCTGCTAGACACCGTGGCAATGCCGTTCTTTTTGAAGATTTCACCCAAAGATTTGTGATACGTTTGATTTTAAACCTATTGCCCAACATCAAATTCTTCAACTTTCTCATAGCCCAACGCACAGCAAGCGCCTCCCTCTCAATGATTGAATAAGCAAACTTAGCACCTTGAAGACTGCGTGAGAGGAATAAAACCACCCTCTCAGCACCTTGGACTTCTTGTTGAAGGACAGCGCCCAAACCCTTAATGCTGGCATCAGTAATCAATACTGACCGCCCTTTGGGATCCAAACTCCGCAACTTGGGAGCTTTACTCAATTCAACCTTCACCTGCCTGAACTCTAATTTGCAAGCTAATGTCCAGGTAAATTCAAACCCTTTCCTGAGTAGTTTTCTCATGTTCTCGCCCATACCAGCAAAACCTCTAACAAACTTGTAATACTCGGCTATTCTGAGAAACCTTGTCAACTCATCCCTATTATACGAGGACTTCAAACTCTATATGGTATTTACCAACTCCTTTTTGAGCATCACTCCTTCCCCTGTAACTGTAAGCTTAAGTTGTCTTTGCAGCTTACACGAAACATGCATTTATTCAACCTAATGGTAAGATTAGAGCTATCCAACCTTCTCAAGACCTGATCCACCCTTGCATCATGCTTTTCATTGTCTTTACCAAAGACTAAAACGTTGCCCTGATATGTCCTCACACTGTCAAGTCCCTTCAACATTTTTTCCACGGCCCTCAAAAAGGCGGCAGATACTAACCCAAACGGCAACCTAACAAATCTAAAGGTACAGAAAGGTGTAATGAACACAGTAAGATCCTTGGATGGCTCATCCAGCCTTATTTGATGGTATGCAGACTTGAGATCTATAATGTAGAATATTTTGGCTCCCTGCAACAACACAAGCATGTCTGAAATCTTGGGCAAGAGGTATCTGTCTACAATTATACTCTTGTTTAACTTTCATAAGTCCACCCACAATCGCAGACTACAATCTGACTTTCAAGCAGCTACCACCGGAGCCAACCATTGTGTCCCCTCAACCTCTTAAATAACCCCATCATGTTGTTATATTTCCAATTCTGCCTTCATCTCATCCCTGACCGCTACTGACAAGGTACGTACCTTCCCTGCAAATGGTCTTGTCCCATCAACGAACTTAACATGGTGAACATAGTCGCGAAGACACCTGAGTTCACCTCTAAACACTCAAGGAAATCTGCGTCCAAGATCCTGCCTGAACTCTTCACTCAACTGTAGATCAATTTCCTTAACCAGTATATCTTCCTTCAACACTAACATGATTCCAAATTCCCTCTGGTGAAACCAGCTAAGTATGCTGTCACCCCTCTGTGACACGTAAACCTTTGCATTAGTGTACCTACCTTTGTACTCCAACAGACCCCAGAAATATCCAAACAGTTTCATAGGATTGCCTCCATCGGCACAGGGTCTAACGTCAGGCTTTTGTATTTTGACTTTACCCATGAGAATGCCCAAGTAAAATTCTTTAGAGACAATGGTGATTTTGACACCAGAATCAAATAAGGCATTCGTACTACCACCTTCAATTACAGCCTCATCCACTGGACAGTTATTCTTTCACCCCATCACCTGTAACACAATTTGACCACAGTCAAAATCTTCCACTTCATCATTGTCATCACCCCTTTCACAAATTTCATTGACTCTCTTTCTCACAACGTTAGCTTTACAGACAGTTGCAAAATGCTGCCTTTTCTTACAGTTGTTGCACACTGCTTTGCTGTCTGGACAAGATCTATTGTTGGCTAAATGTCCAGACTTCCCACATCTACAGCATTTGGCTTGAAACACGGGTCTCTTACCCGGAGCAGCAGCTACTTTTTTCCTCTTGACTCTCTCATTAGATTCTTGTGTCACTACGTGAACAGTCTCACCCTTGACCTCATCCTCCTTGATGATCTCCACACACTTGAGAGAGTGTTCAATTTCTTAGGCAATGACCAATACCTCATCCAACGAAGGTTTGTCCTTCTGCCACAGTTCATCCCTTACTTTCTCAATGTTGCACCCCAGCATAAATTGATCTTAAATTCTTTCTTCAACCAAACCACCAAACTTACACGAGGATGCTAATTTTCTCAAAGTGGTTACATAGTTTTCCACTGTTTCCCCTTCTCTCTGACTTCTGCGGGGAAAATGAAATTGTTCCAAAATGGTGCTAACTTTTGGCAGATAGTGTCTATCCAGCTTCATAATGCACATCTCATACTCATTGAGATCTTGACCGACAACCTCTGGAAGATGGTCAAAGACCTCTTGCCCATCTGTTCCCAAGCAATGCAACCACAGTGCAGTTTTGCATTCTGCACTCATTGATGTACCACATACCTTGGTATACCTCTCAAACATCCAGGCATAGTTAAAAAGCAAGGGGGAGCTGGTACATTTTGCATGTTGGATTACGTGTAGTGTGGAGGCTAGAACCGTGGGGTTAGCTCTTAAACCAGAGCCTAATTACCTCAAGAGATACTCACTATGAGCAGCACTGTGAAGACTAAAAGTGCATCACAAGATAAAAACAGAGAACATATGAGTATGCAAATAATCACCTCAATGTCACTGATAGTGTGTGCAGCACTGTCGAAGTGAAGTAATGCACAAAAACAAATAGTGTGAGAACCACTGTAGTATGCATATCCATCTGTTCACCCCAATGTAACAGATAGAGTGATCATCCCTGATAATGTGTTTAAAAATGTGCAAAAATAAATAGTGTGCGCATCACTCCTGAACAAGTCAGAGTAGGTATACACCATGCATAAACAGACAATTATACTAGGTGAAAATTAAAATTGTCAATTACTGGAGAACCCAAATGTAGACTTACAGCAGGGCAGGATGAGGATATGCAAGTTGAGGCTGCTACGCGCACCAGTTATTTTGGCTCTCTGTTGGCGGGCTATGCAACGGTGATACACACATTCCCACTTGCAGCCATCGATTGACTTTGGGCTGCAGTACACCTAATCAAAATATGGGAAGGCATTAGAAACATTATCTGAACCATTGTTTAGCTAGAACACAATCTATCAATGTATGTATTTACATTTTTAACGAAGCATAGATACAATTGCACAGATTGTCTAGGGTCTAGGTAGACATAGATAAGACCAGTAGTTGACAATGAGCTGCAATATGCAATTGAGTTGTATGGGTGAGATATTTGATAGGTAGCTATGGACGGGCTTCTTTGTAGTGTGGGGTATTGCGGCATAAGGGTTTTCCCCAAGAGAAAGGTACTAAGGCTAGACTTAAATTTGGCTTTGGAGGTTGTGTTTAAATACAACAAGAAAGGGATGGTTGGGTATCAATTGCGAAGAGTTGTGATGTAATTAATCCAATATATCTGGTTGCTCTAAGGATAAGGTAATGGCCACCCACCAATTACCAGAAATGTAGACCAAATCTACCCCATTATACACAAACAAAGGGATATAGCCTGAGCATATTCCACAATGATTAAATATAGTTCTTAATGACTGTCGACACCGATAATCTTTTTTATCTTCTTTTATTTCGTTATAATTTTTCAAGTACAGTCCTAGCCGCCAACACGTGTTTCGTCTCTTTGTGGTGTAAGCCACAGACTTCCTCAGGGCCAATATTTTGCAGCGACCCAAAGTGAATGAGAATATCCTAAATTAAATGAGTATTTATATATCGTATTTTAAAATACTGTAAATGTCCCGATCCACGAGACAGAAGTGAAGTCTATCCAACTTCTCTTATATATCAAATATCCATCTGGTACCGTTATAGCGAAGCAGCGTGCTCCAAGTATATTCCTGAAGTTGTCCTACAGGAATATACTTGGAGCGCGCTACTTCGCTGTAACGGTACCAGATGGTACCAGATGGCACCAGAGAATTATAAAGAAATAAAAGAAGATAAAGAAGATTATCGGTGTCGACAGTCAATAAGAAGTATATTTGATCATTGTGGAATATGCTCAGGATTTATCCCTTTGTTTGGGTGCGTTTAGATATTTGTTAATGAGAAAAAGTTTCAGTTTAGTTTTGAAGTGAGGAAGAGAATGCTTTTCACTAAGTCTTGCGGAAGAGGGTCACAGATTATGGAGGCATTTCCAGAGAAGGTGCAGGTGCGAGATTTCTTTTTCTTGAATTTAGGTGGAATGAGTATAAGGCTGTTAGAACTTCGTAAAGGTCTGTATTGCCCAGCTTTAGAGCGTTTATTTGAGAGGTAGGATGGTTTATCTGTGTGGATAACTTTGTGGGTTATACATGAAGTTTTGAATATGGGTCTTGCTTTTATTGGAGCCAGTTGAGCTGCTTCAGAGTGGGCATGATATGGTAATAGCACCTCTCTCCTGATAGAAGTTTGGCCGCTGCATAAAGAGTTGCTTTCAGGGCAGGCAATGTATGTTTTGGAGCACCCATGAACGTTGTGTTACTATAGTCCAGTTTGGGAGGAGAAGGGCTTGTACCACATCCTTAGGTCATCACTGGGTATTAAGGGTTTGACTTTTTTAGATGTTTTAGTTCGCAGAGATGGTAATGTAATCCTTCATAGTTAAGTGACTATCAAGTGACTATCAAGTATGATTCCCAGTGATTTTACCAAGTTGGAGATAGACAGTTAGCTCTTTATGATTCACATTGTCTTTGATTGTGCTTTTGAAGCCACAAATAAAACTTCATTTGCATGGTGTGCACTCTGCATATCGACCCCAGAATATTGATGTGATACAATGTCAAGGACAAATATAAATAAATATAGCTATTGCCAAGTCAATAAATCTAGATTTTCAATACCTAACCAAACATCTCTTTACCTATAAGGTACATAGATTTGGAGGTAGGGATAGCAAAACTATACTTTCCTATATACAATTTCCTTTTGATATTTTATCCCTCAAATTCTTGTATCACAATAGTCTGGAGGGGTCCATAGTCAGTAGCACAATCACTTGCATCAGAAGTACTGATGTTACAACAAGTGGCTAATTTATTAGTTGTAATTTTTCGAATGCCATTGCCACCAGCGAAAAACATATCCATGGCATGCTGCTGGCACTTGTGTTGAATCTTTTTCTGGCACTCAATTGGATGTCATCCTTCATATCAATAGCCCTATCTATGCTGAGAGGAACAGGACCTAAAGTCTCTCCAATGATTTCACAGTGTGACATGATCCAGAAGAAGAGAGTTCCCCAAACCTTCGTGGACTGTGGTGTATTTTGTTTGCCAGAAGACTGATTATTTCTAAACATGATATGAACATGTAAAATGAATTTTGTTATAAACATATACTGTTGTAAAATGTTGTTCTGCTTTTGATAAATTGCATATGTCTACATGATCCAGCGTAAGCATTGTATATTTTTGTGGGCACCGACACAGATTACCCACCACACCATAAACTCTAATTTTCAGTTATATAATTCACAACAACTCAGAGTTTGGGCTCATAGAAACTCTACAACGACTTAGAAATCATGAGGTCCTCCGATAGGTCGTGGTAAGAGTTAATAGGGACTCAGATAATTAGAGACGGAAGCCAGACCTTCATGAGGACCTGTATTGCCTATCTAACAACTATAAATCAATAACCATAACTTGTCAACAATTTTCATTAATAAGTAGGGAAAACCCAGTACATTTATCAAGGCACTTATATCTAATCATCAATATGAATGGTCAATACACAAAAACAAAATAGAATCTTTGTACATAGTCTTCATTTGAATACAGCTGAATCACAATATCATCACAGTTTAAAGCAAAATAAATTGAATCAATTAACTGGTGTGAGGGGAGAGAGAAAATAAACAGACCATGCAAATACAGTATGCAATATTAGAACTAATACGAACCAAAATTCAGTCATAGATTATCAGAACCGATACCTAAAGATGAACTAATGCACAGTGTGCAATAGTCTGAATATTCAAACCTTCAGCCAAAAGGTTCATCCTGCTTAACTTCACCAACCAAGGAAGTGCAAGGGGAAATCAGGAGAGTTCAGTTAAGGATAGTCAGAGAGTTTGGACCGACAGCATGTCACTCCCAAGAATGTGCAAGGAAGTAGCCACACACATACTTTTCACACTAAGTTTTTATACCTCGAAATTTTCACAATTCCGGTCCACAAATGTAGCTTCTTGCACAGTTTTCATAATTCTATTGATTGCGATCCATGGTAGGATCTTGGAATGATCATTCTTCAGCCCAAATCGTCCAGAACCTACATGTAATACCTTTGTTCTCTGTTCTTCAGTTTTCTAAGAATGTACAATATCTAATTTCACCTCAGAAGTATGAAATACATTTGAAACTCAACAGGTCCAAAATCTCGTTTCCAAGTTGACTTGCAACAAAATTGACACAATTATTCATAGAGAGAGAATATTCAGACTGTAAGAAGGAAACTTTAGTGATTATACTTGTAACAAAAAAAATATGTCAGTATTTTAATCTATATCAAAGGAAATAAGGAAGGACAAAATAGATTATACAAAGGCATGCAATGAAAAAAACATAATACATTTTTTGAGGCCTACATGGGAAAATCAAAATTGTTAACTTTAAAACATTTGAAGAAAACTCAACGCATAAGAATTTAATATAACTATCATTACACTATCGTCATAAGCATAGTCTAATCATATTTCATTAATAAACAGTTTTCTTTTTGCAGTTTCAGATCTACATTTCACAAAATGAAGCGAACTCATTTCAAATCAGTTTGCTAAAATATTACCACTGCCTTATTATTTTTCACATTATTATCATGACACATTAGTTGTTTTTTCTTTCTCTCTCTCGTAAATCTCTCAGCTTCACTAGTTTGCAACCCTTCTGCATGCTTTTACAATGCAGTTTTAAAACTTCTCAGTATTCAACCAGACACAATGTTAGTCACATTTGTTTGTTTAAGTACGTTACTAATTCACACGATGCGCAGGATTTGACCAAGCAAAATCATTCTTAAATAATCATGCTCTATCACATACATCTCTAATATTCAAGCTAAAAGAATATTTCCCTTCTACTACTTGCTGCTGGTTAAATAGTGAGTTACCTTCAATTTAGCCTTACTTGTTTACCCTTACTCGAGTGTTTGCCTGCAGATCCTGGAAGATATGCCAATACAGTACTATATTATTACATTTTGAATGTTATATTATGCATTTGTATAGTGCTTGCTACCATGTGTATTGACCTAATAACATTTCCTCTCTTTTGAGTGACAGAACCAATGTAAGGTTACATATGTCTTAAATTAGAGTATGCAAAAGACACACAATTGATGGACGGAATGCAGAACAAATTACCCCCAGTCAAGTAATCTGGGTTAAATCCATCATTCTTTTGCTCACCATGCCTCCCCAGTTTAGACCTGACCATATACAAATCAGTCTTATACTGTGCCTCATGGGAACAGTCCAGCCGGAACTGCCAAGCCAGGTCCTCCCTGGACCGAAAACAAGCATCGTAGGACCGGTTTGGGGGTTTCACCCCTTATCAGCCAGGATAGCTTGATTCCAGTGGCACAGCTGGCCCAGGACCCACGTCTGGGCATACCCGGCGCATTTAGGGTGAGAAAGCAGTGTTGTAATATCTGTGCTTTAACTTTCTGTGTGGTTTGCCCAATATAAAATAACTTACATGGGCATGATCTTGGGAAGCGTGTAGATGGTAGGCATTCTGGGTTGTTTAAATTAAAAAAACGGTGTTCCAGGTCCATGAGGTAACCTCCATCCAGACCACAATCCATCACCCTCCTTATGAGTTTAAAAAAACAAAAACATTTTGTGTGTATGGTATTCTCTATTATCTCGACTTTGACATCAAGGAAGTCTTCTAACATGAGTACAGAGACTATTGACATCCTTGATGTCAGAGTAGAAATAATGGAGAATACTATAAACACAGAACTTTTTGCAAAGCTACTGTTTGGAACAGCCTTCTTCATTCTCTCAGCAGCCAACCGGACAACTTGAAATGGAGCATTCCAAACGGGGTGTTCCTGAGAGCAAAGAGAAACTGTAATACCGAGGAGGCATACCTCACCAAACAGGAGAACGATGGTCATTAGATTCTGGGAACGAGATTACATAATTAGCTTCTCAAGAGGGCTATATTACAAGCTAGCAAGGTGAGGCAGATCCCATACCCTGATAGAGCATGCTACCAGCGAAGACACTAACAGTTCCAATGATACAAGAGTCAGCCTTACATACAAAGCCAATTTGCAAGGGATCTATAAAATTATCACACATAACTGGGATCTACTTACCAGTGACTCGGTGATCAGGCATACGTTACACAATAGACCCAGGCTCGCATACAGGAAGGGATACAGTCTGAGGGATATCTTGGTTCATGGTGATATCACTCTCATGCACCAACCTCAATCAACGTAACTTGCAAGGTTTCTTCCCATGAGGCCACTGTATAACCTGTCGCAAAAGTTATATGAAGAAGGAATACCTAACACTGTAGAACAACATCAATAGAAAATTCATGCATGTATATGACATCATTTATGGCATGTTCTATGACATCATTTGCATCTTAAATTACATCATTGATGACATCACTGATGACATCATCCATGCTTCTTTTGTACACATTGCTCTTTAAAAATGTATACCATTAGAGCTATGAAATTAGTGCAACAATGCTCAGAATAATATGAAGATGAAGCGACTTTACTGCTATCATACATACAACCTTTATAGGTAAGGCAAGCCTGCATTATTTGTCACATTGACCCTGCAGCATACACTTCATGGGTAGCCGAGTTCATGTTGACCATCAACCACAGATGAAAGAGTAACCTATTCTTCACACGGTGCTCAATCTGTATACAACTGTTCAAGGAAAAACAAGTTCCTCCAGATACTGAAGCCCTGTTACATAACTAATTTCCTACTATAAACAGTCTTTATCAGTATCAAACCGCTGAAGTCACTGAACCTACATTGAGAAATACTGTGGCTACGAGTAGGAAAGTAGGTACTGTTAACAGTATTTACTTTATGGAGAGAGCTTACTTTGCACCACAGTTTGCAGACAGTGAAACTCTCATGAGAAATACACTGCAGAGTAATAAAAAGTAATTACAAAGCACAGTGTACACTCTATGCAAAACGTGTCCAAAGAGCAACTATTCACTTAAAATAACTAAGCTCTGATGGTGCAAAAGATCATAGCACCTGCAACCTTCATACTGTGGTGAAAACCTCACAGATAACCCATCTTCTGAAGAAAACAAGCACATATATATAGGTTAGGACATGGTGCACACAGTCTTGAATGTAAATGTAGAGATTGTCATGCTGTCTAACAGCTGAAGGCTACTTATAATAGTTAGTGTGTAGTACATAGAATCTTTAACCTGTTGGAAACTTTTTCTGCAGTGGCAAAAAACTAGTGATGGGAGATAAATTCTGCCAGTGGAGTTTGCAGAGTTTTGACCACTCTGCTTTACGCTTGAAACACAGAGCTATGGCCAAATATGCTTTTCTCGCTTATGGCTCGCCAATGCTGAGTTGGCGAACGCGTGTGCGAATTGCCATCCCCAATGACCATTTTCGGGCACTAGGAAGGCATCAGTGGGATTTTCTCAAAATGGACAGTTGCTACCGTTCGTGGTGAGAAAGCTGCCGCTCAGGTAGAAAATCTACTCGAGCAGCAGAAAAGATGCAGTACCCTCTGGCATGCCATGTGGTGCCAGGTGCTGCAGTTGGCACTGATTTTGCAGCTCCCGGTGCTTTAAATTTGCATGAGCAGCATGAAGGGATGATTTCTGCCCACATGTGGAACTCCATGGTATTCTATGAAGTGAAACTCCACATAATCCGCCCACTACTACAAAAAGCTTCTGTGGAACATGCCGTCACCTGCACCCAGAGCTACTCATTAATACAAACAATCATAAAGTGTTCAATACCTCTACATACCTATGATGCATCATGAGCACATGTGTTTTGAAAACTCTTACACCCATTAGCTGGATACAGGCTGTACACAATTAGGAAGAAAGGTAATATGGTAGTAACTTGCCACTACGTAAACTATTAAACAAACTAACACAGTCATTGGATGGTGTCATCTGTAATCTCATAATTGATGTCATAGAACATGTCATGCGTGATGTCTTTGTGAGGTCATAAGTGGTGCATAGTGGGGGCACAAGTTATAGTTAGTCTCCGAACTATGACTAGTGAATTTCTGTGTTTTCTTTTTGTTCAAAACGTTAATGATGTGTTGATGTCACTGAGAAATTCACCTAACTTTATTGTTTGTTACTGTAACCTTTGGTTGTTTCAGTAAATTTTTTTGTTTTTTTTATAAACAGATCTTGATATCACACCCAACGATAATGTTACTCTAACCTTTGGATTTTTAGGTTTAAATCATTTATTGATAAATGTAGTTTATGCATCAAACAGTGCAACTTGTAATGAGCCAAGTAGATCATACATGTACATAACCTGCGAATTTTTAAGCAAATATATATATTCAATCAATTATTATTATTAAATGAAATTTGTAGAGCGCGCTGACACCATGGGTTTCCTGGAGCTATAGAACAGAGGTGAGATGCAGGCTGGGAGTTTTACAGGATTTAGCAGGGTGGGGGGAAGAGGAAGGTTTTAAGCTGCTTCCTAAAATGGAGGAGGGAGCTGCTAGATTTAATGATCAGGGGAAGGGAATTCCAGAACTTCGGGGCCAGGAGGGCAAACCTTTGTCCACCGAATGTATTGGTTCTGTTTTTGGGCACGACAAGCTTGTGAAGATGGGCAGAACGTAAATTGCGATTTGGGCAATAAGGATGGATAAGTGAGGTTAGGAAGGCGGGGCTGGTGCCGTGAAGAGTTTTGAACGTGAGGCAGCCCAGCTTGAAGGCCACTCTCTGCTCTCTAGGCAGCCAGTGCAGTTTGTGCAACAACGGTTTGGCCGATTGCCATTTGGGGGATTTATAAATGAGGCGGGCTGCTTGGTTCTGGACTACCTGTAGGCGATAGAGAAGTGATTTGGGGAGGCCGTGATAGAGGGAGTTGGAAAAGTCCAAGCGGGAAAGCACTAGGAAGATGATCACTTGGATCAGAGCAGCTGGGGGAAGTAAGTGGCTGATTTTGCGAATCTTGCTGAGTTGGAAAGAACAGGATGAGATCACAGAACCGACTTGAGATCGGAGGGAGAGTTCGGCGTCGATGGTCACGCCGAGGCTCTTTACAGTATTCGCGGGGGTCGGTGGGGTGCCCAGTTCCGTGGGCCAGAAGTGGGCCCCCCAGAAAGTAGGACTGGAGCCCGGAAGAAGGAGCTCGGTTTTCCCAGGGTTCAATTTCAAATGGTTGGAGTTCATCCACTCCTGTATGTGGAGCATAACGGAATGGAAATTGGCTACCGCGTTCTGGGAGTTGAGAGGGAAGATGATCTGCAGATCATCAGCATAGTTATATACTGTGATGTCCCAGTTACGGAGTGAGTGAAGTAGGGGCCGGAGGTAAAGGTTAAACAATAAAGGTGACAGGGAGGAGCCCTGGGGGACTCCACATGTCGTGAGGGTTTTGGGCGCTGTGTAGGGGCCTAGCCGGACGGCTTGTGATCTTCCAGACAAGAACGATTGTATCCAGCTCAAGGCAAGGCCCTGAATACCAGCCTGTTCGACACGGTGAAGCAAGATGTTATGGTCCACCGTGTCGAACGCAGCCGATAGATCCAGGAGTATGAGGGCCTGGGGGGTCCCTGCGTCGGCGTTCCTCCTCAGCGTGTCAAGGATGGCCAGGATGAGAGCCTCGGTTGAGAAGGTAGGCCGGAAGCCCGCCTGGTTAGGTTCCAGGTAGCGAGAGGTCTCGATAAAATTGGAGAGGCCTGGGGTGACATGCGTCTCGATTATTTTGGAGAAGTAGGGTAGGAGCGAAATGGGGCGGAAGTTGGACAGTTCTGCTGGGTCCGCGCCAGGTTTCTTCAGTTGCGGGACTAGGATGGCCTCTTTGAAAGTGCTAGGGACAGTGCCTGTGCTGAGCGAGACGTTCAACAGAGGTAGGATACATTCGGGTAGGGAGTGACAGATACTCAGTAGGATCGGGGGAGGGCAGCCGTCGTTCCGGGAGCCCGATTTTACCCGGGACGCGAGCTGGGCCAAGGAAGCAGGGTTGAGGGCAGGGAAGTCAGAACAGACAGATGAATTGTTGCGGGGAGTATCGGGAGAGGGAGTCCGGGGAGAGATGGTGATTGAAGCCTAGATTTTATTAATTTTCTCGACAAAAAAGAGATTGATATATAACAATAATAATTTAATTTTATGTTTAGTTAACATCTGCAGCAATTGGTTTGTTTTCTCAAGAAACAGCCCACATGGATGCAACTTTATGGCACAGCATTGTGTTTATCTAATTAGTATTCAAAGACTGCTTAAGGAATGATGTATTACATGCAATGGTTTAATTTAATTTTGATAAGAATATCAATTATTATTATTAGGAATTTACTTGCAGATTTTGCACATATTTTTGTGATTACCCACCATGTGTGTAGTATGCCTACAGTCTTCATTGTGGACCGATTTATATATCACAAAATCATGTATATGTATTGTGTATTCAAAGAATGCTTGATGAATTATATGCAATGATTTCTTTCAATTTTGATTAGAATATGAATTTAAATTAATGAATTTAGTAGTTGAGAATTGTGTACATTTCTGTGGGAACAAGCCATTTGTGTAGTATGTACCATTTTCATTGTACGTACGTACAGCATGTTGATGATGCCTTTAAAACCGTTTCCAAAATGATGGCTACCTTTATGTGATCAAGCCTTCATTGAAGTCGAAACACATAATGGGGAAAAAATTCAGTTTTCTTGCTGCAAGACCTTGAGTGTAGATGTCTAACTTTGGATTGTGTGTTTGGACTGCACATCTTCAGAATTGGGTTTTGTATATATATATATATATGCCTGAAAAGCAACTTCTTCCTGTTTCAAAAGCAGGTGTTTCAACAACTGAGGGGGGTTGCGATGGGGGCCTGCTTCTCCCCAAGCTATGCATGCTTGCACATGGGGCTTTGGGAGGAGCAGGTCCTTGGGAGAACTTATGAGAGTATTATGGCTAATAACATCATAGCCTGGTACAGGTTCATAGATGACCTCTTCATTATATGGAGGGGGTCAGAAGAAGAGGCGTCTAAGTTTATTTCAGATATCAACCAAAACGATTTAAACTTAAGATTCACTGGTCAGATCAGCAGTTCCAAAGTCACCTTCTTGGATGTGGAGGTTAGCATTACCAACAATAATATTGTAACGGACCTGCACCGTAAAGAAACAGCAGGCAATACGGTTTTACACGCCACTAGCCATCACCCAGCCCACCTGATTCGGAGTATCCCCTATGGGGAGATGCTAAGGATCAGGAGGATTTGTAGCACGGGGGAGAACTGTGTGAGAGCCCAGAATGCGAGCAGGGAAAGATTTGTGGAAAGAGGGTACTCGAGAGAAATGGTGGAGGGTGCCATGAGACGTGCCAACAAAACCTCTGGGCAGGAGATGATTGCTGAGGTTGAACCAACACAGGGATTGGAGGACAAGGAGTCAGGTCAACCCAGATTTATAACTGCCTATAGCCGGCAGCACAAACAAATTCACAACATAATACGCAAGAACTGGCAGGTCATCAAGGGAGATCCAGTTATTGGGGGGGATCCTAGCTGATAGGCCGGCCATAACATACAGTCGGGCCAGATCTATGAGCGATATGTTGGTGAGAAGCAGCCCTGAAGTCTCTGAAGATAATTGGTTGGGAAAAAGTAGGGGCTTCATAAAATGTGCTGTCTGCAAGGCGTGCAAGATAGGGAAGAACCGCACTTCTTATAAAACGCCTTTTAGCAATGAGGTGATGGACATTAAAAAGAAAATCACCTGTAAATCTGACTTTGTTGTCTATGTGTTGGAGTGCGCTTGTGTCTTGCAATACGTGGGCAGCACGAAATTGCAGGTTCACAAGCGCATCCTACAGCACCTTAGGGCAATTAGCAACAGGGATGAGACTTACCCTGTTGCTAGACATGTGAATACATGCCACGGAGGTGATGTAGGATGTTTACAGTACTATGCCATAGATATGGTTCCACCCCTTCGTAGAGGTGGGGATAGAGAGGCACGATTGAGAATATTGGAGACTCGATACATCTTGGAGCTCAATTCAAAAACCCCTAATGGTTTGAATCAAACTGAAGACTTACACTCATGTTTATATTGAAAATCCAAATAGTAAGCAGGGGGCTTCAATCGTCAAAACATCAGTACTGTAAGAGGGCACAATCTGGTTTCATACAAAGGGAGCATTGTTGAACATGAGATGGCATGCATATATAGATTTTTTAATTCAACTTTGATGGTGATGGGTATAAGGTTATTTTAACCAACTGGGCATATTTTTTGTTAAATTGAAACAATTGCATATGTTTAAGGTGTTTTCAAGTGCAATCAGCAGTTTCCAAGTATACTGCAGTGTGGACGCAGTGGTCGGGATATTTGATATGCCCACTTGGGCTCAATTTTGAGAAAAGGTCCTTAACATGTTTCCCTCAGAAGCATACCCAGACGTGGTTTCCGTTTGCGTATTTGCACATAATTGAGCAAATTTGCACAGAATTAAAGAATTGTATATTTTAGTCATGATTTTAACATGCAATATATGAAAGCACTTTATTCTTTTAATTGGTTTTTTAAAAATTTAATCAATTTAACTAACGGAACCTGCTTGGGGACAATATGAGGATTAAGAGTTTGAAAGGGAAGAAAATGACAATGATTATAATTTTCGTACTGTGCCTATCTCTGACTTATGTACATGTCATGTTTTAAATCATAAGGAACTTGAGAATTGTATATGCACTGGTATTTTACATGTGAATTTGTCGTGCATTTATCCCTGACCAGGCTGAAGTCTGCTTTTTATGTCCACAGGCTGTGGGGTCAGCTGATTACGCACTTGCACTTTAAAATGATCGGGGATTTGCCGGACCATGTCATGTGATCAAGGGATCGAGGTCCCGAAACGCGTCATGGCGGCGTGTTTGTCTGCACAAGGATGAAATAAAGAATACTTTGCAAAATTTCCAATTGGGTCCGGTTTCGTTGGTGTTCTAAGCAGCGTTTTGGGACATAACGGAGTTCTTCTCATATATATATATATATATATATTCACTGAAAAAACCATAGGTTATAGACCATATATAGTTAGGAATTAGCATTTACAAAACCTTGAAAATTCACTGAAAAAACCATAGGTTATAGACCATATATAGTTAGGAATTAGCATTTAGAAAACCTTATTTTACTCACACAAAACCATTGAAATTCCATATATAGTTAGTTGCACTAACTATATATCGCGCACCCGCAATCCACTGCTGATGATGTCACATATTACATCATTCATGACATGGTCAGTGACATCACTGATGACATCACTGATGACATCTCAAATGACATCACTGATGACATCATCTAGTGTCTGTGTGTTTTTGTAAAGTTTAAATACGTTTTACATATTGAAGAATGACTGGATGTATGGAAGACTGAGTGTGTGTGTGGCTGGCTGGGAGGTGTGTGACTCTGTGCATATCAATGTGTACTTGTATCAGTGATTGTATAAGAGAGTAAGTATGTGTTAGTATATGTGTGAAAAGTATGGTGTTCTGTGTTTAACTATAGATGAGGAAATCGAAGTGTGATTGATTCTTCACAGGACTGACTAGGTGTATGAGTGCATATGATAGTGTTCTAATAATAACTGACTGTATGTATGAGTAATTGTATGGGTGAATGAGTGAATGTGTGTGTAGACGTACGAATCAGTGAGTGCGTATGTAGTAACTGGTATTGGTGTGTCATGATGTCATCAGTGATGTCATTTGAGATGTCATCAGTGATGTCATTTCAGATGTCATTAGTGATGTCATCAGTGATGTCACTGAAGTATGGTGTTCTGTGTTTAACTGTATAGATGAAGAAATGGAAGTGTGATTGATTCTTTACAGGACTGACTTGGTGTGTGAGTAACTCCATGGATGAGTGGCAGTGTGTGACTGTCTGCATAGGTGTATGAGTGCATATGATAGTGTTGTAATAATAAGTGACTGTATGTATGAGTTATTGTATGGGTGAATGAGTGAATGTGTGTGTAGACGTAGGAATCAGTGAGTGCGTATGTAGTAACTGGTATTGGTGTGTCATGATGTCATCAGTGATGTCATTTGAGATGTCATCAGTGATGTCATCAGTGATGTCATTTGAGATGTCATCAGTGATGTCATCAGTGATGTCACTGACCATGTCATGAATGATGTAATATGTGACATCATCAGCAGTGGATTGCGGGTGCGCGATATATAGTTAGTGCAACTAACTATATATGGAATTTCAATGGTTTTGTGTGAGTAAAATAAGGTTTTCTAAATGCTAATTCCTAACTATATATGGTCTATAACCTATGGTTTTTTCAGTGAATTTTCAAGGTTTTGTAAATGCTAATTCCTAACTATATATGGTCTATAACCTATGGTTTTTTCAGTGAATTTCATTGGTTTTTTAACAGCTAATATCTGTAGCTGTAAAATGTATTCTTCTTTAAATCCAAAAATATATTTTATATGTTTATGAATAATTTTTTTTTTTAATATTTTTTTTTCTTCGTTCCCGCTTCGCGAATCGGGAAGCTTCCCGTTAGCTGACCTTGATGCCGCGAAATAGACCGCGAGCCGGTAAACGTTTCTTTACCGCAAGTGCCGCGTTAGAAAACAACATCGTGACGCCTCCCGTCCGCATGACGTTTCACGTTGTCGCGTGATACGTCATATGACGTGCTACGTTAGCGAACTGGTACGCGAAGCTAGTCGCAAAGCGCAGGTTTCTGGAAGCAAACCGGGAGGCCCTGCAAAGCGCTTAACGTAAACACAGCAAGTCATGTGACTTGGTAATAACACTTTTCATTGGTTCATTTCACTTTTGGTTTCCTAATGATGTAAGACTAGGTCATATAATCTAAAATGAACACTTTTGATTGGTTGAGAACTCTTGTTTTTCCCAAATGATGAAAATCCCTCCTTCTTTCCTCACTCTGACTTTCATCATTGTGAGAGAAAGACCCTTTGTGATCACTGAGCAATGGCTTCTTTAGTAGCTTCAGCTGGTGCTTCCCCACCACCTCCACCACATCCAAGGAAGAGTGGACCACCTGCTCAAGTTATAATTCAGCAAGAAGAGGAAGAAGAGGAAGACGAGGAAGAGCAGGAAGAGAGGCAGTTTTTGCCTGAGGAACCCAGGACGTCTCACCGGAAAGAAAACTTCATTTGGCAATTTTTTTAAATTCCCAAAGGTCAGAAAAGTAAATGCAAGATACGTAACTTGCCTTATATGTCAAGATAGACTGTCCAGAGGAACCGAGAAAAAATACAGTTTCGGAAACTACACAATGCATCGCCATATGACTAGGTGGCATCCTAACAACTACAGTGCTGCACAGTTTCGGAACGACCTAGATAATCTCCCTATTATGGCCAGAAGATCTGTTGTACCGGAAGTAACGGGACCAGAGGGCAGGGAGATGGTGCCAAATATACAAATGAGATTTGGTGAAGTAAAACACATCTGCGTATTTTGCGATGGATTCATTTGCTACGGAGAAAGAAGCATCACTCTGATCAACAGAGCTATTGACTATCATATGCAAGTTTGTACGAAACGCCCAAAATAATAAATACTTTTTTTTTGTTTTGTTGCTCCTGTTGAGCCCTTTACAATGAATCGTTTTCATTGCCCCCTCCAAGAAAAACCCCCAAAAATATAAAACTGTTCAGAAAAATTCAAAAAAAGTAAAAAAATGTTCTGAAAAATAATAAAAAAAATATAAAACAACAAAAACAATAAAAAAAAAGTTCTTTTCAGAACTACCTCCCCGTTATTAAAAAATTGGTACAATATTTGGAACTGTGCCAACCTCTATTTCTCTTAGTTCGCTTCCCAGTTCGCTCGCCGGTACGCGAACCGGAAGCGAACCAAAAACAGTAAGTATAAGGGAAGGAAACAGACACTTATGTTAAAAGAAAGACAGCTATAGGGGAGTAAACTAGAGATACTATTACCCGTAATCCACTGCTGATGATGTCACATATTACATCATTCATGACATGCTCAGTGACATCATCAGCAGAGGATTGCGGGTTTTTTGGCAACGTGCCTTATCCACGGTTTAATAACGCTGCCTTTTGCTTTATATAAGTTTTCAAATTGTATGAAATATATACCAATAGGTCGTTATGAACCTTTAGGTAGTGCTTTTCTTCATGAGGTCTGGTCGCTTCCATACACATACAGATGTTTCAAAGATGATCAAGAAGTTTATCTGAATGGAGAGGAATGCACTGAGACGCCAGATCATTCACTAATGTGTAGGCACATGCAGTTACACGGTTCATGCAACAAACACCGACCAAATATGGCTTGCGTGTTGCAAGGCACGCCAGTTCCTGCTATCATCCCCACGTTCAAGTTGTTGGAAAATGGTAGTTATTTGATGCTCAATAATGAAGATTGTTCTGAGTTAATTAAAAGTATTCCTTTTATCGTAACAGTAAGTGAACGGGTTATTTGCTGCAGAAATGTTCTATTTTCTCCCACACATGAACATAGGGAGTTTTCAATCTGGCCACAAATACCAACCTTGGGAGAGATTTCAACGGCATGGCAAGAATAAGAGCTCTTTTGTCTCAGAGAGAGGTGGCCTTGAGTTCGGCCCGTGAAACTTTCGTGCTTCACATAGCGAACACCCGTACAGAGGTGCAGACCCTTTTCAATTCAGATTTGCCTTTCAATTTCAGCAAGATGGTTCGGACTATCTTTAACGCATCCTCCACAAAGGCCCTGGCGCACTTTTTTAAAGTTGTTACCAGTGGTCTCGTGACTTCATTTGAGAAAATCTTTGGAGTCATCCCTGCTTTCTTTCATTCTATTTTCTCCACTCTGCTTCGTGGATTGGCATTTTTACTTGCATTACCAGCGGACGCTCTTGTGCTTTTTTACATTTTTAAATATGGATGTCCCTCCTATGCAACCTCCTACCCTGCAGCTGCTGACACTGTTCCGCAATCGCATGCTAGAATATTATGGCACAATGCCGTTGGCGATATTAAGCACGGCATATGGATTATCTTTTCGATTCTCCTACTTCACCTGTGTCCAGCCTGTATTTCACTGCCTGACCTGTGATTTCGATTGGGCCATTGATTTGTGTCTCTGCGGACCGGTTTCTCCTGACGTCGACTTTAATCAGCTGATGACTCCTATCATTACTCACGAGTTGGTTTGTCCTGGCGAAAGGATTATGGCTGTGGCATTGATGCATGGACTAATTGGTCCCTGGAATTTATTGGCGGCAGCACAGTCTTTCTTGGAACAGAGCTTTCTTGAAAACCCACCGAGCTGTCCTCTGATGGTGATAGAGGATCCGGTGCTGGGAGAGCACGTATGTTCTTTTCCGCTTTTAAATTGGATGGCTGAACTGTTTTCGGATGAAGACGGTGACTTCCTATTGGAGGCTGTTGCAGCTTATTTTGCATACACAGTTATGTCATAGACCTTTTTCATGTTTGATATGCTGAGTACTAGCATTTCATTGACAATTCATTGACTTATTTGTCAAGTTTTTATTATTTACCTTGCCTATTGGCTTAAGACTCGATAAAGTACTTGGCTGTTTTATTTTTCTTTAGCATTAAATTTTCCTAGTTTTTAATGCTTTACCTTGCGGACCGTCCACATATAAACTTGCAATCTGCTCTCATGAGATGGCACTTCTATTATCTTATTCAGTTCGTTTCCGGATCATGGGGAGGTGTCATCTAGGTCCTGGATATCTTTACACCGTGTTAAGTTAGCATGGGCTCATTACCGGTTTAAACGCCATTTTTCCTTTTTTGCAACTTCTGCACACGACACTTAGTTGTTGCTTTAGCTTTCCACCTAGTAGTTCATTGTGGTTTACATGAGAATAATATGTTATTGCTCTACTATCTGCTTTGCTTGTTAAACTATATCTGTACAGCGAGTGCTAAAGTTTCAAGAACAACACGATACAGAATTGTTATGAGGTCTGATCTCCACGACTTCATACTCATAACATAAGTGCAACTTCTGCCAATTCTGGGCATGAGGCGGGTTTTATATTGCTTTGCCGAACACACATACACAACAGTTGATGCGGTTCACATGAAGAGAGAGCTGGTGTATGCTGATGTGATTCCTTCAAATCTAAGACACTAAAGTATGGGCACGCCCTAAACCAACACAAAGAGACCTTCTTAGCAAATAATATAATATGTGTATTAGGGAGGGTGAGATATAAGCAGCCGCGGGCCGTGGAGGGAGTTACGGTGAGGCAGGGAGGCGGGGAGGGGGAGAAGCAGGGTGGAGCCCTCTCTACCCTGCCCCTCCCCCTCCCCGCCTCCCTGCCCCACCGTAACTCCCTCCACGGCCCGCGGCTGCTTATAAGTGTTGCTAACTCTTATTCATTTACAGCATGTTAACATACTGTCACCATTCGCTTTTTATGTACTAGTAACTATGCTGGTAATTTTGCTACTGATAATATGTGTACTTGTATTCTCCACCCTGCTTCTCCCCCTCCCCGCCTCCCTGCCTCACCGTAACTCCCTCCACGGCCCGCGGCTGCTTATAAGTGTTGCTAACTCTTATTCATTTACAGCATGTTAACATACTATCACCATTCGCTTTTTATGTACTAGTAACTATGCTGGTAATTTTGCTACTGATAATATGTGTACTTGTATTATCTAAGATACTACGCCTGAGAAGACGGCATTAGTAAATAAACATTTCAAATACACATGTGTTCTTCTTAACTCCATGTTCTGGTTTCTAAGAAATATATAACGACCGACTGTTCATGAGTTCCACGTATCCTGAGGTACTATAAGTTCATATTCTGGATTGTCTAAACATTGAGAGTTTGTTATATCCAATGTGACACTGTACCTAGCTTGCTAAGGGGTTTTTGATTACTAACGTGAGTTTTGGGACACCCTAATTCGCCGAGGTTCCAATCCTCTGTCCACAGTTCTGTGTGAGAACAGAAACCCTGCGACAGGGGCACCCCCGACCCTTGCTGGAGCTTCATCACACTTGCGATACAACTCCAGCAATGCGCCACCTTTACGGCACAGATACATCACGCATCTGTGCTGTTTTTGCCCCATGATGCGCCGCATTGTAAATGCAGCACACCATAGGTGACGGAACAGCGGCACAGAATGACTAACACATCCCTGGTGATGCGCCAGTCATCATAAATGTATCCCTATGCTTCTTATCTTGTTAGAGATGAACCGCCATATGTATCATCAAAGTTTTTTGCATTTCCTAAATAGCGAACTTTAAGGAATAAATAGCGATTCTTTACCATTCCTAGTTTGCGATTAGCTATTTGCTAATTACAAATTACCCATTCATTTCCTTCATTTCCATAGGGCGGTTGGACTCACTTTTAGCTCGAACGGCTGAATGGATTTCCACGAAACTTGGCAAAATTGTAGGGACTGGTAGCCCGATGTGCCTTTGCTATGTCTCAAGATATATGCTCCAGTGGTTTTTACGAAAATTAACTTTGAAAAATATATATTGGGCTACATTGGCCTATATATATGTTGGAGCCCAAATGTAGCCCAATGTAGCCCAATGAAGCCCAATGTAGCCCAATGTAGCCCAAAGATGGCCGCCAGACACACAAAAAAACAAATGTAGCCCAAATATCAGCCAGATGTAGCCCAACTATAGCCCAGTGACAGAATGACCAATCAGCTTCGCAAACCTCCGTTACGCGAAGCGGAGCGCTGTTACAGATATATATCTTTTTTTGAACGTTAATTTCTCAAAATCCACTGGAGCACATATATTGAGACCTAGCAAAGGCACATCGGGCTACCAGTCCCTAATATTTTGCCAAGTTTCGTGCAAATCCATTCAGCCGTTCGATTATTATTATTATAATTTTTTTTGCCCCGCGGGGCCCTTTTAAAACCTCCACATCAAACCTAGGGGGTCAGCGAGGATCTACTATGCCCCCTTATGGTTATTTCCCCCTTTGTTTTGGCCTCCTCTTGTCTCTCGATCCTACCGAGAGACAAGATGGCGGCCGCTACGGACTTTTGGAATGTTGACAGACGCCAGAGAACCAATCAGCTTCGCTTCACAAAGCTCCGTTGCGCGAAAAGTACGCGTCCTGGGACGCTGCCCGGTCCGCTGTTACAGATATATATCTTTTTTTAAACGTTAATTTCTCAAAATCCACTGGAGCACATATATTGAGACCTACAAAAGGCACATCGGGCTACCAGTCCCTACAATTTTGCCAAGTTTCGTGCAAATCCATTCAGCCGTTCGGGCTAAAAGTGAGGCCAACCGCCCTATGGAAAACTCAATGTTAAAAACACGTTTTGGGACCCCCCTTTTTTCTCGGCCCCCCCTTGACGAACCCCCCTCAAATTTTCAAGGGCTGCTCAGAAACAAAATGTGCCATTTTCCTGAAAATTTCAGCCAATTCCGTCCACAAACGCCAAAGTTATTAGACATAGAATTTTCAAAAATCCCATAGAGAAAAAATCCTAACTATATATACCTACTGGCGACCGCCAGTAGGTAATATATATATATATATGCTGATGGAGAGGGAAAAATAAAACCACTTTGAAATATTACTTTTTGGTGTCGAGAGATCTGTACCTGAGGAGGAGAGTGTGTGGGGAGCCACACCAACAGGACTTTGTTCATATATATATATATATATATATATATATATATATATATATATATATATATATATATATATATATATATATATATATATATATATATATATATATATATATATATATATATATATATATATATATATATATGAACAAAGTTCTAATCACGCTCTCGGAACAATTGCAAAAAAATCACCAGTAATCCAAGTGTCAATCAAAGGAGGATTATTAACTTCAATAAACCCGTCGTGATGCGTTTCACCCTCAAGGGGCTTGTTCACACAACGGTGTCCCCACCTGCAAAGATTTACATACAGTTCCTGGTTTGTGCATGTGCATCGAAATAGGACTAGGTGATGGATTTTGAATATTGGCACCATTATGAGTTATTCACAAAAAACATAGGGGCAGATTTACAAGCCCCTCGCGCCACTTTTGTGTCACTTTTAATATGGGAAAAGTGAAGCAAAAGTGGCATAAGGGGCTTGTAAATAAGCCCCATAGTATTTTAATGCAGATACCCCCTTTATGTCGGAATGTTAAAATGTTAAAATACTTCAAATACTATGTTTATTGTGAATAACTCAAAAGGGCGCCAATATTTGAAATCCATTGCCTAGTCCTCTTTCGATGCACATGTTGTGTGAACAAGCCCCTTGAGGGTGAAACGCGTCACAGCGGGTTTATAAAGTTAATAAACCCCCTTTGATTGACACTTGGATTACTGTTTTTTTTTGCAGTTGTTCCGAGAGCGCGATTGGAACTTCGTTTGTCTACATATTAAGTTACCGGCATACTCCACTGGCATCGCACCACCCCTGGATGGGAAACGATCTCCGTGAGGAGTATTTTCATTGCGGATATAGATATAGATGCGACCAAGAGCTGAATAGCTCAATACTTGTCTTTTTGCCTTAAATCGATAAAATACCTTTGCCAAACTTGTATCGGTGTTGCTCGTGCTTACAGGAATCGGTAAGCTTTTTGGTGGATATGTATATATAGTATCATCGAAGTACATAACTCTAGAGTTTCAAATCGTAAATCTATGCTTCCCTATATGTACTTACCTTTCAATATTTTTGTCTTTGAAATTTCGACTACGATAATAAGGTATAACAATATCCCTTATTTGAGCTCGATTTTCCAGGCTACACCCCGCAAAATATGATTTTGTTGTCTGCCGGCCTGAGAGTCTAAACCGCAAGCTGCAAACTGTACACAATAGAACAAAAAACTGTTTCAATGACATTTAGACTACAGCACCTGTGACAGCACCTTGATTGTGTCTAAAAAACGAAAATAATGTTGGGGATGCAGTTTGGTAACAGCTGCAGGTGGTGGCTCGTCTGAATTAGAGCATGAGTCAGGAATATTAAAAAAGCAGAGATGCTGTTACATGCTCAAGTGTTAGACAGAAGTCACACTTCACAAAACATACTGCAGACGATTAGCACCATGCTGGAATCTCTCAGCGAACAGCGGGTTTCTTTGTCATGCATAATACATGAATGCTATTAAAGCCATTCAGGGTAGAAAGGCTGTGATATCAGGAGGTACTACACCAATATGTTTATCTTGATGATTAAGATCTGTTTGGTGCACGTGTTATCAATATAATCCAATTTGGGTCAAGCTTGTTTTTTTATCTATGTTCTTAATCATTACTCTGTTGGCGTGTAGCATAACAGTTGATAAATGTAGATGAGACGGCTCTTCACAGTATGTCTCAAGTATCTACAATTAAGAACCTTTAACACATTTACTTAGTCAGGAGTTTTTATGAATTGTTCCTTAATAGAGCTTTAATCAAATGATGGAGAATGGGAATTATGAGTGCCGTGCAGTTCATGATCTACTACATGTTAAATCAACTTTCATGAGTGTCAGGCTTTGATTTCTGTCATCTGACATGCCACCCACTTCACCCAAAGCAACAACAATAAAAAAAGCCTACAGCACCTGGTATTCCAAGGCAGTCTCCTATCCAGGTTTTAACAAGTCTCGACCCTGCTTAACTTCTGGGATCAGAAGAGATCAGGGGCTTTTCAGGGTGGTATGGACGTATGCATGAATTGTGCTAACGTTTAGGGTGGGGGGGTCTTAACTCTTTTCATTCGACTTCAGTACTGGGCACCATAGCAAGACAGACATACCACCACTTCACCTAAAGCAACAGTAACAACAAAAATAGATGACAAGCCTACATCACCCGGTAGTCACAGACGGTCTCCCATCCAGGTACTAATGTTGCAGAGCAGGGGCTGCAGCCAGCAGTATTGTCTGGCCACAACGTCTTTCCCCTTCCCCCTGGAGAAGTCTGGGGAGTGGGCAGTGCTCTCCACAGACATGCTCAAACGTGCCCTCCAAAACCACCCACAAAGTAACCACTTACTTGGATCTTGGCAGTGCAAGATTCTTCTTCTCCTCCAGTCCTGGGCTGAATGAAACCCTTTAGCTGCAGGGCTCGTAAGGATGGTGAATGAACGTGCATGGAGAGTGGAGACCGGGTAAAGGTCTCCACTCTCAATGTGTGTGTATGCGCAGTCTTCGCGAGTCCTGCGACCAAGGGGTCTCATTAGTTACGGCCCAGCCAGGAGTCAGGAAGGACTCACTGGAGAATATCCACCATCGGTGATGGGCGGCCTACTCAGAGGTAAGCCGGTAAAGTACTGCAGGAGGCAGTCTGGGGGTCAGGAACCCTCCAGGTCTACATGCATAGGGCAGAGTGGAGTGGAATTCCATGGAGTTTTTAGGCAACTCTGCGGAATTCCACAAGGTGCCACTCCGCCAACTCCTCCCACCCTTGCTTATGTCTCACCACCCTTGTCGTTGCCCATTGTGTTCTCTCTCCACTAAGTACTCATTCCCCTTCGAGACCTAACCGACTTTTACACCACTTCAGGCCAGATTATGCACTCCCTCAAGCAAACAATTTTGGGCTTCCACATGTGATGCAACTGAAATATTTTTAGGAAAGTCCACATCTTTTTCTGCAGATGCCCTTTTATGGTGGTACTGAGCAGTGGTATTTTTCATGTGTCTGGGCCCACCGTGGAGTTGCATTGCAGCTTATTTGAGTCCTCTTATGTTTCCCACTATACCACTTTAGGGAAGCTTGTGAAATGCATAAACTATTTTGGAGAATGGGCCTTGGTACACACCATTTACAGATGGCCAGAGTGGTCACCAAACCTTTGTGGTGCTGAAACACAAGACTTCATAGAAATATTGCTGCTTATCTGTGATCCATTTCTACACCCCAGGATTTTAATAGCTTGAGTCACATTGTTTGGTTCCTTAGATACCCCCTCTATTTATTACAACTGGAGCAGGGTGTCTCTAAAGGACACTCAGGTTTGCTTGCAGGAAAATTAAGGGGCCCATTAGGATGGCGGGCAGATTGCCCCCACCAGGCCGGCGGTAGTCACAGCCGGCCTGGCGGGGGCGATCCGCCTGCTATCCTTGCCGGAATGACCCCCCGCAATATTAGTAAGGCAGGGGGGTCCGCAGCTGACGTAAAGACCGTCCGCTGCTTTTCCGCCCTGGTCACCTTGCGACCGGGGCAGAAAAGGGTTTATATGGTGGCGGTGTCTATCAGACACCGCCAGCCATATTACCTTTTACTGACACAGAAACCTGCCCTATGGGTTATTTAAGACCTACCTTATGGGTGACATGTATAATCAAGTGTAGGGGGGGGTTTAAGGCTTGGCAAAAGGTATTAAATGCAAAGTAAGAACAGAAATAAGGGAGCCAGAGAGAGAAGTGGATTTGAAGATACATTGCACAGATGACCCTTTTCCCGGATGCTGTGCTCGTACCCACCCACACGCCATTCAGGAAGTGGCAGCAATGATGGAAAGCTACTGCTAAGCATCTCGTCCCACCCCTCTCCTAGCAGACTGACAAGCAGAGCTTTAACTTTAACTTTTAAACCCCTTCTGGGCTCCAGGGGTGCACAGGGTTATCAGTTCGCCCGCCTGTGGACCCGTGACCTCCCTTGTAGCTTTGCCCACTATTGTGTGAGGCAGTTTGGAGCCCCTGCACACTTTAAAAAAGGGAGGAAAAAATGGAGCTGCCAACTGCTCTTGCCGCTTTTGCTGCTATGGCCACAACTGCTTCTCTGGCTGTCGTCACTGCACCCGACCTGCTCATGGAGACGTGCAGGTACGGGTGTACAGCTGGGCAACAGGTTGGTAGTGTAGCAGGCAGTAAGCAGTTGTGGTTTTAGTAGTCTTGGCAGTAGATGTGGGGCAGTACATTGGAAAATACGGTGAGCCTCCGCAAAATCGTATGTGGCTGTGAGGGATGAACAGCAGCTATGTACTGTCAGTAGTACCTGTTGTAACTACTGGATTTGGCTATTGGAAGCCATTGGGAGACCACTGGAGAACAGTCCAGACCGGGGCAGTCTGAGTTTGGTAGCTATGGCTTTATCACTATTACTACTGACCTAGCAAGTAAGCAAGGAAGTGGTTTGGCCAGTCATCGAGTTGTCTGTAACAGTGAGAAAGTGACCCTGCTGTCCAGCTACTGCAACTCTAATGACTTAATTTCCACTCCTGCGATCTTGGCGTGCTTGTGTGGGTGGAGCTGGCAGTGAACAAAGAACAGGGGGAGGAGTTTGGTGGACGCCATTATTGTTACTGTTGGTGCTGCTGTGCTGGATTGCAGTTTTTTGTTGCCCAAGCACTCAAGTGACATCACCATTCTTTAAGCCTTCCTTCTGGAACATGCTGAAGGGGCATCTATGTGCTGGGACAGGATTTTGCCATTCATTCTGCCCTTATTGTGGACCAGGAGCCTGCCAAAGGAGGGGAGAGCCGCCACGGCTGGAAAGCATCGCCGCCGCCACTTGGAACTTCTAGTCCCAGAACTGCAAAGAAGGATAAGGCAACTGCCATGATTGACTTATCAACCTGGTCTAGGATGTTTGTCAAGATGCTGTCTTTGTTCCCACTAGTTATTTGACTGATACAATCACCTGTCTTAGCCATCCACCTGCTCTATGACTTTCTACAGACTTTTTCTTTCATAGTCGGAAGACTTTTGTGGGGGCTCTTGTGGCAGGGTGTTTTTGATATAGGAGAGTCTGCATTGTTACAGGGGTGCTGATTTGAATTGTGTAACCCCATTATTCTTGCTAGAGGAGAAGGGCTAAATGGTACTCAAGGGCTACACAAGCATGGGAAAGAAGAAGGGGTATTTTACCAAAGTCTTGCCTCCACCTACTGTCCCTCAAGTCTTAGAGGGTTTCCATAATCAGGTGTTGGGAGTATTATCCAAGGAAATTGAATTGGCTGAAAGAAGGCTTTCTTTGAATAGGGGAAGCCTCCCTCCACCCATCCCTGGGACCCCCATGTGCAATGGAATGGAGTATCGTCTCACGGTTCAGGCACTTAGGATGGCCAAGGGGAAGATCGGGGGGATATTTTGGGCAATTGTCAGTTATTGTTATTAGCCCTACGTGCAAGCATAAGAGGAAAGCTTGTGCTATAACCCAACCTCCAGTCCAGGCTAATGGGGCTGCGCAACCTAACACCAACCCAATTTGTGATGGGGTCATATTTTCCAGGAGCGACCTTCTAAGAGAGTTGGCGACTCTATTAAATAAAAAACTGGACCCAGTGTTGGTGAGGCTCTCTCTCATAGAGGCTAGGTTCCTAAAGATTCTATCCTACAAAATAATGGGGGGGGCAATAGGAGCAGTGTTCCTCACACAAAGATCAGAGGCCCACTGAAGCGAGGTGCCCTGTGAGAACGCCCGCTCCAAGAAATGTCCCTGTTGTTGCAGGCCTTCCCCTGGTTGCTTCAGGTTTAGGGAGCATGACAGAGGTGTAGGGAGTTGCCACTCCTCCCTGCCCCGTGAACAATAAGGGTGTAAGTTTGCAGAACCTGGTCTCAACAAACCCTGGAGTCGTGCTTAACCTGCCACCTGAAGCAACATCTTATGTCATTGTATTAGGCTACATTCCCCCTCACTCCAACTCATCTACTGAGGTATTGATTAAATTTACACTTCCGCTGTGCTGGAGTTTTGTGGATTCCATCGTCATGGCACATAGAGTGAGCTAGTTAGGTATAGATAGGAAAGCTTGGGGAGGTGATTGTGTGACCTATCTGGGTTAGTTTCATTTCCTCTGGGTTTCTTCTTTAGGCTGGGTAGAACAGCCCACTCCTTAGAGGCCCTATGAGGGGGCTCCCTCTCTCAATGAATATCTGGCACTCAGGCCATCCCCCCTTTTGCCCACTTCTAATAGATGCCTACCCTTGAGTTGTTTAGAATCATGTGTTTGACTGGACTCCTGTGACCCCTGCCAGCTGTCTGTGGCCTCCCCTGCTGCTGAGATTGCCCTTCCCCAATCTTCAAAAGACTATACCCTCTTGTTGTGGAAGATTGCTGGTCTTTCTACCAAGTTAATTGATCATAGAGAGTTGCAGTTCATTAAATCCTTTCATATATTTTGCTTCCAAGAAACATAGGAAACTAACAAAAGCATTCTCCTGGAGGGTTATACCACCTATTTTGAACCAGCTGTGTTGTCTGTGATATAGAGGGCCAAGGGGCGTTTGATCATGTTCATTGCAGTGGAACTAAGTGGTTATATTTGTGATCTTCGTTTGCAGGCTCAGACTATGCAGGGGTTGCCGCTGTCACTGCCAAACCTCCTCCCAATAGTACTAATCAACTTCTATAATACCATGGGGGGTAGCAACAAGCACTGCTGAGTCTCTCCCCTTGACTGGGGCCTGCAGATGTTGTTTGATAGGGGCTCTGGCCAAGACCAAATAGTGCTTGCAGGGGATTTCAATTGTCATTTTTGTCACCCACCCCAGTGATCTGATGTTTCAAATCCTAGATGTTTGCTCAAGTAGGTGCTACACTTTGCACATTCAATGGAGTTTCAGGAGATATTAGAATCTCACAGTCTGGGTTTTCCTCTAGAGATACTGGTGAACTCCCCATACCCTATAATTTGCATGACTTTTAAAGTGAGGGGCACTAGGTAGTTTATCGATTTCCGATTTGGTTTTGCCCAGTTATACTTGCTGACCTCCCTGTTTAATATTACTTTTGTGACGCGGAGAAATTGACAGAGCAGCACGACGGAGCCCGAGTGAGCCTAATCTACCCCCACGACAGAGTTCTGACTCCCTTTCACCTGCTTTACTGCCGCCTGCAGCGTCCCCCTCCCGCCGCCGCTTGTGAGCAAGAACTGCGGCTGCCGAGCGGAGGGGGACCTTGAAACTACATCCCCCAGCAGGCCTAGCGGCGCCAGCCGCATTTCCATAGCGCCAGGCGGCGCATAAAGGAAGCGTCACCCCCGTGTCGCGGGAGCGCGCGGGAGCGCCGGGGCTAAGCCCGGGCAAAGGGCGGGCCCTCTGTGGCCCTCCGGGGACCGAGGAGTCCGGGACGGGGCCACCCCTCTGAGATCCTGCTTAGCTGTCATCAACTAAGGTAAACGCCCAATGATTATCTAAATCATCTGCACTCGCAAGCCAGTACCTCTTTTATCAGCAATATTGCCTACAGTTGAAAATAAGTTTGCGAGGATGAGTAAAAGTCGAAATACCCCCGTGACCACAAGATCGGCTACCAGACTGAAAGTTGTCACCAACAGCCCTCTTCCCACAATAACCGCCATAGACTTAATGCTACAAAAAACGATCAATGTCGTGGCGGATGCAATTCAGGACTCCGAAAGACGCCTCTCACTTACTCCAGATTTATGTTTCCCGACCTTTCTTTACACACTACAGGTAACATAAACATTCTGGATAACACTATAAACTCTGAGGAGTCTATTCTAACGTTGTCATTTACAGGGCTTCCTAGTCCCCAAACAAGAGACAACACGCAAACAGCCTTGCTTATCTCACCCTCAGGCAACAGTAGGAACATCAGTCTTGTACCTACCGGTGAAAACAGCAGTAGCACCCATATGTCACCTATAGCTCACTTACACTCAGTAGCCCCTTCCTCGGGTGGTTTTACATCTACAACGACGAAACCGGTTACTAAAGTCAGTCGCTTGATAAAGAGCAAAATCAGGACTACTGGCACACGAGGCAAACTCAAGTCATCTATCGTAAAAAAACAAAAATCTCATCTCAAGGCCAAACACCTCAGCTTAGCTAAAGACATTTGGTCTACATTTAGACTGGCTAAACCTGCCCCAGAGAAGGCGACCTTATGTCCTTTCATAAGCAGTCAAGACCCAGACCTGTTCTTGAATAAAGAGACGACAGTACCCATAAACACGTCTAAACACACCACAGCCAGGGCTGATTATATAACGATAAATACAAAATCACTTCTGAGTGACCTCGAAAGCCTGATTAAGTCCCTTCTGTCACCTATTAGTGAGAGAGTCCTTAACATTGAGAATGCCTTAGGGAAGTTCGAAAGGGCTCAAAATGACGCTACAACCACCTTGCTTAAAACATTGAAGGTATCACAACCAATTTCTACCTTCATACCAGCCAGTAACTCCCTTGCTTTGATTAGCAATAAAAACCCCAGGGTAAAAAAAGCTGTAGCCACCCCTACCCTTGCTAGTAAGCAAAATCATCTAAAGACTCCCCTAACCACCCCAGCGACAACTCAAGATAGAGGTACCATCATATCCCACCCAGTGGCAGCCACACCAAGCAGCTCTCAAACCTTACATGATGCAGAGACAGAAGATTGTGAATGGGCTGCTGAAAGTTCCCCAATTAAAATAGCAACTACCCAGGTAGAACAAACGAGACCAACTAAAAACCACAAACAGGGCATATCTTCCAAACAATTAGGTGCGACCACGACAAAATCGGTGGTAGTTAAGAGACCACTTCATGTTAACCTCCCGCCTGAATCTAGCCCGCACACCATTGTAATGATTGGTGTACCTAAATTAGTGGGGGATAGGGTAGAATCACATGGGGACTTAAAAAATAAGGTGAGCCATTGGCTCACAACTCATAGACCGATCCCTAAACATATTAATGGTCATATTGCACAGGTAAGAAGAGTAGACTGGGTGGGAAACAGATTTAAATCGACTGAGGGTGATTGTATAGTGGTAACCCTTGGGGATAGTCGTGCTGCCAGTTTTATAAGTAGCTGGAAAAGCGGTGTGACAAACAGCTTGATCCGTACCATGGCCTTAAGTTACTTTTATCCAAACAACCATGGTCATTGTCGTACACAAGTGCAGTCAACTTACGGACAGGAGGGGCTGCTTGAGCCAATAGCTGATAATCTATTAGGGGCATATACACTGCCTATGGGTCCATATACTCGAACAAATCATACCGACTATAGGCATGAACAGCCATGGCAGAGCAGACCTAGCAACCATCCTAGTAGATATCAGGAGAGAAGCGAGCTTTTTACTCGTCCCCAGCAGCAGCTTTTCTCACATCCCCAATACTTAGATACACAATATGGGGTACCTATTTCTAATAGGTTTGATGTTTTTCATAATATCGACTACTTAGACGAGATCGATTGACAAATCGTATCTCTATCCTCCTACTCTATTCCTGTTGAGCCCCTAACTAAGGTAGCTTCCCTTTATAGAGCATTAAGCATCCGTCCAGAGTGCATAAGTGTTTCCTCCCTGGAGGCCAGTGAAGCGCCTAGGGCAGCTCCTTCAGTACAACTCCACGAAAACACAGTAAACGTGAGTGGGCGCAGCCACTCAGGTTCCACCCACTTAACCCAACGCATAGTGCCTAGTGGAGTAAAAAACCCTCTAACCACTAGTAATGCATTGCAAGAACACTTAATAATGGATCATGGGGTTCAAGCAATCTCTCCTCCTGCAGTTCAGGCCCAGACAGTAGGCTTGGGCCTTACTGAACAACGCTCCATACATCTTTTATCTTGGAACATAGCCGGCCTAGCCGTCAAGGTTAATGATCCAGTGTGGTTAGCCTATGTAAAAAATTATACCATCCTATGTTTTCAAGAAACCTGGCTAGCAGATGAAAATGCACACATTGCGGGCTTTCAAAGTTTCTACCTACCAGCAACCCCATCAAATAGCGGAAGATCCAAAGGGGGCCTGGTAACTTACATAAGCCTTGCACTCAGCAGCCAGGTCACAAACAGAGCATCGGACAACAAACATATTCAAATCTTAGTGCTCAGGAATGGTAAAAAGGCACTGACACTTATTAATTTTTACAATGCCGTGTTATCAAATAAGGAGTGTAACATTCTCAAATTACAAAACCTCTTAGAAACAAAAGCGGATAGTCTACCTCGAAATATCATTATCGCTGGAGACTTTAACGCTTACCCCTGTGGTAACCCTGAAACGACACCTATTGGCCTCTTAGGCTGCAACAGGAGGTCTGGCTTCCATTTTGATCACTCGCCCCGAGGCACCTGTATTAATAACTTAATAGATGGTAGGAATCTAACCGCCGCAATGACCACACTGGAGGACTCACACCAGTTTAACGTCCCCACGTACAAAGGCCACGGTAAAGGCTCCTACATAGACCACATGTTTCTCTCTAGAGATCTAGTTGATTTAGCCACTGACTTTGAAATTCTAACAAGCATCTTCAGCGACCATAATCCTTTGTCGATCAGGATTGGAGGTGACCTTTTTGATCACAGGAAGCCTCGACCAGATCATGGTGTCTTAAAACCCATCAACGGAAATCGTCGCCTGAAGTGGTCAAAGGTCAACAGCGATTCCTTGTATGATTCAATTACTACTAGCTGTGGTAATGACCTAGATCTTTGTGTTTCTCCATCTACTTTGCCCGAAGCGACTTTGACTGCCTTTGCCGCTGTTGTTGAGAAAATCGGCCAAATGTTGTCAGTACCAATAAAGGGTCATCATGAACACCAACCAGGGTGGTTCGATCAAGCCTGCTCAAAGGCCGGACGAGACTTAAAAAAAGCACTTAAGGCTACCCCAAGAGACCCTGCCCTTATTAAGTCACTGCGATCTAATTACAAGACAGTCCTGGCAGTCCGGAAAAAAGAAGTAAAAGCCGGTGTTTGGGAGAAGTTATGTGATCCTGCAATTTTGGGTAATAGCTCCAAGTTTTGGAGCATTGTAAACAAACCTATGTTTGACGTCCCCTTAAATTCTATGGTCGGGACTAATATACCTGAGGAAGAGTGGATGTCACATTACAGCACAATCTTTAAAAGTGATAATTCGCAAGCAGACTTTGTTTTTAAATCCTCTGATGATAATGTGTTGTGTTTCACAGTGGGGGAGGTAGAAAAGGGGATACAAGGATTAACCTGTAACAAAGCACCTGGCCCCGACGGTATACCACCCGACCTATTCAAATCAAACATTCTCTTATGGGCACCAGTCATCACCGCAGTTGTAAATGCAGGAATCTAGGCTGGTTGCCCAAAAACCTGGGGGTCTTCCACCATTGTCCCTGTTTTCAAGAAGGGTGATCGTGGTAGTGTTACATGTTATAGACCACTATCCCTGATCAACTCAGTCACAAAGGTAGTGGGGGGTATTATTCTAAACAGATTAACAGCTTGGGCCAACGATAATAATATACTGTCTCCAATACAATATGGGTTCAGACCAGGCCACTCCACGATAACCCAATGTCTGAATCTATATTTAATAAACAGCAAATACACTTTAGCAAGAAAAGGGACGATCCATATGGCCTTTATGGATTTATCGTCCGCGTTTGACTGTGTAGATAGAGGCAGGCTATGGGAGGTGCTGTTAAAAATGGGGGTGGAACAAAACCTGGTCAACCTTGTTGACCTCCACTCGGACACAAGAGCAAACGTCCGCTACACCCATGACTTGAAGGTAACCAGAGATTTTAGAATAACCCGTGGTGTCAGACAAGGGTGCATCCTTGCCCCTTTTCTTTTTAATCTTTATATTAATGAGCTGGAGGAGCACTTATTAAAAACTGGTACAGATTTTCCTTACATTGGCAAGAAGGGCATACCTGTCCTATTATATGCGGACGATGCCGTTTTAATATCCAGAACGGCGCTCGGTCTCCAAATTTTGCTAGATTCTTTTAATGACTTCATGAACTCCCGTGGCCTGAGTATTAATAATTCGAAATCCTTTACAATGACGACAGGCGTATCCCCCCAAAAAATATATCCTCACTTTGTAAATGGAGATAAAATACCCACTACAAAGACCTTCTCGTACCTTGGTGTTCTTTTTGATCACAAATTAACTTGGGCACCAGCAATACAAAAGAAAAAGGGCGAGGTAGTGCGGGCCAACGCGGCAATACTGGACTTCACTAGGAAAATGGGCAATAGCCCGGTGGCTGCTGTCTTGAAGTTATATCAAGCCAAAAGCACCGCAATTGCACGTTACGGAAGTGAAATATGGGGATCAGAATCACTAGGTGCCCTTGAAGTTACTGAGAATAACTTCTTAAAACAGGTTCTAAGGTTACCTAGGGGGACGGCCAACTTCCCGGTACACGAGGAACTTGGCATCCCACATCTAAGTGATAAGCTGACCGTGAATCCTTTGTTATGCTGGCTGAATAGCTGGCTAAACACAGCCATACCTCTTACCAGAAACATTCTTCAAGAGGCACCACAGTGGGATGGCAGACTCAAGATCCCATGGTTAAAATATGTAAGAATGTGGCTTTTTGAATTAGGCCGACCAGATTTATTTTTATCCCCCGAAACAATAACCAAAACTGACGTAACCTTTGTCAGGAACACTTTTATGCTGTCCAGGTGCATGACACGGGAGGAAAATGAATACAAGAAAAGCAGTGTGAGACAGTATGCCTTAACCAAAACCTGTTTATATATGGAACCCTACCTGTCCTGGCCCATGTCCGGTTATGACCGTTTTTTACTAACAAGGTTCCGATTTAACATGTTCCATTTTTTATTAGCTGTACCAAGTGGAGCGCATAGAGGACAAGTGCTGCCAGCTTGCGGCTGCGACAATAAGTCTCCGCAAGATCTGGCACACTTTTTATTTTTCTGTCAGTTTTATACACTCCCCCGTAACCTGTTTTTAAAACCTTTACTTAAGCACCTGAATTTTGTACAATTCAGACCTGCACTGTGTCACCTTCAAATGCTAAATAGTGAATGTACTATGTTTATATGTAGTTTCCTAAAACTGGCAGTTAAACATAGAAAAAGCATGGAAGGGTAACTAACTCTGCTGCTGATTGTACCCCCACTTTTAACGTATTTTATCCTTTTCAACTATATTACTGTGTATATGCTTGTGAATGTCTTGTTGTAATACTACTCTCCCTATTTTTTTATTACTGTATGGATTAACTTTTATGAAATGTTCTTTTATGATTGTTATATGCAAACAATCGAATAAAGATATTCTATTCTATTATTACTTTTAGACCTTTTCAGTGACCATAATCCCTTATCATTAACCTTGGACGTTCCCATGCACCCTTGGTTAAAACAGAGGGGTCTCCTATGGAGTTTTCAATGGCTGACCAAAGGAGAAGGCCTAAATGGTCCCAGGTGGACCCCTAATCGCATAAAGACTCTCTTGTCGCAAATATTGGGCAAGAGATTGAAATTTTCCTGGACATAGAAGTAGGAGACTAGGAGGTTTTGGAAGCTGTTGATGGCAGGGCCTCGACCGTCCTCAAATTAATGTCCACAACCGCCTTTTGTGGACTGCGCTTGCAAAATCTTAAATGGTTTGACAGGGACTGTTTGATAATGTTGCGTCAGCTGAAGGCTGCTTTGATGAAGACACTAAGGGACAGGTTGTAAGCGGGCTTATAAATAGGCCTAATCTGCCTGCAAGTATAACCTGTGTGAGTTAGACTGCGAGGAGCTATGTCAAGCATGCAAAACTAGGAATAGCTCTCCATTTTGGGAAATGTTTAACAGACCCTGTTTTGCTTTTGCCTCTGGCCTAGTCATATGCCATCATAGCTCGGAACAGCAATGTGTCGATCAGTTTGAACGTGTCTATAACAAGGGGGACTGTGGGGATGACACAGATTTGACTGCAGAGAACATACCCAGCGCCACAGTGTTTTTCTCTCTAGATGAGGTCACGAAGGGCACAGTGGCCTTCTCGGGTAATAAGACTCCGGGGCCTGATGGTATTCTGCCAGACTTGTTCAAGGCTAATGTGGAGGTTTGAGCTCCACTCCCGACTCAGGTGCTAAATGCGGTAGCCCTGGAGGGGATGTTGCCCTCCTGTTCCACAGCCATGATTGTCCTGATTTTTAAGAAGGGTGAAAAGGACAGTTCTCAATGCTACGACACAATATCCCTAATAGAGGTGGTGGTAAAAGTCCTGGGATGGGTAATTCTAAATAGACTGTATGAATGGGCAGTAGAGAATAACATAATGAGCATCGTCTAATATGGTTTTAGGTCAGGGAGGTCCACTTCAGATCAGTGCCTGAACCTTCACCTAATTATAAACATGTATACGGCTGCCCGGTCTGAATTCTTTCATTTAGCATTTATGGACTTACCGTTCGCATTCAATAGGGTAAACTGGGCAAAACTCTGGGCTCTGCTTTGTGAGTTGAGGTTTAACAAAACAATTCTAGCCCTTTTTCCCAATCTCCATGCTAAAACATCTGCCTCTGTGTGTTGTTCCAGGGTGCTGCTTGAACTCATTCATTCCATACTAGCTGAGGTGTCCACCAAGGGTCTATTCTTGCTCTTTTTCTGTCTACTCTATATGTGAATGGACTATAGCCTGCCCTATTATTAATCTCGGCAGACAGATGTAGGGTGAGAGTTCGATCCCTTCAAGTCTTATTACATGCAGATGCCACAGTTATTATGGCACGCACCACTCAGGGGTTGGATTTACTTTTCCCCAAGTTTGTCTCATTTATGTGTAATCTAGATTTGTTGGTGAACCTTTCTAAGTCCTATGTGATGGGAGTAGGGGCCAAAATCTACAAGTAGCAAGGCTTTTAAGGTAGAACATTTTTTATTTGGGTAAAGTCACAGCGTTCCCTTACCTGGGTGTCCTATTTGATGCCATAAACTGCTCGAAGCCATTAATCGAGGCTTAAAGAGCTGAGTTTATTAATACCATGGGATTGGTTTCCAGCTTTGCACGTAGGCCAGGATCATAGGCACCCAGGGATCTTTTAAAAACGTATGAGGCTAAATGCATTTCCCAGCTGCAGTATGGTAGTGAGGTTAGGGGATTTGTATACCTGGACAAAGTCAAAGCTGCAGAAAATAAATTCCTATGTCAGATGGTACAGGTTCAACATTTCACCCCAGAATTCTTTGTGCAGGCATAGCTAGGTCTTGAACAATTGATGGACTTGACATCCTTAAGCCCCTTATTGTGCTGGATCAAGATGTGGAGCAGGGAAGATCTAAAGTTAAATCAGTTGATCCTTGCGGACTGCCTGGCTCTTGACCAGGCACATATAATACAGTGGATAGCTTATGTGAAGTCAGTTTTCGCCTCCCTGGGTAGGAATGACATTTTCGAGGATCCTCCTTCTCTGTACATGCATGAGCTGGGGTGTGTTAAAAGACTGTTCTTGGATCGAACCCGCATGGAGAGAGATCAGCATGAGCTGCAGAAATCATCAGTGGGGGGACACATGCTGTTGAAAACCGTGAAGGGGTCAGAGGCATATTTAGCCATGGTCCGCTCACAGCAAGATAGGTTTATATTGGCCAGGTTCAAGTTCAACCACATTCTTATTCTTTTGGCCTCCCCATGTGGCTGGGTGCAGCCTGAGACAAGGTTGCCCTGTGGCTACAACAATAAGTCTCCACAGAACACTCTCCATTTTGTAATGTTGTGTTCCTATTTTAGCTGGCCTAGGAGGCGGTTTTTAATTCCTTTGTTGACGTCCTTAAATTTTAACCAATAAAGGCCAGCTATGTTTTATCTTCAAATGCTTCCTAATGAATGTGTTACTTTTACTATTCTGTCATTCTTGCGAGCTGCTTTGACATCCTAGAGATTGAGACTTGATTAATTAATATACTGTTTCAGATGGATTAGTTATTCATGTTTTATTGATTACCATACTATATAAGTTGTTTAGATAATTTTTTAATGATGATGTTGTATGTATTCTTTTATGGTTGTTTTATCATCTGAATAAATATTTGATGATGATGATGAAATGCCAAGTCAAAGGGGCAGAAAAACAGTACCCACAGGCTTTGGGGTCCCAGGTTTGTGACATGTTAAAAGGGCTTCTTGGGTGGGTGGCACAATCAGTGCTGCAGGCCCACTAGTAGCATTTAATCTGCAGGTTCTGGGTTTATGGTAGACCACTTACAAGTAAACTAAATATGCCAGTTGGGTATACCCCAATGTTACCATGTTGAAAACGAGAACACGTGCACTTTAGCAGTCGTCTTCAGTGGGTAAGTGCTCAGAGTCCTTTGGCCAACAAAAGGAATCAGCAAAAGGAGGCGGTAAGCCAGCAAAATGTTTGGTGGGAGACCACCCTTAGACTGACAGGTCTAGCAGCAATCTTTGAACATTCTACAGACCAGCTACCTCTATTCTCACTCACTGACTGAATGCTGAACTTGGACCATGTATTGTGCTCTGGTGCCTTTTGGCTGGGTTTGAGCATAGAAGAAGAAATACATACATGCATACACACATGCATACGTACACACACACATACACACATTTGTAGTCTCTAACTCAAATTGGTACTTATTGCTCTGCCTCCCAAACTGGGCTGAGTCTTGTTCCCTTGAACTTCCCAGTGCTGATAAAACATATTAACTACCTGCTTCTATTGATGTTTCAGACATTTCTGCTGATATTGACAATTTTAAACCCTGAAAATTGGTACTACATTCTTTACAATAGTTATATATTTTTTTGAAGCTTGCAGGTGAATTTAAGATGTTTTTTGCATCAATTGTAGAATCTAAAGTTAAAAAGGTCTCCTACTTTAGCTCTAAATATTGACGTCTATAGTTTATTATGGATTCCTTCCGGGTATCACTTGGGAAAAGATGTGGTTTAGTAGGGAAGCTGCAGACTTCGGAATGTGGAGAAATGGAGAGCACAAGCGGAGTGCATGGTTCAATATTTGATTCATCCTCCTAAACACAGAGAAAGGAGGGGCCTCCCCATCATTTATTGTGAGCTAACACTAGTGTCTATGCGTGCTTCAACACTTGTAATCATTGTATGATATTACCTACCCTTCACATCTACTCACAAATGATGATTTTTAACCTACCCGGCTACATCCCTGGCAGCATCCACATTATCTCTGAAAATTAAAAAAAACAGCCCTTAACGCTCTTAACTCACCACATTGTATTTTGAACATTATATTTTGTTCCCTCAGTAGGAGAACTTATCATGCAAGCTTTTAATGGATTGGACAATGCAGTTCTATGATTTGTCTTGAGTAAAAACAAAATGCCAGTAGCAAGCAAAAGAATCTTACTTTCACAGGGGAGATAATATTCCATAGTTCTTTTCTGTCAACTTTATTAATATTATTTAAACACAAAACAGATAACAACTGCGGGTGTCAAACATCTTACTACATCGCAAGTATATCATACAGTGTTCTCCAAGGAACCGGTTCAGCATAGTTAGAAGTAGATTCTAGTAATTGAAACAAAGAAAATTGTAAACATTATTTGCAGGTTCATCATGTAGCATTTTGTGAATAATCCCACCAATGATCCATAATAGTCGTATTTTTTTTCTGGAAGCGTCTAGAACAATAAATCCTTATATCACTTTTAGCTACCAATAAGCTCTTCCCTACAAGTGTACTAACATGCAGTGGGCCACCCCATTCATCCAGAATGCCAAATAATATCATTTTCGGTTACAGTGCAATTCACCACCCCATCAAACATACTTATATTTGACTGCCAGTACATTGTTATTTTCCATCACTCTTTAGTCTAATGTAGGCAAGTGCCAAGCCACCTTACACTATTGACAAGTGGAATCTGGAGACTGCCCCATTTTCCAAGTGTACAGGGTGGTAATAAAACGTATGGAAATATTTTAATTAAATTATCTGAAGTTCATTGGATATTGCTTGAGTTCTCACCACCATTTTGGCTTCTATCCACTCATCATCTTCTACGTGGCCAATATCGTCGTCCCACTTCACCTTCAAAGCAAGCAAGCACAGGGTCAGAGGAACTGACCACTAAGCAGCAATATAGCCACAATATGCCTTTGCCACCCAGCTGCCCAACAACAGTTTGGCTACCAGAAGGTTACGCTCTGGGACTGCCTTCTGCTTATCTTGGTATCTATCAAGCACATGCCACATTTGTAGATAGCTGAAGTATAGTTCTGGCCCCCCATAAAAAAAATTGTTGTCCACAGATTTTCATTTAGAGTTGTGTCTTTGTTTAATTAGAGAAGTAATTTAACTTGGGTGGTCATTGCTAATCCGGGCCAAATTTTTCTGGACAACATTTTTTAAAATGGTGGATGTGTTGCAGTAATGCTGTAATATATCAGGAACCATGATACCTAAATACTTCATTTTAGTGTCAAAACATAGGTTTTGGGGGTCTTTTAGTCTTATAGAGACAGAAAAGACCTACTCAGATCATCCCTTCCACCATTTTCCAAAATGGCGGCTCAATAATAATGTGTTTTAGCCATCATATTGGTTATTTATTTTAATAATATTGGTCATTTATTTTAATATTGTTTTTGTTTAAGGTTTTCCGTTGATTCGAATCCGTGAACATAAAAGAAGCAGGTGGTAGCAGAGGATCTTTACCTCTTGACAGAGTGTTGCTATCTACAAAATCTGAGGACTCCTTCAACAAAGAAAAATGCGTCATATGCCAAACTAATCCGAAGGAAAATCGAACTTTAACTGCGGCTGGACAGAATAGAGTTCAAGATGCTACAGAAATACGGCAAGACGAAGTTCACAAAATATTGAAACTGATAGATGAAGAGGATCAAATATTTTAGCATTGTAACAAGTGCTGCAAGTCGTATACAATGGATAAAGAATCAGGAAAAAATGTGTCAAAAAATAGCAGAAACCAATGAATCACAAACGACGACCACCAAACTCACTGCCATCCACTTAGAAGATTGATTTCTATCCCTGGTTTACCTCCAACAACTGATCAGAAAGTAGAGGATCTTCAATGTATTATCTGTGTTCTAGCCAAAACAAGGGCAAAAGGGATTGACAAAAGAACAAAGTACAGAGTATGTGAGTCTCAAAGTGCAAACATGTTTTTATCTGCAGCTAGTTTCTTCCAAGATAAAGTTTTCAGTCCAGTAGCTGACCTAAACAGTGAGGTGAATGTATTTCCAGCAGATTTGTATTCCCATCCAAACTGCATGCATGCATAGATTCAAAAATATGACTGTACAATGAGCTCCCACCAGCAACATAACCGCCAGTCTTCAGTTCAGTTTGCACTCTTTGAAAGAGTGCTGATCTATGGGTTCACACTCAGTGAGATCAGAGAAATAATGGTCAACATTGATGAAACTGTATTGATCCATAATAATAAAATACAATTTTTCTGGTGAGAATGTACAATGACAGAATTCTTTGTTGGCAGTCTACCAAAAAGAATGAGTCTCTTATGGTGTTGTCAGCTGATTTGACTCCAGGGGCCGCATTATACATGTGGCGCATTTCCCTTTACTGCTCGGGGTGCACCTTTTAAAAGGTATGTCCAGAGCAATGAAGGAAAAAGCACCATATTATGATGAATGTGCTGCCTTCAGGGCAGCCGTGAACTCACGCTGCCCAGGGGGCAGCACATTCATGTGAAAATTGAGCGGCTGCTTTGAAGCAGCTCCATATTTTCATAGTGCAAGTGGCACCCGCCTGCACTTTTAAAGGGGATTAGAGATCCCCTTGCAGGTGGGTGCAGTCAGTGACTGCACTTGCCTGCAAGAGAATGTCTGTGGAATCCATAAGACCACCCTTTCCCCCACCTTTTAGGTGGTGCACCATCACTGCATCTCCTGAGAGCTTCTTTCCCTCTGCACCCACGTCTGTAATAAGGCACGGGTGCAGAGGCAAACAAATTTCATCATTTGCATGGGGCATGGCCCCTGAAGATGGCACTGGAGCTTTATGTGCACCAGTGCTACCAGTATTACAGAAGGGGCAGCACAAGCGTCTGTCGCTCCTTCTTCAATACCAAAGTGCTATGGGACGTGCAAAGAGGGCCAAACGCCCATTGCGCCTCTGGGCACTTTGTGTAATATGGCTCCTGAAGTTCTGAAGCTCTCGCTGCCAAAATAAGATCACAAGATGCAGTAAAATCAGCATGGACCATTTAAAGAAACAACCTGAAAGATTTCGATTTTGGACTTGATGACAAATGTTTGTGATGCCTAGAGAGCATCGCAAATCATGGAAGTCAACAAGAATGCCTGATGTTGTCTTAACATTTTTTACATCATTGTTTAATATCAGCAAAGCACAACTGTTACAAACTGAAGATCTTAGACATGATTCACAAAAGTAATCTGAGACAAAAGTCTAACTTTACGATTTTTGGTATTCACAGAAATCACTTACTACTCCTATCTTTATGTCTGCAGTCAGGCTGGAATTTCCACTCCCAGGGTGAAATTTCCGCACCCAGGCTGGAAATCCCGCACTCGGGATGGAATTTCCACACCTGGGGCAGAATCTCCGCTTCCAGGCCAGATGATCATTTTCTTCAATGCTAAACACCTGCCCAAGTGCTTTACCTCCACCCACCTGCATCAGAGAAAGCAATTAACACCAACTGCAAGACCAACACCACCAACCACATAAAAGCAGCACATTCAAGGAACAGGTTTGGCTACAGGGAGTTCCTGTTTTCCTTCTCTTTGCATCACTACTGGAAAATGTACCAACTGAGGAGGAAGAAAAACTTCACAGATGAGGAGACCACCATGATTGTGGAGTTTATTGTGAGGCACCACAAACGGGTACATGGTCTCCCCCTTACTGCACCAGTGGCACACAGACGGCAGCTCTATGGCAGCATTTAGCCACTGCTGTCACAGCAGTAGGGGATGATGTCGGCACAGTCTGTGACATCAAGAAGAAGTGCCAGGATGAAAAGAGGCAGGTGAAGGAGAAGTACACCAGGATTGAGTCAGACAGAATTCTCCTTGGCCCACAATCCAGATCCCGCATCCGTCTCACTACACTTGAAGAGGATGTCCTCACTACAATCCACCCCACATGCTCCATGGGCTGCCTGTGAGTCATTTCCGCAACGTGGTACCAGGTAAATGTGATGGCAAGAACAAATATATAAAATGACTGTCTGTGTTGCACCTCCATTGGGATTAAGGAAGTTGTCCAAAGTTTATATAAAAATACAGTCGGTCAGACGCTCATGTGTTTCCCTCTGTATTTTGCACCACAAGCCCAGGAATTCTTTGTATTAGAAATGGCAAATTCCATTCCCACTATTGAAAATATGGGCCCAGCACTGCTTCAGTATCTACCTAACACTGTTAAATAGCAATTAACAAAGTGCCCCTTCCACTTATCCCAATGCGGGCGGGTCAGTCAAGAACATCAGGGGGTGGGGCAGTTCAGAGGAAAATCAACAGAATTGGGAAAATAAAATAAAAATATCCCAAAAATAACTCACCTTGTGCTTGCTGCATCACCGAGCACAAGGTGAGAGAATCCGTATTTTAAGACATTTATTGCCCCATTCCGTTGTCTATTTCCCACCCTGCTCTGCCATTACACCCCCAACGCTCCACTGCGCCTACCTGCACCGGCCGCGGCAGTACTTCACAATACCATTAGCATGCAGAAGATATGAGGAAATGTCTGACAAGTTACACATGCACATTTTCGATTTGGTGACTTTTCTCTCTTCTCACCTATTGACACATTCAGCCAGAGTACAGCCAACCACAGTAGCAGAGGTCCCTGCATCTGGGAAGAAACTACATCATCCAGAGCAAGGCATACCACCCTCATTAACTGGTAAGTCAAACTGGTCAGGAGAGGGTCAAAATTCATACATTGTCAAGAAACAACAGAGGAACATATAGTTCATGAATCTCAATGGAAACCGGAGATGAAAATCTAACTTTACAACTATTCGAAATCTTAAAGGACATTTACGTTTAGCAAATGACATTTGTGAATAGTGAAAGACAGAAAATAAGATATCTAGGCTCATCATACCATTGTGATTTGGAAACATTACATGTATTCCATCAACAGTTTCAGAACTGTATTGTATTGTATTGTATTGTATTTATTTCTTATACCGCGCAACTGCCACCCTACGGGTATCCTGGCACCTGATAAGGATGTAGTTCGATGAAGCAACAATACAGGGGTAATTATGTCAGATGAAAAAGACAACCGAACACTATTTGATGGAGCCTGGGAATTAAACTTTGGCGAAGAGACATGTTTTTAGACTCTTTCTGAATCCTAGCAAGGTGTCGATTTGCCTAATATTCTGGGGTAGCTCATTCCACAGCCTTGATGACGAAGTACAGAAGGCTCTACCTCCCATCCTTGACCTCCTAATCCTGGTGGTTGCTACCAGCCCCAGGCTGGAGGAGCGCAGGGACCTGGTAGGTTTATACCAAGTGAGCCTTTCCTGCAGTGGGATGGGTCCCATACTGTGTAATGCTCTATAGACGATACATAGAGACTTGAATGCCACTCTGCTACCAATTGGCAGCCAGTGTAAGTCTCTGAGCGCCAGCGTGGTAGAGGAGCTACGGGGTCTGTTAAGAGCCAACTTGGCCGCTATAGACTGGACTCTCTGGAGCCCCTGTAAGATGTAAAGAGGGGCTCCCAGGTATAAGGAATTACAATAGTCCAGTCTAGCCAGGATCACACTTCTGACCACTAGCGGTCTAGTCTCATCTGGCAGGAGGGGCAGGATCTGTCTGAGCGCTTTCAACAAACTGTAGCAGACACTGATGGTTTTATTGGTCTGCGAGGTCATTTGGAGATCTGCATCAAACATTACTCCTAAATTGTGCACGGTCTTAACTGGGATGCAGGGCTCAGCTCCCGGCGCAAACCTGATCTCACAGGACGGTTGCTGGCTCAGTTTGACTGACGGGCAGTAAACTACTTCCATCTTCCCCTCATTGAATTGGAGGGAATTTATTTTCAGCCATCTAGAGACCTTACTCATGCAATTCTGGAAGGTCTCCATGTTTACTGCCTGCTTTCCTTCTAAGGAGAACACCAATTGGGTATCGTCAGCATAGTTTATTAAATAGATCCCATATGAATTTATAATAGGGATCAAGGGCTGCAGATATAAATTAAAACGAATCGGGCTAATCGAAGAACCTTGCGGTACTCCATGACAGACCAAAGACTTTGGAGAAGTAAAGGGGGCCAGGGTCACGGCCTGCTGTCTACCCATCAGGTAGGATTGTAGCCACTTTAGAGCTTTGCCTTTCACGCCCAGTTTCTCCAGCCTGCTTAACAGAACTGCATGGCTAACCGTGTCGAATGCAGCCGACATATCCAACAGCACAAGTACTGAGGAGTTGCCACTGTCGGCTCGCATTCAAAGAGTGTCCAACATGGTTGCCAATGCAGTTTCTGTTCTGTGTCCTGGGCGGAAGCCAAATTGGTCCTTGTCCAATAGGCAGTTGTCTTCCAGGTAGCTTGACAAGGACCTACCGACTCGTTTTTCCACGATCTTTATCGGGTAGGGCAGGAGAGATATGGGTCTAAAGTGTGCCGGGATGGTGGGATCTAGTGAAGGCTTTTTTAGCAGGGGAGTAACCACCGCCTGATTCCATGTCTCTGGTACTACGCCTTCCTCAAGGGACTGACAACAGATCTGATGCATCCAGGGGAACAGCTCTGGCCCGTATTCCTTCCAGATCTTATGTGGAAGGGGGTCTAAAGGGGACCCTGATGACACACTATGTGCCAGGCTAAGGAAGAGCTCCTCTGTCAAAGGGGTAAAACTTTCCAATGATGATAAAACTATTGGTGGTTCCTCCTCCGCTAGCAGATCTGCCAGGTCATTACTACTAGCTCTATCCTCCTCCAACCCCCCCACAATTTTTGCAATTGTTTCCTCAAAATAAATGGCAATCTCATTACACAGTTCTTGGGTTGCGACCACCTTATTGCTCATGCAGGTGGGGTGTGAGAGGTCCCTTATGACATTAAAAAGAGTTTTGGTACTGTTGGATGATTGGAGGATAGTGGTGGCATAGAAGAGTGCCTTAGTTTTAGCAATGACCCCTTTGTATTTTGCCTGCTCCACTTTCAGCAGTTGTTTGTCTGATTCCAAATAGCGTCTTCGCCATTTTCTTTCCGTCTGACGGCATTGGTTACGCAGGGATTTCAGCTCCTCATTGAACCAGGGGGCTGATGGTTTTATTTTGTTCTTTACATTTTTCAAAGGGGCAAGTCTATCCAGGTTATTTGTGATAAAATTACAGTATTCCCGATAGTTTAGATCTATTGGCCCCTCTGGGTCGTGGGATATCTCACTTGTAAATATAGGCTTTGATTTGTCCGTTAGTAGTTTAGCCCAGTTTCTCCCCTTCCTGTAAGTTACGGGGCCCTTAATTCCGTTCCCTTCAGTGGGTGCGGAGATCTGGTAGTGAATCAGGGAATGATCAGTCCAGTACTGAGGTAAGATATCAATCATCTTAGTCTCAGTCTGGTTAGCAAAGATCAGGCCTGGAATATTACCACCTAAATGAGTGGGCTTATGTACCAGCTGATCAAGGCCCCAATTACCACAGATATCATGTCGCTCCTTCAGATGATTCCCCAGGGACCCGTTGTCCCAAAGATTAAAATCTCCCAGAATCATCAGTCTAGAATGGGTCAAAGCAAGAGCAGCGATGGTATCGAACAGCGCCTGATATTGTGTATCCGCGCCGGGCGGCCTATAGCAGATTATACCAGTCAAAATTCTTCCTTTGGCTTCTTGCAGAGAGAACCCCAGTATTTCTATCCCCACTATTCCATCAATCTGTAGGGGGGAAAAATCCCATTTATTCTTATAAATCACCCCGAGTCCCCCACCTCTTCCTTGCGGCCTAGGCTTATGGAACAGATCATACCCTTCCGGGCATGCAAAACCCAGCTCTACCGAGGTGTCTGCACAGGTCCACGTTTCCGTGATAAAAAGGGCATCTAGATCCATATCATTTAACAAACTTGACACCTCCTGGTGATGTTTAACCAGGGATCTGCTGTTAATCATCCCGCAATATAGAGTTATGATATTTGATGGTTGAGCTATTAGAGGTATCCCCCCTGTCCTCTTTCCTATATTCAATAACTCTTCCTTAGAGTACTTTAGTACAGCAGCATTCATGGCCCTTGGCCCGGCCGGTGCCCGGACGGGCACAGACGGGCTTTCCTCTGGCGCTCCTCCGGCGCTCCGCTGCGCGCCTGCATATTGGTCCCCTAAATAGTGTGTGGCGAGGAGAGCACGGCAACACTAGAGCGCTACCCCCCGAGACGTCCAGGGGGCATCTTAGAGCACCCACACCTAAGATGGCGGTCGGGAGTAGGCGGCTGGGGATTCACCAAAGTGGTGAGTGATGCTGTTTTTAGCAAAATTAAGGTGCAGGTAGTGCGGAAGTGTGGGGAGCAAGGGCAGTGAGTATTAAACAATATAACAACACAACAAGTCAATTTTTAACACGAGTCAATTTTTAAAAGTTTTGCAAAGTATTACGACGATTTGAAAATAGGCAACGTCCAGATACAATTTCTCCCTGCAGCAGCAAGACAATCCTAATCAGTACTCGGCGTGAGCCCGACTAGTCCCCTAAATAGAGTTTGCCGAGGAGAGCACGGCAACACTAGAGCGCTACCCCCCCGAGACGTCCAGGGAGCGTCTCAGAGCACCCACACCTAAGATGGCGGTCGGGACTAGGCGGCTGGGGATTCACCAAAGTGGTGAGTGATGCTGTTTTTAGCAAAATTAAGGTGCAGGTAGTGCGGACGTGTGGGGAGCAAGGGCAGTGAGTATTAAACAATATAACAACACAACGAGTCAATTTTTAACACAAGTCAATTTTTTAAAGTTTTGCAAATTATTACGACGATTTAGAAATAGGCAACATCCAGATACAATTTCTCCCTGCAGCAGTAAGACAATCCTAATCAGTAAAACTGTGAACTCAATCCTGGAATAGATTGCCCCAACAAGTCAAAAAGGAGTCCCCACTATATTGTAATTGTTTTTGTAGACAAAATCTAGTAATCCAAAGTTAACAAATATATATCAATGATGAACAAGAAGTGAGATTCAATTATCAGGAGGATTGAGAATGCATCCAGTGTCCAACTTATATTGTTTTTTCAACTCATGAAATTGTCCAGTCAACACAGCTGGTTATAGCTGTCAACATTGGATGGCATGTTTTTGGCCATAAACAAAACACGATAGTGGACCTCACTTTAGGAGTTGTTGTGGTGTCAATTTGATAGACATTGTTTTTAGGCAGTGGGGCCATTATAAGTTGAATGTGGGATCACTCATGATATTTAGTGCTACACACTTCTGCAACGGTAGTGCCCACACTGCTTGTGCTTATCCTTTGTGCCCGAAATTGAGTGCATCACATGTGGCAACTGAAATTTAAAGTTACAAGCACACATCATTGTAGGTCCAATTATGTTATCACAGATTCCAGTACCCCTTTTGACTTCTGCTACCAGGTTGGCTGTGACATCTGGTCAGGGACCACACACTGGGCATGTGCAGGGCCCTAGTAAGTAAACCCAAGAATAATGTACCTGAATGCTCATCAAATGTGCCTTTAATCTTCGCTGTATGTTGTATGTGTTCTACATCACTGTTGTCCTGCATCACAATATACCTACATATGGCATTTAACCACATACCAGATGACACCATGGTAGCTAGTGAAAGGATGACACAAAATGTATGCCAAGTGAGTGCAGAATAGACATTAAATAGTATATAGTGTGATATGAAGTGCATTAGACACAATTGGATTGTAATTCCATGATATGAAAACTCTCTTGCAAAATATCAATGGACATATCCTATTGAAAAGGCTCGATAGAGGCAAGATGGCGGTCGCTTGAGACCGCGGTGCGCACTGACCAGTGCTCAGGACAAAATATGTGGAACCAAGCAGATTTATGAGCGGAACCTGGAAAAAAACGAGTAACCCAATGGAGGTGGAGGTGCCTGAGAACGAGATTTCCGAGAAATACAAACTTTCAAAAAGAAATCAAGTGGCAGCGTTTGGTGCGCTAATCGGCCTCTCCATGATTCGATACCTTTGCTATATCGGTCGCAAACACAGAAACTGCTGTCAGACTTACCTGGCTAGTGCTCGGACTCAGGAGCAGAGTAGTGCTCCGCACGTCAGTGAGGAAGGCATGGCTCCAAAGAATGCGGCGGCGGCGGCAGCCGCAAAGGCAAGAGCGGCGAGGGTGGCCAGTCAGGATGCAGCGGACCCGGCCGGGAGGGGTCCCGAGCTTCCCCCATGTGCAGTAGCAGGAGCAGGGGCCGGAGCAGCCGAGAAGACCCCAGGCAAGGTTCCCAGCCAGGGAGGTGCTATACGGAAGGGTGGCCAGAGCGCACCCTCCGTTGTGGAGCTGCTTTGCAAGACTCCTCCGAAGCTCCTTCTGGGTCAAAGCGGGAGGAGCCAGCCGGCAATCCAACTCACGCCAGTATCGGCTTCCGCGGGGGGCAACATACAGGCGAACAGTGAGGAGGCAGGCTGAATACGAGTGTGGTGGCTCAAGAGAATACGGTGAGCACTATACAGATTGCACAGACAGGTGGGGCTAATCCAGGCAAAAACGCTGCAGGGGAGGTGGAAACACAAATTCAAAAGAATGATAAGTCTGGTAAAAATAACTCCACACCCAGTGAAATCCTCGAGGGCAATACCCTTACAGGCAGCCAGTTGCAAATGGATACCTGCACTCCCGGAACCCAAGTAGACAACATAACCCAGATGGAAATTTCTCAAACAGGGCAAACAGGGCAAACTGGGGTAACAGGGATAGATGGCTCACTGGCTACTCAAATTGGAACTGAAAGTATCGATGAGGATGACCCTGATAGGGATAAGGACAAGGATAAGGATCCCAGTGACTTTTATTCTTTTTCGGATGAATTAGGGTGGTCTAATGATACAGGGTCCCCCTTGAGCGACTCCAGTGATGATGAAACAAGTGCCAAAGAGAATAGAACAGCTCAGAAAACGGTCTTAACACACAGAAAAAGCCATCTAGATTCAGCTGAGTTAGCCTGGGATTATACACCTACAAGCAGTCTCCTAGCATCAGCTGCCCCAACACGTACTTTGGACTCAGCCCTAGGCCTAGCACAGCATCCGGATCCAACTATGTCTCAAAATTCGGTGGCAGCTACTATTGAAACCGTACTTTTAGCTATAGCGGCACACAGGGAAGAGACGTCCCATGACGGCGCAAGGCCCAAGCAGAGCTTCGTAAAGTCCAGGGCGTGGTGTGGTGCGCAAACTTTCGAGAAAAATGGGATCCTTCAGTGACCGAATGACTGAGATTGAGTCTAGAGTGGTTTCAAATGAGTCGGAGACAGCCACGAATCGGGAACAGATTGATGCACACGAAACAGAACTCTCGGATGTGAGGTGGAAGCTCGAGGACATGGAAAATCGGCTACGCCGAAATAACTTATGGGTTTTGGGAGTCTCTGAAGGATTGGAAGGGAGGGATGCCCGCTCCTTTGTGATCCAGCTGTTCCGTGATTCTCTCCCTGAACTGTCCACCTGGAACTGGGAATTAGAGGTGCAGCGAGCACACCGAGTACACCTTACTTTAAAACATACACCGAAACCCGGGGCATATCCGAGGGCTCTCTTAGTGTACTTCGGCAATTTTCTGTTAAGGCAGGCAATCTGGGAAAAAGCGAGGCCAGAGGCTAAAAGAACCAGAGGATAAATAACATACTTCGTACGCCCTGACTTTTGCCACACAACGGTTGAGAGGAGGTGGCGCTTACCCCAACTTATCAAACCATTTCAAGATAAGAAACTTCAGGCGTACTTGAATAACCCAGCCCAGTTAAAAGTCATCAACGGAGAGCAAACAACATTTTTTACCTCTGAAATTAAGGCAAAAGAATATTTGGACAGCCTTAAATGATTAATTCTGTCTTCCCTTAACGTAAAAGATGCTACTTAGCAACATAGAAAAGTATCACTCCGCTCTTCTGGTTAAGATTCTTTCTCTGTGGTATAGCAAAAAAAAAAAAAAAAAGGAAATAAAATAGATATGTACAGAAATTTACAGCATGATGTTCTAAGGGGTTATAAGGTTTTAAAATGTACATTTTCCACTGGGTGGTATGGAAAAAAAGAAAAACCTAGTTAACTTAAAAGCACTGGTCTGGTAATGCACTTTCATCATTACAGACTCTTATGGAGTCAATATGTCTCATCTGTGGGAGAGAGGGGGGAAGGGAGGGGGGCTAAGGGTTGAGTGGGTATGGGGGAGAAAGTATGGAAAAAAGGCAACCATAATTGTAGGAATAGAGACTGTAAGTCCAGTTTGAAGTTTTTTCACATAGTAGAATTAGCATGTAAAGCAAACATAACACAATATGGATAAGCTGAAAATATGTTCCTGGAATGTGGCGGGGCTTAACGATAGGGAAAAAAGGGATCGGATGTGTGGGATATTTAGCCAAAATACATTTGATATAATTTGTCTCCAAGAGACCCATATTCCCTGGGCAGAAAGAGATGTATTTAGGGTGCTGGGATTTAATCTATTAGTGTGTACAAACCATACTATGAGAACGAGAGGCGTTGCTAAACTAGCAAAACCCTTTTTGGGGCAGGCCGTACACAAGGCAGTCGATCCTATGGGAAGGTGGGTCATCGTGGAGCTTAAAATTGGTATCACACGTTGCTCAATCTATGCTTCTAACCAGGACGATCCCTCTATTCTCTTACCGAACTTGAAATGGAGCTGGCTACTTGGCCTCAGACACTGATATTCTGTGGGGATTTTAACATCTCTCTGACGCAAAATGGGGTAGTACATAATCAACAACAATACATATATACCGGTCGTAAACCTAAGGTATATAGAGCCATCTCACATCTTAAAGAAAGTTTAGGTTTGGTGGACCTATGGGATCTGAAAAAACACCCTGACCCGGGATATACGTACATCTCGCACCCACACAGTAAATATGTTTGTATCGATCACATCTGGGCAACAAGAAATTGCTCTGACAAGGTACAAGTTAGTAAACTCCCAAAGATCATCTCTGACCATAATCCGTTAGTACTCACACTGGATATCGCTAACTTAAGTAGACCCCGATCAGTGTGGACCCTTGACAGAAAACTGCTTGTCAATAAAGATTACATAGATTATATTAAGACATGGACTCAGGGGTTCTTTGATTGTAATCGGTATAGCGCATCTAGGGGCACAGTTTGGGATTGCTTTAAAGCGGCAATCCGTGGGGAGACAATAAGCTTTGTAGCCAAACAGAGGAAGGAGGTGGCTAGGGTTAATAGGTTACAGCTCCAAGAGTTAGCTAAAATAGAGGAGAAACATACTACTCTAATAATGCAGGTGGGAGATGGAGGACCAACTTTAAGAGAAATGCTTATTCTCAAAACTGAGATAAATAGCAGGTTTTCCCAGAGGGCGGCTGAGACTTATCAATCGAACCGTAATAAGATCTATGAAGACAGGGAGAAAGTTGGTAAGCAGCTAGCACTCCGAACTCACCAAAAACAATCCCTTAATTTAATATCTAGTATTGAATTGGACGGCCAGGAATATACAACGCCTGAGGCTATACTAGAAATCTTTAGAAAATATTATCAAAAATTATACCAAAATGAAGACATTTTTTACTCTGAAACAATTAAAGAAGCCCTTACTAGTTGGGTGACTAAGCCGGAAGTTAATTTAGATATAGACGTGATTACTAGGGAAGACCTTGAAAGGGATATAACTCACATGGAAGTACAAATGGCCCTAGCAGAATTAGCTTCAGGTAAAGCTGCAGGCCCCGATAAATTGCCGCTCGAGCTGTATACAATTTTGGGTAATATTATAACACCTCTTCATCTAGATTTATTTGTGGGGATCCAAGTGAGTGGTATCCCTCCGAATTCATGGAGGGAAACAAATATAGTGATATTCCCAAAAAAATATAAGCCCCCAAGCCTACCCTCATCATATCGCCCAATATCACTGATAAATTCTGATTCAAAATTGTATTCTAAGATTCTGGCTAATCGGCTCGGGAGGGTCATCGAGCATCTGGTTTGCCCGTGGCAACATGGCTTCATCCCGGGCAAGGGCACTACGGACCATACCCATCGGGTTATTGCACTATTTGATGCCATGAGCGCTGTGGTGGGCCAGATGTCGATGGTCCTCCTGGACGCCGAGAAGGCCTTTGACCGGGTTTCCTGGGAATTCTTGTGGGCAGTCCTAGAACAAAATAATATGGGACCCTGTCTTATGAAATCTATTAGGGCAATGTACCACTTTCCTAAGGCCAGGGTTTTGGTGATGGGCCAGGAGTCCCGGCTATTTGATATACTTAGAGGCACAAGGCAGGGATGTCCCTGCTCCCCGATCCTTTTTGCCCTATATATAAACCCTTTGATTCTGAAACTACTTGACAGTGCGGCAATTAAACCAATTAAGGTGGGCCCCTTCGACACCAAGATACTAGCATACGCCGATGACGTGGCGGTCGTAACACTTAATCCCACAGGGGCAATATTTGAAATTGAACAAATTACCCAAGCTTTTGGTCAGTTCTCCGGGTACTCCCTTAATAGGGGTAAAACAATGATTCTCTGTACCGAGAATACTCTTTTTGAAGACCCCAAAAAGGTAGAGAGCGCAGTGTATTTAGGAGTGCGTATATCCCCTAAAATAGATAAGATCATGGAGTTAAATTATGACCTTCTCCTCCAAAATATAAAGAAAGATCTAAAAAGGATTGATAGCTTACATCTTTCAATTATTGGGAGAGGTAATTTTCTCAAAATGAACATTCTTCCAAGGGTGCTATATTTATTCTGTGCTATCCCCTTAATTTTTGAAGATAAGATCATTAGGGCACTCGAGTCACAAATGAGTACATTTATGGAGCTACGGGAAGGTAAGGAGATCTATGCGCTATCTTTCTCTTCCCTCCATAAGAGGTGGCTTAGCAATCCCTAATATAGGATTTTATCTGTGGGCCACCCTGCTGCAGCAAATGAAGTGCCTGGAGAATCTGGAGGAAAACTACGAGGCATCTTAATAGTACCAAATTTAATAAGTATACATCGCTATGACACTCTTCTTTGGTACCAGAACAAGCTAACGATGATATCTCCAGAAGATGGGAACACTTGGAGGTGTTAACTATAGGAGATTTCCTACAGCCTGGCTATGTCAACAGATTCCAATATTTGCAAAGTAATTTTTTAGTTCCTAGTACAGACACCTTTAAATTTATCCAAATTAATACGATTCTTAATATGAAAATTCCCGATATTTCTTTAACTAATATCCCCCTATTTGATTGCATGGGAAAATCTACAACTAGGATCGGTACCATTTATGACATCTTAATTGGGAACCAGCGGGATGATATGGAGTCTACAGAAGCGGGCTGGTCAAGTAAATTGAATAATCCCAACGCTGATATCGATATGTCATTACAACTCTTAACTAAGCTCTTTGTCACCTCCAATCTGAAAGCCCAGTTATACAAAACGATATACAATCTTTATTACACACCTGCCAAATTACATTCCTGGGGGAAAAGACCTAACCCAGACTGCCCAAGATGTGGAAAAAGTCCTGCACATTTAATTCACATGCTATATGAATGCGTTAAATGAACACCTCTTAGACGTATGATAGCAGGTTTCTGGCAAGAAGTGTTCGGGCACACAGTAGCTGAATCTCCCACTTTGTATATTCTGGGATATGACAATATGCTTATGCATACTAAGGAAGAGGAAACATGTCTTTTCTTGGGGGCCCCGGTATATAGGATAATTCTCACAGCCCGCTGGAAGGACTTAGATCCCCCTAATTTTCAGATTTGGTTGGCCCGGTTGTTAGGCATGTATAATCAAGAGAAGGCAATTTCTGCTTGAAAAGGGAATAAGGCCAGAGTTCAAGGAATTAAAATTTGGGAGCCTATTGAAATTTGGAATAACAGTAATAGAGCTTTATACTGAATCGTGTAGGCTGGGGTATAGCGAATCAAAAACTATTGCTATAATTGTTTAAAAATTTGTTTCTTCTAAAAAAAATCCCGTAAGAGTATTAGTACTGTTTTTTGTTTTCTTTGAGAAATTTGTACCAGACTGATCATGTGATTTTATTTCTGATATCCCCTCTCCAACATAAATTGCCTATCCATATAAGATTCTCCTTTATCTGTAAAGTTAAATGAAATTTTCTCATCTATGTGATAATTATTCTTTTATATAATATGTCTGTCTCTATTGTACACTCCTTTATGTGTTGCCAAATAAAGATATATAAAAAAAAGGACATGTCCTATTGATATTGGTGTGGATGAGGGTCACACTGATGCCAGGTGTGTACTTATGTGATGGATGTATGGGCTGCTAAGGTGAATCTTGAGGAAGTGAAATTTGCAAATCTCTTGGCTGAAAAGCACAACACAATTCCAGTGTAGGCAGCAACCATCAAAGCTTCTCAACTTACCCAGAATGTGGGATCCTAGTCCAATTTTGCATTCTGCTTGTGAAGAAATGAAATCTTCATTCTCAGGGAATACTTACTAATAAAGAAAGAACTTGGCACAGAAACTGCAATATGAAAAGACATCTTTATTAAACTTAATAAGTGAGGCCACGTCACACAGAAGCCGTAGCAACTGAATGAGGTAGTCTGAAGAGTACAGAGAACAGAGGCCTTTTGTATGCTCTCAGGGTTACAAACTTCAGCATACAAGTAAGGGGCAGTCCTAGCTTTTGCAAGCATGCAAAATACCTAACATTCCTTCTTACACAAGCCGGACAAACCCATAATAAAAGGACCACAACCCATATCATAAACAGACCATAAAAGAAGGAACAGAAACAGATAAGAAGCAGGCTAAGGGGTGTGTGTGTGCATACCAAACTCTACAATGTCCTGTGCTTTGATCCTCAATCTTGATCAGCTAAAGGGCTGGAACTGGTTTAACAAGGTCAGCTTCAGGCAACAGGGTCAGTTCACTCAGGTCAAACAGGAGCCAGCACGAACTCGAGCTAAGGTGTACATGTCCTTGAAAGACTTGTTCAGCCACAGTCATAGGCCTATGAGAGGGCAACCACAAAATGGCTACCATGCACAAAATGGAACCCAAGGGTTCAGAATTCACAGAACCTCAGACCCTCCTTTTGCCCTTACATAAGCAATCACTCAGTCTGTGTCTGAATCGATATCAATATTATCCGTTATTCCCTTCACTAAGGCACTATTACTCAAGTTATCTTTCATGGAACACAAGGGATAGACTTCGTAGGCATAAATAAACATCGTCTGATATGCCCATACAGACCCGTTGTAACTAAATGGCAGAACCAAATAGGGAATACCTCTATCTGTAGTATGTGGCATAAGACCACACACCCAACAATTAGTGGTGTTCACTACTAACTGGTGTTGATGCAGAAGCTGTACAAAGGAATTATTAATAAACTCTGACCTCCTAACCAGTTCATGTTCAGGTAAAGTATGGAAAGAATGCAAAGAAGTAGTAGTAGGAAGAGACATAGGTTGGGAGGTGGGTACAGATGTCAATTGGGTAGCAAAAACAATGTAACCCACAAAAGACAACGTCATGCTTAAAAATACTAGAAAACACGTTATTAAGAGCATATAGACAACAGGAGAAAGTAATGACCACTATTGCAAACAAAATTATAATTTTTCACAACCCTAAGCAGAAAGCAAATCCTAAAATTATCTAGTAACATTTTTATGGCTCCTATGCACTTCAGTAACTTATTATATGTTCAGGTGAAACAGTGGTGATCCTCATCAATGCTCTGAGGTGAAAAGGGGATACTCTTCCACAAAGAATGGATTTTATTCTGCTTTTACTAAACAGAATACTACTTTAAAACAATGCCAGTAAAACAATAATGATCAGTCTCCTCAAACCCATTTTATGCAATCACACGGAAACCACTTGTGAAATCAACTAAGCTCAGAGTCCGTTCACAAGCCTCTCTGGCAGGCTTCTATTGTCCATCATATCTGCTCCAGTTGTTGCATGGGCCTCTTGATTCAGGCCTCCCATGAAAAATAGTGTTTTTCAGTATCCGTTGGAGTGCCCTCCTGGCAAACACTCACAGCTCATTTGAAAGTCTCAATGTCTCAAGGCAGTGCACCAATATCTCTCCTCTGCGGCAGGCACTACAGATAGTGTGCTCTTCATTGATCAAGGGCACAGATCATCTTATGCAGATCCGGGTCTACATTCTCAGGCTCCAACACTCATTACTCAGTGTCAGAGAACGCTCAGGCTGCTCTTTCATGGGCACCAGAATGTAGTGCCTTTTTCCAATCTTGGATCCTCCGGTGCACTGCACTTCCGTTGGAGCAAAGGAAAAGGAGTTGTGTGGCCAAAACTCAGGCCAAGGGGCTCAAGGGACTGCACACTGTCAGAGGTTGCCAGCACATGACAGGTGGGTGGAAAACTGAAGCCTCAAACAAAAAGAATCCTTCTCTTTCGCTCTTTGCACTGAAATTATTGTTCTGTGATGTCCAATGCCGTCTGATGGAGCAAGTGCGATGCTTTAAACAGTTCATTGTATAACAAGGGGACTGCAAGCAGGTGGCCTGCAATCTTCAAAGGAGTGGCCATATGCTTTGGGACAATTCTGGTCTAGAATACACTGTCATTTCTCAAAGGCAATACAAAGACAAAGGCAGTAGGCAAAACAGTGCCTCTAGGCTCTTCAATTGGGTTTCCGTGTGAGAGCATATCCTCTACCATCTAAGGGTAGATAGCGACATGATTAAGTCTAGGTATTCCTAAATTCCTTATCTAGAACATCTCAAAAGAAAAATTGCATAATATAGATTATCAGGGACATGTAGATACCTCCCTTTTAATAACTGTGCACCAAGTGCACTACACAATACACAGGCTAATAATCAAAATGTGGAAACTTGTCTTATAATAGAATTAAGTCAGTTAACCAGTCCATCACTACCATGACGGTTAGACTGGAAAACATCGAGTTAGGCCTAAAGAAAATTCTTTAAAAAACAGTCTAGTCATACAAAAGGGAATTATACATAATATAGGGGTTCCTAGTACATTACAGCAATCTGGAAGTGTGAACCTAAACAATACACCTACAATAATAAAAGGGCTGACTGGTGAAAGGAATATGGAAAAGGGAAATGGGACTAGGTCACAGCTAAAATCCACAAACGCTAGGCACTATGCGACATTGGTCAGGGGAGAAGTGACAAAAGAAAAATCTATAGGAAGAACAAGAAATTACTTGGGTGATAGTCAAGCATGTGACACAATACCAAGAGTATGGATGATACACAAAAAGTCAAAATAGTTCACAAATTTAACTCTACTGCTGGCCGCTACACCATATACGGTAACCTCAGCTAATGTTCCAGTTCCTTCTTCAGGGACAAAAAATGAAACCTTGTTTCCTTTATGGTACAAAGCCATACACTACTTAGGAAGCAGAACAAAACTGACTAATGTAATATAGAAATTAGGTCACCATGTACAAGAGTCACAGATCTATAATTTTATCCTTACGTCCAATCAGGATACATAAATGTAGGGCTGCCTGTTCCTTAAGGGGAGGGGCAGTACGTGACTAACAGCATGTGACACACTTTGATTCTGTATATCTCTTTTTTTATTTTCCTTCAAATACCATTAAAGCCAAATTTGACATACACTGATGAAGTGTTGTCTGTCTTTCTGTGAAATTTAGTGTCAAAGCAAATCTACCCAACTGTTCGCAGGATACACATCGTCATGTATATCCCTTCACAACACAGGTAAACTTGTAATAGTTTTAAAAACAACAACATAAAACAAAAAACATGCACAAAAAAAACCGCACAAGACGGACATGTCAAGCCATCAGATATACTTGCTGTATATCAAGCACAAAAAAAATAGACAAGACAATAGCGTGTGTAAATGAGCGGCGACGCACACACTTCAAGTCCTTTACTTTATGCACTGTGAACCTGCAGCCCAAAACTCAATATTTGGGCTTGCTTAATTTGTCAGGTTTAAAATCCTCACCCTCCTTTTGACAGCAAAACACCATTTAGTGGGCATTTGGCTATCAAATACAACCCACTACGTTTCTACTGACACACAGGACCCGCAGGAACAATTCATGATAGGACCAAATACACAAACATTAAAAAAAAAAAAACATGAACATTTCTTCCCAAAGGCTACGCAAAAACACATCCCTTTTTAACCAACCAAACTCACGTGTCTTGTCAGCCTTAAAATCACACAGAACAATCCATGAATGATCTGTGGGCAGAAGCAAAAAAAATGCACAACACACAAAAGAGAGACATTTCTCATAACAAACAGACATCAATTATAACTTTTAATCAGAAGACAAAACATAATACACATGAACAGACACAAAAATAAATTTCCATTACTTAACTGTTACCATCTTGTCAGTCAGCTTGCAACATTAAGCCATTTTAACTTTCCAAAAGTAAAATTCTTTCACTGACACTCCATGTTATCTTTGGGCCACAATTTCTACTGTAAAAAATAATTCTTAATTGGAAAATCGTTCTCACTTAGGCATGTAGCCTTCAAAATTTCAATAAAAAGCTTTGTCTTATTTTCTGTCTAAGACTCAATGCAATGCTTCATTTTCAGTCAAATAAAAGCAACTAGCAGACATTATTTTTTAGAGCGGAAATACAAATGTATCAGTTCTGCAGAGCATTTAGCATGATATTGGAACTTCCAAAGAAACCCTTTTTTATATTGTCCCTTTGGAATTAAGTTCTTTAATTTTATTGATGTTCTTATGGAGAAACCAGAAACCCCCCTCTTTTAGAGGCCCGTTTCGCAAGGTCATTCTGCATTCCACAGAGACAAGGCCCTAATTTAAAAGGTCACAAATGTCAACATGACAGCCTCCTTCCATTGTTTACAGAGAAACTAAAGATAGCATCTCAGCGGCTTGAGCCAGCTCTGCAGCTTCTCCTAGCACCGACCCTCTGCTCATTCTGAGGCTGCCAAAGACGAAAGGCCTTCCTAATTCCTCCTAACATGCAATAATTCACTCTATTTTGAAAAATATTTTCTCTTTTTCAGGCGCTAAAAATGATCTCCATTCCCAGATTATTAAACAACATTTACTGTGAATAATTCACAGAACCTAATAACACACATACCAGTTTTTAGAACAAATGCTTATTGCAATGGTACTCATTTCATCAACCTTAAATGGATCTCACTGGGTCATTTAAAAGCAAACCCCAAATGGGGACAGTCTGCAAATTTGTATTATACCTAAATGTATGCATTTACTGAAGCCTAAAACACTTTAAAGCTATCATAAATGGCAAGAATGCCGTTTTAAATGGTCTATTTTACCCAAATTCGACTTTGATGTTTGGGGCACTTAAAAATAAATATCCTATACTTGTGATACATATTAATCATCCTCAGAATGTTCTTTACAAATTACAGAGATTGGACATTAGACATATCCCATGTAAATCCTTAGAAAAATGAGTTTTTTACGCCTGCGCTAGGTAAAATTCCATATGCTAATGTCCTCATTATGCAGGACAGTACAACTTAAATTAAATTATAATGCTATAAGGTCATAGTATGAGCATTAAGCTTCATGAATAGTAAAAAAGGAATTTTGTAGCACTTAATTTTAATAATTATTTAACATAATTAATAAATATTTTTAATAAACCCAATCATTTTTGCTAATTTCACATATAAAAGCAAGCTGCAACCCTTGCCTATCATTTTAGACGCATTCATTTATAAGCCTAAGCACAGAAACCTAACTTGAAACATGACAAAATTTGAAAGTGTTTGCCTGTTAATTTCTAATACAATGTATGTAAGTAAAATGCTATAAGTTTGTTTTTCTACAAAAACACACCATTTACGTTTTTGAGGCTTTTTTCATTCCTAGTGAATGTGAATTTTAATTTTATGTTTTTAAGCATTTACACATTTTGCTTAATAGACTGAAAACATCAAGAAAAACCATGGACAGGCATTGAGCTCATTTCAGACATAAACAGAAAGGGGTGAAACACTCAGGACACACAATACGGCGAGCTTTTAGCCATGCATTTCATAAATAGCGCCATCGCAATTTACTTACAGAAGTTGCACTAATGGGAAAACCACATAGACATTTAAACACACATTTAACCCACAACTCAATACTCAGGACAGAAACCAAGGACATCCCACAGACTGTACTTAAACCAAACCATTTACAAATACTAGTTGTAAGTCATATTTACAAGAAGCGCTTCTCAATAGTGTTCCAAAAGACTGCAAAAACAGCCCAACAGACTGATGTACATCCAAGAAGCGAAAATACACTCAATTTACTAGCTTTGGCTAGCAGAACACCAAAAAATCGCTCTGCATATCTTTATTCATAACATTGCGCAGAACAAAGGATCCTTATTTTGTATTATGTCCATATTTTAATTCCTTGGGGATGCAGAATCACCAAGGAAGAAATATGTTTGTAAATCTAAACCTATTTAGATATTTGCCGCTAGGGGGGGGGCGGCTATTTTACTTCACATCACACTATGGTACCTTCCAAAAAAGCAACACATTTTTCCATGTGAGCTTGAGAGCAGGCATGCCAAAAATACTGCGGAATACGCAAGTATTGTAATCAAAAGTAGTGCTTAAGGTACTTTTCGTACGTGCACCGTTCAACTAAACCAAATGGAGAAATATCTCCTCATTACCTGCCTACACAAATTGCAATTCGCATATCCAAACCTATACAAATCAAAAGTTGGCCAACACAAATTCCAAAGTTCCAAAGCTACAGTACTAAATTTGCTAAGACCAGGCATCTTATAGCTCACTAATCTAGCTTCAAACTTCAAGGGGTTATCAAAAACGATATACTCGCAAATATACGAGCCCCTCGGCTTTGGTAATTGCAATAACCAAATCAAAACCAAGAAACCAACCCCTCGGCTTCGGTAATTGCAATAACCAAATCAAAACCAAGAAACCAAACAAAGTCGTGGGAGCGACCCACTTGTACTTCTTATTTGTACTAATCAAAAGGTTATCCAAATTCTAACTGTCAAGTTCTACATGACCTAACGGTCTTTTTTAGAATACTCACGCCAAAAAGGTTCTCAGTCAGGAGTGACATCATGTGGAGGATCAAAATCAGGAAGATCAGAAATATACTGGGCTGCAAAGATGAAGAATCTCCAGAATTCCTGTGCACAGAGTAGTAGAGTCCCATCCTGTCCTCCTCAGTAGATTTCAGTCTTCTGACAAGATCACTCCCACAGATAGTCACTTCTCTGATGAAGCCCACGTTGGCCGCGCCATTTGAAGAAATGAAATCTTCATTCTCAGGGAATACTTACTAATAAAGAAAGAACTTGGCACAGAAGCTGCAATATGAAAAGACATCTTTATTAAACTTAATAAGTGAGGCCACGTCACACAGAAGCCGTAGCAACTGAATGAGGTAGTCTGAAGAGTACAGAGAACAGAGGCCTTTTATATGCTTTCAGGGTTACAAATTGCAGCATACAAGTAAGGGGCAGTCCTAGCTTTTGCAAGCATGCAAAATACCTAACATTCCTTCTTACACAAGCCGGACAAACCCATAATAAAAGGACCACAACCCATATCATAAACAGACCATAAAAGAAGGAACAGAAACAGATAAGAAGCAGGCTAAGGGGTGTGTGTGTGCATACCAAACTCTACAATGCCCTGTGCTTTGATCCTCAATCTTGATCAGCTAAAGGGCAGGAACTGGTTTAACAAGGTCAGCTTCAGGCAACAGGGGCAGTTCACTCAGGTCAAACAGGAGTCAGCACGAACTCGAGCTAAGGTGTACATGTCCTTGAAAGACTTGTTCAGCCACAGTCATAGGCCTATGTGAGGGCAACCACAAAATGGCTACCATGCACAAAATGGAACCCAAGGGTTCAGAATTCACAGAACCTTACTTGCTTCCTCTTTTACTGTATTCACCTATATAAGTGAGTGTATAATATATGAGGTTATGATGTCTGCTGTACAAGACATCATCCGTTGTCAGCTGAGTTCTACCATGATGTTGTAAATGGATTATGGGAACAGAGGATACTCAAAGGATGGACATAACAAATGTGTGATCTCTCAGTCCAAAATGAGCTTTGTTACTTCATGGGTAGGGAAGCACAAATGAGCAACAAAATGTACCTGTCTATTGCACATCTCATATATGAACTCTGCAATGCAATGTTTGATCTGACTGCAAATGTGAAACTGGTCAGCCTGGTGATGTACACTCCTTTTGACTTGTCAACAGACAACATTATACTCATGAGGCATGATGGTCTTAACGATGAAGCTAATTATGTATCCCCTTCCTTCAAATATCAGTAACCTTCTCATACATGTTTGTCTGTTGATATGTCATCTCATTGATATGAGTGCTGTGTGGAGGTAACAGCTGACAACTGCTGCATGTGAGTAGGGGCCCACATGTAAAGTCCATGAGGTAAACATGGCCAGGAATATCATTTCAATGGTAATTGAGAATGACAAATACATGTTAGCTCATAGCTACCATCGTGTGTACTGAAATATGGATATGTATGTCTCATCACAGCTGCTGACAGGATGACACCAGTGCAGCAGACAACACCATCTCAGGGAATGCAAGACATCCTGGCTGTAGCACTGAAACCCTCTTGCACAAGTCCATAAGGTAAGTGTGGTGTGAAGTATTTCCCTATCATAGATTCCAAAACCATTACAAAGATCCAAATCCCCTTCTGCATAGAATCTGCAGTCGGTGTTTACAAAGTTACATACATACCATTTCATTATTACAAGTGTCACATGTGCCTCTTTTTAAATTAGTATTGCTGATCATTGAGTATGGTGTCACTTTCCTCTCCAGATGCTGGATCGGGGACCACTACGTCAACTACACCTATGAGGAGCCAGGTTCAGCAGTTGTCATCAGGGGGATCACAAAGGGACACAAAGCTGTGACTGAACCTGGTGAGTTGCATGTACATTGTACATCTATGTTCAACACATCAGGACTATGGTGTGGGCTGTCACATGTAGGGGTACCCAAACCAGGTCACATGTGCTTCACCTGTTGATGCAAAGTACAGTAGAAACAACCCTTGTATTGCACCATCAGAGGATGACGATTCAGATGCCATGGCCAGAAAATGTCCCACATCGGGTAAATTTGGCAAGGCCTCACATCCTGCTACCAGCAAAGTGCCTCAGCCTTCAAAAAGAAAGATTGCCTGTCCTCAGCATAGAGCTAATGAGCCACAGCTCACACACACCACAACACAGACATCACTCCCTCACAGCCCTCACATCCAGTACAGACGTGGTGGTTCCCTTACAAACTCCTCCTTATACAGTGTATCCCAGGCATTCACTCCCCATCTAAGGGAAGTACCAACTCTGTTGTGGTGCAGGTATCCTCTGGACACCATTCTCCTGTACACAGGCTTCCACCTGCCCCCCTACCCTCTGCTGTTGAACCTGGCAGTCTCATCCATGGTGGGTCCCTGAAGAGAGTTCCTGTACCTGGCCATGATGGCCAGTGGGAGCAGGACTCCTTCCAACAGCAGGCAGATGTGAGGCAGGACATTCGCGCCATACATGTCAGACATGTCTGAGGCCCTGGAGGGCATGCACAAAATCCCTCAGGTGGTGGACAGACTGACCCATGTTTTGGACAGGATGGATAGATCTTGGCAAGACATGTCCAAGAATATCAGAGCCATGATATCCATCCAAAGGGAAGAGAGTACAAGACACCCTGCCTTGGCCATGAAGATGATGGAGGGCATGCTGAAAGTTATCCAAAGTCTCCCTTCATGGTCAAAGTAGGGAGGGGAGCCAGCATATCTGCCTGCAGAACATCATACCCACACACCTATACCACAAACTGCACAGGACCACAGCAAGGGTAAACACACACAACCACCCCCTATCCAGGTACTCCCCCCACCTGCACATCCACCCCCACCCCTGAACAGTGACTCCCACACCTGTACACCACCACCTCCAAACAGGCACTACCACTACCTGCACACCCACCACCACCCCCTGAACAGGCACTACCACCGCCTGCACAACCACCCCCTGTGCACGCACAAACACCAACTGTAGAGACACCATCCGCCCCTGCACATGAACTTCCCCCTGTACAGGCACATCCACCACTCCAACCTGCACCTCGGCGACAACCCAGACATAATCCCTAACAGCGATCCTGACTTCCAAATTTGCGAAGTCACAAGCATGATCCCCATGGATCACTTCTAAAATATTTTGTCTAGTGTGAATATGTGTAAATCAAAGAAAATTTCATCACAAGTTAAGACTATTTTGCATAATATGTACTGATAGTCATATGTTTACCAATCATTGTGGCCTAGAAATGTGAGGATGAATGTGTGTGCATGACACATGTACAAGTGTAACCCCATCATTGCAGCAAGCTCTCATGTGCAGAACAAATAACTCCCAAAATATATGTCCATATTTTGTACAAGACATTCAAAATAAAGTTAAACAAGATAGAGAAAGTATGATTTAAAATAACATTTTATCTTAAAGAAAGTGTGGGAGTAGAAATACAACTACAGTCCGTTTGGAAGGGAGAAAGGAAAACAAAAGATGTTCTTAATACAGAAGGAGAATGGAACTTGGAGTTGTGCGGGGCAACATAAATATAACACATCAGGGAGCATCAGGGGCAAACTAAATAATTGTCCCCCAAAAAATTATGTTCAACAAAGCAAGTGTCCTTCTGGTCATCCTCAATTTGCACAATGTCCAGATACTCTGAGCCCAAAGCGGGCTCCTGGCTGGCTGGTGCAGGACCAGGCACCACACAGGGTTGGGACACACGTGGAGTATAGGGGTAAACAGTGTGGGGTAATGGACAGGGGGAGACAGTGAAGGTGGTGTGGGAGGGAGGTTGGGATAGGACAAAAAACATGGCTACAGCCAAGGAAGTGACACTGGTAGTGAGGGTGGTCATAGCTCATGCATTTTCCTCCCGCATCATGCGCAGCTCTGTACACATCTGCAATATGATGCGAGCGGCCTTTTCTGGCTGACCCTCATATGCCCACATCACTTCCTGTGGTGCAGCCACAGGAGTTATAATACAGGGAAGGGTTTGGGTGGAACATGAGGGGTGTAGTGCCTCTGATTCGGAGCAGATGCTGGTGTCTTCCTGGCAGCCACTATGAGGGGGACTAGTTGCAGGGGATGCAGCAGGAGCCCCCAATGGAATGGGGCCTCTAGAGTTAGGAAGGGGCTGATGGCAGGCTAGGTTGTATAGTGGCCTGCCCCGGGGACACCTTACCAAAAGAAAGTTGGGTATGGTCTGCAGAGTAGATCCCCTCCCGCCTCGCCAGAGGTGTCCAGTTCTCCCCCTTCAATGTCCTCAGCCTCCACCCGGTCCGTAGCACCAGAGGTGTCTTCCTGCACAGTCCAGGTGGGTACGATTCCCCTGTCTTCTGATGTAGAAGGTCCCACCTCCTCCTCTTCTTCCTCAGTTGTTGAGAGAGGTTGTGGCCGCTGGCGCACCAAAGATGTCCTGCTCTGAAACATGTCCTTCTGTTGGTCCTCTTGGCCAGCTGAGCCCACTTAAATGTAAGACAAATCATGCTGTAGTGGTTGTACACGTCAGAACAAGACACATACCTTGATGAGCCAAGGGCAGCCTTTGTTCTCCTCTGATCACACTATACAGTTGTCAGTGATTAGGAGCTTAAATTACATGTTTGTTCACTGTCATCTCCTGATTTGAGTCAGACATGTACATCTCACCTGAATTTTGGTGGCTTACACATCTTTACTGACCAACCCTTAGCTTTGGCATTCTTTTGATCTGTGTGTTCTGTCACTGCTATATAGGTAGCTTCCAAACCCAGTCTAAAAAAGGAGATCAGAGAGAGTCCACATGGTATTGGAATGGGCCTGTGATATTGAGTCTCTGCACGTTTACTCCTGGACACATATAATCTGCTGTGTAGCATTGTATGAGACAACACAAATGCCTATTGGGGTTCACACATCCATATAGGGCCTGGGCTATTAGGTTTGCTTAGTTGTGAGTCTAACCTTTTGATATTCCCTCATAAAATCTGACAATCCAGTGCCACATATTGGCTTCATAGGCTGATCAGGTAGTGCTGTACACAGGTGAACAATAGTGGCTAGTTGTTACAGCTACCTGGACTTGAAAAGTGGCATATAAGCCACGGAAGGTAAGACGTGTGTCTGTGGACAAACTTGGTGAAATTGAAAACACTTAAGAGTGAGGCACGGATCTCAAAGTATGTCTTGACTCCATGGCACATAATGATCTGTCTTAATCAGAACCCAAACTCACTGAATGCAATGTAAGTCACAGCATCCAATACCCATTGACCTTTTATACACACACTGGACAGTGTCTGTACCAGTCTTCATCCAATGCCCACATCCGTTATGATGCCCTTGGTTCACTGTTAGTGATGCTGGCAGTGCAAAGTTCTGTACAAATGTACGTGTGTGGCTCAATTCCCCAGTTGTTATAATAAAACTACCACTCCCAGAATGCACTCTGCACTATACAGTTAATGTGCTACAGTGAGCCTATTGCTTCATGATGACTGCTGCATAGACACTGAATACGTAAATTGAGGCATTGGACACATGATGGTACAGCTCTGTCTACACTCACATTACACTTTCAGACACATATTGCATATAATGCACTTACCCGGTCTCTGCTGCTCATGCTCCTCCAGCTGAGCATGGAGGGTCGGCCAAATTGCACGCAGGACCCTCCTGTACAGTCGCGAGAGACAGGGATGATGCACAACATGCTGGGAAGACGGGCCCAATATCTCCTCAGCCTTATGCCGGGCCCAGCATTTTAGGTCCTCACAGCACTTACGGCATTCCCTGGCCCCCTGGTGTACACGCCCACTGCACTACAGCGCTCCACAATGGCGGCCCATATTCTGGCCCGCGCTGCATTGCTCAGCTGGTCCTCTGGCCCCCATATAGCTAAGGAAATTTGGTAAGAACCCCCTGTGCTAAAATGTCTAATTCCCTTTCAGTGAAAGGGGGTGCCTTCTCCTCATAACCCTCAGCCATTTTGGGGGTAATTAGGTTGAACTGAGCAGCAGGATGGCAAAGGATCTGATCTGTGAGAGAGTATGACTCAGAATGAACACGCAATGGCTGTCAACAACTTCCTGTGATGTATTTCCTGTCTACCACTTCCTGTATGTCCTTTCCTCTATGAAAGAATGGGTTCTGTTTTCAGAGCTTCCGGCCCAAATACATACTGTCTGGTTGCAGATCGTAGGTTCCGAAAGCGGAGCGTTTGTGCCGGAAGTTGCGAAAACGGACCAGAACCCATTCTTTCATGCAGGAAATGACATACAGGAAGTGGTGACAGGAAATACATCACAGGAAGTTGTTGACAGCCATTTTGTGTTCATTCTGATTCATCCACCATCCCAGATCAAATCCACTGCCATCCTGTTGTTCTGTAGCAGAGAAACCTGAAAGGACAGTGAAAAATCATAGACATGAAACAAAAGGTAGAACGGAACATTAAATGAAATTTGGGCTGGGACATAGAGGGGGGCTGGCAAAACATCACTCCCCAGGATAGTTTGCTCCTCCTTTGCATTATGGTACATGTAGTCCATATTTAGTGCTCAACAAAAGAGTTGTCTGTTGTGTTACGGTAAATTTATTTGGGGGAAGCAGTGCTGTGTATCCCATACACATAGTGCCAGATTGACCCAGAACATCATCACTCATGTTAGGGGCCCTTCATTTGTGGGGAGTCAAATCCATTTGGAGGCAAAAACTCAACAATGCAATAGTTAGGCACTTTTGTGATCCAGGTACCCATTCTCAAACGGTCCGGGAAGGTCTCTCAAAACATATACATCTAAAACTCTGAGTCAATAGATTCCTTAGGGACATCCACTACACTGATTGCTGACATTGGCACATGACCTGCTGCACGGACAATCTTTTGACTTCTGCCAACAGCTATGGTTTCCATACAGTTAGTGTGGCTTGCAAAGTAGTCTCACGATCGAATTTGTGGACAGAGTCGTAATTATCCAACTTTCATCATTGACAACAGACTGCAAACCACATTTGGTTTCTGACACAACATGTTGCTCATGTGAAAAAAGTGGCTACCAGCTGATTACAGACTTTCATTCCCTCACCTCTGTCATGTGCAGTGCCCTGGTTGCCCGGATTCAGAGCTAGCCGAGGTACAAGAGGTATGTTTCAGCCATGACTTAAAGCTGTGTTGTGCAAAACAATACAGGCTAATCAGTCAGTCAGTCAAAGAAGGCTTTATTTCGATATACTTATATCTTAAAAAGCACACAGCATAAATACATTGATCAAAATATCCAGCTAATTAAAAAAGATAAAAACCCACACTGTACATAGAAAACATGATCACAACTACGGTAGGTGGGGTAATAAATTAAGTAAAATGGTCTGTGTCTACGGGCCTTAATTAAACAATTTGAAGAAGCCACTTTGACCGGATGCGCCAAGCCCAACCTAAAAACTTGGCTATAGAACAAACAAATAAAGGGCGAGTGTCTGTCAGGAAGATTCTTAGGGCTGCACAGCACTGCCTCATGCCTATTGTCTTACACACGGGTCTTAACCACCTCCCACGTGGTGTTTTATAAGCGGGACACTCGAATAGTAGGTGGGAGATGGATTCAGGCCTGGAGGGACAGAAGGGACAAAAGGAAACAGTTTGGTAAGGAGGTTTCCACCGGGAGGAGTACTCCCTTACCGGAAGAATGCCACATCTAAATTTGAAAAACAAAGCTCTGTCCCAAGAGATTGTAATAATGTCCAGATAAATCTCGCGCAGGGGGGCATCTTTGGTCATCAAAAAAGTCCTGGAAGACCTGCACAAGTTGGGATTGGAGTTCCTTTTGCTCATGATCCAGGACCAATAGAGTTTTTTTAGTACTGCTTTGGGAGGGGCAGTCCGGGAATGCCAGGTCTCTCCCAACCCTAAGTCCATCAAAAGAGCTTTTATGTCTCTGAGCCACTTCACTTTCGCCCAACTAGGGGATTCCAGAATTTCACGCAAACCCTCCGTGTAGCTGTTAAGTTCTCTCACCCTCCATATGCGTGCCCATAAGAGGAGGGGACGGAGCCTCGCTTGATCCTCAATTGGGCGACAGCCCATGTCCAATTGGAGGGGGATAATGGGAGTGGTAGCTGGAAGGGCCATAAGGTTTCAAAGGAAAGTGTTCTCAGAGGAAACCAACTGAGTGATGTTCGAAGCGCCCCAGAGCTCCGCACCATAAAGCGCCGCACTAACGCCTCTGGCAGTGTAGATCTCAAGCACTGGGGCTATTGGTTTCATTGAGGATGCTCTCTGCTCCTTTAGCAGGGCCCCCACTACCCTTTTGTGGCTCAGGAGCATTTTGTTTAAGTGACTGTCCCACCTCATTGTGTCCACAAGGCGAATGCCCAGATAGTCAAACTCTCTCGTTCTCTCCAGAGGGACTGCATCCAACAATGGTGGCGGACCTAGTTTTTTTGGGGGGTTCAAAATGAGGTATTTAGTTTTGTCCGTGTTGATCCTGAGACCCCTAGAAGTACAGAATTGCTCAAAGCTTGTCAGGAGGCGCTGGAGGCCAACAGGGGATTTTGAGAGCAACAGGGTGTCGTCAGCAAACAGGAGTGTAGGTACCAACCGCCCAGCCAAACGAGGTGCATCTGCCGAAGATGACAGAAGATGGTCGACTACCCCATTTACAAAAAGTGAAAAAAGGGTGGGGGCGAGAACGCACCCCTGGCGGACACCTCTGTTGACCTCAATACGACCTGTCTTTTGTCCCTGAGTACCCCAGCGCACCTGAGCAAAGTTAGACTCATGGAGCCTCGTGATCAGGGACAGCAAATAGTTAGGCATTCCCATATCGAATACAGGCTAATATGATTCGCACACAACTTCAGGGTAGTACATCAACATGGTCAAGACATCTGAATCGCGACTTCAACAGACCAAAAGTGCATGTGTGCCCTATTGTACCTACACTGAGGTACAGTGATTGGATGTCTGTAAGGTGTGAACAGTTGAGGGGAGAGTGCATACTCAGCAGCTCATGAGGAAGGAAGATAGGGCAATAGATTACATTTCCCTCTTAACAGAACATGATCTATACTTTGGTACATGCAGTGTCTGCTGAGACCGTGTATGTGGCTTGATGATTCTTATTGTACAATGGTTGTTAATGTAAGGTGGCATTCATACAATTTATTTACACATATCCCTCATTTTTAGTGCTTGGTACTTACCCAGTAGCCACATGTTGCCAAATTCTCCTGCAGCCATCTCCCGGGCAAGAGAAGACATGTGGAATGCAAAGCTGTCATGGGTACTGCCTGGAAACACTACATGCACATCAATGAATCTCACACTGGGATCACAGACAGCCTGCACATTGATGGAATGCCATCGGTGTCTGTTGCAGAATATGTGTGCAATGCGGCGGGGTGGCTGAAGGGCCCCATGGGTACAATCAATCTCACCCAGCACACGTGGGAAGCGAGAAATGAGATAGAAATCACTAGCTGCCCGTTGTCTCCTGTCCAGTTGTCATTTTTGCGGGTAATAATGACTAGTAACAAAGAAGATGAACAATGAAATGTCTGTTTATTGGTCTACATCAATTTCTTTTGGCACACAAACAAAGATAATCTGTGAATGAATTTTGAAGTGCAAAATAAAGTCTAAGGGCCAGATGTAGGAAGCCTAATACCGTTCGGTAACGGCCAAAATTACCGAATTTCGGCCGACACCAACCAGTATTAGGCATTTGAGAAGTAGGAGCCTAATTTAAGGATTTGGTAATTTACCGAATTGGTAATTTAAGGAATCGGTAAATTACCGAATTCTTAAATACCGATTCGGTAAATTACCGAATCCTTAATGTAGGAAGCACTCAAGTGAGTGCTTTTCACTTGTAACGATTTGTTATTTACCACCAACTACAAGTTGGTGGTAAATAACGAAAACCATTAAAAAAGCAATTTTGTGCTTTTTTAACAGTGCCATGTGGCAGACATAAATGCCCTTAAAGTGCCATGTGGCAGACATACATGCCCTTAGGACATGTATGTGTGCCACATGTGCACCCATGCACTATTATGGGGTGCAATAGGGTGTCAATGTGACACCCTGCCACCCTTGTAGGTCTTCCCCCTCTTACCGATTCGGTATTTACCGATTCGGTAATTCCCATTCATTCCTATGTATCTCCAGGCCCATAGGAATGAATGGGGAATACCTAATGGTATTTACCGAATTTTACCGATTCAGTAAAAATTACCGAATGAATACCTACATACCATTTTCCCATTCTAAAATACCAAATCGGTAAAATTCGGTATTTTAGAATCGGTAAATGGTATTTACCTACATCTGGCCCTTAATCTCTTGTTTTAATTCGTTCCATTTTGTTAGGTCCTGGTGGAGTCCACGTTGTGGTTCCGGGGTGCCCTGGGAGAAAGAAAAGAAGATGCAATGGTAAGATACTTTGCTTTTTAAAAAAAAGGAAATTGTAAAGAGAATTGGGTGAGGCTTTACAGAGAGCAAAAACACCTGTGCTCTAGTTTGCATCACTTACTATCAGAGCTTCAGGACAAAGAAATAGTAGTTGAGTATATTTATTGGCGTTGAGATTCATGCACTGCAGTTTTATTCACTGACAGTTACCAACAAAAAAAAGAAGAAAAAAAACACACCAGAGAAGGGAGGAAGTGATGAATCTTAAAGCCACAGAAGAGACTCATAACTAGAACCCAAGTGCGTATTGTTCAAATCAGATGTGATACTCGTGTCTGAATCCCCCTTCCTGCCTCCCACCTACCAAAGATCCTGCCCCGTACCTGGCTTAGCAACGTGGCGGGGCTATATGCCTGTCGTGAAGCTCTGTTGCAAGGTGCCGGTCACGCCGAGTCTCCACAGGCTGTCGGTGAGTCGGGACGTCACGTTCCTCAGCTTTGCACCAGCGTCCGCGTCTCTCTCTCCAGACCTCTCGGAGGGAAAGTAGGGATTCCTGCTTGCGGTGTTTAGGTGGTTGAAGCCAAGAGGATTCTCTGTCTTCCAGGCTTTGTTGAGGAATTATGTGGGCTTTGGCTAAATAATGTCCCATTTTTCACAGACCTTGTCTAGTCTCACGTCTCTCACATCGTCTGTTTCGATGTTTCCTTCCAGCAACAATGAGTCTTCCTGTTTCCTGGGTTTAAATGGCCCTCCCTTCCTGATGATTGGTTCCTGGCTCATCACGTGATCGGCATCATCTGTCCTGGCATCATCGACACCGGAGTCTACCTTTCATATAACTTTCTGCCCTTTTGAAACATTGTCATTAGTGTTGGCTTCTGGGGAAATGGCGAGCGATCAGGTGAGCTGTAAGTATGCCAAGGAATGGGTTGTTCATCTTCAGTATCTATCTTCCACTCATACCAGTGTATGGGGCATTCATATGTGGATGTGGCTTTTGAATTGATGCAGCTCAGTACCTGATGCAAGCACCACGATTGACATGCCTGAGAAATGCCCACAAGATCACCCGAGACCCTTTGGAACGAACCCGTTGCAAAGAAATGGAGAGCAGAAAGTATCTTGAGATATACTGGAATGGCATGGGAGCAGCAGGTCACAAAGTCAAGTTCCTGCTCTCACTCACATACCATCTCCAAGATGACTTTTGGAGGGAAACGGTATCTGGCTGTGACATTTTGGCTGGACATCCCAAATAGGCTGAACCTTTATCTGAATAGCCTCTATACTCTCCTCCTCCTCCTCCTACTTCTCCTCCTCCTCAAGTCTTCTTGCCACATGGCAAGGGACAGAGCAACAAACACATTCAGCGACATGTTGGAAGATTTATGTGTGTCTGCTCTGATTTCATATGTGCTGCAGGGCTGGGATTGACTGTTGGGCTGCAGTGTTTCAGCTGGAGTATGGTGGGGGGTGGTAGGCACTTTGACAGGTGTTTAGCATTGAAGAAAATGATCATCTGGCCGGAATGTGGGTATTCCAGCCCAGTAGCAGAGATTCAGCCCTGGGTGCAGAAATTCTGGCCTGAGTGCGGGATTTCCGGCCCAGGTACAGAAATTCCGGCCCAAGTGCAGACGTAAAGATAGGACTCGTAAATGATTTCTGTGAATACCAAAAATCGTAAATGCCTTCTGTAAATACCAAAAGTTGTAAATTTAGACTTTTGTCTCAGAGAACTTTTGTGAATTGGGCCCCTTGAGTTTAGAACAGAAGGCAACAACATTGATGATGGCTTTGAAGATATAAGAGAAGTGGAAGGCAATCCCATCAACTGACAGGCTTATGCTTTGCAAATTTACAGACTTTTCCAAATCATATTTTATTAATTAGATCATGGCAAAAAGAAAACTCCGCTACACATGATGACTGTCCACGCAATCTATTACAAGTGCAAAAGTAAAGAGCTAATCACTTCAATGAACATGATTGGTTTATCAACAAGTTATAATGACATAGTATGGAGCAGGAACTTGTTAGCAGCTCATGCTGCAAAATCTTGCAATTCCCACAGCACACCACTTTGAAGTCACTTTACCAGGAAAGGATTTACTTTTGCTGCCCTTGATAATTTAGGTATTGAAGACAGCTCTACTTTGTCTGGAACATACAGCACACATGATACTGCCATGGTGCTTTTTCAACACTGTACCAATAAAATAGCTGCTGAAAAACAAGCTGTGTCAGTTGTAGGCATAAACAAATGAAGCTGCAAACTTATAACCCAACTGCTTTGCCAACATGTGCAAAATCACTACAAGTCATCAACATATGCCAGTCTACCAGAAAGCTTCAAAGTGGCTGTGGACATGGATGTTCTTCTACCTGATGCTGCTGTTCACAATGCTGATTTAATTGAATTTATCATATTGCTTATTCAGTGCAGACTGAAGGATAATGATGAGCTAGTTCCTCTGTGGGGTGGAAATCATGCTCTGATCTCCTAGAATACTGTCCCACTGAAGAAGGTTGGGTTTTACCGTAATACCATCTCCAGTTACAAACTACGCAAGAATGTGCACAGTTCCCAAAAATTCCCAGAATATGTGTACTCAGCTTGAAGACCAGCCTATCCTGCCAGTTTTCTGTGATAAAGGTGTTTTCCGCATTGTAGCTGAAATTTTTAGGAGCAATCCAGTAGAATGTGATGATCTTTTTCAATGATGGCCATTTTCCTCATGACAAAGGTTTTAAAAAAAATATTTTTATTTAGGGATAGTTCATCAATGCTTAGTTCAATAATAAATTATTACAGCGTTATGCATTTCCACATATTAAAAAATATAAAACCCATATACAATAAAGGAAGCGAAATTTGAATAGTGCACATTTCCAGAACAAAAATCATACAGCCTACTTGTAAAATCATGATTATTGTGCATCCAACCCAGCAGCATATCAAACACCTACTGTATCTTAACCCACATTTTCCCATAAAGTCCTAAATGTCCAATAGAAGCCCGATCTTAGAGTATATTTTCTTTCGCATTCCTGAATCCTATCTAGTTTGCATAGTAGCTGTTGAAAAGTCGGGATATCCTTAGACCTCCACCTTTGAAGAATCAGTGACCGGGCTTCCAGAACCAAAATATATATACGCTTTTTTTGCACTGAGGTGGCTGTTAAGTCGGGAGAGTATCCTAGGATGACTGTTTGGGTGTCTAGAATCTGAGGAACTTTCAATATATTAAAAAAGTACTGATTAATCATACCCCAAAATCAATTTAACTTTTGACACTCACACATATGTGTTCACTTCCCTCCTCCCTCATATTGCAGCGAAAACAGTTTGCAGAAATCTGAGGGTTTATTTTATGCATAAAATCTGGCGTTCAATAGAGCAGCCTTTTCGTCTAATGCTGCATTTGTCTTAAATTGGCCGCTTTCAACAAAGAGCCGTTAAATTGTTAATCTAATTCCAAGCTATGGTAGAGATCTGCAGCCTTTCCTGAGTTTACCATTTTCTCTGTGCTTTCTGATATAGCATACCTGCTGCTCAAGATCAAAAGAGGGAGGCCCAGCGGCTAATTGATTTACGGTGTTTAAGGTCTAATAACTGCCCTGTTAATTCACTGGCCTCAATAATATGTATAAGATTAAGTTCCTGCAGAAAGTATCTAACCCTGAAATAGGACAATTGTAAAATTATTGCAGGAATGGATGGAAGACCGTGACATACTCACCCCATTACAAGCTGGTTTCAGGGCCAAGATGTCTACGGTTGATCAGTTGTTTAGATTACAGCTGATCCACTGGAAGCATGTTGTCCTTGAACAGGGGAGCTTATATCTCACTTTCGTTGACTTAAAGTTAGCATTTGACATGGTTGATCGAGACCAGCTATGGAATATCTTATCAAACATGGGGGTTCCATCTTACCTCTGTTTACAACTCCAACGGCTCCATGAGGCCACATATGCCCGGGTGAGATTTGGAAAAGATGCACAATTGATGGCCCCCTTCCCTGTTGATAAGGGGGTACGGCAGGGCTGTGTGCTCGCGCCAACCCTCTTTTCACTCTTCCTTAATGGACTAGTGGAAGATTTGTCCCGTGCAAAAGATCTGGATTCCCCAAAAATAGTAACACGTAAATTTCCCGGACTAATGTTTGCGGATGATACCCTGCTCCTCTCAAAGTCACCTATGGGGATGCAGCGAGTATTAAGGGAATTCACCGAGTTTTGTAAAAAGAGGAAACTGTTAGTCAACATCAGTAAAACAAAATATATGGTTTTCAACGCCAAACCTTCCACTTATCCTCACCCAGTAATGGAGGATATTCTGTTGGTCCACAACTTTGAATATCTGGGACTGACCCTAAACGATAAAATGTCTTGGACACCTCAAATTGACAAGGCAAATTTGAGGCTTGCACAGACAATAGGGGGCCTACAGAAAGTGCACAATGGTTGTGCGCTGAAGGCAATTAGTCCCCATTTGGAGATTTATAAAGTGCAAGCTCGCTCGGCAGCCATGTATGGGGCGGAACTTTGGGGGCACAGTAAAACAAAGACACTGATGTTCACTCAAAACAAGTTTATCAGAAGTATTACAGCCCTCCCAACTAATACTCCGTTGGTCCCACTTAGGATGGACCTGGGAATCCTTCCAGTAGCCGACTTAACCTCGAGCCGACTGTTGCTATATTGGCTTCGGCTATGGCGTACAGTAGAATTAAGCCACTACAGGGATGAACTCAAGGCACTCCTACTGTTACCAGGAGTTGTGGAAAGGATACCATGGCTCGCTTTTGTGAGGGATTCCTTCATTGCCATTGGCAGGGAGGAGTTATGGGTTTCACCTGAGGAGGCATGTTTAGCTATTACAAAAAAACGTTTACCAAAGAGCTGAAAGATTATAAATTGTCAACCTTATATCGAATGGTTAGCATTTCACGTTTGACTCATGGGTTTTTGAATTTTAAATCACATTACTCTTCTGAACAGGTCTTGGACACAATACACCCCTCGTTTACCAGGAGGCTTTTCCTCCAATTCAGATATGGGACCCTTCCACTATTCGCTATAACAAACAAGTGGCTGCCTAAGACCTGTTACTTATGCCCCGGGTGCCATGTGGAAGAGGAAACTGAAATCCATGTAGTTTGCTTCTGCCAGGCTTACAAACAGGCTAGGAGCAAATAGATTGTACAACTGTGTAGGAATTTGGGCAGAAGGGATTGCTTTGCACTATTCAGAATTTTAAAATCTGATATGGACCCTTTGTTTGTGATTGTAATCTCTAAATTCCTTCAGGCTATGTGGTTGAAACGAAGGTACCTCTTAGAAACCGATATCTAGCGCCAAGACTGTGCTCATTAGTACTATTAACTCTGGAGTGTTTTTTATCTAATCCCCATAAAATGTTTAATAACTTTCTTAATGTATTTTATACTAATTATTTTTTTTAAGATGCTGGGACTCAATTTTAAAAATTGTTTTCACTTTAAGAAAAGTTTCGGAAGACCTCTGATGTACCGTAATTTCAAATGTAACCACCTGAATTAGGTTATTTCTGTACCAATTTGTATTGTTTTTTAATTCTTGTGCTTTTATGACTGTAAGAGTCGCAATAAAGTTATTATGATGATGAAAATTATTTTACTATGTTTAATACACAGCTCTATTTCAGTCCAGGCTTTTTAGTCCCCAATTAGAAAGCCCCCTATTTTGCTAAAGCCCTGACTTCTCCAATTGGCTATAACCGCTGTTTCTAGCAATGGGTCTTGACCGATATATTCGTCAGAGAGCAAAGTTTCTCCATTTATATTGGGGATCACATAATGATCAGCAAGCTATTTTTTTCACTTAAAGCTCCATTGTAATGTTTTGTATCTGATTTTCTTGGGAGTTCTTGTCAAAAGCATAACATCTTTGATTAGATATTCTTTGTGGATTAGATCTAAAAAAGAAATTATCATATCTGTTCATATTTAACCCCTTCATTGTTCTGTATATAGTATGTGCAAAAATGTACAAAATAGTATTCTCTCAGGTCAGGGAGAGCTAGTCCCCTTTCTGCCACTGTTCTATAAAGTGCATCCATAGTAAGTGTAGAAACCTTATTTTCCCAAATAAAAGTAGAGAACAGGCCTTACATTTCTTTAAAAAATGCCATTTGAACCGCATTTGGAATGGCTAAAAAGAGAAAATTGCATAATGATATGGTCATCATACGGATTATGGTGTTGTATAGCATTTTAGGACCCTAGTGTAATTTTCCCGGTTCATGCCCTTATATAGGTATAAATCACCATGGGCCAGATGTAGGTCGGTCGGTAACGGCCGAAAATCGGTATTTTCGGCCGTTACCGACCGGTATTTCAGAAATGGTATGTAGGGCCCTTAATTTTACAGAATCGGTAAATTTACAGATCGGTAAATTTACAGATTCTGTAAAATACCGAATCGGTATTTTTACCGATTCGGTAAATTTGAGATGTAGGTGGGACTCTTCTGAGTCCCACAAGCCTTACAAAATCGGTATTTTACCATCAGCATGCACATGTGTGCATGCACACCTCTGCCATATGACAGGCAGACCTGCCCTTGGGGTATGTATGCCTGCCACATGGCACCCGAGCCTGTTTTGGGGGGGCCAGAGGGTGTCAAAGTGACACCCCCTGCACCCTTGTAAAATTCGGTATTTACCGATTCGGTAAATACCGAATCGGTAATGCCCATTCATTCCTATGGGCTTCAAAGCCCATAGGAATGAATGGGCATTACCGATCTGTATTTACCAATTCGCTAAATACCGAATTTCTCCGATTCGGTATTCCAGCACATCTGGAATACCTACATACCCACCCCTCAGATTTACCGATTCTTAATTACCGAATCGGTAAAATTCGGTAATTAAGAATCGGTAAATCAATCCTACCTACATCTGGCCCCATATCCTTATATAGGCATAGAAATCATAACCATATTTAAACATAGCTCATGCAGTCCAAATACGGCAGGGCTTCTTCTACTAGTTCCGAAAATCCACAACGATTTCTTGAAAAACTCGGCTTCAGCAGCTAGGGACTTCCCCTTGCTTGAATACTGACTTGTCCAAGAACTCATGAAGTTTTCAAAGAACTGAGACTCTTTGATGACGTTATTATGTCCACCTTTACATCAATCTCAGCACCTTCAAGGTATAAATATGCCCACATTTGCCCAAGCAAACACACAGTGGTTTGGAGCAGTTCGACTATCTACTTGCCCGACGCATCCTGCTACAGCAAGTGCCGAAGGAAGCCGACCCTCCAGGAGAGGCACTGAGAGAGACACTGTATTTTCTCTTGCCGAGAAATCCAGCTCCATTGTTTCCAAGCTACTCTTGCGGGTTGTTGGGAAATCGAGTCCGGAGACAGAGAGATTCCAGACCTCCTTCATTCTAAACCAAGGTACGGAGCTGATTAGACCCTAAGAGAAATCTTGGATAGATTCTTGGCAAAAGAATACTAAACTTATGCTACACCACACTTACTTCTTCCCTCGTACTAGACTTATGTTAGGTACATCGGGGTGGGCGTATTTTAGAAGCACCAGTTGAGTACTTTTAGTCTTTGTTATTTATGTATGTATTTATCCATGGTCTAGGAACCATACAATGCTTTTACAGTATTATTTCAAATACTCTTCTTACTGTACGCATTATACTTTTCAACCAGTATTACGATTGCAGCAGTTCATTTCTTCTGCATCAGAAAGAAGACTGTTCAATAAATACTCTTTTATTGAAAACGCCCGTCTATCTATTTATCTGCACCTCTGGTGAAAGGAAGCATGCCCGAATGACTGAGTAATATATCTATCTATTGTTTCCACGGCTCTGAAGATCAGTTTTATCTTGGGGAAACAAGGTTGTCATGTTTATGCGGTTATCAGAAACTAATCCCTTCTTGTGAATTCGAGAACGTTTCTAGTGACCTCTGAGCTAGCTGGCACTCACAATTAAGTCAAATATATTCGATAGCGACCTAGTAGACATAAGTCCTATGTCACATCTATAGGATATATTATTCCAATGCGCAGAGCATATTGGGAATATAGGAACTACACTACAATGGCTACGCAACCTATTATTGATATTGGAAGATCTTTCCATTTGATCAGTTTGTCTTTTATCTTATTATAAAGAGGGATATAATTTAAGGCATAGAGATCATTAACATTCTCCCTAACATACACGCCTAGGTACCTCTTAGGCTGAATATTGACCAATGGAGTCAATTCTGCTAATAAAGAATCAGATGTACAATTGCAGAGCAGTATCTTAGATTGATTTATTGTGTATCCCCCAATGGATTGAAATTCCTGAAATATATTAAATATTTGATTTTGCCACTTCAATGTTCGGTTTTAAAAAGAGAGCAATGTCATCAGCATAATGTTTGAGATTTGTCGTATCAGGCACTGGAGATGTTAAACTGTTGATTGAGCGAATGGCTATGGTAAAGGGCACTATATAGCACACAAAAAGTAGAAGAGATAGAGGGCAACCCTGTTTCGTCCCTCTAACAACTCTGCAAATGCCAACTGTATTGACATTTACAATTATTTGAGCCATAACCCCCTCATAGAATTTAGAAATTACAGCAATCTGCTCAGAGGGGAATCCAAATTCAGCCAATATATAAAACAGACTTTTCCAGCTCACAATGTCAAAAGCCTTTGTAGCATAATTTAAGTCAGTATTTTTTTGGGGTAAAGTAGTCCAGAGCCTCAACTAAAAAAGTAGTTTTAAAAAATTGTTGCTGGCCTGCGACAAATCCACACTGGTCTTTATGAATAATTGACCGAACACAGCTGCTCATTCTATTTGCTAATAGTTTAGCTATGATTTTATGGTATGTGTTTAAGAATTTACATCCTCTTTATCTTTATTTTTTCAGGAAGCTAACTACCACAGCCGTTCTGAAGGAGGATGGTATCTCTCCTTGTAAAATATAATTAGCTAACAGAACTAGTTCCTGATTTAAAATTACACGTTTTTTTTTTATTCTGCCGGAATGCCATCTTCCCTTTATGCTTTGCCATTAGCCATGCATTGAATAACCCCTTCAATTTCTTGTAATGTTACAATAGCCGTCAAATTTGTACTTTGATTTAGATGTAATTTTGGAATTTGCAATCTATTAAAAAATTATTTTAATTTCAAACTATCCACCTCTTCTCTAAGTGAATAAATGGTTTTGTAATGTTCTAAGAACACATTTCGTATTAGCTCTTCATTTGTATTGTGGGTTTTAGCATTTTGTTGGTCAACGAGACCCTGTTCTGGGTCTGTTTGTCTTTTATTTGCCATGCTAAGAATTTACCTGTGAATTCACTCTCTTCATAGACTCTCTGAAGATATGCAGAATTGGCCGTATATACTTTAGACTAATAGTTATCTTGCATGGTCTAACAATCTGACTCTAAAGCAGATTTATTCTTGCTGTTCTTCTCTCTTAAATATTGTTCGTAAGTATGCTTAACTTTAACTTCAAGATGTTCTCTCTTTATATTTTGAGCATGTCTAAATGCAATCTGTTTCGATGTTATAATGCCACGAATTGCAGCTTTAAAGGCCTCCCACACATTCTCTACTGTGGTGTTATTTCTATTTATATGACAAAAGCTTCAATCTCCCTCTGGATTTCCTTACACCAATCTTCATATTCAAGATGTATTCTGTTAAATGTCCATTCAGGAGTGTTTTTGTCCCTCCCAAGTCCGGACAGTTCACGTTTTACTAAGGCGTGATCTGAAAAGTTATTTTGTCAGATTTAGACTCCTAGATATTAAAAAATAGCCCAGTCTGGCGGCAATTTTATGTATGCTGTAAAGCATGAATACTCTTTTTTTTGTAGGAAATCTTGCACCCTAACTGTCTATCAAGTTTACTTTACCCATACATTCCATTAAAGTCTCACCTGCACATGGTTTATTTTGTTTTCATAACCCGGAAAATGAATCCAGAGCAGGATTCTGTAGGTAATTAAAAACCCCGCCTATAATGACCATACCGGGAAGTAGCAACAATGCGTGATACAAGTCCAATAAGGATGCAGGATTATCCTCAACTGGGGCATAAATCGTGGATATAGTCAACCTGATATTACTTATTGAACCATTAACTAATCCCTATCTACCCTCTTTATCTATTTGGGATTATGTAATGTGGAAAGGAAAATATTTGTTAAAAAAGATTGCTAACCCTCTTTGGGCCGTACTTGCTGATGAAAATGGCTACTACATGCCCGTTGCTGAAACATGCTAAATGAGAGCTTCCTCTTAGCCACATAATGCATTTCCTGTATCAATATAATATCTGGGGAATTGCCTTTCATCCATTCTTCAACAGACCGAGCTTTAATTGTGTTGTTCAGACCATTGGCATTAAAAGAGAAAATTCTTACAGAATCCTTAGCTGCTTGCTGGTGAGAAATCATTGATGGGAACATATTATATTCAAACAACCTTGTATCTGCACATTTATCTGTATTTTAAAGCACTTTTTAAAACAAGCTAAAAATGTTAATTTATACAATAAAATAGCATACACCTGCATAAATATATCAACTATCACTAGAGATACCTGAATAATTAAAATATTCTTGCTGCTTATTCTCCTTATGCCATTTACGTCTAATGATATGTAGTTTAACTAATAAAAGTGTCTGTACATAAGAAATGACTAAAGTGAGAAGCATATAAAGCGCTTAACTGAACTGAGTATTAATATAAACTCCAGAAAAAATAAGGTATCTTTCAGCCTATAAATCTTTTTTGTCATTTTCATGACCATATGTAACATTACTAATAAAGTATCTGTACATATAGACCAGATAAAGTGACAATGCAGTACGATTAACCCCTATATATGACATAACTTGTTAAAGTGTCTGTGCGTATAAACCAGATAAAGTGACAATGTGGTGCAATTATCATATAAAGTGCATAATGATGTAGCAGTAATGCTAGGAGTCCTAATATGATCTTTCCAATCATTGACCTTATTTGTATTGTATTGATTCCCATTATCATGTGGACGTATCGATGTTCAGAAGAACTATCCCCTTTTTTCATCTTGCAAACCCCGCCACACAATCCCAATGCATCACCTACCCTGATATCCTCGGTGGAACCCCCCTTGTTGGAAATGTGGGAGAAAAGCCCACATCTCCTCCCAACCCCCTCCTATTGCACTGGGTGCCATAGCGTTGCACCCCTTGGTGTGCCTCCCTTCCACCAGATGATCAGGTCGCCCCGGGGCCCGTCTCACCCCTAAAAGTGAAAAGGGCAGAAAAAAAGGAACAATAAAGAGAAAGAAGAAAGAGAAAAACATAATCAATTTGAACTTTGATAACTGGACAATAGATGCTTGTGATGCCTTTGATTTAAACAAATCAATCATCTGAATACATTCTTTCCCCCTTTTAGTGCTATTGCTGACATGTCCAAAAAAATCTTGAATTGTGGAATTTCTTGTGTTGACAAAGTTCTATTTACAATAGCCTTGGAGAGAATGTTTTCCTTAATACAATAGTCACATTTACTAGAGTAGTATGTGGATATTTCACTATGTTGAGGCCACGGAAAGGTACCCGGTGAGCTCTTGTGATCGTAAGATCTCCTGATAGTTCTGGAATGGCTTTTATTTAGTAGAGATTCAACCCAGTCCCAGCCCTGAGATTCCTCTACTGCTTCAGTGACCCCTACTAGGTGTAGATTTCACCACCTGTAATAATTTTCCATGTCTTGCAACTTTGATTCTAATATCTACAAATTTTGTCTGATTTGTATTATTTCCTGCTCGCGAATGATCGCTTTATCCTCTAGATTGGGGACTCGTTGCTCAGCTTCAGATAGCCATTCGGGGAGTTTTCCATAACCGTAGCTCTTTAGTCTCTGAAAGAATCAGATCGAACATGGCCTTAATCAAGAGATTAGGATCCTCTCCATTCCTAACCTCCTGGGAGAGTTCCTCATTAGATACTATGATGGTGTATGGTTGAAGAGATTGAGAAGCAGACTGAGAAATGGATTGAATATTCCTTGCTGTTTCTTCTGGCCTTAATACCTGTTGAACTGAGGTCGATATATCTGATGATATCAATCCATTCATTGCCTGATCTGTAATATTGATAGTATTAACAGGTATTGGAACCATATGAGATTTTGAGAACAAACGGTTTTGCTTGCAGCAAGTAGAGGTGGCAAAAGTCTCAGCAAGTACAGTTGTAATCCTCTTATGAATATCCTCCATCTCCACATTACTACCAAACTTTTCTCCCAAAGTCCCAGAGGGGTTCACCGCTTGTGAACTTTAATCTACATTACCAACGTCATTTCCGGGTCTAGCAGAGTATCTGCTGCCCGTAATCTATCTGCTTCCATCAACTTCTGCACCTTAAGGCCGATGTGTCAAGATGGCGGTCGCACTTTAAGAATGCTCCGGGCCCATCCATCATCCGCGTTGAAATCTGCCACCATAAGTGCCCCTACGCAGCCCCCACTGGTCCCCTACCATGCCTACTGCAGTGGGGACTGCCCTGCGTGGAGCAACAACTCACGAGGCTACCCGAAGTGGGTGCAATTTACCCTGTGCTCTGGACTACTGGATCCCAAAATGGTGGTGCCTGTTTCTAGAGCCTCGTCGCCCTAACCTTGTTCTCTCACTCTGACTCCCTCCGGCCTGCTGTCGGAGGCACTCCGGTGCGGTCTGCTGCTGATTAAGCGCTGCCTGCCTGGTCCTGAGAGGGGCAGGGACATTCGGTGCCCTGATAGTGGAGGCGGCCCCCCTCCCCTGCTGCACCACGTCTCTGCCTTCCATGCCCCGGCCTGTGGAGCTCTGAGGAACTGTGGGGGACTGTGCTGTGTACAGAGCATCAATCAGCCGCTATACCAAGCGGTGGGGCCCCAGGACCTACCTTTCATCCTCCCACTCTGGGCCTGGGTTTGCTTCCGGTCCGGCCCTCCACCTACTGCCTTGAGGGTGAGGCACTGCCCGGCATTTCATGGAGGTGGGGCTGGACTTGGCTGCGCTTGGGACCTGGGGAGTGGGACCTGCCCATACTGTCCCCAACGCTCCTGAGGCCTGGAGGTGTGGGATCTCTTCCTTGCTACTGGCAGCCGTCAGGTCTGTGTTCCTGATGCCCACCCTCGCTGTCACGGCCCCAGGATCGCTCACCCTTTGGCGGCACTGCGAGGGCGGCCTGCGCTGCACTGGACTGGTCTCCTGCTTCGTGCCCGGAGATGGGACCCTGCGATTTGGAGGTCGGTGAGTCCGCTTCATCTGCGACAGGGAGAAAGAGACACACAAACGGCATGTGTGGGCTGGGGTTTCCTGGCCTAGGCCCCCCTCCACTGACTTGAACTCGAGTTACTGTGCCTTGCCTCACCGCTAGCTCGTGTGTTGATCTTTCTGTGAGGCCCGGCTCACCTTGACTCGTCCCGACCTGCGGCATCAGCGCACCACGCAGACTCACTGCATTAACGATCATAACGCTTAGCCCTCTGCTGACTGTGGCCTCATGGGACTTGGCCTTGCTGACCAGACTGGTGTGAAGCGCCTGGTGCCCTGACCCACTTGCTAGGAAGCAGAATCGGCCACATATATCGGGTGGTGTGGGGCCCTGGGTGTTGGTCCCCTTTGTGGCTCCTATCCTGGGCCTTGGTTCTAGAGCATCCCCTGGTTGGAGGGTCACTGACTGGAGGGTGGACTCAGCCGCATTTGTCGGGTGGCATGGGGCCCTGGGAGTGGTCCCCCTCCATTGCTCCTTATCCCTGACCCCGAACCCGCAGGGCCCCTGACGTCATGGTGGACCTCCATCAGTAGGGCACAAGCGGCTGGCTCTGTGGCTTCTACCCCAATAGCGCTCTCGTCATCGTGGGCTGAGGGGGCAGTTTCGGACGCATACATCGAGCGGCGTGGAGTTGGCAACACCAGAACCCCTCTCCTGCTGGCTCATCGCTCCGGTGGTCCTCCCCTGGGGCCCGGACCGGACCCTGCCTGCCCCAACTGCCTGGGCCCATCCTTCCAGACCTAGGCGACGACCACACCTTGCTGGGTCCTGCGTGGGGAGACGGACCCGACTGCATTTATCAGGCGGCTTTGGGCCCAAGATCTGAACCTTATCCGCTGTCCATCCCCCGCCCCCCCTTTGGCCTGGCGTCGCTTTCTCCGGGCCAGGTGGGCCCTTGTTCCTTTGAGATCAGCCGCCGCTTCAGGTGGCGAGAGACAAGGTGTCCAGACTTGCTTTCGCCTGGCGTTGGCGGGCTTGCGTGGGGTGGATCCAGTGCCCGAGTCTGAGCATCGACGGCTTGGGTGTCGGGACCCCCGCCGGGGACCGTCTGCCCCAGGACCCCATACCCCTCAACCGGCTGGCATATCAGGACTGCACATCCACGACCGAGAGGGGTAGAGACCGCGCCCCAAAGACACCCGCTCCACAGACTCAAACTAAAATGGACTAGTACACCACTGCCAAGTGAAGCTCCATGGCCCTAATCCGTCGGGACCTCCATAACGCCGTGGCAAGGATTTTGGAGGTGGAGTTGCATCTCTGCACGGCCGAGGATGATCAAAAGCAGTTGAAAACCCAAGTAGCCCGCCTGCAGAATCAAACGTCGGAACTACACCGAAACAACCTACGCCTAATCAGTTTCTCCGAAGGGGTCGAGCAGGGGCAAGCGGACGCCGTTGTGAAGACTTGGGTGAAGTCATGGACACCCAAAGATGCTCTCTCTGCGTGATTTGCAATCGAGCGTGCTCATCGCTCCCTGGCACCTAAAACTCCTCCTGGGGCCCTATCCCGTCCCATCATCATTCAGATTCTTAACTTCCGGGCTAGAAACGCTATCCTCAGGGAGGCCCGGGTCCAGGGTCCCCTGAAATACCAGAACAACACTATCATGCTCTTCCCAGACTACACGAGGGAGGTGCAGGCCCAGCGTCGCACGTATTCAGATGTCAAACAAAAACTCCAAACTCTGGGATTGCGCTATGGTCTCCTCTTTCTGGCCCGTCTCGGGTCGTCTTTCAGGGCAAGACACTATTTTTTTACACCCCACAGGCTGCCTGGTATTGGCTCACTGAAGAACGATGTCTGCAGATAAGATCCGCTTCCCATCCCACCCTGTCTGAACCTCCACAGACACGTCCCTCACCTCCCAAGCCGCAGCAGAGACGCACACAGTCCCGCAAGAGGGGAGATCAATGGGGGGGATGACCCAATCATCGAGACTCGAGCCTCAGTTATTGATCTCTTCCGAGGCCCCTTGAACACTCAACAACAATAGCCGAGCTAGTTCACTGAGTGACCTGTGCCGTGGCCCGGATCCACCTGGGTCGTTGCGCCCCGCCCTGTCAGATTACAATCTGTCTAGAAGTCCCGCGCTCCTGGGATCTGGGAGGATGCAAGGATCTGATCTGTGGAGGCCCACAAGGAAGGAACTGGGGCAAACTCGTGCGACATCCTAAGTCACTCAGCAGCTGATGACACTGTGATATCCGTCAGTATGGAGGGGTCCATCATTGCCACGAACTGCACTGCTAAACGTTTTAGCTTAGCTATCTGTTATTATTAATTGACTTTCTTTAGTGCGACAGATACTTCAGTTATGGAAGTATAGGATGGGGAGTAGTGGGGAATTGGGAGGGGGAGGGCCGTTGTCCTCCAAATTCTTTTTGTCCTGGCTCCATTTGAGCCTTTGTTTTATGTTTTACACTACAGCCTACCAATTGCACAGAACACTGCCATCGACAGACAACATATCACCTTGACCATGCCACAACTTTCTATCCAGGCTGAGATGTACCGCCCCCCCTTGGGACCCGGAGCCCTCTAGTTCTCTCTGCCTTCACTTCTCAGACTACCCCGATGCCCACTACTGGTAGAGCACTCCATGAACTGTCATGGAACGTGAATGGCCTGCTGGATCGTATGAAATGTACAGCGGTCCTCAAATCCACCCAACGCCACACTCCCGAAGTACTCCTCCTTCAAGAGACTCACCTTATGGGATCCCACTGCCCATTTTTAGCAAGATACTGGTTCGACAGGGTGTGGCATTCTGGTTTCACGCGAGGCTCCCAGGGGGTGGCGATACTAATACGGAATCCCTTCACCCCGGTACAGGTAACGACTGACACACAAGGCCGTTATGTGACCATTTCTGGTAGACTTGAGGGCCATGTCCTGAACCTAATCTCAACATACATTCTGCCGGCCACACTCCCCTCCACTCTCCGTCACCTTACAAATGTAATCTCCGCCTTGCCCTGGGTCAGACTGTAATTGGAGGCGACTTCAATACAGTTATGCAACTGTCACTTGACATAACTGGAGAACTGTTCTCGTCACTCCTTTCTCACTCCAAGAGACTGTCGACTGGTCAGCTGCCTTTGGTGTCTGTGAGGTTCTGGAGGATTTGGAACCCCCAGGGGAAACAATATACCCACACTTCAGCGGCCCATCACACTCACTGTCGTATCAACTTGCTCCTTATGCCTACTATCTCTATCCTCCCCCGTAGAATCTCAGACCATCGGCCATTTTGCTGTGCCTGGGGGGCGCCCTTGTTGCAACGAGGAAGGTCTGGCGATTGAACTCCTGGTTTCTGCGGGCATTAAAGATGCGCTTGCAATAGAGCTACAACACTATTTTCTCATCAACCAGGGATCGGTTCCCTCCCAGGGCACACTCCGGGAGGCTGGTAAGGCCACTTTATGTAGCGTAGCCAGGGGCCTAGTACACATGAAACGTGTGGTGCAGACTGTTCGCCTAACCCAGCTTGAGGCACAAGCCACGCGGCTGGAACTGACTGTTACGACTACGGCTGAAGCTCAGCCCACCAGACAGCTTGCGGTGATCCGAGATGAGATCTGCCAGATATCTCTTGATTTTGCCAAGATGCTGTGGCGCTCCTCCATGGCCTGTGTCTACGGATGGGGCTCCACAACTTAGTCTCCTACCCCAAGGCCAATAGATTTATCCCTGAGTTCCGAGAAACCTTTGGAATCCACCACAGCACCTCACAGGCTATCGCCCTGGCTTTCACAGGCTATTATGCCCAGCTGTGTTCAGTCCATCCCCCAGGGGCCTCTCTGGTCGACTTATAGGGACAAGCGGCTCTCCGACTCCCATGCCTTGCCCAGGAAGAGTCGACAGACCTCGATCTCCCCTTCACCCTGGAGGAGATACATGGGGCCATCTCTCTGCTGCACTCTGGGAAGACACCAGGCCCGGACGGATTCCCGCAGGAGTATTATGCAGCTTATAAGGACTTGTTGGTGCCCCATTTGGTGAACCTCTTCCAGCACGTGGCCAACGAGGGCTCCTTTCCCCCTGAGACCGACGTGGCCACTGTAGTGGTCATCCAGAAGACCCAGTCACCCTCTCTCTCCTGTGCGGACTATCGTCCGATCTCTTTAATCACACTGAAATGAAAAATGTTGCCACAGCTCTTGCCCAATGCCTTCGCCCTCTGTTGCACAAACTAGTCCATCTGGACGAATGTGGCTTCATGCCTGCACACGGCACTCGGCACTGCATTCGGCGCCGTCACCCCGCCCTAGCTCACCGCCACAACCTCACACCATACCTAGCCCTCCTACTTATAGACTTTAAAAAGGCCTTCGACATGGTAGACTGGAACTATCTAGAAGACGTCCTTGTGATGATGGGATTCGGCCCCCACTTCCGACGCCTCATCCGGGTCCTGTATTCCCACCCCAAAGCTAAGGTCCTTACCAACGGTGCCTTCTCAGAGACATTTCCAATCCGCAGAGGCACACATCAGGGATGCCCCCTCTCACCACTCTCATTTGCTCTGACAATGGAGCCCCCACTGATCCCTCTCTATCTCTCCAGGGCTTGCTTTGATTGGCAGTCCAACATCCCCATCAGGGGACAATCATTCAAATATCTTGTGATCTGGGTGACCCTACTCCCAGAGCTAAAATGGGAGCTTAACATCGCACCCCTGGTCACGAAAGCCAAAACCGATCTTAAGTGCTGGCAAACCCTCCCACTTAACCTCCTTGGAAGAGGGGCTCTTTTTAAAATGATGATCCTCCCCCGCTTCCTATACATCATTCAGAACACCACCTCCCATCTCCCGGGTAGCTGGTTCTGGGACTTTGGCCCGCTGCCGGATCCCGCCCTATGATGGAGGCATGAGAATGACAAATCTTCACCTTTACTACTTGGCTGCCAGGCTCCTTGTCATCCATGGCTGGTTTACAGGGGGGTGGGCAGACCTGGCCTATTGGACGAGCTTAGAACCATGCACTTTCTGCGAATCCAAGCCTACTTGTACGGGACTCCCATCCCACAGGCAATTCCACTTCCTACCAGAGTGGTCCTGGTGGCCTGACGCTCTGCCCTGCGATACACCAACTGCAAGAAACAACCCACTCAATACACACTCCTTTGTGGAATGGCACGTCTCTGTTGGAAGTATCAATTCTCGCAGGCTTTTGGCAGTGGGACCACATAGGGATCTCGCTCCTTGGAGATGTCTGGGTGGGGGGATCACATCAGGGCCTTCCCCAACTTACAACAACATCACTCCCTCCACACTTCCCAATTTTACAGGTTTCTGCAGCTCTGCCATGCCCTCACCGCACACATTCCACCGGGCACGTTGGGAACGGATATACCGCTCCCTAGTGAATAATGGCCCCACTACCCTGAACTCGCTGAGAGCCCGCTGGGAGGGATGGTTGGGCCCCCTAGAAGAAGCGACTGGCCTGATGCCCTTATGGCTCCCAAAACTCTTACGACCTCTTCTAAACTCCCTCTTATCCAACTTTATTATCTCCACATGGCCTACCTTACCCCTGTGTGCCTACGTAGGGCGGGACTGCGCCCCTTCCCGGGCTGTACACGATGTGGCCACGCCCCGGCCGATTCCTTCCACTTGGTCTGGTTGTGCCCTGGTCTTGCCCCGTTCTGGTCGGTGTGGAATCTGAGCGTACGCATACCCTGGGCTGGCATGTTCCTCACGATCCCCTACGCCTTCTCTTGGGGGTATTTGATGGTCTAGACGGCTCTAGGGCCGACAAACACTTTCTGGGCACAGCAGTTGCGGAAGCTAAGCGGGACATCGCAGCAGCCTGGGCTCAGGCCAAACCTCCTACTCTGCGGAAATGATGCCGTGGTGGACTGGTGCACAACCCAAGAGGAACCTCTCTTCGAGGCCCGGGGATGTCCTGGGAAGTTCCTTAAGGAGTGGAGCAAATGGCTGAATTTACTGTTCTGAATCATTTACTCTGATTTTCTTATACACTGTTATATTGCCTCTCCAATGGTATGGCTTGCTCAAATACCTCAATCATGACTGTGGATTTCGTTGGCTGTTAGAAATAATCTCTAATTCTCTAAGCAATTGTGTGCTGTCCTTGTGTGAAATTGTTTTTCAAATGCCAGTAAACTTGATTACCAAAAAAATATCCATTCTTTGCTGAGCATTACATATTGTGCAAGATCTTTCCACAGTCTTTTTTGACCCGCCTTTATGGCGTGACTTATGAACAGGAGTATACTGAGAGTACAAAAGAGGATTAGTATTTAAGAGCTTTCGCTCGAATGTGCGCATGCTTCAATGTCTTTATCTACAGATCCCCTGCGCCCTCTATTTGTGGCACACGTATCTAGATTAGCAATCAAATGCCAGGTGTCTCCCCTGCATTACAAGATCCTATCCTTTTGCACTGTGTGTGTCAAATGGCTTTCTCCTGGACCTTAGAATCAATTTATCTCACACCCTGCCTCCCTGCTGGGAGAGAGAAAAAAGAGGGGAGACCCTTTTCCAACCCCAGCTGGTTATTGCGGAAATAATCACACCTCCATAGACAATTATTAGTGCAGCTTAAAAAAATATTATGAGTAGTGACTCACCGGGCGTTGAATATTTAACATCGGTATTTCCAGCTTAAGGGGGGTGAGGGAATCTCAATCCTATACTACTGCATACTGACAGAAGGCGTTCAGCGGTGGCCCGGCTTCAATTCAGGTCAGCAGCATAGCCCCAAACTGAGGCGGAGTTGAGGACTCAGCGGTGGTCCAGTGTACGTCACAGTTGCTTCTGGATGCTGGATCGGGTGACAGAGCGCTATGCTCGGAGGCCACACCCCGCAAGTGCGATTGTATCTGGAGAGGCAGTGGGTGGGTCCAAGCAAGTCAAAAATTAGAAGAGGGAACTGCTCCTCATTACGGTAAAGAGAGTGTCACAGCTGCCATATCCCCAGCATCTTATTCCTCCCTGGACTCTGCTACACTTCCTTCCGGGGGGCGTGGCTGGGAGCGGAGTGTGCTAGCCGCGGCGCATGTGGGTGGCATCCAGCTACCTCATGGCAAAGGTTGTGTTGCTCTCTGCAGGAAATAATCTCAGAAGATGTGGCATGGATGATGTACTTACTGAGGCTGAAATCTTTGGTAGCAAAACTGTCCAGTCGTTATTTAGCAGAATTCAGTTTGTTCATTTGTTACAAGGTATGCTCACCATATCTGAGGCTATAGAAACATTGTGTTGAAATGCTTTCTAGAACAAGAATGACAAATTAGGTTTTACATATCTTATCTCAGAAGTGAACAAGGCACAGGATGCACTTCATTCAAAAGACATAATGCAAAGCCAGGCAATGTTCAATACACTCAGTTAAAAATAATATGTTGCTCATTGGAAGGTAGTTTACCATGAAGTCCTTTTGATTTGCAATGTTTTCAGAGAAATGCCAAATTCAAAATTAATAGACCATCGTGAAACTGCTCCTTACTACAGACTTGTGGGTAAGAGAGGCGAGCGTTTTAATAAACATGTTAACAGCGTTATTCATTTCATGCAGCAGCAAGGAAACCCCTCTGAAATGACTGAGCCTGTGTGACTACACAACTTTGTGACCAAACAATATGTGAATAACGATATAAAGACATGTCTACTCGATGTCCTAGAATATGAATTGAAACTATACGCAGAACTGAAGCAGGAGAGAAATGTATTGAAAGAGAAAAAGCTGTTTGACATATTCACTAAAGCTAAAATCCCGTGCTTCAATTTCCATAGTAAGAGTTTGGTCCAACCAGCCACTACAACACAGGTTACAAAAAAACAGCTTTCCCAAGCACATAGAGGGATGGATGTAGCAAAAGGAAAGGGTGAATTCATCAAGGACATCTGTTGCATAATCTTCTTCCCAAAAATGCATTTTTTGATGGAGATGCTGAAACCAAACCAGTGAATCACAGACTTGTACAAAAGCTCGAAAAAAACTTTTCACCCGAAGAATTTTTATTCAAAAAGGTGTCCTCTTTGAGACCTGTTGTTGTTGTGAAATGTGTGTCACAATTGCGAAAGATCAAGATTTCATCCATGCAAAACTAAGTAGAGTCCATTCAGCCTGTTCTACTGATATCAAATTCACTGTGCCCCTTGCAAGAACTGCACATTATCTTTGACAGATATCTTGAACTGTGTGTCAAAGAATGTGAGAGAATCAGATGAATGTCTACAAGTAGTACCATTGGCCTTGCCTGCATGAAACATTCAACACATATACCTGTGCAACTTGATGCATTCTGGTCATCAACATCGAACAAGATGAACTTGCAGATGCTAACTCGCCACAACATTGCTGATGCTTCAGTGAACACTGAATTTTCAATTATTGCAAGTGGAATGATTGTCACTGAGAAGTTAGTGCCTGCAAAGATATATTCAAAAGGTATCGACCATATTGTTCAAGAGCGTAACAGCAAATAGAAAGAAGCTGGCCTTCATGTTGTCCCACATGTTGAGGGGCTGTTCAAAATGGTTCCAAACGAGTCATTGTCCTTTCAAATGACACAGGTGTTATTATTGTGCTATTTAGATTTGTTGCAATGCTCATAAATCAAGGAATGCCAGAGTTATGGATATGTTTTGCATAAGGCTCCCTGTTTTCCATTTTCACAGATTTTTACAGAGAAAACAATTTATTTTCCAGTCTGTATTTATTTATAAATGTGGGTGAAAGCAGAAATGATCATGTTTTTTTCAGAGATTAGAAATGTGTGTCAGTCATGGCTGCCAGGCTAATAGCTGTCTAGAATGACAAGTAAGGGAGTTAGAAAAGATAGACAATTTAGGATTGACGTTGAAACAGCTGCAAATGTGAACTTGTATCAAAATGTTTGTTTTTCATACAAGGCTATTGATTTATTATCTATGGGTGTTCATATCATTTATACATGTCAGGCATTCAAGTGCAAGTTAATTTTCTTGGTTCAATAAATGTAGATATATATACTGTTGTCCGCTTCATTTTTTTCACAAAACGCAAAATAAATATGGATAATCCCAAATAAAATTATCAAAAAATAAATATGGATAATTAGAGATGGAAATGCCAAGAAAATAAATACCATAAAAAGGGACATCTTAAGGATTTTTGAATCCCATGGCAAACCTATTTTGGGGGCCCCTGTTCAAGACAGCTTTGAATTTAGGATCAAATGTCAGCTCTTTCATGCCTTCTTTGGCCAGGTCACTGACAGTGCACAGGCGCACTCATCCGAATTTTATTAATTTATTTATTTATTTATTATTTCAGCTTATTAAGTGCGACAGCTACCCAAAAAGGGTTTCCCGGTGCTAGAACAGGCAAGATGCATGGAAGCCACCAATTCAGCAGTTACTGGGGATTATTGGTTGAAAAGCCAGGTCTTAATGGCTCTGCAAAAGTGGACGTAGTTAGTTTCAGTACGGATAGTCAGGGGCAAGGAATTCCAAAGAGTAGGGCCTAAGTAAGCAAAGGACCTGCCTCCCATTCTAGCAAGCCTAATTCTGGGCATGATAAAGTAGGCCAGGGTCGAGGATCGAAGGTTGCGTGAAGGAGTATAGATATGGACAAGGGATTGCAGGTGAAGGGGAGCTGAGCCAGCTTTGATCTTGAACATGTAGCTCAGGGTTTTGAATTTAATATGACTCTCAACCCTGAGCCAGTGTAGATCACGGAGGGGTCCTGAAATGTGACTTGATCTAGGGATTTTAGACAGCAGTCTTGCGGCGGCATTTTGAACTAGCTGTAGACGTTTTGTCACCGCCTTGTTAGTCCCAAGGTAGAGAACATTTCCGTAGTCCAGCCGAGAGGTTATGAGGGCATGGACTACAGACTTTTGGGTGTCATACGGCAGCATCCAGATAATTTTCTTAAGCCATCGCAGTATGGTAAAGCAGATGGCCGAAACCTTGCTTACCTGATGCTGCATAGTCAGTGCATTGTCAATGGTGAAACCAAGGTTGCGAAACATGAACGGATGGGAGAGGGCGGGGACCCATCTCCGCAGGCCAGTGCTTGGAGCACCAGAGGTCATGTTTTTGGCCCAGAATTAAAACTTCGGTTTTACCTCCATTCAATTTCAGTAGATTGTAGTTCATCCAGTCGGCAATTTTCCTCAGACCCAACTGCAGGAGAGATGTGGAGCCCTGGTCAGGGTTCGAGAGGGAGAATGCGATCTGGGAGTCATCGGCATAAGTGATAAGAGTAAGACCTTCTTGCTCTGCTATATAAGCCAGAGGTTTGATGTATAGATTAAAAAGAAGGGGACTGAGTACAGAACCCTGGGGTACTCCATAGGGAGATGCATGAATTTTGGAGGTTGCTGTGTTGGAAAAGATTTGAAATGTGCTGTGAGTGAGGAAAGAAGCCAGCCAACTCAGAGCAGAGCCGCCTATACCCATAGAGGTTAGTGTCTCTATGAGTATGGTATGAGAGATGGTATCAAATGCGGCACTGAGGTCAAGTAAAATCAGTGCCACTATGTCTCCTCTGTCTAATAGCTGGCGTAAGTTCTCCGTAACACCCAACAGAGTTGTTTCGGTGGAGAAACCAGGACGGAATCCAGATTGTAAAGGGTGAAGTATTAAATTGGCCTCAATGAACTGGGCAAGGTGGAAATGAATGTGCCTCTCGAGAATCTTGGAAAAGGCTGGCAAAAGAGAGATGGGACGGAAGTTTGACAGGACATTTGGGTCGGCCGTGTTTTTTTTTAAAAGAGGTGTCACCATGGCATGCGTCCAATTCTAAATGTGTTTTCATCTAATATTCGTGGACAGTGACGTGTTTTCAATATTGTAACACAGCAGCAGCTCACGAATAATACCGTAAATTTTCTCTGTGATACCCTCCCATTCCTCATATGTGAGGTCCTGTTTTGATCTTAAATAATTTTTTTATGGATTTTGCATGCAACATAAATACAACATTTGTCTGCAAAATGTCTGTAAAAGAATATCACACATCACCCACATTAAAAATAAATTAAAGGAAAACAGTATTTAAAACAATTTGTTTAAGAATTATTCATGGTCATCAGGAGAAGACTCTGCAGGACAGAGCTGGCTCTATCAAGGGCCCCCCAGAAAGGCTGGGGCCCTGTGCCAGAGCCCACTTTGCCCATGCCTTAAAACGTCTCTGACCGTAAAACAGGGAGCCCTAGTTATGGGACAGGTGAGAAAAGACACTTAATCCTGCTTCATATTCTGTGCAAGAAACTTGACCCAGAGATGCCCAGTGTTCTTATCAAGGCACATATTCTCACGGTTGATGACACTATGAGCAAAATCAGTGCAATGCTTTTGAGCTTTAATTGCTGAAACTAAGAAGAAGTTGACTTTAAAGACATAGAAAAATACCTTGTGCATGTGTTGAAAACATGTTCTGAGTGTCATACATTTGACGATCTTCAGTAAAGTGAGTTCAAGAGGTCCGTCCCGTTAAGTGACCTTCCACCGACGTCATATTCTGTGCGTGGACACATTAAAAGGGCATTCTATTTAATCAGAAGATGGTTTGGTTTGGTTTGGTTGGGAAGATATTGATGGGATGCTAAAACTTGTGAAAATTGTAAAGCCTCTACTCACAGAACTTACACGTACATGTACTTGCAAAACCTGTGCTACAAATAGATGTCCCTCTTGATATGCTCTTAACATTCTGCAAATGTACCATAAGCGATTGCCGAAACAAATAAGTAAAAAAGGGCACTATGAAAATGTGTCTAAAATAGAAGTGATTAACATTATTTTTTTTCTTCATATTGAGTTCATAAACATTGTTTAGTGTATACATAAAATTATTTTAAAACATTATTGTTTGTTTCATTTCTATGAATTTCTTTTCTTCCTCTATAATAGATACCATTTTGTATAGCGGAAGGGTTGCTCTGAGGAGCTATTTTCTGTCTCTATAAGACTACTTGACCCCCAAAACCTATGTTTTGACACCAAAATGAAATATATAGGGCTCATGGTCCCTGGAATATTACATCATCACTGCAACACATCCACCGTTTTTTAAAATGTCGTCCAACAAAATTCGGCCTGGATCAGCAATCTCTACTCAAGCTAAATTACTTCTCTAATGATCCAAAAACACATATCAAAAATGAAAATCTCTGGACAACAATTTTTTTTCAGAGGTATATCCGGGTGCCGGGATTAGTCCTGGGACCTACAGAATTCCATATGTTCAAAAAGATAACCATGATTTTTTTATATTTCACTTTCATCCAAAATATTTCACAAAAAACACTATGTTCTTCTCATTACTCCGTTTGAAATTGTAAACTTTTCAACAAACTTAGAACGATTCAAGGCTGAGCTGACCATCCTGTGATATGAAACACACAGGAGGCGATGAGAGGAAGGCTAACAAAGCTTCTAAACTAGTGGCGATAGCTCTGGATAGCATGCCAATCCATTGTTTTACATCCACTATTCCAACCGCGACAGAGGCCCACCTTATGAAGTTCAGTACTCACTCTGCTCCCGGTGGGAACAGTCCATCCCCATTCACCTGGAGAGGTCCCGTCCAGAAAGGAACACAAGCAAACCCAGGCAAGTTTCAGCCTTGTTAGGCCTCGTCGGTGATACATAGCTTCGATCTTGAGGCAGAATGAGGATTTTTGTTGCAGGATTCCAACCTTTTATTTACACGCTCACACAAAGTGACCCCAGGATGAATGCACATAATACTATTTAGAACAACAACGGTCCCATGCATACAAGTTTATGCGAAACAATAAATATAGACAGAATCAAATCTATATTTGGAGCGACGTATCCAGCCGGACAGAGGTCTTCAAATTTACTCAATGAAGAACAGAAGGGATACCTTCAACAATTCACCAGTGTGGGGCACAAGCCGAACCGAACTACCGACTGATCCGGTAGAATCCTGGTACCGCATGATTACACTATTGTAACACGGTTTAAATCATCATGCCCGACTGTGGGCTTCTCTGCCTTCAATAGGCCATTATCCCAGTGCCTGAATCGACTGGTTAACTACCCTGGCATTTAGAGGCTTAAAAAAACGTTAAGGCATTAATTAATGTCCTGATGATGGTCCCCATGATTTAGTAGTGGGACCGAAACGCCGTCGACCTGTCTTGCACCTTATACAAAACTTGATTTATATGTGATGTATATGTAAATGGTGCGGATTGTTATTTCTGTACACTCGAATCTTTACACAGAAAACGTTACTTTTGCCTTAAAAAGCCCTTTCTTTGTTCTGTATTGGATCTGAGAGTGTCTGGGTACAGGCTTGTGCCCCACACTGGTGAATTGTTGAAGGTATCCCTTCTGTTGGAATCAATTCTTCATTGAGTAAATTTGAAGACCTCTGTCCGGCTGGATACGTCGCTCCAAATATAGATTTGATTCTGTCTATATTTATTGTTTCGCATAAACTTGTATGCATGGGACCGTTGTTGTTCTAAATAGTATGCTCCCCGAGGTCCTATGCTGACTGAATTGGGGTCCCTTGTTGTTCTTAACATGCACATAATACTAGACTTCCAAGGCAAAACATAACCACCCCAATTAAGATCAGGGTCATAATAGAAGTATGCAATCATTTGCTAAGATGTCTTCTCGTGGTGTTGCATATTGGAAACATGTACTAAATACCGATGTCTAAATAAAAGTAATAGATAATTGTAAGGATTTCTCACGTATTGTGTATTATATCACTTAAATATTGAGGGGTTGTTTAGCACTGAAGTTGAGTTGTGGAGCCATTCCTAACAGAGTTGGAGCCCCCCGCCCAAAAAAAACACACACAAATCCCCCCAGAGGAAACAATGAGGTTGAAGATCCTAGAAAAAGGGCAAATGAGAAGAAATATAAATAGATACAAAGTGTAAAACAGACAAATTGGACTGCGGTAACAGCAGTGGGATAATGAAGGAAGCAGAGAGGTGAAAACGTTCCAGTGAGGTGAGTTGGTACGCAGAACTGTGACATTTGAAAGAAAGGAGCAAAACTAAATCAGACGTTCATATATGCGTCCGCGCCTGTACTCCACGCGTATATTTAGGAACAACCAGAAAGTGCGCACTGAAAGAGCGCTACAGCGCCTTGCGCAGACGCAGGCTGAAGCGAGCCGCTGTGCCGAGCATGGTTGCTGTCGAAGGAGGGGGGTCTCCCGCGCCTGCGCAGTGACAGTGCGCCAGTGACAGCTCGAGACCGAGCGACCTGTTCGTAGACCTGTTTCTGTGAACGCGCGAGGGACCCGGGTACGAGGCAGCGCGAGACCCGGGCGCTAGACAGGGGCGCGTGCCGCTGGAGCCCACCAAGTCAAGCGTCGACCCCGAGGAGACAGCGAGCCGCGAAGGCGGCCGGGGGCCACCCAGGTGAAGAAGAAGAAGAGAGCTGCGGCGGGACATGCGCGCCCTCCCCGCCGGGTGATCGCCTTAGCCCGGGCACCGCGGGGCTTTACCCCTCGCGCCCCCGGGCCGCCGCAATCATGTGGATTCCAACCGAGGACGAGAAGTACGGCGTGGGTAAGAGACTACTTTAACTCGGAGCTGTGTGCATAGAAGCACCCACACTCTCATTACCTCAGCAACAGCCTAGCATCATCACATCAGTATCTTATCCGGGCATCATGACCGTGCACCTGACATCAATGACATGCCCTCGCAGCATCAACAAGCACCCACTGCACCACTGTACCCAGGCAGCGCTATGATACGGACCTTCGCCGTGTCCCACAGCTACACTAGCATCACCCTGCCACATAGCATCATCACACAGACGCACGTCATCACCGCCATAACCCAACAGCATCATCACGAGCCACGGTAACAGAATAATCTCACAGTGGTGTTATATCTACTGTGGCAGCACCGCGACCTCGCTGTATCACACGAACAACACTACATTGTAACAACACATTATCATCACACCTTACAGCGTCAGTGTACTTCACAATATCAACACACCAATAGCATCATCTTACCTCCACAGCATCGGCATACCCCAAAGCATCTTTATACCTTTGCAGCATCATTTACCACACATCATCAGCATACCATACAGCATCCTCACAGCTACTCAGCCTCATCATACCCCACATCATCAGTAGACTCCAAAGCATCATCACAACTCTGCAGCATCATACCACACAGTATCACGATACCCTATAGCATCAGTGGATTTCACAGCATCATCGTACCAACAGCATCGCCGTACCTCCACAGCATCAGTGTACCCCAGAGAATCATCATAACTCCACAGCATCATCATGCCCAACATCATCAGCATAACTCGCAGCATCATCACACCTCCCCAGTGTCATCATGCCACACAACATCAGCATACCCTGCCTCATCAGTGTACTTGACTGTATCATTAAACCAAAAGCATTATCGTATCTCCACAGCATAAACATACCCTCTAGCATCATCATAACTCCACAGTATGATCATACCCCAAATCATCAGCATAGCTCACAGCATCTTCACAACTCGATATCATCATCATCATCTCACACATCATCAGCATACCCCAGAGCTTCATAACAACTCTGCAGCATCATCATACCCCACATCATCAGTAAACTCCAAAGCATCATCACAACTCTGTAGCATCATCAGACAACACAGTATCAGCATAGTCTACAGCATTAGTGTACTTCATAGCATCATCTCACCAACAGCATCACTGTACCGCCACAACATCAGAGTAGCCCAGAGCACCATCATAACTCCACAGCATCAACACACACATCATCAGCATACCCTAGAGTATCATCACTACTCTGGAGTGTCATCATACCCCGCAGCGAAGTCAACTCCAAAGCATCATCACAGCTCCTCAGCGTCACCATAACTAATATCATCAGCATACCTTACAGCATCATCACAACTCTGCAGCATCATCATACCACACAACATCAGCATACCCTAGGGCACCATCACAACTCTGCAGCATCACCATAACCCACATTATCATAAATCTCCAAAGCCTTCATCATACCTCTAAAGCACAAGAATCATCCACGGCATCACCATAACTCCACTCACCATCACAATTAGGCAGCATCACTATACTTCGTCAGTATCAGTATACCTCCACTGTATTATACACCAGAGAGTTACATAATCCTACAATGTCATAATAGCCCCCATAGTACCTCCCTGTCTTCATTATCATGATACCCATGCAAGTTATCCTCATACCTTTACAACATCATCATAAATTCACTTGGTGTCATATCCCAACAGTAGCATCTTTACCCCATGGTAATAGTATTCCTACACAGTGCGATTATGCCCTGCTCTGCATCATCAAAACTCATATCATCACCATTTCTGACAGTATCATCATACCACACAGCACCTTTACAACCCACAATATCATCCCATCCTCACACTAAGGACATAACCGAACAGTACCATCATAGTCCCTCACAGCACCAGCAGATACCAACTAAGCATTTTGGTTATCACATCATCTTACAGATATACATCTTGATGTTTTGAAGTGCATCATCACACACATACTCTCCATCATATCCAGAAGCAACATAATTCTCCATAATGACCATATCTGCACGCATAGTCTTAGTCATACCATGTGCCATTGGCCAACGGCAAACAACATTTATATCCTATGCAACATAATTACCACACTGCAAGCATCATTGTTCTATCCCAGCAGGGGTGGCCTTCAGCATGGATGAGATGGGCCCAGGACACGGACATTCAGAGGGACACAGGAGCTGCCTCCAGCAGTCTTCTGGCCAGTACTCAATTGGAGCTGGTGGTTTCCGGTGCTTGGCACCGGCACTTAATTGTCAGCACCCGGTCCTATGACAGTCTGTCACAAGGTGGCGCTGTCTGGCTAATTTAGAGATGATCACAACAGCAGTTAATTATTAACTCAGTATACATTAAACATGAATATTAATTGCCACCCAAACCATTCTTATAGCTTTGGGGGCCTGAAATGGTCAGAACTGTACACGTATAAGAGTGTGAATGTTAGTACTTGTGTTGTTACTATCCTTGGTGGCACTGGCAGGATCAACATGTGTTACAAGGTGCCATGGCATACTGATGATAGCTCTAGCACTTATTTATTTGCAAATTAAGCACTGCTTCTGAAGTGGCTCTAAAGAAACTTTCAGTTAAACATTGGTTCTAGAGCCTGCTTGTGCTCGTGTCTGCATGTTGACTGCTTTGCTTCTCATGACACTTGTTTCTCTTGCTCCCCTCAACACACCTCTCCCATTTTGTCAACACACAGTTGAAGAAGATAAATGGGAGCAGGTGCCAAATTTGATTCCATCCTGGGCGGTCTATGAGCAAAGGCTAGCTATACACCGGAAAGTGTTATTATGCACCCATCTTCATCATACCTTCCACAGAATTAGCCTATATCCGCAACTTGTCAGCTTAACAACCATCATAGTGTCTTCATATCACATCATCATCCTCACTGGCAGTATATTCACTCCATCATCACCATAATTAACCCTTAATATTAAAAGTACATTGAAAACATCATCCCACCATCATTATCACCATGTCACATCCAGCTGTATCCCTTTCATGATCATCTGCATCCCTTTACCATCGGCTCATAACATCTCATCAGCTACTTCATGGTTATTGCTCACCACCACCATCACTCCCTGTTATCTTCATCCTCAATCCCCATCATGATCAGTCCCCGGTATTATTATCAAGCTGCTATCGTCCTCCCTGTCTCTTGGATATTTCAGTATCACCATCACAACCCTTCCTTAATGCTCAGCCGCACCAGTCGCCTGGCCTGCCTGTCTTCATCTTCGGCCCGTTGTCATCATCACGCCATAAATATTGTAAAGGCACTATGCATTGTTCATAGCGTACTCCACAACTCAGGTCCAAAGGGAATTAAACACCTCTTTCAACGTTATGTCCCTTCTATACAGTTGTGTACTGTCAATAAAAATTGAATGGCTGTTCTCAGATTTAGGAGGGCAAGGTGGAGAGGAAAAGCCTTTGCTGTGGCGTCCTCTAAACTCTGGAACACTCTCCCTATATTAATCTTCTGCCTCAAGTCACACTTCTCCTTCCATAAATCTTTAAAGACCGGGGTCGCTGCCCTTTAATTGTTTCTAGAGGGTTGATGCTGCCACCTTTCCGACAGTGGTACCGCTTTTAGCGCTTTGATGCCTTTGGGCAATTGTTTGCGCTCTACAAGTTGGTCATTCATTCATTCTGTCATCACCCTTACCACCCTCCCACTCAACAGCGCCCCATCATCTTTAACCCATGATTGGTGGTGTAATCTGCGCACTCAGGCTAAATCGCTGCACTGAGCTCCGCAGGGTGGAGAGTCCATCCCAAGTGTGCAGATTCCACCATGAGTGCAGATTTACGCGCTCGTAACTTTGCAAGTTGTAAGTCCCTTTGTGAATCGAGCCACAAGCCTCAGATGACATCACCACTCCCATTCTAACACTGTCCTCAGCAACACTTGCATCCCCACCCTGTCATAACTGCATCCTCCAGAAATACTCTTTTCCCTACTTCCTGTATACCCCGTCTTGACATTTTCTCTGCCACTCTTATGTACCCTGTGGGTTCTTCCAAACCACACACTGTATTTGCCCCATCTGTCTCATCTCTAGCTCTTCTACCTTCCCTGCTCGGACATGACTTTACCCCTACACGTCACCCCATTTCTTCACAGCCTGCCAACATCCATGCTTTAGCAGCTTTCTGCCGCTCCACAATTCACTCCACTCTACCATTCCCAAGTCTTGAGGGCCATTCAGCACACCCCACTTCTTTCCCACTGTACCACTGTAATTTTTCCATGACCTGGCTGACACCTCATACCTTCAGCTCCACTGTTTATGTATATCTCCATAGGTCGTCTGTCTCTTGTGCATGGTCAGAAAGCTGGAAGCAGGGCTTTAAATGGGATGAAAAAACTAGGGGGTCTCTCAGAGGGGCGTTACTGATGTAATTAAAGGAGTGTCTTAAAAGCTCTAAAACTGAAAATCCATGCCTAGCTTAGTGTGCCGCCCGACTAGTATTTTGCTACTTCTGTCATTACATCCAGATACATAATACAGCAAGCAACGTTACACTTACAGCAAGCCAGTACTATTGGCTTTGCCACTGGGTGAGTGTTGCATAACAAGAATAAGCAACAACCATGCCATCATATTCAGTTCTGACATGACTGGACTGTGAAAGATTTATATAACGAGTCTCTTTGGAGTTACATCAAAGGCAGTGTAAGGTGGCACTGTTGCAGAGTTAAGATTTTTATTTTGTTCATCCTGAGGATGAGGGCCAAAATGGAGATGACGATAGGGACCAGTCTCAGCACCTTCATTTTAGAACTGCTGGTCTTAAGCACCTGGCAAGACCCGGCCCACTTAAAGCCCCGCTGGTAGTGTGTAGTTAGATACAGAAAAACATTTGTAAGGACTTTGAAGCTACACTTTCACCTACATGCGTTGTGTAATAAAATAGCATCACAAGATGTGGGAAGTGGCTCGGCTTGGATTTAAACTTGCTACTGCAAACATTAGGCCTGGACCACGTCTCCCTCTGCCATCATGGCTGTGTTTCGTCGTCCCACTGTGGTGCCTTCCTCGTCTGCCTTCATCTGGTCCCCACGCCTGCATCTCTTCCTCCTCTCCTCCCCTCTGCCGGGCTCAACTGGTTCAGGTTCCCGCTGCCCTTCCGCGCTATTGTACTGCGTTCCTCTGCACTGCTTGTGAGGCTGCCTGGCTGCTGTTTACCTCCTCGCTGTGTGGCATGCGGTGTGGGCCTGTCTCTTTTTCAGGGGACCTTTGTGGCGTGTCCGCTCCAGTTGCCTCCCACGTCAGGACATCTCATTTTCGCCAGGTCACGTTTCCCCCTTCACAGTAGTACATTTAGCCGAGCCCACACCGCCCCCAATCGTGTTTACACCGGTGTCAGAGGAAAGGGGGGCGGAGGGGTTCAGAGAAGGCTGCGTCAGGACCCATGCACGACTTTTCTACAAAGAAGGAGAAAGGGATGCTTAATATGGAGCATCATAGCACTGGTTTCATAAAAGGGAGGGGGGGGGGGGTGGGTTACTCCTGGTGGAAATTAATTCTATGGTGCACTGGGTTTAAAGCACCAGGGTGCTTTCAGGCCTCAGGATCCAGTTTTCTCTTTACGCGCTGGGGGCGGGGGCCCTCCGGGACCCGCGCGGTAGGGGCCGGGCCGCCTGTCACTATTGTATCTCCGCAGAAATAATCGGTAGGCGGTTTTAATCTGGTGATTTGTGAAATTCCTCTCCTCCCCCGTATCTAATCCCCGCCGATGCTGTGCTCTTGTTGACTCCAGACCTAGATGGTGGGGGCGTGGGCCGGTCTGCTGCGGAAGTGGGGCGGGCGGGGGGCGTGCAGCAGGTGCTCTCCCAGTCTTACTTCGCTACTGCATGCCATCATGCCCACTGGTGCCTCCAGCACACACACACACACACAGACCCCCCCCAATACATCAGCTCTGGGGCTTGGGGTGGATCGACGGCGCGGGGATCGATTCAGAGTCGGAGACAAGGGCTGCTGCCCTGTGGAGGTCACCGAGAGAGAGCGAGTGCCGCCCGTCTGCAGCATCCCTTGTCTGCGATACTGACGCGCCTCGCGCTCTCCTCACGTGCGCGCGGTGCCTGGCCGTAAACACGGCCGGTGCGGCGAGAATCACACCGGCCTCGCATTGTTTGCGAATGCCATTTTTAAAAACCTACTTCTCGAAAGTGTGTCAACACAAATAGCCGCCAGATCGGTTGTCGCCTGACAGATGGGACTGTGACCCGAAATGAGATACTTGGATGAGAGGTTATCATGAGCCAACAATTTAAAGTCGGCGACACGTAGAATAAATACCCTCTTTATCCTCGTTTTAGACTTTTCTAGGCACTTTGATTTTGACATGGGGGCAAACTTAATACTATTGATTCAATAAATTAATTAGAAGCTGTTGCATCGATCCAGCTGTGCATGCCAGATGTGGGTTGATCATACGTGGCAGCGCGCCTCAACGTTATTAAGTCGGAATATTGTGTAGTATTATGTTACAGAACCCTTTCTATGCAGCATACCCACATTTGCGCGCTAGATGTGCATTAATCATACGTGATACTGCAATTCGTAATACTTTCTGTAGTATGTCATTGAACTCTCTTGTGTATATATAAGTGTGCCTGTTCTCACTAGATGTGTGTGGGTCATACATTTTAAGTGTGTGTGATACATGATAGCATATCTCGATATTAATTCAATACTAGTGGTTCAATGTATTATTGAACACTTTTGTTTGTATTGTTCATTTGCCTGTGTAGTATAGGTGTGTGTCTGTGTGTGTTATGTGTGTGTGTGTGTGCGTGAGAGCGAGATACATAATAATGTAACTCGATATTATTAATTTAATACTCTTAGTTCTACTTGTTATCGAACACTTTTTGTATTGTACATCTACATATGTAGGATAGGTGCGTCTGTGTGAAATACATGATAGTGTGCATTATAGTGTACTTCGTTATTATTAATTTGATACTTGTAATTCTATCTGTTATTGAATACTTTTTTTGTATTTTAACATCTACATGTGTAGGATAGGTGTGTGTCTATGTGTGTGTAGGGAGTGTGTTTGTGTGTGTGAAAGAGAGAGAGATAGAGATAGAGATAGAGATACATGATAGTGTAACTCGATATTATTAAGTTAATACCTGTGGTTCTATGTGTTATTGAACACTTTTCGTATTGTACATCTACATGTGTAGGATAGATGTGTGTGTGTGAAATGCATGACAGTGTAACTCGATATTATGTATTTAATACTTGTAGTTCTACGTGTTATTGAACTCTTTTCATTAAACATGTGCCGGTGTATGATGGACGTGTATGGATCACACAAGGTGCTGCTAATCGATACCATTACTTTACATACTCTGTTGTGGATAATATTTAATTTGATTTTATGGTATACATATACCTGTTCGTTCCGGATATGCACCGGGTCCTACATGATAGTGCTTCACACGCCTTACAAGTCTCTCATTTACATGGCTCTCTGTAGGCCACGTGCAGAGTTTAATTGCCAATGTCTCCTTTCTTCTGCGTACATGTGCACCAATATTTAAAAACCTTTTAAAAGTGCATTGATCGAAAAGTCATTTAATCAAACATTACACTTGAATGTATTTTGTAATGGTTTTAATTAATCAAATACAATACATGTTTTACTTACTTCAAGTCAAAAACCACTTTATTCGATTATTTAAAATCATAAAAGTATGCTATACAAATGGCAAAACATAAAAAATATCATTTAAAAAATATGGTATACAAGATAAAAATAAATTTTTAGATCGAATAAAAACACATATCATTCCCATGTTAAAGCAGTTAATAGAAATACATTGACTGAATATTAAGAGGATTCAGGGTCTAGAATAGCTTTCTGTCTAACTCTCTTGCTTCTAACAGACGCGGCAAGAAAGCTAGCAACACAAAACATTGTTAGTGGGGATTCTAACAATTGTAGAAACAATAAAGCAGGTTTACACTGTATAAAATTCATCATTTTCAGTAATTGAAGAATAAACCTGTTCCTGGCATCTTGGTACAATGGGCAAAAAATCATAAAGTGCATAGTGTCTTGCGGGGAAAAATCATCGCATTTGCATGGGGCGACATCTTCAGGTCTACTCCACCCCTCCAAATCCCAGAGTACTGTGTAAATTTGGTTAAACCGAAGTTTCGTCAATAACCATCTATGAAAAGAATTTGTCACGATGGTCAAATAAGGTTACATTGTTGTTGACTGGGTAACCAAAACATGTTCCCTAACCAAAGGTTTACACAGTTCTGCACCTTCCCGTTCTGCCTCCCTTAACTTAATAAAGTTAATTTTTACCCACTCAAGGTCTGCCTTACAAAGAGATTCTGGATTGAAAAAGATCTCTGGTCGCCCCATATACGTTGCTACCATTTTTATGTACGACAACCAATGGATTTTGTACATATTATCAAGCATAATGCAGTCCTTTAAGATCTTGTGATTTAGGGAGAGGTTCGGGTTTAACCAAGTTTTAATCCATAGCAGCATTGGGGAAATTTTAATTTTATCTGCTAGATAACCAATCCCCAATTCTAGGTGTACAGAGTGGGTGGCAGTAGATTGAGGGAGGCCAAGGAGGGACCTTAGGAATTTGTTTTCTTCAATTTGGATAGCGTCGGGTTTAGTGTAACCCCAAATTGAGGCCCCATACCTTGCGATGGAAATAGTCTTGGCTTTGTAGATTGTTAGAATTGCCTCACAAGGTTTCCCCCCAGCCTTTTAGCAAAGCCTAGCACTGCAGCTGAAGAATTTCTCACCGAATTTACCTTAATTGAGAGTTGGGGGGACCATGAACCCTTGTCATCAAAAACTACTCCCAGGTAGGTAAATACCTTCACTCTGGTGATTTCTTCACTACCACAAAAAAAGGTCTTAACTTTGTTTTTTGAAGGCCCCAGGGACATCACATGCGATTTGCCATTATTGACTACCAAATCCAGGCTTTTCATAAAAGCCCCAAACGAGTCCAGCAATCTTTGCAGGCCCAGTGGGGTCCTAGCCAACAAGACAGCGTCATCGGCGTATAGGAGTACCGGAACCGGTGTACCTCCCATACGCGGAATATCTGGGGTCGCTGTTAACAGGTTTATCTCCAATTAATTTACATACAGTGTAAATAACATGGGGGCCAAGATGCATCCCTGGCGCACCCCTCTGCCGGATTTAAAACTGGACGTGCATTTCCCCTCATTTGTCATCCTGATTGAGGTGTTCAGTTCCTTGTGCAGCTCAGCCAGAAAATACACAAGGGGCCGATCAAGTCCCAGTTCCAGGAGCATGGTCCACAGCTTTGACCTATTGACTAGATCAAAAGCTGTGGACAAGTCCATAAAACCCAGATAAATGGAGCCCCTAGCAGCCTTGGTGTACTTAGCTGTTATTAAGTGTAAGTTCAAACATTGGTCCTCCGTGCTCCTCCCGGCTCTAAAACCATATTGGGCATCAGACAGAATGTTATTGTCGGAGGCCCACCCTGTTATCCTTGCTAGTATTACCTTCCCCAGAATTTTGATTGAGGAATCTAGCAAGGATATGGGCCTGTAACATCTAGGGTTAGCCCTTTGGCCCTTCTTAAAGACCGGGATTATTGTTGATCGGGACCAAGATTTAGGGAATCCAACACAGGCCGAGGTATTAAAAACGTTAGTCAGGATGTTAGCCCAGTACAGTGGGTTTGCCTTGTACATGTCTGAGGGAACCCCATCTGGCCCTGGAGCTTTTCGTCTTGCAGAATCTTCAATTGCTTTTAGAACTTCCTCCATCTGAAACCTTACTGGCAAGACAGAAGAATCTGAGACTGGGGCCACAAAAATTTCTAACTCCAGATGACTACCATAAATTTGTTCAAAATGGCTCAACCAGTCCTCCTCTGCAATGTTTACTTCTAAAACTTTTTTTTTGCTATTTGAGAACAGGGGCGTGTTAATAATGGACCAAAATTTTGCACTATCTTTTAAGGTTGCTTTGTCCATAAGCTCCACCCACGCATCATGTTTGATTTTGTTTTTCCTTTCCTGCACTACTCTAGAGTACTCACTTCTGAGCTGGGCAACCAGAGCTTTATTCCTTGGTCGCTCCTGGAGAGCTTTTTTCAGGCGATTATGGGATTTAGTGCATATGTGGTCAAACCAGCCCGCAACCTCCTTATTTTTAGCTGGACGACTTTTGGACGTGAGTTCTTTGGCCACTTGGGAGCAAATAGCTTCATAAGAGGATATTATTTGCTCCCCGGATGAGTGGGGATCTCCACAGATACTTAAATCCTGAGCGGCCTTGGCAGTGATGATATTAAAGAACTCCTCAGGCACCACCTTACTCCAATTTAACCTCCTCCCCTGGTCTTTTACTTTTACTTCAGCTGCCACCGAAGTTGGGGTGGTTGTATTAAAAAGCGAAAAAACGTTTACCAATTCAATTGCCACAGGGTTATGATCACTAAAACAGGAGGGTATAGCATTATAAGAAACAACATATTTTAAAAGTCCAGAAGAAAGAAATATGTAGTCGATTATGGTTTCACAATCCCTCCCTGTATATGTGGGGACACGAGAACTTTTATCAAAAAACTCTGCTTCAAACAAATCATTGTTAGGTAAGAGTTTCTCCAGTGCTTACCCCTTGCTAGAATGCTCAAAATGTTGCGGGGATGTGAAATCTGGCCCATCAATATCAGCTAATGAACAATTTTGACTACATAAGTGGACATTAAAATCACCCAACAAAATAAGTTGGCATAAACTGGTTTGCTTTGCAATATAGACGTTTAAAAAATCTGACAACCACAACAAGTGTACATTTGGGGAGTCCCCGTGTTGAGAATTGTAACAATTTACTAGAATTAATTTGGTGTTATTAGTAAGTTTCAATTCGAGGATTAAAAAATTATTAGAGGCACATTCTACCCTGCTAACTGGCCCTCTTACATTCACAGAGACCAGTAGCACAAGTCCCCCTTTATCTCTCCCCGCCGTCGATTTTACTGCAGGGACAAAATAAGAGGTGAAGCCATCCAACCAGAAGTCACAGTCTCTGTCCCAAGTTTCTTGAAGAGCCACAATGTCATATTGTTTCACTTGATTTAACCAGTTGATATCATCTCTCTTTGAACGCAGGCCAGCGACGTTCCAACTTACCATCTTAAACGTTACCCCCTTAGCATTACACAGAATTACAGGGTTACAGTGGGTAGCGGGAGGGGTCAAACCAGAGTGGTCCTGTACCAGAGGGACAGAGGCTAGTTGTGACTCTTCCCCAATTCCCTTTTTAACCTCCCGTCAATCGCACAGCTCCAGGGTCGAGAGCACATCAAATCTATTGTGGGTATGAATGTTGGGCCCAAAGTTAAAATAGTTCTCTCCACCAGGTCCCTGAAATAAAACTGGCGTCTGAGCCATAGCAGGAGTACAGGGTCTCCTTCTCATACCAATATTAAAAAAGTTCTCTCCACAAGGTCCCGGAATTGAATTCGGTGTCTGAGCCATAACGGGAGTGTAGGGTCTCCTTCTCGCACTAGATGGGGGCTTCCCAGCTAAATGATTATAAAAAAAAACAAGAGGACGCACCCAGATACTGTTGAGATCGTGCGTCAATGAGGCTGCCCTTAACAGGACTGTGGCTGCATGTTGTGGGTGTCTGAAATTAATAATTATACACTCCCCTTTACAGGTCTTTTTAGAAGACCCGATCCAGTTGGCCCTTCTAGTAGATATAATATCCGGGGCAAATTTTGTAGGGAAACCACAGTTCCTGCTTAACCATGACACGGTCTTGTTTTTAAGGGCCTCGTGCGATTCCTCATATGACTGGGCTAATTGCGTTTCTATTGGCGGGACATTTGTTAATACAACAACATAGGGGGAACATGCTGGGGGTAGGTTTGTAGATCTACTTCTCCAAACCAGATTATTACTACTGGGTGAACTAGCAGGCCCTGTTGTTATTTGAGCAGCTTCACTCGCTGCAGTGGTGGGAACTGTTATGGTAGGGACAATATTTTTTAAATGCCCGGTGTCTTGCTGCTGGATTACCATTCTAGCTACCTGCTCTGACCCTCCTGTAACCATCACCACCTCCTAGGGACTGTCAGCCGTTGTTAAATGCTTAGTAAGCAACCCTCCTAACCTCTTAACTTCAGCGGTAACACTATCGAGTTTCCGCACAAGGGGTTGGACGAACTGATCTATTTTAGCTTCGAACATTGCTTCCAGGGAGTGAAGTAGATGTGATAATTGGTCGGGACTTAGGGTGCTGTCAGACGCAGTGCTATCTATCTGTACATTAATATGCTCATCTGAGTTGGTCTGCGTTTGTGGGGGGATATCTACCCTTTTTTTGGAATGCTTCCCTCCCCTTTTGGTTAGGTGTTTCCTGCAGTTTCTTACCGGTCTGGCAACAGGCGGTGCTTCCTCACTATCTTCACTTACACGGTGTCTTTCTACATCTGGTGGCTCCACGTGAACCTGAGCAGTAACCGTAGTGAGCACTATAGAATCCGAGTCAAGGGTGACAGACTCTGGAAGGCTCTCCACAGGGATTAGGGGGACTTGTGTACTGTTAGAGAGAGTGTCCCTTCCCAGGGAGGCCCTTCTATCACTATTGATTTTGTTTACCATTTTTACCAAGTAACTGTCAATAGGCCCTGACCCAGATATAAATTTCTCTTTGGAACTTGGCATAGTCAGTCCTGAGCCTTGGATTAATGCACTAGGATAAAGATAAAGCCACAAATAAAACCAGTATAATGCAACCTAGGACATAGATCAAACATCCGGGGAACACTTTACCGGCTTTGAAAATCCATTAAAGTCCAAGAAAACCAGTGCAGAAATGGCCAGGGAATATGGCCCAGCCCTGCCTCTTCCTGTCTATGACTGTCATAGACTGTCTCGCCCTTGTCCCGGGCTTCTCCCGGGCAGCTCCCGCGCGCTCCCGCGACGCGGGGGGAAGCGCTGGACTTTATGCGCCTCCTGGCGCGGTTTCACGCAGCGCGGCTTCCGGCCGCTGAGGCTGCTGGGCAATGGAGTCCCCCGGGCTCTGCCTTCCTCTGAGCGGCGCTCGGCCGGCAGGAGATGCGGCGGCAAGCTGCGGCAGGCTACCAACTGCGGCGGTGCTCTCGAGTAGCAAGGTGCGGGCGCTACAAACACCCCCCAAGTTTGGATCTTTCTCCCCCGCTCTGCCGGGGGAAGCGCTGGACTTTATGCGCCTCCTGGCGCGGTTTCACGCAGCGCGGCTTCCGGCCGCTGATGCTGCTGGGCAATGGAGTCCCCCGGGCTCTGCCTTCCTCTGAGCGGCGCTCGGCCGGCAGGAGATGCTGCGGCAAGCTGCGGCAGGCTACCAACTGCGGCGGTTACTTACTTACTAGCCTTGCATCTGCTGGAACATTTGTTTCCGATTTTTAAAATAAAAGTAGGATTAAAATGCACACAGGGAATCGTTCCGTGAGAATACTATTATTGCATATTTGCTAGCACACATGAACACTGAAAGGGCCTCTTGGCGCTGTAGAGGTTGTTATTTCACAGGCTTGGGCACCAGGGCCCATCAGCGCCAGCTTTGTGTACCTTTTGTAGGGTCGGGCCTAAGGCCCTCATGCTGGGAAATGACTGAGACGCAGGACACACTGCTTACTCGGTGCAACTGGCCCAGAGCACGTGCGCTCGGCCTCTTTTATTGGTACTGTGTCACATGACCTGTGACATCAGTGGTGGGTGGGTGTTCAGTGTAGTTACAGGCTCAGCACTAGAATGCTGACTTGTGCTGGGCATTACATCCCTCCCCAAATTGGTTAAAAAGTAAACCAAACATGAAAAGTCCAAACACCTGTGGGGGAACGAAAACACAGAAAATAACATTGGACTTGCGCTTTCAAAAGAGTCTCTTTGGCTGCTTGCAAGCCGCAGGCAGTATAGTTCTTGCGTTTTGAATTAGCAGTTCTTGGTGGCACGGTTCTTAGTTGTTCGGCGGGTTCATTCTTTCTCTGTCGGCTGTTCTCAGCCCTGCCTTTTGCTTTGCTCTCTTGGTGACGAATGGTTCAAGAGAGGTGGATGACGTGGTTGTTGTTTGCCTTCCGGCTTCTTTTCTCCAAGCTGGTTGCGTGTTGTTTCCAGGCAGGCTTCAGTGTGTTTCTTAGCAGGTGAATAGAGTAGGTGCGAACATCCCTCTCACTAGGATGCCCCTCTCTCCGGTTTTCTTCTGCCACAAGATGTCCGGGAGGACCTCTTTGCCAGGTTTCCACTGGACTGGTGTTTTAGGTCGCGTTGCTCTACCATAGCCTTCGGGCCGTGAGCAGGGCGCTCCACGAGCCTCACCGTTGTGTCCTAGTTCCACCTGAAGGTTGAGTTTTCGACTCACTTCATTGCTCTCGAGGCTTTCATCCTCTTGAGTCCTGCAGACGTGCTTCTGTAGATCTGTCTCCCGTTTGGGACTTGCTGCCACCAGAGTTCCTTGAGGCCTCTTCTTGGGTTGCCACGGGTCGGTGTGGAGTGGTCAGTTCATCAGCTGGATGTGTGAGCATTCTCGCCATTCGATCTTCCGCCAACCCCAGAGGTAGATTTCTTCAACAGTCTATCTTGCTCCCTTCTGCGTTCGCCATGTGGATGGATGACTCGTGGGTGGTTGTCTTTGGTCTGCTCTGCCGGTGCTCTTACCAGGCTTGTTCTCCATTGCACTCCGGTGTTCCAGTGCCTGTCACCTTTCTTCTTTTCTTACGTGTTCCAGTGCCTGTCACCTTTCTTCTTTTCTTAGTGGCGGTGGCCACTCTGTTCTTTCTTCATTCTTCTTAGCTTGACAGTCGTGCCACTCTGATTGCGTCTTCCTTCTTTTCTTCTTAGTGGCAGTGGCCACTCTGTTCTTTCTTTATTCTCCTTGCAGTGACTGGGTGTCACTCTGACTTCTCTTTCCTTCCTTTCTTCGGTGGCAGTGTGCCGCTCCGATCTTTCTTCTTGTCTTCTCCGCTTTTCGCAACGTACCCTGTTCCCCTTTTCTTCATCTTCTCTGGCCAGGCTTCCCCATGCAGCGCGCGCACTCTGCACGTGTCTTCCTGGTCTTGTCCTAGTCCTAGGACACTAACTTCTCATTACTCGCTTCCCAGGGTTAGCGTCGCGACCTTCACATCTTCTTCCTGTTGCTTTCGTTAATTTGTGTGGTTGAAGTTCGTGGGTCTAGGTCGTCGGACCATGCATTGTCTGAACTTCTTGGACGTCGTGCTGGTCCCTTCTGCCGAGGTCTGGCAGGTAGGATTTGTGGTGCTGAGTTTCTTGGACGTCGTGCTGGTCCCTTCTGCCGAGGTCTGGCAGGTAGGATTTGTAGTGCTGAGCTTCTTGGACCTCGTGCTGGTCCCTTCTGCCAAGGTCCGGCAGGTAGGCTTCTTGTTGCGACCATCTGGCTGGTCGATTTCGTGCTTGATGACCAGGCTGAGTGGTCAGGTTGCTTCTGTGGTGTATCTTCAATGCTGCGGGTTGTCTGCGCAACCATTTTCTTTTCATCTCGGTTGGATTGCTTTGGTGCGCAACTGGATGCGCTCTTCGTGTCTTCTTTGTAACTTGATGCTTTGGGCTAGTGCTGTCCGCACTGCTGCGCATTTGCGTCATGCGCTGTCCCACTTCTTGGTGCTGGGTTCTAGAACCATCGTTGGTTCGTGTGGGGTGTTCTTACTTTCGCCATTCTGCTGCAGCGATGGCCTGTGGCCACTAGGCATCGCTGTCTCCTCTTCTGGCGTGGCGTAGATGCTTCTTGGGTGTTTGCTTCTGGAGGGTTGCGTCACCACTCCATGACGTTCTTCTCCTGGTCGTGCTTCTTCCGTTTGGTGCTAGTTGCGATTCTTGTGATCTTCTTATCGTGGGCGCACTTGTCGCGCGTTCTCTTGAATATCTTGTGAGGAGTCGCTGCACTCCTGGCGCGCTTTCCTTGGGTTGTCTTCACGCTCTTTTGTGCTTCTGGCGCGTGGCTGCGCATTTACCTTTTCTCGCTCTCGGCGGTGTGATGGCTTGTGTACTTCTTAGGACTTGATGGCGGGCAGGTTGATGCTCTTCGTAGTCTTTTGCTGCCGACCTTCCTTGTGCTTTGTGGCGCGTTCCTCTCTTCTTGCGAGTAACCACCTGCCAGCAGGTGGCCCTCTATCAGTCTCTGTGCGTCACTTGTGTGGATTCTTCTGTTGGTTGAGCTGTGGGTGCTTTTCCTCGTCGAGCTTTATGCTCTCTGGTTCCTGGGGTGATCAGTTTGCTCTCACCTTTGCTTCCTGTGGCTTTGGGAGTGGTGCATTTTGCAGGCAGTCTCACTGGGCACCCTCCTCTTGCCTTATCCTTGACTGGGTATCCTTGACTGTTATCTCGCAGTCACACCTGTTGCTTCTCTGGTGTGGGGCATCATTATGGGTCCTGGGCATTCGTGGTTGTGTTCTCAGTATTGCTGCACTTTATTGTACATCGTGGGTGCAGTTCCGCATTTTGGCCACTAGATGGCGGGGAATCTCGTGGGCAGGCACCAGCAGTCTTTCCTTACGTTGTAGCCGGTGCTGGGTTTTGTGCGCTGCATGGGGTAAGTGTTGGTGCAGCCACTCTGGCTCCGCTGGTGTGCAGGGGCAGCAGACCACGTGTGGGAGGTGTTTCTTTGTCTTCAGGGCTCACGCACCTAGCTCTAGTTACTTCGGCGGCCCTGGCCATATCTTTGCGTTCCTTTACTTCGCTGGGGCACAGGAGGCGGGGCACATTAATTTTCGCCGGCGGCAGTCCTACATTATCGGTGCTTCGCTCTCCCTGCCCGCAAACCTCACTCAGTCCTGCGCGGGCAGGGGGGTGCTGGGGTCTACTTTCAATGTGCGGGGTCGGCGCCCGCTTTGCAGATCGTGTAGTGGTTGGTCTCTAGGCTGCGCAGGGTGTGTTGAGGTGTTGTCTGACCGGCTGCAGGCTAGACGCTGGTTCCACGTTTCTCTTCCCCCGCCGCCTTCACAGCACACGCAGCGCGGGGAGAAGGTAGCGCTTGACGGGTGGGCTCCGCTTCCTTCAATTAATGGCCCGGCAGCTCTCCTCACGCTGCGGGCTCCTTTTCCCGACCGCCGCGGCAGCTTTAGTCAGACGCTGCGCGGCGGGGCGGAGATGGTTGCATGGAGGCCGCGGGTGGGCTCCGCGAGCCTTACTTTGTCATTGGGGGCATTTGCGGCCCACGCCGCGTCGCAGCAGGCAGGCCGCGGGTGGGCTCCGCGAGTCGTGTCTTGATTGCGGGGGCCAGTAGTCAGCGCCGCTCGCACTTTTGGGGCCCAGTTAGTGTTTTTAGCGGGTGAGCTCCGCTTTGTGTAGTCCTGGGCGGCGCTAGGAGGCGGTTATGATCATCGCGGGTGGGCTCCGCTTTTGGTGCTTCACAGACTGGGGCTCACCTTCGGCCGACGGGCCTGTTCTTCTGCGGGTGGGCACCGCGATGGCTCCTTCGTTTTTCTCAGGGCACCGCCTCGGCAGGGCGGACCACAGCAGGCTGGAGAGGTGCGGGTGGGCTCCGGTCACCTCTTTCCTTTTCTTTAGGCCCGGGGCTCGACATACGCCTCGTGGGCCTCTCGGCGGCCGGCTTCCTTCTCAGGGGGTGTGCCTTTGCAGCAGGCAGCTCTCTCTTCCCCATTTCCTTCGAAATGTTCTATGGAGCTGTGGCACGCTGGGCACGGCTCCGCCCTCGTCGCCATTGTAGGGTCGGGCCTAAGGCCCTCATGCTGGGAAATGACTGAGACGCAGGACACACTGCTTACTCGGTGCAACTGGCCCAGAGCACGTGCGCTCGGCCTCTTTTATTGGTACTGTGTCACATGACCTGTGACATCAGTGGTGGGTGGGTGTTCAGTGTAGTTACAGGCTCAGCACTAGAATGCTGACTTGTGCTGGGCATTACACCTTTGTGCCGGTGGTATTTTGTTCCTGCTGTGCTCGTGATGAAGCTCGGGAGCGGTTGTCCTGAGAGTAACATTTCTGTTTAGGTCACATGCACTGCTCTCTCATTGCTGAAAGGCACCTGGCTTGTCTCCCCTCTTCCACACACTGAACAGAATCCCTTGCGTGGGCACATTTCAACAGCAGAGGAGTCACTTTTATGGCAGTCATTGTTAATTCATCGAATTGTATTTTGTGACATCGGTTGAGCGAATTTTATGATCAGCTTCAAAAATACATGTAGTAGAATGGAAGCCTGGAATGTGCACATGTATGCGGATGGAAAATCAACATACAGAGTCAGACTGCATAACTCCTACTTGGTGAGATGCAATTATTCACCAACATTTTCACCTACTAGCACGTGGGGAAAAAACATTTGCACTGAACAACCTGCACAGTAATTACATTTGTGCAATAGATCTGTGCATGCACTTTTTTGCATTAGCAAATTGCTGGAAACGTCAGAGCAAATTTCCATCAGACCAACGCAGTGTTAGATTATCTAACTGGGGTGGGTGCTTGCAGATAAGAAAAAATAATAATTAAAAAAATGGTTACTCTGCGAAATGAGCCACCCTCAGCCACAGTTATCCATCAAAGTACATGATGATACTGTTGGATTTTTTGGGGAAGCGTTGATGCTGATTTTGTGAAATGTTTGCAGCCATCTTCAACCAGCTGTATTTGTGGCATTTTCATGGTCACGGATGATAATAAAAACCTTTTCACGCTTCTTTCATTTGGTCTTCAGCCCAGGCAGTGTTATTGATTGTTGATTTTTTATAAAGGTATGCCAATCTGTAGTCATGTAACTGGCTTCCTTGTTCTTGGATGCACCCCGTGCAAAGGGGCAAAATGCACACACCACAGAGATGCATTTCCTTGACCCCCGCATCAACTTTCCCTGCATTTAGTCATAGTTCTGCCAACTCACACAATACCACTGTGTCACATATTATCAGACCTCTTCACACGATCACACAGTGAATAGCTGACTTCACAAGGTGAGCTGAGAAACCCTGCATAGAGTAGGCATTCATCTTGGGTTATGCTGTCTATGAGGGGTTTTGCATCCTTGTCAATACAGTGGAGTAGGGCTCAGAAGTCTTTGTTTTTGTATTTTGAAGGGAACAGGGGAGGATTCTTAGGGATCATGCAAAACGCCCTATCCATCTCCCCTGCTTCCCCACTTAAATTGCTCTTCCAGGGTGATGTAGGTAGTGAGAGCTGAATTCCCTGACCCTTTCTAAGACCCGTCCTCATACAGTGAAAAAGGTATGTGTTTTTTAAGATGGCAGGTCGGTGATAACCAATTTGTGGTTCCTTTCTTTCAGTACATCCTGAGCCCTAAATTTAGTTCACAAGATTGTTTTACTGTGCACCCTAAAACAACGGTGAGGAAACTAACCTGAAAAACACAAAGAGGTTGATAGTCACTAGAAAATAAATACTCCACACCAGGATCGGATTAGAAAATAGGCCCAGGCACAAAAATAAAAGTGGCCGCTATTAGCGAATTAGATATTTGACACTGGGGCGTTTTTTAATTTGTAAAGACACGCTTTATAAATAGGTATTTAGGAGGACATGGGAGACTTCATGCTTGCTGCAGGTAATGCTTGCAGTAATATCAGAAAAATCAACACTTAAAACTTGCCCAGAAGACCATAAAACAGGGCCACAAACAGACAAAAAAATGGCATACACACTGACCTGTCAGATCAGGCCTACGGGCACTGTATGACTGCCATATCGACTGCTCCGACACTACCCCAACAGTTCTCTACAGTTTCACTCACTCTGAAATATGTTTCTTTGTCTGAAAAAGTCCCCTTCAAAGCAGCAGGGTCTCAAAACCATACCATCATTCAGATGTATCCCTTGTGCTATCTTTCACTTAAGAGTGAGCATTGCTTGTTAGGCATTTACCTACCCATATTAATTGATTTACAAATCCTGTCTGGGCCCTTTGTGCACTCTCACATTATATTCTTAAATGTTGTCAAAATGTTGCGGTTCTTTGAATGCATTCTTATGTGCTAGTCTAATGTCTGAGAGATATTTACATGGCGTCTTTTGGAGCAAATTACCTTGCATACAACAACATAAATTATTTCCATGGAAATATGAAGAGCTAAACTTAATATTCTTTTCAAATACTTTTATTTGTACAGTCTATTTGATGTTTCAGATGATTGGTTCGAACACTAGTTACTTTCACATGTATCCCGGTATATTGTTTGAACCGTGTTTTCCCCCCCTAGTTTATTTACTATTCTGTTGTGAATTTATACTTGTTTATTAAGGTGTTTTCATTATAATGTCTTTGTAGTGTCAACAAGTGTTTCAATCCTGTAAAGGGCTTTTTCAAGGCTCATGAACTACAATCACCCATTTATGTGGGATTAGGATGTCAACTCGTCCCTTAGGTCACCATGTTTGTTTTCATAGATGATCTCCAAGCTATCTGATATATATTGATTAATATTTACTGCTGTAGGGAGGTTGACAGTATTCTATCATCAAAGGTGTATGTGTCCTCTTTGGTCTTTCAATAATCCTTAAAACAGGGCTGTATTGCAGATGCTTGAAGCTCCCATAGCACACCCCCCCCCTCACCTCTCACCCCCCTTGGTGGTCCTCATTCAGGGCCAGGTATATGAATATCTGTGAGATGTGGGAGACACAGGGACCCCTTCACCACGTTCTTCAGGCTGGCCGTTCCATTTCATTTCTCTGATTTGAAATGATGATGGGGTGTTTCCCTACTCTCTGCAGCGTCTGTGGATGACAATTTTCAGTGTGCCATCATTCTCTTCAGTGACACCTATCTTATGGGAGAGTGGAAGGCAATCACAATTATCTCAGCCACCTGGTCCCTGAAGGATCCTATTTAATCTTGTGGTCTGGGACATTTGGATGGGGTGACCTAAGCACACCAACATCACAGAGAGTAGTGAACGAGCTTCGATGTTAGTCGTTGGCTAAGCAATGGCTCATAAAGTTCATTTTCTGCTTGCATAAAGAGCACACCATTGGCAGTTGAATAGATTTTCTGTTGTTTGACATACATGTGGAAAGCCCTACCTGGCTTTAGACTGAGCAAATTCATATGAGTACATCCACGCCAGACTGCTTCTGGGCTGATCAAATATATGTTGAGTTGCGGAGTGACTCACATTGGGTTGAACGTCATTAATAATAATTACATTTATATTTAATTCTATACAATTTTATAAAAATTATAGTTTTATGCTAGTTTTGTATTGTAGACTTACATTAATTATGTTCATTTTGTAGTGTTGTAAATGTTATGAATAACTAAATACAATAAAATAGAACAACAGGGTTGAACTTCAGAATACAGATTACAAAGTCAAAGTCGAGTTTATTCAAATGTTCGGTCTTTTAAAACCAATACACAGTAAAATTTCATTTACATTTCTTAAAACGCCCCATAAAAAGCGTTAGTAAAAAGAATAAAAATCTTTGTTCTTTGGTCTACACTTAATAAAATCACGACCCGATTATATTGTCCATAAAGTGCTGCAAACCTAACATCTACAAATGTATTGTTCTGCAAAAATATTTCAGTCAAAATGTCCACTACCACAACATTATTAAGGTATGTCTATATTTGTAAGTACAGAAATATTATCCTTAACTCCAAAAACATATCTTGATGATATATTTACATATACATATCGCCAAGGTACATATTGGAGTTAGAATAGTACATCTACACTTATTTGTATGTACTGACCTTCATGAAATTGTGGCATACAATTTTCTGGCTGTGATATATTTTATTTAAAGATATTTAAAACTCGATGATATGCCTGTAGAATTCACCTGCACAGCTTTTTCGCGATAATGTGTGTCTTTATGTAGGATGGAATTCTGGGAATGAGCGCTGCTATGAAATATTTATGTTGAGTGGGACCCGGCATTGGAGAGCTACCACTGCTGGTGATAATGACTAGGAAGGTCTTCTGAAGAGAAGACACTATTTGACAAGTGCAATTGAACATACTTTTCTGCTCTTCACAAGTGGTGGGCCAATGAGTTGATTTTGCATGTGAACTATTTGATTGGAAACAATATTCATAATTATATTGTACATCGATGCATATCTGTATATTATGTATATTTTATATATACAGTCAGCTTATGCTACTCAGTGCTTAGCCTTTTCGATGCTGATGACGGAACCGCTCCGTCAGCAGCCGCGGTGGCGCTGTGCTGATGACGGAGCGTTTCCGTCATGGCCCGGCCGACGCACCTGCGCGGCGCTGATTTCACGCCTGCGCGGCACGTTCTATTGAGCGGGCGGGGCCATGACGGAACCGCTCCGTCATCAGCACAGCTCACCCAAGGCTGGTGACGGAGCGGTTCCGTCACCAGCGTGTGAGCGCCGCGCGGCCCCCCGCCCCCTTAGCCCTGCGGCGGAATAGCCACCGCAGCGAAGGTGTTAACTTGTAAATAAACAAGCGACAGGGTGTTGTTTAGGAGGACACTGCCGCTTGCACTACCGACTGAGATGGCCATCAATGCCTCAGGCCAGTATAAACGCTCCCTATGAAGCATCACACTGCATTAAATGTGACAGCCTAGACTATTCCAGGCTACCCAAAGCTGTAGGAATGGCCCGGGAATCCTAGACTTATTTTTAAATGTGTGCATAATTGTTAAATGGATGTGCTCCACTCAAATAGACAGCTCCAGCATGTGGTGGACTGTCATAAGTAAGTTAATAATTAAGTGGTAGTGCTGAGCACTTGCAAACATGGGCACAAATTAAGTGCTACGTACTACTACCGTTGGCCTTTTGCCAAAGGCTTCCAGAGAGGATATCTATTAGCTGCTCATGTCTCTACAGGTTTAAAGCCTTTTGAGCTGGTGGGAGGTAGTGCATTATGAACCATGTTAGTTAAAGCGTGGTTGGTTTAGGTTATATATGAGAAAACCATTGGCACTGAGATATAATTAGCCATATTAAGGGGAAGACATGGCAACGGGGCAAAATCAAGATGGGCCAGAGTTAGCAGAGATAAAGTAAGCTAGGTTTGTGGACTGACCCCAAAGTTTCACCTCTTCATTTCTTCGTTGACCCAGTACATGTTTGGGATGAGAAAGGGGAGACGCATAAAATGAACCCATGCACCGTGCTCCTCTTTGACAATTGTGATTGTAACTTTTGGTGTCCCATGCCTCTCCTCTATACGCTCTCAAAGTCTTACATTTAGGAGCTTGCGTTTCAGTATCACACACCACTAATATTTGGCCTACTGCACTTGGGTTGTTGGAAACCATTAATATCCAGGGTGTCATTCCTGGACAGGCTGAGTCCAGAGTGTCATACCTGGAGTCAGCCTATTTTTATCCGAAACCTGTAATTTCGGGCTCCAAAATGTCAAACTAGCACCATTCTTCCTCAAGTCAGTACGCTCCCACTGTCCAAAATCAGTAACTTCTCAGTGCAAAGTGTCATATGTGCACCAGTTGCCCTCAACTCAAGGTTCAATGTGCTTACGGGCAGCAATCTTCCTTATTGTTGCTGTGTGTTGTCGCTGTCCAAATCCAGGAATCTCTGAATGCATTTGATATGAGCACCACTCACCCTCAACTCAGCTTCCTCTTGTTTTCCAAAACCAGAACACTTGGGTTCAGAGTGCTATACCAGCACCTCTGATCCTCGACCAAGCATGCCCTTGCTTTCATAAATGCAGTACCACCCTGCTTTAAAGTGTCATCCAAACACCACCATCCCTTGACTTAGCCTGCTCCCTATGTCTGCATCAGTAGTCTCTGGTTTCACAGTGTCATTAGAGCACCACTCAAACTTAGGTCAATGTGCTCTTCTTGTCCGAAAACCAATAACCCTTGCCTTTAAAGTGGAATCCCAGCACCACCAGCTCTTGACTAGGCCCACTCTCTATGTCTGAAACCAGCAGCCTTGTGGTTCAGACTGTCATACACACACCACTTATTTTCGACTCAGCAATCTCTTGCTCTCTGAAAACTATTAACCCCTAGCCTTCGAGTGTAATCTGAGCACCACCCGTCCTTGACTAGTCCCACTCTCTGTGTCTGAAACCAGTAGGATCAAGAGTCAGAGTTCTATACATGCAACACTCATCTTTGACTCAGTGTGCTCTTGCTGATCAGAAATCAGTGACCCTTGGCATAAAATTTAATTTGTGCACCACCTGCCCCAGACTAAGCCCACTCTCAATGCCAGAAACCTGTAGCTGTGAGACACATAGTGTCTTTAGGACATTCATCTTCAACTCAACGTGCTCTCACTAAGCGAAACTGGTAGCCTGTGGGTTCAAAGTTTCATTCGAGCACCACTCACACTCAGTCTACATGCTTGTGTATCAGACCAGTTTATTCTGATTCTTGTCTATGAGTCCAGTTTGTTCTGATTCTTGTCTATGAGACCAGTTTATTCTGATTCTTGTCTATGAGTCCAGTTTGTTCTGATTCTTGTCTATGAGACCAGTTTATTCTGATTCTTGTCTATGAGTCCAGTTTGTTCTGATTCGTGTCTATGAGACCAGTTTGTTCTGATTCTTGTCTATGAGTCCAGTTTATTCTGATTCTGTGTATCAGACCAGTTTATTCTGATTCTTGACTATGAGTCCAGTTTGTTCTGATTCTTGTCTATGAGACCAGTTTGTTCTGAATCTTGTCTATGAGTCCAGTTTATTCTGATTCTTGTCTATGAGACCAGTTAGTTCTGATTCTTGTCTATGAGACCAGTTTATTCTGATTCTTGTCTATGAGACCAGTTTGTTCTGATTCTTGTCTATGAGTCCAGTTTATTCTGATTCTGTGTATCAGACCAGTTTATTCTGATTCTTGACTATGAGTCCAGTTTGTTCTGATTCTTGTCTATGAGACCAGTTTGTTCTGAATCTTGTCTATGAGTCCAGTTTATTCTGATTCTTGTCTATGAGACCAGTTAGTTCTGATTCTTGTCTATGAGACCAGTTTGTTCTGAATCTTGTCTATGAGTCCAGTTTATTCTGATTCTTGTCTATGAGACCAGTTAGTTCTGATTCTTGTCTATGAGACCAGTTTATTCTGATTCTTGTCTATGAGACCAGTTTGTTCTGATTCTTGTCTATGAGTCCATTTTATTCTGATTCTTGTCTATGAGACCAGTTTATTCTGATTCTTGTCTAGGAGTCCAGTTTATTCTGATTTAGAAGGTGATACACGCACCACTTGTTCTCAACTCAGCTTGCACATGCCTGAAACCAGCGAGCAAATCTTATACTCGACTCAGCCTGCTCTTCTTAACCGAAACCAGCGAGCAACGCTCATGTTCAATCCAGTGTGCACTCGTTGTCTGAAACCAGCGAGCTGCACTCATCCTCTATTCAACCGGCTCACCTTAATTGAAACCAGCAAGTACCACTCACTCCTGCCTCACCCGGCTAATTTAGTGCATGACCCAGTGACTTGAAGAACACCCCCCACCACTGGTGGCGGTTCGTCGACCATCCTAAACCCTGCTTCGAAGCGCTTGATGGCTCGTGCTCCTGTCCCTTGGAAGAATGGATGCCGAGCCAAGCACTCGCTTCATCTCTCTCGGAGGCGGTAGACCCCTTCTGGAGTCCCCATAGCGCTGGGTCTCCCATCAGCCTCTTGAAAGGAAGCTCTCCTTTGGAAGCCCGCTGTTTGCCCGCCCTGGATCGGACCTGTGGGTTTAACTACACGAAAATGTCTCTGCTCTCCGAAGGGGGTCATTCTCGTTGTGAATCTCTCTGTACAGTGTTCTCATGTCAATGTTCTGCTTGCTAAAGACGCAGAAACAATTCTCCGCAGCTTTTCTCTTTGTCCATGAGAGACTTGTCGCTGTCCAATGTACTCTTGTTTCTCATGTACCACAACAAGCCTTAGATGTATTCCCATTTTTTTTAAATTCTGAATGTGCTTTCAAAATACCCAAGTAACATTCATTGAAGAGGCTCCAGACATAAAAAGAGATTCGGGGTCAAATTACAAGAAGTTTTTGCACTTCTGTTTTTTTGCTAAACAAAAATAGAGCAGATCTGTTGTCATGAATTTATTTCTTTACGGTTTTGTATAACAGGGACTTAACAACTCGAGCAGCAGAGCGCTTGGCAATTAGCAGTAGCAAGAGGTGCCATAAGCTGCACAAAAAGTACCAACAACAAAAAACGATATGTTTTGGGCGCATTTCAGACAGGACGGAAAGCACATCCAGAGAGTGAAAGGATGAATGTTGTGTAGGCAGGACTTCAGGGATTTCCAGAAGCTAGGAATGTTGGGCCTCAACTGAAAGTCTTCTCTGTCTAGATTGAGGATTCTTCAATCAAAGAAGAACAAATCGTATTTTTGAGCTGTATTTTTTTTTATTTCCACAAAGAGTAGTGATTTTCTATGGAAATATTACTCATTTTTTATGCTTGAACAACAGGATACTTTGGAAACAGAATTTGCTGACAACTAGGCCATCTGGATATTTCAAAATATTTTTTACCCACACATAAAATCTGGAAAATCATTTTTACTGTGTTTTCTACATTTTAATAAGGAACAGAGGAAGTGCATTGTCTCACTTTTCAAATATGACCAGTGTGATAAACGCTTGCTCGTTTGCTCAGTGGAGTTGTCTCTTGTAGAAAGCAGCAAACATGATGCTAAATTCACTGTTGAATCTCTACTCATGTTCTTTATGTAATGTGGAATGGAAAAACTTCTAATTGTTCCACTGTTCACTGTGAAAGTTGCAGAAATGGTGCACAGTGAGTATACTTACATCACTTTTGCTGCAATCCGCGCTCTGCAGGATCTCTGTAAAGGGGGTGTGTTGAATTTTCTACACATTTTATCCCAAACTAAACCCAGCACTGTCCCACCTACCAATTTTGCACACTAATAATTTCATTATTTAAGAGCCCATTAATTGTTAGGTGATTTAGCTGATATGGGACATGCAAGCAAATGAGCATAAAGTGTTGTTTTTTATGTAAAATTCCTTATGCCCAGCAAACTTTTTTTTTTTTAAATAATAAAATCTATTTATTGAAGATGTTATGGGTCAACAGTAAGCTTATATATTAAGAAAGTATTACCAACGCACTGCACTGCTAATACATTGCCCTTTACTAATCATTGTAATTCCGCAATCTATTGGTTTTTTATAGTTCAGAAGATACTATTGAAATCAAGAGGCCGAAAAAAGACCAGAAAGGACTATGGGAAAAGCATATGAGTAGGAGGCATATGTTATGCAAGATTTAGAAAAATTCAATTCAAATCCATTTGCTTTCCCATACATCTCAATTATTTATTTTTCTTCTTGTGATAATTTCACGCTATCTTCATTCATGAGAGAACTTTATTTGGCCTTTGTTGGCCCTCTAAAGCAAAAGCTGATTTTCAAAGAGCATTCAACTTAAAAAGAGCAGTACTGTATGCAAGGCAATGCAGGTAGCTGGGACGGCTGGTGGCAAGATGCTCAGAATTTTAGGAAAATGGCCTGACTAGGTTGACCCTAGAGCCTCTTTGGATCAATTTTTGAAAAACATGAACCCGTCACACCAGGATGCATGTCATCAATCTTTTTACCCTCCTTATACCCTTGGATGCACGATGATTATCCATTGGCTAAGACTGTCTCTAATGTTATGTTATGTTATGTTAACTGTGCTTGTATAGCGCGCGGCTGCCCCAGCAAAGGGACGCCCCGGCGCTTTAACCAACAGAGACTAATCCTGAATGCCACAGCAGAGGGACTCTAATAAAGAACCGACGGTGGAAAAACTATTGTGATGGAAAGAGATAGGTTTTAATAGCTCTCCTGAAATCCGACAGACCCTCCAGGCCACGAATCTGAACTGGCAGGGAGTTCCATAGTTTGGCCGCCAAACAACGGAAAGAACGTCCTCCTGCTCGACAGTGCTTCACACGGGGAACCGTGACCAGGTGCTGCCCGAAGGAGCGCAGCGCTCGAGATGGAACATACGGTGTCAGCAGATTGCAAAGCAGCCTGGGCGAGGCAAGGTTCAGTATCTTAAAAGAAAGACATAGAGTTTTAAACTTGATACGCTCCGCCATAGGAAGCCAATGGAGTTTCCGAATGGTGTCGGAAATGGGACAGAACCGAGGAAGCACTAACAAGGTTCTAGCCCCCGTGTTTTGGATACATTGCAATTGAGCAATCTCAGCTTGATTAGCCCCCAACAGCAGGGAGCTAGCGTAGTCCAGTCGAGATAAAATAGTTGACTGGACAATCATCTGACGCGTTGAGGGTTCAAAAAACTTTAGAAGAGGTTTAAGACCTCGCAACAGACCAAAACATGTCCTGGCAACTTTTTTGGTATGAATCCGAAAACTGAGGGAGGAGTCCATCCACACCCTCAAGTTCTTAACCTCCTCCTTAGGTTCGGGAGTCTTGCCTAACGCCGTCGGCCACCATTGTTCACCCCACAGGCTAGCATTCTTACCAACTATCAAAACCTCAGTTTTGCTTGCATTTAACTGTAGTACTTGGAAGTCATCCATTCTGCCACAGCCGTAATATTTGATTTATGCTCTTTTTTCTTTGGATTTTTTGATGCTGACCAAAGCCCAAACTGATGCTTTGAAGCAGCAAGACGACTGCGTGTTAGTGCTACATCCAACACCGGAGTCAATTTTCTGTTTAATAATACATTGAGTAACTTTGCAAGCCGAGTGCCGCACTCCAGTTCATGTTTGTTCTCTATCCGAAGGAGGACTTCTTGACTTTTTGTAAGGAGGGTAATAAAATAGAATCAAACAAACCACAGTGCAAAACAATGAACAGTTCCCTAGATGCCTTCAAAACGAGGCAACCAGCCTCAGAGATCAATGGAGTTGTCTCTTGTATGAAGCAGGCCTCAACATGCACTTACCTTTGTAGGGACTTTTGACTGCCACTCCTGTCCATGTTCTTGCAGTCGCAAAGCCTTGTCGCGACCAGTGCTGGATTTTTGACTGTCTTTCTGCCTCAGACAGTGAAGACGCAAAGCCAGCTGTGCATGAAACGGGGTCATCCCTTGTCTGCCTCGAGCCACAATTAAAGACGAAAGTGGAAACTATTCACCAGGGGTTTATCTTCTTACAGAATGAGACAATCAGATCTGGAAACCTGGGGGGATTTCTACATTACATGGGTGGGCGAGGTCAAGCTGCAAAAGGGTGGAAAATGTGCAGGGCAGGCCTCACGTGACCACCCAATATGGCTTCCCTTTCCTTAACTTAAGAACATGAAATACATCTACCTATAGGCGCCACAAGTGAAGCTCTCCATGCCACTGGAGTCAAGCTATCCTGGCTGATGAGGGGTGAAACTCCGAAACCGGTACTAGGATGCTTGTTTCCGCTCCAGAGAGGACCTGGCCTGGCAGTTCTGGCTCGACTGATTCCTATTGGGCGCAGGGTCAAGACTGATTTGCATATGGCTGGGTTCAAACTGGAATGGCATGGGGAGCAAAAACGATTGATTTAGGCCCATATCTCTGTACTGGGGTGAATGTATGACATTGCTCTGCATTCTGTCCATGAATTGTTATTTATGACGACTCTTTACTGCACTCGCAATGCATATGTAGGTGTCCATTTTGTATGGCTTTTATAGGAACGCCCTTAATATCAATCAACGTATTGACAACGAATATATGACGATACAACGAATTCCGTTGCAAAGCATGCCTTTACCACGCATGCATTACAACGGAATTCGTTTACCACGCATAAACTTTTCCTCGATTATTTGCGTGGTGACGTCATACGTCGTTAAGAGAAAACTGCATTTTTTCCCGATTTCTCTTAAACGATCTGATGCCGACGTGACTTCTGGGGGGTTGTTTTATTTGGGGGGGAGACCCCCCCAAGCCCCCCCTTTTTTTTTTACCTTTACCACATATGCCTTTACTACAAACATCGTAGTAAAGGCATGCGTGGTAAAGGCATTAGTGGTAACCACGCATGCGTTGTACTGCATGCGTGGTTAAAGATTTCGTGGAAACGGCTTCGTTGTAAAGGCCGTTTCCCATTGACAACAGGTCCAATGCAGTTAAACAATCTAAATCATGTCAGATATTCACAAAATCCTTCTCCTAAAAACCCTTTCCAATGTCTTTATTTTCCTCCTCATTATCCGGTTCTTGGCAGAAAAGCTATCCTTATGTTCATGGGAAAGAATAAAAGAAGGCTTGTGTCTTTTTTGGTAAATATTTGTTTTCCCTTCCTCTCCATATGGCTGCGTAGATGGTGTTTTCAGATTCAAAACATTGGAAGTGAGCTGCCTTGTCACCATGACTCAACTGCTTCAGGGCGCTGCATGCATAAATACCAGCAGCAAGCACTATAGTTCTTGTAGCGCTGCAACCGTCTTCTCTTTCGTAGAATGGTGGGGACCGTAGTGCGCTTTTCCATCCAATTATTCTAATTCGGGTTTCACATGGACATATTAAGAAGGAAAGTTAAGTTTTTAAGAACCGAAGCTTGCTTCATTATAAATTTAATTGCCTGAATACCAGGACGTATTGTTTATGATTGAATAGTCTTCTACGGAAGTGAAATTATAAGCAGATGTAAATCTTGGTCAGAAAGATTGCAGGGGTGTGACTTTCAGATTTTCCAGCAATCCCACTGACATATTCAGTTAAAATACATTATTAGAACAAGGTTGGCTTGATGGGGGGTTATGGGGCAGAGGAGAGGGAGAGAAGTGAGGATTGTTAGGGGTACTAAGTGGCAGAAAAAGTAATATTTGGTAAAACAACCAGCATTCTCCAAGACCTTCAAAACAGGAGGGGAATTGTTGGAGGAGAGGGGGGATGAGAAAGCAAGAGAGAGAGAGTGAGTGAGAGAAAGAGGGAGATAAAGTGAGAGAGGGAGAGAAAGCAAGAGAGAGAGTTTTCATCTGAGTGTAAAAATTCAGGTGCTATGCGACAGAGGCATTATTGCACCCCACTGAGAACACCAGTACTCAAGTATTTACATCAGAATAGGTTTAATAGGGGTGTAACACCCCAACCGCCATGCTTCCAGCGAGCCCTTGATTATAAGAGTATCTCCCTGTGTACTGTACAACTGATAGTATATTATGCGAGTGGCTATCAAGGTACATCATATACAAACGTAAATCTCCCTTTCAATAAATGTGTTTAAATATACAAATGGTCCCCAACCCCGAAGAAGTAAATAAGCACCCTTTGGAAAAAGAAACTGATCCTGCCAATTACTCCATGGAAACAGAAAAGCAGAGAATACAACCGTTATACATTTAAGTTTTGAAAAGTAAAACGAAACATTATTATTATGTAAAACCAGTCATCAGATTCGTTTTTCAATATTTACGTTTTTCTCTAAATAATTCGAGTAGCTTCCATCATTCATTGAGTTTCATAGACAAACCCCCCTCTGTGAGAGGACACCTGGTTACAGTTACTCCAATTTACTTTATGGGGATTTCTCACTTCCTTGACTCTCTTTCAATCACTCAAATCTTAAAATAGAGAATGGAGGAAAAAATGAACTTTTACTTTCCCGCACTCATGGCCACTGTCATAACCAGAGCACTTTCTGCATAGATATCGTTTTGCCACATTGCTCATCATCTGCTGCATAATCTGAAGATTTTAACAAAAAAAGTTTTTCGGTCAAACGGTTACAAAGTTACTAAAATGTGGCAACACATGTTGCAACACAGTGGAAAGCTCTTTGTAAGGCATGACTGGTTACCTTTCTGTTGCTCATTGTTACTCGGAGCCCAGGCCAAGGGCACCTATGCTTTTGCGGCGGGGTAGGGTTGGGGTGTTACTGGCCAATAAATGTATTATTTAATTAATATTTGGGTGCAGAAGCTTTTAGTTGGGTATGGTAAGATGCAGGCCCGGTTCTAGCAAGGGGGCCGGGTGGACCAGGCCCACCCAAACATGACCTTTGGCCCACCCAATCACTGCAGAAGAGGCCTCGAGAGCCCACGTAGAAGGCACCTGTTGCTTTCTCCATCTCAACATCAGAATGTCAAAATGTTGTTTTCATTGTCTCTAAAACTGAAATTGGGCGAAGTGTTTTGGGGTTAGAGGTGGGCGAGTAAACAAATTAACCGGGTGAGCCGAGGTCTGGCTTGTCTCTTAGTGCCCATGGACAAGCAGAGCCCTGAAAATGTATGTAAAACATACAACAAACCTCATGTAAAATATGATACAGCCTCCTCAAAATTCAAAAACGTGTATTTAACACGTGGAAGCTTTGACATTAATATGTCCCAATATAGCGCTGCACAAAGAAGTACTTATTAAAAGTGGTGGTTTTTAAACATGAACTCAGACTCATTCCTGCCCCTTTCCTCACACTTGTGACAGCGCCATTAGTGAACTAACAGGCAAGACAGTTGGTACGTGGACCCTGTTTGTAGCCCAGATTATTAAAGAGCAACATTAGTCTATTAAATGAAACACAATAGGTTTTTATATAGTTGGTTTTTTGATTTATGTATTTGAATGTGTTTTCATTCACAGATATGAAGAAAAACAAGTTTTAGTGAAATAAAATATTTGCTCAAGGTCACACAATTTAAGTGGGGATGCTGCAGTTTATCCAGGTTTTATGCTATAACTTTGTACAAATCAGCCACTAAATGGCTATCTGTCTCTCCTTTTTAAGTTAATGCTTTGTTTTTACCTCCCAGGTTTTCTGCTGTTTTTTATATAGTGTGAACTCTACCTGGAGATATTTAAGCGCTTCAAATGAACACCAGTTACATTATACAAGGTCACATTAATTTCTTTTAGTCACTGGAGATTTTCCCAGAATCACAGGATGTTGATCCAACGCCGAGACTCAAACCTAACTTGTTCACTTCCAAAGTTGGAAGCTCTCGCCATAACGCCACATACAGAGTAGATTGAGGGTGGCACTCAGAAGGTACATAATAGCTCGGCTCATTATGGGCTCGAATTTCCAACAGGAGTGGACCTCAAACTGAGGCAGGCTTAAAGGCTCAAGCCTGGATGAAGCTTCAGGCCAGCCTTCCTAGTGGGAAATGTCAAGGCTTAGGTATCGTAAAAGGGACCTCCTTAACCTTGAACTACTATTACACTCTGCTTGGAATCCTGGTGCTGGTGCTAAAGCCTAGCTTGTTGGAGATTATAAAAGTTGGGCTGTTAAGTATAGACATCCGCTCTTACTCTTAAATAACTCTCTAGACGCTCTGTAGGCCTGTTTGGAAGAAGATATGAAGTCAACCTTGGGGTTGTAGGCTATCTTAACCACTTCGGTGCTCATGGCGGCTCCAGGCTGTCATGAGTCACGGTAGTCGTGTGCTCATGACGGCCTGGGGCCGTCAGAACGTTGTCACTCCGCCCACACCCGATTAATTCCTCGCCTGTGCGGGCGAATTAATGAGTGGGCTCCAGGCCGTCATGAGCACACGCCTACCGTGACTCATGATGGCCTGGAGCCGTCATGAGCAGCGCGGCGATGCGCCCACACCTCCTCTCCGCTCCTCCGCACCGCAGCGAAATTCGCGCCGCGGCGAAGGGGTTCAAGAACTGACAATAACTGGACACACATTGGCCCACCCAAACAAATCCTTGGCCCATCCTAATGAAAATTCCTGGAACCGGGCCTTGTAAGATGTCTGTTGATTTCACCTGGGATTTTAAAATACTCTTACAAAAACACACTCACATACTATCATCTCTGTTTTGAAGATTTTAAAACATGGTTATTTACAAAAAAAACCTTACAACCCACAATCCTTTCCCTTTTCACTGGCCCTTAAGACCCCCTCATGCGCTGCTTCCCATAACATGTTTAACATGACATGCTAGTGTGATTGTCGGAATTCTGAAACTCCCCCCCAGTCTTACAGACCAAGCTACCGCCCTGCCCATGCTCCACCCCCCAGGCGACTGGCAAGGAATGTAGGGGTCTATCTTACACTTTGTCTCCAACCAATTAGCACCACATACAGTAATGTACATATTTTTTAAATGCGCGAGCACTGTAGATATAAGCCTTAGGGCTAGAGGTAGGTAATTCTATTTTACCACTTCTACCGAATGTTACCGATTCGGTATTTAAGAAGTGGTAAAATAGAGGGGGGGGATGTAGGTATTTCTGAATAAGTAAATACCGAATCGTTAAGATTCGGTATTTACCGATTCTGTAAATACCGATTCGGTAATGGCCATTGATTCCTATGGGCATTGAAGCCCATAGGAATCAATGGGCAATACCGAATCGGTATTTACCAAATCGGTAAATACCGATTCCAGCAAGGGTGCAGGGGGTGTCACTTTGACACCCTCTAGCACCCCAAATACAGGCATGTGCGCCATATGGCACACAGACATGCCCTAAGGGCATGTCTGTCTGTCACATGGCATAGGTGTGCATGCGCAGATGTGCATGCACACCTGAATTCGGTATTTTACCACACAATAGGATTGTGTGGTAAAATACCGAATTCTGAAGGCCTGTAGCACTGTAAACAGTGCTACCTACATCTTGGATTTACCAAATCGGTAAAATTACCGATTCGGTATTTTACAGATTCGGTAAATTTACCGATTCGGTAAATTTACCGAATTTGTAAAATGATGCCCCTACATCACAAATACCCATTTACCAGTTGGTAACGGCCGAAATCGGCCGTTACCGGTCGGTAAATGGCCTCCTACATCTGGCCCTTAGTCTCCCATAACCACAGTGCCTATGAGAGCCGTGAGGTCGACTGACATAGCGTATAGGAACTGGCTAAAATAGCAGCATCGAGGGGTACTTGACATGCGTGCTCCGAATGCAAGACATCTTGTGCTAACAGGTTCATGTGCATTCCTTCCTTGTACCAATAGTATCTTAGCAACAGAGAACATGTCAGCAAAGCACAGGTCCTTGGAAACAAAAAGCATGTAACTAACAATGGCTCTGCAAAGATTCCCTCCTCATGCATTTTAAACAGCGGTTGGAATCACAATGCAGCATTTTTGACTGTTGGAAACTTAGTAAATAATGTCTGATGTCTATATCCCTTTAAACATGAAGTGAGGTGTGGGCACATTTTCCTTTTATTAGTTATCATAAAAATGTAAACCAATAATCTATCAGTTACTTTATTGAGATCAGTGGCTCGTTTGAACATTCTCGTCAGCTTTGTACTCTGGAGTGCTTGATAATTTTGCAAAACTAGCCGTTGTAGGAGTAGCCATTAAAACTGCTCTGAATGCTAATTTCACCCCATGCAGTGCGACACGAGTAATGGCCATGAGTGACATAGTGGGTAATTTGTTGTTCTTCTACAGCTGTTATCACTTAGTGCATTGAGCTAAAGTAATCTGTGCATGCCTGGCCTCATCTTGATCAATAAACCTAGTGAAGACAGGGTATCCCTATTTTCCCACAGCTAAGTGACACATGAAGAGGGCTGACATAGGTCACCCAATTTTGTATCTGATTTTTTAAACTTTATTGACATGTAAGCGGGTGTTCTTGAAGCAAGGTTCCTACTGAGGCCATGCTATCATCAAAGCAGTGATTTACATATTACCTAAATAAACATAAGTGCATTACCAGAAAGAATGTCAGAACCCCTATATAAAATAAAATATATGTCCCAGGTATACCTGGCCAATGGTCAAGCATTGCTAGCAATGTACGTATGTTTTTAGTGTTATTTTTAGAGCCCAAAACTAGGGCAAAGGTTACGGAGCGCTAACCAAGGGCTAGGACCTTCAGTAAGATACAATAGTCTGTCAGGGAAGGGGTAGTGCCCTCTGAAGAGATATGTCTACAGCTTCTCTCAGAATTGTAGGAGTCAGTTCTGATCTAATGTAGTATCTTTTTAAGAGCGTAAGGCTTACAATTCCTTGTCTAAAATTATGCGACTAATTTCACCATTTCGAAATCTAAATATTTCTATGCCTAAATGACCTTAGTGCAAGTCGATCCACTTTTTTGGAAGGCTAATTAGTCGCTTTGCTCTGCTTACCTAATTGATAACAAAGGGATGGGTTTACCAAGGGAGTGTGTGGGAGAATTTATTTTTTATTTACTACAGATATTTAGCACAAACCTTCCCTCATGAGCAGCCAAGCTCTTTACAGATAAAAACAGTGTCCAGTGACTTTGAATAACTCAGAACTATGAGGAAGGATTTGTGCTCATCATTCTTTGGAATTGAAGTGAGTTTTGAGTATGAGGGTTTTCAGCCCTTTCTAGAAAGCCTGCAACTTTGTATTGAGTGTGAGTTATTTAAGGAGATGGTTCCAGATCTTGGGCCCTTGACAAGTGAAGGCCCAATTGAGAGTCTTTGACTTTTTACTCCTTTGAATTTACTATTGGAAGCATACTTTGAATCAGTTGCCTCTTTCTTCTCCCAGGTAGGAGAGTTTATGTTTAAAGTGCCAAGCCAGATTGAGCTGAAGTCTTTCTGTGTGATGAAAACCATTTAAAAACATGAGTGCTTTGAAGGGAAACTAGTGTAGATCTCCTAGAGTAGGGTTGACATGTTAGCAATATTTGGAACTTCTGACTAGGTATGTAGCTGCTTCGGGAATAACCCTCAGCGGAGCTAGGGATGTTATGGGGTGACCTGCTAACAAAGCTTTGCCAGTGTCAAAAATTGACAATGATGTTTCACCAGAACAGGATTGCAGATGTCTCTTTATTCATAAACTATTAGGAGAAGTTATCATAAAGTCATTGAGTTTACTTCAAAGCAACTTTTTGTGTATGCCGAGGACATTGCTGAACAGGCATTTGTTGCATATCCTGAGACATAGTGTTCCACATATTTATAGATAATGCAATAATTTTATACAGCGGTGGCTACCATAAACAAAGGGTGGTGGGGCAGGTGATGTTGGGCACGAGGCCTCACGCCGGGGGATTACAATATTTAAAAAAAAACTAAAAAATGTACCTTTTGCTGCCGCAGCCGTCCGTGTTCAGCGTCATGTTTGCCGCTTTCCCACTTCCTGGGTCCCAGCGGTACAAAAGGGGGTGGTGATGGACGGAGCATCTGAACCAATCAAACACTCACTGGATTCAAGCAAGCTGGGCTGAAGACGGCTGAAATGCCAGGAGCCGGTCCTCGGAAGCTTGTTTCCGGTCCAGGGAAGACATGGCTTGGCATATCGGGCTGGACTGTTCCCATGAGGCAGAGGGTCAGACTGATTTGCATATAGCCATGTCTGAACTGTGGTGGCAGAGTGGGCTAAAGAACGGTGATGGATCAAACCCAGATCTTTTGACTGGGTGTGGGTGTTTGATTGGTTCAGATGCTCCGTCCATCACCACCCCCTTTTGTACAACTTCCTGGGTCCCAGCAGCCCCTGGCACCCAGACTTCCATCCAATCCATGTGCTGGAGAGCTGGCAAGAAAAACGCCCTGTTCAGATCAAGAAGTATGTGGGGTTTCATCCAGCCCGGCTGCTCAATGCAGCTGGGCTGAAGAAAACCTAAGTGCACATGTGTGTTTTGGTCGACCTGAAATGGCCGGCCAAAACACATATGCGCACTTAGGGAGTGGAGTGCACAAAGCACTCCTCCTACTCCCCTCCCATGCCTAAGCCCGGCGCTCACAACACCACTGGCTAAGAGATGGCAAATGTAAAATAAAACGCGGCAAAAGCATCATTTTACTTTACATTTACTGACTCTGTGCCAGGCAGTAGGGCGACGCTCCTCCGCCAATGTGGAGGAGCCGCCACTGATTTTATACTACAAGGGCTTTTACTCAAATTTGCCAAACAGGTGTAAGCCAATCATTCCATGTTTACAGGAGAGAGCACGTGCACTTTAGCACTGAATAGCAGTGGTAAAATCCCTACAGCCCTAAAGCCTAAACAGGTCAGACGAAATACAGGAAGAAGGCAAAATGTTTGGGGATAACCGTGCAAAAAGGACCAGGTACAACAGCTTTCAAGACCAATTAGGTTTTAAAACCGTAATATTCGCTAATGTTTTCTATATGGATATACCGTGTTTGTCAGAACCACTCACTGCCTCAGAAAGGTGCTCTTATGAGATTTGTGGGTGAAACGCTAATATTTAGACGGGTCAATTGTTCTTATATATTTTTTTCCATGCATCTGTCTACATGACTTTTGTTTAAAATAACATACCATCTGTCCAGTGGTGCCCCTAGATGCATGATCTGCTGAATGCAAGTCACAATGCTGAAATAAGTATGTCTCAAGCCATGGGAAGTGATTTCTCATAATATTTTAATGTACATAGTGCAGGCGCTCTATATTTAGCATCTGGCAATATTACACAAGAGCTCTGAATAGCTCCTCGGCGTTTACAAGATCTCACAGTTGGATAAGCTATCTGGCTTCCAATTTTTCCAGTCAATTGCCAAGAGCATAAGCAATTAACCCCCTTCAGTACAGAAATTAGGCATGGACTAAAAAATAGATTATTCCTTATTCTTAAGAGGACACGTGTTTAGAGAGAGGGTAGACTGGACAAAATGCTTCTGATTTCAAAGTAAGCCTGTGCTCTTCCACTACCCTTCGTGATTCTGTACCACCAACTTCACTTCATTAGTCACACATGGTTCAACTACCTAAAAGTCTTTAAAAGTGTGTTCACTTCGTACACTCGTTGTTTCGGGCATCTGTGCGGTTGGTGGTCGCCAGGACATTATTCCACACGTAATTTGGGCAGAGGTTGAACCTTCTGTCATAGGGCACCACATATTGTGTTGTTTGCAGAGCATAACATTGCTCTACCCAAACAAAAACTCCAAACTAAAACTCAACCCAATGAAAACGTGTGCCGAAGTTTACCCACACTGTTGTACCTAACTAAGGGCCCGATTAGGATGGCGGACGGACTAGCGTCCGTCCGCCACCCCCGAGGTGGAGGGACCGTCCGCAGGGGCTGCGGCGTTCCCTCCCTCGGAATTAGGATGTGACCGCCACCCTGGCGGTCACATCCCCTATATTTAACATTGCGGCAGATGCTGCTTCAAGCAGCACCCGCCGCAAGGTTAAATGTGCATGTGTTCCTTTGCATGCACGAAGCGACAGGCACCATGTGCACCCCCCAACACCCCTGGGGGCCCGCAACGGGCCCCCATACTCAAACTCCACATGCTTTTCAACGGCGGAAAACCCGCCGTGGAAAAGCATGTCTCCGCCTGCATCCTAATATGGCTGGCGGTGTCTGATAGACAGTGCCACCATATTAGAGCTTTTCCGCCGCGGTCGGAAGGCGACTGCGGCGGAAAAGTGGCGGACGGAAAAATGACCCCCCCAGCCATCCCAATCTGGCGGGGGGTCTTTTCTGTGTCTGCAACGGTGAATCCACACCCTCCAGGCCGGCGGTGGCTTCCACCGGCCCGGAGGATGCGGATTAACCGCAATCGTAATCGGGCCCTAGGTTAGGTTTTTAAAAAAACAAAGGTACAAAGGTCTAAAACCTCTAAACGATACATTGTAGGCTCAGGAAATGTTTGCAGGGGCAATAACATATAAAGCCATTGACATCTTGAAACTTTACTAAATATATTTAAAATAGTTCATAAAAATCCTGTCTGCAGGTTCATAAATCATGTACACAGACTATTCCCCACCACCTAGTTCACAAATGTAAAATTTTAGCTGGTTTCATCCGTAGCAGAGCACTAAGGACCAGATGTACCAAGCGTTTTTGTGTTTGCAAACTGGCTGATTCGTAGAGTTGGCCTGTTTGCAATCGCAAAAAGGCTTTTTGAAATGTACAAATCCCTGTTTGCGATTTAGTAACCTATAACCAAATCGCAAATTTGGTTTGCGATTTGGTATTAGGAATGGGCATGTTTAGGGCGTCCCTTCTGAATACTGAATCCCAGTGGTATGTGTTAAATGTTTTGCAACTGAAATGCTGTTGCAAAATGTTTGCATTTTACCACCTACTTCATGTAGGTAGGTGGTAACCCAAAGGACCCCTTCCCCTTTGTGAATGTGTGTTAAAAAATTTTTTTAAGAGCAGGCAGTGACAAAACGTTTGTTTTTAGTGAATGTTTGTTAAAACAATTTTTAAGAGCAGGCAGTGACAAAACGTTTCATTTTAGTTTTTGAAATACATCCAGTGTTCCTTTAAGAAAAACTGGCTGCATTAAAAAAAAGATTGCTTTATTTAAAAGCAATCACAGACACGGTGGTCTCTATGGTTCGCAAACCGAGACCAACGTCATCAATATTCTTGAGGTAGGTCTATTTGCAATCCACTGGGAATCGCAAAATGTGTAAACCACACATTTGTACATGAGTGTTTGTGATCACCAAATAACAATTCACAAGAATTCGCTTTTTGGTTATCGGAAATGATTACCTTCGTACATCTGACCTAAGATACTTCTGGAGGAACCTGGTTTCAAGAAGCACCACCCACTGCTGCATTCCTGCTCTGACTTTGCTGCAATAATTTTGGACCCCCTCGAGTTCCATTTAAAAATACTTGAAATGCCTCCATATTGATAACAATTCTCGGTTGTGTTCTCCCAAAGCCTTTCGTTCGTGCCTTGCTACTGTGAGTTCCACTGCTTTTGTTATGCTTTCTCCCCTATAGTATTTGATATATATATTTTCTGTTTTAACTCCATACGAACCCTCCCCTTGTGATCTGTAGAATAAAAATATTGAGAGTGTTCTATTATTTTTAACTACAGCACCGATTAACCTCTATAAAGCACTCTGACACCCTTTGGGGTATTGTTTGTGCTGAAGAAACCTTCAAACAAATCAATGTCCCTCATCCCATTAGATGTGACTGATGAGTAGACTCTATCTGATCCTTCCATTGTTCACTCATTGGAAGTCACCAAAAGGCTGCAGCTTACCTCTTGGTGAAGATTCTCATATGAGACCACAAGACTCACACTTTAGATGCTCTTTGTTCGCTACCCGTTGTTAAACACAATTGGCCCAAAGTCTTTAGAAAAACCTATAGTACCCACTTCCATTGTAGTCCCCTTTTTCAGTTTGCTGAATTCCACCACATAACATATCTTCCAACTCACAGTAATGATCAGGTAGTCGAATGCTTGTGGTTTCATTTGTGTCAATTGAATTACGTGTTCGAGCATAGTGATAGTCACCACACTACAGAAATCACTTTACCTTCAGTATTTAGAGAGTTATGTTCCTACAAGGGTTTTTCTTTTCATTCCTGCCTAATCTTGATGGCATAGATTTCACAATCAGACTGTAAGTATAGTTCAACCTGTTTCCATAAATAGTGCTTTTCAAACTCCTGTTCTCCTGACCATTCACAAGCGCTTGCTTCGAAAATTGTTGGCAACTACTGTTTTCACACCCTTATTGGTTCTTCACTTTGTGACATCTGGCAGCTCAATCATCTACCTTGACCACCCAATGTCCAACTACTGAATCTGTGAAAATTTGGGCGAAAGCCAACGTGAGACAATATCGCACGTTTTTTGATAAATCGCTCGCTTCTGGATGACCATCGTTTTAACTTTTCTTCGAGCCACCAGATAAAATCTGTATTGCACAATTGTGAATATATGTAGAGATAGCAACCTAGTAAGACTCATTCCTTAGTCACCATTTCCTACTCTGGGAAAAACAGACCATGGACTGCACTGTAATCAGTGTGGCAGATGACACTTCTCATGAATCGTTGATTCTTCTATGGCACATTTTTTTACAGAATGCAGAAAAGTGGGTGAATAATAATAAATACATTTTAAAAAAAGTACTGTTGCTGCTGGACGCCTCACGCTCCTCTGATTCTACTTCCTGGTCCAGGCAGGTCCTGGCCAGCATCACAGACTACCCATCCAATTCCTGCACTGCTCTAAGGCATGCGAACAGAGTGTGGATTGGCCTGAGTGGGCTGGATCAATGCTCGCTCAGGCACAGGAAGTCTGTGCTTTTTCTCCAACCTGTCTGTGCAATACAACCGCGTTGGAGAAACCTAAATGCGCATGTCAGTTTAGCTGGCCTAAGGTGTTCGGCCAAACTGACATGCACACGTAAAAGTGCATATCTACCACTCCTCCTCCCCCTTCCCATGGCCAGACCCTGCCCCTTCCTGCACACGCTGGCTCAGTTAGCAGCTGAAAAATAAAACAATAATAAAATATTGTTGTATTTTTCAGCTGCTGGCTCCCCTCTGAGCCTTTGGGGCGACACTCATCTGCCGTTGCAGAGGAGCCACCCTTAAGGCATGTTTTGAAGAGAGTGCAACAGTGAAAGACAAAGTGGTGCTGGAAACTCTTTGTTAGGGGTCATGTTCCCCATGGAAATGAGGGAATGCAGTATGTGGCTGCAACATTTGCACCTGCTAGATGGTCTTATAGAAGTAAGTATGCAAGCGTCCACAGCCCCCTGTGTAAGGCTGAAGTATCAAAGAGAGCAAAAAGCAGGCACAAATGCCTACCTCACCATCAATGCATTGCTGTAGCCTAGCCCTAAATCCCTGAGATTGTGTTGTTTTAATTGTGCGTGTTTATTCATGTGTGTTTGTATTTCGTTTGTTTGTTTGTTGTGTGTGTCTGCATATAAGGTTGTGATGTGAGAGTGCTTTATGTCGTACTTTTTGAAGTAAAATGATTTCTTAGGTAGTGAAAAAAGATTTCTAATTATCAATAGGGTTATTCATAAAGTGCTAAAAATATGCGCTTAGAGCACAGGTAAAATGAATTGAGACGTTTTCACCTAAAAGCCCCTCTTTAGACTGCTTAAAACCTGGACAAAAATGTTGTGAATAAGATCAATCAATCCTGGCTTAACACTGCTTTAAAACTGAAAATCGCTGGCAAAATCACGCCCTCTGCTTCCTTCCGGAGAAGATAAACTTAGCATCCTTGATCCAAGGTCTTAGTTTCAACCTCATGTTTGGGCAGTGTCGATGCTGATGGTCAGAAACATATGCACTAAACAGACTACACATACTAGTAAATGGAGTATACATAATCCACATATGATCTTCTTTGATTAAGACTGTCATCTGGTCCGGCACAGCCGGCACTGGTAAGAGCGGTGTGGTGGGACGGGGGCGGGGCAATGCGGAGGGAGTCGACAGACGACAGAACAGGGAAAATAAAATAAAAAAATAAATAAAACACCTTACCTTAAACCCCAATGCTTTATTGTAGTAGGTTGCCAACTCCACAGAACCCTCTGGCGTCTCTGTTGGAATGCGTTGAGCACATTATCATTCACATTCAATACACTTTCACACAGCCCAAGCTGAGAGCTCTCTCTCACTTTGTTACATGCCATTCGTCCAATTACCGCATCTGCAGTGGTTAATTAAGTCCATTAAATCATTCTTTGGGAAATTACTTTAAAATCATCTATTGATCGTGTTCACTATATAGGAAGGAAAGTGAAATGTCCTTACCCTATTGTGGACTAGAACATTGTAGCTTTCTGGATCTATGCCCAAATGACACTTGATTCGATAGCCTCGACGTTATAGAGCTGCGTTCTCACAGTGCATTCAAAAAGCACACTGACATTTGCTCACAAAATCATCATCACGGTTGTCCTCTCCTAAAATTGTCCCCTGGTAGGCTGTTTCTGTCATTATCTCAACGATTGTAGGATCATGGAGCCTAAATGTACCCCCATAATCCTCTCAGTGCGATTGTGGCTCAGTGGTAGACCATGCCATGGAGTTTATGCTGATGGGGGTGGTCTTCATTGTCCTCGTACTCAGTCCATCATTTTTCATAAAAATCACAACCTAAATCTCCGCAAGTGACCAGAGATAACTCTGTTTATAGTTGCCAAGAAAAATAAATCAGAAATTATCATACAATTCATGATGAAAAATATGGCGTTCTTCATACGAATAAGCAGGTAAGTGCGCCTACAAGGGATTTGTTCAAATATGTATTTGTAACAATTGATAGAATCAATTTAGGCAAGCTTTATCAAAGTAACTCACAGTTGGATTACCCTTGTAGGCACATTTACCTGCTAATACTAAACTGCCCAAGCCATCAAGGGTTCACTGGGTTTCCCATTTTTTGAGATACTTTATACGAATAGGGATTTGTTTGCAACCTAATATCAGCAGTTCATTTTAGGCTGTTTCATCATTCGTTTGTCTCTGTTTTTACTTACCCCTTTTTGTTAATCAATATGTAAATCGAGTCTTCTGAACGCCAGCGCTGTGCCAGTACTGGGAGCCAGCATGGTTCTTCTGGTTCCACCATTCTTCAAGGGTTGGTATCAGCTAATGGCGCTGGTCGGTTAACTAATGTAAGCAACTGCCACACACTCTGCTCAATTGCATGGAGTAGTGAACCACTAATTCACGAGTGTAAATTTAAGGTATCACTTTTTATAATGAATATGTTTTGCAGACCTTATGGGCTAATCCCTTCACGCCAGTTCAAAGCTTTCACCATCAGTGATCGAGTAAAGTACATGTTCTTTTGTTAAGAACCACCGAACCCTGCCATATAATCCTGTCAGTAGTCTATTTCTGGCCCAGGCCCACAAGCCAGTCTCTTATTGTTATGAATTCACCTTTGAAATTGACAATATTTTTTATTAAATACAAGAGAAATTATTAAATCCACATGTGGTTGCCAGTCTACTTTTGATGCAAGTCATAAAACACAAAGCAAAACCTAGCAAAATGATAAAACACTAAGTGCACGTGCAAGAGATAGGGAAAGGAAGGTAGGGTGGTTTAAAATTACCCACACTTACAAGAAGTATATATTACAGTCGTTCAGTCTTAGATTTCCTCAACACACTTGTTAAAGTCTGCAGAGTTGTTCTCTGGCATTGCTTCACTTTCATCTTGACTCCAACCTGCTGTGATTCTGTTGCCAAATTCTAAAGCTTGACATATATTTTGATTTCCATACTCCTAATATTATTATTTTTGTTGCAACTGAAAGAGCGATACAGAGAATTTCCCCATAACTTAATTTTTTATTTTTCAACGTTTTTCGGCATGATTACTTTTATACCTAAAACGTCTTCCTTGTGCTACACCGACAACAGCCCAGAAAAAACATGGAGTGAACTTATTTCTTTGGATTACAACCAACAATGTAGCATCAACAGTTGCAGGCGTATTTAATAATACTTGTTATTTACCCTGACCATACTAATGGGTCCAACCAGCAATTGAAGGCACAAAATGTGAGACAAAGGAAATTACAAAGGATGTTGACCAGCTCAAAATCTAATAATGCTATTAGCATATACTTTAAATTATAATGCTCTTAGCACCTAAGAGTACATAGAGCATTGTCACGATATTTTTGCTTCTTTGCTTCTTTTCATTCTCTAACACTTCTCTTATATGGAAATCTGGAAATAATCTTTATCTAGAGTCATGTTCCACTGCTGTCCAATGCCAGCATTTGTAGACTATATTCTAAGGAATCTGACTGGCTATATCGTTCTAAAGAATCCAAAAAACAATGTAATTGCCAGGATCAGACAAGACTGTACTCATTATTAGCGTAGTTTTCTTTGTCAAGAAAACCACGTTATGATGGTGAGTCTAAAATGCAACTCTATATCCTTTAAATCTAGATTGTACATGTTTTTCTATACAGTTTATTACGGTCTGTCTGAAAGTGTAGAGAAGTGCATTTTTTTCACCAAGAGCTACACATAAATACAACATTTAGGCTCATGGAAGGGGGCTACCTGGAAAACAGTGATTGTGGTTTTTTTTCTGTTTGAACTAAAATGAATGAAATAGCCCCAGAATAAGCACTCAACATTATTGAATTGAAATACTTGGCATATATAAAAGTTGGAGCATCCTCATCCATACCTGCCAACTCACACGGTGCCACCGTGTGTCACTCGATTTAGGCTACCTTCACATGGTCACTCGATAAGGAGCCAAAATCACAAGGTGGCAGAGAAAAAGAGCTGAAAATGACTGATTGTAATCCAGTTTTCAGAAGCTGTAAGCCGCCGCTGTTCATTTAAAGTTGTGAAAACACTCCAGGACATCAGCAACAGCCTCGACTACCTTTTTGTTTGTGTTTTTAGGTCGAGCCTGTGCAGCGCATGCGCTGCGAGACATGCTATAATTTACACTGTGGCTGGAAACCCCTTTTTTCATTTGTTCCCATTCATGCCTTTTATAAATGCATCTTCTGTTGGGTTAGCATGTCTTATTCCTCCCGTCTATTGTTGTTTTAGATCCTCCCGGTGGACAGCCCCTGCTACATGTTGTTTTCAATGTTCTTTATCTAACTTGGATTTCTGGGCACTCGTTTTTTCTTTGGGTGATACTTATTAAAGAGGTATCGCTTTTCTGTGCCAGACGGCATGTTTACATTTTGTTAATTTTAGGTATGGGGAGGTACATGATTTGCCTAGAGGATGTTGCATGTATTGCAGTGGCCTCCCTTGTATGCTTCTCTCCACCACACTATACGTGTCACTCTGAAGCACTGTGTACTTCTCTGCACTAGGGCTCCACTTTATCATACGACGTCTGTCCCCCCCCCCTTAACCCTCCCACATGCGTACTGATCACTATCCTGTGTGATTCTTTGTGCCCCTAGTATTCATGGCTCATATGTGTGCTTCCCAATGCCGTCCACATAACTTTAATCTCTCCACCACCCACCCGTTTTCCAGCTAAAACTTTGTAATAAAAAAAAAACTAAATTGTGTCGATAACGTACCCTCAACTCGGGTTTTTTTTCGCACATATATTCTCTTCACCGAAGTATTGCTAGGGGATCCGAGGCTGCTCAACATAAAAGAGTGTTTACTGCACTGGTACGAGAAAAGTATCTAGGTCTGTTTGCTACAACTATGGAACATTTGAAGCTCCTAAAGAGAAAGCAAACACCACCTTAGGGCTTCGAGGTCGAAAGGCTCCAAATCTTTCTTGGAGAGGTTTGGTATTTTAACCAAGAATCCCAGAGACGGGCCATCAATTTGTTTCTTTCATAACCCCGGCCTAGGGGGTCTGCATCAGCCTTGTGTGCTCCCTCCTCTCCAGCGCCTGTATCTTTCACTATTAAAGTTGAGGGGGGCTGTGGCGTGAAGGAGCAAGGTGGGAAGACCCCGTCGGAGGGTCTAATTTGTACTACAAAGGCGGTGTTTGGGGAGTGCCTGCTCTGAGGATCATTACAGAAGCGGGAGGGGTGGTGTGAGGGGAATGGGATGTATTGCATGGTGTGTTGGGAACTCCAAGCAGTGGGGCTGCTCGAGAGAGGAGGTATTGGATGAGAGGGAAAGGCATTTGCTAACAAGCATTGGTGAAATCAATAAATCTCGCCTATGTGGAAACTAATGACTTTGTCAATGTTTTGTTTAGCCAGGTTGTAGTGCAGTACCACTGATGTACAACATGGCTGGAAGTAAAGGTAAAAAAGCGATATGAAGTGGCCAATACCGTCCATGTCTTAGTGCTTTTTATTTTCTTTACTTTCAAGCATGCTGTACATCAGTGCTACAGTTGTACAATGTGGCTTAAACACATTGACAAAGACAATAGCTCTGGCATAGGTGAGATAGACCTATTGGCTTTGCCAAAGGTTGTTATGGGAGGAGGTGGGGAGGCCTGGTGTGGGGCAGAGTGCCTCTTGGATAGCTCTCAGCACCAGGCCCCGCCCCCCAGGACTCCGCCCCCTCCTGACACAGTGAAGTGATTTTATGAGCTCGGTTGGAAGAGGGTACACATCCGTGACCATCTACACGAACGGCACGGCCCTCATTCAGGCTAATAATAAGAAACTTGAAGCTTTCGACTCCCTATTTCCCACATTAAGATCAGCCCTCCCAACCCTATCGCACCCCGCCCCTATCCACACCTCGCCCACATCCACAACCAACATAGAAGCCTCTGTTCCTCCCTTCCGTGACACCGACACGGCCCTTTACACGCCTCTTCTCCCCGCCACATTCCAATGCACGCTCACAGCCAACCGACCACAACAGAAAACTCTAACCACCCCCTCAATTCCCCAGGCCAGCCATCCTACTTCCCACACCTACCGTATCCCTCAGCTCCGTACGGATAACGATACCCCGCCTCCTTATGGGATCCCTCCCCAGCAATCCCACAGATGCGATATGCCGACAGGGACCACCCTCCCCACGAGCCTCATCCCAGCTCTCAGACACTCAAAACCTTTCACTGTCCCTTCCCCTCCTCTATCTCCGACCTCTCCCTCGTTCCCGAAAAAGGATAACCTAACTTGCTCCACCATTAAGAGACCCCAACTCCTCAACCTGAACGACAACACACTAGATGCCCCCAACTCCTCCCTCGATTCCGTACCACAGCGTCTCGCGGCTCTTGAAAGCCAGATAGACGTAATCTCCTGGGGCCTAACGGAAATCCTCTCTAACCTAGGTATAGCCCGTAAACACCTGAAACCCCCTTCGGGGTCTCCCCACTCCGTCAGCACCAACCGCCCCCCCTGGGCTCTCAGAATCCACTAGTACCCATCTGCATGGTCCCCCCGACTGGGTCCCGGAATCATATGCACTTAAGGCCCCAAAAAACGGAGCCCCCTTCCCTAAGACCAAGATCCATACTCTATCAGATACAAAACACCCGACCTCAAGGCCCTCCAGAACAGAAGCACCAATGTCAGGCTGTGAAGCAGCCCTTCTAGCCGCTGCATACCACACTCCCACCTTAGACTCTCCTAAATCCAAAATTCAAGTGATCACAGGGCACCGGAAAGACCTTCCCTGCACCAAACCACTGAGACATCCTGTCCTGACCGCCATACTGAGGGCGACTAAAGATAGAACTACCAGAAATCAGATACCTTTCACTAACTGCCTACTAATCAACTGCAGATCGGCCTCATTACACGCAACGGAACTAGCCGAGTCTATCCTCACTCATGATATTGACATTGCGTTCCTCACGGAGACCTGGTTGAATAAGTTATCTCCTCCCTGTCTAGACATGCTCGTACCACCTGGCTTCTCCCTCATCACCAAAGACAGGATAGAGCAGCGAGGAGGAGGGGTAGCTATCATCCACAAGGATAGTTTGGCCATCTCGGAAACCACCTCTTTCGACTACGATTCCTTTGAATGTCCATCCGCCATCATCAAGACCAAAGACAATGATTCTTTACTATGTCATCTGCTCTACCACCCCCCAGGCAGAAACAACGCTTTTGGAGAACAACTATCCGACCTGATAGCACAAGGTGCACTTGGCGACTCCAATAACCTAATTCTTGGGGACCTGAATCTACGATGGAACGAGACACACAATCCTCTAATCCAATCGCTATCTAGCCTCCTCGAAGATAACAACCTTAAACAACACTGCACTGAGGAAACTCATTACAAAGGAGCCACATTGGATGCCATCATTTCGCAAAAGAACTCTATCACGATCAACCACATACTTCCCGTCGACTGGTCAGACCACCACATGATCCTATTTCAAAATGGATGAGAAACATCTCCCAAGTACCCTTGGATACCCTGGAAGCGCAGTTAAGCTCACTTCTCCCGGACAACAAAGCCCACCTCTCCACCAAAGATCTCACTGATCGGTACAATTCCGAGCTAGTGTCCATTCTCGACAAGCTAGCTCCACTAAAGCTCAAAAGAAGCAGAACCACTCCATCTAGATCTTGGTTCAACGATGACCTCAACACAGAAAGGAGAATCCTAAGAGCCAAAGAAAGAAAATGGAGAAATAACCCTACTGCCATCGTTCGTGACCAACTGAAATCAGCCCGTAGGAAGTACAACAACCACATCAAAAGTAAGAAATCCAACTTCTTCCGCTAGGCACTGGACAAGGCCAAAAACAGACCGAAGGAACTCTACAGCATCATCAGACAACAAACCTCCAAGCCTGTGTCCTCATCTGTACAGGCGTCCAAAGAACTCTGTGATAACTTTGCTCACTTCTTCAACAATAAGATAGCAAGAATCGAACTATCACTAGACATCAATGAATCACACCCCAAGAAGAGCAGCTCGGCTGTGCCCCCTGCCCTCTCTCCTGACTCTTCTCTCACCCCCTGGCTTAGCTTTCGTCCCGTTCTAGAAACAGAGATAATCACGCTGATCTCGTCCTCCAAACCATCAGCTCACATCTCAGATCCCATTCCTCCCCTACTAATCAAGAAACTGAAGCACGCGTTTGCACCTATATGGGGCAAAATCATAAACAGCTCCTTAAAAAATTGAGTGGTCCCTGATTGCCTAAAAATGGGACAAGTCACCCCCCTGCTGAAAAAACCCGGTCTAGACTCGACAGATCTGAACAATTTCAGACCTATATCTAACCTCCCCTTGCTCTCAAAAACACTTGAACGCTGCGTTCTCTATTAACTGACACAACACTTGGACAACATCAACCTTCTAGACCCCCACCAATCTGGCTTTAGAAAAGGCTGCAGCACAGAAACCGTGATGCTGAACATCATAGATGACATCCATGGTTCTCTAGACTCAGACAAATGCTGCCTCTTATTCTCCTTGACCTCTCTGCAGCATTCGACACAGTGGACCACAAACTCCTCATCAAGGCTCTCCAAGAAAGAGCTGGCCTCGGCGAGGTATTTCTCAAGTGGTTCTCCTCCTTTATACACAACCGCACCCAATTAATAAAAATCAAGAACTTCACCTCCGAAACCCAGCAAGTTAACAAGGGCGCCCCCCAAGGATCGGTGCTCTCTCCACAGCTTTTTAACATCTATATGGAACCGCTCGCCAAACTACTCAATAAAGCCAACATCCGCTTCCACCTCTACGCGGATGATACGCAGATCTATCTGGAAACCTCCTCTCTCACTGACATCCAAAGACTAAATGATGTCCTGAAAGATGTTCAAGAATGGCTAGCAAACAACCATCTGAAACTAAATCCAGACAAGACCGAGACACTCCTCATCTCGAACAAGGATGACAACCCTCAAATCACTGAATGGCTAAAGGCAATCGATGCGCTCAAAGGGAATCTTACTCTAGCAGACTGTGTTAAATCTCTTGGCGTCACCCTGGACCCAAAACTAAACATGATGAAACACATTAAGAGCTCTGCCAAAAGTGCATTCATTAACCTCAAACTTCTGAACAAAATTAAACCCTACATTCTTAACAAGGATCTCAAACTGGCCACTCAATCCCTGGTCTTGTCAAGACTGGACTATGGGAACGCAATCCTAACAGGTATTCCTAAATCGCACCGGGCACCGATCAAAAGAACATTACATGCGGCAGCCAGAATGATCACCGACATCAAAAAATCTGATCACATCTCCCCGGCACTCAAAGAACTCAAATGGCTACCAGTAGAAATGCGAAGTAACCTCAGGACGGCCTGCCTAACCCACAAAGCCCTCCATACCGGAATACCTGGCAAAAAAGCTCAAAAAAGCTGGTCAAGCCAGGAATCTGAGAAGCTCTAACTCCCTCCTGCTCATCCTACCTAAAACCAGAAAGAAAAGAACAGCAGACTGCTCTTTCACGGGAAACGCCCCTAAAATTTGGAACTCCATCCCCACGCACATCAGAACCATACCGTCCTTTGAGGAATTCAAAACCAACTCAAATCCTTGTTCCTCATCTGTTCCCTTGGCTGTGGATAACATGTAACAGACTGCAACACCAGAACTTCGTGCCCGCATTGAACCTTGATACCAAAGAAGCTCTGCAGTACATTTATGCAGCTCTTACTCTTACTCGTGGATTGTCAATACCTTTCATATGTCATGCCTTTGTTGACTATATACTATTCTATTACTGTAAAGTGCATTGAACCCTTGAATCCAAAGAAGCTCTGCAGTACACATATGCAGCTCTCATTGTGAGACTCGTTGATTGTCAAAAACCCTTCATATGTCATGCTTTTGTTGATTATATGCTGTTCTCTACTGTAAAGCGCTCTGTTACCTCTGGGTCTTGACAGCGCTATAGAAAACTTCAAAAATAAATAAAATAAAATAAAATAAAAATTTCGTAAGTTAACAGGTATGCTCATGTAGAAATCAGTCTGTGTTGGGGCTCTAGAAACACCCAGCGTCACATTCCCACACAACACCATGTTAGCGGTAACCGCTTCTATCTGCCTGCGATACCGTGGGGTGTTGGTCAAGGGATCACTGTAGCCGCTCATATAATAGAGCAAAAAGGAACTGTAGACCTAGCTGGCCTACCTGAGCGACCTCCTTTCAAATGAATTGCTGCTTTATTTATAAAAGGCCAAGCAATGTGTTGCCGATCTCCTGCGGTTGAGGAATTAAACATTGAGAGGTTCGCCCTAGGAAAAAAAAACTGGAGAGCTGTTCCCTCAAAGGAAACCAGTGTAAAATGTAGCCTGTAATTGAGAGGGGAGTTCCTAATATAACGTCGTTTAAAGGTATGACTCGACAAAGGAAAACGAACTCTTGAGTAGGCGAGGGAATAATTTTAAATAACTGAATGTGTTAGATGAATAACACAGCGTGAGAGGCTAGGAACAGTCATATGCAACAGAATCTTGTGCATTATCAAACAAAGGTAGTGTTAACGGAGTTTAGAAAGGCATTGGTCTGCGAGGTAAATGCAAGGGCCAACAAAAAAAATAATGAAGAAATAAAAGGCGCTTCGGCTTCTTGTATAGGAAACGTTTTAGGATCCCAGTTCCACCTTACCTGCAGAATCCCAGCACCAGGCCCTTTTAAACCGTTTGCTAATTTAGCATATGGAGAAAAGAGGAAGGAATGCAATCAATTACTAAAAATTTTACTCAGGGCAGGTCATGATTTTTTGTGGCTGGAATGTTTTCACGTTTGCCATCTTTGTTCTTTTGTGGCAACTTCAAGCGCTTCTGGGAAGGAGGGATAGGTAAATCTATTACTTTCAACATTAACTGTTTCCACTTCTCTATCCTGGATGGAAACCAACTATTAAACTGGAAAGGTGACATGATATATTACCTGCCCACCCTCCATTTAAAAAACAATAAAGTGCGACCATTCTCTGGTAGGAGGAACATGAGCCTCTTTTGTAAAAAAAACTCCCTTCAGTGTTTTTGGAATGCTATAACACCAACTTCTCATTGATGCCTTATCCTGCATCATACTTGCTTTCACTGTATAGTGCTTAATTTGAGCCGGTGGTTGCAGGTGGAGGCCACTGGCACTGCATTTTTGGGAGTCGGCATTCATTTTTCCTCATCAGTCATTTCCTCCAGAGCAAAAGAAAAGAACAACAAACCCAGGAGAAGGAAGAGAAAGATGGAAGAACTGTCACAAAAGGAGAAAGCAGGAACCTGCAATATTAAGACAAGCATTTGCAATGCAATAGGTCTCGCATTTGGGAGAGTTTAAGCTATTGGCATAGTAAATGACAATGCCTTTTATTTATTTGTTTTGATAATTATCACATAAATAAAAGGCATTGTCATTTACAATGCCAATAGCTCAAACACTTGCAAATGCCAGACCTATTTCACTTCAAAGAAGTAGCCGCCATTGTCCCGGGCTGCTTGGAAAGTGGAATGTTGCAGGAAAAGCATGCAATAACTCCCCACAAAGCAGACTTTCTACCAATTGTGTAATCACCCCCTGTGTGACCATGTCTCTAGAGCCTGTTGGATCCCCACTGATTGTTCCGAACAGAGGTAAAAAATGTGTTGAGTGCCTGATCCTCACTAATTGTAGGCATGCCATTTAGATTCCAGGATTATGTACTGGATTAATTTGCTCAAAGAGAGAGCGTAGTTGTTATACCGTTATGCAATATTACAGCATAACCCTTTATACATTTATTGTTTTCCCTTTGTCCCCAGAGCAATGTGTTAAGACGAATAAAAATAGTACTCTACCTGGGGCAACCATGGTTCCTACATACCCATGATTTATTTTCAAAATCCCCTTTATGTCAGGTTCAAAATGATAGCTTGCCCCGAAGTCCCATACACACCAATATTATCTGTGTGGTCCTTCTTCTGTGTCTAGCATCACCTTTCTTCTCGAGGGGGGTTCCAAAACGAAAGTCCTTTTTTCATCCATACACGCAAAAGAGTGACTAGCGATGCAGCCCTCTGAGGTAAAACGCTGAGGTCATGTTCACTATGGCAAATGGCATGGTAGTATTTTTAGATCAACGGAATGGTGAACAAGATGCAATTAATCAAGTCAGTGAGAAACCATTTGTAAGCGACTTAAATCAAACTATACAACTGTAAATGTCAATGGGCCTGATTCACAGAACTAACTTAAGACAAAATCCTAAACTTACTACCATTTTGGTATTCACAGCAGTCACCTACTCATTTCGGTATTCACAGAAGGCACTTACTCATTTCGGTATTTACAGAAGTTAGGAGTCCTAACGTTAGGACTCCTAAATGCCTTCTGTGAATACCGAAAGTCTTAAAATTAGGATTTTTTCTAAGTTAAGTAGTAGTAAAGTTAGGACTCCTAACTTTAGGACTCTTAAATACCTTCTGTGAATACCGAAAGTCTTAACATTAGGATTTTTCTCATTTTAGTAGTAGTAAAGTTAGGACTCCTAACTTTAGGACTCCTAAATGCCTTCTGTGAATACCGAACGTCTTAAAAGTAGGAGTTTTCTCAGTTTAGTAGTAGTAAAGTTAGGACTCCTAACTTTAGGACTCCTAAACCGAGAAAAATCTTAATTTTAAGACTCTCGGTATTCACAGAAGGCATTTAGGAGTACTAAAGTTAGGGGTCCTAACTTTACTACTACTAAACTGAGAAAATCCTAATTTTAAGACTTTCGGTATTCACAGAAGGCATTTAGGAGTCCTAAAGTTAGGAGTCCTAACTTCTGTGAATACCGAAATGAGTAAGTGCCTTCTGTGAATACCGAAATGAGTAAGTGCCTTCTGTGAATACCAAAATGGTAGTAAGTTTAGTATTTTCTTCATGTTAGATCTGTAAATCGGGCCCAATATGCTCAACTACTGCTTAGTCTTTAAAGTTAGGGATATGAACGGGAAGAAACACTCAAATATACTCTTACCCTGCATGCGAAAAAGTGTACTGCTGATGATCACTTTACAGACCCTGTCCTCATTGACAGTATCCCAGCTCTCTAGATCACGAAGTTCCGTTGTGAGGTGTAGCCATATACAACTGTCCTAACACAAGCATTTCCAATAGGTCTAGCATTTATGCGAGTTTAAGCTATTGGCATTGTAAATGACCATGCCTTTTATAGATGTTTTAAAAACAAAAATAAAAGGCATTGTTATTTGCAATGTCAATACCTTAAATTCGCGTGAATGCAAGACCTATTACATTGCAAATGCCTGTTAGATTAGTGAGGAGAAACGCTCCCTTTTGCCCGCTTGGCAAATTAATTAAATAACTAAACAAGCACGCTAAAATGAAAGTGGACCGCACTACAAATAAAAAACAAGAGTGCTTTCCGACTTATGAAGAAGACGGTGTAACGCCACAAGTAAAATATCCAGTCCTCATGGGAGGCAACAAAAGACGATAGCGCGGTTACAGGGACGGACTAACAAGCCTCATTATCAATCGGAAGCCAGAATTTACCAAGGACAATGACACCAGCGAATCAAAAATATGGGAGGAGAGTAGACGAGGCTTCCACAGCATACTTGGCTACTGCATGCTTCGGAGAACATGCAGCGCATGCGCACTGCAATGCTAGGCTCGACATAATAAAAGGGATGTTGGTGTCAGAAAGTGGATTTGAGAGGCAGGAGGTGGAGGGAAGTTTGTGCTGCCTTGGTATTCTGCGTCTTGACACTAAATAGCGCTGACAGAGGGCTTCAATCTGAGCAGAGTTTTTGGAAGTGGTACTCATTATTTTGCAAATTAGCTACTGCTTCCGCACTTTCTACCCTTGCTCATGAATCATGTGATATTCCAAAATCGTTTGAGAAATTATGATGGTCAGGTAAAGCTGGGCAAAGATACCCTAATGTATGACTTCATTTTCGTATCAGTTTTTCAGAAGTTCATAATAGTTCCAGTTGCATAATCCTGAAGGTACTCAGGAATGGTTTGTGTGTTTTTCTGATCTTTACACCGTATAAAACTCTCCTATTTCAGGAGATTAATTTTCCAAGCAAACATTTGTTCCTTTACTTTGGAGTTACTTTGACACTTAAATTACTCTCACAATTACCATATACATCTCCTTTAAATGTTCACTGTTGACATTTCTAGTTTCTCTGAAGTATAACAACTCAATGTCAATACCTTCTTTTCTTTTCCTTACATACTTCTGTCTCTTGTCAACATTCTGATTGTTACTGGATCAAATCTTGCCTGTAGTGCGACTACTCTCACTCAACCTGTTCCGAATATGGGATTACCATTCATGGGGGAAGTTCTTCTTTCAAACACTCCCCCTGAGAAATGTGGTAATAAGTAGACAATCTAAAAGACTCCAGGGCCACTGTGCACCCTATAACTCCTTGGCATGATGGGAGATTAACTTTTTGCAGAGATCTAAGTTTATATAAATATTGGACTACCTGAAACACTGACAAATATTTAGCAACTAAGGAAATGGCAGTGAAAGTACACCAAAAACTCTCAGAGCTTTTATTTCAGTCCTTCTTCGGTGTCAGGTGTGCCTTTCAACACTAAGTAACTTTTCATCAAGTTGATTCACCTTAGAATTCATGGGCTTGTGAGCCATATCAGGTCCATATCACGGAACTTGGTCAGAGAATAGAAACAGCCTATTATCAATAGGAGCACAAATTAAATAACAAGACGCTTGATCATTGATTGTTGTTGATGTGATGCATCCAAATCATTAGGACATATTTGCCCATCCGGAGTAACGACTCTTGTCAGCAGCATCAAGTAGAGAAATGTTGTTACCTAGCACATTTAGAATTAACCTATGTATTAACACGACTAACAAGTTTAAAATGTAATAAACTACAAGTCTTGGAATTTGAGAATAAATAAAGAACTGCTAATAACTAAGGCTATCTTAAATAAGGAGCTATCATAAATTTAAAGCGCTCTGAATATGTTTATTTATGTTGACTGCATACTGGCTTGGCCATTTTAGACATAAATATGATGAGCATAAAAAATAAAGAGTGCTCTGGAAAGTGGCAGTATATGATTTAGTGTTTCATAATACATGCATGTGAATTAAGGGCATTGAAATCCTAGAGGTATATACTGGGTTGGTAGGATCTTTAATGGATGACACATTTAATGGCACCTAAATATCGGATTTCATTAGGAGAGCGGGCAAAAAAATAGAGTAAGTCAGAGGAATATTAGGTTCTATATATTGTGATATAGCCAGAAGGAAATAAAAGACATGTAAAGAGCCATAGGTATTCCACTGTATTGGAAATGTCCCATTCTGCAGGGTCACCCCCATACTTTTTGCCTTCCTCCTCCCCTTTTTGCTAAATTGGTTTTTGTTTGCTTTAGGATTCTGTGCACTTTATCACCGCTAGTCAGTGCTAAAGTGCTTGTTCTCCCTCCTATAAACATGGTAGATAACCAATTTACATATTTAATGTACTTATAAATCCCTAGTGGGACTTATAAGTGGAACTACAGGGGCAGAGGGCCTGTACATTAAATGCTACTAGTGGGTCTGCAGCACTGATTATGCCACCTACTTAAGTAGCCCTTTAATGTCTCAGGCCTGCTATTACAGAGCCAGCGTGTGCAGTTTAAGCTGCCATTTCGATATGGCAACATAAACCCTTTTGCCAACACCAATCCTTCCTTTTTAATACATATAAGTCACCCCTTAGGGTAGGCCCTGGAGAAGCGTGGCTCAGTGGTTAGAGGCGGCAGACCCGGAAACTGAGATCGACTGTGGACCAGGGTTCGATTCCCCGCCACGGCGGGTCTCGGGCTCAAAAATTCCACGGACTCGACAATTCTCGCTCTGGTGCCTACTCAACTCATGGGGTCACACTCTGCGACTCTGGGCAATAGCTTGCTTAATCTCCACTACGGCCCCTCGCGGCGGGATGCCTGGCTTTCACCTTGTGGACACCCTGCCGGGGTTTCTCACAGGGGAATACCAGGACGGGTTCCCTAAGCAAGCGCCGGGACGCTCACGGGCAGCTGTGCGCTTTACAAGTCCAGCACATTTACATTTACATTACAGCCCAGAGGGTAGCGTGCAATGCATTTAAAAAAGCAAAACATGCACTTTAAAGTTTTACATGTCCTACTAGTGAAACACTCAAATTAATTTTTCATTACAGCAAGGCCTATATCTCCCATAGGATTACATTAGGATTACCGTATTACATAATTTCCAAATGGGAAGGTATTACAGGTTCATGTTTGGTATCTCTGGAATGCTAATTTAAAATCCTAACTTATGGTGAAGCCAGATTGTAAGTTACAATTCTGAAACAACACTTTTAGAAAGTTGGCATTTTCTTGTTTTAGCCATTTGGTGACTCCAGGCTGTCTCTAATCCTATGACTAAGTGTAATTGACATCTTGGCTGCATGTATTGCACCTAGACAATCAAACATGATGAGAAGTTATGTTTGACTGAGTGAGCTATCTTGACAGGATGGGAGGGATAAGCTATACCCAGCCTTGCTGTGCTGACCTGCTGCCCTCTTGCCTGAGTGAGAAGGACTGTACCTGCATCGCTTGAACCCAGAACCTAGAGTGACTCCAATGGCCAGTTGCCTGGCCTCCTGATCTGAAGCCTCAGAGACATAACAGGCTTCCAAAAATCTTGCATCTGCACTTAGACTCTGCCATCTGTGAGTCTACCCTGCCAAGTGGTGCCATCCCAGGCCTGAACCCTTGGAGTTAGGCCTACGGTGCTTACCAGGGGAACCAACGCATCTTCTCTGCTGAGCGGTGCATCTTCTAGGTAAACTGACGCATCTCCTCGGCAGAGTGGCACATCCTCGATACGAACCAAAGCAGTGCAACTGCATCGTGTATTGGGCCTAGTGCAGAAGGTCCTCATCACCCTGGCATCTTCATAACCAATGCATCACAGATGGCGTGGTGTATCTCAGACCCCGGCCCTTGCATCCCTCGTTGACAACAGTTTGATGATGATGCCGGCCTCCGCATCGCAGCCCCACATCTCCTCAGAACCACCACATCGCCAGCTGCCCACTGCACCATCCACGCCCAAACACGGAATTGCAAACCCCATTTACGGGATGCTCGAAGATGATGCAACAGGACCTAGCAACACAGCCTTGCCGCATTTTGGAACCAATACATTGCTTAGACTGAGCAACACTTCTTCATCTGAGATCCACGCACACTCCACAACCAGGATTTAAGGTAATTTGTTCACTGGGCCTATCAGGGTCCCTATAGCCGGCGCATGCTCTGTCTCGGGCGCTTTGAACTTGTGACTCTGTCCTGGTCTGGCATGACCAGATATCCCTTGTTGGCACTTTGTGGTTTTTGGTGATATTTTACCCTAAAACTTTAAAATTCAATATCTCCAGAGTCCCTGATTGGATTTTTGTCGGTTTGATCTTGTTGTATTTATTAAAATCTGCTCTATTTTACTGAACCTTGTGTGAGATCTTTTTGTTTGTTGTTTTTGCTGCTTACCTGTTTGAAGTGTGGCACAAATACTTTACACATTGCCTCCGAGTTAAGCCTGACTTCTCTGTGCCAAGCTACCAGGGGGTTGCGCACAGGTTAATTTGGGTTTGTTTGTGCTTTACCCTGACTAGGATTGTGGTTGCTAAATGACCAGTGCTTCTACCCCAGGCAACCAACAGCCCAATTTGTAACTCGCTGTCTATGGCTAGCATGCATCTTTTGCTTTACTAGTAACTCCTCATCTGGTGTCTTGTCCAAATTTCTTATGAAACCTCTCTCTATTGTAACATTTTAACAAACTTAGGGGGACGGACTGGGGTTAAATGGGGAAAAGTATTCCTATGATCAAGTCTATTGATGGCTGAGAGATGAGAAGGAAATTACTGTGAAAACTATGTTTTGAATGAGTGTCAGGAAGTGGAAGAATCAGACTCAAACATACCAGCAATTTATATTGTGAAAGTGAAGTAAAGATGAATGTTTAAACAAGTAATGCTGTGGCAAATAAAATTTGTAGTGGTTTCTAGCAAACAAAACTGGGCTTTTATTGTGCATATTTATTGATTGGGTTTTAAGTGGTATGGTCTGAGCCAGCAGTTAGAAAGCTCATAGGAGCTACGGACATCCATCCTAAAAACAACGTGTTTTTATGATTTCATTTGAGTAAGCAAAAGCGTTGGATATTATAGAAACATCTTTGACTCTGAGGCAAAGTATCTATAAAATATTTAGATCAACATAGGAAAGGAACAGTGCTTCTCAAGAGACGAGAGAAAGTGGTGACAAACAAGAGGTACAGACCAAAAAGCAACATCTTCTGGAAAAAGAGTAAGTTAGATGTTTTTTTAACTCATTCAGAACTTGGTGAGCAATGGATCAGATATTCATTTTGCACTTAATTGGATTGAAATGATTTGTTCTATCTAAAAAAGTGCTAATTTAATGCAATGTTCGAGTGTTGAGATAAGTCTTGTGGAGTGTTTTATGTCATGTGAGTCTGGCCAAAGTGGTTTTGAGGGGAGGGGCCAGCAGCACATTATAAAAACCATGATTTATACTTAAAGTGAGACTCTATGAGTTAGAACTCTAGAAAATATTTAAAGGGGTCTTAAAGAAGGGCTAATCCAGATCGATAGATCAAGGGACACACACTAGATAAGAGCATATGCCTTAAAGAACCCAATATATTCTTAACCCGTGGACCAAAATTATATTCATTAACTAAAATTATGACTTTTGCCATCAAACTGTAGGCCTCTTATGCTTAGCTTGCTAACATGATGGCAGGTATCTGCTTCCCACATGGTGATCTTGTGGATTGTGCGAGATGTACAAAAGTCCAGACCTGTGTGATATTTGGATGCACCTGTGTCATGTGTTCCTGTTAGAGATATGATTTTGAAAGAAAAAGAAAAGGGTTATCCTGAATATTTAGGTTCTGGGGCACTTGCTTCTAATCCTCGAACTAATTAAAAGATTGTTTTTGCAGCCATTTTGCTTGCATCCCTATTAATGTGTAACGAAAGAGGAGGTAATGCGCTAGAAGCCGATGCCAAGTTCGGCGGCAGCTGAGACTCATTCCTGTGGCTATGTGAGCCATCTGACAGCATGTGTTTATTATCAATATTGAAGTATGCTCAGAGAAAATACTTAAAAGTCTTTTTTGTTTAATTGATGTTGGACCTTCCCACCCCAATAATACAGATTAATTAAAAACACCTTATTTTTTCTTAATCTTCAGAAGCAAAGCTTCGAATTAAATGTAAATACTTACACAATCCCTCATGCTCTCGAATTTCAGGTTGCCAAGCGTGGGTATATCATATCCAGGGAAAGATTTGTAGATTCAAAAAAGTAGTGATTGTACATGGAACTTAAGGCCAGATGTATGCACATTGTGTTTACTAAAAGTGGTTGCAATTTGTGCACTGACTTTTAGTGAATCCAACCGTATTTTGAAAACAGATCTACTAACAAGTCATTTCACAAAGTATTTAATGGCAGTCTGTCACAATTTGACCTTCCTCATTATTAATAATAATGATAATGCAAATTGTTATCAACTAAAATGTGTTGCCATCACAGAAATGAAGACCTACTGGGGTCAGTGGACTACCATTTTCTTTTATCAGATTCTGTTTTTTAAAGGGAAACTTGATGCATTTAAAAAAGTTAGTAAAACCAATCGCAAAGGGGGAGGAATTTCTGGATACCCCTTTCTTTTTGCAAACAGGTTACCAACTCCTTTGAGATGTCAGTAAAATATTATTTATTTTTTTACTGCAGTTTGGTTTTAGAAAATAAATGCATACCTTAAAGAATCACTATTTGGAAGGGTCGCCCTAAACACGTTCCTTCCAAATAGTTATTTCTTATGATTTCCTGAATTCACTTGTCACCGAAACACCAAATGCATTTGGTACATTCAAAAACATAGTTTCTTGCCCCAAACCCTGCGATTTACCAAATTACAGGGTTTGTGACAAGACAATACATTAATACATCTACCCTTAAATCTCATAATCTGTTCGCTAAATATAATTATAGTTCCAAACATTATAAATGTAATTAAATATATCAGCTCCTATTCTTAAAAGGCAACATCTAATATGATAATGATTTTATGATTATGTTACATTTCTCACAACTAGAGTAAAGATTTACATACTTTGTAATTGGGTTGCCAGTTCCAGTTTCCCTAATTGGACATTGAATGTGTCACTTTTCCATTATGGCAGCCATAATTGAATGCCCTTGACTTTTCTCAATAACTGAGGCAATTTGTGCAAGAGTTGACCATAGTCAAGGATCACAGTGCTGTCAGGACTAATGGTATGACTGTCATAGAAGTATTCCATTAGCTCAAGAAAGAGGGCGGACAGAACAATTTGAGAGGAATCCATGTGAACTACACCCACTTTACGTTGAAAATGCATTAACCCGTATTTTGTCATCTTGTTTTGCAAAGCTCTTATTTCGGGGAGTCAATGTGCAAAATGGTAGCCATGATCTCCACTAGATCCTGTCAATCAGACCTTTGTCAAAATGGAACCTTGTGTGCCAGTTAGTAGAACGAACATTCATGAGTTAAGGTATATGACTGTGCTCTCTTATCCTATGGAGCAGTGATACTCAAAGTACTCCCCGGGGGCCGCATGTGGCCCTCCTGACCTTTTCATGTGGCCCCCTGGTCAACTGCAGCACTGGGCCCCTGTTTACTTAACTCACACTAAACCTTAAAAAAATGTTAAATAAACAGGCAAGTGTTTATTTAAAGATCAATTGATGTTTAGAGACAAATAACTAGGGGCTCTTGCACCGCTTAACCTTAGCAACACCATAAAGACATCTTGCAGCAAAAAGGTAATAATGTGACAAAGTCTCTTCAAAATTGCATTTCATTAACATGCATAACCGCTTCACTTTAGTAGATCAGATTATATCAGTGCATCACATTTTCATTACAGTCATAGTTTTCAAACATGAATTTAGAAACATTAAATCCCCACCCCCACCCTGACAACAATGCCAGTAGTGAAATGAGAGGTATATCAGTTGATAAGTACACTCGTTAGATGGCCTGGGTTATTTATTACTTTACATGAACAACAACATTATACTTTATTAAATCAAACACAGGAAAAGGTTTTGTACAGCACGCATCCTTAAGTCATGTATTTCGAGGTGCTCTTACATATAACAACAAAGAAAAAGGCTGGAAAGTGAAATAAAACAACTGCCCGGGATCACACAGTTTGATAATGTGGGTAGCCTGGATTAATCCCAGGTTTCCTGGTTTTTCATTGTGCAATATAGCCACTAGATGTATATCCTTCACCTCCCCTACACCCACCTTACCTCCAAATTGTCCTCTGACCGCCACTGCTGGCATCAGTGCGGCCCTCAGTCACCTCACAGAACAAACATTTGGACCCCTGGGAAAATGTTTGTGAGTACCCATGCTCTGGAGCATCCTGTCCTGGACAAGCTACATAAGCCTGCGATGTATTATGCCAGAATTCAAACCCAACAGAATATGTGTTTGATCTGCACCCGGCCCGCTTTTCCAAGTCTGGCGTTTAGTTCTTTGCACTGATTATTGTCCTGTCTATTCATATTCCCCACACTGTTTCAGATTAGGAAAAGCAAAGTTTTCTAAATTCCTCCCAATCAATCATAGTCGGAAAAAATAAATATAAGGTAGTTGAAACATGCTTGCTCTTTTCTAGAAGAAGGTTGGTCTTAATATATTTAAGAAATAAATTGCCATCTGCTTACTATCTGCACCAGCCATAACATAAAAATTCATCAGGTGCAATTGCTCTCACTGCCCCAGAATTTTAGCTGATAACCTGTATGGAATTTCACAAGTTTATTTTTTCTCTGCTTGCATTTACTAATTGACATTCTATACATGGGAAGTGTTGGAACAGTGAAACGTAGTAATATATATTATAAGGGTTTCCAGCCAAAAATGTTGCATGTTCGGGCTGGAATAACCAACACTCATCAGGGTTCCATCCAATACCTCGTCTTCCGGAAGAAGGTCAAATATCTGGGTGAAATTCCAGGGTAACGAAGTAGTGGTAATTACCCATCCCTCAGGGGACATTAGTGACTAACTTGTGATCCCATGGTATTCCCTCCCTACCATGGAATTACCAATGTCTGTTTTATCCGTAATTCCAGGGATGGAGGCATACCAGGCCATTTCATGGAACATTCTTAATGTGACACCATAAAGTGTTGTGAGGAATTCATTTATCATGGATTGTTTTTCAATTCAGAGGAGAAGACTTGGGTGATTGAAAGACTTCATGGACCAGACTGGTGGAACATCAAGAGGTTGACTAGCTTTAGAAGCAGAGGAAAAATCTGAATGAAGTATGTCCATGTTTAAATTAGGAGCCCACAGGATTTATTTGATAGAGGAGAACACGTAAAGGAAGTAGAAATCCATTTTCATTAACATCAAAAGAGGATGAACGAATCTGCAAGATTTATGGAGAGAACTGCAGTAAATCAGCCTGAAAACAATGAGGACACGTTGATTATCGGGATGAGAAAGAGGGATGGAGTTTCTGGAACTGAAGCTGTTGCACAACTAATTATGATAAAAAATGAGATGTAGACATACATATGTGATGGCATAGGCTCAAAATGTCACCAGCAGAAAAGAGCAACAAATATAAGATAGTGAGGTTCTGTATCTCGGAGAGACACAAGGAATAACTGGACAACACAGGGTTCGTCATTCCCAATTGTTTCGATGTGTTTAAATCCTTATCTTAGTTGTAAACACTTTTTTCTATTTTAACGTTTTGCATTTATTATTTTATTTTCTATTGTGTTGAGGTTTGATTTACAATATGCAAATAATTTCTACACACAGCATTTCTATTAAAGATTGGCTTTACGTTTTGCACACACTCCTCCAGGCTCCCCATTTAATTGGCTGCTGAAATGAAAAAAACAAGGAATACAAAATAATTATCTAAATAACCTTTAGTAATGGCCTAATATGCAGGAAAAGTGTAAGCAATGTGTTATTGCACAAAGAAGTGTGCTCGTCATGATCCAGGATGGGATGTATGATCCACGCCATCTTCTCCTTAGTCCTTGAAATCTGAAGGACTCCTGGACACTGGCAAGAAGAGGTCTTCCTCCTTGAATTTCTCCTCAAGATTACTTTTTCCTTTAGATTTCAGACTCAATGAAGTGTTTGTCCACATGCACTTTAATTCTTCCCTTTTTTGCAGCTTATCATGTAGTTCACTTGAGCAGTGGAATAGGAATACATGTCTGGCCCCAATTCTGTCTTTTGGGATCTGCACCCCACTTCTTAAGAGAAATGCCACTGTGTAGCACAGCCATTTCACTGTTTCTTGAGCAATCAAGGACATGGGATTTAATGATGGAAGTGGAAAAAGTTAGAGAAAGTTGTCCAGGGATTGACCACAATCCTTGGGCCACCTTTAGATGTCAACCCAGAAAATAACAGATGGAGAGGCATGGTTATATGGATATATATATATATATATATATATATATATATATATATATATATATATATATATATATATATATATATATATATATATTTATATATATATTTATATATATATATATATATATATATATATATATATATATATATATATATATACAAACTCGGAATCCAGGTAAGAAGTCCACACAAGCCCGTAATTCTGCAGCAGCGGTTTTAATGGCAATTTAAGCAGTCACTGGATAACGCGTTTCGAACAACAAGTTGTTCTTGGTCACATGACCCGCGTTTGCCTCGTACCACCTTTTAAAGGTGTAATCGCATTAAAGTCATTTAAATAGACAAAATATTTAAAAATCACATTTTCAATAGCATCAGATTAAATGAACAATAAATTCTTGTTACATTTTCATTTAAAATCAGTTACTGTCACTGATACTGGATAACTCATTTCGATGTGCTCATAGTAATTTTTTGTGCAAATAAACCATTTTTTGGGAGAAACAACTCCGGCATTACATATCAACAGGTTTTAAAAGTTCCAAGTATAAATACACAATTTCGGTATAGTACCATATTATGTAAAAGGTATATCCAGCATGGTCTGTCTGATAACCTTCCAGATTTCGAAATAAATTAAAATGTTATATATATATATATATATATATGTATGTGTGTGTGTGTGTATATATATATATATTAATATGTGTGTAGGTAAACTGGGGCAAGAGAACAAACAGCAAAGTACTGAAATCAGTTATTTTCTCAAAAACAACTTGATTCTTCAAGTTTGGGAATGAGACAATAAATTGTATTAAAATAAAATAGCACCAGAATAGCATTTTGCTGACGAGGCTACTAAATTATATGAAGGGAAATCCTTGAGTCCTAGTTTCACCAGATTCTGACATAACATTTTGCACCATATCTCATCCTGGGGTCCACACAGCCACGGCCGCTGCAGGTGAGCGCGGTGAAGCCAGGTGAGAGGGAATTTCAAGCGACGCCAACGAGGAAAAATTATTTATTTATTTAATTTTCCCTTGTGGTCATCTCTCGAAATACCCCCTCACCTGGCCCCACCTCCCCACTGCTCTTACCTGCAACGGCCGCGGCTGGGTCCACAGTAACAAGATTAGAATAATAGCCTTTTTAAAGATCTTCCTAGTAAAATTAGTATTGCTGCTACTCTCAGTACCCAGTAAAATCTAAAAGCACAACATCTTCCTTACTCCCTTGTGGCAAATACAAAGGTTATAAATAAGGTGTATTAAGTTTGCATGGGCGTACGTGTAACGCATGCTTTAATGGAAATAGACATGACGGTCACATGACTAAAATCTAAGCTATATTTGCTCACCCATAATAAGGGGTCAGTATGATTCAATGCATAGATTGGTGGACCAGGACGAGTCAAGAGTTCAGTCCGACTGCGATGGAGCGCAGACAGGGTACAGGACCCATGCAGGGTCCCCGGAGCAAAAGCACCTTAATCCTGGTTGCAAACAAGAGATGCGGGGTGTAGACGAGTAATGTGTTGATGTCGATCCCATGCCTATACTCTCCATACAATGAAGGCAACGCACTGGTACCGAAGACAAAGCACCTGAGGTGCGTTGATTCTGAAGCCAATGCACGGGGCTTCTCCACGAAGTCGAGGGGATGCGTCGATAGTCTATGCAGTGGTGGCGATGCGGTAGTTTGGATGCCGATGCGCTGGTTCCAAGGGTGATGTGCAGTTTCTGTTCCTGCAACAGCTCCGATGCCTCGATTCTACTCATGCAGCAGAGAATGCATCAGTTCTGCTGGAGGAGGCACCCAGGTCCACTTCCAATGGACCAGGCACAGGAGCAGGGTGAAATACTTTGATGTCCCTGAATCTTTGAAGAACAGGAGTCTAGTCAGCTAGCTCTTGGAGTCACTGTGGGTCAAGAGATGAAGGTTCAGTTAGAGAGAGCAGCATGAAGCAAGACAGATTGGCAGTCCTTAAGCACAGTAGTTTCTTCTTGGTAAATGGGTTCTAGTCCAGAAGTGTACTGAGTTGGTAGGGTCAGATGTCCGGTACTTATACCCAGTTGTGCTTTTGAAGTGAGGGTGGCTTCAAAGATGAGTCTTTGAAGTGCACACAGGTCCTTTCTTCCTGCCCTGGCTCCAAACTAAGGGGTGTGTGCAGCCCATTGTGTGTGGACATAGCACAGTTTATTTAAGTGTAAGTGTGAGGCTGTACCCAGCTCCTCCCTCTCTTCCACCAAGGAGAATGCACAAAGTCACACTCATCTTTCCTTTGTTTGGGACTGTCTAGAGACAATACACAAAGTGAACTGTCGCCCAGCCAATGATCAGAGCTAGGCAGCAGACACCAAATGGCTACGGGCAGGAACATATCCAAATTTCTAACAATGTAATTTTCAAAATGGTAGCTACACTTCCAATTTTATCAGTAAAGAGGATTTTTCATTACCATTCTAGAGGTACTAAACATGAGAACTCTACCTTCTCTCAATTAGGAATTACAGCCTAATAAATGTAATAAGGAATCCCCAATGTTAACCTATGTAGGGGGTAGGCCTCTCAGTAGTGAAACATGCGTTTGAGAGGTTTTCACTACCAGGACATGCAAAACTTCAAAGTAAATGTCCTACCTGTTGATTACACAGCACACTGCCCAATGGGCTACCTAGGGCCTACCTTAGGGGTGACATATGAGTAATAAAAGGGGAGTTTAAGGCTTGGCAAGAAGTGTTAAATCCAAGTCGACATGGCAGTGTAAATTGCACACAGTGGCAGGCCTGAGACATGCTTAAAGGACTACTTGAGTCAGTGGCACAATCAATGCTGCATGCCCCCTAGTAGTATTTATTTTACATGCTCTGGGCACATGTAGTGCACTTTACTAGGGCCTAATAAGTACAATAAATGTTCCAATTGGGTATGAGCCAATGTTGCCAAGTTTAGAGGAGAACACTGTGGCAATGGTTAGCAGTGGCAAAGTGCTCAGAGTCCTAAAGCCAACAACAACAAGGTCAAAAAAAGAGAAGGAGGAAGGCAAAACGTTTGGGGTGACCCTTTTGAGAGGGCCATTTTCCAACAACTGGTCATACAGATGACAGACATTCACCTGACCATGGCACCTGTTTAGTTACTGGTGGTAATGAGGAATTATCAGTACCTTATCAGGATTCACAGTGGTTGTGAGTTTTTTTTATTATACCCCTGTACTTGAGCAAAATCAGAAATTCTACCTTATGTATAGAAGCTGCAGTTTTGCTATTTAACCTTACTGTACAGAGTGTATATAGCCAAGTCTCCTCATACCCATTACCTCATCACAGATGTCCCTGGGTGAATATCTTGCTAATTCTGAACGTGACCTTGGACTTGTCTGGAGGCCAAGGGTAAATACTACTTGTTCAAGGGCACAGTGCTGTAATTTCACTGTGCATGCTAGAAGAGAGAGAGAGAAAGAAAGGAGGGAACAATAGTTAGACTTTTCATCAAACGAGAGAACAATTAGCCGCTTGGCATTCTGACACTCTCCGGAAGGCTGCTCTGTCATGCATTTGTTTGACTTTTTCTATGTGATTCTGTCTCTTTACCCATCATTGTGACTGTGCATTCGTTTTAGAATCTGTATGTTGTGATGAGTGTTTCCTCTGCATCTACCCTGTGATTTACCTGCAAAATTGACAACAGTATATACGTCCCATTAAATTAAACTTTAAGTAAATGGCAAATCTGTATGGAGAGGTAACAGGGAAAAAAGAATGCAAAGGAATTAATAATGTGTTAATGTGTTAAAAACAAGGGAAAGGAACCAGGAAATCACTGCCTTAATATTGATGAAAAAAATAAAACGTCCTAAATATATTTCACAAAAATATTGGTCCATTATGGGAAATAATAGAAAACCTACACCCAATAGATAATACTTTTGTAAGTTATATTTAGGTCAGACAATATTTTTGTTTTCAATATTCCGATACAAAATCCCCATGGAAGGAATACTAAAATATCAATTTATGGCAGTCTCTGAAAGAGATCTAGTTAAAAGAAGGAAAATAATGATATCAAATTCAAATAATTTTCAGAAGAGACACATTTCAAATTGTAAGGCAGAGTTTTATTTCATCAAATGATTGATAGAGATCAATTTGCAGAGTGGGTAACAAGCAAAATTAGGGGGGAACAGGGAATTATTAATCGAAAGGGGTTACTTGAACATATTAATTACATGAAGAAGCAGGAAGAATGTCTCCATTGAGGAATAGGAATTACATCATTCCAGGGAGAGGGTCTAGAATGGATTTTGTAGAGAGTATTCCAGTCAGGGTCAGAGCAATGTTTCAGATAGGTAAAGGCAGATACTATTACAACTAGAGATATAAGGAGACCATACCCTGGGTGGAGGATATTAAGAGATTATTTTAGGGACAGATATGTCAGATCACTCTTGGTATGATCTTAGAAGATTATTCCATTGAACTCTATGTAAATATTATTCCAATCATGCAAATGAAGTGATTAATCCCAGAGCTGATGAAGAGATCCAGTCAACTAATGGGAATGGATAATGGATGATTAAGTGGTGAATTGTGTTAAGGATCGGGAAAAGAGTGGCGATTGCTGATAACACAGAATGTGATAACTATGTAAAAATCAGTTGACGTACATGCAGGACATTCTGTATTGTAAACTGCGTAAAAACATCTTCAGCTTTGATTGTATTTTTGCTTTCTGATGAATAACCCAGCATCTGGATTTCTTGTTAAAATAGGTTTTAACTGCAAAGTGATTTTTATGTAAATTGTCTTTTGGAACATGATGAAAGCTGAACTAAAATATATTGATTCACTGTAGAAACAGATCAAACATAATGTGAAGTGGTGACTAATTACGGTATTTATATTGCCAATGAAAGTGCCTTTTAAAGCAAAAAAATATATTTGTCTCTAAATTGTATCCTGTTGTCTTGCTAGAAAATGTTATCCATGAAGATTATTTCTCTCCAGCAGGGAAATAAAAGGTTTATCCAGAATAAATTATATGCATTCGTAGGCTGTTGAACTAAGCCAAGAGGAGAGACTGTGTTCATCATAAAACAACTTCCATTTTTCATTTCCTTAGGAAAGGTTTCACAAATTATAGTCAGAGGAAGGCTTGCACACTGTTTAAAAGCCATTATCCAGCGCTGTCTGTAAGTATGTTGGCACCATAGGCAGGGAAGAATTTTTCCGTGCTATATCCCTTATTTTTCTTTTTTTTTTTTTTGCTTTTTTTTTATTGAGCATGATCTGTAGTAGTCAAACAAAGACGTATTTTGTATGGTAGAGAATAAATTCTTAATAATACAATACAACATCCGTAGAATTTTAACGAAAACAATATGGAAAGAAAAAAAAAAAAAAAAGGGAAAACGGAAAATAAAATAAAAAAAAGAAAGAAGGTAACAGAAGAGACAGAGAAAAATGAAAAGAGGGGTCATTTATAAATTATACATTTTCGCACAAGGGGTAGGAAAACAAGAGCTAGGGGTACCCAGATCTGGGCCCCAATTTCGAACTGGTATCACAATGTAAGATCCTCCACCTGATATGATAAGGGCTGACAGGGAACTACATGTTAAGAAAATGGAAAAAAATATCCCTTATTTTTCTTACATGCTACTCCATACCTGCGGCAAAACACTGCAAGTTGATCTATCTATCTATCTATCTATCTATCTATCTATCTATCTATCTATCTATCTATCTATCTATCTATCTATCTATCTATCTATCTATCTATCTATCTATCTATCTATCTATCTATCTATCTATCTATCTATCTATCTATCCCATCTATCTATCTATCTATCTATCTATCTATCTATCTATCTATCTATCTATCTATCTGCAAACAACGCACTTGGGAACCCTGGGTTGTTCCTACGTTTTAGATGGGGAGAAGCTCCTTTATATGGAGCACACTACAACACCACCAACACTCCAAAATGGCTCACCTCAAATGTCGATTTTTCTAGCAGAGTGTTCAAGCATACGATTATCAGTGCCCTTCATGACAGGCTAGAAAAGTGACAAAGTAATTTGCCATTTTTGACAAAGACCTCTTTTACTACTTCAGGCACAGTATTATAGCTTTGGATTGGTAAAATATCATCCAAGCCAACCTGGAATGAATAAACGCTGTAATACTGTGCCTGGAATGGTAAAAAGCTTTTACCATCTTTCAGCTTGGCACTAGCTAATCTTGTTCCTTAAGTCTTTGCTCCCAAAATGGCAAAAGACTGTGTCAGAGTTCTAGCTCAGCATGAAAGGCACTACGTAATTCTACGCTTTAAAAAAACTCTGCTAGAAAAACAGACATTGAAGGTGAACAGTTGTGGAGTGTCGTGTTGAAGAGTAGTCCATATGAAGGATCTGATCTCCACCCAAATGAAGGGCCTACCCAAGGATCCCTATTTTCTTTTTTGCATAATTTATGTGGCGGTGTAAGACAGAAAGGGCATTGCTTTGATATATATCTATATATCCATAAAAGTCTGTCCATGTCCATAAGTAACCTCTTACTCTACCATGCAAATGTTCTTTGGGGCCAAGTGTAGGGTGCTACAGAAATGCTGTAATACAATGCTGTAGAGTTAAGGCACTAGATTTTTTGATGTGTGAATTTGCAAGTCTACACCTACCAGAGGAACGATTACAAGCTTTATATGTCATGTTCACATTGTATACTGCTGTATACCTTTGTTATCCATCACACCGCGTTCTCTATCTGGGCGCTCTTTCATACAGATCAGGGAAGCACATTAATCGATTGTTCCTGTTGTTTTGCAGTGTTTAGTTATGCTATGTTAGTAGAGACAATGTCCAAAATTTAATTTAGAACTGGTTTGTCTGGCTCAGTGTCTGCCTTCTTCACTTTCAATGGACTGTATGGTTCATGTTGGCAATAGCTGCAAGTTGCATCCAGTGGCTAGTATCAAATCAGATCTGGGACATTTGTTCAGTGCACATATCACTCGGAAGTCTCATGGCGCTTGCAGACAGGTCTGAAAGATTTAATTAGTTGTCAAATAGTAGAGAAAAAACAAAAGATAGAGGGTATCCTACCTGTGGCTTGTACCTCAGGTAAATGTCCAGTCTTGAGATATTCACTGGCACCTTGTGATCCTTTACTTTATAATTCCTTAATAAACATACATTTTCTGAATAATTCGAGATCTCTGCAGCCATACAGGCAACTATCAACTTCATGTGATATGCTTTACATGGATGGGGCTGTAGTAGTTACTAGTTAGATATAAATCATAGTTACTTGTGTTTTTAGTACTGTATATCACAATATTTTAATTACTAGTGGTTGGAAACCGACTATATTGGTTATCTTTTATGACAGTTTAGGAGCGTAACCTGAAGTAGGGACATGATCTGTATGGTTGTCCCCGCACTAGTATTTTGCCTGGGAGACTAGTTGAGCCATACTTTCCAGACTGGTGCATAAACAACCATCTATATTGTAGTCACAGTTCTAGCAGGGCCACTCTGCAGTTCTTGTGTTCAGTCGGCTGTTGGTATTTTGGAAGAATCTGATTGGTTGGAAATCCATGGACCCAGCTCTGCTTAGGTCATCCACGACCTACTTAGGCTAACGCTTATCAAAACCAGCACAAAACATACTAAAAACAGCCATGAACCCAGCCTTCCATTTGATAGAAATAAAGAGCATTGGGAGGAATTGTGCTATTAAAAAACCCTATAAGGCTTAGGTTCATGCATTATTTTGCATTTTATTTGCGCACAGTTCCCTAAACGATTTTGCTGCTTTCAGGCGTGAACGTGTTTGAGGGAGATATAATGTGATGTCGCAGTTGCATGAGATTATCGTCTCTAATTGTGGAAACCAGTCCGGCCGCAGAACGTTATTTGTAAAATGTAGGTCTAATCCGACCCCTGGGAAAGGGAAGCTCGCTTCGTCATTTATCTGGCCGTCCATTAGCAGAGGTAATGGGCAAAGCCATATTAGCTCCGGGACCGATGCATTGATGATGGCCTTTTATATTGAAATTCGAAAGACAGCAGCTTAAGCTTTACACATCAGACTGTTGGACGACACCCAGACAAATCTAGGCTAAGTGACTCAAATCAGTCATTTAAAAAGCTCTCTTCGAACGCTCGCTCACATGAAACCAGTTGCAAAACTGAGTTGCAAAAAAAAACTAGATGCATTTGTTCATTACATCAGCTAAGAGCCAATGCAAAGGCGAGGCATTTTCAAATGATATCATGTACTTGGAATATGTAGATACAGTAATGTGCATTTGTGTATGTTAAGATTTTTGTATTAGGGCTTCTAAGTTAAATGTGTGTGGGAGAGCTGAAGAAATATATATATATATATATATACACACATATATATTAATACACACATATATACACACACACACACACACATATATATAAATATATATATATATAAATCACATCATCCTAGTGTTACCTTGATAGTTGGTGTTCTGTCTATGGGGAGGCAGTAGCGGCTGCCAGCGGAAAGTGCCACTGGTGGGGGACAGGGGGGAGCGGGGTAGAAAATAAATAAAATGGGTAGGGGCGGGAGCGGATGGGGGTAAAAAATAAATAAATTGACTTATCTGGCTGCCGACCTCACCTCGCCCCCTTCCTCTTCTGTTCCTGCCGGAAGCAGGAAGCACACACACAGGCTCCTTTAAGCCAATCACGATACTGCTGTCACCATGACAGCAGCCTCGTTAAGCGCTCAGACAGGGACTAGTATGAGCCTGTGCATGTTGCCTACCAGGCTGTGCATTACAGCCCGGTGGGGAACATGCTAAGTGCACATGACTGTATGGCTGGTACAAGACGGCCGGCCAACCGGTCATGCGTACTTAAGTGCCCCAACCACTCCTCCCCTGCTGGCTCGGATGACAGCCCAGCCCCACCCGCCTCGCCCCGCAACCATCCCTCAGTGGAAAAATAAAATGATAATAACATTGCGTTATAATCATTTTATTTTTCCTTTTTCCACAGTGGGGCGGTTCTCGTCCACCTTAACGGAGGAGCCACCACTGTGGGGAGGGCTGAGATGCTCTTGGCCCTTTTTATTAGTACATGAAAAGCTACAACCAACAAAATTACAAATGGATAAAATCAAACATCTTTACTAAGCTATACCTATGAGTCTACCCATTTAAGGCACACTGTCACTGGCGCCCAAATATATTCAATTGCATTAGGGCTATCCAGCCACTTGCGTATTACCACCCTCACTGTCTTCTCACTTTTGTGTTCAGTGGCATAATGCAAAATGACCCCCCCTCCACAGAAAGGGACGAGGGGCCCCTCAGTCTACTATACATTGCCAGATATTCATTGGCCTTTACCTGAATAGGGGCCCCTGACGGTTCAGGTGCCCTCTAGAAGATTGGGAGCCTCCTGCACAGCATGACACTAAATTACGCCCCTGCTTTTCATGTACTATACACGAGATTTTGTCAACAGTATTCTTTATTATACCATAGCAGACCTACCTAACTTGAGCATTAAAAGTGAATGTTTCGGGGCATCTTCTCATTAGGAGTCTCCTTCATCAGGCCCTTAAATGCATTCACAGAATTATTAATATGATGAAATATGTACCATCTTAGACAGTTAAGTCTATAAATCCTAACCATAGACAGTGCACCAGCTTCTGTGGTAAATCACTCTAACATGAAGAAGCCTTGATTTGTATAATAGGGTCTCACAGTTCTGAGGGTTATTATAGCACTTGTTTGTGGTGATTTCCCACAGACACCCACTTCTGATAAGTTCAGTTTGCTCGGGGATATTCATTCCGAGCTCTGTACCAACCTAGCAGAAGTATTGAACCCAGTGGCCAGGACGAAAAAGGCCAAGGGGAGAAGAGCGACCTGGTTCAATGCTTCTTGCAGAAGAGCAAAGGCTGATCTCTTGGAGTCTCTCAAAATCCGGGAAACTCCCAGTAAGATCAGGGCAAAGCGGATGGCCTATAAGTCTATCATCTCCAATGCCAAAATAGAATGGGACCAGGAGAATTGGTCGGAAATGACGGCTGCCTTAGCATTGCAAGACGCCCGTAAATTTTGGCAGATCGTCAAGCACGGTTCAGCCGAACCAATAGCGGCAGTAAATGCAAATATTGCTGCAACTGTGTGGGAGGACCACTTTAAATCCCTGTACAGTGTGCCCGACCAGGGTCAATCGGGGAATCCATCTGAACCTGTAATGGTTCAACCCCTCGAAAGCCTATCCCAGATGGATGGGTTCACCCTGGGAGAACTTAATATGGCAATTTTGGGCCTGGCGGCTGAAAAGGTGCCGGGCCTGGACAAGATCCCAGGCGACCTTTATAGGCATGAAGTTAAGATCTGGGCCCCGTATTTCTTGGTGCTGTTCATTGCAATCCTGAACGGCATGAAGATCCCCCCAACTTGGCTGGGGGCAGAGATAGTCCCCATATTTAAGAGGGGCTCGCCTCTGCTCCCAGCCAACTATAGGCCAATAAGCCTGATAGATGTTTCTCAGAAGCTCTTCACTAGGCTACTCTTGGATCGTCTGTCGGAGTGGATGTCGGAGTACGATATTCTGAGCCCATTCCAGGCGGGATTCAGGAAGAAGATCTCGACCACAGACCAGGTCTTTCGGCTTGCCCTCATCCATTGGAAAACGGTACAGTTGGAGGGTGGCAGCCTCTACACTGTATTCGTGGACCTGAGGGCAGCCTTCGACCTGGTCCCGCGCAGAAAACTTTGGGAGGTGTTGGCCAAACTGGGGGTCCCGGCGGGCCTGTTGGAGATGATTATTCACCTCCATACTGCCAACTTTGCCCAGGTGCGGTGTGGTAAGGAGGGGGCGCCGTCAAACCGATTCCCCGTTGACAGGGGGGTAAGGCAGGGTTGTGTGCTTGCACCGACCCTGTTCTGCCTCTATGTCAACGGGGTAATCGCTCACCTCAACGGGGTTGTCAACTCAGACGTTCCCAAGTTGGCAGGCAGCAGGGTGCCGGCGATTATGTTCGCCGACGACACCCTGCTGCTCTCAAAGTCCCCAATGGGGATACAGTGCGTTTTAAACGATTTTGTGGATTTTTGTGGGGAACAGGGTCTAGAAATTAACACCTTAAAGACCAAATTTATGGTCTTTAATCCCCCACAAAAGTTACGATTCACACCTACTATTGGCCAGAGCAGACTTGAAAGGGTGCACACCTTTGAGTATCTTGGTGTCATGATAAATGATAATATGACCTGGTCCTCACACCAACAGAAAGCACACCTTAAATTGGCCCAGTATGCGGGAGGGGTTTTGAGGCTCATGGGAAATAATAGGTCATCCATCAAACCCGTCGGCCCACCACTCCAGATTTATAAGGCACAGGCAAGGGGGGCTGCCATGTATGGTTGTGAGCTATGGGGTCACGTAGCCTCCCCAGAGTTGGTGAGAGAGGAGAACAAGTTCATTAGGCAGGTGGTCCGACTTCCGTCCAGTACGCCCCTTGTTCCACTAAGGCTAGACCTAGGGCTGCGACCTTTAAGCGAAGAACTGGCACTGTGTCCCTTGGTTTATTGGCGGAGGGTGTGGGCAGTCCCGGAATTGATCAGCTACAGGCAGGGTCTACAAGAGGTCCTAGCCATGCCTAACGCTGGGAAAATCAAATGGTTTAAATGTATTAAAACTGAGCTGGAGGGCCTAGGCCTATCGACACTCTGGTCTGATCCCTTAATCACATGCCCACTAATTTCTAAAAAGACACTGGCAAAGGTCTACCGTGACAGTAAACTAGCGGCACTCTCTCGTCAGGCTACTCTGGGAACACTCACGGAGTCATTTTTATGTATTAAGGATAAATACAGTTTTGAACCAGTCCTGGACAAAATATATCCTGCTCTACTTAGGAAATTCTATCTACAGTGGAGACATGGGACTCTGCCACTGCGAGCACTAACTAGTAAGTGGAGTGATTCAGCAACCAGTTCATGCCCGGCTTGCGGAGCGGCCAATGAATCAGAGCTCCACATAATCTTTTTCTGTCCGGCCTATAATGCTTCCCGCAGGAAATGGATTGTGCCCATTTGTAGGAGTCTGGGGTTTGTGGAGTGCTTGGCCGTGTTCAGAGTATTGAAAACAGATTTGTCTGATCACATTGTCTTTGCTGTGACTAAATACTTAGGTGCAATGTGGTCTCTGAGGAGACAGTGCCTTAAGGCAGGACATTGATCATTGATGTCTGTACTATAAAATTTGAAATTCTGTATTTTTTGGAAACTTTTATATAACCGGGTCGATTTTGATGTTTTAACGTTTTATTCTTTTAATATTATGCATTCATTGTGTGTATCTTTTATGGTGACAAAATTACCGAAATAAAGATTTTTGATGATGATGATGATGGTGATTAAAATAGAGCGTTGAAACCATCACATGCATTTTATGACAAACAGATGTAAAAAAAAACAGGACGTTAGTGTTCTAATCAGCAGGTGATTAGTACTCTGAAACATTGCTTAATTGGTGCTGGCGGTTGCAGGTGGTGGACACAAGTACTCATTTTTAGGAATCAGGACTTATTTTGTATCTTCAGAGTTTGACCTAGAGCAAGACAGAGATAGGCAGAAAATAGAGTAAAATGGAGGAAGTGAAAGAGAGGGAAAAAGTGACAAACAGAAAATCAAGGGTGAGAAAGGACCTTCAAATGTGAGATAGAGACAGAAATTGTAGGGTTTTGGGGAAAGAGACGTTGATAGAATCAAAACAAATCAGCCTTAGTTTCATCAACCCCAGCATTCAGCAGCATCTGCCTTGGACTCCTAAGAGAAAGTTTAGGCCCAAGCACTTGTATGTCTGCAAATTAAACACTGCTGTGACAGCAACTACATCCAATGAGAGGAAATTGATGACCAGTGTTTTTGGTTGCAGGTAGTTTGTGTACTTGTTTGTATTGTGTTTCTGGAGAATAGAGGCACGACACCACTAGCGAAATATGCTCATAAACTAGAATTTGACGGCCTCGTAGGTCCAATGTTGCTATAAGGTGTTAACCTGCTGTTTTTTCAAAGGGTTAGATTTGTGTTACATTGATGGCTGTGTCATAACCATTTCTGGCAGAAGATGCACACATCTGTTGATTGAGCCATTGTTACCTGTCTGTAGGCATTACCTCAATTTGGTGGATATGGCGATGGGCAGCGTAGTATCAGTCTTGCTATTACAGTAGGCAAAGGTGGAAACTGGAAAAGCAACAGACAGGTGGGGAATGGTGGACGCTCTTTATCAGATCTCGTCCATGGTAGGAAATCATTTCACTGCTTAGAGAAAGACAACAAATAGAGTAGTTCTGAATTTTATAGATATCTGCTGCGTAGGCATGGCATAAGGATATACAAGAAGATTGAGGTAGCCGTGGTGGACTGCTCTCCCTTGGACAGTCAGGTATTGCATTAACTTCTGATGGGCTAGAATGGCCTAGAATGGCTTATTTAAGAAATGGGAAAAGGATGTGAAGTTGTTTGATGTTTACAAGCTGGAGCTGATGTACCCTCATAAGGGGGATTGAATCTGGATTCAGGCTTGTCCAGTTTATAATCCTACATAGGATAAACTATACCAGGGCGCATCTTTAATCATTTGGTAAGTCCTCAACATCAGAATTTATCAGGGAATGTGGACAACAAAGTTCTTTCCTTCACACTGTGTGAGATTGTCTGCAAAGACTGGCCTTGGAGGAAGTTAAATGCATTTTAACAAACTTTCTGGGAAAGAATGTAAATGTTAGCCATGATGACTCAGTTATGGATCTGAAGAAAAGACTTGCGAGACATCATAAAACACTTGTAAATTGTGTGCCAGTGGTAGCACACAGGGACGGTGCGTAGAAGTGGACCTGTCCAAAGGTACCAGCAAGTAACACTTGTGGAACAAACATTGGCTGGTTTGCAGCAGTGGAGACCTTGTTATGCCAAGTCATAGGCAGTTTTGGAAGGTGGTGTGGAGTCCATGGTTACAGTACTTTGGTCTACAGTAATGTTCCACCTTTTCTCCGCCTTATGTAAACACCCTCAGGGTCAATTTAGCGGACAAATAAAGGCTCTCGTGAACAAATGTGTTAAATACTATATGATATCAGGAGTACGTAAATTGCTTGGTTGCAACAATACTTTCTACTTTTTATGTTTGTTGCGGTCCCTGTTTGGTATGGAAGATACAAAAAGAAATCACATTTTTTTTAAATAAGGTCAATTAATTCAGACACTCCTGGCAGAAAGGTGGCAAAACAGATTACAAAACTGAAATTGATACGACAATGGCAAGAAGGCTGGGGTGGGGGTGTTCTCTGATGCAAAAGGCAGCTGCTTGTTCAGGATTGCATATGACAAAGGCCCTTTTCTTGTATCAAAAAAGCTTGCCTTAAACCTACAATATTACTCTGAGCTACCTTAGTACAGATATCAAGGTGGCATATTCCACACTCCTTGGAGGCGTTTGCAAGGTTTGTGTAAATGTGCACACCTGCACTGTCTATATGTGCTTCACTCTGGGTTAACACTCTTTCTAATGAAATATGTTTGCTGGGTAGAGATTTTTGATGACTATATGTGGTACTTTTGTGGTGTGGCGAGAGGAGCTTTCACTTGTTTTGTAGAGCACATGTCATTACTTCTTCAAAAAAGCACAATAAGAAGTTTAGAGAGAGAGGGGGATTAGAATCAGCATTGTTCAGCTGTTTCCTTTCATGTATTTTTCATGGTTTTCCATCGCTTGGATGGTCTGTCCATTAAGGCCTGAGCATTTTATGGATTCCTACATGGCCTGATTTGTGTTTCAAATAAGTTTTGTAGATGTGGCATCGAGAAGTCCATTTGATAGACTAGAGCAAGTGTGTGTTCTTTTAGTTTGCAGACATGATAACATTTTGGGGCATATTATCAAGGGGGTTTATCTCCGCTTTTTTGGCTTTAAAAGCCAAGAAAGTGGAGATAAAATTATCTCCCTATTACCTAGCTGTCGCTAACACCAGTTAGCGACAGCTAGTAGGAGATAGCGACCATCTTGGGCCCCACTTTGCATGTCAGTGATATTTATCACTAATGACATGCAAAGTGGGCGTGCCAAGATGTTAGCGACTGGAAACAGTCGCTAACATCGCTATCTCCTATTACCAACTTTTGGAGATATTCGCGCTAAGCGCGAATATCTCCAAAAGCTAACACCTGCCCTGAGCAGTTCTTACCCATGTTATCCAATGGGAGGTGGATAACATGGCTAAGAGCATTAGCTCGGTAATGCATGAATATCGCTGACTTTTCAGCGATATTCATGCATTGTGGCCGTTTTTTATCGCATTTGCGATTCTGGAGAATAGAGGCACGACACCAATACCAAGGTTTATCTGCGATAAAAATCGCCGCAGCTCAGCGGTAAATTTTTGTCTCTAACCAAGCAATAGCGAAAATTATCGCTATTGCTTGGTAATATGCCCCAGAGTTTGTTGATGCATGGTTTGGTTTCTTTGTTTAGCAATTGTTTTCTATTTGGGTGCACTAGCCTGTCACAGAGACAAAGCGCCATCCACTAATCACCCTTGCAAGCACATTTGTTTTAATTTACTTATCATGGTAAAAGTAGTTTGCGATTGTTGGCCTTCTTGAAGTGCATTGACTTTTACTGTTTTCCTTTGCCCAAGCAATAGTTGGGTCTGAAACTGGATGTATTTTTCTTACAAGTAATTTAAGACTATTTAGCGCCAGAAATGTGTCAGAATTGTGTATGTGAGTGCCCACATTGCATAGTTTGTCATCAACTCTGTCTTGATTTTTGTTATATGTTTATAGGTTTCAATATGGCCCTTTCTGCAGCAGTAGTATTGGTAGGGCAGATGCACAGCTGATTTCAACAGTCTATATTACTGTTTCCCAAATTTGTAGGTGCTCCACAAGTGACTTCGAGTGTCCCACGGCGTCTACTGTAATATGACTCAAATGTGAAGCCAGTGAACCACTGGTTCCATCCTTATGTGCACACAATCATTCCTCCTTAGGAAAAGAGGATCCAATGAACGTTTTGTATGTTAGTATTTTCTGTTTTTATTCTTCAATTGATTTCCAAAAGTATTCCATATGCATCATATAGTAGTCTTTCATTCATCATTATTTTCAACATATGACAAAGTCCTTTAGACAGATCCAATGCATTTCGGGCCACTAATTCTGCCCTTCATCAGGGAAAAGACACTACAAAAATGAAACATAAATAAACAAACTGTCAATGAATCTCGTATGTAACCTGGGAACAATTGTGAGTATAGTGTTCTCTTTGTGTTAGGTCGTGATGACAATAAGTGAAAGTTTAAGGTATCACCTTAAAAAGACCTGAATGCCCGTGTGTTTAAGCAAAAAAATTATGTCGACCATCTTACATGTCATTGTCTCTGTGGATTTGCTTTGTAGGCTCTGTGGGCGGAAAATGTGAAAAAACGTTGACGGCCTGCTTCTAAATAAAGTTTAAAACCACATTATTTCTGTGGTTGGTTAATTGCTGATATCAAACAATGTACCATGATAACTAACCTTTAGAGATTATTTGAAAAGTTCGTCAGGGTGTCTGCACGAACGCTCTCCTCTCACGAACGCCGGTGTAGACGTGTCCGCCATTGACCGCGTTTTATTCAAACTCCTAAAGTTCCGATCACGTGGTTAATGAAACTGTGAACAGACTCGCTGTTACGTTCCCAATGGAGGGAGAAGTTCCTACAAAGTGAAGCGGCATGGGTTGACTATGTCAGAGTGTTTAATATATATGCTAAAATGCATGACAAATTCTAGCATGAATTGAAAAAATAAAGATTGAGAATTACGAGTTAATGAGAACAAAAAAAAGGGGTGTGTCGTACTATGTAAGATCGAACCCACAGGGATAAACGTTGGTCGCCTGAATCTTAACAGGGCATGCTATTGTATCGTGACTAGTTGTTAAGGGTAATAGTGTTGAAGTGTATTGTCACCCAGTACATTTAACACTTGTTCAAGGTAATATTAAACAATGTACATGAATAATAAACATTTAAGAAAACCAAAATGTTTAAAAAACTAAATGACGTCTCACAGGGGCTACATGGTCGACCTTGGGGCCTTTTTCAAAGATAACAAGATAGTTCAATTCTGTCATTTAAGCCAAAAGGCTTGTACGTTGAAAGTCTTTGTATCCAAGCATTTTCTCTTTGAAGTAGAAATTTGGTGTTATCTCTACCTTCTATTTTGTGAATGGTTTCCAATATGATGAACTTCATTTGGGAAATGTTATGTTTTTCTTCAACAAAGTGGGTTGGCAATGACGATTTCATGTTCTTGAGACGAATGTTTGATTTATGTTCAGTGAGTCTGATTTTGATACGGCGCTCTGTTTTTCCAACATATAGTTTGCCACATGGGCATTTGAGAGCATATATAACATTACTAGAATCACACGTAGCATTGACTTTAAGTTTAACCTCATATCCTTTCATGGGGTGATTAATTTTGTTTCCTTTAATGATGCTATTGCAGTTTCCACAGTTAAAACATGGTTTGGTGCCTGTAAATATGGTTGTTGTCGCCGGTTTATATTGTAACATTTCTCCAAGGTTACGTGCTCTAGTGAAAGCAAACAATGGGGGTTCCAAGAAGATCTGATTGAAATCGGGTTCAAGATTTAGCAATGGCCAATGTTGAAATATGATCCTCTTAAATTTGGCACTGGAGGTGGAATATTTTGAAACTACCACTATGCGGGTTTGTTGTTTCTTTAGACTAGGTTGTAATAGTTTCTTCTTGTCAATACTTGAAATCCTTTGTTTTGATTCCTCGATGATCTCTTCAGGGTACCCTCTTTTGTGAAATTTTGTAGCAATTTCATCGATCCTTTGTTCCAGTTTGTTTGGATCCGATGTGATTCTTTTGACACGTGCCATTTGTGAGAAAGGGAGGTGTTTTTTGAGGTTAGGCTCATGAAAACTTGTGAAGTGGAGCATGTTATTTCTATCAGTTGGTTTTACAAACAAGTCTGTTTCAAAACCTTGTTGATTGATGGTAATTTTGACATCTAGAAAGTTTACAGATTTATCAGATATTTCCCAAGTCAACTGGATGCGTTCATCAATTTGATTAAATTCAGTGAGAGCCGTTTGTAGTTCCTCCTTAGTGTTTTTCCAAATAATAAATATATCGTCAATGTAACGTATCAGAAGTTTGAGATTGTCTGTCCATTTTTTGTTAGTAAAGATGTGAGTCTCCTCATAATATTGCATGAATATGTTGGCGTATACTGGCGCCGTTGAATTGCCCATGGCCATTCCAACTAATTGTTGATACCATGTATCTTGGTATGTAAAATAACTTTGATACAGTGTGAAGAGCATTAACTCCATCAAAAACATTTGGAAAGACAGATCCAGATCAGTGTTTAATAGCACCTGCTCAATCGCCTCTATTCCCAGGGAGTGGTTTCTGCAGCAGCCCACTTCAGCAAAGGGGTGGGCAATGTGTGTTGCAGTGGGTGCTCTATCACAACACCCATTGCAGCACCAAAAACTAAGGCCAGGTAAAACCTTGCCTTAGGACGGCGATACGAGGAGAAATTATTAATTTCCCTTTGTATTTTGCTCTTTATATGTGTGCTGCATTCTGCAACAGACATAGAAACACATATTGCTGTTAAAGGTTGGTTATGTGCAGGAAGATATCCCTTCCTGCACGCATACAATCACCCCTGCAGCGCAGACACCCTTACAACATGGTTAGGCTAGGCTGCTTTCTTAGCATCAGCACTAGGGGAAACTCAGGGGTGCACCGTGTTTTTGTAAATACAGTGCATCCCCACATTTTGAAAATGTCGATGCACAGCATTGCCAAATGTACATATCTTCCACATTTCTAGTGAAATCATAAGTATGTGAAATTTGCTGTTTCCTTTAGGAATCTTTAGCTACCCACTCTGTATTAAAACCACACATGATTGCCATGTGGTTGTTGCATAATTTATCTTTGGTTATATGTTGTTATTCTATCCCCTTGCCATGTTGCAGTATTTATGAAGCTTTATGAAGTCTACATTGTTCCTGACTGCCTTGAACTTCTACGAAATATTTTTGCTTATCATGTTTATAAATACATTTCAGCATCCTCAATGTTGCCAGCAATTTTAAGTAAAAATCACTAATTTGAAGCTGAACCGTATGACATCCTTTAAAAAAAACATAGGGATAAGAGAAGTACAATCGTTAACGTGAATGGCTTTCCCTTGTACTTTTTTAAAGCAATCTTTATACAGTACTTGAAACAGCAAATAGTAATGTCTAATAAGAGGAGCAAACAACATCTACTAAAATTTGGGATCATACGTACCCTAACAATAACTGAAGTGTAGAGGTTTAGCTAGGGCTTTTGAAGCCCGCGGCGATCCCTTAGTTTGCCGCCTAGTGCCGGTAAGAGCTGGGGGGATGGAGAGGGGCGGGTGCTGATGATAGACCACGGCAAACAGGTGAGGGGTGCAGGTGACAGACAACATGGAGTAGGGGAGGTGCGTTTAGCAACGCGTATGAGGCAGAATAAAGAAAAACCTTAAAAAAACAAAATGTACCTTGAGCTCGTGGCTAGCGGCTCGCTGCTCGCCCCGCACTCAAAAAGGTGGCGCCTGGGCGGACTGCTCCCCTCCTCCCCTAGCTACACCACTGCCGAAGTGTGTCAGATTGAATAAAGTGGGTTGCAGAGCAATAGACAATAGCGGTGGAAAGGATCAAATCAGTAATAGTGCCTGACACGAGGTAAGTAGAAAAGGCTGTTCTTGACTAAAGATATTCCCATTTGTGGTTCTTGCTTTAGGTGCAATTTGTCTAACCCACAGGTAGTTTGCTGATGAGCTGTTCGGTTTCTGAGTACTTCTGGTCTGGGCCTGCTGACTATTTAAAAGTTTGGCTGGGATGGACGTGTACCAGATGTACTGTATTAGTTGATGATGTTACCCAGCCACACAGGGTTTATATAGTACTTTAAGGCCCCCTGTGAGCCCAAAGAGATATAAGTAGTTATTATTTATATAGCACTTCGTGCCCTAGGTGAGGTTATGAAGCCATCTGGTTTGTATAAGCAAACTGTGCGCCCTTTGTATATCCTGGTTGAATAGGCAATGGTTGTAATGTGACCAATATGGAATCTGTCGGGAGAAGTGCTTTGTGCTACAGGTCTGGTGATTTTAACTACACTGTATACAATTTTAGGGTGCGGCTGAGACTGTGAGAATAGGTGCAGGTGTGCACGCACATGTATGTACAGGCATTACAAAAAAGTTCTAATTCTGAGGATAGTGAGCATACAGGATTTTGGAATCAGAGTGGGGAGACTGAGGAAGAAAAGTGTCTGACAGTCTGTTTCGTCAGTTGGTGATTTGCTGGTGGAAATCCTTCAGTAAGTTATCTAGGGTGCCTGGCCTTTTTTTTACCCAATCAGTAGAGTCCCTCAGTGGCGTAGAGACTGGCCCAGGCTTGTATGCAGCTTGCCTAGATCGTGGTAGGTGTTATGATTCAAACAAGACCCTAGATTACTGCTGAATGGCAGAAGATGTATAAAAAGTGTGTGTGTGTATTTGTGTGTGTGCTTCCTGACAATCTTCATGGTACCCTTAGTGGTCTATAGGAGAGTCTCACTTCAGCTTCATAGCAACCTTGCATTGACGAGAAAAGGTATCTTGCATAGGGATGAGGTGCAATTGGGTTGAGGTTCCACCAGCGTAAGGGTTTTCCTGGATGTTCAGCAAAGATCTGTTGCTGTCGGTCATAACAGGCAATGGTTAAGCCTCGAAACAATGCCGGGGCCTGCCTTTCTGAGGAGTGGCTTATGTAATCAGAGCCACCCAACGCAGTGGATGAAGCTGTACTAAAAATATGAAGAATCCACTCAGGGTTCAGGAGTTCATCCAGTGTTAAGAGAGAGAGTAGGAATGATATCTCATTGAGACATGGTGAGGGGATATATTGATATTGTGATCTAGGAGAACACCCTCCACCCACTCAATGACCAAATAAACACAGAATGAATGTTGTAAAAGAACTCAGTGGTGATTACCTTCTTTAGCTTCCAAAATCCTCAGCATCACATTTCAATTTTGAGATCTATATGGGAAGCAAACTTAGAATCGAAATGATCTTCCTAGTGGCCACAATGTGAGAGAATGTGAGAAAAGACAACATATTTAAAAATGCTTGTCTGGTAGTTGAGCACGAGAGCAAAATGACCCTTTCAGGGACAGAAGATGAAATAGGGAAAATAATTTGTAGGAAACGACCATCTGCACAAAAATATTATCTATGTCCAAGTCTGCGGAAAAGGGAGAAAGAAAATTGAAATCATGGAAAACTGAATGAAATAAAATATGGTTTCAGGCTGCACTAGGTTGCAAAAGTTCCTTAAGAGAAATGAGAGATGGTGAAGATGCCCTCTCTGAAACTTTTAACATATGCACAAGAGAAACAAAACGGGGAGGTACCTATATGAAAGGTTCTGCCACTGATTTTACTGAGAGTCACAGACCCCTATTAAATATCGTAAAGTTATTGAAATAAAATGGAACAATGCATTCTCATATGCAAAGTATGGCTATTTTACAGTGAAAGACTCTTATTGAAATGGATGAATGACTATGAGGAATGATTTTGCCCATTCTTATGGACAACTCAGATGCTAGGAAGACAAGTGAATTAACAAATTATATGATGACAAAGAAAGGGCCAACTACTTGATCTATGTTTATGGACACATCCAATCATGATGGCCCTGGTGTTCAGTCACATGGAATACAATGGGAATGTTAATCCCTGCTCTCTTGTTTACATGCACATGTAGAAAGCAGGGCAACAATTGTTTGGCAGATCTAAAGAGTCAAAAGAGAACTTTTGTTTTTATGATTTATAAAAAGTACTCCCTAGCAATGGGCTTATTTAGGTCTGGAGTTAGTCTTAACATTTTGACTTTACTAAAATGATATGTATAACATGCTAACTTAAATGGGCTTTCAGCCAGCCCTGTTCAAACATTTGTATTTTTTTATGTTATTCACATTTTTCTTCTGCCCTCTACAGCATGCAGCATGCAGCGTGCAGCATGGGGCAGTGGGTCATTTCACTTCCACTATTGACTAACTTCACTGTAGGTGATTGATAGCATTCTGTCCTCTCAACAAGGGGAAACATCCTTTACAACGCAACTTTTACCACGCAGTGCCTTTACGACGCAACTTTTACAACGCAAACCATTACTTCGCATTGCGCTGGGGGCGCTCTAGAATAGGGAATACGTTTAATTTACTGTCCAACACCTTCCCTAGTGCCCACGGGGACTGGAGTTGGAATAGTAAATTAAACTATTCCCTATCCAGCACCCCAAAGCGCTATGCGCTGTAAAGGTATGCGATGTAAAAACCGCGTTGTAAAGGCATGCGATGTAAAAGCATGCGTTGTAATGTCATACATCCCTCAACAAGAGCACATCAAAAGTAATTGCTTTTGTTGTCCGGGCTACTATGACAATGTATCCCTTTTGAGACTAAAATATATTTTTGTGGTTAGCCAATGTTTCTTTGTATATTGGCGATGTCCAAGCATATCCAACAGCAATATAGTTTATAAAAACCATGAAAAAATGGAACGAGCACTAGCAAGGTTAAAAGGCTGATTGACAAAAAAAGGAGGGCTGGGGGAGGTTTAAAGACTAACATAAAATGAACCCTTGAGTCTATATAATGTAAGCCCAGCTGGAGAAAACCCACCTACCTAGAAGGCATCCTTTTAAAAGACGGTTTCCTTCACCCACCAGGCATGCTTCATCACTGGGGAGCCTCCTCGTATCATAATGTCTATTTCATGATACAGTCTACAACCCCCTCACTGAGAGGGAGGAGCTTAGGGATGTCTTTGTACTAAATGGAGGTATATACTAAATACCCAATTATTGAGCTGGGGTGGCGGGGAATGCAGTGCAATATAGAACAAGGCGATTTACTAAGATTTAAACTAACAACAGGGTTCACTGCATACCTTTCTTCGGGTGACCCTGGGCTAGGACTAAAAACAGTGAAGCACAGCGGGAAATATTAAATCTGCTCATGTGTCACAAAGGTTGACAAGTTTTAGCCAATGACCCAGAAGGTATTGCGGCTTTCTTCAGGATCTAAGAGTGCTACTGCTAGTAAAGTGCTAAAAAAACAAAAAACAAAACCATATATTCAAATATACAAAAATACAAAACCAGTGATCCCTTGGAATGTTCAGGGGTGATAGATTCACTTGTAGTGCCTGTGAGTAAACATGAATAGAAAAGGTACAAATCAAAAAATGCTAACTAGGAAATAGTGGTTATTCTACAGACAATGGCAATGTCTCACATTCGATACATATGAAACAATTTATAGTATGGTAGATTAGGTACAAGTTGGGCCAATCTGAGGTGATCTAGACCTTTATCATTACTTAGTTTAGTGATATCCATCCACCAGTAAAACCTACTTCATTAAGAGTATACACATGGTCAGTACCATGTGGGTATGCTGTACCTATTGGCTTCGCCAGTGTATGTTTGGGTTTGGCATTAGCCAGGGATTTTTGATTTAAGTAAAACTAAATATATATCATATAATTTTGAGGGCCTTTTTAACCATCCCTCTCCACCGATTGATGTGTCACTCACATTTTTCTTCTGCCCACTACTGCTTAAATCATGGGGCAGTGATGGCAATCTGCACTTGCAAAATGTGTACTTACATAGAAAAAGTAGTGTCTTTTTGTGTCTGTGCCTACTGACCCAGTGTGTGCTTTTTCATTAATAAATAATGATCAAGACTGATGACGCAAAAATGTTTTTTTGTGCTAAAGTTTTATAAAAACCAATACAAAACGAACAAAATGGCAAAATCCAAAAGGTTTGCAGCCAGCGACAGACCAATTGACTTTGCCAATGCTTGATTTGGTTTTGAAGCTTCAGTTTTTATCATAACTTATTGACTGCTGTAACATCGGTTTTCTAATCATATACAGCACAATATTTCATTCTACTGTTGCTTGCTCAGCTCTCAGTCACGCACCTGCATGCCTCACTGAAGTCGGCATTTTAATGGAGATGTTTTGGCTCAAGGAGAAAACAAACAACAGAGAGCTGGTAGTAGGCATTTAGTGTGGATTGAGATTGCTACAGAGATTAGTCAATCCTGTATGCCAGCTTTATCTCCCAGCTGCTGTGTAGCTCCCTCTATTTTCTCTTTGAACTTAACCTGACCACAAAAGCTTAGATGGCTTCTACACTCAAAACTTGCTTTTCTTTCTTTTTTCTTTTAAAATCTTTTTATTCAACATGATCATCACATTAATACAAGAGTAGACAATGCATAGCAGTTGCAGAGATACCTCACTATATAATATAGTAGAGAAGGTAGGTTCATGTTTTACATGTAGGGTCTGGCAAATCTTTTCAAACGGAATACATGACTAACCGTGGGCACGCTCTCCATTTACACCTCATCACCCCCACCGCGAGAACCATCAACATGCCCAAGATTAGCGTGCATTTAGGTCTATCCCCTGATACATTTGCCAAGGGCCCCATATTTATTCCCACTTATAGTAGCATCCCCTGCTGCAATACACCACTTCCTAGGATTCATATTTTTCTTGACTGAGATGACCTGTGTGAAGGAGGCCCCCATCTCATCTCAGTTCCTCTTCATCTGTAGGTTTGCTCCAAGCAGGTTGAAAACAACATTTTACTAGTTGGCTTTTGTGTAGTTTTATTGTGTTTTAACTTTTGTTTTATCTTGTTTTATTGTAACTGTTTCAGTACACCATACATTGTGTAGCTGACGGCCCACACTGAAATTAAGTTAAATAACTTGTAATAAATTACAAATACTCTGGGTTAAAACACTTTAAAAAACATGACGGACCATTTGTGGCAACCATCTTGTATAAATGATTGAACCGTCCATATGGAATCTAGGGTTCTGTTGTGAAGCAGCTGTTGAGAAATCTTTTGACATGTAATATAATGTGAGGCTCTTGGGCTGATCCCGGAAATTGAAACTATATGAACATCACCAAACTACCCCTCAATTTACATTTTATGTACGATGATGGCATATGTAAATCTTTATTGCTATTGGGACTTTCATGAGGATGTCCATACTTTTCATGGATGTATCTCACTACAACGCGGGCTATTACCACGCGTGCCATTCCAACGCTGTTTTTACAACGCAAGTCGTTACAACGACTTGCGCTGTAAGGGCTGGAGAGTGGAATAGTTTCCAACTCCAGCCCACGTTGAAAGTAGGGAAGGTGCTGGAATAGAAAATTAAACTATTCCTTTGCCAACAGCGCCCTCCAGCGCAAGTCGTTGAAATGACTTGCGTTGTAAAAGCAGCGTAGTAATGGCAGCACGTGGTAATACCCGCGTTGTAAAGGCTGTTCCCCACTTTTCATCATTGTGGTTCCTACAAATGGATGCAAACGCCTTCAGAACTTTTTTGGAGCTCACATAAAGGCTTTCACAAAAGGAACGGCTCTGAGGAGGTCCCATACAAAGGAACTTGCTTGAAGGGTGTAACTCCCCTGTACCACTTACTCCAGTATTCAAATCTACAGACAGTTTCCATAGTAAATCTCCTCACTCCAGTCTTCACACTCGCAAGGTACTCTGATTTAAGGTGCCTCATATCTGGTCCTTTTTGGGTCTACTTTCTGCTCTTGAATGACCAAGGATCTTTCCAGGTGAAACCCCAGATCCCAAAATATTAACTGCCAAAAATAAATCTTTCTCCATTTATACTTTCTGTGCCATGGCACGGGATTGTATTATAATGGAATTTATATAGGACTTTCCATAGCCACAGCACGCTCTTTGCTGTACAGTAAGTAGGTAATTTATATGTAAAATGTATTCATCATGGTCATACTACAGAAAATGATAAATATGCAATGCTGCCGCAACTAGGACAGCAGTTGGAGCACCCTTCAACCCAGATTACTTGAAAGGAGGTCAACAGAATAATGAACATTTTGAAATACAGCTGTCATCAGAGCCGGACTGGGAACCAAAACCGGCCCTGGCAAAGTGCTCGGCCGTCCCCCCTCCCCCCCCGGGGGGTTGTGGGCGCCGCCGAGCTCTTTGCCAGGGCCGGTTTTTGGGCGATTTATGCTGCAAAAACGGCCCTGTAACAAAAACGGCCCCCAGGGGCCCCAAACCGGCCCCCACCGGTGCGGCGCACCAGGGGATTGCCCGGTGCCCGCTACGGCTAGTCCCCAATGCACCAGAATTTGTTTACAAACTGACAGCTGCCAGAAGATGAGTTTTTTAAGAACAAACTCTTACGTGAATCTGATGTCTCTGGTTTATGAACTTTAAGGGTCCGATTCCGATGTCGTTGGGAAAACCTCCGGACGGTTTCGGAACGTGAAAATCCGATTCAGAGCCTATGTTTCCGTCCAAATCGTCCCCCATTCCCAGCGACCAAGTACGATGCAAAGATCTCGTATGCGTCGACCGAATTGTTTCCGAAACCTGATCTTGTCCATCCGACTCGCTCGCAGACAAATCGTGCTGCGCAATGGAGCCTGATTCCAAACGAGTGAGTACGATGCGCGATTCGGACAGCCGTATCGACTCGGTCTCAGCGAGATGAAACGGCTGTGGAAATGGGACTTTGGGGGGCATTAATAGGCCCCCTTCACCCGGGGCCCACTGAATTTGTCACGGGGGGTACCCATGGGTTCCCCCGATCCAAGTATGCACAGTTCGGCGAGCACAAGGTGTACGCTTTTCCCCACCTGCCCCTACTGCTATGAGAGCCTGTGTACACGTTCGTTATACAGGCTCCCATAGAGTAGTTCAAATGGGAGTCCGAGCGAACTGAGTCCGTCACCATACAGGTGCATCGTACTCGTTCGGTCTGACTCTCACAGCATGATACACTAGGAAAGCCCCCCGGAGCCGATTCGTACAGATGGCTTTCCTAGCGAGTTCCGAATCTGGCCCATAGTTGTTAATGGGTACATTTCATTAATACAGTATTTTCTCTATAGAGTCTTTAATGTAAAGTTTTTGTTTCTTTGAGTTGATTAATTTATTTCCAATTTTTGGAAACAATATTTAAGAAAGCTTGATTGTAAATTTCTTTCAAGATCAAATCAATATTAGTTTGATCCATTGTCGCGGGGCCCCTAAAAGGAGTGAGGCTCATAGGCCGGTGCATTCTTTGCCTAGGAAAGGAGCAAAGGAGGAATTGAAGACTACGAGGCCGATTCACAAAGGACCTCGGCCACAAGTGCAGATGCCCTTTGTGATTCGGGCCCTCAGTATACAAGAGGTATGCATTCTAGCAAGCATAACACATTTTATATTACTTTCTACAGCATGCACACCTTTGTAACTATTCCACCTCCATTGTAAGTACACAGGAGGTACATTTTCGCCATTAACAAAATATTTCTGTTAGTATTAAACAAAATGAAAACAAATTGCCTTACATAAAGGTACATAAAACAAACAGAACTCTGTTTTAAATTCTATTGTTTGGTAGCATTAGAAGTTGTCAGCCTCCCTCTATTTTGATTTCACTGGTTAGCACCTCCACTCCGAAAACAGTTGACATTATATGGTAATAAAAAAATATTTAAAAAAATGTAAAATAAACAAAATAAAAAAACGAAAACAGTCCCAGCTCCACTGCAAATATGTTAATAAATCCCGTCGTGCCGATATTGTTAAATGGACTAAAACAGCCTGGTAATGCCTGCATCCCGGAATATTTCGACCTGGCAACTCAACACTCACACGGCTTGATTTCTTTTGCCCTTTCATAAATAAAACACATGCACGGCCATTATTTATCTCTGCTGCTTCCGCCCTACACTGCGCTTGGTGCTAAGCAATTTAACATTTGGCCATTCTTCTCCCATCACATTTCTAATGGATGGCTTTTCAGACAGGATGTCTCCCCGAGCTCCGGACATGTTATCACAGTGATGAATAGAGAGGGTCATTGATGCGGCGCGTGCACCCGGGCTCTCAAGGCGTGCTCAGTACAGCCCTCGCTTGTCGCTCTCATCCCTGCTCAAGCTACTGACATCCTACAGAGAATACAGTGTGAAGCAGGGTTTTATTTTTAACTTTTTATATTCTTACGCCTTGCGCGAGCTGCCACGTTTTTACAGCTTTTTTTATGTTAAGAATGGCATCTCGATGGCAGAGAAAAGTAATTCAATCTTCTTTCCCGTATTGACAGCGTGCCCGCAGTATGTAACTTTCATCTAAATGTGGCAGCAGTGGCGCTAATGTGGCAGAGGAATGCGGAAGTGAAATGGTAGAACCGTCCATTTATGGAAATAATGCAATGCAAGCTGTTGTTTATGGTTATTGGGTGACTCGTTTCATCTATTTCGTGGTCATGGACATGAAAGTGATCAATATTTGCTATTTTTCGACTCTCCCTCTTGTGGGTATTAATTTCTGTGACCTCTGGATAGAATTACCACCTCTCAATTATTTCGAGCTGTTTTATCATTTTTATTTTATTTCCGGGCCTCTGAGGAGCCTTGTTTCATCTGACACCAGAATTAAAAAGTGTGCCTCTTTTATGGTGTGCTGTGGTGCCTCTCACGAATGGACAGATTTTGCAAAGTGATGCAAAAATAATTTTAGTAAATTACTTGTGAAAGATTTATCTTTCTCATAATCAATGCAATGATATGGTAATTATGGTTTGCAGCTTTTTTTGGGGGGGGGGCGGGGGCATAAATTAATCTTGTAAACAAAATGTAGATATTTTAATCACTCATGGATGGTAACACAGCAGTTGGCAAGCAATGGACAAAGGCATGTGTTAAAACTAAAATAAATGCCCTTTATGTGGAAGAAGTATAGAAGCATGGTCACAAACTTATATACAACTGTATGTTGCTACCGTGGAAAGGTCAGAATTACTTTTGGACAATCTACATCAGTTAAATAACCACTGCTTAGTACCACACATATTCCATATTGCAATCCTGTAACAAGAGAAACCAAGTAGGAGTAGTATTACAAGGCCTTTTAAGGTGAGAGTAACCTAACTATGCCAATTTATCTTGTGCTGTGCTTTTTAAATGCCTTTGTTTATCACCTTTATACCTGAAAAGCCAGTATGGAATAAACCATATGAGAGATAATAATATAATACGTTGAACTAGTGTTCTTGAAGGTACATTTTTTGGTTAAGTTTTTTTGTCCATCTTGTGTGTTGGTGATATAAATCAACATTGTATTGTAATTGCATTTATATAGCGATTACTACCTCTGACGAGGCGTCAAAGCACTTTTTCGGCAAGTAGCACGCTACTCCGGAACCCATAAAGGATTAGTGCTGAATTAGTATAGTGAGAAAATGAAAGTAATTTGAGTGATGGATATTTTAGTCAGTTATTTGGATTGAGAAGGATAGTGGAGGGGTAATAGAGGTCAAAAGGTTTGGATTTATATAGCACTTGCTACCCTTGATGGGGTGTTGAAGCTTTTTCGGCAAGTAGCACATTACTTCAGAACCCATAAAAGATTAGTGGTGAATTAGTATAGTGAAAATATGAAAGTAATTCGAGTGGTGGATATGTTGATCAGTTATTTGGATTGAGAAGGATAATGGAGCGATAGAGAAGGAAAAAGTACATGTTTTCGTCCTGTTTACATGTGCCAGTGCATAATCTGTATTGGTTATGAATGATTGAATGCAATTCTTTGAAAAGTATAGAGAAACTTTCATGAACAGTTGAAAAAATGAAAAAAGGTGCATGTGCTATTGAAGAGCATGCACAGTGGACACTAATTTGCCAATGCTCCCAACCATATGGAGGAAGCAAAAAAAACAGCACAACAGGAGAGCTAATGTTGCATGATGCATAACGGATCAAGGAAGGGACATATCGAAGATAGAAAAATAACCTTCACCCTCATTCAGTGGCGGCTTGTCTGCTAAGTCGGAGGAGCGTCGCCTCACTACTTCGTAGCAGTGAAGTAAAGGAAACATAAAATAATAATAACACAAGTTATTATTATTTTATGTTTCCTTCTGCTGCAGCTTTGCAGGGACAACAGAGGAGCAGTGAAAGAGTAGTTTGCCCATCCTAAGTGCACATGACTGCCGGCCAAACATTCATGAGCACTTCACATCTCCATGAAGGCTGCATTACAGCCAGCATGGAGAACATGCCCGTGCCCCCATTCCCTGAATGCTGTTCCATGGCGCTTAGACCAACCACAACGCTGCGTTGCAGCATTGTGATTGGCTATCAGGAGTCTGGGAGCCGGGTGCTTCCTGCTGCGGGACCGGAGTCAGGAATAAGAGGACGGAGGAGAGGTGGTGGCCGACTGGCCGTCATAGGCAAATGTTTTGTTTTTAAAAACTTTTTTCGTCCCACCTCTCTGCCCCACCCAGCCACTTGGGTCCTTTAGCAGCCTCTCTTGGCCTCATTCCCCATCAATCCTAACCAGTGTCATGGAAAGCTACAAATACACCTGGCCTTCAGAGGCTTGGGTGCAAAATTAATAAACCTCTCAAGCCTTGATGATTGGTTCGGGGGGAATGCTATCATTCCGATTCCATTTTCCTCCAGCCACAACTGAGTTCTTGTATTTAACAAACTAACCAACAAAGTGGAAGTTTGTTTGTGAAGTTAAAAAAATTAAATGGCTGGGCATGCATGCAGGTAGTTTTTGTGTGTCATGGCCATTGATGGTTTTCCATCACAGCAGGGGCGTAATACAGGCCCCTGCAGCCCCCACAGTGCGAGGGGGCCCTTACCCTCCAGGGGGCCCCATCAGCACCGCACTTTGGCTGGGGAGCTCTAGATTGAGCACGGAGGGGGCCCCTGCACGTACCCTGCAGGGGGGGGGCCCTCAAGGTTCATTAAGCCACTGCATCATAGCTGCCTCCCTGCCTTTGATTGCTGGTCTATGCAGAGAAATCCAGTAACAGTTGTCCTGCCCTAAATAGTGTGAATCTACATCCTCTGTGGACTAGCATTCCTGAAGTGGATTGACCATCGGGTCATCAGTTTCTGATGCCCAAGCCGGCCAAAGATCTAGCAGAGGAACCTGGCACTTCCACGCTTCTAAATGGCGGTGTGGTGCTAATAGGTTGACTAATGAGGGGATGCAGCATTTCTGGCGAGTGCCCCACATCTCTCAATCTCTAAATCGCCCTATTCAATCTTAATTTTCTCTTACACACCTGTAAGCTTTTAATTGGATCACTATGTTTGCTCTATCAGTGCCACCTTACTCACTGAATAGAGGATAATGTTATACAAATTCACAGTGCTTTTTATTTTTCAGGGCTGTTAAATGTTCTAATCTTTTTGCCTATTGGAAAGGCATTTCAGAGGTCAGCAGTGTACACAATTATTCAGTACTACTTACGGAACCCACTGCTTGTTAAAAATGCCCTTTCCTGTGAGTTTCTAATATATTCATATTATGTAGTTTAAATTGCCATATAAAGTCAACCACTGAATCCATGGTAACAATAAGTTAAACACTTTTTACGTGCCTTGCCTCAAGCTACATCTGCCCACCTGCTTCTCTACAATTGCTTTTTCATCACAATAGTCACAGTTTCATTTGTAGTGCATTTAAATTGATTTTCAATGCATTTCAAAAGGTGAAGGCCACCTGGCTTTGCAGTTGGATCAGTTTGTACTCTAGTCTAAATTACAGCAGATAAACCTGTCCAAGCACTGGTAATGGGGATATCAGTAGTTGGGAGACTCATGTTTCCTCACAAACATGCACGTACTTAGACATGAAGACATCATGGGCCTGATTCACAAGGGCCCACCAGTCGTGCAGGAGTCTCTCCACTCATGGCAGTACAATTGTGGAGATTCTGTCTGAGGGGCTCATTACGATGTCAGTTGGAAAGACTCCGTCTCCGACCACCGGATTATGATGCAACCAAACACTGTTCGGTCGGATTCCCCGTAAACCGGCTGCAACACAAGTGCCTATGGGGAAATGGGTGTGTGTGTGTAAAACTCTGCACCTGTCACAGGCACCACATGGCGCCTGCCATACAGTGCAGGGTGTTACAGGAGGGGTACCTTAGGTACCCCCTCAGCAACCAAACGTAGACAGTGAGGTCAAAGGTGCCCTGCTAGGGGCCCCCAAAGTCATTTTCTGGCAGCCTTTCCCTGTCATAAAGGACAGCATGGAAAGGCGGTCGGAATCAGAAATCTTAATCTCAATGGTGGAAATGCCATCCAGAGAGGTCACAGTGCAGTTCCGACTGACAGGAATACTCCGAGAGCCAGTTGGAACCACGTTGGAAGGACTGCCTGGTGTACATTCCGACCGTGCATATCGTAAGAGGGTGGTTGGACCGTAAACCAACCAAGTCGGTCGGAAGGGCTAGGACGCTGTTGCGAAGCTTCCGACTGTCAGTCTGAGGCTTTCCGACCGACATCAGAATGAGATCCTGAATGCAGAAAGCCCCCCATGACTGCGAGGCCTCTGCTAAGAGTGTTGAGGCCCTTTGTGAATCAGGCCCACACCTCTAAATCAATGGTCAATAGCAAAGAAATCTATGGTCAGATTTATAGCAACTTTAGTGAGCACAACATGTTAATGGAGCACTTTAAATATTTCTCAACTTCTGTTTTTGTTAACTTAATCCAATTTACCTTGCCTACATCCAGTTCACCACTATGTTGAATTATTTTATGATGAAAAGATGGCAAGTGAAGCATGGATCAACATCAATTTAGTTACATCTTATTAAATTAGGCAAATGACTACTAGTTCTACAGTCCCAACTACCTGATGGAATGATGGTGTGCATTATGTCAACATCACACCATGACTAGTACAACACATTTAATATGGGACTTCATACAGTTAGACTGAGCAGGAGGGCTGAAATAAGTTATGAAGAGCTTGAGTCAATAATTGTGTTTTGTTTATAAAGAAAATAAACTTGGATTCCTAAATGTAATCTTGGTATACTTGTTGAACTTGAAATGTTTCACTTTGACTGGATTCCATAAACCCTTCAGTTAATGAATACATTTTTTTACTATCAGGTGGTTGAAATGCTGTACACTTACCTTGCATTTGTATATGTAGCTGCTAAGCACAGGTTTGGTGTAGTACCTCATTTTCATTTTTGTTAGAATAGGAATTACTTTAGATATGATATATTTGAATGAGAATAGCTCCAAGAGCATAATTTAGAATGTTGTGCCATTAGTTAGGAATCACTTCTCACAAAGTACCTATGTTTTAGGACAACCAAACGTTAGGTTTTAAGCCAATTCCACTCTCTTCGATTAACAATTTAAGGGCAACAATCAAATGGAATGCCTGCTGTATTGGTGCAATTCTAAGAATCTAGTATATTGTGAACTACAGAAATAATGCAGTCCAAATCAAATTATGGTCTTCGATGTTTTCTTGATGCATCAGGAATGCAAATAATCAAATTTAAACTGAATTATGGTAGTTAGTGTATTTCTTTTATTTGATGAAAGTTAACTATATTTGGGGGTCCTGGGAATCTTCTTCCCAAAAGTCAGCTAATATGATCATTTATGAAGTGTTTATGATTCGATCAAAGTATACTTGTGCAGTGTTTATACTTTTCCAGGGGTAGTGTACTTGATGAGAGCTTGGTCCCTTGATATGGAAACTAGCCCCCCCACTGCCAAACATAAACGTCAAAACTAAGGGGCCCATTATGATGTCTGGCGGATTGCCCCTGCCAGGCTGGCGGTAGCCACCGCCAGTCTGGCGGGGTCAATCCACCCGACATCCACACTTGTTTCCTCCCCGCCATATTAGTATGGCGGGGGGGCCTCGGCGGACGGAAAGACCGTCCGCCGCTTTTCCGCCCCGGTCGCCTTGCGGCTGGGCGGAAAAGGAATAATATGGTGGCGGTGTCTATCAGACACTGCCAGCCATATTATGATGGGTGTTCTTAGGTGCCTTTCCGCGGCGGCGATGCTGCCATGGAAAGGCATGCGGCCTTTACTCTGGGGGCCCCTGCGACCCCCAGAGTGAAGTATGGGTGGGGGGTGCACACGGGGGGGTACTTGTGGTACCCCCCTTCATTTGCATTAACAAAGCGGCAGGCACCGCGCTGTGCCTACCGCTTTGTTTATGCAAATGTTGATATGCATTTTTAGCATTGTGGCGGGCGGTGCACAGAGCACCGCCCGCCACAATGATAAAAATGCAGGATATGCCTGCCACTGTGGCGGGCACATCCTAATACCCCCCACGGGACCCCCGCCCTTATGGCGGGTGGTCCCGAATTCCGACAGGATGGCCCGTCATCCTAATGACCCCCTAAGAATCAAGGGGCCTTATTTAGGAGGCCTTGCAACAGTTTTACGCTGCCGTTGCATCACTTTTGATCGCATCGGCTGTGTAAAACATGCCCTCTGTTGCGCCCTATTTACAAAATGACGCATCTCAGCAGATGTGTTACTTTGTAAACCCGAGCGCTACATTATACCTGCGTTAGATATAATGTATGCAGGGTGGGCGTTCCCATGCAAGTAAGCGTCGTAGAAGTGATGCAGTGAAATCTATGAGATTTCATTGAGTAACTTCTAGGACGCAAATGCGTCAAAACCTTATGCCTCCCTCATGGCAGGCGTACTGGTGATGCAATGCTATATCCATAGCCCTACCCCTGCCTTGCTGGAGTTGCGACACACTTCCGACAGAACTCCAGCAATGCATCATTTTTGCACCGACAGATACGTCAGGAAACTGAAGTATATGTCAGTCCGTGCGACATGGTGCGTCATAGAGTAAATATGGCGCATCTGTCATGTTGCAAGGAGGGCACAATGAAAAGTGACGCATTGCTGTTTTCATGCAACGATGCGTCACTTTTCATTAATGTGGCCCAAGGAGTTTAACCACTGTTTGTGGAAGTTAGGCCTATGGCTTTAATTAATCAAAATAAATAATGTGTAAAAATCGTAGTCAGGTGGTAGACTGTAGTGCTAAGAATTGCAAAAACACAGTTAAATGTACACAAAATCTTTACTTCTTTGTATCCCATCCCCAGACTACCAGCAAATACTGTATGTTTTAATTGAAAAAATATTAATGGACAGAAGTTTTGATTTCAAGTTATAGCGGGTCCTTGACTCACAGTTAATTCATGACTTTTTTCTTTATTGATGATATGAAAAACCTATCCACCATTTAGTGCATGAGGTGGTAGCTAAAATGTAAGGTCCGGCAAATCTCACCTTTACTGCAACTATCGTCATACTCCAGCTTAAGAGGCACAATTTGCATTAATGTGTTATTGAATGCTTCACTCAACTAATTGTGCAAAAATACGTTAATAATAAATAATGACATGAATACAATATTCTGACAGAAAAGACAGCAAATGTGAAAATCTATGTAATTTCATATCCAGGTGAAATATATCTGCTTGGCAAGAATCTTTTTGCTTAACTAGACCCTACAGTATCAGAAGTTGGATTCAATTTCTGAAATTTTTCCCTCCATCACTTCAGATATGCATCTAGGATATAGTCAGTGCAAATGTGCAATTCTTCTGCTCTATGGTGTTATCCTTAAATCGCTATTTTTTTTAGTTTTATATAGCGTGAACTAGACCCGAGACACTGGGTCTCAGAGCGCTTTACACGAGCACCAGTTTCTTTACAGAAGGACACATTCATTTTTGGTAGGCACGGGAGATTAAGTTATTTGCCCAGAATCACAGGCTATTGAGTATCCTTGCAGAGGCTCGAACCCGGGTCTCCAGCGTCGAGGTCGATCGCTCTAGCCGTAAGCCTACATACTCTCCATTGCCCAACTCAAACACTGACTCCTCATGCATCTTCCAGTAATTCTCTATGTGTCGTTTTACCAGCAGGAGACTTAGTCCTGTTAAACACTAATGAATGTTTCTTTTTTTGTGGGCAAGGGTGGAGGCATTGTTTTATATTTACTTCAACCATGTTACCCACTGCTTTCTGTCGGTGTGTTGAAACTCAGCCTGGAAGAGCTGAACCACCACACATTTCAAGACCATGTGCGGGAGTCCAACCTCAGTGATTTGGCACCTCAGGCCGCTCTTTGCTATATCAGGGCAAACACATGTAGAATCATAGCTGTAAGGTGTGACCTAATGCAACTATATGAAGTACGTGAGATGACATTGAGCACTTCTCAAGGCTGCCTCAGTATAGTTGAGTATGGCTGACCATTAATTTATAATCTCTAATCCATGTGCTCCTGATCACAAGAGCTGATCGTGGGCACACACCAGATACTGCTATATACAGAGGTGATAAGAGATGTTCACTTTGAGTGAGCAAAAGGATTTCCAGAAGGGGCATGCATTGCAAAAATGCAAGAAACATTACTGAGACAGGACTATGGTAGCTTGTAGAGAGTTGTGTGTCAGTCTTGTAGTTGTATCTGAAAACAAATACAATAAGCATATACTCTTGAATTCCTAATGCTACAGACTCTCCTTCATCACTTCACTGGTTTGTGGATGACTTCAGACAAATATCAGGATTCTAGGAAGTTAGGGGCAGATATATGAAGCTCAAATGGGTTTGCAAACGCCAAAATTCGCAGAATTCCGGCGTTTGCGAACTCATTTTCGCTAAAAAGTATGTATGTAGCAAATTTGAGTGCAAAATAATGATTCGCAAATTTGCGATTCCTTATTTTGCGATTGCATTTAAGGAATCGCAAATTTTGCGATTCATTAAATGCAATGTATGAAGCACCCAAGTTGTGCGATTTCTCATTAAGAAATCGCAAATTACCACCAACTTGAAGTTGGTGGTAATTTGCGATTTCTTTCACAAAAGCACTTTTTGGCATTTGTGAAGGTGCCATGTGGCGCACATACATGCCCTTAGGGCATGTATGTGCGCCATATGCCCACACATGTGAATTTCAGGGGTGCATCAGGGTGTCCTTATGACACCCTTGCACCCTTGAAATTATTCTCAATTTGCGATTCTCAAATTGCGAATCGCAACTTGAGAATAACTTCACATTCATTCCTATGGGGCTCCTGGCCCATAGAAATGAATGGGAAATTATTCCTTAATTGCGATTCGCAATTTGCTAATCGCAATTAAGGAATTTTAAGAAATCACAAAAAAAATGCGATTTTGTACATACATACCAATTTGCAAATCTCAAATAGCGATTTCTAAAAAATCGCTATTTGAGATTTGCAAATCTCGATGTTGATACATCTGCCCCTTAGTCCTTCAAGAGTAAGTGTGTGTCCATGAGTATTGCAGCTAGGTAGTATGATTATCCCAGTATGGTGCAGTGGGGACATTTGAAAGTTGCCCATTACTTAGGAAGATGTATTCTTTACACACTCACACACACACACACACTCATATTTATATTGTTCACGTACTTAATAATCAACCAGCATGAACTGGCCTGGATGAGACTCACAGCTCTTTCTTCCATTACCTTTGGACTACACCAAGTTTTTATCATATGTCACATCGATGGTCCTGTCAAATTTGAACTACTGCGATGTATGAATCTTGAGAAGATTTGACTCCTGTTTACCAATATATATTCTTCTACTCCTCTAGGTGACTGCACTATTTAACCATTCACTTTCTACTGGTCTCTTTGCAGATTCTTTCAAACATTCTATGATTCTACCTCCTATTAAGAAAGCATTCTGTCAAACATTATTGTTGTCCAATTATCTTGCTGCATTACTGTTTTGAACATCTCAAGTGTCTTCTATATCATTACCTATCCATACTTCCACACATCAAATATATTTTCCCCTACTCCAATCTTCTCCTTGTCACTTCAAGTTGTTTCCATGTTCATTCTTCTTTGCTTATAAGTACAGTTCAGAACAGATAATTAACCTATTTTGCTATACTTTTTTCTTCTCTAGGCATCTTTGCTCAATTCCAGTTCTCCTCTTACTTCCCCAATTTCTCCTTTTCTGTCAGCTTAGTTGTTAATACATCCACTCCTCACTTCTCTACTTGGTCTTCCTCAGGGTCGACTTGATAATTTATCTTCATAAACTTTCCATTGGAATCCTAATATTATAATATTCATTTTGATATCCCCATCTTGTGTCCTGACAATATGCATCTGTGTTTCCTTTTCCTTTTCTCCCTCTCACTTCATTATCATATCACTAACTTATTTCATCCATCAACTCTCACCTCAGATTTGTTTTATTGCTCATGGACAGCTGCATTTTTTTTCTATTAGAAATTCCCTTAAATGGAATATTAAAAAAACTTGAATATATTCTACTATCCCAATATCAAGCTGGTTTGAAGTATCCTCGGTTTATTCATAATTACAGAGCGAGAAAACAAAATTACTTCACTTAGAACTCTATTCTCAATATCACATGTTTCAAAATATTTGATAGCTAAATCTGTCCATTTTCTTTGCAGCACTTGAGAAAAATTAATTCATCACAATGCCCACAATTTCAGAATCCTTAGTCATAAAAATAAAGTACTTAATTACGTGCACCTCACAAGTGAAATGTCAACCTGTCTGTCTTCAGCTTAATGTTCGAGACTTGGGTTTGACCAAACATAGACACATTTTGCACACGGCTGAACTCAAAGTCCCTCATTACGATGTCGGGCGGGCGACCGTTACAGGGAAGGACCCGCCCAAACATAGGTCGGCGGTTCCGACACCCTAATTTGCATGTGACCGCACATAGTGCAGAGGGAAACATCCATTTTCCAATGGGAATATGTCCGGTGGGTTGAAAACGCCTGCAGCACAAGCTCCCATTGAAAAATGGAAGTTGGGAAACATCCCTGCACTGTTTGGCAAGTACCTCGCGGTGCCTGCCACTTAGTGCAGGGATGTTGAGTGGGGCACGTCAGGCCCATATGCGGGAGGCCATGGGGGAAGGGGGCCCTGCTAGCCCCCAAAGTCGCTTTACAACAACCGATTGATGTTGGAAAGGCCGACATGGATTGGCTGTCGGAAACCATCATCGCAATCCCGGCGGCGAGGCCGAACATGGCTCCGCCGTCATTGAAGGGATTACTATTCCGCTCCTACTCCAACAAGGCTCTATGAACTTCGTCGGAAGAGGAGCAGAATCCCCTTGTGGTGTTCCCTCTGACCATCGTAATCAAAATACAGCGGTCAGAGGGAAAGCTCAGGATGTCGAGCGGAGAGCCTCCAACTGCTGATCAGAGGCTCTCTGCCCGACATCCAAATCAGGCCCAAAATGTGTCCTCCATTGGTGGTAGTTCCTGATGACTTGCCTTTGGTTTCAAGTGGAATTTGTATTTCTGTATCAAGGAAAGTGCAGGTTGCTCAGTTATCCTAATGGATCGAGCTTGGCCTTGTCAGGTCTTTTTTTGACCACTCTGTTCCTTCATCAGGATTGCCATTTGACTGCCTCCGAAACAATAGCTCATATCAGAGGATAAGTATAATATCTTCCACCCTATTCTACAATTGCTTTGCTTCTAAAACTATAATTTGCTCTCTTCCGCATCTTGCCATACAGTCTGCATGTTGGCTGGTGACAGGAAATGCATCAACAAATTCCCAGTCCAAGAGGGGTGTGTATGAATTCTACTTCTTGCTCCAATTCCTGCTGCTTGGATTATGACATCCTTTTTCAGGTTCCGAATGGAGCAGTAAGTGGCATTGAAATATATTGAGTGGACATTGCTATCTACATTAACACGCCATGGAAACCATGTCCACCTTTAGCAAAGCCATTGCATTTTGCCTGATTGGCCTGTTACACTATTTACTTCTTCTCTGACGCCTCAGGCAATCTGGGATGTTAATCTTGAGCTGTTCTATTTTATGCATGAGCTGTTCGGACCAATGGGATTATGTGACCAGACACTGCTTTCTTGGAGGCATTCTTAATCACTATTACTTCTCGGAGCAGGCTAAAAGTGCTTTATATCAATACACTGGCTTCCATTCCAACTGTGTAGTAGTTCTGCAATCGCATCAATCTTTTGTTTCAAAGGTGTTGAAAAAAATCCAATTTCAACAAGGAGACTTTTTTCCTACCTTTCTTTGTGAAACCTTACGCCATTCAAGTGAAGCTTTGTTACATAACATGGATTCCATGCCCTTTCTTCACATGGATTCCATGCCCTTTCTTCAGTTATTTGTGGACAGAATCCTCTGATGGATTTGTTTGGTCACAAGTAGGTTTTAACTTACCTTCTCAATCACTCACTGGTATTTCTTAGATGACACATCTCTTCAACTGAATGTCCATGAACATCCCACAAGATTCCGTTGGGCCAGCTGCGAGATGCTGGTATCATCAAGATGGCAAACAAATGGCTAGAACTGTTTATATTCCACATGAAGCAAGTTGTAAACCTCTCTCTATTTTCATTAGACCTGAAGCAGATGTGTTGTGGAGTAAATCAGGGTTCGGTCCTAAGCCCCACCCTTTTTTATATCTACCATGCTCCTTTGGGCAAGCTAGTGGAGAATTGGGGTTTTAACTCAGTTGATGCTCTCTTTTCAACAAATGGACAGTGGGTTGGTGGAAAACGCCCAAAACTGCTTGATGTCCACGGTGAGGTGGATGTAACAGAATTATTTGAAGCTAAACTCAGATAAATCTGAAATCTTGTTCTTTGCAGCCCCATGTTCCCCAGAAGATACATCTTTGTGGCCAGTTGATTTAGGTCCTACCCCTGCACAGTTGGGAACCTTGTGTCATTTTGATAATCAGTTACCATTCAAGCTTCAAGAAAGAAAGACCACAGCCACCTGTTTTTCCCCCTAAAATCTTTAAAAAAGGTGCTTGCATTTTTGCCTGATCATTGTGGTAATTCACTTTATGATCACAGCTAAAATAGATTATGCTAATTCACTGTTCCTTGGATTGCCTGGTGGACTCTTCAGTAAATGAATGCTAGTCCATAATGCGGCTGCATGCCTCATTTTGAGATGCTCAAAAAGACAATCCTTAATGTGGAATTTGAAAACCTTACATTGCCTTCACATCAAGCAGGATCATGTTCAAAGCCCTTACCATCACTTACAGGGCTCTTCATCATTCTGGTCCTCTTAACCTATCTACCTACAGGAGATTCCAACACTATGGGGCAGGTTTACAATAACTAGCGCATCCCTGTATATCAGCTGGGATGCGCCAGTTATTATGCATCGTGGCTCCGCCACCATGGATGCGCCGCATTTACAATGCGGCGCACCATGGGGCAAAACGGACAGATGCCTGACGCATCTGTGCCATAAAGGTGGTGCATTGCTGGAGTTGCGTCACAAGCGCGACGCACCTTCAGCAAGGCTCCAGGGTGCCATATCTTGTAAATGCTGTGTCAATCCTTACACCTGCTTCAAGCAGGCACAGGTTTTTGACGCAGCATGGGCTTAAAAGTGACTTTCACTCAGCCACTTTTAGGAGGCGTTCCTGCGCCGGAACGCCTCCCCCATGCACCTGAATGCCTACTTCTGGCGCAGGGCTTTACAATGTGACGCATCTCCCAGATGCGTCACGTTGTAAATACCCCACAGCATGGTACCTCTTTTGCGCCGCTGCTGCGTCACAAAAGTGACGCAACCGTGGCGTAAAAGAGGCGCAAGGGGCTTGTAAATCTGTCCCTATGTTCCTAACAGAACTCTCAGTTTTTCTTTTTTTTTAAGTTTGAAAAGCTTTATTAAGTTAAAGCAACAATGTAAAACATCAGTACAATAGCACAAATTAAGAGCAGTAGGAATAAAATAATTGTGGAGAATAATGTGCCTAGAAACAAGAAAGACCCCCAAAAAGGGGAAAGCGCTATACAAAGGAAAAAATGCTTTTATGACTTTTCATTTTGTGGGGAGGAAAGAGAGAGAGAAAGAGGGAAGAAAGAGAAAAGGGAGGGAATAGAAGGGGAACAGCAATAGAAAAAGTTATGATAGGAGAAGTAAAGAGGTATGAAATATGGAGAAGTTCACAGTAATAATAATAACAGTAATAATAAATATAACAATAACATATGATTAAGAGGCACTTTTAGATATAAAATCTGTTAAAGGGGACCAGAGTAAATCACGTTTTATCAACAATGGAATAGAAGAAGCACATGCACGATCTAGTCTATGATGATGGCAGAGCAAGTTCCACCAAGCATTATAAACCACGTTTGTAGTGTCTTTCCAATTAGTTGTTATAATTTGAAAAGCAATAGCAATACAAAGATCAATAAACTTACGAGTATGGAGTGGGACATCCCAAACTGGGGCCAAACCACCCAGGAATACATAAGAAAAAAAAAGGGAACATTAGTAGATAAAATCTTATTAAGTGTAGCCCAAATATGGGACCACATGCGTTGGACCTTGGGACAGAGGAAAAACATGTGAACAAAGTCACCAGGAGTGCATGAACAGGACCAACATTTCTTGGTATCTAACAATTTAAATTTAAACAAATCACAGGGAGTATAGAATAATCTATTGTAGAAAAAATAAAGGGTTTGTGTGGTACTAGTGGAACGAGAGGTGGAGTGAAGTTTGGACCAAATAGAATCCCAAGTAAGTGAGGGAAAAGTTTGATTGAGGTCCGATTCCCAGATAAGTTCAAGATTAGCTTTAGGCCTGTCAGTAAGTGAGGGAGAAAGTAATTTATAAATAGCAGAGGCCTTAAGAGGAACCTGAAAGTTAGGTGGAGAGGCAAGGAGGGGAGGTGAAGAGGACGAAGGGATATTGTGTAAGATAATAGTGGATAGTGTGGGCAGAAGTTCATGAAAGCGAGTACAGAATTTGTTAGAGATACCAAAAGTATCGCGAAGTGCTGGAAAGGTTAATAAGGAATTGTCAGAAAGAAGATGTTGGTAAGTGAGAATTCCTTTATCAATCCATTCCTTCCAAAAGAGCGCGCGATTGCGTAATTTAAGAGACTTATTATACCAAAGTGGGGTATTCATATGAAGAGTAGATGGTGCAGAGAATGAACGAAAAAGGGCAAGTGTTAAAGCTTTGGAGTGTTTAAAAATAGGAGAAAGTAGCTTAGGAGGTGGTTGTGTAAGATTGGAGGCAATGAGAAAGGTAAAGGGGTGAAGTTGAGCCAATTCCAGAGAGCTCCAAGCCGTAGTAGGGGGAGACGAGGTTTCAAGAAGAAAGGGCCAAATCTGCTTGAGAGTAAAAGCAGAATGAAAGTGTGAGATGTTGGGGAAGTTGACACCACCAAGATGTTTGGGTTGTTGAAGACGGAGGAGAGAGACCCTGGCCTTACGCTTATTCCACAGGAATTTGGAAAAAAGACTATTGATAGACTTAAAAAAGAAATGGGGTAGAGAAATAGGAAGCATGGAGAGACAGAAATTCACAATAGGAAGGAGCATCATTTTAATAGTAGAGAGACGACCCCACCAGGAAAGAAAAAGAGGGGACCAACGTTCTATAAGAGAAGAGAGCTTGTTAAGGATATCGGAGTGATTAATTTTGATAGTTTCTCTAATAGTGTTAGCATATAGAACGCCAAGACACTTGATAGAACCAGAGTTCCATTGGAAACCAGAACCCTGAAACATGTGAGGAAGACAAAATTTATTAAGGGGAAGGACTTCAGTTTTATCAATATTTAATTTGTATCCAGAAACAGAGGAATAATCATGTAATAAAGAGAAAAAGGCAGGAAGGGCAACAGCAGGGTTGGAAATGTAAAGCAAAATATCATCAGCATAAGCAGTAAACTTAATCTCAACATCTTTATAGAGAAAGCCAGAATAGGAAGGGGATTGTCTAATTTTTTCAAGGAAAGGTTCGAGTGCCAAAACAAAGAGAAGGGGGGAAAGTGGACAGCCTTGTCTGGTACCTCTATGAAGGGGAAAGTAGTCAGATTGCATACCATTAATCCATATAGAAGTAGAAGGGGCAGAATAAAGCAACTTAACTAATTTAAGAAAAGTGGGACTGAAACCGTACCAGCGAAGGGCGCCAAACATAAAGTCCCAGTTGACACGGTCAAATGCCTTCTCGGCGTCCAGAGTAATGGCAGCCAAGGGAACATCCATTTTAGCAGAAAGATGAATAATATTCAGAAGGGTTCTAGAATTGTCTGTAATGGATCTTCCCTTAACAAAGCCAGATTGATGAATGTTAACCAAATTGGGGACAATAGAATTAATCCGCAGGGCCAGAATTTTCGCGTACAATTTACAATCAGTATTAATGAGGGAGATGGGTCGATAATTTTTACATAGGGAAGGGTCTTTATCTTTCTTGGGGAGAAGAACTAGCATAGCCTGCGAAAAAGAGCCTTTAGATTCACCAGAGGAGAGAAAGTGATTAATTAACTGAAGAAAATGAGGAATCAAGATAGATTTAAAGTGGAGAAAGAAACGAACTGTAAAGCCATCGGGCCAGGTGTCTTATCTTTGGGGAGAAGAGAGAGAGCAGCAAGAATTTCCTTTTCTGAAATCGGGATATCGAGAGAAGAAAAATCCAACAAAGGATTGGGAGATTTGGGGACAGAGGTAAAGAAAGAGTCTAATTGCTCTGCAGAAGGAGAGGACTCAGGAGTATAAAGAGAGGAATAAAATTGAACAAAGCAATCCAGAATGTTAGCATCAGAAGACTGAAGCAAGCCGTGTGAATCTTTAACCGAGACTATTTTCGATTTCTGTTTTTTAATTTTGAGGTAATTTGCCAAAGCCCTACCAGCTTTATTGCGACCACCATATACCTTTGCATTAAATTGAAGAAGATGATTGGAGGCCGATTCCCAAGAATGTTTATCAAATTGCAGTTTAGCGGAAATGAGAGAGGAAAGGGAATCAGGAGAGTTAGAAGTATAGTAAAGATGCTCTAGTTCTTTAATGCGTTTTAAATATGAGGAAGCTTGGGATAGCGCTTTCTTTTTTTTACGGGAAACAAAGTCAATAATCCAACCCCGAGCAGTGGCCTTGAAAGCATCCCAAAGAAAATGAAAGTCAGAGGTGGAGTGTAAGTTAGTAGTGAAAAAATCATCCATGAAATGAGTAAAGTGGTCAATAAAAACAGGGTCAAGTAAAAGGGAATTGTTAAAGCGCCATCTGCGGGACTGAGGCGTGGGAGAGGGATAGTCCATATCTAAAATAACTGGAGCATGATCTGAGATAAGGATAGAGCCTATTTCTGAGTTGGTCATAAATTGGAAAGCATGGTGGGAGAGAAAAATATAATCAATACGGGAGAGGGAATTATGCACAGGAAAAAAAAAAGAAAATTCTAGAGAGTCAGGATGGGACAACCTCCAGGAGTCTATGAGGCCTCTGGAGGAGATAGCTTTGTGGAAGGACTTTTGCATTTTATTGGGAATGTAGCGAGCTTGAGATTTGCGGTCCAAAAAAGGGTCCATCAATTGGTTACAATCTCCCCCAACAATCAGATCGTCATTTGCGTTAGAAGAGAGGAGGGAGGAGAAATCATTCCAAAAGGAAGAATCAATACCATTCGGACCCTAGACATTACAGAGAGAGAGATGAATGTCATTAACAATGCAGTCAAGGAACAGCCACCTGCCATTAGAGTCAATAGTTTCATTTAAAATTTGAACAGACAGCGCTTTATGAAATAAAATAACAACACAATTTTTGTGATTAATAGCAGGAGAGAAAAAAACATCCCCAACCCATTGTCTGCGTAACATCGATAACTCTTGAGTAGAAAGGTGTGTTTCTTGTAAAAAGGCAATTTGACATTTTAAACGAGCAAGATGAGATAAAACACGTTGCTTCTTGATAGGGTTACGAAGACCCTTAACATTCCAAGAAATGAGTCGGAAACCTTTCATATGAGGAGATTAAGGGAAAAGTAAAAAGAGAGAGTAAAACAGGTAAAAAGGGAAAATATATAGAAAGAGTGGCAAGGAGAGGTAAAAACAAGCCAGATATAGTAAGAAGAGGAACAGTGGAGGTAGTAAAGAAGCCCAAGTAAAAAGAGCAAAAGAAATAGGAGGGAAGCCATCATAGGGAGATGGAATAAGGAGAAGTGAAGGAATATATGGAGGAGAAAGAGAAGAAGTGAGTAAGAACATGGTGCCAAAAGGAAGAGGAAAAAAGAGGGAGATTAAGGTAGATAGAGTAGAAAAAAAACACCAATGCGTCTGAGAAGAGGAAAGAAGAATAATAAAGGAAAGAGGAGTGAAGTAAAGGATGCTGAGAAAGACCAAAAAGGAGAAGAGTACCAAAAAGGAAAAGAAAGGGAAAGGAGAGGATAAAAGGAAAAAGGAAGTGGGTGCAAAACGCTACCCAAAAAAAGACATAAAGAAGAAGGATGGCAAGGGAAACCAAAAAGGTACCAGCCATACAGAACAAGTAACGGAGAAAAGAGACAATAAAGTGAGAGCGGGAGCAGCAGGGAAAGACGACCACACAGAAGGGAAAATGTCAAAGAGCCCGGTCCGAGGAACATAAAAGAGAAAGACAAAAATAAGAACAAGGAATAAAGGAATAGAACCCAAGACCGAGCATGACAATATAAACAAATGGAGAAGACTTACCGAACAGTTAGGCAAGAACAACAGCGAATTGGAATATTGGAGACGAAGACAGGACAGTACGATGAGGGGGCAAACAACCAGAACATATGACGTCAAACCTAGAAGACAACGGAAGACAAGAAACCAATTAGACCATACAGAATAAAACACAAAAAAAGAAAAAACAAATCAACACCATTATGAACGATATGCGAAGCACAGAGAGGAAGACATGAAGAAATCAAGGGATGCCTTGTTCCATGGAGTCTTCTCTGCGAGAGTGGATGAATCTGCGGAGATCAGCCGGGTCCTCGAAGCTGTAAGACCTTTCTTTGTATGTGACCTTGAAGAAACAGGGATGAATAAGTCCGTATCTAGCATTCATGGAGCGTAGTGTAGGCCGCATATCCAGAAATTCCTTTCGACGCATCGCAGTCTGTTTGGAGACATCCTGAGAGAAAAAAAGTTTATGTCCTGACCAAAGTAGTTGCTTGTGTTGCTTGGCTGAATGCAAAACAGACATGAGGTCAGAATAAAGAAGGAAATAGGCAATAATGCCTCTAGGTTTTGAAGAAGAAGAGGAATTTTTTGGTCCAAGACGATGTGCCCTTTGAATATTCAAGTCAACATGTTTAGGCAAAGCAACTATTGGTAGGAGTTGTGACTTCAAAATGAGGATGATGTCGGACCCCTCTGAATTCTCCGGAACGCCATAAATACGCAGGTTATTGCGTCTATTCCTATTTTCCAAATCCTCGGTCGATTTCTTGAGGACTTGAACTTCTTTGGTGAGGAGATCCACCTTAGCGACGACATCCTGAGCGTCACTGATTGTTTGTTCAACATTGGTGACCCTTTGATCTAGGCTGGACCATTTGTCGTCTAACCTCTGCAAAGTAGTAGTAGTATCCGCAAGAAAGGGACGAATTAGACGAAGCTCATCCATAAGGTCTTCAAGGGTAACTGGAGACGGAGATTTAGAAGGGGACGGGGGATCCGCCTTAAGACGCTTGCCTGTTGTTGTAGGGTCCTTGCGTGTCGAAGAAGCTGCGGTGGAGGCTTTAGTGTTGTGTGCCTGCTGCATGGTGACTGAGGCGAAAGAGCAGCGTGGGGTAAGGAGCGAAGCAGCCTACCAGGCAGTGGGGGGAATAAAAGGCGAACTGCAGAAATGGAGACAGGAACACTACCAATAATGAACAATGTATCTTCGTGACAGAGAATAGCGCACAGAGCTGAAGTAGTGGAGCACCAGGCAGGCGAGCACAATGTTAAATCAAAGGCATGAGCAAGCGCCAAAAATAGAGCCAGAAGACCACAAGACGCCTCAGAAACAGACTAGAGCCTCCTGGAACAATAAAGTAAAGTTCATGAAAAAGTCACAGGCAGCTGAAAAAGCAGTGGAAGAATAGTTGAGGAAAAACGAAAAAAACAAAAAAACAAAATGGCGGCCGGAACTGAGGAGCCGACATTTATGCAAAATTCGGACACCAGGGATGCATTTTCGCAGTCAGGAACATACCCATGTGGTGGGGGGCAGTTCCGACATCGAATTCTGCCGTTTCCGAAATGAAACGCTGTCTAAAAGCGGGACCTCCGTAAAGGCAGCGCCGCCGAAATCGCGGAGCTCAAGGAGGGGCGGCCATCTTGTCCGTCGCGTCGCGCGCTCTCTCCAACTCTCAGTTTTTCTAGTGAGAGATTAAAATGTATCCCTAAGCTATATAAGAAGAGCCAGAGGGGACGCTCTTTTATTTATTTGACAACCGAACACTGGAATTTGCTCCTTAAATCTCTTAGAGAGTCTGATTCAGAAAAAAAACATCAAACCAATGCTAAAAACTCATCTCTTCAGAGAATTGTCAAAATTCGTTTTCTTTCACTTTGCAAGCTTGAGCGCAGGATGCTTCAGTTGGAGCAGCTGCATATTTTATAAATTATATTTCATACATTCAACATGATACAATATATATTTTGCGAGCACTGTACTCTAACTCGTCTTCAGAACATTTGTGCACCATGTGGCAATGCGATGTTGTGTAGTTTGAAATCTTTCTGTTAAAAAGGGCACTCTTTTGGAATTTTTTAAGCAAGTGCTTTTGGAGATTTTCAAGGTTGCTAAGAACGCTAGTCTGATATAATTTCCAGTGCTGCATCTATGTGGAATGAGACATTACTGTAGCATTTGCTTAATTGTTTACTTCTCAAGCTAGTAGAAAATGCTTTTTATCCTGCGCCAGAAACTTGCTATAATAGCATCACACATTACTTTAAATTGTTTACGCTAAATAGGTTATTGACTGCAAAAATTTCCTACCAACTCACACCAACCCAATGGGTTCTCAGAGTAGTCACTATGTAAAATTTGGTAGAAATTGCTGATTCTTGTGTCTTAAGAAAACCAAATGCACGATGTGTATGCACCGCACAATAGTTCTCTTAGGATCCATAGCATGACGCGACAGAGAACCAACCTAATTCCTATCAGGTTTAAAGTGAGGAGCGAGATGATTCCTAATCGTTTGATAAACATGATCTGAAGAAGTACACAGATTGTCTATAGTTATGAATAATAAATCTACTGATCATCCCATTCAATCAATTTCGTAATGAAATTTGTTACGGTGCTTGCACTTGTATATCGTTTTTATGCACATTGCTGGGCCTGCACAACACTATGGTACCTTTCTCTTTTTAACTGTTGGGAACACTTCGTCTCCTGCTTCTGCTTCACCTCAGGAGGATACGTTGCTCTTGATCCTGATTGTCTGGGGGTTAACCAATAAGGAGGCTAGAGGAAGAGTCTGTCAGAGCTCCTCTCCTTCTTAATGCCATTAACAGCGCGGACATGCCGCCGACAAGCCAAAGGCAAGCCTACCAGTGCCCATTCATGGGCGGCCAGGCCAAGCGGGTAGTCATGCTCCCAACATCTTATTTTTATGTCTAATGAGCTCAGACAGCTACATTCCATAGCCCATCAGCCAAACCATGCCACCATCCAACTTCTTTCTGATCTAGAGCAACTGACTAAACCCAGCATGTTAAGGTTGCAGGAGAACTGACCATACCTCCTCTCAAGGGTTTTCACAGGGCATCCGCCTCCTCCCAATCAGCCCCAAATCATCTCACAAGCCTCACTTCCCTCAGGCCCTTCAGGAACAGAGATCTTTACTTGGGATTGAGTTAGGAAAGAGTTAATCATAGGTGATTTCAATTATTGGGCAAACAAGGATACGGAGGTCAACTATCACCCGATTTTACTCATCTGCTTTGCAGTCTAAATCTTATCCAAAATGTTTCTTCCCCGCCCACTTCAAGGGCCACACTTTAGATCAAGTTTGGACTACCAATCTCTCAGTCTCCCCTATAGCTGTGTTGCCATCAAAATGGAGAGATCACTTTCTAATTAAATTGCTACTCACTGATGTGATCCCACTCAAGCCAGCACTGTCAACCATTCCAGAAATTGGGCCTGTGTCAATATCCACTTCTTCTGCAGCTCTCTAGCTAATTCCCTACCTCACACTAAGGATAATCTTGATAGATGGTAGGATGGTACCCTGAATTAATTTACAAATGCCAGAGACTCTTATGCTCTTCTTCGAAAAGCTTGACCTCCAAAGCCTCATAATACCTCAAAATGGTTTTCAGAGGACCTTAAGTCAGCTAAATTGAAATTACGCCGTGCTGAATGTAAGTGGTGGAAAAACGACTCCACTGTTGAAAAAGAAGTCTATCACTTCTCAAACAATATAGAACGCTAATACACAATCTAAATCTATCTACTTTTCAGATTAAATTACTAACTCAACTAACAAGTTGAAGGAATTTTTTTAAATCATGGTAAAATTGTCCAATCCTGAAATAGTGACTCTTACAATCAACCCAATCAGACCTTTTGTGAGGCCCTGAATTCCTTTTTCATCAATAAGATGACTAACATAAAGCCAGTATCCCAACCAGTCCTCCCGTTGCAACCACTTCTACGCCAGATTGCAACTCAGCCATAATGTCTGTTCTACCTACTATCAGCAAAGAGCTCCTTATGGACCTACTGATTAAAGTAAAATCAGGCGTTCCAAATGACCCCTGACCCCTGTACTCCTTTTCCTTGTTTTCCTGACCCAGCCCTACCCATTCTCAACAATTCCTTGAGTCGTTCCAAGCTCTTTTAGGGAGTCGTTTGTGATCCCTTGATTCCATCAACACCTTAGACTACTCATAATCTGGTTTTAGACCATCCCATAGTACTGAGACTGTCTTGGTAGTGGTGACTGACCATAGTGTAGGCCCTTTAGATGTCAATATTCTAGCTATGCTAATATTATTCGATCTGTCTGCGGCGTTTGACATGGTGTCCCATTCTAAACTATTACATAGGCTACAGGAGTTTGGCATCCATGGGAGAGCCCTAAACTGGCTTGGGGATTTACTGTCCAACAGAACCTAAACCATCATCCTTGGTTCTTTTAAGTCCTGCACTGTGCTATTAGATAAAGGGGTTCCCCAGGGCTCATGTCTTAGCCCACTGCTCTCTAATGTATATGTGGCCCCTCTTGCCAAGATCGTAAGAGCTTTTGGTTTTGAGATCATTACTTATGCAGATGACATAAAGTTAATAATTTCCTTTGAAAAAGACCTAGTTAAAACAAAACAATGTTTCTTAGATGGATTGACAGCAATTGCCTCATGGATGACAGAAAACTGTCTCCAGCTAAACGGAGATTATGTTATTTGGCAAGTGCTAACAAATACGGTCTGCTGACTGGTGGCCAGCTGAACGTGGAACTGCTTCCTCAACTAAGTTGATGGTTAAGAACCTGGGAGTACGCATTGACCAACCTCTTTCGATAAAAGAGCGGGGGCCTCATTTATGAGAAATGACGCATCGCTGCATGAAAGCAGCGATGCCTCACTTCTCAGTGCGCACTCCTTGCGACATGATTGATGCGTCATATTTACAGTATGACGCATCATGTCGCAAGGAGTTACAGATACGTCAGTATTTCTGACGTATCTGTAAGTGCAAAAGTCACACATTGCTGGGGTGTGTCACAAAAGTGACACAACTCCAGCAATGCGTCCTTTCACATGGGGGAAGCCCCATGTGAAAGGGCTTGCATCAGTCTTACGCCTGCTGTGAGGCAGGCGCAAGATTTTGACGCAACAGCGTCCTAAAAGTGATGCAGTGAAATCTCATAGATTTCACTGCGTCACTATTACGAGGCTTTTTGCGGGGGAACGCCCCCTCTGCATACATTATACCCGGTGCAGGTATAATGTAGCGCAGGGGTTTACAAGGTGACGCATCTGCTTAGATGCGTCACTTTGTAAATAGTGTGCAACAGGAGGCATGTTTTACGCCGCTGATGCGTCACAAAAAGTGACGCATCGGAAGCGCAAAACTGACGCAAGGCCTCATAAATGAGGCCCCGGGTGTTGTCTACCTTTGTGTCCTGTTTCCATATTATGCGCCTGCTGAGAAGAGCTCTCCCCTTCCATTCTCTGCAAGGGAAACTATGGTTCAGACCCTGGTGATTAGTCACTTGGATTACTGCAATGTGTTGCTGGCTTCTGCTAACGAGACGTTGCTATCAAAACTACAGGTAGTGCAGGACACTGCAGCTTGCCTTATTTGTGATCTGCCTGCTATGACCGCCTCTGCACCCCTTCAAACCCTTCATTTGGCTTCCATTGTAGGAAGAGAATTATCTTCAAACTGTGCTGTCTTACACACAAACCCTTAACTGGCTGTGGCTCTGTTTACTTAGCTACTAATCTTAGACAGTACAACCCGACTAGACTGTTGTGATCAAGTGACAAATTACTGTTAAGTATCCCACGTAACAAAAGGGCCCGCTTGGGCAGCAGGCCCTTTTCCTATCTGGCTCCTTTATATTTGAATAAGCAGCCACACTATATTAGGACTTATACAGATCATTTTTGTTTTAGGAAATTACTGAAGACAGTTTTTTTCTGAGCTAGTTATGTTACGCTGGTTGGTTGCCTGGTCGCACCGAGATACCCCTTGGGGTGATTCGAGCCCATTATAAATGGCATTAACATTAATATCCCTTTACTAAAGAAAGCTGGTGATGATCCATTTTGAAGAACTATCGCCTGATGTCTCAGCTTCCCTAATTGGCTAAGGAACGTGAGTCTCATGTAGCCAAATGTATCTGTATCTGTTCATGCAGTCAACAAACTTTCTGGATCCCCACCAAGCTGGCTTCCGACCTACCCATTCTACTGAGACAGTCATTCAGTGGTGGACGATCTTCGTGAGGTGCGGATAGGGACACCACCCAAGTGCTGGTGCTCCTTGATCTTTTTGTAGCTTTTTAAACAGTTACCCATGAAAATCTGGTCGATCGGGTAGAAGCTGCGGGTCTACAGGGTACTGCAAGTGACTTGGTCGAATCCCTTCTGAAGAACTATTCGCAGGCGGTCAGGCGCTACACCTTCTGCTCTTCTCAGGTCAGTCTGTCTTGCGGTGCCACTCAGGGTTTCACTTTGCCCGATACCTTTTCAATTTATACATTTATGCCCCGGTGTATTCCTTAAATGAAAGGAAGGTCAAGGTTTACAACTAAGCAGATGACTTGCAAGTGTTCTTCACCATTGACAACTCGCCAGAATGTGTAACCTCCTTCCAAAACACATTGTTATTTATTTGTGAGTGAACGAATGACCATCAGCTCAAACTCAACTCCGATAAGACGGAGATTTCACTATCAAAAATATGCTTGATTTATAGAGGAATACATTTTGGCCTGAAACCATGAGCTCAACTTGCCCAATAAATCAGTTAAAAGCCTTGGAGTTCTGATCAATGCTAATCTGAACATGAAAACTCCACTTGGGGCTGTGGTCTCCCCATGCTTTTACAACTCAGGAAAATCAGAAAGATCAGCAAACTTCTCTCCTTTGAGGCTCGTACGCAGGTCGTCATTGTACTGGTTCTTACTAAGCTAGATTATATTAATTCCCTGTATCTTGGTCTTCCTAAGTGCTTAAACCGCAGACATCAATTGGTTCAAAATCAAGCAGCTAGGATGCTGTTCCATCCACCTCGTAATTGTCACATCACTCCCTTATGAAGGAATCTGCCCTGGCTGCCACTAGAACAGCGCTCAATCTTTAAAGCAGGGTGCCCTATTTTAAATCACTCCAGTCTGGCAGTCCCGCTTTTGTTTCTGCCCATATACAAAAACATGTCACCATCCGTAACCTGAGGTCTCCGCATGTTATTCTTCTTAACATCCCTACCTTTAAAAGAAGATACCCGGGGGCTCCAGGTGTGGGGTACTGGCTCCCCACATCTGGAATGCTCTTCCTTCCGAAATCAGGTTCACCTCCTGTTGTACTGCATTTAGGAAACTCGTAAAGACATGGCTGTTTAGGCTGGCATATGAGTAACAATCTGCTGCATGCTAGGTTTCAGTTACCTATGAAACTGATTGGTGAACGTGCCCTCTAGAAATATTTGTAACATAACATAACAATTTTAAAAAACACCAAAAATCCAGTGGCGCATAAGCACTACTGGAAGCAGTGATGATTATATAATGAGGAAGGTTTTTAAAAACCTTTCTAAAAGATTAAAATTTGTTAATGTGTCCGAGAGCATCTGGAAGCCATTTCCAAATGGGACAAACAATATGCAGGAAGATAACTCTCTAGAGAGCTAGTCAAGACAGTGCACTTCGATTAGGGTGAACAAACCCGATGCTAGCTATAAGAAATGTACCACGTTGTTTATATATGTAACGAGGACTGGAATAGCTGTTCTTGCACCCTCGCATTGGATCAAGCCATGCCACAATGGGCCTATTCTCGCCAGGGCCTCCTGCAGTGTGGCTAGTTTACATTTTTTTTTCAAGAGTTGATTTTGGTTTCCATATAGGCCTTATATGAAAGTGGATTGTATGTGTTTTGCTTGTCTTATTTTTGGTGGCTTTCTCATTAAGAATGACTGTTGGGATGTCAGCCCACTGGAGTTAGTACTTTCATAAAATGGACCAAATTAATGAAATCTTGTCTAAACATATTATTAAATAAGGGATATCATTTTACAGGGACCTTCTTGACTCACCCAATGTTCATTCCCTTTTGTTTTGGAACTTGTCTTCACTGTGCAATGAAGGAAACCCCTTTAACATTGCAGGCAAAGAGAAGCACAAGTTTCCAGTATGCCATGCTGTCATGGAAATTGAATATATATATGGTTTTAGAGGTATTTTCAAGGCTCCATTTTCGGATAAGGAACACATTTTCCTCTCTTTTCTGGGAGCCTGCTTCAAAATCCTCTCTGCCTCTTGTAAATCCGCGCTCAAGCACAGTTTTTGTTCGGCCCTTTGAGAATGCCTTTTCTCTGCGGAATAACTTACAGCTCCGGCAAAATGTGGAAACAGCAGCTCCTTTCATCGGGCAAGGCCATGTTTGCATTTCCTCGCAGAAAGGGATGAGAGTCCGCCAGTGGATTTCAAGGGCCATTGAGAACTTTCTGGTTACAAACTGCTTCTCAGTGGAATTCAAAGTTTACACAAAGCTGTTGGACTAAGAAAACATAGAAGATCTCACTTAGTAAAACATTTACGCTCTTCAGAAGACTCCGAAGGTATCTAAGAATTTCTCCTGTGGTGTTTCGACAAAATGATTTAGGGTAATTTAAGAAAAACGAAAAAAAAATGTTTCTTTTCTTATATTAATGGCTGCGCAGCCGATAGCGTTCAGAGATTATGAAATGTTAAGTTTACCAATGGAGCTTTATGTGAAAGGCAGGATGCCAGTGAGCCCTCTCCTGCTGCCAGGCAACCAAGTGGGCCCATGCAGAACATGACATTTCTTAACCATCAAGCAGGTGAATTAAATATTCCACTGATGATGACATGGCGAAGAAGCGGGTAAGTCCCCACTGTGCTACGTGGGGATTCACCACTGCCCCTTCTTATGCACTGCCCGATATGAAATGTTTTCGGCCCTCCCGTCTGCATTTCTGAATTTGCACAGGATAAACAGCAGATTAGGATGTTTGAAAGTTTTGTGGACAATCAATTTCCAGGTCATCTAGATTTATTTTGTTCTTGTGGTTTTGTGAGGCATTGTGCACCACTTTTAGATGCCTGTGGTCACATGTGTTTACAGGTTGCAAACGGTCCGTTTGTGACTACTAAGTAGGTCTGTGATATGTACATACTCTATTATGCGAGTCGGTAACCTATTTACGACTCGCAAAATAGGGTTTGCGACTCGCTATTAGGAAGCGGCGTGCCAAGGGCGTCCCTTCCTAATAGCGACTTGCAGTGCCATGTACGAATGTTTTGCGGCTGAAATGCGGTCGCAAAACATCTGCATTTTACCGTCAATGGAAAGGTGGTGGTAGACCAGTTTCAAAGTGAAGGGTTCCCCAAGGGACCCCTTCCCCTTTGTGAATGTTGCCGCAGATATTTTTTAAGAGTAGGCAGTGGTCCCAGGGACCACTGTTTGCTCTTAAGAAATAAAACTGAAATGATTTCTTTTTCTTTTTGAAACGCATTCCGTTTTCCTTTAAGGAAAATGGTCTCTACTGCAAAAAACAAAACTGCTTTATTAAAAACGCAGTCACTGAAATGGTCTGCTGACCCCAGCAGGCTACCAGCCCTGTGAGTGCCAGCCATTCCGAATGGGTCGCAAATTGCGACCTGCCTCTTCCTTGTGAATATTAATGAGGCAGATCCATCGCGACCCAAAAAAAAATCGCAATTTGTGACTCGCAAAATGGAATGTTCATACATCTGGCCACTATTCTTATGTTCCATTTTGCATTCCTGATAACACTGCTGCTGTTGATGTAAGAAGCTAGCAACTGGCTAGAACATTTCAAAACCAGATTATAAAAGCACCTTTGAGATTTACAAAAAAACTGCAGACTGCAAAAAATGGAACAAAAGCACACTTATGAAAAAAAGATTTAGAAACCTTTGAAAGGTAATCATCCACCTCATACTGAAATGAGGCAGTGAGGGCGTTTTACTGCCAGTTTCTTAGAAGAGCAAGTTACAATTTATGTCACATTTTATCGTAAAAAATAACAGCTTCTCCTTGCCTAATTGCTATTACAAGTAGTTTCTTAACATTCTGTCCAGTTTTGTAATCTAAACCTAACACCAAAAATGTTCTAATGCTAGGCACAATGACAAAAGTGAGTGCACGATTTGTGGACATCTAAAAAAATATATATATAAAAGAATATATGAATATTTTGCCTTTTATGATTCTCATTTTCAATGAGGCGCTTCAAGGCTGACATGCTCTCTGTCTGCACTGATAGATTCTAGGCACTCAACCCCTTTTCTGAACAAATCTCACATTTAGCTCCATAGCAACGAATAGCCCAAGCAAAATATCCTTTTCTGCCTAAAATTCCATCTGCCTCCTTTTGGGACTCTTCTTTTTAATGGGGAGACTATTGCAAGGAGAATGTTTGCAGTTGTTTTTCTGTACTTAACATATATCAGTTTTGGAATATTTATCCAAATCAGTCACTAAAACCTGTAATTCTTCAATGCCCATATCACTGTCAATGGTTTCATCCAACGACTGTTGTATCATGTTCAACAGCTTCCCATGTCCTTGTTCATCGTGACACTTGAACACAGTCTGACCCCCAGTCACACGCATTGTGAAACTGTCAGCACCACAATTCACTTCCAGGTCATCAAACAACGTACAAAGTGATCAATGGTTAGACTTTTTGTTTTCTTGTGAACCGCGTGTCTGGACATGTTGTACATCAACATGTTTTTCAAGACTTTGAACTTTATGCAGGCACTATCTAAGACACCACCTTCTCCTGCATAGTTTTATGGCAAATGTTAAAAAATGGCTTCCATTGAAAGGTAGGTAATGGAGGATATGGATTTCTTTTTGTCAGGTCTATATGGCAAGCTATTGGCGTCTCTCAATTAAGTATTAAAAACTAATCATGCCATTCGTTTAATTCCAATTGTAAAAACTGCCAGAGATGGTGCACTTTGTGGCATGCATTTTTAGAAAGAATACCTTGACCACAAATTGCAGTATATAACATCAGAATATATTGCATGCGCAATCCAATCCCATGTAGTGTTGAGCCAGTGTGTGTGTGATTTTCAAGAGTGTAGACAACTAGCTCACAAGGCACACAATGCCCAGTTTAATAGTGTGATAATCTTAAATTCTATAAAGTGAAATGTGTGAGGCACTGAGTTCTACTTGTAAGAACATCACAAAGCAAAACGATTTTCCAGAACCACTTGGTAATAACAGTGGGGAAATCACTAACTTGAACCCTCGATTTACAGTGTAATAGTATCTCATCAACAGGGCAAATTTGTACCTGCTTCCAGGAATTAGTGTTCACTTGCTTCTCTATCAAACATCCTAACTGCACATCTGGTTGGAATTCTGGGGTTGGATCAGGTGTCTCCAACCAGTCGAGGGTCATTTTTTTTAAGGTTAAATGAAGGCTGTGTTTACTTTACATTATTATCATAAGGCTGCAGATAGCAGAGCCTGATAATGAGCAGTGCTCAGAAAGATTTATGAGCCAGGTGAGGTCACAAAGCTGAAGAACTGAAACACTGTTGTATTTAACTCCTGAATAAAAGTCTTTGTCCACTCAACATAGGAGTGTGAAAATAAAATTATATTTCTGAATGCTTTCAAAAAGGAGAACATTTTAATGTAAAGTTACCTTAATGGTTAACTTTTCATTTTGATTTCAAAGTGTTGCATTTACAAGCAGCAGGCCGTATGCTCCCAGTGGCAAGTAGACACCTTGTCACTTGCCAGTGTGCCAAATTTATATCTGAAAAATAGTTTTGTTTTCAAATGTGAGAAACATAAAGTGAAGAAATCGTTTCCTAAAAACATGAAGTATTAATGTCTTTCTCCACTTTCAATAAAGCCAAATCAGTGTTAATGTTTACGAAGTATGTTTATTTACTTAAAATTCCTCTCGTTTAGACAAATGTTTTTTTCTGTTATAAATATGGCACCGTGTCTACAGGCCACTGGGAGCAAGATGCTTGGTGTTTGTAAATGTGACATTTGGAAATGGGAGAAAATTTAAAGGATGAGTTTTATGGAATCCATATAAACAAAGCTTACTATCCAGTTTAATTTTCTTGACACAGTGCCATTTTATAAGTGAAAAATATAGCCATTATTGTAAGTTTGAAACATTTAAAGTGTAGCAATATGTACCGTATGCTGAATATTTTTGTAAAAAAGGGTCTGCACTTAAAATTTCTCCCATTTGTGTTATACATGCAAAGGGGCCACATATGGCAAAATGTATGTCCTGTGCCACAAGTACAGACGACACAGTTTCTAAGTCACCCTTACACATATATCCCACTCATAAGCACACATGTTCATGCATCCCCAAAGGACACACTCTCACTGACACATGGCAACCCTGTCATAGTGCCCCTAGTCAAAGTATTTTTTTCAAACCATAGCATTTGGCTCCATGGACATTAGGCTTAAAGCCAATTAAACTAGGCGTGGAGGTGACTGGTAACAATGCATGAGTTTCTTTGCCTTCAGTAGCTCACAATGATTTTCACTGATCAGTTGAGCTCTCAACACAGAAAAGATTCAAGATCCCTGGGTTAGACGCTCCACCTGTCCTGCACATCGAGACAAAGCACTCCATGTCAAAATAGTATATGCTATGCAAGTGTGACCTAATAAATTGCTTGCTATATTTCAGTGTGCATGTATGTGAAAATGGTTGCAGGAAGATAAACAACTCCATCGACCATGTATATTACATGGCTTACTTACGTCCATTAAAGATCTTGAATCAGTATGGTGGGATGTAAAAATGTCCACTCAAATGCAAATAAAGCTATTGACTTCTTGTTCCAAAATGCTTGGGTGTGTTACAGTTATTGATGTAATTAAAAGAAAAACCTTGTCAAAATCGGAGTCTTCCATTGACATCGAACTGCGGACAATTCAAGAGAGATCATTCAGTCTTCCAGACAGGCTGCTGACTGGAGAACATTTTGGCTTGATGTTAATTAAAGGAAAACAGCACAGACATCTGAACTGTAACATGTCTGTGTTGCTCACACTAATCACTAGTGAAATGGACCATCCTGGGAGCATTTAATAGATCTACAGCCATGCACAGGCAGTTGCTACTGGGAAGGTACAGCCTGAGTGTCAAAGAAGAGAAGGGAATCGATCCATACTGCTTTCTTTGCACTGTTCTGTAATTATGTGAAGCGCTCCGATAGCTTCCGGTCAGGCTAGCGTTATATAAAACTTCCTAAATAAATAAATAAAATAAAATATTAAACATAAACATTCCACAAATCTAATGAATTCCAAGACAAGATAGTTCCTAGAAGCAGTCATATAAGGCAATAGTAGAATAAATGAACACGCCTCAATTAACATTTTGGCTTATAGTGACAAATTATGGAACACAGTGCAGACCTAGCCGTTTTTATAACACAAAGCAGTATGGTGTTTTATAGATACCTTTCAGCAAAGAGAGCAAGAGTTATTCTTCAACCCGCATTTGTGGTCATATAATGAATGCAGAACCGATTATAATGTTTCTGTTTGGGAATACGGGTCGGACGGGACTATAGGGCAATCTGAAAGTGCCCGATGGGCTTGTCTGACTGATCAATGTAGGTCTGTTTTTTTGGACTATTTGTGGGCCTATTTTATGGTCTGATAGGCCTATTTTTTTTTACTGTTCATTTCTCTGATATTACCTGCAGCAAGCACAATGCATACATTCTCCCATACCTTGCAAAATACCAATATAGCTTTTCTTTACAAGTTTAATACTACGGTGATTTGCAAACACGTGCCACATTTTTACCAATCTGCTTCGCTAAGGGGGGGCACTTTTATTTTGGTGCCAGTTCAATTTTCTTGTCCCAGTCCAATCCTGGTGGCAATAATGCAGATACACTCCTCAACCGCTCTATGTTTCTGGGAAACAAGCCATTGCGGCATTGGCAACACCAATGTATGTTCATGTGACTCCAGTCCATGACCCCTTGCTTCCAGAAGTTTGCTTCCACCTTTCATGCTGGTATCGGGGGTTGACACTAAAGTATGCAGCCAGAGTGCTGGGTGTTTTTTTCAGATGTTTGTCAGGTCTCATTGACTTTGTTTTTGTCTATTCCCATATCTAGATTTTTCAGGTTTCTGGTGTTTACCAGCATTACTGCACCTGAAATACCACAAAAATAATAGCTGGAACAACCAATACCACTGCAGCGTCCTGCTTCAGAAAGCATGAGTGATTATTGTTTTGGTGGTAGACTCTTTCATGTCAGACCAGATACTCTCGAGTCCATTTAATAGAGAGGAAGACTGTTTGAATGTACATATTTTGCAAATAACAGTATAGAGAAATGTAATTGGTGAGATATCAATATATTTCTGCAAAACAATATTTTCAATGATATATTTAAGCGGATGTGGGATACCATTAAAGCATCCTTGTTCTCCAGGGAAAACAAGCACCTTTTCTGAATCAGGCTGTGGTGCAATTGGGGGATAATCAGAGGCAGGTTAACTAACAGAGTGCCTACTCTTGTTCTCCTAAATTATCAAGTGTTCAAGAAGAACAAAATAAGCAAGATTGCACAATGCCACCAGTTCTTTATTTTCTTTATTAAGTTTTAGCAGATGCTTGGCTGTCCTTTGGACTGGCTCAGTTTGCAAGAAATTCTCACTCATTTCACGGACAGAATTTCCTACTCTTAATTAAATAGCCCACTTTGCTTTTTCTGGTTTCTGAAAAGTTTGGCTATAAAAATCAACCCTTGTTTCTAGGAGATTAAAAGATAGGCTAAGGCTAGAATGTTAGTTGTTCTAGCAACTGAGCTGAGATTAAGGTGATTAAGCGCTCAAGACACAGTACACAAGATTGTTTTAGTGTATTATATTTGTGCGGTGCTACAAAAGAAGGGATGTTATCCCTGCATCCCTAACATAAAGGTAAGTTAACAGAAAACAAGTCTACTAGCACACACAATTTCATATAAGCTCAAATAAAAGTCATCCCATCATCAAAGTATTCTTCAGTTTTTCAGTTTGAATTAAATTCCAATTGTTCTGCCAGCCAACACGTGTTTCGTCAATGGGTGTGTCACCCTCCGACTTCCTCGAGGATGGAACATTAAATTATATAATATGGTGTGTGCTTGGAAAATTGTTTTTCAGTTATTTGTTCTGTTGGAGTAGCCGGGCACTTTATAAATTCCTTCATTTGTTGATTCATTTATTCATTCGGTCATTCTTTTAACTAATGTAGCACATTTCAATATGCCATCAGCAGAAATGAAACTCACTTGAACCTTACACAAGTAGAGTAGGTACATTCAAAAATACAACTTGTTGCAGGTCAGGCCTTGAATTAATTTCTTCCAAATTGCATCTATATGGAATCTCTGCACACAGAATGGGATGTGGTGAGGCTTACCTCTCATTTTCACTTATGACAACGAAGTTAACAAAACTGTTCTCACCTTATGCTGCTCCGAAGTTGACCAGTGTTCTGGGAGGAATGTAACATTGAACATCATTGCAGAAAATTTTTCTTCATTTTAAATTTCTCCCATTTGTGTTATACATTCCAAATTAAAACTTTCAAAAATACTTTCGGGTCCTTTTTTGAGCTTCACAGTAAATCAGTTGTGGCATACATATTTTTCTCTTGACACTCATCACAAGTCATCCCATGAACTCGTAGAACTGAGAATTAAATATTATGACCAAACGGGGTCCTTTTTTATACCTCAAGAAGACAGCTAATATTCCTGCCACTTTTCATAAGCCTCATACTTCTCTTACTGAGACAATTTTCTGATGGACACCTAGAGTTCATCATAATTCTGCCTGAAAGAACTGAGGCTCAGGGACAATCCAGGCAATTGTATGTTGCCTTTGATCAAAGTGGCACTGGGGATGATATTACAAAGGAATTCTTTTCTAGATGGATTCTCCTGTGCGTTGTATTTTGCTATGAACAAACAGGAGAACATCCACAAGATAAAAGGCAACACCTCTTGCTTTCATCAGGAACAATACCATGACTGTGAATGACTGTGTGAGTATCGGCACGTCAAGGGCCACATTCAGGGAACAATTCTCAGGGCAAGTTGACATCATATATGGTGCTGATGATTAAACATTTAATAGTAAATCCTTTAAATCTGTGCAGTGAGGCAAAATGGACTTTAGTTGGTACATTCTCACTTCATTGTGGTGTGAATTTTGTTGATGCCAGGGTTGATGCCATGTGTGGCATCTAAGTCCTAAAAGCTCTGCTTTTGATGGGAATGCGGTATTGTCCCTCCACTCATACTAGCACAGAGCTCAATGGCTTCAATCAGATTGGCACAGTTATCAGTGGTTTCCGAGTGTGGGAGCCCACTATCTCCAGATGATGCAGGTAGTGAATAAGTTATATGTAACCATAGACACACAAGTACCTCCCTTACCAGCTTAGTGATAATATATCTGTCCCTTGGCTGCTCTGAATCCAAAAAGAGTTAAATGACCAGAAAGGGAGTTGTGAAATAAATAACTATATTTACCTATTAATGTCATGGTCCCTATTTCATTATGAATAGCAAAGTAAAGTTAATTACACATGTTTTAATTCACTTTTATTATGAGGCTATCCTTCATGGATGAAAATTCAGAGTGCAAATCTTCACACAGGACAAGACTCTGGGATCCTTTCCTGTATGTCATGTTTGGACAGGGTTTCGAGTGATTTTGTTAGAAAGTATCACTTTGACCAGAGTTTAATACTTGGTCTTACTGTTCTCTTCCTGTTTGTCAGGTATGCACACACAACTTGCATCTCACTGCCATGATCAGATACAGGGCGGCTTTAGTGCGGCAATCTTTTTGCCCCCACCCCAGAAACCTTCTACTCCGTGAATTCCCTCACTACCACACTCCACCGTTGCCCCTCATCTCTCTACCGCCCCTCTTTCACATGCATTTCATTTGTTTTATAGCGCTACTCGTATCAGTGTAGAGTGCCAGGGCGATTTACATCACACACACATCATACAGAGCCAATGAATCATATGTGTGTTAATCAGTCTATAGGAAATATTACATAACATAATGAGTATTACAAGGTGTTGGAATCACTTTCACTCCATGCTAGTAGCCAGTATATTTTAAGAGTGTTAGTTCTGGAGAAGTACAAACTCAGAATTTAAAACATACCACCATAGTTGGCTTTATTATTAGAATGCATTTGTATCAAAATAAGCCCATTTTATCAACATTAGGATAATGAAAGACTGGGGGGACAACCTATACCATTCAGTTTGCATGCAGCTCTTTGATGACAGTTCATAGCTCACTATGCTACATAAGGTTTGTAGTTTATGAATAGCAAGTAACAAAAGGATCTCTGTGACAAAAGCAGTAACCTACTGAGCTATCCACATAAAAAATACAGTTCAGTGATTTGCGTGTGCACATTCTTTACAGCAGACATGTTTACCCTGTGTGCTACTTTATGATGAGTCAAACTGCCCATAGACAAAAGATCTCTCCCCAGCAGAAGCATTAATCACCAGAGTTATCTTGACATTTTTATTCTTGCCTAACAAATGCTGAACACACAAGGAACTCTGCAGCAGTTGCTTTTTAAACCTGTGTTATTTCTAAACAGGGTGCCCCCCGAGGTCAGCACCAGGTGCATCTGCAAAGGTCGCACCTTCTTAAATCCGACCTTTGATCAGATACATCAGTTATTGTCAGTTGATTTCAGTTTTTCAGTATAATACGACACACACACTTCATAGTGGGGAATTAGAATGATTTCCTGAAGATTGAACAAGGGGACATCTGTTTTAAACAGTTTTTGATTTTGAATCTAGAAAACTAAATAGAACATAACCACATGTTCACAAGCCTACTTCACCAATCCACATATTCCAAAGCCTACTTCCACTGTTTTGCACACACTATTGCAAACTCACTCAGCGTAAATTAAATTTACTTGCACACTGGATCTTCTCCCCAGTGTTGTCTAGTTTTTAAGACACTCAGGCATGCTCCATATTGTGAGCATCTTAAGTATTGATAAAGAGTCTGCTAAGTACTTGTTGGTAGTTTAATGCATCATTTTCAACATCATTTTATCTAAAAAATATTGTGGCAAATAAGAAAAACAAATACATGCCATCCTGTGAAAATGATAAAGTTGCAATCACAAATTGTATCCAGTGTGCACCTGAACCAGACCCTTCTGATATTTCAAAGCTATCCTGATGAGGTGCACTGTAGCTATTTTTTATTTTTTTTAAACCTGAAGAGGCACCTCAGTGTAATTCATATTTCTTGCAAGCAAGACAAAACTGTTATGTCTCTCTGTCTTTGTGACAAATAGTTTGGGGACGAAGAATTCCCTTAGATTGTGCGTTTAATTGACAGGTACTTCTAAGATTGTATTACATAGTGGGTGCTGCCTAGTAAACCTTTCAGAAGGGCATTAAGGGGCATCATTTGATGATCATCATAGGTCGCAGGTATGACTTCCTTGTCCCACCAGGATTCTGCCATGCCTCCGTTTGCAAATCCTGAGTCCTGAAAGCAGGCAGACTGCTGACGTGACAGGATTGGGCTCTTAAAAACTGCTGACTGCTGTCTGCAAACCCTTTCTGCACTTCCTCCAATGTCTGAGCTCGTTAATAGTCTAACAATGGCAGCAGTGCACACCGGAGGAAGGGTGAGGGACAGGACCCGCTACACATGCTGGTGCCGCTATGGGGCAAGAAGCATGATTGCTTGTTCACTATCCGCAGATATCACTATGATCACACAGGGACTGGAAACCTACTGCATCAGAATGAGAAGATTTGGAGCATTGAGGAGAGAGGCATACACATTTGCTATCCATCTTCTCATCCCACCCTGCATGTCTCAGAACAAAAGAGCCCCAATGTAAGAGGGCTGGTGTGACAGTAGCAGCCCATTAGGAAAGGAGTGTCCTGCATTCTTGGATAGACAATAAAACAATACTCTGGAGCAAACCTCTGGCATATTAGGAGCCTCTCTGACCTACTGTCCAGCCTTTGCAGCACTCTGGCATTCTGCTTAGTACTCTGGTATATTAAGCACACCTATGGAATTCTAGGAAGTCCCCTAGTTCTGTGTGCAGCATGCTGGTCAAATAGGAGCCATCTTGTATATTTGTTCAGCACTCTGGTTTTGCTCTGAGCATCTTGGTTTATTGGTGTGAGTCAAAAGAATCTTTCATATTGAGCATTACAAATACTTTTGAAGGTTCCTTGGTATGTTCAAGCAAGTGATTTTTTAAACTGAAATAAGCCCGAACATCCTAGATTGATCACAACGCAGATGGAAACACAGGTAACATGAATCTATGTGTTCTACAAAGACAAGAGTGCAAGGGCATTGGAACAGTCAATGGAGGGAAATGACTGGCCATCAATGACCATTTATCAATAGCAGACAAAGCAGAAGTCAAAATGAAGGTTAAAGTATCTTAACCTCATCTCCGCAGGTTAAACCTTTGAGAAGAGTAGTGGAACACGCCTGGTGCTAGAAGAGGAAGAAGTGAGCCAAATTAAGTAGGAATCCTTCAACCTGGTCCCGGAAGTTGAAACCAAGCAAGCAACGAGCAGAGAAAAATGTTATCTGCTGGTGCCTTGGAAGATAGCTCATCACTTTTAGGTACCTCTTTATTAGCTGAGATGGGGAGGGGTTAAAGCCTCCTTTGGAGGGGTAATAAGGGATGTCACCTACCATTGGGAAGATTATTTTAAGAAAGCAATATGAACAATTAATAAGCGCAACAAATGGATATCAAAACATCTTATTTTAGTCAAAGATGGACATCCACCACGTATGTATTGCTTGCATCCTTGCATTTGAAGGCAGCTGTTCTGATAACTTAAAGCCTGATTTAGAGTTTGACAGACCGAATACACCGCCACAACCGTGACTCCTTATCCTGCCTGCCAAACACTCTATCCACCCACCTCATTTAGAGCCAGGCGGACCTAAAGTATTTCATCGATGAAGCCCCCTTTGGTCCTGTCCACGGAACACATCCTCGGATGTTCTGAAAAAGTAGGGACTTCCGGAGGAAGGACATTACACTATCTGCCCCATTTAAGGTGGACGGTGTGATGCTTTTATTTCCTGTCTGTCATCACCATGAAAACTATTAGAGAAAGGAATAAACCCAAATGACCCCAAGGTTGTAGTGGTCATTATTTTGTTTTTTTTCAAAAACAAATTCACACTTTTGGAATTTCTTTTTGAATAGAAAAAACTTTTGAAAAGATTGAAAAACAGCTTTCATGGTTGATAGTAATATCACCAATGATGGTGGTACCTGTCAATGTAGAAAGATGTCAGTAGGGCCGGCAGACATCTCTACATTTAGCAGGCAGAAGTCTTCGAGGACAGTGGAGGTAATGTCCTCTGCCATTCCTACAGAGTAAAGTCCGTTTCCAATCTCTAAATCGACCCCTTTAGTCACTGACATTGGATCAGTGCAAACAGCATATTTTTGGGAACATTATGTAAATCTGTTGTGATCTCTTCTAGCAGTGCATGTATGACATTCATGTCTTGATGCCAGAAGTGTACATACATTATTGACTTGTGGTTCAGGCTCGAGTTACATTACACAGTTGCTGTGATGTTTTATGAAGGTGAGTGAAACTTCTTTCTACTGTTTTTCTTCAAGCCATTGAGTGGCCTCTATTGCGATGGAGGTGCCAACATTTGTTTCCCATGGTTCTGGACTTCAGAGTGGACAGTAGGGTCGACCCTTTGTTATATTATTGTTTGTGTTTTTAACAGGACTGTGCAAAGTGTACATTTTACATGCGAAGTTTGCATAATTTCAGAATTTTTCATGCACTAAATTCATAACATTTCTTGAAATTTTGCAATATGCAATTTCACGTAAATTTTCTCCTGATGGAAACTGGTTTGCACAGTAAATGTCTCTTGAGGAGCTATCTTCTGCTATAACCAGTTTCCCAATGGTATTTTGTGTAGCTTTTTCATGTGAAGTATGCCTCTACATGAAGTCACTCAAGCTATTGCCAAACCACATTTTGCACCACATTTCATGGAAAAAACGCTATTTCTCAACACCTATATTTAATAATAGAATGTGGATGGATGGACAGTAAATTGATTTTTTAGCGATGCATTGCAGCAGGGCTCTTGTACTTTTTATATGGTATGTCATTTTGTTTTATCCATTTTTTGATGTGATAAAGGCAGATGAGAATGATTGAAGTGCCTAATATGCATTTCATTGCTTTTGGTGTTTGCACCTGGTGCAGTCATCGTGTTTGTACAGGAGCTACAAGAGCAGAAACCAGCCATTGGGACATGCAAATACTCCACTATGGCATTGTTCATATGGTTAATCTTTGCGTTATTGCCTGACTGCAGTAGTTAATATGCAGGACTATGCTACTAGCACCAACATAAGAGTTGCATTGGCTATGTGCTGGTGCAAAGACAGAGTTGTACATTGCCTACAAATGGTGTAAAACTGAAGCTGAAAAAGTGGTTCATATATTCTTTACTACTTTGGTGATGATTGTTTTGTGAGTTGTTACATACTGCACCAATATACATTTCCTTGAGTAGTGCCTTGTTATGCAGGACAAGCTGCCAAAGGTGAACCAAAGTTACATGCATGAAAAACTGTTTGCCTCTGAGGAGTGCATTGTTACTTAATGTGAAAGCTCAGGCTCACCTAGCGTCATCACTGCTGCCTCTTCCAGAGCTCGTCTAAGTATTTTCTCACTTGTAATGGGCATTTTCAGTGAGAAACTAATATAGTATACTTGAAATTGGCAGCTGGGTTTTTAATATGCTGTAAAAAATGGCATGCAATGCTAGCACCACTGGCAACTAAATTTCGCAAAAAAAGTGTTGGGGAGAACCTCTAAATCCTTTCATAAAGTGGTTCTTGAATCCCATCAGTTTCAGACAAATGTTACTTGTCCATGGTGATTTCACTTCGAAATCCTTCTCTCTACCTTGTGGGGTGCCTCAGGGTCTTTTTCATCCCCCACGCTTTTCAACATCTATGTCACCCCCCCTCCTCCTCCCCCCAGCAAAATACTCGGTCTTATGGCTTTTCTGCAGTCTCTTATGCAGACGACACACAAATAGTGGTGTCCATTTCATCTAATGTTGACAAGGTCGCCAGTAAATTTAAAAACCGTCTGGCAAATATTGTTACTTTGATGGAGGAAAACTGTCTCAAATTAAATTCTGAGAAGATGAAGGTAATTTTTCGGCACCAATATTTTTTTCTGGAATACTGTTGGAGCCCCCCAAATCCTGGCCACCTTCAATGTGCTGTACAGAAAGTGAAAGATCTGGGGTCCATATTTGACAGCTTTGCTTCTCCAATCAAATCAACCATGTTACTTCTTCATGTTTTCATCTTCTCAGGGTACTAAGACAAGTATTTCTATTTATTCTGCTAGACCTGCAGAAAATAGTCATTGTGGCTCGTCTTATCTAGGGTAGATTATTGCAATGTATTATACTTAGGAATCTACCAACACTTGCAATTTAAACTTTAGTCACTTGAACATGGGGCAGCTCTTCTGCTCGTAAAAATTCCTAAATTCAGTCAGTCAGTCAGTCAAAACTCTTTATTTCGATTAATTAAAATCATAAAAAGAAAAGAAGCAGTGATACATACATTCATTGTGCATAAAGTCAGTAAAATAGATACAGATAAATAAATATATATACATTTGCAAACAATCATATATGTACACTATTTACAGTTCATGATTTATGCAAAACAATTAATGAACATGACCTATGGGACCACAATGTGGACTGCAGTAAAAAGAATCTAAAAAACATCATTTCAGTTTCCATAATAAAAAGGACAAAGGTGCCACCCCCCCTCCTCTCGATCTGCTGTACTTAATGCATATAGATAGCATTTTTGTTATTTACTCTAGCTGCGGCCACCAAAAAGCTGGCTACGCTAAAAATAATACGCACGCTACTCAGCAGTTGCAGATGTAAAAGTGCGGGTCTGACCTGCAGAAACCCAGCTTCACGTAATATTGGACATAGGAATTTTTTATGTGCCTTAGAAAAATTTTCACAAAACATGATCAGGTGGAGGGTGTCTTGTATAGAAAAATTATCACAGGAATATGGTGGGGAATCATCTGGTTTACCCCATTGTGGAAAAGTTTCCAAGGTGAAGTGAATTAAATTGAACTTAAATCTTGTCAACAAAAAGCGATGGAAAGGCTTGGTGACAATCTTCAGGTAGGGTTCAATGGCTGGGGAGGTCTGTAAGACATAAATACTTCTAACTCCTGATTTTTTAAGCTCCGTCTCTTCCCTATCTGCCTCCAACATGATCCGGAAATTGTGTTTAATCCACACCAAATCCCCTTTCCTTATTCCCTCCGGGGCTGTGTATAGTTCAGGGCGTTCCAGTCTAACACACGCCGCTCTAACGTATGCCAGCCATGGGATACTATCTGCCCTATCGAGGGCCAAGCAGTCTTTAAGGATAAGGTGGTTGAGAGTGATTTCCTCATTGAGCCACGTCTTGGCCCAACAGATCAGTGGGGCTGCTTTGAAATCGTCTGTTATGTAACCCAAGCCTAATTCAGAATGTACCGACAAAGTCGGAGACGACTGCGGTACCGCCAACAATGATCTAAGGAACCTGTTTTCAACTGTTTGTATTTTGTCCACAGGCGCGTAGACCCAAATCGATGCCCCATAAGAGGCAATCGCACAACACTTAGACTTGTATATTTTAAGCATCGCCTCCATGGGCCTGGATCCCAGCCTTTTGGCGAAACTAAGGAGGGCTGCAGTTGATCTTACTACAGCATTGCTTTTGTGCTTCTGCTGAGGTCCCCAGTTACCCTTCTCATCGAAGAGTACTCCCAAGTAAGTGAACACCGGAACCCTAGAAACCTCCGCACCCAGGCATCTGAATGTTTTAACCTTACGGATCTTCCTACGGGCCCCTACGATCATTAAATGGGATTTGTTGCTGTTTACTTTTAGGTCTAGGGACTCCATGAATGTGCCAAAGTTGTCCAGCAGCCTCTGTAGACCCAAGTCTGTGCGTGCAATGAGTACAGCGTTGTCCGCATACAGGAGGACCGGGATACCCGATCCCCCTGCACGCGGATTGTCCGCACTTGCCCCTGCTAGAGATTTTTCCAGGCCATTGATGTAGATCGTAAACAGTAGGGGGGCCAGAATGCAACCTTGTCTGACCCCCCGCCTGGAGCTGAATTTGTCCGTACATCTGCCTTCCTGCGTGACCCTAACGGCCGCAACTAGATCTTGGTGGAGGTCGCTAAGGAAATACACCAAGGGTGCATCTACTCCCATTTCCAGCAAAATACGCCATAATTTGGAGCGGTTCACCAGATCGAAGGCTGATGATAAATCCATGAATCCAAGGTATAGAAAACCCTCTTTTGCTATGGTGTACTTATTAATCAAAAGATGTAAATTTAGGCATTGGTTCATGGTGCTTCTGTGTTGCCTGAAGCCGTACTGGAGATTCGAGAGGACCCCCCTGCCATTCATCCAATCTCCCAGTTTCTGCAGAATGACTCTGCCCATGATCTTAATGGCAGAGTCCAGCAGGGAGATTGGCCTATAGCAGGCGGGGTCCCCTCTGCTCCCCTTTTTAAAAATGGGCACAATAATGGAGGAGGCCCAGGTGGTAGGGAAACCCACTAGAGATGCTGCATTGAACACATTGGCTAAAACCTTTGCCCAGAAGTTAGGGTACATGATGTAGAGGTCCACAGGAACCCCATCGGTTCCTGGAGCCTTATTTTTTGATGTATCTCTAATAGCCCTTTCCACTTCAACCGGGTCAAATTTAATAGGGTTTATGGGACAGCCAGTAATGGCTATTCCCGAAGTTGTCTCCTGATCCTCCTTATCTCCATAAATGCTCTTAAAGTGCTTGAGCCAAATATCGTCTGGTATTACGCATTCCGTATCCAAATTATCACTTTCTGAGAAGAATGGGTGATTTATTGTGGCCCAGAACTTTCGGCTGTCCCTTAATACATCAATAGACCGCAGATTATCCCAGGCCTCTTCTTTGATTTTATGTTTCTGCCTATTGATTGCTTGTTTATACTCTTTGCGGAGAGAGGACACTAGAGCCCTATCCCTCGGGGTCCTCTTAAGAGCATTAAGAAGAGCCTCATGGGCCCTTGAGCATGAGGAATCAAACCATTTCTGCGCCTTCCTGGGATGTGGCCTACTCTCCGTATGTAGGTTTACAGCAACTTGCTTACAAATTGCTGTAAAGGAGGTTATTGTTCCCACTCCCACAGCATGCTCGTCCAGACAGATGCCAATGTTCGTTTCTGCCTTGGCGACCAGATCCTCAAAAAAGGCCTCCGGGACTACAGCATCCCACTTTAAGCGTCTGCCTTGATCTTTTGTGGTTAAGTCCCTTGCTATCTCTCTTCTTTGATCAGTGATAGCACTCTTAAGCCCCAGATCTACTTCCAATACAAGGGGGTTATGCTCACTGAATGTTGACGTCAGCACTCTATAGATCAGGGTCTTAGTCAGCACTAAGGGGGATAGGAAGATGTAGTCAATAACAGATTTAGCTCCTCCTCCTATAAAGGTGGGGATAATCCCACTACCACTTTCCTTGCCTGGCTCGAATAGATTTAAATTAGAGAGTAGTTCCTCCAGGTCCTCACCCTGTTTACCGTGTTCAAAGTGGGGTACCCTCCCATTCATATGTCCATCAAGACCATCCCCGTAACAATCCCACGCACAGGGGTGTATATTAAAATCTCCCATTAAAAATATCTCTGACACAAAAGAGTTATTAAGCTTGTAGACTGACAAAAATTATTCTAATACATTAAAATGCTCCTTCTGTACGGAGCCTTCCATGGCATTATACAGTTTAATCAGCAGGTAATACTTGTCGGAGACACACCATTCTAGTATGAGGAAATTGTCTGACACCCCATTAAGTTTTCTGAATGTTCCAGCAAGGTTTAAAGAAATAAGGAAGAGTAAACCCCCCTTAGGCCTCCCCACAGTCCCACGGACCGCAGGTGTGGTAAAACTATGATAGCCGTCCAAAACAAAGCTAGACTCTGAATCCCAAGTTTCCTGGAAAGCCAGGATATCAAATTGTTTTATAAATTGCAACCAGATGGGGTCAGTATTTTTGGATCTAATACCTGCCACGTTCCAGCTTAGAATTTTGCATGAATCTAACCGTTTTTTTCTATATAATTTACCCCACCTATCCCAGACCCCTGACTTGAAATTTCAGGGCCCAGTCAAACAAAGCTCTACCGCCCCCCTAGGTTGAAGATGTACCGGGGATACTGATGGAATAGTTGTAAGTACAGTGTCCCCTCTATATGCAGGTCCCTGGGCAATTCTTAACTGTGCGCTCATCATGGCCTGGTATGATGGGGTACATTTGTTATTAGGGCGGGTATAAGACCGAGTCGGTGGCTGCGGGTTTCTATGGGCCCTCGCTGGAGGATAGAAAAACCCCAAGGGGAGTGGTCTGATGCCTTTATTATCTAGATCTGAACCGTCCCAAAATAGTCATTCAGCCATGTACCTATTATTCAAATTTACCACCACACAATCCCCCGGGATGTTCTTGGGGCGGTGCCCAACCCAGCGGACCCTCCTTGCCATAATGACAGTGCTTGCAACATCGCCTCCACCCGTGCTAACCTGCTCACACCACTGTCTAGCTTGATTAATCAGATCAGCGGTTGTTTCACTGGGGCCCCCTCTAACAGGAGGCACCCCAGTGAAGACCGCCACCAGGGGAGCTGCTTCTGGGGGTAACTCTAGGGTGTAGCCAGGATAACGAGTACGTGTACTAATGTCATAAGCTTGGCTCCCTTTAACATTTACTTCAGGCGTAAAATTCCCAACCTCGCCCCTTATGGTTGGCTGTCCAACTGTGTCTACAGACCCCGCCAAGCCATGGAGACGGCAAGGTCTAGGATTGATGTTCCTACTATCAACTATAGGGAGGTTATCAGTTGAGAAAACTGGGTGAATCAAACCCTCCTTTAACACCCTGTGTTGTTTCAACAGTTCATCGATTTTTTCACATTTAGACAGAAGCCCCGCCACACAAGTATTCAGAGTGTCTACAATGTCCTTGGCGACAGACACAAGTGCTGGTTCCAGACGTGAAACGAATAGGTCCTCTATTATTTTTCCGATTTGGCCCTTAAAGCGCTGATCTATTCGATTAGTCTGTGTCGACTCTTTTCTCAACCTGCCCATTGTGCTTAGCAACTTTCGCTTCTTGTGCAGTTTCTGTTGAGTAACAGCGGGCGTTATAGGCAAAAGCTGCGGTGAGGCCTCTTGTGGGGTAGTTAAAACAGTATGAGTTGAGGTCACTTCCCGATTGGTGATCACAATATCAGGTTCCAACGGTATCACCCTACTATGATCTAAAGGTGGGACTGTATCAATCTCCCCTGAGTTCAAACCCAGCTCTTTCTCCGCATTCGCGATCTCTTTTGTCAATACCCCACTGCAGAGGTTAGATACGAGATGATGGATTCAGACTTTCTGCGGTGTTTCGCTTTGGACCCACCATCATCCCTGGCACATACCTGTTTCCTCTTGCCCATTGTAGATGTTAGATGTTAGAGAGGTGGGCGGGCCCGGCCTCTTCCGGCCCCTGACGGCCACAGACGGCCCGCCCTTTGCCCGGGCTTAAGCCTGGCGCGCCCGCGCACGTCCCGCGTGGCGGGAGGCGTTCGGTGTACTTATGGCGCCTCCGGGCGAGTGCGGGGGCGTCACCACCTCCCTTGGCCTGCTGGGAGCTGTAGTCCGCTGGCCGGGACTACAGCGTGCGGTGGGCGGTGGGCGGTGAGCGGCAAGCGGCTGCAAAGACCTGGAGCCGTTTCCCTCACGGCGGCGTCAGGCTCCGCGATGTGTCAGTCATATTTCGAAGAGCATTCGAGAAGTTCGCTGGCTACCTGTTGTTGAGAGAGTCAAATTTAAGGCCCTGTGTACGCCGAAAGTGGCAGCCTAGGCCCTGTGTATGCCCTGTGTTTGGGAGTTCTGCACTAGCTTGTGCAGAACTCCCAAAAATAATTGGTAGCCATGCTACAGGAAAAAGGTCTCAATCTGTGCTAATAATAACTCAGAGAATACCTGGTGCCTGATGGTAGCATTGTCAATTTGATTTCCTTGGTGGCACAATCTATCAAATAGATTTTCACCCAGTGGCCCTGCCGAGCACTTAGCAAACTGATGGGCAGCTAAGTGTATTTGCGGCTGCTCTAATGCATTTTAACCTAATGTGTTTGGTACTTTCCACAGCAAACTGCGCTACTTGAGTAACAAACCACATGAAACCAGCCTTGAAATGACAGACATGCTCTTTGTGTTGTTACTCATTGATTAAAAAATGAATCGCAACACTTCTGTTTTGTTATGGTTTCAGTAAGCACCTGCCAATAAAAATCAGGTACAGGGAAAAAAGGCCTTCCTTCAAAGCTTTTTTTCAAATTCGCGAGTGGCCTGAGAGAAAAAAACAATCCCCATGATGTTCCAGACATTATTTTGGAGCAATATGGTTCTTTCCAGTATTCCATTGCAGATTTCAAAGCCCTTTTCTTTTGTAAATATACTGGAATTGATGTGTGCTTTAAAACGAGTGTGTTTCCTTTCTGCCACTTGTCTCACTGTCCTACACAGAGCAAACCCCTGATTTCAGCTTTGTGTATCAAATTAGCACACCCTGTGTGAGCTCCCAAAGGGGACTGTTTGTTTTCCCAGAGTGACAGTTTGTCAATTCAGGCACATCCAAGGTCACATGAAAACCACTTGCTCCAGTTGTTTTCAATGGGACTATACGTGGGCTTTCCTCAAATCCAGGGAATGTAATCACATTTTCCCTGAAGCAATGGATAATTGAGTTTGCTTTCTACATGTAGCAGTTTACAACCCTCTTTGCTTTCATAGCCAATTCAAGTGCATATGTGTTCTTATTTAGTTTATTTTCTAGATTATATGCATTCTTTTTTCTACGCTAATTCCATTTAAAAAGCTAATTTTTTTTTCAACAGGACAGCACCATATCTACTAGGATGGGTTAATGTTTCTTTTGCTCCGTGCACCTACACTGTTTGAGCCTTCCTTGCACCACTCACATGCACATGCACCGACCCACACACACACACACACACACACACATACACACGCACACACATGCACACACAAACACACTTGCACCATAGTACAAGGTTGTGTGCATACAGTCTGGCATAGCTTTAAATACTAGATATGTGCTGTTCATTTTCTCTTTTTAATGTCCTCGTCAAAATGCTGCAATGTTTTTTGGACTGAAGTCCTGTCTACCATTTTTAGTATATAAGGCTTTGCATCAAACCCCTTTTGAGGTAGCATGGAGACGCCTGTGTACCACTCAGGGTCACCCCCTTTTAGGCAAGGCAATGCAAAACAGCACTAGTTGCAAATGTTTTGGGTACTCTTCTTTTCAGTGCATATAAAGTTTTGTGCTGGAAAGTAAATCCCAGAGCAACAATTTGCATCTGTTTGCACCACTTTTATGACACAAAGAGCAAATTGTTTGTAACTCCACCATTATGTTTCTGGAGAACTGTCTCCCAAGCTTGCCTTCAAAATCACACCCATGGCTACTAAATCAATCCCTCTAACTCTTTGAAATATCATTTAAAAGATGTTTTACCATAAGCAGTCCTAAAAACAATTCGATGCAATGCGCACCTTCCTCCTAATCAGCATTTTCGCTTACATAGTGAAAGTGTGTTTCCTCTTTTGAGGTCTGCCGTTTGCCAAGACCTTTATATACATATATAAATATATATTTCTCTCCTGCCGCGCAATATGCATTTGTTTCAAGCCCAAGTGGGCATTGCACTTTTCCAGATATAATGATACTGAAATAAATTTTGTCTTTTCGAAATTACATTTCCATTTTACCCATCTCAATGGTCATGCTCAATCAATTCAGCCCCAGTGGGCAAAACAGCCATCAATTAAAAATTCATTAAATACACAGATTTTAACATGTCTGTTCAAATTTGTTCACCAGCATTGCACTTTTACCTTCAATTGATCACCCTAAATGAGTATACAAGTCTTCCTCCATATTCAAACCTTCTGGTTGTTTTGAATTTAGTTCAACAATATAACATGATTCCAACATTCTAAGCTGTCGCTCACGATTTCCACCTCTCATTTTCTTTGCTATTGCATCAATTACATAATACGTGAGTCCTCTTACATCTTTACCATGGAATCTTTCAAAGTGCCTTTCCACTGGGTATGCACGATCACCATTTTTTATGGCCCTTAAATGCTGGAGGATACGTTTATGTACCTCCAAGATTGTGCTGCCTACGTACCTCAGGCCTTAAGGGCACTGAAGCACGTAGACAGCAAAATCTGTTTTACAGGAATACTTTCCTCTTATCTTTCTCATGCCAACATGTAAACCTGGTTGGTACTGGTCTTTATTTATCCCATGTTGGCATGCTTTGCACTTAGTGCGTTTGAAAAACCCTGTACATTTACTTAGCCAAGTAGTTTTCATCTGAGGTTTCTTCAAGACATTGCTGACCAGCATCTGTCTAAAAGATTTAGTTCTTCTAAATGTGATCTGTGGGCGTTTTAACACTTTCTTTCCCAAAATTGGATCATTTCTCACCAAGTACCAATGCTTATTACAAATATTACGCAACCTTTCATGCTGAACACTGTAAGTGGTCACAATTCTACAATCAGATTTTTCCACATCCTTTTTGTTCTCAGAAGTTTCTTTTTTAGTAAACAAGATATCTTCTCGTTTTTTGGTATTAGCTCTGCGAATTGCATCGTCTATCCAAATATCAGGATACCCTCTCTCCTTAAATCTGTGTTTCAAAATGTTAATTTCTTTTTTTGCTTCCTTTTCATTACTACAGTTCCGTTTTGTACATATGCATTCACCATACGGAATACTGCGTTTCAGATTTACCGGGTGAAAACTTTTTGCATGCAATAACGTGTTGCTGGAGGTCGGCTTCCTATACAACTAGGTCTCTATCTTACCATTCTCAATGTATTAACACTAGTCCTACTTATCTCACTAGTAAAATTGAGATTCAAGTCATTAACTTGCAAATCATCAATAAAAGCCTGTGCTTCTACTTCTGTACTTCTCCAGACTAGGAAAGGATCATCTATATACCTACTCCAATGTATAACATGATTGTCCCAATCCTCCTGGTGTTGCGATTGGACCACCTGCTCCTCCTACTAGCCCATATGCAAATTGGCATAGCTGGGGGCGAAGCAGGTGCCCATCGCTGTGCCACATACCTGGTGGAATAATTCGCCATTGAATAAGAAATAGTTGCTAGTCAAGCACTTTTCAACCATACTCAAAATCATTTGAGTGTGAGACTACAAATTAACTCGTCTTGGTCCTAAAAAATGCTTTATTGCATTCAAACCGCCTTTATGGCGAATACTTGTATACAATGTGGAGACATCAATTGTCACAAGTAGATAATCTTGTTCCCATGGCATGTCATAAATGTTTTTCAAAAATTCTCCGGTATCTTTAGTGTAAGAGGGTAATAACTGAGCTAATGGATTTAGAAAAGCGTCCACATACTTGGTTGTTTTTTCCAAAGCACTTCCAATCGCAGATATAATTGGACGTCTTGGGGGGGTCTATCAGACTTTTATGCACCTTAGGAATTAAGTAAAACACAGGTGTAACTGGATAACTCACTAGAGGATATTTATATTCATCATGTTTCAATAGCCCCTTGTCCAACCAACCTTTCAGCTGAACATTATACTCCTCGTGACTTTGTACCATAACTCTTTCAAATACTATTGAATAGCATTTGTTGTTATTGAGTTGTTTGTAAGCTTCAGCCAAGTATTTTTCTTTTCCCCAAAGGACAATATAACCTCCTTTGTCTGCGCTGCGCACAATAACATTCTCATTTTCAGACAACTTTTTAATCAATGCTTGATATTCAGGACAATTATTATCATTGACTTTGCTATCATTAAGTTGCATGCTTAACTTCTTGAGTTCATTGATTACAATATCACAAAACACGTCTATCCCATCTCTAGCCATTGATGGAATAAAACGGGAGGCTGGTCTGAAACCTGTTACTGCTTCCTGTGAGATTAACAAATTTTCTTCTTGAGCGATTTCCTCTGCTCTTTCTAGGTTAAATTCACCTTGCAAATCAGTATCCATATCCCTCAATTTCAATAGTATATCAAAATCTGTTACTTGCATTCCCCCTTCTCCTGAGGGTTGCTTTTGTTCGGGAGGAGGCAGTTTACATGGAAGATTTCTTGGTGTGATATATATATATATCAAGTACAACTTGCCCTCTGCATTGGGAAGGCACACTGCAGTGCTCGGCCATCCAGCTATAATGTGCTTCCTGCTTTCTCCTCTCTGGTAGTTTATAAGTTTTGCCGACGCGTTTCTGGGCACCACGCCCCTTCTTCATGGGCTCGGAAAAAAGCACACCTGATTCCTGCATGCGTTAGCTTTATTCAGCAGTATATTTTCCAAAGCATTGTGGGATTTTGAGTTCTGCATTCAGGTTTGTTTCTTTGCAGTCTTCGAGTGTGTCTGTAAATTCCAAATTAAAAGTTCATTATTTACTCTGAGTGAGTTCCAGAGGAATACAGGCAGGAATATATGCATTGATGAGCAGTGCGCTGTATTTCGTTCGGAAAAGTTCTGAACTGACAGCCTCTTACAGCCCGTGGGTGGCGTGTCCTCAGGCTGCAGATGGTGCTCTTCCCCACGGCCGGGCCGCCGCGTAGACATCAAGTACAACTTGCCCTCTGCATTGGGAAGGCACACTGCAGTGCTCGGCCATCCAGCTATAATGTGCTTCCTGCTTTCTCCTCTCTGGTAGTTTATAAGTTTTGCCGACGCGTTTCTGGGCACCACGCCCCTTCTTCATGGGCTCGGAAAAAAGCACACCTGATTCCTGCATGCGTTAGCTTTATTCAGCAGTATATTTTCCAAAGCATTGTGGGATTTTGAGTTCTGCATTCAGGTTTGTTTCTTTGCAGTCTTCGAGTGTGCCTGTAAATTCCAAATTAAAAGTTCATTATTTACTCTGAGTGAGTTCCAGAGGAATACAGGCAGGAATATATGCATTGATGAGCAGTGCGCTGTATTTCGTTCGGAAAAGTTCTGAACTGACAGCCTCTTACAGCCCGTGGGTGGCGTGTCCTCAGGCTGCAGATGGTGCTCTTCCCCACGGCCGGGCCGCCGCGTAGACATCAAGTACAACTTGCCCTCTGCATTGGGAAGGCACACTGCAGTGCTCGGCCATCCAGCTATAATGTGCTTCCTGCTTTCTCCTCTCTGGTAGTTTATAAGTTTTGCCGACGCGTTTCTGGGCACCACGCCCCTTCTTCATGGGCTCGGAAAAAAGCACACCTGATTCCTGCATGCGTTAGCTTTATTCAGCAGTATATTTTCCAAAGCATTGTGGGATTTTGAGTTCTGCATTCAGGTTTGTTTCTTTGCAGTCTTCGAGTGTGCCTGTAAATTCCAAATTAAAAGTTCATTATTTACTCTGAGTGAGTTCCAGAGGAATACAGGCAGGAATATATGCATTGATGAGCAGTGCGCTGTATTTCGTTCGGAAAAGTTCTGAACTGACAGCCTCTTACAGCCCGTGGGTGGCGTGTCCTCAGGCTGCAGATGGTGCTCTTCCCCACGGCCGGGCCGCCGCGTAGACATCAAGTACAACTTGCCCTCTGCATTGGGAAGGCACACTGCAGTGCTCGGCCATCCAGCTATAATGTGCTTCCTGCTTTCTCCTCTCTGGTAGTTTATAAGTTTTGCCGACGCGTTTCTGGGCACCACGCCCCTTCTTCATGGGCTCGGAAAAAAGCACACCTGATTCCTGCATGCGTTAGCTTTATTCAGCAGTATATTTTCCAAAGCATTGTGGGATTTTGAGTTCTGCATTCAGGTTTGTTTCTTTGCAGTCTTCGAGTGTGCCTGTAAATTCCAAATTAAAAGTTCATTATTTACTCTGAGTGAGTTCCAGAGGAATACAGGCAGGAATATATGCATTGATGAGCAGTGCGCTGTATTTCGTTCGGAAAAGTTCTGAACTGACAGCCTCTTACAGCCCGTGGGTGGCGTGTCCTCAGGCTGCAGATGGTGCTCTTCCCCACGGCCGGGCCGCCGCGTAGACATCAAGTACAACTTGCCCTCTGCATTGGGAAGGCACACTGCAGTGCTCGGCCATCCAGCTATAATGTGCTTCCTGCTTTCTCCTCTCTGGTAGTTTATAAGTTTTGCCGACGCGTTTCTGGGCACCACGCCCCTTCTTCATGGGCTCGGAAAAAAGCACACCTGATTCCTGCATGCGTTAGCTTTATTCAGCAGTATATTTTCCAAAGCATTGTGGGATTTTGAGTTCTGCATTCAGGTTTGTTTCTTTGCAGTCTTCGAGTGTGCCTGTAAATTCCAAATTAAAAGTTCATTATTTACTCTGAGTGAGTTCCAGAGGAATACAGGCAGGAATATATGCATTGATGAGCAGTGCGCTGTATTTCGTTCGGAAAAGTTCTGAACTGACAGCCTCTTACAGCCCGTGGGTGGCGTGTCCTCAGGCTGCAGATGGTGCTCTTCCCCACGGCCGGGCCGCCGCGTAGACATCAAGTACAACTTGCCCTCTGCATTGGGAAGGCACACTGCAGTGCTCGGCCATCCAGCTATAATGTGCTTCCTGCTTTCTCCTCTCTGGTAGTTTATAAGTTTTGCCGACGCGTTTCTGGGCACCACGCCCCTTCTTCATGGGCTCGGAAAAAAGCACACCTGATTCCTGCATGCGTTAGCTTTATTCAGCAGTATATTTTCCAAAGCATTGTGGGATTTTGAGTTCTGCATTCAGGTTTGTTTCTTTGCAGTCTTCGAGTGTGCCTGTAAATTCCAAATTAAAAGTTCATTATTTACTCTGAGTGAGTTCCAGAGGAATACAGGCAGGAATATATGCATTGATGAGCAGTGCGCTGTATTTCGTTCGGAAAAGTTCTGAACTGACAGCCTCTTACAGCCCGTGGGTGGCGTGTCCTCAGGCTGCAGATGGTGCTCTTCCCCACGGCCGGGCCGCCGCGTAGACATCAAGTACAACTTGCCCTCTGCATTGGGAAGGCACACTGCAGTGCTCGGCCATCCAGCTATAATGTGCTTCCTGCTTTCTCCTCTCTGGTAGTTTATAAGTTTTGCCGACGCGTTTCTGGGCACCACGCCCCTTCTTCATGGGCTCGGAAAAAAGCACACCTGATTCCTGCATGCGTTAGCTTTATTCAGCAGTATATTTTCCAAAGCATTGTGGGATTTTGAGTTCTGCATTCAGGTTTGTTTCTTTGCAGTCTTCGAGTGTGCCTGTAAATTCCAAATTAAAAGTTCATTATTTACTCTGAGTGAGTTCCAGAGGAATACAGGCAGGAATATATGCATTGATGAGCAGTGCGCTGTATTTCGTTCGGAAAAGTTCTGAACTGACAGCCTCTTACAGCCCGTGGGTGGCGTGTCCTCAGGCTGCAGATGGTGCTCTTCCCCACGGCTAACGCATGCAGGAATCAGGTGTGCTTTTTTCCGAGCCCATGAAGAAGGGGCGTGGTGCCCAGAAACGCGTCGGCAAAACTTATAAACTACCAGAGAGGAGAAAGCAGGAAGCACATTATAGCTGGATGGCCGAGCACTGCAGTGTGCCTTCCCAATGCAGAGGGCAAGTTGTACTTGATATATATATATATATATATATATATATATATATATATATATATATATATATATATATATATAGAGAGAGAGAGAGAGAGAGAGAGAGAGAGAGAGAGAGAGAGAGAGATGCACATATATATATATCACAAAAAATCCAGTCTCCAAGAGCCCACTGATCAGTTTCACAAACTTGTTTATTCCACAGGCAGAGAAAGACGCGTTTTGACCACGTCAGTGGTCTTGGTCACATGCATATATATATATATAAATATTTTTTTCACTGTAAAAAAAACAAAGGTTGAAGTAAAGTGCTAGTTAGGTGAAAATGTCAGTGACAACATAAGGTTTTAAACGTACAAAACCACTTAAATTCACCAGCGATAGATATCTCACTTAACTATAAGTTGTGCCTCTGCCATGCAGTTTTCTCATCAGCATTTTCATTGCTAATGTTACAGTGATATTATCAATAATGTAGCAGTGCATGGCAAGGGCGTGAGTTACAGTTGTCTAAGGATGGGGCTAAGCTAGAAGTAAAGTGCTAGTTAGGTGAAAATGTCAGTGACAACATAAGGTTTTAAACGTACAAAACCACTTAAATTCACCAGCGATAGATATCTCACTTAACTATAAGTTGTGCCTCTGCCATGCACAGTTTTCTCATCAGCATTTTCAATGCTAATGTTACAGTGATATTATCAATAATGTAGCAGTGCATGGCAAGGGCGTGAGTTACAGTTGTCTAAGGATGGGGCTAAGCTAGAATACTTTCCAACTGTAAATGAAGAAAGTTAAATTCAAAACTGCCTACATACATTTTAAGGAGGATCAGCTCTGAAATTACCATACTGGTTTTTAGTTCACTTCCGTTTCACATTTGATGACATGATCAATGCCAGGTCTAATGGTCTTCTAATGAAGATGGCCAGAACCTTGGTCGTTTGTTTTTCTGTGACAAAGCCAAATAGTCCAAATCAAATCGAGATTCCTTTGTGTCTCACTTGCATGCATTTGCTAAATCGCTTTAGCAGTTGTAAGTGAAATTGCTAAGTTTATAACGACTGCAGTGCTGAGATTCGGTCGACCAATCAGAATGCTTAAAATGGTAGCTCTAATTACTGTTGCTTTATTGCATTCTGGGTTCAGTGAGAGAGTGAAGCAGTGAAATTAGGGCTGGGAGAATTGGTCAATATGTTTAACTATGTTAGATGAGATTAGCATTCGGCGCAAGCTTTCGGGTGCTAACAGCTGTCAGTTACCATTCTGCTCATTTTTTGCCCTAACCATAATTGTGGGGGAGCAATTGCCAACATTTGATGCCCTTTGCAGGGGATATAACTGATAACCCTATGAGCAGTGGGAAATAAGAATTAAAAACAGAGGTACTGCCCATTCCGTTTAGCAGATCATGAATGTACTTCAAATATTACTAAATCTTTCTGACTGGCAGTAGCATCAGGGGATCAATTTAAATAGAGCTTATGGTGTAGCAAGCACATTTATAGCCTCATTGATAATGTGCATTAGCATCTCAGTCCTCCTTATGAAAAATTGTGCAGTACATTGTGGATAAATTGATACGAAGGCACTTTAACTTGCTTACATATATCCTCATTCAGCTATTAACTATGTATAGTCAGGCTCCGAAGCAGAGTCCGACATTATTTTATTATCATGTTTATAAGGAGCCCTGATCTCAGCTGACCGATAAAACTCCAAGTGGATACTGGTGGGTTGTGTCTGCCTGTGTCTGTCTGTGATGATCAGTGTCTTGTTTGTAATGGGTTTTAGTGTCAAGTATAAGCATTGATGCCTGACAAGTTACGTCCCTAAAATCTTACAACCCACTTCTCATGGCTTGTGAGACCTGAAGTCGAGTGACCTAATTCTGCCACCCTTCAGAGAACATCAAAAAGCCTCTTCATCCTGTAACATTCTTTTAAACATAAAATATTGCTGATAAGGGAATTGATAAACAAAACACTAACGGGCACATGCATCAACTATAATTGCATTCGCAAACGGTGCGAATCGCAATTTTCGGCCGTTTGCGAATGCAATTATCAAAATTGGAATGCATCATGTATTTCGCAATTTTAGGAATCGCAATCATGTTGCGATTTCTAAAATTGCGATTGCATTTAAGAAATCGCAATTTCAGATTTCTTAAATGCAATGCATGATCATTTTTAAATTGCGAATTAGCAATTTGGAAGCGGTAAATTAGCATGAGGTTAGACCTCATGCTAATTTACCAAAAACCTTCAAACCTGCACAAAAATGCATTTTTGAAAGTTGCATTTTACACACACACATGTTCTTAGGACATGTGTGTGTGTAAATTGCACTTAAGTTTAATTTCAGGGGTGCAGGGAGGGGTTCTTTGGACCCCCCCTGCACCCTTGAAATGGCATTTTCAATTTGCGATTTGCAAATTGAAAATCGCAAATTGTAAATGCCTTCCCATTGACTCCTATGGGCCTGGCCCATAGGAATCAATGGGAAGGGTTTTCCTTAATTGCGATTCGCAAATTGTGAATCGCAATTAAGGAAAAATACCGAATCGCAAAAGAAATTGCGATTTTTTCATGCATTGCCGTTTGCAATTTCTTAAATTGCGATTCCTTAATTTTCGCAATTTAGGAATCGCAAACGGAACCGTTGATGCATATGGCCGTTAGGTCTCTCTTTAAAAAGTTCCTATTTGTTCTAATGGTGAGTGATATTGAATATAATTATGTCCCTTTTCTTTTCATTCATTTGGACCCAGCTAGAAAATATTCAACCTGTCAATCATTCCCCTAATACTAATTTGGAATGCCACTGAACTGAAGACAAAGGTGCATGCCATCACCGTACAACCCAAGCAACATCATATGTCTGATGATGATGAGAGAGGCGGTGGACATCATATAAATAGTTTTTTTTTTAACTGACAGTACGAGAGTTCAGAGAGCACCCCAATACACTTGGATGATGGAATTAGATGATTACCAAGTTTGACCTGAAATATGTAACACCTAGCCACTCAAGGAGGGCTCCAGTCAGAAGAAAGACTCTGCTTCTACACCACCTACAGATGTTAGTGTAGACAGATTCACCACCTGGTCCAGCATGTGAAGGAGAAGCTAAGCAGAGCGTGCAGCAGCATGGTCATCCATCCCTCCTCAGCTGAACAAAGCAGATTATCGCACATGGGTGCAAGTAGGTATTTGGTTCCATGGCGCGGCTTGTTGTCTAGTCAATTAATGATTGATGTTGATATCTGTGACATTACATTCTCTGTTACCTTGCCTATTTGCTGGTACTCATCGGTAATCCTGTTGGTGGCTTGGTCCTTTTCAGCCAGCATGTGCTTCATGATCAGTGTCTTAACTGTTGTTTTTAAAATTGTATTTATCATTTTTTGATGGAACATAAAAAACGGAATATTGTACTACTATACTGTAAACTAGTGTTGTCTGATACAGGGAGCACAAGGAAGTATAGATCACTCCGGTCTGCAGACAAGGTTAGTTTATGCCAAGCCAATCCCATGACAGAATCAGAAATCCCATGACAGAATCAGTGTGTACTGTAGCAATAGATCACCTCTGTTTTCATGCAGAGTGCTTTCACAAAATACTCCCTTTCTAGCAATCTAGTTTCATTTAGTGTGTGCTTATACACTGGTGCGTGTGCATACTATATAATACAGTATGAGAGCTGGTACCGCAAAGCCTCCAACTTCCACGAGTCGGACCAGGAAATTGTATACAATCCTTTCTTATTTGTCGGCCCATACTATTCGTATGATAATTGATTTCAGTTTACCCATAAATAAGTTAAGCAATATAATAGGGAGATTCATAAAAGATAAAGAAATGTAGGTAGTGCTATCCTGTTGAGAATGAATAGCCTGTCAGTTGAGGTGGCTTCACCTATCTAATCACCATTTGTTCCGCCTTATTTTATGCCTTGGGATATTTCTCTTTCACTACTGTTATCAATACCTGTGCCCATCTGCGTTTCCAAGTCTCTCACTGAATCTGTATGTCATTTTAATGGGTATACTGGATGGGGGGATCAAATCAGTGATCTCAGATGTATACAAGTTAGTTTTTGGGCCAGAAGGCCTCCAAATTGAATCAGTTCATCATTTCATTTATGGTCTGGCTTAAATGATCCTGCTGATGCTGAATGTATAACAGCACTTCATTTGTGTAAAGAGCTGCAATAAGCGGGAGTCCATGATAGTACTCTGCTGACATGGTGCTCCTGGAGTGGCTCCATGCTCCATCCCTAGTGAAAATCACAACAGTGATGGAGAACAGTCCTGGCTTGTACCCCCACCCCCCTCCAGATGCTGTCCGGGTCCCAGATACTAGTCAGTTTACATTTACTAAGGACCCCATCCCTCTAAGCACTTAAAACACGGAATTCCCCTCTACGAAACCTATTTCTTCCTCAGTATCTAAAAAAGTGCCATCACAAATAATGAGGGATCAACAAGATACATATAGATGTAAAGTATGTTGTATCTTCAATTATTTGTCACTACAATGGTTATTGACTGTATATCATTCTTTCTCATCTAAATAACTTGCGCTTCCCCACCTCCCAGCCTCCCTTGCCAGCGTCTACCATAATTCAAAAACTGAGCAGTGATATATGGCTCAGAAAGGTGTCCACCATCTGCTGCCTACTAAATTAAAAGCATATGTGATTCCAGTTGTCTGCAAAGAGATAGCAATTTTTACAATCTAAAGCAAAGCTTTCTTTTGTGATTCTTCTCTTTCACTGTCTTTGGTGGATCAGGCATCAGAGCTATCACTTTGTGATTATTCAAGTTCCTCTTTCTTTAGGACTGCTTTCATTTGAGAAGTTTGGATACTTCTGCTTTGGTGGCAAACAGATCTTGTTGGCCATCAAAAGTCACTTTCAATCCGGCTGTATAAGAAATTGGGTTACTGGTTGACTGGGGTGTAAGCCCTGGTCAAGCAGCAGCTTTAATCCTTGTCTGAGTAAGGCACAAGCAAACCCCAAATTAACCTATGTTCATCCCCTTACTAGCTTAGCACAGAGCAGTCAGGCTTAGCTTAGAGGCAATATGTGAAGTAGTTGTGGAACACTTCAAAGAGTAAAACATTGAAAACACCACACAAAAAGATCCCACACCAGGGTAGAAAAATAGACCCGAATGTATTCAATAAAACAAGACCAAAACAACAAAAAAACTAATTAGTAGAACCAGAGATAATCCATTTTTTAAGGTTTCACTAAAAATAGCACCAAAAAGCTGAAAACGCCAACTGTGGGTCTCTGGTCATGCCAAACCAGGACAAAGTCACATGTTCAGGCCAATCGTGATGGAGCATGGACCAGCTACAGGGACCCAGTTAGGCTCACTGAACAAAGTACTTTAAATCCTTGTTGCGAAGTGTTGTGAGCATCCATGTCGAAGATGTACCATGTTGCCAAAGCAAGGCGTTAGTTCTGAGATGCGCCAAGGATGCATTGGGCAGCGGTAGTTCCAAGCAAGAGAGCAGCAGGCAGTAGGTCAACACATCAAATCAGGAGTCCAGCGGAGTGACAGTCCTTCAGCAGCACAGTAGTCCTTCTTCCTGGCAGAATATCCTCGGGTCCAGAAGTATACTGAAGTGGTGGTGTCTGAGGTCGAGTATCTATACCCAGTTGTTTCATTGATGTGGGGTAGAAGCTTCTAGAGGTTTCCCTTTGATGTCCCCGTCATCCTGAATTCATTGTCTTGGCTCCAGACTAACTAAAGGGGATGAGCAGCCCTTTGTTTGGAAGTAGGATACAGCCTATATTTAGGTGTAAGCAAGGCTCTACCCATCACTTCCCAAACATCCTGCCAATGATGGCGATTCCAGACACACCTAAGCTTCCTATTGTGTGTGGCCTTCTGCAAGTAATACACACAACCCAACTGTCAGCTACACCCACTCATGTCCCAAAGACATGCTACAGGCACTAAATGGATAAGGCGGAAAAATACCAACTTTCTAAAAGTGGCATTTTCAGAGTGGCAATTTAAAATCTGACTTCACCATAAGATAGGATTTTAATTTTATTTATTTCTAGAGACACCAAACATAAACTGCTCATCTCTTCCCATTAGGAAATTACATTTATAAAATGAAATAAGACAACTGCAATATTATCCTATGGAAGAGATAGGTTTGCTGTAGTGGAAAAATGAATTGAGGAGTATTTCACAACCAGGCATGTAAATCTTAAAGGTACATATCCTACTTTTTAAATACATTGCAACCTGCAATCTGGGCTGACCAGGGACCATCTTAGGGGTACCTTATATGTATTAAAAAGGATGAGTTGATCTGTCAAAAGGTTTATTTTTCCCAGTTTAAATGGCAGTTTAAACTGCACATGCAGGCTCTGCAATGACAGGCCTAAGACCTATTTAACCGCATGCGTGCGGGCGGAATTCCGCCCGTACGCTGGGTTTTTAAAAATCGCACTTTACGTGACGAGCTGGGCTCGTCATGAGCGTGCGAGGAGGCTACGCCATGACGAGCCCAGCTCGTCATGAGCGTCAAAGGGGTTAAAGGGCTTCTTAAGTGGGAGCACAATCAGTGCTGCAGGTCCACTAGTTGCATTTATTTTACAGGCCCTGAGTGCATATAGTACCACTTTCTAGAGTCTCATAAGAAAATGCAATACACCAAATGGGTATAAGCCAATATTACCATGCTTAGAGGACAGTGCATGTGCACTTTAGCACTGGTTAGCAGTGGTAAAGTGCTCAGAGTCCTATGACTACCAAAAACGAGGTTAGGCAAAATGGAGGAGGAAGGCCACAAGTTAGGGGATAACCCTGCAGGAAGGCCAGGTAGAACAGGCTAGGTACAATATGACTTAGGAAATTCCACATTCTCACAGTTTTTTTAAAATGCCGCAAATGCCTCTTGCAATGTCACTTTGAAGTCGGGATAGAAAAACAACTTGGCATCTTGGTGTTCGACCTCTCCCCTTGCTAGTCTCAATAATGTATTGCAGTTTATATTATTCAACATAGAAACTAACATTAGGTGGGAGATTTATTTCCACAAGCTGGCCTATGGGCAAGCAGCCAGTGCACTCTCTCCGCTATGAGCAGAGGGGGAGAAGTTATCTCTTCTGAACAGCTCAAGCAACTACTCTATAAATGTGTAATGCTTTAGCATCTTCGAGGACCTAAACATTTCTATAATGCAGATGTTCTTCTGCTATAATCTTGACTCCAAAGTTTTATTTTTGTTGTGGTTATAAAGCAGCTACTCGTTAGAAGCTGAGATATTATAACCTGTATCTAACATATGGCATTCAAACAATTGTGATGATTGTTACTTGTTTGTGTAGACGCTAGTTCATATGGGCAAGGCGATTAGTAAGAGTGCCTATCTTTTAATCAATTCTTTTCCAAATGGACTTCATTTCAAGGAGCAGTATGTGAGCATCATCCTCAGCTTACAAAGGAGGCACACAATGCAGTATTTTCTACTGTCTGAGGGAAACCCAGAAGTTAAAATGAGATTTACTTCTTTTAAGGTGGCCTCACTCCAAGTCCAGGCCTTTTGTCGCCTCACTAGAGCGCAGCCAGAAGAATCAGGCCAACACTGCTAACAGCAATGAGTTCAGTCAGGGTTGCTTATTGATGTAAGTATGGTGTAAAACTAATCCCAGTAAGCACAGGTCTATCTCAGACAGTGACTTCCTGCACTGTGAGTGAGTTTGCCTGCTGTGCAAAGGTTAATGTACTTTACACCTAAATGTTACCAATACTCATGCGGCAGTGCGAGTAGGCGGATGGCTCCTAGGGCTTCACAGCTCTTGGTGTTAGTCCTGTCAGTTTCTTATTCTGAATTAGGGCATCAGCCATTAACCGTATATTTACATCAGTACTTACAATTTGCTGTAGGATTGGGGAGGGATAATTTTACAAATCTCGTCCTCGGTTTAACACAACTATGCGGTCTTCAGAGCAGTACTATCGCTTCTCTTGGTTTCACACTGCTGTGCGGACCAGCACTTCCTACGATGGGCCTCTACACTTTCTGTTGTGCCAACAAAAGCTTCAAAACATCTATGCCTGTGTAATCCCGAGCCCGCCCGCACCAGCGTTCACTCATATTGATCATCAGCACTATGCTCATGTCAGCATTTCTCTTGTCAGCAACTGCATTTTCTATAGCCCACTCCTTACAACCATTGCTTCGCAGCTTTGGCATCCTCCGAACACTCCATATCTGATTACACAGCCTGATTACCTGGGCAGTTCAAATAAATGTACAATGCACACGTGACAGCAGTCTCTGGCACAGCCTAGCCTCCAAAGCTGCACCACGCACCTGCTCTCGGCTGTTGGCTCCTTGGTGAAAGGTGACTAGTCCACCAACATCCAATTAAAGGATCAGCCTCCGCCAAACTGACTGTTATTTATCTGGAAAGGTGTGGATCCAGTGTAATTGAAGGACCATTGAAGTTTGGCAGGCTTGCAGGTCTCCGAGTACTGCGCTTAAGCTGCTGTGAGTGTTTGGCTGCAACACTTGCCCCGGCTTAACTATTTCAAGGATCCTTCTTCCATGAATTTGTTCATCCTTGCTCTAGTAGCTGGTTCAAATGTGGTGTGAACTGATTTTGAAATTAGCCAGTGGCTGTATCTGCTGAACAATTTGTGCATTAATTTATTAACTGAATACTTTATGAAGCAAAAATAAAAACAAAGAGAGAGGAATTAGGTGATATATTTGGGATACTGCTATAATTAACAGTCTCTTGATGTGGCCTCTAACATTAGAAATCTTGTTGTGGATGTTGTGGCTATTGCAAGGCATTGTTCATCTGGAATATCATAGGTGGTTATGAAAGATAACGTCTTAAGACTTCTGTGGTAGTATTCCTTACGTTGACTATTTTCTCTACCCGAGTTGTGTTTTTCTGTTTGTATATCGCTTTGTGATTTACCATACCATTAACGGTATATCTTGTTTTTCACTCTTGTTCTGATATTTAGGTCAATTTACTTTTAATTGTTTTACATTTATATTTTCATGTTGTTAAACTTGAGGATATATTATGTTACCAAGTAGGTTTTCACACTGCATTTGGTTTCTCTTATGTGTGTTTGTGACAGGAAGTTTTAAATGTTCTACTAAAGAGAACAAAGGGGTAACTGTCTTACTAGAAATTCTTAATGTTTTACTAGTGGAGAGAGAGTCTTGTGGGATTTTGTGGAAAATCTTCCTATGGTGTTGTGTGAAACTGACAACTTTGTAGCGTTACAAAGCTGCAGAGATAGTTAACTTTTCACAACTTCATTTCCAGGTTAAATTTCCCTCACACAGTGGTTGCTAGAGTTCCGCAAAACTTCTTTTCTAAGAGGGTTTCCTATAACAAGTAGTACTTTTTCCAGTCAACACTTTTTTAACTTTTACAACTTTGTGAAGTCATTGAAGTTGGCAAAATTTTAAATCAACGGTCCCTAAGTTAGCTGAACCAAAATTCACCATTTAAAATGTTTACCTATTTTTTTAATATGACATGAGAAGAAATTTACAGAGGGCCAAACCAATTAACTACCAGACCAATATTATCTTTTGTCAGACTGATTTTGAGGTCAAATAATAAGGGTGTCGATCACATAAGAATTAATTCTAACCGCAATGTCTCCCTGGTTCTGTCCTGGACAAATGTTCGAATGTTTGCCCAGAACAGAACCAGAAGACATTGTGGTTACCATGCCATTTTAAAAAGAAACAAGACTGAAAAAGCAGATCGCTATTTCAACATTATACTTGTTGCAAGAAACTAATTAACAGTTCTAACCTGATATAGCATATTTGTGAGCCTAGTAGATGTGAACCTATGAAATCAATGGCTAATGCTATCTCAGTTGTAAGGTGTAGTAACATTAGTGTTGAAAAGTTAATTTACTGGCCCTGAGAAAGTGACCTTGATGTCGTGAAACTCGTGGGGAGCAGGGTCAAGACTGATTAGCTTACGGCTGGATCCAACCTGGGGTGGCATGGTGAGCAAACAAATGATGGATTTAACCCAGATCTGTGACTAAGGGTGAATGTTTGACAATGTTCAGCATTGCGTCCATCATCTTTTTTGTGTTGCTATAGTCACGCTACGTGGGAAGGGTATGCCCAGACATGGGTCCTGTGCTCACTATACCATTGGATTCAAGCTAGCATGGCTGATGACGGGTAATACCCCAAAACTGGTTTGATGATGCTTGATTCCGCTCCAGGGAGGACTTGGCCTGGCAGTTTGGGCTGGACTATTCCCATAGGGAACAAGCTCAATACTGATTTGCATATGACTGGGTCCAAACTGGGGTGGTAGGGTGAGCAAAAAAATGATGGGTTTAACCCAGAAATATTACTTGGATGAATGTTTGACAATGTTCAGCATTCCGTCCATCATCTTTTTTTGAATTGCTATAGTTGCCCTAGGTGGGAAGGGTATGCCCAGACGTGGGTTCTGTGCTCCCTATGCCACTGGATTCAAACTAAGTAAAAGTTCCGGGACCCCCTCTTAGGCAATTATTTTGGGCCAGGGAGCAGAGGGGAATAACAATAAACAATCAAGAGCAAGCAGCTCCCCCACGGCCTCTTATTATTTTTACAACGTTAGCTTTCAATTATCTGGGCATGACCAATCAGTGAACATACATCATTTCTATTTTTTCATTTCTTTTTTTATTGGAGTCATTCCTTTCTTTTTTTATACAATTATAACATAATTATTTTCATACCATCTCTTTTCCTTTTTTTAAAAAGCAATTTCATTATAGTTAGAAAAACATCACGATTCTAAATAACCTTCTAAATTTTTCTTATACACAAGAAAAATAATTTATTTTTTTAACCAGTAGCCAGGTGGAGAACACAAACACACACAGTACACATTTACTCACAATCATACCCAATCATACCACTCATTTGTCTGGACATGTGAACATTCCTATTCGTTATTTTCTTTATTGTCCTATATTTAGCCACTCAAGTCAGTGGGATGTTAGGAGGACTTGGGTCAACGCGTTTCGGTGTAAGGACAGTGCGTTGAAACCACCTTCATCAGGACCAGCCAATTTTTGCCAGTTTATGTTCTCTCTACCCTGGTTACAATTTCAAAAACTCTGGTCTTTTGCGTCGTGCTATTTCTTCCAACGACCTTGCTCGAAGAACATGCAATTACCAACAGACCTAACAGATCTGACCTGAGGTGTTTTCAGCCACACGGGAGGGGCATATACTCTCTCTTTTCTCCTTAACAAGGTTGCGCCAATATCACCGCAAACTCCAGGTATTTCAAAATAGACTTCTTTCAATGAGTTGTATCACGGTTGATAGAGCACCTCTATCACTAAATCCTTTGGTAAGAGTCTGCGCTTGATGTTACTTGTATATAGAGTTCCATTGATTGCTTTCATCACCTGTCTTAATATTTAAGATGAATGTGTTTCAGTCAGAAAAAAATCATGCAGCCTAGTGAGGACAGGAGAGGTGTGGCGCCGCGGCCAGGGCGACTGACGCTGGAATCTGAGGATCACGGTTCGATCCCCGGCTCCGGCGACAGGTTAGCCCAGCACCATGTGACTCTGGGCAATAGCTCGCTTAATCTTCCCAACGGCCCCCAGCGCCTAGAGACCCTTACGGGTGATTGTGCGCTTTACAAATGTGGATTATTATTATTATTATTATTATAATAAAAAAAATGAAAAAATAGAAATGATGTATGTTCACTGATTGGTCATGCCCAGATAATTGAAAGCTAACGTTGTGAAAATAATAAGAGGCCGTGGGGGAGCTGCTTGCTCTTGACTGGATTCCAACTATCCTGGGTGATGAGGGGTGATACCCCAAAACTGGTCCCACAATGCTTGCTTTCAGGTCCAGGGAGTACCTAGCCTGGCAACACAAGCTGGACTGTTCCCATGGAGAGCAGGGTCAAGAATGATTTGCATGTGGATGGGTCTAAACTGGGATGGCATGGTGAACAAAAAACAATGGATTTAAACCAGATCTGTGACTGGGGGTGAATGTTTGACAATGCTTAGCATTCCATCCATCATCATTTTTTATGTTTTTATAGTTGCCCTAAGTGGAAAGGGCATACCCAGACTTGGGTCCTGTGATCGCTATGCCACTGGATTCAAGCAAGCCTGGCTGATGAGGAGTGATACAGTGAAACCAGTCCCAGGATCCCAGTCCAGTGAGGACCTGGCCTGGAAGTGTGGGCTGGACTGTTAGGGAGCAGGGTCAAGGCTGATTTGCATATGACTAGGTCTAAACTGGGGTAGCATGGTGAACAAAAAAACTATGGATTTAACCAAGATCTGTGACTGGGGGGACAGGTTTGACAATGCTCAGCATTCCGTTCATCATTTTTTAGTGAAACATGTCTTGGCCCGCCCATTATAAAGAAAAGAATAAAAGATTAAAAACAACTCAATTCTTAAATGATTGACTGCCTTTCCTTTTGACCTTGAACACAGTCTGTCCTTGTACCCTTATGCGGCGGTGAGTGGAAAACCCCTGCTCTCTTTTTTTAGGTCCGTTTCTGATTTTGAGAGCCTCTTAGTTCCCCTCCTGTCAACATTATCCTAGGTTTACTTATCTTTTATATACATATGTATGTTGGATTTTTACAGCACTAACCTACACACAAGGCAGTGGAGCAATGAACAGGGTCAAAGACAAGCATAAAGTCAATTTGTGGCAGGAGAGGTAGCTGGTTTGTGGAAAGTTAATGCATTGTGATATTGTGTTCTTTAAAGAGATGCATTGTCAGCTCTTTTCTAAATTGGAGCAGCATTGAGGCAGTCCTGATGGATACAGGGATGTTGTGTCAAGTTCTGGGCGCACAGATGGAAATGACCTGGTGCCTTCTTTTTGAAAACTAGATCACATGTATGTCCAGATAGGTAGATTCTGCTGGTCAGATGCAAAAGTTTTGTAATGAAAGGTAGAAGAACAAATGGTACCAGTGTGAAAGATCATAGCAATGCCTCTCTGTAATCATTCTGGCTGATCAGAAGGCAATATGATGTAATGTGTGGGCAGAAGCATAGAAAAGCGTGTTTGATTGCAAGGGTAAATCAAGTTTTCGTGATAAATGCACAGCTACATTTTTAATGTACCTTTGGATCAGTTTTTGTTTTCATGCATTGCTTACCTACTGATCTGAAACATTAAAACACATTTGAAATATCTGAGGGTTTCCTTGTCTTTGCAATAGTAGCTTAGGAACACTGGTCCATCACGTTAACACAAGATATTGAAGTATGCAGCTGAGTTCGACATATTAGATACGTGAAATTGTTTGTTTTTTGCTTACAAAGTCTGTTGGGGTCTGATGTTGTGGAGAGCTTTGTCGGCGTGCCTGAGCAGCTTGAAAGTTATTCTGCTTTCAATGGGGAGCCAGTGGAGATTGCGGAAGTGTTGGGTGATGTGGTTGTGCCGTGAGATGTCGAGGTTTAGTCTGGTTGTGGCGTTCTGGATGGTCTGGAGTTTGCAGAGGAGTTTTTTGTTGAATCAGGCGTCAAGGGCATTGCCAGTCTGCTGGTGACGAGTGCCTGAGTGACCATTTTCCTGGAGTCGAGGGATCCACTTGAATGTTTTAAGTAGTATGCAGAAGGTGTTGAAGCATGTGGAGGAGACGGCATTGATCTGGTGATTCATAGTGAGCGAAAAGTCCAGTGTGATGCCAAGACTGCATGCATGGTCCATCGGGGTGGGTGAGGTTCGGAGGGCAGGGGCCACCAGGTGTTGTCCCATGAGGAGGGGATGGAGCCGAGGATGAGGACTTCTGTTTTCTCAGAGTTGATTTTCAGGCAGATGTACTTCATCCAGGTTGCAACAGCTTTCCTCCCTTCTTGGAAGTTGTGCCTGGTGACATTGGGTTCCTTGGTAAGGGAGAGGATGAGTTGGGTGTCATCGGTGTAGGAGACAATGTTGAGCCTGTGTTTTCTGACGATGGTTGCCAGCGGGGCCATGTAAACATTGAAGAAGATGGGACTGAGGGAGGTTCCTTGGGTACTCCAAATCTGATCACTGTAGGTTCTGAGAGGAAGGGCAAGAGTCTTATTCTCTGTGTTCTGCCTGTGAGTAATGAGCATAACCAGTCTATGGCCTTTCCTCGGATACCGGCGCCGTGGAGTCTGGTGGCTAGTGTGCAGTGGGAGATGGTGTCGAAGGCTGCTGATAGGTCCAGGAGGATGAGGGTTGCTCTTTGGCCTTGATGGACGAGGGAACGGATGTTGCCTGTGGCAGTGAGGAGGGCAGTCTCAGTGCTGTGGTTGCTGCGGAATCCGGATTGTGAGGCGTCTAGGATGTTGTTGGCTTCGATGAAGTGAGCTAGCTGGGTGTTGACGGCCTTTTCGATTCCCATCACACGGTCTCCTGGTGAGGAGCCGATATCACATGGTAGCAGGGAAAACAAGCTGAACACCACTGTAAACAGTGGTTTCCCAACTTATTTTCCGAGGCTTTGAACTTCCGACATCCATTAAGGGGTGTGTAAACACCCCATGACTTCGGCACCAGCCTCAGCAAGCTTTTATTTGTTTGGGAGTTGGGGGATTGAGGGCGGGGTTCAAAAGTGCCTTATATGTACTTCTCAGTACAAAGCCTCAAGTCCTCACCCCCCTCCTCACACAGTGAGATTGTTCTTCAAGTTAGCAGGTATGGCACACTGTAGGAGGACCTGGGGCAAATAGGTAGGTTATCAAAAGGAACATGGCACTCAATAGAAACAAGACCAGGTCATCACCGGATTAGGGAATGGGTAGACTCTGTGACGTGTCCCACACTGTCGGTTAGATTACAGAATATATTTGCATTTCAAACAGATTTTGCCCACTTGTTTGATTACTTGGTGTAAGGACTAATGCATTTTCTTTTTTCTTTGAAACATAGTCGACCAATGCGTTTTACATGTTTGCCTAGCCTCCCTCAGTATGCTAACTGAAAGTTCGCAAGGCTTCTGACAATTACAAGGAAGTTCATTTTAAGAAAACAAGTAAGTGCAGAGCCTGAAGGGGCAACTGTACAGGAGGATCCTGAAGCGAAATAATTTTCCTTACAGTTGAAGTATCACGAGCTATTCCCAAAGAGCAAGGTAGTGCGTGCCTGAGGGAACTAGAGTTTTTTGTCAGATGATAGTTAAAGAAAAGTTGTTTGAAAAAAATTAGGAAAGACGTATAATGTTTTTTTAAAGTGAAACCTCAGATTTTTTATGACATTTTAAAAGCACAGGGAAACCCTCCAGGGTAAGTGTTAAGGATTTGTGATGCCTTATCAGTTTGTGGAAGGGGCCAGGGGCATGTCGAAATACCTTAACCGGAAGCAGTGCTGTTCAGTATTTTGTTTTTACTAATTTTGTAATCTAACAGGATTTGACAGAAAAGTTTAGTCCGCAAACTTCAACACCATTTAAGGTTTTCAACATAGTATGAAAATATTCTTACTGGGTTAGGGACCAAGAGTTAACGTAGCATTAAATCAATTTGTTTTGGCCTGCCTATTTTATGTTTTTGAAAAAGCTTTTCAAGGAAGCATCACAGTTTGAAATGGTGTATTAATGGAAAAAATGAAAGACATGATTGAAGTCCCCAAAAAGGTCTATTGCTTATTACGGTGACAAAAAGGACCATCGCATGACTGAATAATGCCATCCCTCCTTTTTCTGAAAATACAGTCATACATTTCCATAACGACCTTACAAATACACTGAGACATCACAAGTCTGCAAGTTAAGTAGAAAGTAAGTAGAAGCTGGAGAGGCTGAAAAGTCTCACCTAGGCACTAACCACAAATGTGTAGCCAGTTTGGGCTTGTTGAAGTTTGGGAACAGCATGCAGCAATCTACACTGATAAACTTGTTGGTGGGAGTGTACCATCCTAGAGGTACTGTCAGCACCAGAAGGAGATTTAAGAATTATTGGGCCCATATTATTATCTATGGAGACGCTAGTCTCACTACTGAAGTCAGTGGGCAGTTTTCTCTTTGCATTAGTCAGCCCACACTCTCTGAGCACAAACATCTATGCCCTTCCATCCTGGGATTAGATTCTAGGTTGAATTTTCGACTTTTCATAAAGATAATACTAGACAAAGGTAGCACTACAGGGCATAATATCAAGCACGGAGTTTAAATTATCACCGCTTTAGCGGCAGAAAACTGCCTCTAAAATAGCGATAATAGGCTTGATAATATGGCCTGGAGAATTCCAATAGAAGCCCATGTTGACACCAGAACATGGGCTTCTTTTGGAATTCTCAAGGGCATATTATCAAGCCCAATATCGCCGCTTAATCGGCAATTTTCTGCCGCTAAAGCAGCGATAATTTTAACTCCGTTTCTTGATAATATGCCCCTACATTCTTTAGCCGTACAATTCTTGAAGACTTGACCTGTTAAATCACTAAAAGTAAAAATGAATCCTGACCCCTATCGATATATATAACATAGAAACAACTAATACACATATACTGAACGTTAATCCCAACAATAAGGTTATCTGTTTATATATTATTTTTTTTTCATGGGAAGATTGTGCTTCCGTCTTATCGATCTCTCTGTGTCGACCAATCAATTTCTGGAAAATGTCTGATTCTGTTCACACGAGGCCTTTACTGACTGAGAGGGATATTAACCTTGGGCAGAAAAAACAGTGGTTCAGGAAAGTATTGATTTACTTACGTCAATGATATTCAGGACTTAATATTCTCTGATTCCTGTAACCAGGGACACTGTTAAGACCTAACCCTTACCCAAGGTGGTTACCCTCTGGGTGACCTGGTTATATCATACTTTGCATTATTAGATCTAATTAGCAGATGTTCAAGCTTTATGGTTGACAACTCAGCAAAAATATGTATAAAATTACCATTTAAAATATACTGGCATCCACTATACGACTGCTTCAAAGAGACCTGCCTAGATTAATGTTGCTTTTGCTCAACTTAAATATACTTATTGAGAGCCGATATGGAAATCTAACTTAGATAAGGATAAGAAAGGTGCGAAAAAAGCCTTGCTTTGCTGCCTTCTGTTTAATATCACCCTTTAATGTCGAATGGATGTGCTACATTCTATTAAGTTGCTTTTCCAATTGGGTACCTTTATTTGCTCCTAAGGAGAACCTAGGACAGGTCTGCAGGAAAACCACAGAATAATTGTCTAATCAGCATTCCCGGTCAAACCAAGGAATTCTCTATGAGACCCACATAGAAAAATAAAGGCTTACTTGTGACGTTGAGTGGTTAATTTGCAAAACAAATGCCAGGGCGCCGGTCAGTAGGGCACAGCAGCGTGCACCCTCCATTGCCCCCCCCTGCCAGCGCTGCCAGTTTCAGAACCATCACCAGTGGCGGAAGTTTTGCAGTGAAACAAAAGGAAAAATACATTGATAATAACTCAACTTTATTATCATTTTAATTTCTCCTGCTGCAGCATCTTGGCGGGGTGGAGTGGAGTGGAACTGCTCCGCACTATGGGCCAGATGTAGGTAATTTTAATTTACCACCTCTTAAATACCGATTGATACCGAATCGGTATTTAAGAGGTGGTAAAATAGAGGGGAGGAGATGTAGGTATTTCAGGTTCGGTAAATACCAAATCGTTAAGATTCGGTATTTACCGATTCTGTAAATACCGATTCGGTATTGCCCATTGATTCCTCTGGGCCTTGCAGCCCATAGGAATCAATGGGCAATACCGATTCTGTAATTACAGAATTGGTAAATACCGATTTTAGAAAGGGTGCAGGGGGTGTCACTTTGACACCCTCTGGCACCCCAAAAATAGGCATGTGCGCCATGTGGCACACAGACATGCCCTAAGGGCATGTCTGTGTGTCACATGGCACAGGTGTGCATGCACACATGTGCATGCACACCTGGATTCGGTATTTTACCACCCAATTGGATTGGGTGGTAAAATACTGATTCTTAAAGCCCTGTGGCACTCTGACATGTGCCAGCTACATCTGCATTTACAGAATCAGTATTTTACCGAGTCTGTATTTACCAATTCGGTAATTTTACCGAATCGGTAAATACAGAATCGGTAAAATACCGATTCTGTAAATGCATGCCCTACATCTCAAAATCCAATTACCGGTCGGTAATGGCCGAATTCGGCCGTTACCGACCGGTACTTGGCCACCTACATCTGGCCCTAAGTATGTGCGCAAGAATGTTTGGTAGTCCCACTCGGGCTGGCCAAACATTTTGCATGTTCTCCACCCAAGCTGCACTACAGCCTTGTTGGAGAACATGTCCTGGCTCCCATTTCCTAGCTGAATGCCAAGCCATGGTGGTCTGATCAATCACAACGCTGTGTTGCAGCATTGTGATTGGGTATGTGGGAGCATGGGAGCCCTGGTGCTTCCTGCTTCTTGTTTGCAGAGAAGAAGCCAGGAAGAGGCTGGAGAGAACGGAGCAGTAGCGGTGGCTGGGTAGACGACCGGCAGTCAGGTAAGTGAGTTTTTTTTTAAACACCCCCCCATCTTCCCCCATCTCCGCCCCACTGCTGTTTCCCGGGAGCAGCCGCTACTGACCAACACAACTACTAACATCACACTCCTACAACAGTGACAATTCATACTATTCAAGGTCCGCAAAGCTGTAAGAACGGCTTGTGTGGCACATATAAGAGATTGTTAATGTATATTAAATTAATAAACAGTTGTTGTGCTTATACCCAAATTTGTCAGACAGCGCAACCATGTTTCAGACTGTTACAAATGGCGGTGCTAAGAATTAAGTGCTGGCACTGAGCATCGGAAACCACCAGCTCAAATTAAACACTGGTGACGTCCTTGTCAATTTAGGAGAATAAAAAAGCACACTTCTAAACCTTCCCTTCACCAAGCAATCTCCCAGTGCTTAATTTGTAAAGACGAAGTGAACATTTATGCTCCAATTGCCAGCACTACAGAATGTCAGGGTGTCGTAAACAAAGGCTGAGTCATCTTAATTCCACCTCATGCCTCTTTAATCCACACAAAACACCTCCTGCCCATTTATCTTACGGTTTCAAGTTCTTTTTCATCCTTCGTTTCTCTCTTTGGTATTGTTTTCTGTCGTTCTCATCCTCCTTTTGTCTCTCTTTGTGTTTTTCTCTCTCTTGATCTGCATCAAAGTCTGTTGAAGAAAAATAAGTGCCGGTCCCCATAAATGAGTGTCATAGCCCGGTTGCAGTCAAATTGAGCACTGCCCCTAGTTTGCTGAATGGGCCTGTGTCTCAAACCAAATAAAGAGTTGACAAATGTTGCTCGGTTAAAAGAAAGAGAATGAAATAACATAAATCACTGGCATGGATGGTGGAAAACATTCATAGTATGTCCTAAGGTGCCTCATAATGTTTTACCATGTCCATCTTCTAAGGCCAAAGGTGCTTGTGTTCCACACTCACACACCGGCCATCGCGCTTGAGTGCACCAAGGGGATGCTTGAACAGGAGGGAGACTCCCCATCCTCAGGAAGACCAGCCATAAAGCTACAGAGAGTATTACAGAGCACTTCCACCTCAAGTGGAGCTCAACTCTGTTTTATTCCCTTCTTCCTGAACAGACAGGCGAATACTGCTTAAGAATGGATGAGTATGCCTTGCTAAACGAGTACGTGTCTACTTCAATGGGCAGTTTATGTAAATCCCATATTGACCTGTAGCCCATTGAAAATCTAAATTGTAAGTCAACGTGCAATAATGCTCAGTGTGTTCATTATGAAGAGATTTCAAAGTGAAAGTGAAATTGGTTAAAACATTAAGTTGCACCACAGTGGTAGAGCTAATATTAAGATGCGGAAGAGAGCAATTGTTCCGGAAACCCGGAAAGAGAGCAGTCTGGTAGCAGGTGGTCAGAGAGAAGCAAGGAATGCACATTGTTAGTCTAATAGGGCACATAGGACTATATGTTAACTACCCTGGTACCAGAATGAAGATTCCAAGCAGAAGTATACACAGGAAGAGATAGACTATGAATAACTCTAAATACAAGGCAGAAGAAATTAAATAAAAGTAAAAAAGTAAAGAAGAGCCAGTTTGAGAGAGGCCAAATCAGGGCAAATGCAAGCTCAACAATTAAGCTTGAAGAAAAGATAACAATCTGAATTAAAGACAGTGGTTAGAACATAAATAGGAAGACCGAAAAGAAGGGAAATTAAGTAGTCTATCCAACAGATAACAGAGAAAGCAAATGTATCTTAGGATCATATGTACTAAAGCATTTTGCCATAGACATAGAATGAGTAAAACTCTTTGATACATCTGGCCCTCAGTTACTTCGAAAGTCAAAAAAGTTTGAGTTTTGCACTTGTGCTACAACTCACACCTAAAGGTGCATTGGTTTGAAATTTGTTCAGAGTAAAGTATAGGGATGTAAAATTTTACACAAAGAATGAAACCCAGAGAAGATAAAGGAAGAATAAAGGTAGCAGCTAAATCACGGTTGCGCAGTGAGCGTAGATATGAGTAATGAATTAAAAAGAATTTAGTTTCATTGGAATTGAAATGGAAGGTCCAAGACCAGATGGGAGATGGGCAAGTGGAAAGTTCATTTTGTAGATACGTAAAGGAAGAAAAGGAAACACAAATCTGGGTATCAATAGTCTAGAGGTGGCCAGTAAGACTAACAGACGTAAACAGCATCCAATGGAAGAGTCAAAAATAGCCCTTCCGACAGTATGATCTGGAAAAAAGAGTTTGAGGTAAAAATGTAATTCAATCTTTTAAAAACCTTTTACACTTTTCGGAACAAACCTTTATTTTACATTTAATAATTATTAAACAATTGTTTAACAATTAATCTGGTACATGATGGCAAGTGTTACTTGCTCGCATTCACTCGGAAACTTTCACTTGTAACTTCAGAATCCAATGCACAGAGAAAATAAAGGAAATTGCAGGAATTTCTATATGTGGCTATGCAGGGCGAAAATATTCGTCAGTTTGGAGGGCAGCAAGGGGAGATGTATCGAATGTATGACGTTACAACGAATTCCGTTGCAACGCATGCCTTTACCACGCATGCGTTACAACGGAATTCGTTTTCCACGCATAACCTTTACCTCGAATGCTTGCGTGGTGACGTCATACGTCGTTAAGAGAAAGCGGACGTTTATTTTCCGATTTCTCTTAAACGACGCTGATTAAATACATAACCCGACGTGACTTCAGGTGAGATTTTTTTTGGGGGGGGGAGACCCCCCCAAGCCCCCCATTTTTTTACTTTTTACCTTTACCACATATGCCTTTACTACAAACCTCGTAGTAAAGGTATGCGTGGTAAAGGCTTTCGTGGTAACCACGCATGCGTGGTACTGCATGCGTGGTTAAGGATTTCGTGGAAACGGCTTCGTTGTAGAGGCCGTTTCCCATGTATCCTCATTCAAATGTTTCCACTTAGTGATTTATTTTATGTTTGTTAGAGTTTGTTACGTTTTGAGAGGGGAGGGTGAGATGATGGTTGTTATAAACTAAAAATGCTAACTGGTCAGGCATGCACATAATATTTTTGTGTAAGTTTCTCTACCCCTTCTCAAAAAGAAAAAGTTTTAAACCTCCATCTGTTGAATGAATAGCTGAAAGACCATTAGGACAAAGACACAAATGAACACATGAAATAAAAGTGAAGACACCAATTTCGTCTCAAACACTTGTGAAATTGAATAAAGCAGTAGAATCCATCAGTTGTCAGTCATCTTCATCTTGCTCATTCGAATCCACTTCCCCATCAGGGTTCACCTTTTTTTCTCTTTCATTAACACCACTCTCATTGTATTTTTTCACTTAAGCTTCTTTCTCTTCATTATCTACTTCCTCTCCCCTTTCACCGTCCTGAGTCCATCCACTCCCATGCCCGGGTGATCAGAAAAGGATGTGGAGAAACTCTCTGGTCCCTCATGGTGATCGTCTTGCTCTGTGAGTGATGAGCATTTTAGTCCATGCCATATCTACATTTGATCTTAGTGGATTTTAAAGACACGCCTCAGATCTCATTCAGTTGTGTGATATGGAGATGACTGGGTTTGTAAAATGAGGATTTTCTTGGTAAAAAAAATCATCCTGTAATCTGACTAGAAGTTAAATTCCAAAACGTCCATCTTGGTGATATGCAATTCTTCATCTTTGTTCCTTGAAATTTCCATTGCTTGTCATCACTCAATATTTTGGAATTTGTTGATCTGTTCCCATATCTTCTTGAAAATGGATGACACAGTTTGTTTTTCCTATTCTACTTGCATATATTTTCTCATTTGCATTTTGATGAGTGTGTTTATTTAGATCTGTACTTCTGCAATCTGTTTGATTGATCCCTGATGTTTGATGTAATTGTAGTTGGAGTTTTGATCTATCTTGGTTGCACTGGCAGAATGTGTCTATTGCTTGTGGTCAAGTGGCTCCTGGCCTTGGCATTAGCTCAATCCGTTTCAATGTACCCCAGTAGTAGGCCTGGGTGGTGAACTCCACTCTTTTCACTGCCTTTGCAGAGTTTTCCGCACTGTACGCACAGCGGAGCACGCTGGGTTCTGAAAAATGCGCAGAAGAGTTTTTTCCTCGCTTACTCTCACCAAAGTCAAATTGGTGAGCACGAGCGAGGAAAACCACCTCCCAGCGAGATTTCTCAATGCTGGCAGTCAGATTTCTCAAATAGTCGCAACCACTTGCATTGAAAAACCTTCCGTTCACATTGAGAAAGCTGTTGCTTAGTTTGGAAATCTTTTTGAGCGGCAAGGTAAGAAGCAGCTCCCTCTTGCGCTGCACATGGTGCAGTTTGCAGACAAACAACTGGGGCTGAAAATTGACTCAAACTGCATGACCACACACACTCCGCAGCTTGCGGAACTCCGATAGCGTGGCTGTGTTTTTGGGTCACTACGCGAACTCTGACCAGTCTTAACTGGTAGGGGTGGTGGGTGTAGGTTAGGATTCCCTGGTGATAGAGCAGTGTTGTGGCTACTCAATGAAGGGAACTGGGGCTCTTACCTCCTCCTCAGATGGTGATTGGGCACGAGCCTTGTATTGCCAGATGAGAGGAAGAAATGGAAGTCGTGGAACACTTGATGACCATCCACCTACATCTTCCCGAGGCCCATCTTCCATCAGCCCACATCAGCAAAATGTTCTGGGGTGATGCCCAGCACGGATGAACCGGAAATAAATAGTTTTCCTTAATATTGAAACTGGGTGGAGTGGTGCACTACCGTAGGTCAATAATGTTCAATTAGGAAGCACAGTCACTTTTCTTCCTTTAAGAAATGATTTTTATTGAAGTTCATCAAAATTTCATATGAACATAGAGCCTCAGCCAACGCGTATCGTTCTAGACGTGAACTTCGTCAGGGCAAGAAATTTAGAAGCACGGTATATCACAGTATTACAAACAGTCGTCAGATCTCGTAATCCATCCAGTTACACAGCGGATGTTGTAGCCTCCATGATAAGGGCCACAGTAAGCTCGAGGCAAAGTGTTGGGTCTCAGGTTTCCTCAAAGCGTAGTTTGTTTTCCGAGTTCAGGATTGCATCTTTCAACGGCAGATGCAGGAGTAGATGTGGCACGCCATCCACCTAATTGGAACTTTTCGATACTTTTGGTTTAAAACCGAGGTTTGTGCGGCACGTGGAGTCCGCCGTTGGTTCTTGTGTTTGTAGTTTTCCTTAATATGTTTGACATACGTTAGCCAGTCTTATCATCTACAAACCTGTAACTATGCAGCATACTGGTGTAGCCTAGCAACACGTTGCAGTTAAGCAACAGGTTACTAAGCAACATGTTTTCCATGCTACATGCTCACATACCCTAGCAACAGTTTGCAAAAGGTTGGAAATAAGATTTTATACTGCAGCAATAGCTTACCATTTGTTTATTTTAATGAAACATAATAAATCTCATATATTCTAAGGTTAGTGGCCAGTTACTAAAGTCATGTTGATATAATCTAACAGCAGGATTATTAAGTAGCCATTTAATATATCCTATCAACTGTTGACTAGGAGAAAACAGCATGTTACTAGGTAATACATCACTATAATTAAAGAGCGTGTCACTAACCTAGCAGTAGGTTGCCAAGCAACATGCTTAAACTGCCTGGAAACAAGTTTTACTTTTTAGCAACAAGTTACAGTAGTGGTTCATACAAATTACCACAGAATATTATAATCTAACAATAGATTGATTTAGAATGACTATATCTTGAGAAATACCCTAAACAAGCTACTGGATTATAGCGTTACCACTACAGCATCAAAACTGAAGCAAACCCAGCAGTCGCTTCTTCTGACTGGTTTTGTGACCAGATAATGAAAACCTGTAAGGTCACCTCCACAAGCTCACCTATGTCATCTCCTATCTCTCCATACTTTCCCTGACATTATTTACTCTAAACGTATAACCATTATGGGCCTCATTACGATGTTGGACGAAGTTTCTTCCACCGAACATCGTCTCGGTCAAGGGACAGACCAAAACCCGGTCGGCGGTCCCGACTGACTAATTAGGATGGACCAAACACTGTTCGGTTGCATGCCTATACTTCACAATGGGAGCATGTATTCCTGCCGAAATACATGCTGCCATTGTAAAATAGGAGGTGCAGTTTCTCCATGCATCTTGTTGCAGGCACCTCAAGGTGCCTGCCACGGGGTGCAAGGATCAACAGGGGGGCACCATAGGTGACCCCACAGCCTCCAAACGAAGGCAGGGTCCCCCTAAAGTCCAGTTCCGGAAGCCTTTAATGTTGGAGAGGCCAGCACAGAAAGGCTGTCAAAATCCGACATTGTAATACCTCGGGCAGAAAGAGCCACCCTTGGGACTACTGACAGCATTCCGACTGGCGGACGGGCTCTCCAAGCCCGTCGGAATGACCGGTCGTATTCCTTTTCATCTGCCTCTACTGTAATGAGGCGGGCGGAAAGAAATCTGACCGGCACATTACGATGCTGTCAAAAAGCTCCCTCAGCTTCTTAATCGGGCCCTTAAGTGTATGCATGGCAGTAGCAGGAGTCACCATCAAATGTGGATGCAAACAAGTATACCTGAAGACATAAAACTCAAACTGTGGGACACCACAAAAAGAAATCCTCTTTATCTACTGTTTATTTTGTGCCGGTGTTTGCCGGAGCTCAGCACTGACACTTATTTTTTAACACTGGCCCATTTTTATGAAATTCTACCACATGACGGCAAAGTCTTTCCAATATTAAACAAAGCATATCAGCAGATTCTTCAACAATTCAATATACAGTAAAACAATATATTAATAAACCAGAATGCCAATTCCTAGGAGTTTGATGTTGTGCATGTAGCATTAATACAGGCATTTTACGGCTCTGGCAGGGACAGTGGATGGTGCAAGCTGTAGTGGCCTTCTGGGGAACATTTTCGACCCTCTCACTCATTTTTTATAATTAAGTAGTGTATTCCTCACAATCACACTTAAAACCAAATCTGAACTGGTACTACTTAATTAACTTAACTTACATTTTTCTACTCATCCCTTACCCCATCGTCAAGAACTCCCTTTCTGCCACCCAACTAAAAATAGCAGCACACGCTCTAATCATTTCCCCTTTGAACATCATCACCGCACTTCTAGTTGGCATCCCTCAGCCTTGTCTCTCCCCTCTGAAAGCTATCTTGCCTTCCACAGCCAAACTCATTGCTGCCAACAGAAATGTTGGCCGTATTTTCTAGATCATGTGAGACTTACAATGTTATCTTTGGATGCACAAATACAATTTTAAATCTGCTGGCTACCATGCAAAGCCTGCATCTGAAAAACAACACAAAGTTTGGCCAAACTACTCACTATCTCAGGTGGACAGGTGAGTTTGTGGAGCAAAGACTCACTGCATCTTGAAGCTTCTAAACCCCTTAACATCCCAAACCCTGAAGCAGTCTTTTTCTGGAGCAACAACCACGTTATGGAACTTTCATCCTACACTCCTGAGAAACCAACTCAGTCTTCGGTTTTTGTTCGAATTACTGTAAACACATCGGGGTATATCAGCAAGCACCAATCACCACAGAAGCGTCACTTTTAACAAGGTTCCTGTGGCTATAGGGGGCTTTGCCTTAATTACCAGGCATCCTTTCACGCTATACTTAGGCACAGGGTGGGCAATGGGTGTTGCGGAGGGTGTTACGCCGCAATACGCATTGATTTTGACACTGCCCGCTATTTACAACTGTGGCGTAAACAGGAGGCAGCACCAAAATTAAGACCAGGAAAAACCTAGTCTTCACATGCGGAAACGAGCAGAAATGCTTTATTTTCTTCTCATTTTTGCTGTTTCAATGTGTACTGATTTGTGCAGCACACATAGAAACAGCAAAACGGCATGAATGATTGTTTATGTGCAGGAAGGAGTCCTTTCCTGCACATAAACAATCACTACGAAAAGGATGATTTGCAACTTCTATGTGTGCTGCACAATGCAGCACACTTAGAAGTTACAAAGCGCCATTTGTGATTGTTTATATGCTGGAAGGGACACCTTCCTGCACATAAACAATCATTCGCTCAACGCAGGCACCGTGCAACGGTGCTTGCGTTGGCGCTAGACAGCTTTCTTTAGCTCCACGGAAAATGCAGGGATGTGCCATACCATTGGAAATCCCTACTTTTTTGGAATGGTGGTGCGTCGCGTTATCATTTTATGCTTAACGCCATGCTCCTCGATTCCCTTTTAAATATACCCCATCTTTTCCTATGGACATTGACTTACCCCCCTCAAGTTTCCCTGGCAGCTGTGATCTCAGCCCATGCTCTTATCCTTTAGAAACCTAAAACATATACATCCTTCTTGTAGTCATCTAGGCTCTCTCTTAAGGCAGCATATATGGCAGGAGCTTGCTTGATGCTATACATTACCTTTGCTGCCAATATATTAGTATACCAAAAAAGACCCTGCATGAAGTCTTATATTATGTTTTCTCTGTATAATAATATGCTGGTGTTGAACTCGGGGATGTCCTCCAATCCCTCCTTTGTATCAGAGTGTGACTGACAGGGCCCTGTTGTTTGCCCTACATTACCTCTGTCAGTATGCTAATCTTTCCCAGGCAGGATTCCGTTTTATACTGCCTGTTATCTCTCTCTGTATGATAGTGTGCATGGCCTGTTTGACACCACATTACATCTCTCTGTCATAATAGCCTGCCCGGCAGGACCCTGTTGTATGCCAGCCCTCCTCGCCTCATGTTGTATGATGGGACCGCTGTTTGATGCCTGCATTGTACCAGACTGCATAATGGCATAATCTGCAGGAATGTGCTTAATGTCTTACATTTTCTCCTCCAGAACAAGAGCGCGCTTGTCAGGAGTCTATTTCATGTTCTCAGATCACTCTCTTCACATGTTTGTGTGCCATGAAGGAATCTTGCATTTTGTCAGGCAGGGAAATCAAGCCTCTGGAAAACAAGCATTGGCAAAGTTACATAATTAGCTCCACTGTAGCAGGAAGCTGGTTGTGTTGCCGTAGAAATGCCTTAGTGTGGGCACATACACCCCTTAGAGGCAGTGCCATTGATGGCATGAGCTCACACCCTGTCTAAGTTGTGAGAGTCTGCTAATATTTGCATGCTGGTCCAACTTGAACTTTTTTAAATAAAACATGCTGGCTGGTTCGATTTCATATTTACTAAGGAAGTGCTCGCTTGTTAAAGACAAAATAAGGGTAAAACCTTGTGAGGCCCTAAATGAGGGTCTTATGACCGCTGTAAGTATAAGTAAAGGAGTGTCCGCGCTCTCTATTTCACTCTACGACAGGTGAGGGTAACTGCTAGGGTGACCAGGAGTCCGGGATTTGCCAGGACGATACCGTTTTTTCACCAGCTGTCCCGGCAGATTTCGAATTTTTTTTAGCACATGCCCCGCTTTTTAGGGAGGGCCAAATGAAAACGGCAGAGGTTCTTTTTTTATGTTTTACAAAGCAGGGATAGTTAGCAGTTGTTTTAAAAAAGCAATTTAATTAACAGGCAAGCTACTGGGTTTAAAAATTGCACTTTATTTATGTTCTTACTGCTTGTTCTGTAATTCTCTGCTGAGGAGCGCTGTCATTACGTGCGCTCGCTTGAAGTAACCCTGTAGTCCTTCTTCTATTTTTGTGAAAAGTCCCGGTTTTTGGCTTTAAAATTCTAGTCACCCTAGACTCGCTGCACCATGGCTTAATGATACCTACTGACCTGATCCTACCACTGGCGGATCCTGTTGCTGCCCCATGGCTGGTGGGTGGAAGGTTCTGGACAGAGAAGGTCTCAGACAGCAACCTCTGTGACTAGTAGAAGAAAGGTTCCCCTGAGAAAGAGGATGGAGGGTAGGGTAGAAAATGAAATGAAAAATAAGGAGAAAAGCAGGGTAGGGAGGAAGAAATCATGTGGCAGAGAAATGTCAGAGGGAGAAGGAGGACAGATGAAGAAGGTGTCTTTGAGGAACCTCATAAGACGAAGAGCAGGACAGGAAACCGTAGTTCGCGATGAGAACAAAATAGAGAATGGGTGGGAGAGTGTGAGATACAGGAAGAGATGGTGAGCAGGATAGAACGAGTGAGGGGAATAACATTCAAGAACACAGAGGGGAACTCTTTAAGGATACAGGGAATCTTCACACCAGAGAGGGAGGAAAAGAAAGAGAAGCGGTAAACGGGGCAGTGGAGTCTAGAGAGAGAGCCCCGACAGAGCATGGAAGGATAACAACAGATTGAAAGAGAGAGGAAACAGGGGAGGAGTCAAAGACAAAAGAAGGGGAGGAGTGTGAGAGTGTAGGGGCCGAGAGGAATCGAAACTGACAGAGGTCGAATCGAATTTCTGAGCAAAATCCACAGCCCATGGCAGCCGCACAAAAATTCACTGAGACGCAAATAATCAGGTGGACAGAACATGGAAAACGTATCAGTGAAAGGTGTATTAATATTATAGTCATTGCCTGTGGAGGGAGCATACGTCACTAGAGACCATTACTTTAACGCACTGCCCGCTGGTGCAAAAATTGTTGATTGCTCCATAAGGGATTGGGTCAGTATAAAATGTAAACATGAACCGATGTATTACTTCTCAAAATAGCAGATTCCCATATAAGGCAACATTTTAGGTTTCTATTGGGTGTTTGGGACTGTGAGCCCCCACTTAGAGACTACAGCAAGTCTTCACACGGATCACGATACCATGTTATAATATTTTATATGTTTTTAATTCAATATATGGAATTATTTATTTCTGTTCGATGTAAAAAATGATTCTTACCACTCTTTGAATGCTTATTCCTACCCTGCATTTATAAAAAACACCCCTGTGGCATTTCATAAATTTACAGCCTCATAATGTGCCTACAATTCAATTGTCAAACGAAGAGAAATACAGAATAATAAGAGGAGGACAGATCATGTAATGTTCATTGGCTATCTTAAAACCAACACATTCCTCACCTTCTGACCACATACCTTCATGCTGGAAGTGAGGCACACAAAGACACAAATTAGAAACCATACCTAGACAGCTGCTAGATTTTACGGGAGGAGGAGGTTTAAGTTACTTTTCTTTTTATGCTTCTAATTTTAGATTGACACAAGGAATTTACATATTGTTTTTTTTGTAAGTGCTTGAGAGTATGATTGGCATTTACATATTAATTTATAACGTAAGAATTTGAGAGCTAAATTATAAGTATTTGCATAAAACGTCTTCAGCATATCATTCTTACACACACATCTATTGCTTCATGGTGCATGGTGGGACATTTCTTCAGCAGAGACAGATAAAGTTAAAGGTAATGACCCCCTGAACCATTCCTATTTCACCAATTCCAGTAAATTCGTTTTCACAACACTAAAGGCTTAGTTACTTGGTCATTTCCAAGTGAAAATTAAACTGGTCCTTCACTATCTTGATATAAAGTAATAACACATCATGAATACCTATAGAATGGTCCATTAGACCGATGCAGTTGTATAGTGGTTATCCCATGGAAAAAGTGATATCCTTCTACGTACATATACATCCAACTGATCTTGCTGCTCTTAAAGATGTAGGGACATGTATGAAAGTTTTTTGCATTCGCAAACGGTGCGATTCGGTAAAATCGGCCATTTTTCGAATGCAAAATAGCCTTTCATGTTGTATCAAAAGCTTTGTACTTGCAATTTTAGGTCATTGCAAAAACTGTGATTACCTAAAATTGCGACTACAAATAGGGAATCGCAAGTTGAGATTCCCTTAGCACATGCATGAAGCATTTTGCAAATGAAAACTGCTTTTAGGAAAATGCAATTTCCGTCCACCTCAAACCAATGGTAACCATGTGAAAACTTTGAAAAATGAACAAAACTGCATTTTTCAAAGTGCCATGTAGCATACACATGCCCCTAGGGCATGTGTGTGCTTTACATGTGCTCATTTATTTTTGAGCGTGCTTCAGGGGCGCCGTAGGCCCCCAGGTACTCCTGGCTGTCCATTACCTAATTTGTGATTACCAATTAGGTAATCGCAAATTAGCTAATGCAAAACCTTTCGCACCTATGAGCCTTTTTCAGTCCATAGGAACGAATAGAGTAATATTTCCTAATAGCAAATCACTATTTACAGAATCACTGTTAGATAATATTGAGGAATCGCAAAATCTTTGGCGATTCCTTACATACATAGCATTTTGCGGGAACCAAATAGCAATTCAGTAAAAATCGCTATTTGTTAATACCAAAATGCCTTTTTTGAAACATGTGGCTTGTGATGTCCACCTGCTGAAGATTGCTTCACTGATTATGATTTCATGATCTTGTTATCCTAACGTGTCGATTTTTGATGTGCCTTCGTTGTTTCCTACTTACATGATATTTTTGCAAATAATTTAATAATACCCAATACTTTTAATTAAAAAATACTTCAGTGCCCATTACAAACTGTTTAACAGAAAGCAGCACAACTTATTTAAATACATCTCACACTTCAACAGCGTGGACTGTCTGGATGTCTTCTACTTTCATACTATGGTAACAATTACACCTATTTGTAGGAAGCCATGAAATAGTCTCATGCCATTCTTCACAGCAGAAGTGTAAGACTATGAGCCACATATAGGGAATTCATATCACGTTCTCCTTGCCTAGTGGAATGGTGCCAAGAAAATTACCGGAGTAATGCAAGGGAAATGTTTTGGTGTCACATACATCATATGTTTCTTGATCAACTGCCTAAAAAGCATATTGATGTGGTTAGAAAGCAATTTCTTTATGTAATTGGACATAGCAAATGATAAATTTGACACACTGTTACAAATGCAGGTACCGCACATCTTCTAAAGGAAGGCTACACAGTTCAATGCTTCAGGTTTATGAACTAGTGAAGGAATTCATTGCAGTCACGGTGAAGTTTGAAGGTAAAAGTCATTCACTTGAACTCAAAAAATGGAGGTGGGGGCAGGAACCGGCTGCTTTTAACACAGAACACAAGGCAATATCTGAGACAACAAGCAGTTATGAATGTTACCTGTCAGAATGGCCATCTGGGCACTTTCTCAGTAGGGTGTGGGCTAAAAGGTACTTTCTGGGCTGGATGACTGTGATGATCTAGATTTGAAGACTTACATGTATTCATTTAGCCTCGTGCTCCCGTCACCGTCATCTGGTTAAGTGGCCTTCTTGTGTTCGCCTTCTGAAAGCGGCACCTATTTACAGATAAATTGTTTTGTTTTTCTTGGCTGGAAAAAACAGCTAACTCCAGGAGCGACCCTTGCAGGTAAGAGTGGTGGGCAGGTGGGGAGGAAATCGACAGATGACGACGTGAGAAAATGAAATTAAAAAACGAAAACCACTTACCACTCAGCGATGAGGGGAGCGCAATGTAAGTGGTTTCGTTTAATTTAATTTCATCTCGTCATCGTCTATCGACTCCTTCCCCACCCGCCCCACCGCTCTTAGCTGCACAAGCCGCTCTTGGCTACCTCTTTATTTGTTCAGCCAGTGCTTAGTTTAAGCCTGTGGTTGCTGGTGGTGCCCACTGGCACTCATTTGTGGGACTGGCCCTAATGTTTTCTAATCAGATATTTACAGAGTGCAAGAGAGGGAAAAACACACAAAGGGGAAAGAAGGAGAGGGGAAAAGACGGAAAACTTCATAAATGTATAAAACATGAACCTGCAAAACTGAGTTAAAGTGGCAGGGATTGTCTGGCAGTGAATTAAAAAAGGCATGACAGGGAATAAAGGCTACACAGTATTGGTATCTGGCGCGCTGCCATTTAATAGCGCTGGCCGGTGTAAATGTAAATGTAAATGTAGTGCTTATATAGCGCACGTATCACCCCCAAAGGGGTCTCAAGGCGCTGTACACATACCACTGTGGAACCCTTCCTGGCCTTTCCCTGTGAAGTGCCCACTCCTGGGCATTGGCATTGTGGCATTGTGGCATACTTATATAGCGCAACCTGTCACCACCAAGGGCATCCTGGCGCTTTGACCCGTACTCAATGAAACAGTAGCTCAGCCTGTCCTGGGAAAAAGATGAGTTTTTAGAGCCTTTCTAAAACATAAAAGATCTCCAAGGCTTCTCAGGGATAAGGGCAGAGAGTTCCAGAGTTTGGCTGCCGCGACTCTAAAAGAGCGGCCCCCCATCCTCACTCTCTGAAATCGTGGAACTACCAGTAGCCTGGATGACGAGGAGCGTAAAGCTCTAGATGGGCAGTACCAGGCAAACATTCGTCGCAAAGGAATGGGGCCTAGATCGTGGATGGCTCTAAACACAATACATGCTGCTTTATAGCGCACCCGTAGATGAACTGGCAGCCAATGAAGTTCTCGCAATGCTGCCGTAGAAGAACTATGGTAGGGGCGAGAAAGGGCGAGTTTAGCAGCGATATTTTGCACCCTTTGCAACTTGCCCAAGAGTGTTACCGGAGCCTCCAGAAGTAGTGCGTTACAATAGTCAAGTCGACTTAGGATGGTACAACGCACTACTTCTGGTCTGGCTTGCGCAGGGAGGAGAGGAAGGACCTTGCGCAACATACGAATTAGCATCATACATGTTGAGGAGGTCTTATTCACATGTAGATCCAACTGCAGGTTAGGCCCGAAAGTGATGCCTAAATTGCGCGCTGATTGTGCCGCAGACACCGTCTCTGAGAAGGACGGAGGCCAGAAGTCAGCTGGGAGATCACGAGGAACTCGATCAGTGGAGCAGTATAGGACCTCCGTCTTCGTTCCGTTGAACTGTAGCGAGTTCAACCGGAGCCAGTCCGCTGTCGCCTGCATGCACCGGTGAAAGGTCTCCAGTGTGACTGCGTCCTGACCCTCCAGCGAGAAGACCAGCTGGGTATCATCCGCATAATTAAATGCGGAGATACCAAAGGTTTTAATGAGCTGGACTAGGGGGCGGAGGTAGACATTAAAGAGTATGGGGCTGATGGCCGAGCCCTGAGGTACTCCTTGACCCACTCTCCGCTCCTCTGAACTGAAGGGGGGTAACGAGACCCGTTGCTGACGACAGTCCAAGTAGGAGATTAACCAATCCCTGGCCTTGTCACTAACCCCGCATTCCTCCAGCCTAGAAATCAGGGTGGGATGGCTGACCGTGTCGAACGCGGCCGACATGTCGAGCAGCACCAAAAATGCTGCCCGACCACTGTCGACTCGCGCCCGTAGATTGTCTAACACGGTCACCAGCGCGGATTCCGTCCCATGTGCTGGGCGAAAGCCGAATTGCGTCTCATCCAACCAGCTGTTCCCTTCTAGGAAGCTGGACAGAGCACGGGTGACCAGCTTTTCCATCATTTTAACCGGAAAAGGGAGCAGGGAAATTGGCCGGTAATTAGAGAGGCAGGCAGGGTCGAGCGTAGGTTTTTTCAAAAGCGGGGATACCACTGCCTTCTTCCAGCAGCTTGGAACAGTAGCCGTCTCAAAAGACTGACAGCAGATGGCGTGCAGGGGCTGGAAGAGGTCCTCTTGAAACACCTTCCATAATCTCGGAGGGAGAGGATCCAAAGGCGAACCAGAAGAAATCGTCAGAGCTAGGTCGCCGAACTCCTTCAAGGATGGAAGGGGAAAGCTACTCAGCTGGGGTCGACTGGCCTCACTCGCCGGAGCTCCCAAACTGAGAGCCAGCTCCAAAAAAGGAGGAGAGAGACTCCTCTGCTGGGGTCGACTGGCTACGGTCTCCGGAGCTCCCAAGCAGAAAGCCAAGTCCAAAGTGGGGGCGGGAGGGCCACTCAGCTGGGGTCGACTGGCCTCACTCGCCGGAGCTCCCAGACTGAGAATTGACTCCACAGGAAGAAGGTGGGGGCCGCCCTGCTGAGGTCGACTGGCTGCAATTGCCGGAGCTCCCAAGCAGGGAGCCGAATCAGGAGCTGCGAGGGAAGAACAGTTCAGCTGGGGTCGACTGGCCGCAGTCGCCGGCGCTCCCAGGCTGAGGGCCTGATCCCCCAGACAGGAAGGAGGGCTACTCAGCTGGGGTCGACTGGCTTCCGCTGCCGGAGCTCCCAAGCTGGGGGGCTGCTCAACTAGTCGGGGTCGACTGGAGTGCGTGACCGGAGCTTCCTGACAGAGATTAGTAGCCCTCTGCAGGGGTCGACTGGCCAGCTCCTCCGGAGCTCCCTCCTCAGAGGTGGAATTCCGTGGAACCTGCAAACCTGCTAGGATTTTACGGATTTTTTCCTCAAAGGCCTCCGCAAGAGAGTCACAAAGAACTTGCGACGAAGGAACAGCACTAGCCACACACGTAGGATGAGCCAAGTCCTTAACCATTTTAAAAAGAGCCTGAGCCTTGTTTGGGGCCTGATTCAAAGTAAGTTCAAGAAAGGTCGCTTTCGCTATCTTAATTTGGGCTTTATATTTATGCATAGCAGACCTAAATGCAACTTTCTCAGAGTCTAGATATTGCTTCCTCCAGGCCCTTTCCGCGCGTTTACAGTCGAGTTTGAGCTGGCGAAGTTCGCTCGTGTACCAAGGGCTAGCTCGGTTCACTCTACCTCGCGACTTCCGAAGGGGCGCTAACTTATCCAGCGAGCTAGCTATGGACTGACAGAAAAGAGTATAACTGTCTTCGACTGTATTGCCAAGTTTGAAGTCCTCATCTAAGATATTCGGCAATGGAACAGTGTTTAGGATGCGGGACCAAGGTCTCTCTAGCTTAGCTAGAGGTAGTCCAGCCTTACGCGAAGTAGGGTCCTCCGACCAAAGAGAAAACCTGATCAGAAAGTGGTCCGTCCAATATTGGCACTTGATGTCCACGAATGATGCCCATTGAGGATCCGCAAACACCAAGTCCAACATATGGCCTTTCCGATGCGTGGAAGCATTCACCAGCTGTACTAAGTTGATATCTGTACAAGCTTGGCTGAGAGAAAAGAATGCATTTTCCAGCGAGCTGCCTGCCCACAGATTGAAATCTCCAAGAACTAATAACCTGGAGTGGGAGCTGGCAAGCTCATAAAGCAGGTCAATGAGAAGAGGAATGGATGGTGCAGGTCCTGGGGGACGGTAACAAAGAACACCCGAGCAGTAAATCGACTCCTGCTGTTTGACTGAGAAACCCAGCAGTTCAAATCCCGGTACCTCTCGAATCTTTAACTGGGAGAGGTGAAGCGAGTCTCTATGAATGAATCCGATCCCCCCTCCTCGGTTGAGTAGGCGCGGTGAATGGCTAATTTTAAATCCCGAAGGGCAGGCTAAACCCAGCTCGACCTCACAGTCCTCCCGAGTCCACGTTTCTGTGAGAAAGAGGACATCGAGCTGTTCAGACTCAATGAGGAAGGCTATTTCCGAGTGGTGCTTACAGAGGGATCTAACATTAAGCAAACCACAATTAATTGGTTTGGAGGTAGGAGGTCTAATCGGGTCCTGCCCAGGTCTGAGTTCGATGAGCTCACTCCGAGTGTAAGCTATGCGGTTAAAACCGGAGGGGCCAGAGGTAGCGGCCCTATGCGCGACCGTTGCGCGAACGGGCGCAAACGGGCTTACCTCTGGCGCACCTCCGGCGCCCCTACGGCGCCCCCAAGGTGAAGTCAGGCATCCAAGAGCTGTCGGGGCCGTTGTGGAGATTAAGCAAGCTATTGCCCAGAGTTGCAGAGTGGGACCCATGCTTAGAATAGGCACTGAGGCGAGAATGATCAGGTCTGGGGAAATTGAGCCCAAGACCCGCCGAGGCGGAAATTGAACCCTGGTCCGGGCCAGACCTCTGCATCAGAGTCTACCGCTCTAACCATTGAGCCACACTTATCTGAGCAGAGCTTTAGGGGCACAGAACTTTTTATTTTACAAATTAAGCACTGGGCACAGCAGTAAATGTGCCTAAACATGCATGTTAACAGTTTAATCTAGTTTTAACCATACCTGGAGGTTGTTGATCTGGAAATTGGGCTCCACAACACTGCAGGAGTGACAACAGAAACACCAGATAGGAAGAAGTAAGCACAGGCTTCCTTTTGTCTTTGAAGATCCTATTAAGCTTCTAGAAGGCAGGCATCACTCTCCTGGAGCTCTAGGTATGATTAACCCTAGCTCATCAGTCTCTAGTACCTGTTGCAGCCAATGCCCCATTGGGTAGGTGGGGGAGGGATGGAAGGGGATAGGATTGTGAGATTACTGTGGGTCTCTAGAGGACTAGGCATTATGGGTCCTTTTATGATTATTAATTAATCACATTGGTGTGGATCACTGAATTGGAATCGTGGTTTCTGGCATACCAGCGGAACTATAGGTATGTTGACTATATGGATTCCAGCATGGAAATGATTCTTTGCACTGTTGTTTTTTTTTTTAATTTATTTATTAAGCACACAAATACCCATGAGGATGTCCTGACACTTGAGAGTACATGTCAGCTACCAGAGGGTGCGAGAGACTCAGTAGGGTGTGTTCAAAGTTTTATTTTCACTTGCAAAGAATACTATGAATTTCTCGGTTTTCATCCTTTAGACATGTTTAGAAAGTTTCTCAGTGCTTATTTGCCTGTAAGAAGTTTTTTCTCAATTTATTGAAATACTTTTATAGCTAATAGATCCCAGACAAGCGCAACCCGTGGAATACGATTCACGGTACTTGCACTTTTGCAGCAAAACTCCATAATGCAAACCCTAACCAGGATTTTTCTCTGCAACTGTGCAGTTTGCTGAGCTTTTCTATGGATGGTGGAATGGGAGAGGAGAAAACGCTAGGTGATGCTTTCTGAGCTTGACAGAAATACCTTGCAGTAATACTGCCTTGTACAGTTGTATGCAGATTTTCCTTGGGATGGGATTTGCACCTTATTCTGAATTTCATATGTCAGGTTGTGGAACAATTTCTGATCTCTTAACATTATGCTTCTTTTCAACCGTATTCCTTTGTGCAAACCCTCCTTGGTTGTACATATTTGTTATGTGGAAAACCTATGAGTGCGGTCGTTTGTATAACTCAGTATCTAAAATCGGACAGAAATGAAATATGCACCCAATATCAGATTTAAAATTCACTTTAGAATAAGGGTCTGTTTCTTGTGAATTATATCTTTATCAGACCTATTTGTCAAGGTAGAAAAGGAAATTTTTATCACAAAGTCACTATTTTTCATGCCTATCTTATAAAGCGAAATCTTTGGAAACTAAGTTAAGTTGCAAACTTTTCAACAGACCTTTATGAAGGTTCCAAATAAAACTTTGTAACTTGCACATACGTTAGGTATGGCCTCTGGCTCAGCAATTTGCTTTACATACCCCGACACCCCCATAATGTGGTTCATATAATGACAGTAACGTTTTATAATATGGGGCAGTATAGGAAGAGCCATAGCAATGTAAAGATTTCATACCAGGATAATGGGGTAATTCCTGTTTTCTAGTGAGCAACTCAAATATTTGACACCTGAGACTGTACAAGTACCCTTCACTCCACGCTCCCTGATCAACAGCCTTGGCAGCATGATAAGCCACGCGGTGAGTTGTCTTTAATCACCATTATAAACTCAGGGCTTATAGAGCAACTTATGCCCCCTGCACAGTTGGCATTTGGTAAAGCGCTCTTGAATATGTCAGTGTTTTGCCCTGGCATATTAACCTCTTGGGCACTCATGACTTGGTCAGCTCGTCATGAGCCACGGCGCTCCGTGCTGAGCTCGTCATGACCGCGCCTGTTACATGGAACGCTCGCACGCTGGGCTGATTCCCCTGCTGTGCTGAACGTTCCATTGGAACGGGCGCGGTCATGACGAGCGCAGCTCGTCAAGAGCACCGGAGCGCCATGGTTCATGAGGAGCTGACCTCATCATGAGCATGGGGGCGCTGTACGCGCCCCCCGCCCCCCAGCACAGCGGGGGAATCCTGCCAGCGGAGAAGGGGTTAAGCATCAGATCTGTAACACAGAAAGGTCTGTAAACCATTTCCTGGCAACGGGTCAGTGATTGAAAACTTAAAACTGATGCTATTTCTCAGAATATTGGATTTTGTATTGCCATTTATTCAGTGGTGCACACTTCATCAGAATGATTTATGTACGCTTTTCGGAGCCTAATATAGAACTGCATATCACCTTATGTTGACTTCAGTGTGCTGTAGAGTTTGAAAAACAAGTTCAGGATTCTGGTTTAGCTGGAGTCCAGCAATATATAACAAAGGGATCCCCTGATACTGCTAGTTAGTTCCTAGGTCAGGGGACAAATATTATACAAATAACTTTATCCTAGGCAACTATTGGGTCCTGAGAAAATAGCAGGTATTTTAAAACATCAATTATTATAGCCACGGCTACAATAATTGATGTTTTAAAGTACCTGCTATTTTCTCAGGACCCAATAGTTGCCTAGGATAAAGTTATTTGTATAATAATTAGCTGGAGTCCAGCTCACTGCGGGCAAACAGTGTTCTGATACGCGTCACATGATATCACCAAACCGGTGGTGTAGTCAATCAATCAATAAATAACTTTATTTCGGTTCAAGTGAACCATAAAAGTATGCAGAACAAATATTAAAAAACAACTTAATAAACAATATACATTTGCACCTCAAAAATATTTAAGACATTTCTCGCTAATTACAAAGTCCATAAAGAAGCAAAAACCTCTAAGAGTCCCAGGACCTCATTTATGAAAAGTGACGCATCGCTATGTTAAAACAGCTATGCGTCACTTTTCATTGCGCCCTCCTTGCGACATGCCCGATGCTTCATATTCACAGTATGACGCATCATGTTGCAAGGAGTTACAGATGACATATCTGTATAGTTACAGATGACGTGTCTGACGTATCTGTAGGCGCAAAAATGACACATTGCTGGAGTGTGTCACAAAAGTGACGCAACTTCAGCAATGGGTCATTTCACATGGGCAAGTCCCATTTCAAATGTGCCTGCATCAGTCTTATGCCTGCTGCGTAAGATATTGACGTATTTGCGTCCTAGAAGTGGTGCAGTGAAATCACATAGACTATGAGGCTTACTTGCGTCAGAACGCCCACCCTGCATACATTATACCTGGCGCAGGTATAATGTGGCGCAGAGGTTTACAAAGTGACCCCTCTACCTAGATGCGTCACTTTGTAAATATGACGCAACATGGTGCATTTTTTACGCAGCTGGTGCGTCACAGAAAGTGATGCACCGGCGGCGCAAAAGTGACGCAAGGGCTCATAAATAAGCCCCCTAGGATTTGGGCTAAAAGGCTCTGTTACGCCATTTAAAGGATCTAGGCCAGCGGAAAATACTGTTACACCATAAAATGGATTTGTGATGTTCTTAAAAGTGGGGCAGACCTAATAAGATAAAAATAAGCCTCTCAGTCAATAATTCCTGTGGACCCGATAGGCACTCACAATAAAATTTAGGACTGCTTAGATGACCTCTTCAGTTCCCAAGATATGCAGATAATCAAAAGCAAAATCAGGGGTTTGGATTCCTGATACATTTTTTTAACTGACTAAAGGAACTGCCTCCTTTGTGTCGAATACAAAGTACAAAGAAGAATAAAGTGTTTTGTGCTTTGAGGTGTGAGTCAGTCGCAGGGCAAAAGGGGAGTGAAGAAAACCAGGTACCCTGGATCGGGAACGCTACAATAAAAATTATAATATTTAAACAGGATCTGATCAGTGGAAATTTTTATTGCTGTTGTGGAATGGCCTTGAGATACAGTGCCATATGTGGTTTGACATATAGGGGTTCGTATATAACAGCCTTGTAGAATAATTCAATTTTCAAGAGCTTCCTAAAGGATAGGTAGGTTGGGTCTGCCAATCTTGGGTTAAATTGTAACATCCATGTACTTGACACATTTTCTCAGACGAGCGGCCACATGTCAAGAGTTACCACCACAGTGGTGAGTCATATTGTCATACAAGATACCTTGTTTAAGCTCTGCAATTGAGAAACAACAGTATTGAGTTCCACTACATTTATGTTTCCTGCTGATTAGTGCCACTGATTTTCAAAAAGAGAGTTCCCGTTTCCGCTGCCTGCCCCTAAAGCACACATCATTTTGTGGTGCTCTTTATGTGCTGGTCACAGCTAAAGATCTCAGCTTGTGGTAAGTGGTTACTGCAGCGAATGATACATGGTGCAGAATGTGGCCCAAGGCTGAAGCATATGACTAGTACCTCCTTGACACAGCAACAGAGAATATCCAGCATTGACTTTTAGCAGGCTATGGATTTCATATTCTTGAGGCACCAAGAGGATGACGACCATGAGGCCAGTCTTGACACAAATGATTCACCTTTGTTGTGTAGTGGATCTACAATTCATTCGGATGAGTACACAAAATCTGCCTCTTTTCCATTTGTTAAGCTTCGATCATGGCCTTATTTTTATTGAAATGAGTACCTTTGAGTTTGGTAACAATCAGTAGCAGCTGCTACCAAACAGGGTGGTGGGAGGACGGAGGGCGTGGAAAATAATACAAGATAAAGCACTTACCTATACCGCCGGATGCCTTCTCTTCTTTCTTCGTTCTCCGTCCTTCTTCCTCATGAAGCACACAGCCTCCCAGAATTCCCTGACCAATCACAATACTGCCTTAGCAACATTGTGGTTGGTCTAAGCGCCGTTGTTCGCCAGCTCAGAGGGGGGCTGTAGGGGCGGTGCATTTTCTCCACGCAGGCTGTAATACAGCCTGCGTTGAGAACATGCAGAGTGCGCATGACGGTTTGGTCGGCCTGAGATGGCCGACAAAACCATCATGCACACTTTAGATGCTGCCACTCTGTGAGGCGGGTAGCCCAGCCTTGTCCCCCTGGCTTCAGCTGAAAGCTGAATCTAAAAAACAAAATTATAATAATTAACGTTATTATCATTTTCTTTTGTATTCAGCTTGCAGTTCAAGCAGTGAGGCGATGCTCCTCTGCCTTAGCGAAGAAGCCGCCACTGGTAGCAATAAACATCTGTTATTCAGTTCCAAGATGCCTACGGGTGAATGTGCCCTTTACAAATGAGCATGTTATGATATGTTATGTTATATGTTATACAATATTTTATTCGACCTGTGTGCTTAGCGCTGATCTTTATCTCGACGCATTACTTTCAGTGTTTAAAGTACTTTAATTGTGTGCGTAGCGCTGCCTTCCCCCACTGCCATAACTTAACTTAATAGGACTTGTGCTGCCTGATTGTTTGCACCCATAGCGTCCTGTTGTCCTTGTTGTTGTTGCTTCCACCATTTTGTTGTGCCTGCAGCCCGTCCCTCCCCCTACGCTACCGCCTCCCAGCTACCCCTCCCACGCTCCGCCCCTCCCACTACTCCACTTATGACAGATGCATCTACACGCAGCGTTCACGCGCAGCGATCGCGCCCCAGTCGCGTCGAAGGTGCGCCAAAGGTAAGCCCGTCTGCGCCCGTCCACGCCTGGACCGCGCCCAGCGCCCGTCCCCCTGCTCTATGCCGCTCCCAACCCCCCAGAGTAACTTATGATGCCGCTACTCTCCTCGCCCTCAACGCCGGACGCACCCCACTATGCTGCGAAGCTACCCCAGGACGTACCCATGGCCCATTCTCCTGCCTCTCCTGTAAGTTCAACTGCTTCAGGACCCTCACCAAACACACTTCCTCCACACACAGCTCTGAACCCAACGACTTGAAATGCATCCTACTGAACACCTGCTCGGTCCACAGACATGCAACAGAACTCTGGGACCTAATCGACACTGCGTCACCTGACATCGCCTTCCTTACTGAAACATGGATGAATGCATCCTCTGCCCCCGACATCGCCATAGCCATACCGGACACTTACAAGATCATTCGAAAAGACCGCACCGATCAAACTGGAGGAGGCATCGCCATCGTCCATAGAAACACCATCAAAATTACAACCAGCTCTGACGACAATCTTGCAACCGCCGAACACCTCCACTTTCAGATCCACACCGACCCCAGGACCACCCTTAGAGGCACCCTCATTTACAGGCCCCCAGGCACCCGATCTCAATTCAGCGACGACATCACTGACTTCGTCAGCCCGCACGCCCTCGCCTCCGAGAACTACATTCTTCTAGGAGACCTCAACTACCACCTTGACAACATTCTCGACAACAACACCACCACCCTTCTGGACAACCTGTCCAATCTCGGACTCAAACAACTTGTCGACACCCCCACTCACACAGCCGGACACACGCTCGACCCTATCTTCACCTCCAGCAAGCACATCTCCTTTGATCACACTACAGCTCCTCTCCACTGGACGGATCACACTTCAGCTACAAAACAACCCTGACCCACAACCGTCCACAACCCATTCCCCGAAGAAAATGGAACAAAATCACCACCGACCAGCTCCTCACATCACTCAGCCAAAACACTGCCACCCTAGCAACGGACCCAGACCAAGCGGCCACCAACCTCAGGCAATGGATTACCCACAGTGCGGACGAACTAGCACCCCTGAAAAAACACCAGTTGAAATCATCCAGCAAAAAGGCTCCCTGGTTCAATGATGACCTTAAAAAATCCAAGAAGACATGCCGCACCCTGGAGAAGAACTGGAGAAAAGAACCAACCTCAGACAACATGGCCTCCCTCAAGACAGCCACCCGCAAACACCACCAACTGATTCGATCCGCCAAGAAATCAGCATTTAAGGACCGTCTCGACAACAATTCTCATAACAGCAAGGAACTCTTCAATATCGTCAAAGAATTCACCAACCCTCCCGCAGCATCCAACGACATCACTAACTCCCAAGACCTCTGCGATGCACTATCCTCCTTCTTCTACAACAAAATTGCCGACATCCACAACAGCTTCAAGAATACTCCCAATGACCAACTCACCCCACCCCCTTCAGATCCCACCCCTCCAACTAACAACCTCAACTCCTGGAACCCAATTACCATTGAAGGCACCATTCGCCTCATGAACTCAATGCACTCTGGCTCACCTTCTGACCCCTGTCCCCACTACATCTTCAACAAAGCTGACTCCATCATCGCTCCCCAACTCCGCGATGTCATCAACTGCACCTTCAACTCCGCCACCTTTCCAGAAATATGGAAACACGCCGAACTCAGCGCCCTTCTGAAAAAACCAACAGCAGACCCCTCAGAACTGAAAAACTACCGACCCATTTCCCTCCTCCCTTTCCCGGCCAAAGTCATCGAGAAAGCCGTCAATAGCCAACTCGCAGCCTTCCTTGAATCCAACAACTCCCTGGATCCCTCACAGAACGGCTTTCAAGCCAAACACAGCACCGAAACCGCCCTCATTGCGGCGACTGACGACATGCGAGCACTCCTGGACAACGGTGAAACAGTGGCCCTCATTCTACTCGACCTCTCCGCCGCCTTCGACACTGTCTGTCACAACACCCTCATACAACGCCTCAACAACATCGGCATACAAGGAAAAGCCTTGGACTGGATCATCTCGTTCCTAGCCGGGAGAACCCAGAGAGTCCGACTCCCCCCTTTCTACTCAGAGCCCACCGAAGTCATCTGCGGCGTACCTCAAGGCTCCTCACTCAGTCCCACCCTCTTCAACGTCTACATGAGTCCCCTCGCCTCCATCGCACGTCAACACAACCTCAACATCATCTCCTACGCCGACGACACCCAGCTAATCCTTTCCCTCACCAAAAACCCCAACACCGCCAAAAACAACCTTCACGAAGGTATGAAAGAAGTAGCCGAATGGATGAAACAGAGCCGCTTTAAACTCAACTCAGACAAAACGGAGGTGCTCATCCTAGGATCCTCCCCCTCAGCTTGGGACGACTCCTGGTGGCATTCCGCTTTGGGATCAGCGCCCACACCCACAGACCATGCACGTAACCTTGGCTTCATTCTAGACTCCTCTCTCTCAATGTCCAGACAAGTCAACGCCGTATCGTCCTCCTGCTTCAACGTCCTTCGCATTCTCAAAAAGATCTTCCGCTGGATCCCCCTCGAAACAAGAAAGACTGTCACCCATGCACTGGTCACGAGTCAACTGGACTATGGCAACACACTCTACGCCGGAATTACAACAAAATTGCAGAAAAAGCTCCAGCGCATCCAAAACGCATCAGCGAGACTCATATTAGACATCCCGCGCCAAGAGCACATCACCGGTCACTTAAAAAACCTCCACTGGCTTCCCGTCAACAAAAGAATTACTTTCCGCCTTCTTACCCACGCACACAAGGCCCTTTATAATCTAGGACCCGAATGCCTCAACACCCGACTGTCCTTCTACTATCCCACCCGCCAACTAAGATCATCCAATCAAGCCCTCGCCGCAGTCCCGCGCATCCGAAAAACCACCATGGGTGGCAGATCCTTCTCCTTCCTGGCTGCCAAGACCTGGAACTCACTCCCCACCCACCTCCGCCTTACTCAGAACCACATCTCCTTCAGAAAAGAACTGAAAACATGGCTATTCGATAAACAGTGAACCCCTCCCTCTAGCGCCTTGAGACCCTCTGGGTGAGTAGCGCGCTTTATAAATGCCTGAACTTGAACTTGAACTATTGTACTCTAGGAGTTACATGGTAGTCTTGTAAAAAGATGTAACCTTCTTTAGTAAAACATTGTGCTGAATGATAGAATGTGAACAGTTATTTAGGAATAATGCATAGCCACATTGAGAGAAAGGGTTATGCTGCTTATGGGCAGCACTGAACTAGGCAATACAAATGTATCTGCCAAAGCAAACTACTGTAGAACATAAGTGCTGGTTTTCTGTAAATATTTAAACCAAGACACTGGCACTTTTGACTCGACCTTTCGGATTCAAGGCCAGGTGGCAATGTGAGGACTGTGGTTCAGTATCAGGTGGAAACATACTATTAGAAACAATTAAATCAATTCTGATATGTGGGGCAGCTTATTTGCATAGATAGTGGAAGATGTAGGCTTTCATTAATATTTAATACTCGGATAATCTTCAGGCTGCTCAGTGGCAGGAAAAGATATAAAGAACTGAGTACATATGGAATTAGGAGGAGGAGTTTGATGAAGGATCTTTTGTGTAAATTACTAAAATATGATGCTGATGTATGCAAGGAATTGGAGTAGAAAACAATCTAATTGCCATTGTAGATGCATTTTTGCATGAAATATTTTCTGTAGGGCGTAATGATCTTACATTGCTATTGTAATAACAAGATTTCATTAAATTGTACATAGTAAAGTTAAAACATAATGCTGCAACCAATGATTCCAATCTTGTTTCAAAGGGGAAGTCAGGTATGTTCTTGTTCCCCGACATGAATATAACACCCTCTGTACTAGCATTTACTATTTTGCTTGTTTTTCACTGTGCTATGTGTAGGCGCCCTTTCTCTTAGATAATCTGCATGACAGTGGTGAGCCTAGTCTGCGAGGGCCAGCGACGGTGTTAACCCCAAGGTTTGTGAGGTGATATGTCCCTTGAAACAAGGTTCAAACAGCATTTCAAAAGCACAGTCAATAAAAAAAGGACTGACTCAGAAATGGAGTTCCAGATCAGAAATTTAGAGACAACAATGAAGGTTTCTTAAAATTCTAGGTGTGACACAAAAACTAGGAAAATGCTAAAGTAGCAGTAATTGCATTGAAATACATAGTAGTTATCTGCTATGAAGACGATAAAATAAAGAATAAGGCAATATTGACCAAAAATTAAGAGACCGGCTAAGTTTCAATTGTGCAGTAAATCAATACAAAATTGGGCAGTATCCCAAGAGCTCTGGCCCATCTCCAGATTCAAGGGTATTTACAGATATTTTCAGTATAGGAAACTGCACAGTCAGCATGGTGTGAGCATTGTTAAAGCAAATCATATTTCCTATTCCTAAAGTGTCACATAGCCCTGCCATTTTAACACTAAGCCACCACATGACTTTTGAACCCCCCCCCCACCCACCCTCCCCCCGATTGAATGCAATACAGTGTGCTAGCAGGAAGAGCCTTGAGAGTAGCAAAAAGCTTCCTCCAGCAGGTTCTTTCTGAACAACAGGTCATACAAAATAAGCAGTGCATATCTTTCTGCTTGCTTTGTCACACAAGAAAATGTAAACAAAAAATGAGCATCATGATTCAGCAGCCATTTTAACGAAGATAGACAGAAGGCCTAACTTAGGCCTAGTTATTGTAAAACAGAAAAACACACTAAAACAAATCGTAATGATTTTGTTTCAATTGCAGTTGCTCCTGTTACAACTCTGGTGAAGAATTCGCAATCTCTTTAAGATCAATTGTAGATATTTTGTGTGTGTTCTCAAAATGATAAAGGTTATCTGCCACTCAAGTCTGCATCACGCTTCACATGTTTGAAGGCAGCAATGTAGAATATGGATCTAGCATACAACCATCTATCTTTTATAAGCATTTCAAAAATGCTTGGAAAGCAGCTGCTGAAAATACACATCTGCTATAGAGAAACTCACAAAGCCCTCTTCGATGAAGTCTCTGTTTGCTTGCAGGCCCATGCACGAAAATGTAACAAATTGAGTTAAAAGAAGAATTCAAAATAATTTTGGGTAGCCCTGCCAATCATAAATGCCAAAAAAGCACATTCAGAATAACATCTCACATACTCATTTTATGTTGAGATATCGAGCTTACAAAAGTGTACTTACAAATGCAGCATAAGACCACTGTGCTTACAAATGTGATGTAATACCATTGTGTAGAAATTCGCACATTCAAAGGTTTATGTATAACAGGAGGTTTATGTGTAACAGGCATTTATAAATGGGGCACCCTCCACAAATAGGAAAGTGTGTGGGCATTCACATACCTCTTAAAGGTAGTTTCCCTCCTTGGAAAGGCTTTGTAAGGAAGTGTGTTTCCAGGGGAGAGGATTGGGAAGGGACACAACCATCCTTCATGAGGCTGAGGTTAAAGAGGTTGGTCAATGCAGAAAATGTACTATCCTTTACCTAAAACAAATTGAAAAGTTGTGCATGCTAAACATTTGCAGCACATTTAGGCATTTTCACTTTGAAAACAAACACTTCAGTAATGTTATACTTTGGAATGGTCCAAGAGATCTATGACTGTCATAGATTGCTTGGAATCCTCTGAGAACTCCTGAAAATTCAGAAATTGAATCCAATATAATGGTGATCATATGCGAGTGCAGTGCCATCTTTCATTGTTAGGACTCTGCAAACTGGGCACTGTGTAAAGAAATAGAAGGGGAGGAAGACGAATTGGCTCACTCGGAAGGGATGACAGCAGTATATATTTCTTAATATTTCTTCAAATGTTGTTTTTTGCTTGAGACTAATTCTCCCGATGAAGAGGTGGCATTGAGCAGGAAATTGACTGCCTTTGTGTATTTGCTTGTTGATGGAGTATTTCCACTTCAGGACTCTTTACTGTGCAGTTCTTTCACAACACTGTTTTCAAAACATCAGAGGGGTGTAGCAGATGTTTCAGGGTCAAGGGCATATGGATTTTAAAAAGATGTCTGAAAGTAGTAAATATTGGATCAATAAAGCGCCATATGGGAAGAAGTTGATTGCAGCATAGTATGTCACAGTAGAAAGTGGATAACATGTATGTGGAGAAACAAGTTGACAATTACAAAAGTACATTATGAGGAGTATGTCGGTGCCATTGTGTTAATTTGCTTGAATGGAACCTGGCGAGCTTCCTTTATATTCAGTTTTCCTACTTGACCAGTTGTAAACTTCACAATAATTAAGTTTATTGTAGTAAAACTGGATATTCCCAGTCATGGTATTGAAATGGGCGAAATGATGGAAAATATTGAAGATAAGGCTGAGGTTTTTAAGACCTATATTTATACAATGGCTCAGTGAACGTCATTAGTACATTTGTATTAATTAATAATATTCAACTCAATCGTAATCTCTTTTTTTCGACCTCGGTTGAAATAAAGAACACACACGTGGCAAGAATCTTAAAATTATATGGTAGATTGCACCTAGGGCTTTGCAATGTGCTCTCAGGCCAATCTGCTACAGCAGACTGCTTATAGCTGGCTCACCTCCTCCACACTGCGCTGCAGGCAGCTTCTGTTCACTGATCAACACATTAGCTTAAGGTCTCAGGCCACTTGTTTTTGAGCTGATGTGTACTTCAAGTGCAGCCTGGTCATGATTGCCAGAGGGTTAGTAGTGTGCAGCAACACAGTTCGCTAATCTCTGCTCCAGCCCTGTGGTCACGCGGCTCCCACCCATCTTTTGCACTCTTCTAAGCCCCTTGCCAGGAAGATGTCGGTGGGTGAGAGTCCACTGGTAGGGGCAATCCATCATCTCAGAGTGCTGTGATAAATCAATATATGCAATGTTTCAGAGCAAATTGTACTCCTTGCATTTTCCTGAGTAAAGTTATATCCGTCAAAGATCCAAGAAGGATTTATTCCCCAACCAATCAGGCTTCTTTAATGATGTCAAACACCCATCTCAAACCACCTAATGTTACCTTTTTGGTCTACACGAGGTTGACGTATTTGACAGGTGTGCAAGGGAAACAGCGGCTCTTTTTATTTTTTTTAGAAATCAATATTTAATGAAGGAGGATAGTCGGTTGAGTACTTTTTTGTCAGCTAAGAAATTGATCTGGACAGAAGGTATGTGGGCATGGTTTGGTTTATATGTCAGGGCAGCATTTTTCTTACTGCAGAGGGACTCCTACAGCTATCCAATTTAGGTATTTGTAGTTGACAGAAAATTCTATAAGAATACCTGCTTGCCCATAGGCTGTGCTCTCTCATGCCCAGTTTTTGCAACATGCACCACCTTTTTGGTATGGTGATGCACAACTTAGAGGATTGGATTCAAAGGCATACTTTCTAGATTATTTCTTTTTTTGGGCAAGTAAATGTGATATGTTGGTTGCTTGTTCAATGGAGATGATGGTGAGTCTGCATTTTCTCATTACCCAGAGAAGTGTAACGGCCCAGCTGTAGTTTTTAGGGATTGAATTAGATATCGTCTGACATATGTCACGACACCTTAGGTATAATGAGAAGAGTTTCTGGGCTTCAGTGCGCTTTTGTTTGCTAGTGAAGACGGTATCATCATTGAGGTTACAAAAGGTTGCAGTAGAGGTAAATCTTGCAGCCGGCGAGGTTTCGATGGGCAGGCCATTTATGCGCAGAATTTGGCAAACACCACAGTAGGTTTAGCGAAGAGGACTCTACAATCCTCTATCTAGAGAAGATATGAGAGTATGGACAACTTTCTGACAAATGTCAATAGAATTTCTTTAGGCAAGTTAGTACTTCTTCAGAGTTAGCAATTGTTGCAGCAGGGAGCATTATTTGGGACATTTTTAACAAGAAATGGGGTTCAAAATGGTGACAGGACTGGTGGAAAGAAGAGGACGTGTCAAAAAACACAACGGTTTTGGAGCTTTTTCCAATGTTGGTAGAAGTTACATTATGAGGTGAACCACTGAAGAACAGGAACATTGCACTTAGGTAAGACAGTTGGTCTGCACAGGAATACAGCTGACGGTCCCCACATAATATGGTTGTTCGGGGCCTCAACGCTGCACTGATTGAAGGTGAATATTTCTTTTACCACAATTGTGGATGCTGCATCTCAATGTACACTGAGAAATTTCGGAAGATGATACAATTCTTTGGGCTGCCTCGACTAAGGCGGACATTAGTGTCTATGCAGTAGGGAAGAAAAGCATCAATAGTTCAAGAGAGGTTGAAAGGCCCCAAAACATTGGTTTATGGAGGAGTCCACACTAGATGTTGTTCCTTGGGTGAAGAGTAAAAGTAAGAGATTGTAGTGGGTGACAGTGAGACTGGCAAGTTTGGGATTTATGCAAAAAGCACAACAAAGGGAGAATTACCCAGTAGTTTCATGACAAACAAAATGACAATTGGATGGGGCAGAGTGAGGAGATGTAGCCTACACTGGAGGGAAGGCATTTTATTTATGGTGATGGAAATTATGGAGAGGGTAATGCTAGACTGGGCACATTGTGGCACAAGGGTACCTTTTCCCAACGTGGATTCACAATCATTTTTTTCTTATTGCTCTGCAAGGTAGCAGTATTCAAGAAAAATGGGCGCATGCATTGGGTGATTCAGAGGAACTAGTTGGTTGGGATAAGACTCGATGGTTCACAACTGATCAATATGGTGAGGAGCTTGGGTCATCTCGGACGCTCAAGTGTGGTCTGTGGCTTGTCCAGTTAGGCTGACAGCAGACTTCCAGGGCTAAGACCGGAAAGGAGGGGCTCACTCTTAATGGGTTTTACCCCTTGAGATAAACTATTTAGCCTGCATAGGAAATACATATCCTGTTGCCGCAGGTTTTTAACTCCAGTCATGTACCTAAAATCTTTGATCTCTGTCTCAGCTGAATCCACAGTGGGACTGTGGGTCGAAGTGTGTTTGTGGTGCGTGGTGATATCAGGAGGTTGTATGGAGAGGAGAAACCCATTGGGGAAGCATGTCCAGTGTAGTGTCTTTCACAAAGTGTTAGGCCGCATGAGACTACACAAAATTCAGAAGTGGTGAAACATCTATGATGCTGGAACAGGGTAACAAAGAATTTAAAATGCAAAAACAGAGACAGGGGAGAAACAGAGGCAGGGCAATAAATATGGATACAATATATATATGTGTGTGTGTGTGTGTGTGCATATATATATATATATATATATATATATATATATATATATATATATAGATATATACACTTTACACACATATATATTTTTACAAGTCAGAAAGTCATTGTCACACGCTATCTTTTTATATCTATCTATCTATCTATCTATCTATCTATCTATCTATCTATCTATCTATCTATCTATCTATCTATCTATCTATCTATCTATCTATCTATCTATCTATCTATCTATCTATCTATATATATATATATATATATATTCACTGAAAAAACCATAGGTTTCACATCAGTTATAGTTAGGAATTAGCATTTAAAAAACCTATTAAATTCACTGAAAAAAACATAGGTTTCACACCTGTTATAGTTAGCTGGAAGTTTTACTCTGATAAAACCATTGAAATTCCCACGTTATAGTTAGTTGGACTCACTATAACTTGCGCGTGCAATGCACTGCTGATGACGTCACATATTACATCACTCATGACATGGTCAGTGACATCATTCACTACGCTACGCGCCCCGGGGCGCGTAGCGTAAGCGCGTCGGGTCATGTGACCTCAAAATAACACTTTTGATTGGTTCAGAACAGTTTTGGTTTCCAAATGATGAGAAAGCCCAGGTCATGAGACCTGAAAATAACACTTTCGATTGGTTCACAAGAGTTTTGTTTTCCAAATGATGAAAAACCCCTCCTTTTTCCTCATTCTCATTTTGTTGTTTGAGTGAAGAAGACCTGCATTCATTCTGTGAGAAATGGCTTCACTAGTAGCAGCTGCAGGTGCATCTGCACCACCACCACCTCCACCACCACCACAAGGACCACCACAAGACTACATTGGTGGTCAAGAAGAAGAGGAGGACGAAGAGGAGGAGGAGGAGAGGCACTTTCTGCCTGAGGACAATCCCCCATACAGACCCAAGGAACATTTTATTTGGGAGTTTTACAAGTTACCAAGGGGTGCAAAAAAAGTGAATGCAGCTAAGGTGACTTGCCTCATCTGTGGCGCAGAACTGTCAAGAGGGAACCCAAAGAAGAAGTATTCTTTTGGGAACCACACTATGATTAGACATATGCAGAGGAAGCACCCAAACAATTATTCGGCAGCAGAGGTCAGGGAACTGACCAGGAACCCTCCCCATCCTTCTTCTTCAAGCGCCTCCAATCAACCCACTCCATCGGGTGCAGAGGCTAGGGAGATGGTCCCTAATGTACAAATCAAGTTTGCAAATTTTAAATTTGTTTGCATATATTGCAACAAAGCAATTTCATATGGTGAGAAAAGCATCACTTTACTCAATCGAGCTGCAGACAACCATCACTGCAGCAAGCAACCTTAATTTTTTTCTAATTTTTTTCTGCTCTAGTTGAGCTGTTTGCAATTCCCTGTGTTTTGTTTGACCCCAGAAAAACTAAAAAAAAATATAAAATTGTTCAGAAAAGCCAAAAAAAATAAAAAATGTTAAAAAAAACAATAAAAAAATATAAAACAACAAAAATAAAAAAACAGTTCTTTTTAGAACTACCTCTAATTTATAAAAAAAATGCTACATTTTTTAAAAACTCTGTCATTCTTTTTTCCCCGTGGTACGCTCCCCGGTACGCTCCCCGGTGCGCGTACCGGCCGCTCCCCCCGCGAAAATCCCCCCAATTTTTTATTTTTTTTTGCCCCGCGGGGCCCTTTTATGGCCCCCACATCATACCTAGGGGGTCAGGGGGGTCTACCCTGCCCCCTTATGATCATTTCCCCCTTTGTTTTTGACACCTCTTGTGTCTCGATCCTACCGAGACACAAGATGGCGGCCGCTCCGGACTGTTTGGAATGTTGAAAGACACCCGAGAGCCAATCAGCTTTCCGCGCGCGAACTCGCGTTGCGCGCTGGTACGCTCCCCGGTGCGCGTACCGGGCGCGCTTATAGATATATATATTTTTTTGAACCTAAATTATTCAAAATCCTCTGGAGCGCATATCTTGAGACATAGCAAAGGCACATCCGGCTACCAGTCCCTACAATTTTGCCAAGTTTGGTGAAAATCCATTCAGCCGTTCGAGCTAAAAGTGAGTCCAACTGCCCTATGGAAATTAACATGGGGAAGACACGTTTTGGGACCCCCTTTTATCTCGGCCCCCGCTTGACGAATCCCCCCCAAACTTTAAGAAAAGGAGCGGAGCGCAGCGAGGCAAATTTGAGGAAAATTACAGGCAGATCCCTCAATCTGCGCCAAAGTTATTCCCAATAGAATGTTGCGGATTTCCTATGGAAAACAATCCTAACTATAACTACCTACTGGCGACCGCCAGTAGGTAATATATATATATATATATATATATATATATATATATATACACACAAATACACACACAGCGCATGACAGTGACTTTAATTTTTAAGTAAAGGATTTGAACACGGTCTATCAAGTACAAGGGTGTCCAGCACAAATTCGTACTGAAGTTGAACGCTCATGTTCTTTTTGCAACTCTTCAGAAGGCTTCAATTAGAAAACATTAGCTATTACAGAATGGTGCGACTTTCTCCTTGGCCCAGAGTTCCCTCCTCCCCTCCATGAACTGAAGCTCCAGCTGACCTTCCCCAGCGCTGCAGAACATAAGAAGATTAATTGCTTAAGTTTGTTTCAGATATTACCGGCCCTGCTGAAGTGAAAGCATCTGCAAGTTGCAGTCCTGAAATACAGGAACACATCTACCCAAAAACTAGGTCATGTTTTTCAATTTGTGAAAAGTGTCAGGACGCGGGGATAGACCTTGGAAAACCGGGACTGTCCAGGGAAATCTAGGACGTCTGGTCACCCCATGCAGAAAGGATGCCTCAGTCAACTGGAAGCTCGCTGATGAGATATGCAGTAACATGCAGGTCACAAGTTCGATACCTGGCAAGGCTGGCTAAGCTTTCCGAGGTGGGTCAACTGGGTACAATTAAACTGGGTAATGGCACTTGGAATATGCAATGCTTCAAAATGGCAGAAGCGACAGGCCTGGTTGCAACCCGATGATTGTGGAGCACAGTGGCTCATTTGTTCTCTTTGTGGATAAAACCAATAAAAGAAATTTAAACCAAAATGGCAGAAGCACCCTTTGAAGCACTACATTAGAAACAAGATATTAGTATGTTCAGAGCTGTTACATAAATAAGGTCAGTCAGGCTCTCCTTATGAGATAGGGGGTCAAGAAATATCACTCTACTACAGCTTGACGTTTTAATGGAGGCTGCAGGTGGGTGAGAGCTGCAGGCAAAAATGCATGTTTGCCTGTGGTTGTGATAACCCTCTCACCATTACTGGCTCTGTTGCTCTGAAGTACGTAGGATATTGACGGGACTGATAAACATGGTTTCCAGCTTTCCAGGTCAGATCTGTCGCTCTGTTTTAGAACCGATATTAGTCTGTTGAGTTTCTGGAAAAACCTAAAAAACCTGGCTTTTTCCCCGGCAATGGACTGCCTTAGAAAACTGACCCAGGGTAACGATCTATAGACTCTCGTTTATACTGATAAATTGGTAGCGCCAAAATGCCTGGTGGGGGATAGCGGCACTCTATAAATGATTAATAGTAATAACAATAATGGTTGTTGTGGGACAGTAGGGAATTCAAGAGCATAAAGTAAATGTGGTGGAGAAAATCTTGACCTACAGTAAGCAGAAATTCCGGTGAGGTACATCCTAAAGACAAAAAATTGCACAAGCGGGCAGGGAAGTGGATGAAAATTAAATGTGCTGGGACACTCTGCACGTTTGTCTTACTGATTTTACATTCATATTTTTAATATCAAAGCAAACTCGATCTAACGATTTGTAAGCACAACTCTTGCATTGCATGGAGAATTGATGTGTTAAACAAAAGTCACAAAAGAGGTAATGCTCAGCCTCCTGTGTTTCCTTTTGGTACAAATATCACAGACTGTGTCACATCCGTACCCTTCCCTGTGAGCAAAAATGCTGTCCATTTCTATTTGAACAATTTTAGGTCGGTTCCGGTCCTAAGTTAAAAACAAAAAAAACATAAGTGCTAATGCTCTCCTCAGGAGGCCACTGCAGCCAGCAGCACACACTGCTCTTGCTTGCTATGCTGCCGATGATAGTAACAACACAACTACTAACCATCACACTCCTACAAGTATGAAAATGTGGCCCATTTCAGGCCCCCAAAGCTATAAGAATGACTTGGGCGGCAGGTAATCATAATTTTTAATGTATATTGAAGTAATAATTAACTGTTGTTGTGGTCATCTCTAAATTAGCTAGACAGCACCAGCTGACTGTCACAAGCTCCGGTGTTGACAATTAGGTGCCGGTGCCGAGCACCGGAAACCACTGGCTCAAATTAGGCACTGGTGGGTGCTAACTATGTTCACAGCCACTGTTCACAGTACCAGGGCAATTATGTCCTAGGCCCTGGTGCAAACAAGGGAAATAACCTCTTTGACGGCTGTTGAGGTAGTAATATGTAGCAATTATCAGATTTAAATAGGCCCCCTAGGGCTCTGGGTCTTGGTGCCACTGCAACTACTGCACCAATGGTAGCTACGCACCTGACTGTTCGCCACGACCGTTCCAGTGAGGTGTTGAATTTCTGCAAACATTAAAATGAAGTCCAACATTGAAATGAAGCAGTGACAGGCAGATTGTTTGAGTATTATGTGTAACAACCTTGTACATACCAGAGAAAATATTACCAGACTAGGGAAAATGCATTTACAGTCTAAGCTTAACATGAGAGCTGAGCTATGATGAACCGTAAAATGGAAAGGCCGTCTCTTCGCGACGGCCTTCTCTCCTGGGGATTTAAAAACCGTGGTAAATGGAGCATTTTAAAAGCCTGTTTTACTAAATGTGAGGGTTAGAAAAGGATACTTCTAGAGAGCGGAATGATCGGTGCGGCACAGTGTTCAAAGATTCTGTTGAGAAGCAGATGCAAAACAAGCACTGGCAAAGCCAATTCATTTTATATAGTGCATGCAGATGGAGGCAGGCACACGACAGATGGGCACAGACCCCAATCTTCACAGATTGCAACAAGCATAAAGGAATACTCATTCTCCAACAAATATGCAGGCATCAATGCAAAAGGACCAACAATTACATACCATTAAGCAGCAGGGGTCAAATGGTAATGGTGAGCACGGGGTGTTTTGCACAAGGGGAGCACTGGGTGATGAGGACCTAGGGACGCACTAGCTATCCACATCTAAGGGTGGTGTGCTTTGCCATAGCTTAGTTTGATGTGCCTCAGGCACTGATCATGTGGTTATGACTGGGTGATGTGCAGCAGGGGACACAGGGTGAGTATATTATTGTACTCTTGTAAGATGTGTCATGGGTGACATCTTCCATCATTCTTATTTTTGGCCAACAGAATTTTTAATTCTGGGATTTTTACGTCTGTAGTTACGGTACAAGTAAAACTAAAGGTTGACAATTCGGCTTGCTCAATGGGTGCGGGCATAATCGCTAGCTCTGATCCCTTCAGAGGCTGTCTCGAGCCCGAAATGGCTGCTGTGAAAATGTCAGAGATTGAGGGCTACTTAGGCCCGGTCGCCCAGAAATCCTCCTGCTCTGGCTTATTTTGATCGGCCCCCAGTCCATGATTTACCGCCTTGAGAGCGGCTGCATCCTTGGCTTTTTTCCCAGCGGCAGCCCGTCAGGGCTCAATCGAAGTGCATAGTGGCACCATGGCGTTGATCCGCTCCTTTGTTGGCTTGCTCAGCTTTGGCAGCATATCCGACTGGTATGCTGCTTGAATCTGTGGCTGATAACACCAAGAACACTGTCGACTAGCCTTCGTACTGTTGCGACAACCTCCAGAGGTCCACAAGTCTCTGTTCGGCTCCTCAGGTATCTACTTCCTGCTCACACTATTATTCAGACCAATTCCAACATGCCGTAGTTTCTCAGCAGGTAGTCGAAACTGCTCTCGTCACTTCCATTCAACTACTAGGCTGGAGCTGGAAGGGACATCAAGAGCGGCGAACTAAGCAGACGGCATCTTGCTCGCCACTCCATCTTCGGAGGCTTAGGTTTTTTTTTACCAAGAAGCCAGACATGACTAAAGCTGTAAATAATGGCATGCCTTGGGGACTTTCCCGTTCATGCTGGGATAGGAACATTTTCTCTTTATGATGTTGACAATCTGACATCTTTTCGTTTTGTGTTCCCTTTTTTGTCATTGTTCCTCGTTCCAAATCTAAAGCGTATCTTCATAAAGCGAAGTTCACTTTTTTATTTACTGCAGTCTTTTCAATCGTTTTTTATAGTACCCGTTTCTATACCCTTTATAGTAGGCATGAAGGGACTTGTGTAATAAATTGGATTTGCAAAAGACAAGAAATTGTCCTCCTAACCATCAGGTAACAATAACCCAATAAAACATAATTTACACAGAGAAAGAGATAAACTCCATTCCTGAAGCATGTCTCTTAGATGTCTCTTAGATACCTTTCTTGCTTGACACATTTCTGCACCAGTGAATCCATATAGTGCAGCTCAGTCGGTTGCCCTGTTATGTCTTGCATGGGAGTTGACGTAATAATGCCATAAGCAGCAATCTTAGATCCAAACATAAAAAGTAAGGAAAAGTGTTTTAATTGATTGAAATGAGGTAGGCTATAGACACATGGAAAATGTATAGTGAAAATTAGTAGTTGTAGAGTCAGGCTTTTTCAGCTTGCATGCAGAATAGATTTTGTTTTGCATCAAACCATAAATCTGATGTAAAGCCACACTTAACAAAAAAGTAAGATTTCATTCACAAAGATTTTATGCCCTAGCATTTTATGCTAGGGATGCTTGCACCTTGCTGGACTGGAAAACACTGCAGGAAAGTGCAGGCCGAGCCCAGCTACTCACATTGTAGAAACGGTGGAAGCACAGTTGCCAATTATGATTGGTTGAAACGTAGCCAATCAGAATAGTAGGCACAGCAAGTTGCTTCAGACGTTCTAAATAGCAGCTGTAGACCGAATAAGACCTGGTCTCTTTCAAACTACATTTTCTTCAAGTACATTGATAAAAAAGAGTTCTTTAGCTTTACTTCTTCTTGACAATTAAACGATGAGTGTGATCAAATGGTATTACCATTGCTTAGAACATGTCTTCACCCATTGCAGCCTCCTAACAACCCATTGTTTAATTGTTTTCCAAAAGAAACAACAGTAAACTACATTTCTGTCCAGGATTGAGATAACGAAAAACATACATTTGGCTTAAAACGCTCTGGAAAAAAGAGCTTGTTTGAGAAGTTTTTCTACCTTATTGATGAAGGAAAACAAATTGTGGAGATGTCTTCCTGAATCCGTGAATCCTCAACTTCCATGAAGGATTAAGAGAATGTCATAAGCGGCATATGAATAATCGGGAGGTTAATTGTACACAACCACATTACACTTAGGAGTGCCAGAATCTATTGTACAGGGCATATCTCCCAGCTCAATGATTTGCAGTTAATTATCATTTATTTTTTGCTCAGTGCTAATATAGTAGGTTGATCATGTAATTTAGAGAATCTGGCGAATGATTCAAATATATTTGTTAAAATTGTACGAGTGTTAGTTGCAACACAGGCAAATTCTAGCTTTATGGATTTCATGCCCCGGAAAGAAAACTAGTGCACTGGGTGTACAATTTGGCTTGGTAAACCACAAATATATATGAGAAACTGGCTCACAACGGGCAGGATTCCTGTAAGGAAAATTGTTGCGTATATTGGGCAAATTCAAACTTTATGAGTTATCTTTAGCTGTGATTTAGCTGCAATAGATTTAAATGAGGATGTAAATATTTCTACTTTTAAGCAATATTTGTATCCCTTTAAGAGGTTTACTCTTACTGGGCAAGTGTTACTGTGATGGTGTGGCGGGGAAACCCGCGATCCTCGCGTGCGAGTGCGAATTGATGGACTGCACAAAATGAGATCTGACTCCCCCCCCCAAAACCACCAGACTGTAGGAAATAGTTTGCGGTGGAAATATTGTGAGAATTGACAAATGTGTAATGATAATCACATCAGTACCAAGCTATGCAGTCTCTGCTGCCAGGAGGGATCCTGCCCGCCTACTTTAAAGAGCCTGCATATTCACAGGAGTCCAATTGACCTTAATTAATCTGAACATAATGGAGGTATGAACGAAACAGGATTAGGCAAAGATGGAGGAGCTGAAATCGCGCGCTCTGGGGATTCCAGGAGCCAAGCCCACATCAATGTTTCAGCAGTCCGCATTGTCTCTTTGACACATGGATATTTGGAAACACTTGGACACAGCAGAAGCAATTAAAAGCTACTATCAGCGAGAGGCCCTTGTGTTTGTGTATTATTACTAGCAATTAATTACCAGTTCTTTGTAGCAAGCGCAACAGGATAATGGGTGCTGAGTGATTGAGTACCTTAAAGGTCAGTGAGAGCTGTTGATTCAAGCTTCCCTTACTGTAAAATGTGGGGTGGATTGGCAGAATCCCAGGAACTCTGTCTACAGTTGCTGTAGGCAAGGATATATAGTGCGGTATAAAGAATTTTAACGCAACATTATGCATCCACCTCTTTTTTTTTTTTAAAAACATCTTTTTATTAAAGCGAAGGCACAGAAAGTAGGATACAGAGCATAAGGGCATTGTCACCAGCAATAGACGACCAATAATAATATGCAATACGAAACAGTACTACACGGCCAGAGATGGATGCATCCACCTCTTTAAGGCCACTCACCATTGATAGCAGAAAGAGTCATTTACATGAGAACCTAGGGCAAAACATGATACAAAACACACGTCCCTCTTCCTTTCTTGAGCCTAGAATCCATCCAAAATGTCTTTGTTTCTTGCTGCTCACCAGATAGAGAGCTGATGCATGATTTGTAATGCTGAGAAATTGCAAAAAATTCTTAGAAAGCATTAGAACATCAACTTAGTCTATATGGAGGTTTTGTGCGCACTGTCGGTAATACAGGATAATAAGGGTTTATTTGTGACTGTGCAATATCGTACTCTGTTGTGGGGCAGTATTGTTTGCCATTTAGACATGGTTAGGTTTGTATTTGACTCTAAGAATAAGGTTTTATATATTCAAATTATTTGACATCTGCTGTAGTTAGCAGTCCTTTTTGGATTCATGGGAGAGGTGTGACGCTGTGGCCAGAGTGGCTGACTCCAGAGCCACTCTGGTTCGATCCCCGGCGGCAACTCAGCTCAGCATCATGTGACTCTGGGCAATAGCTCACTTAATCTCCCTGATGGACCCCAGCGCCTTGAATCCCTTAAGGGGGTGATATGTTCGTGCTTTACAAATAGGAATTATTACTTATCTTTTTAAGGCTGCAGGTTCTAGGTGGACAACAGGTTTTGCTGTACACATGACAGGAGTGCTCACGTGTAGATGGTTCATAGGAGTGAGCCATGTCTGAGACTCTTTACTGGCATTTTCACGGCGGCTTCAGTGAAAGACCGGAGCTTAGATGACATTTTCAGTGGACATTGTAACCCCTTTCCATACTGCCAACCCACTAGGGCTCAATTCTAGATGCAGGGATTGATGACACCATAGACGTCGGAACTAAGGGAGTCTGGGGTGCTACAGCACCCCTAAAATAACCATGCTTGAGTTCCAAAGATGAATCAGAAATAAAGATGTATTTAAATTTAGTTTTTATCTTATCACATTTTATGCGTGTTCAAAGACCGGTGAAATATTATGCTATACAATATGACAAATTGCTGCTTATTCTTTTAACATGAAAATTGGTGTTTATTTTTCTTCTCTGACTGCAAAGTGAGAAGGTTTTGTAAAATGGTGTTTGTGATAATCTTGCTAGTGTTGAAAGGAAAGGCTGTAGTATGCAATTTTTTCTAACACAAAAAAAATGTAAATGCTTATTAATTAAGTATATAAATATTTCAAAATATGTTAGGAGTTAGGAAAACGCAAAGGAAGTGTTTTTTGTAATTCTGAAGGGAGATTGAAGCAGATTTAAATAGGATCAAAACAAATCAAGACACTGTATTGGTGATGCACAAACTACAAATATTTGCAGCTACGCGATTTGCATGCATTATTGTTTGAGGGCTGTGTAGTTTCATCTGTAAGCTGTATTTCTGTACAAATTTAGGGCCTCATTTACAAGCCCATTGCGCTGCCAGTGTGTCCATTTTTTTAATTCACTGGCGGCGCAATAGACTTTGCCATATTTACAAGGAGACGTAAAGTCAACCTGCGTGACTTTTCATGGCCTTGTAAATATGAGCCCCTTTTTACGCATTACTCTGCGTGAAAGGGGCGTTCCATGGGTGTTGCTGTAGGTGTTCCCACATAACTTCCATGGAACCTGGCCAATTCCCAGTTTTACAATGTTTTGTAAAGCTGGGAATGCGTCAGAAACCTACTCCTCCTCAGGCGTAGGAGTGGCGCAACAAGGAGAAATACTTTTATTTTTCCTAGTTTTTTCCTCTTTCTATGAGTGCTGAATTCTGCAACACACATAGAAAGAGGAAAATGCCATCAATTATTGTTTTTGTGCAGGAAGTTTAGCCTTCCTGCACAACAACAATCCTCCCCTAATGCAGGCACTGATGGTTTAAGGGTCAAAGAGGGTAGCAGTGGCAGCTGGCATCTATGAGGTGAGGGCAGGGGCGCGTGTGTACAAAATGCATAAAGCGACGTCCTCGCTCCGGACCTCTTCTTTGCAGGAACTGGAACCGGATGCTGGAACTCCCTTGCACAATCCTGGTGCTGCTCACATGCAGCATGTGAGCAGTGCCCTGATTGGAGGGAGTGATATCACTCGGCGCTCCACAGCGCACTGGAGGCCTGCACCTAATCTCAACCCAGCTGTCTTCAGACTTCTGGGTTGAGAGGTTTAAAGTGCACGTGCAAGACAGCTGTCCAAAAAGATATGCGCACTATAAAGAATGCATTAGACAGCTCACCTCCTCCCTGCTCTGTCAGTCAGGAGCGGTCCCGCCCCCATCCTGACGCTTGGCTCCGGACAGGGGTATGAAAAATAAAATGGTATTGAACTACCATTTTGTTTTTCATCTCTGGGGCTTTGGGGGGATATTACGTGGTGTGATGCTCCTTCACTCCAACGAGGAGCCACCCTGGACGGTAGTTACCTAGTAGGCTCTTCCCATGGGTGTTGGTACTAACCTGCTGTATCCATGTACTAGCAAGGAAGGTTGGTCTTAGGGTACAGGATTTGGCCAACAAATGCTGCTACCTGGAACAATGTCTCATTTTGAACACTTGTTAATCTTGAGTTCTTCTACTTCTTTTTGCCCCAGTGGTAACCGTACATTCCTAGTATCAATGTTTCAAGTAACGCTGGTCTTGGAAGCCGTGCCATACCACCGCCCAGCGACAGTGCGCCTTCTTCATGAGGCAGGAGGGACTGAGTACGAGCGGTGCCCACTGCCTTTTTCTTCATCATAAAGTTACTGGGGAATTCTTAAGTGTTAATCCTATCCCCCCTGTGCTGTTATTATTTTGCAAATTCACATTTAACACAAGCACATCACCTGCTCTCTGAGAAGTGTAGGCCTTACCTTCCTTTCAAACTATGCTGTTTCCTGACTTGTCACCTCTTCTACGTCGCCTCCTTGATTCCGCTTTGAAGCCATACCTAATGTGTCCCTTAACCTGCTGCCTTAGAGTTTTGCACAGACGTGAACAATTGTGTATGGAACTCATAACTGCATGTAACACCAATAGTGGAGTAAAGTCCTACAAAAAAAAACACAGCACCATATTTTAGGTTGTGAAGAGTGTACACAGTGGCAAAATTACAAAATACGCATTAGCGTGTCAAAGAATGGAACACATCGCTTTTGACTAGCAGCCCTACTTATGAAACCCAGATATTCGAGAGGAAGGAAAATTGTGGCAGCAAGGACTTGAAGTCAGAAACAGGTGAGTCAGTCAGTGACAATCAGTCTATTGTCTTTCAGGATATATGATGTTTCCAACTCTAACTTAAAAAAATTGACAAGGAAAAAACAAAGAAATAATCACATACTGCATTTTAATGTAGCTCAGAAGGATAAAGCGCTTAGGTGATGTGTATTTTACAAGTCACAGGGGATAATACTGGAAAGGCATCTAAGGTGATTAATGCACTTGTGGCAGAGATCTGTATGCAATCTGTGGCGACAAGTCTGGAACTTTAAATAACTTTAAGTGTCAGTCTGTCTGCCAACGCATTGTGTATAACAAGCAAGTTCCTTGTATAACCTGCAGGTCACAGGTTCCAATCCTGGTAAAATGGGCTAAAATCGCCAAATGAAAACATCCACATGCAACTTGCAAGGCATAAGTTTGAATCTTTTTAGGTTTTATCTCAAGCATTCATTCTTCTAATGCTAATAAAATGAATACCATCGACAGTGGCGGCACCTCTGCTAAGGCGGAGGAGCGTTGCCTCACTGCTTTTCAGCAGTGTAAAAAACACAATGTTATTATCATTTTACATTTCCCTGCTGTGGCAGTTTTGCGGGCGGAATGGAGCTGGGCTGCTCTGCTCACAGAGCAGGGGGAGGCGTCTTGGGCTGGCCAAACAGTCATGCGCACTTAGATTGTTCTCCACCAGGATTTATTACAGCTTGGGTGGAGAACTTGCACAGGCTCATAGTCCCCTAAGTTCAGAACCCGTGCTCAGACAAATCACAACGCTGCTGACAGCAGCGTCATGATTGGCTTAGGGAAGTCTATGTGCTCCTGCTTCCATTAGGGCGGTAAGCAGAGAGACAATGGAGGAGAGACGCAGTGATGAGGTAAGTTTATTTTTATACACCCCCCACACCACCTCCGATCTGTGCCAGCCATCACTGACCATAGAGTTAGTAATTACCATCTATTATTAGATTTCAGAGCACAGTGCAGTTAATAAAGGGCTGTGCGATTACACACAAAGGTCTACCTACTTTATGAACATCCACAGCAAGAGAAAATGAAATGGTTTAATTCCTCGTGTAAACTCGTGATCAGCTAGTGAAGAGACATACGTAGTCTATCTTTAGTCCGCTGATGGGCTTCTGACTCAAGAAAGAGTTGTGGCACTGTCCACATGAGATGCCTTCAACTTTTAACCTCAGATACCTGTCCCCCGCCAGATCACAGGAAATTACAGACTGACCTTGAAGCTAGGCATTTGGACATTAAAGAGAAGGGGAAGGAAGGCACTCCTAACTGTTGCTGAATAAATACACCCATACAGTGGTTATTTTGTGAAAAAACAAGTGCCGGGGCTCTCGTCAGGAGGCAGCTTGCATCAGCCCAGAACTAACTACTAGCTATGAAACACTACAAGTTGGGGAGAGGATGTGGTGTAATGGGCAGAGCTGCCAACTCTGGAGCTGGGGAACCAGCTTTGAGTTGCGGCGTAGACTCAATATCTTGTGATTCTGGGTAATCACTTAATTTCTCCCTGCCTACAAAACATTAATGTGCCCATAACTGGTGCTCATGAAAAGCAGGACGAGTTCATGATATAAGCACTGTTGTTGACAATTAAGTGCCTGTGCCGAGCACCAAAGTCCTCCAGCTCAAATTAAGCACTGAACCCATATATGTTTTGCAATTTAGCATAAAGGTCAAACTTCTGCGCCAGATGGAATAACATTTTGCAAGATGTAGCTAAGCTAAAACAAAACACTGAAGGAAAGGACACGTGTAACTCACATGTGAGATAGTGACACGCTCCAGCATTGGAAGTACCAAGCAACACTTCAAACTACAATAAGAGGGTATGCTGTAACAGTTGTGAATGGTGGTCATGGAAGTGGCATCATAGAGACCCTTTTTTTAGGACATATAATATTGTGAGTACACCAGACATGCTCTTATAACAAAGGTTTATTACACCCTTCTCATGCGGAGGTTTGTAAAAGAGCAAGATACATGCATTAACAAATTCGCTAAAAGGATTATGCTAATCTGCACATCTTCATATGCTACCTGTGCAAAATGTGTCCTTTAGAGTCTGGACAGGGATGTGTCAGTTCCTGGTCTGTATATATCCTTTCTTCAAAAATTAATATTGGCAGATCTGTTGGCTACCCTCGACCTGAGCGAGTCTTGACCAGACACATAACTCAAAAGTAGGCCCCAATCCATGAACTGAAACCCCAACATAACATTGTTATAACTAACTTAAAGATATACATTAAATCAACATTGGTCTTTCAAGGTCCCGTACAGAAAATGCCCTCCTTGTCCATGTGGCCTCAGAGGTGTAGAGCCTGATGGGAAGATGTGACTTTTCCTTTCCATCCACGTGACTCGTGGGAGCTAATTATCATTAAAGAACTGGGCTTGTGTCCATTGTTTTGGTATTCATTGAGGATTGACCCCTCAAATTTGCTGCAATATTTGCAGCTCCTTAGTCCTCCTGTCGGTGTGTAGGTCTCTTTCCGAATTGGGCCATGCAACCAGAAAAAGAGCATTTGCAGATTGTGACATGCAAAATGCTCCTGGAGAACTGAAACTTAATTTTAATGATTAAGATCCACTGTATGGCAGGTATAAGTAGTACTTTTTTTTTGTGGAGTTTTATATAGCGGAAACTAGACCCGAAGGTATCAGAACGCTTTACATGAGCACCAGTTACGTTACAGACGGACACATTCATTCACCAGTACTTGGTCTAGAAATTTAGCAAAAACATTAAAACTGCGATTAGCAGAGAACTAACCATTGCAAAGTATTTCTACCGTATTATTGCAGCCTCTTGTATGTAATGTGAACCCACATTCATGTCCAGAAAGACACACATGGATACTCATAGGTCTATTCTGTGTTATTGGAGCCAGGATGGATTACGGGAGTCGGTGAAACCCTAGCCGTGAGTGTGTAACACCTAAACAAAGTTACAACCCGATCAAGTGGCATCACCACCACTTCACTCAATTGTGTCATTTTGAAACATACCACTAACTTATTCGGTGGTTGTACAATGTTCTCAAAATCGAGTGCATTGTTTGATCCTCCAATAGACTCACTGGTGGTTTGTATGTTTTAGTCAAAATGAAATCTGTTAACCCCCCTTCTGTAATAACAGATCATGATGAAATTTGTTAATCAATTATATGTGACACATTGATTGGTTTGTAGTTTTCGGTATTGTGACAAAATTATAAATGTTTTATCATAGTTGGCCTTAAACCTTAAAATCCACAACCTAATGCAATTGGGAGTGGGGAGGCTTCCATTTCCACAGGTCAAAGTCTCAAGTGTGAGTGTTCTGTGGCACTGTGGTTTTAACATGAGACCATTTGCTAAAATAGTTAAGCATCATACCATCTTCTATGATGTCAGAAAAACAGCATGATTCTTCCAGCACCCTGACATAAGACTATCACAGACATGTCGAGTTGTGGGCCTACACAACTTCTGTCTATTTTCAGTTTTTAACAGGTTTTTATTACTCCATATTAGTTCACAAATGTTATTCATTGTTTTTTATGCATGTGAAATGCAATCATATCATAGCTGCAATTTTGGACTGACACAGAAAATAGGCCAAAATAACAATGGCCCTCAACAGCAAATCAGATATTTAATCAGCGCAGTTTTCAATTTGTAATGACACTGTCTAAGGGGCTTATTTATGAGCCCTTGTGTCACTTTTGTACCGCTGGTGCATCACTTTTTGTGACACACCAGCAGGGTAAGAAATGCGCCATGTTGCGTCATATTTACAAAGTGACGCATCAAGGTAGATGCGTCACTTTGTAAACCTCTGCGCCAAATTATACCTGCGCCAGGTATAGTGTATGCAGGGTGGGCGTTCTGACACAAGTAAGCCTCGTAAAAGTGACGCAGTGAAATCTATGACATTTCACTGCGTCACTTCTAGGACGCAAATGCGTCAATATCTTACGCCTGCCTCACAGCAGGCGTAAGACTGACGCAGGCACACTTGAAATGGGACTTGCCCATGTGAAATGACCCATTGATGGAGTTGTATCACTTTCGTGACACACTCTAGCAATGCGTCATTTTTGCGCCTACAGATACGTCAGAAATACTGATTTATCTGTAACTCCTTGCGACATGATGCATCATACTGTGAATATGACGCATCCAGCTTGTCGCAAGGAGGGCGCAATGAAAAGTGACGCATGGGTGTTTTCACGCAGCGATTCGTCACTTTTCATAAATGAGGCCCCAAGTGTTTTGCAAAGTATGGGGGGGAGTTTCAAGTATCTGTGCTTGCTACAAGAAATGTCTGTGATAACATTAGGGAAACCAACAGTACAAACTGGCCACCAGACCATAAAACAGGCCCACAAACAAAAACCAGTACTCACACTGACCTGTGTGATCAGCCCTTTGGGTGCTGCCAGGTTGCCCTGTAGGCCGGTCCGACCCTGCATAGCTGGATTATAACAGCAACTGTTGTGCAGTAAGACTGAAACGGGAGGTATCTAAGAACTGTGTGTAAGCACTCAAAACTATGGCAGAACAGATTCAATGCTGTAAGTTTAGTGAGTGGTGTGTTTAGGAGTTCTATCTAGACTGTATGGTGAGGCATAGTACAACAATTGGACTGGTAAGTTTTAATTACGTTTTAGTTCTTTATTATGAGTGGCTCATTAATTTCAACTGGTCCGGTAAAATGCCTTACATGTCCCATCAGAATTCTGAAGTCCACAGAAATAGCATGGATCTGGCTTGTGTCCAGAACTTTTAGCTGTTCAAAACATCCAAAAACAGGGGAAACTGTGGCAGAAATGGGGAATTACTGGGCGAAACAGACCAAGAATTACTGCCTCAGCCTACCAATACCCCATTTCTTGGTTGAACCATTGTGTTCCACTTAAAATTACCAGTAACGCCACAGCACTAGACTTAATAGGACGTCTGGTAATGTTAACTCTGGAGTGCAAACTTAACCAGGTTTGTGTTATGGGGCGCACACATTTTTTGATTTTTGGAGTTTTATTTAGTACGAACTATACCCGAACGTATCAGAGCGCTTTACATGAGCACCACTTGCATTACAGACGGATACATTCATTTTGTTAGGCAAGGGGAGATTAGGTGATTTCCTAGAATGACAGGAGGTCGAGCGTGCCTGCCGAGACTCGAACGCGGTTCCCCTGCTTTAGAGGTTGACCGCTCTAGCCGTTATGCCACATAGTGCTTTCAACACTAGTCTTAATAGCTGTGTTGAATGATTGCAATATAGTTTTGGCGACTGCTGTTTATGTGCAGTTAGTTGTGAGAGAAAGTGAAGATTTCTGGGATAGGGTGTAGAGTGATATTCAAGATTTTGTTGCCTGTAGAGAGGCTCTGATTTGCTTGCCCTGCCAGATAGCACACTCTCTACCTTGGTACTGCTAAGAACATTGAGTTATCTGTTGCACAACAATATTTGGGCTACATCGCAGGATCATTAGATTTCTCTAATAACCTGTATTTTGATGCTATACATTATCTTTACATTCTGAAATAATTCTTTACTGGCCTTCTGCTTAATAAACTGCACCAAACTCACTTGGGATTTTCCCCACATTGTAGAGTTCTTTTTTGTGTATGTAAACGTGTCTCATGCGTGTTCAGGGTGTAGTTGCTCTGCATAGAAATGCATATAATCAGCTGCTTGGTGAGCCCCAGGCCAGGGTGTGTACTGAAATATAACATTTGGCAAAGCAACAGGGAGAGAGGTAAACAACATGCAAAAGACAACAGAGGCACACAGCTGGGATTTTGTTTGTTTGATGACTGGACACAGACCAAGGTGAACAGTGAATGTCTCTAAGGATGCCTATTTTCAACACGCATACATGGCCTTTCTCGTGTCATGTCAATCTCATTCTTGTCTTCCAAACGTGCCAAGTTATGTTGTGGCTGATGATACAGTCTCAATCAATCAATCCGGATCATAGGTGTGCTACTCACCCGTGAGGTCTCAATGTGCGGGGGAGGGGTCCGCAGGTCTGTTTAGCCGAACAGACAGATCTTGAGTCTTCCTGAAGGTGTTCAGGGAGGGGGTGCGTCGTAGGTGTTTGCTGATGTGTTCGTACCGGGGGATGCCGAGGACGAGTCTGACTGCGGTGTTCTGCAATAATATTCTCACCTGATAAAATCTACCCCCAGAGAGTTTGATATTTATTGGGTCTATCAATATCCCCTATAACAAGTTTTCGTGGAATAGCATGCAGATATGGGTGTTTACTGCAACAATATGTGCATGTTCCTGTATTTTCTGGGAATTTGTCCCCTACTAAAAAATGCCAGCTTTTACAAATTGACATTTAACATGAAACTTATAATTCTGATCTATGTTTAACAGATCCTGCACGTATCAACGTTTTTGGGCCCATTTGTATTGTGGGCCTATGTTGTTAAAGTGAGGCTTGTTAGATTGTATGCCATTGCACCACTTGCACAGGCAACACCACCACTCTAAATAGTCTTGTCACTGTAAAGTGCAGCACAAGCCACACCCATTGAAATCATTAGATGTGCTAGATGTAACTTCTTATCTCCTACCTACATAATGACTTCTAACACATTATGAGGCTGCTGATGGTTAACAATACTACAGTTCCCTCCAGTCCTTATAATGGAATTAGTGGTGCCATCCAGTGGCGGACGCCACAAAACTCAAGTGGGGTAAAATGTATACGAACCTGTTCCCACGCAGCCTACCTCCTTGTGCACCTCTTCTTTCCTAATGGTGTCCTAGCAGTCCTTGGGACACCAGCACAGGCTCCTCACCCAATCCCAGCACTCATTCTTTGATGAACGGATACATTGTTTCCTCACTTTTTAGTTTGCCTTCCAATGGTTCTCTTTGCTTTCTCTTGTTGAGGGTGGATGGTAGTTCGAGTTTGTGCTTTATGCCGTTGAATCTTATTTTCAACCATTGGATTTTTTTTTTAAGACGTTTTGTGTGGTATACATCTCAAAGAGTAAATATGCACATGTTTACATTGTCCCAACTTTGCATGGATTGACCCAAATTTTGGAAACCTGATTCCACACAGCTCCCAAACTTTTCCACACTCCATCAGCCATGAACAACTGATGGAGTAGCCTTTAAAATGGAAGCTTCTGTGACTTGTTAGGCCTATGAGGTACTATATGATGATTACAAAACAACACAATTCATCAAATATTTATTTTTCTTAATATAAGTGGTTAGTGATAATGATTAGATACCAATACAGAAGTACTTTTAATCAATTCAGATTTTCATGGCTCTGCCTCATCTCCTTAATAACTAAGGGAGAGAGGTGTATCACACTAACCTGAAATAAGAAACTGTGGACCCGGTTTACAAAAATGTAGTAGTAGTATTCTTCTCTTTCTTGAACACTCTTATTGTTTTCTTTATTATTTGGAAACCTTTTCCAGGCTTTTCCAAGAAAGGGGCGCAAGTCGTAGGTTTCCAGAAGTACTTCTGGAAAACGTATGCAATATTTTTGTGCTGTAGAAAAGCAGAGCTGGGGCTGTTTAATAGTAAGTGCCCCGGGGGGCATCAGGCGTTTGCACCCGCTTTGCCTGCCCCTGGGGCACCTTTGTTTTACAGAAGGGTGCATAGATGCTTGTGCGTCCCCTTCAGTAATACTGATAGCACTGGTGCACTTAAAGCACTAGCACTATCTTCAGGGGGCGTTCCCTCATTTGTATGGGGCGTGCCCTATGCAAATGGGGGAATTCCTTTGCCTCTCCACCCGTGCCTTATTACCAACACGGGCGCAGATCCAAAGAATCTCTCAGGAGGCACACTCACACTGCGACACCTAAAAGGTGGTGAGGGGCACACTCACAGCGTGCCACCTAAAAGTTGTCCCACTGTAAGTGTGCCCCCTGAGAGCAGCCCTCTGGAAGCGCAGAAGGGGGTCCTATGGACCCCCAGACTTTACCTTGCAGACAGATGCAATCACAGACTGCACCCGCCTGCAAAGGAATCTCTAATCTCCTGTAAAAGTACAAGCAGGTGCCGCCTGCACTGTGAGAAAACTGAGCAGCTGCAAGCAGCCACTCTGTGGTTTCAGATGAATGCACCACCCTGGAGGCAGCTTGAGTTCACGGTTGCCCTGGGGGCAGTGCATTTACCGCAATAGGGCACACTTTTTTATTGTTTCCACCGGGCCACCTTTTAATAGGTGCGCCCGGCGCAAACAATGAAAATGCATAATAAGGCCCCTGGTGTACAATTCACATTTTTTCTTTTTTTCTACACAGAGAAAACAAGTATTTTGAAGTGCTCTATTTCCCTTCTGGCCTTGACTTGTGTAAAACACTGACCATGTCCAAGTTGGGAAAGGAAAGGAGGGTTGAACGTGAATTCTCAAATAGTAACTTGTTTGTGGGCAATCATACATTTACAAAGAAAATTACACATTGATCTGCCCATCCTCCTTACCTTTTATGGGATCTACTCATGTGTGCTAGTGTGCTGACTTAGGGCAATGGTACACTGGAGTAAATGGATTTATGACTTCAAGGTCAAAGCATACCTACAATATCAGAGTTATAATTTACACATGTATCAGTAAATTCAGTGGGATGCACACTTGGTCCACTGAATGATTGTTTAGTTGACTACTGCATCCACTCCAGGGATCTGTGTTGGACTTGATGGTCAGTGGTTTCACTTCTAGAGGCTCCACTCAGCATGCACTACATGTCTGCTAGCTCTATTAACAGGGCTTTAAGTGGCCCGGGTGTCACCGGGTCTAAGCACCGGCAGTTTTTTAAAGGGGGCCTCGAAAAGGGTCTCTATCAGGCTCTGTTTTGTGCCCTGGCACAGGCGGTCCATTTTTTCCGGGCTGCAGTTACAGCAGTAACATCGATGTGCGCTGCTCACACTGCTCACTTCTCACTAGTGGAGAAGTTACAGCATGACATCATGCCAGGTTAGCGTTCTAGGGGCAGGGAATTCCTTCAGAGTCATTTTCTCTCTGGATTTCCCTTCTCTTTTTGAAACTCAAGAGCAGCAACTTTGTCCTGGTCTCACCAGGGCTTTAAGTCAAAGCTTTTTCAATATTATATACAAACCATAGTTGCTGCTTATTTATCTTATGCAACAAACAACCATTGACTAAGCCATTAGTCCTGACTTATTGTAGGTATGATGTTACTTTTTGTATCATATATCTGGATGCAATGACAAAAACAGCAAAATACAAGTTGGGCGGCACAGATTTTTGTTTGAGTATTTTTAAGCCACGCCCTTAATTACATTGGCCACGCCACGCCCCTTCGAGAGACTCCCCTAGTTTTTACATCCCACTTAAAGCCCTCACTATCAGTATTCCAGAAAGGGGCGCATGAGTATCTTTTGCACCTTCTGTAAAATGATAGTGCCCCGGGGCACACAAATAGGGAGTCAGCGCCCGCAGGGCAGTATTATAATACAGCCCATGTTTCGTTTTGACAGTTATAAATTCATCCATTTTTTAACATATGATAAAAATTACTGAGAGAGGGCTCGGGAGTTGTGCTTTAATAGTGCTAAAGATTGTGCCTCGTTTGATAAAAACAAATTGGATTGAAATAGCAAACGCAGACCCCTATATAGTGTGCTCTCTGTTTACCCTGCAGAGCATGATGTAGGGACTGCTGGCTGAATGAGCATGGATTGACTAATCCTATTAAGGGCAGGAAGAGAGTTTGTTTGACGTGAACGTCTCCGGAAGTCTGAGTCCAGCCGGAGTGCACCTCGGCACGTGCCTCCCGGCGGCCATCGGGCTTCGTTCCACCTCATTTGCACAGTTCAGGGAAGCAGAGAGGAGATGGCTGCCCTTTCGGAGGGGGCTGCTGCAGGCCATAAGTTAACGAGGCGGCCTGTGTGGCTTGGTGTGTGTGTCTGCGACTTCCTTCTAGGTCATCTGCGTCGCGCGCCGCTCGGGGTTCCGTCAGTAACGTAACCTTTTCTGATCGGGCCTTGACGAGGTTTTGGAGAATAGAGGGGTTCCGTTGGGGGGACCTGCTTCCCGTGCGTGCGGAGTGAAGGTGACCCGTACGCTCTGAGCACTGATCGGTGAACGTTCTCCCTTTTGCGTAAAATCTTTCTCCTCGATTTGGAGCCCTCCGAGCGGATCCCATGCCTGCTGGAGACATCTGTACAACCTATGCGGATCCGTGGGCATGCCCTCTCAGCCGTGCCGCTGTGGCCTGAGGGGCCTGCGCCTGTCTGATTTTTACTCCTGGATGTGCCATGGGTTTGTTTGGTTGTGGATGCACCGTGCAGCGGGGTGATCGGAGAGTAGGGTCGCGTACAGGGGAGGGTAATAATAATGTCAAGGATAATGATGATAATAGTAATAATAACAGTTATTATTTTTATTACTTTTTTATTAGTAATATGATAATTGTTGTTTTGATTATTGCTGTATATAGAGGTTCGTAATAATAATAATAAATATAGTATAGTTTAGTATAGTAATCAAAACTGTAAAAAACAACAATTATATAAATAATAATTATAATAATACTGATAATAGTAGCATTAATATTATTAGCACCAATAACATAAAAATAATACAACTGTTTCCAGAATTATTAATTTTTATAAAAGTGAGAATAACAAAACGGGTATTATTATTCCAAGTATTGCTAATTGTATTGTTTATAATAATAGCAATGATAACACATTTCTTATTAATGTTATGGTCATTTTTATTATGATCCTCGTCATTGATATTACTATCAGCATACCCGACCCTAGACGAAGCTTTACATTCTAGTCACTCTAGGGTCGGTTCAAAGCATCCGACTGTGAGAGAAGCGTGATAGGGGTTCTCAAACCACTAATTTGAACACAAAAAATAATGCTTTATTAATTTTCTTACAAAGGAGTTCTGTAAAGCATGGCATGTCACCTTTCGGGTACTCCTGGGCACTGACAGTACAGACCTGTTCTAGATAGCTATTTGTGTTTCTCTGCTGATTGTTTTGTGTTTAATTTTCCAGCTGAGTCACCATGCAGGCTGTTGAGGTTCCTGCACTTTAAACCCAGAAAAGTGCTGGAACTGAGATAGAGCTAGCCTGGTATATAAAAGGAATATGAACAAAACAAGGTCATTCCAGGTTCATGTGAACTGGGTCTGTGACGGGTCCATCACCATTAATGGCTGATGTTTACTGCTTTAACTGTGAAATGGCAATCTTTGAGCCACAGGAACTCAATACCACAAACAAACCCTAGGGGTCATCCCATCTCAACACATGGTCCCTAAAGGCAGCCATGCAGAAGTATTGTATTTATCGTCAGATCTGTTTGGAAAGCATGCAAGCACCTCCAGCCAAGAGAGTGAACATGGTCTGTCTTGGCATTGCTTACGTATTCACTGCATCCTCCCATACTAAATCCTCTAGAAGTTGGCCTGTGTTCCAAAACACTTTTAGCAGTCTTAGAGATCCCTCCTTATAAAGAGATTTCTTAAATCACTGAGCGAGTAGTATTATATCCTGGATTAATGACACGTTTATGCTCTTGTTGCCCCTGCTAGGTGAAGTGTTGCACACCTCTTAGTGTAGGATTGGAATTGCATGTAAGATTGATGCACTGCATGGGTGTGACCTTGCTACCAGGGTGCCCTGTGTTAGAGTCACACTGGCCAGGAAGATGTATCGGTGTGCCTGGAATCTGTCGTAGCCAGAATGCTTTCTGAGTAAAAATCAGCTGCGTGTTGAGTGCCTGCAGAAGGGGAAGCCTCCAGTACGGCCGGTGTACAGGATCATCTGGAAACTCTGCTGTGTTATCCTATCTGAAAAAGGTCCATTACGGTCTGCATCTGGTGCTGGTAGACAGTTCAATGACGGCACCGGTGGGCATCGCACCCATTCTGAGCCATTGTTGTATATACTCTTTGGTGGATTTGTATCTCACTGCTCTGTAGGATGGGGTGCACCCATCATCACACCAATGCTTGGGCATTAGAAGAAGAGCGGGAAGTGAGTAGCCCTGCAAAAGTACCACTGCAAGATGGGACGGCCAGCCCTCTGGGAGGGTCTGGCACTTATTAGGCCCACCCGGTCTTCTATGTCTGCTGGTCACTGCTACAGACGACATGCTACCTGTAGACAACGCCTCGTGCCTGCTATAGTAATCTTGGTAGCCCAGTCATGTATTTTCCCCTGGGGAGGGAGGATCAGTTTCTTTCACTTATACACAGAGGCCTGCAATCTACAACTAGGCTAATGTTCTTTATGCCCCCAGTGCTGAGGGACAATCCAATAGGAATACTGCAGAGATCCAGGATATTGGAGATGCAGTGTTCCATCACAGGCAAATACCTGGAAGCTGTGAAGTACTGGTGGTCACATTAACCTCGCCCCATATGTGTATAGGCCATCAGGTCCAAATATAGCTATGCATTCTCTATATCAGTTTTACTGTGTTGTCCCATCTTCAACCAGTCATCGAACACTGAGCGTGCCTCACCTCTGGAAGCCCCCCAAGTATTTCCCTGTGGGAGTGCACTATGCGTTCATCTATATATTCCCACAGTAAAAGTAGTTTGGCACATAATACCAGTGTTTATGGTTTTTGGTTTATTCACTAGGGATAGCATACGTGAGGCATTACACACTCTCATCTTCCACAGTCAGGTATGGGAAGCCCCTTTCTGTTGCACTACAACATAGATTTTTAAAATCATGTTTGGTCTCTTAATTAAAATATTGCCTTACATTTACAGTAGCTATACCTCAAGTTGTAGGACGTGTGTTTTTAGTTTATCTGCAGGTTGTCACTTTCTGTAGCTGAACAAAGTGAATTTCCCCCCATGGAGTCAACCACTGCATGCAATGTCAGCTGCCCTTTGCATATGAGATATAGGTGTTCTTGCTCTGGTATGTCTGGAAGTATTTGATTGGACTCTAGAATCTTTATATCTTAGAAATAGTAACTCAGAGCAAGAGATTTTGAGCTGTTGTAAGAGAAAATCCACAGTACAGAGCTGCCTTAAGATGGTGTCTGATTCAGCCATTAAAACTGCAGAAGAGCAGAAGACACCTAAATCTAATGTAAAGCTATTTATGAAGATGCCATAGGTTCATCAAGGTTTCTATAATGGATGATATTGGAGATGAAATACCTGTGGGGTTTGCATTCTTGATCCCTGGTACAAACTCTGGCATGCTGATACTGTACTATACTATACTATACTATACTATACTATACCTTATTGAGCTTTAGACACTATACACAAAGATATACAAGAACTGTACTTCACAGGTTGCTGCCTCAAAGGGCCAATTCAGCCACTAAGGATAATGAAAAGAGTACCTATGAGCTGGGTATGAATTGATTTTATCATTCAAGGGTGGAAATACATCATCATGAATATTTTATTATTATTGTTTGTTAATATGCTGCATGGGTTTCTTCAATCCCTGTATAACAATTAGGTATTTATAGAAATGTTAGAATATTTTTGCATCTTTCTACACATTCCAGAGCTACAGTACCTTTTAGAAAAACTGATTTGCATTAAACTGATTCTAATATCTTTTTGTTACAAATATCTGACAGGTTTTTTTTATGTGTTCAGTTTTGCACTACAGATTCTACTTGTATTCTTTATGTCTGAAAACATGCCATCTCTTCCATATGAAAGAGCTACACCCCAATGATTTAAATTGTTTCTAGGAAAGGTCATGGTGTGACAGTGTATTAAATGGAACAAATTACCCCTTCAGTTTATAATAAGGAGTTCCTCCGAGACCTATAACTCTATAAAGAAACTCAGCCTTCAGCCTCTTTCCTCTATATGGTCATGGTACTGCTCCGTGACCTACTTATAATGTAAGGCAGGGGGTACTTTATCCCAAATATTGTGCTCCTCAGTCAGTCCTGTCAATGAAGGCACTGGCGTAACGAAAAGTGAGGGGGCCTCCCTGCACGGTACTTAGGGGGCCCCCTCCGGGCTCAATCAGGACCTCTCCTGGCCAGAGTTCAGTGCCAAGGGGGCCCCTTGGAGCTATGGCCCCCCCCACACCGCGTGGGCTGCGGGGGCCTGTGTTACGCCCCTGAATGAAGGAAGGCTTTGCACCTACCCTGTGCTACAGGTTCCACACAGTCCTTCCTCTTTTCTAGGCAAATTATTTGATGGCTGGACATGAAATGGGGTCCCCATTGACTGTATTGTGTTCTACTTATTTCTACGAGCCAATCAACTCCTCACTACTGGTAATTATTTTCTTCCAAAATTGGACACTGTTAAATGAATATACCAAAATAATTACTTAATGACCAGCTCCCGATCAATAGCTTCTGTACTGCTGTCAATTGGACAATTCAGGCTCAGCTTTACTAAGAGGAGATCGTTAAGAAAGTTATTCATCACCTATAATCTGCTTTACATGGCTGATTGCTTTTATCAGCAGTGGAGAAACTGCTCACCTCAGAAGCAAGCCTATGCTTTTGCAAAGAATTTAGCTTCTTGTGTTTTCCTCTATTGCGCCTCTGCTGTTCACAAAATGTAATGCAAAAATGACATATCTAGTATTCTTGGAATTGAGATTAAGAGAGGACTTTACCACTAGATCTCAATTGATTTCATGCCTAGCAGGTGCGAGACAGCCAGGCTTCGAATTTGCTTCTCTCTCTTCGGTGTCCTCCTACTCTAGTTCTAAAAGTATTTGTTTTAAATTTAGTGGTGAAGTCTTCTTCATCTGTTGCCGCTGGATGATGCTGTCCTACATTCTATGATGATAAGATATTGGTTTCTTTCTCAAGCATGAAAATATTCCTTATGCACATAAATAGTGACTGCTGGTATGCACCCTGAATATCAACACCAGAATATCAATGGTACACAATATCGAGATCAAAATATGCACAGGTAAGTTTGTATTTTTCATAACTAACATCACATATATGTGCCCACGTAATACATATATCTTCAAGGTACTTAGATGTGGAGTTAGGAATAGTAAATCTATACTTCCAGATATGCACTTACCTTTTAATATTGTGTCCCTTGATAGTCTGTGCTTAATCTCCTTGCACCACTATATTTTAGGGGGCAGTATTCAGTAGTAAATTCTCATTGCTTCGCTCTTCTGATTAATGTAGTTTCATTGGTTGTCATTCAGACATTGGCTTTCTTGTATGGCTGATGCAGCTCCACAGTTGGTTGTGCAGGCATTTCCTTTCTGTGTATTGTGATGTGCATTGATGTTATATCATTTCCTGCCTGCTAATAAATCTTCAACCATGTAGGGGTGCTAAATCCAAGCATCAACATTTCTCAACTGACCTATTCAATGAACTAAAGTGAACCAAAGAATAAGAAAGATACACTTGGTTCTCACTTTGTCAGCTTATCCATGCTCAATGCTAAAACTCTTCAGCCCTTTAAGAGGTAAAGGACTTAAGATCCAGAAATAGCATGTGTCAGAAAGTGTACTAGCCAGTTAGTCAAAGTACACATTTATTAGTCAAAATCAAATACAATTTTGAAGTAGCTAAAGCGTATTAACCAAGATGAAAATGGGAACAGTCATCTATTATTTCTTTGGGGTCTCACAACAAATGTTTGCTCTCAAACCTGATTGAAGTCCTCATCAGAAGAAAAACATTAAAGACAATGCATAACTATGAATGAAAGTCTAAATGGGTCATGGCTCTTTGGCTGATCCACCTTGGCAGGGACCTAGCCAGTGATAAGCAGAATTGTGAATCATTTGGGAAGAGTTACATGAACACTTAGCTTTAGGCTTTATTTAGAAATTGATGGTAATTGAACAACCAATAAAAATTGGCATCTTTCTCATCTGTCAACTGCATTCATCACCACCTCATTTAGAGGTCAGTGGATCGTGGATTTCTCGATGGCAAAGCTGCCATTCTCTCTGCTGTACATATTTAGGCACCCTTTCTGCCAACTAATTCCCCCTCTTTGTCCACAATGTGCAAGTGGTGGTCACCTGTAGATTTAAAGGATGGTGACAGTGGTTCAGCTGTTTAGCAGCCGTCTCACCGAAAGTGTAAATTAGCTCTTTAAGCTTTCTTGTGTAGGATAGTTTTCTAGTGAGCATAGATATTCTTTGGAGAAGTTCTTGGTGTAGAGGTGTTTGATGTTTCCTTGACCTTAGCGGTGAGGGAAGATTGCACCGGGGTCCAGTGTTAGGGCTCAGGGCTGGGCCGTTTTTTGTTTTTTTAGTGCCAGGGTAGAGGGAAAGGGGTAGCACCGGGTTAGGGGCTCAGGGCTGTGGCCGGGTTTATTTTCAAAAGCTGGGGACCAGGGGTTTGCGCCGGGGTCCGGAAAAACCTTTACCACACATATGCCTTTAATATACATGCCTTTACAACAAAATGCATTGTATAAGCATGCTAGGTAAAAGCTTAGCATGGTATTTGCATTGTAACGGGCATTTTGTAATAGCATGCGCTACAACGGAATGTTATGTACCGTCATACAACCCCCAAAACTATGTCTCCATGGCAGGAACATGTAAATGAGGACACCCTTTCACAGGTGGAGCCGAGATACTTCCTCAGCCAGAAAGGCAGATGAGCAGCTCGTTCTCAGATCTGCACATGATCCCCTTAGAATTTTATTTTGGCTTTCCAGTGACTGTGATGGGATCATTGGCTAAATAGAGTGGATGTGATAATGCCCTTCCTCTGACACTTCCATCTCTTTTGGGCTGTTGGAGGAAGCTTTCTGTCGAAGTTACCAAAGTGGGATCTGCTGAAAGAATGATTAGGGTCTGCCCATCTCTAAATGAGACCGGCAGACTGAGATTTTGGAGGTCAGGGTACTTTGCCACTTTAGCCATTGAGTGCCCCTCCACCAAACTCTAAATTAGGCCTCTGGTTTCCATAAGATTTAATGAGTGGTGCTGTGTGTCAATAGGCATACGAATTCAGGAAGCTTTTCAAAAGGTCTTCTACCAAAGGCTCATGACTCAGGCTGACTGAAAATGTCATGTTGTTATGACTAAGGTGGCTTTGGTATCACTCAGATGCCCAACACTGCTTTGCCACAGTATTTCAATAAGGAAATATAGCTACAATGATGATGATGGGCAGAATTTGAACTGTTCTTTTCAGTCAGATAATTCACCCACTTCATTGTGGAGTCATGTTATAGCCCAGATAAAAGATATAGACTGTCAAGATAGCTTTGATCTGGTAAGGGTGATTTGTATTCCTAAGACTCTTTAGGGTTTATTTCAATGGATAGCTCTTCATATTACCCTCTGTATAATTATTGGATATGTTTTCTAGTCACTTAGGTAATATTTCAGGAGGAAAGATCCCAAGAAGTGCATGATACCTCCCCTCAGCTGATGAAACATTAGAAACAAACCAATTCCTAGCTATTGGTAATTGACTCAACATGTATGTGATGAGCTGGTCTACCATGGCTCTTTCTTTGTTTAGCTAAATAAATGTTTGAAAAAGCATAGTACTTTGCGCCAAGTTGTCACTTTTAATCTTATAAGGATCGCCGTCAACCAAAGGCTGACAGCTGCATTATCTCCACAGTGTGGGTGTTGGCCATTGACTGACATGGGGGAGGTATATAAAGACCTCCGCGCTAGACGAATTCCCTTATTTTGTTTTTAGCTCGGGCAGCTTCAAAAGAGCTTCTCGAACAGCATGAGTGTTTTTTTTGTTGTATGTGTAATGACGATCAGCACGCAGGGCATGCTGACATCATTGCAGCAAAAGTGAAAGTAAAATTAATGAATCAGTGCTCAGTGGCATATCTCAGCCCCCGAGCACTGATCTCTTTAGGAAGGTATCGGAAAGGGGAGAATCTTCCCTTTCCTATGGTACCTCTTCCTAGTGGATCCCCGCTTGGGAATTGCCGCAGGAGAGCCATATCCAAGAAGGGATCCACCCAATAGACACCAGGGATAGAGGAAGCTGCCCCTTACAGAAAGGTATGTGCTCCTCCAAGCCCCCATCAAAATGTTCAGTCTTTCTGACCTCCCTGGGAGCAGATGGGAGCAGAGAGCCCACTATACACCAGGATCAATAAAATAAATATATAGTTTTGGGGGCTGACCACAATGGGCATGAGTATGCCCCCACCCCTAAAAGAAATATGGGAAAAATCTTTCTGGCCCCCCTGGAGGGCAGATGTGGTTGATTACCCCAATCTGCTAGACTGCAGGGAAGTTTTTTTTTTTTAATATAGGGGTGGGGGCTACCTAGCGTGGACATATCCATGCACCACCCCAACAAGAGGACATGAAACACAACAGAGAAGTAGGAATATGAAGAAAATCACGCTATAGGTTTTAGGTTTAAGTGGCAAACATTGTTTGAAAAACTGCCCTCGCCCACAATTTTGTGGCATGCTTCATCATAGGGCATGCTAAGACAAACCCCTGCGCCGACCAACGCCCGGGTAGAGCAAAAGGGAGGGGGAAGACAATACAAACATACAATTGTGAGGATCAAAAAGAAAAAAGTAAATGCAGAGTACGAAGTTTAAAACTGACTCAGGGATATCCCTGCTTCTACTTTATTCCTGGACCACCGGGTCAGGATTTAAAAGAGAGAACATAGGATGGTAGTGATATGGCTGGTTAGTGGCCCTTCATCCATCCTGTCTGTCATTATGTTTCATTCATTTCTTGTGTCTTTTACGGCTTTCGTCAGGACCAACAGAAAGCCCACTGTATGACAGGAATATATTTTCAAAAAATCAATTATTGGGGTAGTTCTGGCCCATCCTAACATCTGCCTTACCCTCACCCCCAATGCCTTAACAGTATTTCTGCTCCCCTGCGTACCAAGAAATCCCATCCCAATGGCAAACAAGAGGACATTTGATTTCTTGGGTGTTGTTTCAACATAGAGACCTGGAGAGTGTGGCTTGCTCCCAATATCGTCCCACTTGCAATGCTGAATGGTTGCACTTTTTCGGCTGGGTTGGCTGCCACCTGGGAAAACCTACCAGACCCAGCCAGTTCTCAAAACTAGACACCCAAGGAAGTCCATGGAGGTGTGATTCCCGTGGATCCCACAACATTGTCTTACCCACAATGCCTTGCAAACCACAAACTGACTAAATACACACTTTCCTTACATGTACGTCTGGAAATTGTGGGGAGCCACATATTTCCTTCCACCCAGCATTCCCCCAAGTCGAATGACAATGGTACCTCTCTTGTGTGGGGCGGCTAAGAGACCTTGACACAAAAGGCCATGAAGCGCTATGTGGAGAGATTAGTGATAGGACTAGCTGCGGTATTTGGGGCTGTGCTCAGTTGCCACCTATCGAAACCAACAAACCACAAACATTTTTAAACGCTAGACAACCAGGAGATTCCAGTGTGGTGTTCCTAGCATGTATCCCATGAGATTTTCTTACTCACAATGCCCTTCAAGGGCTCCCATTGACCTTGGTTTGATCTGCTCTTATTGCGGGAAGTAGTCCCAGCCACTCAAGTGGCACTGTGTTTTTATCGGCACAACTGGGGTAATGTTGGGTGGTAGTGGGGCATCGTTCTTATCGGGGGACAAGTAGGAACTGAGGGTGGTAGTAAATACGTTTCTCCCCTCAGGTTCCAGAAGTTCCTTCACAGAAATGTAAGGAAACTGCCCTTTCTTTTCTCCAAAGTTTGACATTTGCAAGCTCTTCTGGGAAAAATTAGTTAGTGAGAGCCACGCAAGTCACACACCCCTATATTCCCCTGGGTGTGTAGTTTAAAAAAAATGTCCAGGTTTACTAAGTTTCCCTATGTGCAGCTGAGCTTGGGCCCAAAATCCACAGCTACCCACTTTGCAAAAAAAGGGTCTGTTTTGGGTGGAAAAATGTGATGTATCCATGTTGCTTTTTAGGCAGTTTCCTGTTGCGGGCACTAGGCGTACCCAAAGAAGTGAGGTACAGTTTTTATTGAGAGACTTGGGGGAATGCTGGGTGGAAGTGAGTTTGTTACTCCCCATAGATTCCAGAACTTTTCATCACAGAAATGTGAGCAATTGTGTTTTTTTAGTCAAAGCTTGAAGTATACACAGAATTTTGAACTGGTGAGACCCGCGCAAGTCACTCTGCCATGCATTCCCCTAGGTATTCAGCTTTCAAATGTGTGCAAGTTTGCTAGGTTTCCTGTTAGAACTGGCAGCCTTGGGGTGGTCTTCCCCTTAACTTTTTGAATACCCTTTCCATTTTTCTTATCTCGTTTTAGCTGGCTTTAAGACTGTGTGCTCTTTACCACTGCTAACCAGTGATACAGTGGTTGTGCACTCTCCCCTAAGCATGGTACTATTGGCTTGTCCCCAATTGGCATATTTAATTAACTTATAAGTCCCTAGAAAAGTGTACTACATGTGCCTAGGTCCTGTAAATAAAATTCTACTAGTGGGCCAGCAGCACTCATTGTGCCACCCAATTAAGTAGCCCTCTAACCATGGCTCAGGCCTGCCATTGCAAAACCTGTCTGTGCAGTTTACACTGCCAGTTCCACCTGGCAAGATAAACCTTTTGCCAGGCCCAAACCTTCCCTTTTTTATACATATAAGTATGGGTAGGGTGCAATGTGTGTAAAAGGCAGAACATGTACTTTAAAGTTTTACATTACTTGGTAGTTAAAAAATCCCTGATTCGTTTTTCACTACTGAAAAGGCCCATTTCTCCCATAGGATAACATTGGAATTACCTTATTACATCTTTTAAGTGTATTTTCCAATTGTGAAGAGATAGACTTTTCAAGTTGTTGGTGTCTCTTGACTCGCATTGTAAAATCACAATTATGGTGAAGTAGGATTTTAAGTTCGAAGTCTGAAAATGCCACATTTAGAAAGATATTTAATAAGGACGTGGGGAAACCCAATATACCCTTTGAGGCTTGGGCAGAAATAACAGTATGAGTAAAGATGCCTGCAAGGGATTTTGTTTCAACAGAACAATTCTTTTCAATGATTCTACAGATTCAACTACAATGAATGCTATGATCATCTATATATAAATCATTAAATTGATCATTTAATGCATAAGCAATTAAATCAAATACAGAGAACAAACAACGGGATATCTTTTGAAAAGTATATTTTCTCTTTATGAAAAATGTATGCAAAATTTATATGGTACATTCAACACAAAGGTTGATATCAAATGCAAACAGATGAAAAAAGGTACAGCTTATTCACACCTCAATTTCATAAGTAAAAATCCTCTCCTAATAAAATCATAAAAGCGACCAATATTTTCACTGAACAACACAGTCACTTAATGTAGGTCAATACATAAGGAGTTGGATACTCTAGTTGATGTTTCGGTCTTCTATTGTGCGAATCCTTTAGACCATCTTCAGGACAAACCTAATCTGCATTATAACAATGACCCTACCAGAATTTTCAAACATTGAAGCCTTGGAACTGTCGCAGAGACTTCCAGTGTTGATACTTCCAATTACACTCTGTTATCTCCAATTTCCAACACACTTAAGATGTGGTCTTCACTTAATCTCTTTTTAGGCCTGATATCATCCTAATATTCATAGGGTAGTCGTTTTGGGTAAATTTGTTTGATACGGCTGTAAAGAGCTCCTGGCCGCAATCCCCTCAGTATGAAATTCGCATATGGAAATTTCATACTGAGGGGATTGCAGCCAGGAGCTCTTTAGAGCCGTATCAAACATATTTACCCAAAACGATTACCCTATGAATATTAGGACGATATCAGGCCTAAAAAGAGATTAAGTGAAGACCGCATCTTAAGTGTGTTGAAAATTGGAGATAACAGAGTGTAATTGGAAGTATCAACACTGGAAGTCTCCTTGACAGATCCAAGGCTTCAATGTTTGAAAATTCTGGAAGGGTCATTGTTATAATCATTGAAAAGAATTGTTATGTTGAAACAAAATCCCTTGCAGGCATCTTTACTTATACATTTAGAAAGATGGCAATTTCTTACTTTAGCCATTCTGTGCCTGCTGCCTGTCTCTGAATACACATCTGGGGTGGGTGACATGCTTTTAGCGTTCCCTCTAGACAGCCACTCACAAAGGGAGCTTAGGTGGGACTGATTTGCCATGTACACCCTGATGGGCCATCCTGTCAGGATGGGAGGGAGGAACTGGACACTGCCTCACACTTACACCTGAATAGGCTATGTCATGTCCCCACACAAAGAGTGGCATACCACCCCCCCCACCCCCCCATGTAGTGAGTCTGGAGCCAGGGCAGGAAGGGAGGACCTCTCTGCACTTCAAAGACCTTACTTTGATTTCTCCACCACTTCAAAGGCACAACTGGGTATAAGTACTGGACCTCTGACACCACCACTTCTGAACCTCTGAAGACTGTAACAGCTGTGCTGTGCTGCTGAAGGACTGCCTTTTCTGGACAAATGCCTTGCTGTGCTGCCCTCCTGCGTGCTGTCACCATGCCTGGGTGAAAAGGCCTGGAGCTGCATCACTTGACCCAGAGGAACTCCAAAGACTTGCTGGCTTGCCTCCTGATTGAAGTCTCAGGAAAATAAAAGACTTCCATCTTATCTGCATCTGCACCTGGACTCTGTCATCTGTGAGTTTTCCCTGCCAAGTGGTGCCACCCCTGTCTTCTCATTGCCATGATCAGAAACAGTGCATCACCTTCAGAACCAGCACATCACCCTCAGAACTGACACATCCTATGGAACATGAGCAGGACTGACACATTGCTTTCAGAAACAGCGCATCGTTCTCAGAACCGACGCATCACATCTCCCTCCACTGCGAGATCGACTCCGTAGCATCACTTCGGCTGCACCGTGCACTTTTATCAACGCAACCAGGATCAAGGTACTTTTATTCAGTGGGTCTAGGTGGGTCCCTGTATCCAGACTTCACACCATGGCGGTTGGCCTGAAAGTTTGACTTTGCCCCAGGTCCAGCGCGACCAGATATCCCAAATAGGTGCTTATTGTTCTAAGTGCTAATGTATAATTTATTCTTTAAAAAATCATATCTCAAGTTCTACTTAATGGATTTGTGTAGTTCTGGTCTTGTTTTATTTATTAAAGTAAGCTATATTTTCTACCCCGGTCTGGAATATTTTTGTGTGGTGTTTAGAATCCCCAGGATGTTGAAAAAAAAGGATGCACATTTGGCATGGATACTGAAAGAAAGTTATTGAGCCCTAAGGGTAAACTACCCCAAATAGCCAAATAAGGGTTCAGCACTGAGGGGGTAGGGGCAGCAGGTAAGGGGTTAAGAGTGCATAGATATTGGTTTATCATAAAAAATATCCAACAAATTTGATCAGCCCTCTCTGGACTTATACTTAAACAAGGCTTCTCAAACGAGTCTGAAAAACATTAGTTCAGTATGATGGCAAAACAATCTGGTGAATAAAATGTTGAAAGGACCCAAACACTAAACAGCTTTCCTGGAAATGAATGGGTAGATAATGGTATTGCTTTAGCACACAACTGCACGCCCCAGTTACACAGCTAACAATAATTTCACTCACTAGACTCTATTGCACCTTGTTCAATTTGCATTGCCTATACACTGTGGTGAAATTAGCCCCACAGGCCAAATGCAACAAATCCCCTCCTACAATATTTGGATGCAACATTTTGCATGCCGGTTCCAATATGACAACCTCCAAAGACAACCTTTCAACCCCTTTAACAAAACTCTGAACATCATGAGCCATTGACCTTCTTTGTGCCAACACAAAATATTTGGAAATGTTTTGCAAAACCACATGAAATTCTAAGGTAGCTCAGGAAATGCCTTTTTACTCACAGCTTTGGCCCACGCACTACTTATAGACCACACAGCCGCAACTGCCGATGGGCTCCGAAGAGCGTTACATTCCTGAAGGACAACCGCTGTGTGGATCTCCACAAGCTAGCTAGCCACCCTCTGTATGTGCAGGCACTTTCAGTTTGACTTGTGTTCCATAGTATGGTATTTACTCTTTAAGGTGTGACTGTGTGAAGACAGAAGCTTTCATGACACATGGTGGCACTCTGTAAGTTGACACTGTTGAAAACAACTGTTGAATCTTGCAGGTAATGGAACAGGTTTTTTAGCTCACCACAGATTCCAAACATCTCTAGAAGAAAGGACTGAAGCTTGAACCACTGCAAGGCACTTGGAAGAACTTAGGGCCTGATTACGAGTTTAGCAGTGCGGGAGCGAGACCGCACCACCTAACCAGTGGTTGAACTGCCTGCCAGTTTAGGAGTTATCTCCTGGTCTGGCGGGTGGATTTTTGTCGTTCCCACAGCAGTGCCTATGAAATAGGCACTGCAATGTAAATGTCAGAATCAGTACCTGCAAGGCATGGTCTGCTGCCATGTTGTGCAGGTACTGGGTTGCATGCACACAGGGAGGCACAACATGTGCCCCCCACATGCATCACCAGGCCCAGAGGTACAAGGGGACCCTCCTTTACTTCCTCTCCGCCACATTTTTCATGGTTGTGGAACCGCCATGAAAACTGCGGCGGAGAGGAAATTCATAATATGTTTGGTGGAACTGCGGTGGTCCTGCCAAGCATATTGTGGCCTCAAGACCTCCACGCCACTGCCAGGATCCCTGGCAGTTGCGGCAGTCCCAAGATGGCCGGACCGCCCTAGTTGTAAAAGAGCTGTTTGAAGACCGCCTCACCCCTACTAATCTGGCTGTCCATGGACCACCAGATTCGTAATTAGCCCCTTACAAATTAAGTAATAGAACCTACTGTACCTGATGTAGTAGAATCTCATCATTTGGATGGGGATGCTAACGCCTACTTTTATTTCTATTGCTCACTTATTGCTCCCCTCTTACATGTTAGAGGATTTATAGATCTCTTGTTCTACCATAAGTATGGTCTTGCTGTGTGGTTGGTGTTCGATAACCTTCGCTTCATGGTCTCCAGGGTTCCAACACACACTGGAGTCTAATTTCTGATGGTTTGAGCTAAATCCTCAATACGGTACATGTTCTTTCAAAGTCATGACTTGGCTACATGTGTGTTATAGTGGGTTGTAATGTTTGATGCAACTGACTGGAGGTCTTTACCAATTCAGGTACATACTCTCTGCGAATTCTTATATGTGCTCTGCCAACTAGTTCTGTGTGCCTTACATAGTTAATAGAGGCCTTTCAACAGACCACAGGAAGGAGCTGTAGCATTTAAAATGCCTCAGGATTTAGTGCCGGAATGGCCGGCTACCCAGAGCGGAGACAGAGCCGAACTCCCGGGAGAGGATGTGGCCGAAAGGCTGGAGTGGTCGACCTTGAAGCTGGGGAACCGGGTTCGAGTCTTGGCAGGGACGCTGAACATCCTGTGATTCTGGGCAAATCAATTAATATCCCTGTGCCCAATAAAATAAATGTGTCCACCTGTAATGCACTGGTGCTCATGACAAGCGCTCTGATACCTTTTGGTCAAGTTCGCACTATATAACATTTAAAAAATCTCTTTCCCTTTTTTAAATCTAGCTCCCATTGGGCACCATCGCCTGGGCTACTTCCTCCATTTACTAGGAAAAGGCGGAGACTGTCATAGGTTGGAATTAGGGAACCACATGCCTATTTGAGGATACAATGTAGCTTTTAGGAAGCTCCTCTACATTTTGCCCGTGCAAAAAAAATGACAAATTGTATCAATAATTGAGTTAATTACCGTAGTTCCAAAACATTATGAACCATGCCCAGGCTATTGCAATCAGGTGAATACAAATCTCTTCTATTCACTGCAGCAGCGTTGAGCAGATTCTCTAATTATTGAATCCATCCTGCATTTCATTAGTGATATAAATAGTAGGCTTATTTCATTGAAGACAATTCACCAACGCCAAACTAATTGAAAGTTAATTAAATGTATCTTGAGGTACATGTAATAATTATAGCCTATATTGCAAGAGCGTTCAATACTATAAATTATGTGACAATTAATACTTTAAGCAGTGCTAAGCTCGCGGGGAACTCGAGTGACCTAAAAAGGATCAAGTGCCAGGAGGAGTCTGGTTAAAAAGTGCTGAATGCATCTCGCACCTATCAAAGAAAGCTGAGAGGTGCTGTCAGGGGAACGGAGTTTACAGCCTTTCACTGAACACTTTGGTCCTTGTGGCAGGAAAATAGGCCAGGTTATTTGAGGGAAGGCAAGGAGGGTGGTACATACAATGCCACATGTCTGTAATGCGATCCAAAGTAATATAATGCGCTCCTCAATTAGAATGGCCTTCCCATTTGGTTTGGTATCTTTTCGTCCAAGTTTTAAGGTTTCGTGGCAGACCGGACTATGTTTGTGGTTTGTATGTTGTAGGCAGAGTTGGAATATTTGCTGTTGATTTTTACATGTGTTAAACGCTATTTGAGAGTGGCAGGACATTTGTTCATGTGTTCATGTGCAATGTGGGTTTTTTGGCTTCCGCATTGCCCCTTACATATGTATTAAGTGAAGGTATGTGTGCTGGTACTGAGTCCTAATAGGTATCTGCTGGTACCTGGGTCGTGCTAGACATGTGTTATGAATTCTGTTTAGAAGTGATCTTGTAAATTGGTATGTTCCAACAAGGGTGTGGGTGAATGCTCTTGTCAGAACACTGGTATGCGCCTAAGAAGTATATCTGTACAGTTTTGTTCTGTCTGTTATGTTATATGTGTTGTTCATGGGTGGTGTCAGCCTCTCCATAAGGGCGAAGGAGTGTCTCCCTCCTGCTGTAAATGCAAAAGGAACAAATGATGGACATAATCCTGAACAATGCAAACATTTACCCCCCCCCCCCGCCTCCCTCCCCCAGTCACAAAGATCTGGGTTTAATTCATCATTCTTTTTGCACACCACGCCACCCCAGTTTGGACCCAGCCATATTCAAATCAGTCTTGACCCTGGTCCTCATGGTAACAGTCCAGCCCGAACTGTCAAGCCAGGTTCTCCCTGGACTGGAAACAAGCATCCTGAGACTGGTTTCGGGTATCACCCCTCATCAGCCAGGCTAGCTTGAATCCATTGGCCCAGTGAGCATGGGACCCATGTCTGGGCATATCCTTGCTACTTAGGGCGACAAATGCAAAAGGAACAAATGATGGATAGAATGCTGAACAATGTAAACATTCACCCCCATTAAGTTCAGCAAAGGTAAAAATGAAATGGTAATAAAATGAATGTATTACTATTTTATTTTTCACGGCTCCCAGCCTAAGCCATGTTGATGGCAGGTAGGGCCATTCTGCTGACAGGCAGCAGGGGATGCTGCAAAATCCAGTTTTGAGTGCACTTGTCACTTTGGCCAGCTGTCTTATGACGGCCAGCATGACATGCGCACTTGAAACCTCCACACCCAGCTGTTCTTACACAGCTGGGTGGAGAGCCGGCACAGTCTTCCAGTGCCTGAGGGAGTGTCGAGCCAGCCCACTCCAGCCAATTCTGTCAGTGTCTGGATTGGTAGAGCAAAGTTGGCTGAAGCTCTGGGAGGAGTGGAGCACCAAGCACCGAGGAGGTTTTTATTCTTTTTGTTTAAAGTGTATTTAACTCACTGACAGAAACTGTCGGAAACTCACAGTGCCTTCAGTGTCAACTCAAGAGCTCTCAATCGTGGCCCATTATAAACATTGTTTAAAATGGACCACATGTGAGTGCTTTAGCGTTGAGCCTAATGGCACTGCTGGCTTTTATCAGTGCCTGTTAGTGCCTCAAATATTCACCCCGACAATTATATTGGTTAGTAGCTGCCACTGGGTGGTGCTAGGGTAATTGTCATTACCGTTGTTTGTACTTTGGCAACACACTATATGGCATGTCATGCAGTGTTTGCTTCTCTCCAGTGTGTTCTGTAGAACTTTGTTGTATTGTTGAGTCCTATTGTGATTGTGCTATGTGTGTGTAATGTTACAAGAAAAGAAAACTGATATTTTCAGCAATCTGAATGGAAAATGGAGTTTGGTCTATATCAGTGGCGATTCCTTCTCTAAGGCGGAGGAGCGTCGTCTCACTGCTGCTGTGTAGCAGTTCAAGAATGGAAAAATAAAATGATAATAATGCAATGTTATTATAATTTTATTATTTCCTGCTGCGGCAGCATGAGGGAAGCTGCTCTACTGACAGAGCAGGGGAGGACACCAAAGTGTGCATCATGATTTGACCGGCCGTCTCGGGCTGGCCAAACAGTCATGCATTACAGCCTGCATGGAGAACATGCCCAGAACCTCAGTCCCGTCTAAGTGCTGAACCATGGTGCTCAGACCAATCACAGCCCTGCATTTTAGCATTGTGATTGGTTTAGGGGAGCCAATAACAATGCTGAATTGACGCATTGTGATTGGCTGTAGGGAGCCTGGCTGCTTCCTTTTCGGCAGAGGAGAGACAAAGTGGGATAGAGCAGCGAGGAGGTAAGGGAATTTTTCTTTGTAAAAAAAAGTATACCTCCTTATCTCTTCGCACTAGCTCACCATCCCACCCCCCACCCTCAGATCTGTGCTGGCCGCCACTGGTCTATATCATGAAGAGAAGGGGATGGACCTCAAGAGTTATGTACCATAATGAAGATCGCCTCTGCTGTAATTTCTGAAGAATCTATGTAAAAACAGGATAACTCTGTTGTATTAGGTGAACAAATTATCACAGAATTTCTCGTGCATCCTTTTGTAATTTTGTTTTTTACACCATTCCCCCACATATCATGGCTATTTAGAGTTTGGGTCCTTTCCACATTTTATTCACCAGATTGTTTTGCCATCATACTGAACAGATGTTTTTCAGACTCGTTTGAGAAGCTTTGTTTAAGGGTAAGCCCAGAGAGGGTTGATCAAATATTTGCTGGACATTTTTTAGGATGGGCCAATCTTTCATGTTTTTTAAAGTGTTTTTGTGTCTAGGAATCCTACTAGGAATATCATCCAGAATTCAAGAATAAATTACAAATCTCCCTCGAAGTAAGTTCCTATTGTGCATTCTAGGATTTGTGGTGGCAAAGAGGGATATGGCCCGGCGCTGGGGGGCCCCTGACCACACTCAAGGAATGGAGAGCGAGCAGGGACTACACATGGTGGCAGAAAGGGTAATCTATATGGCTAGGGGATGCCCGAATAAATTCAAGAAAATCTGATCCCCATGGTTGACATACTATGGACTTGAGACAGGTGAGGATGCAAACGATGCATTAACTCATACCTAGTTGTAGGAACGAGGTGGGGCTAAGAGGATGTTGCTCCTGGTTTTTCACTTTCACAACCAAAAAACTTGAAAAGATCGGACACCTGCATGCCGAAATGTGCTGAATATGGCGATGTTGCATATGTACTTGAAATCTCTCAGGCAGACCTCATGAATATTTTAAAGATTGGTTACTTGTACTTGTCAACACTGGAAGACAACTGTAACTTATGTATCCCAACGCAATGGCCGATGATACGTTGAAAAAAAAAAGAAAAAAGGAAATTAAAAAAATATATTTTTTAAAGTATTAATTTCAAGTTTGCTGTTTACACTTGCTGACAAGGGGGCTTCTCTTTTATGCGCATTTCAATCACGGATAAAGGCTCTAAATGTTGAGTTACTTAAGTTAAGAGCACTTAGGAATAATATTTGACATAAATGAATGTTATATTGTCTTCCTTTTCCAAAAAAAGTATATTACCTGATCCCATATTTAAACGTGTAAAAAGCAAAAATTACAAACATATGTGCAACAAATTCTTTGATCATTTGTTCAATTGGTATAAATCCATATCCTGTTTGTACTTAGAATCTACATACATTGCAGCCTGTAAGTATTATTTTACTGTACATTGTTGTACTTTTTGTGTCTCAGCTTGTGGGAGCGCACCAGCAGTAGTATGCATGGTCTCACACAAACTTTTGTGTCCAGAGCTGTGTGAAATATTTATCCCCCGAGGACACCATGGAGAATCTTCACCATGCTGACACTCATTACTCTCTTCGGTGGGTTGTCAGCACTGTAAATAAATCACCACTGTTGTCTGATGTGCTGTTACTCGGTGTTGAATAATATTTGGTAGTCAGGGGCTTTTTTGGGGATACCAAATGTTAGACAATGGGTTTGAAGACAGCCCTCTGTAGATCACAGCAATGTTCAGCAGCAAGCATTAAATGAAAAAATAGCTTTTATGAGGTTATAGATCAGCAGCAGCTCCTCCGCTATGGCAGAGGAGCGTAGCTCCCCCTGCCAGCAGCAGCAGCTGCAACACTTGAACCATAAAACGATAAAGCATTTTTAGCATTTTATTTTTCTTCATAGTCTAGGGGGTGAGGCTATGGGGTTGACAGGCACGAGGGGGAGTGGTAGGTGCACTGTTGTCAGTGCGCATGTGGGGTTGGCCAGCCGTCTCAAGACGGCCAAACCGACATGCGCACTGAAGCTGTCTCCAACTTGAGTTGCGTTGCTGGGTTGGAGACAGCAGGCACAGGCTCCTAGTCTCTCTAGGAGTGCAAATCCAAGCCACTCAGGTCAATCCTGACACTGCTCTCATGCATGAGAGCAGCATTAAGATTGGCCGCAGGGCAGTCTGGGAGCCTGTGCCTGCAGTAGAGCCAGAAGACTGGCGAAGAGGTGATGCGGCGGGCATTCAGTTACGTTTTTTGTAGTTGTTTTTTGTTTTGTTCCCCCCTCTCCTCCACTTTGCGCTGACACTAGCCGCAACTGTAATAGATGACTGAGTACTGTATGCCTGATGCATTTCCCAACTCCCCACGTGAAAGTCTGTCTCACTTTGATTGGGCAAAGCAACTCTGACTTCACTTCTATTGGCATTTAAGGGTACCGAAACACTCAACCTGAGCTACAACTATGCACAGGTCAGACATTCATGTTTATAATATTTTATTGTGGTGATGAGCAAAGGACAAGAGGTGCAGGAGGGAGGGTGAGATGTTGGATCATGTTGCTCAAACTGGGATGGAATTGGAAATTAAGTATATGAGAGCAGCAGTGCATTAACTCCTTTTTATACTATCTGGCCCAGCGACAAGACCTAGTGTAAATAACCAGTTAGATGCTTGGCTTCACTGTGCTGAAATAAGATGAGCTATACGGCACCTTTAACACTATGCATGAGTAATTTATGATCTGTGCTGGCATAAGCCTGGAGGGAGGGCTTTACCTATGTACAAAGCAAGTCCTGTAGACGCACGATTAGGGTCATTCCAGTGCTGGGTGAATTGTGGATATTTTAGGGTCATTCCAGTGCTGGACGAATTTACAATCTACTTCAGGGTCTTTCCAGTGCTGGGCGAATTATGGCTACTTTAGGATCATTTCAGTGCCTGGTAAATTATGGCTACTTCATGGTCATTACAGTGCTGGGCAAATTACGGCTACTTTAGGGTCATTCCAGTGCTAGGTTTATTAAGGCTACTTTAGTGTCATTCCAGTGCTGGGTGATATGCAGCTACTTTAGGGTCATTCCAGTGCTGGGTGATTTACGGCTACTTTAGTGTCTTTCTAGTGTTGGGTGAATTTCGGCTATTTTAGGGTAATTCCAGTGCTGGGTGAATTACGACTACTCCTGACTCCCATCTTTAAAAACCCAGAATATTTTCTGTGACAAGAGGACATGCCCTTTAGGGCATTAGAAAAAGAACGAAGCTTGACATTGAAAATCCTCCTTACAGAGGATAGAATTAAATATTTGTATATGATATAAGACTAACGTTGTCGCTTTACCTTCCGAAGGGTCACCTATTTAAATGCCAACAAGTAGAATAATAGGTTTTGAATGAGGGAATCTGAGATGTGTTACAAGGGCTATGATTAGGCAAAAGATGTGACCAGATGGAGATGGCCAGGGATGCTCACTTAAAAACTGGGGAACTAGGTTTGTATCCCAATCTCGGCTCAACAGCCTCTAATTCAGGTCAATTCACTTAATCTCCCTTTCTCTAAAATTGTGTGATCTAATGTGGTTCTCCTTTAAAGTGCTTTAATGACCTTGTGCCAGGTTTCCACTGTATAAAACTACAAAAAAAGAAATATTACCAGCTGCAAATGTTTTAGGCATGGGAGTGGCGACCGATGTTATATAATATCTTATCTGTACTCCTCTTTTCTTGTCCCGAGATGGCAGGATGTTGCCACCAAACTATGTAAGCTTTAGAACTACAAGTCCAGCTAAGGGTAGAGAACAAATTTGGCTAGAGTGATTTCAGGTATCAGAAGTGTTGACACTATGCAGAAAATATGATACGGATGGAATTACATACGATTGGGACTCATAGATATGCAAGTGAATTAGGATAGCGGAGCTGTGAGAATATGAGTGACCTTGCAACACATAAGGGGCAATTCACAAAGGTAACTTACACCTGTGAGTAATTTACACGTGTAAGTTTACTCTTATACATTGGGTAACTTTAGAACATTTGACTATTCACCATTTACAGGTGTAAAATTACTCAAAAGTGTTGACTTACATTTCTCCCCCTCCCCCTGATAACTGGGCCAGAGATAACTTTATGAGTATACATTACTACAGCCAAAAAAGTTAGATGCATGGTGCAGGACTAACTCCTGCTCTGAGCTGGAGTACATTTACAACTGATGTGGCTTTAGTAAATGTCGGAGTACAATTTGTGAATTGGAATGGGCTTACTTTTTTGTGGGTGGGTACACTCCCTCCCTGGACCCATAGTTAAACCTCCCTTAAACACGCCATACCACCTCCCGTAGCCCCTCCCCATTAGTCCTACGTACTCCCCAATTTCCAGGCATTCCTCCCTGTCCCTCCCACGTTCCCCACTAAACCATAAACTTAACGTGTTTGGACACTGCGCAGTCAAAGTTAGATCCCCACTCAGAAAAAGATAAGAGTTTCCAAGGTGGACCTCCACCCACACATTTGTGAATGGCATTTTGTAGCGTGTTAGTAGCACTATTGTAGTACTACTAAATTTACTGCAAAAAGCAGTGTGTGGATCGGCCCCCTAGCATGCAGCTGCCTGAATATTGGGTGTTCTGGTAATTACTCTTTTGGAAATTGAAATGATATTGTGAGACGAGCATATTAGATCAATGAAGGTTATACCTATGGGCATAAACATCAAAACATCAATAGAACGTGGCTGGTATGAAGTGATAGGTGTGTAACTGGGTATTTAAATTACTTTTTGTCAGTATCACAAGAGGAAAGAAGTGAATCACCATGGAGGCTCAGCTTCCCTTTTATATTCTCATCATGTGTAATGTCGATAAGTGCGCCATGCTACCGGCACTCCTCAGCAGGATGGGGACAGTACACTGAATGAGGCAGTACATGAATCTGTATCAGTCCTTCTATATTCAGTATGGGGTAATGTCAAGACTTATCAATAGGATGCAATATTTTGAGTCTGACAGTACCAATAGTTGTAGGATACAGTTCTAGGTCTTTTAAGAAGGATTGTTTTGTTTTAAATGAGGTTGAGGCAGCACTTTACATCCAGGCTACTGTACCTTTTAATGGGACAGTACCTACACAGATATGAAGAGTTGCTGTATAGCCATGTCTTGTTCCCTGAAGCAATGTCATTCTTATTTAATGGTAAAGTACCAGCACTTGTCACCAGTGCAGTACATTTTGAATGGAACTGTGTCAGCATTTATCAGCAGGGCTTTTATACTTTTAAAGGTACAGACCAACACTTGCTGACAATTTGTGGAGAGACACTAAGCTTTCAATGGCTTAAGTCTCAACTTCCTTCTCTTCCTCCTGAGCAGGTATGATGCATACCGATGGACTGGACCCGCATTTTAGGGGCATCTGGCTGCAGCGGTACCAAACCAGTGCCTTCCATCACCTCTCCCTCTTCCGTGCCCGGCCAGTTGCCAACAGTACTCTTGCCCTAGTAACATTTAAGGGGCCGATTACAATCTTGGTAGAAAAAGCCCTCCATACAACTCGGATCTGGAGGGCTTTCTTAGCGAATTGCGCTCCGCGAGTCCGAGCGACTAATTCTGATGCACCCACATGGTGACGGACTCGGTTCACTCGGACTCCCATTGAACTCTACGGAAGCCTGTATACTGAACGGGGATACAGGCTCTCATAGCAAAAATGGATGGGTGGGGAAAAGCGTACACCCTGTGGCAGGCAACACACTCTGCATGCATGGAAAGGAGGGACCCATGGGTACCCCCATGGGACCCATTTGGACGGCCCTGGGTGAAGGGGGGCCTGCTACATCCCCCCAAAGTCCAATTCCCACAGCCGTTTGGATTTGGCTGTCCAAATCGTGCATCGTACTCGCTTGTTCGGAAGTCGACTCCATTGTGTGGCACGACTCAGCTGCGAACGAGTAAGACTGATAGGATCAGGTTCGGAAACGATTTGGTCGACGCAGACGAAATCTTTGCATTGTACTTGATCGTTGGGAACGGGGGGAGATTTGGTCGGAAACATGGGCTCCAAATTGGATTTGCTTGTTCCGGAACCCGTCAGGTGGCCTTCTTACGAGATCGTAATCGACCCGTAAAAGTTTAACCTTGTTTGGGAAGGCTTCCATTTTCCAAATTCCCTGGCCCATTCAGTATCCAGTAAGGCTGGATCAGAGTCAGTAATTATCCAGGTACATATTACATGTGTCTGAAATAATTTCAGCCCCATAAACCTTTCATAGGCAGCCCTTGTGCAGTGTGCCTACCGCAGAATAGAGCTTCCTTCTGGTGAAATAATGTGATTGATGAATGTGCTTACCACAGAGAACTGTGTGAGGCCACAAGGTCACAGGTTTCAATTTTGGTTGATCTTCCATATAACACCTTAAAGCAGTGCTCCTATGTTTTTAAATAATATTGTAATATTAAATTACATATTTTAATAGGTCATCCTAAAACCGATAAACTCCTAGCAGGTCAAACATAGTTTTAATCAAGTGGTACTGCGCTTGTTTGTATAACACCCACACATTTAGTGGGAGATTTCAGCTTTTCTTGGCTGTATTTCAACACTCTAATGGGATACTTTAGCATGAAATGTAGGCAGGGGTGGCTGGCATGTATATTCAGTGGGGCAGACGTGCAACTAAGTGCTGGGTGGGTGCGTGCATGCTGGCAAGGCAAGTGGCAAATAATAAAAGATAAGGGCACTTAGCTTGCCTGCTGCATGTTCAACGTCCTCCTCGGTCCCTCCTCTGTTGGCTCCATGGGCTCTAGCCTTCAGGAAATTCCACTAACCAATCCTGGCACTACTCTCATCAGCATGAGAGCAGCACCAGGATTGGATGAAGCGTCCTGGCTGGACGCTCCTTCAAGTCCTTTAGGCCTGTGCTTGGTCTCCACCCAGCTGTCTAAGACAGCTCAATAGAGAGCTGCAAAGTGTGCATGTCACTTTAGTCGGCTCAAGAGAACCTGCCTAAATTACATGCATACTTTGAAGGATCTATCGTGGTCCTACAGTCCTCTATGCTGGCAATTGGCAGCAGAGGAGGACCCCCACCCCATTTATCGTTGCAGGAGGCTGCTGTGCGATAAACGTGAAAAATAAAATGGCAATGAAATAATTTCATTGCCATTTTATTTTTCATGTTTAGCACCACTGCAGCAGGTGGGGGGAGGGGTGACGCCCCCTCTCCCTCATAAAGAAACCGCTGCTGAATGTAGGGTTGGATGAAGAGCTAATGTGAAACAAGACTTATCTTGTGCCGGCACAGCGGGGTACATTTCACAACAGCAGGTGCATTGGGCGTGAGGGCTTCTGCTGGCCAGGAATGAACCGCTCTGGTGTGGAGGATGAGCTGGGAGGCCTGAAACATTGGCTGGAGACTGCCTCTGAATACAGTTTCCCCTCCTGCTTCCCTGCATGACCCTTCGCTACAGCAACATTGGTTTCACACTGCAACAAAGAGACAGAACCTGCTATTTTCTTTAAACTTAAAAAGCAAACGTTTTCCACTTGGAGAAGTTCAAGAGGTTTAAAATAAAACTGACAAAGTACCAATCCAGGAGACTTCTCAGCTACGCACATCACTAGTTAACTGTAGAGTACCCACCTAGAAGTGCTTGCTTGTCTCCCTTTAAAAGAATAATAACCAGTGGTGGCTCCTCCGCTATGGCGGACAAGGTTTCGCCCCACCCAGCAATGAAAAATAAAAATAAAACAATAATAAACCGTGGTTTAATATAATTTTATTTTGTGTCCTGAGGTCTTGGGGGTGGGGCCAGGGGGGACACCCACGGGGCGTGGTATGCATTGTTATCAGTGTGCATGACTGTTTGGCTGGCCCTCAGGGGCTGCCCAAACAGTAATGCACACTATGCATGTTCTCCATCCAGGCCTCATTACAGCCTGGGTGGAGAACATGCCCAAGCCCCGAGTTATGTTATGTTATGTTATATATTCTTGTATAGCGCGCAGCTGCCCCAGCTAAGGGGCGTCCCGGCGCTTTGAGAAGCAGGAAAGTCGGCCAGCGCAGAAATGGAATCGTGGCTATAACATAACAAAGCAGTCTAGCAAAAAAGATGGGTCTTGATGGCCTTTCTAAACGTCAGAAGATTGTTTAAGCCGCGTATCTGGAGCGGTAGGGCATTCCATAGTTTTGCTGCGAGATAGCGGAAGGAGCGTCTTCCCATCCAAAAGCGCTTTATTCGAGGAACCACTGCCAGGTGCTGGCCTTCCGAACGCAGGGTTCGCCGAGGGGTATACGGGGTCAGGAGGGGACAGAGCATGGGTGGAGATGCGGATTTCAGGATTTTAAATGACAGGCAGGAGCCTTAAATTGTCCCTGGCTGAGCTCCAAAAAACAGCACTCAGACCAAAGACAACGCAACATTGCAGCTTTGTGATTGGCTATGTGGAGCCTGGGTGCTTTCTGACAGGGCAGGGGGATGACAAGAGACGCGGTGATAAGGTACGTTTAAAAAAAAATCTTTACTACCCCCGCCCCTCAGCCCTGATCCGTGCCAGCAGCCACTGATAATAGATACTGAAAAGTCCCAGAACTGACAAACGAGGGAGTTCTTTACCTTTTGCTACACTGAGATTGAGGGCCTCGTTTATGAGGCCCCTTGCGAAACTTTTATACTGCTAGAGCCTCACTTTTTGATGCTCCGGTGGCACAATGTGGCGCAGCATATTTACAAGGCCATGCAAAGCCACTTTATGTGGCTTTTTATGACCTTGTAAATATGTGCTCCTTTTACGCAAAACACTGTGTGAAAGGGGCATTCCATGGGTGTTGGTGTTCCCACGTAACACCCTTGGAATCTGAAACGTTCCCAGATTTACAAGGAATTGTAAACTGGGAAGGCGTCAGATTTAAATGCCACCCCAATGGTGACATTAGAGAGGTGCAATGAGGAGAAATGTTTTCATTTCTCATCGTATTTTCCTCCTTTTATGAGTGTTGCATTCTGCAGCACACATAGAAAGAGGAAATCACCTAGGTAGATTGATTTTATTCAAAAAGGTGTCCCTTTCTGAACAAAATCGATCAGCCCCGCATCACAGGCCCCCTTGCACCATGGCACAAAGGTGCCTGTGCTGGCGCATGACAGCCCATTGTGCGCAGCGCAGGGGAAAAGGACAGGAATGCGTTATCTCATATATACAGCGCATTCCTGCCCTTTTCTTCTGCCTGTGCCTAAACCTCAAAAAATGAGGCCCTCAGAGTCTAACTTATTGTTCCACAAATATTCTGAGATGCTGTAAATCAGCGACCCTGAAAGCACAGCTGAAAGCAAAAAGCTAGTTCCACCGTTCTGCTGATGGATGCTGTACTTGGTGTTCCTAGTTTTTTACCTTGAGCTGCGCCATCAGGCAGCAGCCACAGGGATTTCACTGACACTTTATCTTGAACTATTTCAAAATTCTCTTCACTTGCAGTTATCCACAAATCATTTCTTGGCCTACGGGTTTTCCTCAATGGAAGTCCTGTCCTAGTGCATTTCAGTACATGCAGTTCTCCCCTAATGACTTTCTTGACATGTAAATATTGAATTCTTTGTAGTATCCCTTAGTTGAATATACAAATATTCCCAGTTGTTCCCCCATTATTTATACAGTTTCTAATCTCCCAATGCGTGGCAGGCTTACAGCTAGTTCAGGCAGGGCCGGCTTTAGGGCTGGTGGAGCCCTGTGCGACAATGTTTGTTGGCACCCACCCATCCATGGTGGAGGTAGTGACCACCTCACCACAGATTCCCTCACCACCACCTTTTAACAGTGCCTTTCAACTTTCCATAACCACTCTCTTTCAGAGGCATTTACTAGTTATATAGTGCCACTCATACCAGTGTAGGGTGTTAGAGCCCTTTGCATCTCCCACACATTACACAGAGAAAATCAATCATACATGTGTAAATCAGCATGTAGGAAATGTTACATAAACCAGGGGACCTCAAGATGTAGGAGTAACATGGCATCCATACTGGTAGTCAGTATAGTTTAAGAGTACTTGGTCTGGAGAAACACAAACTCAGAACTGAAATCGGAACACCATAGTTTAACAAAAAGAATTGACATCTACCCAAAAGAACCCTGTCTGCAATGTTAATCTATGCTCTAATCTATACTTTGCTGTGTGCATGCAGTTCTTAGATGACAGCTAATAGTTCACTGTTCTATGTTAGAATGTTAACTTAGAAACTGCAAGTAACAAAAGGATGTCTCTTAGAAAAGCAGTAACCCACTGACCTATTTACATTATATGTACTTTGTGATCTGCATGGTGCACGTTCATTGCAGCAGGCATATTAACCCTCTGCGCTTCCTTACCACGAGTCAAAACTTCCACTAGACAAACCTCCGATCTCTCTCTAGTAAGAACATTAATCACCAGCGGTATCTTTATATTTTTATTGTTGCCTGGAAATTACTGAAGGCCGGGAACGTGGCAGCAGGTGCTTTTAAAACCAAAATAAACTTGCAAACACAGCGCCCACTGAGGCCAGCCCCAATGCGGTTGCACCAGTCGCACAACCCTAGAACTGGCCCTGAATTCAGGGAAGACACTGTCCATCACCTTACTTAAAACATAAATGCATTTTCAAAAGACAGCAGGTGATACTTTTCTGTTTTCAAATATGTAGCCTAGGTAAGAGTTGGATTAAGGGATAATCGCATGTATTATAAATTTAAAAGATGTGCCCTGCCTAAACGTTTCATGACCTTCGTGTAGCTTCCTAAGGGCAACGCACTAATATGTTTCATTACCAAATTGTTACTGTGATGAGCCACTCCCTCCCTGCGCATTTGTAACTTAGGGTATTATTTAGAGTTTGGGGGCAGGGTACCCTGCCACAACCAAGGTGGAGTACTCTATCTGACAAACTCCTGTTCTGCCTGCCCCTTTCAGAATCAGTGAAACTGTCATGTTTCTGCCAGCAGAGCCTCTGGTAGCTTAACTATTGGAATCCTTTTACCGACAGTCCGACCAACATCAGTCACAGCACAAACCGCCCTCTAGAGGGCGAAAGTTTCATCACACTTTTTCCTGTTTCTGACCAAGAGAGATAGCCCCACTGTCTAAATGGAAAACAACTAAATTACCCCATAAGCAAGCTAAAAACTCTCATAGTGTTAGGCACAATTATTTTTTGTTTTTCAAAAACAACCTCCTACACTGAACATGACGCCCACACAGCAAAGCGTCTGTGTTTTCAGCGAAGCCACCGTGGCAGCTGCTCCTTTGAAGGCACTGATATCTTTGGCAGGCAGGTGGAAATCTCTAAATATTGAAGAATGTTGTCTGCCATGGCAGTGGAGTGCCCTATGCCCTGATGAAATGGAGTAGTGGCAAAGGAATTGGTTGCTGGCAGACACATGGAAGATATAAATGTAGATCGCGGCCACCGTTGCTGGCGATCCCTCTTGCCTTGACAAGATTGTTAAAGCGAAATCCAGCTTGGAGCAGCAACATAATGAATCACGTGTTCATTCGCTGCTTGTCTCTCCCGCTGTCAGAACATATATTGTATTTTAAAAGCTTGTCTTTTTAATGTGGTATGGGAGTTCTCCTCCCCATCAAGCCTGTCGGAGTATAGCTGCAGTGCTGTCGTTCCATGATAGCCACTGCTCTCAGGAGGCTCAGGCCATCTAAAAATGAATTTTTAAATTTAACCTAGTTTCCTGATGCCTTTTGGTAGTTGTCTACTACTAGAGCTGCTCAGTCGGTAAATGATTAATAATGCCAGAATCTCTAAATACAATAACCTGGTGGCATATTACCAAGCAATAGCGATAATTATTGCTATTGCTTGGTTAGAGACAAAAATTTACCGCTAAGCTGCGGCGATTTTTATCGCAAATAAACCTTGGTATTACCAAGGTTTATCGCAAATGCGATAAAAATCGGCCGCAATGCATGAATATCGCTGAAAAGTCAGCGATATTCATGCATTATCGAGCTAATGCTCTTAGCCATGTTATCCACCTCCCATTGGATAACATGGCTAAGAACTGCTCAGGGCAGGTGTTAGCTTTTGGAGATATTCGCGCTTAGCGCGAATATCTCCATAAGTTGGTAATAGGAGATAGCGATGTTACCGACTGTTTCCAGTCGCTAACATCTTGGCACACCCACTTTGCATGTCATTAGTGATAAATATCACTGACATGAAAAGTGGGGCCCAAGATGGTCGCTATATCCTACTAGCTGTCGCTAACTGGTGTTAGCGACAGCTAGGTAATAGGGAGATAATTTTATCTCCGCTTTCTTGGCTTTTAAAGCCAAAAAAGCGGAGATAAACCCCCTTGATAATATGCCCCCTGGTTATTTGCCCTATCTTTATACATTTTCACTCTCTTAAGACGCCTATGTGTTAATATACTTGCAAACACACTGCTGATAACAAAGGTCCTCTTCACTGTGTTACATTAGCAGATTCCAAATCTTCGACCTCTAAGGTTGGTCTCTAGAGTAAAATTAAATTATATAGTTTGTTTGTCCCCACATGCCATCATTAAATGATGTACTGTTGCATGTGCCCTGTCAATGCCATGCAATAAATGCTTTTATTCTGTTATTTGTCGGAGTTTATAACTGTACCTAATTGCTCTATTAGGTTTTGCATAGTTCTAAGAGCCTTTCCTCAAATTACCAATCCACTCTAAAGATTAAAACCGAAACGCCTGATTCTGAGGATGGCACCACGGATAATCTGCCCATAAATATAAAATTCCCCATCTGTACCTCAGATGGCATGACCATCTGGCTTAGTGTACCCTACATGGCACACATCTCATTTGGTAGCACACCTCATGCTCCATCATTGGTTCCACTGTGGGGATACCTGCTCTACTTTTAGAGCAGAATATGACTAGGAAATCCACAACATGTTAGGGAGACAAATATGTGGGAACTGCTATTGCATTTCCTCTTTAGGAGCTATTCCCATTGGCCTGAAGTTTTTACATTAAAGTTGCTGCTCCAATAGGGATACAATCAATATGACTAACAAACCTATACCACCTAGGTGCCCTCCCCTATATACGGACATATAGTAGATTTTCAACCACAAATTTGGCGGAGTTTGTAAGTCTACTGAGCGGTTAATGGAAACCCACTGACAAAACAAAACATCAGGCAGTCACCCCTCTGCTAACATGACCTAGACAATTTCATGCTAAAATGTCATTTTTGTCAAATGTTCTCTCTAGCCAATGGAAGTATGTTGACTGCAGGTCTTTAACCATATGAATTTTTAATTTGAAACCACCACTTGCTGATACTAGTTTACTATACTTCTGATGATAGACTTTGCAGCTTTGTTTTAAATGTATGATTTTTGTCAATATCACAGCAACTCCACTCCTTACTGAACCCTGGGGCCTTATTTACGCATGGACTTTCTACACTCAATCTGAGACGGAGAAGAATTAAGGTCGCCAATAGGTAGTTATAGTTAGGACCTAGTTTCCATAGGAAACGCATTTTTGGTTTTGCCAATATCTTTGCCACCTTTTGACCAATCTTCATGAAATAAAAAAAATTTAAAATACAACGTTCAGTTCAGCTGTTGTGTTGAACGTTTTGGGGTGATTTGTTAAGCGGGGCAGAGAAAAAGGAGGGCACCAACACTCTTTTTCACCATGTTAATCCCCATAGAGATTTTAGACACGACTAAAGCCCGATCCGCTGGATGGAATTACACCAAATTTGTCAGAAAGGTAGCTCTTGATTCAGAAAGAGCCCTTTCTGTTAATTGGTGTAAATCCGTTTAGTAATTTTTGAGATATTTATAGAAATCGAAATTTGTATATCTAGAGGCGCGAAGCCTCTGCAAATATTGACAATCTTGTTCAGAGATCTGATTGGCTGCCAACACTTCAACCAGGAAGTGTTGGCAGGTGTCTTGGGGCTCGGCCTCAGTCGAGTCCCCAAAAAAAGGTTAAAATAAAAAAAGGGGGCAGGGTCCCGGTGGCATATTTAAATATAAATCGTGGGGAATGACTGCATGCACCCCCCCTACCTAAGGCCAGTTTGAGCCCTGGAGACCACCACCTCCCCGGGGCAGGCTGATTCAACTTTTAATCGGAGGAGGGCTGCACGGCCCCCCTCCTAAGCTTCTAAGAACCCTGGGGACTACCACCTCCCTGGGGCTCTATTCCAAAAATTCAAGAGAGGCCGCACCTAGACTAGCACCATAAAGGCCTCAGGGTGTCACTATTGGTAACCAGTAAGGGCAAATGTTGGGTGAACAACAGACTTCAGCGATATGGCTCGTTTTTCAAAGAGCAGATCCCCTCAAAGATTTTTAGAGAGGGTATTACAAATGCAGTTGCTCTTAAGATATTTAAAAAAATTACTTTTCCTTGAAAGCTTTACGAATACTGTAAAGGGCAAAAAGTCAATACAAATCCTTACTGTCTTTTGATGATTCCTTCAAATATTAAAATCTTGAGGCTGTTGAAGAAACCAACTGTGCTAAGACCATTCACTCTTTGACTGAAAGAAATGCACCATTCCTCATAGGAGGGGGTCCCCGTGTAACCTTCTTCATTCTGTGACCATTACACACTAGCGTTCCAAAACTTGAGAGTGCCCCCCTGCATCCTACATGGAGGCCCTCCTCTGGACTCAGTCAGGAGCTGTCACATCAGATTACTATGCTGAGGGGCCCCCCCTGGAGCTCATAAGCCCCCTGCACCGCGGGGGCCCTTGTTACGCCACTGCCATTACAATAACATACGAAGTAAAACACTGTCAAGGAAAAATGTCCAATGTCATCATTGTCATAGCAAATGTTAATCACTTCATGTGTCTTTCCCAAAGGGTAGCTGTCACAAGAACTGTCTTTTCAGAGTAAAGTGAGGACTGACTAACTGCACAGCAAAGCTTAGAGCTGTCAAATTGTTTTAAAGCAAAGTCTAGATGTAACTGACACTGCAGGGATACATATGGTAAATGTTGTTGTAAGGACACCTCCTTCGATAAGAGTTGAGCTTCTAGCCTCAGTCGTTGAGTAAAGGTCGAATAATATAATAGGGGTTGTGTCCCGTGTTCTGATCACATGTATGGTAATGTGCTCAGTCTAAGTCTGTGGGTCCTTTTCTTCCATGTGACATATGTCATGTAGTGATGGCTCTTTATTTACTCACCATTCCTACCGGGCAACATCAGTCACTAAAAAGGCTATTTGATTGCAGTTATCTTTTAGATTAAATTGCAGTCAATTCCTGAGGAATGCCAATATTCATTGCTCCTCTTTTTAAATACATTTTGCTTAAGCGAACGAACTGTTATGTCATTGACTATAATAAAACACCAATTTACTGAAAGATCTTTTACAAGAGGTTTCCTGGAGACGTATGTCTTATTACGCACACTGAGGCATATTTACAAGAGTTTATCGACACAGGAACGTCACTTTTTCCTATGTTTCTGTGGCCATAAACCCTTTGCCTTATTTACAAGGTAGCATTAAGCCACTTAATGTGGCTCAACGCCGCATTGAATATAATGCCCCTTTCACACAGCACTTAGCAGGAAAGGGGCGGGCCATGGGTGTTACGCTGCAATACCCATTGCTTTTTGACGCTAACTCCTATTTACAAGGGTGGCATAAATACAGGGCAGTGTAAAACATAAGACCCGGGAAAACCTGAACTCAACCTGGCAAAATGAGGAGAAATGATTCATTTGCTATTAGTGATTGTTCATGTGCAGAAAGGTGTACCTTCCTGCACATGTACAATCATTAAAAAATGACGAGTTGCAACTTCGATATGTGCTGCTTTGCAAACATAGAAGTTACAATTCCCCATTAGAGATTGTTTATGTGCAGGAAGGTGTCCCTTTTTGCACATGAACAATCACTAATGGCGATTTGCTGTTTCTAAACAGTCATGCCCTACAGCTCAGATAACTTTGCACTATGGTCAAAGGGTGCCTGCATTGGTGTTAGGAAGCTGAATTTAGCACCAGAGCTAGGGAAAACACAGGGGTGCGCCATATAATTGTAAATACGGCCCATCCCTGCGTTTCCAGAATGGCGGAGTGTCGCGTTAGCAATTCTAGCTTAACGTAGTTCTCTTGTAAATATGCCCCTCTATCTCTTCCCAGAAGATCCTGTGGAAAACATGCTCTGCCGAGCTAGTACTTATTACAAAATTCGTCCAAAGGACATAGACGGTCTCCTTAGACCATAAATCAGCATTTTTCCTACCATGTCCTTTTGAAACAAAATTAGATTCGGCCCTTTACTGTTAGAAAATGCTCAGGCATTATTCCTTCACCTCAACTATCCTCCTGCCCCCCTCCCACAAAAGACCATGCATTTATTAGGCACTCCCACATGTCTGTCCATTTGAACTAAACGCCTTTCAATCTCACATTCCCAGTCAATCAGTGTGCACTTTTTTTTACCTCGTGCATCATATCAGTTTAGTTCATCCTAATACTTAAGAAAACTTTTTTGACTTCTTCAATCTTGTCAAATTATTGCCTTGTCACCTTCTGCTCCTCTTTTTCTATAAAACGTAAAAGGCTGAACCTCAATAGGCTCAACTGTTACCTCATATCAACTACTTTTAGTTTTTACATCCTCTTCAAACTGAATGCAATAAATTCACTCCAGTGAGACCACACGTTTCCGCCTCTAACACTTCTCATCCGTGTATCACACCACTTTGCCTCCATCCTGGTCTTTTTTTAATTTACTCTTCCTGGGCCCGATTCACGAAGGTAAACGTACACTAATGTGATATGATAAACTGTAGCCGAGTTGTGCTGATTAAAGATGGTTTATTGATGGATTATTAGATCAAATCATATAATCATTAAAGCCCCACCGGGAGCAGCTCTCTTGCTGCTCAGCCCTCTCTTCCAACTGTCATCCATCCACCAGGCATCCCACACATTCTATATTACCTCACACACTCCAACATTCCACCATTCATACACATAGGCTGAGCAGCAAGACAGGTTATTGAGAAAGGCACATGGCATCCAAACCAGGATACCACAACTTCATGTAAGTTTACTCTTTTTCGGGATTCACAAACAAATGATTCAATAGTAACTTTATGACTGTGGAGACTCCTGAGTTGGAGCAGAGAACTCTGCACACATTAGGAAAGGTCTGTCCTATCTTCTTATGCACAGAGTTTTCAGCTCCGACTGCAGAAGCTCAACAGTCATAAAGTTACTATTAAATAGTTTGTTTGTGAATACCAAAAAAGATTAGAGTTACACAAAAGTGTACGTTTACCTTTGTAAATTTGGCCCCATGAGTTTCTGTTGACACAATGCTTAAAACTATCCAGAAACAGTATCACCTTCTATACCGAATTGATCATGTTCTTTCTCCTATTGCTGAGCCAGGACCCCTTTACACAGCAGCCAACCCAGAGGCATGCCATTGGTCCACTCTTCTCCAATTACATATCTCCTTTCAAATCCTCATCAGATTCTCTTCTTTCACTCCATCATTTCCAGTCTGTAAAGAAACTGTCTTTCTGTCATATTCTGCATGCCCACCCACTGTCTGATGTTTAGCCCAGCCATATCACAAAGGTGCAGTCTCCAGGGAAGACTCCACTAGGGCAGAGGAGCATCGCCCCACTGCTTTCTCGCAGTGCAAGAAGCAGAAATTTAAAATGGTAAAACTACCATTCTATGTTTCTGCTTCTCGCACTGTGAGAACGCAGAAGGGTTTGGTTGGGGGCCGGCGGGTGGGCAGGTCTGCTCTAGGGCAGGGGAGGAGTGGCTTGCCCACTACTGAGTGCGCACTCTGCCTTTTTTCTACATGCAGCCTACATAGAGAATATGGCCTCCCCAGAGGCACCTGGCTGGTCGGAAACCCGAACAATCACAAATCTGCCAGCCCTGGGATTGGCCCCCCACCCTCCCCACCCCGGAGTCATGCCGGGCGTGATTGGCAGTCTCAAAAAAGGATTCTTCACACTTGCCTCAACGGCAGAGCTACACAATGTGCTGGAAGCTGTGACACCTAAGTGTGGTACCTAAGTGACATGAAATCATGCTGTACCTATTATTTTCATTTAATATAATAAATAAATGAGAGCAAGGTGACTCTTTCATAACGAATTCAAAATTTTGGTTCCATAGTGCAGCTAGTCTATTGCCTTCTGCAGACATACTATCTAGTTAATGGGTCACATGCTGCTATCCCATGTCATTCGTCTTCTGGATACAGCTGTTGTCTGTCCAGTATTAATTACAGATTTGTAAAGCGCAACTCATCCCCCCTAAGGGTATCCAGGCACTGGGGGCCGTCGGGAGATTAAGTGAGCTATTGCCCAGAGTCACATGATGCTGAGCTGAGCTGCTGCTGGAGCCCGGGCTCGAACCGCGAGCTCTACGCTCCAGAGACAGTCACTCTGGCCGCTGCGCCACACCTCTCCCAGTGTTAAGCATGGTAATGCAATGGTGCGACCTAATATTTTGTCGCCTACTTCTCAATTGCTCAGCTCCATGTTATCCTTCTAGCTATACCCAGCCCTGCTCTGTGGTGCATGATTCATTGGTACCGGAAGCCCCGTAGTTGGTGCAACTACACACTGCCACAGCAGCAATGGTGGCTGCCTCTGAACGGGGATGTTGGGGCAGGGGATCGGGTGGGGCTGTTTGGTGGGGATTAAAAGAGAAGAAAAAATGTACATTCTCCGATGCCGCATCACGTCTCTCCTCGTCCTCGCTCTTCTGCAGCCCCCGAAGCACCCAGGCTTCCGGACTCTGCCAGCCAATCAAGACGCTGCAGGAGCAGCATCATGATTAGTCTGAGCGTCCTGTTTAGATGCTCAGGCAGTGCCTGGTGAGTCTGGGCATGTTCTCCACGGGGCTATGGAACACAGCCCAATGGAGAACATGGAAGTGCGCATGGCAGTTTGGGCAGCCCTAGAGGGCCGGTCAAAGCATCATTGCACACTTAAGAGTGGGCAAAACACCCCTGCTCCCTCTGATGGGGGGAGCCCTGCCCTTCCCCGCCGAACCTGGCCGGAGTCTAAAGAAAAATAAATTGACAATAACTGCTTGTTATTATCATTTTCTTTTTCTTTTGCCCTGCTCAAGCGAGCAGTGGGGCGTGGCTCCTCCGCTTTAGTGGAGGAGCCACCACTGCACAGCGACCTCCTTTGCAACACCAGGCCTCCGACCCTCACTCTGTAAACAGAGTGGTCAAGCGGTTCCTAGACAACAGCGAAAGCATCATTGAAATGCGTGCGACACAAATGGCACAACGTTTGGTCCAATATGACACAAAACATGACTTGTTCCATCATTCTGGATTCCGGATTGTCATGTTCCCTCGGAACAATGCAAGAAGAAAGCCATTCTTCAAAAGCTACATCTTGGGCAAGGCTCCTGCAACCTCAAGAGGCGGAAGCCCTGCCAGATGGTTGCTTCAAGGGTATTACTGAAGCGAGAAAAGCCTTGACAATTATCGTTAGAAATTGAAGATATTCTTCGTCTGATGGGAAGAAATTCTTCTTGCGCATTCTTTGTGCTGAGATCATTCATAAAAGCTGCTTCTATCTGCCAAATTAATTCTTTCAATACAGCTCTCTAAGGGCCAGATGTAGGTAAATTTTATTTTACCACCTCTTAAATACCGCATCATACCGACTCGGTATTTAAGAAGTGGTAAAATAAAAGTACCGAGATGTAGGTAAATGCAGATGTGCATTTACCGATTCGGAAACAATCGGTATTTACCGATGCGGTAAATACCGACCGGTAAATGCCCATGCATTCCTATGGGCTTTGAAGCCCATAGGAATGATTGGGCATTTACCGGTCGGTATTTACCGCATCGGTAAATACCGATTTACACAAGGGTGCAGGGGGTGTCACTTTGACACCCTCTAGCACCCCCAAAACGGATTTGGGTGCCATGTGGCAGGCATACCTGCCCTAAGGGCAGGTCTGCCTGTCATATGGCACAGGTGTGCATGCACACATGTGCATGCACACCAGAATCGGTATTTTACCATCAAATAGTATTTGATGGTAAAATACCGATTTTTTAATGCTTGTGGGACTCAGAAGAGTCCCACCTACATATCAATTGTCCCTATTCCTTAAAAATACCGACTCGGTATTTTACATAATCGGTAAATTTACCTATCGGTAAATTTACCGAGTCTGTAAAATACAGGGCCCTACATCTCAAATTGCATTTACCGGTCGGTAACGGCCGAATTCGGCCGTTACCGACCGGTAAATGCCTACCTACATCTGGCCCTTAACTTCCACTTAAAAACCACTTCAGAATTCAGAAAATGGAGATGGAAGACTTCTGTACTCTCTGGATGTGACACAGCCTCCGGAAAGTTTCGAAACACGTGTTCTTATTTCCATTCGCTGCTGGAAACATTATTGTGCTATTAACACAGACTCCTTTTGAGTTTGGTAGCAACACTTTAGGGCTGTTGTCCCTCTACAGAGATTTTTTACTTTTAGTCTGTGGCATAAAGACCAATTGTGATAGACCACCTAATACCCTCGTTTACTAGGGCAAAATGGACTCTAAACAAATCCCTCATTTATTTCTAAAGTGCTTAAACATTTTCATATTAATGTCAAGGTGGGCGCTTAGATGGTATTTCTTAGAACTAGAACACGTATTTGGGAAAATGTATTGCATAAACTGTATGTCAGAAGAGCATTTCATTTCTGCTTAAACAGAATTGTAGTTCAAAGGATATCAAGACACTCTTTGTTGTTTTTGGACAGATTTTTTTATTATAGTAGACAGTCATAAATGAACCACTATTCAAATGGACAGTGCATTTGATCATGCAAGTGTTCCCATTCAAGAAGGAATCTGAACATCTTTCACCTGAGCACAACCACTGTACTTTTCAATGAAACAACCCCATTAGCAGAATTTGAAAAGATGTACCCTCGGCTTCTTTGCCTACAATAAAAAAACATTCATAAGAATATTCCAGCCACATTCAGAGGTGTATCCTCCTCCTAATGCCCCCACCTGTCCCACAGCCCTCTCTTTTCTTTGCACCTGTCACACTAAGCCCACCCAGAAAATGACCCCCTCCAAAAGTCAGTCAAACACTCTCTGCCAGGCTCACCATCCACAAATTATCACTAAGAACTGCTATGTGTTTGCTCAGATCACCAACTACAGCCTAGACCTCTTCTTCATCAGAGAACCCTAATGGAAGATGACAATGGTCCTATCCTCCACATGGCTATTCCCTGTGGATATAAGATCCACACATGGAACTAATGCTACCTTTTGAATCGCTGAATTGTTGTATGGCGAATGCGAGTCATTACTAAACAGATGCGCATAGCTATATTCTCCTTCCTGATGATTTGCAGACTTTCCAAACCTGCCTTCACAGAAGAAGTGTTCTAGACTCAATAGTAACCACCAATTTGGAGCATCATAACTTATATATGGCCTGATTTAGAGTTGACAGATGCAATACTCCATCACAAAAGTGATGGATATCCCATCCGCTATAATATAAGTGCCATAGGTTATACTGCGCTTGCAATACATCGGACAGGCTATCCATCATGTTTGGGATGGATAATCATAACTGCTGAATTCTGAATCAGACCCGTAGTCTCTGGAACTTCAACTTTAGGTACGGCCACCCTGAATTGCACAGAATAAACCGCTTTTCTCAAAACTGGAATAGCCTGGACTGTGCTAGCTAATACCTAGACACTCCCCACTGCTAGCACACTCCAGCTATCTTCCCCACCATGTGCAACACAACAGTCATTGTAAGCCACAGAGGCACTTGGTGTGACCGCCATGCAATCACCTTCTCTGTTAGCCACCTAGAAGAGGAAGTCTCATTCAAAATTGTACATCAAGACTCACACAATGCCCTGGGAAAAGCACGCGCCTTAAGCTGTAGAGGCCCTCTTCGTTGGTACAATGTTTGCAGAAGCCTCAATTTAGTGGAACCAGTTAATTAATGGCAGACCACAGCACTGAGTTCTCTGACACCTACTAAAGCAGTAAGGTAGGGTACTCTGGAAGGCAGCAGACCTTGGCTGGGTCAGTGAAGAGATCAAGAAAGCTCAGGTGAGCACTGCAAAGAAGAAGGAAGAAACTTTGGGATGAGTCTGACAATCTGTTCTTCAAGAATCATAGAAAGACATTCACATGAGCCATCAGGTTATCAAGCAGAAAGCAATATTCAGCACACATTGCTAAAACCTTGCCTTTCCAGGGAGAAGTACAAGATACTTATTGAATTCTGGCATTCAGAAGCCACATGAGGACTCTCTTTCAAGACTCTACATCATTAGCTGGACACTTTGGGCCTCATTTATAAGTTGGAGGAATGTATACTTTGTCGCAACAGTGACGGTGTGTACTACTGCCAACATGAAGGTCTGCCCACCCGATTTAAATGTGGACGGACCTTTGGTTTGGCTACCCCACTGACTACTCCATCACCGCTATAGCCAAACCTCTCTGACTGCCCAACAGAGTAAGGGCCATCAGAGAAATGGTTACATGTCCGGCTGCCCAATCAGGATGGGTGGGCAACTAGCTATTTTTTTACTGTCTGTCACCACTTGGCATACCCAGACAGTGAGAGATAGTAAAACCAACTAATGCCTCCCTATGGAAGATGATACACACGGTTGAGGGGAGCATTACTTTTTTGTTTTGGAGGAAAAAAATGTGTTTCAGGATTTTCTTTTTAAAATTCAAAGAGAATACTGTTTGATGCAGGGTTGCGCCATGGTGACACAGCCCTCCACCAAACAGGGGATTGCATTGGCTGAAACTGCTGTAATGATGGTTCCTGCCAATGCTTTATAAATTACCGGCTGCTTGGAACTCATTTACAAAATTGGTGGGTTGTCACTCCGTCAAGGGGACGGAGGTATTTATTCTGTATCCATTGCAGAATGGTGGGCCGTTTGCCAAGATATAAATGAGGACCTTTGTTTTCAAAGCTATTGCAATTCAATCCTACCTCTGCTCTGAATGAACCACCACAAATTGTTTCAAGTGACATGGCCATCCTCCCCTAATTTAATTCACCTTTCTGTAAAGCAAACACAAGGAGATGATGGACGGAGCGCTGAAACTTTTCAGGCACTCACCCCCAGTCACACATCTGGGTTGAATCCATCATCATTCTTTGGCTCACTTCACCACTTCAGTTCAGACCCAGCTATATGCAAATCAGTCTTGACCCTGTGCCTCATGGGAACAGTTCAGCCCGAACTGCCAAGCCAGGTCTTCCATGAACCGGAAGCAAGCATCCTGGGACCGGTTTCGGGCTAACGGCCCTCATCAGCCAGGCTATCTTGAATCCAGTGGCAAAGTGAGCAAGGGACCCATGTCTGGGCATACCCTGCCAACCTAGGGCGAAAAAAGCTAACACAAGGAGATGATGGATAGAGCTCTGAAACCTTTCAAGCCCCAATTGTACAGGTCTGGCTCACTCGCTGCACTTGGTGTGCTGATCTGACAACATTTGCCAGGGCTGCTTTGGGTTCACAGCCCAGCCCTGGCAGGAGAAGGAGCCTCATACCACATTGAAAAGTCTATCACTGAGAAAGAGCACCAACCTACTCATTAAAAGTTTCGATGTTTGAAAATGTTTTCAATATGAAATATTAAAATCTTTAGTAATTCAAGCATTTGTTTGAGTATTGCTTGCAAATTACTGTTTAATGTGTGAAAATTAAATTGTACAAATTGCTTTAGGGTCCCGGCTTCCAGTAGTGACTCAATGAGGGTCCTCAGTAGTCAAAAGGTTGGGAGTCACTGTCTTAAAGGATATCCTTCTTTCTGCATTAACATCCACCTAAGAAAGTACCATCCTCTTTTTTCTCAGGGCTTGTCCTAGCTCCTTCCTGAAGGAATTGAAGATGACAACAACAAGGAACTGAAAAATGCAGAGGCCTAAACTCACTCCACTGGCCTGGCATACTTCAGATCTCTTGGGAAAGGATATATATATCTTTTTTTTTTAAACCTTTATTGTGAAAAGTAGGAGATACATGCGTAAGCCCACAACCATCGTGGCCGGCCACAAAGACAGTCAATAAAAACAGGATAACCGTAGATGAATCTACACTCAGGATAGTACAAAAAATACACCAGACGTGATTGCGGGGTGCGCTACACAGGATATGAGGGTTTCATTTTAAATTTAGAAGAAGAGAGGGTCTGCAACAACAAGGACTACACACCGTACATAAGGGGATACAGTAGAAACAAGGGGGAACCACCCCATTTACCATCAGAGATAGGCTATGAGTTCGGCAAGTATAGAATTTGAGCAGCCGCAGCGGTAAGACTGGACAACAAGCAGCTTTACAGAAGCAACATTTCTGGGTGTAAACCCGGAGAGCCCACCCCCAAGAACAGGAAAGAAAAGCGTGTGAAGACACAGAAAAGAAGAAGGTGTGCGACCCAGAGACAGCCAACCCTATTAAAGAGGAAAGAACCCTCCCAAAGCCGGAAAAGAGCGATAGAGACCATAGAACAAAACAAACTAAAATAACAACCCCTCCCCGCACCCTCCACCCCGCACCCCTGTAATGGCTATGGCCAAACCCACTAACAGTGTGCCTGTCGCCCCGGAACTGCCCCACAGTAGGGAAAAATATAAAGAGTGGAGGAGGAGAGAGACAGACTCGCTCCCGGGCATTCAGCGCCCCCAGCCGGCAATCAAAACCTAAACGTACAAGGGGTCATCATTGAGCAAGATGTAAACAGACGGGACTATTGCGAGCGGAGCGGAAGCAGTAATAAGCATGGAACAGGATTGACTAAAAAAACAGCACATTCCGCCCCCCATATCAGCAACATCCACTATAGCAACCACGTTATGAAAACAGTACCTCAAGCAGCATAAACCAAAAACAAAAATGAAAAGCAAAGTTACAGCAGTCCCTCGGCCTCTCCTCACATAATCATTATAGTCACACAGGATGGGAACCAAAGCAGCAAAAGTCAGATCAGATTAAACAAGTCGCAAGGGACAAAATCAACCCAGCGCAGCATTAAGGAAGGAAACGTGTCGCGTAACCCTCACAGCCCCCAGCCCAAAAGACGAGGACCCGAAGGAGAGTTAGTCATCCCTGTCCAGTCTTACGTATATCACCAGATCCAGCAACATTACCAAACTCCAGCAAGTGCGACGGGCAAGACCTGGCTTGAAAACAGACCTCCCACACATCATGCAACGAGGTAACACAGGAGAACAACATGGCAATGTCCGAAAACGACAGGAGCAGCACCAGGATCTCCGGCAGCAGGTCGCAGGAAAAGGGTCCATAAGTCAGATTCAGTCCAGCGCCGCTGAACTGTCCAGTGCATCCAATGGCACGATCATGGAATGTTACGAGGCACGGTGTTTCTGATCCTCCAGCTGCAGTAATGGGCGCCATCTTGAAGCTTCTGGGTGCCGAAGACGGCGTCTCGCCATGTGCTGACGGGTCAGCCGATCTCATTCGTTCCACCGCGAGGGCCACCCCGTCCAACTTGCCCTCCAGTAATCGGGCGCCCCGAACCAAGGTGTCACGGAGGGCAGCTAGGGAAGCCATCAAATCGCCAAGATGTAGATCCGGTCCGTGCCCCCCGTGTATCATGTACCCCTTCTCCATAGTTGCACGGGGCCGAGCAGGGCCGGAGCGGGGCCGCGGCACAGGCAGCAAGGCGGCAAGCGGTGTAACCCAGAGCAATTAAAAGGCACCGCCGGGGTTAGTTCAGCTGAGCGGCGGCTCGTTGGAAATTCGGGAACCTCCCGCCAGTAGCGGGACAAAACACTTCTCGGCGGAGAACTATCGAAGACCGTGTCGCACCATCCGTCCACATGGAGGCAGAATGATATGCACGGTCCTCACACTTGCGCACTGTCCGCCAATATGGGCCCGCCAGAAAAACTGCCGCTACACACCACCACGGAGCTGACCGGTCCCTCCAGGTCACCGGCGGCCGCTGTTATGCACTCAGGGACCCGCTTCAGTCCAGCCGAGGCCCCGGTCTCAGGGCCGTCGCGGGCCGCAAACTTCGCCGACCCTAACTCGCCTCCAGAAGCAGGCACGGACCTCGGGGCTTCACCTTCGGGAAGCGGACACTTTCATGTCCCCGCGCACACCGTCTTGCTGCGGTAGTGCATACAGGATGTGGTCTCAGGATGAGATGGTGATCGGAACCGAGGGACTAAGCAGCCATTGCGGTTGCCGGCTTGGCTCCTCCTCGGGAAAGGATATTTAATGGACTAGCTGATTGAAAAATAAGCCATCAAGAGACTATCAAAATCAAGTGACTATGAAAACATTATGATGGGTTCTCACGCTAGACTTTGCTGAGGTCAAGTCACAGAAACATCACAGATTACCCTTGGAAGAACATTCAAACATTTGCCTCAAATGAGGTGGCAAAACTCTTCCACCCTGACAACTCTGAGAGTTTTGACACAGTCCAACATCTTTCGTTCCTGTGAAGATTAAAGGAACTTGAAATATAATGGACTCTATTATGATTGATCTATTCTTTCCTTGCTGAGAATCACCAATATTTTCCTTCCTTTCTAGTCCCCCCCTTTCAGCATTGAAGCAGGAGTCCCTTGGGGCTCAGTTACATTATTCATGCTTTAACCCCTTGAATGCTCATGACGAGATGAGCAACGGCGCTCCGGTGCTCATGACGAGCTGAGCTCGTCATGACCGCGCCCGTTCCGTGGAACGCTCGCATGCTGGGCTGATTCCCCTGCAGTGCTGAGCGTTCCATTGGAACGGGTGTGCGCACCGGAGCCCCGTAGCTCAAGACGAGCTGACCTCGTCATGAGCACCGCGGCGCTGTACGCGCCCCCCGCCCTCCAGCACAGCTGGGGAAACAGCCCCGCACGGAAGGGGTTAAAACTATCTAAGCCCTCTTCCAGATGTTATCAAAATGTTCAACCTCTTGTGCCATAACAATGCTGATGGCACACAGATCATCCTGACGGTGCAACATTTTAAATACCTAAACGGCACAGAGGGCATTGCATTTTAGAACTTGAATGCAGAGATAATTATTTTCAGGTTTGGCCTGGTGCCCCCACATTTCATACCCACATTAGCGACGTGAGTTATTCACACAATTTCAAGAACTAAGGGCTAGATGTAGGTAATTCCGATTTACCTACTCTTAAATACCGAATTTTACCGATTCGGTATTTAAGAGTAGGTAAATAGGAAGGAGGCAGATGTAGGTAATTTTAAATTCAGAATTACCGAATCTGTAACATTCGGTATTTACTGATTCTGTAAATACAGAATCGGTATTTCCCATTGATTCCTATGGGCTTTGAAGCCCATAGGAATCAATGGGAAATACCGATTCTGTATTTACAGAATCGGTAAATACCGAATCCTGCAAGGGTGCAGGGGGTGTCACTTTGACACCCTCTAGCACCCCAAGTACAGGTTTGTGTGACATGTGGCACACATACATGCCCTAAGGGCATGCCTGTGTGTCACATTGCACAGGTGTGCATGCACAGATGTGCATGCACACCTGAATTCGGTATTTTACCACCCAATAGGATTGGGTGGTAAAATACCGACTCTTAAGGGCCTGTGGCACTGTAAACTGTGCCACCTACATTTGGAATTACAGATTCGGTATATTTACTGATTCGGTAATTTACGGAATCGGTAATTTTACCGAATCGGTAAATATACCGATTCTGTCATTTTCAGCCCCCTACATCTGAAAACCTTAATACCAGTCGGAAACGGCCGAATTCGGCCGTTTCCGACCGGTATTAGGGCTCCTACATCTGGCCCTAAATTACTTATACCTCAACCACTCAGCAGAAAATGTATTAAGACTTCTTATACTGTTTCAAGTATGTACTGCTCTTCCAGAGCATCACCCCACACTGTGCAGCTAAAGACGACCTTGGATGTCGCTGTTTCTAGAGACCTCCATGCTGGTTTGAGGCTTCTAATACAGTTTTTTCACAGTAGGTCCCCCCAGGCTTTTATAACAGAAATTCATCCACCAACTTGTAATTGCACCCATAAAATACATGACTGTTTATTAATGTTTATATCCTGGTTTAAGCACTGGTTCTGGAGTGGTGATGTTCAGGGCTGGGCTGGCCTTCTATTCAATTTGTCATTTTCCCATTGGGCTGAAGCTATTGGAGGTTGTTTCAGAATCACTGGGAGCCTGCAAGTCCCCCTCACACTTTCAAACGAATAATTGCATCATGCATTAGGATCTTCAAGAGAGTAAGAGAGAGATGGTGGAAGAGAGAGTAAGAAAGAACAGGAGAGGGTGAACAGAGGTATGGCAAGATAGAGTGAGATAGAGAAAAAGAAGAGCAAAAGGAGAGGAGAGAGCAAATGGATGAACAGAAAGGCAGAGACAGAGAGAGAGAGAATAGGAAGAGAGTGGTGCTACCTTGAGAATTATTGCCAGGGCTGCCTTTGATTCCCCAATTCGGCCCTGATGATGTTGATGCTGTTGTGTACTTAAGACTTTATTTCAAGTTTGACGGTCCGCCAGACCGACAGTGGCAGTCCAACCACTGAGAGCTCGCTAGTCCTACTGCCATATTACGAGCTGGGCGGATTGCCTTGGCGAAGACCCAGCTTAACCACTGAGACTGCCAGCCGACCGCCGACTGCTAGGTTCACGGTCAGGTAATGGCAGCAACCATACGGCGGTATGGGGAGCTGGTTTTCCCTTCATATTGTGAGTTGCCTTTTCTGCGAGCTGACCGCAGCGGTCCAACCGCCTGCTTCAAGGTGACGGAAGTGTAGGATATGGGGTGCGTTCTCTCCCCTTTCTTGTTCTTCCAGGCAGAGTCCAATGTGGATCCGTTTCTTCAGGTCCCCTTCACATCAGAATCTTCACCCCGAGGATTATTACCCTGTTTGTGTTGATCTACATGTGAGTTCTTTTTGTACCATATACCTATTGCCTTGACTTTCCACCTATGGGCCGGACTCCCACAATGGGTAGATGGTATATTTCCACATCTATCATGCAGATGTGTGCATCCAACACATATGCAGTCGAACTGTACACACAGGCATCAATATATTTGGAAAAAGTGCTCACCACCACCCAAGATCTCCACATCCACACCTCCGGCACCGTGGTCAATTCGTGATACAGCAGTCTATAGTCTACCGGTGCTGTGGGCTACTGCCAGACGTGGACACGGTTCTTGGGCAGTTGGACCGCCAAATTTGTAATCAGGCCTTTAGGGTGCATATTGATAGAGTCCTTCCTTTTCAAATGAATAATTGCATCATGCATTAGGAGCTTCAAGAGAATAAGAGAGAGATGGTGGAAGAGAGAGGAAGAAAGAACAGGAGAGGGTGAACAGAGGTATGGCAAGATAGAGTGAGATAGAGAAAAAGAAGAGCAAAAGGAGAGGAGAGAGCAAATGGATGAATAGAAAGGGAGAGACAGAGAGAGAGAATAGGAAGAGAGTGGTGCTACCTTGAGATTTTTTGCCAGGGCTGCCTTTGATTCCCCATTTCGGCCCTGATGATGTTGATGCTGTTGTGTACTTAAGACTTTATTTCAAGTTGGACGGTCCATGGACCGCCATATCGACGGTGGCAGTCCAACCACTGAGAGCTCGCTGATCCTACCGCCATATTACGAGTTGGGCGGATTGCCTTGGCGAAGACCCAGCTTAACCACTGAGACTGCCAGCAGACCACCGACTGCTAGGTTCACGGTCAGGTGATGGCAGCAACCATACGGCGGTATGGGGAGCTGGTTTTCCCTTCATATTGTGAGTTGCCTTTTCTGCGAGCTGACCGCAGCGGTCCAACCGCCTGCTTCAAGGTGACGGAAGTGTAGGATATGGGGTGCGTTCTCTCCCCTTTCTTGTTCTTCCAGGCAGAGTCCAATGTGGATCCGTTTCTTCAGGTCCCCTTCACATCAGAATCTTCACCCCGAGGATTATTACCCTGTTTGTGTTGATCTACATGTGAGTTCTTTTTGTACCATATACCTATTGCCTTGACTTTCCACCTATGGGCCGGACTCCCACAATGGGTAGATGGTATATTTCCACATCTATCATGCAGATGTGTGCATCCAACACATATGCAGTCGAACTGTACACACAGGCATCAATATATTTGGAAAAAGTGCTCACCACCACCCAAGATCTCCACATCCACACCTCCGGCACCGTGGTCAATTCGTGATACAGCAGTCTATAGTCTACCGGTGCTGTGGGCTACTGCCAGACGTGGACACGGTTCTTGGGCAGTTGGACCGCCAAATTTGTAATCAGGCCTTTAGGGTGCATATTGATAGAGTCCTTCCTTTTCAAATGAATAATTGCATCATGCATTAGGAGCTTCAAGAGAATAAGAGAGAGATGGTGGAAGAGAGAGGAAGAAAGAACAGGAGAGGGTGAACAGAGGTATGGCAAGATAGGTGAGATAGAGAAAAAGAAGAGCAAAAGGAGAGGAGAGAGCAAATGGATGAATAGAAAGGGAGAGACAGAGAGAGAGAATAGGAAGAGAGTGGTGCTACCTTGAGATTTTTTGCCAGGGCTGCCTTTGATTCCCCATTTCGGCCCTGATGATGTTGATGCTGTTGTGTACTTAAGACTTTATTTCAAGTTGGACGGTCCATGGACCGCCATATCGACGGTGGCAGTCCAACCACTGAGAGCTCGCTGATCCTACCGCCATATTACGAGTTGGGCGGATTGCCTTGGCGAAGACCCAGCTTAACCACTGAGACTGCCAGCAGACCACCGACTGCTAGGTTCACGGTCAGGTGATGGCAGCAACCATACGGCGGTATGGGGAGCTGCTTTTCCATTCATATTGTGAGTTGCCTTTTCCGCGAGCTGACCTCAGAGGTCCGACCGCTTGCTTCAAGATGACGGAAGTGTAGGATATGGGGTGCGTTCTCACCCCTTTCTTGTTCTTCCAGGCAGAGTCCAATGTGGATCCCTTTCTTCAGGTCCCTTTCACATCAGAATCTTCACCCCAAGGATTATTACCCTGTTTGTGTTGATCTACATGTGAGTTCTTTTTGTACCATATACCCATTGCCTGGACTTTCCACCTCTGGGCCGGACTCCCACAATGGGTAGATGGTATACTTCCACATGTATCATGCATATGTGTGCATTCGACACATATGCAGTCGAAATGCACACACAGGCATCAATATATTTGGGAAAAGTGCTCACCACCGCCCCAAGATCTCCGCATCCACACCTCCGGCACCGTGGTCAATTCCTGACACAGCAGTCTACAGTCTACCGACGCTGTGGGCTACTGGCAGACGTGGATACGGTTCTTGGGCAGTTTGACCGCCAAATTTGTAAGCATGCCTTTAGGGTGCATATTGATAGAGTCCTTTCTTTACACATCATGTCCTTTCTTCAATGTTCCAGGTGTTTGTTGCATGGTAGCTGAATCTTAATTAGTCTGTCTTAACAATAGTTTTTTCCGTGAAATGTTATCATTATTTTCCTTGATTATTAACATTTGAATGACAATATTATAAATGAACACTGAAAATGTATGTGGCATAATAAATAATGTCCTGATTACATTTCTCTGTATATGGTCTCAATTGCTATTTGTACCTGTACTATCGCTGTGATCACTTTAACTACAGCCAATAAACTTTCAATGGAAATTCCATTTCTGTAAATAAAATTCTGAATATAATCAAAGTGCTATTCATAAATAATCCCACAGTTATGTTTTGGATTGCACCCTGTAGAGCTAATTGTATTCAGTTTATCCATCCACCATATCTCACATTGTAATATTTTGCCAGATATATCAAAAGACTGGTTTCAAATAGTGGTTGGAAATTGTGCCCCCAACTCTTTGCCCCAGTCTTTAATTTTGTGATGTGATCTATGTGCTAACAGGGCACATCACAAAATTTCCAGTTGCAGGAAATCATTGTATAGAGGCAAGGAACAGCAGAACACCATCCCTTTGTCTATATTCCCAGACAGAAAATGTATTTTTTAAGCAGGCAGAAATTAGTGTTGCTATTACAAAAAAGCCATTACATAATATTGGAGTAACCCACATAAATTGGAAGGACCTGGGTAAAGTGCGGTACAGAAAATAGTGATCTAATGTACACTAAGAATAGAACAAATCAATTAGACTATCCTGATTCAAGTGTGTATTTATGATCTTTATGGCTAAAAACCTTACTTTCAGGAGCAAGCCCACAAGCTTTACAACTCCCACACTTAGGATGGCCTGTAAGTTGTGGTAAATTCCACAAGCAGACTATTTTGATATAAGTTTTTAAATGTTATGGGTCTTTCCCTTTTCTTTCGTCCTATATACTTCACGCACACTCACTTTTCCTTGAGACATTTGTTATGGTTCCTTGAGTGACTATTATGTGTATATAGTAGATGAATTTTGTGAAACATCAATATAAATTGGACTTCATGTTTTGGAATAATACTGTTTTTTTGTGAAGTTGTTTTATATATTTATGTTCTCTCCCTTTTATTTCCCTTATATTATTAATTGAATATTGAATCAGGATTGTCTCATTTATTTGTTCTATCCTTAGTGTCCATTAGGACCGCTGTTTTCTGAATCTCAACTAAAAAAAAGTTCTCCATTGGGGAAATCATTGTGGGAACAGGCAATGGTCTCTAGGCCCACTTCTTACTTCTTAATAGGACACCTGCCCCAAGGCGTATCTGTGACAACCTCCTTTGAGAAGTTGGTTACTGTTCATTGCTTTCCAGCTACAATTGCAATCACAAACCATTAATACATACAATACCAAATCACAATTAAAACTGAACAGTCGTTACTTATCCCTTCCTACTTGTGATTTGGTTTGGGTCAGTAAACCCGTTTTGCAAATCGGAACTGCTTTTCTGATGCACAAAATGGGTTTGAAACATACCAAAAGGCCTTTTTGCAAGTGCGAACCTGGTAATTTTGTGAATCGCATGGTTGTGACAAAAATGTTCATCTGTCCCATTGTTTTCTCATTGTGTTTGCCCTTCTGTTCTGGTTCTACCTGTAACATCTGTAGTCTAACTTGGCTACTGTTGTACCCATTGTTTGTAAACTGTCTTTTCAATGATGATTACGTTTGTATATTTCTGGCTTTGTATTCCATCCATCTCACTCTGGCAAGTCAACTTATTTGTCAAATGTAAAATAGACTTCAAGAACTCTTGATTATGCACTGTTTTTATGCTATACATTGTATAACTTCTCAACTCTATAGATTTCACTCAGTCAGTCACTCAGCAAACTTTATTGATTTACTAAAATCATAACCATAAAAGTACATTAAACATTTAAAAGGTCTCGGTAAGGCAAAGAGTCCACTCTTACACTGATACTTTTGTACCCAACATGGTTTCCATCCTAAAATTTTACATTCTAAACTTTTTTAAATGATAAAATTCATCACAGACAGATAAAAAGTCAAAAAGGTGAAAGCTACAATCCCACAGATTAAAATAATTGATTTCCTTAATTTGATAGAAGCAGCTAAAAATCTCTCAACCACAAAACAAACATCGATATCCGAGAGAAGTTGCGAATACATCAAGGCAGGCCGCAATTGCCTAAAATTCATCCTCCTTATCATGGTACCCAGAAACATTTGTGTAGGGTTTCCCAATGTTTACAAAACATAATAAAGTGTCTTTGGAGGAGGTACCATTGTATCCACAAAGGCCATGCTGTCTTTTAAGCTCTGTGAAATCTGTAAACCTCAGTAGACGATGCAACATCTGAAACCTATAGTGAGATAACAAGAACCAATGGTAAACAATTTGATCCGACCCCAAATATGGCTCCATAATAAATATTGTTTTCAACATGATCTATGCTCTTACTGTGGATTTGGCCAGTTCCTTCTGTTCTCTAAGTGAATCCCTCCACGTAATGTAATTAGATTTACCTGAACGTGGATGATGTGTGACATTCAATGTTGTGACGTTGCTACAACGCATGCAGTTCAGACATGAATTTGCACCTGGTTTGTTTGTTCTCAATACTTTTGTCTTTCAAATATGTCTTGTGAGTTATTTTGTATGGCTAAATCTGGGAACTTCATGGTTTCTGGTATAAAAACCTTGGACTTTCCTTAAAAAATCATTTAGGTTTGTGCTTTCTTGAAGTGCATTGAAATGTATATGTTAATTATTATTTTGATTGTTCCACATGTATCTGATTTTTTTTACACAAATGCCAATCTCGCTCTATACATTTTTTTGTTTTCAGTATGTAGTATTCTTTTGGGATTTTTTAATGCATTTTCATTGTACTATATCAAGAATGCAAGCTGTTCAAAATGAAGCTGCCCTTTTTGGTCTCTCTAATTATCTTCAAGCTCTGCTTTGCCTTCCTGTTAAAGTATATATTTTTTTAATTATGATGCTTGGCTTGATATGTTCACAAGGCTGTAATTCACTATATATTGCACATAAAATTAGGCACAAGTCAACGCAAACCTTGTGCTCCCAAGAAAAGTATATTTCTGATTCAGCCGCCGCTCAATGTACATGGTAGATAGCAAATTATTAGTGGAAGCCTGTATGCTATTGAATAAAATTACCTCTGAAGTTTGATTCTGGTCTTCTTTTTGGTGGCTTTTGAAAAGCAATGCAATGTTTTTGTCGTGGTAATATTTTGTGATAATATTGATGTTCTCTGTGTTTATTGATTCTCCTATTGGAGATACCTTAGGGCCATATCATACATACAGCGCATTTACCTTCCTTAAACAAGAAAAATGCCCCATATTATGATGAATGCATTGCCCAAGTTAAGTCACAAACTCGCGCTGCCCTGGGAGTAGAACATTCATATGAAAAACAGAGCGGCCGCTTTGAAGCCGCTCCGTGTTTCACAGTGCAGGCGGCAACCTGCCTGCACTTTTAAGGGAAATTAGAGTTACCCTTGTACGCGGGTGCAGTGAGTGACTGCACCCGCCTGCAAGGGGATGTCTGATGGGTCCATGGGGCCCACTTTCTCTCCTCCAGAGGGCTGCCATCAGGGGGCACACTGACAGTGTGCCACCTTCTTGGTGGTGCACTGTCAGTGCTCCACCCACTAGATGACGCTTTGTCAGTGTGCCTCTTAACAGCTTATGTGTCTCTGCACTCACATCTGCAAAGGGATTCCCTCTTTTACATGAGGCCACACCTCGCACGCAAATAAGGGACTGCCCTCTGATGATAGCATAGGCTCTTTATGTACACCAGCGCTATTGGTATTACAGAAGGGGATGCACAGGCACCTGCGGCCCCTTTTGTAATACTAAAGTGCCCCAGCAGTGCGCAAAGCAGGTGCAAATGCCAGTTGCGCCCCCAGAGCACTTCTGTAATATTTCCCCAGATTTTATTAATGCTACAGTAAAAAAAAAATATATGCATATATTTATGTATACACATATATATATAAATATATATATATATATATATATATATATTCACTGAAAAAACCATAGGTTATAGACCATATATAGTTAGGAATTAGCATTTACAAAACCTTGAAAATTCACTGAAAAAACCATAGGTTATAGACCATATATAGTTAGGAATTAGCATTTACAAAACCTTATTTTACTCACACAAAACCATTGAAATTCCATATATAGTTAGTTGCACTAACTATATATCGCGCATCCGCAATCCACTGCTGATGATGTCACATATTACATCATTCATGACATGGTCAGTGACATCACTGATGACATCACTGATGACATCTCAAATGACATCACTGATGACAACATCCAGTGACTGTATGTTTCTGTAAAGTTAAAATATGTTTTACATATTGAAGAATGAGTAGATGTATAAGTGTCTGAATGAAGGTTTTAGTAGGTGCGTGGTTGACTGTATGAGTGAGTGATTAAATGCGTCCTACTGAATGCATAGGTTAGTGACTAAACTGTGTGAAAGTTTGCATCAGTATGTCTGTTGTTCTGCAAGCTGCTGCATGTGTTGATCAGTAGCTATATGAGTGGCTATATGGGTTATTGATTGGTTGGCCAAGTATTTGTATGGGAGACTGAGTGTGTGTGTGGCTGGTTGGGAGGTGTGTGACTCTATGCAGATCAATGTGTACTTGTATCAGTGATTGTATAAGAGAGTAAGTATGTGTTAGTATATGTTTGAAAATGTAAGGTGCTCTATGTTTAACTGTATAGATTAGAAAATGGAGGTGTGATTGATTCTTTGCATGACTGACTAGGTGTGTGAGTAACTCCGTGGATGAGCAACAGAGTGTAAATGTCTGTATAGGTGTATGAGTGCATATGATAGTGTTGTAAAGATGAGTGATTGTATGTATGAATGATTGTATGGATGAATGAGTGAATGTGTGTGTAGACGTAGGAATCAGTGAGTGCGTATGTAGTAACTAGTATTGGTGTGTCAATGGTTTCAAAAATTATACTCTGTATTTAACACTGGTTGTAACAGAGGTTATATTAAAATGTGAGGAGATGCATTGTATTGTCACATGAATGATATCATCAGTGATGTGGTCATTGATGTCAAATGAGATGTCATCAGTGATGTCATTTGAGATGTCATCAGTGATGTCATCAGTGATGTCATTGACCATGTCATGAATGATGTAATATGTGACATCATCAGCAGTGGATTGCGGATGCGCGATATATAGTTAGTGCAATTAACTATATATGGAATTTCAATGGTTTTGTGTGAGTAAAATAAGGTTTTGTAAATGCTAATTCCTAACTATATATGGTCTATAACCTATGGTTTTTCAGTGAATTTTCAAGGTTTTGTAAATGCTAATTCCTAACTATATATGGTCTATAACCTATGGTTTTTTCAGTGAATTTCATTGGTTTTTTAACAGCTAATATCTGTAGCTGTAAAATGTATTCTTCTTTAAATCCAAAAATATATTTTATATGTTTATGAATAATTTTTTTTTTAAATATTTTTTTTTCTTCGTTCCCGCTTCGCGAATCGGGAAGCTTCCCGTTAGCTGACCTTAATGCCGCGAAATAGACCGCGAGCCGGTAAACGTTTCTTTACCACAAGTGCCGCGTTAGAAAACAACATCGTGACGCCTCCCGTCCGCATGACGTTTCACGTTGTCGCGTGATACGTCATATGACGTGCTATATTAGCGAACTGGTACGCGAAGCGAGTCGCAAAGCGCAGGTTTCTGGAAGCAAACCGGGAGGCCCTGCAAAGCGCTTAACGTAAACACAGCAGGTCATGTGACTTGGTAATAACACTTTTCATTGGTTCATTTCACTTTTGGTTTCCTAATGATGTAAGACTAGGTCATATAATCTAAAATGAACACTTTTCATTGGTTGAGAACTCTTGTTTTTCCCAAATGATGAAAATCCCTCCTTCTTTCCTCACTCTGACTTTCATCATTGTGAGAGAAAGACCCTTTGTGATCACTGAGCAATGGCTTCTTTAGTAGCTTCAGCTGGTGCTTCCCCACCACCTCCACCACCTCCAAGGAAGAGTGGACCACCTGCTCAAGTTATAATTCAACAAGAAGAGGAAGAAGAGGAACAGAACGACGAGCACGAAGAGAGGCAGTTTTTGCCTGAGGAGCCCAGGACGTCTCACCGGAAAGAAAACTTCATTTGGCAATTTTTTTAAATTCCCAAAGGTCAGAAAAAAGTAAATGCAAGATACGTAACTTGCCTTATATGTCAAGATAGACTGTCCAGAGGAACCGAGAAAAAATACAGTTTCGGAAACTACACAATGCATCGCCATATGACTAGGTGGCATCCTAACAACTACAGTGCTGCACAGTTTCGGAACGACCTAGATAATCTCCCTATTATGGCCAGAAGATCTGTTGTACCGGAAGTAACGGGACCAGAGGGCAGGGAGATGGTGCCAAATATACAAATGAGATTTGGTGAAGTAAAACACATCTGCGTATTTTGCGATGGATTCATTTGCTACGGAGAAAGAAGCATCACTCTGATCAACAGAGCTATTGACTATCATATGCAAGTTTGTACGAAACGCCCAAAATAATAAATACTTTTTTTTTGTTTTGTTGCTCCTGTTGAGCCCTTTACAATGAATCGTTTTCATTGCCCCCTCCAAGAAAAACCCAAAAAAATATAAAACTGTTCAGAAAAATTCAAAAAAAGTAAAAAAATGTTCCGAAAAATAATAAAAAAAATATAAAACAACAAAAACAATTAAAAAAAAAGTTCTTTTCAGAACTACCTCCCCGTTATAAAAAAATTGGTACAATATTTGGAACTGTGCCAACCTCTATTTCTCTTAGTACGCTTCCCAGTTCGCTCGCCGGTACGCGAACCGGAAGCGAACCAAAAACAGTAAGTATAAGGGAAGGAAACAGACACTTATGTTAAAAGAAAGACAGCTATAGGGGAGTAAACTAGAGATACTATTACCCGTAATCCACTGCTGATGATGTCACATATTACATCATTCATGACATGCTCAGTGACATCATCAGCAGAGGTTTGCGGGTTTTTTGGCAACGTGCCTTATCCACGGTTTAATAACGCTGCCTTTTGCTTTATATAAGTTTTCAAATTGTATGAAATATATACCAATAGGTCGTTATGAACCTTTAGGTAGTGCTTTTCTTCATGAGGTCTAGTCGCTTCCATACACATACAGATGTTTCAAAGATGATCAAGAAGTTTATCTGAATGGAGAGGAATGCACTGAGACGCCAGATCATTCACTAATGTGTAGGCACATACAGTTACACGGTTCATGCAACAAACACCGACCAAATATGGCTTGCGTGTTGCAAGGCACGCCAGTTCCTGCTATCATCCCCACGTTCAAGTAGTTGGAAAATGGTAGTTATTTGATGCTCAATAATGAAGATTGTTCTGGGTTAATAAAAAGTATTCCTTTTATCGTAACAGTAAGTGAACGGGTTATTTGCTGCAGAAATGTTCTATTTCCTCCCACACATGAACATAGGGAGTTTTCAATCTGGCCACAAATACCAACCTTGGGAGCAGATTTCAACGGCATGGCAAGAATAAGAGCTCTTTTGTCTCAGAGAGAGGTGGCCTTGAGTTCGGCCCGTGAAACTTTCGTGCTTCACATAGCGAACACCCGTACAGAGGTGCAGACCCTTTTCAATTCAGATTTGCCTTTCAATTTCAGCAAGATGGTTCGGACTATCTTTAACGCATCCTCCACAAAGGCCCTGGCGCACTTTTTTAAAGTTGTTACCAGTGGTCTCGTGACTTCATTTGAGAAAATCTTTGGAGTCATCCCTGCTTTCTTTCATTCTATTTTCTCCACTCTGCTTCGTGGATTGCCATTTTTACTTGCATTACCAGCGGACGCTCTTGTGCTTTTTTACATTTTTAAATATGGATGTCCCTCCTATGCAACCTCCCGCCCTGCAGCTGCTGACACTGTTCCGCAATCGCATGCTAGAATATTATGGCACAATGCCGTTGGCGATATTAAGCACGGCATATGGATTATCTTTTCGATTCTCCTACTTCACCTGTGTCCAGCCTGTATTTCACTGCCTGACCTGTGATTTCGATTGGGCCATTGATTTGTGTCTCTGCGGACCGGTTTCTCCTGACGTCGACTTTAATCAGCTGATGACTCCTATCATTACTCACGAGTTGGTTTGTCCTGGCGAAAGGATTATGGCTGTGGCATTGATGCATGGACTAATTGGTCCCTGGAATTTACTGGCGGCAGCACAGTCTTTCTTGGAACAGAGCTTTCTTGAAAACCCACCGAGCTGTCCTCTGATGGTGATAGAGGATCCGGTGCTGGGAGAGCACGTATGTTCTTTTCCGCTTTTAAATTGGATGGCTGAACTGTTTTCGGATGAAGACGGTGACTTCCTATTGGAGGCTGTTGCAGCTTATTTTGCATACACAGTTATGTCATAGACCTTTTTCATGTTTGATATGCTGAGTACTAGCATTTCATTGACAATTCATTGACTTATTTGTCAAGTTTTTATTATTTACCTTGCCTATTGGCTTAAGACTCGATAAAGTACTTGGCTGTTTTATTTTTCTTTAGCATTAAATTTTCCTAGTTTTTAATGCTTTACCTTGCGGACCGTCCACATATAAACTTGCAATCTGCTCTCATGAGATGGCACTTCTATTATCTTATTCAGTTCGTTTCCGGATCATGGGAAGGTGTCATCTAGGTCCTGGATATCTTTACACCGTGTTAAGTTAGCATGGGCTCATTACCGGTTTAAACGCCATTTTTCCTTTTTTGCAACTTCTGCACACGACACTTAGTTGTTGCTTTAGCTTTCAACCTAGTAGTTCATCGTGGTTTACATGAGAATAATATGTTATTGCTCTACTATCTGCTTTGCTTGTTAAACTATATCTGTACAGCGAGTGCTAAAGTTTCAAGAACAACACGATACAGAATTGTTATGAGGTCTGATCTCCACGACTTCATACTCATAACATAAGTGCAACTTCTGCCAATTCTGGGCATGAGGCGGGTTTTATATTGCTTTGCCGAACACACATACACAACACTTGATGCGGTTCACATGAAGAGAGAGCTGGTGTATGCTGATGTGATTCCTTCAAATCTAAGATACTAAAGTATGGGCACGCCCTAAACCAACACAAAGAGACCTTCTTAGCAAATAATATAATATGTGTATTAGGGAGGGTGAGATATAAGCAGCCGCGGGCCGTGGAGGGAGTTACGGTGAGGCAGGGAGGCGGGGAGGGGGAGAAGCAGGGTGGAGCCCTCTCCACCCTGCCCCTCCCCCTCCCCGCCTCCCTGCCCCACCGTAACTCCCTCCACGGCCCGCGGCTGCTTATAAGTGTTGCTAACTCTTATTCATTTACAGCATGTTAACATACTATCACCATTCGCTTTTTATGTACTAGTAACTATGCTGGTAATTTTGCTACTGATAATATGTGTACTTGTATTCTCCACCCTGCTTCTCCCCCTCCCCGCCTCCCTGCCTCACCGTAACTCCCTCCACGGCCCGCGGCTGCTTATAAGTGTTGCTAACTCTTATTCATTTACAGCATGTTAACATACTATCACCATTCGCTTTTTATGTACTAGTAACTATGCTGGTAATTTTGCTACTGATAATATGTGTACTTGTATTATCTAAGATACTACGCCTGAGAAGACGGCATTAGTAAATAAACATTTCAAATACACATGTGTTCTTCTTAACTCCATGTTCTGGTTTCTAAGAAATATATAACGACCGACTGTTCATGAGTTCCACGTATCCTGAGGTACTATAAGTTCATATTCTGGATTGTCTAAACATTGAGAGTTTGTTATATCCAATGTGACACTGTACCTAGCTTGCTAAGGGGTTTTTGATTACTAACGTGAGTTTTGGGACACCCTAATTCGCCGAGGTTCCAATCCTCTGTCCACAGTTCTGTGTGAGAACAGAAACCCTGCGACAGGGGCACCCCCGACCCTTGCTGGAGCTTCATCACACTTGCGATACAACTCCAGCAATGCGCCACCTTTACGGCACAGATACATCACGCATCTGTGCTGTTTTTGCCCCATGATGCGCCGCATTGTAAATGCAGCACACCATAGGTGACGGAACAGCGGCACAGAATGACTAACACATCCCTGGTGATGCGCCAGTCATCATAAATCTATCCCTATGCTTCTTATCTTGTTAGAGATGAACCGCCATATGTATCATCAAAGTTTTTTGCATTTCCTAAATAGCGAACTTTAAGGAATAAATAGCGATTCTTTACCATTCCTAGTTTGCGATTAGCTATTTGCTAATTACAAATTACCCATTCATTTCCTTCATTTCCATAGGGCGGTTGGACTCACTTTTAGCTCGAACGGCTGAATGGATTTCCACGAAACTTGGCAAAATTGTAGGGACTGGTAGCCCGATGTGCCTTTGCTATGTCTCAAGATATATGCTCCAGTGGTTTTTACGAAAATTAACTTTGAAAAATATATATTGGGCTACATTGGCCTATATATATGTTGGAGCCCAAATGTAGCCCAATGTAGCCCAATGAAGCCCAATGTAGCCCAATGTAGCCCAAAGATGGCCGCCAGAGACAAAAAAAACAAATGTAGCCCAAATATCAGCCAGATGTAGCCCAACTATAGCCCAGTGACAGAATGACCAATCAGCTTCGCAAACCTCCGTTACGCGAAGCGGAGCGCTGTTACAGATATATATCTTTTTTTGAACGTTAATTTCTCAAAATCCACTGGAGCACATATATTGAGACCTAGCAAAGGCACATCGGGCTACCAGTCCCTAATATTTTGCCAAGTTTCGTGCAAATCCATTCAGCCGTTCGATTATTATTATTATTATTTTTTTTTGCCCCGCGGGGCCCTTTTAAAACCTCCACATCAAACCTAGGGGGTCAGCGAGGATCTACTATGCCCCCTTATGGTTATTTCCCCCTTTGTTTTGGCCTCCTCTTGTCTCTCGATCCTACCGAGAGACAAGATGGCGGCCGCTACGGACTTTTTGGAATGTTGACAGACGCCAGAGAACCAATCAGCTTCGCTTCACAAAGCTCCGTTGCGCGAAAAGTACGCGTCCTGGGACGCTGCCCGGTCCGCTGTTACAGATATATATCTTTTTTTAAACGTTAATTTCTCAAAATCCACTGGAGCACATATATTGAGACCTACAAAAGGCACATCGGGCTACCAGTCCCTACAATTTTGCCAAGTTTCGTGCAAATCCATTCAGCCGTTCGGGCTAAAAGTGAGGCCAACCGCCCTATGGAAAACTCAATGTTAAAAACACGTTTTGGGACCCCCCTTTTTTCTCGGCCCCCCCTTGACGAACCCCCCCCAAATTTTCAAGGCCTGCTCAGAAACAAAATGTGCCATTTTCCTGAAAATTTCAGCCAATTCCGTCCACAAACGCCAAAGTTATTAGACATAGAATTTTCAAAAATCCCATAGAGAAAAAATCTTAACTATATATACCTACTGGCGACCGCTAGTAGGTAATATATATATATATATATATATATATATATATATATATATATATATATATGTATATATATATATATATACCTTACCTTTTAAAAAATGGTTACATATTTTATTAAGATATGCCCCAGGTAATTGTAAGTTAGACCTGATCACACCCAGGAATAGAGCATTTATCTGTAGATGGCTATCCAATGTCCAAAGTGAACATTGGTGTCCGACAGAGTAGCAACACCTCTCACATCATCTATATTCCTATGTTTAGCTATTCAAACTGCGTACTAATGAAACACATACAAACCCTAATAATGCTGCATACTCCACAAATGGATGACAACACTGGCCTATCACTTCCTTAGGTGTGGTCTCATGTAGGACATTTTAAACTGATAATTTGAGTAGGCAAGTCTACTAGTGTGAACTATTGACCAAACCCAACATTTTTAATACAGATTACATTTACTTGTTTTCTGTCTTCCCATTACCCTATTGTTAAATGTCTTCTGATCCGATAGTTCCAATGGGCAGTTGTGGCTCCACAAACATAATGAGTGATGGGGTATCAGAATATCGCTGTCAGAATACTGTCTCATATAAACATTATGTCTTAAATCTTGTTTACAAAAATATCACCCATTGGAGTTATTAATAGAAATTTTACACTGACCGGGATGATATTGTTCAATTGATACTTAACACACACTATTTATGTCATGACAAATTAATATGCAAATATATGTTAATGCTAACACTATTTAGACATACAACCCAGTGAAAGAGGTGTACACCCTGAATATTGACCTCAGAATATTGATGCAGCACAATATCAAGGACTGAATATAAAAAACAAATATCAACATGCAAGTAAGTCTATATTTTCTATACCTAACTCTACATATGTACCTATGCGGTACAGATATTTTTAGGGTGTGTAGAAGTAAAGTTAGGAATAGTAATTCTACACATCACAATATGCACTCACTTTTTAATATTTTGGTCCTCGAAAGTCTGTCCTCGATATTACTCTACCACAATATTCTGGGGATCTATATTCATTAGAATAGTCAATGAAGAGCAAATCTATTAAATCAATATAAAATGTAGGTGACTAGCTAGTTATGAATCCATATGCAGTCTACTCCCTTACTCACTGCAGGCTCGAATTTCGAAAAACTCTTTGTATCTTTGGACAGATGCATAACAAGTTCTTTAGACCTGCATCTGAGTTTCCGTTAACGTGGCACTGAGCGCAAATCCTACTAATTTTGCGAAGGAACCGAATTACATGTCACACCAGAGCAGTGGTTCATTTGTAAAAAGATAAGTGCCAGGGCTCTCATCAATAGGCAGCTTGCACCAGCTCACTTCTCCTGTAACGCTGCCTAAAATAGAGCCACTATTAATCAGGAAGTTGGGAAAGGATGTGACCTAATGGCCAGAGCTGCAGACTTCGGAGCTGGGAAAACAGGTTTGTGTCTCAGCAGTGGCTCAATATCATATGATTCAGGACAAATCACTCAATCTCCCTGTGCCTAACAAAAATGTGTGTGTCCTTAACTGGTACTCATGAAACTATAGCACCGGTGTTGATAATTAAGTGCCGTGCTGAGCACCAGAAACTACCTGCTAATATTAAGCACTGCACCAGCGCATTCTCTATCTTTTTTAAATAGTCTACATTAAATAATTTCCTTTTGTGCATTTACTTCTTTGCCTACTTTTTTATTTAATACTTTGGTACTTATTTTGTATCTTTTGTTAATCCTCGCTTAAACATTCGGGTACATGTATAGGTGATATATGGAACTTTGGAATGAGGAGGGGGTATGATTCAAATAGAAAGCAAAATATTTTAGGTGGCATTTATGCTTGATAAGTTAGAAGCTACAGTTTTGGGCAGAAAATTGTGATAATGCTGTGTCCTTCTTCAGGAGTGCTGAACTCGTATTCTGGCAATGGCACGCAGCCCACTTTCTGAACTTGTGCTGCTCTTTGCTGTTAACAGGACCCATCAGCCCTTGTTCACTGATTTACTGACTCTAGACAGAGATCTGCAGGCAGTCTCCACTGGTGCAGCACTTATCTATGCACTGGACCGTGGCAAGCCTATCTTCTGCAGCCCATCAAAAGTGACCTTCGACACCAGTTTTAGAAACCATATTTAGCTACTAGAAACATTGATTTAGTGACCTATTATATTTCGAGCTTGACAGTTTTTATTCATATACCAATTAAAAATGAAGGCACCACTTCTCTGAAGCAAAATGTGTGTGTGTGTGTATATGAATATACATGCACACACATGTATATGTTTTTGAGCATATATGTATCAATATGGGTGTGTGTATGTGTGTGTCCAGAGAAGGGCTCTTCGCTTGTCAGGAACTAAAGGTGTGCTAATACCCTCCTTTAAAAAAAGTTAACTGGGGTGGCAGAAGTTTCATCACCTGTGCTGCAAACGCTTGGAAAGAGCTTCCTTTCCACACTAGGAATGCCACTGAGCTAATGACATTTAGGAAAGGATTGAAAACCTGGCTTTTCAGTGCATAGGTCATCAGGTACTTCCAAGTTCGGAAGGCAGTAGCCAGCGCCAGGACTCCTTCGGGTGACTTTTGCGCTTAAGAAATACAATTGACATAACATAAGGTTGAAAGAAGGTTGTGCATTATCATCACCAGTTAGACTATCTGTAGGACGCTTATCACTTGATACTTAGCATTCTCACTATTTCACCAAAAACTGCAAGATATGTTATCTCATTGTGGAAAATGTCACATGCCATTCGAACTAAGTATATCTTCCGTTGACCACTTAATGGTTGCTGTTAAGAGGCATAATTCTTAAATATATTTTTCTCTTCCTCATTCCATCTTCCATTACTCTTTAGACACAAATAGATATTTGAAAAGAAAATACATAATACATTTAACTCCAAATTACATACTAGTAGATTACATAGAATAAACAACCGAATAGCTACATAAGTGGTTATATCTGTGTGTTACAGGCTCTAAGTGTCTGAGTATGGGTATGTGTAAGTGGTTGTATGGTTTCATAACTGGATCTGTTATTGAGTGTTTGGGCGAGTAACTGTGTGTACAACTGACTCTATTAGTGTTGCAAACATAAGTACTGTGTGGGTGTGTGAATGGTGTGTAACTGCATTTATCACTCTCTGACTGGTTGTGTGAGTGGCTGTATGGTTTTCTAAATAGGTATGTGAGTGGCTGTATGGGTGGGTGACTAAATGTGTAACTGAATATATGGGGTGTAAGTGCATGTGTCACAGACAGCTGAGTGCTGGGTACATGGATGTATATATAGGTGTGTGTGTAGGTGTGACAGTGTCTGTGTTGGTGCGTGAATGACTATGTAAGAGGATGTATATTTGAGTAAATAGGTGTGTGAATAGTTTTATGAGTGTGTGAATGATTGTGTCAGACAATATTTGGCTATGTGAGTAGTGGGTACATAAGTGTCTTTGTGAAAGTGTAACCGGGTGTTTAAGTGCCTTTCAGACTGTGTGAGTGGGTGCAAATTACATAATATTAAATTACATACCATAAGTCAACACACACATCTATTTTCTAACACATTCATTCATAATGGCTTAATAAAATTACTATATTTTCAGTATAGCAATTCCTATTTTGCAGCTCACTATATTTTAGTTAATGTTCTCATCTAAGCTCCCTTCTATTTTGCCTATTACTGTAGTTTCTAGAGGCTACACGTTTTCTTTCAGTTTATATACACTCACACATTTTTTTAATATATTTTTTTAGACTACAACCTAATTAACATACCTGTTACATCTCTTTGCTGTTGTCCAACTTTTCGTGTACTATCTGTTAACATCTATTGTCATTAGAAATCTCAAGTCAGAACTACGGCAATCCTCCTACACAGTAGATACACTCTTACTCATACTCCTGTACTTAGCATATCACACACTTCCTTTCATCTTTTATTTTTGTTTTACCACTCCTAAAGGGCCAGTATTTGTTAACCCTTTCTACATCTCCTGTAAAAAAAAGCCCAATTTGGTAGTGTTTTTGGCAGATCCACAGTTCCACCTCAGATCTCTGCGAAGCCCCCAGTATAAATTTGCAGTGCATTCGCAGATCCAAATCAAATCTATTCCGAGTGTTCAACAATCTGCTGTTATTGCTTTGTATTTGTATTTTACTTTGTAAAAGATACCCTATTAGAAGCCAAACACTGCTTAATGAGCAATGTTTTGTGCACCACTGTGCTTTTAAGTTTCACAGTGCAGTCTCTTTTGTTCCCTTCCCCCACACTCTATTAGCTCCATTTCCATAGTAACCATGTTTGGAACACTTTCTGCTAGCACTAGGTCACAAGTTCACAAGACTATCTCTGAGGAGCATACTAGCTTCAAATAAAACTGTAGCAAGCGTAGTTGACTGTTTGCAATTCCAAGAATATACCAAGCAACATAACTTTTTTTTATTTTTCCAAAAACAATCACAGAATTAGTTACTTTTTTTTCTTGATGTCATTACCTAATTTTACTTCCCTGCACATCTCCACCATCCAGTCATATACGTTATTTTATATTTCATGTGCTGTCCACCATTTCCAATCTTCAAAACCACCTCATTCTGTGTGGATTGTGAGCCATAGTTTTGTGTTGTGGGCCAGATAGAGTATTAGAAATAGTGGCATTGACAGGGACCTAGTTTTACCTAATGTAGATATTACTTGGGCTGGCCAGAGAGGGTTAAAGTGGCATCAGTTGCTGCGTTTGGTAGAAAGCATTGACGATTGCCAACATCCAGACGCCATGATGATTGTACACTGTGGTGGCAATGACATAGGCACAATTACTGTGGATCAACTGGAAATCTGAATGAAGGATACCTTTTGTAAATTAAAGGCACTTTTCCCACATACTGCCTTGGTGTTCTCCAACATTTGCCAAAGACAGAAATGGCAGTGGTCAGCTGAATTTTGTTCACAGATACAGAAATCCAGGAAACTTGACAATAAAACTGGTTCTGCATTCCTCCAAGACCACAACATTGGCTCTATATACCACAACAACGTACGGTTTGATATGGACAGAATATATCAAAAAGACAGGGTCCATTTCACAAACTGAGGCAAAAGGATGTTCCTCAACAACTTGAAAGACTGCATCTTTATCCATGTGTAACTATCAGCTACATATCATAAACACAAAAATGTCTGTGCGGTTGTGTGAATGGGTGTGCGAGTAGCTGTATGGGTCGGTGAGTGGCTGTATGGATCTGTGAGTGGGTGCGTCAGTGACTGGATCAGTGACTGGATCAGTGTCTAAGTGGTTGTGTCAGAGGCTGGATGGATGTGTGAGTTGGTGTGTGAGTGCTTGGGTGGATGTGTAAGTGGATCTGTGAGTGTACGACTGGGTCTGTGAGAAGGTATATGAAGGGTTTTGGAGTGGGTGTGTGAGTGGCTCTATGGGTCTGTGAACGTGTGTGTGGCTGTCTATATTGGTTGGCCGTTGGGATTATGATGGCAGTCCGCCTGCCATGAAAGGGACTTTAGGGGACCCTAGCAGGGTCCCTTCCACCACTGTTCCTCTGTTATGGGTCATGTGGGGCACCTATGGGGCCCCCTTAAACATTCCTGCACCATGAGGTGCCTGGCACATGGTGCAAGGGGAAAAAATCCTTTACGATGCGGCGTCCTTTACTACGCAGCCATCACAACGCAAGTCGTTACTACGACTTGCGCTGGAGGACACTCTTGTTAAAGGAATTGTTTGATTTTCTATTCCAACACCTTCCCTACTGTTACGTGGGCTGGAGTTGGAATAGAAAATTAAACTAATGCAATCCAGCGCCCTCCAACGCAAGTCGTTGTAACGACTTGCGTTGTAATGGCTGTGTCGTAAAGTACCGCGATCATTTTGAGCGCGTTGTACTGATGTACATCCGGTGCAGGGATGTTACCAAGCATATATATTGCTATGGCAGCTTGTGCTGCAGGACTTTTCTGCCCGCCGCACAAGCTGCCATAGCATATTGAGTGCTTCTGACCACCCTATGGGCAGTCGGATCCAAATTGTGAGGTCGGAACCACCGACCTATGGTTGGCGTGTTCCAGACCAATACAGTGTCGAAACTTTCAAAAAAGGTTCAACTGTTTGACTAGTTTGTGGATGGAACATTTTGAGGTGATCCATCATGAGAAAAAGGGGTCCCAAACACAAAATCCCAATATATTTTCCATAGACTTCTTTAAGACAGGCTACCTCAAAAACTGCTGAACAGATTTACACTAAATTTGGGGGGAAGCTGGATCCTAATTCACAGATTGTGCTTTTTGTGATTTGGTGTTAATCCGTTCCGTAGTTTTTGGAAGCTTAAGGTTAAAAAATGTTTGTATATCTGGACAGTTGGGTCTGCGAGAGGCTCAAGAGACTTTTTCGGGAGCTCAAATTAAAACTTAGAGCATTCTGATTGACCCGGAAAGCTTTATTTCCCTTGGGGCAATTTGCTCCCAAGGGAGTCAAGTCAGAGTCCCACAGTTGCAATCACTCTAATTGGCTGCCAGCTACATCTGAAAAATGTTGCTGATAGCCTTTAAAGGAATCTGGGATACCCTGCCGCCAAAAGCCCATGGGGGACCCACAGGGGCCACCATGGGGCCAAAATAGATAAATAAAAAGGCAATTTTTACCACAATCCACAGGAGTCCCATGTAATTTTTTTTATGGTAGCCCAGGGCCAAATTGTGTAGTTAAGGGAAGGGGGAGCGTGGCCCCCCTCCCCAAGCCTTCTAAGGCCAATTTATTTAATTAAAAGGAATATCATAAATGATGTAATAGAACATGTTCTGAGTGATGTCATATGTGATGTCATTAGCAGTGCATGGCTGGGGTGCAAGTTATAGTAATGATTGCTAAATATAACTGGTGAATTTTGGTGTTTTTTTTGGTTCCGAAACATTAACATTGTCAGTGACATATTCACCTAACTATAACATTACTTTAACCTTTGTTTTTACATTGAATTCCTAAGGTTTTTTTTTTAAAGACATATGCTAACGCGGGATTACTGGTTACTAATTATCTTACCAAATCCCATTTCCTGTCGACTGAATCGTTGGTACCTGTCTTGAGTAAAAGGTAATCTCGCAATAAAGCAATCAATTTAAGAACTTACACCACTCTAAATAACCACTGACCAAAATTAAGTTTTAAAGATTTAATATAAAGTCAAAGATAACTGAAGATACAAACTTCTCAAAATGAGATTAAGAAGATAAATCGGTATCACTATGAACATGAACTTTTTGAATAGTCTGAGTCTGAAGAACAAAATAATGAGTACAACTTCTAATAACATGAGCGTTGCCAAAATGGATACAAGTTGCAACCTCAAAGTCATTACAGAAAAGAAAAATTAAGGTTAGTCTGTCCCTACACTATACTAAATGACATCCCTACTTAGCAAGATCTTAACCCTCTAGGTGTCAGCCGTGGTGACTTCCTAAGAAGATCACACACTTCTCTTTGTCTCTTCTCTGATAATGGGTCTCTCCTGATCAGCCTATCTGCCTACCCATCCGCTTCCTTAGGCTCCCAAAATCATCTGCTCTGCTCTCCTCCCGGGTCACTTTCCCTAATACCAAATCACATTTCCAATAGAAACGCCCCTTGGGACGCCCCTCACGTGGTATATCTTTGCGCGGTAAACTCCATGATGGTACTCTTGAAGACCCTCGTTATAGTTGACCTTGGTTCCCAGGCTCCTTCTTCCGTGCGCTGATACCCCCTGAAATTCCTGGAAACTCCTACAGGCCTGCGCAAGGCGCCACTGAACAAAGTCCCTTTCATTCGAGCTGATTAGGACCCTCGCACCTGCATACAGCTCGTCCTGCAGTGGGCCTCAAATTCCAGACTTCACCATATCTTAGGCCATAAAACACTCTCAGAGCTCCATACTGGACACCTCACGACCTCTCCTCTAACGAGCACATGACGATTTAAACTACATGACATTATCTGTTCTGGCCTACTTGATTTACATGCAGCTGGTTCCTGCACTCTTAAAACGTTAACTTGATTTAAACAGCAAACATTCTTAACTAGCATACGTTTCTAAAATAACACATCTATAAAGCATATACTTTTAACCCTAAATTCAATAGTACATTTTGAAAGAACCATGTCAACTTTATCTCACATTATTTTAGCAGCACGTCCAGGTTTGCTGTGAATTGCCCTAAGGCCTACACAAAATACTGGAATCCAAAGTTACATTTAATTCGGACATGACTCTTTTTAACATGAGAACATGAGGTTTTCACATATACTCCAACATTTCTACATTTAATCTCACACCGTTATAATTATGGTTACTCTACTTAACATTCTATACATTTCGCTATTGAATATAAAACACTCGTGTGCAAAACATGTTTAAACTAACTACGTGCTTGTAAATATGGCGTACTTATACATTTTTTCAAACTTGTGCTCTCTCAGTCCCCCCTTTGATGACCTTCAGGGGTCATCATTACCATGACACTAAAAATGTAGAACCTTTAAAGTGAAGACAGGGCAGTACCACTTCTTTTCATACTCTCTAATGCTTTCAGACTCTTATATTGAGTGTCCTGCATCGCTGTCAACTCTTCTTCCTGTTTCTTCATAGCTCTCTGTAACCTATTTGCTCTATACCATTGATACAAACGCACCAATCCCCACAAAGTGATTACACAAATCACTACTATGATGATGGGCTTCAATATGTACCAAACGATACCCTTTCCTAAGTTGGCAAACCAACTTCCAACTTTACCCATTCCATGACCTACTTTTTCCCACACATTTACCTTTGCCAGGTCCTCAATTTCGTAGTGTATGGCAGTGATGTTTTGTATATACTTCTCTAGAGGCTTTGAATTGTCTGGAATGTAAGTACAGCATTCCTGGACCTTCAAGGCCCTACAGACTCCTCCCTCTTTTGCTAACAGAACATCTAAAGCAAGTCGGTTCTGAAGAACCATTGCCCTAATCGATTGCATCTCCCCTTCTATCAGCATCAAGGATCTTGCAGTACTGGCAGACAGTCTATCTACGACTGTAGCTAACCTCCTGATCTTAATGTCATTCATTATCAATCCTAAGAAAGGGAATGCAGCACCTATTACATCTCCAACTACTTCTGCTGCACCCAGCCCTCGCTTCCATCTAGTTGATATTTCTTTCTTAGGCGTGTCTAAATTCTCAACATGATATATTTTAGGAAAGACAACAGCCAGATAGCATGATCCGTACCAATTATCTGGTAACTTCACATAGGCATATCTTCCACATACAAAATATACATTTGGTATTGCTTGCATCCCTTTCATGAAGTTCTTAGAGTAGTACTCCAATTGAAAGGCATGTTCACAATTTACTTGTCCTACATAAACGTTTTCATAATAGGAGTAACTCCTGTGAATGCACAGTTTCCCCCGTTTCTCCTTATCCAAAGCAATTGGACCAATACTACCTTTTCGTTGTTGTGCCCTTTCCTCCTTGGTCCAATCTGTTTCTCCTTGTCCTGATGCCTTCAATACCTTCTGCTTCCTGTATCTAGTATCTACCTGTGCTATAAACTTTTTCTCAACTTCTGATATTTGACAAGTCAGATTGTTTATTCGAGCATGTGAAGTATCTAACGTTCTCCATGGAATAAACCATTTGTGTAATCTATCTTCGCTTTTGTAGTAGTCCCATTTGTTCAAATGCTTGAAATTCGGAACCTCTGGCAATGTCGAGTCGAAATTCGAGAAGTAATACTCAAATCCGTCTCGTCCATAAAACATACTTAACAATAAACTGCACGTTATTCCATATGTCAACGGGAGATGATGGTATTTGATACCCTCCTCCACCGAAATTGGTAATTGCATACAGACATAGCAATCCTTTACTTCCATGGCATCAACATATTCATAAAGCAATTTAGCATAAGCATTTGACTTGTAATTCCCCTGTGACTCATCCATGTGTAACCTTTTTACTTCTGCATCTAACAACGCTTTGTCTTTCTCATTGATGTTTCCCTTCTCCTTAATAATGGTAGTTCTCGGTGTTGACACTCCCTTATCCTCCTTAACTGTGGTTCCATCCCCTTCGTGTCCCGCTAGGAATGAAACAGTTACCACTAAAATTATAAGAGAAACCACTACTCCTAAAAATGTAACAGCTATACATTTTGCCCTGCGGTTCGGGTTGCCAGCCTCCATGTTCTCAAACAGTGTAGTTTTCGACTTTTTTTCCAGCATTCACTTCCTCTTCTTTTCAAACAAAGTCTTTCTCTCTTGCAATGTCTTTCTTGGAACACTTGGAAGCTTGACAATGTATTTCCGCAAAACAATTCAAAGTCCAGTAAAAATAGACAACCCTAGCCCTTCTCCATCCGCTAAAAGGAAACCCCTACCATTTTTTCTTCTTCCACTCGGCGCTAGGTTATCTTGCAACAATTTACAATTTCTTTTCAAAAGTCTTATTTTCGTCTGAAGTTACGTATGACTCAAGGAGTGACACTACTTCTTCATAAATGTCCATCCGAAGTATCATTCCCTCAGGTTCTGGACAGTTCGTACCACACCATGGAAAGTCAACTTTTTCTAGGATTATTCTCCTTACCTCGCTCAAGACAAGTGGACGGACAAAATTGAGAGTTAGCGTTTTTTCAATTTCCAATCCTGGTACTATCAGTTCTATATCCACAATTACAAAGGGGTCCGTTCTAATCAAGATCACTTTCTTCACCTTTCCAGATCTGCACCCCCTTGAAGACATTCGCAATATGATATTAGTCCACAACAATAAGTGCTCCTAGCATTTCTACTACTCGCTCAAGCATTTCCAAACGAAGAAGAGTTCCCTCCAATATTGGATATCGTGAACAGCAAACTGGAAACTCAACTGTTTCTAAAATCAACTTTCTTATTCCACTCAGGAGAGCAGGATGAACGATGTTGAGTGTCAGCAACCTTTCGGTCTCCGCTCCTGGCAGTAGAAACTTTATTTGCACTGTGATGATCGGGTCAGTTCTGATCAGTTCCACTTCCCTGATCCTCCCTGTTCTGTGTCTCCCAGACATCTGCAACGAGGTAGGTCCAATCGGGAGTAGAGTATCTTCTGCTAGGCACTCGCACCCTACTTGATCTTCTAAGACCCTCCTCGGCTTGATCCTGGATATCTTCTTCTGGATCTGAGTCTTCGGATATAGGAGTAAGCGTTTCTTCCTGGGCCGACCTCAAACTTAGCCTTCTCCTCCTTGTTGGCCAAGTGGCAGCTCCAAGCCTTATTCTCCTATTCCTTGTCCTCTCACTTGGTTCTTGGTCGCTCCGATACGGATCTGAGTCTGAGTCGTATTCACTTCTGCTCTCTCCTTCAGTTGCGTCTTCTGTCTCACTGCCGTCCTGCCTTCGCTCTTCTTCTGAATCCGATGCGTTCCCAACTTCTTCCGACACCTCCTCAGCTGCCTCAATCCCTTCTTGCGACTCTTCTTCCACTTCCGGGCTTTCGTCTGGGATGGGAGCTGTTCCTTCTAGAGGTGCTGGAACTCTTCGAGTATGGGATGCATGAATCCAATTTGGCAGCCCCCCGCACTTCACCGCGGTGTTCGTTATCAGGATTACCTGAAAGGGCCCACGCCAGCGAACATCTAGGCAGTTCTTCCGGACGTGCTTTTTAACCAAGACCCAGTCCCCTGGGTTCAGGTCATGACACAGGTTCCTCGCTGCTGGAACTTCAGCCGCATGCACCTGAAGGGACACAGAATGGATGGCGTCAGACAGTCCTTTACAATAATCCAAGATCAGATCATCTGTAATATTCAATAGAGCAGTAGTTGGAACTGTAGGAAGTCTCATGGCCCTCCCCATCAGGATCTCGTGGGGAGAGAGACCTGTCCTCCTATCAGGTGTGCTGCGCATGCTCATGAGCACTAATGGAAGAGCATCTGGCCAACTCAAAGATGTGGATGCCACTACTTTAGCCAACCTATTCTTCAAAGTGCCATTCACTTGTTCCACAATTCCTGAAGCTTCTGGTCGATAACTACAATGCAGCTTTTGATCGATATTCAGTGTGGAGCACAACATCTTCACTATTTCGCTGTTAAAATGTTTTCCTCTGTCCGATTCCAAAGAGGCAGGCACCCCGAAGCGCGGTATCAACTCCCTGAGCAACAATTTAGCCACTGTGAGTGTATCGCACCTACGTGTAGGGTACGCTTCAACCCATCTGGAAAATACGCATACAATCACCAACACATACCGAAGGCGATTGACTCTTGGCATTTCGATGAAATCTAGTTGCATTCTATTGAAAGGCCCCCCCGACCTCCCAATGTGACTCAGTGTGACTGGTGTTCGTTTGCCTACGTTCAGTTGTTGGCAGGTAACACATCGCTTACATACTGATTCTGCTGCTATTCTGAATTTCGGGCAATACCAAGTCTGCCTAAAAACTCTCATCATAGCATCCCTTCCCAGATGTACTGGACCATGTATTTCTCTCGCCATGGGATTAGCTAATTCTTCAGGTAACACAGCTCTCCCATCTGCTGAAACCCAAAAATCCATTTCACTTCGCACACAACCTGCTATTTCCCATGCCTTTTTCTCTGTTTCAGGTGCGTTCTCCTGCATTATTCTTAAATCCTCCCAAGTGTCTACAGTTTCTAACATCATACTTAATTCAGTCTTTTCTTCTGCACCTTCTATTTCCACCTTTGAGAAAGAATAACTTTGTTCCGCACAATAGCGTGCGACTTCATCAGCATATCTATTACCTTGTGACACAAAATCTGTATTCTTAGTATGAGCTACACACTTCACTACTGCGATGTCAACAGGACCTTGTAATGCTTCTATCAGCAATCGCACAAATTCTCCATTTCGAATGGGCGAACCAGAGGAAGTCATGTAACCCCTCTGAGACCACAACTGCCCGAAATCATGAACCACACCGAAACCATATTGGCTGTCCGTGTAGATGGTGACTCTCTTTCCGTTTCCTGCTATGCAGGCACGAGTTAGGGCAATAATCTCTGCTACCTGTGCGGAATGTACTCCTTCCAGGCAAGCGGCTTCCACAACTCCAGTAATGGTACAAACAGCATAAGCTGCTCTCAACCGACCAGTATCGTCTCTTAAACATGAGCCATCAACAAAATAAATTTCATCGGGGTCAGACAATGGCTCATCCACAATATCTGGTCTGGGTTTCGTGCATAGTTCAGTCACATCAAGGCAATCGTGGTCTTCACATCCTTCGCCTTCTATTACGGTAGGTAATGGCATCAAAGTAGCAGGATTCAAGACAGAGCATCTCCTGAGAGTCACGTTTTCTGCGGCAAGTATAACTTGCTCGTAGCGCGTGAGCCTACTATTGGTCAGATGCTGCGTCTTCGTCCTGGTCATTAACAATTCAACTGAATGCGGTACATACACCACCACTGGATGTCCCATTACAATACTTTCGCTCCTTTCAATGCTGACACCCGTTGCAGCAACGGATTTGAGACATCCGGGCAACGCTGCGGCTACTGGATCTAATGTAGCCGAAAAGTATGCAACTGGTCTACGGGCATTACCGTGGGTCTGTGCCAAGACTGACAAAGCACATCCCTCTCTCTCACAGCAATAGAGTGAAAACGACTTTTCATAATCTGGCATTCCCAGAGCCGGAGCACGACATAAGTCGTCTCTCAGCTGTAAAAACGCCACCAGACATTCTTCATCCCATGGTACCGGATCACTCACCTCCTTGTGCGTCAGTTTCTGTAAGGGCTTTGCTTTCAGTGAAAAGTTAACTATCCACTGTCGGCAGTAACCCACCATTCCTAGGAACATTCTAACTTCTCTCTGTGTTGTAGGCGCATTCATTTTCATTATTGCCTCAATCCTCTCTGGGGACACCTTACGTTTCCCTTTTTCTAACCTATGCCCTAGATACTGTACTTCTGTCAGACAATACTGTAACTTGCACGGAGATACCTTATGTCCATTTTCAGCTAAATGGTTCAGTAAGGCAATTGAATCTGCTTTACAAGCTTCCTCTGTCTCTGACGCAACAAGTAGGTCATCTATGTACTGTACCAGAACCGAGTTCTGCGGCAGTACTAGATTTTCAAGATTCTTCTTCAACAACTGGTTGAAGATGGATGGACTGTCTGTGAATCCTTGTGGGATTCGACACCATGTTAAAACGCGATCTTCCATTTTAAAAGCGAAAAGGTACCGGCTCTCTTCATCCAATGGGATTGAAAAGAAAGCCTGACAAAGATCTATCACTGTGAACCATTCTGCTTGACATGGTATTTGAAACAATATCACTGATGGATTCGGTACCACGGGACAACATGAAACGACTATGTTGTTAATCTTTCGTAAATCCTGAACTATCCTAAACTTCCCACTAGGTTTCTGCAAACCCATAATCGGGGAGTTACAGGGGCTGCCCACGATTTCTTTCAGTATTCCCTGTTGAATCATTGACTCGATCACAGGCTTTATTCCCGCAATCGTTTCCTGGGACAGTTTGTATTGAGGCGTTCTTGGAAACTCAACATTTGGTTTTACCAGAATTTTTACCGGTTCTACCCCTTTAATCAATCCTATATCTTCTCCTGTGAAATCCCACACCTCTGACGCCACTGCATCTCTTAAGTCTTGTGGAATATCTTCTACAGTCAGAGTAGGATATAGTTCTACACAGAATTTTGAATTGGCCACCTTAAAGGTAGCATCATCGTCGGTAGTCTGTACCTCCACTCCTTGCGGGGTGCAGTATATGGTGCAGTTCAATTTGCACAACAAATCCCTTCCTAACAGACATACCGGACTCGAGTCACAAACCACAAACTGATGTTCGTTCATATGATTGCCTATTTTCACAGATACTGGTTCTGTCAACGGACTAGTCATTCTTTTATTTGCGACTCCTACCACCTGAATTGTTTCCCCTGACATCGGCAAGTCTGGAACCACCGCTGATCTCAGAGTCGAACGAGTAGCCCCAGTATCCACTAAGAACGTAGTGGGACACCCTGCCACTTCTGCCTCAACAAATGGCCCTCTTTGATCCACTTCTAGGACTGCCCCGAGGGTACAATCCTCTTCACTGCTCACCCGTTGTCCTGTCAATGGATCAATGTAATAACATTTTTCTTCCTCAATAAACAGAGGCATTTGTTTAAAGACCTTTCCTCCAGCTGTTATCTTCGGTGGCTGTGGGAATTGGGCCCGTGGAGCCGAAGTCCCCCCTTTGGCCACCTTATTACTTGGGACTGTCACTTTTTGCACTGGGTCTTCTTGGACCTGTTCTTCTACTTCTAGCTCTCCATTTTCAGGGTTAAAGGGACACTCGCGTCGCCAATGCCCCACCTGGTGACACAGATGACACTTTGTCGTTTTCTTTAAAGTGGCAAAGTCTATCCTAGGTCTCTGCCCTTCTTCATTATCTTTGTTCTGACCATTTGGATTTCGTCCCATCCCCTGCTTCTGCTGGCCACCCTTCCCAGCGGACTGCATTTGCACCACCATCAATTTCTCCTTTAGATTCTTGGCTTTAGAATCTATCTCGTCACTGCAGTACCTCGCATATCGTAAAATCTCATCTAGTGGTTTGTTCTGCCAACAGATTAAATGTTGCTGTATCATCAAACAAATATCAGGTCTCAACCCCAAGACAAACTTTGACACGAACTGCCCTATGTCTTTGGGATCCATTACAGCTAGTCCACTGTATTGCTTGAATGTTTTCAACAATCTTTCATAAAACTCGTGAACTGTCTCCTTGGGTTCCTGCCTTGTTCGGTCTATTTTTACCCAATCTATATCCTGTGGTGGTACCTTATCTTTCAGCCATGCTATTACCCTTTCATACTTTCGCATGACAATCTCAGATGGTCCATTTGTTCGAGCATCCCTCGATGGTTCAGCATTTGGCCATTCGACACTAGTCTTACAAGGGGTCCACAGATCAGATGGGACCACGATGTCAAACAACGTGTTCAAATCTATCCACAGTACTTTCGAGATTTTAACGAACCTCTCTACCTGCTTATACCATTCGACTGGATTGTCCCGCAACTTCGGAAATGAGTTGGTAAATGCGGCTAAGTCTCCTCTACTCCAGGGCACATGTACATAATTTCCATTTGATATTTCTCGCAAAGGGAATGCCTCCATCTGCATTACCCTTCCCTCAGGGGTCATCACATTTGTACTTCGCCTAACCGTGCCCTTTTTCGACCACCTTTCTTCCCATTTATCCAGTTCTCTCCACACTCTTATCCCTGTTACCAACTCTCTTATGTGTGTTTTTAATCCAGTAGTTCTCTTCTCATCTAGATCTTGGTCTGCGTACTGTAATCTGTGGTTGCTCTGCAATGCCCTTGTCCTAGACAAATCCACGGCATACTTGTCTGCCAAATCAGTCAGTTTTTCATGAAACGCTCTAGCTTTCCTAGTAATATCCTTTGCCATGAACAATAACTCATCCTGTTCGTACAATTCTATCCTTTCCAAAGGCAATGTTCCATCTATTATCTCATCAACATCTGATTTTAAACTGGTAACATCAAGCCTTTTTGCCTTAATTTCAGCTTTCAAGACACTCAATTTAGCTCCTCCATCCGCATCTCTCCCATCCCAGCTCCGAGATCTACGTTTAGGTATGGGTGAATTATAAGGAGTCCTCCCCTGTTCCCATCTCTCTAGATCCCATGCCTTTCCGTCTTCTCGGGGTGGGTGGTGAAACACTCCTTCATGCCTCATAGCCCCTCTCTCCCCCTCCGGGCTAGTTTCACGGGCTGCAGGGTAAGATGTTCCATTACTCCCTCTTTCTTCCCTACTTCCCTGTGATTCCTGATTATTCGAGGCGTGGCGGGACCTATCGCTGTTCTCCTTTCTCCAATGTTGAACGTCTTCCCCAAGTGTATGATGAAGGCACCTAAACCTATTCTGAAAAGCCCGTACCGCCTCATCTCCTCCGTTCCCCCAGAGACGGGACATTTCCTCACATTCTACAATCCTAGTATTTTGTTCCGGCTGTTCTCTCTGATTTGTAGGACATGCATCCCCTCTATTCTCTTGACTTTGGCCTTCCCGGCCCTGACTACTCTCGCTGGCCCCACAATGAGATACTGTCCCGTTACCCCTGCTTTCCCACTCTGGTTCCGTTCTTGTCCTGTTACTCGGAGATACTATGGACCCGTCCCATTCCCTCAAATCAGCTCTTAACTCTGAAAAAGATCTTGGCCGCGGTCCCCTTAGATCCATTGGTCCTCTCGGACCTCCCTGTTCTGAATTGGGACCGACAGTTGTGTCTAATGGGGTGTTCCACGTTACCGAACCTGGTAATTGTTTCCATGCATTCGTCACATTATTCCTCCTTTCCATCTCAATCCTTTCCCTATCCAATTGCCTTTGTTGTTCCCCTCTATCTCTCTCAGAATTATAGATCGAAACAATGGGTCCTATGGTAACAGGCACTTGAAGAGCGTCTGGCAATCCCACAGACTCAACCCTTTCTGTGGTTGGCGTTTTCTGCACCACAAACCTTCCCACTACACTCTGTACAGTGTTGTTTGGAGGTGTTTCTCCGCCTTTGCTAGGTGTCCATTCCGATATAGGGAGTGGTGTATATCCCTCTATCTCATTCCCATCTTCCCTTGCGAGCCCTCTATCTTCTATCAACTCCACTCTCGGAGGTGGTCTATCCATTAACAATCTGTTTATCAGATTGTCCTCCGACTCGCTTTCCTCGTCTTCTTCCATGAGGTTTCCCCCTCCTGACACCTCCCTCATCGGATACATTTTCTCCACCTCAATAGTCTGTACCCTCCAACGCTTTTCCTCCTCATCCCATTTGGAATCTCGCACTGCCCTTACCGATCGCGTCAGCCTTTGTTGACGCCTGTTCAAATTTCGGTCGTGTGCAGCCTTAATCCATGCATTAAGAGCCTCAAACTGTGTTGGTCTAGGTGAGGGTTTCAATGAGGACATGGTTGCCTTCAGCCGATGTAACACCTCTAACTTAAACGTCCCGTACTTTGGGAACTGCATTTCCCCATTCCCTTCTGTAAGCTTATTCCAAGCCCCAATCCACAATATCGTATGCAGCCCAACATTCGTTGCCATATAATGAGCTGGCGTACACTCCGGGGGAGCCTCTTCCCCGTAATAATGTTCACTTCGTTTACGTTTGAAAATCCCTTTCAAACACTTAAAACACTTCATGATTTCTCTTTTCTCCGCGTTCGTTTACTTCCTGATGACTCTCCACCAATCTCAGCGCCGTTCTCACTAACTGGCCTATCCGTACGCGGCTTTCCTCCGACGTCACGCTAGCCGCCCAACCAGAGCGCGGCTCTAGCTAACGTCACACCAACCGCTCAATCACAGCGCGGCTCTAGCCGACGTCACCCGTCCCCCTTCGCAGCAGTTCCCCTCCTTTCTCTGCTCGTCTCCTCGGTCATGCACGCATCCCATTCATACTCTGAAAAATGATTACTTCCGTCCAAGCGATCACCTTTCTTTGACTGTACGCCCACAGTCTTTCTGTAGTTGTCACCTTAACTTGGCGAAATGTCTTTCCGATTACTTCCAGACAATCGCCTTCTCCGATAGGTTATTCACACACAGTAACTTTCGACCAGCGTCCGTTACTCATACACTCACTCTTACACTCCCCCTATCTTGGATCCACGGCGGTCAATGGTACCTCGTGACCTCCGTACTATGGTCGACAACTACCCTGGATGTTCGATACACCCAAAACCACTTAAGCTCTGGCCTGAACTTAAGATTTCACCAGTTCACCCGTTTACCAGGTTACCAGTTTACCAGGTTGCGCGCGCTCACAACCTTCTCTCATTCACACTACAGGCATTCAACTCCGCAAGACATTACAATACAAATACAACACAAAACACCGCAATCTGTTCACGCATGACCCTTTTTATACTCACTCTCCGATACTGCTGCTTTTCTCGCACCGTCTGCACCTTTCGGCACACGATTCTTCCGCTGCTCGTCTCTCGGCGTCTCGGGCCTTGGGGTAAACTAACCTCTCTAGATTACCTTCCTCAAGAAGATAACCATCCTCACTCTGCTACCAACTGCTAACGCGGGATTACTGGTTACTAATTATCTTACCAAATCCCATTTCCTGTCGACTGAATCGTTGGTACCTGTCTTGAGTAAAAGGTAATCTCGCAATAAAGCAATCAATTTAAGAACTTACACCACTCTAAATAACCACTGACCAAAATTAAGTTTTAAAGATTTAATATAAAGTCAAAGATAACTGAAGATACAAACTTCTCAAAATGAGATTAAGAAGATAAATCGGTATCACTATGAACATGAACTTTTTGAATAGTCTGAGTCTGAAGAACAAAATAATGAGTACAACTTCTAATAACATGAGCGTTGCCAAAATGGATACAAGTTGCAACCTCAAAGTCATTACAGAAAAGAAAAATTAAGGTTAGTCTGTCCCTACACTATACTAAATGCGATCCCTACTTAGCAAGATCTTAACCCTCTAGGTGTCAGCTGTGGTGACTTCCTAAGAAGATCACACACTTCTCTTTGTCTCTTCTCTGATAATGGGTCTCTCCTGATCAGCCTATCTGCCTACCCATCCGCTTCCTTAGGCTCCCAAAATCATCTGCTCTGCTCTCCTCCCGGGTCACTTTCCCTAATACCAAATCACATTTCCAATAGAAACGCCCCTTGGGACGCCCCTCACGTGGTATATCTTTGCGCGGTAAACTCCATGATGGTACTCTTGAAGACCCTCGTTATAGTTGACCTTGGTTCCCAGGCTCCTTCTTCCGTGCGCTGATACCCCCTGAAATTCCTGGAAACTCCTACAGGCCTGCGCAAGGCGCCACTGAACAAAGTCCCTTTCATTCGAGCTGATTAGGACCCTCGCACCTGCATACAGCTCGTCCTGCAGTGGGCCTCAAATTCCAGACTTCACCATATCTTAGGCCATAAAACACTCTCAGAGCTCCATACTGGACACCTCACGACCTCTCCTCTAACGAGCACATGACGATTTAAACTACATGACATTATCTGTTCTGGCCTACTTGATTTACATGCAGCAGGTTCCTGCACTCTTAAAACGTTAACTTGATTTAAACAGCAAACATTCTTAACTAGCATACGTTTCTAAAATAACACATCTATAAAGCATATACTTTTAACCCTAAATTCAATAGTACATTTTGAAAGAACCATGTCAACTTTATCTCACATTATTTTAGCAGCACGTTCAGGTTTGCTGTGAATTGCCCTAAGGCCTACACAAAATACTGGAATCCAAAGTTACATTTAATTCGGACATGACTCTTTTTAACATGAGAACATGAGGTTTTCACATATAATCCAACATTTCTACATTTAATCTCACACCGTTATAATTATGGTTACTCTACTTAACATTCTATACATTTCGCTATTGAATATAAAACACTCGTGTGCAAAACATGTTTAAACTAACTACGTGCTTGTAAATATGGCGTACTTATACATTTTTTCAAACTTGTGCTCTCTCACATAAACAGGTCTTTTTTTCACACCTAACTATAACGTTACTTAAACTTTTGTTTTTATGAATGAATATATATATGTGTGTGGATGTAATATTTTTATGTGTGTGTACCTTTATTACCCAGCACCGATCACCACTGGGTAGTTATAGGAAGGATTGTGTCTCCATAGGAAATGCTTTTTTGTGTTGCTAATAACTGAGGTCTGTTTGGCAAATCTCAACAAAACTTTCCAAAAAAGTGCTACTTTTTGATTGGTTTGATTGGTTTCTGGGGGGTAAACATTCAAGCGGGGACCAAGAATTAGTGGGTGTCACAATATGAGTTTTCCCTATTCATTTTTTCATAGGAACATTAGACACAGCTACATTTCAAACCGCTGAAAGGATTTACATCAAATTTAGCAAAAAGCTAGATCTTGGTCCAGAGGGAGTGATTTTGTGATTTGGTGTAAATCGATGCAGTAGTTTATGAGCAATTAATGCTCAAAACATTGTATATATATCACACCGCAGAGAATCCACAAGGCTGACAGATCCCTTGGAGAGATTTAATTGGTTGCCACCACATTAACAACATTGTGGTGGCAACCATCTTAGGACTCCAGATTCAGTCCTGCATCATAAAGAAAATGTGAAAAAAGACATAAGAAGGCCGGGTAAGAATACCCCCTAGGCATGGTGGTGGGGACTCAGAGGAACCTGCCTGGGGCCAAAAATATATTTTTAAATTGCTGCCACAAATTTTCAGAGGATCCATGAATCTGCTGTAAAATTTACCAAAACGTAGTGCAGAGTCCTGTGCGATAAAACAAAATATTGTTGAAGTGTGCTGGGGGTGTATATATAATTTAGGTGGAGGGCACATAGTCCCCTTCCCCAAGCCTGTAGGAGGAGCCAGGACACCATCCCCTGGTGCCATCTTTCAAATTAAGAAGAGGGGGCCCTCCCTGAACCTAAAAAAGCACTAGAGACTCCATCCATGTAAATGTAAATGTATTGCGACTTATATAGCGCACGTATCACCCGAAGGCCTCAAGGCGCTTGCCTTGGGAACCCATCCTGGCTTTTCCCTGTGAGATAACCCCTACTGGGTATCCCCAGGGTGAAAGCCAGGCATCCCGCAGCGGGTGGGCCACCGTAGTGGAGATTAAGCAACTATTGCCCAGAGTTGCAGCGTGGGACCCCATGATTAGAATAGCCACTGAGGCGAGAATTATCGAGTCCGTGGACATTTTTGGGCTCAGGACCCTGCCGCGTCGGGAATTGAACCCTGGTCCCGGGCCAGACCTCTGCATCAGGGTCTGCCGCTCTAATCAGTGAGCCACACTCCTCCATCCGTTGTGGCTGATAACTTAATAAAGGGGAGTGGGGCCATATGGTCCCACTCCCTGAGCCTCTAAGAGGCCCATGAACTCCTTCCCCCGGGCAGGTATACTATGAATGGGTGAGGGGGGCCTTGAGGCCCTACTCCCTGAGCCATACCATGGCCCTGGGACCCCATCACCCGGGGCTGGTGCAGGGAGGGTATCCCTGGATCCCCGACCCCAAGATGCAGTCTTTTCCCTGCCCAAGAGTGCGAGCAGGGAAGGAGTATTGTTCTCCCACAGGCTGGAGCACAAAATTACTCCCACCTGGTGGGAGAACAAAACATTTCCCTGCCAGCGTTCTCTGGCAGGGAAAATACACTGATTTGCTTTCACCTGTGGGAGCAAACGAAACTGCTCCCATGGGGTGTGAGCAATGCCGGCTTCCGCTGCACCCATACTACCTGAAGAAGGCAAATGCTGAAATGTTGTAGTGCAAATATATTTTTGTAATTTGGTCCATCTGGTTGAGTCACTTATTTTTTTACTTTTTTACTATTAGTAAAGTTACTAGTAGTAAAGTTACTAGAAGGTTACATTTGTGAATACTGAAAATTAGTACAGTTAGACCTTTGGTCTAAGTTAAACTTTTGGTCTAACTTTTCCTTTTTGAATCAGACCCCTAGTGTCTGTGCTGTTGTTCTAGGGTTAAATAATGTGGCTTTAGATATTCACTCCAACTGCTGCTGATTTGCTGATACTTCTGGCAACAGCTATGCAGTAAACTCACACTATAGGACAGTAAGTATTCAAAGCACATCTTTTCTGCTTAGCTTAATTCTTTTATTTGAACCACCTTTACAATATCTGGCCATGCATATCCTTTACTCTTCCAAGGTAGTTCCTTATCATGACATCATCAGCAAGGTGGCTTTTAGTTTTTGTAATATATTGGAATATGAAAATAAGAGCCTTGATTAGCTGGTAAACACACCAGGACCTGATAACGGTTTGGTTAGTTGAAAAAGCAATTGATGATGTGTCTACGTGCCATATAGTTAGTTAGTAGTGGCTAATTTTTTATATACCCAGGTATGAAGACCCTCAGCCATCAGCTGTTTGGCACTTTGAATCAGAATAGTATATATACACACCCTATTTATTTGCACAAACAAATTTAGCTGGTCTTCGTACTACAGTGTGGTTATGACTTCATTTGTCATCTGAAGTAACTAAGTGAAGTGTCTACTCTGCCGGCATGAGTCATTTATTCAAATATATTTTTGATTGGCTAAAATTCATTACACAAAAGCCGGAATCTGTTCATATCACCAAACATTCTGAACTGTGACCATTTTGAAAAGAGAGTTGAATTAAGCTGATTCTATGCTTTTGTAACAAATTAGCTGTATATTGGTGAATTTATTTTCGAACAACAGACTCCACACTTGTTCTAGATACCTTCAACCAGATTATCTTTTTCACACGATAGCACAGGAAACTAAGAGCTGGATTCATAAAGGGCCTTCGCAGTCGTGCCAGAGAGCCCGTATTCATGCAGGAACATCCGCAAAGAGAGTTCTCATTGCGGAGATTCTGCCCCGAGTGCGGAGACTCCCCCCATGACTGCACGGCCTTGCCCATGAGTGCGGAGACCTTTTGTGAATCAGGCACAAATGATTTAGGATTTTGGGCAGATAAAAAATCATGTGACTATGTATTGCAAGGAAAAAACACGCTCTACACACTTTAAAAGGACATTGCAAATCACTTCAGAGTTCCATGACCTTTTAGAAGAAATCAGTCTTCCATCTTTCTGTTCTGCATGATCACTGAATTCTATGACAGCAGTAATACGTAAATTTGAATAATATGTGGTAGATTGTACTGTTTTCTTTGAATGTTGATATTTTTGTGATGTCATACCTAAACAATCCTGAGACATATAACTAGACTGAATCATTGTTATAGTTTCTTAGCTTTACAAGGCTTGGATTAAGAAGAGGAAACTGCAGATCTTTCAAGGGCATCTCAAACACTGAGGGGCAGATTTACCATTTAATCATGCAGCACAGAGCAGAACCAACAAATGCTGCGCTGCGGGAAAAGGAGAGAGGATGAAAGCGCCATATTTACTGAAATATGGCACTCTCCTTCCCTTTTCTTAGTGCTGAAATCTGCTGCTTGCGCACAGGCACACCTTTGCGCAATGTTCCAATGGTGCCTCCGTGAGTCCATCATAGGTTTTGTACTGGAAAGCTACTCTTCCAGTACAAAATACTGTGCATAGACTGACTTTAACCCTTTTCCCTCTTTCTATGTGTGCTGTAAAGTGCAGCATACGTACGAAGTCAGAAAAGGAAGGCGAAATGGAAGCATTTCTCCTTCCTTGCACCTACTTCAAAAAATGAAGAAGTTTTCTTACGCTAAACACTGTCTACTTTATTTAGTAAATTGGATTTAGCTTCCGAAACATTGGGTGGTTGCATGGAAACATCCATGCTCCACCCGCGGTACGCTCCCTTGGCGCTTAGTAATGTAAATCAGCGCTATATGCTGCTTTGCGTTACTTTCACATTATTTCCAGCACTAAACAAGTTTAACGCTTGAAAGTAAATTGGAAAAAAAAGATTTTGCACCAATTTACGTCACAAAAGTCTTAGTAAATCTCCACCTGAATGTCCATTCTTCGATTTCTATACATTTGAAGGTGGTGTTATGTAAACAGGTATTTCTTTAGCTACAAAACATATTTGTTGTATATATGGAATGATTTATTTCCATCTGTATACGCAGATGGAGTTGATGAATAATTTATCGACAGTTATGATTATTTTATGGGAACCATACAATTGATCTCGAGTCTTTCTTTCAGAGAAAAGCGTCAAGTGTAGATGATCCTTAGAGCTTTAGTTTTCTCTGCTTTCTGTGGTGCTTGGCTTCTTTCCCAGAATATCTCCAGGTTAAAGTTTTTTTGGACGATTGCCTTTTTCATTGATGTACAACTTCTGTTGAGTTACTGAGTTGAAGTGAAGGAGCCTGTACTTTTAACTCCAGCACTTGTCTTGCTGATCATGGAGAGATTCCCCTTGTGAGGCTTATGTTGCGGATTTTGGGCAGGTAGCTCTTGCAGTTGAAATATAGCACTGTCCTCTGTTCTGACACGTGCTCTATCACTTTCTGCCTTTCCTTGCTGGCCTGTAATGTGGATGGATAGTCGCTGTTTTTTGGCAGGGAATTTATCTCCCACACCTTTTCGTCCACTGCTGTGAGCCACAGATGCACAGTTCACTGCGGCACTGTGTTCAGCGTATTTCACTTGTGAGTTTGGCAGTATTCGTATATATGGGTTGGTGTCAGTGGTGGTTGTGGAGGTGGTACGCTGCTGACGCTATGGAGATGGCAGGTTTAAGATGTGACATTATTGGCTTTACAGTATGGAAATTGTTGTAGTAGCTTTGCCATTGTGGCTTCAACAGGGGTGGATGCAATATAGTAGTAGAAGTGAAATATTGATCTAGTATGAAGGCGGTAACAATCATAGTGTAGCAGAAGTGTATTGGCTCTGAACGCAAGTCAGACAAATGAGTCCCTACCACCATACTGATCCCATCCACCCCTGGGTCCGGGGGACCTGTGCCACTGCACCTGCTTTACTATTGATAGCTCCATAGTTATATTGAGATGTTATGGCCAGACCTACTTGATTTAACAGTCACCCTTTTTGCAGTGCCAACTGCCTTTGAAAATGTGCTATAGGGGTTGATGAAGGTGCAGTTGTAATGACAGTGTTGATAGCAATCATTGCGGGCTTTGTGTGATGTGATCCAATGATGACCTGCTCTAATATTGTCTATTGCATCAACAGAGTGCAGCTGCTGCTCTGCCTCAGATTTGATGTGCTCAGTAAGTTTGTATTAAGTTGTGTAAAGGTGTTTCAAACAGTACTCAATGTGCACTTGACTTTTAAAGTATGCTGACATGCAAAGGCTCCAATCACTAGTGGGCTGGATGGTGATGATCTATTTACCACATCTGAATTTTTGATGTATCAGTGTTTTTTGGACATTTTCCCACAGTACATTTCAGCAAATTTTACTAGGGGAAAATTTTTTGGAATGTGGTACTGACCAGAAACCTTGGAATTCCGATATGTCCAAGACAGTGCATGTGCTCTGACCCCTAAAACATGTAGACATTTGCTATACTCCTAATTGGGCTATATAACTTGCTTTTAATCCTCAGCATATGGTGCAAAGTGTCCCCTAGTCATCCCTAAGGTAGGCACCAAATGCCCCAAGGGTGCATATTATATGTTTTACCTGCCCTTGCAGTGAAAAACCTCCAAAGTTGTTTTTGAATGTAGAAAGGATGGTTGTCCCAAAGGAAATAATGCTTACCTACAGTTTGGGAGAGGCTAGAAAAGTGATTTATTTTAGTTCTTGATTTTTATTTTTAAATCCAGCTTAATGGTCAAGTCAGATCTTATGCTATTTTAAAAAGTACACTTCTAGAAAGTTTTTACTGCCTAAGCCTATTGTGCCTTTATGCCAGTATTCGGTGTCACCTGGCGGTTGATGGCTAACCTGCGAGGAGATATGGTTTGGTCCCAGATAGTGGACAAAGTGCCATTGTACGGGGAACTGTGTTTCCTCCCTGAACAGGATTGCCTGGTAGTATTCCCAGCCCCTTCCCGAGCTTCAGACGATGCTTATGCTGTCACTGGCAAATGTAGTTCACACCTAAGCCTGTATCCCTTTTGTCTTCATAGCCAGCTTGTCTCCAAACTCAGTGGGAGGGGGAGCTACCCAGATCTGGTTTGGAGTGACCACAAGAGAGGGTTTGCACATTATCATAACCACACCTCTGGGTGGGCAAACAGAGCTCTACAGAGAGAGAGAAAAGTTCTGCCATGTTGGTTTTAAGTAGAGGGGCATACTGCAGGATAGTTAACAGTATAACGCACAGAAAATGCAAAAGATCACCCCTTGGAATTTTTACCCCATTGGTTAGGAAGTAGCCCAGAGTCTCCCCCACCCCAGGCTGGTACCGTGCATAGAGTGGCTCCACAGTACTCTCTTCAGAACACCTCTGGGTCTGTCGAAGACAGAAGAAGGACTGCGTTTGCTACTGTGACCTATGAGGAGAACCCTATGGGCTGGACCTGCTCCCACTTATAGCCAGGACAAGGAAGTGGGCTCAAAGGGTCAGTTGGCTGCCCTCCTGCTAAGCTACAGGGACACAAAAGCTACAAGAAGCCCACTTTCTGGAAGGAGCCCAAATTACCAGTTCCAATTGCACCCATTGGTGGCTTCTGTAGGAGTGAGTACTGATCCACACGTGCTATTCCTAAGGTCCTGGAACTCTTGGATATTGTCAGAGTGTACATCTCCTGCCCAAACTGCAAAAAGTCTGTATTTAGAAACTTTTTGCCAGCTTTTGCTCTGAAGAACCAGCAGGAAATTGGGACCGCCATTGAGCCGAAGCCAGCGACGTTGAGGTTGTTGGATCCAACTTGCTGGTCTGCCCTGCTGACGGAGATCTGACTTCTGGACACGTTTTCAATTCGGAACATAGAGGGCTTTACCGGGGACAGGGGCCAAACTGAGGCCAATCGATGTTGAAACCTTCCCATTCAGAGCTTTCCTGCCTTCGTCAAAGATCGCACTGAGGTTCTGCACTTCAGCAAGCCACCATTGTGAAACACAAACTTGGATCCCCTTTGAAACTTGTCCAGCTGATGGCTCGTCAACTGCCAACTTTTCTTCAGAAATATTTCGAAGTCTTAAGGTAGCTGTTTGTCAAGGACCTACCTGGGCTTCATATCTGACCCGCACATAACCGTGGTTGGCCTCAGAACTTACCCCTGTCACGATCTTTTGCAACCAGTTTCATATGGTTGACTCTTTGTGCTTTCTGGTACAAATTGAATTAAAACTTCAAAAAAAAATTTCTCCTGTTTTCCGTATTAGATGTTTGACAATTTGGGCTTGTTTTGCTTATTAAATTGTTCTTTATGTTTTTAAATTGGAGTAGGATTTTAATTGTGTTGAGTTTTTAAAATGTTGGGTGATTCTACATGCTTTACACATTTTCTCAATGTAAGTGCGTCTGCTCTGTGCCATAGCTACCAGTGGTTCAGCTCAGATTTAAAGTAGTGAAACCTTTACTCAACCTCACAAGAATAGTGCCATCATTACTTGTGGTGGACTGCCATCTTCCCAGCTAATGTTCCACTTTCTCACAGAAACGATTTGAAAAAACAAATAATAAATATATTGTTCAGTGAACTAACACTCTTGTGGAATAAGAGAATGTAAGAAACAGGTTGATTGTAAAAATTACTAAACAATTTGTATTTGTTTATTTGATTAATAGCATGATCATAAACAACATAAAAATCACTTAGCATACAGTATTCATAAAAATGTTAAGAACCAAACAATTGACATCACAGTCTTACACAATGTTTAAAACAAGATGATAGTTTGTGATTTTATCGTAAAATCAAGATATCAATTAAAAACACCTTCATTAAAACAATTCAACCCCATCATTCCCTTACTAGCCCACTGAATTACATTGTAGATGGCTTTCCCTGCTTATTCAATAAGCCTACAACAGAATATTATTTTGCCACTTAGGCGGGACTGAAGAAAATGAAATGATCTATAGTCTCTGGGGTTGAATGTCAGGACGGGCACAAAGAAGATATGGTGGCATTTGTTTTTCATTGCATTCAGTGGGAGAACCCCAATCCTAAATTGTATATAAAGTGCTCGTGCCTGGGTGGGTTCAACTTCATCAATATACAAATCTAATTTAAAACATAATAAACAAGAGTACCAATGATTTATTTAGAGATACACACATTGGATCACCCTCTAATAGTTTAATAACGTTTATGAAAAGTTATCAAATGCAAAAGTGTCAAAACCAATCCAATCTAATCTGGGGACTCAGAAACATAGTCAAACATATTGAATAAATAATAAAGATAGGTTTGGTGAATGTGCTTAAAAATTCTACTTTTTACTTTATTTTCATCATCTACATTGCTGTTCTTTTAGTGATTAGGTAACCAGACAAATGCATATCTAGCAATAGTAAAGAAGATGCAGTGGTACCCGGGCTCAGGCCTGTGAGGGGCCCTTGACATTGCAATTACTATCAAACCAGGGGGTGAGAACCCAATATCTCTGCTTTCATTGTGTTCCATGGTATCCTTGCTACGCCTGTGAAGCCACAACGTTCTGTGCCCATCAAAAGGTGACACACAACTTGCAAAATTAGGGTTCTCAAATGACCTGTGAGAACCGAACAGCATATTACGCTCAAATGGTATAACAAGTCCCATATGTATTAGCTGTCTTGGTTTTAACCTTGTCCTAAAATGTTTTAAACTTGCCCAGATGGAAAACGGTCTGGGGAAAATATCCAAATTACGAACAGCAGGATTTCTTTGCAATTAAATAGAAATTTGTCCCTGAAACAGAGCGAGGGTACTGACTGACAGAGAAGAGGCAAGAGAACACAGAGTGAAAGAGAAGGGGAGAGGTGTGGGAGCAGACAATAGCTGAAAAGTTTATAGATGTTTATTTCGATAGCGCAAACCTAGCCAAAGGCAGCAGAGAGCTGTACATGTTCAAGGTCCAGCATAGAGTCCATCGAGTGATAGGAGAGGCAGCTGGTTTGGGGACCCAGTTCATTGAGAAGAGGTGTTGACACTAAATGAGAGGGCACAGACTATGTGGGAGCAGTGCTTAATTTGAGCCGGTGGTTTCTGATGCTAGCCACTGGCACTTAATCATCAATACCAGCGCTTTTCAAGAGCACCAGTTAAAGACACATTCATTTACAGGGAGATTAAGTAATTTGAACAGGATCACAGGATGTTGACCCCACGCAGAGACTCGAACCTGGTTCCCCAGCTCCGAAGGCTGCAGCTCTGGCCATTATGCCACATCCCCTCTCTACTTTCATGGTTAGCAGTTGGTTCAGTTTTAGGCGGCACAAACAGGAGAAATGGGTGTTGAAAGCTGCATTCTGTCGAGAGCCCCAGCACTTATTGTTTTACAAATTAACCACTGGGTGAGAGACCATAGACTGATGGAGAAAAAGTACCGCGTGGCACACAGTGTGAGAGAAATTATTCAAGAGAGAACAGGCAGAAAGAGCAAAGTGGAGAAAGAGCGACAGAGAGCAAATACGAGAAAAATGAACACACATTATGCCAGAGGGTACAGACTGCGGATATTCCTGAAAATAATGGTCAAGTACTCAGATTGATAAACTTCACTCATCTCTTTGGATGAACACCTTCTACATCTCCAGTGAATGCACAGGATTTTAATTTGTCTTGCTAGCTACTTTTTTTTTATATATGCTACAACACCTCACATTTGAGTGGGTTTAGTGTGTTCACATGTTGCTGGAAAGAAAAGAGGACATCTCTGAACGCATTATCCCCAGTGCACTCCGGAAAAAATGTGAATAAACAAAAAATTACCAGCTCATTTAATAGACACTGAAAAAGTAAAGTACAAATCCATCACTAATATGAGGGTATTTGTCAGTGAGTGAGTTAAAGGACTTGCAGATTAGGTCTGCCTCTAGGAACCGAATAGCTTTGAAGAACGATAAACAAAAAGGTACAAACAAGGAAAACCTGCTGGATCTGGAGGATGGAAGGGCCCTTCGAATGCGAAGGGGGGTGAAGGGATATGTCCGAAGATATATCAATTTAACCAAAAGGTATCCCACCAGAGGTCAGGGGGTCTATTGCTTATAATGCACTGGACACGATGTAAGGAGGTTAGTCACCCCTCATGGGTATGCTAGCTCCGCATGACGTGCGGGGAAGGAAAAAATCTATTTTTTATATATAACCCTCACACTCTCTAGTAGTGTCATGCGTCATCATCAGGTTCAACCTGACTCCTAAAGGTCTGGGTGGGCTCAACCCTATTTCAAGGACCCCTTAATAGATGGCTGACCAGGAGGCTTAACTAGAGATTAAAATCCCTTACCTTCTCCTAGGTATCCCTTTTTTATTGTGTGATATTGGGTTTTTATTGGGTGTTCAAGCGCCTCAGGAGCAAGGGTGGGGCTCCCTACAGTCACACATTCGTCAAGGGTTCAGCCCCAGCAAATAGCCTAAACTGGCATCCATGACAAATGTATGATTATAGGGAGGACCACCCTCGCTCATGAGGCACATGAACACTCATAAATAAATACATTTGGTTGATTCGCTGCAACGACTACTGATGGGCAAGTACTAACACTGCTTCTTTACAAGTGCATATATGGTTAAACAACAGGAGTAGACCCATAAACCCGGTTGAGATCTGGGTGAAAGTGGGATGTATATACAACAATATCTTAACAGGTATTTTTTCATAGGCTAGTAAATAAACATGCAAATAGGGAGACTCAATGATTTGGAAAGAGGGCCAAAGGCATCATGTATTGAGAATAAGCAAGGAAAAACATTGTATTGGCAACAAACACATTGAGAACAGTTATATCAGCACTGTTTGACAATGAGTATGTAAGTAACCCGACAAACTTTGTGCACGTAAGTGCTCGTGACACAAGGTGGATGGCGGAAGTGACAAGTGGAACAGCGACAGGCAGCGTAAGGTGAAAAAGGTGACAATAATGAGAAGGTACTTAGGGTTCACAGGTAAGTATTTACAAAGAACTGTACAAAAATTGGGCATTAATATAGGGCGGCACAAGTTGTGCTGGAATGTCAGCGGCGTTTCGATCCTTAACAATTAGGATTCTCATCAGGACCAGGTTGCAGTTAGGGAAGTGCTGTACAAAGGAAGAAGGAAGAAAAGTGAGGTAAATCACAAGGCGGGTAGAGGCAGGTAGATGATTATGGTTGGGATACTGTAGTAATAAATACCTGCAGGGGGTGGTATTAGAGGAGAAAGGTGAAGGATACTTCCTTGGGAACTATTGGGCTGGGCCAGTGGTACCCGACAAGTTACCAGGGATAATGAGGTGATGAATGTTGCATGGAAGGGGCTAAAAAAGGGGGTTTTGTTAAGGCGCAGAGTCGCAATCAGGATCAGAAAAGCAGGCAAGTAGCTGTGGGAAACTAGGGGCCTCATTTATGAAAAGTGATGCATCGCTGCGTGAAAACAGCGATGCGTCACTTTTTATTGGGCCCTCCTTGCGACACCAATGATGCGTCATATTTACAGTATGACGCATCATTGCGCAAGGAGTTACAGATACGTCAGTATGCTGACGTATCTGTATGGCACAAAAGTGACGCATTGCTGGAGTGTGTCACAAAAGTGACGCAACTCCAGCAATGTGTCTTTTCACATGGGGCAAGCCCCATGTGAAAGGGCCTGCGTCAATCTTAGCCCTGCTGTGAGGCAGGCGGAAGAAATTGACGCATTTGCGTCCTAGAAGTGGCGCAGTGAAATCATATAGATTTCACTGCGTCACTTCTATGACCCTTTCTTGCGTCAGAACGCCCCCCTGCATACATTATACCCGGCGTAGGTATAATGTAGCGCAGGGGTTTACAAAGTGACACATCTACCTAGATGCGTCACTTTGTAAATATGGTGCAACAAGGCACATTTTTTACGCTGCTGGTGCCTCACAAAAAGTGACGCACCTGTGGCATAAAAGTGACGCACAGCCTCATAAATGAGGGCCTAGGTACTTACCAGTAGAAAGACCGGTAAAATGACGGATGAGTAAGGGACCCGTGTCAAAAAATCAAAGGGGGATTCTGAGGCGTGTGAATTCCGAAGAGTAGATGGGAATCAGGAAGGTCGGAGGCAACCTGTGGGAACGGGGGATGAAAGGGTTGAAGGGAGCACAGAAAATAACGTGGAGCAAGGTAGCATAGATCTTTACAAGTGCATGGCATTATTCTGCCAGCTTTTAATTTGACCGATTTATTCTGATGTATATGAAATGTAAGAGTCCCATAAAGAAGAACCCCATGGAGCAAAATAATTGTCTCCTTTGCTGACTAGGGGCCTCTGAATGAAAGTAAGTGGACACAAGCTACAGTAAGTACCTGTAAAAGGATTATTTTAAGATGACTAATGCAGGTACTTCTGAGACGTATCAGTACAGAACATATGGAGCAAGTCACAGTGGTGTAGCAAGGGGGGGCGGGGGCGGTACGCCCTGGGCGGCACGAGTTTTGGGTGCGACGGCTCTTACCTACGGCCACGCAGGGCAGCAAACACAGGAATCGATCGCCAGCACCACCACCCTCCCCCCTCACTCTGATGGCCGGGGCAGCAAAGCTGGGACCGCCACCGGCGGCAAAAGGCGTAGCTGCGCCACTGGCAAGCCAGGGCACTTAGGGATCTACTCACAAAACTAAAAGTAGTATTCTACTAGTACTCTTTTACGTACTGTTGCATGCCTTGAATTGCCCACAAAATATATGAAGTGGCAATTAAATGGGAATAAAACGGGAATATTCATACACAGTAAAATAAAAAGAAGGTGCCCTAATTGCACGCTTTCTAATGATAAGTTTGATGTATCAGGGACTGTCCATGAAGGCATTTAAGTGCAAGTGAAAGAGTACTCATGTAGTAGTACTACTCGTACTCATAAATGCTTTTGGAAATTGCCCCCTAACATTTTATTCTACCCTCTCAGCACAGGATGGATGTAGCAGGCAACCAAACCATGGCTAAACATTTTGGGCCTCATTTATGAGGGCTTGCGTCAGTTTTGCGCTTCCGATGAATCACTTTTTGTGACGCATCGGCGGCGTAAAACATGCCTTCTGTTGCGCTCTATTTACAAAGTGGCGCATCTAAGCAGATGCGTCACTTTGTAAACCCCTGCGCCACATTATACCTGCGCCAGGTATAATGTATGCAGGGGGGCGTTTCCCCGCAAAAAGCTTCATAGAAGTGACGCAGTGAAATCTATGAGATTTCACTGCGCCACTTCTAAGACACTGTTGCGTCAAAATCTTGCGCCTGCCTCACAGCAGGCGTAAGAATGACGCAAGCCCTTTCACATGGGGCTTCCCCCATGTGAAAGGAAGCATTGCTGGAGTTGCGTCACTTTTTTCACACACTCCAGCAATGCGTCACTTTTGCGCTTACAGATACGTCAGAAATACTGACGTATCAGTAACTCCTTGCGACATGATGCGTCATACATTAAATATGACGCATCAGGTATGTCGCAAGGAGTGCGCACTGAGAAGTGACGCAGGTTTTTATGATATATATATGTATCGAATATTACTGGAGGAAGCAGTAAGTATGAAATTAGTTCATTTACTTGGAGTAATCAATACTGTATAGAGTTGCATGTTTATCTTGGACAGGTTATATTTTACTTTCCAAAAGAGGAGACCTGAATGGTAGAAAAAGGCTGCTACAAAAGTGCTCCATCACATAAAATCAAACTATTGCCCAGAGCTCCAATGTGGCTGTAAGGGTCATGTTGGAATCGTGGCGTAGCAAAGGGGGGGGTCTGTCCCGGGCGTCAAGAGTTTTGGAAGCGGCAGCGCTCCCACTCTTACTTGCTGGGTGGCTACTGTAGGAATCGCCAACATGCACACGCTTGTACATTCGCCCGCCGCAAAACGCAGGGGCTGCCATGGGCAGACTAAGGCCTAACTGCGCCATTGGTTGGAATATTATAAAACACTCAATTAAATACCTAAATAAACAAATAAAACAGGCGCGCATTTCCACACCAACCACAGCAAATCATTTAAATACATATTCAATATTGATTCACAAACTTAGCATATTTCACAAACATAATTGTTATTGGTTGAGTATCTGGCTTGCTCTCTCTGGTTAACCGTTACAGTGAAAATGTTCATTTATTGAAAAAAGATTTGTCAAATGAGGCTTGCACAAAAAAAGTAACCCAAAAACTGGAAATTCCATTATAACTATACATTTCCTGGCATGTTTTCTAATGCATAATGTTTCTGTAAATGTTAGCATTTGTAAAACATAAAAAAATGCGAGACAACTATTTTAAATGCATAGGGGCAGATTTACAAGGTCTGGCGCATCTCTGCAAATCAGCAGGGATGCGCCAGACCACTTGCGACACGCAAAATCACCTGTGCGCCACGGCTGGGCAAATGCGTGTCGCATCCCCCTGCGTAAAGGCGGCGCATTGCAGGAGTCGCGTCGCAAGCACGACCCGGCTCCAACAAGGCTCAGGGGTGCCGCCCTATGCCTAACATGCTGCGTCACTCCTTACGTCTGCATCAAGCAGGCGCATGGTTTTGGTTGTAAAAGTGACTCCGTGAAATCTTGTAGATTTCACTGCATCCCTTTTACGAGGTGTTCCTGCGACAGAACGCCCACCCTGCACCGGAACGCCCACATGAAACATAACGCAGGTTTCATGTGGCGCAGGGCTTTACAACGTGACGCATCTCCCTAGATGCGTCACGTTGTAAATAAGGCACAACGTGGCGCATGGTTCACGCCGCCGCTGCGTCTCAGAAGGGACGCAACGGCGCCGTAAATGTGTTGCAAGGGGCTTGTAAATCTGCCCCATAATGGTGTTCCTGGCGGGGAAAAAGCCACCACACATACGTCACGAGAAGTACTAATGACGATGGCAATATCAGAAAATCAATGTCAGTGGGGTCTAGTTTCACATGACTCTACATTTTGTATGGTTTCTATAAATAAGATAATGAAAATAATCAGGATTAGACCCCGGATAATAAACTACATTAATTGGCTGAAAAGAAACCCCGGATAATGAACTACAATAATTGGCTGAAAAGAGACAAAACGATTTTGTTAACCATGTTTTATAATATTTCAATACACATATTTTTGAAATAATTTGTATACTCATATTTTAGTAAGTGAACCAACAAATACAGCATTGTTCCAAGTGAGTTTGAGACTGCACCTACAGTCAAATTAGGTTAGATGTTTATACTCACTATTAGTAATCAAACCAAGTCCATATATACTGCTTCAGTACCTAGCTAATCAGTAATTATGTTTAGAACTCTTGAAGCAAAAATTGTCAAAGGGGCGCCCCTAAATCCATCGGACGAGAGGACCCCGGGAGCAGTCCCTCATATAGTTCCATTTGTCCACTGAAGTATGCGCAGGACAGTGGCGTAACGCAAAGAAATGTAGGTCCCCCTGCAAATAACGTGGGCCACTCAGGGCCATATTTACAACCCCCTATCTCCACCACAATGTCACTTGTTTGGACGTTGTGGTGGCAATAGGGGTTTGCATTATTTACAAGGCAGTGTTAAGCCACTTAGGGCCATATGTATCAACACATTTCCCCATAGGCACAGAATGGGTAAAACCCTTTGATGCATCTGGCCCTAATGTGACTTAATGCTGCCGTGTAAATAAGGTCACCTTTCACGCTATACTTATCGTGAAAGGGGAGGGCAATGGGTGTTACGGTGGGTGTTCCACAGCAACACCTGTTGATTTTGAAGCTGCCCCTATTTACAAGGGTGACGTAAATAGGAGACAGCTCCAAAATTAAGATTACCCTGGTGAAACAAGGAGAAATGTTTAATTTCTCCTCGTTCTTCCTGTTTCCATGTGTGCTGCGTTGTGCAGGAACACATGGAAACAGCAAAACGTTATTGATTGTTTATGTGCAGGAAGGTGTCCCTTCCTGCACATAAACAATCATTAAAAAAAATGACGTTTTGTAACTTCTATGTGTGCTGCATTAAGCAGCACACATAGAAGTTACAAGATGCCATTTAAAGATTGCTTGTGTCCAGTAAGGGACACCTTCCTGCACTTAAACAATCTTCCCTTGCAACGCAGAAACCCTGCCTGTGTTAGTACTAGACAACTAAATTTAGCGCCAGCGCAGGGGGAAATGCACGGCTGCACAATATTGTTGTAAATATGGTGCCCTGTGTTTCTGAAGTGGAGGAGCGCGGCGTTAATCCAAGAAGGATAACGCCAGTCTCAGCCACTTCTTAGTTAATATGCCCCTTAGTCTCCCATATCTCACAGATATTCAATGACCTTGAGATGAATGGGGGCCCCTGAAGAGTTGGTGGGCCCCTGAAAGTTTTGGGGCTCCACTGCGCCGCTGGGGCTCCTGGGGTTTGCGTTACGCCCCTGGCGTCGGGGCTCTACTCTTGCCTAATGATGTGTCAATAGTCACTTAAACAATAGCAATGGCAGCTCCATGAACTTTAGTTTAGCATAGGGTACTTTATTCACCCACTCGAGCACTGCAATTTGTGGCATTAATTGAAAAGGCATTTCGAATATTTCTTTCATCTCGTCTGCAATATAGTCCCACTAAAATAAAATTCTGGGGCATTCTCATACTTCCCAAATTAATCCACCTGCATTCCTACTGCAGAAATGGGTGGCTTTTCGTGTCCTTGTAAATATGCCTCCTTTTCACGCAGCACTTTGCTTGAATGGAGTGCCATTTTTATTGCAATACACATGGCTTCTGCCACATTCCCAGATTTACAACCTTTCGTAAACTTGGGAATGCATCAGAATCTAACTCCACCCCAGAGGAGGAGCAGCTAGGTGCAACAAGGAGAAATTTTGTAATTTCTCCTAGTATCTTCCTCTTTCTATGTGTCCTGCATTCTGCAGTCTCCCCTAAAACACTGACATTCTTGCACCATGGTGCAAAGGTGCCTGCGTTGGAGCATGGCAGCCAATTGTGCACCAGCGCAGGGGAGAGCAAAGGGATCTATCATATTGTTATAAATATGAGGCATCCTTTTGCTTCCAAAGTAACGCAGCTTGGCGCAGCCAAATTGCTTGCAGTACCCCACGGTGTTACGTTGTTGTGAATAAGGCCCTGAATATTTTTTGTGTTCCATCCTTTGTTGTTTGTGCCCAGCAGTCTAGCTCTGTAGACTTGGCTTTCCCGTCTGAAGGTGAATCGAAGACGCTGAGGCAAGTAAAGGAGATTCATCATGGTTCAGCTTCAGGGGATCCGCCTCTTCACACTGAGGTTGTCAATGGGTTTTCTCTTTTATCTCAATGCAATCCGACTAAACTTCCCAGCGGGAAAGTCAATAAGAGACTGGAAGAGCGCTCTGTTCTTTCATTGTGTATGCAGTATGAGTCGGGCATCACTGTGGTGTATGAACACAGCAATTACTTCTGCACAATCAAATTCTTCAATTATGGATACAGTACTACAATACCTTGGAAAAGCTTCTGGTAGGTGGCTACTGATAAATAGTTTTTTTGGGCAGGGGGGCTGTGTTCAATGAATATATTCTATGACAGTTATATGTATTACAACGTCATTACCGTCACACTGACAAAATTTTGCTTTGATATGGCCATTAGCTCAACATACCCAGACATGGACTTGACAAGTTAACTCATCTAAGTCAATTCAAAGGAATTTGGGCAGGAAAGTCATGTCAAGGTCAGGGCATTTGAGGCAATGGCCATGTTGGTAATGTTTATGTCGATGTGAAAGCCTGTCACTACAACTTTATGCCAATCTTGTTGTAGAGGATTTTCATATTTTAGAGGTCTTCATTGTAGTTTTTCATCTAAGGTATCCACCTTTCACCAAGCAAACCTAAAGAATGGGGATTTGTCCAGAGTGTTTCTTTCTTGGTGTTTGCCCCTTTATCAGTGGTGCTGGAACAATTATTAGAGTGAGGGTGTTGGCCATTAGTGTCGCCTCACTAAAGCCATAGGAATTGTGAACATCCCCACTGCTACTCAGTACTTAATTTGGGGTGGTGATTTCCGGTGCTCGGTACCAGCACTTAGTTGTCAACCCCAGCACTTATGAAAGTGGCCACATGGTGGAGCTGCCTGTCTAATTTAGAGATGAGCAGAAAAACAGTTTATTATAAATACAATATATATAGAAAATGACAGATAGCTGACTCCCAAGCCATTCTTATAGCTTTGGGGGCCGGGAATAGTCTGAATTGGTAGCGCTGGCAGGAGCAATGGGTGGAGCAAGCCTTGAGTTGTTTCTTCAAAAGCTGGAGAGTAGTTAGTTTCTTCAATATGTTGGAAGAGATTTCCAACCTGGTACATCGGCTTGTGAGTGGGATTACTTGCTGCTTATGGCAGTTTTAAGTTTCGGTGCATTCAAGAGGAATAGGGCGAGTGTGGCTCTTTGCTAACTTGCGATGTGGGCAGATCACAAAGTCATTCCTGGCCAGTTCCTCTCAGCCTTCCGCCCTTGTGAGGTTTTGAGTTTTTTCTTACTATTGCTACGGTTAATAGTGCTACCAGTACTATTACTTCTATAGAAAACAACAACATCAAATTAGTACTATTCATAATTCTAATAAACATAATACTAATACCACTACTACTACTACTACTAGAGTTATGAATAATGTAATAATAATAATAATAATAATAATAATAATATTACTGATAATAATAATAATATTACTGATAATAATAATAATAATACTAACAACACCAACCATAACAATAATAATAATAATAATAATAATAATAATAATATAAGTAATAATAATAATAGAAATCATCATAATCATGATCATTGTTTTCATCATCATCATCTCAAGTTTTATTTACTTACCTTGGAACTCACTGCACAAGGGAGAATGAATGCCACATACACGTTGGCCACAAACACTGATATCACAAATAGAGTGCCCTGTAAGAATTCCTCAAATGAACCAAAAGACTTTGCCTCCCTCTGATAGTGACCACCACTGCATATCGTGGATATTAGGCAGGACTCAATTATTTTTGCTGCAGCACCAAAATATGGCTAAAGGGCAGTGGAAAGCTCAGATCCTCATCAAGAGGCACGTCCCATCGGAACAAGTTAATTGTTGAAGTAAAGAGGATCAACCGTACAGACAGCTGCTCAACAAGTTCCTTGAAGTGTCAATAGGTTTGAATGGTGATTACGGGTCTAGCTCCAAGAGTAGGAACTTTAAGGTTGAACTTTGCCTCTATGTCAATAAACCTTCTGGCCTAGGAGAAAAATAGAGTGCGGGTGATGGTAACGAACCACATCAAGTCTCAGATTTACTATGATTATCTGTCGGGTCGCATCACTTTTGTTGTGCTGCCCCGACACAAAATCATTTATAGTATTTACTAAGCGATGCAAAGCCATTTCGCATGGTTTAGTAAATACGAAGCGATGCAACACAATACATAGCGCTGCTTTGCGCTGCTTTGTGTTGGGAGGGCATTCCATAGGTGGAGCAGGGGCATTCCCAGAATTACTAAGTCTAGTAAACCTGGGAATGTGTCAAAATGGCTCGCCTTCCCAGGTGAGGCATGACGAGGAGAAACATCTTTATTTCTCCTTGTTATTTAATCTTTCCACATGCGCTGCATTCTGCAGCATGCACAGAAAGAAGAATATGCCTATAAGCATTGTTTTTGTTCAGGAACTTATCCCAGAAGAAAAACAATCCTGCTAGTAACGCAGGCACCCTTGCACCATGGTGCAAGGGTGCCTGCATTTCCTGTAGGCTGCTTCAAGTGCACCAGCATAGGGAGAGAGTGGAAGGGCACCATATCTTAGCAGTATTTCTTAGGTGGTATATTTAGAGAACATACCTATGAATGCAAAGCAATTTAACAGATCACAAATATTCAACAAATACATCATTGAGTATACACAGAAACGTTTATGGCAGGAATGCCGAAATAATCGTATTAAATTAACTTAAACTAAATAAGTATACGTTAACATTGGAAGAGGAGGCAGTGTAAAGCAGTTTTTGCTGTGATTCACACAGAACACTGGCCGGAGGGAGGCAATCGCAGATGAATAGAAAACAAGTCAATAGAGCCCCATATTTACAAAGAGAACTGATCCTGGCAAAACCACAAGGGGACCAATTAGAGAGTTAATTCAATTAGAGCCGAAGGGATGTTAGACGGAGACATTGAGAAATCTATCACTGGGCATATTTATCAAGGTTTTGTGTCACCCTTGTGCCACACAAGAGGATGCAAGGGTGACGCAAAACGTAAAGGAGATTTATCAAGTCACGCAAGACATCCTTGAAAGACCTTTTGTGGCTTGATAAATCCAGAGTAATTAATACAAGGCAGCGCAAATTGCTGCCTTTTGTTACTCTTCGGCAGGGTGATGGGCCATGGGTGGAGGGTGGGTGTTTCCACACATCCACCCGTGGATTCTGACATATTCCCAGATTTTCCAACATTGGTAGACCTGGGAATGCTTCAGAATTGCACACCTCCCCACAAGAGGCATAACAAGAAAAAATATATTTATTTCTTCTTCTTGTTTACTCTTTCTAAGGGTGCTGCATTCTGAGGCACCCTTAGAAAGAGGAAAATGCCTCTGAAGGTGTCCCTTCCTGCACAAAAACAATCATGCCTGCAACACAGGCACCCTTGCAACATGGTGCAAGGGTGCCTGCATTGGCGCATAACAGCCAAAAGTTCACCAGTGCAAGGAAAGGATAGGAATGCGCTCTATGATGGTAAATACTGTACATTCCTGCTCTTTCCCTTTCATGCAGCACAGCAAGGTGGCTTGCTGATTTGTGCTGAGTGAGTTTTTAATATGGCCCTACATCCTTTAACAGAAAACATTTTTAATAAAGTCTGTATATTTGTATATTCGTCTTTATACAGTGGTGCCCCTACCTACAAACCCCCAGAACCCTCAAACAGATGTGAAGACCCAATGAGAAAAGCCTGTTTTTATTAATCACTTGGGTATCCACTGGCATGGCAGTGTACATATGTTTCTGCTATTTTTTGGAATCCCTTCCCTGCCATTCCTAGTGGATATATCCTTACCGACAAGGCTCACCAACGATGGAGGCTAGCTGGTAGACATATTTATCTACCTGAAAGAACAGGGAGTAGGCAGAGGGAGCCTGTCAATGCGCTACAGCAGTCTAGATGTGACTATACCTCAATATCACCCACCTGTTGTGAGATATTTGCGTAAAGAAAAAGAATAGAAGACTTCCTCTAGCCTTCACCCTTTACTCTTCTTCATCACACATTCCTATTGGATGGGATATTTTGATCATTACGTGTGTATCTGTGGTCTACACCATTTCTGTATCAAAAGATCAAACATGGCTCTTTCTTTCAGCCTCTTTTGAGGCACCGGGGAAGGGGACCTAAGGGAATCACTGTTTTCTCCTGTCAGGCTTAATATCTATTTGAGCTTGCTTTTGGCTTGGATTAAGGAACTCCACTCTTATGCTAGTCCGAATCAGCTATTCCAATGGCGGAGGACCAGCTACCCCTCTATTTCCTCAAACTGCCTGTTTTGGAGAGATCAAACACTAGATGGCGATTAGCTGACTTTAGCAATAAGAATTTGAAAGTGAAAATATTTACATAATTTCTTAAAAGTCTATACAATGGTGCCTCAGCTTTCCATGTCTAAGAAATTCTACAACAAGCCACGCAGCAGTGAACTGTTAAATGTTGACGGTGCCATTGATTGTGATTTTCGGGCCAAACTAGTAAGTCTGTTGCAGAAGAACCAGAATGTAGTAAAATTCAGTCAGTGATGATGTTGATACTAACTAAAATCTCCTGGCCGACTCTTTCCCTACTTGCGAATACCATTGCTATTGATGAGCATATAGTCCTCTGTAAAGGACATATTGGTGGGTTTCAATGCTGTGTCCTCACCTAGGCCACAAGTCTGTTAGTTACTCCTCCTTAGATAATTACATCCTGTGAGTCCCATAATTTCTTTATCTTATCTTGAATTCCAATATTAGTTAATAATAAATAAGGTTAAGGATCACCAAAACATGATGACCCTATAACTTAAGAACAGCCAACTGTTTGAGGCTTTCTGGACAAACTTCACTGTTAGGGGACGTCATGCTTCATTTTGTTGCTATTCATAGTAAGAGAACGCATGATGCAATTCTCAAACGTTCTTCCCTCCAGTGGAAGCTGCTCCAATTTTGGGGTGGTGGGGCAACACGGGGGGAACGGGAGTCAGGGGTGAGGGGATTTTTTAATTTTTTTAAAATTCTTTTTATTAACAATGCTCTAGAGACCATACAGTACAAGGCAGTTCCATAAGTCCATACAAGGAGAGACCACGGAAATCAATAGCAATGTATTCATGGGGGAACAACGAAGACAGCAGAAAGATACCATTCCAGCATGCATTTATGTATCCACCCCAAATTCTCTGTATTTTCGCCAGGGCGCCCACACTCTTTTCCATTTTTTAGCACATCCTCTGCTTTTATACATAGTTTCATCGGCCCGTTGGCACCAGTCAAGATCATGTTTCCATTTCTCCAGCTGCGGAGGTGTCGGCGACCCCCATCCCCTAGCAATGTCGCGTTTTGCAATTCCCGCAGCCAGAGCCAACCATATTCCCATATATCTAGACCAGTCAGAGTCACCTTTAATGATCAGCAGAAGCCACTTCGGCTCCATCTGGACCATTTCCCCCACCACCCTGGACATGATATCAGTAACTTTCTTACAGAAACAAACTATTTCGGTGCACTCCCATAGGATATGCAAGAAGGTACCTTCTTGCTGACATCCCCTAACACACAGCGCTATCCTGCCCCATTTGTAAAGGTGCGTGCGGGGATAGTAGGTGCGGTGTAGAATCTTCAGCTGTACTAATCTAAATCTACCGCTTATTGCGATCTCCCTAGGGCTCTGCAGTGCCTCCTGCCATTCCTCGTCATCTATTCTGCCAAGGTCTTTGGCCCAGGCTTCCAGGAGGGTGATCAGGGGGTCTGGTACATTGTTTATCAGTTTACAATAGATCGTGGCTGTCGGTTTCTCAGTGATGGGATTTTTTTTTTAATGTACCTGCTTCTGCGGCTGCAACCTCAACACTCCTCTTCCGACTCTGGTCACACTGCACAAGCTCCCAGGGGGCATCACAGTTCTGCTCTCATCCTGGTAATATTGGCCTGATCGGGATGACTTGATGCTCACTCAGGCCCAGGGAGCCTGGGGCTTTTCTCCAACCCAGCTGTACAACATAGATTGGAAAAAACATGAGGACAGATGTCTGTTTAGCCTGCCTGAGACTGCTGGCCAACCAGACACGCACACTTACAAGTGCCCAACCACTCCTCCCTGAGTGTGCGCTCTGGAGGATGGCCCGCACTAACCTAGCTGAGAGTAATGGAAAATAAAATGATAATAAAGTGGTTTTATTATAATTTTATTTTTCAGTGGGGCGGCGGTCCTCTGTCGTAACCGAGGAACCGCCTCTGCTTTCCCCTTGCTTATGTAGAGATCAAATGTAGAGCAATACAACATCCAAAGATGTCTGTGCTTCATGCTGTGAAATAAGGGTGTACACAGAATTGTGACAATCCTTTCAGAAATGAAGCTCTATTTCTTGGACTTTTAGGTCTAAACAATAAACACACCTCTACCAAGACAGTCTAAAACATATAAAAGGTATCTTTAAACTGTGATGCTTCAACACATGTTTGATTGCTGTAAGTGTAGTGCTACAAAATGTGGTCTGAGTTCCATAATCCATGGAGAAGTCTAGTTTGATAAGAACATTGAAACAGTGGTCAAAGAAAGGCAAAGCTTAGGTGACCTTTAATCTGCATAAGATCTGCTCATGGAAGAAATGTCTCAGCTCTACTATAGACGAAAGGAGGCTCGACCGATTTATTGGAGTTCAATGTGTTGGTCACTGAGCATATCTAGACTGGTACAGGGAAAAATGAGGTCAAAAAGAGAATATCACACTAAACCACCATCACCAGCAAAACTGTACATTTACTGAAGATATCAGTCTTGACCCCATTTCTTCTACTGGATTCAGTAGGTTGTAAGACTTCAAGGGGTCCAACACAGGTCAGGCTACCACCTTAAGAATTAATAGGCATATTTTTGGAACACTGCATGAACAAAGGCTTTCAGGTCTACAGTGGCCTTCCTCTTGACAAAAAAATTAAGATTGCTTCTTTCTACCTAGCAGAGTGACTATTACATAGAAAGGGAGGGGGCTGTATCATATAAGTGAGAGTGCTAAGTTAAAACTGACTGGTGTCAAGTATTTGAAGAGATGGAGAAGTGTTATTTTACTCCCAAGGACAATGGTAAATGATTGCTTGTCACAGAAACGTTCAAGGCATGTGGTGCTTTTAGCTGAAAATGTAGTAGCAACATTATTGGCATTTGTAAAGTAAATACCAGAACATAACATAATACCATACACAAATCAACATAACAACAGAGCATATCACAACAAAACAGTCAAAACAGATCACAACCCAATAACTGCAGTACATCACAGCAAAATCAAATTGCAATAATTCTGCACAGAAACACCACCACAGCAAAATGTCGCTCAACAAAAGTGTGCAAACGCTCTTGTCTCACATTACCATCTCCAGAATGCTGTTTTCATCATATAGTGGCAGAAGGTGTATGCAAAACACACACACACCCTAAAGGTACCACCAAGGACATGAAACAGAGCCATTCAAAAATACCAATAACAAATGTTCAATAAACTTATAGATGAAATTGAAAACAAACCCATCAAAGTGGAATTGTATTATTTACTTGGCTCACTAAAGAAAAAAGTGAACCCCCGGTGTTTCAGATGATTTGTTTTCATGTTTCGTACTTTTGATGAAAAATATGGAGGAAGTTTCCTCCGATGGGGACACGGTAGTGAGCGAACATGAGGACTGAATAAAATTGGAAACCGGCTGAAATACCTCTCCAGTGAGTTATTGGCACGTGGATTTTTCTGACAAAATACTGTCCTATGAATGGATTTATGGTAAGAAGTGAAAGATGTTTTATAGGCTAGCCTCTATGCTGGGAAATTGGATTTGTCCATTTTGTTTCAGATTTACGATGGCCATGTTTAGTGCAATCAGGCTAGCATTAAAACCAACCTGTTCTTTCAATAGAAGGCGTTAATGAAGACGATAGAGAGCAAAGCATCAGTTTATTTAATTATGCCACCCGAATGATGTGCTAAAACGCCTACACAATACTCAGGCATTGGGCCAGACTCCAGCTGAGGAAGCAAGTATGCACGCACCGACGTACACTTATGTCAGGATTACACAACACATTTCTAGACAATGGGACACAGGAGGTCCAAAGGAAACTTTGAGGCAGAGAGATTTGGCCAGTCTGCCTCCATATTTGTTAAAACACCCCTCGAAGTACAATATGATTACTGCATATGCCTGGCAATTGAGGCTGGACACTGTGCACTGTTGCATGGTGACTCCTATTACTGGGCAATATTGGGTGATGTCTTTGTTTACAACAAATACAGGGCAAGATGGTGTCTGCTCAACAAAAGGCTGAAACGGGTCAAATCGGAGAGGTGCTTTTTTCTGCAGAAATGCCTATCTCCATGAGCACCTACAGATTTCTTTCAATTACATGTACATTTTCCCCTCTGCCTCCTTTGCCAGATAAAAGAGAGAGAAAGTGCACATACAGCATACCTGCCAACTCACATATAGACTCCCACCGTGTGCGACATAATATGGGCTCCATTCACACGGTCCCCCGGTAAGGAGCCAATATCATACTGTGGCAGGGAAAACAAGCTGAAGCTCACTGCAAATAGTTGATTTCCAGCTTACTTTCTGAGGCTTTGAACTTTGACGCCCATTAAGGGGTCTGAAAACACCCCAGGACACACTGGCGTAACGAAAATTACGGAGGCCTCCCTGCACAGTACGAAGAGGGGCCCCCTCCAGGCTCAATCAGGAGCTCTCTGGCCAGAGTGCAGGGTCAAGGGGGCCTCCTGAAGCTTGAGGCCCCCCCCCCGCAGCGCGGGGGGGGGGGCTGTGTTACGCCCCTGCCAGGACATCGACAACAGCCTCAGCAAGCTTTTCTGGGGGGGGAGGGCTTGGGGTAGGGCTGGGGTTCAAAAGATTCCAGTAGGTACTTCTTAGCACAAGGTTCCACCCCTTCAAGGCCCCGTCTTCCTCACATGGTCAGATTGTTCATCAGTTTGGCAGATATGATACAGTGCATCGTGGAAATGTACCAACAGAAGTTAGGCATTATTCTGCAACTGATTAAGGAACAAAGTCAATTCATATGCAGATCTGTTGAGCTGGCCTTGACATGGGCATCTGTGCTGTAGGTCTATCCAACGACATCACTCAGGTACCCACCCTATGTCTCTCATTTTCACTTGAGTGCCATAGGCTTCCAACAATCACCAAGGGTGGAGTGTGAGTGTGCTAGAGAAGACAGTTGCACAAGCATAGTCAAATGTGGACCCACACCTCGGCACATACAAAGTGGGGCTGAGCCAAGACATGTGTGCCATTGTACAGAAGCAACTGTGCATGTACCAGCCAACAGAGGTCAACGCTGACAAAAGTAAAATTTTAAAACATTCTAAAATACTATGCGTTTGTTGTTGCCTTGCCAAGCTGGTAATAATAAGTAACTGGATTAGCAGGGCTATACAAATTCAAAATTCTGAAATGTCTTGTAAAAACATAGTTGGTAAGTATCAATGTGCTAGCACCCAGGTTTGTTTAACTGCCATGGGGGTGCTCACGGAATTGAAAGGATTGTAATTGTAATATTAAATTGTATTTATATAACCCTTATCACCCCTGCACACAGCATTGAAATGCTTTGGTCATAGTATGTTAATCTGGAACACATGATTAGAGGCTAAAGTTTTAGTAGAACAGTGCATTGTTTTCTTTTATTTGTGCATTAGTTGTGTTAGGTTTTTTCTTTTTCGGTTATTAGAGTATAGAAATGGGATAGAATGATGTGAGTGGACTTGGAAAGGGAATTCATAATTAGTTTTTGTAAGTAGTGGTTGTGTGTGCCAGTTAGTTGGGAGACATGGCTGAAAAAGGAGAGGAACATTTGAGAAGGATGTTCGGATTTGTTTATAGTAGTCAGAAAGGCTCGGATGAGGGAGAGACGGATGAGATGGGACAGATGTTGAAAAGAGGATTTTTTTACATAAAAAACCTGATATTAACTTATACATAAACATGCACACATCACTTGGCATGATTGCATTGGCTGGAAAAAAAACCTTCATATAAATGACCATATGTGCATTGAAGCAGTAATATTTACATGGCCTTATGAGCACATTTTTCTTGTGGTGAAGTATGCAATTTTCTTTCATGACATTTCTTACATTTTAGTAGCAGACATAAACTCCTCTATTCATGCAGCTATATGTATATTGAAGCAGTAATTATGAAAGTCCTAATATACACATATGTCTTGTGGTGTAATATACATTTTTCTCCCAACATGAATGTATCTCCTTACAAACAGGTAGCACACTTCAATATACAATGACACATGCATAACAACTTTGTCTCTAAACCTTGAGAAGGTGTGTTTGTAGTGTCTGATTATACTGTTTTTGTACACTGTTGTGAGCATAGTTTTCATGTGGGGAAGAGCCAGCTCTTGAGTAATCTTCTGAAGCTATAATGGTTGTCAGTGGACCTTCTGTGTGTGGGTAGTGAATTCCATAGTTTGGCTGGTTGAACAGAGAAAGATGTTCCACTGGTGTTTTTTTTCTTGAATGCAGGAATGGTGATGCGGATAGACATGCTTGAGCATAGGTTCATTTGTTGCACGTATGTTTTGATTTTCTCCCTGATAAAGAGTGGTCATCTGCTATATTTTCTTTGCGTCTGATACAAAGCAGCCTAAAGGGATTGCCCCAAGAATTTGGAACACATTACCTCCTGAAGTCAGAATGAATCCCTCGATCCTATTCTTCAAGAAACAAGTCAAAGAACTATTTATGACTACATTTCTTACCTACATACAAAGATTCTATTTTCCTCACACTCGCATGACTATTTATCACTGGCTACCTTAGTGCATCCATCCTATCAATACTGATATTACCCTCCTGCTTCTTAACACTGCCTGGTACTTGCAGTCGTCTGAACTATGATATTATGTTGTTATTAGTGCCAGAACTATGATATTCGGTTGTTATTACTTTATTTCCCCTTCTCTCTGAACATGGTAAAGTGTACCCTCTCTATTTTGTGTACTACCTTCTCCTGCTCTTTACAGAGAATTTGATATTACTGTTTCTACTACTCTGCTCCCTGTAAGTTTGTAATGCACTCTGATACCCGCAAGGGTCATGTTCGTGCTACAGAAAACTATTTAAATATGTAAAAGTGGAACTTCTGGCAACTGGTAAACAGTGTAGCACCTCAAAGCGGGGGAGATGTGGGCTTGTGGCTTTCCACGTAGGAGTAGTCTGGTGTTTGCGTTTGGGATTCTGTGGAGTCTTCTCATGGGTAACAAAGGTGAGCCATGATATAGACCATAAGTGCAATCCAGTTTTGATAGATCAAGAGAGATGGTGGAGTGAACCTTGTGAGGCATCACAGTCTTTTAATTGTCAGAAAGATGTATTTGGCTACCTTGTCCACTTGTGCATTCGTTGACAGCTTGGCTTCCATGGTAATTCTGGGATTTCTTACATTCTTAGATATTTTTTGTGATTGTCCTAGATCTTCAGGCCAGGAGCATAGAGGGTCATAGGTTTTCCACTTGCCAAAGATGAGTATTTCGGTTTTGGAGGTATTCAGTTTGAGGTGGCTCCTTGTCATCCATTTGTTTATGGCAGGAGGCAATTAAAGATTTTTAATCTTCCGATGGCCTTTGGGTTTTCCAATTTCAGAGGTATCTGTGTGTCATCTGCATAGATCTAACAGGTGAAATCAAAACCATTGATCAGATCTTGTAATGATTGCATATAGATGTTAAAAAAACATAGGTGAGATGATTTAGCCCTGAGAGTCTCATACTCTAATGCTCTATGGTGTCGAAAAGAATGGAGGAACATGTATAATATTTGTTCTATTATGTAGGTATGGTGTGATCCAAACAAGAGCCATGCCCTCTATTCCAGCTTCCTCAAGGATGCTATATGATACAAATGAGAACGTCAGAAGCTCATGCGAGTATTGCTGTGAAGCAGCAAACCACTTGGATGCTAAGGCTATTTTAGATCTTTAATGCAATTTCCATTGAAATCAATGGAAACTCCATGACGAGCTGGGCTCGTCATGAGCGTCGAAGGGGTTAAGTCGTGTCACACCAAACACCTGATGATCTATGAAATGTGGAGATTATGAGGTGGGAAATGCACAGCCAACTCTAGGATTCAATGGGAAGCCCAATCTACTAAATAAGCACAATATTCACTATATAACGCTTGGAATTATTTCGCTAAATGAAACCAGGTGCAAACAATGGGCAAGTTATGGTATTTACATATGTAAAGTCTGAATTGTGTAAGAAATTACATAATTGATGTGGCTTACTCATGGTTGGTTGTCTGTGCGTAAAAGCTGGTTCTGTGCTGTGTGCCTTGAGTACAAACCTCACAGAAGACACCACTTGCTCGCGTTTGTGCTGTTGCAAAATACTTGCCTTCACGCTGAGATATCGTTGTTAGCGCAAGCGCATGCAATTCCATCAAAAGTGTGTGACTCTTAGTAAATAAGGCACTACACAATTTTCTGCCATATGATGCGATGCAGAGCTGTGTATTTGCCCAAGGAGCTGTCCTGCCCATTTTTAGAAAGTCAGGGTCTTGAGTTTTGCAGACTGTCACAGTTTTTTTTAAAAGACACACCATTTGACGGTTTTTTAAAGGAATATTATTTTTGTGATGATACTCTTTCCATTAGTTGTGTTAATTGTCTTAAAATGTATCAAGGGCGTAGGTTTTGTGAGAAGTATGGAGCCAGGTGAGTGAAATGGGGGCCAGCTGTGCTTTCCCTTGCCGGCAAGATTTATGTCAATACTTAATTCACAGTGCTCATTGTGTTCCACGTATGCGGTCCTGGGTCAGTATATCAAATTAGGGCCCATTTTCTGGCTGGAGATCATTTGGCAGTAAGTGCTGGAAGGGAGCGCTAGCCACAAAGGTGCCTTGTTTGTGTTAAAAAATCCTCTTTCAACATGTATCACAGATTACTGCACACTAGTCACCTGTCTTGTGTGCCCATTCCCACCCTTGATCACCTTCCGTCATGTGTCAAATGCTCATCATGTCCCATATGTCAATATATATATATATATATATATATATATATATATATATATATATATATGTGTGTAGAGAAAATAGTTTCCTTTTCTTTGCTTTTCACCTTCACTTTGTCTCATTCTTCTTTTCTTTCCCTATCAAATATGAACACAAATTGACTTTATCGTTTACTTTTGGTTTGGGGCATATGGATTCATATGTATTGAAACTGGCAACATGGTTTGTGTGAATTCATAATCCTTAGGTTAAGCCGATACACGGCTCAATTTTTGAGTGTATGAGATATACACTATTCTAAGATGACATCTTCCTTAGTATGTCATATTTGGGATATGTATCCTTGTCATTCCATATTGCAATGATTATTGTGTTGATTCAGGGAAATCATTGATAGTGTAAATCTGTAACTTGTAATGTTATATCACAGAAATGATGATGTATGTTGCATTGTGATCTGGCCGTTTTTGTCAATGTCGGTGACACGCCGATACACGGCGAGATTTGATTAATTTTCACCGACTTGGGTTACATTTACATGTGTATATAACATGAAGATAACATCTTAACCCGGAATGCAACTGTACGAGGATTACGCTGTACAGAACGGTGTCCATAATGTATATAGTGTAAATATTCGTGAATAGGGCGTTATAAATGCCATGACATGCTGATACACAGCAAGATTGTTTTCATTTAGTATAATGAAAGGGGCATTAGTATATCATAAGGGTCAAAACACATTATAAATATGTCACTGTGTTAAGTATTTGAACCCACTTAGTAATGGCTGCCCTATTGTAAATATTTGCACATTTTGTCCGTTTTTCCTTTTCACCTGACAGGAAGTGAAATGTATATATTGTGCCGGGTAACATGGCACACACTAACACTGACGAAGGACTAGAGGTCTGAAACGCGTCTGTTTGTTTTGGTCAGAAAGCCGTAATAAAATTCTTTGCACTATACTCCCGTGAGTGCGTTTCGTCTCTGAAGCAAGGGTCGAATGGAGCTTGAATATATATATATATATATATATATATATATATATATATATATATATATATATATATATATATATATATATTGACCTATTCAGATTGCTGTGAGCACCAGCTATTTCTTTAGAAGAGAATTCTGAATTTTGTGGCCCATTACGATGGCTGGCGGACTTTACGGTGAACGTGAACAACCGCCAGAGGTGCGGTTGTCCTGCTGTGCCCATTAGGATGCGGCCGCCACCCTGGCCTGTCGCATCCCGCTTATTTAACATTGTGGCGGGCAGTGTGTAAGCAACACCCGCCACAATGTTAAATGTACATGTTGTGCATTGGCATACACAAAGTGACAGGCACCGCGCAGTGCCTGCCTCCATGTGCATGCCATTGTAGGGGGTACCATTGGTACCCCCCAAGTGCTGCCCCCTACCCCACCGGCGGGCTACAACAGGCCCCAAAGAAATTCCTGCATGCCTTTCCATGGCGGCATCGCCGCCATGGAAATGCCTTCTCCGCCAGGCATCCTGATATGGATGGCAATGTCTTCCAGACACCACTACCATATAAGGCCCGAGATCTGCCCGGCAGGCAATTGGAACGTTTGCCTGTATTGCGGAAATTGGGCGGGCAGTCTTTCCATCTGCCGCTGCAACCCCCGCCATTGTAATTTGGCGGGGGTATATGGAGGGCCGGTGGGGAATGAGGTCGGGCGGATCGCCACCTCCGGTCGGGCGGTGCCAATCCGCCTGACATCATAATTGACCCCTAAGTATTAAAACGAGCATTCTTGGGGTCGCGGTCCTGCCGAGCACCAGCGGTATACTGAATACATTTGTTCCCTCTCTAAGAAAATATGTCAAGATGTAGATGTAAATGTAAATGTATTTCAATTTATATAGCGCACGAATCACCCAGGGGTCTCAAGGCGCTTGCTTAGGGAACCTGTCCTGGTATTCCCCTGTGAGATACCCCGGCAGAGTATCCACAAGGTGAAAGCCAGGCATCCCGCCGCGAGGGGCCGTAGTGGAGATTAAGCAAGCTATTGCCCAGAGTCGCAGAGTGTGACCCCATGAGTTGAGTAGGCACCGGAGCGAGAATTGTCGAGTCCGTGGAATTTTGAGCCCGAGACCCGCCGAGGCGGGGAATCGAACCCTGGTCCACGGCCGATCTCAGCTTCCGGGTCTGCCGCCTCTAACCACTGAGCCACGCTTCTCCACATGAGATGATCTGCTGGTGCAGACCTAAGTCTTTTTCTTGTTCATTAATGCTGTAAGGAGACCTTGTAATGTAAGGAAGGATGGTTTGTAATCTTGACCAATATTGCAAGTTTTTATGTATGGTTAATAAATGTAACTAAAGAATACATTTGCTTTTGATCTCCCCATTTGTTTTCAAGGTATTTCCTCTTCATAGCACGCATACGTTTTTGGTCAATAGCATTGCCTGCTAATGATCATCAAGTCTGCATTAGTGAGTGCGAAACAAAACATTTCCCAACCGTATGATTCCATATTAAATTGAGATGGCTCTGGTTGTCAGTAGGGATGGGCGGAACTCGGCGTTACCTAAAAACTCTGCGAGATTATGTGGAGTTCCACGAGCAGAGTAGCACGGTACATCATGCTGCTTACACTGAATTTTAGCTCTGGGAGATTGTCCCCCGCTGTAAAATGAGCACGAACAGCACCACACAGCATGCCTGAGGGCACGGCTTTTCTCTACCACTTGAGTAGATTTTCTATTTGAGTGGCAACTTTCTCAACACGAGCAGCAGCTTTCTCAATGCAAGCAGTAGCGAGCTACAGTGACAGTTCGCATTGAGAAATCTAACTGGGAGGCAGTCTAGCAGTCAATTTTCTAGCTTACGCTCGCCAACTTAATGCTGCCAAGCCATGTACAAACAAACTCAGCAGTTGGCGGAGTTGTTTTGGAACTCCATGCTCTAAGCGGAGTTTGCAAAATCCCACAAACTCCACCGAAGGAGCTGAGTTTATCACCCACCCCTTGGGGTTCGGTACTAAGGTCAAATAAGTTAAGGACATGTTCAATTAAGAAGTGGATACCAACCTATTATGGGCGCACTACCTTAACATCAGGGTACAAAATATAATTATTAGTAGTAATCACTAAGGTGCTTCAAGAGGAATGATGCGTATCCAACATCAACTGGCTTCATGTGAAGCAATACTGAAAACAATATCCTCTGAGCACACCCACAGTTCAATCAAGTAATTCCAACGTGTATATGGCAAGTAACTCCAATCCTCAGGAGTCGGTTCAAAATAATATAATCTCCAAAGTCAATGCAAACAAAAGTCCACTTTCTGTATAAGAAGTCCTTATAATTTATTTCACAAGTTGATTACACCAGCCAACACGTGTTTCGTCGTGTATATATTGTACCTCGACTTCTTCAGGGCTCTGTATCTTTCCGTAATCTCTCTTTTATATTATAGTCCTCATAACACGAACAAGTCAATCAATCTTCAAAATTCTCCTCGTAACTCATCCAGCAATATGTCAACAGTGTCTGTCTCTCCAAACACCTATAATTATCCAGTAAAAATCATCTGGTGTGTTCTAATATATTATCATTTAGACTCCAAACATCCAAAGTATCCAACGGTAACTATAAATTATATATTATGCACAGGGTCGTCTTCTCTTGGTCAATATACGGTTATCAAACGTCGTTATCTTCAAATATCTCGACTGCCTGTGTTCTGCTTATAAGCATTTCCTTCTAAGTCAAACGCTCACATCCAAGTATTGGCGTTAAGTTAAGGACATGCACCAAACGGTGTTGGTGCTTTTTGTACACCATAGCTCTCCTGCAATAGCCTGTGGTGTGATTTGTTGCTGGTGACATATGGAGTGCAATGCAAAGGGAAATAAAAGGTTTGGGTGTTGAATGGGTTGACCTGATCTCATCTTCAGAATACTTATTCTTCAGCGACAACAATTAACAAGCACTGCCGTTAAACTGTGTTTTTTTTTCTTTTGCAGTGATATGCAGTTACAGGGGATGCCTACCCCAAGGGTTGGTCTTGGAAATTGGAGAGACGGTTCACATCCTGGAAAAGTTTGAAGGTGAGTATCATTTGCTTGCAGGCTTGTGGCTATTCGTCCAGCTTTCATAGCGAATGTGGCCATCAAAACTAGGATGAAGTCTGAAGATGTGAAAAAAACATTTAACCCAGCAATGAGCATTTATTCGAATTTAGTATATATGTTATAGCCTAAATATATGTATTAAACAATCATCCAACATTAGAACACTCTTATAGCATCTGAATTGAGGAGTACAAATGTCCAAACATTGTCTAGACCAGGGGGTCCAACGAGTCAGTAATTTGCCACCGCCCTCTAAGTAGCTCACAGACATCAAACATATCACTGTACCTCATTCAGATGGTCCCAGGATGAGTGGTGCTCTCTCCCTTTTATTGCCATTCAATTCTAGATCCTTGGTTTGGCATTTACTCAAAACAGTGGTGATTGGTTATATTGCAGACTGTCAACAAAGTTAGTCGCACTATGTATAAGTGCAGGCCTAGAAAAGTGGTAGAGTCAGTAGTAATTATGGCAGGGTCATACTGCGGGAGTGCAAAATAAAGTATCCAGGCTGGCTTGCATCCAGCTCAGGGGCCCAAAACAGCAAGGTCCTAGAGACAGATAACTTACTCATTGGATGCTGGAGATGGCTGTGCTTTTGTGTCTCTCTATATGTATGTGAGTGTGTCTGTGAAAGTAATTGTGCATCTGGTGACGTTCCTTGGCAGATAGTTTATTTCCCTGTCATCTGGTGTTACCCCTGGCATAAGTAGACATTGCTGGCGCATTGGCATCTATTCCTGTTATAATAGTGGCCATCTCTTGCAAAATCGGGGTCCTGGTATTACGGTGAAACTTTTTTACACTTATGGGCTTCCTTGGACCAATCATGGTCTCCCAGTACAATAGAGGCATCCCTTACCTTATTTTAAGCTGTCTTTACATTATCATGCACCCCCTGTGGTGTTAGTGCCCATGCCTGGTATTATAACAGCTGCCCTTAATATATTATGGTCATTCTTGGCATATTGTGGGCATCCTTTGCTCATTAAGGGCAAGTATTGGATTATGGTGTCCATTCCTGGCATGTGATGAGAATATATGGGTATGTAAAAAAAAGGTCAACACAGGGGCATGTGAAGCGAAAACTAGTTATGTGAGATGGTTGTCCATGTGAGCATTTGTTAAAAATGACAAGCTGCTATTTCAGGACCAAACATGTATTTATATAAACAAATAGTTTTCCAGAAAATTACAACATATTTGCATATTTAGAAAATAATAAGTTGCTGTTTAGGGGGAAATGTTTGCATTACAAAAAAATATTGACAAAGCACCTCCACTGGCTACTACTAGAAGCACATCTCAGTTTCAGCATTGTCTTCATTACAAACGAGGCGAAAAGCTTAGGGCTCGATGCTACCTGCAAAACTAACACCACACCACAGAGAGAAAGAAACTAACAGGAAGAAAAGTGAGGCTGACACTAGAGGTCCTAAAAACAAAGAAAATCATGATTGCCAAACAAGATCTAAAAATCATAACAAATCGGAATTTATTTCCTTTCGAAGTAACTTTAAAGTACACCTTTCAGGTTTTTTAGGTCTCGGCTCTAGACAGCGCGCATGGGCTGTCTCCAAAAGAGTTCTGTTGTATGTAGTTTGGGGGCTTCAGCCCGCCCACAAGCTTGCCATTGTAGCTCTCTAATTCTTTCTGCCCATTTGTTTATGGCATGCATTTGTCATACTGCTTCCTCTGTTTACTCCTCCCCGAGAGCAGGGACCAAGTACAGTATCCTTCCACGGCCCTCATTTTATTACCAATGGAAGAGCTTCTTTTTTCTTTGTTTACAAGCCCTTTTCAGGAGCACTAGTCTTTTCATTCACTCAGAGCGCAATTTATTTGTTTTTTGTTTTATTATCCTGTCCTGTTTTTCATTTGCATCCGTCCATTATTGGTTTCGCATTGGAAAAGGCAGGGTGTGGCGTAGTTTCGCCATGGCAGTGTGTCACGCAATTACAAAAACTTTGTGCTGGTGGCATGAGTTTGTTTTTCATCCCACCGCGCACAGCAGCACTACCATGAAGTCCTGTGAGGTGTCGCTTTCCGCTGCTTTCCAAGGTATATTTTTTCTTATTTGGTTTGCCCTTGGTCATTGCTTGCTTCATCGCCTTTACTTGCCCCTCTTCTCCCGCCCGCTTTGTTGCTGTTGTCCCATCCCTAATGCCCTCCTTCTGCATTAAGATTCTTGCCCCGTCCGCCTCCACGATGCTCCCACATTTTGTAGCTTGCTCCATCTCCCTGTTCGTGGTGGGCGCTGGGATCCTAGGAAGCAGTGCGAGACTCAACATCAGAAATCCGCCCAGCGCGACTTAGAAGAGAGTGTGAGTACTTTTATTGTTAGAGCATTGCCAGTGACACATTTAAAGAGGCTTATTTTGGGGGAGCAAAGGAGGGGGTGCTTTATAAAGCAGTAGCATATATTTTTTTAATGCCTGTCCTTTTGGTTTTCCTTTCTTCTTTGGAGTACGGTGCTAGAAATGTGGAACTGGGAATACCAAGATGTGTGCAACTTGTGTAAGTAAAACAGCAGTGCCTGGAAATTCCTAGCCAGTGCTGCAAACATCGGGCCCCTTTTTAGGTCGAGCAGACCTGCATTCAATGCGAAGCATTGATTGCTGTCTGCTTCGACAACTATTGTGAGCCGTTTTTGGGAATGTAGACAAGAGTCAGAGGCGCGCTTTTGCAGTCTCAGTTTTGACCGTGGGAGCGCGCTTCTGAGCGGTGCTTGCGCAGACGAACTCACAGCCCCTGCTTTCGCTTTGCTCGCATGCATTAACGGCACACAGACACAGCCAGCCCCCACCCCTCTGCACGCACACACACACACACACACATGCACGCAGCCACCCCCACTCACCTGGCTCTTTTGTCGTGACTCCCCGTATCTCCGCCGCATCGCCTGGCTTGGGTTGCATAATTCAAACGGCACCCAACAGCCATGCGCCGAAACAGAGTGGAAGCGGATGCCGCGTCCCGAGCGCACCCCTTGCCTGTAGCAGCTGCCTCTGCTGACCCGTAAACGCTCCAGCCGCCTCCCCCCGGATGTATTACATTCTGTTCCTTGTTTATATAAGCTGGCGTGTGATTAAAGGGGCAGACAGAAATGTAAATGGCAAGCTCCGTAAAGAAGTGGCAGTGCAGCGGTCATGGCGTCAGTAGACACAAAAGAAAGGAAACCAGGCGCTACAAAGGTGTCAGGTGACCCCAGGCCGTGTGTGATGTCATACTCCACCAGCACTTTGAGTCGGGATTTTCGAATGATTTCAGAATGAAACTACGAATACCAGCATGCAACATGATGTCGTCCATTATAGCGCAAAGACTATACGATGGTGGGAAAGCAGCAGCTAGGATTGTGTATCATGTCTTCGCTTGCAACGTGAACGGTTTAAATGTTTTTTAGGCGTCCATGTCCGTGTACACCAACTGCACCCGACTGTTACACGCGTGGCGATAGCTGTTTGTGTTCTTGTTTGTTCTTGTTCAGCTATGGCACTCACACAGTCTGTTCGTGGCGTATACTTTGTATCAGATGTGTTAGTTGTGTTGGCGCTTTTGAATAAATCGCATTCCAGCTCAGTTTTCTGTTGCGGCTGCTACTTTTGTTGTTCTTTCAGCGCTTGTTATTTTTGCCGTTTTATATAGCCAGAAACCGACCTGAAGGCGTTACAGCGTGTTACATAAGTGCACAAGCAGCAGTCATGTTACCGAAGGTCACAACTTCGTTTTTTGTAGCAACACGAGTTGGCCGTCTGGTTGGCGATAGTTGAATAAATCGCATTCCAGCTCAGTTTGCTGTTGCGGCTGCTACTTTTGTTGTCCTTTCAGCGCTTGTTCAATTACGTTTCCTCTCCAAGTAGGAAGGGAATTCGGCACTCATCAGTGGTCACTGTGTGTATGCAGGTTCTAGTGTGAGCAGTGCTGAAGTGTGAGCTCATGGGAAGGGGAAGGTGTTACTGGGGCCACAGCTTCTCTGGCTGGTTTGAGTCGGTTCTCTTGCAGTTTGTATCTGGAGGTGAGGGGTGTTAAAGTTACCCCCGGCCTCCTCCCCTCCAAGCCACCCCCAAGGTGAGAAAGTTGGCTCGAAGACTCGAAAGCGAGGAAGAAGAATTACCCCCGCAACCCTACTCTACATTAACAAGCAATTTTTTGCATATGTTAACACTATTTGAACAAAGATTATATGGAAACTATGACACATTTATCATTTTTGCGAAACGCCACCAAGGCCACAAAATCGCATTATTCCGGTAGCCCAGTCTAAGGTCAGCAGAATTGCTTTTAAATTGGTATGTATCTGTCCCCAGACAATACATGGGCATGCTCCACTCTTCATTCAGCCTTGCTTCGTCAGGAAAGGTCCGATTCCATCACTTTGATGTTTATACCTGACTTGCTGACAATTCCAAAGATCCGCCCTTCCAAACTTGGTAAAGTCCATATCGGTGCCGTGTTGACAATATGGAAACGTCCACAGTAGAAGGGCTGAGACAAAAAAGATTTCAATTTGAGTAACTAACACAATAGAGCTGTCCGCAGTTGCAGTACCAGCACAATGGGGCTGCGTACATGAACTGACAACTGTTGCTGTGCTCGCAAAAGGAATTGTATACTGACGCAGCTTTTACCCTAGGACGGCATTCGCCATAGTTGCAGTTGTCTATAGCACGAACTAGACCCGAAGATATTAGAGCACTTTACAGGAGCACCAGTTCTATCTCAGTCAGAAACATTAATTTTTTTTTGTTTAGGGCCGTGACATTAAGTGATTTGCCCAGAAACACGTTATGCTTGAGACTCCCCTGACTCGAACCCGGGTCTCCAGCTTCAAGGTCGGCCGCTGTAGCCTTTAAGCCGCATCCTCTTACCTTGCTACTGGTAGCTGCCTACTAGGCCGCGTCCAACACAGAACAGCTTTCCAGTGCGGAGCGCCTCGAATGAGCTGTGTATTAGTACAGTGCTGGCAGTGGCACAGTGGGCATTTAAGAACGAGAGTCTCACACAGTACACCGCTGGTATGATGAGCAATGGCACTATGTTAGTGCAAGGAGATCTCCTTTGATGCAAGCATTGTTGACTAACCGCGACTGCAGATGCGGCAGGCTATAGCTGTCCGATGATAAATGCCAGTAAAAGAAGCTGTCAACTGTTGTCCTGGGGTGTGATAAAACTGCTCACTATTGTCGTGCTGGCACAAACGTTGTGCATTCGGGACGGGTTGGTACAGTGGACGTGTTCATTTATGGGTTGCTGGAGCTTTTCAGCATCGCTCTGAAACACAAAGGGGCTAATTTACAAGTCCTTTGCGCCACTTTTGCGTAATTTTTAACATGGGAAAAGTGACGTACGGGTGGCGCAAGGGGCTTGTAAATAAGCCCCAAGGTGTCTAGGCGCTAGCAAGACACTAGTGCAATGGAGATAGAACACAGAAAACTTCTGACACAAGGAACTGACGCAGTGCTGGAACAAAGATGCTTCATATTTAGCACAAGGGGCTTTCGAAAAGCTGCAGTGCTTCAATACAGGAGCCTTTCACTTATACGTGCACAAGCAATGGACTGGCACAAAGGTGCTGTCCACTAGGGATGTGCTGGCACAAAGAGGTGTTCTATTCCACAGGGGAGGTACACACAAACTATAATCCAGGTACAAGGGAGCTCCAAAGAAAGTGTTCACTTCGGCAGGCATGGTGGCAACTTATAAGGAGCTTGAAGTGAGATAAGGCGCTATGCTAAGAGCTCCTACTTTCAGGAGGTACAGCAGCAGCAAAGTAAGTGAGGTGCTGACACAAGGGAGATGTCCACTAGGTGCAGTGCTGACACAAGGGAGCTGTCCACCGCTGGACAGTTGGCAGAAGAGATTCGTCCTCTTGTGCTGTGTTGGCACACGGGAGCTGTCCAGAAGTGTAGTTCCGGTCACATATATGCTCCCTCATCCAGCACAGGCAGAAGAGAGCAGTGCCAGACGTCTATGTGCGCAGTGCAACGAAAAGCGCCAAGTCCACTGCTGTACCGGTGGGCACAAGGGGGCTGTCCACTCATGCAGTTATGGAAAAATAACTGTGGTCACTGGTGAATCACGAGCAGCTCGGAGCTGTACACTGGTTACCTGCTGGCACGTATGCACTGTTCAGTAAAACAGTGCTGGCACAAGACAGCGCTTTGCTAACGCATTGCTGGCACACGAGGGTTCACCACTGGTGCAAAGCTGGTACATGGAGCATCTCTACTGGTTCTGTGCACCAGTGATGGTGCAGTATTTGGAAAAACAACAAGTGATGGACTGAATGTGGATCAATGTCACACACTCCCCCAGTCAAAAGATCTGGGCCCAAATCCATCGTTTTTTTGCACTCCACACCACCCTGGGTTAGACAATGGCGATATGCAAATCAGCTCTGACCCTGTTGCCCCATGGGAACAGTCCAGTCCGAACTACAAAAGCCATGTCCTTCCCAGAACGGAATCAAGCATCCGAGGACCGGACCGGTTTCGAGGTAACACCTCTCTTCAGCCCGGCTAGCTTGACTCCAAGTGGTGTGGAGTGCCTGGGACCCACGTCTGGGCATCCCCAGCGCACTTAGGGCGGCAATTGCAAAAACAACAAGTGATGGACTGAATGTGGATCAATGTCACACACTCCCCCAGTCAAAAGATCTGGGCCCAAATCCATCGTTTTTTTGCACTCCACACCACCCTGGGTTAGACAATGGCGATATGCAAATCAGCTCTGACCCTGTTGCCCCATGGGAACAGTCCAGTCCGAACTACAAAAGCCATGTCCTTCCCAGAACGGAATCAAGCATCCGAGGACCGGACCGGTTTCGAGGTAACACCTCTCTTCAGCCCGGCTAGCTTGACTCCAAGTGGTGTGGAGTACCTGGGACCCACGTCTGGGCATCCCCAGCGCACTTAGGGCGGCAATTGCAAAAACAACAAGTGATGGACTGAATGTGGATCAATGTCACACACTCCCCCAGTCAAAAGATCTGGGCCCAAATCCATCGTTTTTTTGCACTCCACACCACCCTGGGTTAGACAATGGCGATATGCAAATCAGCTCTGACCCTGTTGCCCCATGGGAACAGTCCAGTCCGAACTACAAAAGCCATGTCCTTCCCAGAACGGAATCAAGCATCCGAGGACCGGACCGGTTTCGAGGTAACACCTCTCTTCAGCCCGGCTAGCTTGACTCCAAGTGGTGTGGAGTGCCTGGGACCCACGTCTGGGCATCCCCAGCGCACTTAGGGCGGCAATTGCAAAAACAACAAGTGATGGACTGAATGTGGATCAATGTCACACACTCCCCCAGTCAAAAGATCTGGGCCCAAATCCATCGTTTTTTTGCACTCCACACCACCCTGGGTTAGACAATGGCGATATGCAAATCAGCTCTGACCCTGTTGCCCCATGGGAACAGTCCAGTCCGAACTACAAAAGCCATGTCCTTCCCAGAACGGAATCAAGCATCCGAGGACCGGACCGGTTTCGAGGTAACACCTCTCTTCAGCCCGGCTAGCTTGACTCCAAGTGGTGTGGAGTGCCTGGGACCCACGTCTGGGCATCCCCAGCGCACTTAGGGCGGCAATTGCAAAAACAACAAGTGATGGACTGAATGTGGATCAATGTCACACACTCCCCCAGTCAAAAGATCTGGGCCCAAATCCATCGTTTTTTTGCACTCCACACCACCCTGGGTTAGACAATGGCGATATGCAAATCAGCTCTGACCCTGTTGCCCCATGGGAACAGTCCAGTCCGAACTACAAAAGCCATGTCCTTCCCAGAACGGAATCAAGCATCCGAGGACCGGACCGGTTTCGAGGTAACACCTCTCTTCAGCCCGGCTAGCTTGACTCCAAGTGGTGTGGAGTGCCTGGGACCCACGTCTGGGCATCCCCAGCGCACTTAGGGCGGCAATTGCAAAAACAACAAGTGATGGACTGAATGTGGATCAATGTCACACACTCCCCCAGTCAAAAGATCTGGGCCCAAATCCATCGTTTTTTTGCACTCCACACCACCCTGGGTTAGACAATGGCGATATGCAAATCAGCTCTGACCCTGTTGCCCCATGGGAACAGTCCAGTCCGAACTACAAAAGCCATGTCCTTCCCAGAACGGAATCAAGCATCCGAGGACCGGACCGGTTTCGAGGTAACACCTCTCTTCAGCCCGGCTAGCTTGACTCCAAGTGGTGTGGAGTGCCTGGGACCCACGTCTGGGCATCCCCAGCGCACTTAGGGCGGCAATTGCAAAAACAACAAGTGATGGACTGAATGTGGATCAATGTCACACACTCCCCCAGTCAAAAGATCTGGGCCCAAATCCATCGTTTTTTTGCACTCCACACCACCCTGGGTTAGACAATGGCGATATGCAAATCAGCTCTGACCCTGTTGCCCCATGGGAACAGTCCAGTCCGAACTACAAAAGCCATGTCCTTCCCAGAACGGAATCAAGCATCCGAGGACCGGACCGGTTTCGAGGTAACACCTCTCTTCAGCCCGGCTAGCTTGACTCCAAGTGGTGTGGAGTGCCTGGGACCCACGTCTGGGCATCCCCAGCGCACTTAGGGCGGCAATTGCAAAAACAACAAGTGATGGACTGAATGTGGATCAATGTCACACACTCCCCCAGTCAAAAGATCTGGGCCCAAATCCATCGTTTTTTTGCACTCCACACCACCCTGGGTTAGACAATGGCGATATGCAAATCAGCTCTGACCCTGTTGCCCCATGGGAACAGTCCAGTCCGAACTACAAAAGCCATGTCCTTCCCAGAACGGAATCAAGCATCCGAGGACCGGACCGGTTTCGAGGTAACACCTCTCTTCAGCCCGGCTAGCTTGACTCCAAGTGGTGTGGAGTGCCTGGGACCCACGTCTGGGCATCCCCAGCGCACTTAGGGCGGCAATTGCAAAAACAACAAGTGATGGACTGAATGTGGATCAATGTCACACACTCCCCCAGTCAAAAGATCTGGGCCCAAATCCATCGTTTTTTTGCACTCCACACCACCCTGGGTTAGACAATGGCGATATGCAAATCAGCTCTGACCCTGTTGCCCCATGGGAACAGTCCAGTCCGAACTACAAAAGCCATGTCCTTCCCGGAACGGAATCAAGCATCCGAGGACCGGACCGGTTTCGAGGTAACACCTCTCTTCAGCCCGGCTAGCTTGACTCCAAGTGGTGTGGAGTGCCTGGGACCCACGTCTGGGCATCCCCAGCGCACTTAGGGCGGCAATTGCAAAAACAACAAGTGATGGACTGAATGTGGATCAATGTCACACACTCCCCCAGTCAAAAGATCTGGGCCCAAATCCATCGTTTTTTTGCACTCCACACCACCCTGGGTTAGACAATGGCGATATGCAAATCAGCTCTGACCCTGTTGCCCCATGGGAACAGTCCAGTCCGAACTACAAAAGCCATGTCCTTCCCAGAACGGAATCAAGCATCCGAGGACCGGACCGGTTTCGAGGTAACACCTCTCTTCAGCCCGGCTAGCTTGACTCCAAGTGGTGTGGAGTGCCTGGGACCCACGTCTGGGCATCCCCAGCGCACTTAGGGCGGCAATTGCAAAAACAACAAGTGATGGACTGAATGTGGATCAATGTCACACACTCCCCCAGTCAAAAGATCTGGGCCCAAATCCATCGTTTTTTTGCACTCCACACCACCCTGGGTTAGACAATGGCGATATGCAAATCAGCTCTGACCCTGTTGCCCCATGGGAACAGTCCAGTCCGAACTACAAAAGCCATGTCCTTCCCAGAACGGAATCAAGCATCCGAGGACCGGACCGGTTTCGAGGTAACACCTCTCTTCAGCCCGGCTAGCTTGACTCCAAGTGGTGTGGAGTGCCTGGGACCCACGTCTGGGCATCCCCAGCGCACTTAGGGCGGCAATTGCAAAAACAACAAGTGATGGACTGAATGTGGATCAATGTCACACACTCCCCCAGTCAAAAGATCTGGGCCCAAATCCATCGTTTTTTTGCACTCCACACCACCCTGGGTTAGACAATGGCGATATGCAAATCAGCTCTGACCCTGTTGCCCCATGGGAACAGTCCAGTCCGAACTACAAAAGCCATGTCCTTCCCAGAACGGAATCAAGCATCCGAGGACCGGACCGGTTTCGAGGTAACACCTCTCTTCAGCCCGGCTAGCTTGACTCCAAGTGGTGTGGAGTGCCTGGGACCCACGTCTGGGCATCCCCAGCGCACTTAGGGCGGCAATTGCAAAAACAACAAGTGATGGACTGAATGTGGATCAATGTCACACACTCCCCCAGTCAAAAGATCTGGGCCCAAATCCATCGTTTTTTTGCACTCCACACCACCCTGGGTTAGACAATGGCGATATGCAAATCAGCTCTGACCCTGTTGCCCCATGGGAACAGTCCAGTCCGAACTACAAAAGCCATGTCCTTCCCAGAACGGAATCAAGCATCCGAGGACCGGACCGGTTTCGAGGTAACACCTCTCTTCAGCCCGGCTAGCTTGACTCCTCGGATGCTTGTTTCCGTTCTGGGAAGGACATGGCTTTTGTAGTTCGGACTGGACTGTTCCCATGGGGCAACAGGGTCAGCGCTGATTTGCATATCGCCATTGTCTAACCCAGGGTGGTGTGGAGTGGAAAAACGATGGATTTGGGCCCAGATCTTTTGACTGGGGTGAATGTGTGACATTGATCCACATTCTGTCCATCATTGTTGTGTTTGCAGTATTTGGAGCATGTTAAGCCACGTGTGTAACTGCTGTTTCAAGAAGGATCGTGTGACCTCCCTCCACCCGCTGCCACCCCCAGGTCACAAAAGGCCCCAATCCCAGTGAGGCAGTAGTTAATTAGTTTATAGCAAGATAGCACGTGCTTCTATATAGTGAGTAACTTCAAGATAATACTGACGGGTCCAACACTCGTATGGTTAACATTCCCACTTCACATGCAGGTGAATAACTCACGGGCGCAGGTGGCAAAGCAATGCAAGTGCTCAGCGGGTAAATGCACCTGCTGGACAACAAACTTGGTCTGCAGGGCACCATGCTCCAAATACAGAACAAGCATTTGCAATGCAACAGATTTCGCATTTACGCAAGTTTAAGCTATTGGCATTGTAAATGACAAAGAGTTTTATTTAAGTTTCAAAAAACAAAACATAAATAAAAGACATTGTCATTTACAATGCCATTAGCTCAAACTCATGTAAATGCGAGACCTGATGCATTGCAAATGCTTGTTGAAGTTTGTGATTCTTCTGGTGTTGTAAAGAATTTCTTGTGCAAACGAGTAGTGCTTGGGAAGCTTTTGGTCCCGCTTTCTTTCTTGTCAATCAAAGGATATGAAATGTAATAGTAGCTGTAGGTCTCCAAACTCTGTATTTTACTGCTTGTTTCCAAGTAAAATATATGTAGTTAAGTGGTAATTTATACATGTCCTCACTCTCAATGAGTGTAAAATGCTCAGTGAAAAGCACAGAACATGAGAAGATCATGATTTTGTTTAATTAGGCCCATTTTCATTATTTGTAAGACTCAGATTCAGAAAGCTTAAAACAAAGGGGCCATCTGTCGAATACTTAAGAGTAGGTCACAAAACAAAACCAAGGCTCCTTTTCAACTAAGGAGAATGAGGGGATATTTATTGTAGAACAAAATTGTGAAATTATAGTTTTACCTGTTTTATTTTCCTTGGATGGCTACTGTAAGATTAAAGGTGGCGCTTACTTACCTTCTGGTGACTGATTAATGTCAGTCAGATCCATGACTACAAAATATAAAGGGTAGCCACTCTCTTCATAAATAAGGGTAATATAATTTACAGAGCAAGGAATCACAGGTTATTCATGGCATTGTTCTCCCATAGTATTCGCCTCCCTTTTAACTCGTTTCAATTACTTGATTTCCTCTGTTTCTGCATTTGGAAAGTAAAATGATAAAAACTGAAGGTTAAATCTAAAGTGCCCCATTGTCCATGCAGCTACGGTCATGATCTATAAGTGCCTAAAATAAATAAATAAATAAATAAATAAAACAGAACACCGTCACCTGACCAAGCTACAAATATGGAACTATTCAAAGAAGAATATGTAACTAAAAACAAAAATAACCAAGATTTGGAGAAGGTGGCTCAAACTTTCATATTACATGACATATCATTATAACAGCTGTGGGTATAACTAAATGTGCAGCCAGTGAATCACTAGCTTCATCCCTTTAGGCACACACTGATGTCTTTTTCCAAGAAAGAGACTTCCACTCTTGTTTTACCAACTTAGTTCATTGATATATCTTTATTCATTTATATTTTCAGTTTCTCTTGTTATTTCATATCATCATCATATGTTGATTTTATACATATATTTCACTGCAGGCTGGTTGGTGCCCTTCGTCAGGGAACAGACACAGAGAAGTCTGTACCAATTCCTTACCGCAACGGCAGGCGTACGACTCGTCTTCCTCGTGTTCTGGTATACCGAACACGAGGAAGACGAGTCGTACGCCTGCCGTTGCGGTAAGGAATTGGTACAGACTTCTCTGAGTCTGTTCCCTGACGAAGGGCACCAACTAACGCCCGAAATGCATTGGATTTGTTTACAAGACATAGCCTGCAGTGAAATATATGTATAAAATCAACATATGATGATGATATGAAATAACAAGAGAAATGAAAATATAAATGAATAAAGATATATCAATGAACTAAATTGGTAAAACAAGAGTGGAAGTCTCTTTCTTGGAAAAAGACATCAGTGTGTGCCTAAAGGGATGAAGCTAGTGATTCACTGGCATCACATCTAGTTCATGTACTTCCGACGTCGTGGGACACTCGACGCCGCCTTTGGAGCACCAAAAAAATACAAACAGCCTGACAAATTAAGTGTAACATAGCTGTGCATTTGCCCAAAAACACTTTCACCATAACTAAATGTGCACCACATAGAAAAGCTTTACCGTCAATATTTACTCGTGTGAGATCCTCAGTGCTATAGTACCATAATACAGAGTTTTAAAATTTGTTCCCCAAATATATCGTAGTCAGAATATCGACTCCCAAAATATTGTGAAGCTAAGTATGTATAGACAAGTATGTATTCCCTATTGTTAACTTCTCGTATATGAACATTCATTCTATGTGTGTTTTTATATATAACTCACATTTGACTGCCCCTGCTCTTCATAACATCCCTGGGAGAACTGGCTGCTGCTGTTATAGGGGACCCGGGACAGACACCGTGAGTTTCTCTGATCTACGAACTCCCGACCCTCCTGAAACGGACACTAACCTATTGTTTCTCCAACTCCCCCACGCCACCTACCCTGCATTGCTAAAGACTGTGCATGCTGGGACATTGAGTCCGACGTATTCAATACGGACTGCCATTGGTGTGTTGAATGCATTAGGGGGAGGGAACACTTGTGCCTGCCAGTATTTTACACAGGAGGTGGTCATTAGGGAGAGACTCATCACAGCGTGAGGCGCTGAAGAAGGCAGAAATGCCGAAATGCATTTGCCGTCGCTGGGACCATTGAAATAAACGGCAAGCTTGTCCCTGAACCCCCTTGTGGCCTCTGATTCTTTCGTGGAAGAATGTTTGGTGATATTTTCGGCGCTAACCAGAGGCGCTGTACAGAAGGCCCAGCGGCACCAAGTGACCTGGACTTTTACTGGTAACCCGCTGTTCGCAGTTTGCTAGGTCGAGGGATCGACAGTTCCAGAGTCCGCCAGAATTCTCAGACTCGAGGGGAGCAGACGAAAGGAGATATTTCATCTCGAGCGGGCGTGAAGTCTCACATTTGACTGCCCCTGCTCTTCATAACATCCCTGGGAGAACTGGCTGCTGCTGTTATAGGGGACCCGGGACAGACACCGTGAGTTTCTCTGATCTACGAACTCCCGACCCTCCTGAAACGGACACTAACCTATTGTTTCTCCAACTCCCCCACGCCACCTACCCTGCATTGCTAAAGACTGTGCATGCTGGGACATTGAGTCCGACGTATTCAATACGGACTGCCATTGGTGTGTTGAATGCATTAGGGGGAGGGAACACTTGTGCCTGCCAGTATTTTACACAGGAGGTGGTCATTAGGGAGAGACTCATCACAGCGTGAGGCGCTGAAGAAGGCAGAAATGCCGAAATGCATTTGCCGTCGCTGGTACCATTGAAATAAACGGCAAGCTTGTCCCTGAACCCCCTTGTGGCTTCTGATTCTTTCGTGGAAGAATGTTTGGTGATATATATATATATATATATATATATATATATATATATATACTGAAAAAAACAAAGGTTACAGGAGCGTTATAGTTAAGATCAGATTTCACTAGTACAAAACCAGTGAAATTCATTAGTTACCTGAGCTAACTATAATGCTCTGCAATGCACTGTTTATGACCTCACATACTACATTACTCATGACATGGTCAGTGACATCACTGATGACTTCACTGATGACATCTCAAATGACATCACTGATGTCATCATCTAGTGAGTGTAAGTATTTTCGAAGAGGTTGATTGTTAAACATATATACTAACCTTCTACAAAAGTTAAATTAGTATTCTAGGTGCACTACTACTGAGTGATACTACTTCTAACATATATTATGTGAGGGACTGTGTAACTGTATGTATCCTCGTGTGTATGGGTGTGTGAGTAGCTGTGTGGGCGAGTGAGTTGATGTGTGAGTGGCTGCCTTGGTGATTGGGTGGGTGTGTCAGTGGCTGTATGGGTGAGTGAGTGGGGGTGTGAGTGGCTCTATGGGTGGGTAAGTGGGTGTGTAGTGACTGTATTGGTGAATGAGTTGGTGTCCGAATGGCTGTATGAGTGAGTGATGGGTGTGTACGTGGATGTATGGGTGCATGAGTGGCTGTTTGAGTGAGTGTTTGGGTAAGGGAGTTGGTTTGTGAGAGGCTGTTAGTGAATGGCTGTATGGGTGAGTGAGTGGATGTGTGAGTGCATGTATGGATTTATGAATGGCTATCTAAGTGGATGTGTGGATGTGAGAGTGAGTGGTTGTATGGGTGAGTGAGTGGCTGTGTTCAAAGGCTGTATGGGTGAGTGAGTGGGTGTGTGAGTGACTGTGTAGGTAAATAAGTGGGTGTGTGAGTAGCTGTATGGGTGAGTATGTGGCAATGTGACTGGCTATATGGGTGAGTGACTGTATGGGTGAATGAATGGTTGTGTGAGTGGCTTTACGAGTGAGTGAGTGGGTATGTGAGTGGTTCCATGAAGGAGTGAGTGGGTATGCAAGTACTGGTATGGGTCTGTGAATGGGTATGTAAGTGGTGTGTGAGTGGGTGTATGAGAGGTTGTATGGGGTGTGAATGGGTGTGTGAGTTGTTCTGTGGATGATGTCATCAGTGATTTTATTTGAGATGTTATCAGGGATGTCATCAGTGATGTCACTAACCATGTCATGAGTGAATTAATATGTGAGATCACAAGCAGAGCATTGCAGGGGCATAAGTTATAGTTAGCTCAGGTAACTATAACTGCTGACTTTTACTGCTTTATTTTATTTATTTTAATAGTTTTTCTATAGCGCAAACATGATTCTTGTGGGTAGCAGATCTCTTTACCAATTTATAGAGAGCAGAGAAGTAGAAACAGTAATATCACATTCACTACAAAGTGCAGGAGAGGGTAGTACACACAAAAAAAGAAAAGAAAAGAATGGAGGGCATGATTTGCCATGTTTAGACAGCAGGGGAGATAAACCAGTAACAACCAAATAACATAGTTCTTTCACTAATAACAGCATGATATCATGGTTCAGACAACTGCAAGTACCAGGTAGTGTTGAGAAGCAGGGGGTAATGTCTGTACTGAAAGGATGTACTAAGGTAGCCAGTGATGAATAGTCATGCGAGCGACTGCGGAAACTAGAATCTTGGGAGCTAGGGAATACATGTGTTCATAAGAAGTTCTTTGACTTCTTTCTTGAAGGATATGATTGATGGATTTGTTCTGACTTCAGGAAGTAATGCGTTCCAGTTTCTTGGGGCAATCCCAGAGAAAACTGATGTGCATCTGCATGTTGAGATTCTTGTCAAGCGTTACGGCCAGTGATTTTGCAGAGTCAATGATTTGCGGAGTGCAGTTGAGGGCTGTAAGCTGTTTCAACTATTCTTCGATGAACAGTGGGTGGTTAGGTGGGGCGATTAGGAGTAGTTCCGTTTTTTGAGTATCTAGTTTGAGTTGATTAGTTGCTAGTCAGTTTCGTGTTGTCTTTAATGTTGTGTTGAGGGAACTGATATTTCTGGGGCAGAGACTTTTAGGTATAGTTGGGTATTATCGGTGTACATGTGATAGTGGATGTTGGATGAGCTCAGAATTTCTGCTAGAGGCTCCATGAATAAGTTGAAGAGAGTGGCAAAAGAGATGAGCCCTATGAGATCCCTAATGTGATAGGAGTGGTCTGCGATACAGAGTGATTAAGCTTCACTCTTTGAAACCTGTTTTGGAAATAGGATGAGAACCAGTTAAGGACTGTCCTGTTAAGCCCATATGGTGTTCCAAAAGGTCTATGAGGTTTACATGCTTAACCATATCGAATACAGACGATAGGTCAAGGGGGACTAAGAGACAAGCTTGGCTTTGATCCAGCATTTTTAGTGTATCATTCACAATGAATGTCATAACTGCCCTGCACGGAAGCTAGATTGAAATTGGTCTAATAGTTGTAGTTCATCATTGTGGTTACAGAGCTGTATGTGAACACATTTTTCCAAGAATCGGAAGCTGTTAAGGTCAGTGTTGTATGCTTAAAGTTTATTTATTGTAGCACTGTTACTTTAATTTATGTTTGCCAGTCAGTTTAACCACTTTTGGGTTTTTTCAGGATGAGGGTAACTTGACCGGACTTTAGGCAGTCAGGGAGGGAGCCTTGAAGAAGGGAGGAATTAAGAATCTTGGTCCAGATTGGCAATATTGCGGGAATGGTTTCCTTGAAGAATTTAGAGGGGAGATGGTCTTTGAAATGGTTTTAGGCATTCATCCTAATTAACATTTTATGAATGGTGTCTCCATTGAAGTTTCTGAAAAGAGTTCCATAAGGTGTTGTTTTTGGGGAAATGCCCGGGAGAACGCCCTGGAACGGTAGGCCTGGGAGCAGAGGGGCTGGGTTGAGGGGGGAGAGAACATTGTTCCAAAGCTGTCTGCAGGTCTTACTTTACTTTCCAATCTTTATTTCGACCATATGGTCATAAAAGATACACATACAATAAAATCACTTAAATTCTGTCACAGTCATTAAAACATCAATACATGGTATTAAAATCAAAACCAGAAAGTACAATAATTGTTAAAAGTGAGCGATTCTACAGTCTACCCAGCATTTTTTAAAAGACGACTACGCGTATGCCAAACATTCGTAAAGAATTTGGAAAGTGCAAAAACAATTGGGCCGGAAACATCGCATTTTAAAATTCTGTACATCGGTGCATATTCCCTGCCACCCAAATTCTTGATCAAGGGCAGCAGCCAGTATTTTCTGGCTGCCTTGTATGCTGGGCAGAAAAAAATCACATGCAAATCATTTTCCTCTTTGTCAACGCAAAGAGGACAGAACTTGGCAGAAGGGACTTGTGACCAGGTGCTAGTAAAGGACCGTAAAGGCAATGTGCCGTACCTCCACTGGAGAAATAACTTTCTTGTGAATATGGGATAAACGAGATCAAGGGCTTTCTCAAATATATAAAGATCCTTGATTTGCAGGAATGTGGAGGAAAGGGACCCCTCTGTCTGGGTAGCTATAGCCCTTACCCTTTTGTGTTCGTGGAACAGATTCGCCAGTGCTCTCTTAGAGATTCTTGGTGCTGTATTTGCTGGTTCGGTCCACAATTCAGGGAGCCCCACATCTATGCAAACTGACTGGATATTTTGGACCCAGGGAATACTGAGCGCCTTAGGGTGTTTTAGTAGTTCGACCAGTTCCGCCCTGTAATCGGCGAGATCGTCACTGCTCCATAGCCTGCGCCAGAAGGCAATGGGTCTTAGACTTATCTCGTCGGCGAGTGGCCGTAGCCCTAAATCAAGCCTCAAAGGGAGAAGCGGGGTGCTAAGGGGCAGTGCGGTAATTTGTCTTAAAAACTTATTTTCTGTGCAAGACAAGTTCCGACATGGAATGTGGCCCCACAGTTCAGCCCCGTACAAGATCGCCCCCCTTGCCTGTGCCTTATATATTTGAATCAGGGCCCCCAATGGGCGATAGGTCGAACCGGTCATCAACCGGGAAATACCCCCGGTAATTTGTACTAATTTAAGGTTAGCCCTAGTTTGATGGCTCTCCCAGGTCATGTTTTCGTTGAGCGTCACGCCGAGGTATTCGAACGTGGCAACTCTTTCCAGTCTCGCTGCTCCCAGTAGGGGATTCGGGCGCTGTTTGGGGCTTGGGTTCAATACCATATATTTGGTTTTTGTGGCATTGATTTCCAGCCCTCTATCCTGACAGAAGGCCACAAAGGCATCAAGTATCTTTTGAATGCCCATGGGAGTTTTGGATATCAACAGTGTGTCGTCCGCAAACATTATTGCGGGCACACTGTTGCCATTCAGTTTAGGGGCGTCTGTATAGTCGGTGGCGTTTAGATGAGCGATTATCCCGTTGACGAAGAGGCAAAACAGGGTCGGCGCCAGCACACAACCCTGTCTTACCCCTCTGCCGACGGGAAATCTATCGGTCAGCTCCCCCGACCTCCCACACCTCACCTGGGCATAATTATTATGATGCAGCCTCTGCAGGGTCAATAAAATATCTGGTGGAACGCCCATCCCTGCTAAGATGACCCAGAGTTTTCCCCTGGGCACGAGGTCGAAGGCGGCTCTTAGGTCCACGAAAATCGTGTACAGACTACCGCCCTCGAACCTCACTGTCCTCCAGTAGATCAAATTCAGTCTAAAAACCTGGTCCACAGTCGATACCCCTTTCCTAAAGCCTGCCTGATATGGACTGAGGGCGCCCACCTCCTCAATCCATTCCTGAAGCCTGTTCAGGAGGACCCTGCCGAACAGCTTCTGTGCTACATCTATCAGGCTAATCGGTCTGTAGTTGGCTGGGAGCAGGGGGGATCCTTTTTTGAAAATCGGGACCACCTCGGCCCCCAGCCAAGTACTGGGGATTTCCATCCCACCGAGGACACCGTTAAAAAGAGCTGCGAGGTAGGGCGCCCAGACGGTGGTCTCCTGCTTATACAGGTCTCCCGGTAGCCCGTCGAGTCCAGGCGCCTTCCCTGAAGCCAGGCCTGAAATAGCAGCCATAACCTCGCTCAATGTTATTTGATCCACCTGCAAGCCCTGTCTCACTGGTTCAATTGATACAGGAAGTTCTCCGGACTCAGCGCTATATAGCGACTGGAAGTGGGCCTGCCATACTCCAGGAGCTATATTAGGCACCACTGCCGAATGTAGACTCCCTGATCCCCCATTCACCATTCTCCAGAACAGGCGTTGATCTTGTACTGCTAGGGCCTTTGTGAGCTCTTCCCACTGATTTTCCTCCCATTCTATTTTGGCCTGTGCAAGGAGTTTCTTATAGGCTTGTCTACATTGCTTGAGACGTTCCCCTCCTTTGCCCTCCTTAATTACTCCAAGGAGTTTTGTTTTGGCCCTTCTACAGGCTATGTTGTACCATTGTGTTTTGCCTTGGGGCCTCTCTTTTAGCTTTTGCACTTTGCATGAAAAGTGGGGTGCCGCCGCTTTTATGAGATCTTTATGGGCATCAAACAATTTACTCCTAATATCTATTTTGTTTGCCACACTATCAAGGTCCCCAACAGTTTCCAGGATGGGGGTAATCTCTGCATAAAGCAGTGGGAGTTTATCCTTGTTTGTGACCATATGCTCCCACCTAATTCTTCTCCTGTTGTTATCCATAAGGAGTGTGGGATGGTTCCCTTCCTCATGGATCGCTAGGCCCTGGGGTGCTGGGTGGACGAGGTCTAGCTCGAGAGCATTGTGGTCACTGTCCATCCTATCAATTACCCTAAAATCCTGTATTGTTGACCACCTTGCTAGTTGAACCAAAATGTAGTCCAAGTGTGACTCCCTTCCCTGGCGATTATAAGTAATTTTGCCTGGAGTGTCGGAGTTAGTGCGCCCATTACACGCTCTGAGCCCGTACCTTAACGTGAGGGCAGTAATTTGCAGCGCTAGCGGGGTCCAAGCTTTCGGAGATGGCACATCAACCCCTGGTACTGCCCACCTATCTTCTTCTACTGATAGGAACCCTTCCTGGAGGCCGGGGAGTGGCTCAAAGTGAGAGTTAAAGTCTCCACCCACCACATAGTATGAATCAGTCGACAGTTCAGATAAAAAGTTCGAGAGTTCATTAAAAGTCGGTGATTCTTTTGCCTTTCCCATTGGCCTGGAGTAGATATTGACCAGCAGGAGGTTAACTTTGTTTGGCCATGTTAGTGAGACCGCGAGGATGTCATCGGAGCTGCATGGGAGCCGTGTTGCCACACAGCCCAGGTGAACAGCAATCCATGTCGCAAGGCCCCCTGATGGTCGGCCTTTGCCTTCCCACCTAGCTGGGATAAAAAAGGATGCGTAGCCTTGATGCTCATAGTCCTCTCTGGCCCAGGTTTCCTGAAACATGCATATGTCACCAGTTTCTATGTACTTTCCCCAGGCCGGCTCTTCCAATTTATTTGCCAATCCCGCGATGTTCCAGGAGATTATCCTCAAATGTTCGGAGGTGGAAGATGTCATAGCGTGAGGCATGGGGGAGGTAAGTCCATAGTCCACTTGTGTTGCAGGGCCTGTGGCTGGGGCAGCAGAAGGTGCATATGACTCCATGGATCCCAGCTCCCCCTCGCCCTCAGGGGAGGGAGCCATAGTTATCCGCTCAGCAGCAACTACTCCATCAATGGCTAGGTAGGAGGATTCAATTCGACCGTGTTCTGGGGCAAATGAGTCAATCAATGGACCAAAAATTGCACCGGGGGACACAGTGGGAGCATCCAGGGGGCCACAGAAGCCCGATACCCCTGGCGCATACTTACTGACAGTGAGTCAGTCGACCCCGTCCAGCCCGTTCAAACAGTTAAAGCGATTGAAATCGCAAAGGGGTGTGTCCGGCGGTTGGGAGTACGGACGTTGGACAAAGCCTTTGTGATTTCGTCTGTAGTCCACCCTTGTCCAACCATCGTTTGTTGGGGCCTGATGCCTGGGAATTGGGGGAAAGAAAAAGGATACTGGGAGGGTCTGTATGGTGGAGTCAAGGGATCGGTTCATTCCTTCACAGATGTGTCGAACCGTGCCCGGGTCTTTAAAGGTTACCATAATACAGTCCCCCACTATGGTTTTCCTGGTCTTCCCTAGCCATGGAACCCTTCTCACCATGATGATCTCGTTATTAAAGTGGGGTGGCAGGGGACGGTTCCAGTTAAGCCATTTGATTACCTTTTTCTTAAGGGATTGATAATCCTCGTTTTCTCCTGATCTTAGATGGGGGGCACCAGCTAGGACCACCATAAGTCTGTTAGCCTCAGGTGGGAGATCTGGCCTCCGTGGTCTGGGATTTGGGCAAGTGGGCATGGGTGGGGGGGTATTAACCTGATCTTGGTGGGTTCCAGTGGGCTCTATTTGTGGACTGTGTGGGACTAGAACCACCGGGTCAATGGGTCTGTTACCTGGGTTATTGTGCCGTGCTTGGAACTGGACAGCCATAAGGGGTTGCAGAGGGGTGGCAGATGGCATGCTTCTGGGGGGAGCTTTGTTGACATTGGTTACTTTAGAAGATTCCCCACCCGAGGAATGGGTTTCCACTATCTTAGTCTGTTTGCTTACTAGAGTATTCAGAGTGGTAAGAGAAGTTTCTAGTAAGGTGAGCCTAATCTCGACTTTTTTTAAACTGTCGGTGATGGGCTGCAGAAGGGAGCGGAGTAGAAATTCTATGCTCCCCTTAGCAGAGAGTGGGTTGTTTGGATTCAGCGTAATAGCCTCTGGCTCTTTGGAGGTAGCAATTATGCTGGAGTTTGAGAGCTTAGGTGGTGGCACTATCTCCGTAGTCTTCCCCGGTACAGTGGTGTTAGTACTTTTCTTGCCAAAGTCCAAATGTGATATTTTGGATTTCCCCCACCCCCCCGCTGTTTTCCGAGCCCGTTTACTAGGTGGGGGCCTGTGTATCTCCGCCATGACATTTAATTTAGGCTTGTTCTTATTAGGCAATTGTGTAGGTTGGGTTTGGGTTACCAGGTTAACAGGGGTATGGGAAATCTCTAAAGGGGCTGGCTCTGTGTTTTTTCCAAGTGCTATCCCTGGGGTAGAGGGAACTTCCCTTAATAGAGCAGGGAAATCCTCTAATGTTGAATTATCTAGACTACAGGGTAGCGCGCCTACCTCTTGAGTGGTGGGGTAGGGAATGATATCTAGCAAAGACCTAGTTTTCATGGATTCAATGGAGCGCCTACGCTCCGCCCTACGTTTCTCGAGTGAACCTTCCAAGTCCGCCTCACCTTTATTGGGTTTAAAATAATTGTCCAAAGTCCCGGAGCTGGAGGCACCATCCCTTGAGGGGGTTTCCCGTGGTGGGGGCGAAGGCATAGCCTTGGTTATGACGCTAAGGGGGATCAAGAGAGGGGGCCCGGCCCGGCCCCCTTCGGCCCCTGACGGCCACAGACGGTCCCGCCCTTGTCCCGGGCTTCTCCCGGTCGCTCCCGCTCGCTCCCGCGAGGCGGGGACCTGCACTCCTTTAGATGCTACAGCTATGCGATAGGCGGGGGGCGTGGCCAGCGGGGAGAGCAGCCCAGGTGTTGCTGGTTGGGCGCGCAGGGGCTCCTGGTCGTTGGAGTCCCCTGCCTTGCTCGCAGCCCCGCTGGTTCTCTTGCCTACCCCCGCGCTCCTCCTTAGCTCCTCAGTTCAGTCCTTCAGGCGGGCGACGCGCTGCGGGACCCGCGAAGCGGGTCCGGCGAGTCGTGGGTTTGATGACAGGGTCCAAAGATCCGCTGGGCAGCAGATCCAACACGCTCCACCTACAGGCTGCAAGTTCTGTAAAAGGGTGTCCCACGAACGCTGGGGTACAAGCAGCTTTTGACTCCGTTGGCGGGGGGGCGTGGCCAGCGGGGAGAGCAGCCCAGGTGTTGCTGGTTGGGCGCGCAGGGGCTCCTGGTCGTTGGAGTCCCCTGCCTTGCTCGCAGCCCCGCTGGTTCTCTTGCCTACCCCCGCGCTCCTCCTTAGCTCCTCAGTTCAGTCCTTCAGGCGGGCGACGCGCTGCGGGACCCGCGAAGCGGGTCCGGCGAGTCGTGGGTTTGATGACAGGGTCCAAAGATCCGCTGGGCAGCAGATCCAACACGCTCCACCTACAGGCTGCAAGTTCTGTAAAAGGGTGTCTGCAGGTCATTTCTCATGGATTCTGCCTTCTGCAGAAAGAAGGAGGCACATTCCCCACTATTTAGGGCCCGATTGTAATGCGGGTTGGAAAGCTTCCCGACCGAATCGGTTTGGAAATGGTTTCTTACCCACCTGGATCGGGAGACTCCGACCGACGGAGTACAATTATAAAAATAAGGTTTTGGCCGCTTTACAGTCTGGTGGTCTTCCAGAAGGATGGACAATTGTTTTTTAAAAACAGGTTGGGTGCATTGTCATTAAATTCCTGAGGGTGGTTCTGGGCCCGGTGCATCGGCGCATTTAACCCCTTCGCCGCTGGTGGGATTCCCCTGCTGTGCTAGGGGGTGGGGGGGCGCATACAGTGCCCCCATGCTCATGACGAGGTCAGCTCGTCATGAGCCACGGCGCTCCGGTGCTCATGACGAGCTGAGCTCGTCATGACCGCACCCGTTCCAATGGAACGTTCAGCACAGCAGGGGAATCAGCCCAGCGTGCAAGCTTCCAAGTAACGGGTGCGGAGCTCGTCATAAGCACCGGAGCGCAGGTGGCTCATGACGAGCTGAGCTCGTCATGAGAGCTCAAGAGGTTAAACAAAATGAAAGTAGGGTGGTAGTGTGTGTGTCAGTATCCTCTTAGACACAACTTTTGGCAACAGGGACCCCATCCCCCAGGTCCTGACACAATGGTTCACATTTTGTTTATTTTATATTGATGAGGGTGTGTGTGTGGCACCGCTCCCTTATCCAGGTAATGGCCTTAGGGACCCCATGCCTTGGGTCCCATTGCAAGTATTGTCTACCCAGGACCTCATCCTCCAGGATATGAAAGAGGATCCAATATTTATTTTCTACGCACAGGGACATCAGACAGTGGATTTCTCCAGCACAAAGGGAGCAGAAAGAAAGGTTGATCCTGTCAGACAGAAGCACATACAACTGACAGATGCCCATCACACATTTTCCTAATTTTGTCTTAAAAAAAAAAATATTGTGTATATTGTGGTCCCGTGCTACTCCAGTGTGAGCTCGAGCGGACCTTACATGAAGCCTTGTTGTTTTTTAATATTTTATTTTGGCCTAGGTAGGGTCCCTCTGGGACTCTTCTCACAAAGGCTAGGGTGTCAGGATACCCCTTTCCAGACCTTTTTTTCCTAATTGAAATCGTCAACCTAAAAAAAGATGGTGAAAAAGGGTAAGTACAAGTAGCTATAACCCCATCAGAATCGAACACATTTACACATCTCTGGTGCTACATTTATTTTAGTTTGAGGACACACAACAAACACCTAGGGAAAATCATTAATTAAATGAAGTCTAGAGAACTACCCCTACAATGAATTTGATAACCACAATTTGGTAACCACTTACAAATCTACAAAAACTAAGTTATCACAGCCAAAACAGAATGACACAAGAAATTTCGAAATACATGAATTACTATACATACCAAATTCAAAGGAAAATGTTTATATAAACATAGACAGATAAAAACCAGTTAACATTTTTAAACAAGGAGAATGTTTCTTGGAGACTTCAACATATGCCCTAATGGCCTACAAATACATAAGCCCCATTCGCATACTCAAGCCATGTATTTTCATGACATTACAAATTTCACATTAAACATGTTGAGCCATCCCTAAGATGATAGAGGTGCTATTGCTAATACATAAATAGTTCTGGATTTTGAAAAATATTGAACTTGGTTGACTGTGTAGCTTCAGCCTTTTTTTGGTTCCAGTTTCTGAAAACAAACTGCTGTCCTAGTTGGTACACTAGTTGGAGAGCCATATTTGTGAATAACAATTTAAGATGTACCTCCAATAGTTTGTATATCACCTGCCTCTTGAGACTGATATGGTGTTTTCAGCATGAGAAAATGGTGGATGTCTCTAATGGACACAGGGCCGCACTGGGAACAAAAAGTAGCCCTGGCAAAAATGCGCAACCCAGCCCTGTTCCCTTCCTCATCTCTCTCTCTCTTTTCCCTCTGTGCTCCCTTTCCGCTCTCTGTCACCTAAAAGCACTTGCAGTACCCTTTGTAATTATTTGGTGGGAACTGGTGAAACTGGTAGAGGTGACAGCAGCCTCCCTCTGTCCTCAAACACTGCCCCCCAAGGCTCCAGCCCACTGGTAAAATGCCTGATGGAATAAAAGTGGTAGTCCAGCCCTGAATTGACACATATTTTTATATGTCCATTTGAGTCAAAACGTATATTTACAATGGCAGCCGCTACTTTACAAGGGTGGTAGAGCGGAGTTTTAAATTACTTTTTTTTAAACACTTACCTGCAGGCTTGCCGCCACCTCTCGGTCCTCTTCAGCTCTTCGTGGACTCCAGGAGCAGGAAGCAGGAACCTGGAAGCACACATGCTCCCAGACTCCCCTAGCCAATCGTGATGGCGCGTTACAGCAGCATTGTGATTAGTCACCGTCTGAGTTCCCTGGTTCAGCACTCAGAAAGGGACTGGGAGACTGTGAATGTTCTCCACCCATGCTGTGCAATACAGCCAGTGGAGAACATGCAAAGTACGCATGACTGTTTGGCTGGCCCAAGACATCCGGGCAAACGTCATGCGCACTTACGAGAGTTCCTACCACTTCTCCCCCTGTTCGTGTGTGACAGGCCAGCCTGCCCCTAACCAGTAGAGCCACAACGGAAAAATTAAACGAAAATAACATTGCGTTATTATCATTTCCTTGTTCCTTTTTGAACTGCGCACAGAGCAGTGGGGCGACGCTCCTCTGCCTTAGCTGAGGAGCCGCCGCTGTATATTTATTGCAAGCTAGATGGAGAACACATTAGAATAACTATTGGTGTAAGATCCTGTAATGAACTAAACAAATAATATATTTGGTTGAATTTTGCAATTCAACATTTATGGAATTACACATAGAAAGGAAAAAAAACGTTAACAATTCTTGTAACCACATGGGTGCTCATGACGAGCTCAGCTCGTCATGAGGCACGGTGGCCATGTGCTCATGATGAGCTGAGCTCGTCATAATGGCTGCAACACTTGCACGTTGGGCTAATTCCCCCGCTGTGCTGAGCGTTCCACAGTAACAGGTGTGGCCGTGACGAGCTCAGCTCGTCATGAGCACATGGCCACCGTGCTGCGTGACGAGCTCAGCTCATCACGAGCACTGGGGCGCTGTGCGCCCCCCAGCACAGCGGGGGAATTACCCCCGCTGCGAAGGGGTTAAAACGATAGTTAACTCTATAGCTATCTTATCTTTTTTATAAAGCTTAATCTTGATAATTCAATGAAAGAAAAACCTTGTCTACCAATGGGAGAGGGAGTGCCAAATGTGGTCGCAGCACACATGGGCACGGATCCTTTGATTTTTTGATGCAGAAGGGTGGAGCTGTGTAAGGTTTTGCATTCTCTGACAGATTTTGTGCAAGCTCACATATTGCCCTTTTCCATGTGTACCACTCAGAGGGGAGCCTGGGCTTGCACTTATGCAACTGATGGAGTACTACATAAAAGGCTTTACATCTGTATGCCTTGGGTTCAGAGCACAGCCCTGTGTTTAGTACTATTTGTACCAGCCAACGTATCCTCTGGATTTATGGCATAGAAAAAATGACTTGCACTATGCACATTCATTCATACAGTTAGGGCATAGACAAAGACCATGCCTATGCATACTCTGTGGGTAGTGTGTATTGTAGGCAGGGCATTTAAAAAATCACATATCAGCCAATGCCCTTTGTGTTCTATGGCCACTATGTATCACACGAAGTACATACAGGTCATCGTTACTCACTCTATGCCTAGTATTTACTACTACGCTCAGTGCTCAGCCACATGCTGAAAGTTCCTGATAGAGGTCCGATTCTTGTCACTACTCTGCTGCTCTTTATGCACCAAAAATATAATCTCCCTGTTTGCCTTCCTATATGATTCTTCAACCACTTTATTAGGATTACCCCTCCCCTCCCCTCCCATTTGTGGGAAACCTCCGTGGTACTTTTTTTAGGGTATGGCTTGACAGTGCTTTTTCTCCACCCACATGTTGAGAGCCAGGGGCCTCATTTATGAGAAATGACGCATCGCTGCCTGAAAGCAGCGATGCATCACTTCTCAGTGCGCACTCCTTGCGACATACCTGATGCGTCATATTTAATGTATGACACATCATGTCGCAAGGAGTTACAGATACGTCAGTATTTCTGACGTATCTGTTAGCGCAAAAGTGACGCATTGCTGGAGTGTGTCACAAAAGTGACGCAACTCCAGCTTGCGTCAGTCTTACGCCTGCTGTGAGGCAGGCGCAAGATTTTGATGCAACGGTGTCCTAGAAGTGACGCAGTGAAATCTCATAGATTTCACTGCGTCACTTCTACGACCCTTTCTTGCGTCAATACGCCCCCTTTGCATACATTATACCTGGCACAGGTATAATGTGGCGCAGGGGTTTACAAAGTGACGCATCTACCTAGATGCGTCACTTTGTAAATATGGTGCAACAAGGCGCATTGTTTACGCCACTAGTGCGTCACAAAAAGTGACGCACCAGCGGCGTAAAAGTGACGCATGGGCTCATAAATGAGGCCCCAGGAGTACATGTGTGATTGGGCAGAAGTTGTGTGACTCAACAAAAAAAGTACCTGCCCACCACACAGCTGTGATCCTTTTGTTCATTTATCCAGCTGCCTTAGCGTGAACTTTCTGGGACGCAGGCATGTCATTGCAGTGCTATTAAAGTGTGTTAGATATAGATAATGTGTGCATTTTCGCTGTCTTAATCGCTAATGATAGGACACAGTCTCTACTGTGTATGGATTTTTTTAGTCTGGCTTGAAAGTGCATTAAGAAGCCAGAACTATTGGCATTTTCAGTGCTTTTTTTCTTTTCTGTTGCTGCAGCCTCAATTTCTTCTTTTGACAGCTCATTTTTCAATCACGATGCCTTCAATCATCAAAACAAGCTTGACCCACTTTTCATTAGGAAGCTGCTGTCTCTGGCTGGAAATAATCCTCCGGGGCAGAATGGGATGTGTTGCGGTCTGGGAAGGTAGCCATCTGCCCAGGAAATGTTGACCCTCTGACCTTTGTGAGTATGTGGGAAGGCGGCTTCCACAGTAGAACCGGTGTGCACCTGAAGCCCCAGGCCTGCAGTTCTGTGTTCCCGCGGCGCCTCTTTAAGTACTCTTCTTAACCGATGCTTCATTTGGGTGGGTCTCATCTGCCCCTTTGCCCAGTTAGTTCAATGCAGCTAGATGATACTAATGCAAAAGCAGTGCTCGCTTCTCATTTTACACCTACTCACCGGTGCTTTGTTTATTCTTTCTCAAAGACCTTGGGCCTCATCTATAAGAAAATGATGCAGCGCTGAGCTGCAAGCCATTTAGCTGCGCTATGATGCATAATTTTTAAAGCACAGGCATGCGTTGAATTAACAACAATACAACGCATCCCTGTACTTTCCCCTGCGCGAGTGCAGAATTGGGTGCCATGCGCCAGCGCAGGCACACGTGCGTCATTTGGCAAGGGTGCCTGCGCTGCGGGGGTGATTGTTTTTGTGCAGGAAGGGACACCTTCCCTCTTTCGATGCATGCTGCAGAATGTAACACACATAGAAAAAGGAAAAAAGGAGGAGAAATAAAAGTATTTTTTCCTTATCGCAACATTCCTATGCTTCCCCTGGGGTGGTGTAGGATTCAAATGCATTCCCAGTTTTACAAAATGTTGTAAACCTTGAAATGCGTTATGTCCAATGGATGTTGCATGGGAACACCCACAGCAACACCCACGGAACGCCCCTTTCACACAGAGTAATGCGGGAAAGGGGTCCATATTTACAAGGCCATGAAAAGTCATGCAGGGTGTCTTTATGTGGCCTTGCAAATATGGGTAAGCCCATTGTGCCACTGGTGCGTCAAAAAAATTACGCACCGACGGCGCAATGGGTTTGTAAATAAGCCCCCTTGTGTCCAGAGGTTCATATGATCAGCAATAGAATAGGCTTTAAATATGTGACTACCACATAATCTTCTGAAAAGATGCTCCTCACCTGCAGACTGCTTGCTAAGGCACTTTTCACCAAAGATGCAGATGTATGATGCAAGATGTGGGAGAAATTGCGCATTTGAAAAGCATCCAGAAAAATTAAGGCACAATATGCATACATAATCAGAAATACATTTGAGGCAGATTTACAAAGATTTGACACAAGGCAGCAAGTCAACTTGCTGCACTGTTCTGCATAAAATTAAGAGGGCAAAAAAGGGCCATATCTAGTAACATATGATGCCTTCCTGCTGTCCCTCTGCACTGGTACATGAAGTGCAGACTAGCACCAATGCACGCACCCTTAAAGCATAGTGCAAGGCTGCCTATGTTACAAGCAGGATTGTTTTCGTAGAAGGTGGGGTACCTTCCAGCAAAAAACAATCCTTTGAGGCATTGTCCCCTGTAAAAAGAGGAAATAACAATGAGAAATAAAGATATTTCTCCTTGTTACGCCTCACCTGAGAAGGCATAGCATTTTTCCACATTCCCAGATTAACTAGTGTAAATAAATCTGGGAATGCACCAAAAACATGGGTGGATTTGTGGGAACACCCATGCTCCACCCATTGAATGCCTTCCCAATGGAAAATAATCCAAGGGAGAGACTTGCGCCAATTTACGTTATTCCAGATTTACTGTGCCACACAGATCCATGCAGAGTGTCTCTGGTTGGCACAGGAAATCTGATTTAAGAGCTTGCGTTGCCTTGTGTCAAATTGTAATAATTACACATGTGTAACAGAAGTTCAAAACAAGTCAACTATTAATAGAAATAATGTGTCCCATAGTGCTTTGACAATCGAGACTGATGCAAAAATGATCATACAAACAGTAGCCAAGGTACTACAGAGTACACATTTTTCTGTGCAAACTGTGCTTGGTGTGCAACTCAACCTGAAATTTGGAGAGGTGGCAAACACATTGAAAAGTGTAGTGGAGCCATTTTCAGAACCTGAGTCAAAATAACTTTTGAAGGCTCTTTTCACTGTTGTGGGACATTCTGTGATTTATGTATAATAAGGAGTGTCATTTTTCTGGACACTAAGGGCCTGATTCAGATGTGGTTAGGAAATCATTCTGAACGAATCAGTTTGGGAAGGGTTTCCGACCAACTCGAATCGGCAGAGTCCGACCAACCGAGTACAATGCATCCGGATGCTTCCAGATACGATTTGGTTAGACTCCCAATGACTTCAATGGGAGCCTATGTTCCGACCGAATGCATAGGTTCCCATTGAAGAAAGGGGTGGCTGGGGAAATTCGGACAACCATGGGTACCCCCGCAGGCCCGATTGGGAAGCCTCTGGGTGCAGGGGGTCTCGATACTTCCCCCCAAAGTCTGATTCCGACTGCCGATTCGATTTGGACGGCACTATTTGGAAAGACTGTCTGAATCCAGCATCGCAATCAGTCATTTTTGTTCGGAAACATGGCCCATATAGAGGTACGATTCTGCTCCATACAGCTCGGTCATTCCAAATGTCATCGGGTTCGGATTGAGATATTCGTAACGCCTAACACGCATCATACTCGGGCAGTCGGAAACCTTTCCCATTTCGTCGAAAAGACACGGACCCATCCGATTTGTACGGAGCAAATGCCGTTAGGAGGCCTTCCTAACCGCATCGGAATCGGGCTTTAAGTCAGTAACATTGGTCTCTGCATAACATGACTTATCAATGCATACAACCATTTGAAGGTAGACCTCATAGAATATGGAATAATGGGTTCTAGTTTCTGTGACAAGCAGTAGCGAATTGTGCATTCTTAAAAACACGAGAGGGGCATATTCACAAGCAAATGTTGGAGTGCGGAACTGCACCAATGCAGCACACATGGAAAGAGCAAAAAACTAGGAGAAATTAATAATTTCTTCTCATTGTGCCATTCTAAAGCCTGATATTCCATGGCGTAGTTTTTTATGCTGCCTCAGCCTTGTAAATCTGGGGTAGCATCAAAAAACAATGGGTGTTGAGGTGAAATGCCCACAGCAAAACCCATTGCATGCCCCTTTGCCACAGAGAGCAGTGGAAAGTGGAATATTTTCAAGTGGCGTTAAGCCACAAAAAGTGGCTTAGCGCCACCATGTCAATATGGAAAATGGTGCTACGCCACCAGAGCATCACAAAAGTGATGCTCTGGGGACGTTGAGGGCTTGTAAATATGCCCTGAGGACTCTTGCATTGTTTTGACCCTCCAAGAACTTCATAAAAACATTGACAAGATATGTGGGCGACTGTACCATAAAGTCGAATATTGAAAAAACTGTGGTAAACGCACATTTAATTACTAATTGTTTTGTCCGTAAGGCTTTTACCAGCAAATGATACCCAACATTGAATATCACTGCACAAGACACACATCTAGGGAATATGGTGATTTTTGTCTACAAAGAACGTACTGAGTACTCTCATCAGATATCACTGGCTGTGATCTCCTTGTGATTTCAGTAGCGGCTGCCACCGGATGTGGGTAGTGGGACGGCAGGGGGGGGTGAATGAAAAAAAAGGACTTACCTGGAATGGCCGGCTGCTGCCTCTCCTCTGTCCTCGTCCTCTGTCCTTGTCCTCTTCATCTTCATTCTTCGTGTCCCCGCCGGCAGCAGGAAACCCCCAGTAAACACAGGCTTCTCTCAGCCAATCACAAGCCTGCAATGCAGCGTTGTGATAGGTTCGAGCACTGTGGTTCGGTGCTCAGACAGGGCCAGGGAGCCTGTGCATGTTCCTCACCAGGCTGTGTAATGCAGCCTGGTGGGGAACATGCAAAGTGTGCATGACCGTTTGGCCAGGCCAAAAGGGCCGGCCAAACTGCCATGAGCACTTAGGGAGTGCAAACTACCGCTCCCCCGGCTCTGGCCTTCCCGGTCCCACCACTGACTGCAATATGAAAAATAAAATGAAAATAACGTCTTAGTGGAGGAGCCATCACTTTGTGACTTCCCATAGTCTAAAATGCAGCATACACTTGGAAAGATGTTAGCTGTAGATGTGCACATGAAGCACAGAAACAGAACAATGTCTGATTATGCACATTGCACTTGCTGCCAAGGTGCTCAGTAAGAGGATAAACAACTTCCTCCTGGAGAAAGAATGGTTAATGCATGAAAAAGATTGTTATGAAGATTGGTTGGGATAAATCGAAAATAGAATTTTAAAAGGTTTGAATTAACAGGAATAATCATAAAATGAGGATACATATGAGTTTCAGACAAACTACTGTGTTGTGCAGGGGCGACTCACTTGCTGAGGCTCCGCCCTTTCTGGTTGCCTCATTTTTCTAATAATATGGTTTTTATTAGGGGCACTGGAATTTTGTGATTGTGCAGTCACAGCGATTTTTACATAATTATAGATTAGCCGCTTGTCACATAATTCCTAATCTGCAGCATAAACTGTAGACATTAACAAAAATGAAGTTTGTTTCTAGCTCACACAGTTCAAAAGATAATTAAAACGCAGCAACACATATTTTTTCACAGTGGAAGGCAGTTTGAAAAGGTACACTGGTTGCTTATTGCTATATGTTGGTGTTAAAATAAAGTACAACAGAGGTCCAGACATTGTTAACAAGTGTAAAAATGACGAAGTAATACTATTACAAATTTGCAGCATAATTTGCCTTTTCTTGCCACATAATTTATTCAATGTAGCCTTTCCCTGCCGCATTATTCCACAGACCCTGGCTATCATTCATTATTAGTTTGATAAGCAAATGCTGACCATCAGGCAGTGAAATCTGAAGGCGCATGCACCAGACATCAGGCAGACTTTCCTGGGCTGGCAAAGTCCCATCCTTGACCTTAGGGCCTGTAATGCCTTAGGGCAGAGGTCTTCAAACCTTTTGATGCCGAGACCCTCCTGTCAAAACCCTTTAGGCGTAAGGACCCCCTCTTGACAACATTTTATAGAGCTTGGTACTCCTCATCATTGACAACTATTGAAAACAATAAACGTCCCCAATTCCCATAGCAAATAATTTTTACAGTGGGGAAATAACATTAAACAGTGCTTTTCAAACCAAAGGTCAGTGAGGGGGGTGTGATCAAAGGTGTGGCTAAAAACAAAGGGCCTCACTTATGAGGAATTGGCATAGGGCAGCACCGCAAGTCTTCTTGCAGCGCTGCCCGATGCCAATGTGAAAGGGCAGGGGTGCACCATATTTATGAAATATGGTGCATTCCTGCCCTTTCCCCCTGCGTTGGCACGAATTGTGGCCTAGCGCCAATGTGGGCAGGATTGTTTTTGTGCTGGAAGGAGTACCTTCCTGCACAAAAACAATCCCAAGAGGGGGTTTCTGTTTCTATGTGAGCTACAAAATGCAGCACACATGGAAAGAGGAAAAAACGAGGAGAAATGAAAAGATTTCTCCTTGTTAAGCCTGCTGTGGGGAGGTGTAAGGTTTTGGCGCTGTCCCAGGTTTACATGGTTTTGTAAATCTGGGGCAGCGTCAAAATCCATGGGATTGAATGGGAACACCCACCACAATGCCCATGGAACGCCTACTCGACAGAGTAGGACAACGCAGTGACTTGCGCTGCTTTGTCTTACTCCATATCTATGTTGCCATGCAAAGCCACGCAGCGTGACTTTGCGTCGCCTCATAGATATGATTGCGACGCTTGTACCGCCAGAGTTTTAAAAAAAAGTGACACATGCCTATAATAAATCAGCCCCAAAATATTTTGTCTGTTTTTTAGGTCTTTCACCATCAGTCAGCCACAGATAAAATAATGGGTAGCTTAAATGAAAAATAAATGTTAAAAAGTTGTTACTCAGTGAGAAATGTACTGTAGTAAATTAGGAAATTTGGTGAGTGCAGTGGAGAATAGGGACTAGTGTATTTTTAGTGCTACAACAGAAAGTACTGAGAATGTGTAAGTCATTATTTTATACTTGCATTACATGCATTATAAGAGACTGTTACAAACTGCAAATAGTTTTAGAATAAAAAGGAGCTTCCAAAATGAAGATTTTATTAATACCAGCCCATAAGTAATGCAATATTTTTTTTTCCATAACTGTCCCCTCAACACCTCCTTAGGGGTGCTAAGCGCTGTGTAAAAGCAATACGATTAAAAGCATGCACATCACAGCCCAGTTGTTAACTCTTCCTACTACCACAAAAAAAATCTTTGCCATCACAATCCTTGGAGTTATTACAGCAATTAAAGCCAGAACCGCTCCCAAGCACCCATTGCATTTGCAGATTAACTCACACATTTACATTTCATTCAGGCAAGCAGGCACCCTGGCACGAAGCATTGTTTTACCTGTCTGCCGGCCTTTTCCTTTAAGAGCGCAGGAGACTCCATTAACTTTGGCTGAAGCATTGAAATGTCTCGAACGGTTGTTTTTTTTCCTTTTCACGTTTTAGATTTCAGACAGAAGTAAAGCCTGGAAATGCGTGACCCCCTTCCCAGGGCTCCATGGCCCCCCTGGGGTCGCTCCCCACAGATTGAAGACCTCTGCCTTAGGGTCTCTGCTCTGATGAGACACTGCAGTGTTATAATAAAGGCAGTCCTGAGTTTAGATTTCAGCCCTGCACTGTCCGAGCCTACGTACCAATCAACCTCTCACTTCACCCCAGTGGCGGCTAGTAGTTTGCGAAAGTGACGGAGAGCAATACTTGCCCAAAGTATAGAAGGAAGTGAAGTTTGTGGGAATTCTCCCCAGATTTTTTTTTTAAAGAATTGGGGTCAAATATTAGATTTTAAAGCACATTTTGTGCATAAATTTGGTGGATGCATTAACTATTCAGCTACTTAGATGATGTGTCAATGAGGCTTGACGCATCTGAGGATTTATTTCAATTTCATTCAAAATGTGTTATTTGCATTAATTAATACCAGTGTACCACGCTGAGTATTTTGTGCAGGGGGCCACTTATGCCATGAGTATCCTCTTTAATGTCAATAATTACCTACGCCAGTGGTAGAATTTTTCCATTGGTGTTGTCCATTTATCATAGTGGAACCATATATTAAACATTACCTATAGTTTGTGAAGACCATTAATTGGACCCGATTGCATGCCTAACCCCACCTCCACATGGCATGGTTGTCCTTCGTTATGCCATACAATTATCTCCAATTGGCCGATGCCAGCATTTTGCCACAATTGTGCTCCTATATACCATGAAGTACCTCCAATATAAAAGTCCTAGCATGATACCAGGGGTGACAAGAATTACTTCCAGTGTGCTAGGACCGCAGCCTACCTTTCCCACCCCACCTCACTCTCTCTCTCATCCTGTTTCTCTCCGTGTCACGCTCTCATTTTCTCTCTGGGTCTCCTATGGTGGGTGTTGGACCTGACCCTTTCTGCAGTGTAGCCCCCAAACTTTTCACCTTCCTCCTCCTACTTTTTGCTGAATTCGTTTTTCTTGGCCTTAGGACTCTGTGCATTTTACCACTGCTAACCAGTGCTTAATTGCTTACGCTGTCTCCTTAAAACGTGGTAGAGTTGGCTTATACCCAATTGGCATATTTAAGTTACTTATAAGTCTCTAGTGAAGGGGCACTACGTGTGCCCAGGGCCTGCAAATTAAATGCTACTAGTGGGCCTGCAGCACTGATTGTGCTACCCAATGAGTAATCCTTTAAACATGTCTCAGGCCTGCAATGGCAGAGCATATGTGTGCAGTTTAAACTGCCATTTCGACCTAGCTAAATAATCCCTTACCCAGGTCCAAACCTACCTTTTTAATACATAGAAAGCACCCCTAAGGTAGGCCCTGGACAGCCCCAAGGGCCGGGTGCAGTGTCATTAAAAAGTTGTACATGTACTTTTCTGTTTTTACATGTCCTGGTGGTTAAAAACTCTTACATTCATTTTTCATTACTGCAAGTCCTATCTCTCCCACAGGATAACATTGGAGCAGCCTTATTCCACTACATATGTGTAATTTACAAATGTAGGTAACCTCTTCATGTTTGGTGGCTCTGGAATCACAATTTTAAATCCTCACTTTTGGTGTAGTCAGATGTTAAGTTACAATTCTGAAAATGCTACTTTTAGAAAGTTTGCATTTTCCTACCAAAGCCATTTGGTGTCTGTAGCCTATCTCTGGATCACACGACTGGCTGTGGGTGACAGTACTTTGTGTATTCCTCCTGGACAGACACACTCTATAGGAACTTAGGTGTGACTAGATGCAGCATCACTGGCTGGAATTGAGGGGGGCTGGTCACTGCCCATTCCTTGAATAGGCTGTGTCCTGCCTTCACAGAAAGGGCTGCATATCCCTTGTAGTTACTCTAGAGCCAGATAAGGCAGGGCATATGTGCCCACCAACTGCATGCTTCTAGAAGCTTTTCCTAACTTCAAAGGGACAACTGTGTATAAAAGAAGGACCTCAGATGCCAACTCTTCAGCACACTTCTGGACCTGTGGATACTCTGCCAGGAAGAAGGACTGCTGTGCTGCTACAAGGACTAATACTTTGCTGGACTGCTGCTTAAAGGAACTATTGCACTACTGTGCTGATGTGCTGCCTGCTGCCATCTTGCCCGGGGAAGGATAAGTGGACTTCCAACTACATCTTGAACCCAGGACACCAGAGTGACTCAGAGGCCAATCTGCTGCTCTCTTGATCTGAGCCCCAGGGGCATAAAATGCTCCCCAACAGCTCCTGGGCCCATCTTCAATGAATTGCCCCTCAGGTACTGTACACTTGGTGTAGCTCTTGAGCTCTTGAAATTAACCTTTTGAGCTCTTCGCGGCCATGAACAGGCCTGTTTCTACCCAATTGATAGCCCCTCTGCAATGGCAGAGGAGTGCCACCCCACTGGCACAGAGCAAGCAGCTGAAAAATAAAATGATAACGTTTGCAGAGAGGAGTGAGTCCAGGCCATGAAAAGGGGAGGAGGTGTGGTAGGTGCACTTTTAAGTGGGCATGTCAGTTTGGCCAGCTGTCTTAGGCACGCCAAATTGACATGCGCACTTAGGTTTCTCCAACCCAGCTGTATTGCAACCTGCTCATGCCAATACCCATGTTGCTCTCCTGCTTGAGAGCAGCACGGGGATTGGATGGGGAGTCCATGATGGTGTCCCAAGGATTGCCGGGACCAAGGAACTGGAAGCAGAGGAGCACAAGGCGGCCGGCAGCACCAGTTAAGTATTTTATTTTGTTTTTTAATTACTAACACCCCTGCTGCGTGCTCCTCCTGTCTCCCCTGCACCCGCTCCACCCACCCGACCATTCTTTATCTGTGTTGGCCACCCCTGTTCGCACCAGAGCCATGCCAATCTCTCAGAAAATCAAAGCAAGCCGCAGCTAGCCCATCTCTTTGCACAGCAGCATGGACAGCCCACAGGGGACCGCCACCAAGAAGCTCCAGCCCAACCACCTACCACCAACGCAATGTTCTCCTTGCTCACGACGGCCCTCTCCACCATGAGTGGGGCTCATGGCACAAAAGTTGAGATGGTAAAACTTAAGTTGGACTAATTTGACTAATTTGGGGCTGTATCCAACCCACACTCTGGTGTGGGCAACCTGAACTTATGATTTTGATCTGGTGCAGCAAGATCAGATATGCCTGGTTTGCAATGTATGCTTTTAGGTGCTATTTTACATTTTAAAAACTCATAACTCCGTTTCTAGCGATTGGATGTTTGTTGTTTTGGTTGTATCTTATTTTTGTAAGTAAGCTCTATTTTTCTAACCTGCTGTGGGATAATTGTATGTGGTGTTTTTACTGTTTTACTGTTTAAAGAGTTGCACACATACTTTACACATTGCCTCTAAGTTAAGCCTGACTGCTCTGTGCCAAGCTACCAGATGGGGAGCACATGTTAATTTGGGGTGTGCTTGTGCCTTACCCTGACTAGGATTGTGGTTGCTGCTTGACCAGGGCTTACATCCCAGTCAACCAGTAACCCAATTTCTAATAGTGAGTTATTGTCATATGCCCCATATTGGCCTTTCAATTAACATAAAAGGAAAACAAGGTCACTCATAGACTTTTTCTTTCAGGTTTTGGAGTCTAGCTCCAGTGTGATCTTAACTTTCACTTACATCTTTGTTTTTTCATTTTACAAACATATTACTTTGTATTTTATGTAGCATTTGTAGAACATACTAAATAAAGTGTTTTTTATGACCCTGCATTGACAGATACATATCTATCTGTGAGGATGTCCACATGCCAAATATATAAGTTAAACATGACCACTGATATTAAAAATATTCCAACATACCAATATTAAAATAATATATATTTTTTAAGCATTGAAAAACATACTTTTATACAAAAATTAATAAAACACTACAATAACGCTATACCTGAATCCTAAGGGTCCTAATTCCCTAATCCATGACCATACAACATATCATCAATACCTTAGAGCTGGTATATAGCTGGAGTATTACTACCCATACCAATATATTCCTTAAAACCAGGTAATCTAATATGAAAGATCTAAAATGAATGTATCAATATTTCACCTGCCCAGCCGGCTTAAGGCATTCAAGTTGATGTTAGGGCACTTATTTGCATTAGGAGTTTCCTTCATTAGGCCTAGAATTTAATTTCAAATCATTTCCATTACGCAATAAGCATCTTTCTTGCCAGAGTCAATTCTTTTTAAAAGAACAAATTGCAGGCAATTGACATGATATTTACAAGGAGTGGACTTCTCCTTGTTATGTTTCTTAGAGACACAGAGGCAGTGTTTTAACTTGATGCTTACATGGGGTAAAATACTCCATATTGATTAGGCGTGTTATCCTGACCACACTCTTTTTCTACTGATCAGTGTTGGTTAGTACCTTGCTGGGAGTTTCCTCATTGTCTTTTAAAAACCCACTCCTCCATTTTCTTAAATATTTGATTGGTGACTTCAGGTATTGCTCACTTTGCATTTCTTGGACTGACTAGGTCAACACCTAATCACACGACAGAACTCCTAAATTGTCTTAAGAATTCTGAAATTTTGAATTGGCGATTTTTTTAAATTTCTAAAAGTCTTGTTAGGGCCTTGGTTAAGTCCCTTTTATAATTGTTTAGAAAAATAAACACTCATCATAGTTAGGGGTAAGAGGCTTTTGAGAGGGCTTGTGCAATGAGAAAAGTGAAGAAGTCACACTGGGGGCTCTCCTTTGGGAACTCTTCACTGGTAACTGCAGTTTCAGACTCATGACCCTTACTGGGGCAGATGCTGGGTCTTATGACCTCCTGAAAAACACTCTGTGGGCTTTGAGGTCACAACTGAGGAATATAGGATTAGATTTAGGGGGACGCGCTTAGCCAGGAACTGACCCGTAGCGATATCCAGGCACCTCTATTCAGGACACCAACCCTTGTGAATCCGGAGGGGAAAGGAACCGGCAGGACTGGCCAGTGACTCTTGGTGGGAGCGGAGAGGAGCAGCTGTGACGCCGAGACATCTGTGAGGCCCAGGACTTCATCTCCCAGGGGGTCTCGCGGCGCGCAGAGCCTCTGACGCAGTGGTTGGGCGCCAGAGGCCAATAAGACCGGCCAGGCCCTTCCGCAGCGCGGGACGCGCGCGGGCGTGCCCGGGCAAAGCCCCGGCCAAGGGCGGGCCCGTCCTTGCCCGTCATAGCCCGAAGTAGGCTGGGCTGTGCCTCCCCTCGTGCACCTGTGTTCCAGACTCTCACGTAAGACTATATTTACATCTTTGTTCCCCTCATTACTAAAGTCTACATTTGTTATCGTCCCAGATTCGCATTAAATATTGTTTTACATCACAAGCACTTAGTATCAGCAGACGGGGAAGACAATGTCACGGAAAGGGAGGAAACTAACAACAGGTGGGAGTGTTACTGGCACCCTGGACCAGTTTATAACTAGGGCCAGATAAGTTTTGGAAAAGGAAATTGCCATCACTGAGCGTCATTTGTCACTGGAACCTCTGTACAATAAACGCTCCTCCTTGGGCCCTATAGCAGCAGCCACTACTCCAGTAAATCATGGAAAGGAAACATCTCACGTCGGCACTAGTGTGGGTAACAGAAACGATCAATCACTGGAGGCGGCACCTAATTTAAATATAACTAGGGAGGCGAGCAACACCGACTCGAGCCTTGAATCAGTCCTATATGTTACATCCAATGAGCTATTAATGCACCTCAAGGGCAAGGCCCTGCAACCAAAAGGAAACGCGGCGGGAACAGACAGAAGGGAAGAAGCCCAAAGACCGCGAAAATAGTAAAAACTCTGAAAACAACTTAAAACGCTGTCAAAGAGACCCAATATCTATGAACTTCAGGCCTTACATCGACTAATACCCCCTCACCAAATGGTATAGCAGTAGAAAAAGTCGTTTCCCCTTCTCATTAACCCAATACAATGAGGGGCTCATGGAAAAAGTTGAACATCTTATGAAATCCCTTATGGCCCCACTCTTGGAAAGGGTTAAGCGGATTTGCGAAAAACTCGAAGGTACTGGAACAAGTAACGACCTCTAGTTGTAACACTTTAAGGCAATTTGTAGACAGTGTACATAGTAAGAACGCGGAAAGTCAAACACATTCCAGAGATCCAACAACACAATTCATACACCCTCAGCCTCAAGGATTCCAGCTGCTCAACCACTTAATAACATTGAGGAGCTTGGTAGGCTTTCTGGGAGGGTGACTGTGGTGGTCGAGGATGAGGGTTCGCGAGCAGGGGAGGGTGGGCTGGCTAAGGCTATGGAACCTGTGGGACAGGTGAATAAAATGATTTGTGTAGCTAAGGAATTACCCACAGTCATAAAACCAAAGTGAATATTTCCACATATCGAATTACCCCCACAATCATTCCCATATACAGTAGTGTTATTTGGTGTCCTGGAGCTAGACCAAGAAAAAACAGAATCTTACTCTGAATTAAGAAACAAAGTAGCCCACTTGTTAAATAAGAACAGGCCACTTTCGTTAAATATGTTTGGAGAAATCTTATTTGTCAGAAGACTAAGCTGGGTGGGCAATAGAAAAAAAGATTCACGGGGGGACTGCATCATCGTCAACTTTAGGGATAGACGGGTGGTTCGCCACATATGCAATTGGTCCCATCAGCTTGGAGACAGTGGTATACATACCAGTGACCTAAGTTTTTTCTTTCTCCAATTCCCCTCTGCATTAACAAATACACACCAATGGGGAGTACCGAATATAGAAAGGATGGAGGGGCATAGAACCAGATACAATATCCCAACCTTTAACCATTTTGATATGCTCTCTGAGCTGGAAGGGGAGGACTGACTTAGTATTGAGGGTTCGATTATTAACACAATTCCTAACTTGGTTGATCCGACCCCCTCTTCCAAACGCTCCTCCCCTGTCACCATTAACACTACTGACACACACGCTCGTATTGAATATTTTTCAGATCTAACATTTACTTTGGGCCAAGCAAATGGTAACAACGAAGAAACTATGGCCATTATGACCCAGCATAGTCATCATGAGGAAACTACTGGTTTAGGTCCTGTGACTGTTAGTACCCAGGAAAACTCGTCCTTGAACATATTATATTGGAATATCGCAGGTTTACGCACCAAGGTGGTGAATGACATCTGGCTCGAATTTGTTCATATGTTTAGCATTCTCTGTATGCAAAAAACGTGGGCTACATCAGAGATCCACTTAGAGGGTAACAAAACTTACTTTTCCGCAGCGTTACGATCACCTTCGGGCGGAGCAAAGGGTGGTTTGAACATCTATGTCTCCAATGTTCTGCAGATTATGAAAATCGTCCCAATTAAATTGGAATTAAATTTCCAAATAATCACTCTGCACTTGAGTAAAAACAATGCCCTTTTAATGGTGAATTTTTATAATAATCTCCCTGCAGGTGACCTAATAAAAGTAATAAAAGAAATATCCTTCTCCCTTCAGGAATTAATTAAAAAAGCCACTAAAGAAGAGGCAATAATCTGGGGAGGGGATTTTAACCAAACCCTGTGTAAGAATAGTGATAACATAGTCTGTTATTATGGATGAAAACCAAAATCCGGTAACCAATTTCCCCCATACCTTAATTGGGGATTGCCTGAATGAAACTTTTTGTGGCTTAGTTCTGGGTTTTGCAAACGACATGGTGAATCCTTCCATACCCCTTATTCCCACCTTTAATGGCAGAGGAAGGTCAAGCATAATAGACTTTATCTTCATCTCTTCCAAAGCTGGATCCCAAGTCCTGAACTATAAGACCCACAACATTACTATCAGTAACCGCTACCCAAATAGTATCACTTTAAAATTCCTAGAGGAACCCGATAGGCATGATATCATGAGGACCCTTGGGCAAAACACCCTGACGCTAGACAGACTAAACGGGTACTCACTTAAGTGGGAGAAAGTGGACCCGCTGGAAATTACTACGAGGGTGGTAAGAAACTCTGGAGCAGAGATTGAAAAATGTCTCGATCCAGCCACTACCAACGAGGGAGTTCTGACTAACTTTGCAATTGTGACAAAAACAATAAAGGAAGCCCTTCTTGTTAATCTGAAAACTAGTAAGTCAAGAACTAAAGGATGGTTCGATAGTAATTGTACAAACGCTTATTGGAAATTGAAAGTAGCCTTACATAAAAAGGAAAGAGACCCAAAGGAAATTGCTACCCTCAGGAAGAATTACAATCAGGTCTTAAAAAACAGGAAGGAAAAACTGAAAAAAGATCTTATGGACCAACTGCACAAATCATGTACCCTGAGAGACAGTGCTTCTTTCTGGAAAGTCGTTAAGTCGCCCTTTTTATCAGAATCCAGGGATAACGCCAACATTGACGTTGCGATAAACGAACAACTATGGGTCGAATATTTTGAGCGGATATTCGGCATTTCCTTAAACGGACAGGTTACACAAAACCTGTCAGTTTTATTCATCTCTGGCCCAAAGACAAATCCATTTCCGTTAGCCATCGATATATCGCATGAAGAGGTTGAGCTTGCACTGTTGGCCAGCAGGAATGGAAAGGCGCCATGCCCCGATGGGGTCCCAATTGATCTTTTTAAATTTAACATGGATCTGTGGACCCCAATCTTAACCAGGGTCCTGCGAGCATCATGTGTCCTGGGGCTCGTGGACTCGTGGTCACAATCTATCCTCGCACCTATCTTTACAAAAGGGGATCGCCAATTGCCCTCTTGTTACCGTCCTATTTCTTTGCTGGATTCTCTGGAGAAAGTGGCTGGGGGTGTCATTTTAGAGCGTCTCCAGCAGTTGGCGGATGACAATAACGTTTTATCAGACTTACAATTTGGGTTCCGTGAGGGACTGGGCACCACAGAGCAAGCACTCAATTTGTCTCTCCTAATAGGCAAATATGTAATTGCAAAGGGTGGGCCTTGTACATGGCGTATGTTGACTTGTCAGCAGTTTTCGACTGCGTCAGCTATACCAAACTGTGGTCCATTCTATTGGACATGGGGGTAGAGGAGTCCCTTGTAAATTTTTTACATGAATTATACTCCGACGCCACAGCCAGAGTGAGGTATGGCGTGGGGGGGATAGCTAACAACGTCGTTTAGGGTAGAGAGGGGAGTAAGGCAGGGTTGTGTCCTGGCCCAATTTTTATTCAATCTTTATACCAATGGCCTGGAACATGCCATGGTAACAGGGTGCCAGGAACTCCCTACCATCAATAACCGCCCAATACCGACGTTACTCTACGCCGACGACGCTGTGATCCTAGCCCGCACCCCCTTGGAATTACAACATGCTCTGGTGAGATACAGCACCTTTATGGGCAACCTGGACCTGAAAATCAACATAAAAAAAACGTTTGTCATGTCTGCAGGTTCCAGGATTAAGAAAATGAAGGCCATTTTTATTGACAACCAAAAACTTGAGAGCACAACCACATACCCGTATTTGGGAATTGCTATTGATCACAAATGCTCCTGGAAGCACGCCATTGAGTCGAGGAAATTGCTCTTTATTAGGGCGACAGTTGCCTTGGCTAATTTCACAAGTAAACTGGGTAGAAGGCCTACTGTTGAACTCATAGAGATATATAAGGCTAAATGCTTAGCCACTGCAATATACGGGGCTGGTGTGTGGGGATACGGAAAGGTTGAAGCCTTACAAATGGTGGAAAATAGTTTCTTAAGATTCCTTCTTGCTGTACCTCTGGGTACAGCGACCTACGTATGCCATTTGGAATTTGGTCCTCTAGTGAAACTATTTTCTGTCAAAGGTTTATACAGGACTGCATTTCCTTAGAGAATGCCCACAAGATTGGATGGATAGCCTATATTATAATTTTTTTTAATGATCTAGGCATGTCACAATATTATCATTCTCCCATCCTAATCACTGAACTCTCGAGAAAAACGTTTTAAAAAACTTTGGCGCATTTAGAATCACTGCGGCTGGCAAACGAGCTCAGCAAAACTACAGTCCAACACTCGTTATTAACCCAAACAACTCTGACTATCCAACCTTACCTAACTTTTAATTCTTCAAGCGACGAAAGACTTTTACTAACTAGGTTTAGAGTGGATATTTTTCACCGTCTGGTCACCTTCCCTATAATTAACGATTGGGCAAAGTATCTACAACCATGTCCTTGTGATGATATCTCTGTCCAATCCACAATCCACACAATCCTATTTTGCAAGTTTTATCGTGAACCAAGGAGACGCTGGCTTATGCCGATTTTAAAAATTATGGGTTTTCGAAGGTGTCGCCCCGCTTACCTCACTCTCCAATTTTTGGATGTAGAGTGTTTTGCCAAACCCATAGCAAAATTGTTGAGTTTTGTTATTAGGCATAGGCGAAACTTAGACTAAATTGGGTTTCTCACTTTTATATTGATTTGCTCAATTGCAAAATGTTTATTTGATTTTATTTGAATCCAATTAATTCCAGGAAGCGCACGCTGTTTCCACGCCATAAATCACCTACCCTATGGCTGGAGTGACCTTTTTTATGCACCCTGCACTTTATGTTTTGCTGAAGCTTCGCGCCCTGGAGTTTTGTCACAAAAAATCACTGCTATGACTTTATCATTGCCCCAGGCGAACTGACGGACCTTGTGATGTTTTAATGAATTTATTATCCAAATGATATTTTATTACGATTGTCAACTTTTTAAACTGTATTTTTATGTACCATGAAGATATATTGTGCTTTTAGGGCTGTTTGATACACCCGAATAAAGCTTATTATTGATATTGATATTGATTTAGGGGGTTCACAAAACCAGAGCCAGTCCTGGGTTGACTTCATAGACCACTCAGTTAAGACACTAGATGGATGGTTAACTGGAGATAATGTGCATGATTTCAATGGATTTTACAATCTTTTTATGAAAGAATATATTCTAAGTAATTGCACTAATGAAAAGTTGCATCAACATCTGGTAGACCTAGGTCAACTTTCTCCCCAAGAACTGGGAAAGAAGGCAGACCACTAGGTCAAGACTAGAGTAACAAAAACAACCACTGAGGTGACCAAAAGAAAGGGGTTACCAAACCACCCCAGGGGAAAGGGAGTGAGGACCCCAAGGGCAAAAACCAAGAGTCTTCTAAAGGGCCTCAAAAACCTGCTCAGGGGGGTGGGTCCCAGAACTCTTCCCAGACCAATGGTAGGTAAAAAGGGAAAAACGTTGACCCCAAAAATAGCCTACAATCCAGCTTTTCTACATACAGAAACACAGTTCTAGTCCCCTCAAATGAGAGTGTGGGAGAACCACATACAACACTGGTACATATTAAGTATTTTCTTTAATGACAAAGTCCCTAGCTAGACTGATAGTTATGTTACTTATCAACTACCTTTTGTATGTACAGGCAACAGAAACACAGTTTTCAATAACTTCACCAATTGCACTAATGTTCATGCACTTCTTAGCCAGCACTGACCTACTGCAGCGCCTCACACGACCACAAACCAGACTTGATCAAATAAAAACTGAATAAAAGAGATATGGCATCAACATCACAAACAACAGCAATGAGCATGACCCAGAAGAACAGCATGAACAAAAATGTTAGCACTTTAAACAATAAAAGAGCAATACTGTGATACAATAACATTTCACAACAGCAGTCAACAGTTAAACATCTGATGCATTTCAATGACTATGGATGGTCCATCTCTTCAGCACATATTTTTCTGTGGAAAATATATATTTCTAAGGAGATTCTAGCATTTTGTAAGTTGCCTGAGGATCTTTCAAAATCTGAAAATTATCCAGGGTTTCCATCTATGATTAAAACTTTAGGATAAAAGGTCAAGTAGAAGTATTAGAAAGAGACGAGGAATGACTGGGGTCAACGATGTCAGCATCTATAACCATATACTAGCAATATTTCGGGCACTGATTGTTCTATACATTAAGTTTAATAGTGACTCAGCTGAGAAGTGTGGAGAAGTGAGATTTTGCTTGATAGTTGTAAAGCCCAAGTCACTTTGGACATGATTAAAAAACGTTTTTAGTGGTGTAAACTGAGGTTCTATCTGTTTGCACCCTTAAAAATGTTTTTTAATATGTAAAAACCCCATAGGAGGCCTTAAATTATTACAGACAGGTTTGCAACTGCATAAGGAATCGCTATTTACAAGGGATATATTGTGGGTATCCGAATTGCAATTTTGCAAACTGACCTATGAGTACATCAGTTGCTTCATGAAATTCCACACTGCAAATTACGACCAGTATTTTGCAGCCAGCGTTTTGTACATGAGGTCCTTAGTTGCTCTGTGCAAGCCTAGTTTTATCCTCTTTAACTGAATGCAGCAAATAGAGGTGCCCTGTTAGCACCAGTGGAGCCTGAGGAAGGGCCTGTGAAGTTGAAGATATTGTGATATCAGGTACAGAAAGGCTGATGAGTGATGTGGGCGGTGTGGGGCAGACGTGAGAGAGACAGGGACCTTGACTTGCAGTCTTACATAAAGTCACTGAAGAGAAATGTGCACTTGAAGGAAGCAGGTATTAAAAATGTCAATGTGCTTGCATTCTATTCATTCGGCAATGTTAGGAATAAATATAGTGAGTGCAGTTCGAGGTATGTTTGAAAAATCTTTGGCATTTATCTGTGAAACGTTAATATATTTCACTATCGTTTTGAAATGTTGTTATTTATTGCCTGCAGACTCTACCTTCCTTTCAAGTAGAAATTTGAGAAATTTCCACAGATTTCCACACATTGTTCTTTAGATTTGGATCATCTTCACACGTCACCAGCACAGTGCAGGTTAAGGAAAATTCAAACCCAAAAATGACCTGCGTAAAATAATTTTACCACGCACGTCATTGTCCAAAACATCATGACACTGACTCAAACCACCGTCTGCAGACCTAACAACATGGGCACAATTCTTGACAGCATTAAATAGTGCTCACACTGCTAGCACCATTCATACTAAGTGGCAATCACGGATAGGCATTATCAACTCCAGTAGCGGCCGGGAACATTAAACTATGGTACGGCACGATGCCCAAAAAACTCACCATATATGCTGCACTTGCTAAAAAACAAGCTCTGGTTGCGATCACTCTCTTCATCCTGGTGGCGTAGCTAGAGCTTCTGGCGCCCGGGGCTATCCCCCAGATTGCCGGCCATGGCAGGTAGCGGCGGGGAGGGTGGATCTGGGGAAAAATTTCGGCGCGCAGCAGGGGTGGATTGGCAGGGTTAAAGTTACAACGCCACTCTCTACTCCACTGCATAAGAAAGGGTGTGAAACTACGGCGTAAGCCTAGAGTAAATCTCGAAGGTCAAGTCTCAGTTGATGAAGGCCCACCAGCACTAAAATGGTAGCTAAATGCATAAGTAAATGTATCCCTTCCTTCCCTTCCTCCTCTTACACCTCTCCATACTGAACTGCTGCTACAATACCACAGCAGTAAAACCACCCACTAGACATCAAGCACAACACCAAAACAACTCCCACATAGGTCACACTCTACACCCACACTCTACCAAACAACGACAGTATTTAGAAACATAAGCAAAGCTATAGCAATAGAACAGCTTCATTATCTCAGCCATCCATGCATCTATCTATTCATTCTTTCACCCTTCCATCCACCTACTGGCATCCACTATTTCACCTTTAGATTCTGTCATCCATTCATTCTTTCATCCATCATTCAATATTTCCCCATTCTATCCATTTATCTATCTATCCATCCATCCAATTTGTCATCCATCTATTATGCCATCCATCTGCCCATCCATGCAGTCTAAAAACCAACCATCCACTCTGCCACCCATTGATCTATTCACTCTGCCATCCATTCTCTTTGCATCCATCCTCCACTCTTTTATCTTACCATCACCTCTGCCATTCATCGATAAACTGACATCCTTTCATCAATTCATTAACTCTTCCATTCATCCACTCAGCCATCCATCAGCCTACTCTGCCATCCATCCATCCTCCTCTCCTCTCTTCCATCCATCCATCAATCCACTCTGTCATTCACCCTCTCTGCCATCCACTCTGCCATTCATTCACCATCCACCCACTCTGCCACCCATCCATTTATCAACTCTTCTATCTATTCATTCAACCACCCATCCACTCTGCCATTCATTCATCCATCAATCCACCCACTCTGCTATTCAACCACCCATTCATCCACTCTGCCATGCATCAATCCCATTCACCATCCATCCATTCTGCCATCCATCTGCTCATCCATCCATCCATTTATCCACTCTGCCATCCATCCTGCCATTCATTCATCAATCCATCCACTCTGCTATCCAATGCATTCAGTCACTTTGCCTTTAATCCATTCACGCTGCCACGCATCCATTCATTTACTTTGCCATCCATCCAATCTGCCATCCATACATTCATTCACTTTGCCACCCATCTATTCACCCTGCCATCCATTCATCATCCATCCACTAGGACTTCCATTCACAGATCTTTCGCCCACTCATCCAGCCCTTTACTCTATCCTCCTTTCAGCTGTCCCTCCACCTATTTATTCACTCAACTATTCATCAATTTTTTCTGCCATCCTTTCACTTGTCCAACCACCTATCCATTCACGCACTCACCCATCCACCCATCCCTTTACTATACTTTCATGTGTCCATCCATCATCATTCACTTCTTCTTTCACCCACTCATTCATCCACATATCCATTCATCCTCCTACTCCATCATCCCTACTGCCTTTTTTTCCACCCTTTTCTTCCAACATTCCTTCTTTCTTTCCCTGTTCTATTTACCCAGCAGTCGGTTTTCCTCTGTGGCTGCGGGAGTGCTTCCGGTTTCCACGTGAGACATGTTTGGGGTCCTTCTTGCTAGTCCACAAAATGGAATGAACTGAATTTTTGCTTATTGCGGTGCTGGGAGTGAGCCTCGCATACCAGAGCACACGAGGACGGAGACGAGAGCAGAGAGACGGGCGGGGCGAACATAGGAGGATATTTGACTTTTTGGGAGCACTACAGTCAACGTCGGGCATGGGAACGCTTAAGAGAAACTGAATGAACAAGTGCAGTTCTATCCTAACTTGCACAGTGCACTTACATACACGTGACGTGTGCAGTGCTGCTCGACTATCAGCCTTATTCATCAACGGGCCGTTTTGCGAGCCCCTAATAGCGATTCATAGCGAATCGCTATTAAGGACTCGCAAAACGGTATTCATGTAGGAATTGCTAAATAAATAGCGATTCCTACACATTCCTTATTTGCGAGTAGCAAATTGCTAATCGCAAATAAGGAATAACTCCCCATTCATTCCTATGGGCCAAAAGGCCCGTAGGAATGAATGGGGAGTATTCCTTATTTGCGATTAGCAATTTGCTACTCGCAAATAAGATAGCGATTTAAAGGGTGCCAGGGGTGTCCAAAGGACACCCTGTAGCACCCCTTAAATGCAAATTGAAACAGGTGTTGCGCACACACATGTCCAAAGGACATGTGTGTGTGCAACATGCAACTTAGAAAAATGCTTTTAAAAGCATTTTTCTAAGTTTTTGCTATTTACCGAGAGGTCTGACCTCTCGGTAAATAGCGGCCCAAAATTGCATTTTCGCAATTTTAAAATGCTTCATGAATTGCATTTAAGGAATCTCAAATAGAGATTCCTTAAATGTAATTCCTCGCAATTTAGCGAATTAGCAATTACCGATTTTTGCATTTGGGATGATGAATCCCAAATGCAAAAATTGCGCTCGCAAAGGGCCAGATTCTCAGAATCTGGCCCTTTGCGAGCACAATTCGGCTTGATGAATCAGGCGGTATGTGCCTAAGTAAATCCTGGGCTGGCCACCGGTACCACGCAGCTGCCGCCCCCAAAATAGTGCCACCTCGGGCGGACTGCCCCCACCGCACCCCCCTAGCTACGCCAGTCTCCTCAGTGGTGATTCAGGCAGAAAAGGAAGGACTTCCTCCCTTGTGCAACTCAAAACTAACCAATCATTCCAGGATTGGTTGGAGAAGGCTAACTCAGCACTGTTTCTCAGCCCTGAGATTGCTAGCTCTGCAGTGCGCACATCAGATTGGCCAGCTGTGGGCATCCGGCAAATCTAACATGGGCACTGGTTGGGGCTGAAGTAATAGTGCAATTGCACTAATCCGCCTCGCCTCCCGGCCCTCATGCTGTAACAGTGCGAGCCTGCGACTCATTATAATAAAATGGTATTTATTACAATTTTATTGACTTGTGTGCCTGCTGCGCTCGCAGCATGTGGGACGACGCTCTTCTGCCATAACGGAGGATCCGGGGCTGATCAAATGAATAGGCCTAGCTTTTTTAAAGGAAGTGTTTGAGAATAAATGTACTACATTGTTGGTATTGACTCCAACTGCCATAAAAAGAAAATGGGTTAATGAAGCAACATCATGGGTTAAGATCATATGGGAGCTGGGAGTAGAGCCCCTTTTCTGACCACAATGCTTTACCAGATTTAAGATGTACCTTGAAAGAAGAGAACCCAGAAGATGAAGTTTCCATTGAACGTGTTGAACGTAAAAGGTATACAAAGCTAAATATTGTAATGTAGATACTTTTGACAAAGTGTCAGGATTTGTATTGCACTTTAAGAAAAACTATATATGTTGGCCATGTTGTTATGACAGCAATGTGAAAGAAATGAGGAAAGACCATTAACAAACAGCACTGTGTCTTAATTTGAGGCTAAAACATCCAAACAGTAAGCACTTCCTAAACAAAAAAGTCATAAAATAACAGTTCACATGTAGCCCAGCCAACAAAGTAAATACAACTAAGAACACATGCTGGGTCACAAGCTACATTTTGCATCTGACATGTAGCAAAGGGACTACCTGATGTCCTCATCACCAAAATGTAATGGGAAAACAAATGGCACAAAGTAATTATCCTTAAAAGGCCAAGTCCTTGATGGACACAATCCAAGCAGTGGCAAACCATGAATAAATTAAGAAAATCAATGGCTGAAGAGTGCTGACCCAAAGGAAGGAGACCTAACAAACAACCCAAACAAACGTGCAGTAGAGAGTTTTATATTTATGGCACCATGTGTACTTTATGCAATACAGTGAAGGATGTTTTGTATATAATCTACCCCCCAAAATATTGCATGCACCAAAAAACGCACAGCACTCTCGATCCACAAGGACTCTCAAAGTATTGTAGGGAGAGACAAAGAGACTTACATACACGCTATTTAAAGTTCTCTACAAACACTTTACTTTCTATCCATCATCAAACTCTTGACTGTCTAGATCACCACTGAGAAAGTTCCACAAAAGCTCAAATACACCAATGTATCACCACTGTTGAAGAACTCTAAATCAGATCTTGACATCTTATCCAGCTACATAAATGTCCTGCTCATCTACACTGTGAATCTATTGGAATCCTGAGGTAACTGCTCATTTCTTCATACACATTCAAGCTAATAAAACACAGGTAGGCTATCAATGTGTGCTCAGGCTAGGATGATGAACTGAAACCAATTTGTTGGGGGCTATTGGACCAGTGGTATACCCCATAAACCCCCACAGAGAAGATATTTTATTAACTCTAAGTCCCGGCGCAGCCTGTGCAGGTAAGATTGGTGGGGTGGGGAGTGGTGTGGGGGGAGTCGATTGACGACTACCAGGTAAACTTAAATTAAAAAAAAACTTTCCTTGCAATCGCCGACTGGCGATGTGGCAAGCGCAAGGTAAGCGTTTTTGTTTTTTAATTTTCAAATGTAAGTTTACCTCCTCGTCGTCTGTCGACTCCCCCACCACCGCACCGCTCTTACCTGTATGGGCCAGGCCTGTCTAAGTCTCCCTCAAGGGAGAAGTGTGGGCCCAGGAAGGAAACGACAGAGCTCCCACCCATAATTACCCTCTTGGCCTTTTTAAAGCTCTTGTGGAAGCCGACCATTGATGTTATAGGATCAAGAGTGATTGCTAGACAGCTAGGTTAATGGTAGAATTGCATGTTCATGAATGAAGGCAAGAATGGGAGAAACGCTCTTTTAACACATATATGCTAGTTTTAGACACGTTTGTTAAGCCCAAGACAGCTCGGTTCAAAGACCACTATTGACACTGTGAAGATGTTACAAATTGGATCATTGGTTGACTAGAGTGTGACCTGGTCAAACAGCAACCCCAATCCTAGACATCTGCATTCATGTTTCGTAGATTTAACAAGTGCTTTCAACTTGGTTAATTATTCAAAATTATGGCAGACATTGGATAGAATGGGTGCTCCTAGAGAGATTATTATCTATCTAGTGCAAATATATAAACACATATCTACCAGGGTGCGCTATCGAATAAAAAGTGAGTGTATGGCACGTTTTAGGGTTACAAGTGGGATTAGACAAGGCTGTGTCCTTGCCCCCACTATTGTTTTCCTTCCATGTTAATGGGATTGATGAATCATTGCAAAAGTTGAATGCTAAAGTAGCCAAAGTTGGCAAGTGACCAACCCCTCTATATTATTGTATGCAGATGATGCAGTCCTGCTGTCCAGAACTGCAAACGACCTTCAGTGCCTAATTGAAAACTTCTCTGCATACATGGAAGAAAATGACCTAAAGCTAATTCTTAAAAAATATATGCAATGGTATGTGTTGAAGGAAAATCAAAAACTAGAAGACATCATGTTAGGAGGGAACCAATAGCTGAAACCAACACTTTTACGTATTTGGGCATGCATTTTACATCTAGTATACATTGGGACCCCAGCTAGAAATAATAGTGGCCATTTTTAGATTCACCGCCAAGATGAGAAGTAAGCCAATTAGAGAGATCTTGACCTTCTACAAGAGTAAGTGTTTAATTGGCGCTTGCTGTGGTGCAGCTCAATGGGGAATGATTTATTGTGCTTAACTCCAGACTCAAGACAATATCTTCCTGTTGGACCTAGGGTCTCCAGGTCACATAGGGTAGCCTGGCACAGAGTGGAAAGGCCTAACCTAGAGGACAAAGTGTTAAGCTTGCATCACACTCTTAAAGTAACTCAGCGTCCATCCACCAGAAAAGAAAGAGTCTACACCAATTTTAGAAAAATACGATTCGTTTTATAAAAGTTCTCTTAGTAGGTTCAAAATTCAGAGCAATCAATTTCACTCCATCTACTCTTTTCTTACATCCGTGAGGTTTCAATTTACATTCTTAACATTGTTTTATACAGCAGAAAACTTTCCAGTAATTATTCTTATGACTTTACTCCTATAAATTTCACAGTTCGGTTAAGTTGCGCGATTACATTTACAATTTCAAAAGTGGAAGCTGTCAGGTACTTTACCCAAATGAACTCAGAATCATCAAGTTGCTTGATGTCACAAGTCGGCAAACCTTTCCCCACTGGCATACATGAAGACTAATCCAATCAGCTGTTTGATTGAAGAGAACAGGCAGGTTATACCAACATTTAATTCTGTCTTATATATGCCCCTCTCTTGTAGATGAGGCCCTGTATTTCACCATCACATCGCCTTGCCCTAGGGGTTCCCCTCTGATATTTCCCTTTGTGGTCTGTCTGGTAATCTCCTGCCTCAGCCCTATTGCCCTTTTTTCTCAAATGGCTGTGATACAATGTACTGTTATGACCCTTCCCACAAAAGATACCCTCGCTCAAGTAAACACTGGGTCGAGCTGGTTCAGTCTTCTGGGAATTCTTCGCTGACAACGTCTACGCTCTGGTCCCTGTCGCCCCAGCCGGTTTAATACTGACTAGTTCTCTGGTCTGCCGGCGATTATGGGCCAGTCACGTTTGCTTCTGCTGCCTCCACCCACTCTCCCGGCTTACTTGGCAATTTTGGGCTGCCTTCGAGTCCCGTCCGCTGCCCTTGATCAGCGGCTGCCTCCGCTGTGGACTGGATAACTCTGCTTTCCTCTTTGCTGCTGTCAGGAGGGGGTAGGTCCGGCGTACTTCACTGCGTTGCTTACAGCGGCGTTTCACCGCACTTCCGTGATCCTTCTCCTGCTGGCTCCACCTGCAGCAGGCTCCACCTTTTCTCCACCTCCTTCAGCGTCAGTCGGCCCCCTCCGCGGTCGCGGCTGGCTTCTCCCGTCTTGACTTTGCCTTCACCCAGCCTCCTCCCTCGTCGTCACGCCTACCGCGGCGTCACCACAGTTCCGGCAACAGCAGCTAGCTGCCTCCGCCTGTGCCCGTCACCTCCGCACTCGCTACGGGACTCTCCCGCCTCCGCCGCTCGTCAGCGGGGCCTGCCTGGCTTTCCCCTCAGCCACTCCGGAGGAAGCACCACCCGGCAGGCACACTTCTGCACAGATGGGATCCACAGCAGATGCCGGGGAATCTCGCTCAACGCTCCGGGTCCTCCCTCACAGTGAGTGTCTCTTTGATCTCGGGGACTCCTGCTCCTCGCTTTCCTAGGCCAGCTTTTCACTGCACACTGAAGTTAACCTAGGAGCGCTGGTCACACGCAGGTAGTCAGAAGTAATCCCACGATAGAAGGGCTGGGTCAAGTAATAGGGGGAGACGTCGTTTAAGTAGGCATCCGACCCAAGGAACGATCTTCCTTCACTCAGTGCGCCTCTCTCCCCACAACTTAGCCTCACTCCTTCCACGACCAGGTTCCAAAACTAACTCTCTGGTCACTACAAAATGGCTGCCCTGTCCCTGGCCTTATATAGGCTGGCCTCAGGCCACTAGAACCAGCTGGAAGGTTCTAGAGTGTCCCTATGTTTTCCTATGGGTCCATTTTCTGAGGTGAGCAGTTGTGGCAGTTACAAGCCACCATTTTATAAAACTAAATTTTCATGTTAACAGTTGGGCTTCTAGGCCTGAGAAGAATTATACGGTCAAGGAGTACCTAGCCCCTGGGACAACACCTAAAAGTTCCAGTGGACATAAAAAACAAAGGTTAGGAGGCAGAAAGGGGACAAAAATAAATAAATAAGTAGGAGGGACCACCCAAAGGGCTGACAGGTCTAACACTTCCTAAAAAGATTATCAGCAGTTCCAAATTCAACCCCTTCTTATATAGTGCATAGAGTTAGCAGTTCCCTATATTGAGGACCGCATCAGGGTCAGCCCAGTCATTGTATTGCATGGGATATGGAGTAGAACGGGAACTAAATTTATGGAGGATATTATAGCTGATTGTTTGACCCTCGACCATAGTAAGAAATCCAATGGCTGGCATATGTTAATAATGTCCGAAAGGAGCTTGATGAGAATATCCTATGAAAGTCCCATGGTACAGTAACAAGAGGTTGAAGACAGGAATTATAGGGGCTAGAGAATTCTTAATAGAAAATTGTGTATGTGTAAAGCCTACAATAAAGGTTTATTGTGATGGACCATTTGAGCAGTTCAGGCTGGACTGTTCCCATGAGGCACAGGGTCAGACTGATTTGCATATAGCCATGTCTGAACTGGGGTGGCAGAGTGGGCTAAAGAACTGTGATGGATTAAACCCAGATCTTTTGACTGGGTGTGAGTGTTTGATTGGTTCAGATGCTCCGTCCATTACCATCCCCTTTTGGACCATTTGAGAAAGACACACAAAAATATCTGCCTTGGGTACCAAATTTACAACACAGATTTATCTTACTAGACTAAGAATGGGTACTCTACATTTTATGATAGCTTTCCCTGATATGGGCAAATGGAACCAAAAGCTACCAAATTGCCCATGCGATAGTAAGTCACATCAATCAAACTTTACATTTTATTCTTTCTTGTATTTTTTACAGGGATGCAAGGAAGAAGATTTTATGCCCCCTTTATTAAAATAAGAAATTATATTTTTTATAAAGATGCATTTCATTTTATTTGTAGTTTGGAAAATGGGGGAGTATGCTATGCAGTGGCCTCCTATGTTAAACTAGTCATTAAAAGAAGGAAGGCTAATTCACATCTCGAGGCCTTAGTTTATGAGATAATTTAGAATGTATATTCCTGGGGTAATTTCCTATTCTCTGTGTTTTAGGCTAAGTGCTGGACGAGAAGTAAAATGAAATGTAACACAAGTTGTTATTTATATGCACAGCATCTTTAATTTATATTGTTTTTATTGTACATACTTTTAGGAAATTTTATATTTTCTTTATTTTATTTTAATGTAAATTTTTCTAGGTTGTGCTAATGCTATTTAGTGTATGATGTATATATAGATGTAGCTTAGCATGTTTTTATGGTTTGTATTTAAACCGAATAAAGCTGATGAACGAACAAACACAATCCTAGTCAGGGTAAGAGGCAGGCAAACCCTAAATTAAACTGTGCTCATCCTCTGGCAGGTTGGCAGAGCAGTCAGGCTAAACTTAGAGGCAATCTGTAAAGTATTTGTGCAACACTTCAAACAGTAAATCAGTGAAAACACCACACAAAAAGATCCCACACTAGGTTTAGAAAAATAGAGTAGTTTTTAATAAATGAAACAATACCAAAATGATAAACATTCAAATATTAGAACTGGAGATATTTATTATTAAACTTTCTAGTGAAAAATTATGCCAAAAAGCACAAAGTGTTATTGGGGGGATATCTGGTCATGCCGGATCAATACAAAGGCACAAGTTCAGGCCGGCCTCGATGGAGTGCAGGCCGGCTACAGGGACCCAGTTAGTCCTGATGAACAAGGTACCTTAAATCCTGAGTGTTGCGTAGATCTGCGCCTAAGATGTGCTGCACAGCTGAGGTGATACATTGGTGCAGAAATGCGGTGAGGGTGCGGTGTGAGGTCCTGATGCATTGCTGTCAAGTTTCCTGTTGATGGGGCTCACGATGCAAAGTCCGGTGTCAAGGACGCGCTGCACTGTTCTGGTGATGAGTTAATTCTGATGAGTGGTGAAGCTTCGATGCAGAGTTTCGTCATCATCATCGAGGCTGCCAATGATGAGAGATTCAAGGAGCTGTGCTAGGGAAAGCATCGTGCAATGGCAGTTCCGAAGGCGATGCATCGGTCCCAAGATGTGGGTTACAGCAGCGATGCAGGTCTTTTGCAACAGGTCCAATCCAGGCAGCAATGGCTCTTCACTGATTCTGCCTGGGGATTTGCTGCTGAGCTGAAGAAATGCATTGGTTCTGCTCGGGGATGCGTCGTTCAGCAGAGAAGATGCATCGGTTCTGTTGCCAAGCACCTTAGGCCCACTTCCGAGGGTTTGTGACTGGGGTGGCACCACTTGGCAGGGTAGACTCACAGATGGCAGCGTCCAGGTGCAGGGGTTGGTAGCCCGTTATGTCACTGAGGCTTCAGATCAGGAGGTCAGCCAACTAGTCCTTGGAGTCACTCTGCGTTCCGGGGTTAAGTGATGCAGGTCCAGTCCTTCTCACAGAGGCCAGAGGGCAGCAAGTCAGTAGAGAAAAGCAGGAGTCCAATATATCAGCAGTCCAGCAAAGTGGTCGCCCTTCAGCAGCATAGCAGCCCTTCTTCCTGGCATAGTATCCACAGGTCCAGAAGTGTACTGTCTTTCTGGTGTCTGAGGGCCAATACTTAAACCCAGTGGTGCCTTTGAACTGGAAGAGACTTCAAAGATATGCCTTTGAATTGTACAGAGGTCCTCCCTTCCTTTTGTGGCTTCAGACTCACTTCAGGGGGGTATGCAGCCCTTTGAAGAGGTCTGGCACTGCTGTCAGGGCGGCTGACTCCGGAACACAGGGGCTCATGGTTCGATCCCCGGCGGCAGGTTAGCCCAGCACCATGTGACTCTGGTCAATAGCTTGCTTAACCTTCCCGACATCCCCCAGTGCCGGGACACCTCGCCCGAGGTAGCTGCGTGCTTTACAAATGCTTGTATTATTATTATTTGTGTGTGGACAGGACTCAGCCTATTCATGTGTAAGTGGGGCTGTGACTAGCTCCAACCTGGTATCTTGCCAGAGATGCCCATTGAGAAACACCTAAGCTCCCATTGTGTGTGGCTGTCTAGGAGGAATATGCAACGCCCAACTGCCAATTACACCCAGTCATGTAATCAGAAACAGGCTACAGGCAGAAGCAAGAAAATGCCAAATTTCTAAAAAGCTGCATTTTTAGAGTTGCTGTTTAAAATCCGACTTCACCATTAGTTTGGATTTTAAATTGTGATTCCAGAGACTCCTAACTTGAAGGATTTATCTCTTCTCAATTGGAACTTACAATCAAAAACCATAATAAGGTAATCTCAATGTTATCGTATGGTAAAGATAGGACTTGCAGTAGTTAAAAAACAACTATGAGAATTTTTCATTACCAGAACACATAAGATTGGATGGTGCATATCATGCTTTTTAAATACATTGAACACGGATCACTGATATAATATCGAGGGACAGAATATCGACCAACTCAAATATCGTTGACAAAATATCGAGAGACAAAATATCGAGTTTCTATCTACAAACAGGTAAGTACAAAAATATCGAGTTAAAAATATCGTTTACAAAAATATAGTTGTAAAAAATATCGACTTTACTAAAAACAATGGTAAATTAAATTAATATAAATAATTAATTACTAAAATATACTTAAAATTACATAAATCAACTTATAATAATTACATAATTAATTAAAGTTAACAAAAAATGTTTTTATTCATATTTAATAAAACATATATATATATAGTAACAAAATATAATTAAATAATAGCCAATATTATTAACGTACAATAAGTAAAGTGTAAAAATTACTATTCCCACTCCAAAGAGTGCAAGCGTTGGATAGCGTAGGGGTTAAAATTACTATTCCAACTCCAGTAGGTGCAACAGTAGAGAAAGCGTTGGATAGCGTAGGGGTAAAAATTACTATTCCCACTCCAGTGGGTGCAAGCGTAGTGAAAGCGTTGGATAGCGTAGGGGTTAAAATTACTATTCCCACTCCAAAGAGTGCAACAGTGGATATATGACGTTACAACGCAACTTTTACAACGCACTACCATTACAACGAAATTTTTACAACGCAAAAACGATTACAACGCATGTTTTTACAACGCATGTTTTTACAACGCAGATACCTTTACAACGCATACCATTACAACGTAAGTATTGGTAAGTATATAATAATTTTTTTTAATTTAAATTATTTAAAATTAATTTAATATATTTTAATTTAATTTAATTTCATTAAATTAATTTAATGTAAATATAATTTTACTTTATTTTTACACTGTACCCCTGTACCCCAAAAACTGACCCTGAACCCTAAAAAAAAACCTTTACCCAAAAACCTAAAACTGACCCTGAACCCTAAAAATACCCCTTTACCCAAAAACTAAAAACTGACCCTGAACCCTAAAAATATCCCTTTACCCAAAAAACAAAAACTGACCCTGAACCCTAAAAATACCCCTTTACCCAAAAACTAAAAACTGACCCTGAACCCTAAAAATACCACTTTACCCAAAAACTAAAAACTGACCCTGAACCCTAAAAATACCCCTTTACCCAAAAACTAAAAACTGACCCTGAACCCCAAAAATACCCCTTTACCCAAAAACTAAAAACTGACCCTGAACCCTAAAAATACCCCTTTACCCAAAAACCAAAAACTGACCCTGAACCCTAAAAATACCCCTTTACCCAAAAACTAAAAACTGACCCTGAACCCTAAAAATACCCCTTTACCCAAAAATTACAAAAATTTACATTTAAAAAAGTATTATATACTTACCAATACTTCCGTTGTAATGGTATGCGTTGTAAAGGTATCTGCGTTGTAAAAACATGCGTTGTAAAAACATGCGTTGTAATAGTTTTTGCGTTGTAAAAGTTTCATTGTAATGGTAGTGCGTTGTAAAAGTTGCGTTGTAAAGTATGTTTCCCGCAACAGTAAGGAAAGCGTTGGATAGCGTAAGGGTTAAAATTACTATTCCCACTCCAAAGGGTGCAACAGTAGGGAAAGCGTAGGATAGTGTAGGGGTTAAAATTACTATTCCCACTCCAGTGGGTGCAACAGTAGGGAAAGCGTTGGATAGCGTAAGGGTTAAAATTACTATTCCCACTCCAGTGGGTGCAACATTAGAGAAAGTAAATACTTCATATATTAATAAATAAATTACAAAATAATATCAATATAAATTTATTTAAAAATGATTAACTATTTATAACATAATAATTAATATATTAAAATTACTAATTAACTATAAATATTTCAATTAGTTACCTATTAATACTAATTTATAACTAATTACCAATTATTTATTTGATAATTAAAAATTAATTTACAATTATTTTAGATTAAATACAATTAAATAAATGTTATTATTTCATTAATTATTATTAAATTACTTCCCACTCTATTCCCCTATGAACCCACAACCCACTACAGGAAATAAATATTTTAATTTAACATAATTAGCAATTAATCAATTAAATTAAATTAATTACCAATTAAATTTTAAATAATTAACACATATTTTTTAATTAACAATTAATTAAATATTACTACCAATTATTAAATTTACATATTTAATTAATTATAATTAAATTACTTCCCACCCTATTCCCCTATAAACCCACAACCCGCTACAGGAAATAAATTATTTAAATTTACATAATTAGCAATTAATCAATTAAATTAAATTAATTACCAATTAAATTTTAAATAATTAACAAATATTATTTAATTACCAATTAATTAAATATTACTACCAATTAATAAATTTACACATTTAATTAATTATAATTAAATTACTTCCCACCCTATTCCCCTATAAATCCACAACCCGCTACTGAATAAAATTACACAATAATTAAAAAAAATCATTAATTAAAAATAATTATAGCATAAAATGACACTTTTCACACATATTATAACATGAAAAAACACTATAAATAATTAAATATTATTTAAAAAACGATATTTTTTACTATCTAGATTATATACTTGGATATTTTCACTTTCTATATTATTTACAGTCGATATTACTTCACTTACCTTAAAAACGATATTTTGGCTGTCGATATTCTGTCCTGTCGATATTTTGTCTAAGCGATATTTCAAACTCGATATTCTGTCCAAACGATATTTTGGAGTCGATATTATGTCTGTGCACCATTGAACACATCCCTCTCGGTTGTCCAGGGCCTACTTTAAGGGTGACGTGTATAAAAAGGAAAGGGTTGGGCCTAACAAAAGGTTTATTTTAAAGAAAATAGTGATAGAATGCACTCCCAATGTCAGAATAATCGAACTTCACTTTTTTATATATATATAAACACATCATCAAAATCTTTAGTGTGCAACACTGGTGCCTGCTGTACTAAGAATACACGTTTGAAACAATTGTTGATTGCTGGTGAGTGAGTGGTGAACAAGGCCGGGGTTCACAACCTTCAAGCCTCTGCCTTCAAAAATGTAAACAAAATCAACAATGTTGAAACAATTATCCAAACGAAAATGATGCTGTCCAATGCTTCAATCACTTTATTGAGAACATGATGATGCCAGTATTCAAATATCATACAGGATGCTACTTCAAACTTTTGTCAGCAACATCTGGTAGCTCAAGGTTCATCATAAGAAACAGTTGTTTCATAGACCCAATACATTTCAGGAAAAACCCTTCATCAGGGATAATTGTAATGTGGAAAACTAGAAGGTCTTACCAGAACAAGTGATAGGAAACAAACTGAGACAAAAGCTTGACAATTGATGTCTGTGCTACATGTAACATGCGGATCTATGTGAATATGCAACAAGTCTTTAAAAAAACAAGTTGATTGTAACCAGTCGGTCCCCAAATAAACCAATCTCTTTGCCTCATGCAACATATGACTTCCTCAAGGTGCCAGTGTACACACCAAGAATCTGAGATTAAACATGTACCCCGATGATCTGTAATAAACCATAAAAAACAGGGCATCAAGAATAACCCAATTGTCTATAAACCAGTGATTGCCAGAGAAACCACATCTATGACAAAAGTGGTAACACACCTCATACGTAATGCAGTGCATGCTTATGATAATGTGGTACTCATGCACATTAGAACAGCAAGTGCAACTTCACTCATGTGTACAAAGACAGATGATAATCTGTCTGTACGTAATTGATACAAACAAAATCTGTATAAAAAAGCAATAACAACGTTTGTACTAAGTGAAGAAGTGATTGCTGATTAAATGGGCCCGACATTGTTTTACCTCCTGGTGCATAAAGTAGACCAAAGTGCTATGTGTGTGGGTAAAAGCATGTGCATCCCGACACCCAGGCAGTCAGAGATGCTAAGCCATCACAAATACAGCGGGATGCTGAAAAGTAAAGAGCGCAGTAATGAAACTACTGATCAAAAGCTGTGTGAAAAAGCTATAGAGCAATAGCTGTGAATTAATCATTTACCTTGCGAAAACAATGAGAATACAGCCCCTCCAGCGCAAAACACCATGAGCCTGCTCCGTGTGTTGACCCAGTGTATTGAATGCCTTTTAAATAAAACGTGCAGCCTGTAAGTCAATAGTAAAATGGTAAAATAAAACTAAATACGAAAGACGGTGACCATAAAAAGTAAAAGGTGAATCTACTACCACCTGGTGTCAATACTTTATCAATTGTCAAGAGTAATCCGATTGTGGCAACAAAACTGTGCCGAGCTACTTAAAACACAGTCTGACCCACCCCAAAGTAATATAACATCATTAACAATCTGAGCATAAAGTGAAATAAATATAAATTACATTAACATATAACGATGATATGCAAGTACCATTAACAGTATCAATGTGGCATGAGACATACCTGAGTGACAATAGGCAGATATCATATGGTGGAAAACATTCAAGTGGTTATTTGGGCATGAGTTTTTGATTATGCAAGCTGCCTTAGCGTGCAAATTAATCATACAGGAATGTAATCAAAACAAATACAATTGGAGAAAATCCAAAGATAACACTATTACCTTGTAAAAAATTGTGAGAAAAGACTTCACATTGTAGGGCATTCATACCTGTTGACTACACGTGGGTGGGTGCTTATAACAGATTTTGCACCAATTATAGAAGCTCAACATCTCTATTTTGTCATTTAACACCTGAGGTAAGAGAGTGTCAGATTTTGTAATCCAGTGAGTTTCTTGCTGCGGAAGAGCTTTATGTATATTAATGTCAGGGTTTGGCCTGATGACTTCTATAATTGGAAAACCGAGTTGTGCTATGTTGTGCTTGTTTTCAAGCCAGTGTGCTGCTAGACTAGAATTCTTGTTATTGTTGCATATCATGCGTTTATGTTCGGCTATGCATATCTTTATTTGTCTTTCAGTCTTTCCAATGTACACTAGATCACACAGGCATTTAATTCTATGAATACATTTTTTTGTGTTGCAGTCTGCTCAGTGTTGCAGTTTAATGGATTGACCTGGTTTATGTATGAATGGGTGTATTGTCAACAATTAGGTTATTGCAATGTATGCAATTGTAGCATTTTTTCATGCCAACATGGGTCTCCAGACTCGCAGGTTTTTTGGAGGCTAGCGATTCTCTTTGATCCTTTGATCGTTGGTAAGCGGAGGTGGGTATGTCAGGGAAGAGGCCCTCGTAGAGGCCTTGTGCTGGCTTAGCGTCTCTGAACACCTGGGTATCATGACACATGTGCTTTAACTCCACACATGGTCAGTGCATTGGTCTACTCTGTGCGCATGGAGGTAAACATTTTTTGGACTCACGTCTTGTAATTCACTTAGTACAAACATGTTGTTATTGCTTTTTATACAGATTTTGGTTGAATCAATTACCTGCTAACAGTGTATTGTCTGTTTTTTTACACGTGAGTGGAGTTGCACTTACTGTTCTACCATACATGAGTACTGCATTATCAAAATGTGCATAGCATTACGGATGAGGCCTTACCACTTTTGTCACAGGTGTGGTTTCTGTAGCAATTATTTGTTAATAGGCAGTTGGGTTATTCTTGACCCCCGGTGTTTTGGGGTTTAGTACACGGTTTACACGCAGTTTCTTGGTGTGTACCCTGGCACCGTGAGGGAGTCATATGTGGCATGAGGCACAGATATTGGGTGCTAATTGATTACAATCAGCTTTTTAAAGACTTGTTGCATATTACATAGCTACGCATGTTACACTTGGCACAGACATCAGTTGTCAAGGATTTATCTCAATTAGTTTCCTGTGGCTTGTTCTGATATGACCTTATAATTTTCCACATTACATTTACCCCTGATGAAGGGTTTTTCCCAAAATGCATTGGGTCTATGATACAACTCTGCTTATGATGAACCTTGAACTGCCAGGTGCTGCTGACGCGAGTTTGCAGTAGCATTCTGTGTGAAGTTTTCAGTACTGGCATCAGCATGTCTTCAATAAAGTAATTAAAGCATTGTACAGAATCTTTTTGTTTTGATTAGTTGTTTAAACAGTATTGATTGTGTTTACATTTTTTAATCCAGAGGCTTGAAGGTTGTGCGCCCGGGGTCTGGTTGACCACTCGGTCAACAGCTATCAAATAAATGTTTATTTTGGCAGGTTGAAGTGGCAGTGTAAACTGTACACACATGCTTTGCAATGGCAGGCCTGAGATATGGTTAGAGGGGCCATTTAAGTGGGTGGCACAATCAGTGCTGCAAGCCCTCTATTAGTATTTCATGTTCAGGTTCCTGGCACATGTAGTGTACTTCACTAGTTACTTATAAGTACATTAAATATTTCAGTTGGGTATGAGTGAATATTACTATGTTTAGGGAGGAGAGTACAGTCCCTTAAACACTGGTTAGCAGTCCTAAATACCAGCTAAAAATAGGACAGAAAAGTGGAGGAGGAAGACAAAAAGTTGTGGGAAGACCACCCTAAGGCTGTCAGGTCTAAAGGAGGCCCAGAAACCTCTGCTTGCTCTGGGATCTCCTATAGTGGTTTTCTTCCAGTGCATGTATGGGTTGTGCAATGGTTGTACCTAGTTGTCCAGCTAGTCACAGCTAGAGCCTCCTGTGTTATCCCCATTGGAATGTTGGAGCAGGTGATGAGGTGAAGGAGAATGTAAGTCAGTTGAGAGCGAGAGGTTGGCCTGACAAGAGTAAGGATTTGAAAGAGAATTGGTGGCCTCATTAAAAGTCACTCTTAACATGCCTTTGTAGAAAGAGCCAAAGAATAGTGCATCATTGTTACCTGGGGATTCTCTTTTGGACCATCCTGAGAGAGCTCAAGAGTGTTTCAGTGCATCACTATGCCTTCCTCAGTTGAGCAGGTTGAGAGGTGCACAACTAGAACCCAGGTGGAATGTAATTTTATATTATCTGATATTAAGGTAACAGAAGTTTTTCTTCTTTTTCCAAGTATATATATTGCAGTTAGGCAGACTTCCAGCCGGTGTGACACAATTTCTTTATTGGATCCAGAGTCTCCACATCGGTTGCATTGAGAAACTCTGTACTCCAGGGTTGAGGTACACACCGCCAAATCCCCCTGTCAGGTTCAGAACCAGAAACCTGGGATCTTCACTTTAGACTGCTAGGACTACTAGGAAAGGCTGCCTGGACTTTCCTTCAAGGGATGCAGCTCAATAACTGCTCAGGGGGACATTTGAGGTGTCCTTGAAGGAGGGAAGAAGAAGGGAGACTGTGCAGAGGGTTATTTGGGGGTGAGACAAAGCTATCCAGTGTGCACCAGTGAAGAATCTGCACCACTCTACATTGGTGAGTCCCTGAAATGCCAACTCCGAGTGGACTGAACATGTACGTCTCAGGATGGAGGGGAACTGGAAACTCATGTCTGTCTCAGATCCACAGCAAAAACAGAGCAAAGCAAAACTGCAATGCGCTGGAATAAACCTTGATGTAGTAGTTGGTCTAAGTAAGAGACAAGCTTAAGTGCTGAGGAAGAGAAAGGTTAATAGAGAGACTGACGCAAGGAGTTGAGCACTCACAAGGGGTGGGCACCCAGCTGTTTGGGCAGTGAGATTAGTGTTTAGGGAGGAGGAGGTTTCCCAAGCCGCAAGCTTCACCTAGTTGTGAGCATTGTGACACCACAGCCACCTCTTTGACTGGTGCTGAGGCTTATTTTGCTCACCTATGACATGCAGCAACATTATGAATGACACCACACAGTGAGTCCGATTGGTTTGATACGCTTGTGAATGGGTGCACGCAGTCATGCACCATGCACTGGCCGCCACTGGCCGCCACTGGCCTGAGCGCCCCTGACTGGGTGGAGGGTGGCCCCCATCAATTACTTTGCAGGGAGCCCTCTCAAGATTTGTTACGCCACATACCAGCTAACCCGGCTGGGATGGAGGTCCTTACTAACAGAACGCTAGTCTTTGCAGCACACATCCAGAAAGCCGTGGAGTCCCACTGAGAAACCTGACCTATGCAGGCATAGCCTGCAACAGAACAATGCAACAAAGACAAGGTACTGTGCAGCTAGCACAATAGAACCTGAACAAATGAACAAGGGGAAGTGAGACTTCTATCATATCATTGCAAATAGGGGAGTATCCAAAACCGACCTCTGACTGAACTGATCATTGTGAGCGGTTGTTCCTTGGGACTAGCCTTGGCTGCTTCCCCCAAAAATCACTGAAAAGTAATATTTTTGCTGACCTTCTTATTTATTGCTTCTAAACCATATATGCACAGTATTTTGTTATGTATATTTTAAGTATCTTTTTTAATACGTTTAGCACTGGCTGAACAATCCATCATTGAGTTGTGGTATTTGTTTTATTGAGTTCGGAGCCCACCTACCTCGGACTGCCCAGCTCCTCTACCCTGAAGTCCAAGTGCTTAAGGGTTGTACTTGGTGCTCAGTTCTGGGTACAACACTGAGGTTCTGCCTCCAGATTACCATTGGTAAATGGCTCTGTTGGCACAATCATCTGTCAAAAACCTCTGACTGCCATGGGGCTCCCAAAAAAGATCCCTCAACTACAGGTGGATTGTTGCGCAAACATAAAATTAGACCACTTTGTTTCGTGCACTGTGGGACTATGATTAAGAGTAAATCCTGTGTCTTTACCAGGATTAAGATGAATGAACAAAGAAAATGATAGAATTAAGTATCAGGTTAAGCAAAGACTTTGCCCGTTGTTTAATACAATGTACTAGCTTAAAGTTTTATATAAACAGTAGAATGCTTTACACTTACTTGAGAAGGGGACACTGTTTCGTTTCAAAAGTAAAGTTATTATAGATATGATGCAAGAATGTTTTTCTACGTTTTTGCAGAAGTAAGTACTGAGGTATATTTTTCTAAATAGGCAATAGAATAGAATCTAATGAAAGATGTTACCCTGAAGTGAAAAGTTCAGGTAACTTAGGGGCATATTACCAACAATTAGCGATATTTATCGCTAACTAGGCTTAGCAACAAATTTTTTATCGCTAAGCATCGCCGGAAATTATCGCTGAGATAACTTGCTATTAGCAAGGTTTATCTCCAAAGCGATAATTTTTCCAGCGATAGCGTGAATATCGCTGAGAATACAGCGATATTCACGCATTAGCGACAAAATGTTCTTAGCCATGTTATCCACCTCCCATTGGATAACATGGCTAAGAACTGGTCTGAGCAGGCGTTAGTTTTTGGAGATATTCGCGCTTAGCGCGAATATTTCCAACGCTACGCCTGCCTTGTTAATAGGCGATATCGACGTTATCGACTGCTTTCAGTAGCTAACGGGTTGGGTACACCCACTTTGCATGTCATTAGCGATAAACATCGCTGACATGCAAAGCAGGCCCCAAACCGCTCGCTATCGCCTATAAGCTGCCGCTAACACCAGTTAGCGACAGCTTGCTAATGGGGCGATAGAATTATCGCCGCTTAGCGGCCGAAAACGGCAGCTAAATCGCGATAAATGTCTTTAGCCCCCCCCTTGGTAATATGCCTCTTAGACCCCTCTATCTGCTTTCAGCGTCGTTTGGTAAAATGTAAAATGGCCTTCATTTCATGCAGTCAACATTACACCTAGTAGTGGCATACGCCAGTATTTAGTGATGGCATGTTAAAGTAGGAGAGAAGTGCTGGTCAAATCTCAGTGTCCTTTTCAGAGACACCATTTGCCACTGCAGCCACTCGATGAAGTTGGATGGAGTCACCATTAACCTTTTTAATATCTAGAACTTTGCTGCTCAGTGTAGAACTTTCAAAGAAGAAGGATAGGCCATCAGACCAAATATAGGGGTATGCGTAATCTCAATAACTAACTAGGCATAAAGAGATGTATTTTTCCCCACCATTTTTTGTTCAGCTGCACATAAAGGAAGAGAACAAAAAAGAACCACCATCTAAGCAGAAACACACAGCCTGTGAATGGCATGGCAACATACCATTACAGAGGCCATAACAAGCTAGGTATTAATGAGTAACAACCAGGTTGTTAAAAGTAAATGCATGGTCAGTTTACATTCATCCACCACAGCAAATCATGGGATAGTATGCATTGCTTTATTAGCACCAGCCACCCTCAAGTATCGCCATGATGCATCCTTTAAGCAATTATGGAGACTTATCATGAGTGGTGAGTCTATATAAAGGCTCGCCAAGAAAGTTGTGAAGTAGTGTGGCTCACTGGTTAGAGGCGGCAGACCCGAGAGCAGAGAACGGCCCGGGACCAGGGTTCGATTCCCGGCGCGGCAGGTTTCTGGACCAGGGTCAGCGGACTTGATAATTCTCTCGCCTTGGTGCCCACTCTGATCAGCGTTCACACTCGGCAACTCTGGGCATTAGCTTGCCTCATCTTCACTAACGGCCCCACCAGACCGCCGGGGATGCCTGGTCTCACCCTGGAGATACCCATTAAGGGACCATCTCTCAGGGAAGCCAGGAAGGGTTTCGCAGCGGTCGAAGCGCCTTGGGACCCTACGGGTAAGTAGTGCGCTATATAAATGCCTATACATACATTACAAGTTCGCCAAGGAGTTCTAATAATTTTCAGTCTGAGGAAGTAAAATTACCTATGTTTCCATCACCTCATTACAGAGTATAAGTAGCGGTGGGTGTAACTTGTGTAATTCCATGTAGTGTAATCACATGGAATTGCCTAAGAATTCTGCTAGATTATGCAGAATTATGTGAAAAGAGTAATTCTGCATTCAGTGCTATTTCTTAGTTTAACAATGTCCCATTACATCCAATATTTGCCCCTCAAAATATGTGAGCAGGAGTAATTACATAATTATCGGTAACTCTGCATCAAAGAGTAATGCCGAATTACTGAAAATACTTAAGTTACTTCAGCGTTATTGAACCTGGCCCTATTTGCTGGGTTATCCACAAACCTTTTGCCTTCCTCCTGTATTTTTCTGACCCTCTTTTAGTTGGCTTTCGTACTCTGGACACTTTACCACTGCTAATCAATGCTAAGGTGCATGTGTTCTCTCCTTTAAGCATGGTATAATTGGTCACACCTGTTTGGCGTATTTAATTTACTTGTAAGTCACTTGTACAGTGGCATCCCATATACCCAAGGCCTGTAAGTTAAATGCTACTAGTGGGCCTGCAGTGCTGCTTGCGCCACCCACAGAAGTGGCCTTTCTAACCTGCCTCAGGCCTGCATCTGCAGGGCCTGCATGCACAGTTACTGTCACATTGACGTGCCATTTAAAGTTACTTACCAAGTATTAAACTCTCCTTTTACTACATATAGGTCACCCCTAAGGTAGGCCCAGGACCTGCATCTGGGCATACCCAGCACACTTAGGGCGAGAAAACAAAACATAAACCACTGATGGACGGAATGCAGAACAAATCAAAACATTCACCCCCAGTCAAGAGATCTGGGTTAAATCCATCATACTTTTCCTCACCATGCCACCCCAGTTTAGACGTAGCCATATGCAAATCCGTCTCGACGCTGTGCCTCATGGGAACAGTCCAGCCTGAACTGCCAAGCCAGGTCCTCCCTGGACCGGAAACAAGCATTGCGAACACTTTACTACATTGACCAGAGTCCTTAGGGGTGACACCGCCGGTGTGTGAGTAGTGTGCGACCCCACCCCCATTTGTAACTTTAAAGCTCCCGTGAGCAGTGGGCTGACGAGCCTGGGATCCCGCACCTACGCGCCTGAGTGGTACTATACCTGGCAGATATTGGCAGCCATCGGCACCCCAGTACACGGCCTATCCCTGCTGACGAGGGGTGATACCCCGAAACACGTGTCCAGGGATGGCGAAGACAGCAAAGATAGCAGAAGATCGAAAGATGATGCATCGCGACCACTTTACTACATTGACCAGAGTCCTTAGGGGCGACACCGCCGGTGTGTGAGTAGTGTGCGACCCCACCCCCATTTGTAACAAGCATCCTAGGACCGGTTTCGGGGTTTCAATAGTGAATTGGTGAATGCTTGGCATTGTTCTGCATTCTGTCCATCAATTGTTCTTTTTGCATTTGTCACTCCGAGTGGAACGGGTATGCTCAGATGTGGGTCCGGTGCTCTCCATGCCACTGGGGTCAAACTATCCGGGCTAATGATGGGTGAAGCCCCAAAACTGGTCCTAGGATGCTTGTTTCCAGTCCAGGGAGGACCTGTCCTGGCAGTTCGGGCTGGACTGTTCCCATTGGGTGGAGGGTCAAGACTGATTTCTATATGGCTGGGTTTAAACTGGAATGGCATGAGGAGCAAAACAACAATGGATTTAGGCCCAGATCTCTGTACTGGGGTGAATTTATGACATTGTTCTGCATTCTGTCCATCAATTGTTCTCTTTACTTTTAGAGAGTGGGCATTTCTCTCTGCGTATGACTCGATGTGCTTTGGAATCATATGATCAAAAAGGAATGAATCGCTTAAGTCGGCAATCGAGTGTCTCAAGGAATTGTATCAGAGACCCTCAACCACACATTTACAGTACGCAGTATATATTTTTCTCCATCCTTGTGGTAAGGTGGATAGTATCATCATTGTGTCATTATCACTTGAGGGTTCGGTTCTTCAAGTGGTAAACCATCCTCCACTAGGGGATACTGTCTGGGTAAAGGCAGTACTTTTGAGGAGAAACACACCCTAAGTGAGACAAACCCCTACATAGCCAAGATCATCTTCTGGAAGAGGTATATAGATGACATCTTGGTAATCTGGCAAGACACCCAAGATACCCTTCCAGAATTCCATGAAAGACTCAACTCCTGCGATGAGTTTTTGAAATTCACATATAGGGCTCGTGAGAAGACACTTGATTTCCTGGATATTACTATTTCCGCAGATGATAACAACAATTTGAAAACAAAGACGTATTACAAACCAACTGAAAAAAAACAGTCTCCTTTCTTTCAACTGCATCCATCCCAGACCACTAAAGGAAAATCTCCCCTTTAGTGAGTTGTCACGCATATGGCGCAATTGTAGTGATACTAAAGATCACAAAAATCAGGCACTTGACTCAACGACAAAACTAAGAGAAAGAGATTACCCAACAAAGTTCATACGCAAATGCCAAAAAAAGACCAAGGAATCAGAACCAGGAGGAGTTGGTTGTAACAGGGTTGCAACTGCCTTCATCTGCATACTGATGGTCTACCTGGGCTGGGAGAGAGGGAAGTGGGTAGCACTAACATTTGTATAGGCTCTATCTTGACCTCACACAAAGGGCTAAATTACCCCCCACTGTACGTCTGGAGCCAGGGTAATTTTGATAGGGGGTGTTGTTCCGCCTAGATCAAAGACAATTTGAGCATAAGCACAGGGGCCCTGACCCCGTGATTTTAGACACTATGTGGAGCTTGGAACCAGACACTGCTGGCTCTACATGCTGCAACTTGCCAGAAGAAACTGCTGTACTGCAGGGAGGACCTGCCACTCTACTAACTGCTTTGCTGTGTTGGCCATCAGCTTGATGGGTGCTGAGCTGCAGGAGGGATTGCCACTCTGTGACTTGGTTCTGTGTGCTGGCCTGCTGCCTATGTTCCTGCTTGTGTGCCCCCAGTGATTTCCAAGGGCATGTTGGTTTGCCCCTTGGTTGTTTGCAACCCCAGGGTCATCAAACATTGCATCAGTACACCGCTGTTGCAGGACTCTTGTGGTCCGCAAGTCCGGCACCAATTTGGACTACAGTAGGAGCCGTTTTGCCAGCGCATGGTGAGCGCTGCATTCCTACTCTCTTTTGACTTCAGCGCATGGTGAGTGCCGACCTTTGCTTCCAGGAACACTTCTCTATGCCTGTGGTGAGCGTTGCTGCTTGCCTACAGATCGCCGACAATGGAATCCCCCAGTGTAGTCCTGCCTACGAGTGGAACCATGACCTGCGACCTCAAAGGATACAGTGCTCTGCTGAGATACCACCCCTCATACAGGACACTGCCACCGAGAACCGCCCTAGTGAGGCCACGTTTGACATGAGAGATGCAGAGAGCAGTGCTTGCCGGCCTGAGTGAAGAGTAACCGAGAGCCATGTCTGAGGCTCTTCCTGCGGTGCTGGCTGTTGGGGCCTTCAAAAGGAAGGTGAGGAGCCATACGAGGGCTCCCCCCTGCGTCCTGTGATGTGTCAGTACTAGCATTGGTCCGAGATGCTCCGGAAGGCTCTGGACAAACTGCCTGCCAGACCAGCTAACCTATTTACAGTGTCTTTGTTCCCTTTCGGGAGGCTGAGTTTCGGCAGCTGCACTGCACAGTCACGGGCAGCTGCCTGGTTACGGAGACACATGAGGGACCCAGTGTGGGTTCCCTGCAGTAGAAGGCAGGGTATGCCCCCTCCACATTGGCACATACCTTAGGGGCACCTGTTTACTGTGGTCGTCGCAGGATAGGGTAAACCCTTGACAGAGGTTCTGAACCTTATGATTTTACCAATTACCATAGGAAAGGTAATTGGCATGTGGGAGCTATTATGCCCTGCGGTTGAAGCCCAAATGACCCCATGCCTTTATTAGGAGTGCAGGAGTGCTACAGCTAATGTGTTTTGGTGGTTATGTGTTTTATTCAACACATGCTGTATATGTGTTTATGATCATAGTGGGTGATTATGTTTTACCTAGCAGTGATAGGGTAACGAGTACTATTTCAGGGACTGCATATTATGCCCAGTAATGTTTTTCATGATGTTTGCAATGTATAAGCTTTGTTCACATGTATTACATTCATTGTGATGTTTTGACTATTGCCTAGTTCACAAAGTGATAGGTTTATGTCATTTTGGTCTTGTGTTATGTACAATACAGTCTGTTTTTAAATTGTTTTGTGTGGGGCCTCTTTTGTGGTGTATTCATTGTGTTTCTGGCTTGTGTTTGTCTTATGCAAATGCTTTAGACATTGCCTCAGGGATAAGCCTGACTACTCATTCCAAGCTACCAAGTGGGGAGCACAGGCTATCTTTGGTGTGTAACTTACGTGCCCAGACTAGAGTGGTGGGTTCTGCCTGGTTTAGGTGCATACCCTAGCCAATCAGAAACCCCATTTCTAAAAGGCATAATTACAATTCTACCCAGGACTAAATATGTCTAGGCGAGTCCTTAGAGTAGGGCTGGGTCCCAACCCCCAACAAATGCCCACCCATATCTTGGCCATTTCCAGTGCATTTTATTTGTGCTGTTTTTTCAGGATATCTGCTTATATCCTGGAATAGCCATCTAAGGGGTGGAGAGCAGTGTCATCCTTACTCTAAGAGATAAGTCATTACACACTGTTACCCAATAGTCTGCAGCCTGGGCAGCACCATATGAGATGTAGGAACCCCACTGAATGTACCAATCATTTTCCCTCAATCCTCTATTAGATGGTCTCTTAGGTTCATAATAGCCCCTATGCAGGAATGTATAATGCATGAGCGGATGTATGTACCTTTTTGCAAATGAGCATCCTCATTTACCCTTCACAGCTTCACAATAAAGTTGGAAAGACTGTCATGATTTGTACAATGAATCCGGTCGAACAATTACAGTAATTATGTTTAACTAATCTGCAATTACAGATGTTTAGAGTTTCATTGTGCTGCAGTAAAATATACTTACATTTTTACACATCAACAACCTTTAGATTTCCACACACTGTTAACGTCTTTGAATCAAAGTTGCATTAAAATTGCTTGCACGTCCATGAAATTGGGTCCATGATTTTGTTTGTAACGTCTCTTCAGAAACAGATATTATGAAAGTATTCAGTGCAACATGTCACGGTTATTTATTTTGTGGTTTACCTGTTTTTGCCGTTATATGTCTTAGCAAAAAGAGGTTTGTAAAAACTTTCTTTTTAAAGTAATATTTTGCGATCTTTCACATCTTCCCCTAAAAAGAAGAGTATTCATGCAAGTGCTTTATTACTTTTACACTCCCAGCAACATTGACTCATACAGTATTTCTCTTCAATGTAAATAACAAGGAAGACAGACAGGGCCGGACTGGCCTTAGTGGGCACCGGGCGTTTTTCCAGTGGGCCGGAAGGGTGGGGGCTGGTTTTTGACCAGTGGGGGCCGCTTTTGTTACTGGAGGCCGGTTTTGTAGCAATGCAAGGCAGTGCTTGACACTAGCACCCACCAGAGAACACCTCCTTCTCGGTAGCAACCGCCCTCCCCCCCCTCTCCTGGGCTGATTGAGCGGGATGTACGTTGTTACAACGCATGCTTTTACCACGCATGCTGTTACAAAGCAAGTTTTACAACGCAAGCCATTACAATGCATTGCTTTGGGGGGTGCTGGATAGTGAATAGTTTAATTTACTATTCCAACTCCAGTCCCCGTGGATAGTAGGGAAGGTTTTGGATAGTAAAATAAACTATTACGTATCCTAGAGCACCCCCCAGTGCAATGCGTTGTAATGGTTTTCGTTGTAAAACCTGCATTGTAAAAGCACTGCGTGGTAAAAGTTGCGTGGTAAAGGATGTTTACCGTTGAGCGGAATTGCCATGTTTACCGTTGAGCGGAATTGCCAGAGCTGGTTTCTGGTACTACTCTGGCAGTGGAGGGAGATTTGAGGACCTCTGCATTGAATGAGGACATACATACACCACAGTTCTAGGCCCAGATTTACAAATGTTTTGCCCAGGGGCACATCGGTGGAAAGCGACATGAAGGGACACAATCAATATTCTCAACCACATTGGCAACTAAAAAGCAGATATAAATGATATTGCATTGCATAGTGCAACACCCCAAATGCAAAGTGGAGTGCAGATTTGGGGCAGAAGATGCCCAATAACCCATAGATATTGATGTAAAATCACACACCGTCACAGCGGTGTCTGTCCATGCATTGAGTGCTCGACGGATGACTTCACTGGATTTTTTTTTTGAAAATATAAAAAACAATGTGAAATGTTTCCCATGGTAGGGGGTTCCTTTGGCAGTTTTCACTGCCCTTTACTGCCAGGATTTACCAGGCGGTGATGGACTGTGAAAAGTTGACGTTTGTGGGCCTACTCTAAACAGGGCAGGCGGACAAATGGTAAAACCTATGATAGCCTGATGGAGCAAGGTGTATGTCGATGGCAGACATGGAGTAGACTTTGCCATTGACATACTAAAGGTCTGCCCAACTCTAAATACAGTAGAGTACCCGCTCCACTAAACTTTGAATCCGGCCCTTTGTTTTGCATCATGCTAGCACAGCTATATGGTGACGGTGTCATCTACACCACAGGACATGTAGTAAATATGATGCTGCTCGAAATTTATTGGGCCTCATTTACAATATTTTGATGCACTGCAGCGCAGCAAGCCTTCCTACTGCGCTTCAAAATAAAGGGCAAGTATGAGCCGTATCTACAAGATAGGGCGCATTCCTGTTCTACTCCCCTGCGCTGACGCACAAACAGCAGTTGTGCGCCTGCGCAGACACCTTCCAGCACAAAAACAATCATCAAAGGCATTTTCCTCTTTCTATGCGTTCCAAGGAGAATAAAACGTATTTCTCCTCATGGCGCCTCCTTAACCTCCCACCCCCTCCCCGGGAGGCGCAGGATTCTGATGCATTCCTAGGTTTACAAAATGCTTTAAATCTGGGAACGCTTCAGGCTACATGGCCTCGTAAAGATGGGGAAGCCCATTGCGCTGCCGGTGCGTCAATAAAAGTGGCGCACAGGCAGCGCAATGGGCTTGTAAATAAGCCCCTTTGTTTTATGCAGCACAGTTCTTTTTCAAACATCTTTACTCAAGTCTTGGCAAATCAGCTCCATATCTTCCACTCGGCGCTCAAGTTCTATCTGCCTTTTAAGTATTATCTTGCAAATGTCTCTTTATCTCCCTGTGCCTCTATTAGAGCAGATGCTTTGGATAGTATTTTGAAGCTGTCACTTCAAGTTTAATCAAAAGCGTGATTAGCTCATCGAAGTGATGGATGGAAGCTGGCACCGGGGATGCATTTTATGAAGTTTATAGCCAAGCTGCCATTAGGTGGCCACCGTGATGAATGACACAGCAGTGCATTAATAGTGAGTTTGGAAAATAAGCAATTCGAAATCTACAACAGCATAGAAGAGGGATTGCACTCCAAGAATTCTTAATGAAATTTGAATAGAATTTGAAGAATCTAATGTGGAGGACTGTGAATAGGGCATTTTGTTCTCTGATCCTCTTGCCAACTGTTTATACATATAGCTTATAATTAAAGTATTTCTTCAAGTTCTACATGCGGACTTGGCCCTGCTTCTTTCTGGGATTCCATCTCTGCTGGTAAATCATATATTTTCCGGGCACGTTTTTAAGTCAGGCTTCCAAGAAGTCATTGAAATCCCAGAAGCAAATCGCGAGCGCTGGGCCCAAAAGGACTATTAGATGAAGAGGGTGAAGTGAAAATAAGCTCTTCAGTTGCTGGTCAGTGCTTAATTTCAGCCGGTGGTTGTACCAGCAATTGATCACCAACACCAGCGCTTTTCATGAGCTCCAGTTAAGGACACATTTATTTACCGGTAGATTAAGTGATTTGCCCAGAATCACAGGATGTTGAGCCGACGCCGAGACTCGAGCCTGGTTCTCCAGCTCTGAAGTTGGTAGCTCTGGTCATTACGCCACATATTCTCCCCACTTTCATAGTTGGCTCTGTTTTAGGCGGTGCTAACAGGAGAAATTAGCTGGTGACTCGCACAGCGCCACGGAAGGAGAGTCTTGATGCTTATCAAGGTGCCAAGTTTTAGCCTTTGGAGCTTACCTCCACCATAAGGAGAAATTGCATTATAAAATATATACTCACGGTGCGATAGCTTACAACTTAAAAAAGCCCTTATCAAGTTCCACAAGTTTTGCTTTGGGATCGAAACGCGTTGGCGGTTTTTATGAATGAATATGAATTTTGGAAAAAATAAAGAATTTGGAGAAATCATAATGGACTAGATTCATCTTCTTCCGTGCACCCATTTGTTTTCTTTTTAAAAATTAACCACTGTAGTTGATTCTCCCAATTGTTGATTAAAGAGGGCATGCACCACTGTATTCACAATGGAAAATGATATCCGCAATCTCAAGTCTGCCTTTCTAACCTCAAACCCATCTATGCTTCAGTAAGATATTGGCCGTTCAGCCATACCACCTGTACAACTCTTTGCCCCTCAACCCCTGGTCCTCAGACTCCTGGAATCCCCTTTATGAACCCCTTATCATTGTTTGAAGTACCTGCCACTCAGCCCACTAACCTTGACGTAAGAACCTTCACCATCTCTTGTGCACCATGAAGAAAGACTACAAATGTATTCAATAATTTTGTTATCATAATTTTCCACTTTGCTTAAAAGTAATTATTTGTAAAATATCCTTCAATCGATTAGTTCTTATTCTGTCATAAAACACTGTTTTTTTTTAAAACGAATGCGCCATTCATCAGTTTTTGATATAATAATCGCGATTATTGAATGAATATGATGGACTAAAACTAATCAAATATTCAGACAAAAGGGGCGCTAGAGGGCGCACAAGCGGAATGGCTGCTTAAGTGAGTGGCTCCCGTTCCTTGGCGTATAATCCTACATTTATCCTTGCCAACTGGTGAGCAACATCCTCACAAAACCCCGCAATCATTACAGAACGACGCCCTCTGCAATCGGCCTGATTCTCCAGCCGCCAGCGACATCTGAACTCGAGATATCGGCTTTGGAATATTTGCCGACTGCACCCCTGGAGCCCACAAAGTGACGGAGGCGGCCGCCGCTGATCACGCGAGGCCGCGGCTCACCACCAGGCGTTGGGCCCTACCTGCATTCTCGGCTGCGGCGGTGGAGATACGACTGGCGACTGACCCCCTACTCGGCCTGGGGTACAGGTACTGCCGAGCGCTGCAAACTGCCCTCGCTGACCAGCACTCCGGAGATACCCGGTGCAGAGCCGGGGCGGCAGAACCTGGGAGACGCGCTGCTGATCCCTGCACGTCCCGCGCCGTGAAGCGGCCTTCTGAGTACCGCTACCCAGATACTTGTAAGCGCTGCGGGGGATTCTGTACGCTTGATGTGCCCTCGATCGCCTTACGGGAGGTGAGAGGCGCATTACGCTGTTGGCGACCGTGGTCTGCCGTTCTGCTGAGAGCAGGGGGGAAGGCAGCGTGCTTCACGTACCCAGATACGGGCCGGATCGCCGCCTACACAGTCCTGCAATCGGCTGGGCATTGGCGCTGAGCGGAGCCTCATCGCATCAACTGAGGAGACGCACCAGAGAGAGCTATGATCGGCACTGATCCCCATTGCTGCTGCCGTCCCATATTGGGATCGATACCTCGCCCCTGCGATATTGGCGCTAAGAGACCTACCGTGGCTTGACTCGATTGCGGTGCCCGGCGCTCACAGCTATCTGCCGCCGGCCTGCGGTTACTGCTGATGTGCAATACCATTGCGACCCCTGTGGAGCCTATGCCGGGTGTTGACCGACACTGATCGCGCAACCCCCCTTGTGGGATCTCATTGCGGGGGCGCCTGCTGACGCTTTGGGTACCCCCCTGCGCAGAGTGGGCCGGACGCACAGAGTAGTCCTGCTATCCGAGAGTGTTGGGGGTAGTGCCGTGAGGAATACGCTGTTTGCCGCTGTGACGCCATAACTAGCTTGGAGACACGCACGGCTGTGGAGAAGAGCCTCGAGATAGTGGGCAACGTACGACCGGAGAGGCAACATGGTGCACCCTGAGAACCGCCAAACTAAAATAACCTTTGACAGCGCGAAGAAGGGCACGAAAACAGCCAACGTCGAACCAGGGCCAAGTGAAGTGAACTCGTCTGCCACTGCCTCTCCCACCAAAGAGCTGGACCTGCACCATATATTCCAAGAGATGAGGCAAGGGTTTGCCACTGTGGTCGAAAAGGTGGACGGGATGACATCCAGGATGGATGCCTTAGTACATAAAGTGGACAGGCACGAGGAGCGAATCACGGCAACAGAACAGCGTATCTCGGATAGTGACGATGTCACCGCATCCCATACTACACAACTCGCCCGCATGGACAACCTGCTACGAATATTAGCGGCCAAGAACGAGGATTTGGAAGTCCGTAGCCGACGCAACAACATCCGCGTCACGGGAATTCCGGAATCCACAGACACGGGCAGGATGGAACTATATGTGGAGAAACTCCTCAAGGGCTCGGTAGGTGAAGATGCTTTTTCGCCTCAATTCATCGTTGAGAGAGCGCACAGATCATTGGCCCCCATCCCCAAGCCTGGTCTGCCGCCTAGGCCGATCATCGCAAAATTATTGAATTATCGCGATCGTGATGTGGCGCTGAGAGCGGCTCGGACTCAACAGAATCTGAACTACATTGGAATCGCATTTTCCATCTATCCTGACTTCACTCCCATGGTGCAGGAGGAGCGACATAAGTTCATAGCTATCAAGAAGAAACTGCGTGAAGCCCAGCTGGAATATGCCCTGCTCTACCCGGCGAAACTACGTGTGACACACCAGGGAAAACATCATTTTTTCACAACTCCGCAAAAGGCTGAAGACTACCTGAAGTCGATTCGTAAGGCACGGAGGGGTGATCGCAACGCAGAGGCGTATCCAGAAGGGGACCCGGCCGATGCAGCGGACGCACGTTGATCGGCTGTGACCTACCTGCCTGAACTTACTGTACCTGGGGTCGGTCACACCCTGCCACCGCTACACAGACACGGAGGGGTTGACAGACTTACAGCGGACTGCGACTAGCTGACATCACCGGTGGTAACGTATTCCAAGGACCACTATCCCAGCCCTGGCCTCCACCAAGGGCGGTACAGTTTGGGAGGCTATCGGCGGGAGACGTGGCTGTGCGCCCTTCATGTTGTTTCCCTCGCGGGTAATCCCCATACATGACATTGAATGGGTGAAGTTGAGGGGGGGGAAGGGGGAGGGGAGGGGTGGGAACGGAGGCTGCTGGCATGTTTGGGATGCTGTAGTGGGAGGGGGGTCGAGTTCAGTTGGGGTGGGATGTTTTGCACATGGAATGGACAGGCACACTATGGAGTATCACGATAACCCTGATAGCCTAAATGGGACAGACGCTGCTGCATTCATGGTGACGGGGGCTGATGGATCGATGCTTAGTGACTCATGGCGGACTCACGCACTGATGCACAATTGAACTGTCTGTCGTGGAATGTTAGAGGGTTAAATAACGCGAAGAAATGTCGAAATGTGATTGCTTATTTAAACAGACACCATGTTCAAATTGCCATGCTACAAGAAACTCACTTATCATCACAAACACGAGCTACCTTTGCTAGTAAATGGGCTGGAGTCCGCGTCTTCTCCTCCTACTCTACCTATGCGAGGGGAGTTACTATCCTCATTAGCCACACTGTGATGTTCCAAAGGTGCGGAGAACTAACTGACAAAGAAGGGCGCTTCGCTCTGTTGTGGGGACGGCTAGGCCGCGACACTTTTACCTTCGTTAATTGTTATGCTCCTAACATTGATGCACCTGAGTTCTTTACCACTCTGTGGGGTAAACTTGTTGATGTTGGGTCCCGACATATCATTTGGGGGGAGACTTCAATTTGGCACTGGTACCACACCTAGATAGAGCGGACGGGGTGATGCACTATATGCCCAGATCTAGGGAGGCACTGGGGGGCGTGATCACTGAAGGCGGATTAGTTGACATTTGGCGCTCTATCCACTCTACCCGACGGGAGGGCACACACTTCACTTCCCAGACAGGCACATGGGCAGGTCTAGATTACTTCCTGACTACCAGGGAGCTATCCGCGGAGGTTCGGGAAGTAACACACCTGCCGAGGACGTACTCTGACCATAGCTCCGTCCTGCTGCGCACACGCATTCCAGGGTGGGATAGCCCTAGACTACAATGGAGGTTACAGCTGACGGCCCTCTTGGACAACGTATTCCGCGTTGAGCTCGGAGAGGAAGTTGCTGCATTCTTTCCTAGAAACAAGGGCACTGTCGACTCGGTGAAGCACATCTGGGAGGCCTTCAAGGTCACGATCAGGGGGTATTGCATCTCCAAGAGTTTCGGGGTTCTACGTGACATACAACACACTATTCACACTCTGAATAGGGAACTGAAGGCTCTAGAGCTTCGGATGGTGGAAGATAGCAGCACCGACATACACGCTGAGTTCAGGGACAAATTGTCCAAATATGAGGAGGAAGCCAATAGAGAGGTAAAATTCAGGGGGAAACACTGGCAGGCTAGGAAATACTGCGAAGGCGACAGACCGGGTAGGGCACTTGCAGAGATGACACGCACGCCGCGTGACCGTAACACGATCTTGGAGCTCACATACTCTCAAGGGCACACAGTCAGGAACATGGATGAAATACTCGATGCATTTACAACACACTATCGCGCGCTTTATACTACTACCACCACTGCCACTGTGCCATATGCTGACTTCCTGGGAGATATAGCTCTATGCTGGCTCAGCGATGGAGATAGAGACTTCCTAGTGGCCCCCTTTGAATTAGATGAAATCCGCGAGGCTATAATGTCACTAAACAATGGTAAAGCACCTGGACTAGATGGCATTCCCGCCGAGTTTTACAAAGCGTACATCGATATTATGGCCCCTGTCTTACGCGAGGTCTTCGAGGAATCGTTGGCCGATGGTATTCTCCCCAGCTCTATGCGAGAAGTAGTCATCACCTCACTTCTGAAGCCCGGCAAGGATCCTAGTTCCTGTGACTCTTACCGTCCACTCTCCCTTCTAAATTGTGATGTAAAAATCCTTGCGAAAGTTCTCGCTACCAGACTGTCTCTCTTGATGACTAGAATCGTGTTGCCCGATCAATCTGGGCTTGTTATGGGCCGCTCCACCTCTCATAACTTGCGTACCCTGTTCTCACTGCTCCGCACGGTTCACCCCGATATGCCAGTGGCGGCAATCTTCCTGGATGCCACCAAGGTATTTGACTCGGTCGAGTGGCCGTACTTATTTACTGTCCTAGCCAGCATGGGCTTCCCGAAGTTGTTTATTTCCTGGGTTGAATTGCTTTACACACAACCAACGGCAAGTGTCCTCGTAAACGGTCACCTTTCCCGATCCCTTACTATCTCTAGGGGCACCCGCCAGGGGTTCCCACTATCCCCCCTATTATTCGCCCTTGCAATCGAGCCCCTTGCCTGTAGGCTCCGGCAGCTGCATCACAATGGGGCGATAAGGTGCTTTCAGCGTCAGGTGGATGTATCCCTGTACGCTGACGATATAACACTTTACGTCAAACACCCTGCTTCGAACCTCAATCCCCTCCTTAGAGAATTCGTAGTATTTGGTAGGATGTCAGGAGTACGTATAAATTGGTCCAAGTCGCAATTTTTTCCACTCACGGATGCGGTCTCTGATTTTCCTCTTGACTACCCCCTCGAATGGTGTCGTTCGGAACTCCGTTACCTGGGCATACAGATCTCCCGCGACAAAGATGAGACACTGTGCTCCAATTATGGAGTGGCAATCACGAAACTTACAACCTCGGTGGACCGCTGGATCACCCTACCGCTCTCCATGGCTGGCAGAGCGTCCCTTATTAAAATGGTAGTATTGCCTCGATTCCTATACCTCTTCCTCAACATCCCCTACTACCCGGGAGCTTTCTTCTTTAAAACCTTGAAGTCGGAACTGTGCCGACTGTTCTGGGGGGGTAAGAGCCCACGGTTGAAGTGGTCCACGCTCATACAACCATGCGATAAAGGAGGCTTCGACGTCCCGGACCTTGAGGCTTATTACCAATGTGCGCAGGCACATTATGCTTATCACTGGTTGGTCCCTACACCCTACCTGCCTCAATTGGCAGTGGAGGACTGGATTGTGCACCCCCTTCCGCTCAATGGCCTACTTCATTGTCCGGAATCATTAATAATGACATCAAACACTTCTGTCTCCTGCACATTAGATGCGTGGTGCCGCATAACTAAGAGGTTCGCTTGCAGTCTACCCTACTCTCCTAAACTGCCTCTGACCTATCACCCTAAACTAGCATTATTACAGGAACGAGGCTTCCAATTACTCTGTAAACGCGTGCAAATCACTTCATGGGGCGACCTATTCTTGAATGGGCAGTTCAAGTCTGCAGAGGTGTTCTTTGCTGCTCACACTCGTACACCACTTGACGTGTTTTATTATCTACGTCTGCGCCAAGGGATGAAAGACATCCTGCCGGAGTTCCCTAGCGAACCTGAAGTCCTGCCTCCACTTCATTACCTGTTATGCTCACAAGATGGCACACACCTGGTCTCTGGCCTGTATCGCCAGCTCAGAGCTGCCGGTTCGATGACACAGGCCGGGGCCAGAACGCTTTGGGAGGCCGACTTGGCCACCGAGCTCACTGACGAACAATGGCAGTATTGCTGCACCCTAACGGCCCGAATATCAGGCAGCTGTAGGCTCAAGATGATACACTACAAATTCCTGCACCGACTGTACTATACCCCGGTGAAAAAGTTTAGGTTCCGGCTGGCGGACAACGACATGTGCGAGCGATGCCATGCCGAGCATGCGGGCTTCCTGCACCTTGCTTGGGAATGCCCTCCTGTTCGTCGCTACTGGCAGCAGGTTCATGACGCTCTTACTACAATGACTAGCGGCCCCATACCTATAGATCCCTTATTTATGTTACTTGGTTACACGCCACACATTCCTACATCCTGTAAGAAATTCATAGATACCGCACTGCTCTTGGCAAAACGGCGAGTGGCCTGTCGCTGGGGCCGGGCGCCTAAATTCAAGCACTGGTTGGCGGACATGACGTACTGTCAGGAACAGCATATAACTTTCACAGAATTGTTGCCGATCACGTGCAAGCCTAAAGACATTTTGGGGCCCTTGGTTAATTACCTGCTCGCCCAGGCAAACGACGGCGATAATTCAGAGGGAACTCCGGCTGGTGTCACAGCTGGCGTTCAGGGATAAGACATATTGCCTACTGATACATGCACCACTGACCTCTCTCCCATCCAGCCAGCTGACCCCTTACGCTTTCCTCTTTCTCACCTAGATGCACGACTTATTGTTACATATCGCCAGTTGACACTACCCCCCGGGCGCCCCGATTGGGCCCTCAAGTCTTTGACAGATCCAATGAGCCGCCTACACTATACGTCCTCATCGTGCTACTCTCTGACACCTCATGTAGCTGTGCATTGTGTTCATTCTCCTGATGATTGTATGCCGCCATGAATGCTGATGTTTCACAATATACTTTCATTGTTCATTGATGCATGTGACACTTTGTCGAATCGGAGTTCCATATCCATGTGGATGTCTGACCTTTTTGTAGTTTTTTACTTCTATATGTTTTTATGTTGAAAAACAATAAAAAGAAATTTAAAAAAAAAATATTCAGAAAAAAAATGAGTAGCTTAATTAGCAAACATCACTGATTCTTTTTTTATTATATATTATTTTTTTTGTGATGGTACACAGCAAAGATGACTGCCCAGTATGTAAGTGAAACTGTTCTGTAATTATTGAATGCATGGGGAAAAAACTGATTTGGAATGAGTGAATTGACTGTCATGAAGTATATGGGCGCTATATGTACTGCCAAGACCTAGTTTATGTTGCTGTCACTCTTGTAGAGATTTGTTTACAACTCTCCCTCATCACCCATTCCATGGGCTCCATGCTATATGGTCTCATTTGTTTCTCCATGAAGTGGGTATATTCTGCACACTTAATAACTATCATAGGGGCCAGTTACTAAAATAAACATAAATACAATACAGGTCGGTTAACTAGTAAGAAATTTGGAGGAGTCAAGTTCTGTCCAAAGGAACAAGAAGAAAAAAGTCAACGTTGCTTGTTTCACAGCACAATGGACCTCTTACATATCTTAAATGTAGGTGGAAATTAAGGCACAAGTTATAGGAATTTTAGAATATTTCCTTTAGGGAGATTTGTTAAAACTTGGTGGAAAGGTTTGTAATACGAGCAGGGCTGGGTAACAGCATTAATACATATTGGATAGGGTTTAAAGTAATTCTAATGATATCTTGAATCTCACAGCGGACCTGCATGTCAGTTTGCTGCGCTGCCCTGCGTCAAAAGAAAAGGACAGTAATGCACCGTATCTATGAGATAAAGTGGATTCCTTTCCTCTTTCACTGCTCTAGTGCGCAAATAGCTGCCTAGTGCCAAAGCAGGCACCCTTACACCATGGCACAAGGGTGCCTGCGTTGAAATCAGGTTATGTTTGTGCAGAAAGGTGCACCTTCCTTCACAAAAACAACTGTTACGCCACCCCTGGAGAGGTGCAAGGATTTGATGCATTCCCAGATGTACACGATGTAGTAAATATGGGAATGTGTCAAAAACCATGGGCGTTCAGTGTGAACCCCCACCCCAATGACCAGGGCACAACTACCAGAGGCATTGTGAGGCAATGCAGCGACTTGCGCTGCGTTGCCTTACACCATATCTAGGAGGGCATGAAAAGCCATGCAGGGTGGCTTTACAAGGCCTCGCTGATATGGGTTTGCAGTGTGTTCTGCCCGAGTGTCAAAAATACACCCTCCACCCCTCTTCTTTCTTCTTCTTCTTCCTTCTCTCTTTCACACTTTCCGCGAGACCGCCGGGGCCAACAGACCCACCGGCGATGAAGTACAGCAAGCAAACCAAATGTCATTGTATACAACGCGTAACCCTTTCACTGTCTGAAAATGCCCGAATAGTTACTGTACTGTACTGTATTGTATTATACCTTTTTCAATAAAAAAAAATTTGAAATGTAAAAAATAAATAGTGACGTTCTGTTGGCACACTGGGCTTGCAAATAAGCCCCTAAGAATTTTTGGGGGTAGACTACAAAGCTAAAGTCATCCTAGTATTCTTAGGAGCCTCGATCAATATTAAGGAGCATGCTTAGCGGTGGTACCATCAAAACCCTCTCAGCCAGTCTTAGCATAGCTTTAGTTGCACCTGTCAAACCCCAGCAATGCTCTCAACACCCTCAGCCACACACAGCACACCCTCATGCACTTACTGCACATGCTGTGCAAACCATCCAGCATACTCTAAATACCACAAGTCATGCAATGCATGCTACTCTGCAGATCGTCGCCACAATACTGTACTGTAAATCACTGCTCTAAAACAGGGTTTTTCTTGCTATTATCTTTATATATGTCACTTTTAGGCCTTCATTTTACAGCACAGCTGCCAAGCAGACCTATGGTCTCTCATATATTGATAGTGTGCTTTATGTCTGCCTCTTTAAACCTTTGACTTTTTTTTCACCAGCCCGTTTCTGCAATCGAGCGGCCCAGAAAAGTATTTCTCGCTCACCTGATGGTACTGGCTGTTTAGGTTTACGCCGCTAATGGAATGTTTTCCAGTGAAGTGCATGAGGAATATTTTAACTCTGCAGACTCATGCTTGGCCAACTCCTCCCATAGGGGAGAGGAGTTGGCCTAAAGGCTAGGGCGCTCGACCTCGGATCTGGGTTCGAGTCTCGGTAACGACGCCAAAACCTCCTGTGATTCTGGGCAAATCACTTAATCTCCCCGTGCCTAAAATGAAAGTGTGTCCTCATGTAACGTAACTGGAAAATGTGTAAAGCGCTCTGATAACGGATTCGGTTCGGGTCTAGTTCGAACTATGTAAAACTCTGCAAAAAAAAAAAAAATCCCATTTCCCCTTTTGTTTTATTTTTCATTTCTTGTTCCCACACCTCCATTTCATTGTTCGTCCGTCCTGCCCATCCTTCTATCCCAAGTATCATGCTCTTCATTTCTCCTGCTCACAGTCCCCTCTCGTTCCTCCCTCCCACCCATATACCCCTTTCCCTTGACTGCTGCTACTCATCCCCCACCCTGCCCTACCTCACAGGCACTTACCATTAGGGCTGCCATGGCCTGGCATTTTCCATTCTGTGTTTTTGAAGTGAATGGCAAGGGATCCTTTATTAATGAAGTATCCCTTGGCATACCATATTCTTTTTCATAGAAATGAAATGGGGTGTGTATTGAAGGATACCTTGCCTTCATTGTAGCCCTCTTTTTCTATCTTTATATAATAAAGTGTCAGTAGAAGCGAGTTTTAATTAGGGGTTGGCAAAATATTCTGTTCCACCCTTGCAATCAGCAAAGTTTTGGCCACTCTGCGTTACTCTTTAATGCAAAGTTCTGGCCAAAAATGTCACCAATAACTGTGTGGTGGAATTTTTCTCCTGTGAGGCTTCGGACTATGCTAACAGGTGAGCGTGAGCAAGATTTGGCGTCTCCTATTGCGATTTTGTAATGCGGGCAGTCGCCAGCTGTCACGGTCAGAGGGCTGCCATTCGAGTAGATTTGCTGCCGCTTGAGTAGAGCCAGCAATATCAACTTGAATGCCCGTGTTCTCTTGTGCAACATATGGTGCCATTCATGCTGATTTTCCGCTCTGCTCATGCTAACAGCCCGTTGGTGAAATTCTGCAGAATCTTGCAGTTTGTCTATAACTCTGCGGCATTTCACAAGTGTAACTCCGCCCACCCTTACTTTTCATTACAGACTTTTTTTTATTCCATATTGAAGAATTGATAGAAGAACTAAATGAAGGATCCCTTGGCATCTGTCCTTAATTTCATATAGAAACTTCGTATAGAAATTAAAACAGGACTGTACAGAAGGAAAGAGAGCCTTTCTCTTTTTATGTATATTTCACTCTAATATTCTAACGCAGGTGTTGCCTTATTACATTTTAAATATATAATTTCCAAATTGGAAGAGATAACCAGTTCATGTTTGGTGTCTCTGGAATACCAATTTAAAATCCTAACTTATGGTGAAGTTGGATTTTAAATTCTAGTTCTGAAAATGCCACTTTTAGAAAGTTTACATTTTCTTGCCATAACCATTTGGTGCCTGCAGCCTGTCTCTGGGTCACATGACTTGGTGTGGATCTACTATATAGCGGCACAGCTGCAATGGCTCACACAGAGGGTGGCGGATACACTTAGAGGACCGGCATAGCAAAGGGAGAGGACCCCAGGCCTACGACTTTTATCAAGAATACTATTGAGACTACCTTGCAGCGACCGAGACATTCCTATGGACCTGAAGACAGCATTTAAATGCTGGAACAGGAGCCAAGACTCCAAGACTAGGCGCCCTTATGCACCACAAATCCTGTTGATAATGTGTGGAGCTCTCCCACACGCTGAAGACTGGCGTAGGTTAGGGACGTGGGGAGACCTGGGAATATCTACACTGGGAGACCTGTATGAAGAGGGTAATATGATCCCATTCAATGACCTCCGAGATCGCTATGACATACCGGGTGGGGATTTTCTATTACACACAGCACTTACGGCAGCCATAAGAAAGCATTGGAGGGGGGGACTCACAAAACCGGAAACCTCGACGGGATGCCAATACATGGTCGCAGCAGCTAGTACATTCAAAGCAGTCACATGTTTATATTGGCGTCTCACTTATGCAGCACTTACTCCTCTAGCTAAGGTACATAGCGAATGGGAGACAGACTTGGACAAACCCATAGGGGACACAGACTGGATAATATTGCTGGAAAGGCCATGGAAAGGCCCCAGGAATGCACGGTTCCAGTTGGTAAATTTCTACGTCCTGCACAGGGCTTACCTTACCCCGGAGAGGATTAATAAGTACTTTGATACGAAAACAGCAGCATGTCCATGCTGCCACACAATAGGGGCAGACTTTTTGCACATGTTTTGGAGCTGCCCATGGATAAGGAACAGCGACCATAGATGGAGTGATAGAAAAAGAGATAGCGAATACTCCAGATCATTGTCTTTTGCACTGGTTCCCCCACACTACTAAACTAAGGTAACAAGTAAATTCCAGGACCTTGGGTTGACCCTGGCAAAAAGGGACATCACCTGCCATTGGAAGGCGAGAGATGGCCCTAGCGCACTTAGATGGAAAAGATAATTTATAAAATGGGCTGAGTGTGACAGCACTATTCGGCTGAAAATAGCTAGGCGTACAGGAAATGAGAAGTCGCTGGAGATGGCTAGAGCGTGGGCAACGCTGCTAGATATGTTAACTCGTTGGGCGCTCATGACGAGCTCAGCTCGTCATGAAGCACAGTAAAGCTGTGCTCATGACGAGCTGAGCTCGTCATAACAGCCATGGAAGGCCCACAGGGGGATAATTCCGCTCCTGTGCGGGGCATTCCATTGAGTGGGCGGAGTCATGACGAGCTGAGCTCATCGTGAGCAGAACTCCGCTGTGCAGCGTGACGAGCTCATCACAAGCACCGCGGCGCTGAGCGCGGCCCCCCGGGGAAGGGGTTAAAGGATCCCAAACATATGGAAGAGGTGGATCAAATGGGAGAGGCCCAGGGCATGAGTGATTAGCTAGCTCCCCTGGTTTTGAATGAATGAAAGCGGAGTATGCATATTTGATGTGTCCCCTCTGATAATACAAATACTCACTGAAATGCTATCCGAGATTATAACCAGAAGTGATGGTCTGACATTGCACTGGCTGCATACTGTAAGGGCTATTATGGCACACCCAAGGGGGAGGGGAGGGGGGAGGGAACAATTGGGGATAGAAAATGTCCCTCATCAATTGACAATGTCCTTAATCTGCACACACGCCTCATTATCACAAAATAGACCCCACGGTGTTATGTAATAGTCGTAAATTATGATAACAGCAATTGATCCAGAATCAGCACATAACTGCTTATATCATGAGTGCATAATAGCCGTCGGTAGCTTAAAATGTCACTTCACATACAACTAATGTGTCCCAGGGCAATCAATAGCAGCTGCCTCTATTTGTTGCCCAGCACTCATATTTATCAGCCGGGCAAATGGCATGCCTACTGGCATTGGTTCAGTCCTCACCCTTTAAATCCTCCCACTATGACACACCCACCTCTAGATATAGACATTAAAACTGCAGGTTCGACAAATTGATCAGACTCTGGTCTGATTGTTATTTAAGAACTACTTGGAAAACCACTCCTTGAAAGGGAGCGATGCAGAGATCATAAATATTTCGGTAGCAAAAACCTATTGTCATTTATTTTCACTCCCTAAGAATGCCTCACAATCACAAGTAAGGTTGGAATTTGGTCTGAACAACCAATCTTGTGCAAGAAAAGGAAACATAATGAAGGTGTGGAACAGAAAAAAAAATGATTATGACAACGAAATGTCCCGCCTTCTTTGGCAAGAAGCAAGCAGCAACCGTTCCCTAACTATTTTCGCCTATCTAAAATCGGCAATCAAGGACTACGCTTTAGCTCCTATTTGGAACAACATGATCAAACAGGAGAGTTTCAAGAAGACAGTAAACAAAATCACGGACTATCTTTCTTTGATAAAGGACAAAGATAATTTTACTCAAAGACACCATGCGTGGCCAATAGTAACTGGTTTTAAAAAAAAGAAGATCCAAACCTATTTGGAAACATCATGGACAAAAAAAATAAACAAATCTTTATGAATGGGGCGCTAGAGGGCGCACATGCAGAATGGCTGCACTTGAGTGAGGCTCCTGCGCGCCCGGAAGCATTATCCTTCATTTATCCTTGAAAACCAGCCTGTTGGTCCGATCGGAGCACATGAGAGTGTGTGGTATGCTGAGCTCTACACTCGGTGCAAGTTTGAGGCGGATCCGTCGCGGCACTCCGGAGGAAGAAACATGCACGCATCTGACAGGTGACAGCACCACGTAGTGAAACGCGGCTGATCAGCGGCCAAGAACTACGATAGCCCGCGGCTTGCCACCGGAAGTGCGGGCCTGACAAGTGGCGACAACGAAATAAACTTTATCCTCGCTGACTCTCGGACTGTGGCGGCCTAGAGGGCATCGAGGAGACGTGACCGTTTTGAAACTGCCGTCAACAGTATCACGGAGACGGGAATATCGTCGGCAAAAGCAGTTGGTAATACCGGACGGGCAGGTACGAGGGAAGCAATCGGGGGCTGTGCTTGCACTGGCTGAGAGACACGGCGGTGTTGCGGTAGATGGTTACGGACTTTGGGGGGTCCTGCGCAGCGAAGGGACTGCTGATCTGTTCCTGGTCGGAGCGGCTGTGAGGATCTGCCCGGCGGGTCCTCCGCCGCCTGCCTCTTAACCCCCTCCTTCGGAAAGGACATCGCGCTGGGTGAGCTGCCCTCCGGTCGCCGGTGCAACACAGACAAAAAGACAATCAGACACTTGGCATGAGGGTGAGGCTCACTGCTACGCTGCCACTGAGAGCACGAGGGGGCCCCAGACACCTCTGAGAGGACGTCACGAGCAACTTGGTGGTTTGCTGGCCCAGATTGGGGATAAGCGCTATCCGTGTCCGCCATGTGCTGGCACACACTACAACCCGGCTCATAAATACCCTGCATCCTACATCAGTACAGCATCCCTGTAGAGGAGGGCATGACACAGGAATACAAACGCGCTTAACAACGATGGTATGTCCCTGACCCACCTCTGATAGGATATACATTTGATTGATGCCCAAGCAGACACCGCAAGCCCTTTCCGGTTGTGCCACCTCTGGACTCATTCCTAGGTATCTACTAATTTAAACACCAGCTCTCCGCGGGAAGACACGTGTATAGCAAATCCATTCCCTACCGATAGTCCTAGACACGGACGTGCCATGGGCAAGCCAGATAACCGACAGACTAAGTTGGCCTTTGATACTGCGGCCTCCAGAAAAACAACGAGGAACACGACGGATTCGAATGGATCACAAAGCCCATCGGCGACGGGAGCGGGTGCCAGCTCCTCCACCACGGATATGCAACAGCTTATGCAGGAAATGAGGCACGGCTTTGCCACTATCGTTGACAAGATGGATCGCATGACTTCTTGAATGGACGCTATTGCGCATAAGATGGATGTCCATGAGGAACGACTCATGGAAACTGAAAGACGCATCTCGGCCAGCGAGGACACCACAGCCTCCCATGCCACGCAGCTCACGAGAATGGACAATATCCTTAGAGTGATTGCCACCAAGAATGAGGAATTGGAGGCGCGCAGTAGGCGGAATAACATCCGCGTTCTAGGTGTGCCGGAATCCACCAACACAGGATGTATGGAGGATTACGTGGAGAAGATCCTTCTAGCTGCAATCGGTCCTGAGGCTTTTTCTAAGCAGTTTATTGTCGAGAGAGCGCATCGTTCGCTTGGACCACAACATAAGCCCGGTGCACCACCAAGGCCCATAATTGCACGTCTCCTCAATTACCGGGAGCGGGATGTGGCGCTGAGATCTGCGCGAGCCAACCAAAACTTATCATGCGACGGAGTTAATTTCTCCATTTATCCTGACTTCACACCCATGGTACAGGAGCAGAGACGTAAGTTTATAGAGGTTAAAAAGAAGCTACGTACTCTACAAATAGACTACGCTCTTTTGTATCCCGCTAAATTGAGAGTAACTCATCAGGCGAAGCAGCATTTCTTCTTGAACCCGCAACAAGTAGAAGATTTCCTTAAAACTGTGCGACGTGTTTGCGCGAACAATGGAGGTCACGCCGGAGACGGACGGGAGAATGACGATTTGATGGCAGACGACCATTAGCGCAAAGTACCATCACGCAAGATACTACGCTATTCTGGTGACACTCACTGGGAAAATTATCTTTAAGCTACTATCGTGTGTGACAGATGCTGGAGACTCGGATTAGCGTGAACTGATAATGGACCGCTGGTGGTAATGTATTCCAGGCACCACCAACCTTCCCTAAAATGAGCCCATACTGGGCTATATGATTCAAGGGATAAGGGTGAAGGTGGTGTAAATGTGCTTACCTTGGATGCCTCCATCAGGGTGTACCCCAATGTTGCTGTTTGTTGCACAATTGCTATTGGGGTGTTTTTCCAATGTTATGGGTGGGGGGTGGGTTAGGAACTCTGGCAAGTTGGGGATGCTTCAGTGGGAGGGTGAGAGGGTAGGACCTTACTCGAGTTACATTAGAATATTTAGGGACATGACAAGTTACACAGTTTTACTGCAAGACGGGCAGGGAGGTAACGGACTGGGATACAAGGTGCGTAGATCATTGTATAATGTGCAGATGTTGCCAGGCGCAGCGAGGCGTAGTATAGATTTTTTCATGCGAGTCTCCATAGATACTATGTTGCCTGTACAGCACCAGTCCGTTGATGAGAGCGAGGTTGATAACGGGTACTATGATTTAGGGGGCATGGCGCGCGTCATTATTATCAAACTGACTACGGGCCGTGTGGGTGGGTCACAGGAAGTAATATATGCTATGATGCTTACCATGATGCTGATTGATTATGGCTGCTTCTAATGGACTGTCTCATCTGACTGTTATGTCTTGGAATGTCCGGGGGCTTAATGATGCACGTAAGAGCAGAAATGTCATAGCTTACATGGAGCGCCAACAAGTGCACATAGCGCTATTACAAGAATCTCATTTAGCTCCTCGATTAAATCATGCCTTTGCGAGCAGATGGGCAGCGGTTCGAGTATTCGCTTCCTACTCCTCGTATTCCAGAGGCACTATTATCCTAGTCAAGAAGGCGGTCCAGTTTACAAAGCTCGGTGAACTCAGTGATGCGGAAGGTAGATATGCCATATTATGGGGTAGACTGGGCGCTGATACAATTACCATCGCTAACTGCTATGCTCCTAATGTTGACACACCAGAATTTTTTACTTTTTTGTGGGGTAAAATTGTAGATATTCGTTCACAACACATACTTTGGGGAGGGGACTTCAATGTGGCACTGATACCTGCAATGGACAGAGCAGATGGCCATGTGCAATATAGTAGGAAATCCAGAGAAGTACTGAGTGGTATTATAGAAGAGGGTGGCTTACTAGACAGCTGGCGCTTTTTACATCCTGGTAAGAAAGAAGGTACGCATTTCACATCCTATACCAACACATGGGCTCGGATCAATTACTGTCTCCTTTCCAGAGGTCTGAGTGTAGACATGGGCAAGGCATTGCACCTGGCCAGGACGTACTCGGATCACTGCCCAGTGCTGGTCCAGCTGAAATTACCGGGTTATGATGGAGTTAGACCCACATGGAAGTTGCAGCCTACTGCTTTGCTGGATACTGTTTTCAGCGCGGAACTGGGAGAGGAGATTGCCAGTTTCTTCCCCCGTAACAAGGGTTCAGTGAATAGTGTAGACACTATATGGGACGCGTTCAAGGTCACAGTGAGGGGGTTTTGTATTTCTAAAAGCTTTGGAATATTAAGAGACATCAGGAACACTTTACGCACGTTGGAGTGTGAGCTCAGAGCCTTGGAGTTAGAGATGGTGGGTGGTAATAATGGTAGACTCCACAAAGACTTTAGGGAGAAGTTGTCAGCTTACGAAGAGGAAGCAAATAGAGAGGTGAAGTATAGAGGGAACCTCTGAGTTGCTCGCAGATATTGCGAAGGTGAAAGACCAGGCCGGGCACTTGCAGAAATTATCAGACACCCTAGGTTTGGAAATAATGTGCAGGAAGTAATCACACCGGAGGGCACGCACTGTCGAGATACGGAGGGCATGCTAAGTACATTTCACACGTATTATACACAGCTATACACGACCCAAGGATACACGGCTGATGGCAGTGAACGATACTTTGAGGAAATAGCGCTTTGTTGGCTTGAGGACTGGCATAGGCAGTTCCTAGCCTCTCCCCTGGAACTAGATGAGATTAGGGAAGCTATAATGTCCCTTAAAAATGGCAAGGCGTCGGGAAGCGATGGGCTGCCAGATGAATTTTATAAACATTACATAGACATAATGGGACCAGTGCTCAAAGAGGTCTACGAAGAATCTTTGGAGATGGGCATCTTGCCTTTCTCGATGCGAGAAGTGATTATTACTTCACTCCTGAAGCCAGGGAAAGATCCATCAGATTGCGACTCTTATCGTCCTCTATCCCTAATTAATTGCGATGCCAAAATATTAGCCAAAGTACTTGCCACACGTCTCTCCTTGCTCATGACCAAAATAGTGCTTCCGGATCAGGCTGGATTTGTTCCGGGACGCTCAACTAGCCGCAATCTACGCACCCTTTTCTCGCTCATCCACACCATTGCACCCGACTTACCTGTGGCAGCTGTGTTCTTAGATGCTACTAAGGCATTCGACTCGGTCGAATGGCACTATTTATTCACCATATTACGCAAAATGGGGTTCCCCACGCTGTTCATAGCATGGATCCAACTATTATACACACAACCCACAGCTAGAGTTCTGATTAATGGCCGACTGTCACCACACTTGTCGATCACGAGAGGCACTAGACAGGGTTGCCCACTGTCCCCTCTACTGTTTGCTATGGTAATAGAACCTCTTGCATGTCGTATACGCCAACTACACTCTGCGAGCGCGATCAGATGCTTTCAGAGGCAAATAGGACTATCGCTATATGCGGATGACCTAACTCTATACGTTAAAGACCCTCGGGTAAACCTCAATCCATTGCTACGGGAGATTCTTTTATTTGGTGGATTGTCCGGCATACAGGTAAACTGGAAGAAGTCACAATTCTTTCCCCTTACCACAGCTGTCACACGGTTTCAGTTGGATTACCCGCTTGAGGGGTGTGATTCAGACCTTCGCTACCTGGGCATACAGATATCTGCAAACAGGGAAGAGACACTGCGTCTGAATTATGGGACTGCGATCACCAACCTGACAGACACAGTGACACGATGGATCTCACTGCCGATATCTATGGCGGGCAGGGCATCCCTCATAAAGATGGTAGTCTTACCGCGCTTCCTGTATCTGTTCTCGAATATACCCTATTATCCAAGACGATTCTTCTTTAATACACTATGCTCTGAATTGATACGCTTGTTCTGGGGAGGTAAACAACCGCGCCTTAAATGGACTACAATCACATTACCGTATGATAGAGGCGGGTTTGACGTGCCGGATTTCAAAGTGTACTATTTGAGTGCGCAAGCGCAATATGCATTTCATTGGATGGTCCCGACGCCCTTCATGCCGCAATTAGCAGCAGAGGACTGGGTGGCACGTCCTCTCCCATTATCTGGCCTTATACATGGCCCGGTTTCAGCTCTCGACACTCATCCCACCACGGTCTCATGCACGATAGATGCCTGGCAACGAATAGCAAGTAAACTACAGGTGGAGTTGCTATATTCCCCACATATGGCACTCACATACCATCCACGGATGCCCCTCTTACAAGAATCGGGGTTCAAAGTGATGTGCAGACGCTTTGGGATTACTACATGGGGTGATCTCTTTCATGAAGGACGCCTCAAAGAAAGGGAACGAATGTTCCAGGGACTCCAGGTTACCCCACTAGAGGTGTTCTATTATATACGTCTAATACAAGGACTGAGACAGATATTACCGGATTACCCGACGGAACCTATGGTGACCGTCCCATTAGCTAAGATGTTGAGCTCAGGTGCAGACGGACACTTAGGGTCCAGTATATACAGGAATATAAGAATGCACTGCCCAGAAATAAGCAGCCCGGCCCGTAAGAAATGGGAAGAGGACATCGGAGGTACGATCACTGATGATCAATGGCACTACTGCTGTGAGCTGACCGCTCACATATCGCCGAGCTGTCGTCTAAAAATGATACATTATAGAATGTTACAACGGCTTTATTACACACCAGTGCTGAAACTCAGGTTTCGATTGTCAGAAGACGATCGATGTCTCAGGTGCAAGGCGGAAGGGGCAGGATTCATACATTTGGCATGGGAATGCCCTGAGGTATGGGCCTATTGGGCGGAAATCCATACGGCCCTGCAGGCAATGACTGGCTGCTCCTTCAACAAAGACCCACTGATTATGTTGCTGGGATACACACTGCAGATACCCCCACAACATCGGAAATTCATATCCCTGGCACTATTACTAGCTAAACAAAGAGTGGCTTGTCGTTGGGGGCGGGGAAGAGCACCTAAATTTAAGGATTGGATACTAGACCTCACATACAATCAGGAACAAACAGCGGTATATGCAGACACATTACCAGTAAGATGCAGACCTAAAGATATCTGGGGACCCTTCCAAGCATATTTATTGGGCGCTACAGACACCTCTGATAATGGTGTGGGGGCAACTGATGAGGATACTAATACACCCCCTGACCGATAACAGGAGAATTTCAGAAACGACTCGTTATATGGTCCCTACACTAGCGTTGTTACACGCACACGACATATACATGCTACAGTTATGTTGGCTGCAGGTGAATTGCAGTACTGCTCGCAGGCAAATTGCAATGTATAGCTCTGGTTGCTGGATATGCATGACGTACAGCCACGATGTGAGATATAGATTTTAAGGATGTATAACCCACATTTCCTTCCTTCTCTCCTTGGACTCTTGCTGGTGTTTCTTCTACTGAATGTAGGCCTGAATTATATGTACCAAGCTCATGTTACAGTTGCCTTCATGCCCTGTGTCCGCCCAACATGGAATTCCGATTTTATTTGTTGTTTTTTTTGGGTGATGATGACTGTGCGACTGCCCTAACTATGTACCTGTATCCATATTGAACAAAATATAAATAAAGTTAAAAAAAAAAAAAAATCTTTATGAATGCTGGGTTTGGTATCTTTCCAGGCTCATGTCATTTGGCACCATGGAAAAGACCTGAAGAATTCGGGGCGTGTACGCTTTGTAAATCTGGTCAAGAAAACATCATACACTAAGGGCCCTATTATGATGGCGGACGGACTTGCGTCCGTCCGCCACCCCTGCGTAAGAGGGACCGTCCGCATGGGCAGCGGCGGTCCCTCCATGGCAATTAGGATGTGACCGCCACCCTGGCGGTCACATCCTGTATTTTTTACATTGCGGCGGGTGCTGCTTGAAGCAGCACCCGCCGCAATGTAAAAAATGAAAGCAGTGCATTTGCATGCACAAAGCAGCAGGCACCGCGCGGTGCCTGCCGCTTCGTGCACGCAAAGGCAGGGGGGTACCATAGGTACCCCCCCCATGTGCACCCCCCACCCCCCCTTAACCCAGGGGGCCCGCTACGGGCCCCCGAGGTGAAGATCCACATGCTTTTCCTCGGCGGAGAATCCGCCACGGAAAAGCATGTTTGCACAGCCATCCTAATATGTCTGGCGGTGTCTGAGAGACACCACCACCATATTAGGCCTTTTCCGCCGCGGTTGTAAGCCAACCGTGGCGGAAAAGTGGCGGACAGAAACCAGGACCCATCAGCCATCCTAATGTGGCGGTGGGTCTTTGGTGGGTCCGCAGAGGATTTTCCGCATCCTCCGGGCCGGCATTGGCTTCCGCCGGCCCGGAGGATGCGGAAAATCCTCCATCGTAATGTGCCCCTTAATGTGCCTTTGCCCGAACCTGGAAGTCGAAAGAAAAGCTGTTCTTAAGAAACTATTTAATGAACGTGGTATAAGGACCTGTAGACAGGCTCTTATGGCAAGTTTAGATCCAGAAGATGTAGCAATTAATTCAGCATTTGTGAAATTTCTTATATTGGCCAAGAAAAAGTTGGACGCTTGTGTTTGAACTTTTGTGTAATTACTGTCAAGTTGATTAATGGAATAATTTTAATGGGTCAGAGTTCTTTTTATTGTTTTATGAGAAGTATTTAATATATGCAATGCATCAGTATTTAAGTATTGTATACATTTTTATCCGTTTTGTAAGATTTTAATTAATCAAACAAATAAATAAACATGAAACACTCCTTGAAAGTGCTTTGATGCTATACTAATGGCCAACTGCCCGCTATATAAGGGCCAAATAGCAAACGCAAAAACAACAGTCCCAAAACCGGGAGTTCCACTGTAAAACTGACAACATATCAGTATAGTGTATCCCAGGAATGCAAAAAACCCTCATCACATATTGCCCAGCCCAGTCCTCCAGTGCACAGTGATATGTGTAAGACCCAGTTTGAATAGGTTGGCATTTCCTCAGGACCCAGCAATGAAGTTATTGCTGCATTTTGACAATGCTAAAGAACACGGTAATGCACAAATTGCCAAGCAATTCCAATGTCTTCAGAAGGACATGTAAACTGCATAATGATCGGGTGAGTAGCGCGCTCTACAAATGTCTTGATTGATTGATTGATTGATTGATTGACTGATAATGCTCAATTCGCACAGCCCAGTGAACCTCATATTGTATAGTTCCCACAATTACCCAGAGTTCACTAAAGCATATATTGACTACTTTGCACTAAATTAATTAGCCCAGCAACGACCTTTGCCCTGGGTCATAGTACAACCATGCTCCAGGTTAGCAGATCCTGCCCATTTTGTACAAAGACGGGGCCCAGTAATGTGCATAAGTAACGTGAACACAACCAGTTGTGTACAATGCATTCTATGCCTTGTAAGCCACATTTTGGCACATTTTGCCATGTTTTCCAGTGCTCTGTGTTCTAGCAAAGCAATAGTTGCAAGCTTGTGCAACTTGTAAGTCAAACACAGCCTAATGCAAATTCAAAAAGGTGCAACATGAAAAACGTTAGATTGTTGGAATTCCTACCCAGGTGTCATTGTTGGAAAATAAAACAAAAGAAAAATTCTGTACTCAGTAACACAAGTGTTTTTAAAATACACAACACTAGCTTTGCCTGTTTAAACTTTCAATAAGATGAGACTTTTTCCAGAGAGAAAAAAACTTGTTATTGAATTGTTAAAATCAAAGGCTTGTTTTTTGACCAGACAGTGCGATAGTGCTGGTCTTGCATGCTGGTGTAGGCATATTCATGGTGCTGTTGTTCGGACACTCTGCGTTGTGGATTTGCCCAAGGCTTTGCCTTGGGCACATTTAAATCTAAAAGCGAATTTACATATTCCCAGCTTTGTAAATTATATCAGTATGGCACTCATCATTTTGAATCGTGGGAAAGAGTCTGCGAGCCTCTCTAAACAAACAAATGGTAATAACCAGTGACATCTTAGAAAATTTGTGGAGTCCTAAACAAGATACATTTTGGAGCACCCCGTTTGGAGCAAATTTGAATCTATTACTTCTTTTTGGCTTATTCAGGCCATTGTGACGCCAAACTATATTTAATGATATGTTAACCCCTTTAAAATGGCGGGGCATGCAAAAGCAGCCAGTAGTTACTGGTTGTGTTTTACATTTACTTAGCTTGTTCTGATGGTTGTGAGTGACGATGGCCCGATTGGCCTGGTCCTGTATACAATCCCCTGTGAATATTGCTAGTGCCAGTTGGCACAGTGTACATGTGTGATTATGTTTCTGAAGTGTTTATGATAATACTAAGACTAATTTTTTATATAACCTTGTGTGGAGTTCCTTTTGTGGTGTGCCTAGTGTGTGCTGCTGTGTGTGTGTGTTGTGCAAACGCTTTACACACTGCCTCTGGGATAAGCCTGACTGCCCGTGCCAAGCTACCAAGGGGGTGAGAAGATGTTATCTTCAGCGTGTAACTCACTTGCCCTGACTACAGTGGTGGTTTCTGCCTGGCGCAGGCGCATGCCCTAGCCAACCAGAAATCCCATTTCTTTTTTATTTTTTGGTTAAAAACTTTTATTGAGCAACAAAATCAAGGTTACAGAGACGGGCCTACAACCTCGCGGGCTGGCCGCTAAAATCAAGGCACAATGTGGGAAAAATACTTGCGGCCACTCCGGAGGTCAGGCACAAATCGGATACAAAATGTCGCCCAAATTATAAAACAAGATAAGGCATTTTTCTTTTTTATACACACCAAAAAGAAACAACAAACAACAAGAAAGGCGAATGCATAATAAACGGAGTCAGCCCAGAAGGAGGAGGGGAAACCCACTAATCAGGAATATGAAATCATAATCAGTAGGACAAAGCAGGGTGGGGGGGACAGCGGGGAGGACAGGCAAATCAAAGGACAGTATACGAAATTTCAGGAACGCCAGCCTAGGGCGATAAGGTAACATCGGGGGGGCTCAACCAATGGAGGAGCACAAATATCTCCGCGATAGGCGTTTCACTGACACCAGATCTTCGTCCATGCCCTAGGTCTGCCCCTGGCAGTATAGACCGTCTTTTCGCGGAACATAGACCAGTCCATGTTTTCCTCCCACACAGAGGCAGTGGGGGGCCTGTACGAGCCCCAGAGTTGCGCTATGTCCCGCTTCGCAACCATATATCCCAGGGTCGCCCATCTGGTCTGGGCCACCGAATAGTCGGTAGGTTCCCACACGTTCAACAGGCATCTCCGGGCCTCAGGCACTAGGGCAATGCCAGTCACATCAGCCATCACCGCAAGTACCTCAGTCCAGTAGGCAGCCACCCTCGGGCACTCCCAGATAATGTGAAGAAATGTAGCACTCATCCCGCATCCACGCTTGCATAAACCATCCGGGGAAAAACCCATCACAACCAAACGAGGACCAGTAACATACACCCGGTGGAGGATCTTGAGCTGAACCAGACGGAGACGGGCAGTAATGGCGACCTCTTTCGGAGAAGATAGTGCCGACTGCCAATCCTCGTCATCCAATTCCAGCCCGTCGCCGACCCAAGCCTCCCTAAGTCGGACAAGCAAGTCAGCGCGATTGTGAATCAGCTTCTTGTAGATCAAGGAGATAGTGCTATCAGGGAGGTGGCCATCCAGGATACGATCTTCTAGGGGGGAGGACTCAGGGATGGCGGCACCAGAAGTCAGAACAGAAGCAAGGGCATGGCGGACCTGCAAATATCTAAAAAATTCCCTATCACTCAAGTCATAATCATTCCGAAGGGCCTCGAAGGACTTCACCGCTCCATTCGTACATACGTCACCCACTCTACTTATTCCAATCATATCCCAGCGGTCAAAACCCTTCGTCGTCCAAAGACATCCCAGACGCTCGGATGCATAAAGCGGAGTCGCCAGTGTCATGCGATCCTCCCATCCCAGGCTTACATTCGCAGCGCGCCACGCACTAACCGCAATCCTGGTCGGTCCCGTAAGATGGCGCCCAGCCGACCTGGAGTAAAGCGCTCTATTAAAGTCCCCTCCCGGCAGTTGGAGTCTATCCATTTCAAAGGCCGGATCCCGACCCGGGGAGTACATTGAGTGGTTAATGGCAGACAGTTGGGTAGCCCAATAATATCTCCTGATATCGGGAAGTGCTATGCCCCCGTCATACCAAGGGATGGTAAGCTTCGCAAGGGCGATACGTGGACTCCCGTCCCAAATCAGCTGCCTTTGTAGACTCTCGACCTCTCGAAAATAGGTAGCGGGGATGTCATCATAGGAATTCTGGAGTGCGTAAAGGAATCGCGGCAAGGACATCATCTTGAAAAGGGCAGCTCTGCCCAGCGGAGACAGAGGCAATTTACGCCAGCGAGCCACGTCCAGCCTCAGTCTAAGAAGCGGGGGAAGGAGATTACGTTGAAACCGGAGCGACGAATCAAGTGTAATAAAAATCCCCAGATATTTGAAGCCAGACTGAACAACCTGGATAGGAAATCTATTCGGCAACGGGGGCAGAACACCCGAGAGAACATATACACAGGACTTAGCCCAGTTGATAATCAAACCAGAATTTTTACCAAACGAGGTGAGAACGTCGAATAAAACATTTAAAGATTTACGCGGGGAAGTAAGGTAAAGAAGAATGTCGTCCGCGTAAAGCGAAACGCGGTCCTCAAAATCTGGGGACCAACGTATCCCCTTGAGAGAAGGCTCCCATTGAAGCCACGCAGCCAGCGGCTCTAACGCGAGAGCAAAAAGTAGCGGAGACAAGGGGCACCCCTGTCTAGTCCCCCTACCGAGGGAAAAGGGAACAGAAACTCGACCGTTAACCACAACCTGCGCCAGGGGGTCGGTGTATAGCAGCTTCACCCATCCAATAAACCCCGGGCCAAAACCAAACTTCTCAAGAGCTGCCCAAAGATAGGGCCACTCTATCGTATCAAAGGCCATCGAGGCGTCCAACGAAGCCAAAATGGCCGGCTCCGTCAGAAGCCCCGCCCTCGCAATGGCTCCGTGGAGGCGACGCAGATTAAGAGCTGTGTTACGGTGCGGGATAAAACCGGATTGGTCCGGATGAATCAAGTCACTAATGACCGTCAGGAGGCGAGTAGCCAAGAGCTTGGCAAGAACCTTGGGCTCAACATTTAACAGGGAGATGGGTCTATATGACGAACAAAGATCCCGGGGCTTACCCTCTTTAGGAATTACAACGATCGTAGCCAGGCGCTGGTCATAGGGGAGAGCACCCCGCTCACGGGACTCCAAAAACATTGTTCGAAGATAGGGCGCAATCTTATCAGGACGCAGTTTGTACAACTCGATTGGCAATCCGTTCGGGCCCAAAGCCTTGCCCGAACGGAGAGAGCGAATGGCAGTCGCTATTTCGTCCGTAGAGAATGGGGCCTCCATAGAGACCTGCTCCAAATCGGAGAGGCAGGTCAAAGCTATATCACGCAGCAAGAGGCGAGAGTCGTCTGCGTCCCGTTCTGACACAGGGGAATAAACCGCACGAAAGTAGTCCGCAAAACATTCCACTATTTCAACTGGGTCCGTCACTCTCACACCATTCGAAGTCTGAATCACCGGCACCACTCGATTCGCCCTCTCCTTCTTATCCAACCAGGCAAGCAATTTACCCGCTTTGTCCCCAACATCATACAAACGACCCTGTTGCTCTCGAAACATCATTTTAGCCGCATCTGTGACCAGAGACTTATAGGCAAACTGCTTCAGACCCAGGGCATGGAGTTTGCCAGGAGTAACAGTCGATTCCAGGTCAGCCTCCATCTCAAGTATTTCCATCTCAAGATCCACCACCTCCCGATTCCTCGCCTTTTTGGTTTCAGCAATGAGAGACAGGGCCTGCCCACGAATCACTGTCTTAAAAGCCTCCCATAGGGACACCGCAGAGGAGACGGACCCCTCGTTGTCTAGAAAATAATCGTCCAGGGACTTAATCAATAGACCACGGGTCTCAGGGGTGGTCAGGTACCAAGGGTTGATAGGAGCCACCCGGCCCGCCGCCTCCACCCCCACATCAAAGCAAAGCCAGAGCGGAGAATGGTCCAAGATGCCCCGGGGAAGGTGTCTAATCTCCCGGACAGCCGATGACTGTGCAGCTGGCATTAGGAAGTAATCCAGTCTAGACAGACTCCCATGGGCCCCAGAATGGAAAGTATATTGAAGCTGAGTGGGGTGCATAAGTCTCCAACAGTCCACCAAACCAAAAGTATCCAAAAAACCACCCAGCCACAGTTGGGCCAAAGGAGTGTCCCTAGGGGGGTAACGATCACTCAGACCGGAGAACACAGAGTTAAAGTCACCAGCCATGAAAAGAGCGCCATCAGGGAGGCCCAACAGCACTCGGCCCAAATCGGAGAAGGTAGAGGTCTGCAGGCCGGGGGGCACGTAGACGGCGAACAGAGAAAGGGTCCGGCCCTCATATCGTCCCACGAGGACGGCATAACGCCCCCGATCATCAAGGATCACATCATCTATCGCAAGGGGAAGGGAAGCCCGGACAAGGATGCCCACCCCCCTGGAACCCGTAGTAAACCCTGAGTGCGCGACAAGGCGATAGCCCCACCTATTCATTGCACGACAAGTATTACCCACTAGATGGGTCTCCTGCAGAAAAACAATATCGGGAGACAAACGTCGCAGGCATCGCAACACCACCCCCCTTTTTATACGATCCCCCAGACCATTGACATTCCACGAAATAAACCTCAACCCGCTACCCCCATCCCACAGAGTGATGCAGGAACCATCCCCCATTGAGCATGACATTGAAAATTCCATTAGCAAGATAGAGTCGCCTTGAAAAAACAAAACACGAACCTCAAACACCCCACCAACCCACCACCCAACATCCAAGAAAACACCCCCCACCCTGCACCCCTGCAGTAAGCTAAAAAGCCACCCCAACATGCAGTGTGCCTGTCGCCCAAAAACCCCCGTTCTACAAAAAGACCCCGGAGGAGGAAAGGCCCCGTCCCACCCGCCACCCCGACAGAGCTAAAGGGAGAAGAGAACACACAGAAAATAGAGGCACTCAAGTATGGAACCCTGGGAGAATTCACATGGCACGGAGACAGGGGCATAGACAATAAGTTCAGCTCTCTACACCACCCTCGGCACCACCCGGGTGTTCGGTGGGCTCAGTCCAGTTAGGCCGGTCCGGCAGAGAGTCCAGCCAGTCATTTACCGAATCAGGCCGATCAAAGAAAAGGGTCCGTTCATTGTACTCAACTCGCAGCCTGGTAGGAAAAAGCATGGCGTATCGCAGTCCCAAGTCCCGAAGACGCTTCTTGACTCCACGGAAGCCCATACGTTGTCTCTGCACAAGCTGTGAGAAGTCCGGGTAAAAGTTCACCATGGCATTCTCGAAGGCCACCGGGCCCTTAACTCGCGAGGCCTGCAGGATAGCGTCTCGGTCCCTATAATGAAAGAGTTTTGCAACAATGGGCCTCGGCGGGGCGCCCGGCTTGCCCTGGCCACCCGGAACACGATGGGCACGTTCCACCGCAAAGAATTTGCTCAATCCAGATGGAGAAAGGTAGTTTTGTATCAAGTCCTCAACCAGGAGATCAACAGAATGTGGGTCAGGATTTTCCGGAACGCCAACCACACGCACGTTGCAACGCCGTGCTCTGTTTTCAAAATCCTCCAAGCGCCGAGTCATGAAATCATTCACCTTTCTGAGGTTGCCAATCTCCGTCTGTATCTCCGAGACGTCGGCCATGAGGCTAGATGACTTGAGATCCAATGACTTCACCTTCTCATTGGTTTTAGATAGGTCGGCCCGAATCAAGTTCACATCGATGGCCACAGTATCTATTTTGTGGGCCAGAGCTTCATACTGTTGGCCGATGGTTTCTCTCATGCCAGAAATGGCGCCCATGATGTCCTGCAGGGACGGCTCTGCCGAAGCCTCCAAAGGGTGCCCAACTGCACTCGGGCCAGGCAAGGCGGCTCCAGGGGACCCCTTCGATTGTGTGTACCAGTCCATGATGTTAGACTGGACCGGGCCCCCGCGCAGGGGCGTCTTGGTCTTCCGCCTCTCTTGGTCCCCTCTGCCAGACATGATGGAGACCACGTCCCCGAGGGACCCACGCAACCTGGTGAAAATGGCCGCAGGAGGACAGGGCGCCAGAGCCAAAAATCAGCAGCGAGGGCACATCGAGGTGTGAACCGGTCTGGAAGGATGCGAAGCAGGCAAAAGGTGCAACAGCAACCTTGCGTCGCTGGACCTAACAACGGCCAGACACCTCTGCCGGAACACGTAGTCTGAGGCAAAATCGAAACCGAAAGTTAAGAGGGGGACCCACAAGTCGAATCCCCCTGCCGCTGTTGTTCAACTCAGACACGGCAACAGCGCCTCACCAAGACCCGGGCGGGCCCCGAAAGTTCGAGTCGACGTAACTTCGGTGCCCCTGGTTCAATTCGAAATCCAAAAACGGCATTAAGATCAGCCCAGGTTCCTCTACAAGAGTCCTCGTAATTAATCAGGATATGTTCAGGATATCATGCCGGGAGTGGCGGGGGTCCGGAGAGCACTGTGCTCACGCGGCCATCATGGATGCCCGCCAAGCTCCTCCTCAGAAATCCCATTTCTAACTGTCAGGCAGGAGGCCAGTGACAAAAGAAAACTTGAACAAGCATTGGAAAAGGCATTTCTTTTTGTGTTTGGATCTAGATTTTATACTGGCAACAATAACTTTTTAAATGAAATTCATTGTTTAACTACCTTATTACTCCTGTTGTTGGAAAAATATGTTGCGGTGGCTTGTTAGATGTTTAGTGGACTAGTACATAATAATAGACTAAGGCATATCCACATAGCACTTGAAATGGTAGCATTAGTTGCTGAATATCTGAAATCAGTAATTTATCCTCCTTCATTCCTAGCTGCAACAATAGACATTAAGGGGCAGATTTACCATTTATTCATGCAAAACAGTGCAGCAGCTGCAAATGCTGCACTGCGTGAGAAGGAGAGAGCAGGAGAGCTCTAAATTGACTAAAATATGGCACTCTGCTCCCCTTTTGCTAGCGCAAGTGCTGAAATCAGCTGGTCTGCGCAGCGGGTACACCTTTGCACCATGGAACCCTTACAGTACAAAATACCATGCTTGGACTAACTTTGGCCCTTTTCCCTCTTTGTATGTGTGCTCTAAAGTGCCAGACACGTACAAAGTCAGAAAAGGAAGGAGAAATGAAAGCATTTTTCCTTTCTTGCACCTACTTCACAAGGGCACAGTTTTCTGATGCTAAACCCTGTCTACCTTGGGTGGTTGCATGGGAACCCATGGTATGCCTCCCCTTGGTGCTAAGTAATGCAAAGCAGTGCTACTAGGTACTTTGTGTTACTTTCCCGTTATTACTAGTGTTAAACAAGTTTTACGCTGGAAGGTAAATCGGAAACAAAAGATTTCGCGAGGGTTTGCATCACTTTTGTGACACAAAGACAGCGTAAAACTCTTCTCTGAGGATCGTCATAATTCCTTTGGTTAAAATCAAATAACCTTCTACTAAATTCTCTTACCCTGACAGGTCCCTCTTCTCCGCTTTATATATGCACTCTTCTTTGGATAGACAGTTACCTGTTGCTCAGCTGAGTAAGATAAAATAAATGGTGCAGTATACAAGTGACTGAAAGAGAGTGAGAGACATGAGGGAGAAGAGGGCAGAGATAGAGATGATGTAAAATAATATGCGATGTGCGGAGAGGAATAAAGCACATAGGCCAAATGAGGTATCCTGAAGGAAAGGTAAGCACAGGTAGGAAGAGGAAAATGTATGTAGAGAAAAGAGAAAGAGAAATAGGAACGGTTTTAGTAGAGAGATAGAAAGAAAGAAACAAATTGCTAATGCTGTCCCTTTGACAGGAGAGAAGTAGTGTAAGTAGTGTACTCATAAACAAAAATAGGAGTATTCAGTGAGTTATTAGAAATTGAAACCAAAGATCTTACAGGACTGTTTAAAGGAAAGAAGAGACAAGAATTTGGATGTTACCTTGAAAACTTCTCTATCAACAAAGGAAGAGATAAATAAATGCAATGAATGTTACTTACAGTCATAACAAAAATTGTGGGTGGCAGAAGTTATGCATTGCTATGGCATGGAACCTAGGAGGATTGGATTCAGAGCTTATTTTGTGCTGGTGGTTGCTAGTGTTGATGATAGGAAAAGGAGGACAAAGGGAGAACACAGAGATCAAAAACAAACCCACAGCAGTGAGATAAAGAAACCGGAAGTGTATGAAGGTGGGAGAAATGGGCATGAGAATGTTGGGCCCCTGCACTTTTTTTATTTACAAATTATATGATGCTTTGGTGTGATCCTTCAGACTGGTGATTCTTAAGAGAGTAGCTCTGTTTTGTGCAATTAACATATATTAGAGCACTGGAATGTTGAGCACTCCATTGGAGACAATGGAGTAACTCGTACCTTATAATGGCTGGTATAAGCTCAGAGCTCCAACATTCCAATATTTGGCTTTATGTTTTTCCCTTTTTAATGTAGAACATTCTACCCATAGTGGGTGGAATGTTCTAACAGCCTTATAGCCCTCTCCTTCCTTATAGATCCTTGCCTGCGGCTGTGGCCTATAACTCGTGTTCAGGGCCTTTCAAACCCAGTATAGCCATCGGCAGTGGGCTATAAGGCTCTATTAAAACATTGGAATGTTGAGCTCTCCATTGAAAACAGTGGCGTGCTCCGGGCTTCTGATGGCTGGTAGGAGCTTGGAGCTTCAACATTCCAATGTTTAATGAAGACCTCACAGAGCTTGAGGGGATTTCAACTCTCTCAGGCTACGTGAGGCCGTTGTTTTACAAATTAGAACATTTTGCCCTGTAGGGGAAAAATGTTCTAGTAGCCTTAGAGCCCTCCGTAGCAGGCTCTACCGGTCATTAAATGCCCACTCCATTATTAAAGGCCCTCACCTTCGGCTCAGGCCTTTTATGCTGGAGCGGGCCTTTTATGGCTGGTAGAGCCTGCTAAAGTGGGTTCTAAGGCTAAATTAGAACATTGGAATGTTGGGAGGTCCATGGAAGACAATGAAGTGGCTTAGGGCACACAATGGTTGGTATAAAACTTCTGCTGCAACATTCTGGTGTTTGTCATTCTGTTTTACCCCTTTCAGCTTAGAACATTCTACCCTCAGTGGTAGGAATGTTCTCCTTGCCTTATAGCCCTTCGGCCTCGGTCTATACTGGTTGTTCAAGGCCCTCGCCTGCAGCTCAAGCCTATATCTCGGGTTCAGGACCTTTAGCAAGCAATATAACCCTTGGCAGTGGGCTATAAGTCTATATTATCATTGTTCTTGAGATTATTCAAGAGAATTTCCTATGAGGGCAGATGTTTGCTGACTGTCCTATTGTATTTGAAACAGTGTTTTGTGTTGACCAGGGGGAGAATTCTCTTCATTAACAGCAATAAAATATGGTATTAAAACATTTTGGTCAGGCAAGAGGAGCAGAAAACAACTACAGTGATAAATAATGAGATACGTTTTGGAGGAATGTTGTTAAGGTGACACAGTTAAGGTTGAGCAGTTACGCTGTGGGTAGGGGAATTTCAGTGGCTCTTTGAAATATTCTGCATAGGGCCCATCGTTTCACCTTGTGCCGCCACTGTGAAAGGAGTGACCCGTAATTTGGTTTGTACATACATAGCCAGCAAAGACAACACAGACTGACCGACCTGTTCTACACAAACTGAATCTACCACAGTGGCATAGCAAGGTGTAGGGGGGGCATGGGGCGGTCCGCCCCGGGCGGCATACGTTTTGAGGGCGCGAGTACGCCCCCTCCTTCCATGCGTTTGCAGCGGCGCAGCATGGCAGGAATATCACCCCAGCCCCCCTCCACTCTTACGGCCACGTGGGGCAGGAAAGGCAGGGACTGCACGGGCGGCAGAGGGGCTAGCTATGCCACTGATCTACCATGACAGAAAAAACTGCCAAACATGTTTGTTTTCTTTCTAATTGATGTCTTTCCTTCTGCTTTTTTCCAGGCTGGTATCGAGGGATTTCGATGAAGAAGCCTAACGTCAAGGTAACGATTAGAACACTAAATACCCCTTTCATTCATTGATTCTCGCTTGCTTAGTTCATTACTGTGTTTTTTCTTAGGAACTTCTGTGCTGCCTTATTCTTTCATCATTCTGTAAGGCGGTAAAACTCCTATGTTGTCAGGTGCAAACTGTGAGTCTGTGAAGAGGGAATTGGCGGGGAACATAGGAGTTTAGTAAAACCTTCAAGGGTATAACCCATGAATTTGTTTTCATGTCCACAGGGGGTGAACTTTACAGCAGCTCAGTTCAAACTTGCTAGAGGGTGTCCTTGCCAGAAACCTATCAAGAAGACACAATGGTTATGTCCACTGTTGCTGACTGCAACCAGGCTACCTAGGGTTTCGGATTTGAAGTTAGCGGTGAATATAATCTTGATTTAGAGTTTAGTGGTAGCAGGGCATACAGCAACATGCAACAGATATCCTGTGCCACTATCTGTAGAATGCATAGATAGGAATACCCGCTAATATGGAGGAATAGGATATCTCCCACTTTTTTGGAGATGTTCCACATTCACCAAACTCTAAATCTACCACTACATCACCATAATGTGTTGCCTATTGGCAATAAACTGGACAGTATGTTGTTCATTTGTAGCAGTTATCGTATTGAGAACGAGTGTGTAAAGTTTCTTGTAGCACACCATATATTGCAGCCTTCCAATCATGCCTACTTTATTGATGTTCCCTCACTTTAGAAACCTTATTGAAACAATCACCTCACCCAACATACTTCTGGTCATACAAACCATACAGTTGGACCAGGCTTAGCTTACAACAGCAATCCGCTCTTTTTAAAGCAATACAGATCTTCATGACAAAACATAGAACAGAACACCAACCACCACCCAGCACAACTAGACTCTTAAAGGATTACTGTGCATGCTGTCAATTACCCTAGATATATATTTCAAGCCGGATAATGCACATACAGTACTTCCAAGATGGCACATAATTGATTTGGTAAATACATGTTGCTACACTCATAACACAACATTCACCAAAGAATTACACATGTACATAAAAGCAGCATATTAACCACACTCACACTAAGGATGATCCACTCCAACAACTTGAAAATATCATTGGGTCTCGAGTGGAATGCTTAAAACCAGGACTTAAAGGTAAACAAACCTCTGCATTGCTTAATGACCATACTAATGACTATATAAATCACAGTAATATAACATAGCTTACACGCCTTCTTACCTCAATTATAAACGCGTCCTTTGTCACCAATGAACCCAAGTTGTTATTAATGCGTACAGTAGTTCATACACTGTGTGTTCATGGTCAAACTACATTGGGCATGCTGCTTTTGTTGCAGATTGGACAGGGTTAGAAATAATTTCTGTTAATGAACTGAAATATAGTTTTGAAATATCATGTACTTTTATCAAAGAGGAACTATGGGGCATATTATCAAGAACAGGCGATAAAATGATTGCCGCTTTATCGGCAGGAAACTGCAGCTAAAGCGGCGATAATGAGCTTGATAATATGTCCTTGTGAATTCCCATAGAAGCCCAGGTTCTGGTGTTAACCTGGGCTGCTATGGGAATTCACAAGGGCATATTATCAAGCCCATTATCGCCACGTTAGCGGCAGTTTCCTGCCGATAAAGCGGCGATAATATTATCGCCAGTTCTTGATAATATGCCCCTGTATTCGTATCTCTATAACTCCAGCCAGTCAATTATGATGGGCACTCGCACCCCTTACCTCAGCATACATATGCATAGCCTGTGATCTAAAGGAGAGTTCTCAGAAATATCAATATCGGCATCCTGTATTTAAGTGAGCAGTAAAGAGACGTGCTCTCTCTGAAACCTCCAGAAGGATGTTACTTGTTATTTGTTATTTGTGATTTGTAGAGCGCAACACTCATCCCGAAGGATATCACGGCGCTAATACCAGGTTGATGAATCTGCAGAACTGATGCTAAAGAATGACGCATTATGGATTAGAGAATAAATGTGTTTTTAGTTTTTTCCGGAAATGAAGGTAGTTGGCAGTATGGTTAGGGTTTTGGACATATCCACTTCTCCTGCCGGGATAATGCAGTAGAACCAAAATCCCCTCGAGGGCGCGCCACTGTCTTTAAGTTCTATCAGTGCTCCCACGACGAATATCAGTGTTTGCTTGAGTACTATAAACAGCATTCCTACAGTCTGATAACCCTACCTTCGAATGCAAGGACACAAGCAACCCTCTAGGAAAAACCCTATGAGTTACGGGCGATGCCCATATTCCCTGCTGTATTTTGGGCTTGTTGCTGTGCACCAGGAGAGCACGAGACCAAAAGTTACCAATTGCAGACTGACGCTTCTTAAGCCTGTTTCTTTGGGCCTTAATAGTTAGTCTCTGTTGACCATTCAGAGAAATTGACCTTTTTCACATTTTATTTTTTTATTTTTCTTGATGTATTGTTGTAATTCTGTGTGATCTGAGGTTGCCCTGTAGAAGTCAAAGAGGCATCATTAATAATACTTTTAGCAGTTTCCCGACTGATGACACCTTGTTACTAAAGGGGAGAGAAAAGTGCCTCTTGTAAGGAAGGTAAGTGAACACCTAATGCTGGTGCCCAGAATCGTGGAAGATACACATTACTAATCCCTCAATGACATACATTCACAATGATTACAGTGGAGCATTCTTCTCAGATTATCTACCATTAATCAGCCGTCTTTCCTTACCATCATTCGTCATCCATCATCCCTCATTCATGCTCTATCATTCATTGCCCACCATTCATTATCCATAACTCCTCGTCTATAATTCCATATCCATCAATTATTGCTCACCCATCATTCCTCATTCCCTATCTCTCATCCATCATTCGTCATCCCTCAGTCAATTTACATAACCCCACATCCCTCTCCTCTCATCTGTCATCCATCGTAGAACATACCTCCTTCATCATTCGTTCTCCTGCATCCATCATTCCTAATCTGTAATCCCTCATTCATCATTCTTCATCCATCATTTCTCATCAAATATCACTCATCCATTATTCCTCATCCCTCGTCCATCTTTCTTTATCCTCACTGATCAGCCCTCCTCCTTAATCAAGTATGATGAGAAAAATGAACAAATGATGATGTACTAACATGGACATAAACTGTCCATTTTAGGACTTCTCTATGCCTCATTCATCATCCTTCACTCCTCATCCCTTCTACCCCACTCACCGTTCCTCACATATACTTCTCCTCATTCCTCTATCGCCTCTATAGAAAAAACAGAGACGAGTATTTGTTTTGATAATCATTCATTTTAGAAGAAGGTGCTTACCCGAATCGGAGTAATGCAGGAATAATCTATGTTTATTTGTTCTTTCTGCCAGGAATAATGTCATTTATCAGTATTCTAAATTATTGGTACCATAGGTCGGAATTTCAAAAAGTAAATGTTTAAGCCTCTTTAAATCAGGAGCGTAAGTGATATAAAACGCAGGGTTAAGGTAGGTCCTAGAGAACTTTTTCGCCAAACTTTGGTTAGTCGCTCATGATAATAATAATTTCTTTTTATAAAATGCCCCATATCACATCTCTGCCTCTTGTCGGTGCTTTAAATAACTGGTGTTACTCTTATCACATTTAGTAATGCCCACCTACTGACCCCGAAAGACTGGAAGGTTGAGTAGGCATTGTTGGGGTCACACTAGCCCATCAGAGGCATAGTTGTCAGCGGCAAGTCTTAATTTACTGTGGCACCTTGCTCTGTTTCCAAGTGGTATTACTATCAGTGCCCAAAAGAGATTAAATGTCAATAAGTGTGCAGTGGATGTAGAGTGTGGCTGTCTTAGTAGGGAAACTGATATGTATATCAACTATGTTGTCAATTTGCTGGCTGGATTAAAAATACAGTATTCTGAGGCAGCATACCAAATTACTATACACATGACCGGGTAATTAAATTGAAACAGAGGGCAACCCCCAATTGTATATGATGTTAAAATTAAGTTACATTAAAAAACTTAAATAATCGAAAACATACAATTTCACAAAGTTATCGCCTGCAAGGTAAAAGCAAATGGTTTCCAGTAATAATTGGTCCTAAATCAAAAACAAAAAGGAGACAAAAGGCCGTAGATCACTTAAATCAGCCCACTGTGTGTTCTTTATTAAACAGCCCCATCCAGTCAACAGCAACCATAGATCCCTTATACCATAAGTTTAGTAGCTCTTAAGCCTGGGATTCTGAAATACATATAAATGTATGGTTATTGCAAATATGTTTCCTGCAGTGAAGCTTGTGTCCCAGACGAATATATGACGTTACAACGCATGCAATTACAACGCATGCTTTTACAACGCAGACTTTACATCGCAACTACCATTACATTGCATGATTTTACAATGCATGTCATTATAACGCATTTTTTTAAACTACCATTAGAACGCATTCCATTACAACGCATACCATTACAACGCTTACCATAACGCTTACCATTACAATGCATAATACTTTTAGGGCAACAGTAGGGTAAGTGTTGGATAGTATAGGGGTAAAAATTACTATTCCCACTCCAGTGAGTACAATAGTAGGGTACGTGTTGGCTAGTGTAGGGGTAAAAATTACTATTTCCATGTACCCCAAAACCCATACTCACTCTCATACTAACAAAATCTCCATTACTTACCTTATAATGCATTATAATGGCATGCGTTGTAATGGTATGGTTATAATGGCATGCATTGTAGTGACATGCATTGTAATGGGGGAACATCCTTTACGACGCGGATGTTACCCCGCGCTACCATTACGGCACGTCTCTTACAATGCAAGTCGTAACCACGACTTGTGCTGGAGGGCGCTCAAGGACAAGGAATAGTTAATTTACTATTCCAACACCTTCCCTACTATCCATGGGGACTGGTATTGGAATAGTAAATTAAACTATTCCTAAGTCCGCACCCTACAGCGCAAGTCGTGGTAACGACTTGCGTTGTAAAACACGCGTTGTAACGGTACGCGTGGTAATAGCCCGCGTCGTACCGTCACACATCCATTGTAGTGACATGCATTGTAATGGCATGCATTGTGATGGCATGCGATGTGAAGGCAGTTGCATTGTAACAGTTGCATTGTAAAGGTAGGTCGTTGTAATGACTGCTTTGTAATGGATGTTTCCCATCCCAGCCACTTGGAACAATGTAATTAACTTATGTAGCTTCAAATGGTGATCCATAGTTGCATAAATAACTCTGAATGTACAAAAAACACCATGGGCCTGATTGTAGGGTTGGTGGAGAAGGTACGTCTTTGCAAAGGCAATGGAGTGCTCTCTCCTCCATAATGAAGTACCACCCACCTCAGTAAGAGTCGGTTAGAACTGAAGAATGTCAGAAGTATGTCAGCGGTGGAGGCTACTCAGACTCCACTGCTGACTTATACATCCAACGGCCCGACAAAGTAAGGCGCATTTGGCCACCCACCCAATATAGAGTGGGCCGTCAATTGGCCTGTTTTCACTGTCCATCACCACCAGGTAAAATTTGAAAATGACCCCACAGCAAGGGAAAAATCTCCTATGGCAAGGAGATCATTGGTTTTATTTATTTTCAAAGAGAAAATCAAATTATGGGATTTTGTCTTTGAAAATAAAAATATATTGAAGATTTGACTGACAACTCCATCATATTGACAGAAACATCCATCAAACTTACTATGCATTGACAGGAACCCCAGTGATGGTGGTTTCTGCCAATGCAAGAGATATTAACTGGACTGGCAGACATGGTGATAGTAAAATACTCCACCATGGCAATAAAACGTACTCCGTCCACCTAACTCTTAATTAGACCGACTCACCAACTTTCCCTGGGTTGTTTGGTGGTGCATTTAAGACCTTTAAAAAAAGACCTATGTGTATTCATTTTGCATGGAGGATGATAATTCCCACTTGAGTCTTTAGGTTTTTTGAAAGAAAAAGAATGAGCTCGCTGAATCTGGCAGAAACTTTCTGGGTAGGCCAAATGTGGAAAGGCTTGCTGGAACAGGTGGACAATGAAACTTTCTGCTTCTTTCGGAATGTCTAACATTTCTAGATTATTTCTGTGCATGCGGTTCTGTAAATCTACTTTCAATGCCAGGTCTTTTGTCTTCTCCTTTGTTTTTTGACACTTGTAGTTCATTCCTTTCCTACAGGTTGCAAGTATGTTGTTCACTCTCTGATATCCTGCCTCACAAAGATCTAACCTGTTTAGCAGTTATACAGACTGTTTATTTGAGTCTTCATATAAAGATGTTAAGTGATGCATAGTATTACTGATATTCCTTCCGATGTACGCATAGTAAATCAAAAATTGATGCCATGGCTGGATGCTGATTGGAATGCCCTGGAACCAGGACTAAGTCATCTAGCCAACTCACTAACCCTAGACTACATCCCATTGCAGATGTTCTTCTTTTTTATGCTCACAGCTTCTCACACAAATACCACATTCATGCATGAATGCTTAAAGTTGCTTTCATCCTTCTTAACCTTTCTGTATATTCCATGCATTTTGTCATAACCTTACCCCACTGTTTATCTGCATTTGAGTGATCTTATAAGGAGAAAAAGGCCTCTTTAAACTCTGTAAGGCCCAACCCACCAAGCTGCTGACTGAGCCAGAATCCTCTTCCATAGTCCCAATTATCTTAGTGTCAGAAATAGGCTCACAGAGCTGCCTTCCACATTAGAATCGTGCACTGCAAGGGGCAGCGCAGAGCAAATTTCTGCCGGCTGCATAGCTGTATGATCTGTCGCTGCCGATTTTGTGGATGCCAATGTCACTGAAGATCCATGTGTGACTCAAATAAGATACTCCAGCAGATTCTGCCTTCTGGAGGCTCTCGCCGCAGCCACACCTGAGCCTTGGAACTGAGAGCCAATCTGACCCATCCATCCACACATGTAGACAGCATCACCAGAATTTGTCAGGTGGTGTGCTTTCAGCAGCCTTTTTTGTTTACATCCAGTCATTACTTCAGAAGCATGCCAGGCAATGAACCAGTTGAAGCAAAACTGAGCAGACGGCAGGCCACTTACCAAGTCCCAAAGGTTTGTTTGTTATGTTATGTTATGTTATGTTAAAATCATTTTTTTACCGCGCACGGTCACCAGACGGTTTCATGGCGCTCATAGACAGTAGCGAACGGGCAAAACAACAGAATTACACATAAGCTAATTGAAAAAAGTTGAGTTTTGAGTAGTTTGCGGAAGCAGGTATAATTGGGACAGAGTCGAAGTGAGATTGGAAGGGAATTCCAACATGAGGGGGCAAGAAAAGAGAAGCACGAGCCTCCATGCTTTTTACGTTTATACCTGGGAACAATTAGGAGGTTGTGAGCAGTGGACCGAAGATTTCTTGAAGAGATGTGACGCTTAAGGCTGGAAGAAGTGAAGGCCGGGGCAAAAGCAAGGAGGGCCTTAAAGACAATACAGCCCAGTTTAAAAATGCAGCGGGAAGCCACTGGGAGCCAGTGCAATCTCCTCAACAGGGGCGAGACATGTTGCTCAAGCAAGTCTTGCTGGTATTGTAGCAAGCATTAACATCTCCATACAGTTCTTAAAGGGGGTTCCACCTGTAATTCAGCCCAACTTTATCATGAAATTAGTCATTATTACATGATCCTTTCAAGAGAGGTGTGAAGGTACTGAGCCTCTCCATAGCCCCGCTGGCACCTATCAGTCGGCCACCATTTTGGTGGCGGCTGAAGTTTAATTTGCTAATGTAAGTGATATTTAGCACTGCACTGTTTTTAAAAAGTAAGGATTCTCATCCTCGCTCACATAAAATGATCTCCTATAGGTTTCAGCATCACGTTCTGGGGTAGTCTAAAGTATTGACAATTTTTTCCGGAGGGGGCAGTGTGGGTGTCCCTGCAGTGTCTTGCAAAGATACTGACTTTGAAAATTGTCCATGGAGAATAACTACTGGCTTTCTGGCCAAGACAATACACTCTACAAGATAACCTCTCCAAAAGAGGCATAATGCAAAAACAGTAAATTTGTGTTGAATATTTACTTTGATTACATGTAATAAAACCTTAATTAAAAAAAATGGTGTAAATCACAGTTCCCAATATTTGTGGTCAAAAGAGCTCTAGTTACCAAAGCTTTGGCACAAAAATCTCCTTTATTTGTGGTTGTACATGTCCAATGCTAGTGGCACAAGGCAGTCTAGGCTAGCCAGCTGGCGAATTTGGTAGTCCATGACTGTAATGCTTATTTATACATGCTATGTGTTATAGACAATACATTCAAACTTATCAATTTCTAGGGCTCCCAGAGCTAGTATCTAGTGCAGACTTAACATTTCCTGGGCATTGGCGTAACACAGGCCCCCGCTGCCCCCATGGTAAGGGGGACACAAGCACAGCACTCTGGCAGGAGAGCACCTGATTGAGCCTGCAGGGGGGCCCCGCCACGTACCTTGCAGGGAGGCCCCCTCAAGTTTCGTTACGCCAGTGTTCCTGGGGTATTTAAACTTGTGTATATAGGACCCCAAAAACACCAAGGTCAGAAATATTAGACCAATGCAGATGAATTAGGTCAGGGTAGCCTCTAACGCAAAGGAGCAAAAAGGATGTTGAGCCCACAAGAACAAGCAACACACACGCTTTCTCTTTTTTTATTTAGGTGGTGGACCTCTGCTTTGTGCAGCACGATCAGGGACTTCCTTAGTAGATCTCGGGAATGCTTGTCCTGGACCCAAGCAAAATAAGCTGCCCCAATGCTCACTCTTCGCTAGGTCAAAGCTAATGTGTGCCATAGATTGGCAAGGTGAGAATGTCTACAAACTAACGAAAGGGGGCTGTTTGGGCAACTGCAGGCATGCTAGATAGACCAAGTAACTTCTTCAGGAGGATCATCTGCTTTGCAGATTAGTTTGTTGAAAGATCCTTTTGATTTGCTTTGGAAGGGATAGATAGGACTTCTTGTGTGTTCTTGGTCTCTACTCAGGACACCTTGGGTAGCTTGGGAACCCCCACACAAACAGGATATGAGCACAAGGGCAAACCATGAGAAAAGCACTGTGCTCTTAGGCTTAGTTCTAGTTTTGAGATATTTGGCAGCTCCCGCAAGAAACATCAAAGTTAAAATCCAAATAGACATGTCTGGCCTATTCACTGAAAGTCAATCCAGGACAATCTCCACTAACATTTTGAATGATTGGCTAGGCAACCATCTCCTCAGTTTACTTCTCCAGCATACACCAATCTTACAGGATATTTCCTACAAATGTGCCAGGAGCAGACTCTTCATGCCAAAAGATCCTACATCAACAGGTAACTTCAATAAACTAACGACGGTCAGAAGGGTATGTAGTTCCTAACAAGAAGTGTGTGCCTACTCAGGACAGTCTGGTTCCACAAAGTATGCAAGGAGCATAACTCTGTAGGAACAAATGTCCTCATACACCTAAATAGGTGTCATGCTTCATCAGTGGGCTTTTGTTCCACGTTGGTTTGGAGCTGCAATGCCTGACGGTTATGTTCAATGGGGGGGTCTTTGCCAGGGATCTTTTCGTAAGCTGTTAGGTGAAGTGTGAGTGTGCGGGTCTAAATGTAGATTTGTGTATTCAGTGCATTGATGCAAATGTAAGGTTAAAAATAGGATGAGGGAACTCCTCAAAATAATTTTAATAAGTGATTCCTTATGCCTATTATGAATTATTCTGTGGCTTTATCCACTAGAAATAATTATTTAAGAGAGCTTCGATAAACTCCCCAAAGAAACTCATTTCATAATTTCCATGCAATAAATCTACGTGGACAATGGTTTCGACTTGGGTAGTCATACAATCATCTGGATTGTACTGACATTTCTTCTGTCCAGAAAGAAGGTCTGTAGTCTATTTCTCTTGGCAAGCCATCTTCGATTACCCACTAGGACAAGCTTCTCATTATATTTTATGCTGGGGGTGTAACTACTCTATGGGCTTTAGGTCCTCTATGAGACATGAATCTTTTATACCGCTATTTTTGATGTTGCAATTTATTGAACGCTTGAATTTTAAGAGCAAGAATATTGTGACACATTAGTATTAAAGACAAAGTACTGAGAGACAAAATATCGAAAGGTAAGTTCACTGAGGAAAGTATTGATTTAATATTCTTAACTCCACATCTATATACCTTGAAGATATATATAATTGCCAAGGTACATAGATGTGGGAGTAGGTATAGAAAATCTATAAATACTTTTGATATTTTGTTCCTCAATATTTTGTTTACGATATTACTGTCCCACGATATCCTGCATTCCATATTCAGGAGTCAGGCTGTTGGCAGCCATTTTATTTACTGATTTTATCTCGATCTGCCGTTCTCCATGGTTGGCTCTGTTGTTCAGCACAACACTGTTATTGTTTGTAGCTCAGAAGGCTCAAATAGAGCTAAAAAGACCTTTATTTAATGTAACTGAATGAGAGGTAATTGATACAGAAATGTATTGCTGACAACATTTAACACATTTATTGATAGCTCCAGTTTTGGCACTTGGATAAAGAGCTGGCCACCTCTATAAAAATATGGCTCAACGCAATGTCGCACTGATAAAGATACGTCACCGTTAAGACTGGGCAAAATAAGTGATGTACAAGAGGTTGCAAATAGGAATGAGAATCAAACTACTGGTACAGAAGTTTGAGTTTTAACTTTAACTCTCATCTCTTGGGTTAATGGCCAACAAGATTGGGCAACAAATACAAAAGGAACAATTGATGGACAGAATGCTGAACAATGTCAAACGTTCACCCCAGTACAGAGATATGGTCCTAAATCCATAGTTTATTTGCTCCCCATGCCATTCCAGTTTAAACCCAGGCATATGCAAATCAGTCTTGACCCTGCGTAGAACCTAGATTGGGCATCAGGTTCTGTGCATTCCATCTCTCAAGCACAATGATGGAAAGTAATCGAATTAAAAAAATTCTAAATGGACCTGATCTGTAGTTTATACTATTCAATTCCATGTCATATGCTAAGAGTCTCACAGCAAGGCACTATTGAAGTGTTTTCCAGGAAATGTGCGAGAACTGCAGGCACAGCAGCATTCCCCTTCGCCTGCCATTTGCATAAATAATTGTCAGCTCGTTAATAGTTCATTAAGATCATTAAAAACCACATGAGAAAAGGAAACATAGCAGAAGGCATGCAAAGGGCATTTCTTGAAGCATCCAGTAATGATTCAAGCCCCACCAGGAGCCAGAGAGCAAGCAAAGGCATGAAAGGTTCTGACAAAATCAGAAAACAAAACACAGCTAAGAAGGCCTTTGGGGCAAGACTTACCGCAGCTCCATGTGAACTTTGAAGACCTTACCTGAGGAAGCTAGACACATTATATGCAACATGGACACACTCGCCGTGATGGCTGAGCAGATGTTAGCGACTGTGGTAGTCACTGTGACTACACATAAGTATGACATTTAAGGGATTGGTCTCAAATGCAGACTAAGCCATTTGGTATTCATCAGTACTACCTGCCTTCATGAACCTTGGTAGCTTCTAGGAAATTTGCAAAACCCAAAATATTTCATGGTCTCACCAGTGACCAATGCAATCACGCTTACAGTCTGTATCAGCAGTGACAGAACCAGGGGCGGCTCCTCCATAATGGAGAAGGAGTGTCACCCCACTGCCCAGAGCCAGCAGATGATAAATAAAATGATAATAACACAATTTTATTGTCATTTTATGTATTGCTGTCTGAGCCGAGATGGATACAGAGTCCAAGCAACGGGGCCCGGCATGGCAGGGAGGAGGAGTAGTGTGCACTTCTAAGTGTACATGTCAGTTTGGTTGGCCGTCTTATGCTGGCCAAACAGACATACGCAATTATGTTACTCCAACCCAGCTGTGTTGCACAGTCAAGTTGGAGAAAAGCCACAGGCTGACAGGCACTGTCGGAGCAGAAAACAAGGCCGCTCAGACCAATCCTGGCGCTGCTCTTATAGCATGAGAGCAGAGTATGGATTGGGTGGGAAGCCTTTTTCTTTGAGGCCCATCCATTTCTGGGTCGGACGATAGGAGTAACAAGGCGGCCAGCAGCATCAGCGGGAGCGGAGTGGCAGGTATGTTTTTCTATCTTCTTATTTTATTCCCCAACCCCCCCTCCCCCGATTGCCCCCTGGCTGCCCAACCATTCTAGGTAGACAGCAGCCGCCAATGGACAGAACAGAGACAGTTATCATCTTCTGTACACCTGACCACATAAACCAACATGCCCATCAATAGAGCAACACAGATTTACCATCGCTCACCATACATATGAATCCAGAGGACTTTAATGGGACTTGGCATTGTTGCAGATGTTCATAATTCATGAAGTGCACCAAAATGGTACAACCGGGGAGAGACAGTAAACTCCAAGAGAAATTATAAAATCCAAGAAAGAGTAAAAAATTAAAAGAAAGATGATAAATCACAAGTAATACACTCCTGATCCTTGAATGTCCCCGCCAAAGTAAAGAGACTTTTGACATAGGTTCACAAATTATTTTATATGTCTCAACCCCATAACCAGCATTATGAAAAACAAGCAGCTTGAGAACTCTGCATTACTGACCTAGTACATCATACTCTGGGCCACTGGAAATATGCATTTCTGCGACTGCAGCTTTTTTGCATTATTATAGATATGCTGCATCTCTATTTGCCCCATAATCCATTACGTGCTACATAAACTGCAGAGTTTAACAAATACAAATGTATTTCTTGCTCAAAGGACAAAAGTTAATAAAAACGTACTGCCATGGTTTCATGCACAGTGGACTCCTGGCGGCCCCCAACCCTGGGCACCGCACCCAAGCCAACCGACCACGCACGCAACCTGGGCTTCATCCTGGACCCCTCCCTCTCGATGACCAGACAAGTCAACGCCGTCTCCTCATCGTGCTTCAACACCCTGCGTATGCTTCACAAGATCTTCCGCTGGATCCCGACCGAGACCAGGAAGACTGTCACCCAGGCACTCGTCACCAGCCGACTGGACTACGGAAACGCCCTCTATGCCGGAACCACAGCCAAGCTACAGAAAAGACTCCAGCGCATCCAGAACGTCTCCGCCCGACTCATCCTGGATGTCCCCCGACGCAGCCACATCTCCAGTCACCTGAGGAACCTGCACTGGCTCCCCGTCAACAAGAGGATCACGTTCCGGCTCCTTACCCATGCACACAAGTCTCTCCACGACCTGGGCCCCAAGTACCTCAACGACCGCCTGACCTTCTACACGCCCACCCGCCAGCTACGGTCCACCAGCCTCGCCCTCGCAGCCGTACCACGCATCCGAAGAGCCACCGCCGGAGGAAGATCCTTCTCTTACCTGGCTGCCAAGACTTGGAACTCCCTCCCCATCCACCTTCGGCTGACCCAGGACCATCTCGCCTTCAGGAAACAACTCAAGACCTGGCTGTTCGAGCAGTAGCATACCCCTCCCCCCAAGCGCCTTGAGACCCTCCCGGGTGAGTAGTGCGCTATACAAATGGCATGATTGATTGATTGATTGATTGAGTGGAAGGCCCTTCCCAAAGGTTAACTGGTCATCTTTCAGTTGCTTATTTCTGAAGTTGGTTGTTAAACTGGTACTGATGAGGTGCAGTCTTTGCCCAGGCAGTATTACCATGTGTAAAAATTACAAAATATTAAAGTAATACTATCAAAAATGTGCCACATTATGTCATATTTGCCTTTTCTTGCTGCATAAAATTTGTCAGCCTTGCCACATAATTTGATGCTCCACTGCCATATAATTCCAGTGGCCCTGATCATGCTCAAAAGCTTTTGTGGCATCAGCAGAGCCAAGCAATGCCTTGACAACCACCACCAATAGTCTTTGAACTCTACGAGTAATTGCTGATATTATGAGAACAAACAGACCCTGAAATTCGCTATGTCTAATAGCAAAGATTAACCTCCTCAGCATGGAATAGTGACTAAATCCTAAAATAGAATTGTGGCAGCTATAAAATAATGAACAGCACATTACCAGGAAACAAGTTTTGGTTTTTCATGTATTTAATACAAACCTTAGAATGAAGATATCTCCTCAGATGGCTTGATCACTAATGTTTCTAGAATGCTGATATTGCATAGCTTCACATATGAAGCTCAACACATGGTCAGGGCCACGGGAATTGTGTGATACTGCAGCCGCTGCGCTTTTCGCCTTATTACAGATTTGTCTCATTTGCCACATAATCCATGATCTGCTTCATAATTTGCAGATTTTTACAAAAGTATGCTGTTTGTAGCCCAACCAGACCAAAATTTACAAAAAATGTTGCAACTCGTATTGCTGTGCACTTCACAAATGTTGACTGTTCACCTTTCAGTTGCTTATTGCTGTATTTGGGTGTTAAACGAGTACTCATAAGGTGAAACACATGGCCAGACGTTGTTAACGTGTAAAAATGACAAAATAATTAACCAATGCTATCACAAAATGTGCTGCAATGTGCTACATAATTTGCATTTTCTTGCTGCATAATTTAGTAATCCCTGCTGCATAATTTGGTATCCCTTGCCGCATAATTCCAGTGGCCCGGCTCCTGATTACTGTCTCAAATTTGTTTGCATAACATTGTGCGCTTCTTATGACCATGTAGAAATCTGTGGTACCTGGTTGGAGAGTTTAGTCAGGGAAGGAATGAAAACCAAAAACAGCCCTGGCAATTTTTTTTACTACCAGGCTTGATCTCCTCTTTGTCTCTAGCTCTTTCCATTTATTTCTTCACTGTCGCTTTCCTTCTCTTTTCTGCTGCTCTTGCTCTATCTATCTATCTATCTATCTATCTATCTATCTATCTATCTATCTATCTATCTATCTATCTATCTATCTATCTATCTATCTATCTATCTATCTATCTATCTATCTATCTATCTATCTATCTATCTATTTCTTTCCCTCTCTCTCCCCTGCATCCTGTAATTAATCCAGGGGAGCTGGATAAAGTGACACAGGCTCTAGCAGCGTCCAGGGTTTTAAAAACCCAGCATCCAATGGCTCAAGCCCGTGGGGGATGCCCGGTGGAATAAATGGCCATTCCGGCCCGGAGTTTAATCTCTGTTTTTGTTTTCTATTCCAGTGGATGACCACCGCATCCATGGTCTGAAGAAGGACTACTTGGTTCTCCTTGTGTTTTTTTCTGACCTTTGCTTGTAGGAGCAATGACTCTCAGGCTAGCTGTCCACTTAGAGAGGAAGTCAGGGTTTAGTCGTGGGTGAATATTTTAGTATGTTTTCTATTACTTGTTGTTCACAGACATTTGCAGCTATTGGCTTTGCGCTTCATCAATTGCGATTTCAGTGCATTCATTTCACATCCAAAAAGCCAGAGGGCATCGATTTATAGGTTTCACATCCTACTCCCTAATTTTCCTTCATTAAAAAGGCGCCTGTTTGAATTAGTATTTTTGTTTCATCATTGTTGCCTTAGTGCCTCATTGCCTGGTTGGGTTTCTTGATGTTGTTAATATTTTGAACAAATTGTATCTCCGGCAGAACGGAGATACAATTTGTTCAAAATATTAATAATTATTGATTCATTGAATTGATAACAAGGGTTATCTCCTGTTAACTACGACTTTGTCTACTATTGTTCCTCTGATTTGATTCATTGATTGTCAAAAGGCAAAGAGCTGACATTTGCCAAAGGAACAGTTGAAAATAGATTTGTATAAGTGAGGTTGTATATAATGAAAACCTAGTGTATAGTGTACAGTGAATGTTTATATGTATGTAGTAATGTGTTTTTTGATAAATGGTATGTATAAGTTAATGTGTATATTTGTTCTATATGTTGTGTTGTTTTTTCTGACATAGAAACAATTGATTTTTTCTATGGAGCGTATTTAAAAGAAAAGGTAAAAATAAATATACCGAACAAATCAAAATTAAGCTTGATCTGTTGCTGATGATTTAGAGCAAAACTGAACAGAGTGGGTTGGCATATATATATCTTTGTAGTCATGCTGGTGACAGCAGTGTTGTGATTGGCTAGGGGAGTCTGAGAGCCTGTGGGTTTCGGGTTGACAGAAAATAAGGGAGGAGAGGCCTTGGCCGGCCAGCAGGTAAGAGATATTTTCCTTTTTTTTTGGCACTACTTACCATCTCGGTATTACTAAAATCGATATTTTAGAAGCACATTTTTATCCTAAAATCTTTTTGCACATTTTGAAGCAGCCTATTCGTATACTGTGTGTAATGCACATTTCAAATAATGACGTGTATTCATAGTGCTTTCTGTCACAGACTGGGACCTCAAAGCACAAAACATACACAAGTCACTATCCACTGCACCAACCAGGATTCATTTCACACTGATTTAATTTTACTTGTATTTATTTTTCATTTGAGCTGTGCGCTATTTGATATGTGGGTTACCAGAAGGTGAAAGACCGAAAAAAGTTACACAATATTTTTTTTGCCACACCTTTGCACCCACTCCCATGCTCACTCACCCGCCCCCAATTTCACGCAGCAACACAGTTCCCATACCTTTTTTTAATGCACTTTCGACTAATGATTTAACCTCAGGTGGAATTCAAAGATGACTAGAGCTACTAGCAACCATAGGTACCCATGCACTCGCCTCAGTAAAGTTCTTGGTGAGTATTCAAACAGGAAATAATGTGGGCATGAGTGGACGGTCAATTAACATTTGAACAAGTGCTTTAAATTCAGGGCTTTAAGTGGGCCGGATCCTGCCGGTGCTCAGCACTGGCAGTTCTAAAAAGCAGGTGCTGAGATGGGTCCCTATCGGCCTCTCCCTTTTTCCCCACATCCTGTGGGTGAATAAAAAAATCTTACCTCTTCAGCAGTACCACTATGCACTGCCTTTGATGCAACTTCAAAGAGACTCTTTATAGTTCTTTCAGAGTCTCATCATATCAGAACTGAAGCATTTTCAATGTTTTTTACAACAAAGCCATATTTGGTGCTTATTTATCATATGCAACTAACAACCATTGACAAAGCCAATAGTCCTGGCTTGTTGTAGGTGTAATGTTACTTGTTGTATCATATAGCTGGATGCAATCACAAAAGCAGCAAAATACCAGTCAGATGGCACACTATGCTAAGCACAGATTTTTAGCTTAAGTGCTTTTAAGCTACACCCTTAATTACATTGGCCACACCCCTTTAAGATACCCCCCAGTTTTTTTATCCCACTTAAAACCCTGTTTATATTTGACAGAAATATATTAAGGAGTGGCATTTCATTGGTGTAAATGACACTGGGGCTGGGTTTGTAAAAAAGCAGAGGTCTAAAGTTTTTCTCAGTAGCCCACCACCCGCCATCACTGCTGATCATCAGGGTCACCGCACAACATGCGTGAGTAGCCTTAATTACAAATTTCTCTTTTTTTCAAACACCCTACTCTTGTCTTTTCACATTACTCCTCTTTTTTCAAATACCCTACTCTTGGTCTTTTTTTTATTAAACTCTTGAGGGTTTCTCATCTCTATTGCCACTGTTTTCCAATATTTTTTTTTACTCTCTACATTTTCCCTTCTCTCCATTTCCGTCTTTTATTTTGTGCCAAATCATAATTCTGAAAAATAATTGCCATACCCCCAAAAAAACTGCCGGTGACCTTCACTTGCAAGCACCTGCACAAAAACAACTAAATGACACTCATTTAACATACAGGTATTCCTTGTCCGGACCCTTCTTTCCTCTCTATATTTCATATGGTGAAGGTTTAGCTGCAGTCTCTCTGCCTCTATGCCCTACTGCACATTTAAATGCTAAAGGTGGCAAAGGTGGTTTAACAAATCTATAGGAACATTCGGTGGCCCCTTGTTGTGCACCTTAGCTTGTCTGCTGCTGCCACAGGACGCCGTCTGAATCCTCATTCGAAGTAGAAGAGAAACAAGAACAATTTATGATGACCTCGATGCCCTCCCAGGGAGTCCAGGAACTTGACAAACACCTGGCTCACTTTACTCCTGTAATCTCAGATCACCTGTCATCCCCTGGTAATCCGAGGCTGGAGGTATGGTTATGACAGCAGAAGCACGGCTCATCCGCGCCTGTCCTTCGAGTTGATGTGTAATCAGATTTCATCCTAGCTTCTATCTGCAGTGGGAGGGGTTGGGCACGTGATTGGCGAAATTGCCCCCAACTGCGAAACAGTGCAGCAAGCGCCTAAACAGTAGAGGAGGCACCCAGGGGTGTGGAGAGGCAATGCGAGCTAGCTGTAAGGGCGTAACTATCAATAGTGCAGCCGGTTCTGTAGCACCGGGGCCTAGGGGTCATTGAGATCCACTGCATTCCACTTACATTTTTGTTTACTGTATGGTAAAGGGGGGCATTTTCCTTGCTTACATTAGGACCGATTAAAGTAGACAAAAAACTGATGGGTGGAATGCTTTAATTAATCTTAGACTGATTTGCATATGGCCATGTCTGAACTGGGGTGGCAGAGTGGGCTAAAGAACGGTGATGGATTAAACCCAGATCTATTGACTGGGTGTGAGTGTTTGATTGGTTCAAATGCTCTGTCCGTCACCACCCCCTTTTGTACCGCTTAATTAATCTCAGCCACTGGTAATTAATCGGGCCTCTTCCCACTCTAGCCCAATCTGCTACCTCCCTGAACCAGAACTCAAGCATCCCAGGACCAGTTTCTCTTTAGTTATGGGCTCATCAGCCAGGTACAGCTTGGTTCCAGTGAGACAGTGTGCACAGAACCCAAGTCTCGACATACCCATCCCACTTAGGGCAACACACTCCAGTATTAAAAAAAGTGATAGATGAAATGCTTGAATTAATCGCAGACACTGGTAACTACTCACGGCCATATCCCAGGCCACATCCCAATCCATTGTTAATTTGCACACCATGTCACCTCAGTTTGGAGCCAGCTATATGTAAATCAGTCTTGGCCTTGCTCAAATCAGAATAGTTCAGCCCGAACTGCCAAATCAGATCCTCCCTGAACTGGAACAAAAGCGACCCAGGACCGGTTTCGCCCTAGTTATGGGCTGATCAGCCAGATACATCTTGGTTCCTGTGACATAGTGTACACAGAACCCACATCTGGGCATAATCAGACGTATGGTTAGGAGAGGCAGTGAAGATAGATACATTGCTGATGAGGATTGGAGATGAGGTTATAATAGGGAGTAAAGGTTGAGAACCTGAAAGCTGGGAAACATTTCGACTACACCCCTACCTGCCTCCAAGATGTCTAAGATCCTCAAATAAGGCCTTCTGGTGATCCCATGTATTCGTAGATCTTTTTCTTACACAGCCCCCGATCACAGAAATAAACTTCCCCTGAGTCTTAACTCTTGCTCAGACTTCACCACCTTTAAGAAGGGTTTGAAGACCTTGCTGTTTTAGAACATTCTATCCTTTTTTTGAGCAGTGCAGTGATAAGATACTCCTCCGGGAATGAGTCGTGCACAATACCAAATATTCTAATAATAATAATAGATTGATGCTGGAATGTGAGCTAGGAAATGAGAGAAAGAGATGGAGAATGACTGCATTATGGAATCTGCAGAAACTGTAGACAATAGACACCCATTTGGAGGATGCGGCAACATTTAGCCTATATTTTCAGTTAAAAACACTTTCAATCTGTTGATTCTACTCTACAAAGCAACCTTCTCTTCTAAATGTCGCCAATGGAAGGATTACGCTTAGCCACTGGCACGGCAAGGATGGCACAGGCACTAAACTAAAGAAATCAAGGATATTAGCCCCCCTCCATCTTCTGGTTCAGAAGTAAAAACAGCAATTTTTTGGGTTAGAGTGTGCACTGCATACCCCTAAGCCCTAGTGCTATTGGACCGGCTGCATTATTGATAGCTACACAATTGCCCTTAGTCACTATTTTAACATCAGAGATTCTTCATCCCTTGTGTGAAAACTGTGAGATATCAGGAAAAAGGCGCTACATAATGAGCATGAGGAGCACAGAAATTAAAATAGTGGAGAAGGAGAAAGAAAGCTGTAGAAGCAAGGAAGGCTAAAAAAAACAATGGAAGGGACATGATAGATCAAGGAAGCAAGAGCAAAAGAAGGACAAGAGGCATAGTAATCATGTACAGGAACGTTTAGGGACTTATGTAGTGCGAACGTTGCAACAAAGCGATTCAATTGGGTGAAGAGGACAAAAGGAAACAGTGGTAAGGTGGAATATATGGCAGTGGGACAGAGGGTAGGGGGCATGATAGTCTCAGAATATCATAGTTAGGGAATTATTTATGAGAATCTTATGCCACGTAAATTGGTACATGCGTGATGCAGCGCTCAGAATCAGATTTATGAAGCCACGCAAAGACACCATGCATGGCTTTGAGTGGACTCATTACTCTTGACTAAGGCAACGCAGCGCAAACCTCTGCATCGCTTTACTCTGCGCCCGGGAGGTGTTCCATGGACTTTGTGGTGGGTTTTCCCATACAGCTCCCATGGATTATTTTACGTTGCCCCAGATTTAAAAAATCATGTAAATCTGGGGAAGCGCCAAATCGTTACACCACTGGAGGTGAGGCGTAACGTGGAGAAATATCTTTATTTCTCCTCGTTTTTTCCTCTTTCTATGTGTGCTACATTCAGAGAAGCGCCTCTCAGGGCACCTTCATGCACAAATACTGCTTAGAACGGAGGCACACTTGCACCATGGTGCAATGGTGCCTACATTGGCGCTAGGCTGGCGAAATGGCACCAGCGCAGGGAGAAAGGACAGGAATGCACTTTATTGCATACCTAAGGTGCATTCCTGCCCTTTCACTTTGGCATAGGGCAGCACAGCAAGGTGCTTTGCTCCCCTATGCCAAAATCCCGTAAATGAGGGCCACAGGGCATACCTGGTGAGCAGTAAGAGAAAGAATTTTAGTCAGTTTGGCCTAGAAGTCACAAGCGAAATACAATAGTTTGTGTAGCAGGTGAAGTGCCATCAAAGCCCATGATTGAGAAGGGCACATTGTATCCCAGTTCTGGCTTTCATTCACTACTCACCAAGGAAGAAGGAGTAATAATGTTCTTGCTTCGATTCAGGCCCATGGCAGCATTGCTAAGCAATTAAGCAAGGACAGAACAGGGCAGCTGAGAAAAATGTAGTCTGAGAGATCTTATGGCAGTCAGAGCTACTGGGCAACAAATTGTGTCACTGGTGATCTTATGCCTAGGGTTTCCAGGGCATCCATACTATGAATTTTCCTACTAGAATTTAAGTGACCTTTTTAGAACTTAGCTCTTGCAGTTGCAGCAGAAGGACATAGGCTATGCAGACGGCCACCATATACTTTTTTAAAAAAAAATCTTTTTTATTAACTTTTCAAGAAACAGTGGTGTTCATCACAATCATACAGTGCAAGACATAAAATTGTATCGTAGGACACCATATACATTTAAAAGGTAAAATAACCGTGCCAGCAAAGTAGTCCCTTGTGGGCGTGTCTGCGTTGTGCTGTGGGCGTGGGCTGGGGGCGTGACTAACGCTGGGGGCATGTGGTACGGCCATCACATCATGGGCTGTGGGCGTGTGCTGGGGCGTGACAAACGCTGGGGCATGACAAACGCTGGGGGTGTGGGTCCGCCCTTCATGCCATGTGAGTCGTACATACAAGCGCCAATTACGTTGCTGCGCAGTATCAAGGGGCACGCTGGGGGCGTGTGTCCGGCCTTCATGCCATGTGAACGCAATTGCGCCGCATCAAGGGGCACGCTGGGGGCGTGAGAAACGCTGCGGGCATGTGCTACGTTCTGCCCTTCATGCCATGTGGGTCGTACATTAATCAGAAGATCGTCTGCTGTGGCCGTGTGCTGGGGGCATGACAAACGCGTTCAGCTGGAGGCCTGGTAAGTAACATTACTGCAGCCTCTCCTGCGCGCTGTTACTGAACTCTCTCATTCAACGAAATTAGACAAGCCTGCTACCATCAACCAGGGCTCTAGCCGGGCTCAGGCGGCGGATCAGTATACTAATTACACGCGCCTGATAACATCAACCAGGGCTACAGCTGGGCCTCCAGCGGGGGAACACGCGCCTGCTAACATCAAACAGGCCTGCATCTGGGCCTCAAGCGGGGGAACACGCAAATGAGCGTGTCTGCGGGCACAGTTACTGCAGCCTCTCCTACTCACTGTCACTGAACTCTCTCATTAAACGGATTTACCCGCGGCTGATAACTCTCTCATTCAACTACATTACACGCGCCTGCTAACATCAACCATGGGATTAATAGTGAAATATTGTGGGCTTGTGCTGAGGTTCTCCTGGGGAACCCAACATGAAAAGCATACCTGGACTGGACAATTCCGTGGCACTTTTGTGTTTTTTGTCTGATGGGTGCCTTCAACTCATGTCACCTGTACACACTCAAGCCTCCACTTTTTTTTAAACAAAATTTTGGGTTCCATTATGGCAGTTTTAACAGACCTTGCAATGTTGTGCTCCTGGTTTGCATGCTCCAGACACTGGAGGAATGCCTCTTAGACCTATGAACTACAGAAAATCAGTAAGAACTTCACGATCATGAGAGAGGCGATGGAAATGCAATCAGTAGAGAGGCACAGTTGTTACAGACGTTGGAAAGGATGCTATGGGGAAGGAAACTGATATTTTGGGGCGCATTACGATGTTGGGCAGATCACCACTGACAGCCTCAGTGGCGGTCAGTCCGACATCAGAAGCAGCAGTCTAAACTCCGCATTATGATGTGGTTGATCAGACCGCTGTAGGCTGTGGGAAAGACCAACGCCTCTGACTGCATCGGAGATCCTGTCGGGAAACAGTGGGACAGATAATCCACAAATGGCAGCGGTGTCTGCTCAGGCACCGCCATCAGGAATATGATGTCCATTTCCAACAGCCTTTCCATGTGGGCCTTTCTGACATGGAAAGGCTGTCAGCAAGTGGCTTTGGGGGCTCCTAGCAGGGCCCTTGTCCCCCGTGGCCTCCACTGTGAGGCTTGGGGGTGGGGTACATGTGGTGCCCACACAAACAACTATGCCCTGTGTGTCAGGCACTGCATGGTGCCCGTCACATGATGCATGGATGTTTTAAAAGTGTATTTTTTCTATTGATGCTTGTGTTGCAACCCGCAGCACAAGCCACAATAGAAATAGACACTATCTAACCACCGAGAACATGCTCACATCATAATAACATAAGCGGGACCGCTGACTCCTTGTCGGGCGGTCCTGTTTCCGCTGCGATGCTGGCGGGGCGCTGGTCCTGCCGACATCATAATGGGCTTCTAAGTGGTGAGAAAAACAGTGAAGGGAAGAGAATCAATGGCGATAAAGTAATGCAGTGCGAATGGATCCTCAGTCAACGGTAAGTGGGATGGAGGAATGAAAGTGTTCATGAGTATTTTCAGACCAGTAGGTGAAGGATGAAGGCAGACAGAGGTTCGATAGGATGGAGGAAGTATAGTGGCAGAGGAAAGAGAGAGACAAACAATGGCTTGTTAGGATGGAGGAAAAATGATGGTGAGAGAATCAGAGATGCAAACAGAGATCTGATAAGATGAAAGGAGGAGAGACAATTAGCAGAGTGATAAGATGTAGGAGGACGAATGGGGGAGGCAGGAGAAAGGCGAACATCAGTTTGATAAGATGGAGGAAGGACAGTGGTGGATGGTGGATAAATACAAGCAGTGGGAAGATGGAGGAAAGATAAGATGGGAGGGAAATGCAAGCAAGAACACAGCGCCAGTCAGCCAGAGAGAGAGAGGTGGATGAGGGAGGAGAGCAGGACCTACCTGTGCGTGTGAGGTGGAGGGAGGGGAGGCAGTCAGTCAGTGGTACTTGTGTGGGCTGACACAGAGATGTGGTGACAACCATGACTGACAGGCCGTGCGGGTGGAAGAGAGAAGCAATTAGGAAGGTACAGAGAGATGAGATACTGAATGCTGGTTGCCAAGAAGGGTGCCATGAGTCAGTGTGCATGGGGAAGGAATATCGTGTCGAAAACATGTGGTCTCATGCTGGAGCATGTCAGCGGCAGCCCCTCGGTGGCATGTTACCGCCTGATTACATACAGTGAGATATTCTTCAAACAGCTTTATTACTGTTATTAGTCCTATTCTGTGCAGCCTTAGACTGACAGAAATGAAAGGTTGAAGTGCCGCTGGGATTGTGAGTTGTACAGTTCCTGCGGATTTCTGACAGGTTAACAAAAGGGGGGTCGGGGGGGCTGCTATTGCCCGATGAGGCAGGCTTGGCTCATGAAGGCCACAATCGGTCTAGCTAGCGCGAAGATGCCCCCTGGTGATTCATGCGCTTTATAAAACATCAATAACATAACATAACATAACAAAGGGGCTTGCTACATGGGCTGCTGCAGAGCATGGTGCAGAGCAGCCAATGGGGGAAGGGGAGGAATCTTGGGACCCCCCACATCCCTACTCCAGCTTTTCTCTATCGAATTAGGCCCAGGCGGAAGTCGTCTGTTGTGGGTGGTGGCATTTCTGCTGTATTGCTTTGGACATTGGACCCTCCCCGACATAAGCTCGAGATCATTGTACATTAATAGGCAGACATCTAAGGGACAGAACTCAGGCATCTGGCTTCCTGCTGACGTTGGAGTACCTGGCACTGATTGAATGGCCCTGGTGTTTTATTGCCCCTACTGTGGCAGTTCTGTGGTACTGCTGAAAGGCAGCTCTGTCACTGATTTCAATAGTATGTTGGGCATGAGGCTTGTACAGTTGCAGCCTGACACGTGCAGCGTTGTCTGTACTAGGTTCTTAGGGACAGATGTGCTAAGGTTCCCATTTGCATTGCTTATATAGCGGCTCCCACAAATCGCTATTTAAGAAATGCAAAAGGATATGTACAAAATTTGCGATTCTCCTCATAGCGAGTTCTACAGATTAGGAATCGCTAATAGGAAATCGCAAATAGGAAATGACATTGAATTCCCACCCATAGGCAAATAGGAAATGGTTTGCTTTTAATAAATTGTGAATTCATAATAGGAAATCACAATTTGAGAAATGTAAAGTCAAGGGTGCCTCTGGGCTTGAGGCCCCCCTGAAGGCACCATGAATTTCCTAGTTCACATGTAAGTACATGTGCGCTTCATCTCACAATAAAAAAATGCTTTTTCAATGCATTTTTTTTATTTTGCACATGGTTACCATCAACTTTTTTGCATTTCCTGAAGGCCCAATTCACAATTAGAAAATGCTTTGTACATGTGCTTTAGGAATTGTAATAGGTTATCCCTATTCGCGATTATTAACTCTGTGATTTCTACAGTGTAGAAATTGCAAATTGCAACTGGTTTTGGACCTTTGTACATCTCAATAGGCCATTTAGAATTTTTAACGGACCAAACTAGGAATTTGGCCTGTTAAGAAATGCTAAATGGCTTCGTACATCTGGGTCTCAGGCCGTAGTGATCAACTCTGGAGCCCTCCTCCGACAGCGAATGCAATTCTTCTCATACAGGCCTTAGTATGCTCATCATCCCTAATCATAGGTAAGGTAACACTACCACTGGCTGCAAGGATACTCCTGAACCTAATGTTCAGCTGCAACCATGACTGCGGGTCCATTCCATTAAACTGATCACTGGCCCCTGCTCCAGATCTCCTCTTTTGCATCAGTGTTAGGTATTTCCAAAGGCATTTTCTAGGCCCCAGGTCGAGCAAAGTTGCAAACCTTTGCCTTTAGAAAATATCTTGACTTCGTTGAGGCTTTTAACTTTTTCCCCATGTAGTCGAATGACACGCATTTAAAGGTGGGGCTGCAAGCATAGCGGAGGCACCAGTTACACTGATTTCCCGAGCGCCTCTTAACCCTTATTGCTGCTGCTGTGCCGAACCACACAGGCCAACACTAACTCCCTAAATGCCTTGTGACCCTGAATGTACCTCTTTGTTCTCCATAAGTTGGCAGGGTATTGTTCTCCATAAGTTGGCAGGGTATGCTCAGACATGAGTCCCTTGCTCACTTTGCCACTGGATTCAAGCAAGCCCGGCTGAAGACGGCTGAAATGCCAGAAACCGGTCCTAGGAAGCTTATTTCCGGTCCAGGGAAGGCATAGCTTGGCAGTTCGGTCTGGACTGTTCCCATGAGGCACAGGGTCAGACTGATTTGCATATGGCCATGTCTGAACTGGGGTGTCAGAGTGGGCTAAAGAACGGTGATGGATTAAACCCAGATCTGTTGACTTGGTTTGAGTGTTTGATTGGTTCAGATGCTCCGTCCATCACCACCCCCTTTTGTACCGCTTTGTTTGCCATAAGTTGGCAGGGTATGCTCAGACGTGAGTCCCTTACTCACTTTGCCACTGGATTCAAGCAAGCCTGGCTGAAGACGGCTGAAATGCCAGAAACTGGTCCTAGGAAGCTTGTTTCCGGTCCAGGGAAAGCATGGCTTGGCAGTTCGGGCTGGACTGTTCCCATGAGGCACAGGGTCAGACTGATTTGCATATGGCCATGTCTGAACTGGGGTGGCAGAGTGGGCTAAAGAACGGTGATGGATTAAACCCAGATCCGTTGACTGGGTTTGAGTGTTTGATTGGTTCAGATGTTCCGTCCATCACCACCCCCTTTTGTACCTGAATGTAAGGCGGCATACTGTGGCCCATTACATCTTATTTGCACTCCCATATGCTCCTGGGGCTGACCTGGTGCCATCATGTCCGCCCACCATGCCAAAAAGGAGAACTCCCTGAAAGAGATACACAGAAGACCCCCCCCTTCCCCCTCCCCCACCCACCACCAAGAAATACGAACCTGCAACGGGATACCGCCACTGCTTTGCCCGGTAATGCAGCGGCAGCTGGAGCAGACCCAGGGGAGGAAAAGGACAGTGTCACCCGCACCTTCCTGGAAACCCTTTTCAGCACACGGAGGGATGATAATGCAGCACTTAAGCAGAACATGGCAGCTGTTGTCAGGACATTAGATGGGACCTGGTGGATCTGGGCCACAGAGTGTCCACTTTAGAACAAACCAATGATACAAGGGAGGAGAAGGTCAACACCCATCGCTGAGAAATATTGGAACTGCAAGACTAGAATGAAGAGCTGCAATACCACCTGGAGGATCTTGAGAGGTGTCCCTCTCCAGACAGACTCTGGTAATCTGAAAGAATACATCATATGCCTGTTCTTACATGTCGCTCTGTATCCTGCAGACAACACATTGTTCGAGACCGCACTCACAGAGCGGGATGACAAGCCAAGTCTCCTGGCCTGCCTCAGGATATTTTGAGCTGCCTACATCACTACAGCCAAAAGGAAGTCATCATGTCAATGGTCCGTGACCTGAACTCAATCACGTTTGAAGGACCAAAAATACGGTTAATCCCAAAACATGTCAGCCATTACGCTGCAACGGCGCAGGGCACTCTGGCCAGCCACTGTCTTTTTGCGGGAGAAGGGGATACGATATAAATGGGGCCATCCCTTCAAGATCACCTTTGTTTGGAACAATGAAACACACATGATGCACACCTTGGCAGAGATGTGCTAGTTGTGGGCATAGAGAGCTCACAGGAAGAAGGTGCCAGCTCCTTGAAATCACAAAGCCCGCTGCACTCATCCAACAGATCATGGCACCCCTCACGGTCAAGGAAATGCCAAGCAGGCAAACCCACTGGCATGGAAAGCTTCAAAGAAATGGCAGTCTTACTATGCCAGCTCTAATATCTAGACACTGCATCGGACAATGAAATTGAGTAAGACACGTCTCAGCTCATCATCCTAGATGCCCAGAAACCTCCCAGTTGCTCAGAATTAAGAATCTCTAAATGCCCTGCCCTCCCATCCTCAATACTCCTTCAAGTAGGGCTGCGAAGGCATGCTCTCCTCCTGGTGACTGCGCAGAGGCAACCACACACCGATGAAATGGCTCCCATACACACTTTTCAATATGCCCCCTGTGAAGGAGCGCTCCAGTTGAACTGTTGCATTATATCCACTCCTCCCTATATCTTGAAGACATACCCAGCAGAAAACTCGCCCCCAGATATTATGACTGGCACATCCCGATGGGGTGTACATGTAGGGGCTCAACTCAATTCAGTAATGCTGATTAGTCATGGGTAGAATACGGGAAACATCCTTTACAACGCAACTTTTACCACGCAGTGCCTTTACGACACAACTTTTACAACGCAAACCATTACAACGCATTGCGCTGGGGGGCGCTCTAGGATAGGGAATAAGTTTAATTTACTATCCAACACCTTCCCTAGTGTCCACGGGGACTGGAGTTGGAATAGTAAATTAAACTATTCACTATCCAGCACCCCAAAGCGCTATGCGTTGTAAAGGATTGCGTTGTAAAAACCGCGTTGTAAAGGCATGCGATGTAAAAGCATGCATTGTAATGTCATACATCCGTAGAATACTTAGCCTAAATGTCCAGGGCCATAATGCATCAGTGAAGTGTTTTGCACTCCTTTCCGTGCTCATGGACTCCAATTGTGATATCTGCCTTATGCAAGAAACAAATTTTCTTAAGACTGATTGGAAACACATTTAGTCCCATTGGTTCAACCACCAATACTTCCTTGGTCCAGGGAAACGGGTGGGGGTGGCAGTCCTATTGTCCACGCAGATCCCAGTTCAAGTCAAACAGACACAAGTGGACCTGCCATTTAGTCTTCTCTTCCTGTGAATATCACTACACCAGTACACAATTCCTCTTACCAACCTCTATGCTACGAATGAGCATCAGGAGGGAATTCCTCCTGGATGTTGTGGGTAGGGTTCTGGATACCCCTGATGCAGACATTATTGTTGGAGATAACTTCAACCCAGCCCAGATGCCCTTTTAGACCACTCAGCTCTGAGGATGAGATAGACAGGAGCACTCATGCGGACAGGCCTTCAGTGGTTGGATGATGTGGGGCTGGGGGGAGTGTAGCGACTGCCTAATCTAACGTTGAAAGACTACATATATTTCTCTGTGGCACACCAGACGTACATTAGGATAGGTTATTTCTTGACGTTTCCCCATTTTACAGTAGCCACCATGCTCTTCAACATTTGGCATAGCCATCCTCTCTGACCACATGCCGATCACTATTACACTTCGCAAACTAGGCTTTAGATCAAATCCTAGTATGTTGTGCCTTAACCACATCTTAGTGACAAACTATTTGCCCTTCACCAAAATAAAGGATACAATTACCAACTTCCTCAACACCAGTAACACACCAGACACTCCTGTTGCCCTCTTATGGGATACACTGAAAGCCGTTGTGCGAGGTACTTTTCCATTGCTATAGCCGCAAGGCTCATTAGGGATCGAAAAGACAAATGACGCAAGCTAAAGAATTAGAAGAGGCGCACAAACTATCGGGGTCCTATAAAGCGGGGCACCAACTCACGACAGCCCGGAAGCTTTAGATACAGATAAGGCAGAATATGCACTCCTTCAAACTAAGCAAAAATATTACGCAGGGGATAATAAGGCAGGCCACTTCCTGACTCACAGAATGCATGATCAGGTTCTCAAGCAGAGAATAACAGAAATTAACGGGGCACCCTACGAGAAATGGCTCCTCCCCCGATGCACAGATAAAGGTCTCTTTTCTGACATCTATGTCTTTCTCAATTCCCCACCAGCAAATATCAAAATACCAGCACAAAAACTGTGGGAAGTGGAATGTGAGCATTCCCTTCACCCCAAAGGAGTGGATTGACATATTCCATAGAGTGTGCATATCCACCTGTAGCGCCTCTGGCAAGGAGATACTTCTTAAAAATACCCATTACTGATATTACACCCTGGCCAGGACAGATAAGTGGAGACAAGGCAGGGGTGATAGATGCTGGCACTGTGGACATTCAGGTACACCAACACACATTCTCTGGCACTGCCATAAATTGCAGCACTACTGGACGGATGTTCTAGCAGACATTAATGAGATTTATGAGACTGACCTCCCTATATTTCCCAGTTATATCTTATTGGGCCTTCCCAACACACTGATATATACCCTACTCTTTGTGAGGAGAGCCATTACTTTTGCCCTCTGAGCGGTCAAACAGATCATTTTGTCACACTGGGGAGCAGATAAAATACAGATGAAACTGGATTGGAAACATCATCTCTGGGAGCTCATAGGCATGGAAAATTTGACAGCAATGGTTCACCACTAACTGACACAATTTGACAAAACCTGGGGGCCCAGTCTGCAGTTCCTGGCCCGGGTATTCCGGGAGCTCCCCTGCCCCACTTACTTGTGAATACTTTGCGACTCCCAGCCAGAACTTGAAGCCGATTGTGCTGTGGAAGTCCCGAACTAAACAATGCTGCCACCCAATGGGCGTGAAACATTCATACGTTCCAACAAAGGAGGTTCTCGAGCATCCTCCATACGCTTGTTTTCAGCACTGTCCCCATGGCCAATTCTCCCGTGTCCCTCCTCCCCAATCCCGCATCCTTCCCAGTCTATTTTTTATCTTTCAATTTTCACCTCACCGGCTGCTGGATGTATGTGGAGGTACTATAATCTACTCTTTGTTTAAAAAAATCTCAATAAAATGCCTTTGAACCTAAAAAGGGTGCGGTTTCAGCACAGTATGGTCTCCATTTTGTCTAAGAAAAAATCATAAATCTCCTTTCTGTGGGTGTACATGTATATAGAAAGACTGTGTTTTGCCAAGTTCAGTTTTCATTTAGCACAGTTCAATTACTCCTGGAAGACATCACTGCATATAGATCAGGAACTTTTCTATTTCCCTTGTTTCTTGTTTCATAGGTCAAACACATTATTTACAATATTTTCCATCACATGCAGGTTAAACTTCATCTGGTTGGATAGCTTGAGCCTCACAAAATCTACACTCGCTGAACAGGGACCTTTGAAGATTTTTAAGGTCCTACCTTTGGTTTACTTTCAAGCGGCGAGATGTCGCAGTAAGACCTATTCTTTTCTAAGGATTCTCCTTTGAGTTTGGACTGTAAATGATTGTCTTGAAAAACTATCCTTCTCTTTTCCATATCTTCAACTCAAATAAAACGACTCTTTCTTTTTATCTTTCCATGATCACTTGCTTCCTTGAAGGAAAACAAGTTTCATAGACTTGAGGTTAGTAGGGCATTACACTTTGAATTGGACAATAATAGCTAGTTTTTCACACAAAGTTTCATACCACATTTCTGCCCTCTATAACCATTATAGATAACAGGACTTACTATTAAACAATTTAATTGTATTCAATGTAGAATTGAAGGCTCAGTTGACTTTTCGACATTTTAAATCACGTCCTACAGGAAGAGTTGTCAAAAGGGGAGGGGAGGGCAGGGTGGCATTATGCACCAGACCCGAACCTTTTCTGCTGCAAAATCAATTAATGGCGTTTAAAGGAAGCCTTTCCTCTTTACTATTGTTGAGGCAGCTAAACACAGCCATGTGAGTATATGGTACCAGATGTTGGATCTGCCGTGATTTCATTTTTATACTTAGGAGAATGTGCTCTTGCCACCTTGCATAAATGTAAAAAGCTCCAGGTGTGGCCTCAGTGTCCGCATCAAGGTTTTCACCCCACAAGAAACTCTTGAGTTTCCTGCCTAGAGATTACAATAGTGCTCAGTGACGAGCATCAACTCAGTGAGTAATACTGAAAAAAATACTAATCACACAAAGAAATCGTGGTAGGCTTTCTAACATTCTTCAATTATAGTCTGTGAAAGCATTACTGCAGAGACAGTTTCCTTGTGGATAGGACAGTCCATTGTTAGGTCAAGCCTAGGCAGCACACATGCACTGTCTGCAAGACATGCTGTTCCTACAATATGGGCTTTAACCACGCCAATCAATTGCCATTGGTCCTTTCTTGTGCAATTTGAAATTCTGCCTTTTTATTGATGCATTGCCCTCCTTTGGGTGCTTGGTTCCCGCTTGGTTCCTTCCCAGACAATTTCACTTATTGTTCATTTTGGTTGTCCATCCCAACATGCTCAAGCTCCTGGCACAGCACACAATGGCCCCTTCTCCCTTCTGGGCATCGCAGCCTCAAGGTTCCTTCTGGTTGTACATCTTTAGGACTTCGTGTGACCCACAGCCTCGCTGCAACAAGCAGACACCTCCAGTCCGGGGTGCCATGCGCAGCGAGTAATCTCAATTTTTACAAATGTACTGCCTTGCATTTCTTCTTTTAAACCCCAACCAACACTTCTCTGTGTTTTTGCCCCCCCCGTCCTTACAAGCCCTCCACCCTCCCCGCTTGCATATGCACCCACCCCCGTCTTTTTCTATTTAATCTTTCCATTTTTGCCTCCCACCCAATCCCTCCATGTTGCTTCAACCATGCCCCTTACTGGCGCTTTGCTATTTCTTTGCTATGCCTTAAAGATTTAACCTCCTTTTCTCACAGAAATTTGGAAATATTGCAGCAGAATCTCACTTATTTAACTTGCTCCATGTGCCGTTTCTGCACCTTTCACCCCTCCCACAACATACTTGGGCACCCCTGCCACCAGCCCTCCGAGGTCGCTGCTTGTTTTACTGGTTACTGGCTTTTTGCGTTTTTCTTAGCCCTGTGAAGAGGTGTTGCGTTGCAGCGTCACTGCTATTCTTGAAATCTACTCCCAGCCAAGCCTTTTGTAACTCCCTCAACTTGTTCTTTATTGACAAAATTGTCACAATAAAAGCCAGCATTCACTGCTGCTGGGCTCCTGAGGGCTCACCCTCAATACTGGAAAATCCCTGCCATCTTGAAGAGTTCTCAGCAATAGATAGATTAGATGGGGCGACAGGCACACTGCTAGTTGGGGATTGGCGTAAGCTACATGCAGGGGTGCAGGGTGGGGGGTGGGGTGTTGCGCACGTTGCGTTTTTTATTTTATTTTTTTTATTTATTTATTGGATATCCTGACTCTGTTCTTAGTATTAAGGTGCCAATGCGAGCTCTATTATTTTGATTTGTCCGTTTTTGCATACAAATGTCCGTACTTTATCCTGTTGATGATCTTAGTATCGAGGGGCGCAATGATCTTTGATATCCTGATTTTGTGGGTGGAGGGGCCTGTGGGCGGCACGCATTGATATATGCTAACTCCGCTAGTTTTATAATCCTGATTCGTTAAACGTGTGTTAGAATCTCAGTGTCCTGCTTCAACGACTGCCGATATTGCGACCTTTCAACTGTTCGATTCCTTGTATGTGTTGGACTGTATTGCACTTGATACGCTTTTATTGTTTTTCGTTTTTTTATAACAATAAAAAGATTTATAATTTTTTTTTTTTTTTAATCCTGCAATCTTTTTCAACATTGAGGAGCACTTCCTTCAAGCATGTGAGAGAAGTTTAAGGGTCTCTGGGCCAGATGTATGACCTGCCAATTAGAGAGTCGCAAATTGCATCACATTTGCGACTCGCAAATTGCGACTCGCAATTTGCGACTCGCTAATTGGGATGCACAACAGTGGCTGAGACACTGTTTGTGATTCCCAATGGAGTCGCAAATTGCATGCCTCAAGCATATTCATGAGGCTGTTGCAATTTGAGACCCCATTGGGAATGGCTGGCACTCGCAGGGATGGTGGCCTGCTGGGTTTAGCAGACCTCCATGTCTGGGACTGCTTTTAAATAAAGCAGTGTTTTTTATTTTTAAATGCAACCCATTTCAGTTTCATTTCTTAAGGCCAGGCAGTGGACCCTGGGACCACTGCCTGGCCTTAAAAATATTTGTACATTCACCAAGGGGAAGGGGTCACCTGGGGGCCTGACACCTTCCCGTTTACGAGTGCTTTACCACCCTTCTGAGAAGGGAATTGTAAATGTTCACTTATAAACCAACTCTCACATCAGCCCAACCACATCCTGTGGGTTCTTGATCTCACACATGTGCTGACTACAGACATTCCTGAAGCAAGACAGCCTTTGCACTTTAGGAACAACGACCAGGTCTCAAGAATACGACTAAAGAAGACGGCTTGATTGCTTGTGGCTGGTGAAAGGGAGCCTCCAGAGACGCTTTAAGGCAAGGGCAAAGTGAGCTTTGGCCCAGGTCGCCAGCCTTTCAGGGGCACCCTGATGTAAAATACTATTTTCCTTTCTTTTAATTTTAATGTGGGTGTTGATTCAGGGTCTATCACAAACGTTTTGCATTAAAATGTTGTGTTTATGTTTAATACAACATCCATAAAAAAAAGTTTATTTTAGATCAAAACAGGACTTCACATAAGAGAAGTAGGGAGATGTCACAGAGAATACTCTGGTACACCTCACAATCTCTGAATATTAGATGTACACAAGTTTAAACTGTGGTTGAGTGCGCGTGTGCACTGTCAGTGAACCAGCTAAAGAGTGCATGAAATAACTGAACTTAGATAATAAATTTAAAGCTAGTTAGAGCAGTGGCTCCCAAAATACGTTTGGCCCAGGGCCCCCAAAATTCTTAAGATGTCCCTTTGAGCCTCATCCCCTACACACAAGCAGAGCTCACCTTGAGGTACACTTTTTTGTGATGTGATTAAATTGGGACAAAAAATTCCGATCAAAAATAGGGACGTAAACAGGCAATAAAACTACTGGAACAAAAAGATCGAGAAGGGACAGCTAAGTCTATAACCATGGAAAAGTAAAGGGCCATTTCATGAAAAGGAGATTCGTGGAAAACAAAAAAGAAAAGCTCAGGAAATCGAAAACCCCCATAAATAAAAAAAAGCTTAGATGGATATGAAGGGAAGCATTAACCCTGTAAAGCAGAAATAATGAAAAACAACACATCAGATTAAAACACTTTTATTAATCAAATGTAGATGCACAAGTAATAAAAGAAACAGGGGCTTGAAATGAATTACTTTAGGATTATCCTCAATAGATTTACCCCAGTGAAATTAATGCTCCTAATTAATCATACTGAGCATACTGTGCGTTTACTGTGGTTTGGAGCAAAAGCAATAAAAAGCCCTCTGTGAGACAATGGATATGAAGGGCTTTTATCATGCCATATATTTGGTTATTCATATCAAACGGAACGGCCACTCAGATATAAAGCTGAATTTCAACGGGTGTCAATTTAGGCCGGCTTATTGCTAAGCAGCTCCCTACCTTCGGATTCGATGGGTTTTTTGGGGGGTTTGCAGTTTTATATAGCAGTTTTATATAGCGCGAACTCGACCAGAAGGTATCGGAGTAGGGTGACCAACTGGCATTGGTGCAAATTCAGGACGGTGACTGTAAAAATTCAGGACAAAGGGTCAAAATTCAGGACACAAATTCAGGACAGGAGGTCAAAATTCAGGACAAAACTTCAGGACAATTGGATAAGTTTTACAGACACACCAGAGGTCGCGCAATTGTACATAAGTAAGCCCAGCCATAGCTAGACCTATTCAGCCATTTGCAAACCTATCCATCATGTATCCTTCCATCTATCATTTCACTCATCCACCCCTTCATTCATCCTTTCACTCATCCATCCATTTTCCATCCATCCGCCCTTTCACCCTATCCATCTGTACACTCATCCATCCACTCTTCTAATCATCCATCCATTCACGCATCCATCCAGCCATTTACCCTTTCACCCATCCAGCCATCCTTTCACTTCCTCATCCATCCACCCAGTCACTCATCCTTCCACCCATCCACCCTTTCAGTCATCCATCATCCTCCCTTTCTCTCTCCATCGACTCTTTCACTTAGCAATCCTTCCTTCCATCCAGCCACCCACCCATCCATCTACTCATCCGCTCATGAATCCACCATTGACCCTATCACTCATCCATCCTTTCTCTCATCCATTTATCCTTTCACTCCTTCACTCATCTATTCATCATTGTGTCCATCTACCTTCCCTTTCACTCACTCATCCATCCTTACATCCACCCTTTCACTCATCCGTCGATCTACTCGCCCTTGCACTTATCAATTCATCAATCCATACATCATTTCACTCATCCATCCACCCACTCACTCATCATCCAACTTTTCACTCATCCATCCTTTCACTCATCCATCCACCCGTTTACCCATCCAGCTACCCTTCCACCCATACAGACAGCTATTTCCCTTTTCTCTCTTACATCCTTCCACTCACTCATCAATCCATCCATCCTCTCCTCTTATCCATCTATTCAATCTTTCATTCATCCATTCACCCTTTCACTAATTCATCCAGCCATCCCTTCACTTACTCACTCACTCACCCACCTTTTCATATTAATTTTGAGCTGAGCCTTTTTTAGAAGAGGCCCATCATGAACTTCACCCTGGCTGCAGGAGCCGTTCCAGGACTGTGACAGAAGCCACCCAGGGCGGAGACAGGATCCACCACATGGGGGGACAGGAGCCATCACTGGCGGGGGAAGGGGGGGACAGGAGCCACCACAGTTGGGGGTGGGGCAGGAGCCACCCCAGGGGGGGGACTGGAGCCATCACAGGCCGGGGGGGGGGCAGGAGCCACCACATGGGGGGAACAGGATCCACCAGGGTGGGCACAGGGGTGGGTATGTTGTATTCTAGTATCATCTTGGTCTCTTCCAGGGTGGGGAGGGCTCCTTATCCCCTCCTGGACAAGACAACAAGAAGACAGGCTCGGTTTCCAAAATGTTAGTTTTGCCCCCCCTCCCCCCACACTGATGTACAGCACTGAAAGGTGATACTCCAAGAGAACCGATTTAACTGATTGTCCTCCATACTTTGTTAATCAGTGTGGGTGGGATTGTGCCATTTCTTTATTTTATTACAATATAGACTGCATGTTTGTAAACAAACCTCCATTCTTCAATTTAGTGACAGTAATTAAGCCCTGTGAAAAGAACCACGTGCTGCCTCGGTGTAATCAGGGCCAGTACTAGGATGTTTGGGGCCCTGGGCAGAAAGGGAATGTGTCACACCAATTGCAGATTCATGACACATTGAGGGCTGTTTGCATCTGAACAGATGCCCCTGTTCCTGAAGCCACAGCCCCTCCCTCTCAGTCCCCTTCAAGCACCTCTTAACAGCTCGTCAAGGGCTGGAGGTGTGAGGGTTGCCATCCCGCTGTGCCTCTCCAATGCTGCTGGGTGTCTGAGCTTTCATACAGCATCAGAGTTACACCCGACCTTAACAGCATTGGAGTCAAGCAGGGAGGTGGAGGCCAGCTGTGCCGGTTGTGTGAACAGTTAAAATTACGGACAAATGGCGTCCGTTAAAGAATCCTTCACGGACAACGGACAGAGGGCCGAAATTACGGACTGTCCGTGAAATTTACGGACGGTTGGTCACCCTATATCGGAGCGCTGTTACACGAGCCCCAGTTGCATTACAGATGTACACATTCATTTTTAGGCATGGGGAGATTAAGTGATTTGCTCAGAATCGCAGGTTTTTTGAGCCTCCTGTCAGACTCGAACCTGATTCCCAGGCTTCAAAATAGGCCGCTCTAGCCGTTTAGCCACATCCGTGTTGCTTACTTAGCAGGACAATGATGTATAGATGACACTGGAATCTCTAGCCTCCTTAAAAAAACGGAAACATTCTGCAGTTTAATCAAACATGCCACTGAAAGGCCTGCTTGGCCGAACGAGGCATATGACGGAAGAGCATTGTTTTTTGGGGGAAATTGATAACGGAAATAAATGCAGAGCAGGCGGGCACCCTGCTAGCTCGTGCCTGTCCTTTCCTGCTGCAGCTGGCTGAGCGCTGCACGCGCACAGAGAAGACACTCGCTTAATTACAGGGTCCCGATCAGCACCACACTCGGCCTGTCACTAAAGACTTGACAACTCACACACACATTATTCCTCGCTGCCATGTTACCCCTCTCTCGCCGCGACAGATCGGATTCTGCAGGGATTGCGCCTCTTCAGCGAGTTGCTCAGATGGATGTATTGCTCTGAACAGGGATGTTAACCGGAAGGAGGACCATGCAGGCATCCGCCGTGCATTCTAAGAGATGCAGCGCGAGCCGTCGCCTGTTTGTGCTTTCTCCAGGGCTGTGCCACCCAGGCGGGCAACTAGAGCCAAATTTCGGGGGGGGGTGGGGATGAAAAATATTTCGGGGGGGCTAATTCTTCCAACCATAGGCAGAGTGGCTGTAAGAAGGGCTGAAAACATGACAAAAGCCTAATTTACAAGTAAATGGTCTTTTAAAGACCTGTTAAGTACTCGGGTGCCGGTGCGGCTGCAATTGGACAGTCTCCAGCCTGCAAAGCTGTGTCCGCCCGGGCTGACACACACGACGTGGGGGGCTGAAGCCCTGTGAGCCCAATGGGTGTTGCGCGCCTGGTGCCACCTGCTCTAGATCAGGGAGGTTCAGTGCAGGCCCAGGAGAGCGGGATCCGTGACAGATTTTCAGGCTATCCTCATAAAAACAAAATTACATAGAGTGAATGAGGCACAGCTACTGAAATCCTGATGACAACGTGGCTGAATGTGGTGGAAAAATAGAAGTGTAGGTACTTTGTACCGGAGTACCTGCTTGTTTCTGAGAAGTGCCGGTACTCTCCAATAAAAAATATTACATTTCTCTTCAGAGAAGATGTAGCCTTACGGTTAGAGCGATCGACCTCGGACCTGGGGAACGGGTTCGAGTCTTGGCAACCACGCTCAACATCTTGTGATTCTGGGCAAATCACTTAATTTCTCTGTGCCTAACAAAAATGAATGTGTTCATCTGTAATGAAATTGGTGCTCATATAAAGCGCTCTGTTACCCGATGTCTCGGTCTTGATCGCGCTATATAAAACTCTGGAAAAAAAAGAAGTGCCGGTACTCTCCCTCTCAAATTTAAAACATGCTGGTACCCTCTACCGGACAGTACCGGCCCAGTTAAAGCACTGACCAGTAGCGGTCGGCAGTAGGTGTTTCTGTAGGGCGGTGACGTGGGCAGGGGGAGGGGCAGGGTGGGAGGTAGTAATGTATGGATTACAGAGTTTTACAGGTAAGTAAACATTTAAATAAATAAAACGAATTTCGTTGCGCACACTGCATCACCAAATGTGATGCAGTGCGCGCAACGAAATTCGTTTTATTTTTTTAAAATGTTTACTTACCTGAAAAACTCCGTAATCCATACATTGCTACGCCCCACCCTGCCCCTCCCCCTGCCCACGTCACCGCCCTACAGAAACACCTACTGCCGACCGCTACTGGCACTGACTTGTATATAATATTGAAAAAGCTTCCACTTAAGTCCCGGTGACACCACAACAATGTTGCTGCTCATGAATTTCAAAAAGAGAAGTGAAATCCAGAGAGAAAATTACTCTCTTTAAAGGACTTCCCTTCCCCTACATGCTCGCCGGGCATGACGTCATGCCGTAACTTCTCCACTAGTGAGTAGTGAGCAGTGTGAGCACACGCATATCGATGTGCGACCTGTTTCGAGGCCTCCTTTAAAAACTGCAGTGCTCAGCACCGGTGAGACCCAGCCCACTTAAAGCCTGGTTTAGCCTCTGTGCTAAACGAAAGATAGGAGAGGAGTGTGCTGGAAATTAGATTTTAAACTTAGCAAACAGTTGCTCTGAAAAGCAATATGGGTACTGCTTGTGAGTGTTGCCTTGTAAATCAATTATTCAAGTGGTTTAATGAATGTGTTAGTAACCTACATAACTAGGCTGTCCGAAATAGATTCTGGTAGACTGGATACACGGCATATTTTCAGGCTAACCACTAACTGGATAGCATCATATTTAAATTTAATGTATGGTAGTGGTGTTCACATCTGGCACATATCCAGTGCTCCTTCACCTTTTTATGGTTGCCTCCTGTGTATATAGGATAATGTACCCCAGACTGTATTAAATGCAGCCCACACTGTACATATTGCAAATCACCATGGAGTTCTATTCCAATAGGCTAAAAACAAGGGTACTTGATAAAGTCCTGATGTTTAAAATGACTTGCAGTGTTCCTAAAAATTACGTTTGGGGTATTTTATTCCTTATAATTAGGGCTCCCTGTTTTCCATTTTTACTGAGTTTTACAGATAAATACAGACAGAAAACCATTAATTTTCCAGTCTGCATTTATTTTTAAATGTGGATAAAAACAGGAAATTGGTTGTTTTTTAGTGATTCTAAATGCTGTCAATTATGACTACCATGCCAATAGCTCTGTTGATTGAAAGGTAAGGGTTTTAAAAAAATTAAGTAATTCTAGTAAAGAGCCTTAAACAGCAATAGATATGCACAACCTTGATATTAAAATATGCATGTTTTCTTATAAGAGCATATTTTACCATCTGAGTTTGTTTATATCAATGAAACCTGTCACTTATTCAGGCATGAGTACATATTTATTGGTCAAATAAATGTCGAAATACACTAATTTCAGATTCATTTTTTCACAAAACCCCATATAAATAAAGATAAATACAGATAAAATTAGCAAAAAATAAATATGGATAAATACAGAATGTCAAAAGAATAAATGCCATAAAACCAGGAGCCCTACTTATAATACATGATCACATCACCATCCTAAATCCTTGGTCTCATACTCTTGCTTACAGAAGAGAACCTCTGTTTGCAGATGTGCAGAATAAATATGAGAATTTGAAGATAAGGATATGCAGTTTGTAATTATTTGCAAAACATATTTTAAGGAGTTTAAAATATGAACCTTTCAAACAGGCTGTAGCTCAAAATGTATGATAACATTCAGTAGAGCCTTGATTTCTTAAGGAACTGCAGTGTTGCAAAAAGTATACATACTGTCACAACGTTTTTGAGTCAGCAAATAGCTGTGAAATCAAATGCCATCGAAAATAGCAAAGAAGATAGAGCTTAAAAGCTGTTTGTCCATCTATCAGAACTGCAGTTGCAGTAGCAGGCATTTTGAGATTTGAACTCAAATGTAATAATGCATTGTATAAGAGTAGCTAACACCTTTTCTTATTAACATGGGTAGTGATGTTACTGTGCAATAAAATATCATACACACATGTTTCTTATAATAATTTCAGGGTCCGTATATTTTATTAAACATGAAAAACGTGTAAAAGTGTAATAGGGTCCGTAATGCCATCAATGACAAAATAAACTCGTTATAAAATAAACCAAAGAAGGCGAACGTGGAGAGGTTTGTGTATGTCACCACAACCCAGAGATGGCTTACTGAACCATTGCACATACATTCAGCCGCGGTCGGTAGGGGAGTACCTGCGGGGGCGGTGACGTGGGGAGGAGAGGGGCAGGGTGGAGGTTAGTAATGTATGGATAATGGAGGTTTGCAGGTAAGTAAACATTTAAATAAATCAAACAACTTTTGTTGCGTGCACTGCATCCCCAAATGCAACGCAGTGCGCTCAACGAAATTCGTTTGATTTATTTAAATGTTTACTTACCTGCAAACCTCCATTATCCATACATTACTAACCCCCACCCTGCCCCTCCCCTACCCCACGTCACCGCCCCGGCAGGTACTCCCCTACCGACCGCGGCTGCATACATTTGATGTTATATGTTAATTTAATACATTGCATGGAACAAATATGTTTATTTTAAAACTGGAAATAGTAATGTTTACATCAGCAGTCTCCAACCATTTCTGTAACAAGAGCTAGTTATGTTCAATGAAAATCATCCCGAGCTACGAATACTAGTGATGTAAAAGCGAACACCCCATCCTAGAGTGTCAGCAGTGATCACATAGGTGCATTAGAATGGGTTTCCAGCAATTATGTCAAAAAGGCTTTGACATTTGAACTGAAATATTACATGGATAGTTCATAGGAACCATAGCTGCTATCCCCCTGGCACCAAGGTATAACAAGCATTGGCATAAAAACTGAAGTTTAAGACTTCACGTTTACATTTACTGCATCCTAAATACAAGTAAATATAAACTTGGTCTTATACTTCATTTTTTTTTTTTTACTTACAAGGTCCCAAGGCGAGACCTATTGGCTAGGCCAATGCTTGTTTATTTTGAAGAGGCGCGTACCGGCACTTCTCGAGAGAAATACAATACCTTTAATTTGAGAGTACCGGCACTTCTCAGAAACAAGCAGGTACTCTGCTACAGAGTACCTGCTCTTTTATTTTTCCATTTCAAGCACTGGTCATATGGTATCCTGGTCTGCACAGTACTACACACACCAAGTGCCCAGTTTGTGGGGCCAACTTCCCATTAACGTTACTGTATGATGTACATCAGGTATAAAGACTGCTTCATACATGCAACAACACATACAGTGGTGTAAGCCACATGCAATAGTGAACTGCACAGTACTCGGTGCATACACCAGGCAGCACTGGCCACAATAACAGCGTTTTCTGTAAAAGTGCAATGTGCTGTGCAGCTGAGTAAGCACTAAGTACAGCACTGCGTGTGTGTGTGCATGCACCACACTTAAAACTTATTATAATAATAGTAGTTCTTGAATACAACTGTGACTTTTTTTTATAGAGTTTCATATAGCGCGATCTTGACCCGAATCGGGTATCAGAGCGCTTTACATAGCACCAGTTGCATTACATGAGGACACGTTTATTTGTGTTAGGCACATACATACATACAGGCATTTGACAAATGTGCAGATGTTCGATTTTTAATCTTAATTTTTCTTATTCAGTGTTGTTACAGAATATACGTGAAAATATTGTTGTTTTCCTCAGTCGTGTGCCTGTTGTTGCACAAATGTACCAGTAACCTTAATAAGACGTGGATGAAGTTAGGGTAGAGGAGGCACTCAGCTCAGTTTTGCAGGGAGATCATGATAGCTGTCGGACTTGGACAGAATCTAGGCCCAAACATCAAAATAATCGTGGCCACCAATAACCCACATACTTGTGAAGCACGCTGCTTCGGTGTTTTGCAAGGCGTGAGGCACTGCATGCAATGTTTGTGGTCGCATCAGGTAAATCAACAGCAAAACCGGTCTAACAGGCCATAAAACTGGCCCACAGACAGCCAAAAACTGGTCCACAGACAGGTCATGTCAGACTAGCCATTCTGGCACTGCCTGAGTACACTAGTGTAGTCCAATCCGACCCAGGTTGCGGAATTAACAGGAAAAGCACATGCCCGTTTCTTTTCATTATGGAAAGCAATGTGGGTAGATAAATATAGTGGATAATGCTGCTCCTTGCGTGTGCGTCTTTGGGCAGCATGAGGAATACGAATACAAAAGCAATGACAAAACCACTAGGCCTGGTTTTAACATGGAACGCAGGCATGTACCAATGCGCACAGGTGCATGGCTGCGTTTCCATCTATTAGCCCATTACAGCCTGACAAATTGGCTTTGCCAGTGCTTGTTGTTGGTGTTGCTAATTCACTAAATGAAATTAGGCAAACTGACTAAAGGGGGAGGGCGGTAAAAAAAGGAAGCTGGTGGAGGGGTAGGGGAGTGAGCTGTAACAAAAGGATGCCGGAGTTACACATAAGGAAGCTGACACACGGGGAGAGATCACAAAGGAGAAACCAGGACACAAAGATAAGTAGGAAAGCTCACATGGGGTGGAAAGAGGGTTCAGCGATGGAGGCAGAACCCACAGTGAGGCAGAATAAAGCTCAAAAAGTGAGACAGGGAACGGACATACGGGGCGAGGTGTCACAGAAACGAGGGAGGATGGGGTTAAAGGGCAAACAAAGGGGGAGAGAGAAAGACAGACACACCTAAGACCAAGTCAGAGACAAGAATTGATGGAGAGTAAAACGTTTGAAGTATAAAGACAGGGATTACCTATATGTAAAGCATATTTATTTTCATTTCCTTGTATCACTTATAGAAAGAAAGCAGCATCAAGATAATAATAAAATAGGTATTACGCTCAGTCAACTGCAATCATACGCTAGAAAGCACTTACAAGTCATCATTGAGGCGTGGACATAGAACTGTCACTCGATGAGTTTAAGAGTGTGACAGCACCACCTAGTGTGTATTCAAGGCAATTAGAAATGTTAACAAGCATTGGCCGCGCGGCAGTAAAGGGGCGCGGCAGTGAAAGTGGCAGCAGGGGGAGGGGGCATGGGCGATTTCCTTTCGGGAGCGTGCAGCCATATGGCTCCACCATATGGTGCTGCACGCTCCCGAAAGGAAATCACCAAGATGTGCACACGTTGCATTGCAAGCAATGCAACGCGTGCACTTCTTTGCTGAAAAAGCTCTGCTGATGGCATTAGGTCCCCTCCTATGCAACGCGTGTGCGTTGCATAGGACGAGACCTAAAAATGAGTAATAAATCTCTCCAACTCAAATAATAGCTTTAAACACATTTGGAAAATTCAACAATTTTTCTGCAGACATCAGCTTATTAGTTGTAATATGCACACATTTGGGTCTTGAATATCTGCTTTTTAATTTTTATAAATATATATATAAAATCAACCAATCAAAAGCGTTGATAGTCACCTGGTCTATATTCTGAATTATATGGCTTGATTGCATGCAGTAAAAGGACATTTTTGAAGCTGCATCCTTCAAACCAGATCTACCAATGGGCTCTGAGTGCAGTTAGTATGTTGAGGCTTTGTTTCCCTTTCATGAAGAGGATGTGCATTAAGTGTGAAGGTGACGCTTAGAGGTGTGGTTTGTGGTTGTCACTATCTACATGCACTGTCATGCTTTTATTTTATGGGTGTGACATCTTCATGGGAACATATGGGTTTTGGAACTTCTGTTTTCCTGCAATAAAGACACTTAAACTTAGAATATATCAATAATGGATTGTGGATCTGACTGCATACTCAAACCATGCCGGTCACGTAATTACGAATTTGTTCTCAAATGAGGGCATATCTCACCTTTCATTGACCGCATTATACTAAATTATGCTTCAAAATTAAACTGCACAACTATTTAAAAAAAAGCCAGGTCGCAGTTCTTGTTCCAGCACTTGGATCAGTGTTCTCTCATGTTGGCCATGGTAACATTTGTGAATTAGCAAAAAATATATGCTGTATAAAGCGTCTCGTTTGAACTGGCGTATAGTTAAATTGCATATTGTCGCTCTATGTTTACAGATGGTAGTCAAAGAGGAAAATGTGCTTTTAATGGTGGGCATCGGATTCACTGCAATCAAAAGGCTAGACTATGGGGGCAGTGCAAAGATTGCCCACTGCTTGCACGTCACAAATGTCACAGACGCTTGAGAAACACACAGTATGAAAGAGCACTTAGCACATGATTAATGTATGGCTTAACGAATTAATCTAAGTGTTGCACTTGACATTAATGAAACAGCGCCTTCACTGTGGGATTAGCAAACTTACTTACATAAACGTCTTACTTTAATTTAGTGTAAATAATAAAGAATCCTCTTCTTTCAGTAGAAAAAATATTCACAGTGACTTTCTAAATGTATGTGCTACTTCATGTAAATAACAATGTTTTTAAACTGTCTAAACACTTTCTCACATATGTAGAATGTAATCTTACTAGAAACAATAATAAGTTCATATAATGTGTATATGTATTCCACATATTTGATTTAAATGCAGTATTCGATTGAATATTTTGATGATTTATTGAATATCACATGCAGTATGAAACCTAATACACTATAAACGTATAGTCATTTGTGTTTAGATGTGCACAGGCATAATAATGTGCACCATTGACGTTAATGCTAAACTTAACATGAGTCGGCCTGTATTTCACTATCCTGGCTACATCTGATTTCATTTTTCTGCTTACTCGACATTTCTTGCAGTGATTCACATGCATTGTTAGATTAGAACAGATACAGTACAGTACTAGAGATGAGGGGGGGGGGGGGGGGCAGCAGCCTAAGAAGAGGACCTTGACAGAGAAACAGAGCACTAATCAATCAATCAGGGGTTTGTATGACCTTTGTCCCTGCTTGCAGGGCCTGTCGCTCCACGCACCGCGCGGCTCCCCCCCACTGAGTGCCAGGACCCCTGACCCCTCCGCTGCTGACTCGCTGTGTTAGTAACTTGTGCCAGTTTCTTCTTTCTGTATCTGTTTTTGCCCCTGTTTTTGCCAGTCTCTTGTTTTATTAGCTGTACCCCTGCTTTTTTGTTGCCCCCGTGTACCCGTGATTATTTTTCCCGCCGCTTCTCCCCCTCCCTGCTCCCCGCTGCTGCTCCCCTGCGGCCTCGCCCCCTTTTCTTTCTGTATCCCACCAATTGGCCACCCCACTCCCGCCTCCCAGCTGCTCCTCCCTCCCACTTCGCCACTTATGGAGGTCGCCGCACGTGCGCGCAGCAGACGAGCTCAGCAGGCGCGCCGATTGTGTGGCGAAGGCGCGCCAAAGGCAAGTCCGTCTGCGCCCGTCCACGCCTGGACAGCGGCGAGCGCCAGGACCCCTGGCCCCCGAAGATACCAGCCCACACGACGGACTTACGACGCCGCCACCCTCAACACACTCAACGCCAGACGGAACCCCGCCTGCTACCGTGCCACCCCGAAACGCACCCACGGACCCTTCACCTCCCAAGCCTGCAAGTTCACCTGCCTCCGGACCTGCACCGCACCCGACAAACCGAACACCAGCAGCAACCACCTCAAGTGCATCCTGCTCAACACCCGCTCTGTCCACAGACACCCCGTCGAACTCTAGAACCTGCTCGACACAACATCACCAGACGTCGCCTTCCTCACAGAAACCTGGATGAACGCCTCCTCAGCGCCCGACATCGCCATAGCCATCCCGAACGGATGCAAGATCACCCGGAAGGACCGCGTCAACCAGACTGGAGGAGGCATCGCCATCGTACACAAGAACACCATCCGCATCTCGACCAACTCCAACGACACCTTCACTGCCGCTGAACACCTCCACTTCCAGATACACACCGACCCCAAGACGACCCTCAGAGGCACCCTCATCTACAGACCCCCGGGACCACGCACACAATTCAGCGAAGACATCGCAGACTTCATCATCCCGCACGCCCTCGCCTCCTCTGACTGCATCCTCCTAGGGGACCTCAACTTCCACATGGAGAACAACAAGGACAGCAACACCACCACCCTGCTGGCAACCTTGCCAACCTCGGACTCAAGCAACTGGTGAACACCCCCACCCACTATGCCGGCCACACGCTTGACCCCGTCTTCTCCTCCATCAAGCACATCTCCTTCAGCCACTCCACCGGACTCCATTGGACGGATCACAGCTGCGTCCACTTCAGCTTCAGAAGAACCACGACTCACCACCACCCGCAACAGGTTCCTCGCCGGAGCTGGAGCAAGATCACCGCCGAGCAGCTCACGACCTCCCTCAGCCAGAACCCTCCTGCCAGCACAACGGACCGCAATGAAGCAGCCAGCAACCTCACACAGTGGCTGACCGCCTGCGCCGACGACCTCGCACCACTGAAGAACCCTCCCAGCAGGCCCGGCAGCAAGAAAGCCCCCTGGTTCACCGACGAACTCAAGGACTCCAAGAAGAACTGCCGCACCCTCGAGAAAGCCTGGCGCCACGACCAGACCACAGACAACATGACCGCCCTCAAGCACGCCACTTGCAAGCACCACTAGCTGATCTGCACCACCAAGAGGACAACATTCAAAGAACGACTGGACAACAACGCCCACGACAGCAAGGAACTCTTCAGCATCGTCAAAGAGCTCTCCAACCCCAGCGCCGGAAACAACGACATCACTCCTTCGCAAGACCTCTGCGACTCACTCACCTCGTTCTTCCACCACAAGATCGCCGACTTACACAACAGCTTCGGCGCACCAACCACGCACCCAACCACCGAACCAACGCCCCCACCACCACCCTCTGCAACTGGACCCCGGTCAGCACCGAAGACACCACCCGCACGATGAACACCATCCACTCCGGATCACCAACCGACCCCTGCCCCCACCACGTCTTCAACAAGGCCGACTCCATCATCGCACCCCTATTCCGGGATATCATCAACACCTCCTTCCACACCGCCACCTTCCCGAAGAGCTGGAAGCACGCCGAGCTCAGCGCCCTCCTGAAGAAACCCACGGCGGACCCCACCGACCTCAAGAACTTCCGCCCCATCTCGCTCCTCCCTTTTCCTGCCAAAGTCATCGAGAAGACCGTCAACAGACAGCTCACCACCTTCCTCGAGATGAATGGATCGACCCCTCGCAGTCCGGTTTCGGAGCCAACCACAGCACCGAGACCGCCCTGATCGCAGCCACCGATGAAATCAGATCCCTGCTCGACAACGGGGAAACAGCGGCCCTCATCCTCCTGGACCTCTCCCCAGGGTTCGACATTGTCTGCCACCGCACCCTAGTACAGCGCCTCAGCAATATCAGAATCCAAGAAAAGGCACTGGAGTGGTTCATCTCTAAGGGTGGTCGTAAAATCCGTTTCGCGGGCGAATTTGCGGATTTACCGCGATTTTGCGATCCGCGAATCTAGCGAAATCGCTGTAAAATCCGCGAATCAGCGGGGACGAATTTTCAGCCAAGCAAGGGTTACAGCAGCAGGTGCAAAAGATGAACCTAATTTCTTTGTAACCTTTTACAAAAACTTAAACTTGGGCACCTGCTGCTAAGTGCTTCCTGGCGCCTCGTTGCCTACTTGCAACTATTCTCTGACCCTTGAAGCAGGGTCAGAGAATAGTTACAAGTAGGCAACAAAGCACCTGTCCCAGGAATTAAACCTCATCAGGAATCACTTACAGATATAAAAAACAGGAAGAAGGGAGAGGATGGCAAATACACCCATTTTGAGTTGTCAGGAGGGGTTAAACTAAAAGAGACCCCAACAGCACAATTTTCATATGCATTTTGCTTAAAATAAAAAGCTGTATGTTCTGTAGGGGCAACTCAGGAATCTGGCCCTTCAGAGATCCGGCCTCTCTTTCTTTCTCTCGTTCTCTCTCTCCCTCTCTTTCTCTCTCTTTCTCTATCTATCTCTCTCTTCCTCTCCTTTCTTGCTCTATTTATCTCTTTCTCTCTTTCAAGTTCTTCCTCTTTCTCTGCTTATCTCTTTCTTTCTCTGTTGTTCTCTCTCTCTTTCTCTCTATCTCCTTCTCTTTCTTTCTCTCTCTCACATCCTCTCTTTCTCGCTCTCTCTTTCTCTCTCTTTCTTTCTCTCTCACTCTCCCTCTTTCTCTCTCTCTTTCTCTTTCTCTCTCATCCTCTCTCTCTCTCCCTCTCTGTGTGTCTTTCTCTCTTTCTCTCTCCCTTTCCATGTCTCTCTCTCTCTTTCTCTCTCTCTTTTACTTTCTTGCTCTTTCTCTGTCTCTTTCTTGCTTTCTCTCTCGTTCTCTCTTTCTCTCTCCCTCTCTTTCTCTCTCTCGATCCCTCTCTCCTCTTCTCTTTCCCTCTCTCTCTCTCCCTTTCTCCCTCTCTTTCTCTCTTTCACGTTCGTGCTCTTTCGCTGTCTCTCTCTTTCTTTCTCTCTCATTCTCTCTCTCCCTGTTTCTTTCTTTCTTTCTTTCTTTCTTGAACAAGCTTCCGAGGACCGGTTTCTGGCATTACAGCCATCTTCAGCTCGGCTTGCTTGAATCCAGTGGCAAAGTGAGCAAGGGGCTCACGTCTGAGCATACCCTGCCACACTTATGGCGGCCAAAGCGGTACAAAAGGGGGTGGTGATGTATGGAGCATCTGAACCAATCAAACACTCACACCCAGTCAAAAGATCTGCGGTGCACCATGTGGCAATAACGGCACAGATGCGTCACGCATCTGTGCCGTAAAAGCAGCGCATTGCTGGAGCTGCGTCGCGCTTGCTCTGGGGGGGCCCTATCTCCCCAATGCTGCATCAAGCCTTGCGCCTGCTTCAAGCAGGCGCAGGGTTTTGATGCAGCATTGGCCTAAAAGTGATTGAGTGAAATCTTGTAGGAGGCTGAGTCGGAACGCCTCCTGATGGCGCAGGGCTTCACAACATGATGCATCTCACAGAGAGATGCGTCACGTTGTTAATACCCAGCACCATGGCGCATCTTTTGTGCTGCCGCTGTGTCACAAAAGGTCTCGGTAGAGGGTGGCAGTGGTGAACCAGAGGGTGGCAGTGATGAACCAGAGGGTGACAGTGATGAACCAGAGGGTGGCAGGGGTAAACCAGAGGTTGACAGTGCTGAACCAGAGGGTGGCAGTGCTGAACCAGAGGGTGGCAGGGGTGAACCAGAGGGTGGCAGGGGGGAACCAGAGGGTGACAGTGCTGAACCAGAGGGTGGCAGTGCTGAACCAGAAGGTGGCAGGGGTGAACCAGAGGGTGGCAGGGGTGAACCAGAGGGTGGCAGTGGGGAACCAGAGGGTGGCATGGGTGAACCAGAGGGTGGCAGTGGTGAACCAGAGGGTGGCAGTGCTGAACCAGAGGGTGGCAGTGGTGAACCAGAGGATGGCAGGGGTGAACCAGAGGGTGGCAGGGGTGAACCAGAGGGTGGCAGTGGGGAACCAGAGGGTGGCATGGGTGAACCAGAGGGTGGTAGTGGTGAACCAGAGAACGGCAGTGGTGAACCAGAGGGTGGCAGTGCTGAACCAGAGGGTGACAGTGGTTAACCAGAAGGTGGCAGTGGTGAACCAGAGGTGCTGTGATGAACCAGAGGGTGGCAGTCGTGAACCAGAGGGTGGCAGTGGTGAACCAGAGGGTGACAGTGCTGAACCAGAGGGTGGCAGGGGTGAACCAGAGAGTGGCAGTGCTGAACCAGAGGGTGGCAGTGGTGAACCAGAGGGTGGCAGGGGTGAACCAGAGGGTGGCAGGGGTGAACCAGAGGGTGGCAGTGGTGAACCAGAGGGTGGCAGTGATGAACCAGAGGGTGGCAGTGGTGAACCAGAGGGTGCTGTGCCTATACACGACTGCATGGGTAACTTCGCCATGCAAGCGGCCCGCGAACACGCAAAAAGCCCCGCGAACACGCAAAAAACCCCGCGAACACGCAAAAAACCAAAAATCCGCAAATTTTGCGGATTGCGAATTCGATTTTGCGCGATTTCGCGGAACGTGAATTCGCATATTTCGCCCATACTTAATCATCTCGATCCTCGCCGGAAGAACCCAGAGAGTCCACCTCCCCCCGTTCAGATCCGAGGCCACCGAAGTCATCTGCGGCATACCACAAGGATCATCACTCAGCCCAACCCTCTTCAACGCCTACATGAGCCCCCTCGCAGCCATCGCACACCAACACAACCTCAACATCATCTCCTACGCCGACGATACCCAGCTGATCCTATCCCTCACCAACGACCCCGCCAGGACCAGCCTACACGAAGGGATGCAAGACGTCGCCGAGTGGATGAAGAACAGCCGCCTGAAACTGAACTCAGACAAGACGGAAGTCCTCATCCTGGGATCATCGCCCTCCGCCTAGGATGACTCCTGGTGGCCCCCTGCCCTGGGCACCACTCCCAAGCCAACGGACCACGCACGCAACCTGGGCATCATCCTGGACTCCTCCCTCTCAATGACCAGACAAGTCAACGCCGTTTCCTCATCGTGCTTCAACACCCTGCGCATGCTCCATAAGATCTTCAGATGAATCCCCACCGAGACCAGGAGGACCGTCACCCAGGCACTCGTCACCAGCCGACTGGACTACGGGAACACCCTCTACGCCGGAACCACAGCCAAACTTCAGAAAAGACTCCAACGCATCCAGAACGCCTCTGCACGACTCATCCTGGACATCCCCCGACACAGCCACATCTTCGGCCACCTGAGAGACCTGCACTGGCTCCCGGTGAGCAAGAGGATCACGTCCAGGCTGCTCACCCACGCACACAAGGCTCTCCACGACCTGGGCCCCAAGTACCTCAACGACCGCCTGACCTTCTACACGCCCACCCGCCAGCTACGAAAAACCAGCCGCGCCCTCGCCGTCGTACTACGCATCCGCAGAGCCACCGCCGGAGGAAGATCCTTCTCCTACCTGGCAGCCAAGACCTGGAACTCCCTCCCCATCCACCTTCGGCTGACCCAGGACCATCTCTCCTTCAGGAAGCAACTCAAGACCTGGCTGTTCGAGCAGTAACAGACCCCTCTCCCCCAGCGCCTTGAGACCCTTTCGGGTGAGTAGCGCGCTATACAAATGCTATGATTGATTGATTGATTGATTGTATCGCATGGCTACTCACCTGTGAGGGTCTCAAGATGCTAACTGAATAAAGCATTATCCAAAAGTTGCAATCTACGTGTGCTTGAGGGGGGTGTTGCCCCATGGAGTTTACATGTTCTAATATACCGTTCCCCTGGAACTTTATTCAGATTTACTCAGACCCTGTCCTGACCCATTCCAGATTCCCTCGTAGAGGCTTCACTGGCCGTTCTTTGCAGACACTTTTCCTTGATTTCCTTTGTTTCTTTGATTTTGAGGTTATTGTTTTGTATCACAGTCACAAACTTGCTTGTTTGCTTGATACTAATTTGCATTAATTTCTTTCTGTGCCTGGGAATACCCCTTGTCATTCTGTATCTCTGTAGCATGGTGCTTTGAGTTGTTTATTTGAATTTCATTAGTAACTTGTAATAAAACTTTTGCGGCTGGCTATCGAATCCTGGTCCTCATTGTGTGGCCAAATGGGTTGCATTCTTAATTGAAGTTTTGATTGATATGTTAATGCTATCTCCCATCATCTCTCAGTCGGAGAAGAAGGTCTATCAGAAGGAAAAATGGATCGATGGATCACTAGCCAGTCTCCAAAGAAGGCACCAGCAAGGGTCACCAGACTGTGCCCAAACCAAGGCCCGAATGACAACTGGTATGAAATAAGCAGGTGTAAATTGTACACCAGCTAATTTGCATTAGTGTGGGGATACACTAAACTAGCAGGACCACAATTTGCACATTATTATGGTTTGTGTATCCAGAAACAGGGATCATCACAATCTGTGCATGATTGTGCCATTTTATTGTATGCACAGAATGACATTGTAAACAACTTCCCCGCCATTGGTGGCGGGTTTTCCCTCCTGCTAATCACATGGGCAAAATAATAAATGAGGGACTAGGTCTGTCACCATTCCAGAGCATATTAGGTGTTGGACATGGCTTTGTTTAGGGGAAATTATCCCAAAACATTTAGCTTTTTCCTCTTAGTCTGTGCCGATTTTCTCTGCCTAACCTTAGGAAAGGGGGCATCTTCCCGCTCGACTGCAGGGGGAAGGTGCGTGCACCCGCCTCACCCGCATTTTGCTGGGGGTACGTACATAATGGGATTGGGGGTTGTACCTTTGTGCGCCCCATGAACAGGTACATTACATACCCAGTACGGGACGACACTGGCTAGTAGTGGGATGTAGTGATTGTGACACCCACCGTATAGCCTGTTAAACCTGTATCGGGTCTGGCATTACAAGCCTGTGGAGCGCCATTGGGCCCCTGACTAGTTTGAAATCACTTATGCCTCAGGCAACCCTGACTGGATCGTCCCATACCATGAGGGCACCCCATAGGGAAGCTCTGACGGGCGCCGGGGGCAGTGGTATGCTGAAGGCAAGGGCAGGTCCATATGGATGTTCCCTGCCCAGGTAGAGAGGAACCCCCCAAATTGGCTTCCCTGCCTTGTAGTTCAACTCTTCCCAGGGGATACTCCTGGGCTGTTGCTGATTCTCTTGAATGGCCTCCAGTCCCTGATCACGTCCTCCCTGTCAAGGCAATGTGGAAGTGAGTGCTCCTTCGTACACAGATTAAGAAGAGGCGCTGACACGATGACCCGATGACCCGAAACTTGGGCTGGTTTGCCAACCAGTGGGGGCTCCACGAGGGAGTGCTACAGGGCAGTGGGGCAGGGTAGGGGAAGAGCAGGGTGGGGGGCAGTAAACTCCGGCATATGGACGAACTGAGTTAAGTACATAAATAAATAAATAAAACAAATTCCATTGCGTGCACTGCAACCCAATCGATGATGCAGCGCGCGCAATGTAATTCGTTTTTTAAAATGTATTTATTTATGTCCTCCCTCGAGGATCTACCACTGCTGCCAACGCAGACCAGAGTGTGTGCATCGGCCCTGATGGTCTTTCAAATACATGTCCCTCCTGATGTTGCAGGCTATTGGATGCGCCCTGGCACCTACAGCATTTTGGACATGTGCCCAGCCTGCCATCATGGGTTGGTGAGCATATACCGGCATCCCCAGTGTTCTTACATCCGGGTCAGGCCTGCCGCTGCAGGCCTGTGTCCGCGTGCTTACATTTAAGGTGCTAGGGCCTGGGTGAGCCATGTGTCTGGTCTGTCCTTGCCGTGTGAAAGTGCGCACGCCCTTCCTTTCGTGTTGGGAAGTGGCTCTGATTCAGGTTCTGAAACATGGGCTGATCTGTCATTACAGACTGGTGGGTGTGCCCTGGCATCTATCTTGAGTAAACCCATGAGCAGCTTGCCATTGTAGGCAACTGTATGTGCCCACCCGCACCTATGCTGCTTCTGATTGGGTGTGGCGTCTGCCAATGCAGCCTTGTGAGCGCACGGACACACAAATTAGTTGAACCTGTGTCCAGTCTGCTGTGCACACTAGCACACATGCGCTTAGGTAGTCAGTAATACCTATGTGTGTTTCCACTACCTGTGAGGCCTGCTTTTCCCACAGGTTAACCCCTTCGGTGCTCATGACGAGCTCAGCTCGTCATGAGGTACACCTCTCGTGTGCTCATGACGAGCTGAGCTCGTCATGACCACACCCATTTCTATTGTGGCCCAGCACAGCAGAGGATTGACTCCAGCAGCCATGGTGTTAACATGGGAAAGTAGTTAACATTACTTCGGGCTGCAATAGTGCATAGCAGTGGGGCGGCCTCATATCAGTGGATTTGTGGTGCCAAACCCTTTCCACTGGTATAAGGGGGGTTTGGCATAACTCGCTTAAAATTGTCACTTATAGAATATGGACATATCTATGCTCCAAGAGTATCTGGACCATAGTACCTGGCTCCAGTGGATGCCAGGGTTGGGGAGCACATCTGTGCGTTCCCAAAGCGACAGTCATAAACCATGGGCATCCCACGGGAACTACAGACCTCTGCCATTTGAGAGCCGCATCGGATAGATTGGAGATAGAGGTTGACACTTAGGGGGTCATTAGGATGACGGGCGGACTTTGTCCGCCCGTCATTCTAGCGGGGTTTGGGACCGCCCGCCATAAGGGCGGGGGTCCTGGGGGTGGTATTAGGATGTGCCCGCCACAGTGGCGGGCACATCCTGTATTTTTAGCATTGTGGTGGGCGGTGCTCTCTGCACCGCCCGCCACAATGCTAAAAATGCTTTTCAGCATTTGCATCTACAAAGCAGCCGGTACCCCCCGTGTGCACCCCCCTACTGTCCTTCACTCTGGGGGCCCGCAGGGGGCCCCCAGAGTGAAGTCTGCATGCCTTTCCGTGGCGGCAAGCATTGTGAAATGCCTATCATAATATGGCTGGCGGTGTCTGATAGACACCGCCACCATATTATTTCTTTTCCGCCCCGGCCGCAAGGTGACCGGGGCGGAAAAGTGGCGGACGGTCAATCCGCCCGCCATTATAATGGGCCCCATAGCCTCTAAGGGCCAGATCATGGCCCCACTAAAGATTAAGATCTGCATTCCATGGCCCCATGGCAGACAGGCCTACAATTTAGGGGAAGTATCTGTGGTTCAAAGGGAAACTCCCTAAACAACCACAAACTTCAAAGACACACAACAGTATAACTACGGGTGCCATCTTTCAGCAAAGGGTGAGATACACTTGTAGGAATGTGGAACCAGACAACCCGGACTGCATGGTGCACATTGCCAGAAGACTCTGTCCTGCACATGGAGGATAACTGTCTGAATAGTGGCTGGCCTGGGCCAAGGACGTGCTGAAGTGTGCTTCCCTGAAGTCTGCTCTCATAGGGCCTGACCGAGGGACTCCTGTTCTCCCAGAGATCTCAGGGACATCAAAGATCACCCGCGAGGGACCTACACCATCTACCTGTGACATCTGGAGAGCTGTGGCCTCTCAAGTGCCCACCTCAGCTACTGAATCCCAATTGGTAACGAGGTGAGAGCGTGGAATTAAGACTTGTGTCCGTAGACCTGTATCATCATGCACCAAATGTTATGCCTCATTTCCAGGGAGGTACGGAATTGCATCCTTTCGCTGTTTATGACCAAAATTGCGTGATTTAACCCATCTCAAGGGCATCGTTAATTTTGCCTCCTTTCCAGGGAGGTGCGCAATTTGCAACCAATTGTGTTTGAAAACTGAAATTCATGGTGTGACTCATACCAAGACGCATCAGGTGCTGTGCCCAGATCACCCGGGAATGACTCGGATCATTATATACCAATTGGGCCTCCTCATCCTATCGAGAGGCTCTCCTGCGTTACTCCCTATTCATCGGTTGTTCCCTTGTTGATCCTCATCACAGCGGATCAACTGCTCTCTCCACACCTGGCCCTTCCTGAAGACATCTTGGCACCAGGTAGTAGTGAGAGAGATTGACTGTGTTAAAGGAATGCTTCCAAGACAGTTCAGAGGCGGGTCAAAAGACTATGTGAATTCTTTGGGTTTTGAGACCTGTGGGTGAAGTTCGTGAGTGGCTGCTAACCCTCCCTTGTTTACGTCTACCTCCTAATTAAAACTGCAACATATTCCCACCTGCTATCCAAAGACCTTGACTAAGTGTGCAGCACAGTGTCTGGGAAGCTTCGGCCACAGAGTCTGCAGAGTATGAACTATTGACCTGCTGGGTACAAGTGGCACCGCATTAGGGTGCTGAGAGAGTATGTGTGCAAGAGTGTTCCATACGAACTGGCTGATACCTATGCAGTGCGAAGTGAGTGTGTGTGAGAGGGAGTGATCATGTGCAGACTGCCTGTGATTCATGACACTGGCCGTCGGTGCCGCTTCGTATGTCCATTTTATGCTGAACATTCAACACTGGGTTTAGCCCCCGATGCTTCTAAAAAGTGCTCTACTTTCATCTAATGTACATATTTTTTTATATCAGGCACCGCATAAGGGTGCTCCCTCTCTCAATGGTGGGGGGGTTAAATTAGGAATTGTCCACATTGTGCGCACTATTGATAACATCACAATACAAGTGGGCCTAGTAATTCTAGTGATATTTCCAAATGTGTTTTATGCCCAAAAGTATTTGATGTTACTATTATAAAGATTGCATATGTGTGTGGAATAGAAACTTTTTTTACATGCATCCTGTGTGAAGTCTCTTTTGTGACTGTTGGTGTATTTATCGTGTGTGGCTGCTCTGCCTTTACTTTACACATTGCCTCTGAATTAACCCTGACTGCTCAGTGCCAGACTACTCAATAGTGAGCACAGGTTCTACAGTGAGTGTAATCAGCTGTCCTTGACAGGAGCGGTAGGTTCTGCCTGGCAAGGGGCATCACTCCAGTTTACCAGACACTGCCGGTTCCAACATTAGGTAACAGCATTTCACCTCGCCAAGTCTGACATAAATCCTAACACTAGCCTTCTGTGTTCTTAACTTCAGACTAGGCAATGAGACATATTGGTGTTTCCAGAGCAGTCAGGAAACCTTTTACTATACATCAGAAGCCGTGCTGATCCTTAGTGGTGGTAGAATTAATTTGAAGCACACAAACAATGGTCTTCTAATAGAAAAATACCCATGCCTGTGCTTTGATATGAGGCTGGGTACCATGCCCTCCGATTGGTTAAGAATTTTTGCCTAAAAAAGGAACGCTATGTCAGCATTCTCTGGTAAGTAATGATGCACAGAACCATGCTCTCAAATGTACTTCCTTTTGATATGCGCATGGGCACAAGTTTTGGATGCTCCATGCATCACTATTTCAGTAGCCATTGCTTCTATGATCTTGGCACACTGAGGGGCAAGGGACTATTTCCTCTGAATCGGTTCCCTTGCAAACCTCCTCTTTGCGCAATTATGGGCTGATTTTTGACACACTTAGGGGCATATGTACAATCCCCTATCGCCACTACCGATGTTGTGGTGGTGATAGGGGCTTAGCCTTATTTACAAGGCATCATTAACCAATTAACGCCGCTTAACGCTGCCTTGTAAATAAGGCCCCTTTCACGCTATAGTTAGCTTGAAAGGGGTAGGCAGTGGGTGTTGCAGTGGAACTCAACATCCATTGATTTTGACGCTGCCCCCTATGTACAAGTGCAGCGTACATAGGAGGCAGCGCCAAAATTAAGACCATGGAAAACAAGGAGAAATGCATTATTTCTCCTCGTTTTTGCTTTTTCCATGTGTGCTGCCTTGTGCAGCACACATGGAAAAAGCACACTGCCATGACTTGTTTATGTACAGGAAGGTCCCTCTTCCTGTACATAAACAATCTGTATAAAAAGCTATTTTGTGACTTTCATGTGTGCTGCATGAAGCAGCACACATAAAAGTGACAAAAATGGCATTTAAGGATTGTTTGTATGCAGAAAAGGACACCTTCCTGCACATGAACAATCCTCCCCTGCACGCAGACACCCTTGCACTATGGTGCAAGGGTGCCTGCATTGGCGCTACACTGCTAAGTGTAGCGCAGGCGGAAATGAAAGGCTGCCTCATATCCTTGTAAATATGGTGCAGCCTTGCGTTTCTGAAGTGGCGAAGTGAGGCGTTAAGCCATCACAGCTAATGCCTCACTCCTCCCCTTCCTCGTACATATGCTCCAAATTGTTTTGTCCGTACATTAGGGTCCCTAGTGCTGGTTGCTTGCAGTGTTTCCCAGTGGTTGTTCACGTGTCATATTTAGATGGTGCACGTTGTTGAAATTGATATTGCTGAGCGTCTTTTCCAAGAACATCTCATTTCAATCCTCCTCTGTGACAAACAAAAATAAATGCTTTCTTTCTGTTTCCTAACTCAATTTTCTTTGGCAGTGAAGCAAATCAATGTACAGGCAGACAGATAATTCAAAATAAAGGTTGGGGTTTCCTTTCCCTTTATGGTTTAAACCCAAGTGAATTATGCATTGAGAACAAAAATTGTGTCATAGAAATTCGGTGACATAACAGAGGATTTTAACCACTCAATATTATTTTATTTCAGTTAGATTTTTCTTTGTAATTCCCTTGACATGTTGTATTTTGCATTACAGAAAGATACTTAAAATAATTGGGAACAGAGAATAATTGTTCATGTATGTAATGTGAAAGAGTTGATTAGGCATCCCTTAGCGTTTGTCAAAGTGCCTTAAGGTAGTTATAGGGTCTTTAAAACAAAATCTCGGCCTTATGGTGTGACTTCGATCGGGTCCACTTTTTCTTCTCTATTGTTCCACATGCTGCTGTGCTTAAAGGATGGGCATACGCAAGCCTTGGAGGTCAGCAACACTTTACGTAAATGTGGGTGGCATTGTGCTGGTAGTAGAGTGAGTTGGAGCAAATTTGTGAGATGTGTGACATGCATGTGTGTGTATGTATGTGTGTATTTTGAAGTACAGAAGTATGAGGAGGTGCCTGGGCAGATGGCAGGAGCACCCCCGAAAAAGTTTATTCTTTAGTAAATAGTTGGGTACAAGTGCTTTCAGTCTGGTATGGTGAAGTGCCTGTCAGATTTCACTTGGCATTTTTACATGCCCACACTGACAAAAACACACACACACACATACACACTTGTCACTGTTTTGAAGGCCTTACAAAACTTTAAATAGTTTAAAAAATGTTGTGCTTCAGGTGCACCTAACCTTCTACCCACCTCTCTCTTTCCACTGCCCCTTAAACCCTGCTCATGTTGTGCTTCTCATATATTGTGTTTTAACAAGATGTCTCACTGTGATTGTTGGGAAATCTGAAGGTCACCCTAAAACGACAATCATATCGACCAAGCTATACCCCTGGGAGCAGCTTTGATTGTTTGTCAACATGCACCAGTTGCCCTTAGGAACCCTCAGCGGATCTTCTCATTGACATTATAAAGTGGGTCGGGGAGTTCTTGTGGGATAACTCTTGTCACTGACTTTTTTATATCCTGGACAAGAAAGCCCACCTAATTGAGAGTTTGCAACTTGTTCTAGGATTTTGAAGTTAAATAAAGTCTGTGATCGATTTATGTTTTCTCAGTATTCTTCTATAAAATAACTTTGTCTTTAACCGCAAGCGCACTAGCGGTTTTCCCGCTGCACGCTGCGATTTAAAAAAAAAACGCGTTACGTGACGAGCTCAGCTCATCATCCGCGTAGCGCAGGTTACGCCCATGACGAGCTGAGCTCGTCATCCGCCCCGAAGGGGTTGAGGGGAAGTTGTTTGAGTAGTTTAGTCTGTGCATGCTTGTGACACCCAGACTCGAGTCGGTGGCATTATTGTTTGTGTTTTGTAACCCCAGACTGAATCTGGTAGGGTTGGGAAAGTGGTACTGGCAGAATATATAGAGGTGAATTTGTCTGCTATTTTAGTAGTTTTTTGCACAGGGAGAGTGATATTGCATGGTGAGGATTGGGAAGCAGTGGAGCGACTTTTTTTCAGAGAAAGTTTGGATTAGAATCTAAACTTTGTTTTGCTAAGGTTCACATTGTGTTTGGGACTAATGGAAGAATTAAACTGTTCAAAAGAATGAGATACAGGTCTATGCATATCATTTAGACTGTATATGATAGTTTATCTGCTCCCCGTTTTGAGGGTGTCCTGGCAGTGGCTGCTGGCATCTACAGGGTGGGGGGCAAATAATATATTTTCAAAAAGGAGGCGCAAATAACATATTTGTAAAAACGTACCTTACACGAACACAATGTCCTCCAGTCCAGACCTCTTCTTTGGCAGGAACTGGAACCAGATACAGCAAAGTCTTTGGCCAATCCTAGCGCTGCGCTTACCAGCATTGTTTGTGGGCTTAGGGTTGGTGGGAGCGGCCTCACTCGGCGCTCCTCGGCGCTCTGGAGGCTTTGACTTGCTCTAACCCAGCTGCCTTAACCCTTCTACTGCGCCCGCGATTTTGCGGAAGTGCGGCACTTCCGCAAAATGGGCGGGGCGGCGTTGGCCATTGGCCGACGGCAGCACCAGCGAGGTAGCGTTGGCCGACGGCAGCATGGAAGGGTTTAAGACAGCTGGGTTAGAGATGCTTAAAGGGAGCATGTGCGGTTGGCCGTCGCAAGACGACTGGCCAAAAAACATGCACACTTTAAACAGTGCACAGGCATCACAACCTCCTCCATGCTACTGTCAGTCAACAGCGGCCCTGCCCCCGTCCTGATGCTCTGTTCAGGACTGGGCATGAAAAATAAATTATCATTTTATGTTTCATCTCTGGGGCTTTGGCAGGGGAATTTAAGTGGGGAAATGGTCCTCCGCTTTAATAGAGGAGCCGCCCCGGGATCCTGGAATAGTCAAATTCTACTGGGGAGCCCCCTTTGTGATTCCTGCCACTCACCATAGGTGTCCCAGGGATACCAATAATATTGCACACCAATTGGATAACCAAGTTACTGCCATTGGGATTTCGGCCCTAATTGAAAGTGGGTATTGTAGTAGCTCAGGTAGGAAATGCTAAACTTCTGAATACTTTCCCACTTCTGCTCTGGTAGGGTGAAATCTACAGGGGATAGGGTACTCAACCTGGTGGAGTGGTTGGGGATTGGAGCACGTGATCATAAAAGTAGGTGACTGAGGGAGGGAGATACAGGGGGTAGTATGAGCAGGTTCGCGTTTAGTTAGTATTGCATTCTGATGTTTTTTGCGAGGTCCCTTATGTGTTTTAGAAGGCGTCGCCGGGGGGGTTCTGTTTTATGGAGAAGGGGAGTTTGTGGAGTTCTTACTGTGTAACGTGGTTGGTTGGGAATAGAGTAACAAATACACAAACATATTGCGGTGCTTTATGCATCCTGTCTGCTTGTCACTCATTCCCATCATCAGTGGGCTTCTTCACAAGGATCTTGGTGGACCGAGGCACGTTCAGCACTATGGTGTGCTACTGAGTTTTTATGTCACTGAGTGCCTGCCCTCACGTAAGTTGTGGCCCCTTATAGCAAGCATGACAATGGGAAATATATGTTGCATTTCATTGTTGCTTTTTGTGAGCGAGTCCTTAGATCCAACTCGCGTTTGCCGCCATCTCTGGAAGAATACTGTCCTGTACTTAGCCACTTCAAATCAATAGGATTTTTTTCTACCAGCTTCTTTAACTGTGTTTAAAAAAATCAGTGACATCGCAACACTGGTCACACTGGCACTTTCCCAACATTCGATGACAGACATTATAGTCAGGAAGGCAAGGAGCAACATAAGACGTCTGAATATCAGCCACAGCAAATCTAACGGTATCCACTCTACATAACTCTATAATAGTATGTAAACACCCAATGACAAAATCACAACAAAGACCGTATCATAGTTACAAGTGCAAAGCAACTCACCAAAACATCGAAAAGGCATGTATCCTCGGATAGCATTGCTAACATTGGTGGCAAGGGAACTTTCAAACTTGACTGGCACATACATTGCAAGTCTAACCATTGTGCCACTCTGGCTTTTCTCCAGTTGGCTATATGCTAGGACCCTGCTTTCAGATCAGTGGTTAATTAGTAAAAAAAAAGGAAGTGCCGGGGTTCTCGTCAGGTGGCAGCTTCGACCAGCCCATTTCTCATGTTAGCGCTGCCTAACACAGCACCAAATAACCTTATAAGTTGGAAGAGGGTGTAGCTTAATGGTCAGAGCTGCTGACTTTGGCACTGGGGAACCACCAGGTTTGAGTCTTGACGTCAGCTCAACATCCTGGTATTCTGGGCGCATCACTTAATCTTCCTGTGCCTACCAAAAATGAATGTGACCTTAACTGGTGCTCAAGCTCCGGTATTGATGATTAAGTGCCAGTGCTGAGCACCGGTAACCACCGGCTCAAATTAAGCACTGTAAATTCAGACTAAAATGGGCTTCCATAGCCTAATGGCATAATGTAGTTGCAGCCTCTGGCAGTGTGGTGCTTTTTTGAATATTTTCACCAGGGCTGGTTTTGGTTTCCGGTCCGTCCCTGGGCACATATGGTAACCTGGGTTAATGAATGTTATCGATCGGAGAATATTCTGAAAAAATGGGATCAAATGGTGCATTTTACAGCACAATCTTCAAGTAGCTTGGGTAAAAATGCACACCTTTGCATGAAGCTTGGGAGTTTCTGCTGCTAGAAGTTATTGAGCAGTCAGGTGAAAAGTTTCTGCCGCCATTTTAAAAGACCACTCATAAAATATGCCTATATTTTCATTGTACGCAAAGGAAGTGTGACCATCCCTGAACTGAAAGCTGTGCTGAGATTTTATGGGCAAACATTAGTCAACTCAGAGCTCTGCAGGAAAGAGGAATGGTGCTTCTAGTATATTGGTATGAATAAATACAATGCATCGAGGCACCAAAGAAGAATTTCCATAGCAATGGGAAAGGTCACTCACAATAAATGCAGTACTCCTTTTTTTATATAAAAAAAAGATCTAATTGCAACTGCATCATCATCTTCATCAAACAAATTCTATTTATATCAAGTACCATCACTCTTTTACGAAAAGCACTCAAGCCAAGCATATAGCACACTCTAAGCAATTCAACTGCCCTTCTTATTGAAGCACATATCAGCATGGTGTACTCATATCTAGTGCACTCGCCCCTTACTTGCAGTATCTCAACACAAACAAATGAGAAAGCGTTTCATACTAAAATGGTCAGACCGGTGGTCTTTGTCAATGATTATTATGCATGCTGTTGCGATGTACCCACTGTAACCACTGCTAGATCACTTGAGACATCATTCATGTTTTCATTATGAGAAGAGCCACATTTTCAAATAGCTAGCCCAACTAGAGGAACACATGAAAAGCGATGCATTGGGGCGCATTGAGGAAGACAAATCCCTGATCTCTGGGTGGTTTTTGGCAGGGTCTATCATGTTTTATGCATAAAGCGTATCCATTCCAAGTATATTTCCACAGTGCTGTCTTTCCTAGAAAGGTAGAAGTTGTTGGTGTGGGTTTATTCAGCCACTTGTGGTAAAGAAATTGATAATCTGAGCATGATTTGAAGCTCTTCTGTGCAATCGCTTGCGTAGGAGGCAGCTCATCTTCTTGTCTCTCATCTGAGATAAACAGCTTTTCACATATGTGGCTTAAAATGTGTTTCATGTGCAATACTGAAGGGCAGACTGAGATCTGCCGCTCTAGATTGACGTCGACATTTGCCCAGATACCTTTAGCGACATCACTAGTAATCGAGCGAGGTTGTCTTTTCTAGCACAAAATCCTGGGCTGATCGAAAGCAACCAATGGTTTCTTTTTAGAAAGACAGGACAGAGCGATATTGATAGGGTATTGGGGCACTTTTATTGCGAACCTGGTCGCATCAACATGTTGATTATCCAGCAAACATTTTGAGAACAAGACCATGACACCCCATTGCCTTTGCTTTATGGTGAAAACTGAGTTAATCCCTGCCTCCATGGAGGGATCCCATGAAGTCTAGTTTAAGAAGCATATTATTGCTTACCTTAAATGGTCAAAATTAAATATGAGACCTTCCACAAACCCCAGAGTGGTAGTCTGTTTTGCTTTAAATTGAACATTAAATAAAAGGGGAACATGATTTTACTTTTAGACGTTTTATGGGCCACCTGCCAAATACTATGTTGTTCATATGTTCTATTCCTCACCCTCACTTGTTCCAATCCTTCAAAATCATGGTTGACATATTGTCACCAGAACCCTTCAAAATGGCATCTGAACGTTAGTACTGACAGTCCTTCAAGGTGATTTATGGCTGAAAAGCTGAAGCTTTTTCCTGTACCAAATAAACAATGATGCATTTCCAATGAAAGTCAATCACATTTACACCTATTTAATCAGTTGTGCATCCCCACTCCAAATATAAATTAATATGGGGTGCAAGAACCCCTTGGCAACTGCTTTTCCCTGGTGGTCTTATTCCCTAGAAGAAACTATTTAGCATGTTCCTGTTATTACAACAAAACAGCTATAAGTTAGAGGTGGACACAAGTTAGAGACAGAGAGCTGTATGTACAATCCTGGAAAGTGACCGGCTATTATCACCCCAAAGAGATTTATAGATCTAGGGCCAAATGTACGACCCTTTTTTGCGACCGCAAACGGGCGATCCTCCCGTTTGCGACCGCAAAAAAGGGTATTGACAAGTACAAATGCTATTTTGCGACTCACTGACCCGCAAAATAGCATTTGCGACTTCCGTTATTAGGAAGGGATGTTCATTCATAATAGCGAGTTACTATGCCATGTACAATTGTTTTGCGGCCGTATTCTGTGGCCGCAAAACACTCGCAGTTTACCACCTACTTCGAGTAGGTTGTAAACCACACGCAAACGGGAATGGGTACCCAGGGGACCCCATCCCCTTTGTGAGTATGTGAGAAAATATTTGAAAGAGCAGTCTGTGGTCCCAGGGACCACTGCCTGCTCTTAAAAAAATTTAACTGACAAGTTTAATTTTTCTTTTTGAAATGCATCCTGTTTTTCTTTAAGGAAAATGGGCAAGTTTTTATTAAAAAAGACTGCTTCATTGAAAAGCAGTCGCAGATATGGTGGTCTGCTGACCCCCAGCAGGCCACCATCCCTGGGAGTGCTAGCCATTCCTAATGGGGTTGCAAATTGTGACAGCCTCATTAATATTCATGAGGCATGCAATTTGCTACCCCCATTAGGAATTGCTAACAGTGATCGAGACACTGTTATACATCCCAATTTGCGAGTCGCAAATTGGTGGGTTGTACATCTGGCCCCTAGACTCCCAATAAATGGTTAATTTTCTACCTACATCCTTTCATATTTAGATCATTCAATCTATTGGATCAGTTAACATAGCTCAGAACTCCAACTAACTTAATGTATATTGGGCCCAATCGCTCAGCCAAATATGACCTTGAGATGAATGTCAGAATTCACACACTGGTGCTTAGTAACAATATAGACGCATGTAGTGTTTTTATTTCCCAATATATGTATATGAATAGAGGTACCTAGAGAATGATGCTGCCTTGTTGGGGTGGACTTAGATACATTCTGCCAAGGGTTCATTTGAAACCGAGATGAGCATTAGAGTGGACCATCTGTTGTGCAATCGTCTCTTCAATGAAAGTCTTCAATATCCCGTGGCCCATCGTGTGCAAATAATTACTTCATGCTACTCCAGTTAAAAAGTCTCACCAACACACTAGGAGTGCCTGGTAATGACAAAGACCAAGAAAGACAAGACAGGTTACCTTACAGCTGTCAGTAATACCAAGAAGACCTACTTCACCAAGTGTATCAAGCAGGCTCCATACCAAACAAGAAATATTTTTCATGAGTTCCTCAAATCAGCCAGACAAAAACCACACCATGTTTGACCAGTGAAAACTGGCAGACTTCTTCTTGTTCATGCAATTCAAAGTCTCCAAAATCTAGGATTCTATCTCCTGCAACATCTGACCTTCAGCTTTTTCAGTGCTGCTGTACCTCAGATGTAAACACACCAGATGATGGACGGAATGTTGCACAATGGCAAAACATTCACCCCCAGTCACAGATCTGGATTTAATCCATTGTTATTTTGCTCACCAAGCCACCCCAGTTCAGACATGGCCATATGCAAATCAGTCTTGACCCTGTACCTCATGGGAACAGTCCAGACTGAACTGCCAAGCCATGTCTTCCCTGGACCGGAATCAAGCATCCTAGGACCGGTTTAGCCTTCTTCAGCAAGGATAGCTTGACTCCAGTGGCGTATTGAGCAAGGGACCCACATCTAGGCATACCCTTTCCACATAGGGTTAACAGCAAAACACACAAGATGATGGACGGAATGTTGCACAATGGCAAAACATTCACCCCCAGTCACAGATCTGGGTTTAATCCATTTTTAGTTTGATCACCAAGTCACCCCAGTTCAGACATGGCCATATGCAAATCAGTCTTGACTCTGTGCCTCATGGGAACAGTCCAGACCGAACTGCCAAGCCATATCTTCCCTGGACCGGAATCAAGCATCCTATGACCGGTTTCTGGCTATCAGCCTTCTTCAGCCAAGATAGCTTGACTCCAGTTGCGTAGTGAGCAAGGGACCCACGTCTGGGCATACCCTTCCCACATAGGGTGAACAGCAAAACACACAATATGATGGACGGAATGTTGCACAATGGCAAAACATTCACACCCAGTCACAGATCTGGGTTTACACAATAGAAGGGGGTTCCCCAGTACGATGAATGATATAGGCAGGAAGGGAGGGGGTTAGAACAATGTAAATAGAAAGAGCGACACCCTGCCAAAATAGATACCTAAGGTCCTCTGAGGGATCCTCATATATTATAGAGGGAGCAGTCTTAACAATGCATCAGAGCCAGAGACATCAAATATATGTGGATCAGTCAATGTTTCTTATAGAAAATATATGTTTATTTATCTTTATACAATCTGACATTTCTAAAAAACATTCAATAAATACATACACAAGATTCAAGAGATGAGGTCAGTGTGTTTTTTCGTATAACATAAAGAACAGGATATGTTCACACTGTTTAATGTTCCATTCACTCCAGGGCAATGGTATGAACAAACATTCATACCATTAAGGGATCACTCAACCTCACATGCAATCAAACAGTTTATCTGGAAGTAACTGGCATGGCCTGCAACTAAAGAATGGGGTTATAGTTGCATGGACGGGGCGTAGAAGTAAGAAGGCAGATTAAATGATAAATGTTGTCCAAAGGGACTCAAATACTGCCGTTCTTAGAGGAAGCGCCGACGCGCGTTTCGGTGTAAGACACCTTCGTCAGGGCAAGCAGATACCGCCATGGAGGGGAACAAACAAGCTGAAAGTTAAAAACATTTCCTGATATTAGATAATTGAATGGTCTCATTCATAATAGTCTGCAAGATTGTTACAAATAAGAGTTAATTTATGCATTATGATACATTTTTTTAAATTTAAATGTTAAGGCTCTGATATCATATAAAGGCTCCCAGAATACGACTCCCCACAATCGGAGAGTTAAGGCCAAACACAAATGGAGGCCTAGGTGAAGACAAAGGAATCATAACTCTACATTCCAAACACTCAATCACTCATTCCTATATAGTTGTTCCAGATCATTCATTCAACATATTGGTGGTCCGGTATATTTAAAATGGGTATAGGATCAATTATTACCTGGGGTCCGGATGAATTTAAAATGAACCAAGAGTTCACAAGGACCATGTTTCCAATTTGGATATGGAGGGATTTCTATTCAGCCGAAGAGAAAATCCTGTTTTTCTTTTCTGTTTAGATTAAAAAAACAAGGAGGATATTAAGGACTGGATTATATGTCCGTGATTCCTAATTTCAGAGATGGACAAGAAACTCCCTACTCAAAAAACCTGAATAATGAAGAGGGATGATGTCATTTATTCGAAAATAGGCATATCGTCAAGGTAGATGGCTTGCGCATACATGGGGGCCCTAGTCATGATTTTCGGGACGGCCCTAACTATAGCCATGAGTGGTTCTGTGTCACAGGTTTTATTCAATTGGCCACATAAGTCGAGAATATAAACAGTTCCCTACCTTAGAATAACTATGGAGATGTCCAACACTGGTGTTTCTTAGCAACCGGATTTTGTGTAGCAAACAATCAAACACTGTATGGAAAAGAAAGAATGTAATAGTTAATACGTCCTGAGGGTCCTTCTCGGAACGTACCAAAGCCATGCCTCCGGGTAAGAAACTCCGATGACAGTAACTGATAGGAAAGTTAATCCTGGTGATGGACGACCCAATGGGGAACATTCGTGTTCATAAAGCGAATGGAACAACGGAAGTAAATCCCGAAATGGAGGGGCATATTATAGATGTCTCGGTGGAAATAGGAGTGCTCACCTGACGGTAGCTAATATGTAGCGTCGCGTCTGGGTTCCATGGAGTGGATATTAGGAGTGCTTCACGTCATCCACTCATTACTGTAAAATAGGTCCAGGGTGGAAAAATCCCTACGCAGAAAAGACAGGGTAGGTCTTATTATATATTAAATAAGATCAGAGCCCAGAAGGGGGGGGGGCAAGAGGTGCATCGTGATGCCGCTTACCGTGGGAGTTTTTGAAAACCGATGTGCTTCCAGACAGCAGGGGTTCTTTCGTTCTCGTCCGATGGCGACGTGGAGATGGTAAGAAGTGATAGCCTGCTACGATAAACGCGGTTTTAAAGGCGAGTTGGCGCAATCGGGTTCAGCTGGGGCAAGGATATGTCGCATGGATAACGGACTAGGATTCCCGATATCGGGCGCCATCTTAGATCGGCTATATGAAATAGATGGAAGAACTGGGTTTCCCAAGTAAAGCGCCATGATGGCGCTGTACTTGGGAAACCCAGGCCTAATCTAAACAGAAAAGAAAAACAGGATTTTCTCTTCGGCTGAATAGAAATCCCTCCATATCCAAATTGGAAACATGGTCCTTGTGAACTCTTGGTTCATTTGAAATTTATCCGGACCCCAGGTAATAATTGATCCTATACCTATTTTAGATATACCGGACCACCAATATGTTGAATGAATGATCGGGAATAACTATACAGGAATAAGTGATTGAGTGTTTGGAATGTAGAGTTATGATTCCTTTGTCTTCACCTAGGCCTCCATTTGTGTTTGGCCTTAACTCTCCAATTGTGGGGAGTCGTATTCTGGGAGCCTTTATATGATATCAGAGCCTTAACATTTAAATTTAACAAAATGTATCATAATGCCTAAATTAACTCTTATTTGTAACAATCTTGCAGACTATTATGTATGAGACCATTCAATTATCTAATATCAGGAAATGTTTTTAACTTTCAGCTTGTTTGTTCCCCTCCGTGGCCGTATCTGCTTGCCTTGACGAAGGTATCTTACACCGAAACGCGCGTCGGCGCTTCTTCTAAGAACGGCAGTATTTGAGTCCCTGTGGACAACATTTATCATCTAATCTGCCTTCTTACTTCCGCCCCCGTCCATGCAACTATAACCCCATTCTTTAGTTGCAGGCCATGCCAGTTACTTCCAGATAAACTGTTTGATTGCATGTGAGGTTGAGTGATCCCTTAAAGGTATGAATGTTTGTTGAGTCCCTAGAATTGCCCTGGAGTGAATGGAACATTAAACAGTGTGAACATATCCTGTTCTTTATGTTATACGAAAAAACACACTGACCCCATCTCTTGAATCTTGTGTATGTATTTATTGAATGTTTTTTAGAAATGTCAGATTGTATAAAGATAAATAAACATATATTTTCTATAAGAAGCATTGACTGATCCACATATATTTGATGTCTCTGGCTCTGATGCATTGTTAAGACTGCTCCCTCTATATTATATGAGGATCCCTCAGAGGACCTTAGGTATCTATTTTGGCAGGGTGTCCCTCTTTCTATTTATACAGATCTGGGTTTAATCCATCGTTATTTTTCTCACCAAGCCACCCCAGTTCAGACATGGCCATATGCAAATCAGTCTTGACCCTGTACCTCAGATGTAGTCCTGCATCACCACTTTCCCCTCAATGAGCACCATCACAAAATCATAGCTTCATACCTGAAGTGGAACTACTGACTCACTTTGATGTGTGTGTCAAACAGTTTCTCTGTGATCAACACCTTTTTTTCTTAGATTATCCTACGACAAACAGATATCCTCTTCTTAACTAACCCACAGGTGGTCTTTTATAATTATTAGCCTTTCAGTAGTCTGTCGTTCCCCCAACAAGATCAGCCCACTCGAGTCCTGAGATCTGTAAATCGTGCTTTGTTGACTGTGCTTAGATTTCGCTTGTACCACTTGAAAGGGCGTTCCTTTATTTTCTTAGGTCTGAAACTATGGAATTCCCTTCAAGAGCACTTGCGAAGCTGTACATCATTACTTGTATGAAGATTGATGTACCCAAAAATCCCTATTAGACTGCTGTTGCACTGGGAAACCTCTAGGGGTAGCTGTGCGCATTACACATCCTCAAATTATTAAATACATTAATTCATTAATACGATTTCATGAAGGGTTTAAATGCAGAACAGTTTCAACATGCTTTTGGCTAAACAGTTAGGGGCAGATTTACAAGAAGGTGCTGCAGCGTGGCACTGTAAGCCATTTGGCTGCGCCACGCTGCAGCACTTTCAGAGCACAGGAATGTGACATATTTACAATGATATGTTGCATTCCTGTGCTCTCCCTTGCACTGGCACACAAACAGCTGCCATTCGCCGGCGCAGGCACCCTTGCACCATGGCACTAAAGGCATATTCCTCTTTCAATGTGTGCTGTAGAATGCAGCACGCAATGAAAGAGGAAAAAACGAAGAGAAATTAAAACATTTCTCCTTGTTGCGCCTCGCTACGCCACCCCTAGTTTGGCGTAGCATACTGACGCATTTCCAAGTTTACAAGTCCTCTTAAATCTGGAAATATGTCTAGTTCCATGGGTGTTGCGTGGGAACACCCACAGCAACACCCATGGAACACCCCTTTCACTCAAAGTGCTGCATTTAAAGGGGCCATATTTACAAGGACAGGAAAAGCCACGCAGGGTGGCTTTTCCTGTCCTTGTAAATATGGGGCAGAGAAATGCGCTGCCAGTTCGTCACAAAAAGTGACGTACTGGCAGCGCAAGGGGCTCGTAAATCGGCCCCTTAGTACATTTCATTTGCACTGAAAAGTATCAAACTCGGTCTTTAATCCTTGATTGGACTTTAGCTTCCCTACTTTGACACTGTTACACATAGTAGTGCTCTTGAGTAACCAAAGGGTGAAAGCTAGTGATCTACAACACTCCTCATTACATAAATAAATAACTAAATTGATAACTAAGTATGATCATTATACTCCATTGCTAGGTAACCAGCATAAAGGGGCAGTGCAGCCACAATTCCATTAGCTATGTGGTCCTACACTTCTTGTTTATAGATCATCAGACCTTGATATCTAAACCAAATGTATTTACTATGAGTCTGATAGTTCAAATCCATGAGACCAAGACAAATGACACAGTATTCCAGAATGCTAGTAGGCTGCTTCGGTCCTGGAGAGCACAGAAAGACATCTCTCCAAATGAGCTGTCTAGACAACACTGAAGAAATCCCATACTAAATCTATGAGGTAGGCTAGACAGTCAGCACTTGAGTCTCTCTTGTGGTGTATGATGCAGTAAAAGGGTCTTTCTGTTGTCAAGAAACAACTGGCCTTAAAGGCAATGGCCTCATAAGGGGTATAGTTGTGGTAATCACCTCATTGCTAAATTCTCATACTTTATAGCCTCACAATTTCAGAACATCAAATAAGGTCGCAGTGATAAACAAGAGAGTAAGTCAGAACCTTTCTGCTGCTGGGTTCAATTTTGGGGACCCTGTGTAGAAATCCTAACATCCTAAGATCCGAAACACAGTGATTCATAAAAGCGGAGGATTTGCCCACACAAAATTGTGTTTTAACAGGAAAACAACCTTTACAACACAGTCAAAACACTGCCATACATTTACATTGCAGTTTTTACAACGCAAGTTGTTACAACGACTTGCACTGGAGGGCGCTCTAGACCAAGGAATAGTGTGATTTACTATTCCAACACCTTCCCTACTGTACGTAGACTGGAGTTAATCACACTATTCCTAAGTCCAGTGCCCTCCAGCACATGTCTTTGTAATGATTTGCGTTGTAAAAACAGCGATGTAATGTACCGCCATCTAAATGATTGCGTAGTATCATCACACATCCGTTTTAACATGTTTGAAACCCATTTTCCATATTGCAAAGTCGGTTTAACAATCCACCCAAATTGCAAATAGATAGAGTCATTAAAAGGATGTTCCTTCCTAACTGTGATTTGGTATTGTTCGTATCAAGGGTTTGTGACTGCAAGTACGGTCGCAAACCATTGACTAGTTCTGGCACCTCAACGAGGATGATTGCTGATTTGTAAATTGAAAGATGCATGGTGTTGGCAGCATCGGTTGAAGCAAACACTGTCCAGCATATCACTGCCTCCTCCTCCAATGTTTCCCCAAATGGGAAAAAATGTTTTAAGGCAGCATCCAGCCCTTTCAGGCCCGTTTAGAAGAAAAAAAAGTTTCCCATTTGGAAGTGAAAACACAGAGTAAGCAGCCTGCTGTGCCCTGCACTCCAACGTCTCTGTGTTGAATGGTTTTCTGTTCTTTGAAGGCTACTCTCCCTGTGTTTGCAGTCAATCACAGTTTGGCACAAAGAGTGACTTGCCTAATAAATAGTCATTAGGCAGGTAGGCAGGTTGTTCTGTGAACCCCTGTGACTAGAGTTTTTGTTGTTGTTGATATAACGCGAACTAGACCTGAGGATATCAGGTATCAGAGCGCTTTACCAGAGCACGACGATTTGTTACAGATAGACACATTCATTTTGTGATGTGATTAATTAGTATATAGTACAGGTGAGTGATATAATCCGTTCCCCGGTGGCGTTGGCAGAGTTTTGGCCGTTCAGCATTCCACATGTAATGCATAGTTCCAGCCAAATTCCGCCAACTGGCGCATGGTGGAGTTTTTTCTCATGCGTAGCTCACAAATTGTAAGTGGGCAAGCACAATTGAGATTTGGTGTCACCTAGCATGATTTTCGGTTGCTAGGATGCCACCCGGCAATATATCTGCAACGTTTCCGTTCACGACCATTTGCAGTCAGAAAGTCGCTGCTCAAGTTGAAAATCTACTTGAGCGGCTGCAAAATCAACTTGAGAAGTTGCGCCCTCTGGCACAACGTCTAGTGCTGTTCGTGCTGATTTTACATGGCTGAACTAGCTCCTGGCACTAAAACACAGGGCGAGCAGCACAATCCCCTATTTCCGCCAGTTCGCAGAATTCCGCTGAATCTCCCTGAGTTTTTTTATATCTCCTGGAAATTAAACTCTGTGAGTTCCACGCAGGCCTATTATATATGTTGCATCCTAAAATGAGAGGTAGGCCACAAATTGTCAGTGCACAATTTCAACCCACTGTTCTCAACCAATCTCTTTGTACATCTGGCCCCTATTTAGATTCACATTCCACAATACCACTTTCCACTTACCCAAGGCAGAGACATTAATTCTCTTCTTTTTTTACCTAATCTTTTGGACGAAAATGCAGTAGTTTGGCTCCTTTGTTAAACTTTTGTTAGTGAATATTGGACTGTGATTATGCCTGCCCTCACACCTGGCAGGTGAGATGGCAACCTATGTCTCTGAACTTTCTTACAACCTTGTTTGCTATCCAGGCTAACAATCACTAGAAGGGTGAAAGTCAGTGAACTATTGAAAGTATGTGGAATAAATGCTTTGTTGGAAACCAGATAAAGCATTGGGGGCTATTTTATTGCCACCATGCGACAGTAAGGAAGGAATAATCTGCTTAGTAGTTATATTTAACTCTTACTTTGATGGGGCACCAAATGAACCAGGGTCGGACTTGGTCTGAAAATAGTCCTGTGCACCAAAATAAGTGGCACACATTAGTGAATTAGCTAGCTAAAAAAGTATCCCTAATAAATAGTCATTAGGCAGGTAGGCAGGTTGTTCTGTGAACCCCTGTGACTAGAGTTTTGTTGTTGTTGATATAACGCGAACTAGACCTGAGGATATCAGGTATCAGAGCGCTTTACCAGAGCACGACGATTTGTTACAGATAGACACATTCATTTTGTGATGTGAGTCATTAATATATAGTACGGGTGAGTGATATAATCCATTCCCCCGGTGGAGTTGGCAGAGTTTTGGCTGCTCAGCATTCCACATGTAATGCATAGTTCCAGCCAAATTCCGCCAACTGGCGCATGGTGGAGTTTTTTCTCATGCGCAGCTCACAAATGGTAAGTGGGCAAGCACTAGTGAGATTTGGTGTCCCTAGCATGATTTTCGGTTGCTAGGATGCCACCGGCAATATATCTGCAACGTTTCCGTTCACGAACATTTGCAGTCAGAAAGCCGCTGCTCAAGTTGAAAATCTACTTGAGTGGCTGCAAAATCATCTTGAGAAGTTGCACCCTCTGCTACAATCCGTGGTGCTGTTCATGCTGATTTTACATGGCTGAACTAGCTCCTGGCGCTAAAACACAGGGCGAGCAGCACAATCCCCTATTTCTGCCAGTTCGCCGAATTCCGCTGAATATCACTGAGTTTTTTTATATCTCCTGGAAATTAAACTCTGTGAGTTCCACGCAGGCCTATTATATATGTTGCATCCTAAAATGAGAGGCAGGCCACAAATTGTCAGTGCACAATTTCAACCCACTGTTCTCAGCCAATCTCTTTGTACATCTGGCCCCTATTTGGATTCACATTCCACAATATCACTTTCCACTTACCCAAGGCAGAGAAATTGATTCTCTTCTTTTTTACCTAACTTTTTGGACGAAAATGCGGTAGTTTGGCTCCTTTGTCAAACTTTTGTTAGTGAATATTGGACTGTGATTATGCCTGCCTTCACACCTGGCAGGTGAGATGGCACCTATGTCTCTGAACTTTCTTACAACCTTGTTTGCTATCCAGGCTAACAAGCACTAGAAGGGTGAAAGTCAGTGAACTATTGAAAGTATGTGGAATAAATGCTTCCTTGGACCAGATAAAGCATTGGGGGCTATTTTATTGCCTCCATGCGACAGTAAGGAAGGAATAATCTGCTTAGTAGTTATATTTAACTCTTACTTTGATGGGGCACCAAATGAACTAGGGTCGAACTTGGCCAGAAAATAGTCCTGTGCACCAAAATAAGTGGCACACATTAGTGAATTAGCTAGCTAAAAAAGTATCCCTTGTTTCCAAATCGAGGCTATTTTGAACTTGTAAAGACACGCTGTATAAGTGTTTTCCAAGGTATCTAAGACTGCATGGATTTGTTCTTGCTGCAGGCAATGATTTTTTAATATCATGGAAATCAACAGTAGAAACCAGACAGCATACCGTAAACAGGCCCACAAAACATCCAAAAAAACAGCCCACACACTGACCTGTCAGGCCAGCCCATCGGGAACTGCCTTATTTTTATATAGTGCTGCAGCAACAAATGATGGACGGAATGCTGAAAGTGTTGCAGCAACAAATGATTGACATAATGCTGAAAGCGCTACAGAAACAAATGATGGACGGGATGCTGAATTTTTTATATAGGCCAGTCTGATCCTGAAAAGAACTAGTTACAAAATTGTAGCTGCATTGCATTCTGCCAAAAGGGAAATAGAAAGAGGAAAAAGCATCAAAGGGTAATTTACAATTCCAGGCAGGCAGTGGGGATACTTACAGGTAGAAAGCTACATTTCGGAACATAGTTTTAATGTTTATTGTTATGTTAAAATGCTGGAGCCCATTTGTTGGGATTCACTATAAAATACGTTCTAAGACTCCGAGGTTGCTGCTCTTGTTAGAAGATTAGAAGTTGTGGATCTTGTTAGAAATATAAAAGAAAGTTTAATGATTAAGAGATGGATTTTAAATTCACCACACACATTAGACAGGGAGTAACAGACTTGGTATTTTTTAAAGAAAAAGATGGTTAAAAGGAGTATGCGAAGAGGGCCACTTTTAAGAGCTTACATCCATGAAGCCAGTATAGGGCGCACTCCTCTGCACTCGCCTCGTGTTTCCGTATATAGGGGTCGATTAGGATGGCGGATGGACAAAGTCCGTCCGCCATCCTGTCTGGGGCAGGAACCGTCCGCCACAAGGGCAGAGGTACCGTGCCCCGAATTAGGATGCACCCGCCACAGTTGCGGGTGCATCCCGCATTTTTACATTGCGGCCCACGGTGCTGAAAGCACCGCCCGCCACAATGTCAAAAATGCACGTTGTGTGTTTCACAGCACAACATGACAGGCACCGCGCGGTGCCTGCCATGTTTTACTGTGAAACGCCATGTGCACCCCCACCCCACCCCTTCACCCTGGGGGCCCACAACGGGCCCCCAAAGCAAAGCCCGTGTGCCTTTGCCGCCACGGAAAGGCATCTGCATCCGGCCATCGTAATATGGCTGGCGGTGTCTGGAAGACACCGCCAGCCATATGAACCCTTTTCCGCCCCGGCCGCAAGGCGACCGGGGCGGAAAAGCGGTGGACGGTGTTTCTGTCCGCTGCGGTCTCCCCCGCCATTGTAATATGGCGGGGGGAAATTGGTGGCGGACGGGCACAGATGGCACAGACGCCTTCCTAATCGGCCCCATAATTTGGTCCTGCACAAACAGCACACTGCATTGCTCTTAAACATGTGATGGGAGATGTTGGAGGCAGAGTGCCTAAACCCAATGTTTGAACCTGTGATTTCTGCAACAGATGTATTAACTGATTGAGCTGTCTTATGTACTTCAGCTATATGCTGCACTTAAATAATTAAACGTTTTCATGCAGATTAAATAATTTCCCTGATCAAGGTTCCTAGGGGAACAGACTTCCTTTTCCTAAAATAAACATCTTCTCTTGTTGACTACACAGATACACAGGGACATTTATTATAAAGTTGCTTAGTGACAGCAGAAAGAGGCTATACTGCAATCCTGACAAAGCCATACATTTTGGAAAAATGCCTATGACTTATATTGCTAAAATTGAATAAAAAACGAGAAGCATATATCAAGTATTCCCTATAAATTCCGGACAGTTTTCAAATGCGAGCTTTCCATATGAAAACTGAATTATTGTTTTTCCACAGCACGCATCAGGTGTCACGCTGAGCAGTGTAGGGCAATCGATGCCAGGAGCCTCATTCCTGCAACGACATGACAGTGTCACCGAGAAGTGCATTGATTTTGTTACTAGGAATGGAATTTACTAGAGGGGTATCACAGAGGATACATGTCAAGCAAAGACAAGTACAACACTGCACCACGCCGTGCACACGCAAGCATGTTCATTAATACGCATTCACAGCCATACCCACACGTACACACCCATGCATCAGCCGTGGCTGCTGCCAATCTGAAGTGGGGAGATTAATAATAAAAATATAAACTCATCTTTTCTGCCGGCAGGCGCAATCTTGTGCTGGTGCCCTGCGCTGCTCCTCTGCTCCAGCTCCGCCACACAATTCCCATGAGCACAGGCTCCCAAACCCCACCCGATCCCAGTGCTTCTGTCATGCTATTACTCCCAGCGTTAAAGAAGGGTTGGGATTTGGTGGAGCGGGACTGTTTCGTGCTCCAGCAGGGACTGGGAGCCTGTGCCCCTGAGCACTAGGACATCTCCAAGGAACAGCCTGGAGATATCCAAGTGCGCATGTCAGTTTGTCCGACCGTGGACGGCCGGCCAAACCAACATGCCATTATCAGTGCCTAAAGCACCTCCTCCCCCTGCTGTGTGATGCTGCGGCATGGCCCGCTTCGCCCTAGACTGGAGGTAAAAATAAAATGACAATAAAATAGTTTATTCCCAATTTATTTTTATTTTGTCTGCTGCATTTTAGCAGTAGGGTGATGCTCCTCCGCCGTAGTGAAGGAGCCGCCCCTGGCATGTGTGCACATAAACACATAGAGACATACGAGCATGAGACTGGGGACCAGAGCACTCAACTAGAAGAGAGAAGCCTCCCAAAGACTTGGCTTGTTAGTGAACACTTTCAAATTTACAATCTTTAATTTACACTTTTAAATAATTTTTATTACAATTTTTTTGATTAGAAAACCCATTATTGTGCAATTTAAAAAAGGTTCAGACCCTGTAGTCTTATGACAGATCTTCTAAGGCTTGGGGCAGCCACAATTGGTTTGGGCACTTTTAAGTACTTGAAATCAAACAGTTTTCCTTCACTACCAAACGGGGAACAGTGTTTACAACACAACTTTTACCACGCAGTACCTTTACCACGCAACTTTTACAACGCAAGTTGTTACAACGACTTGCGCTGGGGGGCGCTGTAGGATAGGAAATAGTTTAAGTTACTATCCAAAACCTTCCCTACTATCCACGGGGACTGGAGTTGGAATAGTAAATTATACTATTCACTATCCAGCGCCCCCCAACGCAAGTCATTGTAACGACTTGCGTTGTAAAACCTGCGTGGTAAAGGCATGCGTTGTAAAAGCATGCGTAGTAACGACATACATCCCTACCAAACGCCAGCAATGATGCTTTGTGTATGTAACAATGTTGCTGATTCCGCCCTGCAGAAAAAATGAAAGGAGTCATTATATTATGAGGCTCCACGTTGAAGTGCACAATTTTCTGGGCTAATCTTAAAATGCGCACAGGCAAAATGTCATCAAAGAGTGAAAGGATAGTCAATAGTTGCAGAGGGTTGACCCATTGGCCCATGCTGCATCCTGTGATTGGTGGAAACAACGTGTGAAGGACAGCGCCACAGACTAATAGATAAGTAACACTGGCTAAAAGCCTGACTATGTATAAGAAATGAGATTATTGTTTGAACTGGGTGAGAATACATGTCAAATAATAATCACTATGCTTGTCAGGGTGAACCAGAACAGTCATAAAATAAGCCTGTGCTTAATACTCAGCAGCTTGACACAAAATCTGTCAGGCTTAACTTAAAGGCAAGGTGTAAACGATTAATGCAACATTCAAACAACAATAACGTGAAAATACCACACAAGAAACATCCCAAATCTATTTAGAAGAATAGAGTAAATGTTAATAAAGACAATGACACCAAAATAACAAATATCTAATAAATAAAAATGAAGTTATGAGTTTTTAAGTTTTGAGTTAAAAATAGAGCCAAAGGCTCGACACACACCAACTGTAGTTATCTCGTCATGACAGAGCAGGATAAAGTCATAAGTTCAGTCTGATCATGATGGAATGTTGCCGGATACAGGACCAGGTTCGTCCCACTGGAAGTTTTACCTTCTGACTTTGATTCGAAGATGGTGCGGTGTGGCTCTGCGGGGTTCTGCATTGTGCTGTGTTTGTTCTGGTGAGGCTTTTAGTCAGTACCTGCATGTTCTGCAGGGCTCTGCATCATGCTGTGTCAATACCTGTAATGCTTCTAGTCAGGAGCTGTGCGACGAGCTCTGCTAGGCTCGGCGTCTGGATGGTCTTGTCCAGTGAAGCTTCAGTCAGGAGCTGCACAGCTGTGCGGGGGTCTGTGCTACGCTGCATCAGGCCCAAGACAACCTTCAGTGAGGCAGGGAGAAGTGTACTATGACTCCAGCCTAGGCTCCAGGGCTTGAGGACAGCACTCTCGGGTCAGGACAAAGATAGATCAAAAGATGGGACCACGTCAGATTGAGTTGGATCCGGTCAGCTAGAAAGCCTTTGGAAGCTTATTGTGTCCTTGTAGCTCAAACTGGCCTTTGGAGACAATTCATGGAGTCATGGGTTCAAGGCATGCAGGTTCAGTCTTCCTTTAGGAGTCAGACAGAAGGGAAGTCTTTATTCTGATCTTTACAGGTCAAGGAGTGTTCTGATTTCATGTTCTGGGGATGGCACTTTTATGCCCAGTGCCAGCTTGAGGGATGGGTACACCCCCTTTGTCTAACCCTAAACTGTTTCTGGTTAATTTCTCCCTTTCTCGTGGGTTTGGCTTCATACCGTCTAATGAACCAAATGGAAGTCAGGCCCAGGTGTTGGCCGCATCTCCCAGTGATGGGGTACACTTCTTCTGAAGTCAGGAGGGGATAGGTATAGCCCCCAGGCTACTCTTTGAAGTGCAAGCAGGACAGGGGCAAAGCTCCTCACCAGCCATCCTGCCAGGAAGGCCCACTCCAATACATATTTCCCAATAGTGGGGCATCAACAGTCAGGGGACGATGGACACTTGCATGATGGCACATTTGGCTTGGGCTGAAAAACGCAAACTTTCTAAAGGTTGCATTTTTAAAATATTGATTTAGAATCTGATTTTATCATTAAGGAGGATTTTAAATTGCAATTAAAATGGGTATAGGAAGCATTTTTCTAGCTTTCGGGGGTTTCACTGCCAGGACATGTAAAACATTAAATAGACACATCCTACTTTTTAAATACCATGCACGCTGCACTAGTAGGATTTAGGGCTTACCCTTGGGGTGACTTATAAGGATTAAAATGGAAAGTTTAGGCCTGGCAGAGGCTTATTTTGCCAGGTCAAAATAGCAGTTAAAGACTGCACTACAGGCTGCAGTGGCAGGTCTGAGAAATGTTTTACAGAGCTACCTTAGTGGATGGCACAGTGAGTGCTTAATACCATTAGTCATATTTCATTTACAGACCCTGGGTAGCTGTTGTACCATATGCTAGGAACTAATAAGTAAAATAAACATGTCAAATAAGGTATCTGCCAATATAACCACACAGTTCACCACTAGTTAGCAGGGGTAAAGTGCATAGTGTCAAATGCTGACAGAAACTGTTTCAGCAACAATACGTTAGAGAAGGCAAAAATCTTGAGCAATACAATTCAAAAGATGGCTGTTTTCAATTGTAGGCCTCTACTCTATGTTTTTAATTATGTGTTGTTTTTTTTAAATATGAATCTGGAGAGACAACTAAAGCTGTCTCAAAGACACACCCAAAAACAGCTCCAACCCTATTCACCCTAACACCATTCAGGAAATCCCTATCCATTATGTCCACTGCAGATTAATCAATGATTGTAAACTTAAGGACGTGAATATAGGACTTGGTAAGAATTTGTTTCAATATCCATTGTATATTGCTGCCTACTCTGAGTACTGGTATGACAACCCAACTTAAAGCCCTGGTTGAGAGATAGCATGGCCTAGTCTGACATAATCAGTCACACTCAACAATCCTTTAAAGCAAAAGGCATTTCTCACACCTCTTCCTTGCAATACATGCCTAGGCACAGAGACCTATGATAACTAGAACCACTCTAGTCACTCATGCACAAGGCCAAAATGCCTCGCACATATGCAGTTCAGCAGTTTCTTTTTATGCAGCAGCAACTCTTTATTGCAGGAGAAGAATTTGTCACACAAAGGGTGTAGCAGGGTTAGCAACAAGGAAAAACAAAGAAAAACTCTGATGATGTATCCCAACTATGGCTCAATAAACATCTCAAAACACAAATAGTAGTAGTCTAGTACAGTGTAATGGAAATGTCTGTTTATTCTTAACAAATGGGGGAAGCCTCAAGCTGATCTTCAGTAAACATAGTAGTCTATTGGGTCCAATACAGCACTCAACTCAGTTAAAACGCAAAAAGTGATAGGATTGGGACTTAGGCCTGATACCCCACATTTGAAACTGAGAGGCCTATTTAGGAAAGAGACATACATTTTAAACAAATAAAGAGTTGACTTGAAGAAGGACTTGCCATAAAAACCTAGTTTTTAACTGGGATGAAAGCTCATTGGCAGTGTAGAGACTTATAAGCGCGAATATGGAAGTGGGAGGAGACTTTTAGGGTCATGATTTGAAACAACACTTCACAAGAAAGTAAACCCCAAAAAGGTAAACATTATTGCACCATACAGCACTTTTCATTAAAAAATACAGATTTTCTTACTTTAGCCAGTCTTTGCGAAACAACATTTATTATTTTTGGTAAGAACTACTGACACTAGAAATAGTTGAGGCATGATACTTCATTTTTCCCATCATGTCAACACATCAAGTTCCAACTGAATGAAGACTTACAACTCCCTAGAGGCCACTCTGCCTAGAAGAGTGCTTGTAAGCCTTTAGCAATAGCAGATTTCCCAGTAGAAATATCAGTATCTCATCCACACTGATAACATTGTAGAGACAGCACAACAAACAAGATTTTCTTTCTTCTGCTTTGCTGCTCTTCGAATGTGTGAATCAACCATGGTTGAATGGGGAGGAGATTGACAGAGTCTGATTATATCCATTGACAAAAGTCAGAATAATTGTTATGCAGTAGAGGGGCAACCCTGTCTTAATTGTGAGCAAAGAAATGAAATCTGTACAATATGAAGTAAATACCAACTATTTGAAGCTTTAAACAGAAATTAAGCAAACGCTGGGACACACTGGTTGAAAGATAACAATCAAGCTATTGGACATTTTTAAAAGGCAGATTAAAAATGTTTGTGCCCATGTTGGTCTTCCACTAGTACCTTCACCATTAGCTTTCTGTAAGCCTGGTCACAGCCTTTAGGCGTAGGCCCTTACATATAAATTGACTAGCTGGAGTTCCCTCCAGAATTGGGTTGCTTACACATTACATATGTCAATGAATGACAACAAAGTTCTCAGCTCTCAAATCCCCACCTGTACTCTAATGCACTGCATCCATGTTGCAGTGCCTCTAGACATCTCTGGTCGACTCCTCTCCAGCATAATTGAGAGATGTAACATCTCAGTCTCTGAAATACGTTATACCAGCTCTAAAGCAGTTCTGACCCATTCAGAGAAAGCTCAGCCCTGTAATAAGTCAGTTTCTTCGGAGTTTAACTGTGTAGAGCAAAGAAAATGGGGCTCAAACCTACTGAAAGAATTTGAACCAAGACATAGAATACCAAGAGGAATTCAGATAGAAAGATGTGAAAAAGGTATCAGATGTGGCATTCTCCCACATATCGACTACAGAGTATAATGGGACCAAATGTTATGGCAAAAATATCGAGGACCAAAACATTGTGAAGGTTAATTTAAATAAGTCAAAATAGGCTTATTATACTTAACTCTACATATATGTGCCTTGATCATTATGTGGAATTACGAAGAGTAATTCTATACTTTTCTATATGCACTTCTCTATGTGTAGAGGTTATGCTAATAGGAGGTCTGAGTTGGTTATGGCAATACGGGCTTTTTTTTAACAACTTCAGGCCTGATTGGTTCGTTAGAAAAAAACATATTTCTGTTGCCATTGGTCTGATCTATTTATTATCAAAAGTTATGATAAACATATTAGGCTTGACATATTGATTGTCAAAAGGATATGTAAAAAACCAAATGGCATTTAAGGGTGTAGTGTTATTTCACTGTATTTAAGCCTACAGATATTTTGTTACATGAAATGTAAAATTACCTCTGCAAGGAATGGGTTTGGTGCAGGTTACTTCCTCTGACAAAACCTAAGGGAAGAAGATTTACATTGTAATAATTCTTACTAGGATGTCTTCTTAGATGTGTATCTTGTACTAAAAAAATAATTAAATAATACATACATTCATACATGTCATGAGTCCGTGATGAATACCCGGCTGGGTTGATACGCATTGCCATTAAAGATCTTTTGAAACTGATATGCTGTGTTCAGGTTGCTGATATTGGAATTTCATGAGATTCGCCCTTTGTTGGATTTGGAGCAGGGTTCACACCCGCTGTCCTGAACTTTCCCTGTTTGGTGGATGTGGCTGGTTTTCTGTGAAGGATTTCTTATGTGTTATACATTCATTCATATGAATATATAGCCATATAGATACATAGAGGGCCTTTGGGTCCATTCTGGTTTGCCATTGGTCTGTCTGAGTGTCAATTACACGCTGCTTCAGTCCATGACAGTGAACTGAACGGGCAATGGGTCAAACTGCATCAGTCATTGGATATTTTGCCCTGTGAATGATGGCGTTTTCTGATCACATATGAAAATCCACTTAAAAATGAGTGCTCTTCAGTATCAGGGCTGATTGACTAGTCCATTAGCTTTGAATTTTCTACTTTTATAGTTCCCCTTTTATTTATTTGCTTTTCCATCAGCAGTGCACCACATTCCACCTGGCCACTTCCTCGAAACCAGGGGATCCTTTTAGAATGCTGTTGTCCATAGTTTACCATTGTTTTACTATTCTAAGATGGCCAAACTTTTGATGCTATGTAATTGCACCATGGAAAAGGCCAAATCCATCAAATGCCTGTCGCCTTTGCCAATCTGCGAAGGAGGATCTTATACACATCATTTGTATTTGTAAAGCTCTTATGGATATAAGGCGCTCCATGCTTCGGCCTCTATGGAACCAGAAGGGCGTAAAAACCTGCAGGCAAGCAGTGATGCTCTGCTTCAACCCCGAAGAGACTCAGTTAAACTGTAGAACAGTCAAATACTTTGATCTAGTGGCCAAAAAACAAAATGAAATTACACTTGGGCGGGACAACCCTACCGCACCAGGAGAACAGTAGACTCCATTAACGGCCTTAAAAGTAAAAGAGCCATAAGTAATTAAGCCACAGCAATCAGATTAAAATATGAAATCACTCACAAAACTAATTGAAAAGAAAGCTGGGTGAAGCTACGGCCTTACAACCAAAAGAACAACAATTATTAAGGCCAAGACTAATAGAAAAGACTCATTAATTTACTATTGACCCCCTGTGATTTTAACAATGTGTAACACCTTTTTGTAAAACCTTTTTTAAACAGTCAACGACTTTTTACCTATTGTGTAATATTGTGAGTTTTTATTAACTGTACAATAAACAAAATTCAAAATTCCAATTCCATGCTTGAACTTTAAAACAACAATAAGTTACTTAAAATAGCTTTGCAAGATTGGCACCAACTGCTATGTTTAGTTTTGATATTGCAAATATGTGGCCGCTGTGTTTAGAATGCAACAAGTTTTTTTCTATTCGTAATCTTTTCATTTATCTTTCAGATGTTGTTGTTGTATATGTGTGGGTCATTGCGATTTTGTCAGAGAGTGATTGAAAGGATGAATCAGTGAGTTGATAAATGGATGCATGAGCAAAAAGATGAGTGACAGAGTGTAAGTATGATGGATTTATTGAGTGTCTACATTCATTGGTGACCCAAAAGGCCTTTTCTTTCATGTCTGACATATTGGAGTTGCCAGTGCTTGTTTTATTTAGCTGCTTAGCTTAATTATAGCCAGCTGGTAGTACAAAGTGTGAGTGTACCTTTATATTTTAATTAAAGTGGCAGTATACTAGCAGCACCGTCATGAAATAGGCAACACCATGCTACCACATTTTGTTAACACAGAGGTGCGCCAGATTTTCAAAAAAACTTTTTTCCTAGGGCTAGTGCTAAAAAAGCTGCATAGCACCAGGACAGGTGCCCTTGCGCCATGTTGGAATGGTGCCTGCGCTGCAGGGGTGATTGTTGATATGCAGGAAGGGACACCTTCCTCCACATAAACAATATGTAACGGTGATGTGCTGTTCCTATGTGTGCTGCCGATCACCATCCTAAAACCAGATTTTACCTGGTCTTAGTTTTTGGCCTTGCCCCGTCCTTGTAAATATAAGGCAAAGTCAAAAAGCAATGGGTGTTGTGGCGGAATGCCCACTGCAACACCCAGTGCCTGCCCCTTTGCTGCAGTGGATTCCTTCGGTAAGGGGAGCAATTGCTAGGTGGCATTAAGCAACGTTAAGTGGCTTAACGCCACCATGTAAATATGGGGTAGAGATCAACGCTTCCGGATCGTCAGAAAAAGTGATGCTGCAGTGGCGTTAGAGGCTTGTAAATATGCCCCCAAATATGGAGAAATGCATTCAGAAATGTCCTTTTTATCCGTACTTTAGGAATGCCAGTGGAGATTATGGATTATAGAGGCTTACATTGAATAATATGTAAAGTAACAATATGTGGCAGTTATGGAGAGAGAATAATACGTGATATACTTTTCAATTTTTCCTTCTGATTGGTAGAAAAGGGAGGTTCTTTTAAAAGTGATTTTGTGAATAGGGAACAGAAAGCAAAATGCATCTGGATGTGTGAGCGTCAGCCTTTTTGTTACAGTAGCATTGACAACTGGTGTCCTCTGACTGCAGCACTTCAAATTCTGTTCACACTTTCGTCTAGTTCACAAACAAAAGACCCCTCTGTGGGATCTCACTAGCCACAGCAATGCAGCCTCATAACTCGATAGATATGTGGATTCTCTGCTGAGACCACAGACACTGGTGTCTGGAATGTGTTCCATTTCTAAAGTTGTTTTGTCTATGCATCTATTACACCTGCCGAGCTAGAAAGGCTACCAAACAGCTGTAATTGCTGTTCCATTAATCCCATGAAATCAAATTGTGCCATAGGCCTTTTCCCTGTGAGACTTTAGCTGCATTACTGAACCCAATGTCACAATTTACAGGATGTAAACCATTTTTGTAAATATCTGGCATTAGGGTGTGGTATGTGACAGCCATTAAGGAGCAGTATGTGCTAGGCATTAGAGTTCAGTCAAGGGAATGGCGTGACTGACTGCATAGAATACAGCAAGAGAGAGAGAGTGCATATGCATTTGTTCCTGTGTGAGAAACCCTGATACTAGCACCTGCAAGGCCCTTCATACATTATTTGATTGATATGTGAAAATCTTACCCACCTCATTGGCTTGCTCATCTTGAGCTGTACCTTCAGGGTTTATGTGTTGTCTCAAACTTGGATTTCTGTGGGATGTGACGTCTCGATGAATCCTCTCACTCTCTCAGGGTATGTTTTAATATGTATTTGGAAAATGGCTATGATGTGTTGCCATCTCTTCTTTTAAGTCATAGGTTTAAAGCCCCCAGGTGTTAATCTAATATTTATATGTGCATTCGAACACCCTGGGCAAGGTCTGGGAATTTGCAGATAGAAAATGGGCTCATTCTTTTGCCTGTTAGTTACAAATATAACCTAGAAGAAGGACTATACAAACAACATGCGCCCCCCCACATTCAGTGAACTTGACATATTCACCATACATTGAATCATTCCATTCCACCACTGTTGTTTGTCTTCCCAAGCCAGTGTGTTGTGGAAGCCCAAGTCACCCCCAGACCACTGAAAGACTTGCGATGCGAAACCAAAGGTATTGTGTGGATATACATATCCCATCAACATAACATAGAGGACTTGTTAAACTTTTAAATGCCAACACTATTGGCACACTTCGATAGATAAAAGGTGTATGCCCTGTTCAGCCTCAGGCAAGAGGCACTGGGTATGTCAATGAAGGGGAAAACATCTTTCCCCTCGAAAGTTTAAAAATAAATCCTGCTATTGTCGAGAGACAGCACTTTAGAACAATTGCGGCATTTACAGCAGCCTGTAGCTGCTCCGTGTCTCCTCGTCACCATAGCAACCTTGAAAAGATGCTGAGCGACCTTCAGATAAAAGGATGCTGCTCCTAAATAGAAGGGAAGCTTGTGCTCTATGGAACCACTCAGAGCTGCTTCCGCTCACCCGAAAGCAAAATAGTAAAAGGGCTGCCAACTTCATTTTCCCCACCAGCCTGGCAGCAGAGTGCCAAGCCACATGAATCTGAGCAGGGCCACCTTAGCCAAAGAAACCACGAGCTTGGCACTGTTCCATGTGCTTCTAGGCATAGGCATGCTATGAAAGGTTGGCTCTGCAAGTCTTCCTTAGTAGGCCCACCAGTGACGGAATGCTGGACAGTCTGTCTCCCCGCTACAAAAGGACAAGAACATTGTCAGCCCTGTAAAATGCATTTGATGCTGTAGCAGCTCACATAGGGCCAGCTGGACATAGACTTCCGTTTGCAATTTCCTAATAGGTAATTTTTGCGATTCGCTATTAGAATATCGCAAACAGCTATGTACAAAAGTGTGTTTTACAATATTTGCGATTCCCAATGGGTCACAAGGGACCTGCCTCATTAATATGCATGGGGCAGGTCGCAATTTGTGACCCATTGGGAATGGTTGGCACTCACAGGGATAGTGACATGCTGGGGTCAGCAGACCATCATGTCTGCGACTGCTTGTCAAAGAAAGCAGTATTTTGGGAAATGCAGCCCGTTTTCCTTAAAACAAGATGCATTTAAAAAAGAAAAATGAAGTTTCTTTTTCATTTTGTAAGAGCTGGCTGTGGTCGTGGGATGCTTGTTTCTGGTCCAGGGAAGACCTGGCTTGGCAGTTCGGACTGGAATGTTCCCATGAGGAACAAGGTCAAGACTGATTTGCATATGGCTGGGTCGGAACTGGGGTGGAAAAGTGAGCTAAAGAGCGATGATGAATTAAACCCAGATCTGTGACTGGGGGTGAGTGTCTGAAAAGTTTCAGAGCTCCACTCATGATCTCCTTGTGTTTGCTTTATTTGCCCTAAGTTGGCAGAGAATGTCCAGACGTGGGTCCCTTGCTCACTTTGCCAATGGATTCAAGCTAGACTGTCTGATGAGGGGTGTTACCCTGAAACCTTTCCTAGAATGCTTGTTTCCTTCCAGTCCTGGGAAGACCTGGCTTGGCAGTTTGGGCTGGAATGTTCCCATGAGGAACAAGGTCAAGACTGATTTGCATATGGCTGGGTCGGAACTGGGGTGGAAAAGTGAGCTAAAGAGCGATGATGAATTAAACCCAGATCTGTGACTGGGGGTGAGTGTCTGAAAAGTTTCAGAGCTCCACTCATGATCTCCTTGTGTTTGCTTTATTTGCCCTAAGTTGGCAGAGAATGTCCAGACGTGGGTCCCTTGCTCACTTTGCCAATGGATTCAAGCTAGACTGTCTGATGAGGGGTGTTACCCTGAAACCTTTCCTAGAATGCTTGTTTCCTTCCAGTCCTGGGAAGACCTGGCTTGGCAGTTTGGGCTGGACTGTTCCCATGAGGAACAGGGTCAAGACTGATTTGCATATGGCTGGATCTGAACTGGGGTGGCAAAGTGAGCTAAAACAATGATGGATTCAACCCACATCTGTGACTGGGGGTGAGTGTCTGAAAAGTTCTCAACCCAGATCTGTGACGGGGTCAGTGTCTGAAAAGTGTCATCGCTCCGTCCATCATCTCCTTTTGTTTACCAAAAGGTCATTCAGTCAGTCAGTATTAACCTTATTCAATTTTCTCATTAGATCATAAAAGTACAGTCAATATAGAACAGTAAAATCAAGTAAAAAGAGAGCTAACATCGACTACACCCACAGTCTAATTACATAAGTCTAACATCAGTATTAAAGAGCCCAAGCATTGAAATTAAGGTAAGAGGTAAACGTGCTAACAGTAATGAATGTGGAGGAAAATAAAACTGCATAACTAATACTGACTTTACTCTCTAAGAAAAATAAAAACAGAAAATGATCTCAAACGTCCAAAATAACTTTAATCACCCATGGAAGAAGCCAGAAAGAAAGAGGTAAACCATATAGCATGTTCATGGTGTTTGTAACACTTGTAAGTTAAAGAATGCCAGTCTCACCTGTCTAAAATTCAATGTAAAAGTAAAGGGCAAATATATTTGTTTCGTAAGGTATTTAATGTGGGTCAAATCATGGCGATATGTAAAGTGTCAGACAAAGAGATGTTATCACAAGTACAAGCTTGTAACTCATATGCCTTAGTCCAGTAACCCTTGGCGAGTAGCAACTGGTAGAACAGGTTCAGTCTGAAATAGGTTTACAGCCTATGATGATAACTAGTCAACCCCCATTTCAAATATGGACCCAGCCCCTTAACCGTTTTGACCATACCAAATTGTTGCATCGTGCATTTGCATACAACAGAGACCTCTCTCTCTCTCAGCTGCCATGCTAGAGAGAAAGGTCTGCTTCGACCACACCATGTCCCCTTCACAATCCGATCCGAGACATCAAAAATTCATGACGACACAAAGCGGTAAAGTTCCTTTTAATGAAAGATACTAAAGAAAGATGAGAGAGAGGAGGGAACAAGGGGGCTCATCTGCCTCTCCAAAATCTAATGAATAAACACTTAGGACCCCATTAGGATGGGGGGCAGATTGACCCCGCCAGGCCGGCGGTAGCCACCGCCGGCCTGGCAGGGGCGATCCGCCCGCCATCCATGCCTGAATGACCCCCGCCATATTATTATGGCTAGGGGGTCGGCGGAGGACGGAGAAACCGTCCGCCGCTTTTCCTCCCGGTCGACATGTCGACTAGGCGGAAAAGGGTACTATATGGTGGCGGTGTCTTTCAGACACTGCCAGCCATATCAGTTTGTGCTAATGTGAATGCATTTCCATGGCGGCATTGCCCCCACGGAAAGGCATGCAGAGTCTGCTTTGGGGGCCCCCTGCAGGCCCCCATGGACTCCAGGGGGGTGGGAGGTGCACATTTTGAAGGACAACGTGGCAGGCACCGCGTGGTGCCTGTCACGTTGTGCTTTGAAATGCACAAGATGTATTTTTTGCATTGCGACGTTCAGCACCGCCCGCCGCAATTTTAAAAAATACGGGATGCACCCGCCACTGTGGCGGGCGCATCCTAATTGCCCCCACGAGACCCACGCCCTTATGGCGGGTGGTCCCTTTCACCGTGAGGATGGCGGGCGGACTTTGTCCGCCCGCCATCCTAATGGGGTCCTTAGAACGATCTAATGGTGGTCTCAAAAGACCAACCTATCATTACACACGAAGTAGTCTCCCTTGCAGAAAACCGATTAAGTTTTTAGAAGAACCCTCACCCACCAACTTAGTTGGTGGCATGCTTCATCAGTGTGTTCTCACCCAGGAGGCCGAGTGCCTCCTAGTTTTGTTTCCATGCCTGACTACAGCAGAGCTGGATTTTTTGAGTGAGTAGGTGAGTATAGTGAGTGTGAGCCTTATAACTACCTCCAGGATACTAAATCAAATGGTGAGAGCACATGGTATTAGAAAGTTCCTGGGGCAGGGTTCAAATCAAAGTTAGACGTAAAAGAGAAGACATGATCTTGCACGTCCCAAGGACCAGTAAAGCTCAGGCATGAATGTGCCCGGAGCCGTTATCGTGTACACAAACACTCTAAGGTGTGCTTAAGTGCTATGTGGTTTCATAACTTACGATATCCACCAACAATTGAAGTTGTTTTGTTATAGTAATTAAGCGTAACATGGATCCCAGCTGAACGAGGTGCCTGTAGTTACACTTTCGTCAAGGACTGCAGCCTGCCCAATTACCAGTTTTTCATCCCGAGTGGGATCCTGTAACAAAAAAACTTCAATTGTTGGAACCCAATGATGAAGCAAGCCACCAATTAGGTTGGTGGATGAGGGTTCTTTAAAAAAACTAGTTTTCTGCAAGGGGGACTACTTCAGTGACTAATGATAGGTTGATCTTTCGAGACCACCATTAGCTTGCTCTAAGTGTTTATTAATTTAATGAAAGATAGCCTGGGGATTCGAGACCGATTGTCCTGGTTTAGAAAATCTTGAACAACTACTCTGATGAGTTTGAGATCCTCCCTGAGCCAGATTGATAACTATAAGAGCAGGGGGGATAAACCAATCAAATCAGTTATGTACCCCAAACCCAGTTCCTCCTGGACAATATCACTAGGTGTTCCTTGGGGAACTTTTAAGAGACCTCTTAAGAATGTGTTCTCGACTACCTGTAATGGGCTACAGGAGCCTACCCCCAAATGCCACACCCAAAACAAGTCACAGATATAAATTTGGCCTTACAAACTTTGAGTGAAAACTCTATATGAGTTTGGCCTAAATGTCTAGAAAATTAGCTGATGCTGTTGGTTGCCATTTTGAGCAGCATTACATTTTTTCACAGTGTAGGGTCACAAAGAGAGATGTGAGGCCAATAAAATCCCCGGATAAGATAAGTGCTCAACTTTATTGATGATGTTACCTATGGTCACAAATTGTCTTGTACTAGATTTTCTATAACATGGGACTTGGTATAATTGGTTGACAGATCGAGTTCATCCATGAAGGCGACGAACCGATCTAAAAGATGCTGCAATCCCAGATCCATCGTCTTTAATAATAATAATATGCTGTCCCGAGTACAGACGTGACTTCTTGCCTGCACTGGGGATTGAGCTGCAATGAAAGACAGATCAGCAGTTTCAAACCTCTAGTTCACGTTTCAGTGTAAGGGGCGGGCCCAAGTTTAAAGAGCGGGAAGGGATTCCCTCCAATTATAGTGGGTTTTTGAAAATTAGCTGCTACTGACCAGTATGCATGATGTTTGTATTTATTGGGCCTTATTTATGAGGCCATGCGTCAGTTTTGCGCTGTTGTTACTTCACTTTTTGTGACACAACGGCAGAGTAAAACATGCCCCCTGGTGCGTTTTATTTACAAAGTGACGCAACCAAGCCGATGCGTCACTTTGTAAACCCCTGCGCTACATTATACCTGCGTCAGGTATAATGTATGCAAGGTGGGCGTTCCCATGTAAGTAACCCTCGTAGAAGTGACGCAGTGAAATCTACAAGATTTCACTGCGCCACTTCTAGGGTGCAAATGCATCAAAAACGTACGCCTGCTTCACAGCAGGTGTAAGACCGATGCAGGCCCTTTCACATGAGGCTTGCCCCATGTGAAAGGACATATTGCTGGAGTTGCATCACTTTTGTGACACACTCCAGCAATGCATCACTTTTGCGCCTACAGATACATCAGAAATACAGAATCATAGATCACTACTGCAAAACACCTTAGTACATGAGACCTTTATTGGCATACATGGATGTTCCACTGAACTAGGTCAATCAAACACCCTCCATGCCTCAGGACTAGCCCTGCACTGTGGGTCCCTGGTCTTTGCTCCTCTGGGCTTATCATGCATAGTTGCAGGTTGGTGTGCAGGGCTCTGTGATCTCTACTGTTAGAACCTGAGATGCCAGGTCACCTAGGGTAGCCTGGCCTAGGGGTAAGACATGCAATTTCTAGAGGCACAGTGTGAAGATTGCAGACCACCCAAAAGTAAATCCACGCAATAGCACACAAAAACAACACTACACCAAAGTATAGGAAAATAAGTACTGCTTTATAAAAATAATATATTCTGTTCTCTTATACTTTAGAATTTACAGTTCAGTACTTTACAATCAATCAAGTGAAAACCACCCGCTAAAGTTTTGGGAGAGAAAACTATCACACAATATAAGCACAAGCAGATGTCATGGAATTAATAACAACCTAATTAGCAGTGTTAACCGGCATTAAAAATCCACATTAACAGTAACTTTTATCACATTTGGATGTCATGTACGTCAGTAGTGCCACCTCCAGAAATGTTAACCTGCTTCAGGAGCTATTATCAAAAGAACATTGCATCAGACACCAACATTAGTAATCTGCATTCAATTCTGTAAATATTCTTGAGATATATAACTGGACTTCAATAAGGTGCCCTTAATCCTCCTACCACAGTTCCTCCCACTCTCCTAACAACTCAGCAGTCACTGTGGGGGTTCAGAACTATAAGATGTTCATAGGGGCATTAACCGTCTAAAGAGAAGCTGTTTTCTTATCTAATCAGCCGGCCCAACCTCTTCTATACCGCTGAGGGCAATGACCAAAAGTTAAAGTTATCCCCTGTGCTCAGAACTCCTTACTGTAGCGTGGAGACGATGTTGTCCCAGTCTCCACGCGTCGCTGCTGATTTAAGGCTCCTTCGAGGTCTCACAGGCCTCACTCTACTTCCTCCCGCCGAGCCAGCTGCTTACTGAGTGCTGGGGCGGAGGAACAACGGAGAACACACTTCGAATGCCCCACTCGACTTCCTCCCGCCGAGCCAGCTGCTTCCTTGATGCTGGGGCGGAAGAACAACGGAGAGCACACTTCAAATGCCCCCTTCCCGCTCGCGCCAGCTCCTTCCTGAGGCGCTCGAGCGGGGGGGAAAAGACGATGACACACACCTCAGCCTCTGCTCGGCTCTCGGCGCCTCTCACCCTGGTCCCGCCTCCGCCTTCCTGAAGAGGAGCGGCGCGACCGGGCATGCGCGAGTGAGCAGCGGCTTACTCTGGAGACTGCTCCGTTCGGCTTCCTCCGGCCCCGCCCTCAGATACCGGCTCACTTGCTCTGCACACCGGGTTAGCGCTGACAGGACACAGCGCACACAGCGCAGGGAAATGATCCGCTGCTACCACAGGACACAGGCACCCAGGCGGCCCGGTCACCCGATCAGTGCACGACGAAGCTCCCTGAGCAGCGCACGCTCCCAGCCCCAACTGAGACACTGGAAGTTCACTTAAGCAGCCCCAGGTACAGGGAAAAGGGGGGATATCCTTGTATTACGTGGCAATAGACTTCTCACCAACTCGCAGTCCTTACAGCCACTGTAATGATGTCCTGGGGAACACTTCCCTTAAGTTCCTTTACTGGGCAGAGGACTGCGCTCCGCAGCGCTGCAGTCTCCTTCTCCTATAGACTTCCCCTATTTTAGGTAGACAAGGGGCAAGCTAGGCGCCCAGGGTCTCCAGTAACCCTCAACAGCGGGGCCAGGACAAGTAACCAAAAGGGGAGTAGTGGGATGGATCAATAAGGCAGCTTCCCAGTCCAGGAGGTCAACCCTAAGTCTAACCTCTTCCCACCCTTAGCTACAGCCTGTCCTCCAGCTGACTTCCACAGGTAGACAAAATGGCTGCCCCGCATTCCGCCTTTTATAGGCTGCCCCTCAGTGGTCCAGAATGGACCAGAAGGTTCTGGAATGCCCTATGCTGGTCTATGGGTGAGTTCTGGACTTGGCAGTTAGGGCAGTTGGTAGCCACCATTTTGTGGCTCCAACTTTCCCTGTCAGAACAGGCCTCTGGGCCTGAGGTAAAAGACTATGGGGGGGGGAAAAAAACACCTATCCCCTTGACCAACACCTATAAAAAGTAGTAGACACAAAAATATTAAGGGTATGAGGGGCAAAAAGGGGACAAAATAAAGAATAATGAGGAGGGAATACGCAAAAAATCCAGACAGGTCTAACACGCGTCCCCCCCAGCTGAAAGTGGGGAGAACTACCCAACCCCTTGGGAGTCCTCTTCACTAAGGCGGAAATACCTGGAGAGACCGTCTGCATTGGCGTGGTCCACTCCAGGCCGGTGTTCCACCCGGAAGTCCATTCCCTGTAGGGAGATGGACCACCTCAACAGCTTGGGATTTTCCCCCTTCATTTGCATCAGCCAACGAAGGGGGCGGTGGTCAGTCTGAACCAGGAAGTGCGAGCCAAAGAGGTATGGCCGCAGCTTCTTCAGAGCCCACACCACCGCAAAAGCTTCCCTCTCAATTGCACTCCACTTCTGTTCCCGGGGAAGCAGTCTCCTGGATAAGAAGACTACAGGCTGATCCAGGCCCTCTTCATTTAGTTGCGATAACACTGCCCCAATGCCATGTTCGGATGCATCTGTTTGGACAATGAACTCCTTGGAGAAATCGGGAGCCTTCAGGACCGGTGCTTCACACATTGCCTGCTTCAACTTTTCAAAGGCTTGCTGACAAGCCTTTGTCCAAACTACCCGTCGAGGTTGTTTCCTGGAGGTGAGCTCTGTGAGGGGCGCTACAATAGTGCCATACCCCTTCACAAAGCGACGGTAGTAACCTGTGACGCCCAGGAAAGCTCGGACCTCAGTCTGTGTCTTGGGGGGTTCCCAGGCCATGATTGCCTCAATCTTCGCCTGCAGGGGTTGCACTGACCCCCTACCCACCAAGTGTCCAAGGTACACAACCGACCCCTGCCCGATCTGGCATTTGCTGGCTTTGATGGTCAATCCAGCTTGTTTCAGGGCCTGGAGAACTGCTTGCAAATGTTGCAAATGGTCCTCCCAACTGCTACTGAAGACAGCAATGTCATCCAGGTAAGCAGCAGAGAAACTCTCCATTCCAGAGAGGACCTGGTTCACCAGTCGCTGAAATGTGGCAGGGGCGTTCTTGAGCCCAAAGGGCATCACACAGAACTGGAAGTGTCCCTCAGGCGTGGAGAAGGCTGACCTTTCCTTTGCTCCATCTGTCAAGGAGATCTGCCAGTACCCTGAAGTGAGGTCAAAGGTACTTAGGTATTGGGCAGCTCCTATCCGGTCAATTAACTCATCCGCCCTAGGGATTGGATGAGCATCAGTCTTTGTAACTGAGTTCAGTCCTCGGTAATCCACACAGAACCTCAGTTCTGGTGTGGTGCCTGGTGGGGCGGCTTTTGGGACTAGCACCACCGGACTGGACCAAGGGCTGCTGGAAGGTTCTATCACTCCTAGCTCCAACATCTTGGCAACTTCGCCATGGATGCTAGCCTTCACCTTGTCCGACAGCCTGTAGGTCTTGGACTTCACTGGGGGGCTGTCTCCTGTGTCCACATCATGGGTACACAGGTGGGTTCTTCCCGGGACAAGGGAGAACAGCGAAGAGTACTGCCCCAATACCTGGCGGCAATCCTCTCGTTGCTCAGGAGTTAGGGATGGGGAGAGAATCACTCCCTCCACCGACCCATCCTTCTCTTGGCATGAAAAGAGATCTGGGAGAGGCTCGCTTTCTGCTTCCTCAGCACCATCAGTCACCAACATCAGGATGACCTCTGGCCTCTCATGGTGGGGTTTGAGGCGATTGGCATGCAGCACCCGTAAAGGCTGCCGCGGGGTCTTAAGATCCACCAAGTAAGTGGCCTTACCCTTCTTCTCCAACACCTCAAATGGGCCTGTCCAACGATCCTGAAGGGCACTTAGCTCTCCAGGTTCCATCACCCATACTTTCTGGCCAGGCTCCAACTCCACCGGGTGAGCATTTTGGTCGTACCATTCCTTCATGACTGCCTGACTGGCCTCTAAGTTGTCAGCAGCCTGCTTCCACAACTTGGCCATCTGGCTTCTGAAGGCCAGCATGTAGCTCACCACATCCTGGGGAGGTTTTCTGGGAGACTTCTCCCATCCATCCTTCACCAGGCTGAGAGGCCCACGCACAGGGTGCCCATACAACAATTCAAACGGGCTGAAGCCCACTCCCTTCTGCGGCACCTCTCTGTAAGAGAACAGCAAGCAAGGTAGGAGGACGTCCCACTTCCTCCGTAAGCTCTCCGGCAGACTTCTTATCATGCCCTTCAGGGTCTTATTAAACCTCTCAACCAGTCCATTGGACTGGGGGTGATAAGGAGTGGTGAACCGGTAGGTCACCCCACACTCCTTCCACATTGTCCGCATGTAAGCTGACAGGAAGTTGGTCCCCCTGTCAGACACAACCTCCTTGGGAAATCCTACCCGGGTAAAGATTCCCATCAGGGCCCTAGCCACCACAGGTGCAGTAACAGTCCTCAGAGGGATGGCCTCTGGGTACCGTGTGGCATGATCCACCAGAACCAGGATAAACCTGTGACCAGCTGTTGTTGGTGGATCCAATGGCCCTACAATGTCGATGCCCACCCTTTCAAAGGGGGTGCTAACGACAGGAAGTGGTTCCAGGGGAGCCTTTAGCTTCACCCCTGTTTTCCCACTGGCCTGGCAGGATACACATGTCCTACAGTATGTGTTGGACGCCGCTTTCATCTGAGGCCAGTAAAAGTGGAGAACAAGCCGTGCAAAGGTCTTGTCCTGGCCTAAATGTCCTGCCAGTGGTATCGCATGAGCCAATTCCAGCAGAAAGGCTCGGTATTGCTGCGGGACCACCAAGGCCCTTGATGAGCCAGGTAGAGGTACCTTAGGTTCACTGTAGAGGAGGCCATCCTCCCAGTAAATATGGTGGTGTCCCGTAGCATCACCTGCTGCCTGGGCTTCAGCCTGACGCCTCAGTCCCTCAAGGGTAGGGCACTCCCTCTGCCCCTTACAGAATTCCTCTCTGGTAGGACCTCCCTCCACATGCCATTCAGCAGGGATGGGTAAATCCTCCAGAGAGTCTACTCCCCCCTCCATGGACTCCTGGCCTACCACCGCAGGTGGCCGATCTGTCACATGGGGCGTGGAAGCCGAAGCAGGCTGTCCCTGTCTCCGATTCTGTCCCTTTTTGGCAGCGGGTTGGGCCATTGTTCCAGGCTCCAACCCAGGCGAACTCCCTCTCCGGGCAGTCGCAGACCGTGTGCTTACACAGGCCCAGTCAGGTGTACCCAGCATCGCAGAATGCGTCCGGTATTCCACCTCTCTCCAAGTGTTGTGCTCCATGTCATTCCCCAACAGACAATCAACTGGCACGGCAGGGCTTACGGCAACTCGAAGTGAACCTGCAACCCCTTCCCACTCAAAGGGAACCTCAGCCACTGGATAGTGGCCCATTCTGCCGTCAGCCATCGCGGCGGGGTGGAGTACATTAGGAACAACCTGCCCTGGAGACACCAGTTGACTTCTCACCATAGTCATACTGGCTCCTGTATCTCTCAGAGCCTCCCCTCTTTGGCCATTGATGGTAACCCATTGCCCATACTTTGTAGTATTTGGGGGCACCTGGATCTTTGGTACCATCTCCCGCTCTCCCAGGGACACTAAGGTGACACCCGCCCACTCACCCCCCTTATCTAAGGGCAACTCCTCCCCGAGCGCTACACTAGCTACTCCCGGTGACTTTCCTCCGGTGGGAGGGGGTGGTCTCTTTGGGCATCTGACATCTCCCTTATATTGTCCAACACCACCACATTCAAAACAGTGGGGAACCCTTGGCTGCTGGCTTTGGCCAGGATTAGGGTTTCTGGGCGGGTTTGCCCTAGGGGTGAAACCTGCTCCCTTACCTTGGAAATTATTTTGGGGACCTTTGGAGAACTCCTTCTTTTTATCTCCTCCCTCTTTCTTCTGGGGGGCACCCTGTCCGGCTTTTTGAGAATCCCCTCCAGTCCCCTTTGAGGACACCCGGGTACTTGCCCAAGTGTCCGCCTCCTCTGCAAGCTTCCGGGGATCGGTCAGCTTGCTGTCCACCAGGTGTTGGCGCAACTCGGGAAAACATTTCTCGAGGAGGTGTTCTTTCAAAAATAGATTGTACAGCCCCTCATAGTCTTTCACCTCGCTGCCCTTGACCCAACCCTCCAAAGCTTTCTTGGCGTAGTCTAAAAAGTCTACCCAATTCTGGGTACTCATTTTGTGACTTCCCCTGAATTTCTGTCTGTACCTTTCAGGGGTAAGTCCAAACTTTTTCACCAGTGCCACCTTCATTGCAGGGTAGTGGGTTTCTTCATCCTGCTCCAGAGCCAACAAGGTGTCTCTGCCAGCAGGTGGCATGTATTTATACAGCCCACCTCCCCAGTGAGTTTCTAAGATCCCGTGAGCCCTTAAAGAAACTTCGTAGGCGGCCAACCATTTGGCAATGTCATCACCTGGGGTGTAACTAGCAACGACATCTTTGGGTAAATAGGGTCTGGATTCCCTGGTGTTCACTTTATTTTCGCTGCCACCATTATCAGGATTGGGAGACCTTCTTAGTACGGCTTGTAGGTCCATCTCCTTGATGGTTCGCTCATGAGCTAACCTCCTTTCCTCCCTTTCCATATCCATCCTAGCTAATTCCAACTTCATTCTCCTCTCCTCCCTCCTATCTTCTAGCTCGGCTTCAGTTAAACCCCTGTCTGAGACGCTGCTGCTTGCCCTTGAAGGTATCCTGGGACCTGTCAGCAGATTCCCACTTCCCACTTGGTTCAACAATGCAGCCTCAGGGACAGTGTCCTCGTCACCCTCTTCAGTTTCTGGTTCCTCCCTTAAATGAGCTTCCACCCATGCCCTTATGCTTGTCAGCAACTCTCCTTTCTTGGCACCTTTATTAAAAAATACCCCTTGATGCTGACACCAATCTCTGAGTTGGGCCACAGTATTGGCTTCCAGCTCTTTAAAATTCAATTCCATCTTTCGCTATGGGATAGAATCAACTCACAGGAGAAAACCAAGAAGTGACCTGGGGTTAACCTCCACCCACCACCAGAAATAAATTTAGAAAAAACAAAATTCAAATTAGGAGGGCCGCAAGGAGAAAACTCCTGGTGTAGGTTAGTGTATTGCGTTAAATTACTAGTGAGTAGCTGCAACCAAGTCAGTATCCCACCGCTAGGCACCAAATGTTAGAACCTGAGATGCCAGGTCACCTAGGGTAGCCTGGCCTAGGGGTAAGACATGCAATTTCTAGAGGCACAGTGTGAAGATTGCAGACCACCCAAAAGTAAATCCACGCAATAGCACACAAAAACAACACTACACCAAAGTATAGGAAAATAAGTACTGCTTTATAAAAATAATATATTCTGTTCTCTTATACTTTAGAATTTACAGTTCAGTACTTTACAATCAATCAAGTGAAAACCATCCGCTAAAGTTTTGGGAGAGAAAACTATCACACAATATAAGCACAAGCAGATGTCATGGAATTAATAACAACCTAATTAGCAGTGTTAACCGGCATTAAAAATCCACATTAACAGTAACTTTTATCACATTTGGATGTCATGTACGTCAGTAGTGCCACCTCCAGAAATGTTAACCTGCTTCAGGAGCTATTATCAAAAGAACATTGCATCAGACACCAACATTAGTAATCTGCATTCAATTCTGTAAATATTCTTGAGATATATAACTGGACTTCAATAAGGTGCCCTTAATCCTCCTCCCACAGTTCCTCCCACTCTCCTAACAACTCAGCAGTCACTGTGGGGGTTCAGAACTATAAGATGTTCATAGGGGCATTAACCGTCTAAAGAGAAGCTGTTTTCTTATCTAATCAGCCGGCCCAACCTCTTCTATACCGCTGAGGGCAATGACCAAAAGTTAAAGTTATCCCCTGTGCTCAGAACTCCTTACTGTAGCGTGGAGACGATGTTGTCCCAGTCTCCACGCGTCGCTGCTGATTTAAGGCTCCTTCGAGGTCTCACAGGCCTCACTCTACTTCCTCCCGCCGAGCCAGCTGCTTACTGGGTGCTGGGGCGGAGGAACAACGGAGAACACACTTTGAATGCCCCACTCGACTTCCTCCCGCCGAGCCAGCTGCTTCCTTGATGCTGGGGCGGAAGAACAACGGAGAGCACACTTCAAATGCCCCCTTCCCGCTCGCGCCAGCTCCTTCCTGAGGCGCTCGAGCGGGGGGGAAAAGACGATGACACACACCTCAGCCTCTGCTCGGCTCTCGGCGCCTCTCACCCTGGTCCCGCCTCCGCCTTCCTGAAGAGGAGCGGCGCGACCGGGCATGCGCGAGTGAGCAGCGGCTTACTCTGGAGACTGCTCCGTTCGGCTTCCTCCGGCCCCGCCCTCAGATACCGGCTCACTTGCTCTGCACACCGGGTTAGCGCTGACAGGACACAGCGCACACAGCGCAGGGAAATGATCCGCTGCTACCACAGGACACAGGCACCCAGGCGGCCCGGTCACCCGATCAGTGCACGACGAAGCTCCCTGAGCAGCGCACGCTCCCAGCCCCAACTGAGACACTGGAAGTTCACTTAAGCAGCCCCAGGTACAGGGAAAAGGGGGGATATCCTTGTATTACGTGGCAATAGACTTCTCACCAACTCGCAGTCCTTACAGCCACTGTAATGATGTCCTGGGGAACACTTCCCTTAAGTTCCTTTACTGGGCAGAGGACTGCGCTCCGCAGCGCTGCAGTCTCCTTCTCCTATAGACTTCCCCTATTTTAGGTAGACAAGGGGCAAGCTAGGCGCCCAGGGTCTCCAGTAACCCTCAACAGCGGGGCCAGGACAAGTAACCAAAAGGGGAGTAGTGGGATGGATCAATAAGGCAGCTTCCCAGTCCAGGAGGTCAACCCTAAGTCTAACCTCTTCCCACCCTTAGCTACAGCCTGTCCTCCAGCTGACTTCCACAGGTAGACAAAATGGCTGCCCCGCATTCCGCCTTTTATAGGCTGCCCCTCAGTGGTCCAGAATGGACCAGAAGGTTCTGGAATGCCCTATGCTGGTCTATGGGTGAGTTCTGGACTTGGCAGTTAGGGCAGTTGGTAGCCACCATTTTGTGGCTCCAACTTTCCCTGTCAGAACAGGCCTCTGGGCCTGAGGTAAAAGACTATGGGGGGGGGGGGGGAAACACCTATCCCCTTGACCAACACCTATAAAAAGTAGTAGACACAAAAATATTAAGGGTATGAGGGGCAAAAAGGGGACAAAATAAAGAATAATGAGGAGGGACTACGCAAAAAATCCAGACAGGTCTAACATCTACCATTTCTGAATGAGCTATCAGCCATTTTGTGAAGATGATTCTGCTGCATTTGTTTCTTCAACAAATCCTGTGTCCGAAAACAAGTGCCGATAAAGTATATTAATCTGGCTTGTAGTTGGCATGACTTCCTCAGTGACTGGCGACTTTATGTGGATGGCTTGGTGGATGGGTCTGTGAGTGAATGTGAGAATGAGGCAAAGGTTGAGAGTAGAAAGTGAATGACTGAATGAGTGAGTGACTTCATGCAGGGGTAGATGGGTGAGTGTGTAGATGGATGAATTGGTGAGTGCATGGATGCATGATGAATGGGACTTGTTGTAAATATGGCTTGCCAATACCAAAGTAAGATACAAGAGGCATACATGCCTTTATCCAGTATATATGTTTGTCAGTCAGCCATCCAAACTTTTACATACATGAAAATGATAGTACATGCATGCAAAGAATAGCCACCATGTTGGCAGGGAAAGCAATAGGACAGAAGCTGGCACTGTCACATAAGGATATCATGGGCAGCTTTGGAACATGAGTGGACACCATGATGCCAAGGTTGGCAAAGTATGGTGAGAATTACCACTGTTATGCCAGGGTCAGCATTAGCCCGAAGTTGGTCTTAACATCCTGTTGATGCTGTAGGAAAGTGGGTTATTAGTAGGTGGGGTTTTTTACCCTTAGTTAGAAATAATATCACAATCCCTAATCGGTCCAGTCAAGACTCAGCAAATCAATCTTTGCTCAACTCATGGTAGCTTAACAAACGAGCAGTCACTCTTAACTAAGGAGGCAGGTATGTGTAAAGCATTTAATACCACTAAAACTGTGAATAAGTAAATGACACATAACAAAAGAAAATCACCAATTTAAATCAATAGAAAATATTTTAATCTTTAAAATGCCACCAAAATGACAACAATCCAACCAGAGATATGAATTTTTAATGATTAAATTAAATTTAAAAAGTTCACTTTTTTTCGAGAAAAAGCATAATGCGCCACTCTGGACCAGGACAAAGTCAATGTTTTTGGCTGACCACGAAGGAGTGTGGGTCGGATAAGCAGAAGGCTAGGTCCTATTCAAAAGTTTGCCTTTGCACTTAGACTTTGTCTGGGAGCTTTACCCTTGACGACGAGTCCTCAGGTTCCTCGGATCCAGTGTCCGATTTGATGATGGCGGCCTGCTACTGAACGGAGTGTCTCTGGACATCATTGTCCACAATGTAGATGGCAAGGAGCTCTGGAGTTTTCAGGCAGGACAAACAAGTGCGGTCAGGCTGATTTGTGATTTGATGATGGCAGCTTGACTCTCTACGTCAAGCCAATCTCTTCCTAGAGTTTTTCTGCAAAACTTTGCAGAAAGCTTCCAAACTTAGAGATCTAATTGTTTTTTAGTTTATTTAGGGGAATTAAGGGTCCAGTAGCTCCAGCCAAGGGTTCAGATACTCTGGATTGCCTCTTGGGGCTAGGTCTTAATTTCCCACAATGCAACTGCACAGTCAAGAAAAAATACAGTTACAACCGGTCAGCTGGGGTGATCCTCTCCCTGGCTTGGCAGGTGACATCTTCCAGCTCTTTTGTACCTGTTACTGAAGATGGAGTTCACTTCTTTTCATTTGAGTTAGACATAGCCCTTTCATTGTGGAGCCTTGTGAGTGCAGCAGGTGCAGTTAATCTGAATGCAACCTTTCTGTGGTGCAGTACAAGGGTCCAGCAGGACAGCCCTTCTTCCCCTGATGTTCCAGTCAGTGATCCGAGGAGCTCCTTCAGCTCTCCCATATTTATCTTCCATTCCGGGTATGGCAAGAAGGGGAACACCCCAACCAGTAGGAGTAAATGTACCTCCCTCTGCTATAACCACTTCTTGTGAAGTATGGCTCATTTTAGACCCAGAATTCACTGTGTTGCCAAATATCACAATGGGGCAAATTTCTCCTTGGTGTGTGTGTGTGTCCGTGTAACCCAACCCTAACAACTCACTACACTCCACGTCCAGTCCCTCTCCTAATCTAATTAGGGGGGCTCCCATCCAGATGTTGATCAAGGAAGTGGGGGCTGGCATGGGTCCAGTGTCATCAGTTCTCCTGCCTTTGAAATACAGCTTATCTCTCCAGCCTCCTTCCTTTCCCTAGCTTCTCCAAGAAGTAAATCTCACAGGAAGGTCATAGGCCCAGGGGCTTCTTGAGCAGTATCCTTCTCAGTGTTTCCAGTTTGACGGTTTTGCAGAGTGGAGGGCTTTGCAACTCATTATAAGTTTCCCATACCACCAGTCACTGGTCTTGGAGTGACCATTTTACTCTGGACAAGATACCCAATCTTAAAATTGTAATAAGAACTCCCTTTGTCCAGTTTTAATCACTGTTTCTACACCTATGTTCACTTGTGATCCCATACTATTTTCACTTCCGTGTTGTATTGTCTTCCCCCTCCCTATTGCTCCACCTCCAGCGTTGGTCTGCGCGGATGAGTGTTAGCAGCCCATGATGAAGTATGACACATTTTGCTGTGTGTGAGGGCAGTTTTAACACCCTTGTGTGTTTTCCCCTACCTTTGTTCACAGCACCTATGAGTATACAGTCCCTCTTCTATGTTGTGGGAATATAGTTGTTGCAGGAGGTCGAAGCGGGAGGAATGTCTCCTACCCCTTACTTTTTATGTGAGTTAGGGATTCATTTATACCCCACCCTTGGAATATCCCTACAGGATACTGTGAGCACGTCCCTGAGGTTATTAATATGTAGAGTAACAATCAGGGGGCCAAACTGCACCCCTGTCTTTCCCTTCTCTGAAACCTCAGGGGGCAATCAAGCTGCCGTTCTCGTCTTACCTGGCTGAGGCTGAAAGATTAGAAAGAGAGTCATGTAAAAATGTCACAAGTTCGAAAGTCCATAGCCAAGTGCAAAAGAATGTGCCATAGATTGGATCAGTTAACCAAGTTAAATGCCAAGGTTAGGTGCATAAATGACATGTGTAGGCAACCCTTCTTGGATACAGTATATTTGCCCAATATCCATTGCAGATTGACACGCTGATCCAGGGGCCCTCTTTCCTGCCTGAAGCCATATTGTAAATCCGATATTACATTGGAGTTATATAGCCAAGAGGTTAAAAGCTCTAAGACAACTTTCCCCTTTATTTTAGCAGCCGAGACTAAGAGGGAAATAGGCCGATAGCTAGTAGAGGTAAAACCACACTTACCTGCTGCATTAAAAACATGAGACTGGCTATTCACCCATGTCTTATGATCTGCTTTGTAAAGATCCGGGGAACCGCATCTGGCCCTGGCACCTTACCCCCTGCCGTGGCCAGGATCGCTTTAACGACCTCCTCAGTGGTGAAAATCAGTGGCGCAATATCTTTTTCTAGAACCCATGGGGTATTGGGTCCTACCAGGTCCTTACTACTTTATATTCAATCAAGATGGGTTATCCATCTGTCAGGGGCAATAACACAGTCCATTCTGCTATTTGCCAGGCCAGTAAAAAAAGCTCTGTTAACTATCTCCGAAAATGTAGTGCTGTCCACTAGGACAGAGGCTTGGCATAGGACCTACCAGGCTTCTTCCTTGATAGCCTTTTTCCACGGAAGCACTGCTAATTTACATGCTTTCCTACAAGCCCTAGTTTTTTCCTCATCCCTGGGCTGCTGCTTTAAGGCAGCCATTAGGGCTCTGTGGGTCTTAGAGCAACTGCTATCAAACCACTTTTCTGCTTAATTAAGCGTAGTTTTCAGATAGCACAGAAGGTTTGTGGCAATTTGCCCACTAAGTCTATTAAAAGCCCCAAGGACTACCCTGTCCTGTGAACCACTATCTAAACATAAGGCGATATCACCCATGGTTTGTGTGCAAAAATTGTTTAGCAAAATCTCAGGAACCACCCGTTCCCATTTTACCTTCCTGGCCTGATCCTTAGTACTTAGGATTTTTTTGGAGTGACTCGTATTCATGTATTATCCATTCCCAAATCCCAAGCCAAGTCCAACAATACGGATTGTGGTCACAGAAATCACTCCAACAGATCCTCAATGTGTTAACTGTGGTCGCCAGGGGAGCTGATACCATTATAAAATCTATAAACGAGGAAGAGCCCCTACCAGTGAAAGAGGTAATAATTTTACCCTCCCTTGTCTGTTCCAGACAATATAAATTATTTTCTGCCAAGACCACTTCGAGCAGATTATGCTGTTTCATATATTAAAAATGGGTAGCCACTGGAATTACATCTGGTGCGCATCCATTATTATAACCTGGTAGTGTGAAGTTCTTTTCTCTGTGTCCTGTTCAAAAAATTTTGCAACACAAGTATAGTTCTGTTTCTGAAGCCCGACTAAAAGAATTATAAAAATTGACCACCACCAGTGAGGCATTTTTTTTTTCAATAGCCAGCAAGTTCAGTGATTTACTTTCCACCAGACCCAAAGTTCAAGGGATTTTGAGGGAAGCAAGGATAGAAGACCACCCTTAGCACACCATTCTGTTGAAGGAGACACACCTTTAGAAGAATACCCATCAATAAAAAAGGAACTTTCAGTGTCCCAAGACAATACTTTTAAAGGGGGGAGGACGAGTAAGACCCAAGATATGGAGCGACTTAAGCACACTACCCAGCGTACTCTCAGGTTACTTAGAATAAAAGAAAAATGTGTGTGTAACATATTTAGTTTTGAAGAAACTTGCAGACACATTCTGCTGCATTTATCTGTGGCATAAGACTAAGCCACATGGAAACCATGGGTCGCTGGTCATCACAAAGGAGCCCTCAGGTTTTTTTTACCAAAGGCAAAGTCTTCTGTCTTTCAAACACTCAGTATTTGAAAGATAACATGCATCCATCGCCAGACTGCTACTGATCACTTATACAAATCTTCCATTAATTCAGCCACAAGCTTATCAAACCGCAGAATAAGATGGGTATCATCAGCCTATGAGATCATTTTGAAACCGAATCCTCTGACAATCCGGCCAATGGTTGTATATATATATATATATATACATAAATATTCACTGAAAAAACCATAGGTTTCAGGCAGGTTATAGTTAGGGATTAGCATTTAAAAAACCATAGAAATTCACTGAAAAAAACATAGGTTTTAGGAATGTTATAGTTAGCTGGACATTTCACTCATACAAAACCATTGAAATTCCGCTGTTACAGTTAGTTGTACTAACTGTAACTCTCGCACCCGCAATCCACTGATGATGATGTCACATATTACATAATTCCTGACATGGTCAGTGACATCACTGATGACATCACTGATAACATCTCAAATGACATCACTGAGGACATCATCCAGTGAATGTGGTTTGGTTCCATATTTAAATATGTATTATATATATAGCAATCTGCATTAAAGAATGAGTGGATGTATAAGTGTCTAGAAGGATGATTTAGTAGCAGTGTGTTTGACTATTTACTTGACTAATTTATAGTGTCTCACTAAATATATTGGATAGTGACTAAACTGTGTGAATATCTTTATTACTTTCTCAGTTGTTGGGTAAACTGCTGCACCATTTAGTTACTAGCTACGTGAAAGTCTATATTAGTTATTGGTTAGTTAACTGATTATTTGTATGGGAGAGTGAATCGGTGTGTAGTTCGTGGGGGGTTTGTGACTGCCCAAAGATGTGTCAATAGTTGATTCAGTGGGTATATGATGTCAAGACTACATGTTATAATACTTGTTTGGTTGAGTGAATATGTATATGAATGTGCTGATGAGCAAATATATCTCTCAATGGTACATGTCCAAAGAACTAGAATAATAAAAGGCAATGTATGTGACATATGTTGTATATAAATAAGTATACATAAGACTCAGGGATTGCATGAGTGACTGTATGGATAACTGTATACTTGTAATAGTAATTTTATAACACACTAAGTATGAGTTACTATCTATATCATTAAATGAAGTGGTGTTTGTATAAGTGTGTAGCTCAGTAAATATAAGTATGATCCATTGTTTGCATAAGTGAGCAGGATGAGTGCATAAGTAACTATGATGTGTGCTGGTGTGTAATGTCAATATAGGTGTATAAATATATTTCAGTGTTCTATTGATCATTGACAGCATGTATGAGTGAATCTATAGATAATTGATTACATGTTTGTGTAGATCTAAGAATGACAGAGAAGGGTTTTAGAAACTTGTATTAGTGTGTCAATGGATTCAAATATGGTACTCTATATTTTACAGTGAGTGATAAAAGATTATAGTAGTGTATGATGAGGTGTATCTGATTGTCACGTGGATGATGTCATCAGTGATGTCATCAGGGGTGTCATTTGAGATGCCATCAGTGATGTCATCAGTGATGCCACTGAACATGTCATGAATGATGTAATATGTGACATCATCACCAGTGGATTGCGGGCGCAAGAGTTACAGTTAGTACAACTAACTATACATATTCAATGGTTTTGTATGAGTGAAATGTCCAGCTAACTATAACATTCCTAAAACCTATGGTTTTTTCAGTGAATTTCTAAGGTTTTTTTAAATGCTAATTCCTAACTATAACCTGCCTGAAACCTATGGTTTTTTCAGTGAATTTCAAAGGTTTTTTAAATGACAATTTCTACTTATTATGTTGCAAAATTTAACAAGGAGGGGAGAGAGAGTATTTTGTGGATTCGTACTCCTTGGCAAGTTTACATAAACAAAAAGAATCCACTCTTATGGCAAATGGGTTTCTCAACTATGGTTGGGAGTACCCAGTGTTGTGAAAATACCCCTCACACACCAAAAGGACCCTTGGTCTCATGCTTCATCATTGGGGTCTTCGCACCCCTCTACGGGATGCGGCGTGCTACGACCTGCGACTACGCGTGAGCACTTGTTCACTGACTATGTGTGGTGTGTGTGAAGGTATTTGTTTTTGTTTTTATGTGCGTGAGTGGTGAGGTTATCGGCGAGTGATGTTAAAAAGTGCCTGGCTCGTGGGGTAAACACAAAAAAAATGTAATGGGCCCCCGGGCTGGCGCTATTAAAAGGGGTGAATTAATGGAGGTGTGAAATGCAGGACAATGTGCATCACATCCTGTGTGTGTGTGTCAACATGTTTCGGAGTGTGGAACTCCTTCTTCAGGACGGGGTACACAAATCCCCACCTTACTCACGTTTCTATACTTTAAAAATGTGTTATTTACAAAAGTGAGATATGGTGCAGGTTATGCAATGTACCTACAAATCGGCTTTTTGTCGCTATTCAGCTGACCGGCAGAAGAAGGGGATACATTTTTTTTTTTGTGGTAGTCCACTTCTCTGCTTCCAGAGGTGCAGTGACCTGTGGGAAAAAAAGGATCAATATGTGCGGGCTTCGATCTCTAGACAAGATGTCATTCAAAGTGTGAAATCGTGCCTGGCGTGAAAAAAAGGAAAAAACAATGACAAGACACACAGACACTTAACATAAAGCACACACTCTATAAAAACTATTACTCTTTCAAGGGTTAACTTGGTTGTGCGTCAATTCGGCTTCTCACAGTTGTTTATAAAATTAAGGGTTTTTAGTTAGTGCAGAGAACGTTATGAATGGCATACTGTTATGGGTTAATTTTCAATGCCTCATGAGCCTCAGGAATGTAGGGGTCTTCGTGCCGGTTCGCTACCTGAGGGTAATGCAGAATATCAATGTTTGCAAGTACTTACTTTGTCTGTGACTTATCAACCTTGTTCTCGTTGTTTTATACTCACGATGCCGCAGAGAAAATTCCTCTTGACTGCCCCGTATGCGGCTCCGCTGCGAGTGTCGTTGTGTTGGTCGGTTCTCGTTTTTATACTGGACCTAATTGCCAATAAACCCTCTAATTGATAGATTGGTCATTTTTAAATGGCCATGTTCGGGTTTTCCAGTATAGTGGTTTGTCGCATCTGTGCAGATTGAGCGAGTCTGACTGCCCATGCGCATTTGATAGACGCTACCCCGCGCATGCGTTTTCGGTATTATGCTCGGTCCGTGCTGGCAGGGATACTGTGTCTCTCCGCATGCGCGCTAGCTATGCACGTATTGTTCCGCGTTGCTGGTGTTATTTGTCTGGGTTCACGAAGTTTGGCTGATTATTGAAGTTTACAAAGAAGGGTGTATATAGACCCATGGCGTGTAGAAATAGGTGCCACATTTCAGTTCTTTTACAAAACATAGTAGCATCGTGGAGTCCTTGGCCTGCTAAAGGGTATAAGAGAGAGAAGGGGGCCTTTTATGTGTGCATCGGTTGGGATTTTATACTCTAGGCCTTGACTTAAATGTTTCGTGCATCTAGCCACCCTGGGGGTCTACAGGGTAAAATTATTTCTACCCTACCCACTTTTTCCGTTTTGAACACATTTTCCACTGACTTCCTCAGCCTCGCTTCTACTGAGGCACAAAAGGGCTGCCAGCAGGTCCTGGTTTTGAATGTTTACAACCGCTTGACAGCCAATTAGCATTGAGCTCGTGATCGGGACGTTGCGCTTATAATACGATGACAATCCTCGCACAATCAGCGGATCCCCCGCGCCCATAGATATATAAATGACTTTAACCGTAACTTTCTCAGGAACTACTGAACAGATTAACACCATTTAGGCAAAAGGCACAAGTAGGAACTGATGACTACCTCTCTGCCAAATTTGGTGTAATTCCGTTCAGCCATTCGGGCTGTAGCCGTGTCTAAAGGTCCTATGGAAAATTGCATGGGAAAAACACGTTTTGGACCCCCTTTTTTCTCAGCCCCCGCTTAACCAATCACCCGCAAACTTTCAGGGAAGGAGCAGAACTAAGCTGGCCAAAAGGTTGGAATATTTCAAGAAGATTCATCAATCGACGCCAAAGTTATTGTCAATAGAATGTTGCGGTTTTCCTATGGATAATTGGTCCTAACTATAGCTACCGCCAGTAGGTTAAATAAATTATGCAAAAAAGAAGGAGAGAACTCTGGGTAGTTCTCCAGTTTAGGTGGAAAGCAGCTCCTGTTAGAGCACTCTCAACACCAGCGACACTCTAGATTTGCCATAGAAATGTTATATATATTCGTCAAGCGGGGGCCGAGAAAAAAGGGGGGTCCCAAAACGTGTTTTTAACATTGAGTTTTCCATAGGGCGGTTGGACTCACTTTTAGCTCGAACGGCTGAATGGATTTCTATGAAACTTGGCAAAATTGTAGAGACTGTTTGCCCGATGTGCCTTTGCTAGGTCTCAAGATATGTGCTCCAGTGGATTTTGAGAAATTAAGGTTAAAAAAAATATATATATCTGTGACAGCGTCCCGGTTAGCGCCCCGGTTCGCGTACCAGACGCGTACCGGAACTTCGCGAGGAGAAGCGGATTGGCTCTCCGGTGACTCTCAACATTCTAAACAGTCCGGAGCGGCCGCCATCTTGTCTCTCGGTAGGATCAAGAGACAAGAGGTGGAAATAAACGAAGGGGGAAATGAATGAAAGGGGCAAGGTAGACTCCTCCTGACCTCCTAGAATTGATGTGGGGGCTATTAAAGGGCCCCGCGGGGCAAAAGAATAAAAGACATTTTTTTTCGATTTTTCGCGGTGGAAGCGCTACCCGGTACGCGAACCGGGTAGCTCACCGGTAGCGTAACGGGAGTCCGCCATCTTGTGTTTTGGACGAATTTAGTCACAAGATGGAGGATAAATAATGTTGGGAATGGGTATAAGGGGGCACGGGAGACATATCCTGACCCCCTAGGTTTTCTGAGGGTGGCTGAGGAGGCCCATATATGTAAAAAAAAATTCGCACGGTTAGCGCCCGGACCGCGCACCGGGTAGCGTTCTGGAAAGCGTAACAAGGGGAAAACCAAGGGAAATAGTAAAATAATATTTTAGATTGCTTTGAGGTAGGGTAGCTCTGAATAGAGCTGTTGTGTTGTGTGGGTGATGTAAGTACCAACATGTAGGTACCAATGAAGAGTCTAAAATTCAATGTACACCGTCTCCTCTGTAGATATTTTGTATGTTCTAATATGGGTTATTTAAATGTAAATGTGTGGAAAAGCACTTCATGCTTTAAAGCAATTGTATTTTTGAACTGATTGTTCTTTCCTCTTAGTCCTCCTCTTTGTTTTTTTTCCCCACACTCTTCTTCAGCATGATAGTTGATAAATTCGTTCCCTCAAAAAATTTATATACATAAAAAAATTATATTAAATACATATAAAATATATTTTTCCTTTAAAAGAAGAATACATTTTACAGCTTTTGATATTTGCTATTAAAAAACCATTGAAATTCACTGAAAAAACCATAGGTTATAGACCATATATAGTTAGGAATTAGCATTTACAAAACCTTGAAAATTCACTGAAAAAACCATAGGTTATAGACCATATATAGTTAGGAATTAGCATTTACAAAACCTTATTTTACTCACACAAAACCATTGAAATTTGCATATATAGTTAGTTGCACTAACTATATATCGCGCACCCGCAATCCACTGCTGATCATGTCACATATTACATCATTCATGACATGGTCAGTGACATCACTGATGACATCACTGATGACATCTCAAATTACATCACTGATGACATCACTGATGACAACATCCAGTGACTGTATGTTTCTGTAAAGTTAAAATATGTCTTACATATTGAAGAATGAGTGGATGTATAAGTGTCTGGATGAAGGATTTAGTAGGTGCATGACTGACTGTATGAGTGAGTGATTAAATGTGTCTCACTGAGTGCATGGGTTAGTGACTAAACTGTCTTAATTTGTGCATCATTATGTCTGTTGTTCTGTAAACTGCTGCATGTGTTAATCAGTAGCTATATGAGTAACTATATGGGTTATTGATTGGTTGCCCAAGTATTTGTATGGGAGACTGAGTGTGTGTGTGGGTGGCTGGAAGGTGTATGACTCTGTGCATAGATGTGTGAGCAGTTGATTCACTAGATGTATGGGTTCAAAAGTGCATGTGGAAACAGCTGTATGGGCGGTTGACTGTGTGCATGAGTGTATTGGTGAGTGAATGGATATCTCAGTGCTACATGTCAAAGTAAGTACATATGTAAAACACAGTACATGTGAGAGTTGACATATATAAATAACTGTGCATAAGAGCCAGTGAATGTGTGAGTGGCTGTATGGATCATTTTGAACTTGTATCAGGGATTGTATAAGAGAGTAAATATGTGTTAGTATATGTTTGAATAAGTAAGGTGTGTATAACTGTATAGTTGAGGAAATGGAGGTGTGATTGATTCTTTGCATGACTGACTAGGTGTGTGAGTAACCCCATGGATGAGTGACAGTCTGTGAGTGTCTGTTTACACTGAGTGTATCTAAGGTTATATTAGAGTCTGAAGAGGTTCATCGTATTATCACATGAATGATGTCATCAGTGATGTCATCAGTGATGTCATTTGAGATGTCATCAGTGATGTCATCAGTGATGTCATTTGAGATGTCATCAGTGATGTCATCAGTGATGTCATTTGAGATGTCATCAGTGATGTCACTGACCATGTCATGAATGATGTAATATGTGACATGATCAGCAGTGGATTGCGGGTGCGCGATATATAGTTAGTGCAACTAACTATATATGCGAATTTCAATGGTTTTGTGTGAGTAAAATAAGGTTTTGTAAATGCTAATTCCTAACTATATATGGTCTATAACCTATGGTTTTTTCAGTGAATGTATATATATATATACCGGGCGTGTCATCAATTTCACAAATAAAGTAGAGACTTGCATCAGCCACTTACAGTTCACCTATCCCTGAGGAAGAAGGCAGGTCCTTCGAAACGCGTCGGATTGAACACTGGATGAACTCTTGACCTCTGTAACGGAGGTTCCCTCCTTGACCCTGAGCGAATCAGTGTGCTGCTGCACAATAAAGCTGCTGTAATGTTATCCCCGCGAGTGTGGTGTGTTCTTTGAACAGCGAGCGGCTATCTATGAAACGGATCCATCACCGTTTTTCCGCACCCGCCCTGAGGAGTGCACGAGCGCCTTTGATGGAAAACGGAGCCTAGCAGAGACCCTGCATGCGCCCAGCACCGCCATGATGACAAACCGGGAAAAGAGCCATGAATGGACAGTCATACAGATTGATGGGAATACGGTATAGTCCGCTCTCACTTCTAATACCGGGATGACGCATGGCTGGCGAGGGGGTACACTACTGGTGGTTTTTGGCAGCAGCACAGGCTCAAGACAAGGGACGCCATATGCGGTCACATTGGGATGGCATACAAGTACCAGAAGACATTGCGGCATCTGCCCTGCCCGATACCGGGCGTGTCATCAATTTCACAAATAAAGTAGAGACTTGCATCAGCCACTTACAGTTCACCTATCCCTGAGGAAGAAGGCAGGTCCTTCGAAACGCGTCGGATTGAACACTGGATGAACTCTTGACCTCTGTAACGGAGGTTCCCTCCTTGACCCTGAGCGAATCAGTGTGCTGCTGCACAATAAAGCTGCTGTAATGTTATCCCCGCGAGTGTGGTGTGTTCTTTGAACAGCGAGCGGCTATATATATATATATATATATATATATATATATATATATATATATATATATATATATATATATATATATATGTTTTTGAATTATTCAAAGGTAACCTGACAGTGAACCTCATATTTTCAAGAAAAGTTTTGAGCCATTGCAGAGTAGTTCCATACATATCCACCTCTTCAATCCACCAGATCAAATGGAGTGATCTGAGAATCAGTGCAGCAAAACGATCAGTCAGAATGAGGCTGGTGAGTTAACTCTGTGTTGGCTGTATGTCAAAGGATGTAATCTTATGGAGATATCTTCCTCCCACCAATGCACTGACAGTGAGAGCTCTAAAAAAGCAGAGTATTAGGGATAAAATGCAGAATCCCTCCTCCCCCCATAAAACAAATTCAAACATTTACCCTTACAAATTCATCACTGTGTCCCCATAGACTACCTCAAATTCTGACCACACTAAGCCGCACCACTACTTAAAATGCTGCCCATGATGGGCAATCTTTTTCAATCTTTCCCGCGGTCCATGGGTCTTTTGCCCTAAGTTGTCCACAAACTTTCAAACTCTTCTTCAATTATCCTTCAGCAAAAGGGTTTCAGCTGAACTCCTCTGACTTTTCAGTTACCTGCAGCGATGCCCCGCTAGCTGACCTCTTGCCTTGTTCACTTAGCAATCTTTCCTCACTATTATTTCCAGTCACTGCCTTCGTGCCCCACGCCGTGCAGCGAATAGAAGCTACAGAGTCCTTCTGGTCTGAAAACTGACTGTACGGATGAGTCAGGCACAGAAATGTCAGTGATGAGACAGCTTCAGGGAGAGGCCAAGGAGAAGCCAAGGAGCAGAGGAAAATATTCAAACTCACAATCAGAGTGAAGGATTTGAATCAAAGTAGCATGAATTCATGAAGGTCAAAACACTTTTCATGAAGGAAAGCTTTAGGATCTCAGTTCTCAAGTGACATATGCTACAGAAGCCTGGCTTACCTGCGTACACTCTAGATACCTGTGTTTAATTTAGTTATTTGAATAACAAAACCATTTTATTGTGGCAGGAGTACCTCTAACATCAGGGCCCTATTACAGAAAGTGCCCTGGAGGTGCCTTGGATATTTTACGCCTGCTGCTACACTCCAGAGGTACCTTGTTGTCATAGAAGAGACCTCAATAGCTTGAGCAGCTCCTTCTTTAATATGGATTATGCTAATGTACATTTTGCACTTGTGAGAGAACAATTTGTCGTTCCCTCATATAAATGGGGAAAAAATCCCTATGCAAATGAGGAAACAATGTGCCTTTGCACTTTCGCCTTATTTCAGGCTTGAGTGCCAAGGCAAAGAAGCTGTCTGGAGGTGCACTAGATGTACGCTTCATACATGTGGAGCACAATCAATGTGGTCCCTGATGGCACTACTGGGGGGGGGGGGTACTAAAAAAGGAGGGACTAATCCAGGCATCCCCCTGCAGGTGGGTGGAGTGACACACCGCGCCCACCTGCAGGGGGTGCCTTTCTCCTCTTCAGAGGCCTGTCTGCCTCCAGTGAAAGAGGGTGCTGCAGTTTCAAACAGCTCCTTTTTTACCAATGACCTCTCCTCAGTGCCATCTATTAGAGTTTGTGACTGCTGCGTCCTATTTAGTGCAATCAGGCATAATGTATGGTCTGTGCCACGGCACAAATAGATTGATACATAATTCTAGAGTGGGTGCTTCATATACAACAATTTGCTACAGCACAAAGCTAGAGATGAAGCAGTTGTCTGCAAATGATCCGCACATACACTACATATTCTGTCTGCAGACGAACTTACCAGTCCATACCAGCTCCCTATGTGGTGCAACCAAGAGTAGAACCTTTTTGAATTATGTGTGGCTTAAAGAAACTGTTGTTGGCCCATTCTGCAAAGTATATGTGGAAACTCTATAAAGTTCATCAGACTCAGGGACACCACTGCAGCACCATGTCCAAAGCCATTCCCTTCAGAGATAGAAGCTATCCAGTTAAGGAATACACAAAAATTGCTCAGAGTCACGCCAAGTTTAAAGAATCTTTTTTTCCAATGAAACTTGGATGAACCATCTCCTTCTACTGTGATATCTGTGTGTATTATTAGAGCCAAGGTGGGTTATTTTGACCTTTCCAGATGTATCCATCAGAGATACCTATCAGAGATACCCATATCTAAAGCATTTGGTAAACGGGACACCTCGAATGTATTCTGCAGGCACTAGGTTTTTGAAGCTTCCTCTTGGAGTGATGATCTATGCTGACTTGAAGTCGGTAAAACTGTGTGGTTTTGCTCATATGCATTCGATGGTAGTGCAGAACGCTCTTCTATGTGATTTTAATCTGTTGCAAATGCTCAATTTGAATGTAAACAATCATCACCATGTTGTGGCAACAGGTCTCTGGTTTCAGTGTGGGACAAAGTGACCTTCATGACCTTTGGTTCCATGAGAATTTTCATAATCGCTACAGGCACCAATGTGCTTCCTCAGTTAGAACCCTATGAACTATGTACAAGCCGCAAAGCTATCTATGCTACAAGTATAGTGTGCATCTCCTCTAAACTCAAGTTTCTTCACACGCCCTGAAAGAATGATCATCCCTTGATGCATGTCCATAATAGTCACTGTTTGAAAATCAGGACATTTCCTGGCACATTTAGTTCACACTCTCTGCAGTATATTCTAGTCAGAGGCAAGTGTATCTCTTCTCAGCTTTCTTCCTATGATATCTCCTAACTAGAGGCATGAAAAGTAGTTAGTATGTTAGCATAGACATGTAGAGTTCTTGATAATTAGCAGACCAGTACTTCACACCGAACTTACAATTTCCCCATGTCCACACACCTGTGTAACTTTCTCTCTCGAGCCCCAGGGCTCGGGGTAAGGGTACTCCATCGCAGCGGCAACAGAGTACGCTTTCAGCCAACCTGAAAGTACACCTACTTCATTTAGAGTCAGGCGGACCTTAAGTGTTTAGAAGGCAGACACTACTCCCTGTCTGCTGCCTACACACACCTCCCATGGCCCAATGGAGTAAGGACCTTCGGAGGTGGGCCATGTGTCTGCAGCCCATATTTAGATTTGTGTGTGTGGGGGGGGGGGGGCATGGCCAGTTTTCTCTGTCACTCACCGCCATGAAATACGTGGGGATGAGGAGCAGTGAAAAGTTTTAATTGTCACCCACGCCATAGGAGAATGCTCCCATGGTGAGGGGTTCACTGCATTTTTATTATTTTCCAAAAGAAAATCCCGCTTTGGGATTTTCTTTTTGAAAATACATTTTTTTGTAAGTTTGGTGTATGGCTTCGTCATGTTAATGGAGCGTCCATCACACTTGTAATGCATTTCCAGGAACCACCATGACGGCAGTCCCTGGAGACGCAAGAGATGTCTGCTGCGGCGGGCAGATGCACTTCGCCATGGCGGGAGTAATGTACTCTGCCATGGCAACATTAATAACTCAGTCCAGCTAAATTTAAATCAGCCCCTTAGATTGCCTCTGTATCTAGCAAGAATTGTGCATACCTTCCTTGCTTAGATTCTTCCTGCAAGTACTCGTCTGAGTACTGAGCCATTTCGCACAAGCTGTTGATACTGAAACTGTGCCCACACTTGTTTCTAAAATGATGGGAAGACAAGAAAAGTCTATGTACCACCATTTACAGTTACCTTCCTGTACTGGTTCACTTACTTAAATGCTCTGATGTCTGAAAGACAGAGTTTGTTTTACAACACCATAAACTAATCAATACATACTGAATTTGGCACATGTGCAACATATTTGATTTGAGCCAACCTACGTGTTTAGATGCAGGCTACGGTGTGCAATGCTGTAATGGAAAGTGACACCAGGAACGAGGTGTGGACCAATAGTAATGTATAACATAAGATTGAAATGATGATATAAAATTCAGCAAGGTGGGAATGGGGGATCTAGTATATTTCATGATGATATAGGTTTATCTCAGATTAAAAAAGCAATCAATCAATCAATCAATCAATCGAATGCTTGTAAAGCACGGCTACTCACCCATAAGGGTCTCAGGGCGCCGAAGGGGGCGGGGCTGCTGATATGTCTAGGCACTGTGGTTAAGTCGAGGTGCCAGGTCTTGAGGTCTTCCTGAATTGGGGCAGCGACAGTGATTGCCTGAGGTGGAGAGGCAGGGTGTTCAAGGTCTTGGCGGCGAGGTAGGAGAAGGATCTTCCTCTGGCCCTGGTCTTACAGATCTGTGGGATGGTAGCCAGAGCCTAATGGCGGAGCAGAGGTGTCTGGTGGGTGCGTGAAATGAGAGGCAGGGGTTGAGGTTTGCAGGCCCTGTGTGTTGGTGGGCTTTGTGGGGGCATGTAAGAAAGAAACAGGGACCCTCTTGTAGAAATGCCGCCCTTCAAGAAATTGAGAACTTTAAAGCAAGCTATTTCTGGGAGCGAACCAAGATTCTGGAACTCAATGCTACCAGCCACCAGCATTCTGATCTTACTGTGCCACTTTGAAATGGGAATATATGTATGATAATCTTTTTGGACCTGGAATGTGAGTAATTCCAGCTAAGAATACTACGAATGTTTTTAAATGGAGTATAAGGTAGTTACTAGCAGATGTAACCTCTACCCTTACTCTTGGATACCAGTGGACCTGCCCGTTCTCCAGCCCCATTTACAGACATTCAGTGTCGGGCAAGAACTTTGATTTCAACATGATGGCATATTCTTTTTTTCTAATGGTTATTAACCTTTCCTTCCATTTCTGTTCCCATATTTACTCTTGATCCCATGTAAAGTGCTCTGCTACCCTAGTGGGTATGGTTTGCTTTACACAAAACTGCAAATAAATAAGACTTTGATGAAGAGACATAACAGTCATTCCAGGCTTTATCCTATTGCCCAGTAAATGCTTATTTAATGTGAAGCCCTTATGACAGTGAAACAAGCAAGTGTGTGCTGTTCCTATCCTCTAGGCTTGATTCTTACGTAACCGCCTTGTTAGAGACCTGCCAGACATAATCTCTCGATAATGTCTACATTCATCCTTCACACATGTGTGATCAACCTTTTCATCTCAGTGATGCTACTATAGTGATACATGCGGACCTAGGACAGTGCAATTCTAGCAAGCTCCTCCCAGGTCAGTTATAACCAACTTCTTCTTGATGATTAGACTGTTCTTTACAGCTATTTGCGAAACCCACAGTGGAACTCACCTTAGGTCTATCATTTGCCCATGCTAGATCCTTTATTGATACGACCATTCTACCTTGTTCCTCCAAATGTGACTGCGTAACCAGTTCCTCCTCAAAATCTGAAGGACGACGTGATGTGACAATCCACCCGATTAAAAAGAATTCACACGATTTAGAATAGATTGTCTTGTTCCTAAAATGCAGAGTAGTGCTCACCTCTTTAGCAAACTCTTCTTAGACTTGTGTAAATAATGCTTAAGAATATCTTGTGAATTCCCCCCTTTTTATTCTTGGTACACACTTCTTTTTGTTCTACTCAAATTAATCATTTAGATAAATCTAGTACTGTATGGTTGTTCCTTTCTGTTAAATGTTTTGAGCACCATTTATACTTGTATTCTATCTCTCGTTAACCCCTGGGCATGTTACTAAACAAAAATGTAGCATAGGTGAGAAGTACAGATTAAGTATTGTGCAAATGGCTAGGTTACTTACAGATAATCTTCATTACTCTGAGTCCTAGTCTTCCTCGTCACAATCCTAACGGAATGACGTTCCTATCCTTACTAAGACCTAATTCAATTATCCATGTATTAAAGGAAAACTAGAAACCTTTCCTGATCGCCAATATAGATTCCTTAAAACCTAAAAGAAGGGGTCAGATTAACCACTTCCTGTAACACAAAAGTTAGTAAAAAAAGAAAAAGCAACCTTTGTGGACACCTCGCACCTGTGGCTGGGAGATCTGGGAACTTAGTAGATTGAGGAAGAAGACTAGGACGTGGAGTAATGAGGGTTACCAGCAAGTATCCTGCCCATTACCATCTCATTTGCCTTCTTGATTCCAGTCCTAACGAAATGAGGATATACCCAAGCTCAGTTATGAGGTGCTCGCCAGACTTTAGAAAACAACTACTAGACAGATATAATGTTGCTACAGCCTGTGCACCCTTTAATTGTACAATCTCATACAGAATTTGTACAGACGGAGAATTTGAAAAAGCTTACATTTTGGTTGCATACTCTGAAAAAGCTCCACCGCCCACTAGTGGTCTGTAGTGAACTATAAATTACGTGGAAAACAAAACGTTGCTGCATAACAACTGTTGTTAACTCATGCACCCTTAAAAACTGCCCAAAAAGTGGCTACCCACCAAGACCAAACTTGTATTGGATCTTGCAAGACCCCCTCTGTCTTAGAATAAGCTAGAGAGAGAGAGATCATAAAGCAGGGACAACAATTAACAGTAACTATTGAAGGGCGATGCCCCTCATTTGCTGCACCAGAAACTACAAAGAAATAATCCACTTTTCCTAAAAGAGGCTGTATGACTGCTGTGCATATCTAAACAGTGGTGGCTCCTACACTAAGGCAGAAGAGCATTGTCCTGCTGCTTTTTGCAGTGAAAAAGAAGGAAAAATAAAATGATAATAACTCACGTTATTATCATTTTATTTGTTCCTTTTTTCGGCGTCTTGGTGGGGCAGATCTCCTCTGCTCTCAGAGCAGGGGGAGGAGTGGTGAGCAGTATGTAAGTGTGCATGAATGTTTGACCGTCCCTCTCGGGCCGGCCAAACATTCATGCACACTTTGCATGTTCTCCATGCAGGCTGCATTACACCCTGCGTGGAGAACATGCCAGGCTACCTTTTACTAGCTGAGCGCCAAACCATGGCGCTCAGACCAATCACAATGCTGCATTGCAGCGTTGGGATTGGCAATGGGGAGCCTGGGATCCCGGGTGTTTCCTGCTTCCACAGAAGAAGCCAAGACAAGGTTGGAGGCGAAGCGGCCGCGGCAGGCCACCGAGCCGGCCACCAACTAAGTGACTTTAAAAAAAAATTTCATCTCTCCTCCCTCTCTTCCCCCCTCCCCGCCCGACTGCTGCTTCCTGGTAGCAGCCGCCACTGAATCTAAAGAGGAATGAAGAGAAGACTGCGTCACGTGTTATTCGTGTTAAGTCCACTGGTAATTTTCTAGTTTTAATCATTGCAAAATGTTGGGCTATGATATGCCCCTTTTGTATTTGGAACTGCCTCGCGGCGCAGTCTTTCCCAATTTTGTCATGCAACATGAGGCTTAACACAAATAACACGTGACGCGGTCTTCTCTTCAAACAGAAAACAAGAAAACATTTAGGGAAAGATGATTCTCACATTAAAGACTTGGACATTTCTACATAAATTCTGTGTGCTGCCCATGTAACACAATGACTGAAGCATTGAAAAAGTTTCTAAGAAACTAAACACGTGTCGGCTGTCGGTTCAACGCTTAAAAGGAGGATTGTCATACCAAGCTGTCTATTCCTAACAACATTGTTACTGTGTTTTAAATTTTAAATTTGTGATTTAAGATATGGTTATATATTCATAATAAATTGATACATCAAGAACTGAGTTGGCGTCCTGTTGGTACTTTGAATTGTTTTGTGCCAAATAACTATATGAATTGATACTATAATTGAGCTAGAGTGCCAAGGTTTATATCTATTTCACGTTTTCACTGAGTCCAAATGGGATCCAGTGTTTTGGCACCTTAGGTACTCGGGGGCAGTCATCGTAACCTTGAGGGGCACCAATACTTGGATGTATACATTAAATGCACAAAGAGAATAGATGTGCTACCAACTAGACCACCACTGCCATCTGTAAATATAAATGGGTAGCCTTGTATTCCCCATGAGTGAAGACTCTTAATCCAGAAGTAGGGCCAAACAGAAGCAGCTGAAACTGAAAATGCTTTCCTAGGATACAGAATATGAGGATTTTTATTTTTGCAAGTCCGCTTCATGCAGGGAAGTTTCCAACAGCTCTGAAGAGTCAAGAACATCTCCTGGTTATATTACTGAGAAGATTGTGGACTGGAGTGTTACCATTGTAAATGTCTAATATGGTAGAGACCGGCGTTTTTCAGCTTTGGAACTAAAAAAGAATCTCTTAAAGACTTCCGAACCAGAGGTTGAGTAGCAGCCGTGCCACTGGAAAGGGAACAATTGCTGCTTTGTCCAGTAAGTCTTGATCAACCCAACGCTAAGCCTGAGTGGACCAGGAATGGCTCTGAAGCTTTCCACGGGATGATCTAGGAAAAGGATTGGAGAGCCTGATGCTATTACTCTCAATACCCAACTGAAGGATGCAGTTGAGCTTCACACTTTGAAAAAGCATGTGCATCCACAGTTAGGAGGTGGGGGGAGCTAGGCTTTAGAAGCTTGCCAAGACCTGCTGGAGACAAGGGCCTTCTGGCAGTTAACGAAGAGCTTAATTACGTGTGTGAGCAAACACACCTCATCTACCAGAAAGACATGCAGAAGCCATGAGCTTTTGATCTTCCACTGGTTTTTAACAAGTTCTTCCAACTGAGGCCCAAACAACTTGATCCTTAAAAAGGGAAGGTCGTGGGTTGAGATTTTTGTGTAGCATCAATCTTCCAAGCCCACGTCCAAATGGATCTTCGAGCTGCCCTTAAAGAATTAGAGGCGCACAGCCAGCCAAAGAGGTATCCAATAAAACAAAATGTGTTGCTCCTTCATAGAGGCTGATGTAGTACAGTCTGTACACTGTTGTAATTGTTCTGAGGGGTTTTGAAAATCTCACTAAGAATTGCAATATATCAGTAGCATAAGTTGGCTCTACGTGCACAATCTGAAGCTGAATAAGCACACAACTACTACCTCTATTTTTTTGTCGATTCCATCTGAAGGAGATGCATCTTCCAAAATAATTGTGCCCTGTGGGGATAGACAGACATTACAGAATCCCCCTTCACTACTGAAGAACACTCTTTGGCAATGAGCTCAAAAGGCTATTATGAAAATCTTGGAAAGGTGGATCATTACACCTCCTTGCATTCCCTGGTCAACATACTATAGACAAGGGAAGGTGCTTTGGATCTCCTCTTCATTCCTAAATAAAAGATCCTTGCAGGGCAAATGATTGCACAAATGTTACAATAATTCAGACAGATCAGCTCTCTGAATGAAGCAACATCTGCAGTCTTATTTCTCAAGCTTCTCAAATTCATCCTCTTGAGCAGCAATTCTTTGAACCTGGAGAACTGTCTCCAGCCTAAAGGGCTGGCATTGCTACTTACTCAATCATGACCTGAAGCACTGACAGGAGCGGCATCATATGTATTAACAGGCTGTCCTGATGCCTCTTCACCTGCCAGAGCATGAAAAGATAAGATTGTTCAATAAGGTTGTCTCTTCCTGCACAATTTAGTATTTTAGTGCCAAAGAGGAAACTCCAACATTTTTCATGCAGCATTTAGTATTTTAGTACCCAAGAGCACCAAAGAGAAAACACCGTGATTGGCAGGAGAACCAGCCAACACTTTTTTTATCAATTTCTTTTCCATTGGAACCAACTAATGCAGCCAAAAAGTGATCTTGTGACACGACGACCATACTTGATCCAGACAATGACTGTAGCCAAGAATATAAATCCAATTTCTCCCACAAAGGCAGGACAATGTGGAATGACTATAAATGCAGTAACATTTGTACGGTTCCATGTTTAAATAGCAAAAACAAAAATATAGCCAACAAAAATATCGATGTAAAAATATTGATTACAAAAATATCGACTCCCTATACTTAAACAGGTAAGTACAATATTATCGACTCAAAAATATCGATGTAAAAAATATAGATGTAAAATATATCGACTTTAAAAACTTACATAATTAAATTAATTAAATAATATTATCATTATTAACAGATAAAATAAGTTTAATATATTTGAACTAATTATAACATATACATTTAATTTAATAAATATAAACACAAAAAGTGTACATATACATATATTTACTTAAATACATTTTATTAACTATTATCTTTATTTAATTTATAGAATGTATTAATTATAAAAAATAAAATAAAAACATATATAAATATTTAAAAATAAAATAAAATATTCTATATTTAAATAACACGTGAAACTATTAAAAAATACATACATTTAATAACAAAATAAAAACATTAGTAGTTAAAACATTTGATAGCAGGAGGGTAAAAATTACTATTCCCACTCCAGTGAGTGCAACAGTAGGGAAAGCGCTGGATAGCGTAGGGGTAAAATTTACTATTCCAACTCCAGTGAGTGCAACAGTAGGGAAAGCGCTGGAAAGGGTAGGGGTAAAAATTACTATTCCCACTCCAGTGAGGGCAACAATAGGGAAAGCGCTGGATAGCGGAGGGTTAAAAATTCCTATTCCCACTCCAGTGAGTGCAACAGTAGGGAAAGCGCCGGATCCCAATAAAAAACAAAAGTATCAACATTTTTATTCAATTTAATTTCCAATTTTAACATAATTAATATATAAATGTAAATATATTATTATTAACAAAGATAATAAAACATAATTAATTACACATTATTTAGCACTATAATATCCACAACACACACCTAAAATTAATTACACAATTATAATGAATAATTACAAAATAATCAATGGTAATTAATTTTTAAATATTTAATATTTAATCAATAAAAAAGTTATTACTCACCACCTTTCACACCATGTACACATACAAACACCACAACACACACCTAAAATTAATTAAACAATTAACATAATCAATTATTAATTGACTAATTGAAATTAATTACCAACTAATTATTAATTAATAAATTAACACATTAATTATTCAATTAATTTTATATAATTAAATTACATCCCACCCTATTCCCTATAAACCCACAACCCGCTACGGAATTAATGACGTAAAATTAAACTTAAAATAAATTAATAAGTAGAAAAATTCTAAAACATATATTAAAGTGATTAACAATTTATATTAAAAACACTAAAATACATAACATTATTAATAAATAGATATTTTTGTAAACAATATTTTTGTAAACGATACTTATTACAACTATATTTTTGTAATCGATATTACTTATCTGTCAGTCGATATTCTTGTCATCTATATTTTTGTTGTCGATATTTCTTCCAGACGATATTTCTGCGGCGATATTAATGTCCCTCGATATTTCTCCAGCGATATTCCTGCTCTGCACCATTTGTACTCAATTAAACAGAAATATGTTAAACTGCATGCCATCTGGGACCCCATGAGCGGGACCTTAGTGCTTCATAAAACTCCTTATGGGAACAAAATGCAGTTCCTTCACACTGGCTGGAGGACAATGTCAGGGGGAAGTGGCCCATGTAAATTTATAAAAAGCATATGAGACTACTAAAGCAGGACTCAAACATGTTTTACAGCACAAGTTCACAAACCTGCTTACCTTCAGTACTCGGGACAAGTAAAGAGTATCATGTATCAGTAGAAAAAGCAGGAAGTGGTTAAATTGATCTCTTCTTTTTGGGGTTGAGACTTTGAGTATGTGGTAGTAGCCTATATGAGGGTCCAGGAAATGTTTCGTGATTTTTATAATGCTTCCCTTTCTTACTTAGAGAGGTGAATCAATTATGTGAAAGCAGGGAAACCTCATTCAGTTTGGACTATGAAGAGGAAGATAGATGAGGAGGTAATGCATATAATCTTTAACATCGCTCCTCTACCGCAGGTGGTCTTGGGTCCGCAAAGGTAACGTTTTGTCATCTATAGTTTTGATGGTGGTGCTTTTGCATAATTTACCCTTGGATATTGTTTGCTCAGTGTAGCATGGTGGAACTGCTCTGTTTCTCAATACTTGGGGAAGGCAGATTTTAAATTACCATAAATTCAGCATTTTCTGTAAGGGACGTGTTTGCGAAAAATAGAAGCCGTAATACATCAAGCCCTTCACATGGTAGGCATTGGAGCATATGAAGGGATGCAGAAATGCATGAAGTGCTTGAACTAGATAGATTGCCTACCCTTGGTTAATGGCAGAACATGCTTCTGCTGCACTGACCGTTTGCCTACACTGCCATAAGGTAGTAGATGCCTTCCCTAAGCACACCTTCTAGGAGTGGGGTGGTATATTAGCAGAGCAATGTGGTGCAAGTCTGACAGTCTTACCTGGGGTGTGTACATTAACCGGAGTGGCTTTCTTCATTTTATAATGTATACAATTTCACAATTTCTATGCTCAATTCCCAATGCTATAAAATGTGTCCTCTGATCATCGCCAAATTTTCAGTACGTTGTGTGCCCTGTTACAATTAGCAATGTCTCAATGAAAGGGACAACTCACTGCTATATTTCAAACCTAATACAATGGGATGAATTCAGTTTTGGGATGTGTTCCTTGATGGTGTTTCGGGGAGTGTTATTTGATGGTGCTGTTGTAATGATGCCTGTAACATCTTCTCTTTCCAGGGGATCTTCCCGGCCAGCTATATACACCTGAAGAAGGCGATTGTCAGTAACAGAGGGTAAGTTTCATGGCTGGTCATTATAGGTGAATAAATGTACTTCCTTGTAGCCTCAGAATTGATTCCCCAATTGTGTTACTGGTAATGGTATTTTCATTGGTATTATTTTCACTTACACAGCTCACAGTCTTGCTCCGATGGTGGAGGGACATTTGCAAAAGCTGACAGTACTCTGGAGGATTATATCAGGCTAAAGTAGCCACGTAGCATCAATCCTTCTCAGCATCCTGTTTCAGGACACCATTTGACAACATATAGTGAAAGCTACTTTCATTCAACCAACGGTTCTGACAAACATGGGAACAATGATTTGCAACCAACATTCATGTCCCTTGAAATAAGGTATCCAGACGACTATGTGCCAGGAGGCAACTCTATACCTATCACGCTAACTCCTATTGTTCATTGCAGTACTGTCCATGTGGATCCTTTTTTGGTCGCTAGAAGAACAGCCATAGAAGATGTGGTATTTGTATCATCCAACTGCCCCAACCCCCTTACTTTAGTGCCACCTGGGTGTCCAGGTAAATCTACTATCAATGACATCATATATTGTCGGTCATGCATTTAATACTCGGATCAAGGAAATCTGTGGGCATTATATGTATTAGGGCGCACTTTCCCTGTTTGTGCATGATGCTCCTTAAAACAGGTGCACTGGGCGAAAACAGAGAAAGTAAACCCTATTTCACAGAAGGCGCTGCCCCCAGGGCAGCTAAAAACTTGTACTTCTCTGGGGGCAGTGCATTCAAGTGAACAATGAAGCTGCACAGTGCAGATGGAACACCACTTGCCCTTTGAAAGGGGATTAGAGATCCCCTTGCAGGCGAGTGCAGTCAGTGACTTCACCCACCTGCAACGGATGTCTGGGTGTCCATGGGACCCCCTTTCCACCTCAAGGGGGCTGCTCTCAGGGAGCGCAGTGACATTGCACCACCTTTGAGGTGGTGCACTGTCAGTGCTACTCCCAAAAGTGACTTTGCCTCTGCGCCCGCGCCTGTAATATGCCGCAGGCGAAGAGTCAAAGTGATTCCCTCATTTGCATGGGTCATGCCCCCACGTAAATGAGGGAATGCCCCCTGAAGATAATACTGTTGCTTTAAGTGCACCAGTGCTATCAGTATTACAGAAGTGGCCGCACAAGCAACTGCAGCCCCTTCTGTAAAACCAAAGTGCCCCAGGGGCGCACAAAGCGGGCGCAACCGCCTGTTGCGCCACCGGGACACTTTATGTAATGCGGCCCCTGATGTTAAGTGGTCCACGAATACTAATATTGAACATAAATAATTGACAGTACTGTCATTTTGACATAACCTCTACTGCACTGCAAAGTCTCATAACCAGTTTCTAGAGATTTTGTATAATTAGATGCTTAGAAGTGAAATAGAGTAGCCAAGGCTCATGTGATTTAGGTGAGCAAAAATAAAGATGCGACCAATTAAGATCAATAGTAAAACCCTAGACTTGACGACATATTAAGATTACAAAAGGATTAGGTTTTCAACATCTGTTGGCTAGAATTAAAAAATAAAAAGCAGCAAAATGTTTGACTCCAGCTAACATTGCTAGTTTCCAATTTCATAAAAGCATGGGTGAATGTTTAGTGCTAGCTGCCTTTCAAATATATCCTGCACAACAGGTGGCAAAAGCAAAATATAGTCCAGAAATCTAGGCTTATTACCTTGATAATACACTGCATATACTATGACACAAACTAATGAATAGGCTTTCCTGTTTTCAGTTTCTATTTGTTGTCAATTAAATTCGTGTAGCTTTTTCAGTGCTTCTAGTGTTTTCAAAAATTGTCAGAATCAGTGGTTATCAGTGTTTATCATTTTTTGATTCATACATAATCATGGTGATGGTGTTTTTCCAGTGCTTATAAGGAAAAGTGATATAATTTACATCATTCTGTCATTACTTCCTATGAGAATAATTCCTACATTTTTTCTTGCTCCTAGCACTCTTCTTTGCACCCGTTCATTGAATTTGCTCTTTCAAATAACTTTTCATTATTTCTCTCAACTCCTGTTTAAGCTCACAGGATTCAAATCCCTTTTCCAGTCGTCCAGTCCCACCCAAAGCAAGGGTGTGTATGAATATAGATATATTAGCACCCCATTAATATTTAATTGTTGCAGATAAATGGTTAATGGAGGGATTTCAACACACTTTCCTGCTGCTCTGTTCTTAAAGAACTGGCAGAGATTTGCTGAATAAGTATGTTCTACTCAGGAAACGAGACATGTCTTTATAGTGGGGTGCTGAATGTTCATTCATTGCAAGCCATTCTCACTCCAGTTCTTGACCGTGAGACAGAGACATTTTAAGGCATGTGCAACGTTGGCTCTTTAATATAGGTAACGTGTGGGAATTTGTTACACTTTGAAGCAAAATGTTGTGTTTGTTTTTCAATACCATGCAACAACCATCTAAAAGTTCCTTTTAGATCAAAATGGGACCTCACGTATGAGAAATGCGAGGGGGTTGCAGAGATTATTTGCAATAATATTAGCGAGTTGCTCCTATATTACAATAATGAAAAGACAATCACTATCCCTGAATATTAGATAGAAGCACATTTCGAATGTTTACCGATGTGCCTCCGCAGTGTCAGTGACCTGGCCAACAATGGCACAAAAAATCTGGAATTGGATAATAAATTCAGAGATCTTCTGAACAGCGGCCCCCAAAATATGTTTGGCACAGGGCCCCCAAAATTCTTAAGATATCCCTGCCTTGAGATACAAAGAAAGAACTGGGCCAATAAACATTATTTTTCACCTGATCTTGACCTATTTCTGCTCTGCTTGGTCATAGGGGAGAAGCCTGCAAAGAAATTATTATATGCATTCTGCTAGTTAAAGGGACTTTGGTGACAGCAACCCATGTTGCTGTATGAAGCAGCAGCCAAGATAGTGCAGAAAATGATTCAGCTGCATGATGCCTTTGGTCATTTTTGTGAGGATTACCAATAGGAATGATGTTTATATTACATTGTTAGGCCATGTTTGGTGGTTGTAGTGTTTATTTGAGACCAGTTAATCATTGTTTTTTTTTTTTACCAAACATGAGTAGGTATTTGTTTTTTGAAACAATGTGGGAATTGTGTTCCAGCTGGGCAATTCTGACAATTGCACAAGGTACTCTAACTTTATATTCTATGTGCTCTATTACAATATGTTTTGGGGTAAAGGTTGAGCACAGCTCTATTTGTTTCCATTAAATGTGATCCCAGTGTTTTGTACAGGTATGTTGCCAAGTGTCAAGCCTAGTTGGGTCACCATCAGTTCCAAGCTTCTTTTTGAAATGGGAGCAGTAGAAATTCAAGTTGAATCCGATGATCATGGGCTGTATCTACATCAGTGTGTAGAGCCAGAACGGGTCTGTGTACATGTATTTGTTGATACTATACCATCTGCAGCACATAGAGGATTACTACTAGCTGTACTGTCTACAGTCTATATGCTAACTTAGACTTTTTTTTAATTTATATGTGCAATGAAAGCAACACAGTTTTGCCAAAACTAGCTCATGGACCTCTTTGCATGACTCATGGGCACTGAACATGTTCATGATATTTCACTTCATCTTTCTGTATGAAGTGAGGAGCTCCTATAGGTGTTCTTTATAAGCAATCTCAATGTAAACCAAAACAAAGGAGTGTTGATTGGAGTGTTTTATGGAAGGGCCTTTCTTCTGGAGGTATTCATAAATGAAGTGGTCTTGCTTACCACGATTCTGATACCTGAGACTTCACAAAGCAAAGCTCTGTAACTGCAGGAGGATAAAGGAAAGATAATTGTAATGTCAATAACGACATTAAACATGTGTGGAGTTTAGGACTAGTGAGGGTTTTTTGGGTTCAGGGAAGGGTAATGTTTAGGGGTGAAGAGGTTTTTTTTTGAGTCAGTAATGGGTGGGGTTCCGGCATGGAAAGGGGTTTTAGGGTTCAAGAATGGGTGAAGCCTAGAGATGGTAAGGGGTTTTTGGGTTCACAGGTGAGTGGAGTCTAGGAGTGGTGAGGTGTTATTAGGAATGGGTGGAGTATACAGGTGTGTGTTGAGGGGTTTATACAGTTCATGGATAGGGGGTGTAGGTCGGTTTTAGGGCTGGTGAGTTTTTTGTAAAGTTCATTAATGGGTAGAGGTAAGGGGTGGTGAAGACATTTTCGAGTTCAGGATTGGGTGGAGTTTAGTGTGGCGAGGGGTCTTTAAGGGTTCAGTTGATGGGTGAAGTTTAGATGTAAAAAGGGTTTTTTAGGATTGAGGAATGGGTAGAGTTTAGGGAGTTGAGCGATTTTATGGGGTCATGGATGTGTGGTCTTTAAAGGGCGATGTGGTTTTTTAGGGTTATGGGATGGGTGGAGTTTGGGGTTAGTGAGGGGTTTAAGGGTCAGGGATGTTGTGGGGGTTAGTCCTCGGAAAGGGTTATTATTTCGGATTCAGGAATGGGTATTGTTTAGTGGTAGTGAGAAATTTTTGTGTTCAGGGGTGGGTAGAGTATGGGGGTAAAAACGGCAATTAGGGTTGAGGGATGGGTGTAGTTTAGGGGCCAGATATGGGTGTTCTTTAAGTGTAGTGAAGGATTTTTAGGTTTCTAAGATGAGGAGTGTAAGGTTATTTAGGGCTTTTAGGACTCTGGGATGAGTGTAGTTTAGGTGTAGTGAGGAGAATTCAGAGGGCAGGGTTGGATGGTTCTGAGGGGTTGTGAGGGGTCAGGATGGATGGTGTTTAATGGTCATGGTGGGTCAGCGAATGAAAAGCATCCCAAGCACTTCTCTGGCAATGTAAAACATATTAATCTGAAATTAGGTCCCTTGAAAAAAAGCACTGAAATAAATACTTCCAACAAACTTTTTATGAAAGTAAGTCCCGGAACCATTGCATTTACACCTTCAAAGGAAATATGCAATAATCCATTGAGCACAAAACAACATTCTATTCATTGGTTTCTATGAAATGGTAGATGCCATTCATTCTGAAAAATTCCAATAAACTATTTTGGTGTAATGGTTTCTCTGCAATGCTGTTCCATGAAAGTATTCTTCTATGAAATTACATACAACTGCAGTGAATAGTGAGCTTACGTCATATGGTGTATGTCATGCTCCAACACAGAGTAACAGTGGGTAAATGAATAGCTATCTCAGAAAATATATATGTGTCTAGAACTAGTAGCACTCACCTAGGGTGACTTAACCTCAAACCTACGTATGAATACACTATCTAAGTGTAAGGTATCTTTCCCATGTGGAAAAATACCCATCAGTTGCCGATCCTTGATCCTTACACTTAGATAGTGTATTCATACGTAGGTTTGAGGTTAAGTCACCATAGGTGAGTGCTACTAGTTCTAGACACATATATATTTTCTGAGATAGCTATTCATTGACCCACTGTTACTCTGTGTTTGTGTATAGTTTGATTTAGGGGCTGTAGCAGTGTTAGGTCTCTAAACATCCCCTTGGGCCCTCCCCTCCCCGGTTGTTTTGTATGTCATGCTCCCACAATGAGAGCGGCAGTAGGTCCTAGGGGTCCCATGCCTTTCAGATATCCACAGGGGCATATTAAGTGGCTTGGCATTACTTCATAGAGGAGGGCACCCATCACAGAAAAGTGCTTAGAGGTAGGGGCTGCATTCATTGCTTCATTAGCAGATGGCACCAATGCTGTAAAAGTGCAGCAAAATACAGTGGTTTCCAGTTTCTACTGAAAAAACTATATTTCCATCATTGGTGTTTTATCTCTTATAATTGTTTTTAACTGGAAACCCTATTTATGATAACCTTACATGGCCTCCCATACACTACCTCTAATGATGCTGTGAATTGGGAGTTCACAGATTGTGTAGTGTACTGGAAATACAAAATGTTTGAGACTGGATGAAAAATTGAACACAAAGCCAAATTAATTTCGCACAGCAAATTTATTTATTTTTTTAATGATCTTTATTGCTTCATTTTCCATATGTTACTTCCCTTCCCTCCCTTCCCCCACCCCCCTCAGACATTACATTTCAATATTAAATAGCTTAGATATATTTGAATTTTCGCATACATTTCATTACCTTACATAAATCAGAAATATTGCAGTGTTACATATAAGATTCATCCTTCCGCAGTAGGTTTTGTTTAGGCAGTTAATTGTCTATACAACCAAAACATCTCCTATTACATTTTATCATTTATACAACCAGGTCCACAGTAAATCTAACCTGCTCTCTCTTGGTTTTGCATCTACTGCAGCAGGGGCTCCCCGATTTCCATCCCCTTTTTCCACTTGTTCCGTCCCTTTCTTCTATATATGGCTACCTCTAAGCTGCAAGATACCAGCAATCACGCCCGCCAATGTTGGAGTACGGGTGGATTTGGATCCAACCAAGCAGAAGCCAAACATATTTTAAATACTGCCATTGACATGAATATCAATCCCTGTATATTATTTGATCGAATATCGCCATCTATACCCAACATTATTTCTCTGTTTGTAATTTCTATTCTTTCATTAAGGATTTCGGATAGAAAGCTAGATATGCCCTTTATCAGTTCTTGTAGTATGTCACATGTTGCAAATATATGTACAATATCGGCTTCATACAAGGCACACCGTGGGCATTCCGTTCCTTTACCGGATCCCCACTTTGCTATCCTATTTGGTGTATAACATAGTTGAAAAAACGTCTTATAATACTTGGCTTGTAGTCCAGCAGACATTAACATAGACTGAGCAAAATTCATACAATCTAAGACATGATTCTGTCGTTATCCCCACTTTGTCCTGCCAGTTTAAGGAAAATGTATTCATATCGCCAGGGAGTGCGGTGATCAAGCCATCATAAATTTCCCCGATTTTTCCTGATTTATTATTGTTTATTATTTCGATGGTTTGAATTTTTTGAAATTTAGATCTACCCCCCTTTCTTTGTTAAAACATCCTGACTTGAAGGAATTTAAAGAAATCCATATGATCAAGCATGTATCCATTTCTTAATTCTTTGATTGATTTTAGCCCAGCCGTAGAATAAAAACAGCCTAATTGAGTAATCCCTTTATTTAACCATCTATTCATACACCATCATTGAATATCTCAGGGAGATGATTATTTTTAGATAGTACTGTATAGAAAGAAAGCCTTCCAATTCCCAGAAGTTTACGCACATTATTCCAGGTTTTATGTATACCCACCAAAGTTTTGAAGCATACCTTTTTTAAATAACAGTTGTATGCATGTCGCCATAAGTACCCGCTAGTTTCATTACCCAAAATAAGTTCTTGTGGTGTTGGTATGTCTCCATTTAACCTATTGGCAGCAAAATATTTCTACACTGAGGGAAAGCAATCAACTGACAAACATCTGTTGGTTTAGGGCATTCAAACACATTTTGATTAAGGTAAACTTGGTAAGTTGATTTGATAACCCCAACAGTATTCCAAAGAATGCTCCATTGATGTTAAAAGAGATCTCATCTGATTAACTCAAACAGTCAGTTATCAATTATTTTTCATAAATCACAATGAATGGCACAGAGTTCTACCTGTTGGCATTTACTTCTTCCACTGAGAGAGCACTTCTAACATGAGCAAGATAAGGTAATTTATTCCTGCAGATCTATGTTGCTAATTCTGATTCCAATATAGGAAACAGCATAGGAACAACTTGTAAAGGTGTTCTTACTTTAAAGGAGTACCTAGCCCATATATTGCAATATGTCCCCAGTAATATTTGGAGCAAAATATATTATTAGTTTTAATAGTTAACTGTGTTGATGATGATGATGGTGTTTGATGTTTTCAACAGGAATAAACATTACCTGTTCTGAAGATGATTTTTAAAAGCTCAATATCCCATCTGCCTACACTTACTTTTTAGTTCCATTGTCTGCACCATCTGCAGAGCAACAATTGGTTGCTCTGGAGACGATTCGGACAATGTCTAAACTGATCGGTATCAGTAACACCAGCAACTTTGTTGTGCCTCTCTTAATTTTAAGTATTTCATCAACTGCTGTTGTATGTAAAGTCTTATATTTTTAAAAGAGATTGTTTCCATTGGACATTGTTCTTTTTTTTATTTTTATTACTTGGTATCATACTGTGCCCGATTTCCAGACCTTCAAAACTCTTAAGTAAGCTCTCACTTCCTGACCTTCTAGCCTTTGGAGAGTCAATGCCCAAACAGTACAACTTTGCATCTGTTGAGCAGTCCACACATACCACTGCCCTTGAGTGGTACATTATAATTGATTACCAGATGACTGCCAGGTAACACCTGCCTACCCAAAGGCCTGAAGAAAATGTCCATGTGCCACATTTACTGGTAGGTGGCTAATATGCATTTCATTATGGCCAGCATAAAGTGGTGGTGGGCTCAAGCCCAAAACTGTGATGCAGCTGGGACTAACTGTTCTAGACTGAACCTCCAACTCTAAGGCAGGTGCAGTGCCCTCAGTTCACATGAATGCAGGAACAGATCATAAGGACACAAGTACTGTTTTGCTAGGTGCTGAATTTATGTAATGCCCTTTCTTCTACTTCTGTGAGAGCTAGTCATCCCATGCCCCATGTCTCATGTCCCTGCTCCCCTTCTGTCCTGCTTTTCCCCGATCTCCGCAGGAAGTAGTGTCCAATGTCCAACTGTGGATCTGTGAGAACTGTGTCCTGCAAGGTCCTTGTGTCCCTCTGCCTTGACAGCAAGTTCCAGAAGTCACCTCATGCTTTGGCCCTGCAAGTCAGTAGACAACTCCAGAGTTGGATTTTTCTTCAACATATTTACAGCTGCTATTGTGCTGTATACTGTTATGCCTGACTCAAAAATAATTTTTAGGACACACAATTGTCACAAATCAAATAAAGGGGTAATTAGGTACTCTGGTTTTTAGACCCTAATGTATCTGGTGAAAGGCTGGGAATCAAAAGCAGCCCTGGTAAAAATGTCCATGCTTGCTCTCCGCTCTCTTGCTCTATCATTCCATCCATCAATTCTCTATCTGCCCTCACTTTCTGATCTTTCTCCATCCTCTCTTTTTCCTCCTGCTATCTATCCATCACCACTATTTTTCTTTCCTTCCTCTTTCGCTCACTGCTTATGCTCCCTCTGAGCCACCTGCCGTGAACCCCATGGAGCAGTAAAAAGTGACAAAGGCACCAGTGGTGGCCATGTGCCTCCACAAAATACCTCTTATGGCTCCAGCTTTTCCCGTAACTCCCAAACCAGGGCAATACCTGATTATATGAATGGCCAGTCAGTGGTCGACTGCAAACTCAAATCTGCTCTGGCAAAAATTTTAAAACCAGGCCAGCACTGCAGGAGGCTTCAAGTAAAATGTTAATATGGGGGCTTTCAGGATTTGGTCCTGACAGCCAGTAGAGGTTAGTGTGTTGATAGAGTGGTGGGATGGAGGGCAGGGAGGGTGGGGGATTGTGGGCGGACTAATACAAATAAATAAACATCTGCCGCATCGCGCCCCTCTCTCCTGCAGGCACAGGCTCCCAGAGTCCACTGCGGCCAATCCTGATGCTGCTTTGATGCTGCTGAAAGCAGCGTCAAGATTGGCCCTGAGCATTGATAATAGGCACTTCTAGTTAGACTGGAAGCCTGTCCCTGCTCTCTTCAAACCAGCAATGCAGCTTGGGTTGGAGAAAGTTCAGTGCGCATGACGGATTAGCCGGCCTGAGACGGCCGGCTTGACCATCATGCACTCTGAATACTAGTGCAACCATTCCTCCACCAGCCTGTTATCACCCTGGCCCCGCCCCAAGTCTCAGCTCAGAGAGAAAAAAAAAAGATAATAAACAAGGGTTTATTATCGTTTTATTTAGAAAAATTGGGCTGCTTGGAAGTGGGGCAACGCACCTCCGCCATAGAGGAGGAGCCGCCGGTGATGATGGTTGATCAAGTTCTGAAGGTATAATCTAGTGTGCAGCCCAAGAGGAGATCACAGGCACCCATGTGAGAGTACATTTATAAGGATATTCCTGTCGTTTCAGCAGAACCTATCACCTAGCCATTGATGGTGACATTCCATTTGTATTGGAAAAGCAGGTGCTGATAGCTGTTGTTATCCGAGGCCATTTCTACCTGCCGCCTCTCATGTGGTGCCAAAAATGTTGGAAGATTGTGTTGCAGATCTTGTCTTGAACATTTCTTTTGCAGTCGTCTTTACACTCTAGAAGCCTTTGCCCTCATTATGGCTGCTTTTCACGTATTTCTTGAGAATCCTTCGCTCTCTCGGCACCTCCTCCGCACAGCTCTTACAATATTGATGTTTCAGCATTTTATGTAATGCATTTCCAACTTTCATAAACATTTGCCCTTTCAGGTTTGGCTTGACGGAGCTTTGGCACCACCCACGGCAAATCTGTTGCTGATACAACAGGAAGAAAGTCCTGGTGTCTATCTGGCCTGCTACTTTGTAGTCTTTGTGACTGATGCAGAAGGACAGTGATGAGAGAGTTCTGCCTGAAGATTGCAGATTGCCTGTTGCACCATGATTTTGTTTACCTGCGGTGGAAGGATTTCTGGATCTTCAGGGAGGATGATATTTTGCCGGTTGGGTGCTGCTTTACCATAGCAGCAAAACAACTGCTATGGCCAGGGCTTTAAGTGGTCCGGGTCCTGCCGGTACTCAGCACCAGCAGTTCTAAAAAGCAGGTGCTGAGACGGGTCTCTATCGGGCTCTCCATTTTTACGCTCAGGCTGAAAAAAAATGTATCTTAACTCGGCAGCAGTACCACTCTTCATTTCCTTTGAGGTAATGTCAAAGAGGCTCATTATAGTTCTTTCACAGTCTCATCATTTCAGAACCAAAGCATTTTCAATATTCTACACAATGAAGCCATAGTTGTTGATTATTTAGCTTACAGAACTGACAACCACTGGCAAAGCCAATAGCCCTGACTTGTTGTAGGTGTAATGTTACTTGTTGTATTATATGCCTATAGGCAATGTCAGAAGCGGCAAAATACCAGTCAGGTGGCATCCTATGCTAAACACATATTTTTTAATTGCATATGTTTAAGCCATGCCCTTAATTAAATCTGCCACGCCCCTTTAAGAGACCCCCTCGTTTTTTCATTCCACTTAAAGCCCTGACTCTGGCCATTTGATGTGACATCTAAAGCGGCAGGTTATAGTGCCCAACATCTACTACAAGCTTTGTTATTGTGGCCTTTACCCAATTTGTTGTTGAGCAACAAGTTATGTGACTCTCATTCTACCCTCCAAAGGACATGTTTCTTAGAGCCCCGATTTATTATCCACTAGCAAAAAGGGGAAGGCGTCCTACTTCTTTGTTGTATGTGAGAGGGAGGAGAGACTCTCTTACTCTCAGAGTGATCCTAGGCAGAGTTCCTAGTATTACATGTGCTAGAGAAGATTCAGGACCATCTTAAATTGAATGCTGGAGATACTATAAACATAAACTTTGGGCTGTCGAGTGGCATGCTGTTTTTTTTTTTACTTCAGAACCCCAGCTTTACATGTCACAGTCTCTTCACAGTTTTGAGAGGCACATATCCAGCACCAGATTGGCATTGACCTAACCCTTTAGAAGCATGAGTGGAACCTCTGTATGACTCTTCCTCAACTTTATCTGACGTGTGAGACAAAAGCAGAGATGTGAGTAGCTGTTCCCAGCTCTTCCAGTTTCAATGACCACAAGCCTTTAATGTGGTGTCCTTGCCCCATCTTACCTACTTTTTTTTTGACACAGCCCTGAATCTCACTGACTCGTCAACTCCCAACTGGCAAAGACATTGGCTTCTCACAACCCTGGTCACAGCCTTACCCCGAGCGACTGAAAGGTCTGAACTAATCACGGTGACGTGGATGTGCCCTGAAACTGGGGCCAAGGAGACTGAAAGAAATAGCATTGAAGCATAAGATAGTCAAAGAGAATGGCGAGTAAAACTTTGCACAGTATCTGTTAAAGAGAGCAAAATTTAAAGACTTCTTCAAAACCCTATACAATGCTGGCTGTGATTATACTCTCTCTTCCTTGTACCTGTGCTCATGAGCTTTGATCCTATGTTCTTGGGATAAAACACTTATTTTGGCCATTATGTGGTACGTATGTTTCTTAGATTTCAGTGAAGTCTCTTCATGGAGTTCTTAAGGTAGATGGATATTGCAATGCATTAGTACATGATATTAGTTAAATACCAGACCCCTTATGGTAAGTTCTATTAAGAGTTGTGTGACAACTACCCTTACGGCATCCTGGTGCTAAAATCAAGGAGTCTATTGTAGGAGAATAGCTTTTATTTAGGTTAAAAGCCATAAAAAGCATACAACCAACACTATTACTAAACAGCATAACACAATCTATATCATCTAAATACATTTCTAATTCATCATATATACATTTAAAACAATATAGGGATACAACTGGTAATAACATTAATCATCTATCTATTAAAATCTCAAACTCTTTCACTAGGTTTACAGCAAAAAAGATATCTACTAAGACAAAAAGCTATAGGCTGAGATGTATCTATTTTTAAGATTCTTAATGCTTCCTGATATTTTGTAGTCCCCATATTAAGACAGATTGGTTTAATCAATTTTTTTCCTCGAAGTAACAGCTGGACAGAAAAATAACATATGAGAAACATTTTCTACAGCGTTTAAAGTGCATAGTGTGCAGTGAACCGCCCCCTGCATCAGCAGTACAACATAACAATTTAGATTTATTTGATTTAATCTGTAGAACGTCAAAAAGGAATTTCATGTACAGGAGTCACACAATCAGAAATGAGTAGTCATGAAAGATTAAAGAAAATATGTATTTTTAAAAGCCTTCAGAATGAGAGAAGATTGCTGGTTGCAGTTCTAAATTTCAGTGGCATGGAGTTCCAAGCCTTGACAGTGAGCACACACAGAACAGTCAAACCCGCCTCAGACTAGCAATATTGTTGGTGGATTCGATTTTTGTGATCTTAATGTTCTTGTAGGAGTATATTTTTTAAACTGCATCTGCATACAATAAGTATGGGGATAGTAGTTCGCTTCATGACACAAAGGGCTTTGAAAACATATCTTTTGATTATGGGATGCTGATGAAGTAGTCTTTAGTTAGGGGAAACATGAGTTTTTTGGAAGTGTCGACAATAGGTCTGCTGTGTTAATTGCCCTCTTTTGCATCATTCTCAAGTAGACAGGATGGAATCAAACAAGATTTTTTCAAGTGTCGACAATAGGTCTGCTGTGTTAATTGCCCTCTTTTGCATCATTCTCAAGTAGACAGGATGGAATCAAACTAGATTTTTTCACCACTATTTGGAAATTTTGTATGTCTTAGTCAATAATCCTTATATTTGCCCATTTAACCTCTGTAACATTTTGGGGGTAAACAGGTTTGAAACCGATACAATGTATACATTTCAGAAAGCCAGACACAATTTTGAATTGAGCATGTGGCCATTTGTGTAGGCTGGTCAATATTTTCCTAAACAAAGTAAATGTTGAAATAAAAACGAGTGAATGAAATCTTGAAAATGGAGAAATAGACAACAAGCTTTTAATTTGTAATTTTTTACACAGAAGTCTAATCTATGAAAGTAATATGACTTCACGTCTACCAGTCTCTTTTGCCTCCACAAAAATAACACATTTGCAGTTTGTCAAGAAACCTGCAATAGCTAGAGCAGGAAAAGACTCACCATGAGTTTTCTTTCTGTATCGGCCATGTATCAATTAGTAATGAAAGACCTAAAGAATAGAAATTGAGTATGAATTAAAAGCTATGAATTTTCGAAATGTACACAAGAATCTTAGTTTAGGGATATGGGATATTTATAGCACTGCAAACTCTGGATAGCCCTTAATTTCAGGTGATAGTGGGGCAGTTTTTTCAAAAACTGTTCTTTGTTGCAAGTAACATAATAGGAAGGCAAAAATGTAGAGAAATTCAATTGATAATAGCATATGTTTTACCATTATGCATCTCCACACTTCTCCCAATAACAATGGCACTTTGCATGTGTGCATGGAACCAGGACACAGGAAGCGAATGGCCAAAAAATGCAACCTCTGAAAATTCATCAAAAGTCCTTTGTCAAAGGCCTTTAATGAGATGTGTAGGTGCCCTAATTGGGCCCTTGCTCCTTTGGTAAACTGGGAACCCACCAAACCAGGGTATTTCTGAAAACTAGAGAATGAATGCTAATGAAAGTTTTATTATTTAGAATTCTATAAAAACCTCAACGTTTGCTTGACTAACAGAATGGCCTCACATTTCGCATGTCTGTGACAGTTTCAGAATTTGTGATGAACAGTAAATGATGGACTAAGAATCCACACTCTGCCTTGGGATTTTCAGAGACTTGGGATGCAATGCGTCTGTGCAGGAGATGAGATGCGTCATGCTGAGCCGGTGTCGACATCGGTCTGCGTCAGCGGCAAAAAAGCTGCCGTGGCACTGCGAGGACTTATGCTGAGATGCTTTGAGGACGACCTGCATCACGTTGGACTAGAGTCGATAGGCACAATGTCCCTGTGGCTTGAACAGCGGGCCATCTGACTGACCCTTGGATATTCCTTGGAGTCCTAGGTCTACTTGGGCAAGCTGGATCAGCAGGGCAGCTTACAGCAGCAAAAGTGTCCTGCTGCAGCTACAGTAGTCCTTTGCAGCAGAGCAGTCCATGGTCAACAAGCAGATTAGCAGAGCGGACTTCACAGCTGGGCAGTCCTTCTTCCTTACAGAGTCCACAGATCCAAAAATGATCTGAATAGTTCGGTCTGATGATCCACTGTGTATACCTGGTGCCTATTTTGAAGTGGGAGAAGCATCTAGAGTCCTCCCCTACAGAGGTGTCTGGAATTTCCTTCCATCTGCCCTGGCCCCGGCCTGTCTGGGGGCAAAAAAGACTAGTGAGGCAGAGCCTTTGTGATGTGCAAGTATGGTAGGTGACAGCACCTCTCCCTCAAACTGACAGAGATGGCCTATCCTGCCAACACGTGTTTACACTTTGTCTCACTGTCTGGGAGGAATACACAAAGACCAACTGCCAGATACATGTAGTAATGTGAGCCAGGATACAGCCTGCAGGCACCAAATGGTTGGGACAAAAAAATGCCAATTTTCTAAATGTGGCATTTTCAGAATTCTGCCTAAAAAGTTCAACTTTGCCATTAAAGCAGGTTTAAAATTACAATTCTTTAGAGACCAAACACATTTTTTTTACCTGCTCTCAATAAAAAGTTACAACTTAATAAATGTCATAAGGCCAATTTTATCCAATGGGAGAGGAGGGCCTGGCAATAGTGAAAAATAAATGTTGATGTTTTTCACTACCAGGACATGTATAACTTAAAATGTCCAATTTTTTAAATACATTGCATCCTGCTTTATGGGCTGTTTAGGGCCTGCCCTAAGGGTGACTCATCTGTATTAAAAAGGAAGGTTTAGGTCTTGCAAAAGGTTTTGTTTGCCTGGTCGAAATTGGTATTTAAAAACTGCACACGCAGGGTGCAATGGCCTGCCTGAAATTTTTTTTAAAGTCTACTTAAGTGGGTGGTACAATAAGTGCTGCAGCTAGTAGCATTTAATTTGCAGCCCTGGGTATATGAACTACCACTTTACTAGTGACTTAAAAGTAATCGAAATGTACTTATTGGGTCGAAGCCAGCTTCAACATTTTAAGGGAGATAGCACAAGCACTTTAGCACTGGTTAGCAGTGGTATAGTGCACACAGTTCTAAGGCCAGCAAAAACGAAGTCAGCAAACACAGGGGTATTGAAGGCAAAAAGTTGGGGGAAACTACATCAAAGACATCAAGTCCAACAGTATGTATATGGTATTTCTATTGCGTCAATCTAGCCAAAAGGCAGCAGAGCACTGTACATGGTGCAAGACAAGCATAAAGACATTGTATCATAGGAGAGAAGGAATGGGTTATATATGGTTAATTCAATATGATGTAGCATTCTTTCAAGAGGTGAGTCTTCAACTCTTTCCTAAATTGGAGAAGTGTTGGGGCGGTCCTGATAGACACAGGGATGTTGTTCTAGCTTCCGTGCTCATAGATGGAAATGGCCTACTGCCTTGGGTTTTTTATGAACCTTTCTTAGTCTGCAGTCTACAGTCTGATGGTGTCCTGACTGTCGTTGTGCTTAGAACCACCTCTCAGGAAATCATGGTAAGGTTGCAACACACCCAGATTCAGGCAGCTATAGTGGTAGCTAATGTTGATGATCATAAACATATAACTCCTTTGCTGAAAAATGGCACAAAGGCTAATTGCTGCAGAGAGGATGAAGTGTTGCATTGATCATGGGTTTTAGAAAACTGCGGAAGGGGCTACTGGAACACGAAGATACACATTTACTGCATATACCCCTAGTAGATTATTTAGGTCTACTGATAGTTGAGCCATATGTGTCCATAAACCTACAACGAGGGCTACTATGCCCCAAGTGAGAGGGGCAGGAGCATGGAGTAGCCTCTTCAACAAGATTAGGAAGACAAGGGAAGTATTTGTTTTAGTTTGAGGCTAACGATCTGGCATTTTAATTAGTCTGCCTTTAGCACTTTCTGCAAGCAACAATTGAATACCTGCTAGGGTGGGGAACCATTTACGCCCTACAATATCATTGATTATTGTTTACAACCCAGAAGTCTCAGGCAAAAACAAAAGTAACCCATTTTACCTTATACCGTGGAATGAACTTTCAAAGCACCCTTCATCTCTGGACAGCGGTACAAGTCAGGTGTGAGTGAAAAAGATGGATACCCTCATATAAAACCAGATTACAAGTTTGCTCTCCAGTTGGAATCTCTTCATTCAAGAAGCAGTTCATCAAGGAAATCAAGATAGGACACAGTTTATTGAAACTGGAATTCAGCCTATTGCACTGCTTAGTTCAGATTGAGTAGTGAGATACTGGGAAACCATTAGGTAATAATGATAAAGTGAAGACTAACACAATGCTATCTACAGGCCCCTTCAGGCTCTCTAAAACTTTTTCATGGAAGTCTTGTCTCATTTCAGAGAATGGTCAAATCCCGTGTGGTTTGACTGCATCACATTACGCATCCTCCTCATTTCCTGGAAGACTTCAGTCACTTGGGGGTCAGAAAGATCTTGTAACCTCTACTAGATCCTTCTTTGACGTAGTCTACTGGACTGGTCAGTCATTCCTGATGCAGAATTCTAAAGATTGTCACCAACTCCATCTCTATCCAGTGCCTTTGTAGTAGAATGGATTCATAGGTCCACCAGTCTGCCATTTACTCAAAAAGACAAAGGAATTGCTGAGCCAAAATCCTCAGTACACCCTGCCTTGGAGCCTAACATGATTGAAATCATTATTAATTAAGGTGCAATATTCTTGAAATCAGAATTATCAACATTCTCTCATTCATACTTTTTTTCCTGCATTATACTTAATTAGAACATTGGAATGTTGGGAGCTGCATTGAAAACAATGGAGTGCTCTGGGCTTATAATGGCTGGTTTAAGCCTGGAGCTCCAACATTCCAATGTTTCTTTGTTCACAGCTCTGGTTGTGAACAAAGGCTTCAAGGAGCCTGAGGGGATTCCAATCCCCTCACGCTCCCATAAGTCTTTGTTCTTTTTTGTTAGAACATTCTGCCCTCTAATGGCAGAATGTTCTAATAGCCACATAGCCCTTCGTAGTTGGGCTATACCAGCTATTAAAGTCCCTCTCCCTTGTTAAAGGCCCTCACCTTCGGCTCGGGCCTTTAATGCTGGAGAGGGCCTTTAATAGCCGGTATAGCCCTCTAGGGCGGGTTATAAGGCTATAATAATTGCAGGTACAGCCTCCAGCTTCAGTTAATTCTGTTCTTTCTGGCTCTTCCAACCCCAGAATAACCGCTTAATGGTGAAGCAGGGCTGCCAATACTAATGAATTTAGGTCCATGCTGGCTCACTTTGACCAACATTTAACTTTCAAGTATTTTTTCAACACAGGGTGGAGACCATTTATCCTACTCGGTTATAACAACACTATACATGATTGTACAAAAGGAACGGTGTAATACTGTGAAGTGTCACAATGCAGTTCCTTGGGGAAACAACATCTCTAAACACTAAATTCAAGGCATGGAGACTTGTCAATGGGCTAGCACACAATGAACGTTATACAGTTTACTCTGTCTTTCAAGAAAATACAAAACTAAAGTAAAACTTAGCATTACCACTCTCGATTGCTAAATCCCTCTAATACTAGAAACATGGTCTTTTTTAAAGAAATTATCCACAGGATCGATGCACCAATGTTGGTGCATTGATTTGGCCACTCTGATCCTGTTAGATCTTCCCACTGGAGTAGATATGGTAGGTGTCAAAGGGATAGCCCGTAAGCAGTCAACATCTTTTCTTTAGCTCATTTTAACATGTATGTTAACAAGGATGATCTCTGATTGTCGCTCCACTGCGTGTTCGTCATGCGGCTAGCCTTCAGCCCCTAAACCCCTTAGGACGTCTTCCTCTGCCTCGCCTTGCACCTCAGACACCCCTGCATGTTTTTTCAATCGTTATCACCTCCATGATAGATATACATCTACCCCGTATTTACCTCTTTACCATAATGTGCTTACATCCGTCATTAGACTTTTTAGCCCTCATACTGAACCCCAGATGGAACTTTGTAACTTTTTGTGATTATTGTGCAAGTATGTGCTCCTAATAATACTTATGCATAAGATGCCTCCAATGCATCTTTTATGTTTTTGGACATTAGTATGTCTCATTCAAAAATTAATCCAATTATATTTAAAACATTTGAAAAATGATCTCTGATTGTAAACAGGTAATGCATATGCCTCCCATTATGTCAGTCCCTCCTCCCTCTCACAATATGCAACCTAGGTGTCTCAGGGCTTTTTGCCACGATCATTTCGCATAGTTCTTCTGGTTTCACATTTGATGCATAAAGACACATTTCTTTTATCCAGCACATAAAGAAAAAATACTTTAAAGACAATAATACTTTTATATTCACTTTCATGAGGAAATTGGATTAATGTGAATTTTTGCTAATTGAGAATCATAATTCAGCCTGACTAGACAAGTTGTGTGGACAGTTTTGTTGCTCTTCCATTGCTGCTCAGGCATGGACAAGCTCAAAGCAGTACCCCTCGTAGGCCCCTTCTCCTCCCTCATATTGTGGCAATTTTTCAATTATGGTAGGTCTGCTTGATTACCATTACGTTTTGTGAAATAGACCATGATACTAAGAACTGTCTCACTCACCTCCATCCTCTAAGGCAATATCCAGTTTATTTTTTACCACATTTTTACTAGCAGCTTTTAGATTCAAATACTACCCAAGCATGAAAAAATGGGAGCCAATAAATGAGTTCAAAAATTGGTGCACAAGAGCACACAGTCTGGCCATATAGGAATGGTGGTTCCATAACCTTCAGTTAGCCCTGTTAACCAAAACTGTGGAAGCAATGATTCTAATTGCAAGACTGAACTTATTACCTTCCCAGAGAAATGGCACCTGCTCAGATTTACAGTACTGAGCACCAAATTGTAGGGAATCCCCTTAAACACAAACACAGACGGGGAACTGAAATGATAAACATGTAAACATTTAAAACATACATTTTAAAGAAGAATACACATATATTTTTAAACACTGGAGACAACAAATCAATTTACTTCTCTATTCCATTAATTAGTTCTTAATTGTGTTCTTTCGTAAACGTCATCTTGATCCATCTTGTATGAACCAGAAACTGTACTGACATACGATATTGAGCTGATATGTTTTATAATGACACAAACTTAATAGTACACATTTTCTATTCAAACAGCTATAAACAGAAATTTAAATGACAATATAATTTTATACAAGGCTTCTTATATTTTTTGTCACAACCCACTTTCAGAGGGCTATTGGGCAAGCAGAGGTTAATAGGCCCAACCATGGGGATTTTGGCCTGTTACTCCCACTGTCTCTAGGCCTGACTTACAACAGGCCCTTAGTATTTGTGCCAAGCACTACACCTTCAGCACTCAACTTTCAGTGGAAGCATGGGTCAAGCAGTCTAAGGCTCTTCAGGGAAAGGTAGGTGCAAGGTATGCATAGCTCGTAAATCAAAATATCCACAGTCACCCCAATAATCACTCTCCATGCCAATACTTCTTTTGGTAAGAAAAACAGTATTTTTACAGAACACAAACACAGAATACTAAACAAGTCACACAAGATGTCTCTCAAGGCTAGTACACTAGCACTGATCTGGGTCGTGTTCCCTCAGCGGGTCCTCTGCCCAACCCCCTCCTCCATACTAACCAATGTGTCTCTGGTTGATCTTTCATGGTGATCCCACAGGTGCTCCCCACACTAGCGATGCACATCAAAGTCTGGTTTTGGCTGTGAATGTTTCAGCTCTTTGTGCCCTAATCTACCGAGTTCACGCAAGTCTCCAAAAGGGCTTGCAGAACCTTCTCCAGTCTTATCCAATCGTGGCCTTCAGAAGAGGTCAGCACCCAGGGTACGTCTTCGCCTGCTTTGGCGATGAGTAGCTTGCACCCAGTTCTCCCCTCGGGTAGTGCACTAAGGCAGTCACAGGTAGCAACGGTTTCCAGGTGCAGCGATGACTTCCCTATTCCTGTTACTAAGCTGGTGGAGCATCGGCATTGCTGCAGGGTTTTCTCTTCTGACTATACTTCTGAGTCCCTCCTCTAGTTATAAGAACTCCGATGACACTGGCGACATCCTTAATGGTCCAAATGACCTTCTCCTGGCATACAGGAGTCATGTCATGGGCCACGCACAGTCATATTCATTGGGCAACGGCCCCAACAATCCTAGTTGTGCCCTCTGGCATAAGAGGATGTTGGACATTGGCAACAACCCCGACAATCTCAGTTGCGAAGGACGATGGCCCCAGTAGGTTCAGTAGCATTAGGTGATGGTCGCAACAGTCCCAGTGGCTCCCGCAGCATACAGGGTCCCAGGCACAAGAAATGACCCTAATGCTGTCTATTGGTCTGAGTTAGGTCCCACAACTTGATGGTAGCCCTGAAGGGGATTACTGACTTCCATCAGAGAATGGGACAGCAGTCTGTCAACACCTGTGTGAACTGGACTGGGAGTCTCACACTGTTCTCACCAGGGTAAACTCGCTTGGATATCCACTGTGACCTGCTCCCCCTCAGGCTGTATTCTCCTCCTCACATTGCACACTGGTCTTGGCAGGCAGGTAGAAGGCTGGGGCTCAAGGCACATGCTAAGTTTGCTTGGATTCCTAGGTAATGGTCCCTCATCAGCTGGGGACTTACAAACCTTTGTCCCAAGTCCTGGTTGCAGAAGCTCGAAGACTTGGCAACCTTCTTTCTCCTGATAAACAGTGCTGTTGAACAAAATGTGAGACTCGTGCTTCCAGCTTTATAGCCCAAATCCAGACACAAATGTGATTTAGTGTCTGAGCCTTTGAAATTCAGTTTGTGGGAGTCAGCTTCTTTTTAGTGCTCTTTCCTCTGCCCTGTCCTTTGTCAATGGGATAGTCCCCAGCAGGAGTGGCTCCATTTTGGATTGACCACCAACACAGGGCAAGGGAGGAACCAGGGTTGACACCTGGATGTCAGCCGCCACTGAAATATGCCTCACAAAGGTTTAGAGGCCTAAGCCTTCCCCTCTTTCAAGATTCTCTGGTCCACAGTGCCAATCTTATCAGTGCCACCATTTAACGGAAAATGAGTCCAAGCTCCACTGACCAGTAACTCTTCCTGGAAACAAAGAGATCTTTGAGGTGCACAGAGGATGCTCTGCTCCCCTTCCTCCAGTGTGTGTGTTCTCACCCTAGCCCTCAGGAATTTCAGCAATACACATCTCTTGTCGGTGGGTTGCAGTCCTCACCTCCACTAACCTCTCCAGACCCTAAGCTTCCACAATGGAACCCACAGTGCTCCATGTTATGTATCTTCAACAGGCACATACAAATCTCAGCACAAGCATGCAAGTATCATTTGCAGCCTGGCGCTACACAAAATATAATGCAGGTCAAGGGTGAGTTAAGTACACGGCCATGGAACTTTCCTCAAGTGGACCATTGGAACACAAAAAGGGGATGCTGCCACAGTCGTGTTTGTGTCACTTAACTCCAGATATTGAGGAAACTGCCTCACTCCCAGTCTCACATGACTGAATCACCATGAAACAGGCCTAGGTCATGGCGAACACGCATGATCCATGTTCGTCCATGACCATCAATCGATTTCACAGATCAAGTTACATATATAGCTGGGGCACTCAGGGCAGGGATGCTAATCCATCACCATGTTGGGGACTTTTCAATTCCATAAACACAAATATTTCCTTGTTAAACTTCATTGCAGTTGCAGGGCATTTTCAGCATGGTGAAATAGGTTCCCAATTTTTTTAGTAAAATTTGTCACTTTTTCAATTAATTTAATTTAATGTTGTTGTACAATCACGTCGATACTTTTGCACCTTGAATCAGCTGTTTGGTCTCAACAGTACGAATGCAAAGGGATATACTTAAAAGTATAACACAATTGTTTTTACTGAATATATTTTTTATATATGTTAACGTTTATGTGCATATTTCAAATATGGCAAACCCTTACCCACATTGAGTTGCTATGGGCTCTGTCATTTGCAACGGTGTCTCCTTTCATTACAATTCTTGGTACTGTGTTGCATAGAGAATAGGCAGAAGTCTCCCAATGACCTTCCTCCAGCGATTCAGCCCACACTACAATTAATCATTCTTGTTTTTCTTATACAGGGTGCAGTAGCCCCTGTTTAGCTTCCTCTCCCCACCTCATTTCCTTCACATCTCCACTCCATTGACCCCTCACCTACAATTTGCTGCTGGTATTAATAAGCGGAGCTGTGGGTGAGGGCCAGGGAGGAGTGGTGAAGTTTGTGTAGTCAGCCAAGGCTTGAGCAATGAATACAAAAGCACCACCTCCCAATAGGCCTCCCTGTTGTCACATTTTATGTATCAGCCGTGAGGAAGATGTGGTCAGACAGGGCAGAACAAACACATTAAGACAATGGATGAAGGGCTGAAACATTTCAGACACTTTACCCCAGTCACTATTAGATCAGGGTTGAATCCATCATCGTTCTTTTGCTCACTTTGCCATTCCAGTTCAGAGTAAGCCGTATGCAAATCTGTTGTGACCCTGTTCTTCATGGGAACAGCCCAGCCCAAAGTGCCAAGCCAGGTCTTCCCTGGACTGGAAGCAAGCATCCTGGGACCGGTTTTGGAGTAACATCCCTCACCAGCCAGGCTAGATTGAATCTAGTGTCAAAGTGAGCAAAGGCCTTAGGGGTTCTCAATGTGCCGCTTCGCTCTTGCTTCCTCACTGCTAATCTGCTTATTTGCACAATCTCACAGCCTGCATACTCGCATTTAAAAAAAAAATTGTAACGGATGTTTTATGTTTCACTGTGTCCCTAGCGCTTACATTAAAGTTGCCTGCTGGTGCTTGTTGGTTTAGACCACTTCCTGGCTACTCGTGGTGTCGCTGACAGACGCCATTTTGGTAGTCGGTGCTCTAGTTCTTTGGCACACGGGGACATGTAAACGCGCGTTGCGTGGAGTGGAGTGCCTTAGGGGTTCTCCACTTGCCGCTTCACTCTTGATCCTTGCTGCTAATCTGCTTATTTGCACAATTTCACAGCCCGCATACTCGCATTTAAAAAATGGATGTTTATGTTTCACTGTGTTCCCTACCGCTAACACGGAAGTTGTCTGCTGGTGCTTGTTAGTTTAGACCACTTCCTGGCTACCCTTGGTGCCACTGTTGGACGCCGGTAGTCGGCATTCTAGTTCTTTGGCACACGTGGACATTTAAACGCGGTCAACGGGCTCACAGCTAGCATGCTGGAGGCGTGCCTAAGGCAAACCCGTCAATGTTGCCCGCAAGTCCCCAGGGGCTGAGTTCAGAAGGAGCTACTCTGGAGGCACACTACGGGCTCTGGATCTTACCGCATGCAGCCATTTTTGTAACTGGGATGTGGCTGTGGGATCTAAAAATGCCTGCTCATCGTGCGGTTTTAAACTGGGAAGGGGGCTTGCTTCTCTGGCTAATAATGATAGCCTCCCTGGCCAGCTGGTCAAGGACACTCCTATTCTGCCAGCTATGATTAATGCACTCTCGCTTAGGAAACATTATGCTGATGTATTTGACCTCCTGGAGGACAACTCACTAGATCTGTTGTTCCTGACTGAGACCTGCCTTGATTCTACTTCAGATCCGATTGCCTCTTTTGCCATTCCAGTGGGCTATAAGATCTATAGAGCCGACCGCCCGGAGGGGAGAGGGGGCGGTGTTGCCATTATTTATAAGAACATGTGGGAACTCCGATTGGGGGACACTACTGCTTGGGAAGGCTGCAAGGCGCTTGATTTCAGCATCCTCTTCTCAGCTCATTTTACCCTAGAGGCTCTTGATCTATAGCCCCCTGGCCCGGTGGGATCATTTTTTCAGACCTGTGGAGACGCTATTGTCTCCAGGGCAGTAAGATTTTCCCACTACATGGTTTTGGGTGATCCTAATATCCACCTGGATCGAGCAGACACCAAGGAGGTGAACGACGTGTTGGACATACTACATCTGGCGCAATTTGATCAGCACGTCAGCCTTCACACTCATCAGACCGGCCACATACTTGACCCTATTTGTACCAACTTCCCTATTGTTCTAAGGGATCCTTGTCCAGTTTCCTGCTCGGATCATTTTATATCCTACTTTTCTTGGGTAGTGTCTAATACTGCGTCATTGGCACGCTCTTGCAGGAAGCCAGCTTTTGGGAAAATTGAGCCACTCAATTCAAGCTGGCCTTGGAAACTTCTAGGCACATTCTGTCAGGGGAGCATGAGGAGTGCTTGATGAGGTTTACTGGCTGGGTGTCTCGGACGGTGAACACGGTGGCCCCCCATTGGCCCGTTAGGCTGGCTATGGAATCTCCCTCTAAACCCTGGTTTAACTCGGCTCTTAAAGCTGCGAAGCATGATTGTAAGACTCTTGAGCGGGCCTCGCACAGGAGCAGATACTGCCCAGCAGCCAAGCGGAAGCTCAGAGACATGTAAACATATGATGAAGCCATCACACTGGCTATAGGGCAATTCTACGCAGCCCGCATTGAATCTGCCAGTAACAACTCCAAATAAATTTTTGCCATTGTCCAGAGCTTCACGTCCCCTTTGGACCAAGCGAGTGTGACTCCATCGTCACCTGCCTGGTGTAACACGCTCTCCTGCTTCTTCAGGGATAAGATGCGGACTATCCAGGTGGCGTTTACACCCTTCAACTGCAGCAGTGGGGGGTTTCCCTTTGGTTCAACCCGCTGATTCCGCTCACTCACTGTTGGTATTCAGACTGGTTGATCCTTTGGAAGCTCTTAAAATTCTCAAGGGGCTTAAGTCTGGTTCACCCTCGATACCTCTGCTCGGCCAGGCTCCTGGCAGCAGTGACAGAGAGCACGAACATAGAAGTGAACTCCATTATCAACATGTCTCTCCGGAAAGCTGTTGTACCTCAGGTCTGGAAGCAGGCTAAGGGCCTGCCTCTCCTTAAAAAGCCTTCTTTGGGCCCCCTTAGCCCAAGGAACTACCGGACTATCTCCCTCCTTCCGGCTCTGGCCAAGGTGTGCGAGAAGGTGGTTAATAAACAACTTACAGAATTCGTGGAAAGAGAGGCACTCTTACACCCAGCTCAATCAGGGTTTTGGGCATCTCATAGTACTGAGTCTGTTCTAGTGGAGGTGTCGGAGGCCATTTTGATGCCGGCGGGAGAGCGGCAGTAATTTTGTTGGACCTCTTGGCGGTGTTCGACACGGTCCCGCATGCACTTCTCTTGGCACAAGTGGCCAGGATTGGTGTGTCGGGGGCCGTCTAGGGTTGGCTTAGGTCTTTCCTGGAGGGGCGGGCTGAGCAGCTTTGGCTCCCACCTTCTTTCTCCTCCCCCTCAGTCAGTAACTACTGCAGTTCCGCAAGGATCCTCCCTTAGCCCTCTCCTTTTAATTATCTATGTCACTCCACTGATATATTTGGCAGAGGAGCTTGGGGCTAAGGTGATGGCCTATGCAGACAATACCCAGCTGCTCTTTACCTGGGACAAAGATGCGGACTCTGTTTCATTGGCGCAACACTGCTTAGCTTCTATTTTCAAATGGCTATCGGATGCACATCTCAAGTGCAATGAACAGAAGTCTTAGATATTGTTATTTGGTAAATTCCCTCCCAATTTCCGAGAGTAGCTGTGGCCGCCTAACTTTCCATTGCCCTCCACCACAGGGAAGCCCGTAAAAGATTTGGAAGTATGGTTCGATGGGAATCTCTCTTTCTCGACACATATTAAGAAACTGTCCGGTTGCTGTTTTGTCTTCTTAAGACTCTCAGAAATGTTTTTCCTCTTCTACCTCAGGCAGCGAAGGAAACAGTCACGTGTGTATTCCTGGCTACCTGTTGAAAAGGTTACAGGTGGTTCAGAATACAGCTGCCAGACTGCTATTGGGCATTTCAGCGAGGAACAGTGTCGACCATCAGCTGCGATCTCTCCATTGGCTCCCCGTGGCGGACAGAGTTAAATTTAAATCATTGGTTCTGGCCCATAGTGCTCTCCATGGGTGTGGTCCTCTCTATCTGCAGAGACGGCTCTCTCGAGCCCTTCGATCCATGTCCCTTCACTTTGCCCAGGTCCCTCGCATCAAGTATCAGAGGTTATGGGGCAGCTCCTTTGCTATGAAGGCTGCCGCCGCTTAGAATGCCCTTCCTCTTGTCCTGCGGTCTATTGAGGACCCAGTATTTTTTTTACCGAAATTTAAAACACACTTCTTTGCCTGATAGTTTCTCTCCATACCCTTTAAGGCCTTGCGCCTGAACACTCATGAATATCCATGCGCGTTATAAATATATGTAACATAATATAACAAGTCTGGGCATACCCTGCCAACTTAGGGCAAACAAAGCAAGCACAAGGAGATACGGAGCGCTGAAACTTATCAGACACTCACCCCCAGACAGGGTAGAAGCCACCCAGGCTGCGAAGGTCTTAGTCTGGAACAGCTGAACCCTAAATGCTAGTTATTGCTTTCTAAAAGAGAGACATCTGCAAGAACAAAATTTGTGTTTGATGTTTAGTAATATTAAGTTCTAAAGTTTCTCTTTGCATTCTGGTCCAAGTACCAGGATGCAAATTAGCCATGTTTTTGAAAAGTCAATGCAGTTAATGGTTCACACTTAGTGTATCTTTTATAGCAAGCAATAGGCGACAGCTAGGCGTGCAAGGAATAGGGTAAAAATGTGAAAACGCCGAGACCACTGCTGGCCCTAAGTGTAGCCTGCATCATAAACAGCGTGTTCTAGGTAAACCTACTTGACGGTGGAGAGAAACCTAATAGTCATTAAAGTTTGAAAAGCTTGTTGGAACAAAACGTAATACTATTTGGTCTGAACAATCAAATGTCATTAATGTGATCATTCTAATTAATGACCAGGATTGTAAATTGGAATTATTTTCAAAAGTTTATTCAAGGACCATTGAAGAACTGTAAAACTTACACTGCATGAATAATCAGCCTCACCCCGTCTGAAGGTGGGTTGTCTAGTCAAGGGCCTGTATAAAATCATTACTCTTACAGGCACTCCAGGTGCTGGCTGAACACAGCTGGGTCCTATTTTTAGGTTTCGCCTGCACAGTGCTTGCGCTGTTTACAAAATCTCATGTGAGGAAAAAAAAATCTTCAAAGAGGATTACAACCCGCCTTTCATATCCCTCTGCTTACCAGTGATTGGCTCCCATGTCACTGCTGTTTCCTTGTTTCCTCTTGGTCTGTGCCTCCTCCTCACCTCCTCCTTTCTCCTGGGCTTCAGTCTTCGTCCCTGTCATGGAGCAGTGCCCAAGTATTACTCCTGTGACCAGTGTCCTTTCACTGGCCGCAAACTCCTTCAAGTACTCTTTTTTACTTTTCAGAATGCACTCTTGTAGAGTTCATGCCTCTGCAGTTCCTCTCCTTCACCCCTGCACTTCTCCCACTCTCCATCAGATCACCCCCACCCCCAACTCTGTGGTGTCAATCCTCCTCCCGCTGTCCTAAACTACGTGGCCGTTTAATTTTATTTTGTATTTATTTATTTTATGTGTTTTTGTATAGCGCGGACTTTACCCGAAGGTGTCAGAGCGCTTCACAATAGGAACAGTAATGATACACGAGGAGAAATTTACAAATGAGCATGTTACAAAAGTAAACGTTACGTTACATATGGCAATAGTGACAATTGTGCATGTATCAAGAGCAAACAAAATACAATAGGTAGCAAACAATACGTTATAAGAGGAAAAAAGTGACATGTGTGCATGATTACAATGCCTACAAAGTGCAAGTAGATGTATAAAACTGCAATAAATGGCGGATACTCAAAACACAAGAACAAACGTTACGTTACATGAGACAATTGTGGCAATTGTGCATGTATCTGAGGCAAATAAAATACAAGAGGTAGCAAACGATACATTACACGAGGAAAAGTGACGTGTGCATGTTACAAAAGAGTACACAATACAAGTAGAAGTATAATATTGCAATAAATGGCCGGCACTCAAACTACAAGAACACACTGGGAAGGCACTTCTATAGTCATGGAGAACAGAATTTCCTATAATAGAAGGACTTCATTCAGATAATAGAGAGGGCGTGAATTAAATTTGGAAGTGTCTTTAAAGGAGGAGAACTTTGAGGTCAGTTTTGAAGGCCTTGGAAGAGGTGGTGGTCCGAAGCTGAGGTGGAAGTGAGTTCCAGATTCTCACCGTGGTGCCTGAAAAGGATTGGGCCATTGATCTTTCCTTCTTGAAACTGGGAGGTTCAAGCAATACATTTTCTGCATTACATGATGGTCTAGAGCCTCCAGAAAGTTTCAGTTTATTCGCCAGCTAGCAAGGAGAGGAGGAGTGCCAGGCTTTGTGGGTGATACAGGCAGTCTTGTAGATAGATCTTGCCTCGATAGGAAGCCAACGGAGGGTTGATAAAATGGATGTGATGCGTTCGCTTCTTTTGGCCCCATATATGAAATGAGCTGCTGAATGGAGAACAGATTTAAGGGCGGACAGGTGGGATTTGGGGAAGCCAGTAAGAAGAGAATTGCAGTAGTCCAGTCTGGAGAGAACCAGCGATTGGGCCAGGGTTTTAAGGTCTTGTACGGGAAGAAGCCACGAATCCCCCAAAGAAGGCGCAGTTGGTATCGAGCAGACTTTGCAATGGAGTTGATGTGGGAGAGTAGATTTAGTTTTTTGTTGAGTATAACACCAAGGAATTTTGCGCTGTCAACAATGATGGGCGTATTGTTAAGTAGATTCATCTGATTCATCCATGATTGAATCGGGGGAGGAGAAAGTGAGGAGGAGAGGAGGAGGAATTCAGTTTTGGAGGGATTCAGAATCAGTTGATGAGTTGACATCCAGTTTTGAATGGAGTTGAGAGTAGAGCTTAGGATGGAGGGATCGTGAGTGGAGGCCACCTTAAGGTAGATTTGAGTGTTGTCCGCATAGAGATGATAGTGGATCCCGGATTTACTTGGGAGATTTCCCAAAGGTTCTAAATAGAGATTGAACAATGTGGGTGCAAGTATAGAGCCTTGAGGAACACCTTAACCTACCGCCAAGAGAGAAGAAAGACTGTTTGCTATTTTGATCATTTGGGATCTATCCGTGATGAAGGAAGCAAACCATTTAAGCACAGTGCCCTCCATGCCCATTCTCTGTTGAAGAGTGTTAAGGAGAGTGTTTTGATTGACAGTGTCAAAGGCTGCAGAGAGGTCAAGGAGAATTAGAAGACAAGACTCCCCCGAATCGAGTATCCGCAGCGCGTCATTTGGGGGGGGGCTGTTTTTTCTCAGTGAGCTTTGTACCATATGTCGGCATTAATATGTAGCTTGGATGACTGTTACTTCCCAGCTGAGGTCTTTTTTTTAGTTGATGCCAGTAAAGTTTTTGTTTTAAAGTTCAAGTTCTGGATTAATTTTTTTGTCACTGGCTTAAATTTATTAATGATTTCGTTCCGCGATCCATCGCTTTGCGCAAGGTAGGCATTTCTTTATACCTCTGACACCTGGAGATGGTTAAAATCCTTGTCCTCTCCAGGTGGGCAAACATCACCCCTACTCCCCCTGCCGTTGTTCTCTTTATACCACCCCTCTGCCTCCCGCTACACATTTGTTTCCCACCCTCTTGCTGCTTGTTGCTTACCATCCCCAGTCTTGTGCTGTTTTAAGGCACACTGCACAGCTGCACTGACTGATGTGCAAAATAGTAAAGAAAAACAAAGCGCAATTTTGCACACAGTGTTGAACGCATCATAAGCTTTGTTTTTATTTACTTTAGGCCATGTTGCACAGCAGACCTGTTGCTGCTGTGCAACATCTTTTATATTAACAAAGCCAAATAGCTTATGCTAAGCTATTTGGCTCTGTTAATGTTTTTTTTAAAGATGTTGTACAGCAGCACATGCTGCTCTGCAATACAGCTTAAAGTAACAATTAAAGTGCCATGATACTGTCAACGCTGGCCGTTCCATAGCACTTTTTGTTTGGTAATTTTGGGCCCTGTTGCACAGCAGCCGTAAAAACATAGTGCCATTGTAAGCCCGGCATTGAACGCGTCATATTGCGTTGTTTTTATTTACTTTAGGACATGCTGCACAGCAGCATGTGCTGCTGTGCAGCATCTTTAAAAAACCATTAACAAAGCCATATAGCTTCTGCAGAGCTCTTTGGCTCTGCTAATGTTTTTTTAAAGATGTTGTAGAGAACTGCAGGCTGCTGTGCAACATGTAAACAAAATAACCCGATGACATGGTCAACGCTGCCCATGCCATAGCACTTTGTTTTTTATTAAACTTGGCCATGTCGCACATCATCAAAAAATCCTTGACAACGCCAATAGGTCTGGATGTATGACGGTACAACGCGTGCTTTCACAACGCGTACCATTACCACGCAGGTTTTACAATGCAAGTCGTTACAACGAATTGCGTTGGGAGGCGCTGGATAGTGAATAGTTTAATTTACTATTCCAACTCCAGTCCCCGTGGATAGTAGGGAAGGTGTTGGATAGTAAATTAAACTATTCCATATCCTACAGCGCCCTCCAGCGCAAGTTGTTGTAACGACTTGCGTTGTAAAACCTGCGTGGTAATGGTACCGCGTTGTGAAAGTTTCGTTATAAAGGATGTTTCCCATAGGTCTCACATCCTCGAAACGTTTTGGATTTTGCCAGCCCTTGTTTGAAATTGCTACTGAAAAAGAAAAGGAATGAAGTTCAACGCAGGATGCCTGACTGGAAAGCACTTTAAAATGAATCTAGCATTTATTATTATTTTAAACAAGATGTCAACTTTTCTGATTGTGGTGTCAGCCCACTTAAATGAATTGCCCCTTTTTATATGCCCTGTCACTGTTCTTTTAATAGCACGAACTGCCTGTATTGAACTCATTCCTAAGCTCCTCCAATATATAGAAATGGAAAAAGGTAGAAGTAGATCAGGAGAACTTTATTTTGAGTATTTGGGCAACAAGTGATTATTACTGGATGGTTTCAGTGATGGCTACTGGAGATTATTTCGAGTTAGCATTTTAGAGCCTAAGACTACTTAATTACTTTTAGATAACACAGTTATTCGTTTTGAAAACATGTCTCTGTAAATTTGGAAATACTGACCAGTCGAGTCTTACTTCAGGAATTGTAAAGGATATGGAACTCAAATACAGTATGATACAGATATCTTAGGCGATAATCTTAGTACCAAGCCACATTATATCTTTTTAAAGTCCTGATTTAGAGGAAAGGTTCATCAGAAGAAACTGTATGAATGGGCTCGGCAACTTGCAGTAACACGCTTATCAACAGATGTGTTCTGTTCTCACCACGTACCAACTAGGGTTAGCACCCGACTGGTTTTCTACCGGCACCATCGGTATGTTAATGTTACAGCCGTTACAAAAACAAGCAAAATCAAGTAAAGCCAATATATTTATCCCTTATCTGTGCATACTTCAAATAGCAAATATAAATAGAAAGCACTTTTAAATTTGCTTTAGAGCTGGGTTAAGGAAGAGCTGGACACCCTAATTATAATTTCCTTTCGTTCAATTGGACTAAATTAATAATGATTTATAAAAGCAAAGCCAGGGACTGGAAACGTGGAATTGGCCAGTGAGAAGCGATATTAAAATATTTTATGCTGAAGGAAAACAATATGACTAGCGATGTCTGTCATTATAAAATTAAGGACTTACGCCCTATAACGCACATCTCAGCTTACATTTCTTCTCAGCCATTGAGAATTCCTTCCTCCATTCCCAATGTTGTTAGGTCAAGCCTATAGAGTGCTTGTGCTGTAAGGATGATCTGTTGTATGTACTTTTTGGACTTTGATTCCTTCCATCACTTGTGATTTGTCTAGTTGGTTCTCTTGTAAAAATCTTTACTTGCTAGTAGGTAATTTGGCTTACTAGTCCCTGATTTTTCCAAGTTGTTCACTCCCCTGGACTATTGCCCCAGAACGTGTAGGCTTCTGCTTGTCCCACTGTAACATCTGTTTAGGTACTACTTTTTCCTTTCTCTATGAGCATTTGACCAGAGTGCTTGATATTTTCAGTGCTCCAAGTAACGTTTCTGTAAACAGGGCTGTAAATCATGTTCTTATTTCATTACATTTGCTGTGCCTTCAAAGACTGAAGTCAAAAGTTAGAGGCTGTGTCCAAGCGCTCCTCCATCACCGCCGCCGCTTTCAAGCAGCTGAGATAATTTATTTCTCTGACTTCAAAGTGAGAGGGTTTCCCCATCCCCCAAACCCCTCCCACTTCACTGCTTGAACCGTCCCACCACCTCCTCTCTTTCTGTGGCCATTCCTTTTTTAAAACAACTGAATCTTTGAGCCTTTGGAGCCTCTTCTCTTACTCGAGTCTGCAATAGCTGCAGCCAATGAGAGCTTGCTGTATGCGAACCAGTCAGAAAGACGCCTCCACGATTGGCACAAGTGAAGGTAAAACACGGGAATTGTGTGCAATTTTTGCCTACTCCAATTGCTCTACTAAAATCCACCCCACTCCAATCTGCCCCACTGTAATCCAAAACAATCTGCCCACTCCAAACTGCCCCATTCCAACCTGTCATACTCCAATCAGCCTCACTCCAGTCCACCCCACTCCAATCAGCCCCACTCCAACCTGCACCACTCCAACCTAGACCACTCAATTGAAAACAATCTGCCCCACTCCAATCTGCCCCACTCCACTCCAATCTGCCCCACTCCAGTCCGCCACACTCCAATCTGTCCTACTCCAAAATATTCTGCCCACTGCAATCAGCCACACTTCAATCAAAACTAATCTGCCCATGTCCAATCTGCCCCATTCCCAATCCAAAACAAACTGCCCCACTGATAATTAATACCACTGATAATTTGCCCCACTAATAAACCTGCCCACTGATGAATAAGAAAATGTATAATTCGTCCACTCCAATCTGCCCCACTCCAATCCAATACACCCCACTCCACCTCACCCCACCTATCCCCAATCCAATTCACCTCATCCCAATTCAATCCACCCCAATCCAAACCACCGCACCCCAGCCAATCCACCCCAATCCAATTGATTCCACCTACTCCATGCCACTCTACAACACTTCACTCTATGACACTGGACTCTACGACACACTCATGATCTCAACTCTGCTCCTCTGTACTCAACTCTACAACACTCTTCATCCCCTACTCCACTCAACGACACTCTACTCCAACAAATCCAGTCTACGACACTCTACTCCTCCCATTCCACTGTAGGACACGGGAAACTGCCATATAGCAACAATCAACATAAAAACACTCAACATCATGCCACATAATCCCAATCCGCATAGCCTCAATCAACGCCACACAGTCCCACGCAACACAATTCCACTCCACACATTTCTATTCCGCACCACATAATTTGTCAACAAACCACATTATTCAACTCAACAACACATTTACACAACACACCACATACATCCAATCCACACCACAGAATCCCACATCATGCCACAAAATTCAATAGCACACCACATAATTAAACCTGACAACATCCTAATACCCAACACAAAATACCATTTCACATAATTACACTCCACTATACACAATCCCACCCCCACATAATTCCAGTACATTCCAAACCACATTATTACAATCCACATAATTCCACTGCACACCGTGCCACATATTCCCACTACATACATCCACTCCACACCACACAATTCCTCGCCACACACTTTCCACAAATAACAATTGCATTCCAACCCACATAATTCCATTCCACACCACATACATCCACTTCACTCCAAAACACATGGGTAAATAAAAGGCATCGTCATTGACATAACCAAGAGCTCTTGGTATGGCAAATGCGACACCTATTGGCATTGCCAATGCTTGTTTTATTCTGTGGGCGGGGTGCACTGCAATGAATATCTGTGTTGTCATCACAGTAGCCATTTCCGGGCAGCGGACCCCCGGTGGGGGCAGTGGACGTGTTCGGTCTATAATATGATTTCGGAGAGCAGGCGCCTCGCGCTTTGCCGCGCGCCCTCGCCGCCTCCGTCCTCGCGCCCTCGCCGTCCATGGCCAGAGTCGACACCGCCTCCTGGCAATAGGCACCTTTTTCATTATCTCCCCCTCTCCGTGTTCATTAGTACCACATACTTAGCAGCTTTGCGCAGTGGCTAATGAAGGATCAGTCATGTAATTAAGAAAAGGAATCACTTTAAAGGGAAGGCAGCTTGCAGCTGTGCGCAGAGAGGAGTCGCGTCTGATCCTCTCAGAGAAGCTGCGCTGCCTAAGTGCTGGGAACGGCTCGGGGTTTATCAGCTCCGAGCGCTCGCCCACGCACTGCAGCCTACTGCGCGAGGCACTCTGGGCAGAGATGACAGGAAACTCCGGGACCGAGAACACAAACAGAGCAGTGCTTCAGAGGCTTAGTGCAAGCAGGGCGAAATAAATCCATTTGCGATTGCAGACTACCTCACAATGGCATTCTGGGAGTTGTAGTCCGTCATAAAAAAAGAAGGCGGTGCTTCCTGGAACCTCACGAACTTGATCTAGAACTAGAGGCAGAATGGAAGAGAGAGGACTTAGTCCTGGGAAACAGCGCCAAAAAGGAGCAGAGCGAGCGATAGTCTGTTTTTGTTGTTGTTTTTCTGTTCCAAGGATAGTAGCAATAAGGAAGATGTAAACGTAACTGGTCAAAAACAGACTGCCTTACATAAGTTAGCCAAAGGAGAAGAAGGCGCATTCTGCAGAGATCAGCGTGTATCCAACGAGTTTCACCGTATAATTCTGGCATGACACCTGTGGTGAAAAACGAAGGCTACCAGTTAGCAATTGAAGCATCAGCTCCTTGTCGCTCTTCCTCACCCCTGTTCTAACAAATAAGTACTTATTAAGCGGCGGGTGTCTAGAAAACACACATATATAATTAAACAATACAAGTGCACCTTGCCAACGGTTTCATACATTTCATAGATTGCAGAGAACAGTGTTACAGCATCTGGCACACAAAATATTGAACGAAATAAGCAGAGGTCGTAGAATCTACTTTAAGCACAGCTGCCCCACATGCACAAAGGTTGTATTGTATTGCAGCATTTATATAGCGCTTACTTTCCCTATGTGGGGTGCTGAAGCACTTGTCTACATGAGTAGCATGCTAACCCATATTGGGTGTGTGGTTGGAAAGATATTGTTTTTGCTTAGATCCTATGTGGGAAGCGTTTCTAAGTCATGCTTGATCACCAATGAGGTGCAATTATTGTGTCATATGATGCAGCTCCCAGCTCGCATAGCAGTGTTGGAAGAGGAAGTGTAAGTGACAGATGCACAGTTTGATCGTTTTCAGTATGCTGCTTGCTTTGAACAATTTGATGGTTTTCAGTATGCAACTAGCATGGAACATCTCTGCAGGTCCCTTTAGGGTATTGCATGTGGCATAGTCTGCTTAGCTGGTTACTGCACTGAGTTGTCCAATCTGAGACTCTGCACAGCTGTGGTCCTGACATGGCACGGTTATAGGGAGAGAAAAGTGAAGAGATCTGTAGAGTTGGGCATTTTTATTATCATCTCATATCAGAATGTCTATGTGAGATGTAAAGAAGCTGTCGGATTGTGTAGATTTTTGGAACCTGCAGTGAATGGTTTATATTAATGTTTTGCAGTAATGTGTGACAGCTCTCTTCAGTTATTCCATTCCTGTTCATTTAGTGCTGTTTTTTTTGGCTGTACAGCGCTGAAGAACGACAACGCTCACAGCAGATATGTATTATGTGAATTGAATAGGTACAAGTTACAATTTGTTGCTGATCCCTGCGTATTATGGTTTATTGTGGTCCATAACAGCTATATATGGAAGTACATAACTATATAATGCCATGTGAAACCATAGGTCAGTTCTTTTTGCTTACCTGCATATTGAAAGCAGTTTGCTGGTTGAGCTGTTTGCACAAACATTCAACTTATAATCAGGGCTACTGAAACAATGCAATAGTGTGGCCTCAGCATTTTTCACATAATTATTGATTTGCCACATTTGCCTAATAATACATCATCTACAGCATAATCTGCTTTTTTGTATGTCAAACAGTTGAAAAGTTTCTAAAAATGCAGCGTCATGTGTTGCAAGTGCTGTTTAACACCCTTTGCAAAGTTTGACTGGTCACTTTTCTGTTGTTTATTGCTATATATGGGTGTTAAACCAGACAGTTTTAACAAGTGTAAAAATGACAACATAAAGAAGTAATTCTATCACAAAATGGGCTGCATTAGGCAGCATAATTTGTCTTTTCTATCTGCATAATTTACTCAACCCTGCCACATAATTTGGCCTTCTTTTGCCAGATAATTCCAGTGGCCCTGCTTATAATGGGCAACAAAAGTGTCTGTTTGCTCCCAATCCACATTCTGTTTAAAAAGGATCCCTTGAGTCTGTGAGCTGACAAGCTTTAGGAGATGCACCTGTATGCATGTGCGAGGTACTGTGACCTGAGAGGACTTTGGCAGCATTCTCAGCAACCCCTGATAAAATTAGTTTTTGATCTCTACTGATGAAGGATAACATCCTGAAACAGATGTCTAGAGATGACCAGCACTACCTGCAACAACTTTGGTGAAATACTACTACTAATTATCAAGTAAGCACTAATTGTGACCTGCATTCACCATAATGCAAATGGGCAAACTCGGCTAGGATGTCAGGCAGTGTGATCCCATCCACCTTCTGAACAAAAGAGTCTAAGAAAGACCAAGTGGTACCCATACAAATGTCAGCACAGCACACCCACTTAATTTCAGCCAGGGAACTGCCATATAACTGGTATAAGACACCTGACCATAAAATTGATGTAGGACTTCATAACTAGCATAACTGGGACAATTGGTGATCTAATCTAGATTAAAGCATGGAAACAGAAAGTTTTCCCCATATATCCATGAGCAGACAAAGAGCATGCATCCTGTGGAGTGCCTTAGTTTGTGTCGAATATGCACAAAGTGCTCGACTTGCATTACAGGACTAAAATCGATGTTTGGTTGTACAAAAAACTTTGGGAGCCAAATCGGACAACAGTATATTATGTAAATATAAACATTTGAGATGACTTTAAAAAGAAAGTAAGGAAATCCCTCAAAACCAACCCAGCTGGAATAAAACGCAAATAAGGGCCACAACATAGGAGTCAGCTCAAGCTCCCAAGGTTCTAACTGAAGTAATGGCAACCATAAATGTCCCATTTCAAGTCGAAATCATAAGAAGAACCTCCTCCAAGAATGCAAAAGGAGCACTGTGCCAATGGATTCAAACTATGCTGGCTATTGAGGGGTGAAACCAGTCCTAGGAGTCTTATGTCCGGTCCAGGGAGGACCTGGCTTGGCAGTACGGGCTGGACTGTTTCCATGAGGCACAGGGTCATGACTGCATATGGCCAGGTCTAAACTGGGGTGGCATGGTGAGCAAAAGAATGTTGGATTTAACCCAGATCTCTTGACTTGGGGTGAATGTTTTGATTTGTTCTGCATTCCGTCCATCAATTGTGTGTCTTTTGCTTACTCGCCCATAGTTTTGAATCATCATAAAGTAACTCAGAGGGTTCATATGGCTGCTGTGGAGCATAGCATGTAACTGTACGCCACAGATGTGTTTTTATGTAAGCTTGCACAGTAGCTTGCTGTTTTTGTTGCAGATATCCTTCTGTTACCTGCAGGTCACAAGTTATAATCCTGTTAAAATAGCTCAATTATCTATGAGCCCATTTCAAAAGGCACCATTAAACAGGCAAGGCATAGGTTTGAAACCTTTCAGGTTTTAACTCAGTCTTTTGTTCCTATGGGTAGCAATACACACTTAAAAATAAGTGCCAACAAATTTAGTTTGCATTATTGATGGTAAGTGGCTATTATACTGTGTACACTATGCTGCACTAAAAACTCACAGCAAGATAACCAAGCAACAACTGAAAGGCCATCATTTAACCTTTGCAAAGAGTCTGCCATTGATTGAAACCATGTTTTGGCACTTTTTGTAATGTTTGATTCGTTTGAGCGAGCAATATTTTTTGGGAGTGTGAAATCTGCAAATTATGTAGCAGATGTTGGATTATGTTGCAAATGCGGCAAATCCATAACTATGTGGAAAATGTCAGAGCTGCAGAGTCGCATACTTCCATGAATGTTTCCCTTTTCAAGGAGGCATTGCCTGGCCCCCTACATGCCCTGGGTGGGAACTGCCGGTTTTAGGTCACACTGCCAGGCAAGGGCCGGGTGAACACAAGAACCTAGTTATACTGGCCAAGACACCAGAATAGAGGCCACCAACTCGAAACATGGCTAGGAAACACCAGGCAATACCATACAAGGTTCAGGACGATGAGGTTTATTACAACAATGTTTAATATTACTTAAAAAATATGGAACCATCCGAATAGGGCTGGGGCAAGAGAGAATGCGAGAAATAAAGGGGGGGATTGAGCGAGAGAGAGCAATAGAAAGATAATTTGAGAGCGTAAGATAGAGAAGAGATGGCATGATAGATAGAAACACAGGAGAGAAAGAGAGTCCCAGAGGAGGGAAGACTAAAAGAAAGAGAGAAGAGACGGTGAGAGAGAAACAGAGAAAGGGAGCAAGACAGTGAAGTAGAAGGAACAGAGAGGACGGAGAAGAGAGAAATAAGAGACGGAGAAGAGAGGAACAAGAGACGGAGAGAGAGAAACAAGAGGCAGCGAGAGAGAAACAAGAGATAGAGAGAAGAGGGGGTAAAACAGGTAGAATTAAAGTGCAAAAGAGTCTGTGAGAAAGGAGAGGGCAGAGATATAGAAAGAGAGAATGGAGAAGAGCTAGCAAGAAAGAGAGAGAGGTTGTGAGTGATAGAAAGGGCGAGAGAGAGAGTTAGAGAAAATGGTGAGAAGGGGGCAAGAGAGAGAGAGAGAAAAAGCGAGGGGGACAGTGGAGGGGCAAAAAAGATAGAGAAACTATAGAGGGGCAAAAAGTGAAGATAGACAAGAAAAAGAGAGTGACAGTCAGAAAGAGAGAGAAACAGAGAGAGAGAAAAGGAGAGTGATCTCAGACTTGAACTCAGTCTGCCACTGGGGCACGCCCTTTCTTCACCAAGGCTTCGGCGATGACTGTATGGCATGTGCGGGGGGCGGTCTGATACAAGGCACCAGGGATTCGCCTGACAAGTGTCTGACTCCGCCCCTGTCCTAATGGTCTTCCAGTCGCAGGCTGTCGGAGCATATCTTCCTTTGCACAAGATTACACAGTTCGAACTACTTTCCACTTAGACAGCTCCTCGGTAGAGTTCTAAGCACTTGGTGGGGAGTGCCCAGTGAGCAAACAGCCTGTCCTTCGTGTTCACCTCACTTGTCCAACAGAAATGTAACAAGCAGCACGACACAAGAGCCTGCCAATGGCAAAGAGGAGGAGCTGTGATACTCCAAGCAGGCAGGGACCCTGCACTGTGCGTAGCACCAACACGCACATCCCACACGCCATCAATATTCATGCACGGCTAAATCACAACAAACTAAAGTGGGCTCAAGTGCTTCCTAGTAATGCATTACCATTTAAGGTACCTCTGAAGACTGGTAGTCTGAGCTGCTGAGCAGCGCCAGCTGGAAATCCAACAATCTCGGACTTGGATTACCCTGGGCAGGCGCACAGCCCGCTGAGCTATCTTACGATCACTGTCAGAGCACAGTGAAGGGACTGGGAAGCGGGGGATTCTTTTCAAAGGCATGCGCTTCTGGCGAAGTGTACAACAAGAAAAAGTAGTAGCAAGTAGTTCCTGCACCCCAAACACAACATGCCGGTTGGGCTAACAAGGCGAAGCAGTTAGTTGCCCTTCTCACCTTGAAGTCGTTACCGCTCATATCAATGCCTCTGATGAAGGGGAGCACCCGTTGGAAGCCATGTCTGCGTCCCGGAACCCAGCGCTGACCGCCGCTCTCGGACTTGGATTACCGTGGGCAGGCGCACAGCCCGCTAAGCTATTTTACGATCACTGTCAGAGCACAGTGGAGGGACTGGGAAGCGGTGGATTCTTTTCAAAGGCATGCGCTTCTGGCAACGTGTACAACAAGGAAAAGTAGTAGCAAGTAGTTCCTGCACCCCAAACACAACATGCCGCTCGGGCTAACAAGGCGAGGCAGTTAGTTGCCCTTCTCACCTTAAAGTCGTTACCGCTCACATCAACGCCTCTGAGGAAGAGGAGCACCCCGGTGGAAGCCATGTCTGTGTCCCGGCACCGAGCGCTGACCGCCGCTCTCGGACTTGGATTACCCTGGGCAGGTGCACAACCCGCTGAGCTATCTTACGATCACTGTCAGAGCACACTGGAGGGACTGGGAAGCGGGGGATTCTTTTCAAAGGCATGCGCTTCTGGCGATGTGTACAACAAGGAAAAGTAGTAGCAAGTAGTTCCTGCACCCCAAACACAACATTCTGGTCGGGCTAACAAGGCGAAGCAGTTAGTTGCCCTTCTCACCTTAAAGTCGTTACCGCTCACATCAACGCCTCTGATGAAGGGGAGCACCACGGTGGAAGCCATGTCTGCGTCCCGGCGCCCAGCGTTGACCGCCGCTGCTGGAATGGCATGTACAGCTCCCCTCCAATGCTCCGCAGCTGGCCGCCCTCGCTCACCTGCACGCGCACATTTCAGCCGTAACCCAAGTCGACTTTGGGATGTGGACTACGCGAGGGCTCCACCACCCATTCCCCCCATGAGCACCAGCGGGCCCTCCCCGTTCTTCTGAGGACTCTCCACCTCCTCGTCCGCCATCTTCACTTCATTGGCGGCGGCTTGCATCTTCACTTCGGCGGCAGATTTTTCAGGGACAGACCGGAAACGAGGCCGCCAGACCTACAACTGCCTGAAACACCGTAAAGAAAGTCTAAGCGCGCCGAAGCACCGGTCACGCACAGCAAACGCGTGCGTGCACATCTTGTGCTGAAAGGCCGCAGGGAGGGAAAGTGAAAGGGACCGAGCAATAGGAACGCGAAAGCAAGTGAAGGAGTGGGGGAGCACGAGAAGCGACGCGCGTGTTCACACCCCATGCCTCCAATGTGTTTGGCAAGCTCGTGCACCTCTCCTGTCCCACTTCGCTAAGCTACCCGGCAACAATAAGTCTTGCTTACGCATACAGCGCATGGCACTGCATCGGTAGGCGAGACCTAATAACTTATCTTACTAACCTCAGTACATTCTCTTGATATAGTGCATAGAGATAAGGTGGCAGCAGCGCATGGTTCTCTTTCCTTTGCTCAATTGCTTTTTCCGTATATCTCCAATTCTATCTCTCGCTCTCCCTGTCTCTGTCTCTCTCATTCTTTTTGTCTCTTTTGGTAGTTAGTTTCTGTTTAAACAAGTAATTTATTAAAAAAATTAAACTTTTAAGAGAATACTGTGTGTGTTTGTACTGAGACACTGATTAATGAAATTATGTGATCTCACCCTGGATAAGACATAATAGCAGGGTGGCAATTGCAGAATCACACGTCTTTACTTGCTTACTTACTTTTTTAACAATGTATCTAGGCCTCTAGGAAGGGAAACCGACTGACTATTAGTCGGAGATTCCATCTGACAAATTAGGATGCAACCACCCATGAGGCATGCAAAAACATATATTTTTCCATTGCAGATTGTGCTGTGGCCGGAAAAGGGCCACAGCACAACCCGTATTGGTAAATGGGTATTTGCAAACATCCATGCCTGTGTCCCAGGCACCATGTGGTATGGATGTGCCCGCCAGACCTCATAGCGAAGGCGGCAGAGGAACGGGGGACCTGCTAGGGGCACCCTAAAGTCTGTTTTTGACAGCCTTTCAATGGTGGTCAGACTGCCATTAAAAGGCTGTATCAAAGGGACATCGTAATCCCTACGACCTTGCCTGAGCAGGCACTGCCCTATTGTGGGGGATTACATTCCGAACAACGGTCAAACAGGCTCCTTGAGCCTGACAGAAGCATTGGTTGGTCCCTCTACCCCCTGCCTCCAACTGCCATGCATCATATTGCGGCTGTCGAACTGCGGCCCCAGATGTCGGTTGGACCTGCGATCCGACCGACATCATAGTGGCCCTTAGTTTCTTCATTTGGATTTTGAGAATATGATGTAGAAGACATGGGTCCTAGCTACAGATCCTTTCTACAATTCAAAATTTCCAAAGCAATTTCAAAATTCCTATTGAAAGTTAGTCCCTGGGCCAGATCCGTAGCAAAACAAGTGACCATCAGAGCCCTTGATGAGGTATCAGGGGCCTGTAAAAGTTTGTAACCTCATTAAATTACATTTGTCATAGCAGCCACAAAATCATTTGATAGACCAAATTCAACTCTGAGAGCAGAGACATGGATAAAAGCACACTGATTAAAGAATTTGCATAATTTTTACCTTCATATAAATCTAAGAACGACCAAAGTGATATGGGAGTATGTTCAATCTAGAGGATACAAATGTTTTACAGAAATCTTTAATTTATAAATATTTAACATATGATTATAAAAGCTTTGTTGAGCCCGATGATGGGTCAGAGCTTCTTTCCCTAAACTGGTAGAAAGCCATTTGTGGCAAAGGTTGGAAGAGAAGGTTATGCCAAGATAAACATAGCTACCCACATTCTCTGCTTTTTCTGACCCATGTACCAGCTGAATGTTCTCCACATTTTACAACCCCAAAGTGCTACCTTTGTTTTCCAACATTTATTTTCAGGAAATCTTTATCTGCATAAAGGTTCAATTCCAGCAGATTTTTTTGCAGCCCCAGTTGGGGTCCTATCAAACAAAATAATGTCATTTGTGTACATAGGAGTATGCAACAGAAAGTACCCCATTCTAAGAGGAACATTGTTAATATGAGACAATTGTTTAGCAGTCAGACATGTAGGTAGAAAACACCAGAGTCAGCATCCCTGCTTCAGTCCATTTCGAGAAGGAATCACAGGAGACAGACCATTGGTACCCTCTATTAGCACTTTACACCATGTTGATGAAAGAACGGTGATAATTAGCCTGAGCAATTTAGAAGGTAACCATTTTTGCCACAGTGTTGGTCTGTCAACTAGGTCAAATGCTGTCAAAATTTCTATAAATGCGCTATAAACCGTATGCCGTTGATTTTCTGTAGAATCTCGCACTAACAGCAGCACAATCTCACCATTACCCATTCTGACAATCAGAAGCTGGATATTGCCATCCTACATGCAGTTATCGTGTAAATACCTTTACCGAAGGAATTCAGAGTAAATGAAGGATTCACACTGCCAATAACTCTGCTAACCTAGTTCAATGGTTAATATTTTATTTACTTTTTATTGCAAGAATATGCCAACAAATAAAAAGAAGAATAAACGTGCCATTGCCCAAACGCGGCGCCCATATGCTTACAAAATTAAAGTCAATTTTAAAAAACAGTTGGATATAATTTTAAGGGATAGTACGGGTGTTTCCTTTGAAGCAGATGTAAGTAGAACAGGTATAGAACACATCGTAGAAAAATGTGATTCTTTTTGGAGCAAAGCAAACTTAGTGTTGACTTTGAAATACTGTAACTTGAAGACAAAGCTTAAATGAACAAGCATGATTGAAAAATAAAACAAGCACTGGCTAAGCCAATAGGTCTGGCATTTGGGACTTTTTGGATTTGTTGATGCCTTTTGGAGATGATGTGCAGGAAAAAAAGAAAAAAGATGCAGTGATGCTGTGTGTCTTTACATGGGCATGCACACACCAAGAAACAGTATCCAAGAGGGATCATTAAATAAAATTGAATTAAAATAATAGAATTAAAAAAAATTAAACTTGAGCTACGCAGACGTGCTATTTTAATGCAGAGACTGGCAGGATTTGCTGCCAGGCCTCTCTAAAAAATTAAATATAAAAAAACGGACTATAGGGGCATGGGTGGAATGGAACAGTGGATGAGGGAGATAAAATACAAATATAGTCGGGTGTGGGGAGTAGGGTAAAAGCAGCTCACTGGGTAGGCAACAACCTCTGGTGAGAAGCACACAAAGGAGAGAGCAATGGTGGGGGAGAGGAGAAGTATATGAGGAGGCAGCAACACAGGGCATGTGGACTTTGGCATGGTTGAAGCACATGAGAGAAAGAGCAAGCAGCAACATGGAGCACAGAGGAACAGCACACACATGTCAGAGCTGGAAAATACACAGTCTCATGGAATACTAAACCAAAAGAAAAAAGTAATTCCATAAAAATGAGCAGTGGAAGGTTATATGTCAACCAATCAAATTGATAGAAAGGGAATATGATACAGGGTACGGACAAACCATGTATAGGAAGGCAGGTCAATACAAGTTAAACAATAAGAAGCCAGCAAATAGGAGGGACAATAAAGCAAGCTCATTGTAAGCCCACTGTATGTTCTTAGTAAGCCCACAATAGGTTTTTCACAGTCATATAAGGTAAGCAAGACATAAAAAGGAAAAATGATGAAGACAAAAAAAACATTGGCAAACAAATCCTTTAGCCCTGGTGCTGAAGTGCACTTCTCTTTAGGGGAACATGCACATGGAGCAGGAACAATGGCATCAGTCACAGTGCAAAAGAGGTAATGGCTGAAGTGGGCTGACATGCGCTATAATGTGGTGAGTGGATATACAATGTGAATGACAGCTGAACCGACCAATGGATGAAGGTGGCTGAATCAAAGCTCCTCTCTGTATGCACATATTTTATTTCATTTCAGGGAGGAAGAGTAGGACTAGACATAATAAATATTACCAGTGAGTAATCAAGACATTGGAGGAAGTCCAGGTTTGTCTTCCTCGTATATGTATTTGCCCACGAGTCTACACCTACAGAGTGTTGCTGGTTCTAATGCCAAAACTGGCTGATAGTGTCACACATGAAATGGGGGCATTTGGCAGCTCTAATTTGAAATAGCTTGTACTCTTCCAAATGTGACAACAATCATTAGCATGTTTGGTGCCGTTTCTTGAGCTGATATGAACAGATTTATAAGGAGACTTATGACAGCAGAGGCATTAGCTAAACTGTTTGCTGAACTGGAAGAGATAGGGTTTGGAATAGGAATAATGTGGTGGATTTGACGGCTCTACACTCACCTGGCAGCCAGAGTTCATAGTCTTAAAATTACCTCTGAATCATGAATGAATGAATGAAAGCAATTTATACCGCAAAGAGCTACTCCAAGGATTGTAAACACACAGGGGTCGAAACACACAGGGGTCGAAAAAATGATCCGAATAGCCGTTCGGAGCGTTTTTCCCATACGAATCGTACCCTGCAACGTTCCGCGTACGTACGTTGAAGTACGATTCGTACCAGGAGCCGGACTCCGTATGAATCGTACAGAGACCGTACGACTCGAATCCCCGTACGAGTCTCCATCGGAACCCACTGTACGCGACATCTGTACGACTCACGGCTGGTTTATTCGACCCAGCAAGTACGATACGTGTCGGGTAAGCACCGTATGACCCTTTTTTTATGGGAGCTGAAAACAGCCGTTAAAAGCAGAGTTTGCGCCAAAACATGTACGGAACGCCCCCCCCCCGGGTATGGTGCATACCCCCCATGATCGTAGGGGTATGCCCTGTATACCCAGCGTACATGGGGTACGGTGCGTACCCACCATGATCGCAGGGGTACGCATCGTACCCCATGTACGCTGGGTGTACGGTGCGTACCCTTGCGATCATGGGGGGTACGCACCGTACCCCATGTACGCTGGGTGTACGGGGCGTACCCCTGCGCTAATGCTCGATATGCACCGTACGGTGTGTATGTGATTGTGCGCTTTTCCGTACGAATCGAACTTACCTGACGTGGACCGTACGGATCGCGTCCTGATGCCCTGGTCAAGATCGTACTCGTCGGGTCGTACGGCGTGTGTACGAGTCGTAAGGAGAGGGCTCTGGATACGATTCGTACGGGCGTTTTTTTTACTGGATCGGAATCGACCCCACAATATGGTGCACCAAATAACAAAATCAAAAGTCCAAAAGAAAAGTGTTTCGGATTTGTGTACCACTCTTTTTATTTTGTATGTTGTTTCAAAGGTTCTTATATATGTGACACTCAAACAGCCAACGCATTTCGTCCAACACACTGGACTTCTTCAGGGCAAAGTGCGACAAAAACAATGTCACAGCTTGTGGTATCAATCCATATATCAGTACCCAGTTCACAACAGTTTTCAGATCTCACGCGTCACTTCAAGCGTGTCCTATGATCAATTTACTTGCAAAAAAGACAGACTGTAAAATTTAAAATACTAGTATATCAGCCAATCGCCTGTTACAGGGAGTTCCAAATGAAGGAAACACAGGGGTATCGATCAAAACCCAAACAGGGCACCAGAATCCGTACCGGAGCACCAACGTAGCGGTTGAAAATTTGCCAAAAAACGGCAGGAATGAAGCACCCTAGGGAGAGAACAATCAAGGAGTGTCCTGGTGCCATGCACAGGTCAGAGGTGAAAGTAGATCAAACATTTTAATCCTGGACAAAAAGGCTGGATTTCAGCCTGTTTTTAAACATTGTCACATTATTATGACGTGGAACTCAAATGGGAACTTATTCCAAGCTATTGGTCCCAGATCAGCCAAGTACCTGCCTCCCACTCTAGCACGCCGAATTCTAGGCGTCACCTCTAAGAGTTTATTAGCCAACCTCAGGTTTCTAGATGGAATATGGAGACTAAACCTAGTTTTGAGGTTGATTGTACCAGTCTGAAACGTGAACTAACACCAGAGCCTTAAACAAGATCTTTTTCCTGACAGGAAGCAAGTGAAGGACACGCAGATGAGGGAACATGTGCATTCTGACTGGCAGATTCAAAAGAAAGTAAACAGCCACATTTTGGACCACCTGAAGCCTCTCCAACAGATACTCCTGCAGACCAGAGTAGCTGGCCTTGCCATAGTCCAGCCTTGAGGTTATCAAGGGCTGGATAGCTGTCTTTTTTGCTGTGAGTGACAAATAGTAAGGGAACTTTTTTTTTAAACGCAGAATTCCAAAGCAAGTGCCCACCATTGACTTAATTTGTGACTTAAAAGACAGGCACTCATCAAATGTGACTCATACGTTCTTAACTAAGCCTCCTTGAGGGCCTGGAGGGGAGGGGGTATTTTCAAGCCAGAACGTCTGCCAGGTTTTTGGAGAAGCATTGCCAAAAAAAATATATTTCTGTGTTTCAGTTTTTTCAGTGTTGCTCTTAAGTTGATGTAAGGCCAAGCAGCGAAAGACTGCCGTCAGGCATGTTTTAATCAGACACTCTGGAAACATTTCTCCTTTACCTCATGAGAACAACAGCTGAGATTATAATCAGCATAGGATATAACTTTAGCTCCTTGGGCTTCTGCTATCCGAGCGAGAGGGTTGAGATATATATTAAATAAGGTTGGGATCAGAGCAGAGCCCTGGGGAACTCCTACTGACAGCTCACGTGGTTCTGTGGAGAAGGGGGAATCCAAACCAGTGATTTCTACCTCCCAAAAAGGAAGCAAGCCAGTCTAGATCTGGACCCACTATGCCGAGGAGTCTAGAGTGGAGGACTGTATCAAAGGCTTCTGATAGGTCTAACATGATCAGCACTGCTTTCCCCAGCATCTAGTGTGCATTTGATGTATTCTGAGACTTCCATCAGTGCTGTCTCCGTGCTAAAGCAGGGTTGTCTAAAGCTAGACTAGCTATGATGGAGCAGGTTGTTGGACTCTGGATATAGAGAGAGTTGCCAATTTACATGCTTTTCCAGTATTTTGGATAGTGATTGTAGCAGGTAAATAGGCCTATAATTATATTGTATCTCTGGATCTGCAGATGGTTTCTTAAAAAAGGGCAGACTTTTAGTTTGTTTATACAATCTTGGTACCGTAGCTTTGCTAATGAGGTGTTGAGCATGTGTTAAGAACCTTATTAACCCATGCGTTAACTACACAAGCCCCTAAAGCTAGCAAATTAGGCGGGCAAGGATCAGAAGGAGAGCCAGATTTAAGGTTGCTTAAGGCTAACAAAGAACTCTCCAATTAAGTTTGCTAAAAATGGGACAGAGTCGCATTAGTCACTGAAACCATACTGGTTTGTCGTGTATCCAGAAACTCTTCATCAGGCCAAGAGCCATTGGACAGGCTGGCTTGGATGGAAAGGATCTTAGTCTGTAAGCAAGTAGCCAGCTGTTCACACCAGTCCAACAAGGGAGCGTAGCACAAGCTGCCAGGGCCATAACATTCTTAACAATAGTAAACATTCCCCTGGCTTTGTTCCCTGCTTTGGCAATCTTATCCTCAAGATATTCTTGTTTAGTAGTTTTGAATTCAGAGTGATAGTTCTTTAGTGCCAGCTTGTAGCTTTCTTTGTCAGTCAAACTATAATTTTTTCTCCACTGTCTTTCTAAGGCTTTACACATTTTCTTCTCTATCATAAGGCTATTAGAAAACCAGAGACTGGGAAGCTTAGTTCTACTCGATCTTCGAGTGAGAGGCCATGCCAGTTTATCAGTGGAGGCTGTAATCCAATTATCTAACTGCATAGAGTCTTCCTCCACCTGGCCTGACAGAGAAGGAGTACTACCTTCCAAGGTACAAAATAATTCTGCTGGGAAGATTTTATGAAATGCTCTCGCTAAACATTGAGATGTAATTGATGGAAGGTGCATTTTAGTACGGACCAGCCAAGAAAATCTAATCAGAGAGTGATCAGGCCAATCCTGAGGTATGGGATCTTCTGTTTTCAAGCTAATATCAGAAAACACCTGGTCCCACAAAAGACCCGCTAGGTGAGTAGATTTAAATATGTGTTGAATTAAATCCAAGGATGCTCTTGTTTCAATTAGTTCCTTTACCTCACTATTGTCCACCTTATCCATGTGGAGATTACAGTCCCCAAGGAGAACAAAGTGAGCGTATCTCATCGCTGGATGAGCTAAAGCATTTCCTAGAGATTTCAGAAAAGGGCCGGGCGGCACTCCTGTCACAGATTGCTGATGTGACAGTGACGCAAATGCCTATTGCTTCTGCACCCACGAGGCCCTCGATCGCGAAAGTATGGCAGTGTAAATCCTCTTTGAGAATCAAGGCTTGCACTCCTCCTCTGCCAGTCTGGCAATCTTTCCTATGTATTTTAAAGCCCACAGGAGTGGACGTGGCAATGGAAGAATTAGAGGTTTCAGAGAGCCAAGGTTCTTTCAAAAATAATAAATCAGGAGTATCTTCAGTCAAAAGATCATATATATTATCAGCATGAGTATGCAGCGAGTGAATTTTAGTCAAGGCAGTAGAATACTGAGCTTTGCTTTTTTTGTCGACCTTAATAGGGGAATGTTCCCTGACCCCGACTGAAGGAGTAAGCTGAAAGTCACTCAGTTGGTAAATCATAGCCCATTTACCAAAGTTGTCCCCTCTCACTCCTCTTGTTTTCCTTAGCCATGGAGCCCTTGGTAATGGAGTTACGACAGATGGGCGCACAGCGGAGAATCCATACACAGCGGTAGACGCACATGAGCTCCCTTTAGCTGGACAATGTTTTGCTGTACCGCAGAGATGCAGGGAGTAGCATAAGACTCTGCAAATGTTTTAAACGTTTGAGGGTGTATCTGGCCTGAAAGTGAACAAGGCCAATTTGTGCTTTTACCTGGTGAAACCTGTGGACACACTTGGTACTGCAGATCTTCCCTAGCTGCCTCTTTCTCTGGAGCATACCACTGCCCACTTTTTAGGCATCCCTCTGTATGACACAGACCTCATATCTGGGAAATTGAGAGAGCCATAAACAGCTTATTTTAGATATCAACCTTTTGAAAGTATCTGCCGGTATCAGCAGTAAGCAGGGCTGCTGTAGTCAAAAATATAGTCTTGTCACTCCCACTGTCCTTTTCAGATACCATCCCAATAAACTTACCTACAACATGTTTGGTGAAAAAAGCACCATTATCTCAGACCTCATATGGAGTGGCTACAGACTGAAAACTTTATAATGCAGACTCCAACTACTTATACCAGAGGATAGATTTGGCGCCCAGATTTGGAACTGTATTACCTAGCAGCCAAACTCCAGTAGGTGACCAGAGGGCTGGGGGCACCTCAACACCCAGAGTTTCAAAATAGGTGTACCCACTTTTGGACATTATGATACTAATGCAGTTGTTTGCACCACATAAGAAGCATGACTGCAATCCCACACTGATTGATGTTGCGATATACTGGTAGCGCCTAATCTTGCTCCGCACGACTATGATGGTGGCTGATGTGATGCGTCTGCCATTATGGTCTTTGCCTGTTATCAGAAAAATGTGTAGGTAAGCAGACAATGCAGATTGGTGGGTACAGGTATTACCTGTGAGACTGGTGGATTGTGATAAGCCCCAAGTATTTCAGAGCCTTTACCACATTCCAAGAGGGGAACTGTTGACATTTAACATATTGACATGCAAGCTTATTTGAACAGATGAGGGACACTAAACGTACTACTGCAGCCCCTTGCAGTCTTTTCAACATTGCTGGTGATAGGTAACTGTTTGATAGCATTAACACAATTTTACTCTGCAGCACTGAGGGCAAAGTGGATAGAGAGATAGATGAGGGACTGGCAGAGGGAGAAGCGCTATTTGTAGTGAATGCCCAAACCTAGCTTCCAGAAATGTTGGGTTTGAGTTTATACAATACAACATGTTACACTGCACATATCAGACACCTAGGCACTTACACGGGTAATACAAGTCGGTATCAAAGGCATAGCCCTGCCAATCTATGTAGTACTAATGGACAGGTTTAACAGACTGCATGATTGTTAATAGCCCCAAACAAGTCTGCTGGATTTCATGGTAGGTACCAAGACAAATACGATGGCCTGTAGGCTTGTTCCTTACCAATTGGCAAATAGCTTTGCCATACAAGAGCTAGAGGGTACCTCATGTACCACAATGGAGCAGTAGCGGCCGCTGTGTGAATAGAGTGGAAGGACGGGGGGATACGGCTGGATGGATGACAGAAACATATAAAAGACTTTTTTTTTTAAACACCTCCTGCATCGCGCCCCTCTCTTCTGCAGGCACCGGCTTCCAGAGTGCACTGCAACCAATCCTGATGCTGCTTACATGCTGCTGAAAGCAGTATCAGGCGTGGCCTGAGCAACGATGATTTGCGCACCAGGTTAAACTGGGAGCCTGTGCCTGCTCTCTCCAACCCAGCAATGCAGCTCGGGTTAGAGACAGCTTCAGTGCATATGATGGTTTGGCCGTCCTGAGATCTCTGGCAACACCGTCATGCTCACTGAATAGCAGTGCAAAACACTCCTGCATCATCAGCTTTTTATCCCCCTGGCCCGCCCCAAGTCTCAGCTCCAGAACAAAAATAAAACGATAATAATCAAGGTTTTATTATCGTTTTATTTTAAAACAATTGGGCATCTGTGAGGTGGGGCGACACTCCCCTGCCATAGAGGAGGAGCCGCCACTGCCATGGAGGAAGAAACTTAACAAGTGAGCAGAAACTGAAGGGGTGGCTTTGTTCTTACACCGGGCTGAAGGCAGAGAGCAATCTACTGCCAAGGAGTGGGATGTCTTTCTCTTGAAACTATCGGAATAGGAATACACTAGACCTCCCCGCGACATAAGCGCCTTCCACCCGAGCAACACTTGCAATCTGTAGCATGAACATGAGTGTCAGGTACTACATCACCCCTCACAGAACTTACTACATGATGCTGGTAGAAACCATGATCCAATGTCATATTGACAACCTTTGGGTATGGTCAACGAGCATTAATCACACTTAAGACGCGTGCACGGCGTGTCAAAGGTGAGAGGTGTAGCTGTTGTGGGACAACATTTTGAACTGGATGCACCACGAATCCGGAGCAATGCCTATACCCCAGTTGTACTGCTGCATCGATATGTAATTTTGTGTGAGATATTTCCACATATTTTGTCTTTGACTGCATCTACCTTGCATACAATTAAATTAGTTGACGCAATTGCGCCTTTAATCTTTCTGTAGCTTAATGGTCGCATGTTCATAAGGAAAATGTTAATCAAACATTTTTTTTTTTTTAAACATGGCCTATTTGGCTTTCTGTGTGTTTTCTTTTCATGAACAGTAAGAGAGCCTCACCATGAGCAGCGCTACTTTAAGTTAGGTTGTGGCTCCACGTGCGGTTTTTGACCCAGCCCCACAAATCCTTAGACGTGCCTGGCTGCTTGGGGTTGAGAAAGGTATCCAGATCTGGCCTCTGCATTCGGAAAGATGCACATAGGTCTTGGGAGAGTGGCTAGCCATACTCCTGGAACAGAATGGAACAGCCATAGTCACAACACATACCGCCTCAGATTTGTTAGCCTCCTGGCCTGGCCTTGGGAACCGTGGTAGCTAAAAAGAGCACTGTGCAGACTGAACAGGAGTGAAAAAGCGTTTCCTAAGCAAAAGTGTCATCTGGTCACTGGTTCTGCCAGCAGAGGTAAAAGAAAGAGTTATGCCTATGCCCATGTCACAGTAATCACTGCGTTCCGCTTAAGAGGTGGAGGGCAAACATTAGCATTTAGATAAAGAACATACAGCCTGATTCATCAAGCCGAAATTTTATTCATCATCCCAAATGCAAAAATCCGTAATAGCGATTTCGCTATTTTGCGAGGAATTACATTTAAGGAATCTCTATTTGAGATTCCTTAAATGCAATTCATCATCCATTTAAAAATTGCGAATTCGCAATTTCGGCCCGCTATTTACCGCGAGGTCAAACCTCGTGGTAAATAGCGAAAACTTAGAAAAATGCTTTTAAAAGCATTTTTCTAAGTTGCATGTTGCACACACAAGCGCAACACCTGTTTCAATTTGCATTTAAGGGGTGCTACAGGGTGCCCTTTGGACACCCCTGGCACCCTTTAAATCGCTATTTTATTTGCGATTAGCAATTTGCTAATCGCAAATAAGGAATGTGTAGGAATCGCAATTCTTTTTGCGATTCCTACATGAATCCCGTTTTGCGAGTCTGTAATAGCGATTCCTTATGAATCGCTATTATAGACTCGCAAAACGGGTCTTTGATGAATCAGGCTGATAGACTTACTTAGAACAGAGTGCTGGAACTGGAACAAAGAATGATGCAGGAACTGGAACAAAGAATGATTTGAGCGTTTTTTGTTTAATTTTATGTTGACAAAGTGCACAGGTAACTATAAAACAACGTCATGGTATCGCTAATAAACAATTCTTCATTATTAAAAACCAAAGCAGGAATAATTATCCTGCTGAGGCCCGTGGAATCCTAACAGAATCTCAGAAAATAAGATGTTTCTCTCCAGAGTGAGATACTGAGTGGGGGTAGAGTAACACAGTAGAGTAGTAGAGATGGATGAGCCAACAAATTAACAGGTAGAACCGAGCCAAGGGTCTGTCTTGGCTCTAAGAGCCCAGGCACGAGCTGAGCCATGGGAATGTTTGGCATGGAAATCATGCAACAGATATCATGATCATGTAAAATATGATAAAGTGTCTTCAAAATTCAGAAAGTATATTTCTTTGACTTTACTACATCAGATTATATCACTGCTTTGATAAGAGTTCACTAAAAGTTATAATTTTTAAACAAGAATTTAGAAACATTCATGGCTCCACACCCAACTCCGACAACAATGCTTTTAGTGGAGAGTCAAATCAATTGTCCTGTGGACCCTTTATGTGAGTTATGTTCTTATTTTACACTGAGCAACATAATAGTCAACTAAGTCAAACATAAGAGAGAATTTTATACAACACAAAACCTCACATATTTCAAGATTTTCTCATATGCAGGAATGAAAAATAGGAGGCATGATAAAATAAAGTACCTGGAGGGGGAGAAGAGGCTGCAAAGCCTTAAACTTGGACTGGAAAGGCTTAAAGGAGGCACAAACTACCAGGGGATAAGCTGCGTCCGCCTACTGACGTTAGGCCCTCATCTGCAGCAACCTGCAGGGTTTGCATGGGTGTGAGGAGGAGTACAGGCTCATTAACCAACACAGGCCTGGCAAATTTTTTTTAAGTTCCTCAATTCCTCTGTTCTTAAGAGATTTCCACACCAACATCAGAGGGGCATGAGAGGGGTCAGAGTAGTAGGCCAAGACGTGTTTGGACACTTAGGATTCAACTGCAGTCCCAGGTTAATGCTGCCTGTATTTTCTGTTCTGTGTGTGAGGGAAACGAATTGTTTCTTCATTGATTGCTCCCTTAATATGTGTGAGGGAAGCTAGAGCGAATGCTGTCTGTGCAGTACATTAAATGTCTGTATTCTAGTTTTGACTATGCTGCACTTGTTCTCTGCAGCAGGAGGTTTGCACAGTTACAGCTGGAGCTGCACTTGTAATGTGTGTGGCAACCGATGGCTAGTCACCGCTCCTGCCCAAGGGACAGGAGCGGTGACTCGCTCCTGTCCCTTGGGCTGAGTGGTCGCTCCCCAGTGTCTTCCTGCATCAGTCGGTATCGTTGCTTGGCTGCCTATCTGCATTTTGCCTCATTATTGCTGCCTGCTGTGTGCCTGCTTGCCGCTCTGTACATTTAGCATTTGTGGATTTTAAAAGCGCCGCTTTTTCAGCATTTGCGCATTTCCGCTGGGCTCCCCCCTCCGCCTCCATCTTGCCTGTGTTGTTGTTGTGCTGATCTTTAGCCCGCCCCGCCTCCCAGCTGAGACGCCCTCCCACTGACCAGAACAGCGCTCCACCACCGGAAAGCGCCGTGACTCGCTCCTGTCCCTTGGGCTGAGTGGTCGCTCCCCAGTGTCTTCCTGCATCAGTCGGTATCGTTGCTTGGCTGCCTATCTGCATTTTGCCTCATTATTGCTGCCTGCTGTGTGCCTGCTTGCCGCTCTGTACATTTAGCATTTGTGGATTTTAAAAGCGCCGCTTTTTCAGCATTTGCGCATTTCCGCTGGGCTCCCCCCTCCGCCTCCATCTTGCCTGTGTTGTTGTTGTGCTGATCTTTAGCCCGCCCCACCTCCCAGCTGAGACGCCCTCCCACTGACCAGAACAGCGCTCCACCACCGGAAAGCGCCGTGACTCGCTCCTGTCCCTTGGGCTGAGTGGTCGCTCCCCAGTGTCTTCCTGCATCAGTCGGTATCGTTGCTTGGCTGCCTATCTGCATTTTGCCTCATTATTGCTGCCTGCTGTGTGCCTGCTTGCCGCTCTGTACATTTAGCATTTGTGGATTTTAAAAGCGCCGCTTTTTCAGCATTTGCGCATTTCCGCTGGGCTCCCCCCTCCGCCTCCATCTTGCCTGTGTTGTTGTTGTGCTGATCTTTAGCCCGCCCCGCCTCCCAGCTGAGACGCCCTCCCACTGACCAGAACAGCGCTCCACCACCGGAAAGCGCCGTGACTCGCTCCTGTCCCTTGGGCTGAGTGGTCGCTCCCCAGTGTCTTCCTGCATCAGTCGGTATCGTTGCTTGGCTGCCTATCTGCATTTTGCCTCATTATTGCTGCCTGCTGTGTGCCTGCTTGCCGCTCTGTACATTTAGCATTTGTGGATTTTAAAAGCGCCGCTTTTTCAGCATTTGCGCATTTCCGCTGGGCTCCCCCCTCCGCCTCCATCTTGCCTGTGTTGTTGTTGTGCTGATCTTTAGCCCGCCCCGCCTCCCAGCTGAGACGCCCTCGCCCCTCCCCTCCACCACCCATATATGACAGTTCTTCCCGCGCGCAGCGTTCACGCGCAGCGACCGCGCCCAATCCGCGCCGAAGGTGCGCCAAAGGTAAGCCCGTCTACGCCCGTCCGCGCCTGGACCGCGCCCAGCGCCAGACCCCCTGCCCCTTGCGTTCCCCAGCCCTCCCGCATTACCTACGATGCCGCCACCCTCCTAGCCCTTAACTCCGGTCGCGCCCTAAACTGCGTCCAAGCCGCTCCCGGACACACCCATGGACCTTTCTCCTGCTTCTCCTGCAAATTCATCGGCACCGACAACATCTCCGCTACGACCACAACACAGACTCCTGACCCCAACCACCTACAATGCATCCTTCTCAACACCCGATCAGTCCACAGACACGCCATTGACCTATGGAATCTACTAGACACCATCTCTCCAGACGTCGCCTTCCTAACGGAAACTTGGATGAACGCCTCCTCCGCCCCAGACATCACCATTGCCATCCCTGAAGATTATAAGATCATTCGTAAGGACCGCGCCGACCACACAGGAGGAGGAATCGCTATCGTCCATAAGAAGTCAATCCGCATCTCAACCAGCTCTGACGCCAATCTCACCAACTCTGAACACCTTCACTTCCAGATCCACATCGACCCCAAGACCACACTCAGAGGCACCCTCCTCTACAGACCACCAGGACCCCGCGCAAAATTCAGTGAAGACATCACTGACTTCATCACTCCTCACGCGCTCCCCTCCAAAGACTACATCCTTCTGGGAGACCTCAACTTTCACCTTGAAAAGTTCAACGACCGCAACACCACCACCCTCCTGGACAATCTCGCCAACCTCGGACTTAAACAACTGGTCACCTCCCCCACCCACATCGCAGGTCACACACTCGACCCCATCTTCACCTCCAGCAATCATGTCTCCTTCAGCCACACTACGGAGCTCCTCTGGACTGACCACAGCTGCGTTCACTTCACCTACAACAAACCAAAACCCACCAACCACCTCCAACCAACTCTGCAAAGAAACTGGAACAAAATCACCACGGACCAGATCTCCGCATCGCTCCTTCTAAACACCCCAGCCCACTCTTCTAACGCAAACGAAGCCGCCACCAACCTCACCCTATGGTTATCCAACACCACCGACACCTTAGCACCACTGAAGAAATGTCAAAACATACCTGCCAGCAAAAAGACCTCATGGTTCAACGATGATCTTAAGAAGTCCAAGAAACTCTGCCGCTCCCTCGAAAAGGCCTGGAAAAAAGACCCAACTACTAGCACCAAGGACGCCTTCAAAAACGCCACCCGCACTCACCACCAACTAATCCGAAAGGCCAAGAAAACAGCATTCAAGGATCGTCTTGACAACAACGCCCACAACAGCAAGGAACTTTTCAACATCGTCAAGGAATTTTCCAACCCCTCGGCCAACTCCAACGACATCACCCCCTCTCAAGCCCTCTGCGACTCCCTAGCCTCATTCTTCCACAACAAGATTGCAGACATCCACAACAGCTTCGACGACCAACCCGGAAACCAACCCACCCTACCTTTTGCTGAACATTCTCCCCCCGTGAACACCCTTAACGACTGGAACCCAATCTCCACTGAGGACACAATCCGCCTGATGAATTCCATCCACTCAGGATCCCCCACAGACCCATGTCCTCACCACATCTTCAACAAAGCAGACTCCGTCATAGCACCGCACCTCCGAGACGTCATCAACAGCTCCCTCAACTCCGCCACCTTCCCGGAAGACTGGAAACACGCTGAACTCACCGCCCTCCTGAAGAAACCCACAGCGGACCCCACCGAACTCAAAAATTACCGCCCCATCTCGCTCCTTCCATTCCCGGCCAAAGTCATCGAGAAAGCTGTCAACAACCAGCTCGCCGCCTTCCTCGAAGCCAACAAATCCCTCGACTCCTCACAATCTGGCTTCCGAGCAAAACACAGCACTGAGACCGCCCTCATCGCAGCAACAGACGACATTCGAACTCTACTGGACAATGGAGACACAGTCGCCCTCATCCTCCTCGACCTCTCTGCAGCATTTGACACAGTCTGCCACAGCACCCTTTTACAACGCCTCAATAACATCGGAATCCAAGGAAAAGCACTGGAATGGATCACCTCGTTCCTCACCGGAAGAACTCAGAAAGTCCGCCTCCCACCATTCAAGTCCGAGGCCACTGAAGTCATCTGTGGCGTACCACAAGGATCCTCACTCAGTCCCACCCTCTTCAACGTATACATGAGCCCCCTTGCGGCCATCGCCCGCCAACACAACCTCAACATCATCTCTTACGCGGATGACACTCAACTGATCCTTTCTCTCACCAATGACCCCAGCACCGCCAAAACTAACCTACACGAAGGAATGAAAGAAGTTGCAGAATGGATGAAACAAAGTCGTCTGAAACTGAACTCAGACAAAACAGAAGTCCTCATCTTAGGTACTTCCCCCTCTGCATGGGACGACTCCTGGTGGCCGGAAGCCCTCGGAAAAGCACCCATCCCGACAGACCACGCACGGAACTTAGGCGTCATCCTGGATTCTTCACTCTCTATGAATAGACAAGTCAGCGCCGTATCCTCTTCCTGCTTCAACATTCTTCGCATGCTTAGAAAAACATTTCGCTGGATCCCCACCGAAACAAGGAAAACAGTCACCCATGCTCTGGTCACGAGCCGACTGGACTACGGAAACACCCTCTACGCAGGCACTACCGCTAAACTCCAGAAGAAACTCCAACGAATCCAAAACGCCTCAGCCAGGATCATATTAGACATCCCACGCAACGAACACATCTCTGGTCACCTTAAAGACCTCCACTGGCTACCCGTCAATAAGAGGATAACTTTCCGACTGCTAACCCACGCACACAAATCACTCTACGACATCGGACCAGAATGCCTCAACTCACGACTGTCCTTCTACACCCCCTCCCGCCAACTACGTTCTTCCAGCCAAGCCCTCGCCACTGTACCTCGCATCAACAAGACCACCATGGGAGGCAGATCCTTCTCATACCTGGCTGCTAAAACATGGAACTCACTCCCCGCTTACCTTCGCCTTACCCAGAACCACCTAGCATTCAGAAAGCAACTTAAAACGTGGATATTTGACAAGTAATCCTTCTCCCCTTTCTAAGCGCCTTGGGACCCTCTGGGTATGTAGTGCGCTATATAAATTCTCTGACTTGACTTGACTTGAACCGTTGCACTGCTTTTGCATGAGTGGTCATTTTCATATTTGTAAGTCAAGGTTGCACTACTACTGGCTTTGCGGTACCTGTAATGCGTGTGATTAAATCTTGCTGTCGCAGACTGTTGTTCTATGGGTGCGAGCAAAGCTTGCACCGCTGTAACTATCTACTCACAGAATTCAAGGGAAGCATGTTCTGTGCAGTCTATGCTGTTCTATTTGTAAAGGAAGTTTGCACTGATGCTGTGTTAGTGCGCTTGTGTGGGTGGGGTGCGATGTACTACTGATGATTATGCTGTGTGTGTGACTAAAACCTACACTGCTAATATCTAGGATGAGAAGTAAGGGAGTCAGTATTTACCAATCATTAAATGGCTAAATGTTATAATAATTATTGTTCAACAACTAAAGCAAATATCTCTTATGCACTTTATGGTAAGAAAGCTTTGAGGTGTTAGCACCATATTTAAGATGCCTATTGGCACTGGAAGTCTAATTGGCTGAGCCATTACAGAACCAAAATTAGCACTGGCAAAAACCGTTCAAACCAGCCCCCTCACACACCCACACAAGAAGCCGTGGCTGGATTGTGGGCATGGGGTTTGCTTGGGTCATGGCAGCCAATCCTGCTCTGAAAGTAGCCTTCCAGTCTACAGTCTACTGGGAAAGTGCCTGAGTGGCAGAATGGCTAGTCCAGCCCGGAAGTAATCTTCAACGGGGGGGGGGGGGGTCCTACCAGGGCCGGACTGGGAACCAAAAACGGACCTGGCAAAGTGCTTGGCCACCCCCCCCCCCTCCCCCAGGGGTTGGTGGTGCAGCCGAGCTCTTTGCCAGGGCCAGTTTTCGGCCGATTTTGTTACAGGGCCGATTTTGCAGCTACGCTGCAAAAGGGCCCAAAACCGGCCCCCACACGTGCGGCGCACCGGGGGATTGCCCGGTGCCCGCTACGGCCAGTCCGGGCGTGGTTCCTACACAGGGGCATTGCTACCAGTGGTGCACTGACCTGGTGTCCAGAGGTGGGAGAGGACCCAACTACAGAAGGACCTTGAGGCCTGAGAGGGTACCTAAATAACCAGGCTGGAGTTCCGAGGGTGAACAAGCATTACATATGGGTATACATTTTGTGTTTAAAATCCTGTCATATTTGCAGTGTTTTCAAAGCCAGAGGTGAAATGTCAGTCTAGTCTTCTGACAAATTGCTCTATATTCTTTTAAGATTGAGACTGGTGTTTACTATTGCTTATGGTAAAGTGTGGGGATTTTGATAGGTGAACTATGTGACAATCTTGCTGGTGCGAAAAGAAAGGCTGTAAGATGTTTTCTTCAAACACAAAACATTTATGAGCCTATAAATGTACAGTACAGATGTTTAAAAAAACATTTAGGAAAGCACAAGTGATACACTTTTTCTAGTTCCGAAGTGTAATGGAAACAGCTAACTAATAGGATCAAAACAAATCAAGACATTTTACCTAGTGATGCACAAATGACAAATATTAGCTGAAACACAATTCCCACACATTATCTATCATTTGTTTCCTATATAGTTTTATGACTGAGACTGTATGTCTGTGCAAATCTAGTGGTCAATTCAATGGAAAAGAAGCTGTCTTTAAATGACAGTGGCTACCGCACATTACTTTAGTAATATATTTGAAAATGTGCTCCAAAAAATGCAACACCAGCTACATACTACACATTACCACTCTTGTGATGAATGTGCAGGGCCTATTTTCGACATTTGTTCTTTGTGTGATGCTTGGGTTTTTCTGAATCCCTATGAATTCAGTGATGTAACAGTGATGGCGGCACCACAAGTCTGAAAATGTTTGCAGCACTATTACCTACTAGTGCCACAGGAGCCCTTACCAAAAAAGCACCACTGGGTTTGGGCTCCCAACAGTAAGGCCAAGCCACTGACCAATAGATAACTGAACAATTGCCAATATTGTTCTTTCTAATCCTTCTCTTTCAACTGCACATTTGAATTAAACTCAATGTGAATGTGAGACTTACACTTCACTCTGAATTAATCACTTGTTTTATTTTTACTTTAAATATGTTTGTTGGTTACCTTTCACCAATTTTACATTTTCAACATCTACAAAACATATACAACAATTTGATAAAACATTGAATTATACATATTCACAATCATTCGATACTCGCAGTCACTCAACAAATCAGCCATTCATCCACTTGACATCCACATACAACACTACCACACCAATTATTTACAATTGAATGTTAATTACAATTTTATACAACAACCATAGACATTAAATGTGTCTACTTTCCTTAAGTGTAGAGTGATGTTTTTTAATTTGAAAGTCTTATGGCTCTACAAACACTGGTCTACGCGTTTCGAACTCCTCCTTGGTAGGGAGTTCTCATCAGGACCCAAAGCTTAAATGAGGAAAGCCTGGCTAGATTTTAGCCAACGCTCAACATCCAGTCCAATTGCAACCATACACTTCTGACTTCTCAGTCCGAACTGCTAAGCCATGCCTTCCCTGGACCGGAAACAAGCTTCCTAGGACCGGTTTCTGGCATTTCAGCCGTCTTCAGTCAGGCTTGCTTGAATCCAGTGGCAAAGTGAGCAAGGGACTCACGTCTGAGCATACCCTGCCAACTTATGGCGAACAAAGCGGTACAAAAGGGGGTTGCTCACTTTGCCACTGGATTCAAGCAAGCCTGGCTGAAGATGGCCGAAATGCCAGAAACCGGTTCTAGGATGCTTGTTTCCGGTCCAGGGAAGGCTTGGCTTGGCAGTTCGGGCTGGACTGTTCCCTTGAGGCACAGGGTCAGACTGATTTGCATATGGCCATGTCTGAACTGGGGTGGCAGAGTGGGCTAAAGAACGGTGATGGATTAAACCCAGATCTCTTGACTCGGTGTGAGTGTTTGATTGGTTCAGATGCTCCGTCCATCACCACCCCCTTTTGTACCGCTCCGCATTTAGTTGACATATTTTTTCTTTTGCTTTTATTTATTGCAGTATATGCTTGTACTAAAAAGAAAACCACCTTGCTTTTTAGAAGGCAAACAAGACTTTTATTTGATGCCATAACTCCTCCCTGCAAAAGTCCACAAAGACAAAACACACATAGTCTGAAGTACTGGTCCAAGAGTGGCTGATAGGAGATTAGATAACCTCAGTGGACCTCAGACTTCAGTCTAGCTTACCTCAACAGTTTAAACTTTCACTAATATACCCATGCACCAGACACTGCATCCTGTGCCACCATCTGTCCAAACTTAGCTGTTTCCTAGTGAGTGGTGTACCTGTGTGTGTGCTGGATAGCCTCCATGTTTTATAAGTGCATTTTGAAGGGTGTTCCTGTGTGAATGCAGAATTAACATTGTCTTTTGTGAATGCAGGATACGTGGTCTACAGATTGAAAGTTGTGCCTGCGTGTATGTAGAGTGGGGCATAGGCCTGTGTGAGCACAGTGAGTGAGGGATGTGCGTTTGGGAGGGTAGTAGTGTTCATGTGGGTTCCCTGCATATTATACCTTTGTGTGCATGCACGTTACAAGGGCAAAAATTATGGGCTTTGTTAATACCTTTTTTAGGGTTATGACTTTGACTTGCAGGAGTGCAGTACAGGGACTGGAAATACAATAGTTTGTGTACGAGAATGGTAGTTTGTTTTCATATAGCAGATGCATACTCCTTTGAAGGAGGCTGAGGGGTGTCGGGGGCAGCTCACAGAATGAGATGTCACCCCAGGGAGGGGGCTGTCACATTGTTTTCACTAGGGCCCATGGCAACCTAGGTATACCACTGCTCCTGTCCTACCTTCAGCAAGGCAGATACTTTCCGGTCACACAGTGCACATTAGATACTTTAGTGTCACTAGAGTCAGATAAACTACTTCTCTGAATGAGAGTTGCCTGCATACTGAAATTGACGCCTTACTTATGGTGCCCAAAAGCAGCATAGTTCTTCATATATAGGGTGGATGAGCCACTGATGTGCCAGCAACTTTGGAATTGGCCCAAATTCAGTATATTTATAGGTAGCCCAGGTTTATTTCAAGGCATAGTTAAGGTTATTGTGGTACTTGTGCCACAGGGTCATACAAACCCAGTTGGTTTCATAATTTTTTCTTCTGAGCCCCATCAATTAATTACGCACCCTACTCTTACATGCTTTTCAGACGCATCCCCATCCATCATCAAAGGTCATTTGTTTCTATCATATTTTATCCTGAAGCACAGATCCTACAACTTTTATCTTCCTAAGTCAGAAGAACCCAATACTTTCTTCATTTTTGAATCACGGCTCAGTGAGGAATACATCATGGTCATATGCCAGACCTCCAGGATATTGCGGCATAGATTACCAAATTTAGCAGCACAAAAACAGGAATTTAGCGGCTCAAAGATTGAACTTTTGCAGCATTTTAGATGTAATTTATTTTGCTACAGTTACACATTGCCTCAAAGTTAAACCTGTCTGCTATGTACCATAGCTACCAGGGGATTAAAATACCACGTGTCAGAGAGGTGATTCAATGCACGTAACACAGAGAATAAACAAAAATTGGCAAAGTTCTACAACAAGACAACATGTTTAACAAAAACCTGGTTCAGAAGATGTGACTGGGTGAGGATTAGAAAAATTACGAAGGAGAATATGGAGGATGCTAAATACCATCCACCATGCCAAGTATGAATGCTGGAATTGGAATCCATTTGCATAAGTGAATGGAAATGTTCGACTACAAGTAAGGTTTGGAAGTTATCGTCTTATGCCACAGCTTCTATGTTGGGTACGCGAGGAATTCAGGAGTCACCTCTAAGCAACAATCTCAATGTAGTAGAAACTGATGGAATCAATGTGGGATGGATGGGATGAAAGACAGCATGCTCCAACACCAAGGAAGGAATAATCAACAGAATCTCTTCAATGATTGGAAATCTAAGTAGGGATTCCAGGCAAAGAATCTTATCTACATGTGTGTCACAAACAACTACATGCCAAAATGTGGGCAATTCTGCTAGATACAGCAAATCCAAAGGGGGCAGGGCTACACCAGTAAAAGAGGGTATTGTCCCTATGTCACACTCAGGACAAGTGAGTCAACACCCTAAAGAAATCTAGTTATGACAGAATTTTATATTATTTATACTGCCCTCCTTATTGTTAATCGTTACTGTATCTTTGTACAGAAGGGAGAGAAGCCCCTTTGCACGTCCACTGCCGTAGAATGTTCGGTTAGTGCGCGTGCGCAGGACATGTCGTACTGTATTGGAGGAGCAGCTGGATGCTTGGTGATAGTTAAAGCCTGCTTATTCTGTCCGTCTTTCATTCGGCTTGCCCACTCCTCAGTTCCACAGGCATAAAGTACTTCGCCGTCTTCTTATCTCTGCATCCTCATTTCCAGGTTCATATCTGCCATCGTAGACTCATGCCCACCAGTCCTGAAAAAAACACTTCCCCCATTCAAGGATGACAAAATGAGCATTACTTAGGACGCTATGGATAAAAATAAAGTTTTTGGCTAAAAGCACTACAAAAGGACTTTAATTATTACAATTCACAAAACATTCTCAGTACAATTACTTTTAGATCCTTTGCAGTTCTAGCTCCGCTACAATGGGCTGTTAAAGGCAGGCCTTCCTTGTCTGCGAGAGACACAATAATAGTGCTTCTTAACGTCACTTAATCTCCTGCGCCTAAAAACAAAATGAATGTGTCTGTGTATAATGTAACTGATGCTCATTTAAAGCACTCCGATACCTGCGGGTCGATTGTGTGCTATGTAGAAAAAGAAAAAAATATATACATTTTGTGGGCACTTTTGTAAAAATTGCGGGACTTTTACAAAAGTACCAATTTCAATTTCTTTTTGCAAACCACTATATCCAGGAGGGTTTGATAAGTATACCAAGTTACCTAAATGAAGGTTTTTAATTGCATTGTTTCTACTGTAATAAATAATGGATAAATCTGTTCATAAAATCACATGAGGAAAGATGTTTCCTGAAATATTGATCAATTAAAATTAAAATGACCACCAATATACTATTGAAGAAAAAAATTGTTGTTCTGAATCAAGCTTTACATAAATGTTTTTTTTAAAACTTTCATGGGCTAGTAGTCCCATAACACATGCACATACAATTGATTTTTAAAACTGAAAACAACTAAACAGGGCTGATACTGGGTCTGCAAGAGCCCACAACACATGGTTGAAAGAAAAATACAAACACCCTGTTGAGTGGAGGTTAGCACAGGGCCTGACTGCAGGCGGGACCTGGTGCCTAGACAGGAATGCCTTGCGCCCATAGTCTGTTGTGCCCCACTGATGGCTTATGGAGTGGATTGTATCATTAAGGGTGCTCATTGAAATATATAATGAAAATCCTTAAAAATATATTGAAAAAAACTCTTAACGGTAAGTTGTCGTTACCTTGCTCAAATATCATTAACATGATAAAAGAAACCACAGAAATGCACTGAGAAAAAACTCAGTTTAAGTTAAGTTATGGTTCCAAAGAAAAACACAGAAGTTTGCAGTTAATGGCATGCCCATTGTGCTACTCTCAGCCTGCCACACACTGGTCATGTCCCCAAAAATTCATGCTGACACCCTTGATGACATCGCTGTATGAATACACATAATGTGACCAGGGGCGGCCTTAGGCATGTGCAAGCTGTGCACCTGCACAGGGCCACCAAACCCCAGGGGCCACCACGCCAATATATATCCTTAATATAATAATCCTCTGAGGATGGATACATATTTGCGTTGGGGCCCCTGGCAGGGATTTGGCGGCCTCGGGCTCTGTACCACTTCCAAACACCCTAATCCCCCCTCTTCACTGGCCTCCGCGCTCTGCCCCGCCCGGACCCCCTCTTCCGGGGCCCCCTACCTACGCTCCCTGCCCAGGGCCACCATGAGCCTAGAGCCGCCCCTGATGTGTCGTACAGAGTGTGTGGCCATGTCAAGGAAGCACAAGAATTAATTTAAGACCACACTGTACACCTCTAAAGGAAGGAAAAATAACCCAACACTCTACATGAAAATATCCTGTTTTATGCGGCACAGGTGATAGCCAGGCCGGGCCCCCATGAGTGAAGGAACGAGTGCAAGATATTCTCAAAGGATATAGCCTAAGCGAATCATGCAATTGGAAGTGTGGATGTGGTCTGAAAACAAAAACGAAGTGTACCATAAAATGTAGATCACATCGTGTGTGTGCCAACAAAAACAGTTTCCATTTATGCGAGCACCAGTGGGTTGCGTGAGAGGATGGAAGCTGTGAAAGTCTGTATTCAAACATTTGTTCGACATGATGTTATCATGGAGCCATTTTATGAAGCCACAAGTGATGTTGTCAGGGATGTCACTGATGGTGCCATATGTGATCTCTTAGAGGTTTTCATCAATGACATCCTCCGGGATATCATTAGTGATGTTAACAATGACAGTTCATTGATGATTTTAATTGAGAAGTCACAAATGATGCCAGGCATGAATTAATGAGCAGTGCCTAGCAGGGGTGTGAATTATGGTTTGTGTATAATACCATAATTGATGAATCTCTGTGGTTGTAAAATGTAGCTTTTGTACCATAACATCACTTTAACTGTGTTTTAGTAAATATATACCTAGGTATCCACACAAATATGCATATATAAATATACATATGTGTTAGACTTGGCTTTTTCAGCGGGTTCACCCCCAGACTTTTTGGCCTCCTGTTTTTACCTTGTTTTCATTGGTTTTAGGACTCTTGGCACTTTACCACTGCTATTCAGTACTAAAGTGCATATGCTCTCCATGTAAATCGTGTTATGATTGGTTTTCCATGATTGAGATATTTGATTTACTAGTTAGTCCCTAGTAGAGGGCATTGTGTGTCACCAGGGCCTGTAAATCAAATGCTACTAATGGACCTGCAGCACTGGTTGTGCCACCCACACAAGTAGCTTTTCAAAGGTGTCTCAGAGCTGCCACTGCAGTGTCTGTGTGCACTTTTTAACTGCCATGTCGACCTTCCCTTCCCTTTTCTTACATATGAGTCACCCCTAAGGTAGGCCCAAGGAAGCCCCACGGGCAGGGTGGAGTGTATTTAAAAGGTAGGACATGTAGTGGTGGATTTTTGTATGTCCTAATAATGAAATACTGGATATTTTGTTTTCACTGTTGAAAGGCTAACCCTCCCATTGTTTAACATGGGAGCAGCTTGATAAGACTTTACCGAGGTAGCTTGCCTGTGGGAGCTGATAGAAAAATAAAGTGTAGTACGCTTGAATTCAGGAATTAAAAATACACCTTTTAGCAAAGATGACTTTTATAATATGTGTTTGAAAATGCCACTTTCAGAAAGTGGGCACCTCGTTCCTTAATCATCCCATGTGCCTCTACCTGTTTGTGTATTCACTGTCTGGGTTGAGAGTGACAGGAGCTGTGGATGTGCATTCACACTATACAGACACAAGGGGGATTGAGGTGTGTCCTGCCTTTCCTGGGTGACTCATAGCCAGGCTGAATAGACCTGGCTGCATTTAGAGTGGTGGCAGGAGTTGGCACTTGCACCTGAATGGACTGTGGCTGCCTTCCACACAGCTGTCTCCACCTCCTGTGGTGAACGTGGCCTGAACCAGGCTGAACTGGTTTATGTGCACCAGGAGAAGTTTGTTTGTCGTACACCACAGAACTTCAAAGAAAATTGTGTAATAAATATTGGGGCCCTGACCCCAGAACTTTAGATTACTGCTGGACTAAGGAACATGCATGCCAGGAAGAAGAGCTGTCTGGAGGAGTACTGCCCCTTTGCAGGTGTTGCTTTGTTGGGTTGGCCTGCAGTTGCTGCTTCTGTCTTGGGCAGGGGAAGGACTGGACTGTTCTTTCTGCATCCTAAGTATCTCCAAGGGCTTAATGTAGATCATGACTCCTGTTGGAAGTCTCAGGGAAAGCAAACACTTCAACATCTTCTGAGTACCGCCTCTGAGAGAGTGTGTTTCAGTGGCTGCAGAGGGATACCGCAGTTCGGCACCATCACCAAGACAGCCGGTGGCCCCATGACCTGAAGGCACTGCAGAGTGTACCCCCACACGCAAGCTGACATTGCTGCCATTGCCTACATCATGGATTGGAAGCACCACTCATAAGTCACACGATGCACCACTCCACACCTCAGTCTTGGTCCACTAACGCCAGCCAATGACTCCAGATCCTCGCCTGGGGCTGTGGTTTGCACCATGACGTGTCAGCACAGCGACAATCACTGCCACACTTCTCTCCGCAGCTCTGGTCTCACCGACGCCACTGGACGGCGGTCTCGGAGCTGCTGCTTGCACCGTCGGCCAGTATAAAAAGGTACTGTTTTGAGGATCTTCCGACACCGCAGCCGGCTCACACTGCCGCAGCCAGCGGAAACTATTGGATTTGGGTGTTCACAGCACCGCGATAGCCCTGGACGGAACTATCAACTTCAAGAACTGTATATAAAGCCTGTTTTTGCATTATTCACATTTTGATCACTGTATGTCAGATTTCTTTTTTTTTTTTACCATTTTGGTCTTTTTTTACAAAGATAAATATTGGATATTTTTCTAACACTGGTGTTGTGTCCTTTTGTAATGTTTTCACTCTATTACTATAAGTCATGTGCAAATGCTTTATACATTGCCTCTGAGATAAGCCTGACTGCTCGTGCCAAGCTACCAAGGGGATCAATAGGGGTTATTTTAGACAAATAATCCCATTATCCTGACTAGAGTGGTGGATTCTGCCTGGCTTAGATGCCTCCCCTAGCCATCCAGAAATCCTGTTTCTAACAATATGTAGTATATATGCAGATGCACAGATTGTAATATCCTATTTATTATTTATGTTGAATGAGGGAAGGGGTAATGACCACACTAGGTTGCCTGCAAACAGTGGGTTGGGCGCAGGGATTGGCCAAGAGCTAGGCCCTGGGATCAACCGCTTCTAAACATGGTCAAAGGCTGTCTGCAGTGGGGGTGGGCTGCCTCCCACTGGTTAGGCGCAGTTCCTGGCCAAAGGACAGACCTTGCAGTCAAACCCTGCTGCATACCTTTTTCAATTAATTTCTATGTTTTTATGTCACACTTCATTCATCTGCCATGCACTCATGCCGAAAGGCTGTGTGCAGTGGCTCTCCACTGCACATCGGGTCAGGCCCTTTAGCAAATCACCTCCCCATGTGCAGAGTGGGCATTGACCACTGTGGCAGGTTGGGACCAGGGCCTGTGGCCAACCCATGATGTGCATGGCAGAAGCGCTATGTACAGCACCGAATGGGAACATGACAGATACATGAAATTACTCATTAAAAAACACATACCAATTCATTGAAAAAATCACATTGTTAACTGTTGTTATGGTTCTGTGAATACATGATGAAAAACCCTTAAAATTCACCTGTTGTGTTATGCTATGCACATAGTAGTTCATCCGATCTAAAGAAACCAGCTTACCAATGGCAAAGAAACAAATGTTGATAATTGGCCATTTGCCCCAATAGTTGTAAATATAAAAATAAAGCACAAAAAGGACAAAAACAGAAAACCCCAATAAATAACGAAATAAACCCAAAAATCTGTTCTTTTGAGAACCATCAACAAAAGTTTTAAAAAATCAAAAAGCTTATCTCTAATAATACTTAGGCACTGCACAGCAGCCAATGGTCGGTTGGGTGCACAGACTGGCCAAAAGCCATGTGTGGGTGGATTTAGTTGCCTGCCATGGGCTGGTTGGAGGACCTTGCTGAAGTTTAGGCCCTTTGGTCAACCCCCATGATTTACACCATAGCTCATGCTGCCTGCTTTGATCAATAGACTAATTTGCCAAAGGCACAGGAAAAGATACGCTTTCAGGAGCAAACCATGGTGGGCAACGAGGGGTGTAGTTCTCAATAGTGCAGCAGGTGCAATGGTACCAAGGTCCAGAGGAGTTAGGGGTCCATTTGACCCTCATTTGTGGTTGTGTTTTACTCTCAAACAAGGGGACCAATTTTTATGCTTGCTTTAAACTACAGTGACCTTGATATGTCACTGTTGACGGCATGATATATGGTGTATCTGGCATGCCATAATCAGGGCCACTGGAATTATGAGATGTTGCAGTTGTGGCATTTTATGCATCAATATGGATTTGCTGCATTTGCCACATGGTCCACCATCTGCTATATAATTTACAGATTTGTCTTTTTTTTAAAGTTTTTTATTTCAAGCCCAAATCGATTACAAATTAATAGAAAAGTGTTGACACGTTGCTGAGTAAAGGAAAGCTCTCCGCAAAGATTGATTGGTCACATTCCTGTTGCTTATCGCTGTATTTGGGTGTCAAACTGGTGGTATTAAGGTGAAACCTGTGACTAGAAAGTGTTAAAATGTGTTAAAATTACAAAATAAGGTGGAGGGCACAGTGCACACAGTATTTGCAGTTGCTCAAATTTTATCTGAAGCATGATCCTCTCTGAAATATCAGATAATGGTGGGGTAAAACCAGTGACTTCTGTCATACACACAAGGCCTCAATTAACGTCATGGCTCAGGTAACATATAAAACCATCAACACATGATCAGCCCTCCAACCAGCAAATGTCAGAGGTTATGCATATGGCACATATTGCTGGCATGTTTGCGACCAACATCTCGCACAGCTGGTATAGAGACTTCAAGCAGTCCAATTTGCATTCAAAGTACATGCTGCAGATATGAATGGTATGCTTGAGGAGTTCCAAAGCTTATTTCAAGGGATAGGCTGTGTGAAATTAAGACCATCAAACTGCACACTGACCACTTGGTACAGCCATATGCCTTATGACATTGGAGGGTGGCATTCCACTTGAGGCCAAAAGTTGAGGCCAAGCTGAAGAAAGTAGAGCAGGCTGATATAATAAAAAAGGTGGGAGGCCCTATTCCATGGGTACCAACAACTGGTGTGATGCAAAATCTGAAACAGGAGGGCGTGTGTGTGTGTAGACATCCATCTCCCGAATATTTCAAACAAGTGGGAAAGACAATTCACTCCTAACAGTTGCTTATTTAGTGAGTGAAGTAGGTGGGGCTGGTTGGTTCTCTATTATGCCCTTCGATCCGGATATCATCAAATATTGCTATATCCAAAATCCAGAAACGTAACAACATTCTCCATATATATGGGCCTTTGTCGCTTTAAACGCTTGAATTTTGGAATTTCAAGTGCAGCAGAGGTATTTCAAAATACCATCCAGAAAGTTTTGTTAGCACTTCCAGGCTTCAATAATATGAGTGAAGAAATTTTGGTATATGTGTAGTTGGTGGAAGAGATCCATGTCCGACTCTGGAAAGCTTTTCAGAGTATTTGGGAGTGTGGTCTTACATTACAACAGAAGGGTGAGATTTTACAATGTAAAATTTGCTCTTTTGGATAATATTTCTCCACTGAAGGTGTGGCTCCAGATCCTACAAAAGTAATGGACATCAAGCAATTTCCTCCTAGTTCTTCTGTCTCAGAAGTACAAAGCTTCAGTAGCATGGTCAACTATTGCAGCTTTTTAGGTCTCTGCTATAACGCGCTGAAAAGCGCGTTCTCGCCAGAGAACTATTATCGGTGTCTCAGCAGTCTGAGAACACCGAAGTGAGACAAGACCTGGCCGCGCGCAGCGTTTCCCCATAGGATAACGTTGTGCGCGCGGCCAGGTCTTGTCGCTACAGCATTGCATGCAGAGCGGATCGCGTCGCGCGTCTCTCTGGAATGCAGGGGGAGTCTGCAGAGAGGCGCGCGGCGCTGATAATCAGCCATGCTTTTTTTTCCGTGCCGTCTAAAGTAACCCAATGCAGCCCTACTGTACACCAGCCTAGCAGCTCATTGTTTTCCGTGCCGTCTAAAGTAACCCAATGCAGCCCTATTGTACACCAGCCTAGCAGTTCCTTGAGACAGATTACCCGAGCGCACACCTTCCATGCGCTACAGATGCAGACAGAGCGTTAGATAGAGGCAGACAGAAAGATAGACAGTAGATAGAGAGACCCGCAAGCACATACAGACAAGTGGATAGAGAGTCAGGCACAGAGGCTGGTAGACAAAGGTGCATAGACATGCAGGTGGCTTGACAGACAGGCGGACACACACAGATACAGACACATGGCTCACCATACTGGCAGCTTGCAGGCGGGGCACTCTCTGCCGGCGCTGAGTTCGCTCCCAGCTCTCCGGAGATGTCTCCATGAGCGGGGTCCATCAGATAAAACCACAGACCGGGTCTGCATGGAATGTTTACAAAGCGCGGCCATTTGCAGCACCGAGGCAAACACTGCCCCCCTCCCCCTCGCCTGCTTTCCTGGAAGTCACAGGGGCTAATCGGGGAGGCGCACTGGGGGTTTCCAAAAGCACCTGATACCGTTGTACCCTCTCTGCTGGCTGAGGTCTGATCGCACAAGAGCAGACTCACCCCGACCCAGCCCAGTACCACAGCACTCCCCATGGCACGAGAAACGTCACTAATGGGCAGACTGACCCCGGCCCAGCCCAGGCGCTGTTCTCTCCATGGCACGAGCACCGTGACCTGTGGGCAGACTGCCCCCCGCCCTGCCCAGGCACTGTACTCTCCATGGCACGAGCACCGTGACCTGTGGGCAGACTGACCCCGGCCCAGCCCAGGCACTGTACTCTCCATGGCATGAGTAACGTCACTACTGGCAGACTGACCCCGGCCCAGCCCAGGCGCTGTACTTTCAACGGCACTAGAAACGTCACTACTGGGCAGATTGACCCCGACCCAGCCCAGGCGCTGTTCTCTCCATGGCACGAGCACCGTGGCCTATGGGCAGACTGACCCCGGCCCAGCCCAGGCGCTGAACTCAGTCTATCCATGGCATGAGAAATATCATTACTGGGCAGACTGACCCCGACCCAGCCCAGGCGCTGTACTCAGTCTCTCCTTGGCACGAGAAACGTACACACACGGACACCACCACTGTCATGCACACACAGACACCACCACTCCCATGCACACACGGACACCACCACTGCCATGCACACACGGACACCACCACTGCCATGCACACACAGACACCACCACTGCCATACACACACGGACACCACCACTGCCATGCACACACAGACACCACCACTCCCATGCACACACGGACACCACCACTGCCATGCACACACGGACACCACCACTGCCATGCACACACGGACACCACCACTGCCATACACACACGGACACCACCACTGCCATGCAGACACGGACACCACCCGTGCTTAATTTGTAAAAAAAAAAGTGCCAGGGCTTTCATTTGTAAAAAATTAAGTGAAAGGGCACTCGTCAGGAGGCTACTGTAGTTTGCCATACACATTACGCGACTTTGAGCTATTGGCATTGTAAATGACAATGACTTTTATTTATGTTTTGGTTTTTAAAACATAAATAAAAGACCTTGTCATTTACAATATCAAGACCTTAAACTCGCGTTCATTTACAATGCTAATAGCTCTAACTTTTGCAATGCCGAGGCCGTTGCATTGTAAATGCTTGTTTAATAAAGGGCTTGACTTCTCTCATAGGCCTGCTATGAGAACTTACAAAATCTTCCACATTATTGGACTGGATTGACATCCACGAACCTGTATTTCAGTGCACTAAAGAAACACTGTCAGTGTTTACCACTCTTGTGTACTTTAATCCATCCAAAGATACTGAGATTTCATTAGACCCACAGAACTAAGGGCAGTGTTGTCCCAGAAGCAAGAGTGTGGTGAGGTGGCTCCAGTTGCATATGCCAGCCGCGCATCCACACCTACTGAGCAGCGATATTCACAAATAGTGTGAAGCAATAGCAATACACTGGGGGTGTTGTCACATCCACTTATACCTGCATGAACGTTTGTTTGTGTTCCATACCGATCACACATCGCTGATCCCATTGCTCCAGGGGTCATATTAGAAGCAGCCACCCTCCACTGAAAATTGGGTACTACAACTGAAAGAATACTAATTAAGAGAGAATAAGCCTGGCTCCCGGAATCCAGTAGATTACTTGTCGCTGCATCCCAGAACTGCCACACCAGAGGAAGAGAAGGCAGCCCAAGAGACTGAAGAGTATTTCCAATATGATGTTGAACGTTCCAGGCTGTTGCCAATATTGTTAGACCACATCCTGGAAGCTACAACGTATGATGACTGCTTGAAAATAGCCATGACGGTTGTAAAGAAGGGACAATGGGGTGGTCTGAAGACGCATATGTCTTACTGGACCCATGATGCCCAGCAGAGACTAGACTCCATGTATAATGTCTGACATGAACTAGCTGTAGAGTAAATGCTGCCTTATAAGAGGTCTCAGATTGGCTATTGCACAGAGCCTTATCACACAAGTGATATAATTGGCACACCTGGGTCATCAGGGAACAGTCAAACAAAAAACTTCATCAGAAGCAAAGTGTGGTTTCCATAACTGGATAAACTTGTAGAGTTGATAGTGAAGACATGTCATATGCGTCAAGCTGTGAGGAACTCTGACTGCCTGCCTCCTATTATAACACAGAAAGGCAAGAAGAGCCCCTGGGTCTGTGCCAGAGCAGAATGTGATTGTCTTCCGGATGGACAGTACTTGCTGGTGATGGTAGATCACTACTCAAAGTACCCGGAAGCTGAAATAGTGTCTACCATGTCAGATAGTGAAGTCATCCCAAAACTGGAGAAGGTAATGGCCACCCATGACCAGCTGCAGGAAATTCAAACTGACAATGGACCTTCTTTTTAAAGGCTCGAAATGGTGACATATTTGAAATCATGGAACATTGTTCTTCTGAAGACGACTCCTAGGTGGGTCGAGTGGTGTTGGATACCATTTATCATCATCCAGATTGGAGGCCTGCCCACATCAATGATGGATAGGTGCTGCAATATTGCTTAAACACCATAGAGTCCTCAGGCAGAGAAGGCAGGCTAAGTCAACAGAATTTTGAGTTGGCGATGTGGTGCCAGTGAGTGATAGGTGTCCTTGTTAGAAATTACAGCTGCTTTTTGAGATGTACACACAGAGGGTAATTTTATGGCCTGGCCCTCTAGCAACCTCCCAGAAGGAGAGGGAAACAGTCACCTGTAATGTGTCAATTTTCAAAAAATTCCAGGGTCCTGAAAACTTATCAGAGTATGACTGTCGTCAGGAAGGGCCTGTCGGTGGTTTGCAGCTGGTGGACCACAGAAAATTCTGCCACTCCCTCAAGTGGAAGAAATAAGTGACCATGATAATGGTGGCATTGGGTGTGGAGATAATTCATGAATTTGTTCCTTAGAATTGGAAACCCAGCCAGAACCCCAATAGATATTCAGGGGTGACCATTCTAGATGCAATCTGAGAGCTCATCGGGCTCCTTCTACTGTTATTGTAACTCTCTGAACAGTATATACAAAGCTGGTTTGGTGCTATGTATTTGGGATGAATGGTGTTGGTTGTTTGAATTGTTCACATTTTTGGCGGAATGTAATGTCCCATGCTACTGAGAGAGCGCAAACTGATATAAATATATGAGTACATCATACTTACCTATAGAGAGCATAATTCATGAAGAGAAATGCCATGAGTGCTAATAGTATCTGAAATTATATTCTAAATGTATAGCTAATATAGAGATTTAAGTAGAAGTGGAATTAATACAGAAATGTGTGACATTATATGATTTTATTAGACGTGATTATTTTGAATCTATGTCGTGTAGCTGTTAACATATAAGATGGTCTGTGGTAAAACGCAGAACGTGGTAGGCCTCAGGGCCAGAGCTGGAGCTAAAAGGGAAGGTGTTTCTTTTCACGACACAGATTGTTTAACGTTTTTGGTCATTGCATTAATGGGCCATGATTTAGAGTAATGTTTTCTAAATAATAGAATAAGAGTTTTAACATGCTTTAATTAAATGAAGAAATAGAATGCTATAATCATAATGTGAAATATTGTAGGCCTGAAATGTTTTAGCATTGATTTACACGTACATGTCTGGGCTGAGAAATGTTGCAAGCCTTTTTAGAAGTCTATGAGAGTTGGGTTCTTGGCGGCAGATATCTGTCTGCAACAGGAAAGGGGGGATCCAATTATAAGTGAATGAATAGAGGCCTGTTCAGTAGACGGCCCAGACATGGAGGAGGGTTCTGGAATGTTTAAGGGGTATCAGCGGGCCGGAGAAGAGACTGAGAAGCAAGGTCAACTCTAACGTCTGAGGCCCAATACAAAGCATCATGGAAAAAGCCTGAAGTTGCACCACGTGAGAGGCGTTTCGCAAGGGGCGTCTCAAATGTTGTTGACTATTTTGTATTAGGGACAGCACCCCTGGGTGGAGTTAGAGCAGAGACCTGAGGACCCTTTAGAGAGCGGATGGGTAGGCAGTGAGGGGTCATGACTGGAGAACTTTAGGTTTTCACCAAGAGACTTAGAGTGGGTGACTTCCCTTGGGGGTCATTCATTGCTGACACCTTTGTTAGGTTGGGATTTGGTTAAGTAGGGATACCATCTAGAACAGGGTAGGGACGCCTAACCTGTGTTTGTTTTCCTCCAACCTAAATGAAGGAGAGATATGCGTCTATGCTGATAGCTTTGCTATTTTTAGAACTTGTGTTAGTGATTTCTGTTGCTCGTCTGAGGGCTTTTCGAGAGCACATGTATGTAATTGGACCTGTGTATCTCGTGAATCTCATTCTGAGATGCTTGTATTTGCAGCTCATTATATCTTTACAATAAACTTTTGAAACCTAGAAGTTGTCCGTGATCTTTAAGAGTAGAGTCCTTTCTTGGGTGAACTAATTTGCAGATAGGTGTACTGTTTCCTTCCAAGACAGGCAATAAAGGTTCAGTCGACCAGATCGAGGTTTGGATCAATAGATATAAGGTATCGATCAAAATCTCGCCCTTTCAGTTGGTAGCTATAGAGGATGGTTGCCTTCTTGAGGACGGTGACCTAGGCCAGGTTAGCTTACCCCAAGGCCCCTAGAAATCGATGATCGGAAGAACAGCCCGCAGATGAAGATCCGGATGACGTGAGACAGAAAAAGCAGCAGTATCGGTCGAGAGTGAGTATAAAGGGTTATGCGTGTTAGATTGCGGTGTTTTTGTATTGTGTCTATGTTGTAATGTCTGGCGGAGTTGAATGTTTGTAGAGTGACTGTGGAACAGGTTGTGAGCGCGCGCAACCGGTGGAAATCTTAAGTTCAAAGAGAGCTTAAGTGGTTCGGGTGTATCGGACACCCAGAGTAATTGTCAACTAGAGTGAAGGGGGTCATGAGGTACCATTGATCACCCGAGAGACCGAGATAGGGGGAACGTAAGAGTGAGTGCGTGAGTAACGGACGCTGGTCGGAAGTTACTGTGTGTGTAAGTAACCTATCAGAGAGACGATAGACATCTCGTCAGTTGTGTTGACAATTACAGATAGACTGTGGACGTACAGTCGAGAGAAGTGACCGCTTGGTCGGAAGTAGTCATTTTTTTCAGTGTATGAATGGGACGCATGCATAACCGGGAGACGAGTTGAGAAAGGAGGGGTGCTGCTGCGAAGCGGAGAAAAGAGACGTCAGGTGGTGTCGCGCAGCGATTGGCTGACAGGAGAAAGACCGCGCTGTGATAGGCCAGCTAGCGAACACGTCATACAGGGTCGCGACGTGATTGGCCAACAGGAGAAAGACCGCGCTGTGATAGGCCAAGCTAGCAAAGCCGCGACAGGATTGGTGGAGTGTCATCAGGAAGTAAACAGAGTAGCGAGGCTGGATTTTGTGCGCATAATTATGAAGTGTTTTAAATGGTTGAAAGCGCTGTTTAAGAAAGAGAGGAGAGGATCGTATGAAGGGGAAGAAGCCCCGCCGGAGGGTACGCCAGCTCGTTACATGGCAGTAAATGTTGGGTTGCATACGATCCTTTGGATATCAGAGTGGAGTAAGATTACTGAAGGAAACGAGGAACTGACGTTCCCGAAGTACGGGACGTTCAGATTAGAGGTGCTACATCGATTGAAATCAGTCATGACCTCAAAGAGACCCTTGCCTAGACCAACCCAGTTTGAAGCCCTTGAAGCATGGCTTAGGGCAGCGCATGAAAGGAATATGAACAGACGACAAGAAAGGGTGAAACGCTCGGTAAGGGCAGTACAGGATGCCAGGTGGGATGCGGATGCTAAAAGATGGAGAGTGCATAATTTGGAAATAAATAAACTGTACCCAGTGTTAGAGGCGCCAGTAAATAAAAGCCCCCTAGAAGAAGATGATGAGAGCGAAACAGAGGACAGCCTGATAAACAGATTACTGACAGACAGGCCACCCCCGTATAATAGAGCAGGGGGAGAGGTCGAGAATACTGAAGGAGAAAAGGGGGGCAATGCAGGAGAGCATAGACCGCTTCCCAGTTCACAGTGGGATCCTGAGCCAAAGAAAGAGTTGCTCCAGCCTAGTCAGGTGCAACAGGTAGTCGGTAGGTTTGTGGTACAAAGAGCGCCGGAAACGGAAAGCGCCACATCCTACCCATTACCAGATGCACTACAGGTACCTGTTACCATAGGTCCTATAATATCGATATATGACCAAGAGAGAGCAAAAGGGGAAGAACGGAAGCGGAAAGACAGAGAAAGAGCAGAGCAGGCAAGGAGGAACGATACCACTAATTCCCCAAGTCAGATGCCGATACCCAGAGAGTGGAGCACCCCGATGCACACAGCAGGGGACCCAGGAGGAGATCCTGGGGGCCCTAGATGGCCAATGGATCTGAGGGGATCTGGACGAAAATCCTTTCAAGAGCTAAATGAGTACATGAAGCAGTGGGATGAGGCAGTGAAGGCTCAAAAGTGCATCAATGCTGCAGAAGCAGAAAGGGAAAGTCAGGACAGCAGAGCACGAACTCACTGCGGGGCTGGGGAGAGTAGCCCGGAGTGGGACTGTAGAGGGAGTAGGGGAGTCACCCATTGGGCCCGGAATGGAGGTAGAACAGACCTGGAAAACGGGGGCCCCGGGAGTGGAGGGGTGGCGTGCCCGATACTCAGTGAAGGGGAGAGGAGAGCGCAAGAGTACAGGAACAGCTTTAAGTGTCCACACTGTGTGCCTGGCACCAGAGAACAGAATGGGAGTTGTGAGAGGTCGCACCATAGTCCCTGTGATGACAGAAATGAGCGCAGCCCAGGGAATATGGGGAACCAGGAAGGATCGTATCGGATACTGAGCGATACGAGGCAAAGGGAGTGTACCGACCAGAGGGAAAATAACAGAGAGATGTGCGGTGAGAGGAGAGAGGAAGACGAGAGTGGGCAGAGAGAGAGTAGGGATAACAGGCCCGTGTTCCATCACCTTCCAAGATCGGATGGCCGAGCATGGGACTTGGAGAGATGGGAGCAAGGGAGGCCACCCATTAATTCTCCCGAGCCCAAACGCAGAGCTCGAAGTTGGGATGGTAGGGAGACCAGTGAGCCCCCTTCAAAAGACATATTGCGAGCTGAGATAAAAGCCAAGAGACTTGATGTCTCCAGCTTAAGGTCAGATCTGGATGACATGGTAGATGGTACCCTGCCTTTAGAAAGAATGGAAATGTATGAACAGGATGAAATACTGTATATGGCAAAGGACATCACACGAAAGGCGAGAGCAGTCCATGAGAAGTTAGTCGAACTAGCAGGCAAATATATGGTGGACTTGTCAAGAACCAAAGCATTACAGGGTAACCACAGGCTACATTACTCAGATCGAGATCTAGATGAGAGGAGAACGATTGGGCTGAAAACACACATAAGGGAACTGATTACTGGAATAAGGACATGGAGGGCACTAGATAAATGGGAAGAGAGGTGGTCCAAGAAAGGGACCGGCAGAAGAAGCATGATTGGTATAACACCAGGACAGCAGGGAATAGAAGCTTACCCTTTGCGTGAAGTTGCCAATGGAAGCTATGTACATGTCCCTTGGAGTAGGGGAGATTTAGCTGCTTTTACCACATCTTTCCCCAAGTTACGAGAGAGCCCCGTGGAGTGGTACAAGCAAGTCGAGAGGTTTGTAAAGATCTCAAAAGTCCTATGGATAGATCTGAACACGCTGTTTGACATTGTAGTACCAGGGGATCTGTGGACAGCATGCAAGGTTAGCGCTGAGTGGCCCACAACGGAGCCAGAGAGAGATGCTAGGACTAATGGGCCGTCCGAGATCGTGATGGCAAAATTCGAGAGAGTGATGACTTGGCTGAAAGAAAAAGTGCCAATGCAAGACATAGATTGGGTCAGAATAGACAGAACGAGACAGGAACCCAAAGAGACAGTTCACGAATATTACGAGAGATTGCTGAAAGCGTTTAAACAGTATAGCGGCTTGGATGTAATGGATCCAAAGGACATAGGGCAATTCGTGTCCAAGTTCGTCCTGGGACTGAGACCGGATATTAGTTTGATGATTCAGCAACACTCGATTTGTTGGCAAAGTAGACCCCTAGATGAAATACTGAGATATGCCAGGTACTGCTGTGATGAGGTAGACTCCAAGGCTAAGAAACTAAAAGAGAAGCTGATGGTGGTACAATTGCAGGCAGCAGGAAAGGGGGGACCCTATGTGGAAGCAGAAGTAGCAGGGTGCCCTACGACATTTCTGGTGGACACAGGAGCCACTAGATCCACGATCAGATCAGCTGCAGTTCCAGACCTGCCCATGTCTGGAGAGACCATACAGGTGGTAGGGGTCGCAAACAGGAGAATAACCAGCCAACTGACAGAACCGGTACAGGTGAAAATAGGGAAGTACAGCGATGAGCACCAATTTGTGGTTTGCGATTCAAGCCCTGTGTGTCTGCTAGGAAGAGACCTGTTGTGCAAATTGAATTGTACTATATATTGTACACCCCAGGGAGTGGAGGTATTGACTAATGATGATGATGCAGATTTCAAAGTTGCAAACTCAAGAATATGTGTGGAGCTGTACCCTACTTTGACAGTAGACGAGCTTCCCTGGGATTTGAGAGAGACAGTGGCATCAGAGGTATGGGATTTCACTGGGGAAGAGATTGGATTAGTCAAAGGGGTGGACCCAGTGAAAATTGTAGTGAAACCGCATGCTGAGTTCCCAAGAACACCCCAGTATAAATTGACTCCAGAAACGATTGCAGGCATAAAACCCGTGATCGAGTCCATGATTAAACAGGGAATACTGAAAGAAATCGTGGGTAGTCCATGTAACTCCCCGATTATGGGTCTGCAGAAACCAAATGGGAAATTCCGGATAGTGCAGGACCTTCGAAAGATTAATAACATAGTCGTTTCATGTTGTCCAGTGGTACCGAATCCATCAGTGATACTGTTTCAGATTCCATTCCAAGCTGAGTGGTTCACTGTGATAGATCTTTGTCAGGCTTTCTTTTCGATCCCTTTGGACGAAGATAGCCATTTTCTTTTCGCATTTAAGCTGGAAAATCGCGTCCTAACATGGTGTCGTATCCCTCAGGGGTATACAGAGAGTCCATCGATCTTTAACCAGCTTCTGAAGAAAAATCTTGAAAGTCTAGTGCTGCCCCAGAAGTCAGTTCTGGTCCAGTACATAGACGACCTCCTTGTGGCGTCAGACACAGAAGAAGCTTGCAGGGAAGACTCCATTGCTTTGTTAAATCACCTAGCTGCCAATGGGCATAAGGTATCCCCGGGAAAATTGCAGTACTGCCTGACAGAAGTACAGTACTTGGGACACAGAATTGAGAAAGGCAAACGAAAGGTGTCACCAGACAGGATAGAGGCGATCATGAAAATGAACGCGCCTCAGACACAGAGAGAGGTCAGGATGTTCCTAGGGATGGTGGGTTATTGCCGACAGTGGATCGTGAACTTTTCACTGAAAGCAAAGCCCTTGCAAAAACTGACGCACAAAGAGGTGAGTGATCCGGTACCATGGGACAAAGACTGTTTGATGGCATTCTTACAGCTGAGAGAGGACCTGTGTCGTGCTCCGGCATTGGGAATGCCTGATTACAATAAACAATTCTTTCTTTACTGTTGTGAGAGAGAAGGTTGTGCGTTGTCTGTGTTGGTCCAAATCCATGGGAATGCCCGTAGACCAGTTGCTTATTTCTCAGCTACTTTAGACCCAGTAGCCGCAGCGTTGCCCGGATGTCTCAAATCCGTTGCTGCAACGGGTGTCAGCATTGAGAGATGTGAAAATATTGTTATGGGGCACCCGTTAGAGGTGTGCGTGCCACATTCTGTTGAACTGTTGATGACCAGGACCAAAACACAGCATCTGACCAACAGCAGGCTCACGCGCTATGAGCAAGTTATTCTTGCTGCAGAGAACGTGACCCTCAAGAGATGCTCTGTTTTGAACCCTGCTACCTTAATGCCACTTCCAAATGATATTGATGATGATGATGAATATACAGACCATGACTGTCTCGATGTGACTGAACTATGCACCAAACCCAGACCCGACATCGTAGATGAGCCACTGACGGACCCAGATGAAGTTTTCTTTGTCGATGGCTCATGTGTAAGAGACGAAGTTGGGCAGTTGAGAGCAGCTTATGCTGTTTGTACAATTGAAGGAGTTGTGGAAGCTGGGTGCCTGGAAGGAGTACACTCCGCTCAGGTAGCCGAGATTATTGCCCTAACACGTGCTTGCTTAGCAGGCAATCAAATTCGAGTCACCATCTACACCGACAGCCAATACGGGTTTGGGGTAGTTCATGATTACGGGCAGTTATGGTCTCAAAGAGGGTTCATGACTTCTTCAGGCTCTCCCATTCGCAATGGAGAGTTTGTGCGCCTGTTGTTAGAAGCATTGCAATGTCCAGCAAGTATCGCAGTTGTAAAGTGCATCGCACATACCAAAAATGAGGACTTTGTTTCGAAAGGCAATAGATATGCTGATGAAGTTGCGCGGTATTGCGCAGAACAAGGTTACTCTTTCACAGAGGTGGATGTGGGTGGAATAAATGTAAGAACTGAATTAGCCATGATACTGGAAACTGTTGATACTTGGGATGAATTGTCAACCATGCAAGAAAATGCTCCTGATTCAGAAAAGGAAACATGGGTAAAGGCAGGATGTGTAATGGGTGAGACTCATTTTTGGGTCTCAGCAGACGGCAGAGCAGTGTTGCCCAATGAGATGGTGAGTCCAATGGCTAGACTCATACATGGTCCCGTACACTTAGGGAGAGATGCTATGCTGAGAGTGTTTAGACAGACTTGGTACAATCCTAAGTTTAGAATCGCAGCAGAAGCAGTGTGCCAGCGTTGTGTGACCTGCCAGCAGCTGAATGTAGGGAAAAGAACACCAGTTGCACTAAGTCACATAGGAAGGTCTGGAGGTCCATTCAACAGAATGCAGATAGATTTCATTGAAATGCCAAGATGCAACCGCCTCCGCTATGTCCTGGTGGTTGTTTGTGTGTTCTCCAGATGGGTTGAGGCATACCCTACACGTAGGTGCGACACCCTCACAGTGGCTAAGTTACTGCTTAGAGAACTTATCCCTCGGTTCGGGGTGCCGGCCTTTTTGGAATCAGATAGGGGAACACATTTTAACAGCGAGCTTGTGAAGATGATTTGTGTTGCACTGAATATAGACCAAAAGCTCCATTGCAGTTACCGACCAGAAGCCTCAGGAATCGTGGAACAAATTAATGGCACGATCAAGTCCAGAATAGCGAAAGTTTGCTCCTCAACGACCCTGAATTGGCCTGACGCCCTGCCATTGGTACTCATGAGCCTTCGTAGTACCCCAGACAGAAGAACAGGGTTGTCACCACATGAGGTGTTAATGGGGAGAGCAATGAGACTGCCATCTATTCCAGCTACTGCACTGTTAAATATCACAGATGATATGATCCTGGACTATTGTAAGGGGCTGTCTGACGCCATGCGTTCTGTGTCCCTTCAGGTGCAGGCTGCAGAGGTTCCAGCGTGCCAGGGCCCTTGCCATGACCTGTATCCTGGGGACTGGGTCCTGGTGAAGAAACATGTGAGAAGAAGCTGCTTGGATATTCGTTGGCGTGGGCCCTACCAGGTCATCCTGATCACAAGTACAGCTGTAAAGGTGGGAGGCCTGCCCAACTGGATACACGCGTCGCATACGAAAAGGGTTCCAGCACCTCTGGAAACAGCTCCTCTCTCGGATGGACGTCCAGCTGAGGACCAAGAAGCCATAGAGGGGGCTAGCCAAGCTGTAGAGGTGCCAGTGGAAGCAGGGAACGAGTCTGACCAAGCTGAGGACGGTCAGTACAACAGCGAAACAGAAGACGCTACAGAAGGAGAAGACAGCTGGGAGTACGAGTCTGACCCGGACAGGTCTGACAGAGAGCGAGAACAGACCAGAAGGAGAAGGAGTAGAAGGGCACGTGGAGAAGCAAATTGGCCGCAAAGAAGAAGTTCTAGCCTGAGGTCAACTCCAGAAGCAACCCTTCCTCCGATATCAGAAGACTCAGACCCAGAAGAAGGTGCTCAGGGCGCTGAAGCACCAGACCGAAGAAGGTCAAGAAGAGTGCGTGTGCCTAACAGAAGATACTCCACACCTGAGTGGACATATCTGGCGACAAATGTCTGTGAAACCGGAGACAGGGAGGATCCGAGCGGTGGTGGTGTCCAGTTCTGAGCCCATTATCACCGTGGAAATACAACTGTTGGTACCCGGTGTCGAACAAGAAGGGTCACTAACATTCGTGCTCCCCAGACCTCCCCGCCTCAGCAAGTTAAAACACATGTTTCTTACAGAATTGAAATTCCCCGACTTTGGTACCACGATAACAGCACATGAAGAGCATACTCTTCGCATGGAAATATTGAACTATGCTATTGAAGCTGCAACCACAAATCTAATAGTCGATTGTTAAAGGACTTTGTAAATAAAGCAAGCAGAAGAAAAGAAGATTACCTAGCGCCCAGGAAGCAGAGAATTTTAGGGAACCCCTTGAGTGGATGGAGAAGGGCTAGGGTTGTCTTTTTGAACTGTGAAAGGACTTTTTGCGAAAAAGGCTGTCAGCCTCCAGCTGTGTGGATTCTAAAGACAAAAAAGGATTGAAAGAGACTGTAAAGGAACGAGAGGAAAAGAACTTTTTTTGCAAAGAGAAAGGGAAAAGCTAGATTGTCTGACGAAATGGAGGCCGGCACCCCGAACCGCAGAGCTAAATGTATAATAGGTACACTAATAGTAGGAGTGATAATATTAATAGCTTTAGTGGTAACAATTTCTTATGTAAAGGGACATGAGGAAGAGGTAAAGGTAACTGATGCGAATTCTGTAGTAACACTTACACCCACTGTTGCAGGTGAGAAAAGGGAAAACACTCAAGAGAAAGCGTTATTGGCTGCAGAAGCCCGCAGGTTACATGTAGACGAGTCCCAAGGAGACTTTAGGTCAAATGCTTATGCTAAACTTTTGTATGAATACGTGGATGCCATGGAGGTTAAGGATTGCTACGTCTGCATGCAGTTGCCTGCGTCTGTAGATGAAGGAATTCGATATCATCACCTCCCTCTGACATATGGCATTACATGTAGCTTATTGCTTAGTATATTTTATGAGAGAGATAGTTTTGAATACTATTTCTCCAATTATGATTCTGTGTTGCCAGAAGTCCCGAATTATAAGCAGATGAATAAATGGGATTACTGGAAGAGTGAAGACAGATTGGCCAAATTCTTCATTCCTTGGATTACCTTAGATACTTCACATGCCCGTAGAAATAATCTGACATGCAAGGTGTCCGAAGTCGAGAAAAAGTTCATAGGGCAGGTGGATGATCGTTACAGGAGACAAAAGATTTTGAAAAAATCAGGACAAGGGAAATTAGATTGGACCGAGGAAGAGAAGTCACATAAGAGAAAGGGTAGTAGTGGTCCAATAGCTTTAGATAAAGCGCAGAAAGGAAAGTTATGTCTTCACCGAGCCAAAACGTATTATGAAAATGTATACGTGGGTGAAGTTGACTGTGAACATGCTTTTAATTTAGAGTACTACACTAAGGATTTCCTGAAGGGAATGCAAGTAATTCCAAATGTGTATTTTGTATGTGGAAGAAATGCTTACGTGAGACTACCTGACAACTGGTATGGATCATGTTACTTGGCAATTGTCTTCCCCAAAATATATCATGCACAAGACTTATTGATCATTGAGGGCCAGACATCATCGAGGGGAAGGAGAGATTTAGGCGATGCAGAAATGGTTGGAGATGTCTTTGGAGCTATGTTCCCTCTTTTGGGAATAATCCTTAATGATGTTAAAATTAGACGACTGGCAACAGTTGTCGACAGGTTGTCTGCCAGCACTGCTCAGTCCTTAATGCTGGTAGAAGGAGAGATGCAATCGATAAGGGCTATGGTTCTTCAAAATCGGCTTGCATTAGATGTCTTATTAGCAAAAGAGGGCGGAGTCTGTAAGGCTTTGAAGGTTCAGGAATGTTGCACTTACATTCCAGACCTTTCAAAACCCCTTGAGAAAGTTATTAAGAACATAACTAATATACACAAAGAGATCGAAGACTTGAGTAGAGAAAATGTCTGGGAAAAGGTGGGCCACGGAATGAGTACAGTTGGAGGGTGGTTTTCCACCTTAGGCAAAAGCTTTATTTGGTATATCCTAAAGCCTATCATCATAATATTGATCTGTGGGATAATATTGTGGGGATTGGTGAGGGTATTCAAATGGTACAGAGCAAGAAGGTCAGAAAGGGCCCAAAGAGAACAGTTGCAGAGATTGGCTGCCATACAAGATAATCAGTACAGGAGCCTGAGAGCTCTGGAAGCGCAGAGAATGCCAGCAATAACTGCCGTTTAAATGTTAGTGATGACCCCGAGAGGTCATCAAAGGGGGGAACTGAGAGAGCGCAAACTGATATAAATATATGAGTACATCATACTTACCTATAGAGAGCATAATTCATGAAGAGAAATGCCATGAGTGCTAATAGTATCTGAAATTATATTCTAAATGTATAGCTAATATAGAGATTTAAGTAGAAGTGGAATTAATACAGAAATGTGTGACATTATATGATTTTATTAGACGTGATTATTTTGAATCTATGTCGTGTAGCTGTTAACATATAAGATGGTCTGTGGTAAAACGCAGAACGTGGTAGGCCTCAGGGCCAGAGCTGGAGCTAAAAGGGAAGGTGTTTCTTTTCACGACACAGATTGTTTAACGTTTTTGGTCATTGCATTAATGGGCCATGATTTAGAGTAATGTTTTCTAAATAATAGAATAAGAGTTTTAACATGCTTTAATTAAATGAAGAAATAGAATGCTATAATCATAATGTGAAATATTGTAGGCCTGAAATGTTTTAGCATTGATTTACACGTACATGTCTGGGCTGAGAAATGTTGCAAGCCTTTTTAGAAGTCTATGAGAGTTGGGTTCTTGGCGGCAGATATCTGTCTGCAACAGGAAAGGGGGGATCCAATTATAAGTGAATGAATAGAGGCCTGTTCAGTAGACGGCCCAGACATGGAGGAGGGTTCTGGAATGTTTAAGGGGTATCAGCGGGCCGGAGAAGAGACTGAGAAGCAAGGTCAACTCTAACGTCTGAGGCCCAATACAAAGCATCATGGAAAAAGCCTGAAGTTGCACCACGTGAGAGGCGTTTCGCAAGGGGCGTCTCAAATGTTGTTGACTATTTTGTATTAGGGACAGCACCCCTGGGTGGAGTTAGAGCAGAGACCTGAGGACCCTTTAGAGAGCGGATGGGTAGGCAGTGAGGGGTCATGACTGGAGAACTTTAGGTTTTCACCAAGAGACTTAGAGTGGGTGACTTCCCTTGGGGGTCATTCATTGCTGACACCTTTGTTAGGTTGGGATTTGGTTAAGTAGGGATACCATCTAGAACAGGGTAGGGACGCCTAACCTGTGTTTGTTTTCCTCCAACCTAAATGAAGGAGAGATATGCGTCTATGCTGATAGCTTTGCTATTTTTAGAACTTGTGTTAGTGATTTCTGTTGCTCGTCTGAGGGCTTTTCGAGAGCACATGTATGTAATTGGACCTGTGTATCTCGTGAATCTCATTCTGAGATGCTTGTATTTGCAGCTCATTATATCTTTACAATAAACTTTTGAAACCTAGAAGTTGTCCGTGATCTTTAAGAGTAGAGTCCTTTCTTGGGTGAACTAATTTGCAGATAGGTGTACTGTTTCCTTCCAAGACAGGCAATAAAGGTTCAGTCGACCAGATCGAGGTTTGGATCAATAGATATAAGGTATCGATCAAAATCTCGCCCTTTCACTACTCCAGCGGGACAGACCACTGGGATTGACGTATTCTCTAGTTTCCCCATCTGGAAGCGGTGCATGGTGTTGGGGTCGAGTTGACGTAGTGGAAAGAATAAAAAGCCAGAGCCCTGGGAAATACTAGGTCTTCCTGTGAAACCAGCCTCAAGGTGTGCGTGTGTTTATTCATACGTATAAGCCGACCTGTCCACCAACACCACAGTCAGGACAGGTGTGGACTGGCAAAGCGTGCCTCTAGCCTTGGGAGTGCAGGGGCCTGCCTGTAACCATGCTATGCGCTCGCAGGTGGCTGTCACGATAGCCCTTCGTTCACTTCTCTTCACGTGGGAACATTTTCCAGATGAGAAATAAACGTAGACTCCCCTCCGTGCATTCTAATTGCCGGGAGCAGGTCACATAAATAGCAGTCCGGGCCTCTGATCAGCGTGACAGGCTCTCGCTCCCCCCACACCTCCCACCTCCCCTCGGGTTGAGACCCCCATCTCCCCACCTCCTGTGCTGCTCACGAGTTCCTTCCCGGCACACACTGAGTGGGAGCTTCTGTGACTGTAATATGTGCGTCTGTGTGCGCACTATCTGCTTCAGATCGTGGGTGGATTACATTTATTCCTGCTCCGCGCCCATCGCCTCTATTGCCCGCGCTGCGGCTCCGTCTCACCGCCTTCCTGGGCAGGTAAGCCGTCCCCTCGCGCGCCCACCAGGCCTCTCCCGCCCTCCCCGTCCGGCCTGCGTCTGTGTGTCGTCGTCTTGTGGCGCGCGCCATGAAGGTTAGGTGACTTGATGATCCAGTTTCCCGGATGGAGAAAAGAGCCCCCTCCCCTCTCGGTGCCACAGCGTCGCTCTCTCAGACAGACCGGCCTCTTTCCTTCCCCGCAGGCTCTCACTGTCACATCTGTGGACTGCACTCAGCACTGTGGCAATGCACTGTCTCTACCTGACCTCAAGCAGGATCAGAGAGAGTGTGTTTATGTTCATTTATTAGGAATTATTCCCGAACACTCTGAGAGAGCCTCACGCTGCAGCATGGGGGACCTGTAGCTGGCTGGTGTGTGGGAAGGCAGTTTGTTTGGATGTGGGGGAGGCGTTGGATTGCAAGGGCGGGGGAGACATATGTCGGCATCCTCCAACAAGGGATGCAGGACATGAGGGTACTCTCCATTCGCTATTCTAAATCTTAAATTAAATAAACATTATTACGAGATTAATCCAAATGCCTATGAGAATGCAAATTCCTTCTGAAATGCATTTCACAGAGTGGGGTCAGGAGAAGGAGAAATTAAATCTCTTTACCCCTCGGCTTTCTAGTGTCCAAATGAAGGCTCCTAGAGGACAGGCCACATGGAAGGTTTTTATTCACCTATGCAAAACAACAACTTGCTAACCAAAACTTCCCTGTCCCCCTCCCACCGCCCTCCTCCTTGGCAGTAGAGTAATATTTGCAGCTTGTAGGATTGGTCTGGTAAAACCCAGCTGTGCCCCACTGAACTTTACCTTCTCAGACATTTTTCTTCGATATTTCTTTGAAGGTAAGCAGAGACCGGGCCCAATCCACTCCTTGTATCTGAACCGCGCTTCATTGTAGTCAGCCATAACTTTCAAGATTGTTTTGGTCTTGCACGCATGTACAGCAATGCGGTTGGCTTTTTGATAGTTTATGCACTAGTTTTCACTATAAACTTTAAAAATTCAGAATTCCCGTTCTAGTGAGTGAATTTTTGTAATTTTAGTGTCAAATTATTTATTATATTTTTCTAAATTGATGTGGCATTTTTTTTGTATTGTGTTTTCACTTTATTACTGTGTGTGTGTTGCATAAATACTTAACACATTGCCTCTAATTTAAGTCTGACTGCTTTTTTGCTGAGCTACCTGATGGTTAAGTTAATTTAGTGACTTTTAGTGGTTCACCGCGGCAAGGATTGTGGCTGTTGCTTGAAAAGCATTCACAATCAAAAACCTAATTTCATGCGCGTGTTAAACCTCCTGGCAGGAGAGTTAGCGCTCCCGGTGATAGGGTAAAAAACCCAGTTATAGGGGGAAACACTATGTCAGAGGGTAAAATGCTAGGTGAAAGGGTGCAGTTCCTGGTCAGAGAATGAAACAGCCGCTCGTGTTTTGAAAGGCCAGGTTACAGCGTGAAGTGCTAGAACAGAGGCAAAAAGCCACTCCACTTAGTGGAAAGTCAGGTTATCTTGTTAAATGCGTGGCTAGATGGTGAAACAGTAGGTAAGGTAGAGAAACATCAGGTGATATAGTTGCGCTCCAGGTCACAGAGTGTAGTGCCAGTTTGCTAAGAGAAACCAAGGCCTCAAGTCCTTCCAAAGTTATGATGATCTGTTTTGTTGTCAGGTGTCTTGGTAAAAAATTCCAGAAATAGTAATCTTGAGTTGATTCTTTTGCTCCTGAACTAAGAGTAAAGAGATCCAGTGGAGTGTAACTTCCCTTTTTTCATCAGGAACACAAAAACTTCTGCAGTTGAAGGCCTCACTGGCCACTCACGTCACTTGTGTACATCACATATCATTGGCTCTCCTTCTATGTAAGCCCTCCTTGCTATCCAACATTACCCAGCCTCTTCTAGCTTTTCTGCTCATTCAATGTTTTACTTGTGTGAATCTCACTAATAATAACACCTAACTCCTGCTAATCTAATCTACATCAAGAAATTCGAAGAAATGCCTCTAACAATTTCCTAAGAGCACAAGTCTAACCCAAGAACCAAAAATATGTGATAATAACCAATTATCACCAGATTAACTGCTAATTTTGAATTAGTGTGCTACCTGCCATGAAGCACTTCAACACCTTCTTAGGGGTAGGAAGCACTATAAAAATACAATTACAGTCTAATACAGTGAGGTCAGAACTGGGGGTTTTGATTCCTGCCATTGTCGAAGCAGCAACTGTCTTAATGCAGAGTTTTTATAGTGCAATCAGGCAATATTGAAGGTATGTCTGGAAGCACAGATATGTGCACTTTCAATACTATTAAAGAAAAGATATCAGGGCCATAACTGCATCGAGCCCCATTTGTGAAAGGCAGGTAATGAAAAGTGCATTTATTGTGGTTGCGACCTCCAAAAATTTTCCCAGGGACTAACAACAACATCACAGCATCCAAGTATCACAGCATAATGCACATCCATCAAACAAAATGTTGAGATCACCCAGAACACATAGGTTGGAGTGTAGTGTTATCAGGTTTGAAACCATGTCTAGAAGTGCCTTGGGAATGTTGCCTTGCTAGGTGAAGGTCTGTAAAGGAGCAGGAGGTTTCAGGAGAAAGATGGTATAGGATTGCATCTGATGAAAAGGGCCTCACATTTTTTTATGGAGACGTCAATTTTATTGATATGTAATGTTTGTCTGAACTCAACAGCTAGGCCACCTCCTTTTTTGCCTATATGATTTTTGGTGGAACGGCTTCATGCAGGACTGGAGCCATATCATCTCTCAACCTTGATTCAGTTATGAATAGTATGTCTGGTTTTGCGTCAGAGAGAAGGTCGTGGACGTGATGTTTGTTTTCAGAGAGCGATCAAGCATTTATTAGAAGACAGTTTAGAGAATGTTCTTTGGCGATAGTCTGACTTTATTTGTATAGGAGTGACACCATGAGACATTTTGGCAAGAGCTGCAGGGATGTTGGAGAGAATAGGATGACCATATTGTTTTAGCAGTTCTCGGCAGATTGAAAAAAGATCCTGGTCATGATTGAGCAGCATTGATAGAGCTGTCTGTGAGATCATGGTCATGTTTGAGTTGCATTGCAAAAGCTGTTTGAGGGATCCTTGTCATGAGTAAGCAGCACTGACAGCCATAAACATTTTGAACAGTTGCAGGACCAAGAAGTCTTATCTGGGGATTTTTTAAAGTGGTGGGGTGTACAACTTGCCAGGTTTTCACCCCTTTTTTCAACATTTGCCTTGAGAGTTCTCCATTTGTTGAGAATTACCTCCATTGTGCCAAGACCAGCATTTTATTATGGGTACCCCCTTATGCCAAGAATTACATAAAATATTCCAGTACCATCATTTTGTAATTGATACTGCACATACATCATGGGTGGTCCTTATTTCAAATATTACCATGAGTATTTCAGAGCCAGCGTTTTATGATGGTTTGCTTTCTCCAACCTGCTCTCTCATGCCCTATGTACCAAGACTGCCCTTTCTGAGGCAAATAATTATCTCCAGTATCCAAGCGCCAGCATTTTTTCACAGGTGCAACGCTTTTCATTGACCTCAGTGATTCACTGACGTGTGCTCTGACAGCCCCATTTAGCAGATATATTGTGCTACTACCTGAGGCATGCCCAGAATGTCTGCTAAATAAAATGGATTGTGCCTATGTGGCTGGATTATAGTTCAACTACACCCATGCGTGCATGCCCGCACTGTATTTCCCTCTCTTCTAGAGCCAGGGCCGGACTGGGAACCAAAACTGGCTGTGGCAAAGTGCTCGGCCGGCGTCCCGGGGGAGTTGGGTGTGTGCCTCAGCTGTTTGCCAGGGCCTGTTTCGGCCAATTTTGTTACAGAGGCCGATATTGCAGCTATGCTCCAAAAGCAGTCTGTAACAAAAACGGCCCCCACCCTGGCGGCCCACCATGAAAATGCCTGGTGCCCACTACGGCCAGTCCAGACCTGTCTAGAGCTGAGTAAAGGATCTACAGTGATGTAGAAGAACATGGTCTGTGGCACAGTTTGGATGCAGAAATGCGGATTGAAATATATTTCCAAATCTAGGTTTTGAGTTTGGCCCTGGAATACCAAAAAGATAACATATATCAGGATAGAGATAAATCCGCAGAGCAGCTGTGAGGTAAAAGACACTGCATTATCACCTGCTGAGACCATGTACTGTATGGCACAGAATTCTGAAGGCTCCTTTAGAGCTACACCTGCAGTGCTGAGTAGGAAGCAGTGTTTGCACTTGTCAGGCTGATGCCTACACTGTTTGCCTTTATGAAGAAATATAATTTGCCATAATTTGTTCAATTAAAATACATTTTGGAAGGAAGGCATGTCTTCAGCTATTCAGGAAGTCAGTGCCGTTGCCTGGAGATGGCTGACGTTGATGTTTTGATGACTTGATTAGCGATTGAAAAATTGTTTGGGCCCAGATTTTCCTGGTCACAGCATTAACTGGTTCCCAGCTATTCTTGAACATATGTTGTCTGTAATCTCAGCTTCTGCTTCTTACATTAAAGTAGTGGTTTGTTGAGGTGTTGCTGAAACCCAAGTCTCCTGAGCCTGGGTTCCTGGCACAGTTTACTAGCTTAGCACAGTGCCTGGTAGACTTTCAGTCAGGGCAGTCAAAGCAGCACTAGCAATTTTGATGGTCCAGCCCCTCTGCTGGTTTTGTTACCAGTACAGTATGGGAGTGGTCCCGATACAAAATTATTTATCATGAACACAACATTAGCGAAATCAAAGAACATATAAGGCAAACGCAATTAATGTAGTTCACTGTTATTTAATCACAATGAACATACGATTGAATCAAAAAAAAATTTAGATAAATGAGTGCGCCAAATGGAAAAGAAAGGGTGTGAGAGAAGGGCTTTAAGTGATTGCTGTGCAAGTGAACAGGTATAGAGAAAGAGTTAAATGCAAATCTTGTGATCCTCATCAATGATCAATGAACGGCTCTACTTTAAGCCACATGAATCCAAACAATGTTATTAGATTACACAGACATGCTTAAAAAATGTCTCAGTCAAGAATCGCTGATGAATGAGCTGGCGGGTTCAGGAGATGTCGACGTTTCGACCCCAAAATGCTGTAGGTGTCTGAAAACCTTACGGGGGGTCTTCTGGGGGACAAGAGGAGGGAGGAAATGGGTTAGCTGGCCGTACCACGGTGAGCTGAGCAGCTGAAAGCTCTCAGCCTCTTCCATCATATTTGCCCAGCACTGTAGACTCACTTGGCTGACAACAGCAAGTCAGCCTCCCAATGCTGCCTAGTCCGCTGGGTGTGTCTCACGATAATGAGTCAGCCAACACTGGTGGGTCCTGGGTCAAGTTAGCCTCAGAGGCCAGGTCAGGCCCGCCCGCACCTGCCACGGGATCAATATACCTCCGCAGTGGTGCGGGCGGCATGCTCAGTGCGCTGCCATTACCCACACTGAGCTGAGCAGCCTGATTAACTTGAAATGCTGCTTGCGCCACTGGTGGCATGAGAATGCGCCTATCAAAATGAGTCTGACAACTGTGAGCAACTCAGCCACTGTCTCCTCAGTAACCATTTGGCGCGCTGACAGTGATGCCTGACGTCACAGTTATCATGCCGCTGTGGTGTTGGGTTGTGTTACATTGTATCACCGTTGCTAGCATGAGCATCGATGAGCCAGCCCCTGAGCATTACGGAAAGCATTGTGCGCCGCGTGCTGCCACATCTTTGAGTATAGGCGTACCGGCTTTGCTTGCCAACTGTGAGAAGCGTATCATGGGCAATTTTGTATTTTAGTGTGGTGATGTGGCCCACCACATTGAAATGCATTACTCTAACCACTGATGCGTGGTACTTGGCAGGGCTGCTCCTAATTGTATTCCGCCTCTTACATTATCATTCCATCACACTTTTCCTATCTCTTTCTCTCACCCTTTCAGGTACGTATTCTTTGTTGCCTTCTGCCTTTGTCATTTTGACAACATATTTCTCTTACTCTCTCTTTCTCCTTTTTATGGCTTTCTCTTTATTGGCCTGAGCCAAAGTCTAATGATAGAAGAAAGTGCCAGTCTCCAAAAGTGAGTGCCAGTAGCCCTCCTCTTGCAACCCCCAGCACAATTTTAAGCACTGGGAAACAGACAAAGCTGTCTGCTACCTGGACCGAAAAAAGCCTAGGATCCTAGAGTTCAGTTGCTGCGGAGACAGAAAACCAAGCTAATGCCTGCAGATGACCCAATACAGAGAGGCTAAAGCTGGAAAGGGCATTAAACTTTTGTGGAATCATTATCACAATCTTGAGTGTACATCTTGGTTCTGGTTTCAAGAAACACAGAATTTGTTGATTTATAGATTCTGTGTTACTTTGAGCATGGAGAAGATTGTATCAGGCACTGAAGAACGAGGCAAAAAAACATTTGCACAATAGAAGCAACGTGTTATCTACTGTTGGTATAATGCATCCTCTCCATTGATGTTCTCTTCCCTGCTGCTCAGCGAGCGTGTGTGGTCATTGTAATGTTGAGAGTGTTGGTGTTTGGGTGAGTGTAAGGTGGAGTGAATGGGCTGAGGAGCAAGGATGCTGCTCTTGGTGGGGTATTACAAAGGAATCTACCACCTTACTGATAACCTGTAACTAAAGACTTAACTTAAAGAATAAACCTACAACCGTAATCTACATGACTTGGTTACGTGGTGTGGTTTTGACACGTTGGTGTCATGTTGAGTATTTTCCCTGGTACTGTTGGGTGTGCATAAGGAGGGGTGTGTGTTGAAGATTTGGTTCCTGTCCTGCCTTGTGTGTTTATGTGTAAATGTAGTAGAGGGAGCCCTGGTCCTGTGTGAATGCAGTAAAGGGTAGGAGAAGCCCTGGTCCTGTGTAATTGCAGTAGAGGGTAGGCGAAGTCCTGGTCCTGTGTGAATGCAGTAGAGGGTAGCAGAAGCCCTGGTCCTGTGTGAATAAAGTAGAGGGTAGGAGAAGCCCTGGTCCTGTGTGAATGCAGTAGAGGGTAGTGGAAGCCCTAGTCCTGTGTGAATGCAGTAGAGGATAGGAGAATCCCTGGTCCTTTGTGAATGCAGTAGAGGTTAGGAGAATCCCTGGTCCTGTGTGAATGCTGTAGAGGGTAGGAGAAGCCCTGGTCCTGTGTAATTGCAGTAGAGGGTAGGCGAAGTTCTGGTCCTGTGTGAATGCAGTAGAGGGTAGCAGAAGCCCTGGTCCTGTGTGAATAAAGTAGAGGGTAGGAGAAGCCCTGGTCCTGTGTGAATGCAGTAGAGGGTAGTGGAAGCCCTAGTCCTGTGTGAATGCAGTAGAGGATAGGAGAATCCCTGGTCCTTTGTGAATGCAGTAGAGGATAGGAGAATCCCTGGTCCTGTGTGAATGCTGTAGAGGGTAGGAGAGGCCCTGGTCCTGTATGAATGCAGTACAGGGTAGAAGAAGCCCTTGTCCTGTGTGAATGAAGTAGAGGGTAGGAGAATCCCCGGTCCTGTGTGAATGCAGTAGAGGGCAGGGGAAGTCATGGTTCTGTGTGAATGCAGTAGAGGGTAGGAGAATCCCTGGTCCTGTGTGAATGCAGTTGAGGGCAGGAGAAGTCCTGGTCCTGTGTGAACGCAGTGGAGGGTAGGAGATTCCCTGGTCCTGTGTGAATGCAGGAGAAGGTAGGGGAAGCCCTGGTCCTGTGTGAATGCAGTAACGGTAGGGGAAGCCCTGGTCCTGTGTGAATGCAGTAGGGGTTGTAGTGTGCCCATAAACTTCTGCCTCTGGTCCTGTGTGGATGTGGTAGAAGAGGAGCGAAGTGGGGATTTTGTATCCCGGGTCCTGCCAAGCTATCTAAAGTGTTGTGGAGGGGAATGCGTAGTTAGTTTCCCCTGATGGATGAGCAGAGAAATGTTGGGTTGTCTGAGTAACCTTTTCAGTATATTTCTTTGGAGTTCGATTTATACATTTGTAGCATGCATTGCTTGGCTATCTTACATCCCATTGTATTTGTAAACTGTAGGACATATTGCTAGTGTATTTTACCATCTTACGTCCAGGAGTGGCTCCTCCGTAATGGCGAAGGAGTGTCGCACCACTGGTCTAAGTCAGTCATCGAAAAATAAAATGATAAAAAAACAATAGTATTATTTTATTTTCAGCTGGCTGACTGAGCCAGGGAGCCTTAGGCAAGGCAAGGTGGGACTGGTGCGGCCCATGGCAGGAAGGAGGAGTGATGGGCACTGTAAAGTGTACATGTCGGCTTGGCCATCCGTCTTAGGCCGGCCAAACCAACATGCTTACTTAAAGTTCTCCAACCCAGCTCTGTTGGCTGCCGGGTTGGAGAAAAGCCGCAGGCTCCCTGTGCCTGAGTGAGCATCAGACCAGCCCACTCCGGTCAATCCCTATGCTGCTATCATGCTTGCTATAGCATGAGAGCGTGTAAATAACGTGGATAACCCAATCAACCCTTGTAGGCTCGGGCAGTCAATTATCAAGGTAAAAGGTGGCTACAAGGGAATTCATTCAGAAGATTTCAGAAATATGGTATAATTTGGTCCGTTAGAAAATTGAGACCTGTGTATCCATAGGATTACTTAAATCATTACTCAAAGGTATTTCTTTTACGGAGCAATTGAATGAAAAAGAAAAAGAAAAAAAAGAAAAAGACACACAGCAGTAGAGGTTATATTGAAAATCAATTGTATTGATGCATATCACAAAATCAATTGGTGGGGACAAATAGAACAAAACTAATAAAAAGTCATGGAAAGCGATGTGTTAGCATCTTATCAACAATCCATCACATTAGCATCAGCTCCATAAAATGATAAGGGAAACAGAATCATAAATGAAACTTGATATCCTTCTTTGTACAAAATGGATGTGGAGTTGATGCTTTATGACCATCATCAGGACTATATTTTCATCGGATAAAAACCCCTTGAAAATAGGTAGATAAAGTACTCCGGTATCACTCGGGTAAGCCGTCTCTGGAAAATATAGTCCTGATGATGGTCTTACAGACGTCAGCTTACAAGACCGAAACGTCGACATAAAGCATCAACTCCACATCCATTTTGTACAAAGAAGGATATCAAGTTTCATTTATGATTCTGTTTCCCTTATCATTTTATGGAGCTGATGCTAATGTGATGGACTGTTGATAAGATGCTAACACATCGCTTTCCATGACTTTTTATTAGTTTTGTTCTATTTGTCCCCACCAATTGATTTTGTGATTTGCATCAATACAATTGATTTTCAATATAACCTCTACTGCTGTGTGTCTTTTTCTTTTTTTTCTTTTTCTTTTTCATTCAATTGCTCCGTAAAAGAAATACCTTTGAGTAATGATTTAAGTAATCCTATGGATACACAGGTCTCAATTTTCTAACGGACCAAATTATACCATATTTCTGAAATCTTCTGAATGAATTCCCTTGTAGCCACCTTTTACCTTGATAATAGCATGAGAGCAGCATCTGGATTGGGTGATGAGCCTGTGCTTTGTGCCCCAGTGTCTGCTGGGAGGAGAGAGGCACCGAGACGGCCGGCAGGACAGGTATGTTAAAAAAATATATATTATCCACCAAATCCCACGCCTCCCCCACACTTTAGTTTTGCAGCGGCTGCCACTGACTGCTTACATCAAATTGTATTTTGTATTGTCTCTATGAGGGTGCAGATGTGTTGTAACCTCCTGTTGGTATAATGCTTCCTCCCAATTGATGTCCTCTTCCCTGCTGCTCAGACAACGTGTGAGGTCTTTTTTAAAGTTGAGAGTGTTGTGTTTGGGTGAGAGTCAGTTGGAGTGATTGGACTGAGCAGCAAGGATGCTGTTCCTGGTGGGGTATTACATGGGAATCTACCATTTTACTGATAACCTGTAACTGATTACATAATTTAAAGAATAAACTTGCAACCGTAATCTACATGACTTGGCTATGTGGCATCTTTTGTTACAACACACTGATTTATTGTGAAAGGGCTATAAACATTTACTTAAATTAACATTAACTGAAATGAAATAGTTTACTAAAATGTAGAAGGTATTAACAGATCGATAGTAACATCTGACAGAGAAACGCCCATAATGCATAGGTCCAAGGAAAGGTGATGAAGCTTAGAGCGCCAGGTTAGGACATGGAATTTCAGTTGAGGACTGCCATAAAGTGTCAATTATGGCCAAAGTGTGGCAAGTTATTTTTTAAAGGATTTGTGGACATTTTACCACGTGGCAAACACCAAATCACTCTCGACACCAGTGTTTGCCCATTGTGTGCGTGCCCCCAATCCTGCTACCCTTCCCAGCCTGCTGACATTAATTTTCCCACCTGTAACTGCAGTTCTACTTAGTTAGGAGCTGCATGCAGGCAGCAACATTTCCCACCACAGGATCAACACGGTCCAAAGTGTGCACCAATATGGGGTGCCTGCAGCGTCGGATTGGTAACGCGGGCATTCGGGCAATGCCCGAGGGGCCGTGTCCGAGTTCCTGATGTGGGCTGTTTTTTTGAGCAGTCTGGGGGCCGATTTGGGCACTGTCTCTATTGTTCGAACAACCAGCGGCCCGGTGGGTGTCTGAGTGGCCTTTCTATAGCAGATGGGCGCTCGTTACCTCCTGTTTAGCTACAGGCAGAGGTATCACTCCCTTAGTCTCGCTGGCAGGCCCATTAACGTGTGCATACTGAGTGGGGGCAGGGGGCCTGAGCAGAAGTGGCCTCACTTGTTTCCAGGTGTATTTCAGCAGTGTAAACTGACGTGTACATTTTTTTTACCCCCATTAGCCCCCCCCCCCCCCTCCCTCCCCGTCGCTTTTCTTTTTTTATAGGATTACAAGATTATAAAATCACGCCGAAGCAGTCATTTGAGGTAAGGCATTATTCAAATGTGGGCCGATTTTTTTTTTGCCTGCCCGGGCCGATTTTCAATCCCAATCCAACCCTGAGTGCCTGTTTAGAACATAAAGTCCACAGTTAGGGCAGCGAGTGCCAAAATGAAGCAGAGTGTTCCAGATCATGATATAAACCCTTATATTTCTGTAATGAAATAGAACGTTTCCAAACTGAATACAGTATTTTGCCACATGGTGGAAACCTTACTCAGATGGCAATGTTTGCCCGAAAGGGACAAATGTTGTGTTGATAAAGTGTTTATTTGGCTGACATGGATTATATTTCCTATTGGCGCCCATATTACCTTGGACTCCAGAGAAAACGTTCATTGTGGCCGAACATATCTAAAGTTTCAATATTACAGGGGGCTATTAACGAGAGCTACCACTACTGTAGTCCTGTAATAGCTTGGAATAAAATGAAGAGCTCACACTGTGTTAACACAGTAAGAGATTAAACACAATTTACACATTATGTAAAAGAAAGAGGCATTACAAATGATAAAACAAAAAGAAAGGATGTAACCCCTTTCTCTGATACTCTCTACCCTAAATATATATAATAACAAAATATAGGAGAAAAATTAACTCAAACGTAAAGAATAAGGACTAGGAATTAATCTATGATTTATAAGTTTAAGTGACAAGCCTTCAAATTATTTCTAAAAAGAAGTAGGGAGGGAGCAGTACTTAACTTGTAAAAAAATAAGTGCCAGGGCTCTCGTCAGGAAGCCACTGCAGCTTGCATCACACATTGCCCCTATCATGCTGCACTGTTAGTAACAGCACAAACACTAACCATCACACTCCTGCAAGTGTGACAATTCGGACCATTTTAGGCCCCCAAAGATATAAGAATGGCTTGGGCGGCAGGTAATAGTAATTTCTAATGTATACTGAATTAATAATTAACTATTCACAAAGGGGAACAGGTCTCTTGGGAAATCATTTCCCTTTACAAATGAATTCCTACCTCCTTTTATTTGGTAGTTGAAAATTAATGTTTAGTGACTGGATTTAATTTGCAAAACTTTGATGCATACCTTAAGGAATCAGTATTTGGAAGAAACACCCTCAAAACTCCCCTTCCAAATAGCAATTCCTTAATGTTTCCTAAACCTATTTAACGATTTGGAAAACCTTTTCCAAATGATTAAACATGTATTATTGTTATTTAAAACGTGTTTTAGTGTTTGCAGACTCTCAGATTTGCCAAATTGGAGGGTTTACAACTCTTAAAACGCTTTGTCTATGAGGCCCCTAGTCACTTGTCAGAAACTTGCTACTTGTAGCAAAAATGTATCTAATAAGCAGATAGCAGGATCTCCTCTCCGATGAAGGGCTAGTTGGTCTTGTGGAGGTGATATCATTCATGAATACTGAGCTCATAATTCTCCCAAAATCCCGCTTCCTGTTGCCAGAACTAAAAGCGAGGTTATGGTCTGTAAAATGTGCAAATGTGAAATGTTGATGAATAATATGTCTTCGGGCCTCCTAGAGTCATGAACCTTATCAAGCATGGTCCATAGGTACTTCTATCGAATATGAAATAGCATCAATATATCTTTATGAAATATACCACTAAATTTATATCACTGTACTCCTTGTCATGCATATGGGAACAATAATACTGTAAAAAATATCTGAATACTTGGTATGTATATATCTTATATATATTTTCACAATTCCTTATTGCCTATCTCAGTAGAATAGAATAGGAGTTCAGTCAATTAACAGTTAAGTAAACTAGGAACTGTTGATTGGGTTTTTTTGGATCAAAAATATAAATCATTTTGGTGATCTATTGTTAAGTACGGGAAATATACTTAACAACTAGGTGTATGATTTAAAAAAAAATAGTAAACAGATGAGAAACATCTAGCAATTCCTCCTGTTTTGACTGGTTTTGTATTCACTACCCTGAATTAAAAACAGGTGGGATGCAGCCTGGATTCCATGAAACACATGTGAGGAATGCAGTTAACAAGGAATTCTTGTGCAGCCCAGCACTTCCCAGGGCGGACAATGCAATTCCACCAATCTCCACAGCTGGGGTGGCTTGTGTGAGGTATCTGCTTTGTAGAGTGCCAGGAGTGCCTTGTTGGCAGGTGCTGCACACAGGCTGTACTGCTGATAAAATTGTTATTAGGTGCCTTGTTGGGGCCCCAGGCAAGGAAATTACCTTAATGCAATTACTATTAAGTTAATTACATTGCCTAGCCCATCATAGTGCTCCTAAAAGCAACTCTGTTGGACTTTCGACTCGGTTTTTTTAACCTGTGGAACAACCCTAATTTCGCTCTACGGGTAGAAAAACCTTCCAAATTTCACCAGTTTGGGAACAGTAATTCATTAAACCTTGCTAACAATCAAGTTAAACCATTTCTGGCGATTTCATATTTTAAAGTACATTTGGGAGTGATTGGTGCAGGAGTTTAAGGCTTCCTTTTACACCAAGCAGGCTACTCGCTGAATATTGCTTCAACACCTCATCAGGGATAGCAAGCACTATATAAATGCAAACCTTTTACTCTTCTATCCCTCCACTATCCTTCTCAATCCAATTAACAGACTAGCACAACCATTACTCAAATTCATTTCATAATTCACTGTACTAATTCACTACTAATCCTTTTTGAGTTCCAGGGTAGCGTGCTACTTGACGAAAAAGTCCTTCAACGTTCGTCAGGGGTAGTAAGCGCTATATAAATGCAATTACGATACAATGCACTTACATAGTATAAATACAAGCTTACCAATGGTGACCTCCAGTTAACCTTCTTTAAAGGTTAAAGCAGCTCATGATAAGTTATGACTCGACTTTAATTCTTTGATGATGTTTGTCAGAAACCCCTGTCTTATAATATTCTTGGCATAGATCCAGAGAGAGGTTAAGAAGATTCAACATACATAGTGAAGTGAACTGCATTAGCAAGGACCGGGCTAATGTCCCCACAAGTAGCAGAGCTTCCTCTTACCTGTGGGTGAGAACAGGATTGTAGAAATACATATCCGAAAGTTGTTAAGTAACCACATAAAGAATTTCTGTTGTTTTTTTGCCAACACTTTCAAGTTACCAATTGTTTGGCTTTCCACCAACTAACAGTCGACGTAGTATTCCTCAATAGAAAGCCAATAGTAGTAACTTTTAAACAATCAGTTACTGTGCCATGCTCCAGTCATGCATCAATCAATTAGTAGGGATTTGTTAAATAAGTATGAAGAGGGTGTACAAAACCAGAGCAGAAGAAAACAGCAGCGCGCCTTCGATGCCGCACCTCAGTCCCAGTTCCAATAATATTTCAAAGCAATCGTGCAAACAACCCCTGCGTCAGCTGCTGGGTGACTTCACTGTGCTCCAGATCACAAGGTAATTCTAAATACTAATGGGGGTGCACAATTTAAAAAGTCCAGAGAGGCGAAAAGTATGTGAAAATATCTCTTCTTTATTCAATTAAGTTCTTTCGGATAAAAAAATTCAGATGCATCAGAGATCAGCCAACGCGTTTCTCTCCCACACTGGGAGCTTCCTCAGGGCAGAATATAGATGAAACTTCAATCAGTCTGTGCTGTTGCAAACACTATCCAGTTGTTTGGATTACAAGCGTAGTAGAAGGCAATAACGCAGATATAAATAGAACCCAAAATAGTTCCAAAGGTCCTACAGATTTATTTGGAAATAGAATCAAAGAAAAAGCAAAAAACAAACATAAGGGTACATCGGAATCCGTTGGCTGCACCACACAGAACACATAATCAACTTCGCAGTCAGTGTACACGAACATACCTGTTGATCATGTGCAATCAAATCATATTGATGAGGCACGTGCTAGCCGAGGCATCTCAATTCCAAGAGTGTCTGTGCACGGGACCCACACGCCATGCTAAGCTGCGCCTTACGATTGCTGCCCGGATTGTTGGACGAGGTGAGACAAGACGTCTTCTATTTAACTTTTCCAGTGGATCGACAGCGGGAATATATCAAGTTGTGCCTGCTACAAAAAGCCTCCCACTTGGAATTGAGATACATATATATCCTTTGGACCACTGATTAAAACCATTTCGGGAGTCCTCGTGCAAATTCTTTGAAGACGATCTTACTTTAGACACTGGACACTGTACACTTCACCCAGAGGCCAAATCCTTGTCTGTGAAGTTTCCAGTTATATTTTGAGAGGCTTGGAACTAGTGACTACAGAATCTTTGCCTCTGCTAGCATGTGCCTCATCAATATGATTTGATTGCACATGATCAACAGGTATGTTGGTGTATCTGGGCTCGACGGTGCTCTGGATGAGGGATTTTAATTGTGATCCACTAGTAGCAGTGATACCTAGTTGGGTATTCCTGTCCCCCTGGGCACAGATTCGTGCTGAGTGTCCTGCTCTTGATTATTAATTCAAACTTCAAGTACCAATGACTAAAACATAATACTTCTTCACAATGATTCGTTATTCCATAATTTCATTTATTTCTCTTGTTTTCCAATGCATTTCGGCAGATATTACTGCCTTCGTCAGGGAAATAAATTTCTACAAAAATCAAAGAATAATAATCAACATCAGTGATTTCATAAAGTTCAATACATATGCTGTTTATACAACGACTTTACTCATTTCTGTTAGTTTGTTTATACAATGCTAAATTGGTGCCGTGCACTTTGCGAGTTCGTGTGTCTCTATTATCCAAATCTGTGTTACCGTTCAAGATTCTACAGATAACATTCACTAACTATCTCAGGGCGTTTCCTATACTAGGATGTTTCTAAGAATGGCTATGGCGGTTGTTCGCTAGCTGTAGCCGCTATACTGGCAGTTCAACCTCGCTGCACGCGCTGGATTGTTAGTTAGTTTCTTAAACTACAAGGCTCCACGTAGTGTGGGCTTCTACTTTTAAGAAGTTCTTACGCGCTTTCTATCTGTTGGCTACAGTCTACATTGCTCACCTTAGCATCTATGGTGCCCTGTTCTGCGGCCCGACCCGCTGTTTCTCTTCTCTTCCGGTAATCTTACTGGGGGGTTCGCGCGTGCGCACTGATATTGCCTCCACGGCTTTTTTGCCTACAATATAACTTTATTGATTGCTGAATGCCTGGGTCGATCTCCCCTCGTGCCCGCTTCCGCTATGTGTCGGTACTGTCTGCAAGCTGTACCCCTTCACGATTATTTCACTATTAAAGCCTTAATTCGTGGGTAATATACAATGTTTGTACCTATAAGTAACAAAGAAATTCAGTTTGTTCATTAAGCCCGCCTGGTTTCAGGCTACCCAGATTATAAATCCAGTAGTTCTCCTGCTTTAATAAGCGCGTTTTGTTGGAAGGTCCTTCTTTCTTGGGCAGTATTTCCAAAACGCATACTCTTAGTTGGCTAACGTTATGTTGTCTTTGAGTGAAATGCTCTGCGATGCTGGTCTTCGTGGATTTTAGCCTTATAGTGCTCTTGTGTTCGTTTATACGTATTTTCAATTTTTATTTATTTATTTATTTATTTTTAATATTTATAAAGCGCTGCTTATACCCTTGGGCGTCAAGGCGCTAAACCATTATTAACAAAAGAAGTATAGAGGCATGAGTGAAGGAATCAGATAGGACGAAATGGAAAGAGATTACTGAGAGAACAGCCAAGTTTTCAAGAGTTTGCGGAACTGAAGCAGTGTGACACTTTGTCTGATATTGAGAGGCACGGTGTTCCAAAGTCTGGGGGCAGCCACCAAAAAGCGTCGGTCACCCCAAGAGACTGTTTTGGTACGAGGGACAACCAATTGGCTGAGCGTGGCTGATCGTAGGGCTCTTGTGGGTTTGTAGCTTTGAAGTTGTTCTCTTAGAAAATGAGGTCCTTGATTATTAATTGATTTGAAAACTATACAGAGTGCTTTGAAATGAATTCTCTTTTGTACAGTCAGCCAATGAAGATCTTTTATGTTTTTGGAAATGGGTTCGAACTTTGTTTTGCCGGTGAGGAGGCGAGCTGCTGCGTTTTGTATAGTTTGAAGTTTGGCAATTACTCTGGTTTGGGCATTGAGAAATAGCCCGTTACAGTAATCCAAGGACGAGAGGACAAGGGCAGAAACCAGGGTCTTGATGGCAGAGTCAGGGAGAAAAGGGCGTATTTTGCGGATCATTTTTAGCTTCAAGTGTGCTGCAGATGCTGTTTTATTGGCATGATTCATGAAATTAAGTCCATCATCGAAGGTAACTCCCAGATTCCTGACCTTCAAGGTCGGCGTAGGAGGAGTACCGAAGGTCTTTGGCCACCAGCAGGTGGACCAGGCTGGGGAGAGTGGACCAAAGATGAGAACCTCAGTTTTTTCTGAGTTCAGCTGAGTTTTCTTTCAGTATGGCCTACGTAAACGTCACCACATGGGCACTTTATCATGTAAATTAAGTTGGTCGAGTCACATGTTGCATTCACTTTTAATGAGATGGGGTACCCCTTTTGAGGATGTGTTATTGTTGTACCTTTCATGATGTTGTTACATGTGTTGCAGTTGTGACACGGTACTGTACCCCGGAAAGTGATTTTTCTTGTTTCTTCACTTGTGGGTTTCAGGAAATCTGCTAGATTTTTGGAACGAGTATGTGCAAAGATTGGTTCTTCCGCAAAAATGCCTCTGAAATCTGGTTCCAATTTTAACAATTGCCAATGTCTTTTGATGATCTGTTTAAATTGCGTGCTGACTGTGGAGAATTTGCTTACGCATGTGATGCGATTACTGGATTTTTTGTCGCTTCTTTTGAGGAGATCCTGCCTCGATTTTGATTGGGCGCGGGTTAACGCATTCTGAGTGATATCGTTGGGATATCCTCTGTCACTGAATCTCTTTTTCATGTTGTTGAGTTGTTCTGTACACTGGGTGGCCTCTGAAACTACTCTCTTCACCCGTAACATTTGTGAATATGGCAAGTGTTTCTTGAGAGCTGGAGGGTGGTGGCTGTTGTATAGAAGTAGATTGTTTCTATCTGTACTTTTACGGTACAAGTTAGTTGAAAATTTGTTGGTTAGTTTAGTGATCTCCACATCTAGATATTGCACACTTGTTTCATTGATATTCCATGTAAATCCTATTTGGCCTAACCTGGTATCCAAGATTTTTAATTGTTTTTCCAAAGACTCTTTCGTGCCCCTCCATATGGCAAAGATATCATCTATGAATCTTACATAAATGACTGTGTGATAATTCCAGGTCGGATTTTGGTAGACGTGTTCCTCTTCAAATGCTGCCATGAATAGGTTGGCATATGCCAGCGCGGCACAATTTCCCATGGCCGTACCGTTCTTTTGAATGTACCATTTCTGGTCATGTTCAAAGTAGCTATGTAGCAGGGTGAACTGCATAAGTTCTAGTATAAAGACTTGTAGGTCTTGTGAGTACTCGCTATCCAAAAGAGCCCTTTCGATGGCTTCCAATCCTTGTTGGTGGGGTATTGAGGTGTAAAGTGCTTTTACGTCAATGGTTGTCATGACCATATTATCTTCTGGGTTGATGGTAGATAATTTCAGTAGAAAATCCGTGGTGTCTTTCAGATATGATTTGGTTTTTACCACTAAGGGTTGAAGGTATCTGTCCAGATATTTACCCACTGGTTCGTGGATGCTTTGTTTGGTGGACACGATTGGTCTGCATGGTGGTTTCTGTAGGTCTTTGTGTACTTTGGGTACCAGATAAATCGTAGGTGATTTGGTATTATCTTGGATAAGATATTTTCTTGTTTTGTCCGTTATAGTTCCCAAATCGTGTGCCTTATTTACAATTGTTAATAAAGTTTGTTTGATCTCTTCTGTGGGATTTATGTTCATTTCCATATATAAATCCGTGTCATTGAGGTGTTCAGTCATGGTGTCTTGGTAATATTTTTTGTTGAGTATTACAAGGGCTCCTCCCTTATCTGCCTTCTGACATATAATGTTTTCGTTGGTCGCTATTGATTTTAGAGTCCCAAATTCTTTTTTAGTCACTTACTTTGGACACTGGACACTGTACACTTCACCCAGAGGCCAAATCCTTGTCTGTGAAGTTTCCAGTTATATTTTGAGAGGCTTGGAACTAGTGACTACAGAATCTTTGCCTCTGCTAGCATGTGCCTCATCAATATGATTTGATTGCGCAGTAAAAACATCCACCTCCCATGTAGTTTGCTTAGCAAATTCCACCCCCACGACGATATCGAGCTACATAGTCAGCCCCCGAGCAAATCAAGCTCATGCTCCGTCAGTGAACGAAGTAGGTAGTCCATCTAAAACCATAGCTTTACAACCTTACTCATCACTTGAGAACTCAAGGTCTAAGCATGTGACAGGGACCATCCCAGAACCACGCTCCCACTCCAGCATAAATCCAGAACTTAAATCAGAGCATATTACTTCTAACCCTATCAAAATACTGTCCTGGAACATTGCCGGATTGGCCTCTAAAATCAATGACCCATTATGGGTGGCCTTTGTTAAGAAGTACACCATCCTGTGTTTCCAGGAAACCTGGTTGATAAATGGCAACACCTTCATTGAGGGGTTCCAAAGTTTTTTCGTCCACGCATCCCCTTCACCTAGTGGCAGGGCAAAGGGGGGCCTGGCAATATTTATCAGTCTGTCCCTTAAAATGCAGATTAATCATGTGCAGATGGATAGCAGGAGTATTCAGATCCTGACACTCAGAAGGGGGAAAAAAGTCATAACTTTGATTAATTTCTATAATTCTGTCGCAAATCCAAGTGACTGTAACATCGACAACCTTGTAAATTGTCTAGCTGAAAATTGGACAAAATTACCACAGGACAAAATACTCCTCGGCGACTTCAATACGCATATTTGCGGTAACCGTCTGTTGACAACTCTGGGATCGTTGGGCTGTGGTCTTAAAACAGGCCCCCACTTCACACACTGCCAACGTGGATCAAAATTGAACACTTTAATGGATTCCACGAATATGACCATGGCACTATCTCTGAAAGAGGACTCCTTTACCTTTGAAAATCCCACCTATAAAGGATCTGAGTCAGGGTCCATCATAGACCACATCCTTCTTTCTGCCGGTGTGGCCCAACAGGTTCTAAAGTTCGATATCCTTGTGAGCACTTATAGTGATCACAACCCCTTACATCTCGAGCTACAATGCGACTCTTTCGTACTCCAAAACAATATCAAGGATCCAGGGGTACTTAAGTCGGTTAATAACAACCGTCGCTTGAAATGGAATCTGATAAATAGTGACAAATTGTATGAGATTGTTGTCAAAGACTGTGAACCTGAACTTAAGCTCTGTGCCACAGACTCTGCTTCACCTGAATGCGTTCTATCCGCCTTTGCAGTGGTGTCCAGAAGGATAGAAATTTTTCTGACTGTAACTGCCAAGGGAACACCTGCTCAACACCCACGATGGTTCGATCATTCCTGTTCTTCTGCTAACCGCAAATTAAAGGCTGCTCTTAAAAACAAACCGAGAGATCTAGCACTGGTAAAGGCCCTTCGAGCAGATTACAAAAAAGCACTTGCCTCATGTAAAAAATCTATAAAAACTAAAACATGGGAATCTCTGCTCGATCCCTCAATTCTGGGCAACAGCTCAAAGTTCTGGAAAATAATTAATAAACCTCTTTTTCACGACCCGACCGCTGAGAGTCTCGGCACAGTCATACCAGAGAATGACTGGATCACCCATTTTGGTTCTATCTTTAAGAGCGAAGCTCCACAGACAACAAAATCACCTCATCCCCCCGAAAGCAGCCCTTTACATTTTTCTATTAAAGAAATTGAACTAGGGATTCTTGGTCTCTCTAGCAACAAAGCCCCGGGCCCCGACGGTCTTCCACCAGACCTATTTAATCCAACATCACCTTATGGGCCCCAATTCTTACATCTGTCATTAACGCCGGGGTTGAAGTGGGAGCCCCTAAATCCTGGGGAGCATCCACTATCGTCCCGGTATACAAAAAGGGCGACAGAACAAAAGCAGTTTGCTATAGACCTATCTCCCTGATAAACTCTGTTGCGAAGGTAGTGGGAGGGGTACTCTTAAACCGGCTGAATGCTTGGGCCAAGCAAAATAATATAATGACCCCAGCACAGTATGGATTCAGACCAGGACATGCAACAACTACTCAGTGTCTGAATCTATACCTAATAAGTGGTAAATACACCCAAGCAAGAGATGGAATATTGTATATGGCCTTTATGGACCTTTCTTCGGCCTTTGACTGTGTAGATAGGAGTAAACTATGGGAAATCTTGCAAAACATGGGCGTCGAAAATAATCTAATCAATTTCCTGGCTGACCTACATAGCGACACACGTGCTAATGTACGGTACACAAAAGACTTGAAAGTAACGAGAGATTTTAATATTAACCGGGGCGTCAGACAGGGCTGTATTTTAGCACCTCTCCTTTTTAACTTGTACATAAATGGACTCGAGGATTATCTGGTAAAAACTGACACAGACTACCCTCGTATTGGGAAAACAGGGGTGCCGGTCCTGCTATACGCGGACGACGCCGTTTTGATGTCCAGAACCGCATTAGGACTTCAAAAGTTGTTGGATTCTTTCTTCCAATTCATGTCCTCACGTGATCTGAATATTAATAATTCCAAATCTTTTATTATGATGGTTGGAAAACCCCCCAAAAAACGATACCCCTTTTCGGTTAACGGGGAAAGTATACCGCTAACAAATTTTTTTTCATATTTAGGGGTACTATTTGACCACAAACTTTCATGGGGCCCTGCTATAAACAAAAAGAAAGGCGAGTTATTACGAACCAATTTTGGAATATTGGACTTTGCACGCAAATTAGGTAACACCCCAGTGTCCGCCATAATGAAACTATATCAGGCAAAAAGCGTCGCAGTGGCATGTTATGGGAGTGAGCTGTGGGGTTTCTCATCAGTAGAAGCTCTGGTAACACTAGAAAATAATTTTTTGAAACAGGTTCTGAGCTTACCTAAAAGCACCGCTAACTTCTCTGTACATGAGGAACTGGGCTCACCGTACCTAGGAGACAAAATTGCTGCAAACCCCCTGCTCTGTTGGTTAAACTGTTGGCGCAATGCATCTATACCGCTGACACATAGTATCCTTGCTGAAGCCCTCACCTGGGAAGGACATCTTAAGATAACCTGGATGAATTATATTAGAAACTGTTGCAAAGACCTGGGCAGATTGGATCTATACCTAACACCACAGCATACCACAAAGAATGATGTTGATTTTGTAAAAAATACTTTCCTGTTAAAACGACAACTTGTCAGGGAAGACATCGAGATGAAGAAGTCCAGTGTTAGGAACCATATACTAACAAAGACATGTGTGTTCTGTGAACCATACCTATCATGGAACATTTCTAGATACGACCGCTTTCTGTTGAGCAGATTCCGATTTGGTTTCTACCACTTGCTTTTAGCTGTGCCGAGTGGAGCGCATAGAGGTCAAGTGTTGCCAGCTTGCGGCTGCGACAATCTGTCTCCGCAAGACTTGGCTCACTTTTTATTTCTGTGCCCTTATTATTCGATTCCAAGACAAATGTTTTTAAAACCCTTGCTTACAAAGTTGAATTTTGTACAGATCAAGCCTGCACTTTTATATCTGCAGATGTTGCATGACGACAGCACCTTTTTTATCTGTAAGTTTTTAAAAACAGCCCGGAAGGTCAGATTAAGTATGGAAGGATGATTCCAAGACGACCTGCACTAAACACGAAATCATGTCTTGAACAGGCACATTTATTTTTGCTGGTCTACTGCATTTTTAACTCTCTCGTGAATTGCTTACTTTTAAAAATGTTTATAAAAATTTTTGAATGAATTGTATAACAATGTACTTATGTGCTTTTATGACTGCTTCTATGACAGTCGAATAAAGGATTTTTGATTTGATTTGATTTGATTTTGATTTGATTGCACATGATCAACAGGTATGTTGGTGTATCTGGGCTCGACGGTGCTCTGGATGAGGGATTTTAATTGTGTCCATGATTTGCTTCAGTGCCCTTCCTATAAACAGAGAATGAGGTAGTCGCTAACAAAGGATATGAAGGAGCTAGACCTGATATAGATAAATGGAGAAAATAGAATCCTCACTGAAGAGAATTGTCATGTCATTCGCAGGCACATGGCACATACACCAGGTTCGATTTGGTATTAATAGACAAAGGGAGCACATAGAAAATTTCAGACATGGTGTACCTGTGTAGAGTGCTGTCAGATGACTCGCCACTCAGGTTTAGGTACCTCTGTCAGAAATGCAGGGCAGCTTTATCCTGTGGAGTCTGCCTGGTGCAGCACCTCGAGATGATGCATTTAGACAATGAGAAAGGGAGTTCAGCAGCATTTTCCGCAAAATGTGGATATCGCTGAAAGGTGGGTTATAAAATAGGATGTGATGAAAGCGGGTTAATATGACATCCATGGTGAAACAAAAAGACCCTTAAATAGCAAGCAATGAGAAATATTCGGAGTTCTGACAGGCAGCCACGGTCTGTGCAGAGAACAGCGGTGGGGCCGTGTAAGGGGGGATTTCGAGGGACGATGCTGAGGGAAAATTAGTTACGTGCATGGACCGCGGCAGCCTTATAGGAGTGTCCATGCACAGCAATCAATCAATCAATCAATCAATCAAAACCATTTATATAGCGCACTACTCACCCGGAGGGTCTCAAGGCGCTTGGGGGAGGGGGGTCCGCTACTGCTCAAACAGCCAGGTCTTGAGCTGCTTCCTGAAGGCGAGGTGGTCTTGGGTCAGGCGGAGGTGGGTCGGGAGGGAGTTCCAGGTCTTGGCGGCCAGGTAGGAGAAGGATCTTCCTCCTGTGGTGGCTCTTCGGATGCGGGGGACGGCGGCGAGGGCGTGGCTGGTCGATCGAAGCTGGCGAGTGGGAGTGTAGAAGTTGAGGCGGCTGTTGAGGTATCTTGGGCCTTGGTTGTGTAGGGCTTTGTGTGCGTGGGTGAGGAGACGGAAGGTGATTCTCTTGTTGACCGGGAGCCAGTGCAGGTCTCTCAGGTGTTTGGAGATGTGGCTGTGTCGGGGATGTCGAGGATGAGTCTTGCTGAGGCGTTCTGGATACGCTGGAGTCTCTTATGGAGCTTGGCGGTGGTTCCGGCGTAGAGCAAGACAAACACAAGTTGAAATCATACACACCGGGTAAAATCAGTGAGAATGAGATGCTGCAAAATACAAAGCATAGGTAGGTTTTGCACGGGGAAGGAGATACGTTGGACAGAATGCTAGCCTAGCTAATAAAATAAGAAAGGGCTTCCGTCAATATCGGGCAATTAGAGATGAGCTGGGCTTCATAGTCAATAGACAGGAACAAAAAAACAAAATGTTTTTTGCTTACTGTAAACATCTCTTTGCAATGCAAGAGATTTCCGATGGAGTGTTAAAGTACCCTATACTGAAAGCACAAACAATTAGAACATTGATATAAGAGCAGAGAGACCTGTTGGAAACCCATAACAGTAGCGGAAATAAAAGACTTGATTAAAAAGCTCAAAACAGCGAGGGCTTGGCAGTCTTCCAGCAGATTGGTATCAAACGCATATGGATTTACTGGTAGATAGACTGCCAAAGGTGTATCAAGAGGTACTTGAAAGAGGTGAATTTCCAAAGATTACTTGAGAAGTGGTAATCATTGTGCTTCTAACACTGGGAAAACATCCAACAGATTGCCGAGCCTATAGACCATAGTCCATGCTCAATACCAATAACAAAATATTGGGTAAAATGTTGGCAAAAGGGCTGAATAATCATAGGCTTAGTGCATGCAGATGAAAATAGTGTTATTCCATGTAGAAGAATCGCATACAAAATATGGTGATTGGCACATTTGATGGGAGAAATAGAGAACAGTGAGACAGTAATGATTCTCATGTACTTAGACACAGAGCAAGCTTTTGACACTATGGTGTAGCATTGCAATACCTGTTTGCAGTCCTTACGGCAATCAGTTTTGGACCTCCCTATATAAGAGTAATGTCTGCTTCGTTTGAAACCGCAGGCCATGGTCAGGACCAATAACTAACAATGAAAGTTTGGGGGATAGAGAGGGGCACAATGTGATTTGCATTGGCTGTAGAGCCATTAGCTTGCGAGAAACAACATTACTGAGCGATCCAGACTTGAAATCGAAAACACATGGTGTTGCTATACACCATTGACTTACCTAATGAATCCAGTGGTCTCCATAGGGATATAGATGTGTATGTTAGAACAGTTCAGTAAGCACACAGCACCATACGTAAATAAACAAAAATGAAGGGTGCACTGACGCAGGTTCCGACAGACAGGCGGCCGGAAGTTGACATACGTTGGGTAACAGACTCCTTTATGTATTTGGGTATTATGATAGCAAGTGCAGAAAGCAGATGTCTTGAACTAAACCTAAATTACCTTACACTAGACATGTGGAAGGGTGTAGACCAGCATCTCCCAAACTGTGGGTTACGACCAGCTGGTGGGTCGCAAGCTGTTTTTGCTGCATCCTGAAAGTCCAAGAAATAAATAAAGATGCCTTTAAATTCTGTATCTTCTCACACTTGTGCACCTCAAAGATAAAGGTGAAATGGCAGGCTATGTCTTCTGACAAATTGCTGCTTGTGGTTTTAACATGGGGATTGGAGTTTACAAACTCCTCCGAATTTGCAATCTGAGTAAGAAAAGTAAAGTGAATTATGTGACAATCTTGCTGGGGTACAGGGAACATGAAAGGAAAGGCTGTGGATTTCATTTTGTAACACACAACAAAATGTAAATACATATAAATTAACTGTACACATTCAGCAGGTATGAAAGCAAAAATGAAGCACATTTTTCTTGTAATACTAAAGTGCGATGGAAGCACAACTTTGAGTAGGATCAAAACTAATCAAGACAATTTGCCTGGTGATAAATATCACTGAAACATGATTTCCACACAATATCATATGTGTGCAATAGAGTTTTATCAGTATAACTGCAAGACTGTGGAAATTTAGTGTCCATTTCAATGGAAAATTTCCTGTCTGTAAATGACAGGTTGCTACCGCACAATGTTTCAGTTCAAAATCTCCCTCCTCATGTCCATTAAAGCTACGTGGGTGGCAAATGTTTGTTCTTCTAAAAATTACCTGTGGTTCCAAAATGTTTGGGAAGCTCTGTTGTAGGCTATTGAAATGTAATACCTCTTTCCATGGCAGGTAGGATAACCATAACTACAATGTTAGTGATGCCCATGTGTCTGTAGATATTTCAGTGCAGTATGTATTCTATTCCTTGTACTAGCACCAGAAAACGAAAGAACCTGTGACTAACATAGTTTGGAGCAAGAAAAGAATCAGAATAAAGTTGGCCATATTTCTCAATGCCCAGGCAACCAAGGAGGCCTGAGGTTACCAGATCTGGAATTATACTATCGGACTGATCATCTGCAATTCAGCAGGCTGGTATGATGCAGACAACAGTATAGATGCAGCCCTACTGGAGAGTGTGCTAATACAAGAGCAACTGATGGGACAGTTGTATGAGGTAGCACAAAGTAGGGGTGAAGATCCACGAATAGTATAAGTGAAACTGCTAGCTTGGAGAATGTAGAAGTCCAGATGGAGCAGGCCACTCCCCTATTCCCACAGGCCGCCATTTTGGAAGATTCTGGAGTTTAGGTGGACCGATAGAGAATTAGTCATGGGTATGTGGAAGAATGGGGGTTGTATGGAAGCAGATGATCTATATGAGAATGGGGCTTTGAACAAGCTGAGGAGGCCTTTCCGCAAGGGGCAGGACAGTTCTTGCACTACAATGTGATTTAAAGGATAGCTTACAAGCAAATGGGGGACAGTTGTGGGGGGCGTGCGTAGATCCCCCACACTAGACATAGTGTTGCAAATGGATCAAGATAGGGGGCTTATGGGCCTGATTCACAGAACTAACTTAAGACAAAATCCTTAACTTACTACTTTTGGTATTCACAGAAGTTAGGATTTTGTCGTAAGTTTGTCTTAAGACAAACTTAAGACAGACTTAAGACAGACTTAAGTTAGGATTTTGTCTTAAGTCTGTCTTAAGTCTGTCTTAAGACAAACTTAAGACCAAATCCTAACTTCTGTGACTACCAAAAGTAGTAAGTTTAGGATTTTGTCTTAAGTTAGTTCTGTGAATCGGGCCCTTTATGAGGATGTATATGGCACTGAGGGTGCATATGAATATACTTATACTGACTAGGCAGAAGTGGGAAGCAGATACTTTCTTGAGGCTTTAATACATGTACATATGTCCTTCAGTAACGCCAGTTGTAAGCTTAAACAAATTTAGGCTTATACAATTCAATTTTGTTAAAGAGTCGAGATTGTCTAAAATGTAAACAAACTGAAGTCACATATCACCACCAAACGTGGAACTTCCCGTGAATCCATGATCATTGTGTACCAGCATTTGGACAATATCAGGTTAAATACAAGTTGAATAACCTGTACGGCCCCAGACATGTTTGCTAGGAATAAGAGCTAGTCACATATAAAGCAAAATTAAGAAAGGGTTTATTGGTTTTACATTTCTATTAGCTAAAAGACTTCTGGTAATGCATTGGAGAAGCCCCAACAGCGAAACTGTAACCAGCTGGCTTAGAGAGGTGAGTGAATGGTTTGTGGCTAGAATGAGGCTAACTAGAAGAGACGAGAGACTACCCGAGCATTTGGAAAGATGGTATGCATTAATGAGAGACTTGCAATTTCCACCAGATGAACTCCCAGCATGACCAATAATAAGCTGAGCTTTATGGTAGAAGGAAATAGGTACAGATTTAGAATTGGTGGGTTAAACAGAAAATTACTGTCAAGCCGTAAAGTGTAAAGATGTATGATACATAAATGTAGGACTGTAAGGCCTGGTGTGCTACAGACTGTAACAAAATCTCTTACTCGTGGCACAAGTTTGTATATTGTTTTCTTTATCACTTTGTAGCTGAGAAAGAAAATTGTAACTAAAAATATATTAAAATAAATTAATACCTGATTTAGAGTTTGGCATTGAAGGTACTTCATTTGAACTTTATTGAAGCTCCCTCTCGGCCAAACCCTTTTTCATGCAAGCAGCTCTTACCTATGTCAGCAACATTGCCTACTCCAGCTCTGAGTCTGACATGTTTCTCTGACAGTCCGATGAAGTACAGGCAGTCAGAAGTTTACTTATAAATCCCCCGATTCAGAGTGGAAAGTGTTATATGTGTTTTCTTTCTGTTCTTTCCCTGGCAGTGAGGGACAGTAAAATAGAGATATATTGACCCCAGAGTGGACAGATATCCTGTTTGTCAAACCCTTGGTTCAACTGCCTCATTTAGAGCTGCAAAGAAGTTTAGTGCTCTGGAAAAACTCAATTTTGCAGTTGAAGAGCTCCCCATCAGCAAAAAAGGCTTTTTGTAGGAGGGGTCCATTTGACTTCCATTATTGGAGATGCCCCTACCTGGCCTTGTTAAATAACTCATCGGACTCAGGACATGTTTGCCTAAACAGCAGAGCAAAATGAGATGGTTTAGAGCAGTGGTATTGTCCATGGTATTAACTTAAGCAGTCTTTAGGTATAACCCTGATGCTTTAATTGAGAACATTTCCATTCACAGAAGATTGCAAAAATTTGACTTGTAGTCACTGAAGGAGTTGCTTTTTCCCTCAGTGAGTAGATGGTTGCTGATTGTTGTTTCCAGATGCACGCCATTGTCCAAAGATTGACCAACTGTTTCCCGTAATCTTGTGAGATGCATTTAGTTCTTGAACCATGTGGTAATTATGTTTTGCTTGAGCTTTTGAGGTACACCTCCAGGCATTAGTGATATGCTGATAAGTTTCTAATGAGTATATGGCAGTTAGATGACATAGTTTGATTATTTTTTATAGCAAAGACGTCAGTTGATTAAATTATGGTCTTGGTTGTTGATTTGTGTGAGTGTGTCCTCCTGGACCAGTGTGAAGTCAGAGAAGGATGAGAAATGGGGGATATAGTTTTGTTGAGATCCAGGCTGTGAACATCAGCAGGGCTATGATTTGGTCAAGTAGGTTTGCTTGTGTCTTAGAAGAAGGTCACAAGAAAAATCTACAAATGTTGGGAAGAGAACCACAAAACCTTTATTGGGGGAATGGGATGGAAAGCTCTGTGAACTTACAAAAGGGCCAATACCGTAGTTTAGAGTGGGCTGTTTCCATTGTGCAGGTATGCCTGGAGACAAATCTTTTCAGTCCAAGGAAGGCCTTCTTATGCGATCATTGCTATTTCATACTTTGGTGATTGCAGGAAAGTTTGTCTTTTTCTAGCACACTTCATATCCAATTCCATTGTTATATGCTGATCTAGCCCGTATGAACTTGTATTTAAACAAACAGTGTACAACATAAGTGTACAGAATAGATTAAAGTAGGTTTATCTATTCCAAATATGTGGTCAATATGGGAGTTGGTCAAGAGGAGAAGCTGGAATATGATACCCCAATGTCAGTAGCTTTTCAACATTACTACACAGTCTCCCTTCCACTGATTAAACAACAGCAGCAGTTATCTCTGTTTCCATAGAAGGTTGGCGATGACTAGAAAGCCGTGATGGGACACAGTGCCTAGTTGCAGAGACAATGGAAGTTGGAGCATTTAAATTAGCATTGAACAGTTGCATAGTCAATTCATGTTGGCCAATTACAAGGGAATTTGTGGAATTTAGCAAGGAGAGCAGCAAGTTTGGACAGCATCTCTGAAACCTGCAGTTAATGTTAGTCTTCTTGTGTAGTGCTAGTGCTGAACCAATTTGATAATGTTTGTGATGTGACATACAAGCCACACTTTAATGTGGATGGTGAAAGAAAAGCATCTTGCATGAGAAACTTGTATGGAGATTATGTGATCCATAAACGGTTAGCATAGGCAGGTTAATATTTGTATCTTAGATTTGAAAAAAAAAACCTTGTATGAACAGATTGGTGTTCTACAAGTACTGATGAGCATGAAGTGGAATCATATGATAGCTTCCCTGAGAGCTCAGTGTAAATTTGGGTTGACATTGGGAAAAAGATCAGTCCATGAAGAGCAGCAGTTGGCATTAGGTGGGATGGTGGATTAGATTTATCCATTTGGCTAACTCCTTGAAATTTGGGATGAGGAAGATAAACAATCCCATTACCTTTCCTCTCAATTTCATGTGTGAATCAAGTTTTCAGACAAGGATTTTGTAGTCACTAATACTGAATGACAAAGTGAGATCTAAGGGAGTGCAGGGGCCAATAGATGATGTGTGTGGAGCTCCATTAACTATTTAATAAGTGGTAGGTTGGTAAAAGCAGTAGGGGCCTAATTTTATTGATCAAGCAAGTAGAATTTGTGTGGCTGTGCCCAGTAGCAGTTCAGTAATATGATTTTCATTCACAGCTATACCGTGAGCAACAAACAACTGTAGTCAGTATTGAATACACCATGATGACCTGTGAAATGTTAGACTAATGTGTCTACATGCTGTGGGGAGAATATGATCATATTATGTAAATTTATAAGATAAGGACCTGATTTCCAAAGCATTGTTTCATGAGTTTTACTTCAAGAGGAATGTACACCTACTCACAAAAAATCAAGTGTGTCCTAAGAGAATTGGTGAAAACTTTGCATCTCTCATATTTTATCCCTTCATTATTGTCTTTCTGATGACAGCTGATGTCAACAAAACCCCCTCCCTGCGCTGTTTAACATAATGAAAGGATGCAGTTCAAAAGGTTGACAAACCATAAATCTTTCAAATTATGTAAATTTTTAAAGTTAGCACTGCAGACAATTATACAAATATGAGGTAGGTCACAATTCCTTAAGAAGTCAGATCTTATATTAAGACTTTTAGGTTTTTCATTGTTTTGCAAGTTAGAGTAGGAGGCAATTACAGTTTTATTTTTCATCAATATAGCACTACACTACGGAAAATACAAGGTTAAAGAAGCAGATTGATTCCGACTATCATTTTACTGTGCATATTCTTCTTAGTGTTCTAAAACCATTTAAATTAGGTTGGATAACCATCACAAATCTAATCTCCTTTCTGTGGGAGTGGACTTTGCTAGCTTAAATAAAGGCTTAAATGTCCAAACATTGGTGGGTGTATCATGGTGGGAATACATTATTGAAAACTCACTCAGTCTTCATTGATTTAAAGTGTTCCATTAGGCATGTGTGCTCCTAAAGGTTTCAGTTTCCATCTTGTTTTCTTTTCCGGCCTCTGTGTGAGCTGCAGCTCTTGCCTTCCAGCTTTAAACTAAACATAGCTATGATTTAAATTTACAATACATTCTTTCATGTACAATTGACCTAGTACTTAAATGAAATACCTGACAGATCGCTGTATTCAAAGTGACTCACGGGAAGACTAAGATAACTTCCCAGTACAGACTACCATCCACTAGGTAGCTCAAAATATTTTGGGCAGAACCTACAAATTCAAGGCACAGTTTTGTTGAATTAAAACTCACTCACTCATTCTCTATGAAGAAGACCCTCAGCAAGAGCCAAAAGACCTGGACCATGAGTGTTTACAAAATTTGTAAAGAAAGCAAAATTCAAACTTCTGTGGCCCTGCAGGACTGTGTTTCCAGCTTGTGATAAGTTTGGACTGTGTCTTCCATACGCTTAACTTAATACAACTTCTCACATTTTCTTCCTATGTTTCTCCGACCTTTCATTAATATAAACCTTAACAAATGTTCCGATTCATTCCTTAGAATTAGTTGCTAATGATCTTCTGAAAGTGGATGAAACATTATCGAGGTGTTGCATAACCTAAACCAACCAAGGGTTGCTTGGGACCCACAGTGTGTCATTCTGTTTGCTGATATTGATTGAGCATGTGGCTGTCTTTGGAATTAGTGGTCACAGGCCCTTTGTAACATTCTTGAGTGCTGACTGTACTTTTAATGGGTAATCCCTGAGCTCAATATGACCTTTATTTATGGATAAAGTTCCTTAATAGAGAAATCCTTTCCTGGTGTTCACCTCCTCCTGCGATTACCATTTCTCACTATGAGGATAGCACCCAAAGCTCTTGGAAGGTACTGTAAGTGCAAAATATTCTCATTTTTTAAAATCTTGCTTTACTATGAATTGGGAATGATTGCTCGTCCTGTACCTAAAAGCACAATTGTACAAATATTGGGTTTGTTTTGATATTTATTAAGATAGTGGCCTTGAAGTGAATCCTGGTAATCTGAGTTACCCATAAATAGCATGTTCACTACTCGCTTAGACTTTTGCTTTTGCATTGATGATAATGTGAATTCTCCAGAACAAACTGCTGTGTGTCAGTTATTTTTGCATCGTTGGCCTAAAGTCTTAAACCTGGCCAGAACATTATTTTCACAGTGTGGTCCAAGCAGAGGTCTTGTCTAGCCCTGATGATAGCAGTGCTGTTCTGCGTGCACTTTTTGTTTTCACCCTGAACCGTGTGTTTCATGAATCGACAAAGGTGACTATGTCTGTCTACTACCTTAACCATATGCGCCCCTTGGTGTCAAAGTTGTCATCAATGCAGAATTAGCTGGAGCATCATTTCCGGAGGATGTGAGAAACCAACTGCACCCCGATATCCAATTATGACTTTCTTTTACGGTCTAGTACCAGAATATCATTGTCAGAATTTTGTCTTACATAAATATTTTTCATAACATTTGGCTACAAAATATTGCATTATCGGAGATAACACTGGACAATGGTACGATACTTTTTAAAACAATATTTAGGGCACAGTATTTATGGCAGGAGATATTTCTGTACACAAGATTCCACCCCTTCCCTTGCTTATTTTAGGGTTTATGGAAACCTTGGTACTTCACTGCTACACATTGTCCATTTCGCTTCAGTTACTTGTCTTGGATGATCATATAGTAATCTACACTGCTGACCGAAGGTGTAATGTGATCACAATTATCAGCTTGTTTTTTTTTATGGAAGTTGAGAGATTAGAAGGGTAAGGTCAGAGATCAGGCTCCATTTACATTTATTATCAGGCTCCATTTGAGAAATGAAAGTTAAAACAACACCTTAATAATAAGCTTTCTCAGGGTATGGCCTGGAGTTGTTGCACGGTGCTGGTGACTCTGACAGTGACATCTTACTGAATTCTACGGCCTCAGACAAGATATATTTTAAGACTCTCTGCTTGGAATAGCTTGGAATTTATTGCCCCCTTTTGGGACATTCAAGCCAAACAATATTGAATTATTTCTTAAACCTTGAAAAACAGGGTACACAAAAACTGCTGAAAGCTCAAGATTCTTGGTGTCCACAGGCTAAATACTACAAAACAAGCTTGAAAAAGAATTGATATAGGCATTTCTTTTAGAGTATAGACAGTGCTTAATCTGAGATGGTGATTGCCGGTGGAGGGCACCAGCACTTATTTCGGGCACCGGAACTCATTTCCAGCACCGGATATATTACCGAGCACAAGTGAGGGAGAAACACTCATATCAGAAAGACAGAGAAGAAAGACAGTCACACCATAACAAAGAGAGAAAGCGAGAACCTGCTAGAGTGATAAAAAAAGACAGGAAGTGTCTGGAAGTGGATTAAAGAATACCAGCCTAAGCATTCAGCACGCTGACGTTTAATTGCACTTGGCTGCTGGCCTTTGAGCAGAAGTTCCGGCACCAGCACTGTTTCTTTCACAAATCAAGCACTGAGTATAGATCTACATTTGTATATTTGCAACAACAACTTTTTATGTGAAATTCAGTTTCTAACCATCTTGTTACTCCCGTTGTAGGACAACTTTGTAAGGATGACTTGTTAGATGTTTAGTGGAGTAGTGCATAGTATTGAAATAAGATATATGCACACAGCACTTGAAATTGTAGCTTTATTTGCCAAATATTTGTAATCACAATTATAACTCCCTTCAATACTGGCTTTATCAACGCAACTTTGAAAATCAAAGTTCTTCTCTAAGGATTTTCACTATTGCATTGGTTAAAATCTAATCTCCTATCTTCTCTTCCACTGCCATGTCTTTCTTGACCTCTTTATATATTTTGACGCTTCCCTGACTAGGCAGTTCTGTGACCTTGCTAACCAGAAGAAAAGGGGCGATGCAGAATGCAGGAGATGGACAGAGACATAAAGATAATAGTATAGCTAGATACGTGAAGTAGCGATAGAAGGGGTAGAGATAGAGAAAATGTAGAAAGATATGTGAGGTAGAAAGAAAAGTAAAGAGATAGAGAAAGGTGAGCAAACCATTAGGAAAGATAAAGAGAGGTAGAAAGAGAAAAATGTAGATAGATAACGAGAGGTAAAGAAGTAGGTAAGATTTTAGAGTGTGGTAGAGAGTTAGAGAGAGATAAAAAGATAGGAAAAAGGAAATATGGAGAGAGGCAAAGGAGTACAGAACTCCAGCGGGTGAGGTAGAGAGAGATGAAGGTAATGTAGAAGAAGAGGCGAATTAATCAGAGAGAAATTCATGTGAAGAGATGTACAGAGAGACATAATGAAAAACAAAGACATGCAAAGTAGAGAGAGAGAGAGGAAAATGGGATGATGTATCGAAAATTGGGGCAGGTATGGAGAGTAATGGGGAAGTGAGAAAGGTAGAGAGAGGGGTGAATGGTAGAGAGATAAATGTGGGGTAGAGCAAAAAGAGGACATTGCGAGAGACATATGTGAAATAGAGAAATTATGGTGAGGTTTAGACAGAGGTAGAGAGTTGTGAAAAGAAGACATGGTAATTTAGAGAGATTTATAAAGAAAGAGGTTGAACGAAATAGTTGAGGTGGAGGGAGAAAGAGGCCCAGAGATCGCTAGACCAATATGTGTTTTGTGAGAGGGAGACAGATAGAGAGAGAGGAGTTGATGCTAGAGAAGAAGTGGTGAAGGTAGAGAAATAGAGGTACCCAGAAAGAAGTAAGAAGTTGAAAGACATGAAGGAAAAGCAACAAAGGTTATAAAATGGAGATGTTAGGTGGTGATAAGGAAAGCAGTAGGTTGAGAGGTGAGGTGGTGAGAGAGATGCATGGTAGAGAGAAAAGTGTAATAGAGATGTGAGGGAAGTGGTGAGGTAGAGACAGGGCCGAAAGTGAGGTAGAGAGCTATGGTAGTAGAGACCCGGAGCATGTTGAGATACAAATGGGGATAAGGCTTTGTGAGAAGTGAAGTAGATGGGGGAGAGATACAGGGGTGCCTGATGGAAAAAAAAACAGTGAGGTACAGAAAGAGGGACGAGGTAGAGTGAGTAGCACTAGAGAGAGGGGGAGTGATACAGAGAGGGACAAGCTTATGAGACAGCGGTAGAGAAAGATTAAATCAAGTGAGATCTATTGGGTATGTTGAGAGAGGGCAGTGAGGCGAACAAGGGTAAGAGACTGAGTCAGAGATAGAGAGGATGAATATATATATATATATATATTCACTGAAAAAACCATAGGTTATACACCATATATAGTTAGGAATTAGCATTTAAAAAACCTTATTTTACTCACACAAAACCATTGAAATTCCATATATAGTTAGTTGCACTAACTATATATCGCGCACCCGCAATCCACTGCTGATCATGTCACATATTACATCATTCATGACATGGTCAGTGACATCACTGATGACATCTCAAATGACATCACTGATGAGATCACTGATGACATCATCCAGTGACTGTGTGTTTCTGTAAAGTTTAAATATGTTTTACATATTGAAGAATGAGTAGATGTATAAGTGTCTGGACGAAGGATTTAGTAGGTGCATGACTGAATGTATGAGTGAATGATTAAATGTGTCTCACTGAGTGCATGGGATAGTGACTAAACTGTCTTAATTTGTGCATCATTATGTCTGTTGTTCTGTAAACTGCTGCATGTGTTGATCAGTAGCTATATGATTAACTATATGGGTTATTGATTGATTGTCCAAGTATTTGTATAGGAGACTGAGTGTGTGTGTGGCTGGCTGGGAGGTGTGTGACTCTGTGCAGATCAATGTGTACTTGTATCAATGATTGTATAAGAAAGTAAGTATGTGTTAGTATATGTTTGAAAATGTAAGGTGCTCTATGTTTAACTGTATAGACAAGAAAATGGAAGTGTGATTGATTCTTTACAGGACTGACTAGGTGTGTGAGTAACTCCATGGATGAGTGGCAGAGTGTAAGTGTCTGTATAGGTGTATGAGTGCATATGATAGTGTTGTAAAGATGAGTGATTGTATGTATGAATGATTGTATGGGTGAATGAGTGAATGTGTGTGTAGACGTAGGAATCAGTGAGTACGTATGTAGTAACTAGTATTGGTGTGTCAATGGTTTCAAAAATTATACTCTGTATTTAACACTGGTTGAAACAGAGGTTATATTAAAACGTGAGGAGATGCATTGTATTGTCACATGAATGATATCATCAGTGATGTGGTCATTGATGTCAAATGAGATGTCATCAGTGATCTCATCAGTGATGTCATTTGAGATGTCATCAGTGATGTCACTGACCATGTCATGAATGATGTAATATGTGACATGATCAGCAGTGGATTGCGGGTGCGCGATATATAGTTAGTGCAACTAACTATATATGGAATTTCAATGGTTTTGTGTGAGTAAAATAAGGTTTTTTAAATGCTAATTCCTAACTATATATGGTGTATAACCTATGGTTTTTTCAGTGAATTTTCAAGGTTTTGTAAATGCTAATTCCTAACTATATATGGTCTATAACCTATGGTTTTTTCAGTGAATTTCAATGGTTTTTTAATAGCAAATATCATAAGCTGTCGAATGTCAAGTACGTGGTAAGTAAAAACATTTTCGTGTTTATGCACACTGATCTGCTTTGAATGCTGCCCCCCACCCCTCATTTCTATTAGGAGTACTCTCTCTTTGCAGATAGTGAAGGGTAGTTAACGCAGCCCTTTGCCCCCTTTGTAATCCGTCGTGCCTGCTTCTCTCTCCATTTGATTGATTGTTCTCTTTGGTTCATTCTCTATTTACAAACAAGCACAGAGTCGCAATACTCTGTTTAGTCTTTGCAGATAGCGAAAAATCGTGTAAAGAAACAAAAGGAATCGAGCAAAATCAGTAGGCCACTAATGGGATCTCTTTTTGACCTCGCTAAAATAGAAACATTAGGAACAACCTGTTGAAAATAGCAATGCGTATGTACATAAGCGGCGTTCATTTGTGTTCACAGTACCCCTTGTTGATTGTTTGAATCGAGCATTGAATTGTTCGAAGTTAATTCTCTTAAGGATCTTCTCTGCCTGCAAACGAGGAAGAATAGGAATATTCTCTCTCCCTTTGCAGATAGTGAAGGGTAGGTAACGCAAGCCTTTAACACGTCGTACCTATTTCATTCCTCATTGATTGATTGATTGTCCTAACATTGACTGTTTGGGAATTAGTTCTTTTTGGAGGTATTCCCTGTTTGCAAATAAACGTAGGAAAATCTTTGCAAGTAGTGAAAGGGTACGTAATGCGGACCTTTCTCCCCCGTTGTAATCTGTCATGCCTATCTACTCCCCACTGATTGATGCACCTGTTTCATCCGGACCATTTACTAGAGATACGTCATCTGGCCCGACCAGAGAGCACCCCTAGTGAAAAGGACATATGCAATAATAACGAAGTGATCACTGTATCCTGTTAACAGAAACTTTAGCATGAAACAACCTGGAAAGAAAAGAATAGGAAAACGAAAATCAGTAGGCCACTGATGAACATGAACTTTTATTAAACAACGAACAAAGAAACGATAACATAACGTAATGATAAAACCTATTAATGTCCTAGAAACAAGAAAACGTTAAAATATGCCAGTGGTGAGAGACCAGAAAAACAGTAAGAGAAACCAAATCACCCCTCGCTGTCCCACCGCCTGCCACGCCCAAAAAATCGATAGACTAGGGAAAATGCAAGTCAGTAGAACATCCGCCCCCACTCTGGAAACTTCCAAGGTGGGGCAGGGTTCCGACTACGCCCAGCCGGGAGCAGCCCATATAAGGCAGGTCCTGCTGCCACGCCTCGGCCAGGAGATCCTAACGTAGGGTGTAGCCGGAGGAGAGGCCAAGGCCAGCGGGACCCGGCCAGGGGATTGCCTTTACAACGCTGAACAGTTGCAGGGGGGGGGGAATGTCTCCTCGACCCTCCCCTCTCTCTCCCAGTCCGGCCGCGGTGGCCCTTGAGAGTTGCAGGTAGTCCCGCCACATGCTCTTCCGGTCCGGCCACCAACGGTCGGGGGGCCGAGGCCGACGGGATCCGGCTGCAGCCGATAAACCAAGAAACCCGTTCATGGGGCCAGAGCCAGGGGCGTCCGGCCGACATCTACCGGAAGCTCGGCCCGAAGACGGACGGGACACTTCTTCTTTCTTGAATAATGGCTGCGACAACACTGGGGGGGGATGTCTTGCACATGCCTCCGACCCCCCCCCCTCGTCCTCATCGCCTGGTCCGGCCATAACAAATCTCAAGCGAGACGCCGTGGGGTGCACTGGGAGGGAGAGACGGTGCGAACAGGCCTCTCCCGCCTCCCCAGGTGGAGGCTTCCCAGCTGCACCCTCAGCGCTCCAGGCGCCCGGAAAAGGGTTCTTCCACTGTGGCCATGCTGCAACGTCTCGCCCGGCAGGGTGGAGCCCGTCCGCTCATGTGACCCCGCGATCGCCGGTAGCTGCCGAACTCTCAAAATGGCGGTCGACCTGGCAAGAGCGGGCCCAGCATAAAGAAATGGCCCGGTCACTGGTTGACTCCACCACCGTAGTCCTCCACGACCTTGAAGATTCTAGAGGAGCCGCGGGAGTCTCCGACCCCCGATGGGGAATGACTGCCATGATCGCCCGTGGAGTGACGAAACTGTATCCGCGGGACGTCGGCGTTCCCATGCTGGCGCCAGCCTCACTTTGAATTACTAGAATCCTGCAGACCTCACTTCCGGTGAAAGCACAGTGTGACCCGGTAGGAAAAATTATTGCACCCCCTCCCCTTTTTGACTGATAGTTCAAACCACCGATCCTTTCCTTTGCCCTTTTAACGGAACTTTGGACTGCCTCCCCCTCTTTTACATTTTCTAGAGAAAACAAAACATTAACCACTACATTAGCATAGCAGTTGACACCAGAACTGTTTTCAAATTGAAAACCAACAACATCTTCAACATAATCCTTTTTGTTTCTGCTGTGACCCTGCTACAGCACAGGCATTGTCCCCAGCAGTAATTCTGCAATGCCGGTAAGAATAGCTGTGGTGCCTACTGGACTCACTCACCCCCGCGGCGCCCCACGCCGTTATTTGCTGGGCGGCAACTTACTAGACATCACCTTCGTGCCATCTAGATTTCAGCGCGTTCTGCTGCCTTGGAACTATTCGCACAACAGACCGCTACTGACAAGAATATTTCATTATTGGTGCTGTCAATTTCAATAAATCTATTGGATAATTCAAAAGAAATTGCCACGGTCTCTTCGTTGTTTAAATGTTTTTACTGTTTTTGTTTTGTTGTATATATTTATATGTTATTAAAGTTTTATATTCCTACTACTTTGTTGGAGTGCTATATATTTTTAATGTGACACATAATTGTAAAAACTTTGATGTACAAAGAGTCATTCCTGGAATCTTCCGCTTCAGGCTCGGTCCCCTCCCCAATCACAATACAGGATGGTTTTCAGATAGTAGGAACACGTGTGGTGTGACGGATCTCATCGGGTGTGGGCCTTGATCTACTATAACTCCTTTGAAGAGGGGTGATTCTTTACAGCTGGGGCCATAAACTACATCTGCAGGGCTAGCTGATAGCCTGGACAATCGGACACAGAGGAAGAGGAGTGTCAGAGGGTGCGGTAGTGAATAGGGCGAAAGGGAGGTGTCGGGCGGGCACAGAGTGTGATTCTCAGGGAAGAGCAGCGCAGATGGGGGGAGGTTTATTGCCCATGCATAAGACAGAGAGCGGTGGTGACCAGTGCCTGGGGAAGATGCTTGCGTGGGTGAGGAGCCATGCTACGAATCAACAGCGTGCAGAGAGTGGGTCTGGTCAAGACATCTAAAATGGCTGCCGTGCACGACAAAAGTGTGGCATTTCAAAAAAGGCAAGATGGCGCAGACAATGTTTTTCAACACTTCCTCATTTCCTTCGAATCGAACGTTAACAGACGTTGGGGCATATTACCAAAGTTAAGCGATATTTATCGCTAACGATGCTTACCAACGAATTTTTTACCACTAAGCATCGTCAGAAATTATCGAAGATAAACCTTGCTATTATCAAGGTTTATCGCAAATGCGATAATAAACGGCCGCAATGCATGAATATCGCTAAAAACTCAGCGATATTCATGCATTACCGAGCTAATGCTCTTAGCCATGTTATCCACCTCCCATTGGATAACATGGCTAAGAACTGCTCAGGGCAGGTGTTACTTTTTGGAGATATTCGCGCTTAGCGCGAATATCTCCAAAAGTTGGTAATAGGAGATAGATATCTTGCATGTTGTAATGCAAGTTATTGTGGTATATGGAACTCATACCATAATCTCTCAGGAAAGCAGAAACTGATCCTTTTGGGACCGCCTAAAAAGGCCTAGGGGGTGATGAGTACTCTACTTTGCCCCCTTTTCACGTTCCGAACTATTTTATTTTACTCTCTTCTGTAATTACACAAAATAGCAGCGATAAGATGCATCGGAGACACACAGTGAGAGAAAGGAGGCCGGAGATGAAGAAGAGATGTCAAATACACATTGGAGATAATATAGTGGCAGAAGGGAAGTAAATATGAGTAAACTTACCATGTAACATAAAAATGTTGCACTCTATACTATAAGTCTCATTTTATACTACAATCACTTCGCTACAACCTCATAAATTAAAAATAAAAATGAATAATGTCTCAAACAATTTTTGATTTCTAAATATAAATTTATTCTTCAGAATTTTCTAAATTTGAAAGAACTAGTAACATGTCCTCATCAGCAATGTCCTCATGAAAAGTCTCCAATGATGATTCTTGTAACTCTATGGTCTCCAAACACTCGATAAATTCGCCATCAAGAGATTGATCAAAAAAATCATTCAAGTCATCTCCTCCTTGTGACAATATTTCATTATTGGTGCTGTCAATTTCAATCAATGTAGTGGAATCATTCAAGTCATCTCCTCGTGACAATATTTCATTATTGGTGCTCTCAATTTCAATCAATGTAGTGGAATCATTCAAGTCATCTCCTCCTTGTGACAATATTTCATTATTGGTGCTGTCCATTTCAATCAATCTAATGGAATCATACAAGTCATCTCCTCCTTGTGACAATATTTCATTATTGGTGCTCTCAATTTCAATCAATGTAGTGGAATCATTCAAGTCATCTCCTTGTGACAATATTTCATTCTTGGTGCTGTCCATTTCAATCAATCTAATGGAATCATACAAGTCATGTCCTCCTTGTGACAATATTTCATTATTGGTGCTCTCAATTTCAATCAATGTAGTGGACAATTCAAAAGAAATTGCCACGGTCTCTTCATTGTGAGCCATTTTATTTTGAAATTGCTTGCTGTAAATTGCAGAAAAAAATAATCACTTTCATTTATCGTTTTTAGTAATACATAATATAAAACTAACTTTATCAAGTATTTAGTATAACAGAAGGACTGCAAATAAATAACAGAAAACATTTTTCAAATTATCTTCAAGTGTACAACATAGTTCCCCTTACAAATTAACAACTCACCTTTTTAAAAGTAGGAGAAGTGTTAGTACTGTGTAAATCAAACACCAGAAATTCACCACCAAAAATTCCTCACAAATGTACCTCAGACAGTAGTATCACAAAATGGCTGTGGTTTCCTCTCATTTGAAATATATACATAACCAATTAACTTTCATCACACACAAATACAAAACCAAAGTAACATTTTAATTGGTTCTAAATTTCAACACTTTCAAATGTGTTTTCCCCATGCAATTTTCCATAGGACATTTACATACGTCTACAGCCTGAATGGCTGAACGGAATTACACCAAACTTGGCAAAATGGTACATCAAACCTAAGAGGTCAGGAAGGATCTACTATGCCCCCTTATGGTCATTTCCCCCTTCGCTTTGGCCTCCTCTTGTCTCTCAATCCTACCGAGAGACAAGATGGCGGCCGCTACGGACTGTTTGGAATGTTGACAGACGCCGGAGAACCAATCAGCTTCGCAAAGCTCCGTAACGCAAAAAGTACGCGAAGCGGAGCGCTGTTACAGATATATATCTTTTTTTGAACGTTAATTTCTCAAAATCCACTGGAGCACATATATTGAGACCTAGCAAAGGCACATCGGGCTACCAGTCCCTAATATTTTGCCAAGTTTCGTGCAAATCCATTCAGCCGTTCGATTATTATTATTATTATTTTTTTTGCCCCGCGGGGCCCTTTTAAAACCTCCACATCAAACGTAGGGGGTCAGCGAGGATCTACTATTCCCCCTTATGGTCATTTGCCCCTTCGCTTTGGCCTCCTCTTGTCTCTCGATCCTACCGAGAGACAAGATGGCGGCCGCTACGGACTGTTTGGAATGTTGACAGACGCCGGAGAACCAATCAGCTTCGCTTCACAAAGCTCCGTTGCGCGAAAAGTACGCGTCCTGGGACGCTGCCTGGTCCGCTGTTACAGATATATATCTTTTTTTAAACGTTAATTTCTCAAAATCCACTGGAGCACATATATTGAGACCTACAAAAGGCACATCGGGCTACCAGTCCCTACAATTTTGCCAAGTTTCGTGCAAATCCATTCAGCCGTTCGGGCTAAAAGTGAGGCCAACCGCCCTATGGAAAACTCAATGTTAAAAACACGTTTTGGGACCCCCCTTTTTTCTCGGCCCCCCCTTGACGAACCCCCCCAAATTTTCAAGGGCTGCTCAGAAACAAAATGTGCCATTTTCCTGAAAATTTCAGCCAATTCCGTCCACAAACGCCAAAGTTATTAGACATAGAATTTTCAAAAATCCCATAGAGAAAAAATCCTAACTATATATACCTACTGGCGACCGCCAGTAGGTAATATATATATATATATATAGAGAGAGAGAGAGAGAGAGAGAGAGAGAGGTTAAGAGAGACGGTTAAGGTAGAAGAGCTGAGGTGAAGTTAGGAGACAGAAGTGACATACAAAGATTTCCATTTTATTGCCATGAATTGAGAGTGTGAGGATTAACGCTGGACAGGCCAGGTAGCAGACTAAGCTGAAGATTTATTATTTTGCACAAGGGAGACAGCGCAGCACAGAGCTATATTTATTAAAATGTCCGACAGCTGCTAACTACCCCAGCAACAACGTACAAACAGACAGTGGCGGCTCCTCTGCTAAGGCAGATGAGCATTGCCCCACGGCTTCACAGCAGTGAAGTAAAGGAAATATAAAATGATAATAACTTACGTTATTATAATTTTATGTTTCCTTCTGCTGCAACTTTAAGTTTGGGGCGGGCAGCTCCGATGACAGAGGAGCGGGGAGGAGTGGTTTGCCCACTCCTAAGTGAACATAAATGTTTGGCCAGCCCTCTCAGCCCGGCCAAACATTCATGCATACTTCACAGCTTATCCATGCAGGCTGCATTACAGCCTGTGAGGAGAACATGCCCAGGCCCCCATTCCCTGGCTGTGCGCCGATATACGGCGCTCAGACCAATCACAATGCTGCATTGCAGCGTTGTGAATGGCTATTGGGAGGCTGGGAGCTGGGTGCTTCCTGCTGATTCCTGCATCCTGCTGCAAGACCAGAGTCCGGAAGAAGAGGACGGAGTAGAGGCACAGGCCGTCTTCCCCTCACAGGTAAGTGTTTTATGCTAGTGTATACTTCAAGGAGGCATTTTTTATGCCACACCCAGCCTGGCTATCTTAGAAAATCAGACTTTGCATCACAAACTAATCTGCCCCAGTTACACCCAAGTAACTGTCTCTTGGTACAAAGTGGCACAAAGCAGTCAAAGCTCTATTGGCACTTAGAAAAGGGCACATTTCCAGTGCAGAGTCGTTGCGTTGGAAACTATATACCATTGCATGAGTTTGTTCAGCTTTGCATCACTTTGTGTGACTTTGACCAAGCCCATCTTATAGTAAATGTGGTCCTGAGCTTCTGCTAAGGCTCCTTGGCTGTCAAATTAGAAGGAATTGTGAACTATATATTCAACTGTATTATGGCTGGAATTTCGAGTACTCCACTCACTTTACCGAGGACCACTTGGAAGGTAGGGGCCCTCGCCAATTTCCCACTTTTTCCAGGTCTTAACATTTCTCTAGCATCCATAGTCCCAGACATAGGGCAGTCCTGATGTCCACCGTTGAAACTTCCTGGCTAGAAACAACCAGCTGGTGTAACCAGTGTTGTTAAACACACACCTACACACACCTACGTTTCTGTCTTTCAGGGCTGGTTCCACCTATTTATTTGTGTTGGACCAATCAGTGCTTAATTTGTAAAAAAAGAAATAAGTGCCAGGGTCCTTATCAGGAGGCCCCTGCAGCTTACACCACCTATTGCTCCTGACATCGCTGCCAATAACAGTACTAACACAACTACAAACCATCACACTCCTACAAGTGTGACAATTGATAATATTCAAGGCCCCCACAGCAACAGTAATAGCTTGGATGCAGATATAAGTCATTTCAAATGTTTACTGTAATAATAAACAGCTGTTGTGCTCATCTGTACATTAGACAGCGCAACCATGTGGCAGACTGTCATAAGTTCCGGTGTTGATAATTAAGAGCTGGTGCCGAGCACCGGAAAACACAGGCTCAAATTAAGCAGTGGTGTTGTTTGTTAAATTACAGTGAAGAGGCTTTTTTCATCATCTGTCCTAGCAAATTTTTGCAAACCAAGCATATGTCCCAGATTTCACCGAGAGTTCATGCAGAGGAGTGAGGTACATTTGTGTGTGTTCCAATTGCAAGATCAGTTAGGTACCCTTATTAGAAAGCAGTTTAATTAAGACAAGTACCACTGTGTATAAAAGTTGCATTTAGTCACCCTTGGTTCTTTATTTTATATGTTTTCAAAACATAGTAAAATACATCATGTTATGCTCCTTGCATTGTGTAAAATTGTAGCCTTTCTTCGATGGGTGTGGTGAGTCCCGGATTTTTGTTTTGAAAATCTGATCACCCTTTGGTAAATATAATGCTTCTTTGTTTTATATTAACTCTTTTCTGTACAACACTGTGATGGGATCAGCATCTGTTTCATTTTCTGAAAATTTTAATCCAGTTAAAATTAAGAATCTCGTAAGGTGTTTTGTGTTAAAACCATTGTCATACGATGATATAAATAACACATATTCGCAAAACCATTAGGCCTTACTTGAATTTCAATCCTGACCATGACATTAAAAGGGCCTGCTACAGTGGGAAAATAAAAAAAAACAGTAGGTTTCTGTATAGAGAGAGAGATAAAGACGTTAACATATGATTATTCATTGTACGTTTGAGATGTCAACTAGTACTTAAAAGAGGAATGAAAGACCAAATTGCAAGAGGTGAGAGAGATGATCCTGTCTGTGTAGCCAAAGATCAGATGTGTACATTTACCTGCATTGGGAATAATATCCTCCAGATAGCATTGCACTCTCAAGCCAGACCTAAACATGTAACCCTGAAACAATCTGTCTGAGTGACCTGTATTCCACAAAACCCTTTATCCTTTTTACACTATTGACTTTGTTGTTAAAAAGATCCCATTTCACACCCCAGTATGTCTCATATGTCATTGTTATATGTTGGGCTCAGTGTCCAATATGTTGTTACTTCTTTGATGAAAACTTTCACACCTGTGATGAGTTAATTTCTAAACTCACCGCTTCCCTCTCTTCTTTGCAGCCAGTACGAGACGGTGGTGCCCGTGGAAGATACTGTTGTCACCGAAGTAACCACCACGCTGCAGGAATGGTCCTTCCTATGGAAGCAGCTGTATGTGGTGAGTAACCAGTCAGGCAGATTGCTAGCAACACAGCTGATCTGTTTTTAAATGGACCTTATAGACCACCGTTCTTAGCGGATATGTTTTATATTTTCTCTCACGTTAGTTGATTTAGTTACATTGCTTGGAGTGGTTTTACATTGATAGTTTTTTTTAAAACAAAAAATGATGACAACCACGCAATTGGATGCGCCTTCGGAACCTTATATGTATTTAGCTATGCAGCACATTAGACTGGGTGCTGAAACATCTACTGTTCTTTAACATGGAGGGAAAAGTAAGCACCAAACTGCTTGACATGCCAGGTATGGGAACACATGGAGAGAAATATTGCCTTTCAGCAGGAAATGGTATAGTCTAAAGCTCTGTTTTTAATTTAAAAACAGGACCTTCGGTGGTCATATCACTGAAAATACAAGATTTGAAAAAAACATTATTGTCTATAGGTGCTCGTGTGAGACAATTTCAATGGACTGGAATCTAAAGACTGCTAAAGTGATTCTGGTATTTTACTGACCTCTGCTGGTCGTTTTCTATCAAGAAAGTTAAATAGAGGCAGTTGCCAGAAAAATAAAAAAATAAAGTCCTTAAGCAGAAAGCAATTCTGGTATTTTACTAACCTCCTTTGTTCGTTTTCTATCAAGACAGTTACATAGAGGCAGTTGAACAAGCAGGAAGCAATTCTAGTATTTTATTGGACTCTACTGGTCGTTTTCTATCAAGACAGTTAAATAGAGGCAGTTGAACAGAAAAACAAAGTCCCTAAGCGGAAGCAGACAAGTCCTAGGTCTGATCTCCAGAGCCCACAAAGTACATACACATATAAGTATATACTAAAGTATATACAAGAGGTCTCGAATGCTCGACCTAAAAAAGATAGTTATCCTGCATAGCATTATTCTAAATGCTAATGACATGAAAATTAAGTAATGGAATCAGTAAAGGAAGTTTGTTGCTGAATGAACAAGTTCATAGAAAGGAGCTGAACAAAAAGGAGAACATTGATTACACTAGACTTGAGGTGAGCAGATGAAATGGGGTACCTATAAGGAGAACTGAGTTTAACTAAATTCAAACAAGCACATTGATGACAAGTGACTTACTTGGGAGAATGGAGAAGACTCCAGGGCAGCAAGTTGCAGAAAAGAACACTCCCAACTAAACAAATAGATAGAGGAAGGAGAAAAGTGCTGATATAAAATGCTGATGACAAATCCATTTGTTCAACACTGGAAATGTGGGTTAATTAATCAATTTACATTTATTTGATGTGTTATTACAGTAATGAATAGAAAACTAGCTTTGTACAAGGGTGGTGCTAACTTTACATCAGATCTACCCCCCCCCCTCCCTCCCCGTTGACAGACTTTGAGTCGTATTCCATTTCACCACGGCTGCGGAGAGATGTACTTCGCATACCTGGTGGACTACAGTCTGCCATATTAAGAGCTCTTTCCCTGCCTGACAGTGAAATCTATCCCTTCAGAGGAGGTGCTGCCAAGGGGACTTCCCTAAAGGCAAGGAACCTTTGGTCTGTGGTTGCCATGTTTAGTAGAACCTTACATCAAAGTTTTTGTTTTTCATAAACAAACTCCAAAAGTGACAGTTTTCTCCCTATGTGTGAGGCTCATTAATTTGTTTTCCTGATCTGGACCACCAGACTTTCTTTTGTGGTCCTAACGAGCTGAAACATACAGCGGAATGTCTGCCGTAAATATGGTGGACAGTATGTTTTACATTGACCAACGCCCCATTGTTGTTGTTGAAGTTTTCCACTGGCAAAGCCAGCAAAGGCTTTGCTGAGGGAAACTCAATGGTTGCCCTGTCTATAAATAGAACATGCTAACCTCAGGTTAGGTGGAGACCCTTGTCTGGCACTTGTTTGTGGCAGGGTCCACTGTCTGACGAACTCCAAACTGTGCACTTACAGTTTCTCTTTTTAAAAAAGAAAAAAATTAATACAGTTCCATGTAAAGGTGTTGTGGCACTATTTGTTCCAAAAGAGGGAAGAGCTCTAAAGGTTATGTCAAACCAAAATTACAGGCTTCTTCAGATGCATGCACTGGGCTGTTTTATAGGAATAATTTGGCTGGTGCAGAATACAGTTTGGAGGTTCTGTAGCTAGTGACTCTCCCATGAGAATATGTTTTATGATAGGTTACTTACTGCATAATATTGTGACATACCTGCAACGTCAGACGCCCATGAGGAACTGACTACAGAAAAGGAAACGTTGGCAGTCTTTGTGAAATTGCATAGGGTTTTAAAGGATTAGTCTCTCAGCCGAAAAAGTTCAGTTATTAAAGCCTATGTGTTCTTTTATCACAGATTTGTTCGCTCTCATTTAAAGCATTTTACTGTGTGTACTGGGGTTAGTGCTGCATTGACTTTTCAAATGCATTTGAATTGTTTGATATAATTGTTCCAAAGACTGTGTGATAATGTAGTTTTATGACTAGGCTGAGCTTGTGATGTCACCCAACAGAGATATCCTCAGTGGCACAAATAATGCGTGGAATGGCCGTTTTTTAATCTGCCTACATTTTAGTTGGATTATTATAAATGACACGTTTCTACAGAACATTGTTTTCTTGCTTTTTGTTTGAACATAATCCTAAAATTGGACAGAAAATGTTGGATTTCGGTAGAAATATTCAGGCCCCAATTTACAGAGCCCTTGCTACTGCAAGTCTTACTTACACGCTCAAAAGGCACGATTTACAAGTCCAGGATATTTGCAAAAGGGGACCTTGCATGCTTAAACTCCTTTACTTATGCACAACCGTACCTCATGATGGAGTAATACTGCATGGGAGTAAATGCATACATAGGGTGAGCATTTCAGGAAAGCTTTTCCCTGGAAAGTTTGCGAACATTCACAAACTAAAAATATTTGTGAATATTCACCTAAAAAGCTGACTCAGTGAGCTGATGAATCGCACAGTCAGATGTGTTATCTGAAGGTCCCATGTTTGTGTGACAGAAAGGCAGACTCAACCTTTCATCTATGCTAGGCTGATAAATGGGGTACCATAAAATTAGGAAGGGAACATTGATTATTTACACCACTTAGAAATGGCAGTTGTTCTCTATATTTCGCTATTCATAATTATTTATTTATTGAAGGTATTTGTATACTGTGACTTATCCATCAGAGTGCATCACTCTGGGGAAGTATATACAATTATTATTAGGTGAGTTTGGGGAGTAGGACGGAGGAAGAGAGAGTTAGATTCTGAACAGATTTGATTCAGAGTCTTTCTGTGACATTAGTGGTGAGTTAATTGACAGTATTTTTCTGGAAGGTGAGAAGGGGAAAGGAACTCTCATAATTGGTGGAAGAGCAATTGACGATCTATCAAGATTTCAAGTCTTTCTTTCTTTAGTGCTTTGCATCTATACATAGGTAGCTGCTCCTATGCTTCTAAAAATATCTTCATTTCTTGAAGTACCGAGCTACCACGACATGCTAATCAATTCACATAGACTGCAACAAATTACCTCCTATAATTCAAGAAAAAAATGCATACTTATGTCGGAGTCCAATCGGGTATAATTACGCTGATCATTTCATGATTCACGTTTTTGTTAATTACAACGGATCGGCAACGCTTGCGAGAGTGGAAAAACCTGAAAAGTCTAAAATGATGGCTGCGGAATTTTACATAGGATATGTTCAAATCTTTTTTGTAAGAGTACACAATCCACTATTTCCTAAGGGAGATGAAGGTAGATTGGATGAACGTTTTTAAACAGATCCATTAATCTTTGTATTTGATAATGCTCCTATTACCTAATAAAGCTGGAATATTAATCTTTCTGTCTGTAATCATCCAATGCATTCACAGTGTACACTATTGAACACCATGGCACTCACATAGAAGGTAGAGGGCCTAATCCTCTCCCGGCTGGACTTCGGAAATGCCCTTTATCTAGGAGCCCCCGAATCAACCCTGAAAAAACTCCAGGTGATTCAAAACTGCGCTGCCCGCACCCTCCTGCGCATCCCCCCGCCCCCAATCAGTGAAATCTGAACTAAAAGTCCTCCACTGGCTGCCAGTAAAGGACAGAATCAATTTCAAAAGCATGTGCATTGTCCACCGTGCCTACTGGAGGAAAGGAGAAATCCTGAATCACACCTTGATTACCCCCTACCACCCCAACAGACAGCTGAGGTCACCCATACCTTTCAAGTCATCAAACCCAGGTTCAAAAGAGAAAGGAGTGGAGGAAGAATGTTCTCAACAAACGCGGCAAGGCTCTGGAACTCCCTCCCAATCTCTATTCGTTCAGAACCTAACCTCCTGTACTTTCGGAAAAAACTAAAAACCTTTCTCTTCAGTAGATAGAACCGACCCGCCCCACACACTTGTATCTTGCTAAGAGCTAGGATGCCTGCGGGTAGCTATCGCACTATACAAAAACCAAATCTAATCCAATCCAATCCAATCCCAAGGTATGGAAAAATACACGAAGTACACTTCACTGCTCTCACATGATAACAAACTGATCTCCGCAATCTCAGCATACTCTCAAGGAGCTTCTATGCCAGCACACTGCATCCCTCTGTGCTCACATTACACCCCTGTGTGCGCTCACATTACATCCATAGTACAGAACTGCCATTCAAAACACTCGCGAGACGTTCGGCTACACCCCACATCATTGTCTTTCCTTACACTTCATTCTTCAAACTCCACCACACCCCTTTCTGTATACTTCTGCTTATCATTTGCGTTAAGAGGAAGTGTTTGCACAAAGTGGAGAGCTACACATAATCATAGCAGAGTAGATAAAACATTTCACAAATTCAAAAACAATTTGGTCAAAAAATCAATGTACCTGTGATGTATTGCAGGTGTGCAGATTACATATTGTAAATAGAAAGATCACCTGAGTTCTTTATTAGTACAAATTCAAACAAGAATGATACCTGAGGGTTGCCCTTGGTTTTGATCTGTTTGCTCAAAAAATCCTATTACATTATTTCTGTTGCACCTTATTAGCAACACAGCTCACTGGTTGTGAACATGGCTGCTTTAAGATCTAGGCCCCATCTTGGTCTATTCAGAGGTCCAGTTGTCTGAAGAGTTTTTGAGGTTGCAACGTCCCGATTCGCATACTCGGGCCATTTGTGATTGCAAAATGACCATTTGTTTTATACACACCACAAATTGTCATTCAGTATCACAGTATTGAATCACAATTTGGGTTGACGGCCAAATACTGATTCTGTATTTGGATACCAAACCGGAATGGTATGTAATAATGTTTTGAGACTAAAATCCAGTCGCGAAATATTAATACTTTACCGACTACAAACATGCAGTGGTAAGTCGTTCGCAAACTTGAAGGAGTCCTATTTGGGCCCCTCTCTTTTGTATGTGTAAAAAATAAATTCTTTAAGAGGAGTCAGTTGTCCACTGAACCATTGCCTCCGTGCAAACAAACAAAAAAAAAGAAACGTGCCTTTTTTAAATGCATCCCGTCTTCCTTTAACAAGGACGGGCTGCATTTAAAAAAAATAATAATAATTGTTTTATTTAAAAGCAATCACATACATGGGGTCTGGGGTCTGCTAACAGTGGCTGCAACCAAAATTTGAGCGAATTTCAAGACCAACGTGAATTTGGTGTAGACTCTATTCAAGGAATTGTTTTAAACATGTCAAACTGTGTGAATTTTATAGGGTATTGGGCCAGTTAAACTGGCCATAATTGGAATGATTTATAATTGTATGCTACTGGATCCACTCATTGTATGTTGATGCTGAAACAACCAATAAAAAACTTATTGAAATAATTGTATTTTGGACACGTTTTTCATGTGCCACTGAATTCAGATATAGCAATCAAAGGACCACCACAGTGATCTTTATTATTGATGGAAGTCAGGTTGAGATAGGAGTTATTGCAAGACAAATTTGTTTTAACGTTTGTTGCTTTTTCAAAAAACTTGAACAAAATTATAAGGTTTTAAAAAACATTCTGCACTGGAGTTGTCTCACCCAAGAACATTTGGGAAATTAGGGATGAATGGTGCATGCTGAAGAACCTTTAGTCACTCAGTGGCCTAGATATTAACCAGGGAAGCTGTAGAGAAATGTACTGACAAATTATGTATGTCAAATACATTATGCACCAACATTAGTCAGACCTTGGTAGGGCTGAAAATCACTTAGCATGGAGGGGGTTCGTAGTTCTTCTTAAGGAACACATGGTAGATTTTGTAAAAATAAAATATTTTAGTTAAACAACATTAGTCAATATGTGATAGGAGATTAAAACACTTACCACTAGGTTGGGTTTGGCTTCAACAGTCTTTTGGGTTGGCCTGTAGCAGATAGTGCAGTTTGCAGTACACTAGGAAAGTGAGATTGGGAAATCTTGATAGTTTGTATGTCCATTTTAAACCCTGCTGCTAGCCCACTGTGCTATTTTTCACAATCTCATGTTTATAACACTTTGCAAGTAGTTTTCATAATACATCTTTTCTATGCTGTACTCTTCAAGTTTCCAAAATGTCCTTAAAGTGTAAACTTAGCAAATTTTATAGTAGCCCTATTGGGAAATTCAATGGCAGGATCCACAATCTCCGATCGGAATTTAGAATGTTTTTTATTGCACTATCAGTATCACAGCTGTCAGGGATGAGTGCAGCTTGTAAGATACATGGCCACTCTATTGTGGAATAAAATGTGGCCAACAGTTCCACAACTTACCTAAATCCAACTGGCGAGGTGGACTGCACTTCCACTGGCTAGGTTTTAATAGGTTATTCGTCCTAGTTTCAGCCTCGAATCCTGACAAGCAGCCAGGAAACATTGCCCTGTGAGAATGAAGGCATATCATTTTATAAAACCACTTGCAAACCTGTCCATGGCAGAAGTCACAGTTATGAGATCTAAAATGAAATTGAAGCATGTGCTAAAACCCATGTGCAAAAACCCTATACAAATAGAATTTGCCCGTGACTTAATATTCGAAGCTACTGCTGCAGGTTTCATGCAGTCTTGAGAGGTCTGAGCAGAGGAAATCTGAAGCTTTTCCCCTATGTAGGCACTGAGCAGCAAGTTTCTCATGTTTTCTTCGGCACCTCAATCTTCCCGTACCACAAGGGTGTTTATGAATGGAGCCAACTTTCTCAATCAAGCATGGTAGCCAAGAATATTCCAAACAGCTCCACGTGGGGATCATCATAATTATTGTACTTTAGTGACGATTGGGAGATATTGCACCCGATAAAGATTGGCAGTTGCCAATGTTCTACATTCTTTAAATGCAAATGATGAAATCCCCTCACTTTGTTTTCCAGGGCATATTAATAGGGAATATACGGACCATGCTGTATTACAAATACAGGTTCTTGTGAAAATGAGAAGGTGACCGGCCTGTCTTAAATGCACTTGATCTGCAATAACGCATCTAATTAAAAATCAGATCCCATTCCATTCCCTCCTTCCTACCTCTTCAAATTTTCATAATTGAAATCCTTACAGGCTATCATAACAAACCCCTTTTCAGGGAGAACTGAGAATGTACTTCATTCATATATCCCCATGGCAAAGCAGCAATGAAGATGCAGTGGCAATGTTTGCGCATCATGTTCTCCCCTTCGCTACTCTCCCTAACACTCCTATTCTCTCCTCGTCATCCTTCCCCAACCTCACTTCCTGCAGACGCCATTTCTGAACTGTGAATTTAATCTTACTGGTACACATTTACACAGTGCAGATTTGCACAATCAGTGCATTTGCCTGTCAGTCATTGGTGTCAGTTCCGCTGTTCTTTTGGGTTGGTATTCCCAGCTTCACCTCGATAGCAAATTTCAGATTAAAGCTTCTATTTTATCCCTTTCAGCAAGCAAAATTAACACTAATGTTCTCCTTTTACCCCGCACTTATTAATTTAGAGTAGATTTGTTACTTCTGAAATGTTAACTCCTGACTTGAATTTGTCTTTAGGGTATATTGAAAGTACACCTATAAATCTGTTTGTCGTACACCTTTTTAACAAAATCGAGTTCTTAACCTTTTTATCTTTCTACAGAGCGATTTCCAATTTTCAAGAGTTATGGTGTTTTGCTTTTGGTTTCAGGGAAGCAAGGTTATCAGCCATCAACTGATCACATAGATCAGAGGATGCTGTCTTGGCAAAGATGCATTGTCCCCACATGCTCCTAAAATGCTGGAGGTAGCAAAAATAGTCAATTTCTGCAACAACAAAAACATCTGTAATCTGTTGTTTGCACCTCAAGTGAAGAAGACTAAAAATGTCTACTGGGCAAGTTTGCCATATACTTTGGACAATACATTTTGCGTGCCCTATTTTGAAAACAGTGGGCCCGATTCACAGAACTAACTTAAGACAAAATCCTAAACTTACTACCATTTTGGTATTCACTGTAGGCACTTACTCATTTTGGTATTCACAGAAGACACTTACTCATTACTCTATGTTATGTTACTGTATGTCCCTCCACTCTCTGTAACTCCACTCAATGCCACTCTATGTCACTCCACTCCACTCCACTCCACTCTGAAACTTTGACACTTCACTCCATGTTACTCCACTGCACTCTACCCCCCACTTTAAGCTTCTCAACTCTACTTCACTCCACTCTATGACACTCTACGCTACTCTACTCCATTCTATGCCCCTCCACTTCATGACACTCTACGACTCTCCACTCTAAGACCCTCAAATCTATGACCCACCATGACACTCTACGGCCCTCCATGACACTCTACTTCACTCCACAACACTGTACTCCACGACACTCTACTCTGCCACACCACTCTACACCATTCTACTCTATGACACTCCACTCTACTCTATAACACTACATTCTACTCAACTTTACTCTATGATACTTTACTCCACTCCATGCTGCGCTACTCTATGACACTCTTCTCCACTACAGTGTAGAAATGTGTCTCATAGAGTCTAATAAAGCACAGTGAAGTGACATAGAGTGGCGTGTCTCAATGCCAAGACACTCTGTGCCCCTCTAGCCCACTTTATACCCTTCCACAATACGCTTCTCCACTTCATACCCGCCACTGCACATCACTTCACTTCACTGTAATCCATGACACTCCTCTCCACTCCATGACACTCCACTCTACCACACTTCACTCTACAACACTCATTGTCCCTCAACAACACTATATAACACTCCACTCTATGCCACTCCATTCCATGACACTCTGCGTCACTCTACTTCACTCTCCGCCACTACACGCCACTCTCCTCTACACCATAAACCTTTAGCCAGGCTAAAACATATTGGCAAGGCCGATAGCTCTTACATAGGCAAGACCTATTGGCTTCGCCGATGCTTGTTTAATCTCAGTGCCCTTTAAACTTGTTAAAATGCTAGTTTTGGAATGGTTTGTTTTGGATAATCTCAGTTTTATCCTGCTGAAGATATTTGTAGTATGTCTTGTGTGGATAGGTGGGCCGAAGTATTTTGCCATTTTTCGTTGACCTGGGTAGTAGCTAGTCAATGGCCTGGCTGATGCAGATTGTTTTCTTGACTGCACTGTTAGCTTGCTAATTATCTATGATGGGAAGCTCTGTGTGTGTGAGTCTGTGATATGTTTCAAGCTATTTTTATGTGAGTGGTTCTAAGATGCATGTTGGTATGGTGTGAGGGAGTGCTATTGAGCTGGCAGAGTTTTGCCAGCTACATGAAGTTAGTTGAGCACATGAGCATACCAGGAGTCTGGCTATCATGCTCCTTTGGAGAAAGGTGAATTACAAGAGTAATTGGAAAGATGTTGTCTGGTGAGTATTATTGAATGTAATGTGCTGTCAGGTGTCGGAAGGTAGCGTTGGTAGCGTTGAAGTGTATGACATGCTGGATGCATGTGGTGAGGTCTGGCTTTTGCTTACCAATCGAGTGGTTGTGTGGTGTGTCTTGGGTTGGGTAATGTTTGTTGCATAACAATAACTAACTAACTATTTTGCGCATGCTGCCAGTTTTGCGCTAAAGAGGACCCGTCCATCAAAAGGCCTGAGGAATAGCTGGCAACCAAGCAGTTTTTTTCAAGGGATTGAATGCCACAGGGCCGCCTCAAGATCAGGCTAGGCAAGTGGCCGCTGCCAGCTGACAGTCCGTGACTTCATGGAGGATCGTGGTGATTACATCGTCGATCCACGGCCCGGCTTGACATCTGAAACTGTGGCTTGGACGTAGGGGACTCGGGGAGCCCATGGACACGCAATTACAGGGTGCTCCCAAAGCATTAACCCACCTCGCTTGTTTTGACAAAGCAGCGCTCACTGTGAGCAGAAATCTGTCCCGCTGGTGGAACTTACCATAATAGTGCATGCTGGGTATAGAAATCTTTATTACAGGACTACAGCATAGCAACCATTTGAGACAAGCTGTACTCACGCCAATGGGAGAACCAATATGATATTTAAAAGAGGGAGGTGGGACAACCCTGAGATACCGGCATCTGAAGAAGGCGAGTGACGCCAAAATGCATTGTGCCTAAATAGCTGTGATTAAATGGTCTCCCAGAAATTACCTGCTGTGTCCTCTTGATTGCCCAGCAGTGGAGTGGTCATTTTTTTGTTAACAATAACTAACTATGTAGATGGCTTGAAAAGTATGTGTGTATTTCACATGCCACCAGTGCTTAATTTGAGCCGGTGGTTTCCGGTGCTCAGCACCGGCACTTAATTGTCAACACCGGCGCTTTTCATGAGCTCAGTTTAAGGATACATTTATTTATGATAGGCATGGAGAGATTAAGAGATTAAGACAAATTTAAGTTCAACTGAGACAAAATCCTAACTTCACGACTACGATTTTGACTCAGTTAAACTTAAGTTTGTCTTAAGTTTAACTTAAGACCAAAACTTAAGTTTAACTGAGACAAAATCCTAACTTTAGTACTCCTAAATGCCCTCTGTGAAGACCGAAAGTCGTAAAGTTAGTATTTTAACTCAGATTACTATTGTGAATCGGGCCCATCGGCTGTGGCATAAGGGCCAATGGCAATGTGTTTCTGATGGCAGAGTCAAATGAGGCGAAACTGTCAGATCCAAGGGACCAGCCACTAAATGGGGTGGGGAAAGCTTGCAGCCACTGGAGGGGAATGAGGCACCAATTTTTGAAGGATGCATCACTACTGCCCCCTAAAAATGAGCTCTACATTTGTCTTCAGTGCCATACTTCGCAGCTGAAGTAAATGCAATATAAATAGGATGCCAAACAAACTTTCCATCAAGGCTCAAATGAAATGAATGGGAATTTAATTGGTTGTGATTTATTTACGAGTCTATTTCCTTCTGAGTCGGGACCCGCATTGAACTGTTTTATGACCGGGCCAGGGAGTCAAAGCAGACAGGGATCAAAGGCAATTTCACTAGATGAAAGGCAACTTCGTCAGCTTTTATCAGGAAACTGAGATCAGCAATTCTGCAATGTGTCAATGTATGCAGACATTTACAGGACACCACCCTGTGGGTCTTCACGTCAGGGATGATGATGCAAAATTAATTTTGTTAACATACAGAACATGTAAAGGGTCGGGGCGTTACATTTAGTGAGGCGCTCCAGTTTGCTTCCCCTCCAATAAGCCATTCTAGCAAACAGCTAACACATGTTGTTCGTTGGCGCCTCAGTCGCAGTTCCCTCTTACAACTTAATCTTACTAAAATATGACAACCACTCCGGTTTTCTTAAATGAGGATATAATAAAATATGTTGGTCCTGAATCACAAACAGCATTTATAGTACGTTTAGGAGTACTGCAAAACGTACTACAAATTGCAATTCCTGAACTATGTGAGGAGTTTTACGACTCCGCACTGCCTATATTTGTATGTGTGGAGTTCTCCACCCGTATGCAGAGTCTCTGCACATGTAAATATTAATTTTAGTATTAAATGTGAGAAGAAGTGGGTGGGAAAGGGGCGGGCTAACTACTAAACCAGACAGTGGCAGTTGGCAGGGGACGTGAGTGGCGGGAAAGTGCGGGGGACAAAAAAAAATCAACGTACCTTTTGCCTGCCGTCTCTCCCCTTTGGTCCCTTCAGCCACCTCCTCCTCTGCGTCCGTAACAGAAGGAAGCAGGAAGCCGACAGGCTCCCTCCCCTAAGCTAATCATAACTCTGTAATGCAGTGATTGGTCTGAGCGATGTGGTGTGGCCCTCAGACAGGGATTGGGAGGCTTTGCATGTTCCTCACTAGGGTCTGTAAAGCAAGCCTGGTGAGGAAGATGCAAAGTTCGCATGACAGGAGGGCCTGCCAAGCAGTCATGCGCACTTGGAGTGAGCAACCCCTTCCTCCTCATAACCCTAGCCCTGCCCTGCCCTAACCCAGCCTGTAGTGAAAAATAAAGTGATAATAACTAGGTTCTTATCATTTTATTTCTTCTTCACTGCTCCCAAAAGTGTGGGCCGACGCTCCTCCACCTTAGCGGAGGAGCCGCCACTGAAAACGGATGGAATTAGTGTGGGGTAAGTCGGGGTTAGGTGGGGTGAAGGAGAGGGTTAGGGAGGGACTCACCCATCCAAACAAAACCCAATCGCAGTACTCTGGGGGTAGAGACATGTAACTTACACTTTTGCAGTAAGTTTACACTCAGAGTCTGTGCCTACCGAAAGTAGTAAACTTACTTCAAAGTGTAAAAATGTTAATGAATGTAACTTAGCTTCGTGAATCAGGTCCCAAGTTTATGCCTGAACTAATCTTTCACCTCTCTTCTCTCAGAGAAAATAAAAAAAGATGTAAATGAAAAACCTATTCATATTGGTAAATTTTTTATGACAAATGAATACATTCTTCTCATATCCGTTGACATTTAACATGCAGCTGCTGAAATGAACAAATATCTATAAATGAATAGATCACTACAAATATTTACTGGGCATTTGCACTACCTGGATGTAATGGAAACAGGCACGCTGGTTCTCACCCTGCATAATAGAAATAGGACCTGACGCAATAGCTAAGAATGTTGGAAACTGGTGTAAGTGTGTTAACAAGGCATATTATAAAACCGAGAATGATGTTAAAAAAGTAAACTCTAAATATCACTGAAATCCCTTAGGGGAGAACCCCCAAATGCTCATTTCAATTGGGTATTGAAACCCATCAAGTCATAGTTAATGCTACTGCCCCAATATGCTATTAAATGCACCAATTAGTTATTAATTTTCAAAATATTCCATGGTGGTGAGGAGAAGACAATGAAAATTGAGGAACCCCTTAGGTTGATAAGTTAAAAATATTTCTAAAAACATGTGCAAACATTACTTCTAACATTGCTACATGTTAGAAAATATATCTAACAGTAATAATATTTGTGAAAGGAAATAAGTGATTGTAGCAATTTACTGTGGTCAAAATATCATCTCCTTGTATATTGAATCTGAAATATCGCCGTAACAAAATTAAACAATATTAAACTTAATACATTAAAATGAATAAAGTATATACAATTGAAGAAGCAAAATTGAAAATGTGATAATGTTTTCTATATTTGATTGAGAATTTAATAAAATATTTCAATATTTGAGCATTTGTTTGATGTATACTTATTTTTGTGTATTGTTTTGAGGTTCAAATCATAGAAATTGCTTAAGACGGAGATCCCTGGCATCAAATAATGAGTCAGTGGGGGTCCTCTGATTCCAGTAATAATTCAATGTGGGCCTACAGCAAACAAAAGATTAAGAACTGCTGCATTAGACGCAGTGATGAAAGCCATTTAAAGTCATAAAGCAAGGACAAACTAGTATAAAGTTGCCTCAAAAGAAAAGTTAGGCGAAGTCAGTTCTCTCATAAAAAGAGAACCCTATTCTGCTAAGTCTGGTAAAGGTTCTGGTAGCAAATCTGGAAAGAGGGGTTCTGAAAGGCATTTGAACTCTCACCCTCTCAATATTATCTTAAATCGTACAATGGTAACATTTGATACACCTACACATGGTTCACACACAAGAGACCAATCATGTTAAGGCACAAGTAGATAACGAACACATTGTTTTCTCAAGCTACTACACAATGAGCATAGACGTCAATTCACCAAAATCCATGTGGTAGCGGAAGTGACATCACACGCCCTTTGACCCCTCAAGGGAAGTGATGTCACATGTTCTTTGATCCTGATGATATCACAGAAGGTGGCAACACTAGTGTTGTTTTAAGAAATATACAATAAAAATATACAATAAGGTGAAGATTATTGAAATAGCAAAAAATTTAATAATAATGATAAAATCTAGTTTATTTACCATCCATATTTTAACTAGGGAGCTGCTATACGTTTGGGGCATATATATATATATATATATATTTATATGTATACATATATATATTACTGTGCATATAGCTGTAGCATATTTGTAAGGAAATAGATTGTCAAAGCAGCAAAATTCTTATTTCAGAAATGAAAAATCATTTGACTTTACTGGCTAAATAAATGGGACTCATGCTATTGGCCTCACTAAGTCAGACTCACATACGCAAATAGCCTTGACAATGAGGCTCAATATCTGTCCTACATAAAATTACTTTGTGCGTAGGTATACGTATTATATAGGACTGTAGCGCCTTGCTGCCTTAGCACTATTAAATTGTTTGGGATTGTATTCCACACCAGAAGTCAATGGGTCCATATTTATTTTAGCTTTTCTACAAGTTACTGTATCAATACAACTGGATGGTACTTTTTAATAAGTGCTATTTCTTTGTGTTTTTACTGAATACGACTTTAAAACTCATCTCCTTCTGGCAGGGTTGACATCTGAGTGTTTTTATCACCGCCATGAACAGTATTTTCATGCCCCAGCATGTCAAAAAATTAGGATAAAAATCACTAAAAGTCAGTATTTTTTCCCTTATCAGTACATACTTAAAACAGTAGTAAATATATAGAAGAAACACTTTAGAGTGTGTTCAGAGCTCCCTTAATTATCCCAGACTGATAACTAACGCAATCCAAGTCAGAAATAACATGTAAAAACGTAAAAAACGATCTATGAAGTTCTTTTTAAGTATCATATCTGGGCCTTTTCAGGTTCTAAAAAATGTGAACATATGGCAATATTTTTATCTTGAAAGGTGGAAACTCTAGCTCCTAGATTAAACCGTAAATGCTCAACCCAACGATAGAGCCATTTAGGAATACTTGCCACTTATTGTGAAATACAATATCATAAAAGAAACTTAGAGCCTGATTTAGAGTTTGGTGGCTGAGAAAATCTCTCACAGATGTGACTACTTTCATGCCCGCCTTACTGAAAGTGTCATAGGATATAATTCACTTGTAATACAGATGTCAGGATAATCACCACATTTGTGATGGAGTATCCCATCTGCCAAAATCCAATCAGGCCCCTACACACCTGAGGTAAACAATAGTTAATCTAGATTAACTACCCAGTTACCACTGATTGTGTCAGGAATTGAATAAGAATCCAGGTCCAAACAGCCAGCTGTCCTACAGCACCCATTGTAACTCTGTACTGGGATTCACACAGTGCACACCTTGCTCTTCTATCTGAATCTTAACATCTCTGATTGGGAGCACATAACTTAAAAATGCATCTCTAGAGTTAAAATATGATTCCATTTTAAAAGGACATCTTGACCAGGTTTACTAACACTTTTCGCCTGGTTTTGTCACAAAAGAGACACAAACCTAGTGCAAAATATTGTGATGAGATTTACGTTAAAACACAAATCATGATTTGTTGTGGAATGCTGCCTAAAATAGCACTACTTGACGTCAAAGGGGCATATCATGGTTGTGTATGGCTATTACCATACAACACCCCTATCTACTAACATTTGTAGACCAGGATTTGTGTAAAAATATTATGCCTCCTGGAGACAGATGTAACAGAGAAGCAACTTTACAAATCTCCACATTTTTTCCACCTTTGTCTGTGAACTGCCCTGTAGATCACACATAAAAGGAGGGGAAAGTATTAAAGCATAGGTTTTTATACTAATCTATGCTTGACAGCAGCGTCTTGCAGCTCGATTGGGGTCTGGTACCATCCAACCATGGTTTTGAGTTTAAAAATCCCACCGCAGAAAAGGATCTGGTTCCCGTCAGGAGCGGTATCACCAGTGTTGTATTTGTAGTTCTGTTATTGGTTACAGTGAGTGTGTTTTATTCATGATAGCTCAGTGGGTTATAGCTCTAGATTGCAGTGGCCGACAAAACTTGCATTTCAATTTGGATCCAATATTCATATTTACGAACCTAAAAATCCCTGAAATCAATTATATTTTTTAGGTGTTTAGTGCAGGAAGGCTTGGAGTGCTTGTGCCTTTCTAATCAGAAATGTTACACAATGTAACTAAAAAGTCTAAAATGTATACCACCAGAGCCTGGATAACTCATTTTCTTCAGTTCACCTGAAAAGCAGAACAAGGTCATGGCTGGGGCCTACCCTTTAAAGTGTAAACATTCTGTTTTTTAATTGTCCTCAGTTTCCTTTTTAGCTCTCCAGGTCAAATCGATACTGTTGCTGCTCAACATGAGCTGCCTCTTTGAGATCCACAGTGAGGTGACTGTGTGGACAGAGTAACCAGCTCTGAAAGCCCTGTTTCCCCTCTACTCCTAGCGCTGCTCATGCAGCCTCTGAGGCCAGGGGTCGAGAAAAAAAGTGCCAGGTGTCCCCTGGGCAGGCCAGGGGTTACAGCTGAGACCCCGGGCGAACCCTAAATGACATCCGTGGCAATGAGCCTGGTCTAAGTGTTCCTAAAACTTACAGTTATCTGCAGCACTATTAGATACATTGGACCAAGTTGTACTCTATAGGTGCACCGCAACAGCTTGTTAGTACATTTTACAACAATTGTGTAAACGAAAACTTTTCACATTAGAGCAGGCCAACAGGGGGACATCGAATTAATACACACAGAGTCAACTTCTCCTGAAATAAAAATACCAGTTAAGAGAGCAAGATGACAACCAGATGTTAGCCATTTTTAACATGCAGCCTATATTAGCTATAGCTATGGTCAATCAAAACATGTAAAATGCACTCTCAATACATTTGTATGTTACATGGTAATGTCAATATAAATGTGAAAGCATTACATTATTAAAAAGTGCCCTCCGAATCACTAATTTCTTCCACTAAACTATAAAATCACAAACACTTCTTGCCTAATGGCTTAGGTCCCACAAACGTTTATATTTAATATTGTGACAAAAATATTTAGAGCACACATTTTTTCATTAAAATATAGTAACTACATCATAGTTAATAGCATAAACAGCATACCCTAAACACAGTAGGGTTGGTTGAAGATTTATTAATTGCCCAAAAGGTCACAAACGTTTTTCTTTACAAAGGTGGTGCTGTTTCTCGAATTCATCCAAGGTGATGCCCACTGAATTCCTTCAGCTAAACCTTGCATATCATGCATCATGAGTGGCCAGTGTCCCCGCCTTTATAATAGTTCCAAATTACAGCCTTCGCAACAGTCGTGCTTCCTATCTCCTTTTCACTACTCTTGTCCCTCCTAATGATCAACTATGGTCATATCAACTTCATTTTCTCAACTTATAGTTTCAGACTAGTCAACAGCTTTCACCTGACCCATGATTGGCTGGCAGGGTCTATCTATGAGGTACAGTAATAACACTTCTTACAGAACCTAAGCCCTGTGTACTCCTCCAGATAGCACAGACATTCTTCAGATATAAAGCACTGCATTTGTTCTCCATTTGCATAATTCATTTAATCTATATATGACAATATATATAGAACATGTAGTGCTGTCACTCAAGATGTACATGGTCATATCTGATAAAATTAGAAGCAGCCGAAGCAGAGCCGCTAAACTAATAAGCTTCCTGCGCCCGCCAGAAAAGCACTTGCATTACTACTGTACCCCACATTAAAAAAAAGAGTCACATAAAGGCAATGCAACTTATTATTCTTACTAAGAAAGAAGTTAGGTCATTTCCAGTAAAAGAATGTCCTGGACTTACCTTTTGTCTTAAATAGAAAATAGATTACAACCAAGAGGAATGTAAGAGAGTACCACTAAGGACAGAAGAAAGGTTACGGCCTTGGATCATGCGCTGTGCAGACAATCCGACTAGTTTGAAAAAAGACTGTTGTGGAGCACTTACTAAAGAGTGAAGGAAACTCACACAACTAAATAGAGACTGTTAGGAATTAAAATCAATATGGCACAATGACTGTCACTAAAGAGTATCACCAAAAGATAGTACGACTATCAACAGAGCCCACATTTTTCATACACCTAAGATACTGTGACTGGCTGCTTCATAACACTCTGTCATCCAACAAACTTCTATCTACCTGTGGATTTGTAAAGTGCATGGCTATCCGCATGGGGTTTCCCAGTGCTGCTATCACAGTACATCACTACTTGACACTAGGTAACTGTGCCTACAGCTTATCTCCTCTAAGGATCTGCAGTAACATTCTTAGCTATTGCCACTAATAATCAGTCCACTGCAGGCCCTTAGAAGCTACCACCTTATGGAGGTATCTACAAAAGTAACAATGGACTCAGTTGACCATCTATAGGGTGCAAGACAAATAGTTTCTCAATTAGTTTGTATGAGCCAAGAATATAGGAAAGTGTATACAAAATGTTGTAAAGCCAGAGATATTTCGTAGAAACTCTCATCACAGAAAAGTACATAAGGATAAAGATGGATAAACCAAAGGCTGACATACTATTCTTCACAAATAACCCGAAGGAATGGTATGAGACAACCCAGCAAGGATCCACCACAATCAAGAGGTCTGATACACAAAGGGACCATGGACCTGAGTTTGTTCTGAATCCCAGTTCCCTTACAAGACTAAAGATTAACATCTGGACAAATAGAATGTCCATAACTCAGGACAGTAGTAAGAATAAGTTTCTACCTGGGGCCTACAACATTATGGCACAAGCCACACTTTCTCAAACCCAAAGATAACAATTTACTTTTAATCCTTTCATCAGAGACATCACACAGCAGAGCAGCAATTACCATCTGGTGCACACTGCATCTTGCAGACAAGAAACCGGTGCTGAAGCGCAGTAATTACTTCAGCTAGCTGCCAATTACTGTTTAATCCTAACCATTGACAAGAAACCAGTCACTGTACAAAAACCAGACTTATAATCACCTACATGGCACATACATGCACCTTAAACACATGTGATCTACATTCCAACATCATGTGCCGAATAGTTGACACAAAAGTCAAGGGTCAGAGTCAACTTAGATGCTATCCTAGATGACCTTCAGTACCCAGATCATGAAATCGGTGTGCAGTCATAATATCGAGTCTTTTATTTCGACTGGACAGAATATCGAGTAAAAAATATAGAATGGACATAATATCGACTAGACATAATATAGACAACAAAAATATCGACTAGAGAAAATTAATATAGAATAGAATGGACATAATATCGAATCAAAAATATAGAATGGACATAATATCGACTAGACATAATATAGCCAACAAAAATATCGAATTTAAGGTAAGTTAATAATAATTTTTATTTTTTGTGTAATATAAGTCTGTAGCGGGTTGTGGGTTTATAGGGGAATAGGGTGGGAAGTAATTTAATTCTAATTAGTTAAATATGTTAATTTATTTATTGATATTTATTTAGAATTAATTGTTAATTACTTATTAATTGGTAATTAATTAAAATATAATTGGTAATTAATTATAATTGATTAATTGATAAATATTTTAATTTTAGTAATTTATTTTCTGTAGCGGGTTGTGGGTTTATAGGGGAATAGGGTGGGAAGTAATTTAATTATAATTAATTAAATATGTTAATTTATTTATTGATATTTATTTAGAATTAATTGTTAATTAATTATTAATTGGTAATTAATTAAAATATAATTGGTAATTAAAATAAATTTATTAATTTTGAAATTGTAAATTAATTTATTGTTAATAGGTAATTAATTAGTATGAGTAGGCAATTTTTATAATTAAATAATTTTATTTTGTATTTATAAATAAATATTTAATATTTTTTATACACAAGTAAAATATTTTATTTATTTGTAATTGGTATTACTATTTATGTTATTTATATCTATTTGTGAAGTATTTACTTTCCCTATTATTGCACTCTCTGAAGTTGGAATAGTAATTTTAACCCCTACGCTATACAACACTTTCCCTACTGTTGCACCCACTGGAGTGGGTATGCAACGTTTACAACGCAACTTTTACTATGCACTACCATTACAACGAAACTTTTACAACGCAAAAACTTTTACAACGCATACATTTACAAAGCATGTTTGTACAACGCAGATACCTTTACAACGCATACCATTACAACGTAAGTATTGCTAAGTATATAATTATTTTTAAAATGTTATATGTTTGGGTTTTTGGGTAAAGGGGTATTTTTAGGGTTCAGGGTCAGTTTTCAGTTTTTGGGTAAAGGGGTATTTTTAGGGTTCAGGGTCAGTTTTCAGTTTTTGGGTAAAGGGGTATTTTTAGAGTTCATGGTCAGTTTTCAGTTTTTGGGTAAAGGGGTATTTTTAGTGTTCAGGGTCAGTTTTCAGTTTCTGGGGTAAAGGGGTATTTTTAGGGTTCAGGGTCAGTTTTCAGTTTTTGGGTAAAGGGGTATTTCTAGGGTTCAGGGTCTGTTTTCAGTTTTTGGGTTAAGGGGTATTTTTAGGGTCCAGGGTCAGTTTTCAGTTTCTGGGGTAAAGGGGTATTTTTAGGGTTCAGGGTCAGTTTTCAGTTTTTGGGTAAAGGGGTATTTTTAGGGTTCAGGGTCAGTTTTCAGTTTTTGAGTAAAGGGGTATTTTTAGGGTTCAGGGTCAGTTTTCAGTTTTTGGGGTAAAGGGGTATATTTAGGGTTCAGGGTCAGTTTTCAGTTTTTGGGTAAAGGGGTATTTTTAGGGTTCAGGGTCAGTTTTCAGTTTCTGGGGTAAAGGGGTATTTTTAGGGTTCAGGGTCAGTTTTCAGTTTTTGGGTAAAGGGCTATTTGTAGGGTTCAGGGTCAGTTTTCAGTTTTTGGGTAAAGGGGTATTTTTAAGGGTTCAGGGTCAGTTTTCAGTTTTTGGGATAAAGGGGTATATTTAGGGTTCAGGGTCAGTTTTCAGTTTTTGGGTAAAGGGGTATTTGTAGGGTTCAGGGTCAGTTTTCAGTTTTTGGGTAAAGGGGTATTTTTAGGGTTCAGGGTCAGTTTAGGGTTTTTGGGGTACAGGGGTACTTTGTAAAAATAAAGTAAAATTACATTTAAATTACATTAATTAAATACAATTAAATAAAATTTAATTATATTATAATATTTTAAATTAATTTATATTAAAAAAAATATTATATACTTACCAATACTTACGTTGTTATGGTATGCGTTGTAAAGGTATATGCGTTGTAAAATCTTGCGTTGTAAATGTATGAGTTGTAAAAGTTTTTGTGTTGTAAAAGTTTTGATGTAATGGTAGGTGTTGTAAAAGTATGCGTTGTAACGTCATACATCCCTGGAGTTGGAATAGTAATTTTAACCCCTATGCTATCCAGCGCTTTCCCTACTGTTGCACCCACTGGAGTGGGAATAGTAAATTTTACCTCTACGCTATCCAACACTTTTGCTAATGTTAAACTCACTATAGTTGTTACAATAAATTTTAACCATTTTCTATGCTACGCTGAAAATGTTATATATGTTTATTTAATAATATGTTTTTATATATATATATATATATATATATATATATATATATATATATATATATATATATATATATGTATTATTTTTGGTGATATAATTTTTTTAATTATAGAAATTATTTATTAAAATTAAAATTTTAAAATAATTATTTCTAAGTTTATATTAAATATATTTATTACTATATTAGTTTTAACTTAATTTTAAGACATTTAAAAAAATCGATATTTTGACAGTCTATATTTTTGTAAGTCGATATTTTGGAGTCGATATTTTGGTACTTACCTGTTTGTAGATAGGGAGTCGATATTTTGTCACTCGATATTTTTCACTCGATATTTGTGTATCTCGATATTTGTGACGTCGATATTATGTCAGTGATCCCATGAAATCATTCACAGAAATAGATTAGTGAATGAAATGAATTAGTTTATTGCAAGATTCAAATAAAATCAAAATTAAGTTTTATTTGAAATAGTATACTGCACTGCCGAGTAATTCGGCATAGATTTTCCTAATGTGCTGTACACAGCAGTTAAGTGTATATTTACTCGCTTTGCAATTATTTCTAAAAACTCATTCATTTTAGTGTTTATCTAACACTATTCTGGGCACAAGTATATATTCCTCAACATGCTCCTTAAAATGAAATCCTGACCATGGGAGATTTCGACCACTGGGGTGACAGAACTGGTTCAAATCAAGAAATGCCCCATAAAGAAAATTAACAGTTCATTGGGTTTCAATCAATGGACCAACTTACACTCCTTGACCCTATTTCATGTTAGTGTGCACACACACACATACACAACCACACACACACACACACACACACCATGTAAGAACCTGGTGGGCTACCCCTGAATTTGTTTTACCATTGCATGATCTCCATCCACTTATCAGACCTGGTGTCTGGTGTACATCCTACTCCTTTACTAAGATGCAACAAAACCCACTCCTTTGAAGTTTCCTCTAAAATATTATCTCTGGGGAACTCGATGAAACCAATACAACACCCAAAACAAAGTATGTAAATGATACCGAAGCATGAAGTCTTAAAAGCATCTCTCTGCCTTAACATCTCTACAGAATTAGACAAGTCAGCCTCTCCCACAACAGGAAACCAGAAGCTGGGCATCAAATCCATCAACAAGTGGCTTATCAAAGAATCATCTGCACCAATTCACACCAGCTGCAAAATGGAAAACCAGTGTTGTGGGCTGAAGGCCGCTGAGCACTAGAACCTCTCTAAGAGATACAGGAGAGGCTACCACAAAGCCTCAACCCCACAAAGACCAATCTTGTGAAATGCACCAGGGAGGCCCCCAAACTAGCAATTGATATTTGTAACATACATCAAGAGCTAGCCAATGGAGACAACCTAGAAAGTACCCCCAATGGCTAAACAATACTGTGAGGACAGGAATTCATTGGATTTGAATAGCAAAACTGATAAGCTCCATCACCAACAACCAATTACTCTCATCTGACTTATCTTCCTTAAACACTTTCTCCTCAGCAGTCTGCATTTACCTCAAGAAAATTTGTCATTAGAGGATTTTGGGGTTTGGGCTAAAAAAATGCCTTGAGTCCTTGAATGTGCCTGAAGGGCCCTACTCAGGCGTTTACATAAAACAAATGTTCTATTGTCTTGAGACAGACTTCACAAGCATGATCTCTCCTAGGTGCCATCAGTCCTTCTTCTCGAAAACATGCCATCATCGAAAGTCGTATCATAACAAAACAGGAAAAGGGAGGAAATGAGATAGCTCAATTGATGTGTGAAATGAATCACAAGTCATTGATTGAAAAGATGCTTGATATATGCACATTAACCATGGTGATGGTGAAAGGCGGCAGTATCTGTATCTCTCAATAAGATACAGAAACACCGGTAATTCCACACTTGTGGGGCAAGAACATAAAAAGTGTGGCCGCCAGTGTGCAAACAAATGTAGGAATAGCAATGTGTTTAGTTTCCAGGTGGATTGACCGTAAATGTTAATAAGAAGTAGTGTTCTTTTTTGAAGAAGGGTCTACTAAGATAGATGATTTTGAAGGTCGCACATTCTTGGACTGGTAACAAGTGGAGTTGAGTGAGTGCAAATGAGTCCAGGCATGCCAGCAATGACTTAATTTAGTGCTGGGCCCTTTGTCCTATATTTGCTCCTTCCGCCTGTTCAAAATAATCGCGTTTACACTTTCATTACAATGAAAAGTTAAATACAAAAAACGGTGGTTGTCTTGAGCGCATAAATAGTCTCATCTGTTTATTGACTTGTTTGGTTCTTCCTACTAACTACCAACCCACCATAGTCTCAGATGCATCTGGTAGAGCACACCTGTCTCTATTTAGCTCTTGATCTGTCCATCCTCTGGCTGTCCTTTAAACTGGCAACCAGTTACAGCTCCAACCAATCACCACAGGACTACCTGGTGCACAGGAGGGTAAAGTGACATCTCCAAATCTTCCATTGCTCTAACTACAAGACCAGACATCAGTCTTCCAACACTATTCTTTGGCCACAACGTCCTGGTGCTTCAACCTTAACTCGGGGTCTGCAGAGAGCAGGAGAAGGCATTGTTGACAACATCAATTGCTAATTTCTTATGCTCATCAGTAGGCCTGTGCATCCACCCTTTGCTTCACCTTCTGGTAGAGGGTGAACATATTAGAGTTTGTCTGTGCCACCAGCCCACCCATCCATGTTGCCTATCAGATATTTCTGCTCTGCCACCAAAACACCATCCATCTGTGCCCTGACCTTTGAGAAGACTGGCACATGCCCCATGCTTCAGTGTGATAGCGTGGGGACACTCGAAGAGTTGGCACCCACACTCTCATTGCCAGTCGTGATGTGCAATGCAATGCAGAAAGAAATGACTGACGGAGAAGGAGTTCCCAGACTGCTTGGGTGCGGAAGAGGGGGGCATCAGATAAGAGTTAAGGAGCTCCGAAACCATATGATGTGTCAGTTGCTGTAGAAACGTAGCCTTCGCTTTTTAGTTTCAGCCGGCATCCCGCCCCCACATACAGAGTGCTGCGGCAGAATCTCATCCTGCTGTTAGGGGTGGTGCGCCTTTCCTTGCACTCTCTCATCCTGCAGCAAACACGAGTTTTACAAGCCATGAATATCTGTAATGAAAATACTGAAATAGAGAAAATATTTTGAATGCACAGTCAGGGATGATAGTGGTCCTATATAAAATTAATATGTAATACTTTGGATATATGTAACTATGAAGTTTGTTGTTGCACCTGCTACCTGCCTGTCACTGTCCACCTATGCCTTGATTAAGGGGTGCACTTGATACTTGTGTCTTGTCTGTGACGTTCACTATCCTCCTGTTGCTTTTTTGGGGACTTGGTTGTATACCACAACGCTTGGCTTTGGTGGTAACCGTACAGCCGCGAGATACCATCTCACCTGACTCATTATTCATGACATATTTTCCAAGGCATCAGCCTTCTAGTGAAATGCCACTTTGGCCACTGTCCAGGGTCAAATGTCTCTTTGAATATGGAATTCCTGGCTCTTCATGTCTTCAGAGGTTAAAGGTTGCTTTTCATCTTGGGTGACTCACAATCCCTCACTTTGAAAATGGTCTAATTGGGTATGTAATTAGGTCCTCCTCCCATAATGAACAGTGGCATGATAGTCAAAAATCCTTGTGATCATGGATCGACCACTGCAAGGCAGCATAGTCATAGAGTCCTAGAGCAAGAGGAGGTTATATACAAAAAGGAAAGCTTGTTTGAGAAAAACAACTGGTGGTAGCCACGTTGTTGACAGGTGGACCATGGTAGTATGTGGAAAGGTCCTGTAAAATAAGAGTTATTTGACCTGGTACCTGATGCATGAAGCTATGTGATATCCGTAGGCAGCTTCTACTGAACAGGCTTGGAGGGGAGCAGAGGGGGAAGGGAATTAAAAATAATAAATGATAAAAAAGAAAACTTACCTGGAGGTGGCCTTTGCTGTCGCAGCCGGAAGCATCCAGCCTCCTAGAATCCCCTGGCCTATCACAACGCTGCCTTAAGTAGCGTAGTGATTGGTCTGAGTGCCGTGATTCGGGGCTCAGACAGGGGCTTGGAGGCTGGGCTTGTTCTCCACTATAGCTGTATAATACCGCCTGTGGGGAACATGCATAGTGCACATGATGGTTTGGCCGGCCCGAGACACCTGGCCAAACCTCCATGCGCACTTTGGGTGCAGTCACCACTCCTCCTCCGGCCTCGACGTCAGGGGGGGCATGCCCAGACCCTCACTATCAGCGGGAATGCACTGCAGTGCAACTGCAATAGAAAAATATAATTATAATAACTTCCGGCCATTATAATCTTTTTATTTTTGCACTGCTTTAAAGCTGTAGGTCGATGCTCCTCCACCTTAGCGGAGAAGCTGCCCCTGAATGTCAACCAAAATGTTTTGTAACTCATGCAATTCACAGGCATGCATAATTAGGCTTCTCCTGGTTGTGTCCGAGTAATAAAGGAATAATGTAGACCTTTTGTTTGATGCAAGAATCCTTTTGGCATCTGCCCCATGTAGAGTAGATCATGCATGTTTGCACATGCCAACAAAACAATGTGACCTCATGGGACTGATTGTATGGCTGTGTATCCCTGGACGGCAATGTACATTCCAAAAGTATAAATGTGTTCAGTAACAGACTTCAGACAGCCTAGAACCTTACCCACCCACTCAGCCAATATTTGCCAAGAGGAAACACCAGTAGCAAGCATTGCTTCTGGGCAGTGCTTAATATGAGCTGGTGGTTTCCGGTGCTCGACACCGGAACTTAATTGTCAACAACGGTGCTAGTGACAGTCGGCCACAAGGTGGCGCTGTCTGTCTAATTTAGAGATGACTACAACAACAGTTAATTATCAATACAATATACATTATAAATGACTATTAGCTGCTGCCTAAGCCATTCTTAAAGCTTTGGGGCCCTGTAATAATCTGAATTATCACATTTGTAGGAGTATGATGGTTAGTAGTTGTGTTGTTACTATCATTAGCAGCATGGCAAGGGGTGTGTGGTGAAAGCTGCAGTGGCCTCCTGACAGGATCCCTGGCGTTTAATTTTTTTACAAATAAAGAACTGCTTCTGAGACATGCCAAGACAACTTCCTTGAAGCTTTATTTCTTCCAGGCCTGGCTTACAATTTGACTGACCTATTCTGTCTTGTTGTCTGAGTAAGTCACTGTCTTGTCATTATCTTTCCAAGGAATGGAAACTCTTGTTTGACGTCTAATGTAGCGCCATATCAGATGCGCCACCATGGCCTGTGGAAAGCCTTTCATGCTTGCCCGGCCCAAAAATGACCTACTGTCTTAGATGTTTTCTCCTCCTAAGCTTCCTATGCTTCTGCACTTGTTTTCCTTACAAATGCCTTTGTACGTCCAGCCCTGGACAACCTGTTCTCACAAAGGGGCCTGTGGTCTTCAGCCATATTGCACTCAGACAATGTCATCTTCCTTTTCTTACTTGAGTTTTGCCGATTCCAAAAAGCTGTGCATGGTTTGTTGCCTGCAGACTTGAGACAAAGATCACTTATTAAAGAATGGAAGGTACAAACCACCTCTTGAATCAATTAAGAGGATTTTTCCCCTGCTGTGTACTTGTACCACAATCACAATATAAAAAACTTTCTGCAACCAGTGCACTGTGGGCTGGGGGTGGTCCTTCTTTGACCTTGATTACAAGTGTTGCGTTTTATTCCAGCTACATTGCTAGCCATGTTTGCACATGTGTCTCAGTTTTGGGTAGGTCAGAATATTCCATACCCTCTGAGTTTCCCGCAGGTAAATATCCGCACGTGAACCAAGGACATGATGGTTTTGTTGCGGTAAGCACCAAAATCAGCATAAAAATACTGGGGCGTGTGGATTTTGCTTCGCAAGAACCATAGTCTGTGTATTATTACCCATTATCATGAGAAAACTCATAATTGGCATTATGTATCGCATCCTATAAATTACTATGGCCCAGAGAAAAAGCGTTTAATGGGTGCAGTAAGTAACTCACCAGTACCAGGGTTCTCTTAATCAAGCCCTTTGTGTTTCTGGGGCTGGCTCCTCCATCCTTCTTGTCTGCACTGACCTAGAAGAGGAAATAGAAGTCATTTCACTGGAATTTGATTAAACAGGGAGACCTTGTGTAGTGCTGTGCAATGTCATGCTGCATCCCTGTGTCGGCTTACTCCACAATTGATAGAGACAGGTCAGCATGCTGTGTAGATATACACCATTACAAGTCTTCTTCAGAGGTACATAGGTCATAGAGACAGCGTCTCACAATGTGGCTGCAGGATATAACAAGCATTTGCAATGCAATAGGTCTCGCATTTGCGAGAGTTTGAGCTATTGGCATTGTAAATGACAATGCTTTTAATTATGTGCTTTGAAAACGTGCAAGCGGTGCTTATAATCCTAGCTTACGAGAAGCAAGGCTGGCAGTAACTGCGCTTCTTTTACTGCCAGCCTTGCTGCTATAAGTACAAAGTGCGTATTTACACACCGTTTGCAAGTTTTCAAAACACATAAATAAAAGGTGTTGTCATTTACAATGCCAATGGCTCAAACTCTCACAAATGCAAGACCTATTGCATTTCAAATGCTTGTTAAGTAAGTGGATAATTCAATTGCGGTCCAAATGTGACGTGATTGAAGATTCGAATTACAGAATTCCCAGCGAAATGCGAGTTTATTTAAGGAGATCATAGGCGTGATAAAAACTATTAAAAAAACACACCCAATATTTCGTTTACGTATTTGGGGCTTTTGAATTCCTGCTGTTTTTCCAGCCATTGGAAAATGTTCCCTTGCCCTAAAATAGTATGAAAACAGTGGGATGTCATCATTTGCTTTTTAATCCGTATTATATCCCAGACCCCTAAACGAGGTGGGGTGGGGGCTATAATGGGCAATAAATAATTGAAATCCGCATTTCTATCCCTAATCCAATATTTATACAATGCACAACAGCTCTCGCATTGTTTTTGTCCTTGAAATGTGTTTTTCTTTCTCAACTCTTTGCTACACATTAAGGATGAATGGTTGAGTCGACCCTCTACTTCCCCCATACCATCACAAATCCCCCTGAGAATAATGCAGTTACAACACGGCTCCTTCCAGCGCCTGGAAAAGTCCGAGTGAAGGAAGGAAGCACCTTCTGGTGTGTTTGTGTAAATCCTGCTCCCGTGCCCTCGGTGCCTGCCCTTCACCTCCTCCTCCCCCACAAGCCTCTCCGTGCCGGGCGGCAGTTGATGTTCAAGCCCCGCTGCCCCAGCACTGACGGCCAGGCGCGCTTCCACATAGGATTTTAATGACTAGAATATGTCCCGGGATAGTGCATTCCTCTTGGGGCACGACGGTGTCACAACAGCTCTCGTGCAATGTGTGCCCTTCCTTCCTCCCCTGCACGCACATATATTCACTCACACACACACACACACACACACAATACACACTCTCTCACTGATACTCAACACTTAGACACATATGCAAAGACATGCAGATGAACGAGCTGACACCCACAGGCACACTCACTCAGACACACACATAAAGAAACCCGCACAGACACCCGTGCACAAACATATACACAGTACATACACACACAATATGTACACACATATATTTGTACGCACAAAGGTGTAAAGGAGCTCAAGTCCCGGGTCCCAAGAGGGGGCCCGGGTGAAGAGCTGCAGATAGCAGTGCTGGGCTCCCATGACTGAGGAGAGAGCCCCGCGTCGTGCTGGCAGAACCACAAAGGAGCTGGAGTGCTCCGGAAGCGCGCCGCAGCCAGACGCAGTTCAGGAGGATGGCACAAGAGGAGGAGTTCTCCCCCGCAGACCGGGTGAGTGGGGGATTCTCCGTTTGTCCACTGGTTGTGCCGATGAAGGCACAGTGTACAGGTTTATTTCTTGAGCGGACCCGCCGTTGCGGGCCGCTCCAACTATGGGGAAAATATATTTAAAGGCCCCTTTTATTATGTTAAAGTGAGGACGCATGCGCATAAAAAAAGGTAGAAGTGGAACTGCATGAGGCTTGCGAGGACAGAAGGGGGTCAGGAGATGTGCACACCGCATGGCTGTACGTGCAAGTACACAGGCTCCAATTGCCACTGCCCTGCGCGTGCCCATCTCCTGTTCCACTTCCGAGGCTAGTCAGCAACAATAGATCTCACTGGCGACAGCGCTTTCACGCTGCGTTCGCCAGGCTCGACCTAAAAACATGCCTCTCTGAAAAATGTATCCAGCCTGCTAAACGGCATAGTAAATGGCAGTGAATCAACCCTTGTATTATTTTTTAGAATGGTTTTATCTGAAGTAATACACTAAATTATTAATTGAAGTTAACATAAAAAACAGGTGTGAGGATGCACATTCAGTGAGTAAGGATGGTCCTCCCCCACGCAGCACAGGTTTATGCAGATGTCACAGTGGAAGCAGTAGAGGTCTGTATCTGGTGTAGTGTAAAGAAAGCTGCTGTTTTACCTATAACTGTATCAGTGGTAGCAACATCAATTGAAACCATTGCCGTCTTCTAGTTAATGACGGTGTTAACCTTTGAAGGTGATCTGTTTGTGGTAGCTGATTTACTATGCAGCTATTTCAAGTAATGGTGCTATGTCTTATGAATTCAGTGGCTTCATTCACCACCTCATTAACTAGCACCCTCTCTTTGGTAATGCTCATTGAAGGAATGCGTTAAGTACTGAGTATGCAGGCTTGGCCTCAATTCCTTATTCCACTCCAGTGCCTGATAAGGAACTCTGGTTTGTGTAAAATGGGAGAGATCCTTGTAAGAAGGAGCCTGTCTGTGTAGCAAGCGCAACAGCTAGTCTATAGGAAGGAGAAGTCTCTTAGCCCCCTATGGTTGCAGCGATAGAGCATCCAACCCTATTATTTATTCTGCTGATGTCTGAAGCCTGAACACTTGAGATGTGTACCTGCTGCCAAGGTCAAAGAATGTCACTTACGTGCATCTAGTATGAGACTACTGAAAAATATGGTTTTACTGCAGCTGAGATGGGTCTAGGAGTGAGTGGAGGCCTTATATCTTCTTTTTGTGACATCACACTCATTGGAATAAATCGACATTTTTAAAGGGGTTTTGATTTTTGACGTGTGTTCCAATTAGTTTGTTGCAAAATAGCCCCATGCGGCGTCGCCTGTGTCAGCAGAGTGAGAGTGTTGTAAATGGAGTCCAGCAGGCAACCGCATCACCTGCCAAGAAAGAGCGCTTCACCCCGCACTGTGATTTCTGACTGCCATTGTGGCTGCCAGAGGAGCCTGACACTTCCACTGTGTATTTCTCGAGCTAATCACAGTCCCTGACAGCCAACATCTCTGCCAGGGCTGTTTTACGCCTTTCGCTTACGGGTAGATGGAAACCCCTCCGGCGTTTCCATGGGAATGCCTCCTGCATTTCAACAACACGCAAGCTTAGCCTTGAGCTTCAGTGAAGCCTTACTCAGTTGACTTGTGGCCCTTTTTGGGTGTCAGCATGGCATTTTGATAGAATTCCGAATTTGGCACGACAACCACTATTGACAACAAGTACATACTTGCACTAGAAGAAAGCAATACACCAGATGTATGGGGCATCTGCAGTTTTATGCAAACAGCTGTTGCACTCATTGGCACCTTATTTTTGGTAGCCGGTGTCCTACAAGTTTTCCAGATATTGGAATAAAAAAAAAAATGCTTCCAGTGCCACTGGGTCACATGATAAGCATGCAAGCCTTTCCAGCTATTGCTGGCCATAAAGTAGCCAACCACACTTACACCCCGGGTATGGAGGATTCGGGAGGAGGGCCATGAGGTATTTACTGGCTCTACTAAAGACTGATGACTGGATACATAATTTATCAGGTCCATTTGATACCTCATATTCCGATTTCAAACACTGATATGAGACATAACATGGAATTCTGTGTCAAAGGGACCGAATTCCGCATTAGTTCCCAAACATTTTGCCCCGGGTCAATTTCCCTAAATTCGGCCGAGGGATAATTACAAGAGAGTGGACTTTATCATACAAGATAATGACCACGAGTAGTACATTTTGCACTACTTCGAATTATGATCTTTGCACAAACTAGGGTTTTTGCACGGATCTAAATTTTATAGTTTACCTGTGATTGTGGCCTTAGGTTTATTGAACTTGTACTTGGGATTCCAGTACAGTTATAGCTTCTGTTTCTGCGGATTTGCTCTCTCTCATTGGGTGTTTTACTTGCAAGCTTGCACACTGTCCTTGCTTTGGGGGGAACTGCTAGAACTGTGGAGTCTTTATATGGCGACCCTGTGTACACAGAAATGTATGAATGGTGGAACATAGGGCTGGTCACAACTGAACTGAAGCCATGGTTCGCCAGTAGACTGGCATAGGCCAGTTGTATCGTTCATTAATGATAGCCTATGTGCACATAGAATAGGGTTACTGAAATGCGCTTCTTGTATATCATTCAACTCATTTATTTATTTATATTGATATGGAACTCAAACGGAAGTCCACAAAAATACACAAACAGATTAAAAGAGACATACTTTGCATAAAATATAAAATTCTTTCTTTATACATAGCTGCCTCCTAAAGAGATCCCTATATCAAACATACTGTATGATGTGCAAATAGTGCAATAAATAGTTGAGACAATCAAATATCCAATCTTCAGGTGTTACGACATAAGAGTAAAATTACTATTAAAAGTTACTAATAAATAGTGAGAAATATTTTTAAAAATTGGTATATCTTATAACAAACCATTTCATTTGGAGGAGACAAAACGAGTGAACAGGCCTCCTGGGCTGAGTGAATATTTAACTTGATTAAAAATGGCTTTAAAAATATAGGCCTGGCCCTTTGCAGCTCCGAACACACAAATAAAACATGGTTAAGATCTTGGATTTGTAAATAACACATTTCACATATTCTCTTCTCTCTTGGTATTTTATCCCAGACACGAGTAACTTCTCTTAGGGGCAGCCAGTTAATTCTCAGTAGGAGTATCAGCCTTGTAATCCCATGAGGAATATTCCAAGTTAAATAAGGCTCTGTTTTATTCCCCAGGGCACTAATACAGACCACCTCATTACTGGATCTGGACTGACTTAAAGCAGTATCTCTCACCAAACTGATAGAGGATACGGACTTCTTTAAAAGCTGCTTCAGTACAAACTTTGGCATAGGGGAAGCGGAGTTCAAGCTGACCAAATATATCATTTGCATATACAAAGGACCTAAAGAACGTTGATTGATCTTTTAATAAATCAAAGATTTCTATTCTCAAGGCGGCCCTAAGAGTGCCCTCCTCCCCCCAACTGTACCATTCAAATATGATGTTTTAACTGTCTGATGAAGCTTGGCAAGCATGTGCTCTTTCTTGTTCTCCCGCTTCTAAAAAACTGCACAAAGTCTAGGCTTCATCAGAAGTATACCTGGTTTAGTAGTAGAACAGAAGCGCAACACAAAATGACACCATTGGTGTAACAAAACGTGAGGGGGCCCCCTGCAAAGTACATGGAGGGGCCCCCTCCAGACTCACTCAGAAGTGCTCAGGTCAGCGTACTGTGTTGAGGGGTCACCCAGGAGCTCACCCCCACACTGCAGGGGCTCGGGGACTTTGTTACGCCACTGAATGATACGCCTTCTTCCCAGGTCCTCCTCCAACTACCAACCACATCTCCAACATTCCTCTCAAACATTTCAAATGACATGGGGAATCTTCCAACTACAATTACAGAATGTAACACACTTCCTAGAACCTGTGTTCCCTCATTGGCAAGAAGTTCGTCTTTGGCATGTAGCCCTCATAGCACATGCGCCACAAAGCCGCTTACATCGATGCCAAGAAAGGTTAGGTGGCTAATGCAACATCACTTATTGGATAATTGCAGAAACTGAAGGTCATTCTATGCTGTTTAATGCAACAGCTTCTCCAGTCCTACTGGTGAAGATGAATAGAACTTGAAAGTCTTATGTTTGACCTTCGCTCAAACCCCTACGCAAGTGCTGGGGGCCACCATAATGGCAAAACAGCAATATGTAAATTTCTTTTAACATAACATAAATCACTGGAAGGAGCCTTAATTTTGGTGTGGAAGTCAAGCTGCCCAGGATCTCACCAGCTAAAATGAAGTCTTTGTCACCAACTATGAAGGAACCTAGGAAAAAGATAACCCAGTGATTAAAATGATTTTGAATTTATAGGCTTATGTGGTGAAACCGTTTGGCCTCGAATTTCATGGTTGTTTTTAATTTCATCACAACACTTTCTGTAAGATGCAATATGTTTTTTTGTTGTTTCAAAGGAACTGTGTAGTGGGGACAAATACTGGAGTGCACCAGAGAGTGCAGTGGCAGGGTTTGATTGACACAAAATGCAATTTTAAAGCAATTTTGCACACAAAAGGTGCATGAAGTCACAGACAGTTTGAAAGTATTTCTTTCTGGGCCTCTTTCATTTTTATGTCAATTGTACGCTGCATATGGCCTCATCTAGTGTAATAAATAATTTCGATATGTCACGCTTTGAATACAAAGTAACAAACCTCTTTAAACAAGATGTTCATTTCATTGAAGTGAATTTGTTTTGTACTTATGGTCAGTGTACTTTCCATTTCTGGGGCTTAGGCTGAGCCAACCACAAACCACAAGCAAATTACAGAACACAGAGCCGTCCTGCATTCAAGAAAACAGAACAGGCGAACCGAATTGGCTGTCCAAGCATGCACACACCAGAGCGATTAGGCAAATACACACACACCCACTAAAACGCTAGAATGGATAATTGTGTTGCTATTCATTTGAGGTTCACCAACAGTAAACTGATACTGGTTTGGTGGTGGGTTGCGACACGCGAACTGTAACTGTGCAGGACCCACCCAGAGACAACCCATAACTTCCTGCCAATCCCAAATTAGCACAACCACCCATTAACTATGCAGTAGCAGCTTCCAAAATCTTTGAGTTTAATCGGAGATATATTCAAGAAAGTCAATCAGAACCTAAACTTACTTATTGTGCTCATTGCTAGCTTCACCTTGCTTTCAGCAGCTTCAAAAATATCTTCCTTTTAAAGAGATAATGTGCTTTTTCACAAGATATAAATCATGTTTTTACTAAAACCTTGTTTTCGTAATTAAATAATGTTCTCTTCTCTTTGCAATAGATAATCAAAGTGTACAGTCTATTATTTCACTTGCTGTTTCCAATGAACATTTCCATGTTTGAAAGAAGCACAGATTGCATGCTAACTGCACCAAATTAGGCAAAAACTAAAAATACATTATGGGTAAAATGTATAGTATGCTCTTAAATTACCATATCGGGGTTCAGGTAAAGTTTAATATGCTGCTCTGTCTTTGGCCTCATCCTTTGGGATGTCAACATAACCCCTTGTCCTAATATACATGGATACCCATATGTATTTACTCTATAAAAATAAGTATGCTTTTTATAAAAACATTCGGTATAGAGAGAGGAGGAGCAAGAGGAAGCCAGGTTGTGTGCCTCTCCATAATCTTCCTTGCTCTTCCAGCTGATGGCATAATATTAGTATATACAAGGCAAGCTGACTATGGAAAAGCAACACACAATTTATTGAAATTGGGGTTGTGTTCTTAACTTGTGGTTGCAAGTTACATCATAGCAAATCAGAGCGCAAATTGAGTTGCCTATGATGTCACTTAAAGCTTGGATACTAACCAACCCTGGTATTGATCTTTACCCATCGATAACTCTATACATTTAAGTGAAGAAAGCTTTCAAGTGCCTCTGTTTAGCTTATAATTTCTCCCTGTGGGATAGCACTCTGCTTCTTACACATCACAAACATGTTTCAACATCTCCAGACAGTATTTATGAATTTACAGTCTGATGTTCGGTTTCTCCATTTCTACAAAAGGGGCGTCCCTTATATTTGCTTTTCCTAACACCATAGCTAATTGGCTTCAAGGGAATGGAAGCTCATAACATCACTGCACTTATTCAACAAACAATCTTTAAAACATTGGCAGTCATTCTCCCTTTTCCATTGCATCTCAGATGATTTTTAGAAATAACTTAAAGAATCGGTGGAGTTTTGCCTGCATCTCTTCTTGAGGGCAGTCTCTTTCTGCAGTTACTGTCCCACTTGGGAGCGTTGCCGTGACTCCTTCCACCCTGCAAGGGTGCGTCCCAGGTAGGGTACTGGTACATATCAAGACATTTGGCAAAACCCACCAATATATGGTTGATTCATGACTGTGCTATTTTTTCAGACAGGAATTGGTATTATTATCAGCCTCTTTACAGGCTCAATACTGTGGACCAGCATGGTAAGCTTTCTTTTAATAACCCTGCTCTTTCTGCCTCCTGATATTGTTTGGTCGGACACTCATTCAGAAGGTGCGTTGTTTGAGGGTCTCTGCTTTACAGTCATTTAGTGTTCATAGTTAACTTTGAATTTTTATCAGATATCATAGCTATCTTATATAGACTTTGAACGCAAAATTCTAAGAGACTTTGGGCATAATTACAAGTCCTTATCACCACCACAACGTCACTTTTAAGGACACTGTGGTGGCAATAGGGATTTCGTCTTATTTGTTTACCTAACATGGCTTAATGCTGCCTTGTATATAAGGCACCCTTTCACTCTATACTTAGTATGAAAGGGGAGGGCAATGGGTGTTGCTGTGGGCGTTCCACCGCAACACCCATTGATTTTGACGCTGCCCCATATTTACAAGGGTGGCATAAATATGATACAGCGCCAAAATTAAAACCTGGTCTTACCCTGGTGAAATGAAGAGAAGTTTTTAATTTCACCTCATTTCCCTTCCTCCACATAAAAAATCATTTAAAAAAATTACGTTTTGCAACTTGTATGTGTGCTGTATTGGCATGCGCTGTAAATGCATATTTGCGGTAAAAATATGCGTGCTAAAAAATGCGAAGCAAAGGTATGCGGTGTATTTATCTCATTGCAAAGGCTGTTTCCCAGTGCCTGGGCCGACATGCAGTTGACAGCGCCTATAGAGGGTCAATGATTTTGCTCCACAGGTAGGCCAGTATGTGTAGGAGGCTCATGCAAAGACCTCAGTACTGAGAGCAAAATTCAGTCCATTCGGCCATCCCACGCCATCCGTCCTCTCACCAGCCCCGCGCAAAAGCCAGCCACGCACTACTTCACTCGACTTCTCCAGGGGACACTCAGATGTCTCCCTCGTCTAGGGTTTCGCATGCTAGCCTGCAGGCGGCAGTAGCACAGGGAAAGTCACCTCTATCAAGGCCCACAAGATGCGCAGCCTCATGTTTTCCCACCTGAATCGCGGGCCGTCCCCCAGGCTCACCTCAGTGCTGCAGGTCATCACGGCAAACGCAGGGGCTTGCTACCCAGGGCTCGCAAGTCTCATATGTAGTAAAGCAGGCAGTAACAGGCCATACTGATCTTCTTATTGGAAGTCCAAACCTGCAACCGCCAGTAACCCCACTTGCAGTCTACAGAGCCTGGTCATACATAGAGTCTCATAGGCACCCAAATCGCTTAAACGTTTCCCAGGCCAGTGCCTCTTACTTCCTCGGGCAGAGCAGGGTATTGGCAGTCTCCAAACCTGACAGCCAGCTGAACTGCCCGGCAGGCAGGATGGAACAGACATGGTCAGATCTCCAGATCGCCGCCCTCAACTTCCTCTCCATATCTCTGCAGTTCAGGCGGCCCATCTGCTAGGGCCCGATTACACTTCAAGCAGGCATTGTGTGATCGGTGAGGGAGCCCCACATTGGCTCACAAGTGCTGGCCAAGGGCCTACGTGGTCCCAGCACCACTCCTTTTTTGTGACTGGGCAATGGTGCTGATACTCCGCACAGCTTTGCAGCCGATCCCCGTAGCCAGTCGGTGTGTGCAGGGGAACCATTGCACACAAAAGGGGGGTCCGAATGCCCACGTTTGGAACTATAAACAGGAGATTTTCGGTCCCAGGAGAATCAGGAATATGCGTCCACAATCTTAGGCAGTTGGACACGCCCCTTGCACTTTACCACTGTTATCCAGTGCTAAAGTACTTGTGCTCTCTCCCCTAAACATGTTCATATTGGCTCACCCCCAATTGGCATATTTATTTGACTCATCCCCAATTGGTATATTTAATTGACTCATCCCCAATTGGCATATTTAATTTAGTTATAAGTTCCCAGTAAAGTGCATTACAATGTGCCCAGGGCCTGTAAATTAAATGCTAATTGTGGGCCTGTAGCATTTATTGTGCCACCCTATTAAGTAGCCCTTGAACTATAGCTCAGGCAAGCCATTGCAGAGCCTGTGTGTGGTCTTTAAACCGCCATGTCGACACCTGGCAACATAAACCTTAAGCCAGGCCCATACCTTTCCTTTTTCTGCATACAAATCACCTCTAACCTCTTCGATGCTGATGACGGCTCCAGGCCGTCATGCGTCATAGTTGGCGTGTGCTGATGACGGCCGGGAGTCGTCATGACCACGCCCACGATTAGAACCTTCAGCACTGCGGCGGAATTCGTGCCGCAGTGATGAGGTTAAGCTAGGCCCTGAACAAAACCAAAGGGCAGAGTGCAGTGTATTTAAAGCCGTTAAACTTTACATATCGAGGTAGTGAAAAACTCCCAAAGTAGTTTTTCACTAATGTAAAGCATATCTTTTCCATAGGATAAAATTGAGGTTACATTTTATAGGTTCATTTTCCAATTGTGAAGACATGAACGTTTTGAGTTTGGTGTCTCTGGAATCACGATGTAAAGTGCAAACATATGGTGAAGGCGGATTTAAAATTTCAATTAGGAAAATGCTGCCTTTAGAAAGTTGACATTTTCTTACTTTAGCCAATTGGTGCCTGTTGCCTTTCTGTAATACACATCTGGGGAGGCTGACAGCCAATGGCGACTTCCACAACAGGAAGGTGGGGGGGGGGGGGTGGGGGGGGTGAGGGAAAGACAGACCGGGTGGGGGAAATGGGGAAGAGAAAATAATAATTTTTTTAAACGTACCTTTTGCCACAGCCTTTGGCGCCGAGGCCACCTCAGAGCTCTCCCAGCAGTCTCTGGTAAGGCAGAGCCTGCTCAGCCAGTCCTGGTGCTGCTTTCCTGCTGGGAGAGCTGCATCAGGATTGGCCTGAGCAGCCTGTTCTGCCACTTAGACACTGCTGTGTAGCCTGTTCTTTTCTCCTATCCCTGGTAAACACCACTGGGTTGGAGAAATAGATGTGCGCATGTATGCTTGCCAAGCTTAGGACGGCTGGCAAACATTAGTGCCCACCACCGGCCCAGCCAGGCCCCGCCCTGCACGGATGTCAGATCAAGTCACAGAAAAATAAAATGATATTGTTTCATTATCATTTTATTTTTCTGTTATTGACTCTGACGAGTGAGGTGATGCTCCTCTGCCATTATGGAAGAGCTGCCCCTGGTGACAGCTGGGCTGTGTGTTTTCCCCCTACATAGTCAGACTCAATGGGAGCTTAGGTGTGACTGGATGGTACATACTGGCAGGATGGGAGGGAGGAGCTGAACCCAGCCTAAGTTTCACCTGAATAGGCTGTGTCCTGTTGCCACACAAAGGGCTGCAACCCCCTGTAGTGAGGCTGGAGGCTTGGCAGGAAGGGAGGACTTCAGTGCAAATCAAATACCTGTCTTTGAAGTCTTCCCCTCTTGAAAATTCCAACTGAATTACGCCACCACCACTTCAGTGCACTTCTGGACCTGTAAAGACTCTGCCGGGATGAAGAACTGCTGTGCTGCTGAAGGACTGCCACTCTGCCGGACTGCTGCTTTGCAGCACTCCTTACTTGCTGTGTTGCCCTGCTGTTCCCCTGCCTTTGTGAGAAGGACTGGACCTGATTCACTTGAAACCAGAGTGACTCCAAGGGCTAGCTGGCTGACTTCCTGATCTGAAGTGTTAGTGACATAAAAGATGTCCAACAACTCTGCTTCTACACCTGGAATCTGTCATTTGTGAGTCTGCCCTGCCAAGTGGTGCCACCCTAGTCTTGGACCCTTGGAGTGGGCCTAGGTGTTTGCCCCAGCAGAACCGACACATCCTGTCTTGAACTGATGCATTGTCTCCATTGCATAGATCGGAACTGGCTATTCACTCGGTTTTGTGGATCAGAACCAGCACATCACCTATGCTGCGTGGCTCAGCACCAACGCTTTGCCGCTGCTGCCTGGATTGAACCCTGCGCATCGCCTTCAGGAACAGCACTGCACAACGACTCTAGCGGAAGTAATGTCCTCGCCTCTCCATCAACGGCCACCTCAGCGATGATGCCGAAGCTCTGCATTGCAGCACCCCGCTCATCGGAGCTGCGTGGATAAGAACTAGTGCATCACCTTTGCTGCATGAATAGGCACCGGCGCATTGTCTTGATCAAGGTACTTTCGTTGACTAGCCTCACTGGGTCCCTGTATCCAACCCGCGCTCTATCGATGTCAGCCTGAACTTTTGACTTTATCTCACTCCGATGCGATCCGAAGTCCCAAGTAAGCTCTTATTGCTTCAAAGTTCTGTTTTACAGTTTATTCCGTAAAAATTATTAACTCAAGTTCTACTCATTGAATTTTTGTCGTTTTGATCTTGTTTTATTTAATACAATAAGTTCTATTTTTCTAACCTGTGTGGAATCTTTTGTGTAAAGGTTTCATTGTTTTACTGTTTGAAGTATTGCACAAAGATTTTACACATTTCCCCTATTTTTAGCCTGACTGCTCTGTGTCAAGCTACCGGATGGTGATCACAGGTTCATTTGGGGGTAGGCTACTTCCTACCCTGGCTGGATTGTGGTTGCTGCCTGACTTGGCCTAGTCAACAAACAACCCAATTTCTAACAACACTGATTTCGGGTTCAAAACTTTCATGAAAGAAAGTTGCACTGACCATTTAATGTTCTTTCTTTTTTTCCTTTCTGCGTTTCTTTATTCACTTAACTACAGTTTTCAAAACAACCACACAGATGTGACATTATATCAGAGCGCAAGTAAGGATTAGAGTGAACATGCATCAGAGTCCGTAGAATAAGCTGACAGGGCGTAAAAGATATCTTTTTTTATTGAGCTTCCTATCCAGTTTCTACAAAAATAGAAAGACTAGGACCCAGCCCACTATTGGGAGTAGTGGGCACAGTTCTGCAAAAGATATACACTTGAAATGGCAATTGCTAGGAGAAGAGGCAAATCCTATAGCTTTCTTCAACGCTGGGCTGAAGTTAAGGCAGAAAGCTCTCAGATGTGTGACTAAATAGAACAAGAGAAAACCCTGCCAGGGTAGCTTTCAAGGTCCCACAGGGGGATCCTAACACTCAAACAGAAGGTGACAAGGGGTTACACATCAGAGCTGGCAATTCATCACATAGAGTCCATACACATTTATTATAGAAAAATATATATTTTATTTTTCATTGGTCAGGCATAAGGGGTTCAGCATAGATAATCAGAAACACATAAAACATCAAGTGATAGTGAATCTATTATACAGTGTGTCAAAAGAGGCTAGTAATAACATACATTTATTCAGATCCCGCACACTCCCACAGTCATCCACTAATGATACTCTCACTCACAACCACTCAGAATACTATCACTCACAACCACACTCAATATAATATTTATATGCTCATATATAAACAATAGCGATGGTACATGGCAGCCTGCAGTAAAGATATCTGATGGCCACTAGAGCTAAAATTGTAATATGGAGGCAAGACAATGTGCATGAGATGGTAAAACAAACACTACAAAGTAGCCATCCAGGGGAGTCACGCTCTCAGATGTGTGGTTTCTCTGTGCCATAATTATTAGTGGCTTCTGTGTTCTCTACAGCTCGTTTTAATTCGGCAATATTTTTTGTGTTTTTTCTCCTTTTATCTCTTTCGTTTCTCATTCATATTTTATCTTTTTAATCTTACTTGTATTTCCCTTTTTTATATCCCAAAGCTTGCCCCTTTACATATTGATTATTTTCATCTTTCGTATAGCATTATGATTTGGCTACCAGCAACCCTTTAAAAATGCATAAAAGGGCAAATTCAAAACATATGTTTGAAAAGTTTTTGTGCAGTTGGTATAGTAATTTTCAGCCGCGGCCCGTGCAGGTAAGAGCAGTGGGGTCGGGTGAGGGGTATTTGGACAAACGACCATGAGGGGAAATTAATTATTTTAATGGTAATTTTCCAGTCATAGATAAGGGAAGAGAACTTTATAGTGAGTACATTTACTTCTAAGCTTCTCCCACTATTTACAGAGTCACTGCAGGTGTAAGGCAGGAAGCAAACCTCAGACATCTCTCTGGCCGGCACCCGTGTATGTAGAAGCTGTCACCAGAAAAATGAGAAGATAAACTTTTCCAATTCAGAGCTTTTTCAGTAACACTCACCTGCAGATCCGTCTGTGTTAAAGGGTTGCCAAATTTCACATTATGGACGTTCTACACAGGTGGAGAGTAATTGGTACTTTTCTCCATAACACGTTATTAAGTAATGCATTTCTTTGCAGGGGCTTCTGCCCACGTGCACCATAAGCAAGTGACTTTCTGCAATTGTAATTAAAAAACTTGGCACCTTATATAGATACCAGCAGACCAGACGTGTCTTTTGTCTCCCTCAAAGTACCCGTGTGGTGTGTGTACTGAGGTAGAATGTTGATCTATTTAAACAAAAGCAACTTATTGCTGTCCTCTGACTGGGCAAATGTTTTAGGGTTCATAAAGGCAAAAGGGAATCATACATTGGTCAACGTTCTAAAGCAGTAATATTTATATAATAAGTTCTAATGAATTCTCCAATTCACTTGTTTTTCCTCTTTTTTTTTTTATCATTTTTGTCTTCAGAAACGTATAGTTAGATATTGTTACATGTTGCTACTTAATATGTACATTTTTCGCAAGAATGATGACATCCTTATTGCCGGCTTCATCGAAAGCCAAAAATCGGAAATAAGCCACACCTCAATGTACTAACTAATACCTTATTAAACTTCAGCTTGTTTTCTGCCTTATACGTAGACGTAAAGGTTAGGTCATATGATTAGTCAACATGAATCTAATGATCTATGATTTTACTACATGTTCTGCCTTCATCGTCATATTGAACAATTCTCTGTCTTTACCTCAAACTGCGCATGATCACATACGCCCTGGTGTCTCCAAAACTTGAGAGCTGATTGCATAGCTAGTTTCCCTCTAATTGATTGAGGAGCGTAGGGGTTGGGCACCTGAACATATAGTTCATGTCTTCCTTAATGAAGCAATTTCAATGCTTGTGAAACTGATTTAATCCAATCACTCTCTAATAGTATATACTTTACAGTAGGTGTAGGCAACTCAATTTGTTCATTTTTAAATACAATTCCTGCCTTACTATTGTGAAACATTGTACACCTCAAAAAAGAGATATTAACACCATTGTTTCCTTTATTGATTGCTATTAAAGCATTCCATAAATGTGGTGAGCGAAGGGCTTGCAGTGTAGCTCACCCAAGATCGCACTGCATAGTTCAATGCTCAGTTGAAATAATAAGATACACAGCTCTCTGCATAACACAGAGATACTCTGGACAGAGAAAGACGAGGTTGAGGAAAAGCTAAGGCATTGATACCTCACAAAAGTAAGGGCTGACTACCTTCCGGGGTGGTAGTGGAAACATTTAAACGAAATGGGCGTTTAACTACACATATCAGTAGAGTCATCTATGGCACACCAAAGGTAAGAGAATTAAAGAATGAGGCAAAAGAATCAGGAATATAATAATTTTCTTAACATTGGTACCGTTTGACGAATCTTAACAAAACCTTCAAAAAAACTGTTTCGCCGACCTCATCATCTTCCTCGAAAGTTTCAGGGTGATCTGTCAAGCAGGGGCAAGAAAAAAGGAGGTCCAAAATGCTGTACCCCATTCTTTTTTCCATAGGAAAATTGAACAGCAGTACCTCAAGAACTGCTGAACAGAATGACACCAAACTTGGCAGAAAACAAGATCGTGATCTAGAAAGCGTGCTTACTGTGACTTGGTATAAATCCATGGAGTAGCTCTTGAAAACTTAAAGTTAAAAAACGTTGTATATTTCACACTGCAGAGGAGCCACACAGACACCAGATTTTGAGATAAATTCTGATTGGATGCCACCAGATCAACTAAGATGTAGCGACAGTTATTTAAGGCCTTGGGGACTTAGTCCCGTGTCCTACAAAAAAGTTTTAAAACAACATACAGATGGGCAGTGTAGAGATACCCAGCCCCCTTTGGCCTGGTGGAGAGTAGGGGGTGCAAGAGGAACCTCCCCTAGGGGTGAAATCATCCTTCTGTTTTTTTTCGATGCCACAGATCCACAGAGAATCCATAGGTCTGCTGTACCGATTAAGAAAGAAAAAAAAACTGGGTGGGCCAGGGCCCGGCGACGGCACATTTTACATTTTTCGTGGAAGGAGGCTTGCGCACCCCTTCCTTGAGCTTTCATGAGGCTCTGGGGACCCCATTCCCCAGGGCTGATATTTTTTAAATGGGGAGGGGGGCACTTAACCATTGACTACATTTTTAGATCTCCTTCTAATAAGTCAGTTCCAGTTTTGTCTGCAAGATCCCCGTGGCTCTTGGGAAGCTACATGAGGCCTCCTTGGTGCAGGTGTGAGCTGGACAAGCTCATTTCTCTTCTGAATATAGTTCTTTTTTACTTGGTGAACAGTTTAGCGGCTCTTCTTCTAAGTCAGGGCACAACAATAAAGGAAATATCCCAGGTTTAATCTCAGCCTTGGGAAAACAGCAACATGGGGCATCCTTGTCTTCATCAGATGCCTTCTCTGAGCTAAATCTCAGAGGTCTCTTTTTAAGTCCAAAGTAACTACAAGGCTATGGAGGACCAGTCATTGTCCTCTTCCAGGGAAACACCAGCATAAACCAAGAGTCAATGCAAAGATATTCTACCATCAGAAATCACACTCCCTTAGCCATCCATTCCCATGACCTCTTCTTTCCCAGACATTTCAACAAGGGAAGGAACCGGATCAGGCACCACATTATCAGACGTGAGACATGCCCCATGCTCAAAAGGGAAGCTATAAATCATAGTAAGAGATTTCAGCTGACCTTTCCCAGTTCAGATATTCTGCGAGAAGTTATCTATACCACACCAGATGTGGATCTGCATCTGTCCAGGCAAGCAAACTGGTTTGAGTTAAGCTTTTACTTTCAGGAAGAGTTCTGAATTGACTTTATATTACATATAGAAAACAGACCAAATTGAAATACTACAAAGCCTCCAAGATGGAGGACCTCAGTGGTTAGGCCAAGGACAGGAAAGTTGAAAGAGCCATTCCTGCGTTCAAGGAAGTACCTTTTTGTGTGTCATACGATATATACAGGTACAATTTCTGATGCATGTATTTGAAAACTTTGTGAAGTTTTTTAAAACTCCGTGAGCTTTAACCACTTCAAGAAAATAGTAAATTGAAAAAAAACTGGGAAAATCTTAGACGTTATAGCATGCAAAGATTACGTTTTTTTTTGGGAGGGGGACAACAAAAGTCACTTTTAGTATTCTCCAAAATTCCTACAAAAACGTTTTTTGTTGGGAAAAATATCAGCAAAACTTTCTTTCAAGAAATGCTGCGTGCAATCAAAGATTGCACACTTGCCTACTTCTTGAAGTTGCAAAGTTTCTGACCTGCATACACTTTGCCAGTAGAATCATAACATTTTGCACCCTGTATCCATACTCTATTTGTCTCCATGCACATCACACATTAGTGCCTAAGTAGGGAAACACAACACTGATTCTTATTTAAGCGAGAAGTCCCAAATGGCGGAATTTGCAAAGATTTACTGAAAGTCTCAGTCAGCTGTTGTAAATATTCAGTCTTCCTGAGCCTAGTGTTGGGACTGTTGGCAGGTCCATGAAGGATAGGGGTACATACTGAGTGTAGCCTCAAACCAGTCTTTCAAGGATTGGCTCGAAGCAACGATTTCACATTCAGTGCTAATACAAAAACGTTTAGAGCTTCTCCTTTATCTTGGCATCTTATGCTGAGGTTGGAAATTGTGAGGTGAAACTATGAGGAGCACCCCCTTGAGGACGGAATCATCATTACAGCTTCCACGTATCAGTCAGTGGTGCTGCTACAGTTTTCAGAGCTGGGTGCTGCAATCAATGTTACATCACAGAAGTCATGGGGATTGTGAAAATCCTAGCTTTTCATAAAAAACAAGTATAGCAAATGAGCCACGCCTCTTCATCACCAGAAAGATAAAGGTGTGGTATGTAGCCTGTGGTGCATTGTGGAGTATACTTTCACAAATATATTACTACAGCACACTGCCAGTTACATGCAGCATATTTTCAATTGAAATGGCTTCAAAGTTCACAATGACATGCAGTTTTACACTATAATACCATATAGAGCACAAACAGTGTGTTTCAGCAAATATTTATCATATGAACATAACCAAGTAAAGTGTCTAGTTTTGTCTTGATACTATTAAAATCCTTGTTTCCATCAGATTTTAGAATTACCAAAACAATTGCTACATGTGTGCTTTTCTAACTGCTGCTACATTTTGAAATATTTGTACAGTTCAGCTACTTACATTTTGTGTGTTAGAAACCTGTCTTTAACCACTTGCATGCTTGTGACGGAACCATTCCGTCACGAACCACGGTGGTGCTATGGTGGTGACAGAATGGTTCCATCACGGCCCGGCCGCCGCGCCTGCGCGGCAGTGATTTCGCGCCTGCGTGGCGCGTTCTATTGAGCGGGCGGGGCCGTGAGGGAACCATTTCGTCACAAGCACAGCGCCAACGTGGCTCGTGATGGAGTGGTTCCTTCACAAGCATGGCGGCGCCACGTGGCCCCCATCCCCCCTAGCGCCGCAGCGGAATTACCACCGCGGCCAAGGGGTTAAAAGCACAGCAAATATGCCATAACAAAAACTAAATATAAAGGCCTCTTTATTGCTCATTCATCTTCTGAACTCCAGCATGGTTATTTTGGTGCTACTGCAGCACTCTCAGCACCCCTACTTCTAGCACCCATGGGATCAGTGTAAGCAGAACTCTATAGTCAGGGCCACTATAGTCATAGTCACAACATTTTCCACATGAGTATGGAGTTGCCACATTTGCCACATTACCCATCTGTTGCATTATCTGCAGATTTCAATTAAAAAAAAATGTTTCTAGCTCAAATGTATCAAAAGTTACTAAAAGGTTGACTGATGCTACCTTTCTGTGGGTTATTGCTATATTTAGGTGTCAAGCTTGTGCTAATGTTGTGAAACCTTTGCCCAGACAGTGTTAAAAAAAGTAACAAGCATTGGCAAAGCCAATAGATCTCGCCTATGCAAGAGCTATTAGCTTTGTCAATGTGTTTTACCCATGTTGCACACCAGCAGGGCTGCTGATTTTCAGCACGGTTAAACATTTGTGGTGTAGAGGAGAGTGGCGTGGGGTAGAGTGGCGTAGAGTGGAATGGTGAAAAATGGAGTAAAGTGTTGTAGAGTAAAGTGGCATAGAGTGTATTGCCATAGAATGTTGCAGAGCATAAGGGTGTAGAGTGCAGTGGCAAACAGTGCATTGGCATAGAATTCAGTGGCATAGGGTAGAGTGCAATGGTATAGCCTGCAATGGGGTTGAGTGCAGTGGCATATAGTAGTGTGGTGGAGAGTAGAGCAGAGTACAGTGGTGTAGAGTGGATTGGAGTGGTGTTGAGTAGAGTGGACTGGTATAGAGTGCATTGGCATAGAGTGGTGCTGAGTATAGTGGCATAGAGTATAGTGGTGTAGAGTGAAGTGCTGCAGAGTAGAGTGTATTGGCATAGAATGCAGTAGTGCAGAGTAGGGTGGTGCACAGTTCAGTGGCAGAGAGTGCAGTGTTGCAGAGTAGAGTCAATCATTCAATCAATCACAGCATTTATAAAGCGCACTACTCACCCGGTGGGTCTCAAGGCGCTAGGGGAGGGGAGGTCCGCTACTGCTCGAACAGCCAGGTCTTGAGCTGTTTCCTGAAGGCGAGGTGGTCCTGGGTCAGGCGGAGGTGGTTCGGGAGGGAGTTCCAGGTCTTGGCGGCCAGGTAGGAGAAGGACCTTCCTCCTGTCGTGGCTCTTCGGATGCGGGGGACGGCGGCGAGGGCGTGGCCGGTTGATCAGTAGTGACGTAGAGTGCAATGGTGTAGAGTGGCATAGACTGCATTGGCCTAGACTTCAGTAGTGCAGAGTGAAGCGCATTGACATCAAGTGCATTGTCATAGAGCGCAGTGGTGTAGGGTGCAGTGACATAGAGTGTAGTGGTGTAGAGTGCAGTGGTGTATAGTAGATTGATTCAAGGTAGAGTGCAGTGGCATAAAGTAGAGTGGCCTAGAGTGCAATGACCTAGAGTAAAGTGTGTAGAGTGCAGTGGCATAGAGTGCAGAGGTGCAGAATAGATTAGAGTGTCATAAAGTGGATTGGCATAGAGTGCAGGCCCGTAGAGTGGAGTGGTGCAGAGTAGAGTGCATTGGCAGAGTGCAGTGTTGCATAGTCAAGTTGTGCAAAGCAGAGTACAGTGGAGTGGCCTGGATTGGAGTGGTGTAGAGTGCAGTGACGAAAAGTGGAGTGGTGTAGAGTGGCATAGAGTAGACAGGTGTGGAGTGAAGTTGCGTAGAGACAGTAGAGTGCAGTGGTGCAGTGACATGCAGTGGTGTAAAGTTTAGTAGTGCATACTAAAGTACAGTGGTGTGGAGTGGTGCAGAGTACAGTGGAGTGGTGTATATAGTGGAGTATGCATGGTATGGTAGTGCACTGCCATTACAGAGAACACGTTTTCAATGAAATGACCATTTACATTTTTACAGACATACAGTTTTACTAATAAAACTGTACATCGCTCAAACGGTTATGTCTGGCAATGGCATCACCTAGTATATTGCTTTCATATTAAAGTATTTGTTTCTATCACACTGCAGAATTAACAAAAATTGAGCGTCAGTTGTGCTTTCCTGATTCTGATGTATTCTGAAATCATTGCACAGTTCAATCAAATGTTGTTTTGTGGCAGAAAAAACCCTTTCCTACCACCGGTATTGAGCATGATTGTCACATAAATCCTCTCACTTTGAAGTCAGAGAAAGAAAAGTAAACACCAAACTCCCACTGAAGACAGAGCCTGACATTTGAACTCGGTCTTTGAATGCACAGCAAATGTGACCAGATAAGACCAAGATTTAAAGGCCTGTTTACAGAAAGGAGCACTCGATGGAGGAATACAATGAGAGGTAGTGTGAAAAGGTTTTGCTTAGCCGCGGTCGGTAGGGGAGTACCTGCCGGGACGGTGACGTGGGGAGGGGGAGGGGGCAGGGTGGGGGTTAGTAATATATGGATAATGGAGGTTTGCAGGTAAGTAAACATATAAATACATCAAACGAATTTCGTTGCGTGCACTGCATCCCCAAATGCAATGCAGTACGCGCAACGAAATTCGTTTGATTTATTTAAATGTTTACTTACCTGCAAACCTCCATTATCCATACATTACTAACCCCCACCCTGTCCCTCCCCCTGCCCACGTCACCGCCCCGGCAGGTACTCCCCTACCGACCGTGGCTGGTTTTGCTCATTGGGATGGACGAACTGAAGCTGGATAGTCTAAAATAATTGTTGCCGGCAAATAGAATGCCAGAAAATGTGAGTTACAACCCACAAAGCACATGGTAAACAAAGGACATAAGGCATTCCCAGGGAAGCTTTCTGAATATCCCAAGATGCCTTTAGCAAACAAGTCGACTGCGTTGTCTGGTAAACTTCGGCCTAAAAATGACATAGAAATGACGTAATACTCTCACAAAATGCGCCATTTTACACTGCATAATTTGCCTTTTCTTACTGCGTTTTTTAAGCAACACTACCGTATAATTTGGTCCTGTCCTACCACATAATTCCGGTAGCCCTTAAAGTTTGCCCTGGCCATGTGTGAGTAGCTAATTTATTCAGGAATTTGTGATTCTGATGGTCCCACTATAACGTAACGTAAGGACTACAACTCCAATGTTGCAAAGAAAAACCTGGCCTGGATTAGGTGTTTACGCATGGGCCTGAAAAACGTGGATGCCTGGGTGTAATTTGTCTTTACTGACCTTCACCGCTGCAAAAGCCTGCTCGAGTTTGTGCGTACTGAATTCCGTATCCCTGACATCCTTCACTATGACCTAATTTGTAGGCAACACCGCAGCCGGGGTGGGGGCGGTTGCAGGATTGTGGGGAAAGCGTGGTAACATTATACGTGGTGCAACGCGGGCAGGGCCCTCATTCCGCACACATTTACTGCTTGTCACATGGATATTATTACTTTAAATGCCAAGAGGGAAATGTTCTCGACTCCAGCATGGCCGTCCAGGGACCCGGCTATCCATCGTGCGTGCATTCGTCTCTAAAAGAAGGCATTTATTAGCCGCGCACATCAAAGGCAGTTTCCGAATTAATCAGGTCAGTTGCGTCGCCTGATGGAAATAATATATAAGCGATTGAAGCGGTGACCGGGCATTCAAAGTCTGTAATGAAGGCCCGCGGGCAATACAATTGCGAGTTGTTTACTTGCACAGCTGAGGAAACGTGAGGAGAAGGAATGTCACAGCCTTGCTTGGGAAAAAGGCAGCGGCAACCCCTCGCTTGTTTGTGTGTCTGGAGACATCAGACCTGCAGCCTTCAGGAGAGGGTTCAGCCCTGGAACCAGCAACTCAGTCAATTTATTGCAAGTGACAGAATCAACTTTCCAACGTCAGCCACTGAAAGCGAAAGCATCGAACGCCCCGGAAAATAGTGACATGCCTAAAATCACACGGAGTGTCAGTTAGGGAAGCCCTTATCGCACCAGAGCAGATGACAAATCGTTGTTATCTTATGTGTTAGTCAAGATGGTTAAAACAAAGCAAATTAGGGATAGAATGTACTGATCTGTAAAAAGAAATCTCAGAGCAGGTTACATAGGGTCCCATTTCAGCTGGGGGGAAAATTGCGCCTTTTTTTGAATGGACAATTTATAATCCTAGTACACATAGCACTTAAGAATAGACAGTGTTTCACTCCTGACAGTTCATTTCTGCCTCCTCTGCTCTTTCGTTTCATAGAGCTATGAATAATAGATATTCCCACTGCACAGCTTAAAGGTACGGTTGTTGTCATCTCTGGAAGACAGAAAGGCTCAGCTAGCCCTGTCCTCATTCAAAGATGGACACACAGGGCCCGATTCACAGAACTAATTTAAGACAAAATCCTAAACTTACTATTATTTTGGTATTCACAGAAGTTAGGAGTCCTAACTTTAGGACTCCTAAATGCCTTCTGTGAATACCGAAAGTCTTAAAATTAGGATTTTTCTCAATTTACTAGTAGTAAAGTTAGGACTCCTAACTTTAGGACTCCTAAATGCCTTCTGTGAATACCGAAAGTCTTAAAATTAGGATTTTTCTCAACTTTACTACTACTAAACTGAGAAAAATCCTAATTTGAAGAATTTCAGTATTCACAGAAGGCATTTTGGAGTCCTAAAGTTAGAACTCCTAACTTCTGTGAATACCGATATGAGTAAGTGTCTCCTGTGAATACCAAAATGAGTAAGTGCCTTCTGTGAATACGAAAATGGTAGTAAGTTTAGGATTATGTCTTAAGTTAGTTCTGTGAATCGGGCCCACAGATCCCATGTCGCCAGGATGCCCGTTGGGTCACAGTGCGCTTTATAAGTAGCAATAACATTAACATTAACATATAGATGTCAGCTGCAATTACTCAACCAACAGAGATATCTGACTGAACTTTGTTGTATTGTGTTGTAACATTTACAAAGCGCTTAGCACACTCGTATGGAGCCTGGAAGCACTTACCTACTTGGGTAGCTTGCTACACCATATAGTATGTATGGTTGGAAAGTGTTTTATACATTTTGTTCCTTATGTGGAAAGTTTATGCATGTCATGCATGATGACCCATGAGATGTGGTTATTTAATTATGGAACAGAGTGTTTAGCAGTGTGATGGAAAGTTTAGAAAGAAAGTTTATTCGTTAATTGCGTGGTTACTTAAAACCATTGCAATGAAATGACAGAACGTTTAAGATACAAAATACATGTTCGATAATACAAAATAAAGTGGATATTATGTCACAAGTTTAAGACATGCATGTGCAAGTTTATGATCTTTAAAACATTTTTTTTTTAAATTGTCCTCGCCAAGTCTGTCTAAGCCCTCGATGGTGAACTGTTTTGGATGAAACTTTTTTTAGGTTATAAATGAAGATGTGTTTTAATAAAGTGCAAGTGCTTAAAAAGTGCAACAGATGCTTCCTTTTTGTAGACAGATTTAAGTGAAGATGGGTAGTTCCGTTGGTGTGGTGCCCCACCAGTCTTACTGAGCCCATTCTTGCTCCTGGTTATGGGTATAAAACTATACGTAGAGGGAAATAAGGTGCTAGTGCCAAAAAGTGCAGAAGAGTGCTACCGGTGTAGTCTGCTTGGGCACAAACCTATGGTGGGGTAATTCCTCTAGTGGGCTACTTTGACCTCAACAGGCCTGGAAAGTGTGCAGTGGGGCATCCTTTTCTCCACCTTCTGCAGGAATCTTGCAAGACACAGCTCACCCAAGGGACCTCTGGGTCGAAGCAGCCCAGCACAGCCTGCCTTCTCGAGAATACTCCTCTTAGGATAAAGGACGTTTAAAGAACTGTCTCCTTTCGCTTTACAGGAACAGTTTAAGTGGAGTAGGTCTTCCTTCCCATCCCCGCATAGGCGTCAGATGTCCATGTGGTGGTCTTGTACACAGGGGGGTAGGTGAACCTTTGCGGGTAACAATCCCATTCCATATTTTGAGAACTGCATCTTAACTACAGTTGGGTATCCCATGGTTAAATATTGTTGCAGAGCAAGGTTTTTCTAGTTGTTTAATGTCATCCATCCGTGCAAACTTTTTGATGATGCGGCCTTGTCCTCAATGACGGAGCTGATTTTTATGGCGTTCCAGACCATCTGCTTGAATAGAAGTGTGATGGATGAAGAAGTGTGAGAGAAGGGCCTACAGTTTATGATTTTCAGGAAGCTTAGAACAGCACTGTGGTCCTTTTATGGTGTTTCATAAACTCATATTCCCTTAAGCTGATTACCACCCTGGGTTGCCAATTCTGAGAATTGTAAACTTTATGGTCCAGAGTGGCCATATAATGGGAGACAGAGATGGTGGGGAGATTTGCTGGGATGAACTTTATTGCTATCATCCCATATACGATTATCATTGTGAGATGTTAAGAAGTGTTCATGGTAAGTAGCTAGTTAGGACCCTCAGTGATTAACTAAATAAGAGTCCTCTTGACCAGCCTCATGTGATAGATCTCTTCAGTTACTCCATGCCTGTCCAGTTGGTGATGGGTAGTTTATTGCTGTTGACTGGTACAGTTTGGGTGATGGACATGACCTGTAGGGGGTTTATTTATGTGAGTGTAAAAGGATCAAGCAGTATAAGCAAGTTATTGTGAAGCTTAATAGAAACTACTGTAGGCTTCCTGACTGCTTAATGTTTGGCATTAGTATTAGCAAGTGCCAGGAGGGTTACATGTGAATTGGCGTTTCTATATAATAGACATGCCAAACATAGATCTACCCTTCATAGCTTACCTGGGCATATAACAGCTGTGTGCATGTTGAGCTGTCCCGTATCTGTGTAGACCATAGATTGAACTTGAAGGAGCGCTGATTATTCTGAGTTTGCCCCAGGGTTGCAGGGTGATGTAGTTATCTTTGATATTGCCATGTGTTTGAGGCATATGAGCTGTTGATCATATGCTTTAGTATAGATCGCCATCTGGTGTTGGGTCCGGATGTTTGCACTTTGTTTTTGTTCGAAGAAGTCTTGTAGTCACGAGATAGGTGACTCCTCCTTTCGGTGATAGTGCGCATGTGCATCGACTCCATCCTTAGATTGGTTTTTTTCCACCATCGGGTTTGGATGTGTATTACTGCGCTCCAGTTCGGTACCGTTTTCGGACCCCTTTGACGCTCAATTCACTACCCTCAACGGTATTGTTATCGATTGCGACTCATCATTCAACGCGCATCGTCTTACTTTGGAAAGCTTTCCATTGGAAAACTCAAGGTAGGCCGTCAGGCCTACCCGTGCAGACCGTGTTAGCAGTCGATGGAACGGACTCAATTTAAACCATTTCCCGGGTGTCGTGCTAAATTTCCACACACCGACTTACACGAAGTTTATAACCTCTGCTTGTCCCCGAAACACGATGAAAAGGACTGCAACGCATGTTAATCTTTCCGATTGAAAAAGACACTTCGTGATTGAAAAAGACACTTCGTGATCGTCAGGCTCCCCACCACGAAATGCAGCATCAGAGCGACTCCATTCCGGACATCTTCGGATAAGAATCCGCTATCCAACCTCTAGCTACGGAGCCAGAAGAAGAAGAGCAGGTCTCCATGTCTGAAGCTGACTCCGACATGGAGGAAGAGGAAGACATCACTGCGGGACAGAATACCCTGAGTACAGATCCCCCTGTGCCCATTCCAAAAAAGAACAAGCATTTGCAATGCAATAGGTCTCGCAGCATTAAAGTTTGAGTTATTGGCATTGTATATGACAATGTGTTGCATTAAATTTTTAGCAAAGTCTGTATTGGTGTATAAAGATGATTTGCAAGATGATAGCGATGGAGTGGGGGATGGGTGGATGGATGGATGGATGGAGTGGAGGGGATGGATGGATGGAGTGGAGGGGATGGATGGATGGAGTGGAGGGGATGGATAGATGGATGGAGTGGGGGGATGGATGGATGGAGTGGGTGGATGGATGGATGGATGGATGGATGGATGGAGTGGGGGGGGGTGGATGGAGTGGGACTTCCGTTCCCTTTCTTTTGGAGGCATGACACCTTCTGGTAAAGTCCGCACTATATCAAAACGCATAAATAAACAAATTCTGGAATGGTAACAAAAAGTCCCTCCATTGCCCGCACCCATATGCGTATCTCTCTGCATTCATTGTCCTGGACGGACCCCTCCCCCAACTCTTCTCATCCTTCCTTTACCCTGCAATCCGACCCTATTATCCCTCCTCCATGTTCACCTAATTGGTGCCCTTTCTGTGATTTGCCCAGATTCACAGGATCTTGACCCTCCCGCCGAGACTCAAACTCTGTTCCCCAGCTTCAAAAGCGACCACTCTAGCCGTTATGCCACATCCTGTCTTGCCGGCCGTGTCTCTCATTTCCCCTCCCCCTCCCCACAGCAATGCCAAGAGCATGTTATGCTAGCACATACGGCCGTCCTTTTTCCCCCACACTCCATACAAGTGCATGTGTATGAACTCAGTCTCCTGTCTTTTTTCTTCACTTTAATATAACGCAAACTCGGCTTGATGGTATCGGAGCGCTTTGCATGATGAGCTGGTTGCAGTGCACACAGACAGATTCATTTTTATGCATGGAGAGATTAAGTGATTTGCCCAGATTCACAGGATCTTGACCCTACCGCCGAGACTCAAACTCTGTTCCCCAGCTTCAAAAGCGATCGCTCGAGCCGTTATACCACATCCTGTCTTGGCGGCCGTGTCTCGCATTTCCCCTCCCCCTCCCCACAGCAATGCCAAGAGCATGTTATGCCAGCACATACGGCCGTCTTTTTGTCCCCACACTCCATACAACTGCATGTGTTTGAACTCAGTCTCCTGTGTTTTTTCTTCACTTTAATATAAAGCAAACTCGGCTTGATGGTATCGGAGCGCTTTACATGATGAGCCAGTTGCAGTGCACACAGACAGATTAATTTTTATGCATGGAGAGATTAAGTGATTTGCCCAGATTCACAGGATCTTGACCCTCCCGCCGAGACTCCAACTCTGTTCCTCAGCTTCAAAAGTGACCGCTGTAGCCGTTATGCCACATCCTGTCTTGGCGGCCGTGTCTCGCATTTCCCCTCCCCCTAGCAATGCCAAGAGCATGTTATGCTAGCACATACGGACGTCCTTTTGCCCCCTCACTCCATACAAGTGCATGTGTTTGAACTCAGTCTCCTGTGTTTTTTCTTCACTTTAATATAACGTAAACTCGACTTGATGATATCGGAGCGCTTTACATGATGAGCCAGTTGCAGTGCACACAGACAGATTCATTTTTATGCATGGAGAGATTAAGTGATTTGCCCAGATTCACAGGATCTTGACCCTCCCGCCGAGACTCAAACTCTGTTCCCCAGCTTTAAAAGCGACTGCTCTAGCCGTTATGCCACATCCTGTCTTGGCGGCCGTGTCTCGCATTTCCCCTCCCCACAGCAATGCCAAGAGCATGTTATGCTAGCACATACGGCCGTCCTTTTGCCCCCACACTCCATACAAGTGCATGTGTTTGAACTCAGTCTCCTGTGTTTTTTCTTCACTTTAATATAAAGCAAACTCGGCTTGATGGTATCAGAGCGCTTTACATGATGAGCCAGTTGCAGTGCACACAGACAGATTCATTTTTATGCATGGAGAGATTAAGTGATTTGCCCAGATTCACAGGATCTTGACCCTCCCGCCGAGACTCCAACTCTGTTCCTCAGCTTCAAAAGCGACCGTTGTAGCCGTTATGCCACATCCTGTCTTGGGGGCCGTGTCTCGCATTTCCCCTCCCCCTCCCCACAGCAATGCCAAGAGCATGTTATGCTAGCACATACGGACGTCCTTTTGCCCCCACACTCCATACAAGTGCTTGTGTTTGAACTCAGTCTCCTGAGTTTTTTCTTCACTTTAATATAACGCAAACTCGGCTTGATGATATCGGAGCGCTTTACATGATGAGCCAGTTGCAGTGCACACAGACAGATTAATTTTTATGCATGGAGAGATTAAGTGATTTGCCCAGATTCACAGGATCATGACCCTCCCGCCGAGACTCCAACTCTGTTCCCCAGCTTCAAAAGCGACCGCTCTAGTTTTTTGTTTTTTTGGGCATGGGTAGATTTTAGTGATTTGGGGCAGGGGCACTCACTCACAGCGTCCCTCCCGCCTGCCTGCCTCCCTCGGCTGTTTCTGCCTCGCGCACACGGAAAGAGATAAACGAAACCGAAACCTAAGAGGCACGTGACGTGAGCTGTGTCGGTAGAAGTTCACGCGCGCGACACACCACGCCCCCTCCCGCGGCTCCGTGACGGGTCCAGTAGAGTGCACGTAAACCTTGGCCGAAAAAATGCCGGCGGCGGCCAGGAGTGCACCCTGTGGGTTGCAAGCGTCCGGCGGGGACCCTACAGATGCCCTGCTGTTCTTTCTGTCCGGTGGAGGAGGATTTCAGTCCGTGATCCCGCAAGACGGACGTCGAGCTCAGGAACTCGACACTGAGGACTGCGTCGGGGGTCAGGCTCTCACGGAAAGGTAAGAAGCAGTGGCGCAAGCGAGTCTGCTGTGCCCGGGGAAGCGTGTGGCTAGGGGGACCACTGATTTGTGGTTGGGTTGAAGAGCGATGGCTGCGACAGGGGAGAGCAGACAGTGGGGACTGGGTCTCAGTGTATGCGCATGCGCTGGAGCTTTCCAGGAGACAGCTACAGCAAGCGTGTTCGCGCCCGCGTGGCCTGTGCCGATCGCCTTTTTGGAGATGCGCGCGGCCAGGTGCTGTCTCCTGGGAAGCAGACCCAGCGACAATAGATCTCTGGCGAGACAGCGCTTACGCGCTGTTCAACGCCACGAGACCTAAAAAGGCTCCGGTCCCTCCTTCGCCCTCGGGTTCAGGTTGGCACCAACAACATGTTTCTGATGCCCCGCCCTCCGGCTCTGACACAAAAAAAAGCCTTCAGGCTTAGGACCGAGGCAGCCCCGCTCCAATGCTGAATTGACACCTTCGGCTTCAAAACGTAACAGCAAGATAATTTTGGCACCGAAAATTCCACCTTCTATGCCGAAAGGCTCGGAGCCAAAACCCTCCAAGCCCAAAGACTCGGAGCCAAGGCATCCCAAGTCCAAAGACTCAGAGCTGAGATCATCCAAAGACTCGGAGCCCAAATCCTCCAAGACCAAAGATTTGGAGCCAAAATCTTCCAAAACCAAAGACTCAGAGCCCAAATCCTCGAAAACCAAGGATATAGACAAGCCCAAACACACATTTCCAAAATTATCAATGCCCAAGAGCTCGGAGCCGAAATCTTCGGCGCCGAAATCTCCAAGGAAAGATAAAGACACTTTCCCCAAAGAGCTTCCTTCTAATGAGCCAATTTTCAACACAAAACAGAAAAAATTGGATATAAATCCTAAACCAGGATATATTCAAGCAACCATTCCAAAGAAATGGAAAGCTGACTTGACAGAGGACCATCATGCCCCTCCTAAAAAGAAGAATATGGGCACTAACCCTTCTCCTCCTTACAATCCACCTCTTTCTCCTCCTCCTATTCCTAACTTGCTCATTACACCTATCAATTCACCACTTAGGCTTATTACACCTGACCCACAGGATGAAAGGGATGGGGCTCAGGATGAGGACACTGACGCTTGGGACGATTACCACACTGACCCAAATACAGAGAATGACCCTGATTTGTATCCCTCTAGACCTTCCCCTCCTGATGACAACATTGGTTATCTTGAGCGCCTTAACAGGGCTGCTCATTACCATGGGGTAGAACTTCACAAGGAGCCTTTAGAAGAGGGTTTCCTTTTCAAGACACGTTCTTCCTCACAAAGAGCAACTCATACCTTGCCAATGCTGAAAGGTGTGCTAAAACATACATACAAGGTCTTTAAGGATCCTGTAAGGGCTAGAATTATCACTTCTAGAGTAGATAAAAAATACAAATCAGCTCCTACAGATCTTATTTATATAAAAGGACAGCAACCCTTAGACTCTCTTGTAGTCTCCAATGGACGAGAGCTAACTACCAAGCCACAGGAGACACCGCTCCTTCTGACAAGGAGTCCAAGCTGATCGATACCTCAGGTAAAATAATAGCTTTGCAAGCAGCAACCAACCGGCTCATTGCTAAACCCAGGCACTGCTAGCCCGTTATGACAGGGCTCATTACGATGAGCTAGAAAAACTCATGCAATACTTGCCTGACCAATACAAACCAAAAGCTAACAACCTTATTCAGGAAGGTAAACTTATTACTAACACCTCCATTAAATGTGCACTAGACACAGCAGACACAGCATATCGTGAAATTAACACAAGTATATTGTTACGCAGGCACGCTTGGCTCAGGATCTCTGGATTTAAGCCGGAGGTGCAAACCTCCATTCTTAACCATCCATTCAAGCATCTTTTCGGTCCAGCTGTTGATACTATGCTAGAAAAGGTCAAGAAGGACACTGAGGTCGCAAAGTCCATGGGGCCTTTACAGTTACCGGTTAGTAGATGTTCCTTTCGCCGCTGCTTTAACAGGGTGGCTCAAAAACTATATCCACTGACCATGCCTCCTCCTCTTACAAGGTACACATTCACGCTTGTATGCAATGCAGACGGTGAAACAAGCAAAATGAAAGTGACAACTGTTACACTAAAATATCTATTAAGATACAGGCGTCCAGTATCGCAGCCATCGAGCTCCGGACAAATTCACCACTGCCTAGGTTGTTTAGACATATCACCGAAGACCGTTCATCCCCACTCCATTACGCTGAGACGTCTCATTGTCCGAGCACTCCTCACGTGCATCGCCGCCACGGACCCTTCATTTTCTTTCGACCTTTCAATCAGACCTTCTACCATGAACTTCCCTCCAGTCCACTGCGGCTTCTGTCCTCGAATCAGTGCATTGCGCTCGTCTTTTTATCATTTAGGCTATATTTCCCAACAGACCATCATTGCCTCCTCCATTGCCTTCCATTAAGGCACCGTATACTTCAGGCTTGTATTAAATTGTACTGATGATGATCCTGGTATTGTTTTAAAGGATCGAAACGTCATTGACTTGCTGGAACACCATGTACACAAATTTAATAGATATTTTAGTGTAACGGTTGTCACTTTCATTTTGCTTGTTTCACCGTCCGCATTGCATACAAGTGTTTCTTGCCCTGCCTGAATGTTTGGTTCAATGTATTTGTTTTGTGAATGTGTAGGATGCAGGACTGTGTCCCACTTTATTGTTTCTTGCTAGATTTGCAACTTTGCTATTCATTAAAATTGACTGTCTGGCTGGACAGTAGCAATATAGTACTGATTTTAGTCTATATTAATTGTTTATTTATATTAGCTCCTTACTAAGAACCACTGTTCTTACAAAATACTGAAGCCCAAGGTCCTTGCTTACCTTACTGGGCCCCCTTGTTTTTGTTTAAACATCCTCCTCTTGCAAGGACAACAATCAATCCCACTCACCCAGAGGATATTCTAGAGGAGGTTATAGAGGGAAGAATAATAGAGGAAGAGGTAGGGGTAATTCCACACGCTCCTCCCCAGCAAACAAACAATGACTTCCCTTCAGCTACCCCAGATCATCCCACTCCTGTCGGGGGACTTCTCTCCCAATTCTTACCTGTCTGGAATTCAATCACCAAACACGAAAGAGGGGCGAGGGTCAGATCAGTTTAAACTCTACCACCCCAGACCCCCAAGAACCTCAAATATACGCACATGAGGGGTGTATAGAGTAACATAAATGAAATATACAAACAGAGAGGGCACCAATAGCGCAAATCACTCTATTTGAGAAAACTGCCCTCACTCACATACCAAGGTATGTGACATGCTTCATCATTGGGCCTGCTTACAATACGCCCTGGTGTATCCCCACACAGGGCGGAGCATGAGGGAGGGGGAAAAAATAATAAATTTCTCTTAACACGACATATAGTCAGGACAAGTAGACATAGACAACACGTAACACATAAGTTGGTGAAAATAATGCAAGCACCAAGTGATCACAACCAAAAAGTGCGACGAAAAGTGCAGTATGAGGAGTGATTAAAACTGATTAAAGGTGTCAACTAGAACGCCACCTTTATTAAACTTTTCTTAACACCCCTACCAGGATTAAAAAATGAAAGAGGATGGGAAAAAGCCTCAAAGAGATAATTAGGAACCTCAAGGCTTCTCTCCTACCACTGGCAGAGTCAACATGTTTCGACCGCTCTGTATGTGCCTATAAGGTCACTCCGGTCTTCTTCAGGAACGTCGCATTCGGTGTCACTCTGGGTTCCTCCGTACTTCGGATAATAGTACCCCAAGAGGGGGGTAGGTCTAATCGATCCGTACCTCTCCTGTATTATGTGTGAAGAGTGTACCCTCAAATGCGGGAGAACATTCACTATAGCAGGAAGAGAAGATGGTGCAACCCTTTATTAGTATATGCATACTCTTTCTTTCATTCTCTTCATGTCACATCTATTCTATACCCTTAGAGCTCATTGTCTAGTGTTGAGCCAGAGACCCCGATAACGTATTATACACGGAATCCTGCTCAACTTGTCACTTGTCCATGTATAACCAAATATATACAAGAAACAATTCCTTGCACTTATCCATGTCCTTGTAATAGCGTAATCACTCGTACCTAGTACCTAGCCCCACTCCATGTTCGAGAGACCATCTTTTTACTACAACCTACACCTCTTACTGTTTAGGTGCCCCCGCTCTAGGTGGTATATATTATATAGTTCACTTACCGAGTTTATATATATTACAAACTCGAACTGGTGTCCGGTGAGAAGGACGCCAAAGAACACAATCTGAAAAATAAATGCGGGTGAAGATGTTACCTTTAAAAACTCCGCCTCCCGATGTGCACCTTCTGTTAGAAATGTTGAGACTGCTGTTTAGCATTGCGGTGCCTACATCGGGTCTTTGCAATCACCTGCGCTGTAAGCGCTCACCCCCTAGTGCCCTCTCCTTACCGTTCCGTAGGCCCGTCCTGGCTTAATCACCCACAAACCGTGACACCGCGCAGATAATACGCGCCGTGTCTCTCTGTTCAATAAATGCCGGAAACGTGTTTGGGCGTCCCACGTGACCGCGCCAATGACGTCGTCACGTTGTACGCTCTCCCTCCCACTCGTACTTGGACCCATGGGAAATGTAGTTTACTCAAAGTGTACTGTTACGCATTCAGAGTTCAAGACTCCTGTCACGCTGTATAATTGGATAAAAAATCATATATTTCACATTTTACATATTCCTGTAGTAGACCCTGGTCTAACAATGATAATTGGTAGAGGGTCCCGAACACAAACAGCTGTAGGAGCTTACTGATAACGCCGATCTATGGAAGGGGAACACTCGCTCAGGGACCGTGCGTACTCCAGGGTAATAGTATCTAAAATTCAGGTTGAATATCTGCCGTTTTAGCAGGGTGTACCCCCTATACAGTGCTTCACTGTTGACTCACTAACGTTCTTTATTAACAACCCAGGCACCTCTATGTGGGTGTTCGGGTTAGTTGTCAGGTAGACCGAAAAACCACTCGGAATTACGGGGAGGACACGATACTGAGATAATCATATGTCATGGAAGCCTCCATTTAACATTAGGGGCTTATCGTCATTCACAACAGAATTTGTTAGGTGATGGAACTAGACCGCCTGATTTATTGGTGGCAATCTACTGTCTGCTCAGTGCCTGCCATGGGATGTCATCATTAAGTCCTACCAAATGACTTTTTAATCGATACACCCATCTTTGCTCCCGCCGGAGCAAAAGATTTTGATCATCTCTTTGGTATCTACCTAGTTGGATTTTTTCGATGACGGTCCACTCCAAGTCATCTATGCCATGTCCTTTTTCCTGAAAGTGAGCCGTGAGTCGAGTGTTGGTCTTTCCACATCTTATTGTACTGCGGTGTTCTGTAATTCTCACGCGCACTTTTCTACTTGTCATCCCCACGTACCTTCATTGGCAGGGGCATGTAATCAAGTATATCACTCCCTGGGAATTGCAGTTGGTATGGGATCTCTGTTCCCAGGGAGTGCGAAGGCCAAGGTCAATGGTTTTAGAGTTGCGTGTGAGGTGACAGACGCTGCATGAGCCACACCTAGTGTGACCAGTCAGTCTTGGTAAACCAGGTAGTATGTTGGTTTCCTTCATTCCCCCAGATCCCTGGGTCTGGTATGTACCAGGAGATCCTTCAGGTTTTGACTGCGCCTAAATGAAGACAGTGCTGTTTCAATGTTCATCTCCACGGTATTAAGTATTTTCCAATTCTGCAGGACTAGGCGTTTTATATGGTGTGATGCCGTATTAAAGGTTGACACAAATACTGGCTTTTTCATTTCAGATCTAACATTTTTCGTGAGCAGTAACTCACGATTGGCATTGAGGGCCCTTTTCTTAGCCTTTTTGATTACTTTTTGTGGATAACCCCGTTGTTGTAGTTTCACAGACAACACCTCTGATTCGGCCACAAAATCCTTCCTATCCGAACAATTACGACGGATACGGAAGAATTGTCCCACTGGTAAATTCTCCCGTAGGGAGTGAGGATGGAAGCTCCCAAAATCCAATAAGGAATTCTTGTCCGTCGGTTTATGGAAGACCTTGGTCTTTAAGGTGCCATTAGAGAGTTCAATCACTATGTCCAAGAATGGTAAATGGGTTTTAGTGACTGTCGAAGTGAAATGGAGGAACGGATTCTGGGCGTTGAGCCACTCCAAAAAGTGGTCAACAGATGTTTTCTCGCCCCTCCAAATCACTAGGACGTCATCAATATAACGACGCCACAATCGCAGGTTGTTCGCCCATGGGCCATTGGCATCAAGGATTGTCGTTTGCTCGAAAGCCCCCACGTATAGCCCTGCTAAACTAGGGGCAAAGACACTCCTCATTGAATTTCCGTGGGTTTGGAGATATAGTGACCCCTCAAATTCAATAAAGTTCCTGGTCAAAGCAATTTCGGCCAGATGTAAAATGAATGTCTGTGGTGTTTCATAGGGCCACTCCCGTTCAAAAAGTAGTGTTTCCAAAACCCTGAGGTTTTCCCGTTGCGGTATATTTGTAGATAGGGCTTCGATGTCAAGGAATTCCTCATCAGGGTTGAACGGTGTCTCTTTCAGCAAATTCAAAACATCTAGTGTGTCCCTTAGGTAGGTGGGTAGTTTCTGGACCATAGGTTTCAAATAGAAATCGCAGAACTCAGAGAGGGGTTCCAGCAGGGACCCCATCCCGGAGACAATGGGTCTCCCGGGAGGGGGTCGCACTGCTTTGTGGATCTTCGGCAAGGCATAGAAGTACGGAGTCCTCGGTTGTTTTTCCACAAGGAACTCCGCTTCTTGCTATGTGATCCAATCATTCGCCTTGGCCTCCTCTACCATAATGACAATTTCTGTGGTGATCTCCTCCGTAGGGTCTTGTCTCAGTTTCTGGTAAGTACGCGGGTCAGCCACGAGGCGCAAACATTCACCTCGGTAGGTCTCAACGTCCATGATTACGGTCGCCCCGCCCTTATCTGCAGGCTTCAAAATAATTTTTTTGTTTGACCCCAATTCCTTCAGTGCTTCCTTTTCCCGATTCGAGAGGTTGGAAAAGTGACCTGAGTTTGCCAGATTTAATGATTCCAAGTCATGGATCACTGCTGCCTCAAAAGCCGCAATCTGAGGTGGGAGGACTGCCAGTTGTGGTGTAAACGTCGACATAGGGCGAAATGAGGTGTCGCCCCTATGTCTATCCAAAGAGTCTTCAATCACCTCAGACAAATGGGAACTAAAAATTATCCAATATGGTTACTGCCTGGAGCTTACAAACACTCCACCAAATATTCCGCCAAGAGCACATGCAATGTCACCGGAACATCTCACTGTTTTAAAGCAAGAGGTTCTATCTATGTTACAAAAACACGCTGTAGAACCTGTTCCGTTAATACATCAAGGAACCGGGGTATACTCCCTGTATTTCCTAATTCCCAAAAAGGACGGCTCTCTCAGGCCTATACTAGACCTCAGACAGCTAAACCGCTACATACAGTCGGACCACAATCCAACAGAAGCTCCCACTACTTCAGCAAGGCGACTTTCTATCCACTCTAGACCTAAAGGATGCCTATTTCCATATTCCCATTCACCCTGCTCACAGAAAATATCCCAGGTTTATGGTGGACGGACAACATTACCAATTCAAAGTCCTCCCATTCGGAGTAACTACGGCATCCAGGTTTTTCACCAAGTGCCTCGCATTAGTTGCAGCTCATCTAAGAAGACAGCACATTCATGTCTTCCCTTACCTAAACAACTGGCTGATAAAAGCCAGATCACAACAAAGCTGCATACATCACACTCTAAGGACAGTCCAATTGTTTCACAACTTGGGGTTCACCGTAAACCTCCCCGAGTCTTACCTCCAATCATCCAACACGCAAGTGTATCTGGGAGCCACGACAGGCACTCGCAAAGCTCTAGCCTACCCCAACCCAGTCAGGATTTGTAATATGCAAGCTCTAATTTCACAGTTTCAGCCTCAACACTCACTACGAGCCAGAGTGTTCATGCAACTAATCGGAATTATGGCTTCTTGTATCTTAGTCGTTCCATATGGAAGACTTCAACTGGGTCCACTACAGGAATGCTCAGCACATCAGTGGAACCAGGCTAAAGGTCAGTTTTCAGATCTGGTGTTGATAGATTGCCGTACTCATCGCTCTCTGCAGTGGTGGAACATACAAAACCTTTCCAAGGAACAGCCATTTCTCGATCCGGTTCCACAGATAGTGATAACAGCAGACGCATCCCTCACTGGTTGGGGAGCACATATGGGAAAACATACCACACAGGGCATGTGGATTTTGCAACAAAAACAAGTCCACATAAACCATCTAGGACTGCTAGCAATTGTTGTAGCATTGAAAGCCTTTGAACTTCATCTAGTAGGCAAAGCTGTATTGGTGCGCACAGACAACATGACAGCCATGTTCTACATACAAAAACAGGGGGGCACACTCTCTACAGCTGTCACAGTTAGCACAGAGCATCTGGAGATGGGCCATACCTCACAAGTTATATCTCCTTGCAGAACATCTTCCAGGAGTACGCAACCAAGCTGCGGATCTGCTCAGTCAACGACAGCAGATACATAAATGGGAACTTCACCCTCAAGTGCTCCTCACGTTCTTCCAAATGTGGGGCCTCCTATAGATAGATCTGTTCGTCACCCACCTAAATGCCAAATGCCCAAACTTTGCAGCCAGGCATCCACACCCATTGTCGAAAGGCAATGCACTATGAATGAATTGGTCAGGGATATTTGCTTATGCTTTTCCACCTTACCCACTCATTCTATTAGTGGTTCGGAAACTCAAGTAGTACTCCCTGACCCTTATCCTAGTTGCTCCCACATGGGCCCGACAACCCTGGTTCACAATTCTGTTGGAACTATCAGTAGTTCCACACCAAAAACTACACCTCTCCCCCAAGTTCCTTACACAGAACCATGGTTAAGATCCCAATCAGCTCAACCTTGTGATTTGGCACCTGGAATCCTAGAGTTTGACTACCTTAATCTTCCGCCAGGCTGTATGAATGTTATCAAAGAGGCTAGACACCCTACCACAAGAGCATGCTACTCAACAAAGTGGAAAAGATTTGTTGTTTATTGTAACAACAATCACATCAATCCACTAGATGCTTCAATACAAAACATCATTTGTTATCTATTACACCTGCAACGTTCTAACTTAGCTTACACATCTGTACGCTTACATCTCGCTGCAGTAGCTGCCTATCTGCAAAATAGACAGCACTTGTCTCTTTTTTGAGTGCCCGCTATTAAAGCTTGTATGGAAGGACTCTAAAGATCATTCCTCCCAGACTTTCACCTTCTCCAGTATGGAACTTAATATAGTCCTTACAAGACTTATGGGTCCACCATTCGAGCCATTGTATAAATGCGAAATACAATTTCTCATTTGGAAAGTAGCCTTCTGTATAGCCATCACTTCTCTAAGAAGAGTGAGTGAGCTTCAGGCATTAACCATAGAAGAACCATTTTTGCAAATACACCAGAGTAAAGTGGTCCTTCGAACTAACCCCAAATTCTTACCTAAAGTCATCTCTTCCTTTAACGTCAACCATTCTGTTGAGTTGCTTTTAGTCTTCCCTCAACCACATTCAGTGGCAGAACGTGCCCTTCACACATTAGATGTCAAAAGAGCACTGATGTATTACATAGAAAGAACAAAGTCCTTTAGGAAAACAAGACAACTCTTTGTTGCTTTTGCTCCACCACATAAAGGCAATCCCATTTCAAAATCAGGCATTGCAAGGCGGATAGTTAAGTACATTCAAATATGCTACATCAAAGCTACATGCACACTAACAATTCCCCCTAGAGCGCATTCTACACGCAAACTAGGGGCTCCTCTGGTATTCGTAGGAATCATACCCATTGATGACATCTGCAAAGCTGCAACATAGTCTACACCACACACATTCAAAAAACACTATGATATGGATGTGTTAGCAAAACAACAAGCTAGTGTGGGCCAGGCAGTTTTACAAAAACTATTTCAAACCACTGCAACAGCTACAGGTTAGGCACCACTTCAAAATAACTGCTTTATAGTCCATGCTAAAGCATATGATCTACAGCTCATATGCCTCGAACGGAAAATGCTACTTACCCAGTCAGTATGCATCTGTTCTTGGCATATAGAGCTGTAGTCATATGCACCCAACAGCCTCCCCAGGTACCTTTACCTGTTGCAGTGATATCTTACTTAGATACAATTCACATGGAAATCTCTCTTATTACTTTACTAACTTCATCATCCTCTTTATGGCAAAACAATCTAAGGCTGGAGTCTATGCCCATGCGCGCTACCACCGAAAGAAGGAGTCACCTACCTCATGACTAGAAGACTTCTTCAAACAAAAACAACGTGCAAAAATCAGGACCCAACCCCAGAGGGCGATCTATGCTAAAGCATATGACTCTACAGCTCCATATGCCAAGAACAGATGCATACTGGGTAAGTAGCATTTTCCTTTCACCTCTCTTCTGAAGTGTAAATGCACCTGAATATTTTAAATCTTCACTGGTAGTGAATTCCAGCTCTTGATGGATGGTACTCAGAAATCACTGCATCCTATTGATTTCTTATAGTTATGAGTCATGGTGAATGCCTCTTGCATAGTATCCCATTGTATTTGTATTGATTGAATTGAACTTGTAGGCCTAGTGGTCCTTTTCCTTTGGAGGCCCTGTGGACAAAGCAGGTGCCTCGAACATTGCTCATCTAGCACAGGTTGCCAGTTGAGTGATTGCAGGACTGGAGCCATGCATTTTCGTGCATGGAGGTGGAGAGGCAGTCTTGTGCTGGCACTTTGATTAGTTGTATTTTGCTTATAATGGAACTGAGTGTGCTAAGGTAGAGGCTGTTGGCACAGCCAGGCTTGAAGATTACAGGTGTGAGGAAAGCCTATAGTTTTAGTTGGTATCCAAGGTATGGAAAGATGTGTCACAGCATTTGTGTTGTGTAGTAGCTGCTCCTTGTCTTCTTGCTGACATAATATCGCAAGGATAGATTTGAAACCATAGGTCCTGCTAGGATTCTGACTACTCTTGATGTCGCTGGAGGAGCTATGAGTTCCTTGGGTGATAATCTGGTAGGCTGGCAGTTATTGCCATTGTCAAAAGGCCATGACCTCTATCATGGTATGGTAGAATTTTATGTGAATTATTGGATGGTAGCACTGAGGAGGACTTATTCAGATGACAGAGCTTTCTGGCTCATCTCATAACGGGCACGTTTCTTTACAGCCTCAGCCATGCGCTAATGGACAGAATAACCCCTCTTTAATAAGAATGACAACCTCTCTTCTCATCTCCACCTTCCACTTATGCCCTTCTTGTGATACTAAGAGAGAAACCCTGAGAGCAAAGCATAAGGATGGAAGGTGTAAATATTCCTCACTACATTGTGATAAGTGAGGGAATACTTGTGTTAAGATAGTAATTGGTTGATCTGTATGCCTATTTAGGTTAAATATGAGCTGGATGCATTCTCTCACTGATCACTTTATGTTGCAATACTTATGCTGTCTACATGGGTGAGTTTAAGGACAAATATCCCCTCTCAAAAGCAGGTAGTCCTTATAATCTGCCCTTGGTAGGGCATGGCTGCCTGTGTCCCTGGTTTGAGCAAGTGAAGCCTGCCTGAGCTACAATGTTCTGTGGCTTGAGACTGTCTGAGATGAGTTGCAGAGTGAGAGGATGCCTCAAGTGAGGCTGGTGTTAGCGTTATCTTGAGTGCACATCTGGGAAAAGCCCTGCTTGGGATACCTTAACCCCATAGTTGGAGAGGGTCTTAGAATAATCACAAGAGTCTGACAGATGGAGGCCAGGCTCATCTGCAGCTACTGACTGTTGCCACACTAGGGTGGTCTAACCTTCCTTCTTACCATCGGCAATGTACCAAAGAGCTTGCCATCACTAAAGCAGTAAGCAGGTCACAGTATCTTAGCAAGGCTTCCATGAGCCTAATGCAGGCAATAGTAATACTGTCCTCTCGAATCCTTCGACCATCCCCAGAATGAGCAGGCTTTGGTTGCACATTTGGTAGGAGCTCCGTGTTTGTATGTATCTTGTTTTACTTCATTTTTATGAACATGTATGTGAAGTGGGGAGTTTTAAAAGACATTGTACCATTAATGCTGATAAGCAACATTTAAAAATACAGTTAGTTTGAATTACTGGCCCCTCGTCCCAAAACTCAGACATCTATCTTGGTTTCCAAAAGAGATCTGGCAAAGGATGCTTACTAGTGTACATATGAGAGCGATGTTGCCACTGTGCACTCAAAATTTCTTCAAGTAATCATGGGTAGTATATTTTATCTGTGTGCGTCCCTGTCAGTGCGCCGAGTCCAGTGGCGCCAACTTTATATCACAAGATTTCTGGGAGGGAAAGTCCTTCCAAGCTGACTGGTGCACTTAATTAGAAACCCGAAAGTTTCTTAACGAAGATGTGCAAGTTCATAAAGGTATAATAGTTCATTGAACACTTCTCTTTTTCAAATTATAGAGATTTATTCACTCCAATGGCATCAATCTGTCAGTCATCTCATTTGTATTACATGTGACAATATCATATAATTGTTTATATATTAGATCATCCTTTGACTAGGAGCATCTTCTAGCCTCCCATAACAATTTCTCGTGTGGTGGAGCAGCTTCCTGCAACTTTCGAAGATGTAAACTGCAATGTTTCAGCATAATGAGGCTTGACATCTGTAATAGGGTTAGACTCTGGGTCAAACGGCGGCGAGGCAGTCTGAGTCACCAAACAGGGACATTGTGTACCTGATGGCACAATGCGGCGGTGTGCGCCTACCTGCATCTTTAGCTGCCCCATTTGCTAGTGCATTACCCTGTGACACAAAATCCTGTCCATTTGTATGTGGAGCACATTTCACAACTGCCTCTGCCTGTGGTTAACACAAGTCCCTCCATTAATGCCTCCACGATATTCCTGTGCATAACAGTACTTCGATCTGATTTTAGGAAGCCTCTCCTGCTCCATCTCATAATGTTGGAATGTACAGTTGAATCACATTAAGTGATTCTGAATAGATCTTGATGACTTTTCCTGCTGCTTGCTTAAGAGCCGCTATCAAGGCTATCAGTTCTGCTGCATGTTCAGAATAATGTGCTGGTAGTGTTAGCTGCTCTGCTTTGTGGAGTATGTCTGAGAAATCATGCTGTTGTGCTCTAACCACTGCTGCTCTTCCAGTATTTTGTACTAGAAGGGCAACCTTCCACTACTAAACCCATGCTAGACTCACTCAGATTAGACAGCTGTGTACTATGATGCAAAGGTGTGTGTGTGGCGCTAAGCAGTTTACAAGTGCGCTCTACGCCAGCACTTTAGAAGAGAACAGCAGCTCCATGCCTTTGTAGATATGCTGCTGCCTTGCTCTGTCCACTTCAAGCAACACAGCACAGCAACTTTGGTTGCTGCGCTGCTTGAATAAAATAGTACATTTGCCCCTAAGTTGTTTAAGCCTGTCCAAGTGTCAGATACAAAAAATAAGTTACTTTTAGCACCATTGTATGGCAGGAATATCAACACCCCACCCATTTTACCAAGATTGGCCAAAATGGGAGAATCAAGTTATTCTCTAGACTCTCTCACTTTCCTCACAGGGTCTATAGGCCATCTGCTGGAGCTTCATTCACAATCCCCACCACCCATCACAAACGTTTGTAAGAAGAATGTGCAAATGGCCAGTGACATCACAGATCCCCTCCTCATACACCTTATATAGGGGCGGAGAGCAAAATGGTGCAGGCATGGAGTGGCTCTCTTGCGGTATTCAAATGAATGCTATTGCAGTAGACCGACCAAAGAAGAGGCAACAAGTCTGGTGTGGTTAGTGATTTGCACCTCTCTCTTACAGCACAGATATGCTAATAAATTGTGAAATGCTTCTGTGGGGGACACATACATGTCTACAAAAGAACTCCCCTTTGAATTGACTTCCTATAACAGATCTTGTAATGTAGTGCTTAATTTGTAAAAAAAAATTGGGCCCTCATCAGAATGCCACCGCAGTTTGCACCACATATTACAACTGTACTTACAGAACTACTAATCATCACACTGAAGTTAACAATTCAGACTGTTCGAAGCCACAAAAGCTTTAAGAATGGCTTGGGTGGTAGGTATTAGTTGTTTCTGTTTCTAATGTATTTTAAATTAACAAACAACTATTTCTCTGCTCATCTTCAAGCTACACAAACAGCACCACCATGTGGCAGCTGTCATAAGTGCATGTTCCTGCAGTTAAGTGCTAGTGCACAGAACCGGAAACCACCGGCTCAATTTAAGCACTGTCCTAATGCCTGCTAGTGGCCACGACTAGCTCGACAAGAATCTACATTGGCAATAACGCACATACTTATCCAATTTTTACAACACTGTCCTGTTTCCACATTGCTAAGGTGATTCACATTAGCCCATTGTCTGCGATTATGCAGTAATGGAGATATCTGTCCAAAATCTGTCCACACTCAAACATTGCTACAGCAATGGACATAGTGACCTATGTAGGAGAGTAGGATCTACTTCTTATCGTTACCCCCACTTTTTGCTGATGTATCACTGTTTTCGACTTAGACTGACTGGGATCCTGCTATCCAGGACCCCAGTCAAGCTGCTTTCTCCTCTAAATTGACTGCATGTACTTTAGGTACACTCCAGATTGGATACTGTTTGGATACTGAGGTACCCTTATAAGTCCCTAGTATATGGTACACCATGTACCCAGGGCATAGGTACCCCTCCCAGTGGCTGCAGCACATATTGTGCCACCCCTGAAAGACCATTCAAACTGACACCATGGGTCTGCTACTGCAGCCTGTGTAAGGTGGTGCATACACCCCTTACTTAGATATAGGTTACCTATATCTATTATAAATCACTGCACATATAAACCTATCAGTCACCCCTATGGCAGGCCTACTCAATCCTGAAGGCTGGGTGCTGGGTTTTGTGTAAGAGGATGACCCTGCATGAGCAGAGCCCCTCTGCAGCCTTCGTAATCTATTCCCCGGGGTTGTCTGGGATGCAGCCAAACCATATATGTTTAAGTGCATTTTAACCTCGCTGTAAATGCTAACTTTAAAACGGCTGCTGAGAAACATGTTGTGTTTGGTGTCAAACACCTTGGAATCATACCTCCACACCAGTAACTGGTGTGGTAGGTATGATTTCTCCCTTGTAGAACCACTACTGTGGTACACCGGTCTACCCGGTACCAGCTTCCTCGACCTGGGCATCACAAAATAAATTGATGCTGCCTGCCACAGACACGCGTCTGCCCTCCTGCTGCTGAGCTGAATTCGAGCAGGGGAAGGCTTGACAATAGGTAGATGTGACCACCTCCCAGACAGGATTTAGTGTATTGGGGCTGGGTGGATGCACTCTGAGAGTGCCTGAAAGTCTTTACTGGGGGCACATTTGGTGCACCTGTGCATAGTCTGGTTCAAACCTGTTGCAGGAGCCATTTGCTCCTGCTCTGGCGCAAAACTGGACAAAGGACATGGGTGTAACCACCCTTCTGTCCTGACTCTCCCATAGGTGGGTCCCCAGAGTTTGCCCAACCCCTTCCTTAGGTATAAAGTAGGAACCCTGACTACAGGACTTTAGATTTTACCTGGACTAAACTCTGCAAGCAGAAACCAAGTACTTTGAGGATCTACACTATGCTGGACGACAGAAGAATGTCCCTTGGAGTAAAGGAGTTACTCCCCTGCTGAAGCAGGCACCTTAACGCATCTGACCGGTTTGCATCTCCTGAGCTCCTGAGGACTCCGAAGATTTCTGCAACACAGGAGGTGGGTTCCCAAGCATCCATGAGGTCAATCTGCCCTCTCAGCAATTCTGAGACCAGTATCCCTCGTGGGGACCATGCAACCCGAACCCCTGTGCACCATGTACTTTTGCAGCAGCATATGCTTTTTGGCGATCCCTGAGGCTGTGCTTTGGTTTATGTGTAGTCCTGACCCAGAGCAGTATTTGCACTGAAGATTTCTGGCCTCCATTCCACGAGTGCTCCGTGGGCCCATACTTCGTGATTCAGTGTGAGGTCCCTTTGCGATCCCTGGTCTGTTGGCCTGTGGGTCCCTGTGAAGGTAACTTTGATTTCTAATGGGCTTCCCCTGGTTGCTCTAGACGTGCCATGACTCCCCATCACATGGAGAGTCTCCAGGACCTTGTTGGTCCTCACCGTAACTGGTTTCCTCTGCCCATGTTGGTTGCATTTGCCAAGGCTTGTTGGTGTTCAATCCAGACATTGACCCCTCAGCACTCGAAATCCTTTGTAAGACAGCTCACCTCCAGACTTTGGTCATCGTCAACATCTCTTGGTCCCCGTGGCTGCAGAGTCAAGCATCGATTCGTCTCACCTGATGCACCCGACATCGGTTGGCATTCATTCATCTACCGAGCCCCTGGTCACCCTGAAGTGACCCGGACTCTGTCCTCTCTGCTTTCAGGTTCTTCTTACCTCAGATCCAGGCTTGGATTCCACCGGACACTTTTCATATTCCTGGCAGCAGCACTTCTTTGAGTCACGCCATTGAAAATGACGAAGGTTTCAGACACCACTTGACCCCTATGCACCCGACTTCCCTGGGACAATTTATTTTCATGTCGCTCCCAGTTTAGTTTTCAGTCATTGCTTCATTTTCTCTTCTCACGTACTCTGCTCCTTGTTGAACACTCTGCTTTTCTTATTTCCTCCTCATCTGCATGGGTGCTGGGGAAATGAAAGGCATATGGGTCTAGGAGCACTAATAAATTGGACACATGGACCTTGGGGTAGCATGGTGTGGGTCAATTTCTGTGTGGTTTTCTCTGATTCCAGGGACAAATCTGCTGACTTTTCTTTGCCTTCTCTGACGTCACCAGGAAGGCTGATTAATGTTGGATAGTGGGTTTCAGGAGCTGGGATTCAGGTCATGCCATGGTAGGGCAGGTGGAGCCTTGATTGTTCCCTGTGTGTTGTAATCTGGACAAGAAGGGAGGTGAGGAAAGGGCTTATATGGGTCAGTCTCTGACATTGCAGCAGAGCTGTTCCTCCATGGGTGGGAGGATGCAGCAGAGAGGAAGGCCTGGGCATGACGGGCTGGGCAGTAGATGATCCCCTGTGGGGTTACTTGGCTGGGCTGTGCTTCTGCCCTCAGCCCGCGTCCCTCCGTGGTTTCTCCAGATGCACATCCTCCCATGTAAAATTGTAGATTATAATTAATTTGCCTTGTAAAGATGTGCTGCCATTAGTGTGAATGTGCATGTTTGTATTTTAGGCAAATTTGTAAACTTCAGTGGTTTGTTGTCGAATGTGCTTGCTGTGTGGTCGGTGAGACCAGAGAGCTGTGCCAAATTTCTTCTAGGATACTACTCATTCCCACTGCCTTGCAAAAGTAAGAGTGCAAGGCAATAGGTCTTCTGCAAAAAAGTAGATGGTCCAAACACAGTGTTTTCCTTGTGCTTAGAAAGTAAACTGGGTCACTGGAGCTGTGACGTACGTTGAGTTATAATTTCCACAAGGTTGGTTTGATCTGGTAAGGCACCATATAGCTTTCCATGAGCCGTGGAGGCTGTAGGGGTTAGGGTCTCTATGGACACCTGAGTGGAAGTCTTTTGAAAGCCTTTTCCAGAATGATGGTGCCAGTCAATTATTAGAGGCCTCTCTCTAAATAGGGTTTTCACCCTGAATATTGACACCAGAATATCGATGGGACACAATAATGAGGACAACATATCTAAAATGTAATATGGACAGCTATTTAAATCTAGATTTTCTATACCTTAATCCACATGTATTTACCATGGCGATGTGTCAGGGGTGGCTCCTCCATTTGAGCGGAGGAACGTCACCCCACAAGCCCCAGACAGCTAGGTTAGAGAAAGAGCAGGCCTCCAGTACTTTTAGGAGCACTGGGAGAGGCTACTCTATCCAATCCTGGTGCTCCTTTCATGCTATAGAAGCAGCACCAGGATTGGGTAGTTCAGTTTCCTGCATCTGGAGCTTCTGTAAGGTGAGAAGACACCCGAGGGTGAGGAGGACGTTGCACTGTAAGATACAAGGTAAGTTTATTTTTCCCCCTGCCCCAGCACCCTTGGTAGTTGCCAGCCCCCACTGCGAGATACATATATATAGCTACCAGTCTTGCTCCCTCCAACAGGAAAAAAGTGTGACCATGCTCCGGGGGCTTAAAAGCAGCTTCATTTGTTGTCAGTGCACAAGCATAAAAAAGGGTCTCTGAAACGCTCAACAGACGTGTTTCTTCCTTCAAATGGATTCCTCAGTGCCCGTTTCAGTTGTATGTTAGTCAGGGGTCCATTACTGTGGTGTTTTAACAGCTGTGACCACTGCCAGTCACGTGATCACGCCCATCCTCTGCCTCACAGGTGCGAAGCTCCTTGTGCTGTGCCTGCTCCCCTACTGCATGCTGGTCATCGTAGTTCTCCACAGGGACCCATGCAGTGAAGGGTCCCACTGAACACCAATGGACCGCTAAAAATGTGAAATAAACAAGCACGTTACTGAGGAATCTGTGCCCACCTGCTTGTTCACTCAAAATCAAAATCTAAATCGGGACGTTTTGGATATATATATATATATATATATTCACTGAAAAAACCATAGGTTTCAGGAGTTATATAGTTAGGAATTCGTTTTTAAAAAACCTTTGAAATTCACTCAAAAAACTATAAGTTTTAGTGGTGTTATAGTTAGCTGGACATTTTACTCATACAAAACCAATGAAATTGCTCCTATATAGTTAGTTGTACTAACTATATTTCGCGCACCCGCAATCCACTGCTGATGATGTCACATATTAGATCATTCATGACATGGTCAGTGACATCACTGATGACATCTTAAATGACATCACGGATGACATCACTGATGACATCATCCAGTGAATGTGGTTTGCTTCGTTATTTAAATATGCATTATATATATAGCAATTTACATTGAAGGATGAGTGGATATATATAAATAAATATTTGGATGGAGGATTTAGTCGCAGTGTAATTGACTGTTTACTTGACCAATTTATAATGTCTCACTAAATATAGTGGATAGTGACTAAACTGTGTGAATATCTGTATCACTTTGTCAGTTGTTGTGTAAACTGATTCTACAGTTGGTTACTAGCTATGTGAAAGTCTATATTAGTTATTGATTAGTTAACTGAGTATTTGTATGGGAGTGTGAAAGTGTGTGTGGTTCGGTGGGGGGTGTGTGACTGTCCAAAGATGTGTGAATAGTTGATTCAGTAGATATATGAAGTTAAAACTACATGTTCTAACAGTTTGGGTGAGGGAATCTCTTTATGGGTGTGGTGATGAGCAAATATATTTCTCAAAGGTACAGGTCCAACAAACTAGAAAAATAAAAGGCAGTGTATGAGTCAGTTGTTGTATATAAATTAGTATACATAAGACACAATGATTGTGTGAGTGACTGTATGGATAACTGTATACTTGTAATAATGATTTTATAATTCACTAAGTATGACTTACTATCTAAATGAATAGAAGAAGTGGTGTTTGTATAAGTGTTTTGCTAAGTAAATATGTAAGTATGATCCATTGTTTGCATAAGTGAGTAGGATGACTTCATATGTGAATAGGATGCGTGCTGTTGTTTAATGTCGATATAGATGTATAAGTATTTTTGATAGTGTTCTATTGTTCATTGACAGCATGTATGAGTGAATCCATAGGTAAGTGATTAGATGTGTGTATACATCTATGAATCACTGAGTGGATTTTTAGATACTTGTATTGCTGTGACAATGGATTTAAATATGATACTCTGTATTTTACAAACAGTGATGAAAAATTGTAATAGTGTATGAAAAGGTGTATGTGATTGTCACGTGGATGATGTCATCAGTGATGTCATCAGTGATGTCATTTGAGATGTCATCAGTGATGTCACTGACCATGTCATGAATGATCAATGTGTGACATCATCAGCAGTGGATTGCGGGTGCGCGAAATATAGTTAGTACAACTAACTATATAGGAGCAATTTCATTGGTTTTGTATGAGTAAAATGTCTAGCTAACTATAACACCACTACAACTTATAGTTTTTCGAGTGAATTTCAAAGGTTTTTTAAAAACGAATTCCTAACTATATAACTCCTGAAACCTATGGTTTTTTCAGTGAATTTCAAAGGTTTTTTTAAATGCTAATTCTTAACTATATCAGGCCTGAAACCTATGGTTTTTTCAGTGGTATTTTTTTTAATTGATTGGTTAACTGGCTTATTAAGTGTATCTTAGTGAATACATATATTAGCGAGTAATGTTTAAATATTTAAATATATGCATGAGTGATGTAATATGTGACGTCATCAGCAGTGCATTGCAGATGTGCAAGTTATAGTGAGTCCAACTAACTATAACGTGGGAATTTCAATGGTTTTATGCGAGTAAAATTTACAGCTAACTATAACTGGTGTGAAACCTATGGTTTTTTCAGTGAATTTCAAAGGTTTTTTAAATGCTAATTCCTAACTATAACTGGTGTGTAACCTATGGTTTTTTCAGTGAATATGTATATATATATATATATAACATTTCTATGGCAAAATGAAACCCCTCATTTTGTTCCTTTTCAAATTAAATGTATTAAGTGTTACCACTTTATTCCAATCAAGATGAATTCAGGTGTGCCATACTTTTGTCATAAGTAAGACTGTTAGCGTTCTAGTTGTTCTTTGGAACACTCTGGGACATTCTGTCATTGGGCTATAGTTGGGCTACATCTGGCTGATATTTGGGCTACATTTGGGCTCTTTTGTCTCTGGTGGCCATCTTGGGAGACTGCATATCAGAATTTTTTTATTGAAATATAAGAGGATTTGAGAAGTCACTCAAAATGTGCCCTAATTTTTCTTTCTTCAGCACTAATCATAATTTCTATGGCAAAATGAACCCCCTCATTTTTTTCCTTTGCAAAATAAATGTTTTAAGTGTTAACACTTTATTCCAATCAAGATGACTTCAGGTGTGCCATACTTTTGTCATAAGTAAGACTGTTAGCGCTCTAGTTGTTCTTTAGAACACTCTGGGACATTCTGTCATTGGGCTATAGTTGGGCTACATCTGGCTGATATTTGGGCTACATTTGTTTTTTTTGTCTCTGGTGGCCATCTTTGGGCTACATTGGGCTACATTGGGCTACATTGGGCTACATTTGGGCTCTAACATATATATAGCCCAATGTAGCCCAATATATATTTTTTCAAAGTTAATTTTCGTAAAAACCACTGGAGCACATATCTTGAGACATAGCAAAGGCACATCGGGCTACCAGTCCCTACAATTTTGCCAAGTTTGGTGGAAAACCATTCAGCCGTTCGGGCTAAAAGTCCAACCACCCTATGGAAATTAACATGGGGAAAACATGTTTTGGGACCCCCCTTTTATCTCGGCCCCCGCTTGACGAATCCGCCCCAAACTTTCAGGGAAGGAGCGGAGCGCCGCGAGGCAAAGTGAAGGAAAATTTCAGGAAGATTCCTCAACCGGCGCCAAAGTTATTCCCAATAGAATGTTGCGATTTCCGCAATAGTATACAATCCTAACTATATATACCTACTGGCTATCGCCAGTAGGTAATATATATATATATATATATATATATATATATATATATTACCTACTGGCGGTCGCCAGTAGGTATATATAGTTAGGATTTTTTCTCTATGGGATTTTTGAAAATTCTATGTCTAATAACTTTGGCGTTTGTGGACGGAATTGGCTGAAATTTTCAGGAAAATGGAACATTTTGTTTCTGAGCAGCCATTGGGGGGGGTTGTCAAGGGGGGGCTGAGAAAAAAGGGGGGTCCCAAAACGTGTTTTTAACATTGAGTTTTCCATAGGGCGGTTGGCCTCACTTTTAGCCCGAACGGCTGAATGGATTTGCACGAAACTTGGCAAAATTGTAGGGACTGTTAGCCCGATGTGCCTTTGCTAGGTCTCAATATATGTGCTGCAGTGGATTTTGAGAAATTAACGTTCAAAAAAGATATATATCTGTAAGCGCGCTCCGGGCAGCGCCCCGGTTCGCGGACTTTACGCGTACCGGAACTTCGCGTAGCGAAGCTGATTGGCTCTCCGGTGTCTGTCAACATTCTAAACAGTCCGGAGCGGCCGCCATCTTGTCTCTCGGTAGGATTGAGAGACAAGAGGAGGCCAAAACAAAGGGGGAAATGACCATAAGGGGGCATAGTATATCCTCCCTGACCCCCTAGGTTTAATGTGGAGGCTTTAAAAGGGCCCCGCGGGGCAAAAAAAAAAAAAAGAATTTTTTTGTTTTTTTGCGTGGGTAGCGCCCGGTCCGCGAACCGGGAAGCGTTCTGGGCAGCGTACTATAATGAAAAATGAATGATAGACTTTTCAAATACTGTATGTTAATTGATTGTTGGTTTTGTTGATTCTTTTTTAATTTTTTTATTTTTTAAGCAATTATTTATTATTGTGATTGTGTTTCAAAATGTAATAACATTTCTAACATTTAACTAGTTTATGAATTACATATAAAAATGATTAAAGACTCAAACAATTTTTTTATTTTACATACAATTTTATTTTTCAGATTGTTTTTCAAAATTTAATAGAACGTCTAGCATTTGACTGTCCGATATGTCCTCTTGTTGAGTGAACATAAGTTCCCACATTTGACCGTCATCATAATGGAGTAAATGATCGACAGATTCTACACATTGAAGTAATTCATAGTCCCGTGACTCATCCATGAATTCTAAGTCATCAATGGGTTCCATAACTTGTTCATTGTTGCTGTCCAGAACAATTTCGAAGGAAACATTCTGCTCACCTTCCATTTTATTGCTGTAATTTGCATAAAAAATAAATATATCAGTAGTGATAGGACACTGTTGGGTTTAAGTTCAGACAGGTACTTGTGAGTTTATAACAGAGAAGTAATCTATTGGCACTGTATGGTTTCAGCCGTGAAGTAGTACTATTAAAAAGTGCCTGTGAAGAAGCCTAAGTAAATTCATAATTATACCACAGAAACCTAAATCAATCCATAATTATAATAAAGAAGCCTTTCTCAATGTCTAACTCTTACAGAGGGATAGTATATAACTATCTGAAAATGTTTTCAAATTTATAAAATAATATCTCACCTTCTAAAAACAAGTTTAAGTTGTGAGTGAAAATGATCTTGCAATGTAATTCAGGAAGTAGTAGTCAAAATGGCTGTGTTTCTCTCTCTTTCTTTATATATATTCAGGTACATAACCAATCAAATGTCAGGTAAAAAAAGTAGAAAATGAAAGTAACATTTTCATTGGTTGTCAATTCCAACACTTCAGATGTGTTTTGAGAAGTAATTTACCTCAGGGTATTTAGAGAGGTCTACAGGCTAAATGGTTAAATGGAATTCCAATCAAATTTGTGAAAATGGTAGGGATTGGTATGTAGTATGAGCTAATCTATATTTGGTGAAATTGTCTCCAGTGGCTTTTCTGTAAACTACTTTCCCACCTTTTTTGATGGTGCGCTTCCCAGGGAGCGACCCGGTACGCGAACTGTTGAGCGCCCCGGTTCGCGAACCTTAAGCGTTACGGGAGTCCACCATTTTGTGTTTCGGTCGAATTAAGATACAAGATGGAGGGCAAATAATGTTCAGAATGGGTAGAAGGGGGCACGGTAGACTTATCTTGACCCCCTAGGTTTTCTGAGGGTGGCTGAGGAGGCCCATATGTGCGAAAAAAAAACATTTTTTAAAAAATTTAGCGAGGTTAGCTCCCGGTTCGCGTACCGGGTAGCGCCCCAGGGAGCGTACTTTTTTGAAAATTAGATGTAGGGTAGCTCTGAGAAGAGCTTTTGGGTTTATGGTACATTTAGGTACTTATAAGTAGGTACCAATGCACAGTCTTAAATTCAGAATGAAAACTCTGTTGCCCTCATCTGAGAAGTGAACTCCATCTCCTCTGTAGATATCTTGCATGTAGTAACGCAAGTTATTGTTGTACAGGGAGCCCATTCCATGGTCTCTCATGTAAGCTGAAACAGATTTGTTTACATGCTTCCTCGACTTCTCAATTTGTGGACAAAATTGGTTTGACCACCTCCATTTCTGTCTTTGGCATATATTTGAATATACCAAGGCAGTTTGAGGAAAAAGTGCCATCAATTGCTCAAAGGTGTCCTTTAAAAGCATTTCCAGACCTACCCCAGTCAAAGTGCCCAAATCATTACCTCCACAGTGCACAATTAACAGGTCAGGTTTTGGCAAATGCATAAAGGTTTTCACCAATGGTATCAATTGGTGACATTTTAATCCTCTGTGGCCAAACCACTTAATTTCCACATCTTGTAAATTGAGGTTAGGTAAATTTCTGTTCTTAGCATACCTGTGAGCCCAGTGGATATAACTATGTCCAACAATCCAGACAGAAAACATGGTGAGAGAAGGTTCTGCTGCAGTCAGATGAAGTGTGGCAATGAAATGGCAGTTGAAAAAATGAGAGTTTAAAATGAAAAAAACTGTGGAGTTTCTGTGTTAATGAAGCAGTAACAGTGATTGGTGGATTTTGATTGCTGAAAACAGAAAGTTAGGGTGCATGGATGAGTTCTTTGAAAGATGTATTTTGAATGGTCAATAAAAAATCATTAAATGAAAGATTGCAGTGGATACGCAGGTGCACTGAGAGTTCAGAGTTCAATTGCAACATTGTTGTGTGAACTTGCAAACACCAGAGGTCTTCCAAGAGGTGGTTGCCATGCAGAAAAGGCATGAAATGGCAGAGGGGGGAAGGGTTTTCATTTGAAAAAAAGTGAGGGAAGAGTTTTGATTGGGTGACATGAGAGATATGTGTGAAGAATTACAGCATTTCTGTGCTTTTGATAGCTGCAGACTCTGGAGTGCATACCTTTTGCTCTGCTGAAGACAAATTGGTGTGTTTCTGAGACTGTTTTCAAACTCAAAGTATTTGCTAAGGTGAGAAAATATTTCTTTAATTTAGATAGAGAATAGTGTGCTTTAAGGAGAAAATTATGAAGAAAGTTGTGTTTTTCAAATGTTGCTTTGTCTCAAGTGTTTTACAAATAGATTTTGTTTCTTTGAGAAAATGTAATTGGAGAAAATGTGAAGTATTAGTACTGACAGGGTGTTTTTCTGCATAGGAGCTGTGGAGTCTTTTCAAATTATGACTAGAAAATCGTTTTTGAGGAAAATTAATGGTTATAATATTTCTGACAAGGACATAATGGTGTATGCTTCTTTATAATGCAATTGACTGTCTCTGATGTTATTTTTCCCATTTTAATGTAAGACCTTTCCCTGTGGCGCAAATTGCTTGTAAATATGCTCCCACCTGTGGATGGCAAATTTAGATTTTGAATGTTTGTGTTACATAGCCATGTTAAAAGTGATACAAACATGCTGCAAAGGCAATCAAAAAACGCTTTTATGTGTCTTAAGGACATTTTAAGTAATTTTCCCATGTGCAGTGTTTTGAAATTATGATTTGAAAATCGTTTTTGGGGAAAAGGAATTGTTTTTAAATTTATGACAAGGACATAATGGTGTATGCTTCTTTATAAGGCAATTGACTGTCTCTGATGTTATTTTTCCCATTTCAATGTAAGACCTTTCTCTGTGGCGCAAATTGCTTGTAAATATGCTCCCACCTGTGCATGGCAAATTTAGATTTTGAATGTTTGTGTTACATAGCCATGTTAAAAGTGATACAAACATGCTGCAAAGGCAATCAAAAAACGCTTTTATGTGTCTTAAGGACATTTGATGTCATTTTTCCCATATTACATTAAAAGACCTTTCTCCGTGGGGCACATTCCTTGTAAATATGGTTACACTTGTGCATGGTAAATTTAGATTTTGACTGTTTGAGTTACATAACCATGTTAAAAGTGACCCCAAAAAATTGCAAAGGCTTTCAAAAAACACTTTCATGTGTCTTAAGGACATTTTAAGTCATTTCCCTGTGGGCAGTGTTTTCAAATTATGACTTGAAAATCGTTTTTGAGGTAAAGGAATGTTGTTAATTTTTATGTGCGCCATATGCCCCCAAATTTCTTTTTCAGGGGTGCAGCAGGGTGTTCTTGAGACACCCCTGCACCTTTGGAAAAATTCCTAATTTGCGATGAGCTAATTGCTAATCGCAAATTGCACCTTCATTCCTAAGGGCATCCTGGCCCATGGAAATGAATGGGTAATTTGCAATTAGCAATTTGCTCATCGCAAATTAGGAATGGTAAAGAATCGCTATTTATTCTTTAAAATTCGCTATTTTGGAAATGCAAAATAGTTTGATGATACATATGGCGGTTGATCTCTAACAAGATAAGAAGCTTAGGGATACATTTATGATGACTGGCGCAATGAAGTGGACATCACTTACTTCATTGGTAGAGCTTTACATGTATTATCTCCTCTGTATTCTTCATCAAGAGTAACTTTAATCTGCAATCCTGAGTAGGCCTCACCTTAAACAAACCTCTGGATAGGCCACACCTTATCGTCATCATGAATTAATCATTTAAAATGCTAGGGACAGATTTATGATAGGTGTATGCCTCTTTTGCGCCACTTACAAAACACTGCCCATGGGGAAATGACTTAAAATGTCCTTAAGACACATGAAAGTGTTTTTTTAAAGCCTTTGCAATTTTTTTGGGTCACTTTTAACATGGCTATGTGACTCAAACAGTCAAAATCTAAATTCACCATGCACAGGTGGGAGCATATTTACAAGGAATGTGCTCCATGGGGAAAGGTCTTATAATGTAATATGGGAAAAATGACATCAGAGACAGTGAAATGCTTTATAAAGAAGCATACACCATTATGTCCTTGTCATAAATTTACAAACCATTCCTTTTCCCTAAAAACGATTTTCAAATCAAAATTTGAAAACACTGCACATGTGGAAATGACTTAAAATGTCCTTAATTCAAAATTTGCTATTCCTTATTTTGCGATTGCTCTGAAGGATTTGCAAATTTTGCGATTCCTTAAATGCAATGTATCAAACAAAAAATATGTAAAAAATGACATTAAGGGTTTGGAAACTACCACCAACTTCTAGTTTGTGGTAATTTGCGAATTCTTTTCAAAAAGCTTTTTTTCCAAAAAACAAAAGGTGCCATATGACGCCAATACATGCCCTTAGGGCATGTATGTGCGCCATATGCCCCCAAATTTCTTTTTCAGGGGTGCAGCAGGGTGTTCTTGAGACACCCCTGCACCCTTGAAAAAATTCCTAATTTGCGATGAGCTAATTGCTAATCACAAATTGCACCTTCATTCCTATGAGCCTCCTAGCCCATGGAAATGAATGGGTAATTTGCAATTAGCAATTTGCTCATTGAAAATTAGGAATGGTAAAGAATTGCTATTTATTCCTTAAAATTCGCTATTTAGGAAATGCAAAATAGTTTGATGATACATATGGCGGTTCATCTGTAACAAGATAAGAAGCTTAGGGATACATTTATGATGACTGGCGCAATAAAGTGGACATTACTTACTTCATTGGTAGGCCTTTACATGTATTATCTCCTCTGTATTCTTCATCAAGCGTAACTTTAATCTGCAATCCTGAGTAGGCCTCACCTTAAACAAACCTCTGGATAGGCCACACCTTATCGTCATCCTGGATTAATCATTTAAAATGCTAGGGACAGATTTATGATAGGTGTATGCCTCTTTTGCGCCACTGTGCGTCACTTTTATGATGCAGCGGCGGTGCAAAAGATTTGCTATGAGGCGACAAAATTACAAATTGATGCATTTAGGCAGATGTGTCATGGTGTAAAAAAAACGTGCCACATGAAACTGATGCAGCAGTGATGCAAAAGATGCACCATGTTGCAAGACAGGCCTCACTTGGGACATATGTATCAAGCTAATTAGCATTCGCAAAGATCAAAATTCTGCAAATTTCGGCCTTTGCGAATGCTAATTAGACAAATGGTATGTATCAAACAAGTTTGATGCAAAATAAGGAATAGCAATATTTGCTATTCCTTATTTTGCGATTGCACTGAAGGATTTGCAAATTTTGCGATTCCTTAAATGCAATGTATCAAACAAAAAATATGTAAAAAATGACATTAAGGATTTGGAAACTACCACCAACTTCTAGTTTGTGGTAATTTGCGAATTCTTTTCAAAAAGCTTTTTTTCCAAAAAACAAAAGGTGCCATATGACGCCAATACATGCCCTTAGGGCATGTATGTGCGCCATATGCCCCCAAATTTCTTTTTCAGGGGTGCAGCAGGGTGTTCTTGAGACACCCCTGCACCCTTGAAAAAATTCCTAATTTGCGATGAGCTAATTGCTAATTGCAAATTGCACCTTCATTCCTATGAGTCTCCTAGCCCATGGAAATGAATGGGTAATTTGCAATTAGCAATTTGCTCATTGCAAATTAGGAATGGAAAAGAATTGCTATTTATTCCTTAAAATTCGCTATTTAGGAAATGCAAAATAGTTTGATGATACATATGGCGGTTCATCTGTAACAAGATAAGAAGCTTAGGGATACATTTATGATGACTGGCGCAATAAAGTGGACATTACTTACTTCATTGGTAGGCCTTTACATGTATTATCTCCTCTGTATTCTTCATCAAGTGTAACTTTAATCTGCAATCCTGAGTAGGCCTCACCTTAAACAAACCTCTGGATAGGCCACACCTTATCGTCATCCTGGATTAATCATTTAAAATGCTAGGGACAGATTTATGATAGGTGTATGCCTCTTTTGCGCCACTGTGCGTCACTTTTATGATGCAGCGGCGGTGCAAAAGATTTGCTATGAGGCGACAAAATTACAAATTGATGCATTTAGGCAGATGTGTCATGGTGTAAAAAAAACGTGCCACATGAAACCGATGCAGCAGTGATGCAAAAGATGCACCATGTTGCAAGACAGGCCTCACTTGGGGCCATATGTATCAAGCTAATTAGCATTCGCAAAGATCAAAATTCTGCAAATTTCGGCCTTTGCGAATGCTAATTAGACAAATGGTATGTATCAAACAAGTTTGATGCAAAATAAGGAATAGCAATATTTGCTATTCCTTATTTTGCGATTGCACTGAAGGATTTGCAAATTTTGCGATTCCTTAAATGCAATGTATCAAACAAAAAATATGTAAAAAATGACATTAAGGATTTGGAAACTACCACCAACTTCTAGTTTGTGGTAATTTGCGAATTCTTTTCAAAAAGCTTTTTTTCCAAAAAACAAAAGGTGCCATATGACGCCAATACATGCCCTTAGGGCATGTATGTGCGCCATATGCCCCCAAATTTCTTTTTCAGGGGTGCAGCAGGGTGTTCTTGAGACACCCCTGCACCCTTGAAAAAATTCCTAATTTGTGATGAGCTAATTGCTAATCACAAATTGCACCTTCATTCCTATGAGCCTCCTAGCCCATGGAAATGAATGGGTAATTTGCAATTAGCAATTTGCTCATTGCAAATTAGGAATGGTAAAGAATTGCTATTTATTCCTTAAAATTCGCTATTTAGGAAATGCAAAATAGTTTGATGATACATATGGCGGTTCATCTGTAACAAGATAAGAAGCTTAGGGATAGATTTATGATGACTGGCGCATCACCAGGGATGTGCCAGTCATCCTGCGCCGCTGTTCCGCCACCCATGGTGTGCTGCATTTACAATGCGGCGCAGCATGGGGCAAAAATGGCACAGATGCGTGACGTATCTGTGCTGTAAAGGTGGCGCATTGCTGGAGTTGTATTGCAAGTGTGATGCAGCTCCAGCAAGGCTCAGAGGTGCCCCATCTCCACAATGTTGCGTCAAGACCTATGCCTGCTTAAAGCAGGCGCAGGGTTTTGACGCAGCTTTCTCCTATCTGATTGTAAATGCGGCACACCATGGGTGGCAGAGCAGCGGTGCACGTTAACTGGTGCATGCCTGGGGATGTGCCATTTAACATAAATCTGCCCCTTTACATTTAAGTATGTGCAGGGGACACAGAGTCGGTGAGGCTTATCCAAGGTTAAGAAGAGATGAGTCCTGTTCACTGAAAAATTAGACATAGGCTTCACCTGCTCAGCATCGCTGGACATGGCTAAATAATATCTGCAAAATGTTACTCTTGTTAAACAATTTTACTATTATAATCTCTGAGATTTGTCTCTTACTCTGCAACATCTCATTGTTGTTATCTTTCTTTAAAAATAAAGACAACATCAACATGAGCGATAATCTGCAATCAGTTGATTTTGACCTCATCATTGAACTTGTAATTGAAACATCAGTGGATGTTGATCCCTTGGATAATTTAAATCCTGAGGATGAAGAAGAACGTGATGAGGATGCAGATTTGTCCGAATTATATGACATAGGGTGGGAAGCTGACCTGCTTGAGCCTATGGAACTATAAACATTTATTTAAAAAATTTATAATAAAAAAAAAGTAAAAATGTAAACCGTTTAATTTAAAAATAAAGACACCTTCAAAAACAGGTTATGTGTAGTGTCTTCAATAAAATATTAAAATATGCTCATAAAATTAGATCAGATTCACATATAAGATAGCACAGGTAACATGATTATAAATTCCATTTCTTTTCTGCTATTTCTGTATTCTAAAATTGCCATGCACTAAAAAATCTTATATGTAAAAATGTAAAGTAGTGTTTTAAGTTTTTGATTACTGTTATTGATGTACTGTTGGGTAATAGTGGTTAATAAAATGTTTTAATATATTTTACCACAGATTCAACTGCAGATCATTTCAACATTTCACCATGCCAACGAAAGAAAGACTGAGAAAGGCTGCAAAACGTCAAAGACAGCAGGTGATTGAAAAAAAGCAGCAGTCCTCTAACAAAAAGATTTGTCAAGTCAACAAGAAAGCACCGGGTAAGAGTACAAAAACATTCATAAGAAATATTTGCAGTAAAAAAAATATTACTACAGAAAATGTTTCAGTCCAGAAAAAGAGAAGCAATTCAAATGGAAAGGAAAGGCCAATCAAAAATGTTACTGCTAGAGCAAGAGATAACTCTGTGCATGATAGTAGAAGGAAACAACAGTTTAGGGACATTCGTAAACGAATGTTCCGCAACAGGATAATTGGCAATTTGTTAAAAAATATTAAGAAAGGTCAACAGAAAGTGTTTTTTTATAAGAGAAAAAAAAAAGTTGAGAAAGTTATTGATCAGGCATTTGAAATTAAACGTAAGTTATTTATTTTGATAATCAATAGAATTAGGAAGCTAAACAAGGCAATTTATGATTTCAAAAGAAATAGTAGATGGAAGAGAATAGTTAATCGTAGTAATTTTTGTGAAGTTTTTTCTGGAGAATGGATGCATAGTTCAAGCTGTGAGGCATTTTTTAATGAGGAGAGTTATTTCCAGGATAATGATTTGGTGCATGCAGTTGACACCAGTGGTCGTGCTTATGAAGTGAAAGATGGTTGTCCAGTTGAAAAAGAAAAACTTGTGACAACAGAGGCAGAAGAGGTGTTAGGTAATGAGGTTTTAGGAAGACGTGCTAAGGGTCCTGTGTACACCTGGAAGTGTAGTAGTATTTGCAGTGTGCGACAGGATTCCATCAATTTGCTTTGTGATTTTGTACGGTCATTTAATAAGAAAAGTTTGAAGCAGAAAATAAGGTTGTTGCAAGAATTAGATCCTTGCAGAGTGAGAGAAGTGACAGGTTTGCATGGTCATTCACTGGCTTGTCTTTCCAGGAGAGTATGCCAGAGTGTTTTTCATCATTTCAGGATGCTAGCAGTGCATCATAATAAAGTGAGGAAATTAGTTAGAATGTTGTATTATGCTAAGAGTCCAGCCATTATGCTTAAAAAATTATGTGCTGCTCTTTTGCATGGTTCTGAAATAGATGTGAAGAATATATGTGAAGAAATTGAGTTTTGTTACTTTGGAAGTAAAGAGGAGAATGTTGAAATTGACCAAGAAGAAGCGGGTAATGTGGAAGATAGTGTACAGGTTTCCAGTACAGATAATTTCCAGAGGGAAATTGCCACGTTTCAGGTCAAATCAAGTGAGAGGCCCAATTTCACTTGTGTGTGTTGTCGACGCACTTATTATAAGAATCAGACTAAGTTAGTGGATTTATATGCAAAAAGTGAAAGGGAAAATAATAGTGAATGGAAGGATTTCGCAACATACTTGATGGTAGAAAATTGTTTTGATTTGGGATTGGATCAACGTGTGTGTACTTATTGTTGTTGCAAATTAAATCAAAACCAGATGCCTGCTAGAGCAGTTCATAATAATCTGGGATTGGTTGAGATTCCTTCTGAATTGAAGGATTTAAATACTTGTGAATCTATTTTGATTCAAAGTATCCATCCCTTTCAGGCTATTGTAAGAATGGAGCCAAAGACAGGGAAATTGCCTCCATCAGATTTACAGAGAGGATTAAAGGGAAGAGTTGTTTATTTGCCTCTAGATTTGAAGAAAAACATTAACACAATTGGAGTAGAAAAAGTGGACGAGGAACCTCTGGTTATCTTAGTTAATGGGGTTCCGACAAAGAATAAGAAAATATGGCAAGATTTAGTAGATGTTAGGAAAGTTAAAAAGGCAACATTGTATTTGAAAAAAAATAATAAATACTATAAGAATGTATATGTTGCAGAAGAGGAAGTAAGTGAGGAAGAGGATAGCGATTTGTGTGCTGGTCAAATTGAGAAAGTAGAAACTTCTACTAGTGAAGAAATATATGAACATTATAGTGTTCATCCTTTGCATTCCAAGGAAGTCATGGGGAATGCTATTGAGTTGTTTCAAATGAAACAAGCCAAAGGGAGTCCCATTAGTGTTTGGGAGGAAAGTTTGGAAGCTCGGTGTTTCCCACAGCTTTTTCCAACAGGTCAGGGAGGAAGATATGATGAGCGACCTCATCAAATTCCTGCTTCTGAATACCGGACTTTGCGATTGTATGCAGGAGATGCTAGGTTTCGACAATGCATTCCTTATTTGTTTCATCTCCTGTTTGAAAGCGATCTGTCTGGACTGTCATATGCAGTGAACCACATCTTGAAAAGTGGTATACACATGCAAAACGTCTCGGCAAGTGACTTTATGGATAAAGTCAATGTCCAAGACAGTATTTTGGATTCTCACCTGATTAATCTCATGGCGTGTCAGCGTGGTACTAATGAGTACTGGTACCGTCGTCATGGTGATTTAAAATGTATGCTGAGGAACTTAGGTACTCCCACATGGTTCCTCACTCTGAGCTGTGCCGAGTATGGCTGGGAAGACTTACTTGAATTTCTACGAGAGGCAAATGCTAACGTAGAAAACATCGAATTCAAGACACCCGGAGAACTGTGCTCTTTGGATCCAGTCAATGTATGTAGGTACTTCAATCATAGATTTGAAGCTATGATGTCTTTCATCATGAATAAGAAGAATCCACCTCTTGGAGAGGTGTTGGATTTCTTCTGGAGAAAGGAGTACCAAGCAAGAGGTGCTCCTCATATACATATGTTGCTGTGGATCAAGGATGCACCTAAATTTGGAACGGATCCAGAAGACTCAGTGATGAGTTTTATACAACAGTATTCTACGTGTGCTGTTCCAAACGCAAAGGAGAAGAAAAGCCTAAGAGAAAAAGTTCTGCGTTTCCAAAGCCATCGATGTGGAAAGTACTGTCGTCGTAAATTCCGAAACAAGGACAAGTTCTACACCAAATGTCGTTTCGGTTTTCCACGACCGGTGATTTCTAAAGGAAGAGTAAACAGTTTGATGTCTTCGCTGCGACATAATGTGATGAAGAAATCACCTAAAAACACATACAATTTGAAGAGGAACGAAGAGTCCAAGTACATCAACGACTACAACCCGGTGATTTTGTCCATGTGGAATGCTAACATGGATATACAGTTTGTGGCTGATAACTGTATGGCTGTGGCTCGGTATGTGACGTCTTACATCACCAAAAAAGAGAAGACAGAATTGAAGGATATGTGGGAGGACATTTCCCATGAAAAGAGCCTCAGCAAGAAGTTGTACAGTTTCAGTCTGAAGATGTTGTCGCATCGAGAAATCGGAGCGTACGAATGTTCTGACCGGTTGTCTTCAGCAAGTCTCTATGCCAAGTCCAGGAGTATCATTTGGGCGAGTCTTGGTCTTGCTGCAACGCGTAATCGAGTTCTCAAACCTGTGCGGGAAATTGAGTATTTGGCGGAAAAGGAGCCAAACAGTACCGACATTTTGAAGACCAACATGTTGGATACATATTATCCAAATCGAAGCAGTCACCTCGAGAATGTTTGTCTGTATGAGGTTCTGCAAAATTACATATTCAAGAGGAACATCAAAGAAGATACTGAGAAAGGAGTGTATGCTGTAATAGGAAGTGAGGGATGTCTGGTCAAGCAAAGAAAATGCCACTTGGTAAACCATCGAAAATTGAGTGGCGAATCTCCTGAAAAAAAGGAGTTTTTCTATTTAGCACTTTTGCAACTTTTCAAGCCTTGGCGTGCAGAAGAGGAACTGCTTGGAGATTTTCTCTGTTACGAAGACTCTTTCAATGCCGCCAAGGAGACCATAGAATGTCCTGCTTTTCCCAAATATGTACAAATGTTGAATGCGGAAATTGAGCAGGAAGCAATGATTGCAGCCGAGATTGCCAGAGACAGTTCTCAGGACAGTCAGAGTTCTGCTTCATTGAGTCAGGATCCACTAGGAGGACCTGTTATCGAAAATAAAGCTGCCACTGCTATGAATGAAGTGGAAAGAGCCATGGCACATGCTCAGGAGAATGCGGTTAACTTAGAAGAGTTGGAAAGACAACTCAACGTTGAGCAGAGGAAAATATATGACGAAGTTACCATGCAAATTGATCATGGATTAAGTCATGACAAGAAAGAGTGCTCATGTACGTCGTTGAAGCCTGTCCGACTGTACGTGAGTGGAGAAGCGGGAACTGGAAAAAGTTTCCTCATTAAAGCAATTTCATGCTATGTGCAGGAAAGGACAGAGTCATCGCTGTCTTGTGTTGTCACCGCTCCAACTGGACTGGCAGCACATAACATTAAAGGGATTACTTTACATCGTTTACTGATGCTGCCAGTGGAGCATGACAACAAATTACAATATCACAAGCTATCTGGAGATGCTTGTTTTGAAGTTTCAAGAATCTTGAGGAAAATGAAACTTCTTATCATTGACGAAGTAAGCATGGTTTCCAATGTCATGCTTGCCTTTGTGCATTTGAGAATGCAAGAAGTTCTCAAAACAGAGTATGATGTGTTATTTGGTGGCAAACACATCATTGTTTTCGGAGATCTTCTGCAGCTGACACCAGTGAAAGGGCAACCTGTGTTCAAAATGCTCACGCATGAAGATACCAGGAAGTGCCTAGGCAGCATTGGCAACGTCAATATATGGTTAAACTTCAATTATGCTGAACTGCATGAAAATATGCGTCAGGCGAAGGATGAAGTTTACAAGACTATTCTACAAGATGTTAGAATTGGAAAAGTGACCGAGCATGGGAAAGAAGCTTTACATGCACGATTACTGTCAAATTTATATCCAGAACAAGATGTTGTGCCTGAGAATATTTTTCAGAAAATTACTGAGAAGAAATCTGGAATATGTTTGATGCCAACTCTTGCAGAATGTGCCAAATTCAACAACAAAATGTTGCATTTAGAAAAGCAAGAGATTGTGAAACTGGAAGCTATTGACAGAGTAGAGCATATGGGATCAACAATTATTTTGTCTGAGAATCTGAAAACAAAATTGGATTCATTAGAGAAGAGTATATCTAAAACTGCAGGTTTTGAAAAGACTCTGAATGTGTGCTTGAACTGCCGTATAATTTTAAGAAGGAATTTACATGTTGAAAGAGGTCTGGTAAATGGATCAATGGGTAATGTTGTTGATTTTGTAAAATACAGAAATAGAGATGGAATTGAATTTTTAAAAATTAAATTTGATGGCATTGAGGAAGTACAGCTAATTGGTCGTTGCTCTGCTAGATTTTTGCTTGTAAAAGACTTATATGTTCGCCGTAAGCAGTTTCCTGTTTGCTTGGCATATGCGGTGACAATCCATAAATCGCAAGGTTTAAGTGTAGACAGTGCATTGGTGAATATTGGCAGTTCTGTGTTCAAGGAGGGTATGGCATATGTGGCATTGTCACGAGTTAGAACTTTATCGGGATTGTACTTGATTGAGTGTGATGTCACAAGCATTTGTGCGGATCTAGATTGTGTTAAGGAATACAATAGGTTAAGAAGAGAGTATGCGCCACATTTGCCTCAATATCCTTTGTTTGAGAAACGTGTGGTAGGCCGGAAACGAAGAAATGTAACCAATACTGGGGAGGTTGTAGCAAAAAGACAAAAAGTCGATGAACCTGAAATTATAAGCAGAAACAAAAAGAATTCTGTTGAAGATGTTGTTGGTTTTCAATTTGAAAACAGTTCTGGTGTCAACTGCTATGCTAATGTAGTGGTTAATGTTTTGTTTTCTCTAGAAAATGTAAAAGAAGAGATTGTGGTCAATTCTGATCAAAGATTTTGCAGTTTGTTAAATTCTGTGTTAGAGAAATGTAGCACTGATAGAACAAACATAGAAAGTGTGTCTGAAATTCGAAATCTGTTAGACAGATGTTCAGGCCAAACACAATTCTCTCAAAATATTCAGCAAGATTGTCAGGAGTTTTTAATGTATATGCTTGATGTATTGCATGCTGAAGGTGTAGATGTAGATCAGCTGTTTGGGCTTTCTTATCAATGGCAGCATGACTGCGAGAACTGTATGGTATCAAGTACTACTAGTGTAGACTCAGAAAGATTTATATATTTAACTTTGCCAGACAGTAAATCAGTCTCCTTTAATAAGCTAGTAAAAGCAGCTGATCACAACATGGAGTGTAGCCAATGTAAATCTGAAATGATGTCCACATTATTTATATGAACATATGGCCAGTATGTCATTTTAATGTTCCAACGATGTAGGCCTGATGGAACAAAATTGACAACTTTAATTAAAAATTTTGTGGCTTCGCAGTTGTCAATATCAGGAAGGACTTTTGTAACTGCAGCAATTATATATCATGACGGTCCTTCAATAACATCAGGACATTACACAGCTTATTTAAAGTCTAGAAATGGCTGGTCATTTTGCAATGATTCTGTTTTAATTTTTTTTAAAAAATTGCCGTATGACCTTAAAAACTCTTACCTGGTGTTTTTAAAACCAAAATTTTAGGGAAAGAATCTCGAAATGTGCTCTGTGGAATTTCAAGAAGTTCTAATGGCTCCTACACGATTTGGCCTTGAGGATAAGTGTAGTTCAGAGACATAACTTCTAACATAAGACTGGACGTCATGGAGAAATAAGTGCACTTTGAATGAGTTCAGAAAAACTATTTCTTTTTATAAGCTAATTGAAGCAGCCAATCAAAACATAGAGTAGAGGGAATGTAAGTCTGCAATGCTGTCTACTGTTTTACATTGCTTTGTGATTAAAAGTGATGTAGAGAATTAAATAATTGTAGTAGTCATAGAGGTAGTGTAAGTCTGCTTCATAGTAAGCAGTATCAGTGTCATAGGAAATGTAGAACATGACTGAGCAAGAAGGGGAAGATATTACTATTCCAGGATTGTGAAAATGATCTTCAACATTTTAATTCTGAAAGTTGCAGAAATGCCAAATGACGGGATTGGCTTACAAGAAATCCAAGAGTTATAAATGGCTCTGACAAGATTTGGCTTTGTGGAAACTTGTGGTAGAGAGCAAGAAGTCATTTATTGCATGTAACATGTTTTTAAAAACGATGGAGGTTTTCTTTCAGAAAGTGGCGGGCTGAAAGTAATAACAGCACAACAGAGTGTAAGCTGTTCATAGGACATCCTTTGACGTCATGGAAAGTAAGTTAACTTTAAGGAGTTCTGAATTCTGATTTGTTATGTTGTATGGGTTTTTTAAACACAATCATTTTGATTGTGTTTTTTTTTCCCCGCTGTTATATGATGAATACCTTCAAGTCACTGTTTTTAGTGAATTTTGATACATTCTGAGAACAGCAAAAATAAACCATTTAACATGTATAATTAATTCTGTACTGTTTGCATTTATGATGTATATGTAGAACTGTGTAGGACGCATGGAGAAGGTGAGGCTTCTGTAAGTGTCAAAGTTGTTGCATGCAGTGCTGCACTTCTGCGTACTCTTTCATATGCTGGACTACATCTGCACAATGAGATACCTAAGCAAAGGAAACACAAGTGATGTGATTGTGAAATGAGCAAAAGAAATTGCACGTATTTCAATTACATCACCTGTGTTTCCTATCATTACGAATCACATTGTGCAGATCAAGTTTAGGTCTGTCCAGGGAAACATAGGAGGTTTGGACTTTGTTCAAGAGTGCAGTGGACATGACTCACTTCATTGGTAGACCTACATGTATTATGTCCTCTATTCTCTTCAACAACTCGAAATTTCATCAGCAACCCTGAGTAGGCCTCACCTCAAACAAACCTCTGGACACATCTTATTGGCATCCTGAAGCAATCATTTAAAATTTTAGTGTCTTGCGACACTTTTCTGAGACAACAGCAATGCAAAAGATGCACCATGTTTTAAGATAGGCCTCACTTCATCTGCATCAAGATACTGTTAGTTTAAAATGTATATCTTTAGGACTGTGTAGGGGGCCTGGAGAAGCAGAAGCTTCTGTAAGTGTCAAAGTTGTTGAAAAACTGTTTGTCCTTCAATCTTTTCCCTTGTCTTTTGTAATTTTTAAATACATGTTTTAATATTTTTCAAATGTTTGTTCTCTCTTTCACAGATTGAAAGTATAAAAACAAAAAGTGAGTAATTTAACGACAATTATAAGGTAAATGTTTTGTACTCTTTTCGTTACATTTCTATCACATTTAACTTCTATTAGTTCCACTGCTTCATTTCTTTAACCCTCAGTTTCCTGCCTTTGCTACTTCCCTCATTCCTTTCTCTATTACCTACTTACTCAACTCCTTCCACTCTTTTTCTCAGTCCCTATCTTCTCATAGTTCCTCACTCTTGTTCACTCACTCCGTCTCTATTACTCTTAGTGTCTTTGACTGATCACTCTATCACTATTTGTTCATAATGCTTTCTCTGTGTAGTTGAAGCACACTAAGGGGCATATTATGAACACAGCCAATAAAATTATTGCTGTTTTTATTGGCAGAAAACTGGTGCAAAAGTGGTTTTAGCGGCAGTTTTCTGCCGCAAAAGCGGCTTTAGTGACACATTTCTGCCAATAAAAGCTGCAAAACTTTTATTGCCTATGTTGATGATATGGCTCTATGTTACTTACATTTCTTTGCTGTTTCAATTAATCTTTTTCTGTTATTTTTTGTTTTCTGTTTTCTATTTTTTCTCTCTGTTATTCCCCATGTTTTAATCTTATTTTGAACATTCACTCACATTCTCCAAGAAACTCTTCTTTGTTAATGTTATACTCTCTTTTTTTTTCTATCACTTCCTTATCTATTTTGTTTTTCACAATTATACCCTCTTCCGTCTTTTCTTCGGTAAATAGATCTATTAAACAGTATCTCTTCTTTACTCCCTATAGCTGTCTTTCTTTTAACATCACTCTCTGTTTACTTTCCTTATACTTACTCTTTTTTTTTTTGGTTAGCTCCCGGTCCGCGTACCGGGAAGCTAACCGGGAAGCGAACCAAAAGAAATAGAGCTTGCCTGAGTGCTAAACATTCTAGCAATTCTAGCAATTTTTTTTGAAAGGGGAGGTAGTTCTGAAAAGAACTTTTTTTTAAATATTTTTGTTGTTTTGTTATTTTTTTTTTATTTTTTGAACATTTCTTGTTTTTTTTGTATTTTTTGAACGATTTTATATATTTTTTGGTTTTTTTTGGGGGGGGAAACAACAAAAAACAGGCATTGAAAAGGGCTCAACAGGAGCAAAAAAAAAATTACTGGGGGCGGTTAGGGCAATTATGATGTTCATAAGCCAGGTTGATAGCATTTATACTCATATTACCACATGCTATCAACGCACCACAGTGCATACAAGTATGTTTCATGTGGCCAAAATTCTCTTGTATGTTTGGCACAGTTTCCCGTGCCTCTGCTGGTGTCAATGAAATTGACGATCTTGATCTGGCCACAGGAGTTGATGTTGGATTTTCCTCCAAATCCCGTATTTCCGCCCGGCTGTAATTAAGTGGATGCTTCCTGGTCATGTGCCTATGCATAGTATAGTTCCCATAACTATACTTCTTATCCGTCCCTCTTGATAATTTATCTTTGCAGATGAGGCAGGTGACATACCTCGCATTCACTTTTTTTTGGCCAGGAGGGATTGAATAAAACTGCCAGATGAAACTGGGTTTCTTATGGGAAACCCGGGGCAACTCTTCTAAGAACTGTGGTTCTTCTCCCTCCTCTTCCTCCATTTCTTCCTCTTCCTCCTCTGTGTTGGTCATGACCTGGGGAGGTGGTCCTCTCTTCCCATGAGGAGGTGGAGGTGGTGGTGGGGGTGCACCAGCTGAAGCAACTACTGAAGCCATTTCTGAAGTATTAATAAAGGTCTTCCTCTCACAATGATGAAAGTCAGAGTGAGGAAAGAAGGAGGGGTTTTCATCATTTGGGAAAAACAATAGTTCTCAACCAATGAAAAGTGTTATTTTTAGGTCACCTGACCTAGCCTTACATGATTATGAAACCAAAAGTGAAATGAACCAATGAAAAGTTTTATTAACAAGTCACATGACCTCTCACGCTCATGTTACGCGCTGCGGAACGCGCCCCGGTTAGCTTCCGGGTCGCTGCGCTTCGCGCCTCGGTCCGCGCCCCGGAGCACTTCCGGGTGCGCTAACGCGGTACGTCACAAGACGCATTACGCGGCAATGCGATACGTCGCGCTTTCGCGACGCGCCGCGGATCGCTTCCGGGGAGCTGCGTTTCGCACCTCGGTCCGCGCCCCGGGGCACTTCCGGGTGCGCTAACGCGGTACGTCATAAGACGCATTATGCAGCAACGCGATACGTCGCGCTTTCGCGACGCGTCACGATGTTGATTTCTTACCGGTTCGCGGACCGGGTCGCGGCATCAATTTGAGCTAACGGAAAGCTTTCCGGTTCGCGGACCGGGAGCGAAACAAAAAAAATATTTAAAAAAATTTTATTAATAAACATATAAAATATATTTTTGGATTTAAAGAAGAATACATTTTACAGCTATAGATATTAGCTTTTAAAAAACCAATGAAATTCACTGAAAAAACCATAGGTTATAGACCATATATAGTTAGGAATTAGCATTTACAAAACCTTGAAAATTCACTGAAAAAACCATAGGTTATACACCATATATAGTTAGGAATTAGCATTTAAAAAACCTTATTTTACTCACACAAAACCATTGAAATTCCATATATAGTTAGTTGTACTAACTATATATCGCGCACCCGCAATCCACTGCTGATCATGTCACATATTACATCATTCATGACATGGTCAGTGACATCACTGATGACATCACTGATGACATCTCAAATGACATCACTGATGACATCACTGATGACATCTCAAATGACATCACTGATGACATCACTGATGAAATCTCATTTGGCATTACTGATCACATCACTGATGACATCATTCATGTGATAATACGATGAAGCTCTTCAGACTCTAATATAACCTTAGATACACTCAGTGTAAACAGACACTCACAGACTGTCACTCATCCATGGAGTTACTCACACACCTAGTCAGTCATGCAAAGAATCAATCACACCTCCATTTCCTCAACTATACAGTTATACACACCTTACTTATTCAAAATATACTAACACATATTTACTCTCTTATACAATCCCTGATACAAGTTCACGATGATCCATACAGCCACTCACACATTCATTGGCTCTTTTGCACAGTTATTTATATATGTCAACTCTCACATGTACTGTGTTTTACATATGTACTTACTTTGACCCATATAGTTAATCATATAGCTAATGATCAACACATGCAGCAGTTTATAGAACAACAGACATAATGATGCACAAATTGAGACAGTTTAGTCACTAACCCATGCACTCAGTGAGACACATTTAATCACTCACTCATACAGTCAGTCATGCACCTACTAAATCCTTCATCCAGACATTTATACATCCACTCATTCTTAAATATGTAAGACATATTTTAACTTTACAGAAAAATACAGTCACTGGATGTTGTCATCAGTGATGTCATCAGTGATGTCATTTGAGATGTCATCAGTGTTGTCATCAGTGATGTCATTTGAGATGTCATCAGTGATGTCATCAGTGATGTCACTGACCATGTCATGAATGATGTAATATGTGACATGATCAGCAGTGGATTGCGGGTGCGCGATATATAGTTAGTACAACTAACTATATATGGAATTTCAATGGTTTTGTGTGAGTAAAATAAGGTTTTTTAAATGCTAATTCCTAACTATATATGGTGTATAACCTATGGTTTTTTCAGTGAATTTTCAAGGTTTTGTAAATGCTAATTCCTAACTATATATGGTCTATAACCTATGGTTTTTTCAGTGAATATATATATATATATATATATATATATGGTATTATATTTTAGCACTGTACAAGCTAACATCTATTGTGACATTTTGCAATTCAGCATTTATGCTTTGCACATCTTTGATAATCTTGCACACTGAATAGGACAATTATAAAGGCAACCAGTATATATGATCAAGAGGAATTTATTCTGAAATAATACAGTCCAACAACATACAAGCAAAGTGATCAAATAATATCTTTACAACAAAAGCTGTGGTATATATGAAATTTGTGATTTATATCATATTTATCGATGTTGAATATTATATATTTAAACATATTTATTTATTTATATATATAGTTATCATATTATATCATTGGTTTTAAATGTTGAATTAGTCAATTGATTGATCTGCTTTAGGTAGTCATTTAAATTAATATTGACTCGTTCTTTGATACCATACACTGCATTCAAGCACCTTATGTCATCAAATACGTTTGCTTTTAGAATATTTTATAAATTTAAAATATTTATTGATTGCCTATAATATGTCTATCTATTTGTGCATATCAGCCACGTAATTCGGCTAAATGTCAAGTGTTTCCTTTATGTTTATGCACCATGTGATGGGGGTGAAAGCATCGCGAAAAAGAAAAAAACACAGCATAAAAAGTGAAAGCGGACTGCGTTTCCGCCAGTGAACAAGGATACTTTGTATCCGAAACGCGTCTGACTGTGGCGAATTAATAAATAAGACCTGCTGAAACCACGCTGCTCTGGGTGTCCGTTTCCCATGTTTCCCGACGAGTCCGGCTGGAGCGCAGGAGAAGGCTCGGGATAATACAAGCTCAATATATATATATATATATATATATATATACCTTTAGAGTATTTAGAAGTTTTATTAGGAATAATAAATCTGTGTGTCCCTAGATGCACTTATAATATTTTGTCCTTCAATAATATTAAACCACCGTATTCTGTGGGTCAATATTCAGTAGGGCAACCATCTGAGGCCCTAGATTCTGTGTGAACCTGAGAGGACATAGTCTGGTTAATTCATGGGGATATCTTTGATTCTCTGCCAATCCTCTGTTCTGCAGCTCAGGATGGCTCCCTGCTGTGCTTCCATGAAGATCTTCCAGCCGACTCTTCTCTTGATAAGTGCTTGAAAGAAGAGCCGAATATTATGTGGGCACTGTCTTGGAAGTGTAAATGTACTTCAGCAGGGTTCATGCGGAGATGTGAATCTTCGCCTGGGTTCTGAGTTATTTCCAGATGATAGTCTGTCAGAGCATAACTGAGAAAAGGATAACCCTCACTGTGAGTATTGATCATTCCAAATGAAGAAACATGATCACAGAGGCTTTGAAGATCATATACGAACCAGCAGTCTACAAGCTCATGTGAGCTTTCACCACTTGAACTACTTCACTTCATTAGGATGCGTTTGTTTGACACCTAATTGAATGCTGGAAGTCTTCCTGCTCTTCTCAAATAAACACAGCATCTGCCAGAGTGATGTGGGAATCCTAGAATAGTTACAATGATCATAAAGAAAACCAGAAATTAGCTCTAAAATATTTGGTTGGGCTCTTGTTCTTCCTTGAGGTCTGAACCTATGGTCATTTTCTGTTCAGCTGGAAGGAGGTAATAATTCATGGCTACTAAAAGAGCTAGTCTGCAGAAAGTTAGTGATTCTCCCAAATTGGGAGTCAGTAAGAACCATCTCTTGACACTCATACGCAGCGGATAAGGAGCGAATACATTTCAGAACTGGGATGTGCAGTGAGTGTACACGAGTGTCGAATCCATTATAGATTTTCTGGATAGCCACATAACATATAATTACATGTAGTGAAACTGAATGCATCTACATAGTTTGTGATTATCCTGAAAATGTGGCACTAATCAAGCCCTCCTGGACCTAATTAGGACAGCCCTGACTTATAACTATTAACAGCCAATATTGACAGAAAGACATTGTTTGCAGTTGAATACTTATGTTACCATTCTTAAGTATATCAATAACTTGTTGTGGAACGCTTAAGCCAACATTGATGCTGTTTTCAGTACTGTAAATGACATTTCTTACTCAATTTAATGGCACTTAGTCTATCGACCTCGGAAGAGTGAATGGCCTAGTTGACCTGCTGGATTCGAGCTTGTGACCTGAAGTCCCACCTAATGTTTTATTTTTAATTTTTATTTTTTTAGAGTTTTATGTAGCCTGAACTTAACTCAAAGGTATCAGAGCTCATTACATGAGCACCAGTTATGTTACAGACGGCTGCATTAATTTTTCATTATGCAAGGGGAGAATAAAGTCATTTGCCCAGAACCACAGTATGCTGAACTTCACTACCGAGACTCGAACCCTGTTCCCCAGCTTTCGAGGTTGACCGCTCTAGCCGTTAGACCACACCAATAGCAGCAGCTGGTATTTAATTTACTGGCCATCTCTTATCCGATACTATAGGAAGGACTTTGTGCTCACTAGAACTCAAATCTCAATTTTTTAAGGTGGTGTTCAAGGTGTTTCCCAGTTTTCCTTGATGGAGTAGCCAGGTTCGACCAGTAGCATCAGTAACTTGGAAATTCAACTCGTAGTTTTCTACTGTGTGCACAGCAGTATGTCTAATACTCACTTTCTATTCAGTTCAGGTTTTCCTTGTTACCTATAATGCTATTATTGAATCAAGCATGCTGTGGATAGGAGTGGTACCCGCTGATACCAGTTTGCAGTTCATATATTCGTGCACAGCCATACATCTAGTAAGTGGTGCTTTTGCCCAGGTTCCTGAATGTCTGGTTGGTCAAGGCTAAAAATCAGAGCCAGAATATTGTGGTATGGAAATATAGAGAACAAAATATCAAAACCAAAATAGCAAAAAGTAAGAAAGTAAGTAAGTATAGATGTTCTATACCTAACACCGCTTACACATACCTTGATTTTATATATATATATATATATATATATATATATATATATATATATATATATCAGCCAGGCTGGTAGATGTAGAGTTAGGAATAGTAAATCTTTGCTTTCTCTAAATGCACTTACCTTTCGATATTTTGGTCCTCGATACAGTAGCGGTTGCTGTCAGGGAAAAGTGATGGGGCAGCACAGGGGACAAAAACAACAATAACAAAAAAGAACCTACCTGCCGCCTGCTACCCCTTTACTCTTCTGGCTCTACTGCTAGTGCACCGGCTGAGGCTCACATCCTCCCATACAGCCAATCCTAACGCTGCTGCAATACCATTGCTCAGCATCAGAGAAGTGCTGGCATTGGCCTCAGTGGGCTAGTTTTGCACTCCCACTGGGACTGGGAGCCTATGACAGCCGGCCAAACCTACATGCACACTTGCAGTAATGCCCACCACTCCTCATCCATATTTGCTGCAGGGCCCGCACCCAAAACTCAGTTCCATGAAGAAAAATAAAATGATAATAAAACTGTTTTTTTAATAATTTTACTTTTCAAGTTTGCATCTGCTAACAGGGGAGGCGATGGTCCTCCGCCATTACGGAGGAGCCGCCACTGCCTTGAAATTTTGTCAACGATATTCTTATATCACAATTATTTTTATGTTCGCTTTTCAGTAGTGCAAAGGAAACACAACTCAGTAGTAACATCCTTTGTTCAGATCAGCTCAATCCCACATTTTAATATTGACCTTTCCAACAGTAGTCAGGCATGGGGTTAATATATGACGTTACAACGCATGCAATTATAATGCATGTTTTTACAACATAGTCTTTACATCGCAACTACCATTGTATTGCATAATTTTACAACGCATGCCATTACAACGCATTTTTTCAAACTACCATTACAACGCATACCATTACAACGCATAATACTTTTAGGGCATCAGTAGGGTGAGTGTTAGATATTGTAGGGGTAAAAAATACTATTCCCACTCCAGAGAGTGCAACAGTACGGTAAGTGTTGGATAGTGTAGGGGTAAAAATTACTAAGTGTTGGATAGTGTAGGGGTAAAAATTACAATTTCCACTCCAGTGAGTGCAAAAGTAGGGAAAGTTTTGGATATTGTAGGGGTAAAAATCACTATTCCCATGTACCCCAAAACCCATATCCACCCTTATACTAAACAAATCTCCATTACTTACCTTATAATGTGGTGTAATGGTGTGCTTTGTAATGGCATGCGTTGTGTCGTGATGGTAGGTCGTTGTAATGACTGTGTTGTAATGGATATTTATGCCTGTTGTGGTTGTTCAGAATTGCATTTTCTCATGTCGTACCTCTCTAAAGATGGAAGCCAGCAACTCAAAAGGAAGAAAGACAGCTGCTACATCACATGATAATTCAAGGATTATTAATACTCCCACAAACACAGATTCACAGCATCTATGCACACATTGAAATAGATAAGGGGTACATGCTCATATTTAGGCAGGAAAATATCTACAAAGCTCCATTTATGCAAAGGCCAAAACGCCTACAACCGCCTGTGCGCACAGACCAGCAAGCAAACACCCACATACAGACCAGCGGACATGCACTCACCCAAACATGCATACTAGGGGACATCAGTGGGCTTATGTCGAGTGTAGGGCTCGCTATACTGCTCTAGGGTCAACTCGGTGCATTACGTGCAACTGGAAGGTGCAAAGAAGGAACAAGAGGGGGGCTGAGAAAGGAGCCTTGTGAATAGACTGGTTTCCCAAACATCAGAGCAGCAGAGGGTAACCGTCCTTAGGCATCTAGCTGGCAAGTAGGCAACAAGAGAGGGAAATAGGCCTCCACGCTGAGACGGTGAGTCTAGGCAGTAGAGTAGTCAGTGTGTCATGGGCCTTAGTGCAAGGAAGGAAGTGGGCTTATCGGCCGCAGTTTGAATTATAGCATACAACGCTATTAGGGGTTCAGTATGCCCCTCACCCCTCCAGGCCTCAGTACCACTGCACCTGCTGCACTAATGGTAGCTATGCCCTTGAGTCTAGGAGGCATACATCGGAATCGGCAAATAGTTTGAGTAATCAGGCCTGACAGAGAATTAGGAATGGTAACTATTAACCCCTTGCCTGGTTATGACGGAACCACTCCGTCATAAGCCACGGGTGGCGTGTGCTCATGACGGCGTGGTTCTGTTATGCGGCTGCCGCTCCACCCACGCGGCATTAATTCCCCGCCTGTGATGGCGAATTAATGAGCGGGCGGGGCTGTGACAGAACCATGCCATCATGAGCACATGCCGCCCCTGACTCATGACGGCGTGGTTCCGTCACGAGCACCGCAGTGCCGCGCCCATCCCCTTGCCCCCCCACCCCGCGCGGCGGCAAAATTTGCGCGGCGGCAACATTTGCGCGGCGGCAAAGGGGTTAAGGAAGGTAAACCTAGATGCAAATGACATGTAGAGGAGAACACATGCCGAAAACAAACATACAGAGACACCAGGAGACCTGTACAAATCAGATACACGCATATTCCTCAGGAGCAGTCAAACAGAGGTACAGCGGGATTTACAAGTGGAAAAAGGGACAAATGCAAGTATGGGTATAAGTTTCATCTTCACTCGGTCTTTTGATCCTTTGATGATTAAATTACATTCCAGGTAGATGAAAAAGTGGTGTCGCTGCCTAATTAGTCCCAGTCTTTCTTTAAAGAAATCACTGCTCTAGGGATTCTGCAGTCTCCATGCCCATCTAATCATTGTCATTGGCAATGATGCAGTGCCCACCGCATACTCATTCCATCCATTGCATCTCTACTATAATGATACTTAGGTAGTACTGCTATTGGACCCTATTACTTCATTTACCATAACAACTTATACCATTAGGTTTGCAGATGGCTTCCTTCACACCAAGCACTATGTATCCAGGTGTGGTACCTTTATAAATCATTGTTTTGAAGCACAATGATTAATAAATAAAAACTGCATATTCCAGAATGAGCTGGTGTGTTCAATGAAAGTCCAGGGCCAAAACATATTGTGTCCAGCGTTCATGGAGCAAGCTAGCTATATATTTACTTTCTTATTCTTCCTTAAATCAAAAGCAATACCTCTGGGCATTTTACCCCATGAAAACTTGACAATGCCACAGACAGAGAGCTTGTTTCCCAAAGGTAAACGTACACTTTTGTGTATGTTTACTCTTTTCTGGTATTCACAAACTACAAGTTAATAGTAAGTTCACGACTGCGGAGAATACAAATAAAATGATAGAGCAGGCCTATTTCACAACTCACTATTACACTTTTATTTTTTTCATTCTCAACTCTCGTACTCTGCTCTACTTAAAATACATTTGATGTTAGCTCTTTTTGCTCCTGATTTCACTGTAATTAATTTTTTTTAAATTTGGAAACAGGAAAAGCCACCGTTTTTTTTTTGCTTCCAATTGTTTCCATTCAATGAACAAAGTAATACAAGAGGGGTGTAATATACAGAAGCCTGCTCTGAAACTGATGAGCTTTCCATCAGCCAGATGACGTCCATATGACCCACATATCTCCTGGTCCTGCTATAAAGTGTTCTCACTACAAATGGCACATTGATTCTACTAGAGGCAGTAGACCACCAATGAAAATGACAGATATTTAATTAGTAAGGCAAACTCCATTCATTAGCAAAGACGCTTGCATACCTTTCTATCAATCATTCGAAAACCAGTTCTACTGACTGGCCCCATAGCCCCTTCTTCTGTGTTTTATTCAATAATTTGCAATAAATTACACAAGTATTTTTAAGTCAAATGTAAAAACTTCAGGGTTATCCCCTTTGGAGGAGCATTATGAGGGGTCAACTCTCAGAAAACGTTGTGTTTTGTGTGTCTCTTCGCTTATAGAATTGTTATATGAAATCAGGAATGGTTGGATGCCTATTTTTAGGTCTCATCTAAGACAGTACATGCGCTGTCTCTTGCAAGACCTTTAGTTACCCTACAGTGGGTTTAAAGGCTGCCCATTGCTGTCCATTAGTTGTCTTCATTGTCACTCTAATTTGCTCGTTTCTTATTCATCAGTTTCTGTAGGCTTTTCTTCCCCTTTGTGTGCTTGTCCCTCCCCTGAAGCATGAACCTATTACTGTGTTCTTCCAGGTCTCGCTTTTACATGTGCTAATTTTTTCTTTTTTTGAAGCACTCTAGAAGAGTCTCGCTTGTGTACTTCTTCCTCCCTCTGTGTTGCATCCCTGTTCTCCTCCCACCCACCCTTGGTTGTCCATGTGTTTCCACAGGCCCTTCCCAACCTCTCTTAGTTGTCTGTGTGCTTCCCCAGCCCCTAATGCTCGTCCTTTCTTGTCTCTGTGCTTTCCCCAGCCATTCCCATACACATGGCATTGTCTGTGTGCTTTCCCCAGCCTCTCCTGCCACCATCCATTGTCTACATCCAATACCCTGTCCCTCCAACCCACCCTCTGGGCTCCTGTGCTTCACATCCTCTCGTGTCTGTCCTGTCCCCCACCCATGTCCTTCTCTCCTGCACTCCCTCCGTGTTGCCTAGTGGGGGACAAGGCAGAGGACGCAGGTCGGGGAAGAGGAGCGGTGAGAGGGTAAAAATCATTTTGATAAAGCTTTATGACCCGACCAGAACTAGTACACTTTTTTTTAAAACCACGGTTACCACAGTTACAAATTATTGCCAAAGCCAATAGCTCTCATAGGCGAAACATGTTGGCTTTGCCAATGCTTGTTTAGTGTTCTGTCCTTCATTAATCATTCTGCCAGTTCACTGCCCACCAGAACTGCCTACCTAGAACCGTTTTCAGGCTCCAAGCCCTGTCAATGCTTGGCCTCGTTTCACAAAAATAGCCTGCGTATATTCGTGAGAGAGTGAAGTTCATAATTCCCAAAGGCAGTCAAAAGGCTGATTTGTGGCCCATGCATCTTTTTTGTGTTTGAAACTCTTATTTGTTGCTCACTTGCTCGCAGTCGTGGTGGCATCTCCTTTGAAGTCAAAGGCTGATTGTTCACTAGATTCCGTCCGTGGAGAGGGGCAGTATAGAGGAGAAGGGGGTGCAGTGGCGGTGTCACAACACTTCTCAGTTTTACAGGTTCTTCCGCCATCTCTGTGTCTTGTCGGCAGCAGGTGGGGGACATCTTCCAATGACATACTCTCCTGTGATGTAGCCAAGCTCCCCAGTAAGTGAGAGAGGGTGCCGCGGCTCTGGCAGGAGGCACTTAGGCTATGTGCGTTGCTATGGAAACTACCTGCTGCGTTTTAGGAGCTTCAACGATGTTTATGGACGAAAGACCCACTAACTTCCCACGCACCTCTCGGGAGTTCTTTACTACACGCACTATTATGCAGTGTATTTTTGGCACCTTAGCTCTCACCGGCTCAGAACTTGTAAACCATACACGTACCACTCAAAAGGGCACACTCCTGCAAACAAGCACAAGCATTGGCAGAACTGAGTGTGAAATATTTGGAGTCCCTTCCCTTTTGACACCTTCTCCCAGCAAGGATAGGAATGACAAAAGATGTTACTGATGGTCCATTACAGTGTGACATTCAGCTGCTAATTTTTTTCTGCTTAAAACAAAGCACGGTTATCAGCATAATGCTTTTTTTAGCCAGAGCTTTGCGTCCTACCCTTGGGAACACTTGTGGCCCCTGAAGAGAGGCCCGCCCCCAGTTTTGGAGACTCCTGCTGTAGAAGGAGCATGGCCAAAGAAGCGTGCCCAGAAAACCTTCCAATGGGCATGGACAATTTAATTAAGGGTGGAGCTTAAAATAAGTCAAATAAAATTGTGGGCTTCACACAGCGAGTGCATTTGGCTGTGCCAATGCTTATTAGCTGTGGTAGACACATAAACAATGATTTTGTTGTGAAGGATTATAATTGGAAATGTTTCAATTCTGAAAACACAAGACTGTGAATTAAACATTTACTATTCTCCATGCAAACTGGCGTGACCTATAGGCAGGCGCGGTGCGTCCATTGGGGCGTAGGGGCGAAGCCCCACTAAGCCCCATGGACCCACCACGTCGTCACTAGAAGCCAAACACAATTATTTTAAAAAATCGCGCTATCTGCCGGCCGGGAAACCGGGAGACATCCGACCTTCCCGGAGTGCGCAAGGGGGGGGGGGAAGGATCGGGCTGCTGCAGCTGCGCAAGTGTATTTTTGGGCACAAACATGCCCGCGCATGCGCAGATCGTTTTCTTGTGAATTCCCCCTTAGAGAGAGGACCAGGGGGCGGGCCGCAGCCCCCGGGGTTACACAGGGCGACTGGGCGAGGAGTCATGGTGCCCCCCCAGCCAATCCTGGCGCAGGATTGGCTGGTCACTACATAGCCCGGTTACATAACCCCTGACGGATAGCACGGCCGACTTTGGTGCTGGGAAACCAGGTTTGAGCCTCTTATCGAACCATAAAAATGTATACATGACTTACTTTGGTGTTAAATAAATAGATATTTTAAAAAACAAATGAAAATGATGTTCCGACTAAGGTGTGAAATTGGTGTTGAATAAATACATGTTTTTAAAAACAATTAATATTAATCATGTATCATTGGTGCTGGAGTACAAGGTTCGAGACTGGTATTAAACACTGACAAGCTGTGTGCTAAGTTATATGGTCATAAAAATACATGAATGATGGATGCAGGATGGGTGGATGCATGAATGGATGCAGGATGAATGATGGGTGAATGGATGGGTGGATGCATGAATGAATGATGGATGCAGGATGGATGCAGGATGGGTGGATGGGTAGATGAATGAATGATGGATGCAGGATGGATGCAGGGTGGATGGATGGGTGCATGAATGAATGATGGATGCAGGATGGGTGGATGGATGGATGATGGATGCAGGATGGATGCAGGGTGGATGGATGGGTGCATGAATGAATGATGGATGGATGGATGGATGGATGGGTGGATGCAGGAATGGATGCAGGATGGATGATGGATGGGTGGATGGATGGGTGGATGGATGGATGCATGAATGAATGATGGATGCAGGATGGATGGGTGGATGGATGGATGAATGAATGATGGATGCAGGATGGGTGGATGGATGGGTGGTTGGGTGGACACGTGAATGGATGCAGGATGAATGATGGGTGGATGAATGGACGGGTGGATGCATGAATGAATGATGGATGCAGGATGGGTGGCTGAATGAATGATGGATGCAGGATGGATGCAGGGTGGATGGATGGGTGCATGAATGAATGATGGATGCAGGATGGATGGGTGGATGGATGGATGGGTGCATGAATGAATGATGGATGCAGGATGGATGGGTGGATGGATGGATGAATGAATGATGGATGCAGGATGGGTGGATGGATGGGTGGTTGGGTGGACACGTGAATGGATGCAGGATGAATGATGGGTGGATGAATGGATGGGTGGATGCATGAATGAATGATGGATGCAGGATGGGTGGCTGAATGAATGATGGATGCAGGATGGATGCAGGGTGGATGGATGGGTGCATGAATGAATGATGGATGCAGGATGGATGGATGGATGGATGGGTGGATGCATGAATGAATGCAGGAATGGATGCAGGAATGGATGATGGATGGGTGGATGGATGGGTGGGTGGGTGGATGGATGGATGCATGAATGAATGATGGATGGATGGGTGGATGGATGGGTGGATGAATGAATGATGGATGCAGGGTGGATGGATGGATGGGTGCATGAATGATGGATGCAGGATGGGTGGATGGATGGGTGGACACATGAATGGATGCAGGAATGGATGCAGGATGGATGATGGATGGATGGATGGGTGGATGGATGGGTGGATGGATGCATGAATGAATGATGGATGGATGGATGGATGCAGGATGGATGGGTGGATGGATGGATGGGTGGATGCATGAATGAAAGATGGATGCAGGATGGATGGGTGGATGGATGGATGGGTGGATGCATGAATGAATGATGGATGCAGGATGGATGGATGGGTGAATGCATGAATGAATGATGGATGCTGGATGGATGGGTGGATGCATGAATGAATGATGGATGCAGGATGAATGCAGAATTGGTGGATGGATGGGTGGGTGGGTGGATGGATGGATGGGTGGATGCATGAATGATGTATGGATGGATGCAAGGTGGTTCGGGCTCGCTCGCTGCGCTCGCTCGCTACGCTCGCTGCAATATGCAAATTAGTTTACGCCCCACCACTTTCAAATGTCACCAGCCGCCCCTGCCTATAGGGTGTTTCAAACTCTCCCGTTGTCACAACTTTCTTCAACAGTCTTTCATTCTGTTACGCTTAGGCCCTTTTCTCCTCACATTTTTCTAAAATCCTCCATCTGTATATCTCACACTTTCCCAGCATTACAACAAGCACTTGTTGGACCATTGCTTTGTGCGCTATGCAGAGAGGCCCAGCACTGGATGTACATGGAGATGAAACACCTTTATGAGCCCCTTACAGGCAGTGCGAGAAACTCACACTACCGCATCTATCCCAGCTGTAATTTTGCTTTACTGACATCCTGTTTGCTAAGCTGTTCAATGAAATCCAGTAAAGCAAAGGAAAAGCAGAGACATGCTGACTGTCAGGTTTAGGAGTATCAGCCTGCCTATTCAGAGAGGATTAAAATGGAATCTGTACAGTTAATGATGCAATCTGCTGCAGAGGCAGCTTTTTCTGCGATACCCTTTTTCACCCTACTACTAAAGCACCAAAAGTAGCCCCTCTGGGACTGGATGATGGTGATAATGATGAGAAGGGGTTCAATGGGTGCTTTATTCAGCTACCTGAACTTTCAGAGGTTCTATTGTTATGTCAGGGGAAAATATGGCCTTGCCAGCTGCAATGGAGGAACCACAAGAAAAGGACTTTTGTAGCCAATTCCACATAAAAGAAACTAATTCCCTACCCTTGCATGCCTAAATAAGAAAGGTGATTATGCTTGAATGGGAAAATGGGAAAAAACATACTTTCCAATGTTTTTATCAAGGCACTATCCTAGTAACATGTTTACTGATGAATGTCCTCCTTTAGTTATGGTGGATTTCCCCATGGCTGAATTGTACTCCAAGGGCATGCTGGTTTCAGAGGATGCTTCACCAGCAGATCCAGTAGATAAGAAAGTGGGAACAGCCATAAAGAGTGCATATATAGGTTCAAACTTTGGTGTCACAACTAGTACTTATACTAGTTATGACATTAATTACTGTTCAAAGACTGCTAGACTTTGGTTGAAAAGATTCAGCAAGAGAATGATTTTTCTGTGATACTCTCCATCATGGAGCTACAAATTAGGTTTTTGGCAGAGGTATTCTTTGATTCATTGAGTGTTGTGGCTTCTTTTGGAGCTGCAATCTTAGGAAGGAGGCACCAGTCGATGGGGTCGTGGAAGGCTGACACGGCACAGAAGAATCTTCAAATGCATCTCCCTTTCTTGGGGTCCTGGTCAGCAACTGGATGAGGTGATGCAAAGGTCTGCAGAAGAGAGCAAATTGTCAATACCAATAAGATTCCTGACCTAAAGGTTGTAAATACAAAAGAGCATTTGCCCAGGTACTTCAACGACATTTCTGGTCTTTCAAGGCAGGAGCCGTGGCTCAACCAGACAAGCCCCTCTTTTAGGCCACCTCCACCACTCCTGCACCCTAACCACCTAGAGCATGACTATGCCAGAATATACTGCTGCAAGTGGGGGGTCAGGTGAAGCATTTCTCTCATATGTGGCAGAGGGAAATCAAGGACAGGTGGGAGCTGGAGGTGGTTGAAAAAGGATTTGTGATCAATATTGCATCCCAGCTCCCAGATATTTTTGTTGCACTCCATTTACGAAAAACCCATCACAGCAATCAACTCTGTTAGACAGAATTAAGGACCTTCTGTCCAAGTCTGCTATAATAACAGTCCCAAGGGTGGAGGAGAACAAGGTTGTCATTCCATCATCATCCTGGTTCATAAACCGTCAGGATCATTCAGGCCTATGTTAGATTTCAAGATGGTTAATGGTTTTATTCCTTATCAGAGATTCAAAATGTTGACTCTGAATTTAATTCTGCCCCGGTTGTGGAAGAACAATTTATTAACATTAAAAAATATATATTATGCCTATTTGCACCTGTTTACTCATTTCCATTCCTCTTCACAGAAACTCACAAAGATTTCTCCAATTTTGTGTAGGAGAAAGACACTTTCAATTTAAAGTCGTGCTATCAGATCTATCATCAGCACCAACGACCTAATCCCAGGACACGCACCAAGTACCTACACAAAGCTACTAGATCCTGTAGTAGGTACTGTGGTTGCAGAGGGTACCATGTTATTCCCTTTGATTAGATGATTGGTTGATTGCTTCTCCTACTCTTTCCACAGCGGTGGAAGAATTGCAGAAGAGTTTCCAGATCCTTTTCAAATTCAAATTCGTAGTGCACATGGGGAAGTCCAATCTTATTCCATCAAAGATACTCCAGTTTATTGGAATCTCTTGCAACACTAAGGAAGGGAAAACATTTCTTCCTAAACACAGGAAGGACAAGCACCTGAGTTATTTGTCATCCCTGTCAGCGAAGCCACCAGATTCAATTAGGGAATGAATGGTGGTTCAGGGGGACATGGTCTCAACAGTGTTTATTATTCCTCTAGCTTATCTCCATCTTTAACCCCTTCCACGCTCATGACGAGCTGGGCTCGTCATGCAGTAGCCTGCTCACACGCTCATGACGAGCCCAGCTCGTCATGAATAATGGGTTTTTGAAAATCCCAGCGCATGGTTGTAAATCTGCGAGCATCGATGCGGTTAAACTTTGGCTGATCACCTGTGGGGATTTGGGCTCCATTGGCTCAGGATTACTCACTTCAAATTGCCATTCTGGCGCAGGTAATGCAGAATCTCCAATGGTGCCTCAAGAAAGAGTTATTGAGGAAGGGATGATCTTTTATTATTTCCACTCCCACAGTAATCACAACAGATGCCAGCAAGTGGGGGTGGGGAGCAACCCTATGGTACCACTAGGTTCAGGAGGGGGTGGTCCTCAAACTGCAACAGGTTCAGGTGTCCTCGAAACTGGAAGCAATTAAAGATGGTACATTTAGCATTGATTAATTTCATTTGTTCATTTCAGTCCAATGATTATCAGTCAGTCAGTGTTGATTAGCACAGACAATGAGGTGGTCATGAACTATCTCCAGCACCAAAGGAGAACTGGGCCGTCAATCCTGGCACAGTCGGCCCTAGTCATTTGTCTTTGAGGGAGCAGCACCTTCTTTCTATCTTCAGGGGAGGAACAATCGGCTTGTAAAAAATCGGAGTCAAGGTTTTCACGTCATCAGTCATGATGGTTCTGCATCCAGTTGTATTCCAACAGTTGTCTGGTTCTCTTTGCCACCAGAGACCATTCTCAAGTGCCCAATTTTTACACTCTTTTCCCAAGCCCATGAGTGTAGGCGGTGGATGCAATTTTGGTGCAGTGGCCGATGGGGCTTCTCTATGCCTTTCCTCCCATCCCTCTGATTCCCAAGGTGATCTAGAAAGTAATGGCAGATTAGGTTTAGATTCTGTTAGTGATTCCTTTTTGGGCCAGGAAAAATTTCAGTTACATTTTGTCAGTAGCACGCCATTTGCTGCATCCTCTGGAACTGTTACCTCTGTTAGCACCGAACCCCGACAGAGCTTCTCTGGAGATACTTCACCTGCTGATTGGAAGCCTAAGAGGTTGCAGCTTCATGCTGTAAGTTGTTCAGAGAATGTAGCTACTGCGATTTAAGATTCTAGGTGCCTGTCAACCAGAAAGGTTTATGCTAGGCATTGGAGATCATTCTCTATATGCTATTTCTTATCCCCTAGGAATTTTGACCCGATAAGGATTTTTGAATTCATATTAGATGGGCTTGCAGTTTCAAAACTGCATAGCCAATAGGCAGACATGAGAGCAATTAGTAAATCAGAAGCTGAGAAATAAGATCATTGGATTTCCATGGTATTCAGAGGGTATTTTCTTAAGCACCCAGTAATTCATTATCCTGTTCCTACTTTGAAGCTTCCAATAGTTTAAGAGCTTTCAATTGTCTCCTTTTCAGTGATTAAAGTCATTGGAACTCCAGTTTCTCTCTTCTAAGGTTCTTTCCTAGTGGCTATTTGTTCACGGGAAAGAGGTGGTGAGTTAGAAGCGTTGTTTTGACCCTTTTCTTCATCTCCTTACAGTCAAGGTTATCTTGAGACTGAAACCTTTCTTTGTGCTAAGGTTTCAATGAACTTTTATGTATCTCTAGACCAGGTTCTTCCAATTGATTCACCTAACCCATCCACACCTGAAAAAGTGAACTTAAATACTCTTGATTTGCAAAGAGCATTATCAGTTTATGTTACAAGGACAACATCTTTTAGGAAAGCGCAGTCTTATTTTGGCATATTTGGTTTGTCTTGCCACAGGTTGCAAGCTTCTTTAGCTATGCTTGGAAGACAGTTAAAACAAATGATTATACTTGCATATAAAATCCCTGACATGGCATTGAAGGGCCCAGATCAAGAAAGGTTTTCAAGAGGCATGGAGGGTTTTTGGGCCATGTTAAAGCGAGCTTCCATAAATGATATCGAGGAAAAGAATATTAGTATAGTGGAACAGTAATTGGAATTATGTAAGCAATAGCTAAGGCTTAGAAGAGTAAGGCGATATTTATTTTTCATGTCAGTCAAGATATTGAGATGGGTGTGTTGATGAACTTGAAACTTATCAGTTACTATTGGTAGTAGCATTTCTTAACAGTGAAGATAGGGGCACATGTTAGCTGAGTCTAAGCTTACATTTAATTTAGCAGTTATCTTTGGTGGACATCGGAAATGGTGAAAGATAAAAAAGATGGAGCAGTTTTTGCAACTGGCCCCAAGAAGATGAAAAATTCAGCTTTTGTTCTCAATGATACGCTTGCCATGATGTTTGTTATAAAGGTGGTCCACAGATCGAAGTGGGAGTGTTTTTCAGCTAACAAAGAATTATAATAATGTATGGTGTCAATATTTTGCCTGATCTCTCTGCAAGTGGTAAATTGTTTCTCTGTGTTTGTTGAAAGAAACACTTTTATATGTCTACTTACAGGTACGTTATAACTTTTTAGATCCAATGTTGTCAGCTGCCTGTTAGTCTTTGTTCTCTATGTCTCCCACTTCCTATAGATGTGCATCAGTTTCACCTTGAGTGACATTGAATTAGTACTGCCACATTGTTTATTATTTAAGAATAGGAAGTATGTTTGTCAGATGAGGCTCTGGGAGTCTCTTGGACATCAAGAGATTTGTTAATGTTTGTGAAGACTGTTCGTCGCTAGATTGCATTGCTAGATTCCGCTTCCTGTGACTGAATGCTGCACCTTAATGTCGTCTGACTCCTCTTAAGAAAAGAGATACCCAACTCAATTTCCTAAGTGGAAGCCAAGAACAATTGTACCTATTCATCCTATATTTGAGGGCGGCTGGCAGTCATCAGTGGGATTGTGAAGGCGTGCCAGTGAAGATTTTTTTTGTACATGTTTACAAATATGGTGGCACACAACCTGGACTAAAACACAGTAATGGACTTCTGTTGATTGGTATACAAAGGACCAGGTTGGCCAGTGTCTCCCAGTGACACACTTGCCATCAGTTGTCTGCAGCCTGAGTCTGAAAGTTCCAGAAATCTATGCTTAAAACAGGAAGGGCCCTGTTGATAGAAGATGTCTGTGAGCGTCCATGAGCCTTAATATAACCAGAGTGAATTTGAGAAAGGATCATCAAAAAGATCCCCGACAACAGAGGTGAATTTACAGCTCTGTGCCAAACGGGCCTCCATTGATAGCATTCCTTGGGGCTAACACACAACTTAGAGGCTTGGTCTGAGGAATGGTGGATTTCACTTGCTGGACACAGGTGACATTTTGAATTATTGAAAACTTCTTAAGTCTTTTGAATGCTTGACTACACCGAAACTATATATTGGGCAGTCAACAGAAAGTCAACCAGTCCATCTGCTTTCTGCAAAGTGAACAGTAACAATTGTGAGACCTTCAGGTGAACAATGTAAGTGCAGTGTATTTCTTGCTGTGCCACTCATCTTACTTGAATCATCCCTTTGAAGTATTCAGGGATGTCCTTTTCTGCCATGTTTCAATGGGGAGAGGAGCTTGCCAAACGGCTAGGACGGTCGACCTCGAATCTGGGGAAGTGGGTAAGAGTCTCGGCAATGACGCTGAACATCCTGTGATTCTGGGCAAATCACCTAATCTCCCAGTGCCTAACAAAAATGAATGTGTCCTCATGAAATGCAAATGGTGCTATGTAAGGCGCTCTGATACCTGATTCGAGTCAAGTTCATGCTATATAAAACTCTGTACAAAACAAAATGGTCGCATACATGGTAAACTCCATGGTGGCACACAAAGAAACACCTTTTTAGTGTTTAAATTCCACCCACTTCCTTCACATTCTGTAGCTCATGTCCACCTTGCACATTTTGCCCTGATGTATCGAGTGGATTGTGAGAAGTTGGCCTGGTATATGATGCTCACTAGTTCTAGTGATCACCTTGTACCATGCCAAGCAACCCTTATGGTGCAGGTTGTAAAGTCAACCTTATAGACAAGCTATCCTAGGGGTAGCATGGACTAAGTAGTCTTAGGCTAAACTCTGTAAAGGCATGTGAAGCAAGCTGTTTTACCATACACAATCCCTTGAATACCAAATGAAAGGACACCACACAGATATATATTGAAAATATATATAGATTTATTTCTACAAATATCCCCTATACTCTTTATGAGCACAGAAGCAAATGCGTTAAAACAAAACACAGTTTAAATATACAAAAGTTGCACGAATATGGATGAGCCCTAGGGGCCACCTAAACCATATACTAAAATAGTGGGATAAGAACCACTATGGGGAAAGTGAAGAGGCCCAGGGCCTGGGGAATCGCAGGAGCTGTTCGGGACTAGCAGTGATGAAGTCGGGAAAGGCCCGCGGGACTCGGGTGCAGTGCGGAAAGTGCACGCATGCACCAATGCAATGTCAATGGTGCGTAAAAGTTACAAAGTTAGTTATTAAGGAACCCTCCGAGTGACCTAGAAGGATGAAACTTTAGACACAGACACTAGAGGTGTGTACCAGTGTGGGAACACCGGCGTTGCTGAGTTACCTCACCCACAGGAAGCGGGTGCATAGGGTCGAAGTAGTGTCGGGTTTCGTCACGCAGGTCGATGGTGCTTGGAGCTGAAGACGCTGCAGGCGGCTCGATGTGAAGAGTTCCGGTGGATCCAAGGGTGGATCTGAAGAGGTGAAGACGTGAAAGCAGAGGGGACAATGTTCAAAGTCACTAGCCAGTGACTACCGTGGAACCAGGAAGGAACCAGGTGATGTCGGGTGCAAACAGGCGATGTCGTGAAGATTGTCTCTGCAGCCACGTGGACACGAAGAGGTCAAGGACGTCCAGGCGTTGGTCACGAGCTGTCCCACGAAGGCTCTCGCTGATGGCAGTGTCGGCAACTTGATTGAAGAAAACAGGCCTTGGCTAAAGCAAGCCACGCAGGAAGTGATTCAAGCTTCTCACTCGGACCAGCAAGGTCAGAGCGGGTGCTCCTTTTTAGGGGAGCAAGGGCCAGTCTGGAACAACCAGAACAGTGGTGTAGTTCGTCGTTTTCATCGCCAAGATGGCCGCTAGCCACGTGGCGAGTGGCCGGGATGGCGCGTCAAGTGGCACAGTGCAAAAGGGCCCCACGCAGATCGTGGAGATGCTGGGGGGCTGATATTCGGTGCAAGGGCTGCTCGAGGTTGGGGCTTCTCAAACCCCAAAGCACAGCGTCGAGGGTGCCTCGGGTGCTGCGCAGTCAGCTTCTCGGGGGTCTTTCAAAAGGTCCGGTCCCACGTCTCTCGGTGCCTCCACGGGTCCCTTCTTTGCAGGGACTGTGGATCGGGCTGTGAGATGTCTGGGAGTCTGGGTCTTGTCAGGCTCTGGGCTCGGGCTCCGGCGGGAGGCGGCGGCAAAGCAGACGTCGAGTTGCTGGATGGTGCCTGTGTTTACAGGGTGGCCACTCCTAGGCCACAAGGGAGATGCTCTTCAGTCTTCTGTGCAGCAGAATGTCGAAGTCCAGTCGTCTTCTTAGTTTCAAGTTGATTCAGGATGATCTGAAGTCTCAGGACACAGCTCCCACTCTTATTCCAATTCTGGGGGCCGGATCACCTACTAGGTCCCTCCTCTGGGTGGGACCAGGAAGGGGGGTGGTTACACCCCCTTTCCTTTGTCCAGTTCGCGCCAGGACTGGGGCTGGAAATCCCCAGCACCGGTTTGAACTGGCCTATGCACAGGGACACCTTGTGTGCCCCAGGCATGTCTGATTCTATTCAGCCCTGTCCTACCCAATACACAAAATCCTGTCTGGGCTGGTGCTAGCACCTCCCAAGGCAGGAAACCCTTTGTCCAAGCTGCCCTCGCTGGAAGGACTCCCAGCAACAGGAGGTCAGACTTGTGTCTGTGGTGGCAGCATCCATTTTGTGATGGTGAGGCTCTGTTTAACTTTAACCGGGGTTCAGGTTAGGTACATGTCGTGTCCCTCTAGAAGGGTGGAATGCTACCCCCGTCGCCAGAACTGGTGAGGGGGTAGTATTCCAATTCGTATGACACCTTACTCGACATGTTTTGATAAAGCCAAACCCAAGATAGCATTTAACTGCGAGGATTATAATGCACTTAAGAGTATATGGTATGGCAGTATCATGAAACAGCTAAAGGACATGGTTACGAAAGCTGAAGACAGGCTCAGCTCATGCCAGAGCACCATCTCACATATTTCCAAGCACTCTGCCTCCAGGATTGATGAGGCCTTCCATAGGAGTGGCTGATAGGAACATATGTGTCCATTTTAGGTTAGGTATAGGCATACTACACCTAAGTAAGGGGTGGTTACACCGACTTACCCCAGCTGAGTGATCAGCCAGTTGTGTCAAATATGGAGGCCAGGGGTGGCACAATACGTGCTGCAGCCCCTGGTAGGCCTTGGAAGCACCTATGCCCTGGGTACCTGGGTACACTGTTACAGGGGCCAATAAGGTGAACCAGTTCCAATTTCGTTATGCACCTAAAGTGCATGGGTAACAATTTAGAGAGAGAACAGCAGGCTGTGGGTCTGATCAGCAGGCCCACAGCCACATTAAGTCATAAACCAGTGAAGCAAAAAGCAAAAATTTGGGGTGACCATAGGATAGCAGACCCTACTCTCCTACACAACCCCCCCCCCCAAACGCAGGGACATTAGACTAACCTTGACCAGTTGTGTCTTCATGTTCTAAGTGGAAGTACCTGGATAGACCATCTGCATTACCATGGTCAGTCCCTGGGCGGTGCTCCACTGTAAAGTCCATCCCCTGTAGGGAAATGGACCACCTGAGCAGTTTGGGGTTTTCACCCTTCATCGGATTAAGCCATAAGAGGGGCTTATGGTCGGTCTGAATCTTGAAGTGAGTGCCAAACAAGTATGGTCTCAACTTCTTCAGGGCCCACACCACAGCAAAGGCCTCCCTCTCAATGGCTGACCAACGTTTCTCTCTGGGGGTCAGGCTTCTGCTAATGAAAGCAATGGGCTGGTCTTGACCATCTACATTAAGTTTTGAAAGCACAGCTCCCACTCCCAACTCAGAAGCATCTGTTTGGACAATAAACTCTCTTGAGTAGTCAGGACTCTTCAGGATAGGTGCAGAGCACATGGCCTTCTTCAGGTCATCAAATGCCTTTTGACAGCTTACTGTCCACTGAACCTTTTTGGGCATCTTCTTGGATGTCAGATCATTAAGAGGAGTCACAATGGACCCATAGTTCTTAACAAACTTCCTGTAGTACCCAGTCAGGCCCAAGAAAGCTCTGACCTGAGTCTGGGTAGTTGGAGGAGTCCAGTCCTTTATGGTCTGAATCTTACTCTCCAGTGGTTGAACTTGGCCTCCACCCACAAGGTGGCCCAAGTACACAACCTTACTCTGCCCTATCTGGCACTTGGTTGCCTTGATAGTGAGGCCTGCCTTTTGCAGAGCCTCTAGCACTTCCTTCAGGTGGACCAGGTGATCCTCCCAGGTGGAGCTAAAGACAGCAATATCGTCCAGATATGCTGCACAAAAGTCATCCAACCCAGTAAGGACTTGATTCACCAACCTTTGGAAGGTGGCAGGTGCATTTTTCAAACCAAAGGGCATCACCACAAACTGATAATGCCCACTGGGGGTAGAAAATGCTGTCTTGGCTTTAGACTCCTCAGCTAACCTGATTTGCCAGTAGCCAGCTGTCAAGTCAAATGTGCTCAAATACTTGGCAGAAGCCAATTTGTCTATGCGCTCATCTGCCCTTGGAATTGGGTGTGCATCTGTCCTGGTGACAGCATTGAGTCCTCTGTAATCCACACAGAACCTCATCTCTCTCTTTCCATCTTTGGTGTGAGGTTTGGGGACCAGAACCACTGGGCTAGCCCAGGGGCTCTCTGAAGGCTGAATGACACCTAATTGCAGCATCTTTTGCACCTCAGCTTTGATACAGTCTCTGACATGGTCAGGCTGCCTGTAAATGTTGTTCTTTACAGGAAGACTATCCCCAGTGTCCACCACATGGGTACACCAGTTAGTCTGACTGGGTGTCAGGGAGAACATATGTCGATATGACTGCAAAACCTGTCTACAGTCATGTTGCTGATGTTCAGTGAGGCTGCCATCTAAGGCCACACCATCAACTGAGCCATCCTCAGGATTCTGAGTCAGCAGGTCTGGACGAGGGTCACTCTCTTCCTCCTGCCCCTCATCTGTAGCCATGAGCAAGCCCATGTCTCTCCTGTCAACATACGCTTTCAGCCTGTTAACATGGAGCTCCCTGTGGGGGCTCCTGGGAGTTCCTAGGTCCACCAAGTAGGTAACCTCTCCCTTCTTTTCAATGATTGTATGGGGTCCAGACCATTTGTCTTGGAGTGCTGCTGGGGCCACTGGCTCCAACACCCATACTTTCTGTCCAGGCTGGTACTCAGTCAAGACAGCCTTTTGGTCATGCCAGGCTTTCTGTAATTCCTGGCTAGCCTCAAGGTTTTTGGATGCCTTCTCCATATACTCAGCCATCCTGGAGCGGAGACCAAGTACATAGTCCACTATGTCTTGCTTGAGCTTTTTGAGAGGTAACTCCCATCCTTCCCTCACCAGACATAGGGGTCCTCTTACAGGGTGCCCAAACAACAATTCAAAGGGGCTGAAGCCAACCCCCTTTTGTGGGACCTCTCTGTAAGCAAACAGAAGGCAGGGCAGAAGGATATCCCATCTTCGCCTGAGCTTTTCAGGTAATCCTTTGATCATGCCCTTTAGGGTCTTGTTAAATCTTTCAACAAGCCCATTGCACTGTGGATGATAGGGAGTGGTGAACTTGTAGTTGACACCACATTCCTTCCACATAGCTGTCAAGTATCCTGACATGAAGTTTGCATCTCTATCAGATACTACCTCCTTAGGAAACCCCACTCTGGAGAAAACTCCAAGTAAGGCCCTGGCCACAACAGGAGCTGTTGTGGTCCTAAGTGGAATTGCCTCTGGGTACCTGGTGGCATGGTCCACCACCACCAGTATGAATCTGTGCCCAGATGCTGTAGGGGGATCCATTGGTCCAACAATGTCAATCCCTACCCTTTCAAAGGGCACCCCCACCACAGGTAATGGTATCAGGGGGGCCTTTGTGGTACCACCTGCTTTGCCACTTGCTTGGCAGGTTACACAGGAGCGACAAAACTCCTTTGTATCTTCTGACATGTGAGGCCAGTGAAAGTGACAGACAAGTCTGTCCCATGTTTTGTTCTGGCCTAGGTGTCCTGCTAAGGGAAGCCCCTAAATTGCAGAGGTATGACCAACCTCCTGGTTTTACCAGGCTTGGGGTCTCGACCCTCTGAATAAAGGAGCTCATCATCCCAATAAACTTAATGGGTACCTTGCGCATTCCCAGCAGCCTCAGCAGCAGCCTGCTCTCTGAGGGGTTCAAGAGAAGGACAGGATAACTGAGCCTGCCCCAAGTCTGCCCTAGAAGGTCCCCCTGTCCCCAGAAACTCAACCTGATCAGGTTCAAGCTCTATAGGGACAGTTCCTTCAGGGGTCTCAGAATCATCTTCCTGTGAAGACTGATCCTCACTTGTAGGCATTTGGGAAGGCACAGTCTTTACCCTCCTGTTCCTTGTCTTGGAAGGTACTTGGTCCATTGTTCCAGGATCCAAGACCTGAGGTTCAGAGAGGCACTTTTTGGCCTGTGACCTGGTCACAGCAAGGACATGTGATGATATCCCTAACATCTCTGCATGAGTCCTGTACTCAACTTCTGACCATAGAGAGCTCTCCAGGTCATTGCCCAACAAACATTCTACTGGGAGATCAGCACTAACCACAACTCCTTTTAGGCCAGTTACCCCTCCCCAGGAAAAGGTAACAATTGCCACACTATGTGTAGTAGTGACATTGCTGGCATTGGTCACCAGGTAATTATCACCTGGTATGTACTGTCCAGGGTCCACAAAGCTAGGCGTCACCATAGTGACACTGGCACATGTGTCCCTTTATGCTTGAGCCACTTTTTCATTAATCAAAGGTGTCTGTCTGTACTTGCCCAGATTATTGGGACTGACAGTAGGGGAAAAATCAATCTCCCCATCACAAATCAAAACAGCCTGTGTGGGGATTCTGACTAGGCCAGAATCTCCCTCAGTTCCCAAGGTGATACCCACTACCCCCTTAGTCTGTGGACCAACACTGCCAACTGTACTAGTGGGTGCAGGTGCCTTAGGGGCTGCAGTGTTGGGGGCTCCACCCTTTTTACAATCACTTGTCCAGTGAGTGGTGTTTTTGCAAAAGCTACACCAGGGTTTTCTTTGACCTTCTTTCTTCTTTTTCTTGGAAGTTTGGGACCCACCCTCAGTATTAGTTTGGGGCCCTGTTGAAGACTTCTGGTCTTTAGCTTTCTGCTCCCCACCCTTCTGGTCTGTTTTCTTTTGGTCACCACCCTGGTTCTGGTTCTAGTTCTTTTGCTTAACTCTGGTTCTAACCCATTTGTCTGCCCTCTTTCCCAATTCTTGGGGAGAGGTTAGATCCGAGTCAACCAAATGTTGATGCAACTGCTGGTTCTGACAGTTATTTAAAATCTGTTCTCTAATAAGCAAATTGTACAATCCTTCATAGTCTGTAACCTTACTTCCCAGCAACCAGCCCTCCAGAGCCTTAGTGGCACATTCAACAAATTCAGACCAGTCCTGAGTCTGTGTCTTCTGGGTATCTCTGAACATTAACCTGTACTGTTCAGTGGTTAAGCCTAACCCATCAATCAGAGCACTCTTCAGGACCAGGTAGTTTCTAGAATCCCCATCACTAACTGTGAGGAGTCTGTCTCGGCCTCTACCTTCAAAGGAGAGCCACAAGATTGCTGCCCACTGATCCTGAGGGACCTGCTGTACTTTGCAGGTTCTCTCAAGTTCAGTCATCCATTTGTGGATATCATCCCCAACTTTGTAGGGGGGCACAATCTTACTCAGGTTTCTATTGTCATAGGACCTGTCTTTATCCTTAGGGATAGTGCTGCCACCAGTGGATCCTAATCCACTCTCTCTAGGCTGCCTTGCTCTAGCAAGTTTCTCTTTGGCCAGGGCAACTTCTAATTCTTGCTTCTGGATCCTAAGTTCAGCCTCTCTCATTTTGGCCTCATGTTCCCTTCTCTGAGGGCTAGTCAACTCCCTTCTGGAGTTGCCATGAGAACCTCTAGAAACATGGGAAGTATTGGATTCACCTGAGTGATTCCTCCTCCTCCTATGCTCCTGGTTAAGTACATTTGGGGGTCTGAATGGGTTGGACCCACCTTCAGTCCCAAATAAGCTTAAGTTAGCCTGGTTAAGCCTGCTGACTAACACCTGGCTATTTCTCTCATCATCAGACCCACTTTCCTCCTCCTCCTCCTCTTCTTCCTCATCCTCTGGCTGAGTATCTCCAGTGACCTGGTCTTCCTCATCGAGTGGAGAAGCGTGGCTCAGTGGTTAGAGGCGGCAGACCCGGAAGCTGAGATCGACCGTGGACCAGGGTTCGATTCCCCACCTCGGCGGGTCTCGGGCTCCAAAAAATTCCACGGACTCGACAATTCTCGCTCTGGTGCCTACTCAACTCACGGGGTCACACTCTGCGACTCTGGGCAATAGCTTGCTTAATCTCCACTACGGCCCCTCGCGGCGGGATGCCTGGCTTTCACCTTGTGGACACCCTGCCGGGGTTTCTCACAGGGGAATACCAGGACGGGTTCCCTAAGCAAGCGCCGGGACGCTCACGGGCAGCTGTGCGCTTTACAAATCCAGCACATTTACATTATGTGGATAACAGGGGCAGGGGCATCAGTGTTTTCTTCTTCAGAAGGAGAACCTCCATCACCAGTCCCTGAGGGGCCTGGTTTGGAGTTCTTTAGAGCTTCAGACTGGTCTAAAAGCTCTCTGAGGTGTCCTGCTGTAGGAGTAGGACCTGTTTTGATTCCTCTCATGGAACACAGCTGCCTCAGTTCCTTAAAAGGAAAGATAGCAAATTTGGATGGTGCCCTTGGAGGGTCACTCTCAACAGAGATAGGTCCGGTGGATCCCTCTGCTCCAGACATTGCTCTAGTGTGGTGGATGTGTTGCAATCTACCTACACTTGTGTTTTCCTACCAAACCTATCTAGTAGTTGTAGTCAGGGTGTGCTACTCCCTATCCTCTACAACAACTAAGTTCAGTAGAACTTAAGTATACTAGTCTTGTTTTAGTGTACCTATTAGGTACCTGTATGATCTTTCAAATGATACTCTCAAAGATTGTAATGGTAAAACAACAGCAAGCTCAAATCCCAATCCGCTGCTCACCAATGTGAGAAGTTGGCCTGGTATATGATGCTCACTAGTTCTAGTGATCACCTTGTACCATGCCAAGCAACCCTTATGGTGCAGGTTGTAAAGTCAACCTTATAGACAAGCTATCCTAGGGGTAGCATGGACTAAGCAGTCTTAGGCTAAACTCTGTAAAGGCATGTGAAGCAAGCTGTTTTACCATACACAATCCCTTGAATACCAAATGAAAGGACACCACACAGATATATATTGAAAATATATATAGATTTATTTCTACAAATATCCCCTATACTCTTTATGAGCACAGAAGCAAATGCGTTAAAACAAAACACAGTTTAAATATACAAAAGTTGCACGAATATGGATGAGCCCTAGGGGCCACCTAAACCATATACTAAAATAGTGGAATAAGAACCACTATGGGGAAAGTGAAGAGGCCTAGGGCCTGGGGAATCGCAGGAGCTGTTCGGGACTAGCAGTGATGAAGTCGGGAAAGGCCCGCGGGACTCGGGTGCAGTGAGGAAAGTGCACGCATGCACCAATGCAATGTCAATGGTGCGTAAAAGTTACAAAGTTAGTTATTAAGGAACCTTCCGAGTGACCTAGAAGGATGAAACTTTAGACACAGACACTAGAGGTGTGTACCAGTGTGGGAACACCGGCGTTGCTGAGTTACCTCACCCACAGGAAGCGGGTGCATAGGGTCGAAGTAGTGTCGGGTTTCGTCACGCAGGTCGATGGTGCTTGGAGCTGAAGATGCTGCAGGCGGCTCGATGTGAAGAGTTCCGGTGGATCCAAGGGTGGATCTGAAGAGATGAAGACCTGAAAGCAGAGGGGACAATGTTCAAAGTCACTAGCCAGTGACTACCGTGGAACCAGGAAGGAACCAGGCGATGTCGGGTGCAAACAGGTGATGTCGTGAAGATTGTCTCTGCAGCCACGTGGACACGAAGAGGTCAAGGACGTCGAGGCATTGGTCACGAGCTGTCCCACGAAGGGTCTCGCTGATGGCGGTGTCGGCAACTTAATTGAAGCAAACAGGCCTTGGCTAAAGCAAGCCACGCAGGAAGTGATTCAAGCTTCTCACTCGGACCAGCAAGGTCAGAGTGGGTGCTCCTTTTTAGGGGAGCAAGGGCCAGTCTGGAGCAACCGGACCAGCGGTGTAGTTTGTCGTTTTCATCGCCAAGATGGCCGCTAGCCAGGTGGCAAGTGGCTGGGATGGCGCGTCGAGTGGCACAGTGCAAAAGGGCCCCACACAGATCGTGGAGATGCTGGGGGGCTGATCTTCGGTGCAAGGGCTGCTCGAGGTTAGGGTTTCTCAAACCCCAAAGCACAGCATCGAGGGTGCCTCGGGTGCTGCGCAGTCAGCTTCTCGGGGGTCTTTCAAGAGGTCCGGTCCCACGTCTCTCGGTGCCTCCATGGGTCCCTTCTTTGCAGGGACTGTGGATCGGGCTGTGAGATGTCTGGGAGTCTGGGTCTTGTCAGGCTCTGGGCTCGGGCTCCGGCGGGAGGCAGCGGCAAAGCAGACGTCGAGTTGCTGGATGGTGCCTGTGTTCACAGGGTGGCCACTCCTAGGCCACAAGGGAGATGCTCTTCAGTCTTCTGTGCAGCAGAATGTCGAAGTCCAGTCGTCTTCTTAGTTTCAAGTTGATTCAGGATGATCTGAAGTCTCAGGACACAGCTCCCACTCTTATTCCAATTCTGGGGGCCGGATCACCTACTAGGTCCCTCCTCTGGGTGGGACCAGGAAGGGGGGTGGTTACACCCCCTTTCCTTTGTCCAGTTCGCGCCAGGACTGGGGCTGGAAAGCCCCAGCACCGGTTTGAACTGGCCTATGCACAGGGACACCTTGTGTGCCCCAGGCATGTCTGATTCTATTTAGCCCTGTCCTACCCAATACACAAAATACTGTCTGCGGTGGTGCTAGCACCTCCCAAGGCAGGAAACCCTTTGTCCAAGCTGCCCTCGCTGGAAGGACTCCCAGCAACAGGAGGTCAGACTTGTGTCTGTGGTGGCAGCATCCATTTTGTGATGCTGAGGCTCTGTTTAACTTTAACCGGGGTTCAGGTTAGGTACATGTCGTGTCCCTCTAGAAGGGTGGAATGCTACCCCCGTCGCCAGAACTGGCGAGGGGGTAGTATTTCAATTTGTATGACACCTTACTCGACATGTTTTGATAAAGCCAAACCCAAGATAACATTTAACCGCGAGGATTATAATGCACTTAAGACTATATGGTATGGCAGTATCATGAAACAGCTAAAGGACATGGTTCCGAAAGCTGCAGACAGGCTCAGCTCATGCCAGAGCACCATCTCACATATTTCCAAGAACTCTGCCTCCAGGATTGATGAGGCCTTCCATAGGAGTGGCTGATAGGAACATATGTGTCCATTTTAGGTTAGGTATAGGCATACTACACCTAAGTAAGGGGTGGTTACACCGACTTACCCCAGCTGAGTGATCAGCCAGTTGTGTCAAATATGGAGGCCAGGCCAGGGGTGGCACAATACGTGCTGCAGCCCCTGGTAGGCCTTGGAAGCACCTATGCCCTGGGTACCTGGGTACACTGTTACAGGGGCCAATAAGGTGAACCAGTTCCAATTTCGTTATGCACCTAAAGTGCATGGGTAACAATTTAGAGAGAGAACAGCAGGCTGTGGGTCTGATCAGCAGGCCCACAGCCACATTAAGTCATAAACCAGTGAAGCAAAAAGCAAAAATTTGGGGTGACCATAGGATAGCAGACCCTACTCTCCTACATGGACCTTTCAGCGAAACAATTTACACTTGCATTAGGTGCCAAAATATCAATTGCGTTTTTACACCATTCAGAGGATATAGATATGTGTTACTGGTCTGTCAATGCAAATATGGTCCTCGCCAATTTAATCTGAGCTGTAATCCCCTGAGTGAATTCCACATCAGCACCACCAGGCCACCAAAACAAATACTCTTGTCTGCCAGGCGCCGTGCTTAATTTGAACCAGTGGTTTCCCGTGCTCAGCATTGTCACTTAATTGTCAACACCTGCGCTTGTGACAGTCTGCCACAAGGTGGCGATGTCCGGCTAATTTTTAGAGATGACCACAACAAAAGTTAACTATTTGTTCAATAAACATAAAAAATTACTATTGCCTGCCGCTGAAGCCATTCTCATAGCTTTGAGGGCCTGGAATAGTCTGAATTGTCACACTTGCAGGAGTTTGATGGTTACTAGTCGTGTTGTTGCTATCATTGGCAGCATAGCAGGTGCAATGCGTAGTGCAAGCTTCAGTGGCCTCCAGACGAGAGCCCTGGCACTTGTTTTTTTCAACAAATTAAGCACTGGCCACCCGCTCCACATTTTCCATAAAACGTTCTGGGGTTCTTGATCAGAATGCTAACAGAAACGAACTGTGCTTGCGAAATAACTTGGAAACTCCAATTTCCTGCAACCGACGAAAAATAGCCTGGTGTAAACTCTGTTCTTTAAATAACACACTTATCAGCATGTGTGCCATGACAGAAGGGTTCTCTTGGAGCCTGCATCTGCTATGATTTTAGTTGTGTCACCTTTGTGTTTTTCCCCCCCCTGTCGACATGTGTAAACAGCTCGGGGATGGCAGAGGTTGTCAGGAGAAGGCGAGAACTGGTTAGAGTAGAGCGCGCTGACATGCTTCGATGACGCTGTTGCACTGTGGGAACGCTTTGACACGAGCTGTGAGCCCCCAGCGGTCCCAGTCATGTCTAGCTTCCACTAATAGCGTCAGGTCGCCCCATCGCATTGAGGAGGTTCTCATCAGTGTTGAAGCTGTAAAGTTGTCATACATCGCAGGCGATCAGGTCTCCAGGTAGGATGAGGTCAGCTGCTTGTGGCTGGTGATTCCACTGCAGTCACTGGAGGTGAACAATGTTTGGAAGATGAGGACGTTTGTAGGGAGCGTGAATCCACTGATTGATTTTGAATGTTTAAGAGTGAAGATAATTACAAAGCGAGAGTAGTCCTTCAAGTGAGGGTAAGTTGAGCAGCATGGGTCGTACATGAGAAGACAATGGATGTCAGGAGGTCGGTGACTGCTAAGCAGGACATTATTTTATTCATTTTTTTAACTCCAGACCGACTGTGGGTGTCTCCAGGCCTAGATGCAATCAAAAGCTCCATGATGTTTGTCAATATTTGAAAACTACTAATAACGAGCTTGATGTGCATTGCCAATGTTTATATTTGACCTTAAGTAAAAAGAGAAAACAATCAGCATAAGCAGCAAAAGTAGCAGAGTTCCTATATTTTAAAGGAGAGTTTGCAAGCATACACTCAAACTTTCTTGCCCACTCTACTGCCATTTTTGACACATAAGAATTGAGGACAAGAGATCTGGCCTTTTCTGTCCGCTATCATGTAATGCCCTCTAAACATTGCCACATCAACCTGTTTTATTTCCCCCAAAGCACAGTTGAAGTGAATCCTTTTCAACCATAACAGCAAGACAAGTGTTGCTTGTGATGTCTGAGTTTTCATTGATATCGGCAAATACCATGTTACCCGTATCCTCTATCCTTGTACCCTTTTCATCTGTTCTCCTTGTGATCTAGTTTTACAGTATTCTACACCTTTATGTCATTTGACCACTCAGATAACATCAGAATTTTTATGGACTTATATACACCCCCATTTCCAACCTGAAATTACACCTGGGTCTTATGGACTTGTTTACACCCCCCATATCCAACCTAAAATTGCACCTTGGTCCTGGTCTACTTTGACCATTGACTAGCATTTGCACTTTGTGCTTTTTGCTGCTATTTCTACTTAAAAGTTTAAAAATGAATATCTCAGTTCCCCTTATTTTTGTCATTTTGGTGTAATTTTGTTTAATAAAATGTATTCTATTTTTCTACTTTAGTGTGGGATTTCTATTGTTTTTCATTTTGACTGTATTACTGTTTTCATACTGTATAAATACTTTGCACATTGCCTTAAATTAAGCATGTGTGCGCTGTACTACAGCTACCAGGGCTGCATTACGGAAGAGCCCTGGGGGCGCAACAGGTTTTAGCTCACTCTTTGTGCGCCCCCTGGGCACTTTGGTATTACAGAAGGGTGTTCCTTTATTTGCATGGGGGTGTGGCCCAATGCAAATGAGGAAATATCTTTGCATTGATGCCTGTGCCGTATTATAGATACTGTGTTTATCTTAAAGGAGAGTGATCCAATTTAGGACCTAGGGGGCTGGGATCAATACGTACTATATATATATCTGGAGACACCCCCTGTACCATCAATCATTGATCACGCATTCCATTCAATCACTCCCGTAATGTCACTCATGTTTTTCGGAGCTCTGCAACATTTGGCCAGGAGTCATCGTTAACTTCAAAGAGCACAAATCAATTTATGCAATATTGGTGATGTGAACAATGACATCACCCACAAATAGTTAAAATGCTCCGACCACCACAGGAAATTAGTACCTTTTGGACTATTGAGAAGAGGGTCATAATAAGCTAAAAAACCCCATGCACTAATCGTAGGACACTGCTTCTATTGTTTCATGTCTTCTTGTTTTGATTGCTTAAAAAACATGTTTAATTATTTCTCAATGTAATACACTAGTTTCTTTATATTTGTTCTTTGATCTGTTCAATCACATTGTATGCACATGTGTCTGTGGTTGATGGCATTATGTGTATATTCTTGTTATATTTATATGTATGCCATTGTCTGTATGCTTATCAATGAAGAAGACGAATATTGGATGACACATGCACTGCACTCCATTGTGTTCCTTTCAATATTTGGGAACACGGTTAGATCTGTGAATGTGACATACTGTATATACAGTGTACAGTTTGTATGATTTATAAAATTCATCAGTAGTCATTAACTGACGCTCAGAGAAATAATGGTGAGGCGTTTTTCTCTGTTATCTTTTTTAAGATTGATGGTAAAGGGGTATCTCCAGATATATAGTATTATAGATGCCGACGCAGAGGCAAAGAAGTTATCAGGAGGCGCACCGACAGCGCACCACCTAAAAGGTGGTTCACTGTCAGTGTGCACCCTGATAAAAGCCCTATGGAGGGGGGGGGGCCCACCAGACATCCTCTTTTGGCAGGTGCAACCATTCACTGCACCCGCCTGCAAGGAGATCTCTCGCCCCTCTTAAAAGTGCAGGCAGCTTTCCGCCCGCACAGAGAAACATGGGCAGCACGGGTTCATGGCTGCCCTGGGGGCAGCGTATTCAATGTAATAGGGCGCACTTTTCCTGGTTGAGTCTGGCGCACCTATTTAAAGGTGCACTGTGGCGCAAACAGGGAAAGTGCGCCCTATTCATAATACCACCCCAGGTGGTTGAGCTCAGGTTAGTTTAGTGCCAGCCTTTGTGTTTGGGGACTCCCTGTCCTACTCCCAAACCTGGGACTGGAAAGTTCTTCTCCTTTCTGTCAAGACTCCAAATTTAATGGGGATGACAAAAGGCAAGGTAAGCCTGATGTCAGATTCATTTCTGTGTGCAGGATGCAAAGCCATTTGAACTGTAAGTGGGGCTGGGTACAGCCCCTCACCAGTTACCCTTCCCAGATTAGGTCTCAAGAAGTTACAGGAAATTATGATAATTGATTTATTCTGGTTTATAGTAGATTCCTTTAAATACCTTAACTTGCATTAGGTTACAGGACAAGAGTACTATGATCACATCATTCTGAAAAAACATAAAGGACATTATTAGAATGACTCGAGTTTGCATTGTATAAATTAAATAATCTAAATGTTTTATTGAATTGCATGTTACTTTGTTTTGCTTCCTCTATTATGACAGTCACTTTATCACTAAACGTGAACCCTGTCATTACCCTTCTATATTGATTATGTATTGAGGTTCCCAGATTATTTTGCATCGCATGTATCGCAGAGCGATGACAATGGTTAATTTTCTCTGCATTATATTAACGATGAGTACTCTGAATACTTGACCTGCATTAGATAGCACAAGCTTACTCCAAGCATTTTACATTTTACTGTAATTTGGAAGAAAAAAATGTGACCTATTTTTCCTGCTTTACATTACAATAGATTACACTGATTAATTTATCCCTACAACAAAATACAGATTGCACTAATAGCTTCACCCAGCATCAGATAACAGACTGCTAGGATGTTTTAGTCAAAAACATCAAAGCAGCAACTCTGGCAGTAGCAGTGCGCCCATCGTTCATGCACACGACTTGTTCAGAATGCACAGCAGCACTTCTGTGCAGCTCTTTGTCATAGTCCTTGCTAGGTCTTGTCCCACAGAGCAGTAAATCCAGGTTAAATTTAGAAGTTCTCTCTCTCACTAAACCATGTCGGTGCAAAACCACCCTTTACCCCTTTGCTAAACTTCAACTGACCCCAAGCCAAGCTTTCATAGTCACCCTGGTGCTCTACTTTTAAATCCAGCTCCAGAGTATACTTTGGCTTATCCTTTTACAATAACAGACTGGAAGCAAAGCAGAGCAGTGTGCCACGAGCAAGAAACACCAGACTTGTACATCACCCTCCTGCCTTCACATTGACTTGGACATTTTCCTCTTTTCCTCAAGCGGCTTTCCCTTATCTCTGTGAGGCTGCTGCATCCATCTGGGTTTTAACTTTCTTCAATCCCATCAGAAAAAAAGCATAAACGTAAATCTCTGCTCACTTCTTAATACAGCTTTTGTACGAGAAAATAAATCTTTCAGAATAGACTTTAATCATGTTAATTTAATCCCAGCGTTACTTTCTTAAACTTCACACTCCGTTTATTCTGCTAAAACCCGGCAAAATGTAAAGAGCTGCATCACATTGCATAGCTGAGCACTATGTTCCAAAGTATGATATAGACATCTGAGGCTGAGGGGCACACAGAAAGGTGCATGCAAATGCCTATGGTTCTTCATGGTTTAATAATTAAATTACATGGTAAAACGGTGTTATTCCATGCTTCAACACCGTGAACTATGAACCCCTATTTGATATCGTAATGTTCCGCATGGAATTTGATACCTTCTTTCTACAGGGGTTTTAATCATACCTGGATAACAGAACCCAGATGATCTAGGTATACCACTGTATAGCTGAGCCCACCGTATCTCAGTTGGCGACCCCGCAGAATTCCACTCTCATGAAGGTGATTTTCAACTTGTAAATGGAAACCTCTGGAGTCATCTGGACTGATAAAGACTCCACCAGTACACAAACAACAGTCAATGCTGTCTGGAATTCACATGTAGCCTTAACCATTAGTTTCCTGATGAGCAAACCTTCTATGAGTCACGTGCAGATGACTGAGACCCACCTCAAACTGAATCCATCCAGGAATATGTGGTCATCTCCTGTAACCGGAAACAACAACAAATACAGGACTGGCTCACCAGGATTGTATGCAATACTGTTTTTAGGTCGGGCATTCAAGACCTCTTCTATATACTTTAGTATATACTTATATGTGTATGTACTTTGTGGGCTCTGGAGATTAGCCCTAGGATTTGTCTTCCGCTTAGGGACTTTTTTTATTCTGTTCAACTGCCTCTATTTAACTGTCTTGATAGAAAACTTCCTTACAAATCCGAGATTATCTATTCAAGCGACAATCTTCTCAGAACCCATGCTCTCACCCATTACTCGCATACTATTTAAACCCTTCACTTAAAACTAGAATAAACTCTACGTACTCACAACTGTTTGATCTAAGGGAGCCAGATATCAGCCATCTAGCTAGTAAATGGAGTCAGAAATTTGGATTGTTTACCGACGCATCCAAAATCACACTCGTATTAGACACTCTGGAGAGCTCTGTACACTCTGTTAATCTTAAATTGCAACAGTTTCAAACAATATGTATGTTATATTATACACTGAAGAAAATCTGTGGGTGGCGACAACCTCTACGAAGATCTACTATTGGGGGTGGGGATAGGACATGCTGCTCTAAATGTGGTACGAGGGCAGCAGATATTCTTCATATGTTTCATACGTGCTCTAGACAACGACTTCTGGGAGAGGGTTACGTTCTGGTCAATGTTTGGGGTCGGATTTGTCTTTTTCTTCTAAGGAGTTCATTCTTGGGTTTAAGAAGCATGATAATAATGCTATGATGCACTTTTTCACTATTCTATTAGCTACTGGACGCCTTTGCATTTCGAGGGGGTGGATTAGTCCTAAACCTCCTACTTTATCAGAACTGCTCCCTCTTTTGTCAGATATTTATGAAAAAGAGCGTGCATTGGCGAAAACAAGAAAAATTCACTCAATGCAAAGATTTGAACGAATATGGAAACACTTTAAGTACTAATAAGGGTATTTAGTACATATCCATAGGTTTTATGTTTGCATTTAAATGTATTTGTACTCTTGCCTATATATATTTAATTTGGTGGCATTCTTTTGTATTGCTTTTGTTTCGCTCTGCTTGTCTCTTATATTTGAATACAATGTACCTTTCGTCAAGAAAATTAAAATAAAAATAAATTAATAAATACAATGTCCAGTAGAGGTCAGTAAAATACAAGAATTGCTTCCTGCTTGTTCAACCGCCTGTATTTAACGTTCTTGATAAAAAACGATGAGTGGAGGTCAGTAAAATACCAGAATTGCTTTCTGTTGAGGGACTTTCTTTTTCTGGCAACTGCCTCTATTTAACTTTCTTGATTGAAAATGACCAGCAGAGGTCACAATTCACATGCTTCCCACAGAAAGCAGGCCTCATACCTCCTATCTCAGCCATGGCCATTTTCTTACTGAGATCCCTGAGGCCCATCTTAATCCTATGGAAGAAATCAGTAAGCTGTGGCTCACCTCATTCAGTACATTAAATTGCACACACGATACTCCGACTTTCAGTGCCTTCATCACCATCATGAACCTGCTGCACCATGTTTGAGGCTATCCTGGTTAGCAAGATTAGGACCTCCGGCAGTGTGTGTACAATATGTAGTTGTGCAAGCAGCAGTTGACAGGAAATCTGAAAATGTGGTTCTGTGGGACCCACGTGCAGTTTGTGGTGGTGTTTCCTGCCCCACTTCTGGGTTCTGTTTCCAGGCTCCTTGCTGGTCAGGCAGGACTTATGAACAATATTAGATCTGATCTGAAGAGCAGTGAATCACAATTCTTTTCAAGACTCCTGGGGGTTGTTTAGTACTTCTAAAAAAAACACCCAGTACAGTTCCGGTTAGCAAACTATAAAGTAATTAGTTGTTACTGCTCAATTGTTAAAAGAAATTATTTTCATCAATAACCACATCAAATATACATCCCACACTGGTCAAAATTAATGTTTATACACAACTTAAAAGATTAGATACATTTAGGAAAAATGTGTGAAAAGGCTAGAAAGCACCTCACGTGAAAAAGACGTTATCATCATCGGTCACTTTCTAGCCACAACAAAAAAGTACAAAAAGCAGAGAGGTGTGTGTGAGAATTCTTTAAAGGTGAAAAAGTCAAACAACATAAGTAAGTGTGTGACAGAAACACTGAAATTCTGTAGCTCTCTCAGGGCCAGATGTAGGTAATTCTATTTTACCACTTCCTAAATACCGAATCATACCGATTTGGTATTTAAGAAGTGGTAAAATAGAGGGGGGGGGATGTAGATAATACAGACACGGTAAATACCGAATCGTTAAGATTCGGTATTTACCGATTCTGTAAATACTGATTCGGTAATGCCCATTGATTCCTATGGGCATTGAAGCCCATAGGAATCAATGGGCATTACCAAATCAGTATTTACAGAATCGGTAAATACCGATTTTAGCAAGGGTGTAGGGGGTGTCACTTTGACACCCTCTAGCACCCCAAATACAGGCATGTGTGCCATGTGGCACACAGACATGCCCTAAGGGCATGTCTGTCTGTCACATGGCATAGGTGTGCATGCACACATGTGCATGCACACCTGGATTCGGTATTTTACCATCCAATTGGATTGGGTGGTAAAATACCGATTCTGAAAGGCCTTTGGGACTCAGAAGAGTCCCACCTACATCTGGAAATTACCGAATCGGTAAAAATACCGATTCGCTATTTTACATATTCGGTAAATTTACCGATTCGGTAATTTTACCGAATCTGTAAAATGATGCCCCTACATCTCAATCACCAAATACCGGTCAGTAACGGCCGAATTCGGCCGTTACCGACCGGTATTTGGCCTCCTACATCTGGCCCTCAGTGTTTTCTCAACCCCAACCGAGAGAGTGGATCTTCATGTGTTAAAAGATTCCATTGAATGGAATAGAATAGGTTTCTGATCCTGTTTGTCCTCTTTGATGCAATCTTCACCTTATATTTTGCATTCAGTCAAATCAGGTACACCACCTAGGTAGAGAGGTCGTTCCTTACCAGCAGCCCTGTGGGTTTGCGCACGTGAGGTGCTTTCTAGCCCTTTCACACATTTTTCCTAAATTTATCTCATCTTTTGAGCTGTGCATACACATTTTTTTTAAATTGAGCAGTAACGACTAATTAGTTCATGGATTGCTAACCAGAATTGTACTGGGAGGTTTTTTTTAGAAGTACTAAACAACCCCCAGGAGTCTTGAAAAGAATTGTGATTCACTGCTCTTCGGGTCAGAGCTAATATTGTTTATAATTGATTTAGTGGGGGGCGGTCTGACTCCTTATTTCCCCCTTTTGCTCCCATTGTGAATGTGGCCAGGCATGACTGTCAGATTCCTTTCTCATCAGTGGCGAAGATGGTCTCCAAGTCTTCCCCACTGTATTTTCATGCCTAAATTCACACCAGTGCCCGAGGAGGATCCATCCTCGCATCTCTGACACCTCTCTGAGGACCACATTTACAAGGAGTTAACACCACCAGAATGTCACGTTTTCCAGTGTTCTGGTGGCGTTAAGTCTTTTGCCTTATTTACAAGGTGGCATTAAGCCACATAACGTGGCTTAATGCTGCCTTGTAAATAATTCCTCTATTCAAGCAGCACTTAGTGTGAAAGGGGCGTGCAATGTGTTTTGCAGAGGACATTTCACTGCAACACTCCTTGCTTTTGCCACTGCCCCATATGTACAAGACATGGGGCAGCACCAAAAATATCATCAGGGAATATCTGGTCTTAAGCAGGTGATACGAGGAGAAATGTCGTATTTTGCACTTTCCATGTGTGCTGCATTCTGCAGCACACATAGAAACAGCAAATCGCCTATAAAGATTGTTTGTGTCCAGGAAGGTGTTCCTTCCTGCCCATAAACAATCACCCCTGCAGCATAGGCATCCTTGCAACATGGCGCATGGGTGACAGTACTGGGACTAGGCAGCTTGTTTAGCAATAGCGATAGGGGAAACAAAGGAGTGTGCCTCATTCTTGTACATACGGCGCCTCCCAGCGTTTTGAAACTGAGGGAGTGCGGCGTTAGCAATTTTGGTGGAACACCGCTCTCCGCCAGTTTCTAGTAAATATGTCTCTTATTCTTCTTGTGGGCGCCTAAGACTGACATTCTGAAACACAGCTCACATCAAGGTTGCCGGCAGTGCTTACTTGGCTCATTTGATAAGCTAATTCACCAAATGATAGTTGGCAAGCGTTTTTAAAGAATGCCACTCACGTCCTAAATAGATTATCCCTGTTGAAATTGGACAGATGTAGCATTCCCTCTTTTGTTTTTTTGTTACATTGTTTTGGTTTTCCTTTCTCTAGTGGTCGCCTGCACACAACCGAAGAGCCCCTGATGTTATCAATTCCCGGGGGCTCATTGAGTGAAGTGGCATGAGAAAGAGGAGTGCGAACACAATTTTAGAATACATTTCCCTTTTGTTTGATATGTGCACAAGATCCAGCAATGTAACTGTTTACCAAACAATTAGAAGCAAACTAGAGTCCCCATAACATTACTAGTGGTTGAACTGTTGACTTTAACTGAACTCCCTTAAGGACAACCTACGAATGTAAATGTTCTTGACCTACTTTCCCTCCTTCCTTTAGAGATAGTTGGATATTACAGATTATATTTTCAAACTCTGCCTCATTATGCATTTCTGATTTTATTATGTATATATAAGTTACTATCAAATGACAATATTAAATTGGTAGGCCGTTAGAGCAACATCCTGCCCAGGTCACTCAAGCCACAAGAAGCATTTCATGAACTACAATTCACCAAAATGCCAGGAATAGCGGAAGTGACATCACACGTCCTGTGAATTTCAATTTCACTCACACACACATGCTTACACATACACACATTCCACAATTACACATACTCGCTCCTGCATAAGCTAACTCACCCGCAAACACTCACACAAGATTTATTTAAAGTATTTTTTTACCTACCTCAATTGCTAGGGAAGGCCATATTCCAGCTAATTGTACTCCGTTTTTATTACGCTAATAGTGAAACTTTATTCACTATTTTTTTTATCTCATTCCAACACCTAACTATAAAGTAACTGTAACCTTTGTTTTTACTAAAAGCACTTTGTCATACTACTCGTTGGATCTGACTCAACCTACTTCGTGTGCAGATGTGCTCCTTGTGAAAGAGAAGAATACTGTTTCACAGGAAAGTCAGCTGGGGCTAAAGTGGGCTGGCCCATTGCTCCATGCTGTATGGTGTAGGAGGTGCAAGAAATATGTAAATGACACTACAACTGGTCAACGGATGAAGAGGACTTGCAAAAAGGCCTGTATCAACATATATATAATTTTAGTAAACTCAAAAGGTCAAACTTAAAAAGTAAGAGCAGTGAAAAATGGCCAATACAGGCCAGTCAGCCTGACATCAGTGATAGGTAAATTAATGGAAGGATTCCTAGCGTGAGAAATAGTCATACATATTGAGAGAGGTGGTTTACAGGGCCCTTAACTTTGTGATTTTATGATGGGAAAGTAACGTCAGTCAAATCTAATTGAATTTTAGATATGCTGACTATGGGAACAGATCAAGATGGAGTGATTGATATGGTGAAAATGGAAATCAGTAACAGCTTTGATGCTGTTCTAGACAGAAGGGTGAAATAAGTGGTACCAAGTACAACAGATAATGGAGGGTTCAGCTGCCAAGAGGCATGATGGAGGCACAATCAGTGACGTAAGCCTAAATGGATTGAGACAAAAGCCTACTGTCTAACCTCTGGCAAGCAGTGTGACAGTGAAGGCAATAGGTAGCAAGAATGAAAAGCAGGCTGTCAATGCCTCGACAGAGCGGGTCCCTGATCTGCTGCCAAATTCTATACTACGCTGTGTTCATTGCTTTCCGCATACCATGTTCTGTATCCAGCCGTTTCCTACTGACTCTCTAATTTTCCAAAGAAGTTTGGGGGTGGACAGATTTATTTTCGATTTCCAAATGCTTTGTTCTTTCATTCCCTCTTTGGTCTCTACCTTTTAATACCTACTGTCCACCTCTCTCAGCCCTTCTTGTCTTCCCTTTATTTGTCCAACACTATCCTTACCCTCTACATTTCTGTTTTTTCCATTTTCTGCACTCTTCCCTCTTCTCAGACTCACTATGTCTCTCTCTTTTCCTTAATAAGCCTAATGCTGTTATCCCTCTGTTTGCTTTTCATCATAACTTCACCCCACACTCTTTTAATTACCAGATGTTTTATCCCCTCTCTCTTTGTCCTTCCTCCATCTTTCTCACCAATATCCCCCCTTTTACCATTGAAGTCTGTCCCTCTTTTGCCCATCCACTTCGCCTACCTTCCTTCTCCATCTTTTTCCCTTCTTCTCTTTCTACCCTTGCTCTGCTTCTCTCCTTTTCCATCACCGCTGTTCCTCCACTCGCCCTCGCCCTCTTACTCTCGTGGGAGTAAAGGCAGAGGTGGAACAGATGCCGAAGTCTATTTGAGAAACACAAAGCGTCTCCCTGAGTGCTTGTTTACCATGCTGCTCATTGCACGCCTCTCCCTCTCTCGGAAAACGAGATTGAATTATTTCTCTGCTCTGTGATCACCACAGCATACTGTATCAGCATGGTGGCGTATGGCGCACAGAATCTATTATCTCATTTTCAAACCCCAGTAAATGGTGCCCCAGCTGCTGGCCAAAAAAGCCTACGAGGTCTGTGCTCCCCCAGAATTCCCTATTTTAGCAAATATAGTCTTGGAGAGGTGTTTTTTTGTACAACCTTTGACCTTTCTTTGCCCCAAATTGACCTCTGTAGTACCCTGTAATGAAAGCACTCTATCTAATGGCGTTCTCTAAATTGGCCCCTGCGTGTCCGGTGTGCAGGCCTCACAAGGGCTTGCAGAGCCTATTGTAGAGATGCATGGGCAACCATTCACCCAAAAAAAGTTACTCCACCTGTACTGCACCTTTAAGTGTTGCGTCCCCGGCATGCCTAGGCTTTTGTACAAAATATGGGACCTTAAACAAGTTTATGTCCGATTTATTATTGTGTACAAAAAAATGACCAGTTATGTTAAAGAATATTTGCATGCTATTTTAAATTAATTCTGTTTTTATTTGTTAAATGCAAATTAAAGACCCGATTTAGAGTTTGGCGTTCATGGCGCTCTGTCGCAAAGTTGACAGAGGACCCTGTCAGCCAAACCCTTGGTCTACAGATGGGCGAACCATAATATTTCCATCAACGGAGCTTCCATTGACCCCTCCTCCAATGGCCCGACGGAGTAGGCACTGTGGGAGGAAGGACTTAACTCCATGGCCTTATCTGGAGTGGACTGTGTAATGTCTTTTTTCCCCTGTCCACCCCCATCAGGAATAAAACTCATTATTTTCTTTTTTCTGAAACAAACCCCCTAGGAGTTGGTTTCAGAAAAACTAAAACATTTGAAAAGTTTGATGAATGGGTGTCAAAACTAACAGCGGTCACCCACCAACATTTTTGTGCACTGGAAGGAACTGCCATGACAATGGTTCCTTTCAATGTACAGAGCTGACAGCTGAGTCGGCGGCCATCTCTAAATTTGATGACCGTAGTCTTTCATGGTGGCAACATAATGTCCTTCACCATTAAACTTTAAATCTAGCCCTAAGTGTTATCCTAAATAGAAGCTCAATACATTTACCCTTCTTTTCGAATATTTCTTTTGTGATTATTACACAGTAGTACTCAGGGCACAAGTCCTATAAAAAGAAGTGGCGGGACTGACAATATGCAAAGGACCTCATGACGTCACGTGCTGAACGTGTCCTGGTGTCTGAAAATTACACGAGACACGTTCAGCATATTTCTGTGGGGCCCAGCTTCTTGGCAGGGGGAACGGCGTCCACCCTGTGAAAAGAGTGGGGGGGATGCCGTGTATCTGCGTGTACCCCAGACTCCAGCCCTGGTAGTACTCAATCTGTAACTCGAGGGACCCTAAAATGTTGCTCACCAGATGATCTAAACCTCGATCTATTTTGCCATTGTTGCACCGGACGAGCGCCTCTTTTATTTTGAAGGGAGATTGAGAAGGGTTTGTTGACTGGTTGTCCTTATTGTTGCTATTTCCCTGACATTTGTTCCTCAGGTCTGAAGTATTATGGCTAGATTCCCTTTGAATGACAGGTTCATTCTCTGAAAGGGAGCTGCAGTCGTCCTGCTAAAGTGCCCACTGGAGTCAAGAGCAGGTGGCATCAAGTGGTTGCTGAGGAGCAGAGTTCCTTGGCAAGGGCAAATGAGAGAAAACTTCTACTCAGACCAAACCCTGCCACTGTACTGCAGGGGCATAGCTAGACCTTTCACCACCCGTGGCGATCCCTGCGTTTGCCGCCCCACTGCAGCCACATGTAAGAACAGGGAGATGGGGTGCTGGCCATTTCTGCATTTACTGCCCCGCGACGACTGCAGGTAAGAGCGGGGAGGCCCAAAACTACTACCCCCCTACTACGCCACTGCTGTCCTGCCAGTTCTTGTTCTCTGCTATCTGATCAAGTAGTGGAATCCATGGGCTAAATGAACCACCCTCATCACAAAAAAGGCTGACCACAGTAACGTTTTTTAACCCTGTGAATTCTGGCCCAAACTGTCAAATTAACATCCTAAATTGTGCTTACTAAACCATTTTAAAGTTAAGTGCATTTACTGGGAAATGTATGGAAAACAAAATAGTGTGTTTGGTGGAGCCTTATGGAAAACTGTAAAAGTGTGACAGTAGGACATTATGAAAACGTTTAAAGTGTGCCTGCTGTGGGCTAATCCGGGCAACCTGAAATTGGCAGACTGTGTATATTGTTGGCATTGTGGAAAGCTGCAAAATAAACTGGAGAAGTAAGGAAAATTAAAAAGTAATATCTTGGACATTTTGGAAGACTGCTAAGTTTGCTTGCTGGGTGTTACAGCAAACTGAATAGTGTTAGCTGGTTATGTACAGAAATGTATGTGAGGTAATTGAAACAAAGTGATACATTTAAAAATGTTAAGTGATGCAATGGGAAACAACACGTGCATTTGGTTTGTCCCCTTGCTTCTTTTTCGTTTGGGACCCTGCAATTGCTGCTTCTGCCAAGGACGGGGTTAGAAGTGTCCAATTGGCATGGCTACATGTCAAGACCTGAGGCTGACACTGGAGAATTATAACTTATTAAACACGAGCCAGTGAAAGTGCTGTTCACCTTGACGGCAGGATCTACGTAATTTGTGGAACGGTTCAGCAATGTATTCCACATGTCAACAGTTTGCAAAGCATCACTCACCGCAGACAGCTCCGATAGAGAACCTGTAATGAAAAAAAATAATTTGGATCACTCAATGGTTGAAACTGCCACTGGATTTCCCAATGGTGCTATTAAGGAATTTGCAACGTTCGCATGTTGAGGGAACTGTGGAAATTATAGGAGTACAGCATGCTAAAGGTATACTATGGAAGCTTGTAAAGTGACAGGACATTATGGAAAATAGCTAAGTGTGTTAAGACCTTGGTTTAAAGCGGTCATTCACCCAGCCCACATTTTACAGTGTTATTTTCCTAATGTTCTTCAAACTGCAGTATCTGCTATGCACCTACCCAAAACATTTTGGGAGACAATCACAACCCCCTGTAAAGATGCCTTCATATCCTACCACATTTTTATTAATATTAGTTTAAATTGGGAAGGTTAAATTCACTGGGCCTCACTTACTATATTTTGATGCATATCTGTGCAGCAAGCCCTCCTGCTACGTTGCCGTGCATCATAATTAAAGGCCAGGAATGTGCCATGTCTACAAGATATGGTGTATTCCTGTTCTTCTCCCCTGCACTGGTGCACAACAATACAGACACACTTGCCTCATGTTTCAGGGTTGTCTGCATTGTGGGGAGGATTGTATTTGTCCAGGAAGGGATACCTTCCTACTCCAAAAACAATAATCGCTGGTATATTCTACGTCCATTGTGTGCTAGAAAGAAGAAAAGACGAGGAGAAATAAAAGTATTTCTCCTGGATTCTGACGCATTGCGAGCTTTACAAAATGTTTTAAATCTGGGAATGTGTCATGTTCCAAGCATGTTGTGTGGGATACCTACAGCAACACCCATGGGATGCTCCTTTCATGCAGAGCAATGCGTCAAAGCGGCCCATATTTACAAGGTCATGAAAAGCCATGTAGGGTGACTTTACGTGGCTTTGTAAATATGGACAAGCCCATTGCACTGCCGGCGCATCAAAAAAAGTGATGCACGTGCGGCGCAATGGACTGGTAAATGAGGCCCACTATATTTAATAGCTGTTCCTTAAGAAGAACTGGAATAGGAAAAGAAAGAAGAAGAATATCAATCCTATCCTAGGAAGAAAGCTCTTTCCTTGTACCTCTTGGGGATCCAAAGATATTGGAGTCGACGCCTCACTCACTTTATTGTGACATACTTCATCATCAGAGCCTATCCACATCCTGGTAGGGTGGTACGACCAGGACGGACTCACCCCAAGATTGAATGGGAGTTCTTAGATTAAATCCGACTGGATAAGCAGGGATCCAGAAGAGAAATAAAGAGTTAAAAATGCCAACAGATATTCCCAAAGGATTCCTTTATTCATAGGGTACCCAGGGTATGGATACAAAGTTTCTTGGGGTTTTATATTGAATGTAACCATTCAACTAAACCTCCTGTGTGAATGTAAACATGTTTTGGCCCGCGCTAGGAGCCCGTTCGGGGCCTTCGTCAGGGCTATTAAATGTATCCTGTCCCTAATACGCATGCATACCATGTACATACAAGAGGACTAAGTCTCACACCAGTCATGTTCTTCTGTCCTTGAGGGTTACCTGTGAGACAAGCAGGACGAGCCAATCCTGTGAAAAACCCCTGGGGATATCCAGGAAAGCAACCTACAGGACCAAAGCCCAACAGTGAGAGATCCTAAAAGAAGGTCAATTCATGAAGTAATACATAGAAGAAAAAACGCCTAGTCCTTGGGCCTAGCCTCGCCAAAACTGAAAACACATGGAATGTCATAATACCAAACTCCAGAAAAGAAAAGAAAAACAGGACAGAGATAAACTCAAAAGATGAGCAAATGAAGAACGGAAAGAATGAGCAATCCAGTAGTAGGCAACCCCATGCTCAGAAGATGGAGACACCCCAGGAAACATTAGCCAGGGACAGAAAGGATTACTTTGCCTTAGCATCCAAGCCATATCCCACAAATGAGGCCTAACAAAGCCGAAATTGGTTTGGGGTTGCTTGTGTTCCATACTGTATGGGGAAGTTCTGGATGGACTGTTCCCATGAGAAGCAGGTCTGTACTGATACGCAACTAGCGGGGGGTTTTCTAGACTGGCCCAATGTTAATAAAGAAACGGGTTGGAATACTACCGTGAGTGATTGCCAGGTATTACACCATTTGTGTGACTGAGGGAAGCAAAGAAGGCATAAGAGCCTCGGTGCTGCACTCAAAGCAGAACCCTCACAACCTAGAAAATCATACCATTAAAGATTGACCCCCAGAAGATCCAAAAACCACATGGGAAAGCCTAGGTCCAGTCAGCTCACCAGTCAAGAAGCACAGCCTCAACACTAAACTCAAGAGAGAGCAAGGGAAGACCAGAACAAACTTCAGTAACCACCGCCCTGCTCAGAACAAACACAGAAAGTAGCTATGGACACCAAGAAGATTATGAGATGGGATACAAGTCACACTTCTCACAAACCCAGACAGAGAACAGTAGTATTCCCAAATCCAACCCTCACCCCAGGAAAAAGTGGAGGCACTTATCTGTCCAATGGAACAGGACACCGGTGCCATACATGGACTAGAGCCTCATGCCCAGCAGAATGCCAGGTAATAGCAGACTAAACATCAAAACCAGTTCCTACAGCTCGAATACACTCACAGAGAATCAAGGGCACACGTTTCCAGAATAGATGGTATAAGACAATGTGTACGTCCTACGAGCACCAATCCCATCAAGAATCACACAGGCAAGTTCAAATCTAGCCCACACCCTTGGAAAAAAGGGGGGCGCTCACTTATCCCTTAAAAATAAGGTCTCAGTGAGACAAAACAGGTACAGTCTAATAGCGTGAATGTTAGGGAGGGCACATACACAATGCTGTGATCTCAGGGTGGCTGTATCCTTCTCCATTGAAAGAGGTACATTCAATGGTTCAGGAACAATATTCAAAGTGGGGATGTTACCATCAATGCTACATCACTGGACGTATCTGAAAAACCAAAGCATCAGACCAAGAACTAGTGTCATAAATGAGCTACGCCCATTCAGCAAGAGCATGGTAAGAGTGTAGGATGTAGCTGGTGTCGCGTTTTGGAGCACACTGTCACAAACGTAATACTAAAGCACGGTGGGTTAGTGCACTGTCATGTACAGACATACCATTTTTCATTGAATGACTTTGCACAGACATGCAGTTTTTCTGATAAAACTATGTAGCACACAAATCATAATGTGTGGAAGTTACATTTTGTTGTGTAAAAAAAAAAGCAACCTCATACAGGTTTCTATACAACAGTAAGATTATCACATAATTCACCTAACAAAATCCTCACACTTTGCAGTCAGAGAATAAAAAGTAAACACCAGTCTTCTTGTTAAACAAATAAGTAGCAATTTGCCATTAGATAAGTCTGACATTTAACCTCTGTCTTTCAGAGCATAGCAAATATGACAAGATAGAAACAAAACTTAAAATCATCATTCATGATCATTCACTTTCGGAACTCGGGCTGCAGCTTCCTCAGCCTCACTATGTCCAGCACGTATGGGTCCATTGCCTCTGGGAAAAGATTAAATCCAACACCAACACTGTAATGGTTAATTTCAAATAAAAGAAAAATATTGCAAGCATATGCCATGAAAATATAAAGAAAAAAGTAAACTTGCCACGATTTGCTTGGAACAAAAATAGTAAACTTAAAAAAACGTTAATTGATGTTGCTCTTTTACTGTGATGTTTTTAAATAGAAATCTTTACTTTTTTAAAAACTATTTATTACTGTCTTTCCTGGAAGACGACAGGAAGAACCCATCACCCAACCAAGCACCCACATTGTAGGCAGTTACAAGCTAACTTGAACATTGTACATCAGCAATTATAAAGAGGGACAGGAAATACATCTCCATTTATCTGGGCACCTGAATTGATCATAAATAGACATTTTGTAGAAAGTAAACATTTTGTACAGAAATAAAATGAAAAAACACACATTAAAATGCTTTGTCACTGAAGAGAAAATAACTATAAGCAGAGGTGAAAAGTGTGCACAAGCTTTGTGCAGTCTCACAAACTGAATGGTGCCAGTGGGTAAAGTAGACAGACTCATTACCCCATGCTATATGCTGTGTTTGGCTGAAGCAAAATGGGTGTGACAGTGTTTGACCCAGCGGTTTCCAGCTGGTAGGGACGAATCAAAGCCAGTCAGAATCCACTTGTCTCGATAGGAATGGTACTGTACACGTGTCTGATAACCTGTGCTCACCCTTAGGTAGCTTGGCACCGTGCAGTCAGGCTTATCTTCAGGGCCAAGTGTAAACTATTGGCACAAAACCACCCTTGCTACACACTGCATATGCCACAAAAAACTCCACACTGTATGTATAAAACACTTGTCTTTGTACTACACACACTGAAATCAAAATAAGATACGCATTCTATATACACTTTACAGTTATATGCAATAGTCGAACTTTCCCATTCACGAAAAGGTCGAACAGTCACAGGTCTTTGACTATACCTCATGCCCCAGCCCCTCAGTCATTCAACTACACCAGCCAATGATACACGTTGCCTCTGCTGGCGCCCAAACAGTGGAATGCTTGCCCCAAAACTCAGACAAGAAAGTTCTGAATTGATCTTTCGAAGGAGACTTAAAACCTGGTTATTTGGACTGGCTTAATGTCATTTTGCAGCTTGCTTCATAGGTGTTGCCTCAGTATGAAGTTTAGCGCTGGGAGACTTCGGCTGAAGTAACCAGGAACTCTATAAATAACTTTATTATTATTATTTATTATTTGGAGGTTGATGACAGACTCAGCTCCTGGCTCAGGTAAAACCGTTAATACTTCAACACAACTGGCTATAGTCCAAGAACTGACAAGACAAAATGTGTCTACATAAATACAACACAATGAACAAATCATACATAAAGAAGGCTAAACAAATCCACTACTCAATCAGGAGCAGCAAGGCCAGATTCCCAACCAACAAACTCCATAAAATTCAATCAGAATTTTGCAAATCATTGAGCTGTCAAACCTCCAGCCCACTTTCACAAGACTAATGCAATAAACAAGCAATGCAATATCTAAACAAAGCAGACACTCTGCATTCCCCTCGGACACTACACGCTCTGGAGCACAAGCTAGGAAAGGTCCCCTTGGTTGCAAGCACAGGTCCCTCGGACTCTGCAAGCTTTGCCCTCACTCCTCGAACTCCTCATGTCTTGGCACCTCAGGTGGCTGCTGATCTTTATGAACACACTCCTCTGTACAGCATGATGAAGGTGTACATCAGAACGGTCCTTGTCCCAAACAAAGATTACTTCCACCTTTTTCTGTTTCACTGCATGTGGTCCTTATGATCTTTTGCAAACTGTAAGATCATTTGTGTCCGTGGAACAGGAGGCCAGCTAACTGGCCCTTGGAGAGTACTTCGGGACTTAGCTGCAGGCCAGGAAGGTCCAGGCAAAATCCACCAAGTGATAGTCCCCTTCCTGGAGCATGACAAGCTCCAGGCCACCACAAGTCTGCGGATAATCCAGTTGCAGTCCCTCCAGCTCTAATGATTCCTCATGCCGATGTCCCAATGTCGAACCAGCATAGTGCGGTTTCAAATCCAAAAGCGTCTCTAACTGCAGAGGCCAGAGCCCCAGTAGTTATATCCATGATGGCCTTTGAGGATGCAATCAGTGTAGGAGGCCACCTTTGAAATGCACAGGCCCTCTAAATTAGGTCCTATCTACCTTCCTACACCAGGGAGGTTAGATCACTATCTTTAGTGGGGCCAAAACCCTGCCCCTTTGAATGCAAGTGCCAGTTCCACTCCCAAATAACTGTCCCAGAAAGGGCCCTCAGAGTCAGAAGTCTACAGTTTCCCTTGAGCCCCTAGTAAATGGCCTTCAATCAGGAATGCACAGATGTAGCTGTCCCTATAGCACCCAAAAGTGAATTGGAGATAGGCTAACAGGCACACAGATCCATGAGCATTGAAATATACACTTTCCCAAAAGTGGCGTTTCCCTACAGGTAATGTCAGATCGTCTCGCACCACCGAAGAGGATTCGCCATTACAAACTCATTGATATCAAACCCGATATTGCTACTACTCTTCCCATAGGAAATACTGCTCAATAGCCTTTCCATACATTCCCCCATTCTAATCCAATGAGAGAAGCAGGCCTGTCATATCGAACACACCACCCAATGCCATTCATGAGTCTTGCACATAACACACACATGCCCTACCTCTTCCCAACACCACATCCTGTAACCAGGGATAGCTCTAATATAGCAAAAGACATGCAGAACTTTGCCACATAGCTTTTTAAATGCCAAACCGTGTAACAGTAACCTGTGCACCTAGGCCCCACCAGGGCAAATCTGTGACACGATCGATGAGCTATCTCCATGGACGCACAACCAGTACTGCAGGCCGACAGAGGAGCATTCAAGATACATGCCCTGGGTATATGTCTTACCCCTCGACAAGGGACTTACACCTAACTAGAATCGGCCAACCACGTATATGACGAGTATCGCACTTTGGTAATGAATGGCAGTGTGAAATGCTTTCAAAGCCCTATGGGTAGCATCCAGAGCAACCGAAAACTGGGAAGGAGAAAAGCAACGTTTGAGGGAAAGAACCCTAGAAAGGGCATTTTCCAACAGATAGTTCAACAGGTCAATGGATTAAGCCTACTGACTTAATGCTCCTCTAGAGCCCCTTGTGTCTGAAGTATGCATTTTTGGACAACCATAGTCTGGGGAGGTACTAAAGCTGCTTCCAGAGCCAGATCTAATTAAAAAGGGAGGCAATAACCCTTTCTTTCAAAGAATTGGCCTCCAACACAACACATACAGCAGGTACACACCAGACCGAAGTGTAGCAGGAAGGACATAGTAGAGGATCCACACCAAGTCCCTAAGCCTTGAAGGAAATCCACATTCCTTGATGGAGTCTCTCAGTGATACAAAACAGAGGAACCCAGCAAGGAACTACGGAAGGACAGTTCAAACACCAGAACAAGCACCAAGCAGGTCCTAAAAATGCAAAAGTGAGGCAGGTGTGCATGCATTCCCATCAAAACTCAAACCACAAGCCAGCTGGGACATTGGAAACTAGGGAAAGCAAGAACACACTCCACGGCAGAAGCCAACTAACACCAGTAAGGAAAAAAGCTCAAACATGGGTGCAAAATCTAAACTGGAACTCCCATCCAGACACAGGAAACATATGAAAAATACTTCTCAGGAGAGGGAGGCACAACAGGAGAATTCATTGGCACACCTGGATTGCAAGTAAGCAGCTACGTGCCTGTTCCAAGGGAGTGTAGAAAAGGTCTTGCAAGGACTGGGATACCATATAAGGACAGGTGGAATTCAATCCACAGAGTCCTCCGGAATTCGATAAACAATTTGCTTGACAGATAGCCTAGTTTCTAAAACTACACAGCTAAAAAGCTTATTATCCAATTTATATAATATTTAATCAAAGTTGTAATAAATAAAATGTATATAAAATATAATAATATGATTAATTTAACCCATAATGAATGTAAACGTTTCCAATGTTCTGATATATGTCAGTAGGTGGGTTCTTTTATTTTGAAAGAGTGCAAGAGCCAGGTCCCCAAGATGGAGACTGGTTGACATTTAGGAGGACAGAACAGAGAGCCTTCGGCTTTCTGCTATGACGTTGTGGGCACAGGAGCCAGAGCTAAAGTTGCCTGCATGTAATTAATTTCTGGTTAACCAAGGTGAAGAGCTTGTAGAGTAGGCACAAATCTGCGTTCCCACATTCACTAATGAATTTATGGAGGTGGAGACTGATTGCAGAGATGGTCTGTGCCTTAATGCATACAAATGAACTGACAAACATGCTCAGGTTATGCATAGCGTATGCATCTGCTGCTGATTGGTTGTGTGGGAAATAGTGTACCCAGGGTATCATGGGCCTTGGTGCAAGCAGGGAAACGGGTTACATTTAACTGCTGCTGAAGTGGTAAAATACAGCAATGCTCGGAGTTAAATGAGTCCCGGTGCAACTGCGTGAAACAGCGTTACATCGCAGTGCTATCACAAAGCGGTCGTTACAACTACCGCGTTGTTAGTACGCAATGCATTACATCGCAAACCATTACAATAACTTCCAGTAGGGGGCGCTAAGGTATTGGAAATTAAATCCAACACCTTCCCTACTGTTGCGCAAACTGGAGTCGGAATAGTAAATAATACTACACCTAAGTCCAGCGCACCCCCTACTGCAAGTCAGTGTAATGGTTTGCGATGTAAATGCATCGCATACTAACAACGCAGGTGTTGTAACGACCGCGTTGTAAAAGCATGCAATGTAATGCATCATGTAGTAATGTGCCATATTCGCCATTGCACCTTCTAACAATGGTAGCTAAGCCCCGGTGGTTAGCGTTGGAAGGGCGGCCATAGAAGCTCTAATAAACAGATACATTCTTCAGATCTTGCTCAATGCAACCAAGCATTGCCCTAGTAAACAGCAGGACAAGCTATTAAGCAGTTATTTTAAATGCCAATAGGTCTGGCTTTTACATGAAAATGCCTTCTCATTTAATTATGGATTTAGGCATTCATTAAGTCACTATACATGCACTATGACACTCACTTCAGCAGAGATCATTTCTTTTCCATCTGTCCATCATGGTAAGTGCAACTTCACCAAGTCTTGCCCATTACTACCTTATTTAAAGGAGCTTCGTGGACCATTCAGGAGCTATTCAAGTGTGACTATGGAAGTTGTGTAGCTGCGATCAGTGGCTTCCATTGGATAGTTCAATTCTGAATTAATGACAAAAGTGGAGCTTTGTAATTGATTTATTTGGTTCGAAACCAGGTACATAGCGTGCTCCAGTTCAATTAAGTAGGCGTGAGCTCTCCATGGTCTAATGGTAAATGGTCTTGTGATAAACATGTTACTGAATCAGGAGTAAGCTGCTTTCTTTTTTAATACTTTTCCTCTGCACCCCGCAAGCTTCCCCACAATACACACAGCTAGAATAACAACAACCAAATTTAGAATGTCCAAGACGTTGTGTTATATTGTGGGCCATTTTGGATTAGCCTATTTCAGGAAGTACCGTACCGGATGTGCTTTCAGCATTCCTAACACGAAAGGCTGAGTTTGTTTTGGACTGATTGCAATGGTGACTTGCAAAGGCCACCACTGTAATTGGTGCACGCGCCACAGAGTACATTTGCTATTTCCAGTTCCAAGTTTCTTCAAGACGCACTCTTTTACAGGAATGTTAAAATACACACTTTACTTTTACTCCTTCATTCCTGGTGCTTTTGTAGTAACTCATTTTTGTGTTTGAAGGCCAAACCATTGATAAAACGCTGTAAAAACTTTTTTTTATTGGTTTGCTTCATCATGTGTTTTTGATTGGTGAGATTGGATGCTTCGCCCTGTATACCGTCACCAAAAAGTAGAAAATCCATTTAACGTGCACTGACATACCTGCCAACCGTGGAATAATTTGGTAGAGGAGGAGGGGCTTTAAAGAGGGTGGACCCTGGTGAATGGGATGGATTTTCGGATCACCGTGTCTGTCTGAAAAACCATGCCTACCCTTGACAGCTGTACATATGAATGTATGTGATACCACCTTCCATGTCCGGGTCAAGTTGCCAACCCATCATTGTATTACAGCATTGCAGATACTTTACCAAACTTGCATAAGAGTTTCCAGCTCACCATAGTTACTGCTGTGTGATGGTGTCTATTCACTGTCTTGCAATGTGAAGAGTTGCAAAATCATGTTACACGTAGTGACATCATGTCAGTTGGAAAGTCTGTGGACGGTTACGGTCTGGCAGAGGGAATAATACGGTGTCGTAGCTAGGGAATGTCGGGTGAGCGGTCCGCCCTGGCGGCACTCTTTTTTGGGTTGGCAAAGGTGAGCAAGTCCGGTCTGTCTACTGCCACCATTCCCCCCCCCTCCCCCCCCCCCCCCCCCCCCGGGACAAGCCTCCGTCTGCCGAAAACCCTTTCCCCCCTCTTATCTGCACCAGGCAGCAATCTTAGGGGCTGCCCCAGGTGGCACTAGGTCTAGCTGCAATACTTGACTGATTGCAATGCAAGACCTAATTTGTGGTTAGTCTAAATGCCTGACCCCAACATTGTCAGCACATTGCAGGCCACCACAAAACCCAAATTCATCTAGAAATTCCCCATGCCTTCATTATCACCTCATTGGGCCATACTTCCATTGACACCACCACACTAGCACCAGCAAGTATTATATTACCACCTACAATCACTGTACTGCCAAAACCAAACTCACACTGACACCTGGTCCTACCTCACTGCTGCTTGCCAACGCCACAAATCACCCCCCCATTCACCACAGTTTCACCTGGGGCAGAGAAAAATAATGTTTTAACATTAAATAAATGTATTTATATTTTTATCTATTTTAAATCATTTAATTTAACCTTATTCCCTATGAGGTTTCATATTAAGTCCCTGTCTCCATTATTTTTGGAAGGTGCTGGAATGCAAGGTAATTACTATAAGTAATGCTGGGCTTACTCCAACTGTGAGCTGGGGTACATTTACTAGTGTTTTGGGTCCATTTTGGCTGTAAGAACATTAAAGTGCAGTTTTGAAAAGGAATGGGCTTACTCTTTTTTCTAGATGCGTGCACTTCCCTCTCCAAACCCCTCCATAACCCTTCTTCCTCCCCCTTAAACCACTCCCCTTCAGTAATAAGTATTCCATATTTTACAGCCACTCCTCCCTTTCCCTCACACTTTTACTGCTAAAATGTATACTTATGTGTGTGGAGACTCCACAATCGGGGCAAAGATCTCCAAACAGAAAAAGATAGATGAGGCAGAACATCAGCATGCACGTTTTTTGAACAGCATTGTTTAGGATGTTAGTACTACCATTGTAGTACTACTAAACACACTACAACATGCAGCTTGTGAATAGGTCTGTCTGTTTTTTCGCTTAAGTGTCTCTGCACATCGGCTTTACATTCAGGGAAATGTTTACTCTATCAACTCCGACAATGCCATTTGAACTGTCAAATGAGAAAGGTAATACATTCGAAATATATTACATGGTTTCATTTTGAAAGTATTTTATCCAAAGTGTTCTGCATTGTCGCCATTGTGTAAACATAGTAAAAGACTGTGTTAGCTTATTGACTATGGTCCCTCAGTCAGACTTTTATGTGTCTCGATGGCTGGGGAGGGGATCTTCTCCAGTTCACTGCCAACAGCAGTGAGTGCACTGAATAGTAAAACCACACATGGAACACACTTAAATGCTCACAGCCAGTGCAAATCTACCTGTAACTCTGTATTTTTGAGGGAATGGAAAGGTGTGTGAGAGCCTTACACTTCCTTGGCGGTTTAAAGGTGAGTAATTTGCAGAAGGGTCTAATTTCCACAGTAACATTGCACACTGTATACACTGTATTTGCATGTAGTCTATCAAGCAATATATGGAACTTATGCTGTCTGGCAAGATGAGCAATTGTTGAACAATACCATCATATTTCTGCAATTTTACAATGCTATAAGCTACCGAAATTCAATGTTTTTATTTTAAGAGTCTTGTAAGCAAAACATGCTAATATGATTCAGTTGAGGCCACGAATCACCATGTATGTGTGTATTTTCTTCCTGTAAATATTGCAAACTGAGAGCCTGCACTCTGGTTTCGTTTTTACTGAGGGAGGCACAATCCTATCTGTGTTCCCGAAGAGGACAGAAGAATTTCAGCCATTGGCATGTTTCGAAATGAAACTGATATTCATTCATTCATTCAAAATGTGTGTTGTTGCTTGTCTGGGATGTTTCACAAGGTGCTATTGTAATATTTATGCCCTTCATGCAATATTTAATTGTGGGATTAACAAATAAGCTTTGTAAACCCATCTCTTTGTGGCAATACTTCAGCCCAGTATGAATGGCTCCAAATAATCAGAAAGAATTATGGTATTAGTTGTATATGCAGGGTCAATAGAAGTTACAACATTTTATTTAGGTTAGGACCCGAACAGCATTTGCGTGAATGCCATTGGTCTAAAGAACCGTTACATATATTTGTACATAGTTTTGTTGATTGTGGTCTGCAGTTTGCCCTCACCATACCTATTAGATGATTAGTGCATGGAACTTTGGAAGAGGAGCATATCTTTTAGGAAACAAAAATGAAAATGTGAACATATGCAATAGTTGTGCACACGTTGCTGATTTTGGATCATAGAAACCTAGCTTCTTATCCCACTTTAAGGACATAGGACCCAATTTATGAGTGGTGGTAAGCATACTCTGTCGCAACAGTGACACAGTATGCTTACCACCAACATAACGGTCTGCCCGCTCAATTTACTTGAGGGCAGACCCTTAGTTTAAACCCCTCCCAGGGCCCTGTGTTGTAAGGACCGCCAGAGGCAGGTCTTTAATTCCAGCCACCTGACTCTGATGGGTGGATTTAGAGGCCAGTTTTCACTGTCAGTCACTGCTAGAAAAACCATTGCAGTAAGGGCCAGTGAAAACTACTAAATGCTCCCCTCGCCATGGGAGAGGACTACATGGCGAGGGGAGCATTTTATTTTTTAATTTCAAAAAGAAAATCCTGCTTCAAGATTTTTTTTTTGAAAATGAAACAGAAAACAGTTTTGTGCAGGGCTCCGTCATGATGTTGGAGCCCTATACCAAACTGCAAACAGCACTGACAGGAACTTTTGTGATGGAGGTTCTTGGCAATGCTTTAAGAAATGACACCCTGCTCTGTGGTCATTTCAAATCAAGTGGATGGTACCTATGTCAGGGAGATGGAGTAATTTACTCTGTCCCACTGGCAGAGAAATGGGCCATCCTCCAGTTTATAAATCTGTCCCATAACCAAGTGTTGTGCGATTCCATGCAATTCACGTTATCTTCCTGTGCCTGAATGTACATTTGCGTTTAAAATCAACAGCACAATGCATTGTCTAATTCTTTCCCATTTAATTTGTATTTTATTTTCATTTATATAGCACTTACTACCCCTAATGAGGCAATGGAGTGCTTTATGGCAGGTATCTTGCTACTCCGTAGCCCAAAGTTAGAGGTTAATGCAGTGCTTATTAATCATTGCTGTAGTTTTTTTGGTGATTGGGTTAGTCTTTTGCTCTAAAGAAACCAGAGATGTTCCTTCATGTGCAAGTGGTGATGTATTAAGTTGATAAGGAGCAAATAGGATAGAAGAGATTGGATAGTGAGGAGAGGTAAAGAGATTAAACACAATTATACATTGATTTATGGGAGCAGGATGAGTAGACAGATTTAAAAGGTTATGGTATTGCAGGAATTGTTACTCAGAAGGAGAGTTTATGATTTGTAAAATAGGGGTTTGGTTAGTTTACTGAGGTTTAGTAGAGAGTAACGCGACATGCATGTAACATGTAGGGTAAACTCAGAAGCAGTGACGCATCCAGAGGATGGAGTGTAAGGAGAGTATCATTCAAATAGAAAAAAAGGAGAGAGAATAATCCTTTGATATAAATTCGGTTACTCTCGTGTATGTGTTTTTTGGATTGTTGAGGTAGGTTGCAAATTAAGTAAACAAGAGTAGAAAGAAAGGCTGGCAGTTGATGCCCTATTGGCAGGTGATATAAATTGTTTCCTCTTAGGTTGCTCTGTTTGGCTGTTGATAGCATTGATACAGTCTATTCTTTTTTACATTGACATTGAACATTATTGAAATTGTTTGACTTTGTATTTGTTTTTCATGTGGTGTACTGAGTTATGTAGTATCTCTGGATAGTGGGTTTTTAGATTTATCTGTCTAGAGTTTAAGCAGTGCTGCAGTGGACATACAGTGGAGTTTACATTGATTATTCTGTTATGTGTTTGTCAGCTAAAGATGCATGGGTGTTCAGTTTCCAGAGTGATTTCGATCTCCCAGATTTTAGGTGTTGTTTATTAAGGCATTCTGCTAAATTGGCACTTCCTTGATCGTAGAGGGTCCTGTCTGTCGGTAGGAAATGATGAAGTGTGGAAAATGTGTTGAATCACTTTGGATGTTGGATTACATTGGTACAACCAGGTCTTAACCGTGATTCTGAACTCTATGTGATTCCCGATGGCTCTGATTTATGCAGGTAGGAATTTCTAAAACATTGCCACTTGCATGGGCAAAGTAATGGCTATGAGGCAGTTTTCAAGTTTTAATATTCCTATGTCCTTAGATTTTATCGTTAGGGAATTATTTGTGTAGAGCATTGTCACAGGTCAATTGTAAACTGTTGATAAAATTCCATAGTGATTTCATGTATGTGTTAAAAATTAGAGGTGAGATGATAGATCCTTGTGGAACTCCTCTTTTTACATAGTAAGCAGTGGAGGAGAAAGGTGCTGTGTGAATCTGATTTGATATGTTATGGGTATAGATGTAGAAATTGACTGCAGGATCTTTTTAAAAATGTATGGATTGCAGGAGTCCAAAGGACAGTCACATTGGGCTTGTAGCCCTTAGAAAGTCATTACATTCTGAGTTTAAAATTTCTTGTAAGGCTGATATAGACTGAAGTTGAGAATGTACTGTGATTATTCTTGGCAGTGTAGAATGTGAGGATTATTTTCTCTTGGTTTTTATTTAGATAAGAATGCAGAGTGTCTGCTTTGTTTAGATATTGCTTTGCTAGTTTATTGCATTAGTCTTGTGAAAGTGGGGTGGAGGTTTGACAGCTCAATGGGTTGCGAAATTCCGATTGAATTTTCTGATGTTTGTTGGTTGGGAATCTGACCTTGATGATCCTGATTGAGTAGTGGATTAGTCTTGTGAGTTCTTGGACTTGAGCCATTATTGTTGAAGTATTTACAATTGTCATTTATTTAGTTCTTCATTCATCCAAAAGGATTTATATGCTGATGACACTCGCTTGTTGTGAAGGAAACTGATGGAACGTTCTGTAAACTAGCTGTGTGAATGAAAGAACGATTTACACTGCCCAGCTGAATATTTTAACTTGCAATATTTTAACTTGCACTTAGTATAGCGCGCACTAAAACGATTTGAGCTTTAGTTAGCGTGGCATATGCTTTTTACTGAACACTGCGCCGATTGATTTTATAATTTGCACTGTGTTGGTAATATTTGAATTTGATTCACTCACCCCCACTTCACTCCTGCTGCCCCGTTTCCACCGCAAGCGCCAGGCTTGTCTGAGTGGAGGGCGCAGGGAGGCTCCTTCTTCCGGCTCCCAGGCCGAGGAAGACACCGATTGGCTCAGTGGATAGAGGCGGAGCTCACGAGTCCGTCCTCTACAAAAGCCCATGAAAATCTTGCAGTCTCCCTGATGACACTCGCTTGTTGTGAAGGAAACTGATGGAACGTTCTGTAAACTAGCTGTGTGAATGAAAGAACGATTTACACTGCCCAGCTGAATATTTTAACTTGCAATATTTTAACTTGCACTTAGTATAGCGCGCACTAAAACGATTTGAGCTTTAGTTAGCGTGGCATATGCTTTTTACTGAACACTGCGCCGATTGATTTTATAATTTGCACTGTGTTGGTAATATTTGAATTTGATTCACTCACCCCCACTTCACTCCTGCTGCCCCGTTTCCACCGCAAGCGCCAGGCTTGTCTGAGTGGAGGGCGCAGGGAGGCTCCTTCTTCCGGCTCCCAGGCCGAGGAAGACACCGATTGGCTCAGTGGATAGAGGCGGAGCTCACGAGTCCGTCCTCTACAAAAGCCAGACGCTCTCTATGACGCGCAGCGAGTACGCGCTGCGACCGCGCCATGGCCGCGCCAAAGACAAGCCTAAGACCTGCCCGTCTGGGCCCGTCCGGGACAGTACGGGGCTCGGGGCACTGACCTATACTCTACCAACGCGGCATAATACAGGTATGAGCGCCGCATATCTCAAAAGCCTGCGCCCAATAAAACACAAAGATTGCTGTGTATTAATGCCCTCTCTTACCTGCAGCATTACATGCAGTAATTGTAATTTGAGTCTGTCTTACTTTCAGCCCCACCCCGATCCTTTACCCATCAAGTTATCATCTAAACTGCGAGCAACCCCAAAGACACGTGAATTCTCTTTCTACAGTGTCAACTGTAGATCCTTACCACGGCACAAATTTGACATTTTTAATTTGTTAATGGACAATAAACCCAGCGCACTCTTTCTAACAGAGACATGGCTGCATGATAGTGCCGGCCCAGACATAGCAACCGCTCTTCCCCCTGACTATGCCATAGTCAGAAGAGACAGGGAAGGACATACAGGAGGAGGAATCGCTATCATATTCAAGCGGGACATTATATGTACGCTTGAATCAGTCCCCATCCCTGACTGCGAAGCAGCTTCGTTTAAAATGTGTCTTAACCCTAATTTTACGATCTCTGGCATCTTAATATACAGGCCCCCTGGATATGCTAACATCTGGGCTGCAAATCTGATAAACTACATTACTCCCTTTTTTCTTGCCTCTAAAAACTTTACTATGCTGGGGGACCTAAACCTTCACTTGGATGATCCCCTTAATACGGCCTGCACGAACCTACTCGACGACCTAGCTGCATTACATTTAACCCCAATTAATACTGGGGCTACCCACAAGGCGGGGCATCTGCTTGACCCCGTTTTCACAAACATCCCTCAACTCTCCTGGCTAGACACGACTCCGATTTGCTGGTCAGATCACTATCTTATTCATTTTTGCTTAAAGTTACCTACATCACCGATTACAAACACCATTCGGCCCTCATCTATGAGAAGGAACTGGAAACTTCTAGATGTGAAGGAACTTAATCGTACTCTAGAAAGCCAGCTTCCAGGTCCAGGCACGGACATGGAAAATATTGCTCTGGCCACCCACTCCTGGCTAGAAAACGCCGCCGAAAGATGTCTTCCCCTATTCCAAGAAAAAAGCAATATCCACCGCCCCCCGGCTCCTTGGTTTAATGATTCCCTAAAAACCATGAAATCAAAATGCAAAACCCTTGAAAGAAATTGGCGGAAAGGTTACGCTCATGATAAAAAAATCACGTACCACAAAGCCAGGAATGATTACCATTCAGCCTGCAACAAAGCCCGAGCCCTTCATGTGGCTAAAACCATCAATACTGCGACAAACAAAGCAAAAATGCTATTCAACACGGTAAAAAACCTCGCAGGGGAAAAAACGGCAGCTTCAGCTCGACCCTTGGACAAAAAACAATGCCAAGATCTTGCCTCCTTCTTTAAAGAGAAAATCGAGAATATCATCTCTGGTATTAGGAGTAACCTCCCCACCCATGACCTTGGTGAATCAATTCCCTTCTGGCCAAACGACATCAACATAATTGAATCCTGGCCTCCTTTTACCATAGAGTCATTAGTCTCCACCCTCAAAACTGTTAAATCAGGTTCCCCTTGTGATCCGGTACCCACTTCTATTCTTAAAATCCTGGACGTCCCTGCTCTGTCCACTATTGCTGAAACTCTAAATTCTTCTCTTCAACTCGCAGTAGTGCCCTCAATGTGGAAACACGCTATGGTCAGTCCACTGTTAAAAAAACCCACTGCAAACCCGGAGCTCCCCTCAAACTACCGGCCGATCTCCCTCCTCCCTATTTTTTCAAAATTGTTGGAGAGACATATTCACTCTGCCCTCACCTTCTTCACCGAAGAAAACGGTCTTCTCCATCCCTCGCAATCTGGGTTTAGGGCCGGCTTCTCTACTGAAACCGCCCTACTAGGAGTTACCGAAAACATCAGGAGACTCCTGGACGAAGGCCAGACAGTCGCACTCATTTTACTAGACTTGAGTGCGGCTTTCGACACCATCTCCCACGCCAAACTGCTGGCCACTCTGGGGAGAAATGGCATCAGGGGCAAGGCACTAAAATGGATTGAGTCCTTCTTGTCACAGAGAACCTTCCAAATCACATCCCCAATAGCCTGCTCGGATAAAATGAGCGCCCCCCATGGAGTACCACAGGGCTCTATCCTAAGCCCTCTGTTTTTTAATCTCTACCTCCGGCCCTTGGCTGATCTAGCGGATGAATCTGGCCTCACCCTCATGACATACGCTGATGATTCCCAAATCATCTTCTCCCTGTCAGAAGCAAACCCACTTCTTCCATCTCGCCTTAATCAAGGTCTCCAAAACATCTTCAGCTGGATGTCCGCACACCAGCTGAAACTCAATGGAGACAAGACCGAGGTCCTCCTTTTGGGGAAAAACAAAGACCTCTGGAACGCTTCTCACTGGCCCTCTGAGCTCGGTTCCATCCCTACTCCCGCCACTCAAGTTAGAAATCTGGGAGTCATCATCGATAACACCTTGTCCATGAAGCAGCAGGCAAACAGAGTGGTAGGCCTCTGCTTCACCATCCTAAAATGGCTAAGGAAGATCCTTTGGATGTTGCCCCTCGACACCCAAAAGTCCGTAGTCAATGCACTTATTACATCAAGGATTGACTACGGCAACATTCTCTACTTGGGCTCAAACAAAGCTGTCATTAACCGATTACAAGTGGTCCAGAATTCAGCGGCTAGGCTACTCTGTAATATCCCAAAAACCTCCAGTGTATCCAGCCACCTAAAAGACCTACATTGGCTCAGGGTTGAAAGCCGTATTAGGTTCAAAGCCCTGAGCTATATGTTTAGGATCAAATCTGGTACCGCCCCTAAATATCTCCAAACCCTCGCCACTCCCTACACTCCGGCGAGAGCACTACGCTCGCAAAATGCTGCAAACTTTTCCATCCCAAAGTTCAAATTTGCAAGAATGGGAGGTAGATCCTTTGCTGTCATAGGGCCCACACTTTGGAACAAACTCCCCCCCCATATCCGGAAAGAAGACAGGTATAACATCTTCAGGAAACAGCTAAAGACCTGGCTCTTCCAGAAATAATCCACCATCACTTACCTTCCTTCATAAACTTGCTTAATTTCTGTCACCGGCGCCGGGAAACCCTTGTTGGGTAGCTGCGCGCCATACAAATGCAAAAAATAAAATAAATAAATAAATAAATATATGTCAACCGCTGAGGACACATATTCATAGAGCCTGTCTACTGACTGTACTGTTTCAAATTGAGCATTTATTGTTAGGTGAGATTCCAACTTCTACATGTTTATTTTGCTTCGCTGTATATAGGCTATTGTGAATTGGTGGGCTTCGGTTGATACTTTATTTGGGATCTTGAATGAAAAGGTCATGATGTGATGACTTGTCCTTGTAATATATGAGTTTTGTTGAGTAGTGGTCCAATCTGGACTGGCGAAAATTACATCCAATATTTGTCTACTATGTGTGTGGCTCCAGAGATGACCTGTTGTAAGTTGTTTGTATTCATATGATAGCATTAGGTTGAGGTGTATTTAGTTTATCTAACCCGATGTTTAGGTCACCAAGTATAGATATATTGGACAGTTTTGTTGATAAATCTAAGACCATGTCCAAGAAAGCGTCAGTAAATGCTCTGTTGTGGGGTGGAGGTTTTTAGAGCAAGATGAAGAAGAAGTTTTAAATGGGGCTGGGCATCTAGAAAGAAGGTCTTCACAATGTTGTACAGTTGCCACTTTCAAACTGGTGATTGTTATGGTGTCCTTAAATTCAATGGTGGATCCACCTCCTTCTTTCCTTTCATGGCTATATGTAATGGCATGATATCCAGGGGGGATAGTTTCATGGTGCACTAGGACAATGTCTTTTCCCAACCAGGTTTCAGTGACGAATAGTATGTCTGGTTTTGTATTTATTAGTAGGTCAAATATGTTGTATTTATTTTTGCTAATTGAACAAGCATTCATTAGCAAAGAATTTAGAAATCATCCTTTTCTGTTGTGGCAGCAAGGGTATTCACCTGGGTTATCAGTGATCTTATTCCTTGGACTCTTTGTAGATATGTGGTTACTATTGGTTAAGATTTGTTCTTTGTGTGTATGGGAAGGTGAAGGGGTCAGCAGTACTACTGGAATGATGGTGCTGGGATTGCAGAACCCCTTGCCTTTGCTATCCTGCTCAAGTAGTTTTATTACACTAACAGAATCAATTAAATGCGGCCAAGCGCGCGCTTAGTGCGCATTATTTTGAAAAAAGTGAGGAGATTTTCTGCAGGCAATCACAAAAAATCTATGAACATAGCAACTTTACTGGTAAAATTTTAGCTTGGCAGATTAAGGAACAAGCAGCGGCTAATGTGATTCACTCCTTAAAATCCCCAATTACCCACACGGAAACTTCAGACTCTGGAGAGATAGGGTCAATAATTCTCTCTCATTATGAAAATATTTAAAGCACGCTTCACAATACAGATCAACAAAAGTTAAATGGCTTTTTAGATAAATATCCTCTTCCAACTCTTTCCCAAGTAGACCAACAGACAATGGCAACCCCATTCTCTAGGGAAGAAATAGAATTGGTAGTAAAAAAGTCTTCCCCACAGGAAGGTTTGTGGTCTGGACGGACGCCCTGCTGAGTTTTTACTGGCCTTTTTTAGTTACTTCTCGGAACTTTTTCTGTTATTATTAAACTCTTTGTTGGAGGGAGGTCCAATCCCAGAATCCTTTCAAGATGGAACGGTGGTCAGTTCTCTTAAGCGGGGGAAGGAATCTAAGGATCCTAATTCTTATAGGCCAATCACATGGTTGAATTCTGACTATAAAATTGTTACAAAATAACTTTCAATTCGTTTTAATAATGTTTCCGCAGAATTGATTCATCCTGACCAGAATGGATTCATTGCAGGTCGACAACTTTTCACTAATACACATTATTTGATTGAAGCCTTAGATTATTTTGAAACTTGAGAGATTCCTGCCTTAGTTTTACTTCTGGATGCGGAAAAAGCTTTTGATTTAGTGGTTTGGGAGACATTTTTTTTTTATATTACAGCGTTTTGGGATTCCATCACAAATTATTAATTTAATTCAGAATTTATATAGGGGCGCAAAAGCTAATATTATTATTAATGCAGCTATTGTGGGTTCGATTGCAGTTCAGCGAGGCACAAGGCAAGGCTGCCCATTGTCACCTGCCCTTTTTGCTTTCTTTATTGAGCCATTAGCTGTTGCAATTCGGAACTGCGTATATATTTCTCCTCCTATAATCTCTATGGCCAAGATTAAATTATACGCGGACGATATAATGTTACTGATTAAACCTGAAATGGATTCTCAAATACAGGCTCTTCTAATCTTCGAGGAATTTGAGGCTCTCGGGGGATATCGAATTAATAAAAAGAAAACTGAGATTCTAGTTTGTGGTGGTATAGAACCAAAACTTCACCCTGATATACAAAGTTGCACTAATAATAGACCGAAGAGATATTTGGGGGTCTTCTTTTCTGCCTCAGTAAGAGATTTGTACTCACTGAACTTTGATCACCTTATTCAAAAGGTTCGTAAAATGCTTGCACGCTGGAACGTATTACCACTATCCATCATGGGCAGGGTGGCTTTAATTAAAATGTCAGTGCTTCCCCTATTTAACTTTCTGTTTTCTACGATTTCTTGTTCTTTGCCTGGCTAATTTTTTTCAAAAGTTGAGTCCTTATTCTCAGCCTTGGTCTGGGCAAAAAAGACCCCCCGAATTGCAATTAATACTCTGTATGAAGACACGGATCACGGAGGTCTTGCTTTACCAAATCTTTATTTATTTTTTTTTTAAAACCTTTATTTGTACAAAAGGATATACAGATCAAGGCCTACAACCAAACTGGCCGGCCACAATTCGAAAATCAGACGAAAAATCCAAAGAGAGCAATACAGAATCAATCAGAATGGAGCATGAGCAATACAATCTTAAAAAGGGGGAGAAGGAGAAAGGAAGTACGACACGGCCTGCAAACAGGAGCAAAGAAGGTTAATTTTATAATATAGGGATAAGGGGCATGACAGGCTCAGTGACAACATAGAAGGATCCGGAGTCCCCAAATAAACCATTGGCAACAAAGAGGGGAAGGGGCCATAGTACAGGAGTGTCAGCACTGTATACATCGATATGAAAAACAGGTACAGTAGATACAATCAATATGCAATGATTAACAACTTCGTCGACCCACCACCCATAAATACAGCGGAACCAGAACAGAGGGGCCGGAGGAGTGACTTCACCAAACCTAGCCCATCATACGAACCTAAGAAAAAAAAAGAAAGGGGGGGGAGGGGAAGAGAAGGGGAGGGAAAAAAAGAAGAAAGGAAAAGAAAAACACAGACGAAAGAAGGAGTGCCGCGCAGAAAAGCATCCCGTAGCGAGGGATACAGAAGAGAGCAGGAATATTAACAACGAGGGGGGTACGGGAGTCGCGACAGGAAGCAACAATTATAAGAAAAAGAACAGCGACAGGACAGATCCCACCGCAAACACGCCCCAGGAGGCAGGACAAACGCAGCACTCCAATAAAGAAATACAAAAGGGCCATAGAACTGAGGAAAAAAAAAAACCATCATAGAAAACCCACCCCACCCAACCCACCCTGCACCCCTGCAGAAGGCTACGGCCTACCCTCCAAACAGCGTGCCTGTCGCCCTAAACCTGAACCCGAAATACAGTAGAGAGAAGAGAGAAAAGGAATAAGGAGACAAAAAGAAGAGAAAAAACAAAGAAACGAACGTGGGGGAGGAGCAAAAGGGCAGAAACAAATACGGTCGGCCACAGCCCTCCGCCCAACCATAAACATAGTACGTGGAAACCAGAACGTCACGATCTCGAGCGCCATAAAGACTAACAGAGTGTCTCCCACAGCGCCATGAATATAAACAACTGCGCCATGAATCCGTACACCAATAATCCACCGGGAGCCATGCGTCTCACCCCAATCCTTTCTTAACCACAATTCCCACCCGCCACATGACAAAGTGAAATGAGCAACACAATGCTAGGCAAGCACACAATTGAAAGAAAGTACGAGCAAGACGTAGACCAGGGAGGGCAGGTGATCTGCAAGTAGACAAAAGTGCAGATAGGTAGTTCGAATGTCTCAGCAATAATAACGCAAACAGCAAGAAATGGGAGGCCAGTCTCGTAGATCGGAAAAGCGGTGGTGTACTTGCAAAGGAAAGAAACAACCCCGTCAAGGCAGCAACAGGAAGCAGTCCACCATAGTTCTCCGGCATCCGGGGAGGAACGGGCCTCCGCTCCACATCCAGGTCCCCCAACTCCAACCACTGAAGAGCAGGAAGTTCCAAAGCCACCGGGCCACAATCCCGTTGACGAACAGCGGCAGCAAGCTTCGTGGCGACCGAGGGGGGCGAGGCAGCGGCATCATCGGGACAAAAAGGGGTCTCGAAGAAGCGTCCACCCAAAATGGCGGCGGATCGCAACGAGTCTCCAGGGGCACCGGGGGCCAAGGACGCGCGCCAGGATCGCAAGGCACAAAGAGCGGCTCCAATAGTAAAGTTTCGTGCACACGTCCCAGCCCCCGTGCAATACAATGACCCAAGTCCGCCATCACGAGGAGATCGACAGCCCAGATCTTCGGCAGCCATTTTATAAATTAAGCCTCCTCTCCACCCTCGTTTACTCTCGGGACAGTGCACAAATGCAGGACTTTACAGATGTCCCGGGGGCCCGGCAATAGCGGCCCTGGCGCAAAGAGGAGCACCGCCCAACACGGGAAGCCGCCTGTACCACCACCGGCGCTCCCCACGATTAGAGTCGGAGCGTGCGGGGCCAGGGCCGCCGGACGGAGCAGCGGCGGAGGGTCCTCTGCACGCGGTCAGTCCCCGGAGCACCGCGGCCCGCACAGCCTCACCGCCACCAAGGCAGGCCCGGATTAGGGCAACCGGGATACTCGCACAATGGCTCTCACCAGCAGTTCACTCTCTCGGCCGGGGCCTGTGGTCTCAACAACGCCTGGCCGGATCTCATAGGCGAGGCCCCGGCCGCAGCCCCACGGAGGCCCCGGTCCCTTCGGAGGGGCACAACTTCGGATTCTCAGCTCGGATGGTAAGTGAGAGCGAAACGTCGCGATCATAGTTCCTCGAAAACGTGTCGTCTTTAAACAGGATATGAATCAGGATCTACGGGTCAGGCCGGAGGGCTGACGGAGCCGAGCTAAAAGGCGACCATCACGCTCGCGAGCTTGGCTCCTCCTCCGCTTTACCAAATCTTAAAGATTACTATAACACATATTTCGCACAGTATCTCTCAAGATTTAAACAACCAGTCAATGGCCAGACATTATTTATAAAAAAAGATTTCGACCTTATTTGTCAAGAGATTAAAATTCCTTCCCCGTTGCAGGTTCTCAAATCACCCACATTTGTGCGTTTAAGGTCCTGATTTGTTTTTTTTTAAAACGTGGCGCTATGCTTAAAAGATATTCACTCTCTCTCCGGAATTTAACAACTTCATTAAGTAGCGCTTCTTCACTCCTAGGTTGCAATATTGGGTCTGAAACTGTTGCTAACTGAGGTAGAGCAGGGTTTTCAACGTTGTTAAATTTTGTGAAAAATGGATCATGGATTACCTTGAAAGAGATGGCAAGTTTAATTCAGGGGAGTTTTCTCTTGATGGGATCGTATAAATTGATTCGGAAATCCCTGGGACAAATTGATCTAGTACAGATCAGTCAATCTTCTCATCTGACTAATGATCTTTTTGTGTCTTCATGCTCTAAGAACCCCGGTGAATGGAGATGCTGCTTAGCGCAAAGTAGGGAAGGAGACCTAACTGCTAAAGCAATTAGGAAATGGCAAAAACACGAAAATTCTGAGTTTACTCCTAATACTTGGAAAACCATAAATAAATTTAATTTCAGTGTTTTGAGAGGCGCCAATTGGTGAAGAATGTTTTTCTTTAGTAAATCGCTCTTATATCGTACTCCAGCGGTTATTTCTAAAATATATCCTAACACTCCATCTATTTGTTTTAGATGTAGACAACAAGGTCTTGCTAACTGCTCACACATAATGGTCCATTGTTCTAAAATTAGGATATTTTGGCAGGACATTTTTGCTTTGCTTCAAATTTATTTAAAGATTTGTGTTCCTTGCTATGTTAACTTAATATTATAGGGTTTTGATCCAAAACTTAAATTGTCTGAATCGCTAGCTAAACTTGTTTATATCGTAATTGCAGTGGCAAGATCATTGTTACTTCAGTATTGGAGGTCAGAAACGGTTCCCACTACAGATGAGTGGTTTCAAAAAATTAAACGAGTCAGGAAAAGTGAATATGTATATGCACAAAGGATCGGGGGGTTGAGTACATTTTCAAACATATGGCAATCATGTTTTGATTAATGGAACGTGTGTCAGTAGATTAAGACAAGTGTGTTTTTTTATTTTGATTTGATGCCTGTATTATTATTTTTAGTTTCATTATATGGGTTATGTTAGAGTTTCAAAGCCTTATCATTTATTGTGTATTATTGTGTATTATTTGTTATGATGTAGAATGTCAAGTACTTCAATAAAACCTTTTTTTTTTTAAAGTTGTTTTATTACAGATTTGTTGATGTTTTTTATGAGAGGGAGAGTATTAGTCACATTGGGCTTGTTAGGTAGGTGTGGGTGTAGGATTTTGTTTCCACTTCCCTCTCTATTCTCATCATCACATCATGGTTTCTACAACCAAACCTCATTTGCAAATCATATGATATTACTATTTTTCCTTGTTCTTGCTACAGTAATGATGTTCTCAATGCAGGTCTCTGCAGCTCTTTGAAACTAAGTATATATGCTGCATCAAAGACCTTGAGAATGTGAAGCTTGCAATAGATCTCCTGACAAAAAACTTGGATTCCTTTTTATAAGCCTAATGTCCTGGTCTTTCTCCTTCTCTGTGTGCTGAGGATATCAACAATAATGGTGGGGAATATGTTAACTAGTATGTTCTGATGTTACAATCACATGCTCAATATTTCAATGGTATATGGTTGTAAAGGATGGTTTAAAAATTAGGGATCACAGTATAATAATACTATTTATTGCTTTCTTTCCTTTCTTTCCTGATCTTTCATTCCACAATCTTTCCTATATCCTCTTTCCTGGCCCCTTACACCTACTTTTTCCTGACACAATAATACCCTCCTCAAATTACCTTTCCCCACATTATCTCTCATTATTCTGTAACCTCATTGGTTTTTAATCATTCACTCACTTTTTCTCTCTAACTCTTCCCTCTCACTTCATACCACCTCTGTGCGAATTTACTCCTCATTCCCTTTGAACCTACCTACCTCAGAAACACAAGGTGGATTTATTCTACAAGCTTCGACATGTAATGAATGAACTTATAGATCTGCGGCGGCAGCTGCTATCAGGTCATCTGACACAGGACCAGGTGCGTGAGGTGAAGAGACACATCACTGTGCGACTGGACTGGGGAAATGAGTAAGTACTTTGCTGCAGCTCTTCGATGAAATGTGGAATGATAAAGACTATATGATTGGTGTAAGGTGATATGGTAAACGTGAAATCATTGTCTAATGTTTAATACAGTGAATTTGAAATCACAATGGGGAAGAGTGAGATATATTTCTGAATAATATATCTTTGTGGCCAATCGACAAAGGAGCTGATTTGCAAAGTTAAATATACATGTGTAGATTTACTCATGTGTAGATTTTCTCTCACACCTTGCTATTCTGCATTTCTAAGTGCATATTTACTACTAGGTGTAGACTTACTTTAAAAAAGATTAATATTGAAAATATTTTAATGTATAACATAAATGTAAATTAAGTAACTAAGAAATAAAATGTTATAGCACATTAGCAATCATATTTAATGTGAATTAATACATGAATTCGGTATTTTAAGATGAGTTATAATAACAATAATCTTTAAATAAAAATAAAATAATACACACACTTAAGAACATTTTTAATTTTAATATTTCATATATTTTGTTAACATGTAGGTGCTTAATTAATGTAAATGCTTTTGAAATTTTTTCATTTTTAATAAAATCTCAAACTTTAATTAACTTTTGATAAAGTGTTTTTTTACATTTCGAATAAAATAAAAAATATATTACATATATAATTTAAATGTCAAACTAATTTAATTTAAATATGGGATGTTAATTTATTTCCCCTCTCCCTGCCTCCATATTTATGTACAGGAGTATATTGCAGGACTTGTGAGTTTCTGTGTATGGTGCTTGTCTTACTCCAAGGCTGGATTGGAATACATTTGAAACAGTTTTTACCCTTTTATGTTCTAGTAACTTTAGAAGTGAAGTTTGTGAATTGTCATGGTGTTACTTTTTTGATAATGTGTGTGTGTATTAGCCTGTTTTTCTCTAAACCCTTTGGTAGTTATTCTCCATTTGCCACCACTCTCTCTGGCCCTCCCACATTTACTACAAAATAGTATACGTACGTGTAGAGAGATCTCTGCCACCAGAGCAGGGATCTATGCACAGACAAGACAGGAGACAGACGTGGAGCTTACAAACCATAGGTCTGTGAATTGCAAGTTTAATAATGTAATTCAGTTGTAAAAGTTGAGTAAAGTAGTAAGTGAGTAGAATTACTTGAGCAAAATAGTTTATTTAGTACGAAAAATGCAGTTTGTGAATCAGACTGGTAAACTGTTTTGAGAACATGAAGTGGTAATAAAGAGTACACGGTCATAAATCCTTTGTTAATTTGCCCTGAAATGTATAGTCTCCCTATTAATAATAGTTCAAAAAGGGCGCAGTCCTTTCCATTTTTAGTAATTGTATAGGAATATTCCCTTTTTAGATATTTTGTATCCATTCACTACGGGTTTTAAGAGTACTACAGGAATACTAATTTGTATATTCCTTAATGCATTTTTAACAGGCCCATTTGCCTTGTAAGTGTGGAAAATGTGGTGATGTTGAAAATCACTTTTAGTTATATTTGAGTGATGTGGGGACATCTCTGTCAAGTAGACGTCTTGACTGTAATGTATTTGTGGTTTGCTAGTGCAGGTATTTTCCATGATTATACTTTACTTGGGGCCAGATGTAGGTAGCCCAATTCAGGTCGGTAACGGCTGAAATTACCGAATTTCGGTCGTTAGGCATCTGAGATGTAGGGGCCATATTTAAGGATTCGGTAATTTACCGAATCGGTAATTTAAGGAATCGGTAAATTACCGAATTCTTAAAATACCGATTCGGTAAATTACAGAATCCTTAATGTAGGGAGCACTCAAGTGAGTGCATTTGTCATTTAAGGATTCGTCATTTAAGTTAAATACCGAATACCTTTAAAAAAGCAAGTATTTGCTTTTTTTAAAGTGCCATGTGGCAGACATACATGCCCTTAGGGCATGTATGTGTGCCACATGTGCACCCATGCACTATTCAGGAGTGCAACAGGGTGTCAATGTGCCACCCTGCCACCCTTGTAAATGGTCCCCCTATTACCGATTCGGTAAATACCGAATTAATTACCAAATCGGTAATTCCCATTCATGGAGGCACATGGGAATGAATTGGAATTACCGAATATTACTGATTCGGTAAAATGTACAGAATCTTTATCTACATCCCATTTACCGATTCTGAAATACCGAATCGTTAAAATTCGGTATTTTAGAATCGGAAAATGGCAATTACCTACATCTGGCCCTTGATCTTATGTTTCTACTTGTTACCACTCTCTGCTTAACGCATGTGCAGGCTAGTACACTTAATTTCTCTCTGCTGGTCTGAACATTTTACAGTTTAAGAAGCAGTTAATCAACTGTAATCTGGAATAGGGAAGTTTAGCAGTCCTATGTCAAATGTTAGCAAATTTTACAGGCTTAGCAGCCAAAGCTAGTACAACAATGTGAAGTGATTTCTCCAGGTCCTGACTGGAAACCAAATGCAGCCCCCATACTACATGTAGTGGGCAAAGCAAGCAAGCCTGAGCATTGCAAGGGAAGTTTGGGGGAGAGGTGGGGGATGGGTTGTTTCCTCGCTCCAAGAAATGTTTGAGAAATATTTGCAAATATGGTGCACTTTACAACACATTTATTATGGAGTTTAAAAGGTAAGTAAACATTTAAATAAATAAAACGAATTTCGTTGCGCGCACTGCATCACCAAATGTGATGCAGTGCGCGCAACAAAATTCGTTTTATTTATTTATATGTTACTTACCTTTTAAACTCTGTAATCCATACATTACTACCCCCCACCCTGCCCCTCCTCCTCCCTACGTCACCGCCCTGCAGGAACTCCTACTGCAGACCACGGCTGAAATGATTGTATGGAAAACATAAAAGAAGCAAGCCAACCTTCTAAAATGCGATGCTTTATTATTATTTTTTAAATATGTCTTTATTGGCATTTTGGCAAATTGTTACAACAGTGATCAGGGATACATGTATATGATTACATTTGTGTCAACACATGAGTAAGCAGACAATCACAGAAATGTAATTAATCTCTAGTACAATAGCATTGTTGGCCAGCTCCCAAGTTGCAGAAAAGGGGGTGGTGATGAACAGAGTGTCTGAATTAAGCAGACCACTCTTACCCAGTCCAAAGATCAGGGCTTGATCCATCACCGTTATTTATCTCACTGCCCCATCCCAGCTCAGAACCTGGCTATATGCAAATTAGTCTTTCCCTGGCCCAGTGCATCATGGGAACAGGGCAGACCAAACTACCAAGCCAATTCTTCACCAGAAAGGAGACAAGCTACCGGGGACCGGTTTCTGGCATTTCAGCCTCTTCGGCCCGGCTTGCTTGAATCCTGATGGAGCAGTGAGAAAGGGACTCATGTCTGAGTATACCCTGCCACACCTATAGTGGCCAAAAACGATACAGAAAAGGGGGTGGTGATGAACAGAGTGTCTGAATTAAGCAGACCACTCTTACCCAGTCCAAAGATCAGGGCTTGATCCATCACCGTTATTTATCTCACTGCCCCATCCCAGCTCAGAACCTGGCTATATGCAAATTAGTCTGTCCCTGGCCCAGTGCATCATGGGAACAGGGCAGACCAAACTACCAAGCCAATTCTTCACCAGAAAGGAGACAAGCTACCGGGGACCGGTTTCTGGCATTTCAGCCTCTTCGGCCCGGCTTGCTTGAATCCTGATGGAGCAGTGAGAAAGGGACTCATGTCTGAGTATACCCTGCCACACCTATAGTGGCCAAAAACGATACAGAAAAGGGGGTGGTGATGAACAGAGTGTCTGAATTAAGCAGACCACTCTTACCCAGTCCAAAGATCAGGGCTTGATCCATCACCGTTATTTATCTCACTGCCCCATCCCAGCTCAGAACCTGGCTATATGCAAATTAGTCTGTCCCTGGCCCAGTGCATCATGGGAACAGGGCAGACCAAACTACCAAGCCAATTCTTCACCAGAAAGGAGACAAGCTACCGGGGACCGGTTTCTGGCATTTCAGCCTCTTCGGCCCGGCTTGCTTGAATCCTGATGGAGCAGTGAGAAAGGGACTCATGTCTGAGTATACCCTGCCACACCTATAGTGGCCAAAAACGATACAGAAAAGGGGGTGGTGATGAACAGAGTGTCTGAATTAAGCAGACCACTCTTACCCAGTCCAAAGATCAGGGCTTGATCCATCACCGTTATTTATCTCACTGCCCCATCCCAGCTCAGAACCTGGCTATATGCAAATTAGTCTGTCCCTGGCCCAGTGCATCATGGGAACAGGGCAGACCAAACTACCAAGCCAATTCTTCACCAGAAAGGAGACAAGCTACCGGGGACCGGTTTCTGGCATTTCAGCCTCTTCGGCCCGGCTTGCTTGAATCCTGATGGAGCAGTGAGAAAGGGACTCATGTCTGAGTATACCCTGCCACACCTATAGTGGCCAAAAACGATACAGAAAAGGGGGTGGTGATGAACAGAGTGTCTGAATTAAGCAGACCACTCTTACCCAGTCCAAAGATCAGGGCTTGATCCATCACCGTTATTTATCTCACTGCCCCATCCCAGCTCAGAACCTGGCTATATGCAAATTAGTCTGTCCCTGGCCCAGTGCATCATGGGAACAGGGCAGACCAAACTACCAAGCCAATTCTTCACCAGAAAGGAGACAAGCTACCGGGGACCGGTTTCTGGCATTTCAGCCTCTTCGGCCCGGCTTGCTTGAATCCTGATGGAGCAGTGAGAAAGGGACTCATGTCTGAGTATACCCTGCCACACCTATAGTGGCCAAAAACGATACAGAAAAGGGGGTGGTGATGAACAGAGTGTCTGAATTAAGCAGACCACTCTTACCCAGTCCAAAGATCAGGGCTTGATCCATCACCGTTATTTATCTCACTGCCCCATCCCAGCTCAGAACCTGGCTATATGCAAATTAGTCTGTCCCTGGCCCAGTGCATCATGGGAACAGGGCAGACCAAACTACCAAGCCAATTCTTCACCAGAAAGGAGACAAGCTACCGGGGACCGGTTTCTGGCATTTCAGCCTCTTCGGCCCGGCTTGCTTGAATCCTGATGGAGCAGTGAGAAAGGGACTCATGTCTGAGTATACCCTGCCACACCTATAGTGGCCAAAAACGATACAGAAAAGGGGGTGGTGATGAACAGAGTGTCTGAATTAAGCAGACCACTCTTACCCAGTCCAAAGATCAGGGCTTGATCCATCACCGTTATTTATCTCACTGCCCCATCCCAGCTCAGAACCTGGCTATATGCAAATTAGTCTGTCCCTGGCCCAGTGCATCATGGGAACAGGGCAGACCAAACTACCAAGCCAATTCTTCACCAGAAAGGAGACAAGCTACCGGGGACCGGTTTCTGGCATTTCAGCCTCTTCGGCCCGGCTTGCTTGAATCCTGATGGAGCAGTGAGAAAGGGACTCATGTCTGAGTATACCCTGCCACACCTATAGTGGCCAAAAACGATACAGAAAAGGGGGTGGTGATGAACAGAGTGTCTGAATTAAGCAGACCACTCTTACCCAGTCCAAAGATCAGGGCTTGATCCATCACCGTTATTTATCTCACTGCCCCATCCCAGCTCAGAACCTGGCTATATGCAAATTAGTCTGTCCCTGGCCCAGTGCATCATGGGAACAGGGCAGACCAAACTACCAAGCCAATTCTTCACCAGAAAGGAGACAAGCTACCGGGGACCGGTTTCTGGCATTTCAGCCTCTTCGGCCCGGCTTGCTTGAATCCTGATGGAGCAGTGAGAAAGGGACTCATGTCTGAGTATACCCTGCCACACCTATAGTGGCCAAAAACGATACAGAAAAGGGGGTGGTGATGAACAGAGTGTCTGAATTAAGCAGACCACTCTTACCCAGTCCAAAGATCAGGGCTTGATCCATCACCGTTATTTATCTCACTGCCCCATCCCAGCTCAGAACCTGGCTATATGCAAATTAGTCTGTCCCTGGCCCAGTGCATCATGGGAACCAAGTTGGTCACAGCCTGCAAATCCTGAAAGGAGCACAGAGTACCATCATGGACAAGTCGCCCAAGTTGGACACACCCATCTCCTGACAAGGCCTCGGGTCATGTGCTTCCAATAATGCCCTGATCCTAGGCATGCTCCAGAGTGGTAATTACGGGGCATAAGGCGGTGTCACTCGCTGTGGCTGGATGTATCTATTCCAGCAAACCGTAGCAATGTGTGGCAGTCTGCTCAGTACTCTACCTGGGCCTCCGGGCATCAGCAGCCACTCCAACAATCTGAAATCCCCCAGATCCCCCAACCCGCACAACATGCTCTCGCCCACTGCGTCCCCCGCCTGCCAACGTATAGGTCACTGTAGCTGTGCCGCAGCAAAATATAGTTTGAGATCAGGCACTCTCAGGCCACGCTCCATGAGGGGACGCTGGAGTACACGACTAGATACTTGCTTGTGTGCCCCACCCCATACAAGGTCCGACAGTAACCTTCACAGGTCTCCAAAGAAGGTCCTAGTGGGGATCACAGGCAACGTTGCGAAGAAGCTGTAGGAGTGCTATCATTTTGGCTATAGTAGCCCGACCCATAGTCGAGAGGTGGAGGCGCGTCCAGAAATGCAAGGACTGCCTCACCGATGCTAGAGTCTTACCATGGTTTCCATTTAGGAGGTCTCTGTCCAAGTGGTACACATTGACTCAGAGGTACCGAAATGTCTCAAACTTCCAAGGCAGAACATCGGGATCAGCCTCCACAGTTGCGGGTGCTCCGCTTGCTGCAGTGAGGAATACACAGGACTTCCTCCAATTAACCTGCAGGCCCGCCATGTCTCCAAAGTAATCTAAAAGAGCAAAGAGTGCTGGCAGCCTCTCCCAGGGTCTCACAGGTAAATCATGACATCACTGGCATATAGTGATACTATATGCCAGTGGGGCCCCACCACCACAAACCACTCTGGTCCCCTGGCCTGCAGTTGAGCAGAAAGGGGTTCCAAAGCTAAAGGAAAAACTATGTGGGAAAGGGAGCAACTCAGCCATGTACCCCTACTGATGTCAAACTGTTGGGATATTTGATGGCCGGTCTGCACCCTAGCCCAGGGTTCTGTGTAGAGCAATTTCTCCCATTTCAGAAACTCTGGACCCATCCCCAGGGCCACAATGACATGCATCAAATACGATCAACCAAGAGTGTTGAAGGCTTTATTGTAAATTCAGGGAGACCACCACTGGGAGGCCAGCTGATTCCTCGATTTTTACCATTCTCGCTGAGTATTGTAATGGGTGGCTCGTTTGGGATAGACCCCCGAAGAAGGGCGCTGTGTCGCCCGAAATGCATTGGGTTTTTATGAAATAAACACTGCCTAAGATGAGCCTGGCATTAATCGTATTTATTGAAGAGGTCCGGATGGGCACTGAATAAATATAAGAAACTTGAAAATAAGCCATACAATAGTCCAGACGTGGATTTCTATAACATGGAGCATGAAGAACTCAGTAAAAGTGGAGAAATAAATAATGGTCGAATATTAAGATTTGGAGTAAAATGGTTAAAGTTTAGAATGCCGCAAGGGCGGCGTAATGCTGTGCATTTGGCGGGGGCATGAATGTGTCCCATTTGTATTTGTCTAGGTCGTACCTGGTGGCATTTGGGCATGCCACATACCAATCTGCACGCTATCACAAACCTAATGGCAAGGAAGTTGGAAGAAAAAAGAAAAATTGTTGAAAATAGGTGTGCATCCCTTATCTTTGAAAAAAAATGTCGTTTGGGATAGAACCACATTGTTCAGGGGGACCAACATCTGGAGCAATGGAAGCAATCGATTTGCCAACACTTTACTCAGGATTATATAGTCAATGTTCAGCATTGACAATGGACAATAGGAGCCAACCTTCAGAGGGCCTCCGCTGGGTTTGGGTAACCCCACTATGAGGACCTCTCGTAGAGACTCAGACAGTCTCCCATGCTGATTTGTCTCCTGATACATCACAAGCAACTTAGGAGTAAGGGTTGCCTTAAACATTACATAATATTCCCATCTTATTACGGGCCATGTAGTGTATTGCTATCTGTAGTTCCTCAACCTGTAAGGGCTGCTCGGGTTCCTGGATGCGCAGGGGCTCAAGGCGGGGAAGGGTTGTCCCAGGAATATCATTCTGGAGGTGGTCCGGAGGAGGGTCGGGGGAGGAATAAAACATCTCATAACATTGTCCAAAGGCCTTTCGAATAACTGCCTGGGACTCCCTCCCTCACCAGTGGGAGTGCAAATTGCTAAAATAACAGTTGCGCAGTAGCCATGCCAACCTTTTACCCAGCTTGTAAATACAATGCCTTATTTGACCTGGCGGTATACCTTAAATATTTCAACTTTCATGCTGACACAGTTGTTCTTCTGAATTTGTCCAAGCCAGGTCTTTAGAATAATTGTACTTATGTGTACAATTATTGTATCACTTTATGGAAGGCCTTCGGCAGAAACCCATCCCTTAAATGGAAATTATCATAATTCTTTGTAAGTTCATGGGTATCTTGAACTTCTGTTAGATATACAGTTGTGAGCCGGGCTTAATTTGTGCATGTGGTTCAAGGTGCCCACCACCTGCACTCATGTTTGGGAACTAGGACACTGACTTTCTTGCAGTGGCAGTATGCGACTCCATGACATTTTCGCGTGGCTCAGATACCATGTTGTTCAGTCCCATCACGTATCCCCACCCACCAGGAATGACCCAAGAAAAGTTGGCTATTGTAAAGTCATTGTTGCCCTTTCAGAATTGTAGACATTTCATGGATAATACCTTCCATTGGCTGCCCTCTTCCCCTAAGCAAAGTATGTCTATTTTTAATGCAATGACGTGTGTTTATGATTTTTGCTTATGCTTCTTGCAAACATACAGATGTTTCTGTAGGCGTGTATCCATACTGGAACCGGTCCTTTGCACCTGTGTGTAGTTTCAGCCTCTGTGCTCATCTCGCATGCCTGCGCAGAGCGGTGGGACCTCATTCCCACCCATGGTCCTTTGTGATGCGTCCAAGGAACTTCAAACAGTTTGAAATGGTTTGGCACTGCAGATGTCTTAAGTGGGTGTTGCTCCTTGTCTTAGCCAGTGTCCTCAAAGTACGTCCCTGGAGCCCCACGGCCCTCCTGAACTTCAAATGTGTCTCTCGGTGAACAGCAGCACTGGCCTGCTGTTTCTCGACACATGACAAACTTTAAGAAATATGTTAAATAAAGGGGCACACTTTTACTTGCAGCTTAACTGAATTTAAAGGAAATAATTAAGGTGTGGTTTGCCTTTAAAGAAGTAATTAAGGTGTGGTTCACCTTTAAATTTAGGAACATCTTTATTTTTAAAGACATGTTGCAACTGTAAAAAAAAAATAACAGTCTCTTCAAAATTAAAAAAGTGTATTTCATTACCATGCAGAAGCGTTTCGTTTTAGTACCTCAGATTATAGCAGTGCATTGAGAATCTTTTTTCTTTAAAGTGATAGTTTGAAAGATGAATTTAGAAACATTCATGCTTCCTCTCTACCCTGGCAACACTCTAAATAGTGAACTAGGAGGTAAGTAATTTATTATGTTTACCATCTGACTGGTTAGGTTTCCTTTTATACATGGGTGACATAGTTTAGCAAATAAACTGCTAGAGTAGGTTTTATACAGTATGCATCCTGAATTCATGTATTTCAAGGTCCTTATAAGTGATATTGAAGAAAAAGAAGGTAATGTGAAATAAAACAATTGTCTAGGATCTCACATTTTGGTCAAGTGGGGAAGCTGGGATTAATCGCAGGTTTTCTTGCTTCACAATGTACAATTCAGCCTTTATATGTACACGCTTTGCTACCCCTATGCCCACCTTTCACCCCCACTTGCCATCAATGCGGCCCTCGATCACACTACAGGCAAACATTTTAGCCCCCTGGAAAATGTTTGAGAATACCCAGATCTCAGGGTTGCCGGCATCGGATGCTGCTGGGCTTGTTTCTTGCCAATTCGAAATGGTTGCAAATCTTGTTTTCATTTAATTGACAAGACAGGCATGGGGTTCAGGGACTGTTTTTCATATAGGAGCAGATACACCTTCGCAGTTACATATAATAAGGTGCAAAGAAGCTTAGAGCATGGAGTGATGCAGGGTGCGTTCCAGCTTTCACTTTCATTGCAAGGCTCAATGCACTGCCCTCTGTAGCTAGAGCTTGTGGCGCCCGGGGCTATCCCTCAGATTGCCGCCCCCTGTATGTGCGCTGGAGGTCGTCATTGCCCAGGAGAGACTGCCCGACTTCCGGATGACCGGCCTGTCGCGGGGCGCACACCACACCACCATGCGTGCAACGTGCGCATAGCTGCCAAGGTATCAGATTGGTTAGGTGTGACATTTTCTGAATTTCTCTGTAATTATGAGTGACACACAATGACTGAGTGACACTGTGAGAAAAATCAAGCAATGAAGACGAGAAAAACATATAAATACCAGAAATTACACCCAGCTGTCAAGTTTTCAGATTGATAAATGTGACATTTCTATGGAATAATTGCTTACATGAGTGACATTGGTAGTTCCAAATCTGTGACACCTTGAGTAACAGTTTATCACAAATGTAACTGAGGAATAAAGTCCATGTGAAGAAATAAATATCGGAAACTACCACTTCTGAGCCGTGAGAAGGCTTACAAAAGACTCATAGCTGCTAAGATTTCAGATAGCTATGTGTGACATTTTCATAATTTCAGTGTAAATATGAGTGACATTTCAATTACCATGAGTGACACTTTCTCCCAAACAAAATCAAGCATTAAAGACGAGGGAAACATATATAAGTATCAGAAATTACACCAATCTAAGCAACAAGAAACTCTAAGAAGAGTCACATCATAGGTCACAGGCTGTATTTAAAAAAGAAATAGGGTCATCAATAAAAATCATTAGGTGTGCGGTCCGCCCTGGTCTGCGGCATCGCCTGCTACCTCTCCAGCCCCACTTGCAGCACAATCCGCTGCAGCCTGTCACACAGAGCTATATTGCATACAGGCTCTGCCTTGGTCTAAAGCCTGATGCCCGATACTTGGCATGGCTGTTAAATGAGGGGGAAGCATGCGCTCAAAAATGTTTTCTTCTAAAAAAAACTCTTATTGCTATAGTAGTGCCTGCCACTGAAAGGGGGTGATTTCTGTGTTGAGGCATTCCTTGTGAAAGGGCAGAATTCTGTCCCTCACAGTGAAGTTAGCAGTAGCTGAAATGGGCTTACCCACTCACTACCCCATGCTCGTAGCTGTCAATTTTTCAGTTTGTTTATGTGACATTTCTATGCAGGCAGTATGGTTATGTGTGACATTTGAATACTTCTAATGTAACACTATTCCGGGCTGACCGAAGCGGCCACGTTAGCGTAAGGTGATCAATTAAAGAAATGATTTCCACTTCTTGCACCTTATTAGGGTCTATAGAAGGCAGAACCAGTGGAAATGCGCCCGAAGTTCTTATACACGGGTATACAACATAAGCATTCCTTTTGCATGCTGGGACTTTTGAGCCCGTTATGTAATATAATGGGAGAAGTCTGAGGTGGCTTAAATGATAAACACAATTAGCTCTAGTAAAAGGCAAGGTTAGCCAAAGTTGTCAGACACATACAATCTGATACAGGCTGCACAACCATGCGAGTAAACAAAATATTTCATAATACAACAGTAATGGTTAATTATAAAAAGCATGCAGGCAGCTTGATGTCCGATTTCTGCAGTTTTGTGTAGACGTTAAAATGTGTGAGCACTCAGAGTCCCTCTCCCCCACCAGCTCCTCTCGTGCCAGCTCCAGGCTTCTAGTCGCATTGAACAGAACAGGTCCTATTTTGCTTCTGCTTGCAGGCTCCACGTACGGCAATAGTTAAGAGCAAACAAAGAAGTGTGAAAAAGCACCGCAGCGGCTGAGCAGTGTTTTAGTCTGCCATGCAGGCACCCTTGCCAGGGGGTGTGTGTGCATGCTCCAAGGAGAGCTCGGAGCTCTGTCTCGGAAGTTAGTCCCTTGCACCTGGTGGAGGGGGGCTTTGTCAGCTGGCAGATTGAATCTAAGATTGTCTTCTGGACAATCTAACCACCGGGTAGATCTGCGCATCTCCTTCTTATAAGAGGCACCAAGTGAAATAACTGACCTACACTGTAATTAAACAGCGTTAACGGCCTTTCATGGTATGTGTGCACACTTTTAATCCCGCACAGATTACACACAAAGTTTTCTTTCAGAACAAACTTTAGCCAGAGCTAAAAATGCACAACGAATATGGTATTCGGGTGAGCACTGTTACCTGTTCTGTTGGTTGTCCTCGATCATCAGCAGAGACTAGTGCTGCTGCTGCTGCCATGATCATGCCCTCCAAATACTTTACTTGAACTGTTACACGTCCTCCATGGCCACTCTCTGCTGCTGGCAACTCTGACACCACCACCCGGTGTCTACCGGGTCACACGCAAGCTGCGCTGTGTCACTTGTGTGCGTGAGAGAAAGGAAACAATCACTTGTGCTGCTGCATGGACCAAGACAGACATTTCTTATTTTTTAAACTCCAAGGTAGCCGATGAAGTCCCACATCACGTGACTCCCAGAACGCTCCTGGGACCACACTTAGCAAGTTATTTTTCCAGTGCGCAGTGGTCGATAGATACAATGTATAATAATTCTTAGACTACGCGGCGCCAGCCAGCCTAACCCGGGTCACTAAAGCAACAACTGAGTTCCCCCGGCCCCAACCAACATGACAGCTAGGTGTGAATTGTCTCGGCAGGCAGAGCACAAAAGCAGGGAAATATAAAGCACTGCCCACTGGCTGCTTTTATGAAACGAGGAGACCCTCATTGATCCCCTCGGTGAGGCTGGGAAAACTGACTGGCAAATTGTCAGACAACCCCGAATAAATCATGAAGGCTGCCACAACGGGCCACAAGTGCCGCTCTTGCCGCCTTTAAAACAGTGCCGCCTGGGGTGGTCCGCCCCCCTCACCCCCCCCTAGCTACGCGGCTGACCGGGATTTGTGGCTGTATTGGAGTACACCTCCATTTTCAGACAGGCCTGTTTTTGGTATTGGTGTTTTTCCATCGACTTCTAGTGCTAATTGCAGTAGTCATGCCTTTGGCATACACAGATTGGTTTCCTTTATCTGCATGATCAATTGTCTAGCCATGGTACACTCCCGATCTTAGATACGAAAAATGCCAATGTAAGTGACTGGAACGGCTATGGCGCCTTTCCAAAAGCCCGCAAGATAAGGAAAACTTTAAAACTGCACTACCAAGACACATCACAAAAATATAAAACTCGCTCGGAAATCACACATTATACTACAACTTGAAAGCGCTGGTAACTCCTTTTGCACCTTGTTCCAAGTCCTGAACTCAGTGCATGGGGTTTTTTAGAAAAGTAGGACTACAGGGGCGCACTACCTGGGTTAAACGTTACAAAGTGTGTAAGGAACAAACGTGTCGTTGTGTAGTGCGTAAAGAGCAGACGGCAAAACGCCCTTAACCGTCTCAACAGGTCAAAAGACAAGACAATAGTACAACAAATAAGCTCTCGCAACTACAGGTGTGTATAACAAGACAGGGTACAATGACCAACAGTAAAAGGAAACGCAGATGCAGGTTCTTTGGTGTGAAGTTTCTTATTACAGCAAGACGTTGACTTTTCTCCAGACTTAAAAATGATATCAAACGCCGACACGTGTTTCGTCGTGTACGGGTGAGTCAAACACGACTCTTCAGGGCTTATACTCCCAATCCACAGTGTGGTTGGAGTAAGTCTGGGTCTTTGAAAGCTCAGTTATAGGCAATGGGTATTTGGTGTGTTCATATATAGACGAAACTGGTTGATAGGGTGATTAATTGCGGTAAGAGAATGGAGTTGTCCAATCCCGTAGGTAGTCTTGTACAGATTGTAAAAACGCTGTATCCTGTTGTGTCATCAGGCGGTAAGCCGGGAGGGGATTCTTAAAGAGTGCCGGCTTGAGGAAACGAGTCTGTCTCCTCTGAGGCGGTGTGCCGCTTCGTGTAATCCCTCCTCTGTTTGTTCCCGGCGGTCGTCTCTCGTGTACGTACACGAGAGACGACCGCCGGGAACAAACAGAGGAGGGATTACACGAAGCTATAACTGAGCTTTTAAAGACCCAGACTTACTCCAACCACACTGTGGATTGGGAGATTCTACTCCGGCAACTCGAGGACATAGGCATCCGAAGGAAAGCACTAAAATGGTTGACTGATTTCCTCACTAACAGAACGCAACCCATAAACTTAGGCCCTTTCAGCTCACAAAGCACCAAAGTCACCAGGGGGGTACCGCAGGGTTCATGCCTGAGCCCCACATTATTTAACATCTATGTTACCCCTCTGGCTGGCCTACTGAGGCAACTCTGCTTCATCCCTATCTCCTACGCCGATGATACGCAACTTTTGCTCTCCTTTGATATAACAGACATAAACATCCAATCCACCTTCTCGGAGCGTATGAAAGGCATTGCTCGATGGATGAGAGATAATCTCCTCCAGCTAAACACTGAAAAATCTGAAATCATGCTGTTTGGAGAAGCAATAACGAAATGGTCCCCCAACTGGTGGCCTGAGGAACTGGGGTCAGCTCCTTCCCCCAAATATGTAGTGAAAAACTTAGGAGTGAAACTTGACCAGAAACTTACTTGAGAAGAACATGTTAACCATACGGCAGGGACATGCTATCGCACTTTGGGCCTCCTCTGCAGAGTCTTCCCCCTTCTACCAACATCCATACAAAAAAACCCTGGTCCAGGCCCTAAGCCTTAGCCGCCTTGACTACTGCAATGCTTTACTTATATCTGCCAAGGAATCCTCCCTTGGCAAACTAGAAGTAATCCAAAACACCACGGCCCGATGGGTGAAAACGCCCCCACCCAAACCTCAGCTGCTCCGTTACTTGGAGAACTTCATGGCTTCCAGTAAAACAAAGAGTAAAATTCAAAATATGCTGTATGGTTCACAGATCCCTGAACAATATGGGAACCAGCTACCTGACTAAAAAACTGGTCAGATATATGCCACCAAGAACCTTGCGATCAAGTAACCAAGGATTCCTTCATGTCCCACGCATTAAACTAGCCCGCATGGGCGGTAAAGCATTCTCCCATCTCTCCCCAAGATACTGGAACCAGCTCTCCCCCCCACTCCCCCCCCCCAGTTGCGCCAATGCCCCAATTTCCTGACTTTCAGAAAACTGCTCAAAACGTCACTGTTCTAAACTCTCCCTGGTTGGCCACTAGCTGTCACAGCCCTGAGATATCCCGATGGGGGTGATTAGGGAGCTATAGAAATCATAAATCAAATCAAATCTGGTGGTGATATATTAGTGTTGTTTGGAAGGATGACGTCACTCGGCTCACCAGGATTCGAGCACCTGACGTGTCGATTCCATACGTCACAGCAATAGATGCTACGTGGGGCTTGCATCTGACCACAACAACAGTTGACTCCTCCTTACATAGTGGTAACACTTGTCTGACAATTGAGACCCATGACTGTGGCACACTAATTGGATGTGGGTGGTTCCTTTTGTAGAAGTGAGCAAGGCCTCCTCCGAAGCACTTTCTGCATTGACACTTATTTATTTATTTACTTCTTTTTTTACAATTTATGCATGCCTGGCTAGATGGGTGGGAATCAGACTATTAATTAAGCAATCAGTGAAACTTGAATCAGATTCCAGTGCTGATTCATAAGCAGGCAAATCAGGTAATTCAGAAGATATCCTGGATATCATATCCTTTGCATTCACACTGCTTTGAAGTGCATTCACAACTCGTCTTTTTACACAATGATTGTAACCTCTGAAGTTCATGTTTTCAAACACTTTAAATGCTCCACTTGCCATTGATACAATACTCATTGTATCAATCTCGGAAGGCTGAAAGTCTAGTTTGGACATAGCGGGGATTCAATTCTATGTTATGTAGACCAAAACCAGACCTATGCAGATGGCGATTTCACCAACTGAGCTATCTTACTTTCATGCATGACTGAGTGCCTGTAAAGGTCTTTGTACTGCCCCAAGCAAGTGGGTCATCTTCCATACACTGGTACAGTTGCAGGTGGCACAGAAATCTGCTTCTTGCTGTGATGAAAGCAAAGCGAATGATGAATAAGAGAATAATGCATGCAAATGAAAGAGATGCTTTGTGATGCATTTAATCCCTTGAATGCTCATGACGAGCTCAGCTCGTCATGAGCACCGGAGCGCCGTAGCTCATGACGAGCTGACCTCGTCATGAGCACCAGGGCGCTGTACACCCCCCCGCCACCCAGCACAGCGCGGGAAACAGCCCCGCACGGAAGGGGTTAATATCCTTTTCAAATGAATAATTATCATGCTTTGAGTCAAAGAAACCACGCCTACTTCCCCTTTGCTACTCCCTCCGCCACGTTCTTTGCCTTCGTTCCTCATGGAGCTTGTTCTCTTTCCCTCACCCACTCATCCTCATGCTGTTCCACAGCTCTGCATGACTTCTTATCCATCTCCCTTTAATTTTGCCAAAAATAAACTTAATATGACAAAACAGCGCACTGGGGTTTAAAAACGATACAGAGCGGTAACTAAACTTAAAACTATGTCAAGTTTGTCTAGAGTACATAAATGATGGCATTTTTCACTCAAGGCGCCATCTATAGTGTGGTGACACACTAGGTTTTAAAACCCAATGTACATCATCAAACAAATGGACATTTTAGCATGAGTGGCCCGTGCAGGTAAGAGCGGTGTGGCAATGGGGCTAGTTGGGGGGGGGGGATTCGATGGATGACCACAAGGGAAAATGAAATAAATAAATAATTTCCCCTCATCGTCGTCTGTTGAAATCCCCCCACTCCTGGCACCACCACTCTTACCTGCACGGGTCGCTGCTGCATTTTAGAATCTTTAGTGTTGGCAAATAATGATGACACATGGATCAATGTAAGATAGAAGCAGTGGTAAAGCAGTCATATTTGTATTTGTGTTATTCATTGTGTAGAGCTCTGCAACCTCCAGCTGGCCATTTCAGAGCTCTAGTAGGTATAGACATAGTGCAGAAGTGGTTGCAAATTAAGTTCAAGCCAGACTTGTTTGCCTAAATGGGTTGTACAACGGAACAACGCAGGAAAATACGTTGCATGCCTTAACCAAGCATTATTACTCAGAATTTTTTTTACAAAGTTTATTTTTTTACAACAGAAGCCATTACCACGCATTGTTTATACATATATGTATATATATATATATATATATATATATATATATATATATACAATGTATATTTATGGGGGATAGCCCCCACAACTCCAGCTTACCTTAAATGCGTCGTAAAGGCATCTGTTATAAAAACATATACGTACATACATGCATTCTTAAAAATCGGAGAGGATGTAGCCTTACGGCTAGAGCGGTCGATCTCGAAGCTGGGGAATTGGGTTCGAGTCTCTGCAACAACACTCAGCATCCTGTGATTCTGAGCAAATCACTTAACTTCCCCGTGCCTAACACAAAAATGAATGCGAAACCGGTACTCATGTAAAGCACTCTGTTGTTTCGGGTCCAGTTTGCGCTGTATAAAACAAAAAATGTGGTAAAAACCTCGTTGTAAAGGCTGTTTCCTGCCTAAATGCAGTGCCAAGGGGTTTTTAGTTTTTTTAAATTCATGAAGTCAGGTTCCATGCATATGTGAAACTGCAAGGACTTCCAGAATTGAAATAATATGTCCCCATCTCATATGTACTTTAGGTACCAGATGGCCAGCAGTATATCAGAGTCTTACTTTAAACATTGACATGGCAGGCAGAGTAGGAGACTTTTTGTGTGTTAAGCTACAACTTGGGCTTGGGAGACTTTCTGGGTCACGCATACTCATGAAGATGATACAGCATTTCATCAACAGGCACTGAAGAGACATGAGAACTTTGTAGATGTATTCCCAGCACTTGTGGCCAAAGTTATAGTGTACTCTGTTGTAGACTGATTGATGTTGCGCTTTCTGTGGTATCTGATGATTTGGCAAACAGACCTAAGTGAAGGCTGAACAATTATACAGAAAATACCAAAATCAACATCTTTGGAAGAAGAGAGATGGCTTAATGTACTTTAGGGCCAATTGCAAGTCACCTGAAGCTGCACCCTCTGGAGAAATACCAATTCAGGTGTTTCCTTGTGGCTAATCCTCTCACCTGAAATTACTGTGTCTAATAACACCAAGTCCTGTTTTACCCAGTGCATTTTTCCATCATGTAAAACCCCCTTGCTCTCTGGGATACGGGTTCAGCATTGGCACAGCCTGGTCCCACCTGACCCCTTCCTTCACCACCGAGAGAGCATGGAACACTCATCTACCCTCAGGAAGAACTGACATTCTCCCAAACATACAACCTGTATTGGCGACTCTATTCCCATTGTTCATAGCCGGTAAACATAAATTTGGTGTGATGCATGTTAGATAGTTTGCTGAGGGGTGGATATTATCTTTTAGGAGAGGGGTTATACTGAAACAATTGTGCTGTAATTAAAATGCTATTTGGGGATTTGTGATGATTATGTATTTGATAGTCTCTTCTTGAAGAACACACACAAAATATTTGATTGAAGAACAATTTGTGGGAGCTAATTAGGGAAAATGAAGCTTAGTTAATCACTGAGAGCAATGGCAAAGTGTAGGTACTGGGACTTGACATTGCTAAACTCACGATTCCAATGAACTATCTTCTCGAGATTGTCTTAGGTAGAAGGGTCATTGACTAATTTAGTTTCTTTATTTCTAGCAGGAAGAGTTTCCATGCTCACTTCACCACACAGTCTAGGCACCTCGGACATCTTCATACTCAGAGATTGTCGCAATCTCCTAGCCTGTTACGTAGCTATGTTGAGCCACTAGCTAGGCTTGTTCAGTCTCTTGGATACCACTTATACATTTACTACTGTAATCCTAGGTTCTCTTGCACTTGGATGGTCAACTGGGGGTAGATTGACATGTCCAATGCTTCATGATGGGGACCAGAACTGAATGGGTTGGAAATGGCTGAAACTTTACTCTTAGAAGACAGAGTTGTTGATCATATGAGGCATCTGGTACTCGTGGAACCCCATCCTTTTGTTTGTTGAAGTTTATGGTGCTACTTGAGAACCTGAATTGGTTACATGGAAGAGCCCAACATCTCTGCAATTCCCTCTACATGTGTATTTCAACCAAGAGCCTCCACCAGCCCTCCTCAAAAGCAGAAGGTCAAAGCATTGTTGTGACTACTTTGGGTGGCTCCTGATTTGTCAGAAGCTACACACTGTATTAGGGATTCACCAAGAGCATGCTGAAGCACCCACAGGATACACAGAATGCTCTGCTTAGCAATCAACACTTTCACATTTGAGTCAGCAGCTCTAATTCTGTAGGTAAGATACTTGCTCCCTATGTCTTCCAGAAATAACTTCAAGATCCTGTTTAGAGAGCATCAGTGTATACAAATCAGATTCCATTGTTCCTGAAGGAGAGTATTTACCACAATGCTGCCTTTGCTCACCTTTCTTTTTATTTTTCGAATCCCAAGCGTTTGCCGGCAAAACAAGTGGAAATGGGATTCATCAGTTTTTTTTGCCTAGCACTTGGAACTACCTTCTAGATTTGTAGACCAAGTCTCACTACACAAGCTTTGGAAAGCAGCTCAATCCTCAACTTTCTGCTTTGTTTCCTGTAATAGTGGATTCTTCATCGTGCAGCAGTTCCTTGCTTTCCATTCTACATAATTAAATCGTAAGGGCTGTTTATGCAAATGATAAATAATACTGAAAATATCATAACAAAATACTTTCTGTGCATCCCTCTCTAGAAAGCTAAATTTTCTTCCTTAAATCCGTCATTTGCTTCCCAGCTCTACCTCAGAGATTCAGAATTTAGTATAGTCTCTATTTCTGTGACTCTTCTGCCGAGACACCATTGATGGTGCCAATTATTGCAAGTTGTAGTTGTGAACTTTATACAGGCATTTGCATGCTGGGGACTGACTTGGACCGGTCACTCCTTTTCAATAGGTTAATTTCAGACGGTGTTGGATGCTAAGAACCTTTGACCTCCACCAACCAGTGTACTGTTGGGTTTAGTATGCACTCCATGCCTGTGCCTCGCAAATGGGGCATAGTTACAAGTTCCTTCTGTAGGTCTAAGTTAACTCTGAATCTTTCAACTAGGGCAATGACCTACTAGGACTTGCCAGGAAAAGACAAATCTCCTTATATCAGGATATTGAAAAAAGCAAGGGGGCATATTACCAACGATTAGCGATATTTATAGCTAACTAGGCTTCGCAACGAATTTTTTATCGCTAAGCATCGCCGAAAATTATCGCTGAGATAACGTGCTATTAGCAACGTTTATCTCCAAAGCGATACATTTTCCGGCGATAGCGTGAATATCGCTGAGCATACAGCTATATTCCCGCATTAGCGACAAAATGCTCTTAGCCATGTTCTCCACCTCCCATAGGATAACATGGCTAAGAACTGGTCTGAGCAGGCGTTAGTTTTTGGAGATATTCACGCTTAGCGTGAATATTTCCAACGCTACACCTGCCTTGTTAATAGGCAATAGCGACGTTATGGACTGCTTTCAGTCGCTAACGGGTTGGGTACGCCCACTTTGCATGTCATTAGCGATAAACATCGCTGACATGCAAAGCGGGTCCCAAACCGCTCGCTATCGCCTACAAGCTGTCGCTAACATCAGTTAGCGACAGCTTGCTAATAGGGCGATAGAATTATCGCCGCTTAGCGGACGAAAACGACCGCTAAATCGGTGATAAGATTTACAGATTACTAACTAGGGAGACAATCATCCTAAAATACTTGAGTGTTAAAGGAACTTGTGAAAACTAGGCTCATGTCGACCCACAAACACCAGTAGATTGTTGCCAGAGACTTTCTTAAAAAGGTAACAGTTCAGGTGAATTCTCATCCCTGGTTTGACCAAACTCGGAAACTCGCCCCCCGCCTTCATTTCAATTTTCCATTACCGTTAGTCAGTGGCCTCACAAACCAATAGCAGTAAAAAATAGTTGCTGGTTATGCAGGCATCTATTTGTTGTGATGAAACCAAACTGAATGCTGAATCTGGGAGCTATGTACATAACTGAAAGTTTTTTCTAAAATATTCAGTGTACTGAACAAATGAAATACTAATAAGTTATGATTCAGAGAAATCACTCTTTCCTTATAACTTTATCTGTCTGTTCTCTTTCTTTGCCATCTTCCTCATGTAACTTGTCTTCAATTCGCCTCCTCACTCTAATTCTATCTGTGCCACAGTATACTATAAGGGGTCAGGTTACAAGTGACCTAGACAAATAGGTGGTGTTTAGCAAACAAAATACAATCCCAAACACCAAGTTTTTGAATTTTCTTTACATATTATAGATAGCATCTTTCCGAGCATTTTTCTTTAAAGGGGAACTCATTGTAGAGTTTGGTGGTTATCATATGTCTCTGTAATTATCGGGTCTCTTTATCCATTAAATTCGAGCAGGTTTTACCTTCCGAAATTTAAGAGTGCAAACTTTTTCAGGCCTGGTAATGACCGGTCAAGATTACTATCAATGTTGTCACAATTCCCCAAAACACTTGCAAGAAGGCCCAAAGTATTATCCCTCTCTCTTTCAACAAAAAAAATGTAACAAAGGAAAATGAAAGAAAAATTGAAAGTGCATGTTTTTATGTCACCTTCAACCTCAATAAGGCACTACAAAATGTAGGCCATAATGACCCTGAAAGGTTACTAAACTTAAAACAGTGTAAACTATTCTAGAGTTCTCAACTGATTTGGAAGGAATTATTTGTCCCCAAAATAAATGTATAAAAGATACCAGTTCTAGACGATCCTCCATATACTTATTCTACTGCTTTGCCTATCACTCCCGCCTTCTGCTACCTACTGCGTTAAAAGAACATTAGCGATGTATAATTTAGTTCGGCTGGTAATGTTGTTGCCCAAATGCAGTGGTTAGAGTGAGATAGGTGTCTCATCAATCTTTATGCACTTTTATTAAATCAGCTTCCTTGTACCTGTGCAACTGAAGGGAGTACTATAAATGTAATATCTTACCCAGCCCTTTGTACCCTAGCAGGTAGGTGATCAGTAGTCTTCCTGAGTCGGTCTCGATGACAGATAGAGAGGGGTCGATCTTGTGCAGTAAATTAGGACTAAGTCATTGTAGGGTTTCTGGGCAAGGTATATGTTCTTAAATCACTATTGATTCAGTCTTTACTATTTTCAGTGAAGAGACAGAGTGGCTTTGGATATACTGTCCCACTCTCAGCAGTCACAGATATGGTGAACCAGGAGGTGTTGTGTTGTCTGTGACTTTTTGCTGACAGGTATATAGCAATGTCTGTTCCATTAGTCAAGAGAGAACAATATTCTTGTATGTACCAATAACATCCAATTTGGCTTATCCTTTAAAGCACACAGTATAAGTGTAGGATGCAGTAACTCACTCACTCTCTCACACTACCTCTTTCACTCGCACTCAACAGTTCATGAACTAAGTGCGGCTTATCCTTTAAAGCACACAGTATAAGTTTAGAATGCAGTAACTCACTCACTCTCTCACACTACCTCTTTCACTCACACTCAACAGTTCATGCACTAAGTGCAGGTAGATTGTTTGGATAAGCTGCAAATCTTGAAACCCACATCTGTAGCCATGTTGACTTGAAGCACAGTGAAACCCAGTTTGTGGGTTTGTGTTTGGAATTATGGAAGAGATATGCTAAGGGTAGGCAGCCATGTATGAGGTTGGTATGTGGGAGACATGGGTCCACGAAGCAGAACAGATATTTTCTATACTAGTCATGAGCTGATAACAGATGAAGTTATTTATAATGAACTGAAAGTAGACCTAATCATCGTTAACAAATAATATGGAATATGTTGAAATTATGTTTAGAGAAAGTGAGTTATATGTGTTTATGCGGGATGAGTTTTAGTGGATAATATAGTTTTGTTCTGAGATGACAACGATTTGTTGAGGACATTATGGTTGCTGCATAAAAATATGAGAAGTGTTGACCACTGTGTAACGTTTGGCATCTTCTTGAAGAAAATGCAGACATGTATTTGATTGCAAGACAGCATACAACTAGTTTTGTGGATTAACTAAACTACATGGGTATTTGGGGCTGGCCTGTTATCATTCTATCAGGCCATTGGCAGTGCAGGTTTGAGCCACCTGTAAGAGGTGGCTCACAATCCCATTTATCCTCCTTATGTTTAGGACATATGCTTAATGCCTTCCACTTTCTCTGTCTAAACAAGCTGTGTTAGAAATTGTGTTACTGGTTAACTGGGGTGTGACCCCTGTTCAAGCACCAACCATAACCCTTGTCAGGGTGAGGCACAAGCCAACCCAAAATTAACCTGTGCCCAAAGCTCTGGTAGTGTGGCACAGAGCAGCCATGCTTAAGGCAATGTTTAAAGTATTTGTGCAACACTCCAAACAGTAATACAGTGAAAACACCAAACAAAAAGGATCCCACACCAAGTTAGAAGAATAGAGCAAAATTCTATAAATAAAGCAAGATCAAAACTGCTAAAATTTCACCAGTAGACCTGAAGTTATGAATTTGTAAAGATTTAAGTGTAAAATAGTGTCAAAAAGCATAAAGCACCAACCAGGGAAATCTGGTTGTGCTGGACCGGGTCAAAGTCACACTTTCAGGATGGAGCGCAAATTGGATACAGTCACTGTTAGGCCCTCTAAGGTTAACCTTCTCAAAATCTGTACCAAGAGTCCTGTTCGTGTTGAAGGTGGCCGCAAGGAGCAGGGAGAGCAAAGCAGGTGGCTGCCAGTGTAGCGTGAAGAGCAATTCAGGCGTCGCAGGTGGGCTTTCCTCAAGCTACGCACTGGCGGTCACCATGGCAAAGGATGCTGGAGTGTGAAGAGTCAGGCTGGTGGAGCTTCGCACTGAATTGCTCCGCGAGCAGCGAGGTATCAGGACGAAAAGGCCCGTTCGTGGTCTCGAAGAGCCCAAAAGCTTGAATTCAGCACCTGTGAGCCACACCAAGGGTCCAGGACCTGTTCTAGATGAGGTTGCAGGTCCAAAACTTCTTCCCCAGGCAAGGGGTCAGCAGGTCAGCACAGCAGTGCAGCAGTTACTTTAGAGTAGCAGTCTATCAAAGTAGCAGTCGTTTCAGCAACACAGCAGTCCTTCTTTCTGGCAGCGTTTCCAGTAGTGTACTGATGAGTTGAAGTCTGAGGTCTGGTATTTTTACACAGTTGTGACTTTGAAGCGGCAAGAAGCTTCTAATCTAGAGGCATTTCTTTGAAGAGCACAGATGCCCTGCCTTCCTGGCTTCAGACTAACTACAGAAGTTATGCAGCTATTTGTGTGGAGACAGGACACAGCCCATTCAAGTGTAACAGGGGCTGGGCCCAACTCCTCCCTCCCATCCTGCCATCGATGGCCCATTCCAGTCACACCTGAGCTCCCCTTTGTGTGTGGCTGTCTCAGAGGAATACACAATGCCCAACTATCACTCACACCCAGTAATGTGACACAGAGACGAGTTGCAGGCACCAAATGGCTAAGGCAAGAAAATGTCTACTTTCTAAAAGTGTCATTTGAAAATTGTATTTTAAAATTCAACTTTACCATAAATTAGGATTTGAAATTACAATTCCTAGAACACCAAACATGAAGGGATTACCTATTCCCATTTTTAAATTACACATAAAATGAATAAGGTTACACCAATGTTATCCAATGGGAGAAGTAGGCTATGCAATAGTGTAAAGCAAATGTAAGAGTTTTTCTCTAACAGGGCATGTAAAACTTAAAAGTACATGTCCATCGTTTTAAATACAGTGTACCCTGCCCTCTGGAATGTCCTGGTCTACCTTTGGGGTGACTTATAAGTATTATAAAGGAAGGTTTTGGCATGGTGAAAGGTTTATTTTGCCAGCCACATGGAAGTTAAAAAATGCTCGCACTGGCTTCTCAATGGCAGGCCTGCGACATATTTTAAATGCTACTTAAGAGGGTGGCACACAAAGTGCTACAGGCCCATTGAGTATATGGTATGCCACTCTACAAGGGACTTAGAAGTACATTAAATAAGCCAATTGGGTATAAGCTAATTTAACCATCTTTAAAAATAGAGAGCACAAGCACTTGAGTCCTAAAGCCAACAAAATTCAGCAAAAAGTAGAGGGTAAAAGTCAAAATGTTTGGGGTGACCATGTCCAACAAGCTGCTTAGGGTATTTCAGTATTTCTGAATGCACAAAGTGACATTGGTGGAGATCCACACACCTGACAACTGACTCTATATATAAAAAGAATAATCTTGTGCCTTATTGTTTCTAAAACACAGCTTTGCTGGGCACTACACCACTGTGACAGGAAATTTAAGAGAAAAAGAACAGTGTACAAAAGTTGTGTTAAACAAACAGTGGTCCTTTTTGAACTAAGACATTTGACACTGTCGACCACACCATCCTGTTGAATCATCTACAGGACATGGGTTTGGGTGGACCAAAGATGGTCTGATTTCAATTAAAAAAGGTGTTCATGTTTCCTTAAATCTCTCAGTGTAAATTCCTCTTTTTTGACTTCCTTGAGGGATCCCCACTGTCTCTTAGCCTATGCCATGTCTACATTAAGGCATTATTTGGTTTGTGCAGACTCATGGATTTGATTCTACTTCTGCATGTATTCTGTAGCCATCAAGGTCCTCTCCCATTTTGAAAGGCAACTGGAGGTGACCGCACCACATTCCGACACTGCACTTGGAAGTTTCAAAGCGGGACGGCTGGGAACTGGTTAGGCTCCACTCTGACAGGTAGTCAGTAGTAATGGTCATAGGAGATAGTAAGGATATGAGGAGTTTCACTTTATGGTTTGAGGATTTTAGAGACAGTGGCGATGAGTCTAGAGGAACCAGTTTCTTAAGTTTGACAGACAAGGCCGGACTGGCTGTACCGGGCACTGGACATTTCCCCGGGAGCCTCGTAGGGTGGGGGGCTGGTTTTGTTAGTAGGGGCCAATTTTGTAGCATTGCAGCAGTTTAAAAGCATTGTAAAGGTGCTTTTACATCCAGCAGTTTTCGGACAACAATAAAGGTGTCAGGATAACTCTGGTGATTAATGTACCTGCTGAAAGGAGACTGGAGTTTTGTCTAGTGGCAGTTTTGACTCATCTAAGCTAGAGCTGAGGGTTAATATGCCTGCTGTAAAAAGCATGTACAACGCATATCAAATATCAGTATTTTGTGTGTATAGCTCAGTGGGTTACTGCTTTTGTCACACAGAATCTTTTGTTACATTGCAGTTCTTAAGTTACAATTGTAATCTAGCACAGTGAGCTATAAACTGCAATCAAAGAGCTTCATGCAAACTGCATGGTATAGGTTAGAAAGTTATGTTTTTCCCAGTCTTTCATTATCCTGATGTTGCTACTAAAGGTTTGTTTGGGTAACAATAAATTCTTATTATGAAAGCCAACCCTAAACACTGTGTTATGTTATGAGTTTGTGCTTCTCCAGACCAAGCACTCTTGAAAAATGTCTCCCTTTACGGATGATATGTGAATCCTATACCTTGTACTCTCCTTTGCCTTATGTAACATTTTCTATATGCTGATTTAGAAATGTATGATTTATTGTCTCTGTATGTGCGGGTGATGTAAAGTGTTCTGACACCCTACATTGGTATGGGAGGTGCTATAAAACAAGTGAAATTCATGCAAGAGAAGGGGTATGAAGAGATGAGAGGTACTGTTGGAGAGTGATGGTGAGGGAATCATTGAAGAGCCCTAACAAAGACTGTTGCACAGTAAGGTCACCATTTACTATGCTTTAAAAGCAAATTCAATTGAATATATATTGGAAAATGTGTTGTACAATGCACCATTTTTCCCCAAATTTTCTTGGGGGCAGAACCCCCAAAACCCCATTTTGTAGTGGCCAGGCTCACTCGCTGCACCTGCTATGCACCATATGGGGGTTGGTCTGACAACATTTGCCAGGGCTGCTTTGAGTTCCCAGTCCGGTCCTGTTGACAGAGAGCTGTTTCTGGAGTCACAGATCTCTGCAGTATCCACTGCATACTATAATGTAAGTACCTTCAATATATCCTGCACTGCCTAACTTAAAAAGATAGGATTTTTGCTGCATAACCATGGTGACCTCCAGACTTCATTAGAGCTCTCACCCTATTCGGGGCCTAGAAAGGCTTCCTAAAATGTTTGCAGCTGGTGCTAAATGCTGTGGTATGGCATGACAGTGGGGTATGCAAATATAAGCCTGCAGCTCCAATTTTTTGATTTCATGCATTCATTCACCATAACCATATGTCTGGGAAATCGGGTTCGAATCTCGAAAAGGACACGCAACATCCTGTGCTGGGCAGAAAATAAACTTTGAATAGCACCAAAACTTCTGGGTTCGCTTCGTCTTTTTCTGGAAATTGTGGATCTGTGGGAGGAGTACGTGGAGGAGTACGTGGTCCCTGGACCTCTTTTCTTGCTGTTCAGTGGTCCCTCCCTTCCATTCAATTTCATGAAATCAGGTGCATTGCGAAAAATATTTCACAATAGCACACTAAAACACTCATTAAATGTATATCTCTATTCTCTATATAGAAAAAGATCTGACTTGGAATGTCTCAAATTTGCCTGTGTTTCTCTGTTCTGCCCTACAGAGTGCGAGTTTAGTTCACTCTCCATGTTTATTGAAATACTGCCCCTTCAACTGAGACTCCAGGAAGGTTATTCAATCGAAGTTACCTATCAGTGTGATTGTTAAACTAAACTAAACATGTGCACGCCACTTTGGTGACTGCGCTGAACTAACCAGCTCGCTGCTCACTGATAAACACTGATAGGGCTAGAAGATAAGAACTTTTGACCATATCCGGCCTGATTAGTAATTCACCAGGTGATTTAGAAGTGACATGTCATGTAACCTGTGCCGTACTAAGGAGCCATCTAGTTACCAGAGTATTATGATTGTGATTTCTAAATATGAACTTCAGGAGTCAGTCATCCAAGGGTATTAAAATTGATGGGATTCTTGGGGCAATCACTACCACAAACATGTTGAGAATAGGGGTGTCTTTTAATCCTGGGTTTTTAAAGAGCCAGTATTCACAGGCCACTGAGTCCAGAGACTACATTGTGAACCTGGATATGTTATAGGATTTAGTACAAAACCTAATTAATGGGTGCTAAACACGTTCTCGGAAAGTTAATAGTTCAGTTGAATTATTGGCCACCTGGCAAGAACATGAAAACAGCCTGACTCCAGGAAGCTGAGCTCATATATCCATTCCCATAAAAATTATGGACTGCCTGCTAACAGCAGCTCAGAGGAGTTACCTGTTCTATGGAAGTCTGTTTTTCTGTTGTTTTGGAAGCAGGGTATTTGATGACTTTGGGAACAACATGCTTAAATGAAATCAGTGTTTTCTGACATATTCAAAAGTTTCTACAAATGGAACTGATGAAAGATTCAGATGATCTGATTCAGAGAAAAACACCCCATCTTCTCTCTTCACCCAGCCCCCACTGCCCTTTTCCTTTACTGTTGCTCTCAATGTAACTAGTTTTCCACTCTCTAGATCCTCTCTCATGCTTCCTTTCTCGTGCTTCCTCTATGTCCCATCACATTATTCACTATTTTACCCCTCTACTTCTGTATAATTCTTTTACTGTTCCCCATTTTCACTATGCTCACATTTTCCTTTCCCACCTACCTTTTCTTCAGTTTCCTTCTGTTTTTATCCTCTTACATTCTCTCTCTCTCCTTCATTCCCTTCCTAGTGCACCTCCACCCCCTCATCCTCTCCATCCACTTTTTTTCATGCTGCCCTATAAGCCCCTTTAATCGTATTCTCTCTCGTTTCTCCCATAGGCATTTGGGACTTGATCTTGTGCCACGGAAAGAGTTTGAGGTGGTTGATTCTGACCAGATAAGTGTTTCAGATCTGTACAAAATGGTAAGCAAACATACGGTAATGCCCTTGCTTTTGTAGCAAAGCATGAATAACATAGGTTTATGGGAATAAAAAAGATGATGTGTATGTAAATATTAATTTATTATCATTTATATTAATATATAAATATAATGTATATTATAATAATTTTTATATTTATAAATATGATCGAAATGTTTAGATTTGTTTAATGCCTATATCCCCGTGAAGTCTCTTAAGACTTTTTGCTGGTCAAGCAATGTAAGTTAAAAAGTTAACTGTATGTCAGTAGTGGGTGAAGGGGGTGTGTTCTACGATGGATGGAATCTAAATCTTATACATGGAATAAAATGCGAAATTGTCAAGGCAAAAAACCTTGGGCTCTATTTAGAGTTTGGCCGAGCAGGAGCACTTCTGGAAATTGGTGATGCTCTGCTCTTCCACACTCATGGACTTTCCATTCTATTTAAGGTTGGGAGAAGCACCAGGTTTCAACTTGTGAAGTTTTCACTGGTTCTACTTGTATAAACCACAGATTTTCTAGCCACCAGAGGGCTGCCTGGTCACATTGCCAGTCATCAAGTTCTGTTTGAGGCAGGCCAACCATCAATGATTTTTGAGAATGCCCCCCCCTTGCCGGGATACAGTTCTTGGAGCATCAGGATTGGAGATTTGTTTTTTACTTAAAGAAAACAAACTTCTGCGTTGGGAGTTTGTTTCTCTAAACAAAGAATTTGAGGAGGATTCCACCCTGGAAACAAGCAGTGCTGTGAGGGGAGCCACCCTTCACAACACAGGGATGCCTGCCATGTAGGCAGGGATTCAGATCAGTATTCATATTTTCCATACTCAGTGGGGGTCCTTGGATTCTAATATTGATTCAGCTGTGGGTCTATGGTTTCCAGTAATCATTACGCGGGGGTCCACAGAAGTCAAAAGTTTAAGACCCTCTGTACAAGAATATTTATTGGCAAGAGTGGGCAGGCCTTTTTGGTATGATCACTTGATTTCCTTACTCAAAGACATATAAAGATGGTCAAGTAAAATGCTGCAAGCCTCTTGGTCTGTTGCTTACCAAGACATAGCTAGTCGTTGGTATAGTCATATGGCAATGTAGTTAAATACATGATAACGGGGTTTGGATGATAAAGACCATAGTTGGGTTTGCATTGGAGAGGTTTTGCTATATGTGAACTAAGTAAGGCATTCGAGGGAGCGTATGAAATCATTTGTAATGTGAGCATCTAGCACAATATTCAAATTTGATTAATTGAAAACAGTGGAGAAGGTTTGGAAGGATCATGAGTCTCACAACTTAACACCTCAGCTTCAGTTTACGTTTATTGATATCTTCTATAAAAATGACAAACCTCTTGGTGCTGAAAATCAGGGCTGATATCCAGGGCCAGACAGGAAATCAGAATAAGCCATGTCAAAAATGTTCAAACCAGTCCCAGATTTACAGAGCACAGAGAGGCAACACAGACATAAATAGAACAAATGCTGAAAAACAATTCTTTCGGGAGTCTTCGGTGAGGTCAATACTTCTTTTAATAGTTCTACTACCATGGATGCATGATACAAAGCAGATGCTGCCAACACGTTTCACCCTGAATAGGGCTTCATCAGGGGAATAGTGAGGTTTAAGAAATTTTAGAGAGAGCACGTCAATTCGTATAGCGTCCGTAGAGGCTCAAATTAGTGATGTATGAACTCAAAAAGGAAAACCGTGTCCTCATTGAGGAGGTCATCAGATCCGTAACAGAAATAGCGTGTTCACTCTGATAGGTGAATCAGCGGTCAATGAGTCAATTCGTGTCGGTTTGCACATCGTACGGAGTTCGGGAGACGCGGTGTCAGTCCATTTGCCGCAGCATTAACAGAATGCCACACTGAATTGGATGGTGACTAGAATAGGGCCATGGGGCTGGGGCTGTGGTTAGCCTGCAACTCACCGAGAAAGTGCCAAATTGGCCAGTACAGCCCTGCAATAATCACATTCTGCTACCTGCTCAGGAAAAAGCTTGAATATGTTCAAATAGATGATTTTTGACATTATCAAAATGTTCCCCTGCCCATCAGGGATTGCAGCAGATTGGCAGAAAATCATGTAATGATGTTGTTACTTTCAGTCTGACTTAGCGGTTTGTTTTCTCCTTTTGTCATACATTTGGAAACCAATACCTTTCTTTGTTATCTTAAAGTAGCCGTTTGTGATTGGTCTTTATGAATGAACTCCCAACATGAACATTTTCGTTCTATTAATCGGTGGACAGCTTGATTCTCTTTTGCGTTTCATGCAATGATCTATAGAGGATTTTTTCAAATTCTTTACTATTATCAATAAACATTACAATAAGGTATTTTAGTGACCTAAGTTTTGGATATAGTTTTTAAGTTAATCTACATTAATGTTTTTTTCGATTCTGCCTAATTTCCTTGGAAGCATGCTATAATCCAATGAGACTTTTCATTGGTTTCCATTTTTTGTAGAGTTCATCTACTAATCTTCTCTCTACAGCTACGAGTGGTTTGGAATTAGATAGTGGTAATACCATATTTCTTACTGACGCCAGGAAGATCGACAGCCTCATAAGGAATGACAAAAAACAAGAAGGAATCAACTTTTATTCCCCGATTCTTGAATGAGATCCTTCAACCTTAGCCTTTTTGCTGAAGATCAAGTGCTTCAGATATGGCTTAGGAATTTTACTGGTAAAAAGTTTGACTCCGCCGCAAACAGGAATACCGGATGTGACATCTGATTTGACAAGGAACTATTGCTACTGGCTGGATTAGGAATTCCTTGCATTTACAGTGTTCTTTCTCACTTTCATTTGCCATAATTCAAGGCAATATATGATTTTGGATTTATCTGTGGGAGTCATCTGTAATTGTAGTTCACAGTGGATTTACAGGTCAATTACTGCTGCCCTTGCTTATGTTTCAATAGTTTATATTCTTTTATAAGCGTAGCTAGAATCACTGAAACACATGGAACCCAATGGGTTAATTGCTCATGTCAATTAACAACTTTATTTGTTTAAGTTAGAATCCCTTCTTTCAGTGATTGCAAATTTTCCTGCTCTGCTTTTTTGTGCGCTGGGTAATGGTGGTGTGAATGTATGACATTACAACGCACGCCTTTACCACACAGGCTTCTTTCATGCAGCCATAACCACACAGACACATTACCACACATGCATTTATCACACATGCCTTAAACATACATATTAAAAATATGTAAGGTGAGTAAACCAATTATATATATATATATATATATATATATATATATATATATATATATATATATATATATATATATATATATATATATATATTTATTTATATATATATATATATATATATATATATATATATTTTTTTTTTCTGTGTTAAGGATGTGAGGGTTGCAATAAACATCTGGAAATCGGAGACCTGTGTGCTAGCCTGTTTTCAGCCCTACTGGAGTGAAAAGGTGTTCGAATATATATATATATATATATATATATATATATAAACTCCAATCCCCCTTTCCTTTCAAAGAGGCACACCGGCACTGGCTGGGTTGCAATAAATTCATTTATTCGAGTGAAATAACACGAAGGCAAGAGGCTTCCTTATCCCAACGTTTCTGCTTGTGAAAGCCTTGGTCACGGGAGGCAGTCTCTGTTTTTCTGACATTATTTTTTGCGCAATGGAAAGGGCATCAATATAAGAAAGTTGGAGCATACACATGTTTCTTTCATTTAAAGCCTTCAAGTTTTCCATTGCGCACTCTGAAAGAGAATACGGCCCACGCTGTTTAAAAGAAGACCACGTGGGTGCAATCAAAAAACAGAGACTGCCTCCCGTGACCAAGGCTTTCACAAGCAGAAACGTTGGGATAAGGAAGCCTTTTGCCTTCGTGTTATTTCACTCGAATAAATGAATTTATTGCAACCCAGCCAGTGCCGGTGTGCCTCTTTGAAAGGAAAGGGGGATTGGAGTTTATGTTTTCCTGGAAGCCTCGCACCAGCATCACTGGCCGCCCTGCTAAGGTCCAGGTCTATTTGCGTGGCACTGTGGATTGATATATATATATATATATATGTATATATATATATTCACTGAAAAAACCATAGGTTATAGACCATATATAGTTAGGAATTAGCATTTACAAAACCTTGAAAATTCACTGAAAAAAACATAGGTTATAGACCATATATAGTTAGGAATTAGCATTTACAAAACCTTGAAAATTCACTGAAAAAACCATAGGTTATAGACCATAAATTGTTAGGAATTAGCATTTAAAAAACCTTATTTTACTCACACAAAACCATTGAAATTCCATATATAGTTAGTTGCACTAACTATATATCGCGCACCCGCAATCCACTGCTGATGATGTCACATATTACATCATTCATGACATGGTCAGTGACATCACTGATGACATCACTGATGACATCTCAAATGACATCACTGATGACATCACTGATGACATCTCAAATGACATCACTGATGACATCACTGATGACATCTCAAATGACATCACTGATGACAACATCCAGTGACTGTATGTTTCTGTAAAGTTAAAATGTGTCTTACATATTGAAGAATGAGTGGAAGTATAAGTGTCTGCACAAAGGATTTAGTAGGTGCATGACTGAATGTATGAGTGAGTGATTAAATGTGTCTCACTGAGTGCATGGGTTAGTGACTAAACTGTCTTAATTTGTGCATCATTATGTCTGTTGTTCTGTAAACTGCTGCATGTGTTGATCAGTAGCTATATGATTAACTATATGGGTTACTGATTGATTGTCCAAGTATTTGTATGGGAGACTGAGTGTGTGTGTGGCTGGCTGGGAGGTGTGTGACTCTGTGCAGATCAATGTGTACTTGTATCAATGATTGTATAAGAAGGTAAGTATGTGTTAGTATATGTTTGAAAATGTAAGGTGCTCTATGTTTAACTGTATAGACAAGAAAATGGAAGTGTCATTGATTCTTTACAGGACTGACTAGGTGTGTGAGTAACTCCATGGATGAGTGGCAGACTGTGAGTGTCTGTATAGGTGTATGAGTGCATATGATAGTGTTGTAAAGATGAGTGATTGTATGTATGAATGATTGTATGGGTGAATGAGTGAAGGTGTGTGTAGACGTAGGAATCAGTGAGTGCGTATGTAGTAACTAGTATTGGTGTGTCAATGGTTTCAAAAATTATACTCTGTATTTAACACTGGGTGAAACAGAGGTTATATTAAAATGTGAGGAGATGCATTGTATTGTCACATGAATGATATCATCAGTGATGTGGTCATTGATGTCAAATGAGATGTCATCAGTGATGTCATCAGTGATGTCATTTGAGATGTCATCAGTGATGTCATCAGTGATGTCACTGACCATGTCATGAATGATGTAATATGTGACATCATCAGCAGTGGATTGCGGGTGCGCGATATATAGTTAGTGCAACTAACTATATATGGAATTTCAATGGTTTTGTGTGAGTAAAATAAGGTTTTTTAAATGCTAATTCCTAACGATATATGGTCTATAACCTATGGTTTTTTCAGTGAATTTTCAAGGTTTTGTAAATGCTAATTCCTAACTATATATGGTCTATAACCTATGTTTTTTTCAGTGAATTTTCAAGGTTTTGTAAATGCTAATTCCTAACTATATATGGTCTATAACCTATGGTTTTTTCAGTGAATTTCAATGGTTTTTTAATAGCAAATATCATAAGCTGTCGAATGTCAAGTACGTGGTAAGTAAAAACATTTTTGTGTTTATGCACACTGATCTGCTTTGAATGCTGCCCCCCCCCTCATTTCTATTAGGAGTACTCTCTCTTTGCAGATAGTGAAGGGTAGTTAACGCAGGCCTTTGCTCCCGTTCTAATCCGTCGTGCCTGCTTCTCTCTCCATTTGATTGATTGTTCTCTTTGGTTCATTCTCTATTTACAAACAAGCACAGAGTCGCAATACTCTGTTTGGTCTTTGCAGATTCCGAAAAATCGTGTAAAAAAACCAAAGGAATCGAGCAAAATCAGTAGGCCACTAATGGGATCTCTTTTTGACCTCGCTAAAATAGAAACATTAGGAACAACCTGTTGAAAATAGCAATGTGTATGTACATAAGCGGCGTTCATTTGTGTTCACAGTACCCCTTGTTGATTGTTTGAATCGAGCATTGAATTGTTCGAAGTTGGTTCTCTTAAGGATCTTCTCTGCCTGCAAACGAGGAAGAATAGGAATATTCTCTCTCACTTTGCAGATAGTGAAGGGTAGGCAACGCAAACCTTTAACACGTCGTGCCTATTTCGTTCCTCATTGATTGATTGTTTGCCCGAACATTGACTGTTTGGGAATTGGTTCTTTTTGGAGGTATTCCCTGTTTGCAAATAAACGTAGGAAAATCTTTGCAAGTAGTGAAAGGGTACGTAATGCGGACCTTTCTCCCCCGTTGTAATCTGTCATGCCTATCTACTCCCCACTGATTGATGCACCTGTTTCACCCGGACCATTTACTAGAGATAGGTCATCTGGCCCGACCAGAGGGCACCCCTAGTGAAAAGGACATATGCAATAATAACGAAGTGATCACTGTATCCTGTTAACAGAAACTTTAGCATGAAACAACCTGGAAAGAAAAGAATAGGAAAACGAAAATCAGTAGGCCACTGATGAACTTTTTATTAAATAACAAACAAAGAAACGATAACAATACGTAATGATAAAACCTATTATTGTCCTAGAAACAAGAAACGTTAGAAGTAAGCCCGTAATAAGAAACCTGAAAACATCGCCCCTCACTGCCCCAAAACGTGTCTGTCCCACCGCCTGCCACGGCCAAATAACGGCAAACTGGGAAAGATACAAGTCAGCAGACATCCGCCCCATTCTAGAAACTTCCAAAGTGCAACAGGTTTTCGGCTACGCCCAGCCGGAAGCAACACATATAAGGCGGGTCCTGCTGCCAACCGTCGGCCAGGAGATCATCACGTAGGGTGTAGCCGGAGGAGAGGCCGAGGCCAGCGGGACCCGGCCAGGGGGATTGACAACACTGGAGAGTTTTAGGGGGGGGGGGATGTCCGTGTCCTCGACCCTCCCCTCTCTCTCCCAGTCCGGCCGCGGTGGCCCTTGAGAGTTGCAGGTTGTCCTCCCACAATCTCTCCCGGTCCGGCCACCAACGGCCGGGGGCTGGGGCCGACGGGATCCGGCTGCAGCCGATGAGCCAAGGAACCCGTTCATGGGGCCAGAGCAAAGAGCGCCCAGCCGCCAACCGCCGGAAGCCCGGCCCGAAGACGGACGGGACATTTCTTCTTTCTTGAATAATTGCTGCAACAACCCTGGGGGGGGATGTGTTGCACATGCCTCCGACCCCCCCCCCCCTCGTCCTCATCGCCTGGTCCGTCCATAACAAATCTCAAGCGAGACACCGTGGGGTGCACTGGGAGGGAGAGACGGTGCGAACAGGCCTCTCCCGCCTCCCCAGGTGGAGGCTTCCCAGCTGCACCCTCAGCGCTCCAGGCGCCCGGAAAAGGGTTCTTCCATTGTAGCGATGCTGCAACGTCTCGCCCGGCAGGGTGGAGCCCGTCCGCTCATTTGACCCCGCGATCGCCAGTAGCTATCGAACTCTCAAAATGGCGGTCGACCTGGCAAGAGCGGGCCCAGCATAAAGAAATGGCCCGGTCACTGGTTGACTCCACCACCGTAGTCCTCCACGACCTTGAAGATTCTAGAGGAGCCGCGGAAGTCCCCGACCCCCGCAGACACCCCCGATGGGGAATGACTGCCATGATCGCCCGTGGAGTGACAAAACTGTAGCCGCGGGACGTCGGCGCTCCCATGCTGGCGCCAGCCTCAGTTTGAATGACTAGAATCCTGCAGACCTCAGTTCCGGTGAAAGCACAGTGTGACCCGGTAGGAAAAATTGTTGCACCCCCTCCCCTTTTTGACTGATGGTTCAAACCACCGATCCTTTCCTTTGCCCTTTTAACAGAACTTTGGACTGCCTCCCCCCCCCCGCGGCGCCCCACGCCGTTATTTGCTGGGCGGCAACTTACTAGACATCACCTTCGTGACATCCAGATTTCAGCACGTTCTGCTGCCTTGGAACTATTCGCACAACAGACCGCTACTGACAACCCACCCCCCGGGACGCCCCACGCCGGATACCCAAATCAGTGCGGCACCCAGGCAACATCTTCTGAATTTTCATAATTTGAAAGAACTAGTAACATGTCCTCATCAGGAATTTCCTCTTCAATCATCTCATCAGGAATTTCCTCATGAAAAGTCTGCAATGATGATTCTTGTAACTCTATGGTCTCCAAACATTCGATAAATTCGCCATCAAGACATTGATCAAAAAAATCATTCAAGTCATCTCCTCCTTGTGAGAATATTTCATTATTGGTGCTGTCAATTTCAATAAATGTAGTGGATAATTCAAAAGAAATTGCCACGGTCTCTTCGTTGTTTAAATGTTTTTACTGTTTTTGTTTTGTTGTATATATTTATAAGTTATTAAAGTTTTATATTCCTACTACTTTGTTGGAGTGCTATATATTTTTAATGTGACACATAATTGTAAAAACTTTGATGTACAAAGAGTCATCCCTGGAATCTTCCGCTTCAGGCTCGGTCCCCTCCCCAATCACAATACAGGATGGTTTTCAGATAGTAGGAACACGTGTGGTGTGACGGATCTCATCGGGTGTGGGCCTTGATCTACTATAACTCCTTTGAAGAGGGGTGATTCTTTACTGCTGGGGCCATAAACTACATCTGCAGGGCTAGCTGATAGCCTAGGACCGGCCTGGACAATCGGACACAGAGGAAGAGGAGTGTCAGAGGGTGCAGTAGTGAATAGGGCGAAAGGGAGGTGTCGGGCGGGCACAGAGTGTGATTCTCAGGGAAGAGCAGCGCAGATGGGGGGAGGTTTATTGCCCATGCATAAGACAGAGAGCGGGGGTGACCAGTGCCTGGGGAAGATGCTTGCGAGGGTGGGGAGCCATGCTACGAATCGACAGCGTGCAGAGAGTGGGTCTGGTCAAGGCATCTAAAATGGCTGCCGTGCACGACAAAAGTGTGGCATTTCAAAAAAGGCAAGATGGCGCAGACAATGTTTTTCAACACTTTCTCATTTCCTTCGAATCGAACGTTAACAGACGTTGGTGCATATTACCAAAGTTAAGCGATATTTATCGCTAACGATGCTTAGCAACAAATTTTTTACCGCTAAGCATCGTCAGAAATTATCGAAGATAAACCTTGCTATTATCAAGGTTTATCGCAAATGCGATAAAAAACGGCCGCAATGCATGAATATCGCTAAAAAGTCCGCGATATTCATGCATTACTGAGCTAATGCTCTTAGCCATGTTATCCACCTCCCATTGGATAACATGGCTAAGAACTGCTCAGGGCAGGTGTTAGTTTTTGGAGATATTCGCGCTTAGCGCGAATATCTCCAAAAGTTGGTAATAGGAGATAGATATCTTGCATGTTGTAATGCAAGTTATTGTGGTATATGGAACTCATACCATAATCTCTCAGGAAAGCAGAAACTGATCCTTTTGGGACCGCCTGAGAAGGCCTAGGGGGTGAGGGGTACTCTACTTTGCCCCCTTTTCACGTTCCGAACTATTTTATTTTACTCTCTTCTGTAATTACACAAAATGGCAGCGATAAGATGCATCAGAGACAGACAGTGAGAGAAAGGAGGCCAGAGATGAAGAAGAGATGTCAAATACACATTGGAGATAATATAGTGGGAGAAGGGAAGTAAATATGAGTAAACTTACCATGTAACATAAAAATGTTGCACTCTATACTATAAGTCTCATTTTATACTACAATCACTTCGCTACAACCTCATAAATTAAAAATAAAAATGAATAATGTCTCAAACAATTTTTGATTTCTAAATATAAATTTATTCTTCTGAATTTTCAAAATTTGAAAGAACTAGTAACATGTCCTCATCAGGAATTTCCTCTTCAATCATCTCATGTGGAATCTCCTCATGAAAAGTCTGCAATGATGATTCTTGTAACTCTATGGTCTCCAAACATTCGATAAATTCGCCATCAAGAGATTGATCAAAAAAATCATTCAAGTCATCTCCTCCTTGTGAGAATATTTCATTATTGGTGCTGTCAATTTCAATAAATGTAGTGGATAATTCAAAAGAAATTGCCACGGTCTCTTCATTGTGAGCCATTTTATTTTGAAATCGCTTGCTGTAAATTTCAGAAAAAAATAATCACTTTCATTTATCGTTTTTAGTAATACATAATATAAAACTAACTTTATCAAGTATTTAGTATAACAGAAGGACTGTAAATAAATAACAGAAAACATTTTTCAAATTATCTTCAAGTGTACAACATAGTTCCCCTTACAAATTAACAACTCACCTTTTTAAAAGTAGGAGAAGTGTTAGTACTGTGTAAATCAAACACCAGAAATTGACCACCAAAAATTCCTCACAAATGTACCTCAGACAGTAGTATCACAAAATGGCTGTGGTTTCCTCTCATTTTAGATATATACATAACCAATTAACTTTCATCACACAGAAATACAAAACCAAAGTAACATTTTAATTGGTTCTAAATTTCAACACTTTCAAATGTGTTTTCCCCATGCAATTTTCCATAGGACATTTAGATATGTCTACAGCCTGAATGGCTGAACGGAATTACACCAAACTTGGCAAAATGGTACATCAAACCTAAGAGGTCAGGGAGGATCTACTATGCCCCCTTATGGTCATTTGCCCCTTCGCTTTGGCCTCCTCTTGTCTCTCGATCCTACCGAGAGACAAGATGGCGGCCGCTACGGACTGTTTGGAATGTTTACAGACGCCGGAGAACCAATCAGCTTCGCAAAGCTCCGTAACGCGAAAAGTACGCGAAGCGGAGCGCTGTTACAGATATATATCTTTTTTTAACGTTAATTTCTCAAAATCCACTGGAGCACATATATTGAGACCTAGCAAAGGCACATCGGGCTACCAGTCCCTACAATTTTGCCAAGTTTCGTGCAAATCCATTCAGCCGTTCGATTATTATTATTTTTATTTTTTTTTGCCCCGCGGGGCCCTTTTAAAACCTCCACATCAAACCTAGGGGGTCAGGGAGGATCTACTATGCCCCCTTATGGTCATTTGCCCCTTCGCTTTGGCCTCCTCTTGTCTCTCGATCCTACCGAGAGACAAGATGGCGGCCGCTATGGACTGTTTGGAATGTTTACAGACGCCGGAGAACCAATCAGCTTCGCTTCACAAAGCTCCGTAACGCGAAAAGTACGCGAACTGGAGCGCTGCCCGGTCCGCTGTTACAGATATATATCTTTTTTTGAACGTTAATTTCTCAAAATCCACTGGAGCACATATATTGAGACCTAGCAAAGGCACATCGGGCTACCAGTCCCTACAATTTTGCCAAGTTTCGTGCAAATCCATTCAGCCGTTCGGGCTAAAAGTGAGGCCAACCGCCCTATGGAAAACTCAATGTTAAAAACACGTTTTGGGACCCCCCTTTTTTCTCGGCCCCCCCTTGACGAACCCCCCCCCCCCCAAATTTTCAGGGGCTGCTCAGAAACAAAATGTTCCATTTTCCTGAAAATTTCAGCCAATTCCGTCCACAAATGCTAAAGTTATTAGACATAGAATTTTCAAAAATCCCATAGAGAAAAAATCCTAACTATATATACCTTCTGGCGACCGCCAGTAGGTAATATATATATATATATATATATATATATAGATATACATATGTATATGGAAGACAATTTCTCGGGAGAAATAAGAGGCCAGAGAGGGGCTTCAAGGGAACGGCAAGCTTTATTGAGTTGCTGGCCGTGGCGGTAAATGCATTTCGACATCCTGGGCTTCCTCAGTACCCATCACTGTAGTCCTTTCCAAATGTTTCTCCATCCTGTTTAAAATGGTCGTCTGCAACGAAAGACTCCTCCCCCAAATGTAGTAGACACACCTGGGCAGTTCATTTGAAGTTCAGTGAACTACCCCTCCCAGCATGCACTGTGTCCTCAATACCGGGCCGGTGGCATGGGCGAGCAGATCTGAGACTGTAGGTCTGTGTAGACATTCAGGTGAGTGGAAACGACATCATAACAGCTCCCCAAAGTCCACGAGCGTGCCCCTGGGCCCCCTCCATTATGCTAAGCCGTTTCTCCCAGGATTCCATACAGGTAGGGGCTGCCAAATGTGAGGCGTGATGCCCAAAGGAGATCAAATACCTCCGTCTTCCTGCTTTCTATATGTGTGTATATATATATATATATATATATATATATATATATATATATATATATATATATATATATATATGTGTGTGTGTGTGTATTTTAAAATGTATTATTTTTGGGGGGTTGAGAAACCTTATATTTAATTTACTCCTAATCTCCCTTCACCAGTACCCCTTAAACCCTAAAATTACCCAAATCTTCCTTTAGCTCCATCCACCCCTAAACCCTAAAATTTTAATTTATTTTCTTTACTACTACCCATCCCTAAACCTTAAATATACTGTTACCTCCATTTACTACTACCCAACCCTAAACCCTAAATTTACCAATAACCTCCCTTTCCCACTGCCCACCCTTTAAAATATCATTATCTCCCTTTGCTACTCACCCATAACCCCTACATTTACCTTTACCTCCCCTTACCACTAGACCCTAAAATTAGCCTTACCTCACTTTATCACTGCCCCCCCACCCAAACCTAAAACTGACCCTTACCTCCCTCTATTACCCACACTTAAATACTTTGGGGCTGATTAAGATGGCGTTGTGACCGACCCCTTCAGCCTGTCGGTGGCGGTCTCACCACCATTGTAGACAGGTTCACCGCCCGCCATATTACAATGGCTGGCATTCGGAAACAACGACTGCCACGCATCCGATGGGCTGCTTGAGTCCGCCGGTGTGGCAGAGGGCCTTGTATTCCCTACAATGTTGGTGGTGTCTACCATGTCCCTCCGTAGGGATTACGATGTCCCTTTCCGCCAAACCTGTTGATGGCAGTTAACCTGCCATGAACAGGCAAGCGGAAAGGGACATTGGGGGCCTGTAGCGGGCCCCCTTCCTTCCTGGCCCTAAGCTGTGGGCACTGGGGGGCACCAATGGTGCCCCCCTTGGATCCCTGCACCATGTGGCAGGCGCCGCACTGGTGTCTGCCACGTAGTGCAGGAATGTGTAAAGTGTCCCTATTTTGCATTGAGCGGGTGCTGCAGCCAGCAGAAATGCAGACCACCCCATTGCAGCCAGCAGCCGCCGTGGGATGGTCGCATCGTAATGCCTACTACGGGACTACCGACAACCTGTTGGCCGGTCCCGTCTGCGATAAGGTGGCGGGCGGACATAAGTCCGCCTGCCATCATAATCAGCCCCTTTGTTTAATAAAAGAACATAATAATTATGTTGTTTAAAAAAAATACTTATCTGTGTGGTACTTACCTTTCTAGCAAAGACTTTGTTGTAAAGGCTGTCTCCCTGATAGTGCCCAAGTTCCAAAATTGACTGAAGCAATCTTGGCATTGAGGCAAATTCTTAGTCACCCCCGATGCTACATGTCTGCTTCCTTGTTTATGAAGGCCACCTCGAGAATTTCGGTACCCATAACATAACAGGAATGAAAGAATGTCACCTCTTGTGCAGCATTTTGCATTTCAAACGTGCAGCTCCCTGCCCCAGGTTAAATAATTTAACAATCAAATTCCTAATAAGCAATAAAAGGAAACAACTCCACCCACTCACATTCACCCTTGGCCCAGATACAGGCAGTAACAGCTGTACAAATAAAAACGTATATATATATATACTTATAATATTATTATAGTACACTATCTTACATGTTATAGTCTATGTCATTTTCTCTTATATAATATTGCACACTTAAAAATAATACAGTATGCTAATGTATTAGGTAATATATATAAGCATACATAATGCAACATATGTACACTTTGAATTCTAATAGGAATTTTTGTTTTTCGTTACAGCTTTGCTTATGAATAATTCAGTGTGTTGGTAAAATTGTTTAGCTTTCAGTGTGAAGTGAGAATTACAGAATTACATTAAATACATTGAATGTAAAGCATAACGAGTTTTTTCCAAGCACGTATAAATACACATTAAAAAATAAGCCTCAAATCAGTGACACGCATGAAAAACCAAAACCGAGAATAAGGTTTCCTATTTGAAATGCACTTTGGTGTGAAGTCTGAATTCAGCATATTTTAAAGCATAATACAGTAAATGTAAGTGCCATTCATTATGGAACAGCCTTTCACTATGGGTGGTTGGGCAATACTAACAAAGGGCCCGATTTGCAAAGGTATGCTTACACATTTGTTTTTTTAATATTTTTTATTGAGAGTGCATAGACACAAATATAAAACACATAGGAAACTCGTATAAAATTCCAGAAAGTTTGGGGACACAGCAGTTGGCATCGTTGTAAAGTGCAACAAGATTATCAAAACGCTATTTAAATACATCTTTAAAAGTACTCAATAGTGCAGTCACAGTTCCTATGGTCAAACAGAGAACAATTTTCTTAAAGTGCAAAGTGCTTAAACCTTCAAAAAGTTATAACCAAAAACTTATTTAAATAAAGGACCTAAGATTCACACACAGTAGTACAGTTAGGGTTCCTATAATCAAAGGGAAGGTCATTTTCAATAAAGTGCAAGGTGCTGAATCGAATACATACATTAATAACGAAATCCTAGGCCTTCCGAAAAATATGATCAAAATCTTGTTTTAAGTAAAATACAAAGAAATATCAGAGGACCTACGATTCAAACACATGATCACGGTTCCTATTATCCAAAGGAGGATCATTTTCGATAAAGTACAAAGTGCTGAAGCAAATACATATGTTAATAAAAATCTTATACCTTTCGAGAGTTATGGTTGAGATCTTGTTTTAAATAATATACAAAAGGGATTACCATGGGATCTAAGATTCAAACCTACTCCTGATGTTAATGCATATTTCTTCTCCCTTCCTTGTATTTTAGACAATTTTGCTCTCCATGCATTAAGAGTAGGTATTTTATCTGTTTTCCAGAGTTGCAGGATTAAGGATCTTGCTAGTAGAGCTGCAATAAATAGACTTTCGTCATTCGTGAAGTTGGCAGAGGAGCATCCCAGAATTGCTATTGATTCATTAAGAGAGATTTGGGGATCTATTGTACCTCTAAGATATTTCTCAATCTCCTCCCACAGATTCTGAATTTTTGGGCATTTGTGTAAGCTTACGATTTTTTCCTCTTCACAAAGGTATTTTACAAGTAGTATCTTTACCACTGCTTAGTCTCCACGCTCTTGGTGGAGACTCCCCACATAAAAAGAACAGACGGTCCTATCTTTTGCTAAGTTGAATTTTTTTTCCAGCAAATTAAAATTTATTCCAAAATGGCCAAGATGTGTGCTTAAGAAAACACGGTGGCCATTTTACAATGGTTTGCCTTTTGTGTTTAGAAAAATAATTCCAAGATGGGTGTCTTGCTTGCGCAAGCATATGCTGTGCCCATTCTGTAATTTTTTTTGGGTGTATGCCTAATGTACCATTACTGTGGTAAATTACCATCTTGGAAAGGCAAATTTAAAAAATATGTCTGTTTTGCCATGAAATAGAGGCAAGTGAGTTGCCAGACACCAGAGCGCTGCAGCTATGCACTCACAAAAAATATAAATACAAAAAAGCATGAATATGGTGAGTGTGTAGGGCTAAAGATGATGTAGCGCAGGGAGAGAGAAAGCCTAGTATGACCCACTAGCAGCATGCACTTGCCAGGCTCTCACAAAAAAATGAGTCCCTAAATACAACTTAAGCAGGGGACTAGGAAGAAAGAAAGACAAGCAATGCACCCGAAGGAGTGCAGAAAGCAAAACACAAAAGTAGTCCCCTCACACTATCAGTGGAAGGATACAAGTCAACCAATCAAATGGATGGTAACGAAGGGGTGGGACAAGGCACATGACTGGGGCAGAAACTTATGGAAGAGGGAGATAGACAAGAAAATCCTCCAGTAAGGACCGAGGGCTGACCCAAAACTGTCTCTATTTTTATTGCATTGTAGACAGTAGGCCTATACATTCCAATTGGGTAGGAAGGATACAACCAAACAGTGCCATTTGAGCCAGTGGTTTCCGGTGCTCAGCACCAGTACCTAATCATCGACACTGGTGCTTTTCATGAACACCAGTCAGTAGGCACGGGGAGATTAAGTGATTTGCCCGGAATCACAGGATGTAGAACTGGCGCCGAGACTCAAACCTGGTTCCCCAGCTCCGAAGTTGGCATCTCTGGTCTGGCCTTTACACAACATTCTCTCCCCACTTTCATGGTTAGTAGTTGGTTCTGTTTTAGGCGATGCTAACAGAAGAAATGGGCCGGTGCAAGCTGCCTTTTGACGATAACACCACCACTTATTTTTTTACAAATTAACCACTGCACCCAAATAGCAAACAGAACAAAGGCAAAGCTAAAAATCTCCAATAAACTGATCCTAGATATTATTGACAATGTCTCAAGCCAAAGACTGAAATATGCTAAGGTTGCCAGGCCAAATAAGTAAATGGTTGAAGGAGGCTGAACCAAATCCCCTTAGACACAGAGTATTTTTAGAAAACCATCTGTTGCAAGTGCCATGACATAACAAATCTAAAAAACCTCAGATAACTTGAAACGGACTATGTTTTTTGCTTCATAAATTTTAGCAGGTTTTCTAGACCATTTGGCAGTGATTAGCACAAATTATAAGTCCTGTTTACATGTTGTGCATAGTTATCAGCCCTGTCTCAAGTGCCACACCTTTGATAGGTTCACAGCACTCACTCAACAGCACGTTACATTCTAGGATTTGCACTCCGATAAATATAGCAGAAAACATGAAATTACACATCTCAGAGTGGAAACTCCGGTTGGCTAAAATGCCAGAAATAATTAAAGATGTCATGCATGACACAGGGCCTGTAGGGTGCTAGTTTTGTGCAATTGCAAGTTTCTGTACACATAATGTATAAAAGCAAGTTTCATGAGATATTTAACGATAATTATATTTTTCGTTTCATCAAACTTAATGGGTTTTTCCTGGGATTCAAAGATTAACAGCAAGGGAGACAAAGGTACAGGCATTGTTTCAAAAATGGTGTTAACTTCATGATAGAAATCGTGATAGGGAAGAAGACTGTGGGATGAATTGAAAGTCTGAAGAACCAGAGAAGCTACAGGTACAAAGATCGCGGAAGTAGTAGATAGTAAAAAAGGCTCCACCATTCTTACCAACTATAGGCCTATAGCTTTGCTTCCTACCCCCTCCCAAAACCCCTTGAAAAATTAATTAACCACCAACTCTCTAACTATGTTGAATCTCACTCTCTTCTTAACCCATTACAATCCCGGGTTTTTTCCTGGTCACAGTATGGAATCTGCTCTTCTTTCTGTGCCAGACGATCTGAGGGGAATCATGGACTAAGACGGCCCTGTCGCTTTGGTACTTTTTGATCTCTCTGCTCCATTTGTTACTGCAGCTTAGCCATTTCCTTCATTTCCAGTCATATTCACTGTTTCACTCCACCTCAAGAAATCAATTTTGGGGTCCCACAAGTTTTCTCACTCAGCTCTATGATTTGTAACTATTTAATCTCTCCTTTCGGGATCTCGTCACACCCTGTGGACTTGACATGTCTCACGCAGACAACTGCCACATTTTTATTTGTCTGAAATCGCAAACTGGATGCAACACAACTGTCTATCATTACAGGGCCAATTACGATCTTGGTCGGAAAGTCTCCGACCTTCGGAGGCTTTCCGATGAGATCGTTGGTTTCACTTCCTACCTCCTTATTACAATTTAGGCAGTCGGAAGAGAAACCGTCCAGTCATTCCGCCTGGCTTCTAACGGGCTCAAGGAGCCCTTTGTTATGTTATGTTATGTTATACTTTTATTTATATAGCGCACGGCTACTCCAAAAGAGTGTCCCGGCGCTTTATGTAGGCAGCTCAGCAATTTTAAAAAACATAACAACAATAAAACAGAGACAGAGGAAAAGGAAAAAAAGGAGCACCCTAGAGGTTGAAAAGCCAGGTCTTAAGGCTCTTCCTAAACAGGAACAGACTGGGAATACTGCGTTGGGCGAGAGGCAGGGAATTCCACAACTGGGGGGCCCTGAGACTGAAAGAGCGACCCCCCGTGCGAGCCTTCCTCACTCGAGGAACCACGGCCATAAACAAAGATTCTGACCGAAGTGAGCGGGCCGGGCGATAAAAGGTGAGCCTACGCTGCAGATACCTAGCTCCAGAGCCAGAAAGTGCTTTATGTACGAGGGTCAAAGTTTTAAACATAATCCGCTTTCGGATGGGCAGCCAGTGAAGCGACTGCACCAACCCAGATGTTCTCGCTCGCCTATGAAGGCCAAAGATGGCGCGAGCCGCGGAGTTCTGCACCACTTGCAACCGCTGGACCAGATAGTCCGGGAGCCCTAAATATAGGGCATTAGCATAGTCCAATCTAGAGCCTATTAAGGCTTGAACGGTGATCTTTCTATGCTCCTCTGTAAGCACAGGTAGGAACTTCCGGAGCATCTTCAAGATACCAAAACAAGTGCCCGTTAGACCCAGAATGTGTGATCTAAGCGTGAGATTGTTGTCAAACTTGACTCCCAAGTTTTTGGCAACCAGAGATGCCTGAGCAGGAGGACACATGTCCGATGGCCACCACTCACGCCAATCAGGGTCCGAGGCGCAGCCGAAAAGCAAAACCTCCGATTTGTTGGAGTTGGCCTTGAGGCTGTTCCGCTGGAACCAATCAAAGACCATCCCCAAACACCCCCGGATACTCTCTCCATCAAATGCCTGATCTTTCCTGCACGTGAAGAGCAGTTGCGTGTCATCCGCGTAAGACACGATCTGGGCCCCAAAAGTCTCCACCAGTGCCGCCAGAGGGGTCATAATGATGTTAAAAAGAGTCGGGCTCAACACAGAGCCCTGTGGAACTCCGACTCCCAAAGGCGGCGTCTCAGCGGAGCTCGTGGTGGCCCAGACCGTTTGTCGGCGGTCCTCAAGAAAAGATGTAAACCATTTGAGCACCGCCCCCCTTAGACCGATGTCATAAAGTCTGGCGAGAAGCGCCTCATGGGGGACGGTGTCGAAGGCCGCCGACAAGTCTAGCATGACAAGCATGGCCTTGCCTCCTGAATCCAGTGTCTCCCTAATGACCTCTGACACCTCCAAGAGTGCCGTCTCTGTACTTAAGTTAGGACAGAAGCCGGATTGCGAGGGGTGCAGTAAAGTAAAGTCCACATTTGCAGTAGGTCATTAGATTCTAGAAAGCTAGATAGAACGCCATGCACATGCTTCTCCGTGAGCTTCGCCAGGGCCGGAAGAAGGAAATTGGCCTATAGTTGGCCAGAACCTCAGCATCCAGTCCAGGATTCTTGAGGACAGGGATCACCATGGCCCTTTTCCAGGACCGCGGGACCCTCCCCTCCCTCAAAGACAAGTTCAAGAGAGGATTGACCAAGGGGTTCATCACCAACGCCATCCTAGCCAAAAATTTCGCCGGACATGGGTCTAGTGGCGAGCCTGATTTAAGACTGGCCAGAAGCGTAAGGGAAGCATCGGGGGAGACAGAGGGGAACTCAGCCAAGACAGCATCTGGCGTAGACGATGGAACAAGTCCCTTCCCAGTGCTGAAAAACCCTTCAGCGGACCTCTCTGAAAAGGAGGCCTGGATCGATATGATCTTGTCCGTAAAAAACCTGGCGAGGTCACAGACCCATGACTCAGATGACACTATTTGATGCGAATTGGATCTAAGGGCCGTAAACTCCCTCACCACGGTGAAAATCTCCTTGCATGAGTTGGAGGCCGCCTCTATCCTCCTGGCAAGATAATCTTTTTTTGCACAGAGAATATTGCGATGGTAGGCTTTAACCGCCATCCTATAGGCAAGTCTGGCTTCCCCCTTGTACTGAGAGCGCCACGCCCTCTCGGCCACCTTGCACTGGCTTCGATCAGTACGCAGCGCCTCCGTAAACCACGGCGCAGACTGCCGCTTGGCCGTGGGTCGAGGGGCCCTTACGGGGGCTAGATCATTCAGCCTCTCTGCCAGCCACACCTGCATAGCCTCTGTATCCAACTCCAGGTCGCCCGAGATGGGGCAAGGATGGTCAGCAAACGCCTGAGCTAACAGTTCAGGCGTCACTCTATGTAAAGCCCTCGAGGCTAATCCAAGCTGGGTGGGGGCGCCACTGGGTAGATGCTCCCCACCCAGTATGGAAAACCTGACCAACCTGTGATCGGACCAGAGCACCGGAAGAAGTACAATATCCACTAGAGGGATCGATGAAAACACTTGATCCAGGGTGTGTCCCTTATCATGTGTGGGGCCCGTCAGGGACGGATCAAGGCCCAGAGGGGCAGTGATATCAAGCAATTTATTTGAATTCAAATCCTCCGCCATATCCAAATGAAAATTAAAATCGCCCGCCAGCACACAATGCTGTGCAGACAGAACCAATCCGGATATGACCGACTGGAGGTCCTCGAAGAAGGAACCCACAGGTCCTGGAGGTCTATACACCAACAGCCCTTTCAGGGCTTGATGCGGGGACAGCCTGATAGTGAAGGCGAGAGACTCAGAGCCTACGATAGTATCCACGGGGAGAATAGAGCATGAAACACTCTTCTTAACCACCACCGCCACGCCGCCCCCCCTTCCCTTGGCTCTGTCCTGGCGAAAGATGTTATAATCCGGTGAATAGCCGCTAGGATGTCCGGATTGGACGACTCCCCCAACCAAGTTTCGGTCAGCAGAAGGCAAAGAGGTTTTTCCCTGACGAGAAGATCGAAAATGTCAAGGGCATGCCTGCCGACTGATCTCGTGTTGAGCAGAAAGCAAAGATGTTTCACACAGTCCCCACCTATCCGAACATCGGAAGAGGGGGCATAAGCAGGCGACCAGCCACAACCAGGGCAAAGCCGTTTGCCCCTATAACGACCCGGAAAAATGGATCAACACGCGCAGGATGTAAATTGCAAGGACCGAAGAGTCGTAGGAGAATAGCAGATCATCCTCCCAGCCAAGTCTAAGTCCTGCACCGCTCCGCCGCCTCCGGGACGCTGACGGGCGCAGACGGGCAGGACTCTGGCAAGACTCAGGCAACAGGGAGGGCAACCCCGCTGCGCGATCCCGCTGCGCTAAGGGGACTGGTTTAAATAGGGCCTCCAGGTGAGGTTCACACCGCCCCACCAGGACGCTCAAGATGGCGCTCAGAAAGCGTCAAAAGCCCTTCCCAAGATGGCGCCCAAGTTCCAAAGGACAGGCGAGGCAAAACACCACCACCCCAGAACCGAATCCGCTAAAACAGCGGTGAGGGACCTATTATAGTGCAAGTATAGGGCCAGCTCCCAGGTAAGATCAGGGGAGAATAAAATAAAATGAACAGAAATAGAAAAAAACGGGCAGTTTTAAAAAGCGAAGCGCTCGTCACGCAGCGCTAGGAGCAATGCAGAGCTGCCAAACCTGGCACTCGGTTCCAACAAGGCGGAATGGTCCAAGGGACCGCCTTAAATAGGGCCTCCAGGTGAGGTTCACACCGCCCCACCAGGACGCTCAAGATGGCGCTCAGAAAGCGTCAAAAGCCCTTCCCAAGATGGCGCCCAAGTTCCAAAGGACAGGCGAGGCAAAACACCACCCCCCCAGAACCGAATCCGCTAAAACAGCGGTGAGGGACCTATTATAGTGCAAGTATATGGCCAGCTCCCAGGTAAGATCAGGGGAGAATAAAATAAAATGAACAGAAATAGAAAAAAACGGGCAGTTTTAAAAAGCGAAGCGCTCGTCACGCAGCGCTAGGAGCAATGCAGAGCTGCCAAACCTGGCATTCGGTTCCAACAACCGTCGCAGACCAGCACGTAATCCATATGGATAGCGTTTTACGCCATCCGGATTACGATGCTCGGTTTCCGACATGCTTTCCATTCCAGGCTTTCTGACAAGGAAAATGAGTTTGGGTGCCACTAGTGGGACCCCCTTCTCTTTGTGGCCTCTCGTTGGTGCCCCCTATGGTGCCCCCTGGTAGATCCCTGCACCGTGCAACTCGGTGCAGGGATAAACACAATCTCCCATTTCCCTATGGGAGCTTGTGCTACAGCTGGTTTACAGCAGAGGCACATGCTCCCATAGGGGAATGGGAGTATGCGACTGTACCATGTGTGGTCGCATCATAATTAGGCGGTTGGGACTACTGACCAGAAGTCGAATGGACCCGTAGCTGCGACAGTCCGCCCGACATCTTAATAGGCCCCTAAATGGGGAAAAGACTGATGTTCTCCTACTTGGTGGTAATGCTTCCATTCAGACCCCATCTTGGTGGCCACCTGATATTTGCCACCTTTCTTACCCGGTTCAGTCGGCCTGAACCTTGCCAAGATCCTCCAGGTTGTGGAAGTCTGTTTCTCCTTGCTTAGAATGCATTGTAAGATCACCCCATTCCTCTCTGTATGTGGTTCAGTCGAAAGTGGTTCAGTCACTTCTTATGTTGCATCTTGACTAAGGAAAATCTCCCTTTCTCAGTCTTCTAGTCACCTTCTGTAGACATTGCAAACTGTGCAAAGCTCAGCTACCCTGCTCTTACTCAATTAACCCTGGTGCACCTCCATCAAGAGCCACTTAACCCTTTCCATGCGCCTGTCGGCGAACAGCCGTGGCAAGCACTACCTTCGTAGTGCAGCGCACGTTTGTTGGCGGATGCGGCCCCGCCCACCTAATCAAACCGCTGCACCGCGGCAGAATTGCCGCCGCGGTTAAGCAGCTATAGGAACTTCACTAGCTTCCCATTCAAAAACATGTTTATTTCAAGGCGCCATGCATTGTCCATGGTTCCATGTCCGAAACCAGACCTGCCTATTTTAGACACAACTTTCAGCGGTACTGCCATAACACATTCTGTGCTCTTTTTCAGCTAATTTTGTCAAGATTCCTCAAACTCTGCATACCCACTCGCTGCAGGTCCATCTTTATTCCTGCAGCCAAACTTTGGATCGCCCTTCCTTGCAGTATCAGGACCATCTCCAAGCACCTGCATCCTCGGAAGGAATTGAAAACATAGCTTTTTTCTATCCCATATTGATTACCTGTCTAACTCTCAGCGAAAGGACATGCATCTGTCACCGAACATAAATCTACAAAACCCTAAAAGAAGCACTAACAGGAGAGGGGCTTTGGCTCTGCCCACATGCTATTAGCCAGGAGTATATGTATTGATTGAGCAGAAGTTGTGTGCTTCTGCAAAAAAAAGGTTGCGCTCTACTCTGCTGTAATCATTTTGTTTATTTGTCCAATAATCTGAGCTTGAACTTTCAGGGGCACACATATGACATTGTTATTATGCTCCTAGAGTGTCTTAGATAATTAGATCAGTGGTTCTTAACCTTTTGACCTCTGTGGACTCCCACTTAATCATCAGTGGAACCTGGGAACACCCACTGAATCATTATTAGAATTCAGGGCCCTGCACTGAGTCATTACTAGAAGCCAGAGACACCAGCCTAAGTTTTTTTAGATGATTTGGCCCAAAACACATTACACAATAAATACAAAAACAAGCATTCATCAAACAAATGTGCTAACGCGGGATTACTGGTTACTAATTATCTTACCAAATCCCATTTCCTGTCGACTGAATCGTTGGTACCTGTCTTGAGTAAAAGGTAATCTCGCAGTAAACAATCAATTTAAGAACTTACACCACTCTAAATGACCACTGACCAAAATTAAGTTTTAAAGATTTAATATAAAGTCAAAGATAACTGAAGATACAAACTTCTCAAAATGAGATTCAAGAGGATAAATCGGTATCACTATGAACATGAACTTTTTGAATAATCTGAGTCTGAAAAACAGAATAATAAGTACAAGCTCGAAAACCATCAGGTTTGCCAAAATGGATACAAGTTGCAACCTCAAAGTCATTACAGAAAAGAAAATTAAGGTTAGTCTGTCCCTACACTACACTAAATGACATCCCTACTTAGCAAGATCTTAACCCTCTAGGTGTCAGCCGTGGTGATTTCCTAAGAAGATCACGCACTTCTCTTTGTCTCTTCTCTGATAATGGGTCTCTCCTGATCAGCCTATCTGCCTACCCATCCGCTTCCTTAGGCTCCCAAAATCATCTGCTCTGCTCTCCTCCCGGGTCACTTTCCCTAATACCAAATCACATTTCCAATAGAAACGCCCCTTGGGACGCCCCTCACGTGGTACATCTTTGCGCGGTAAACTCCATGATGGTACTCTTGAAGACCCTCGTTATAGTTGACCTTGGTTCCCAGGCGGCTTCTTCAGTGCGCTGATACCCCCTGAAATTCCTGGAAACTCCTACAGGCCTGCGCAAGGCGCCACTGAACAAAGTCCCTTTCATTCGAGCTGATTAGGACCCTCGCACCTGCATACAGCTCGTCCTGCAGTGGGCCTCAAATTCCAGACTTCACCATATCTTAGGCCATAAAACACTCTCAGAGCTCCATACTGGACACCTCACGACCTCTCCTCTAACGAGCACATGACGATTTAAACTACATGACATTATCTGTTCTGGCCTACTTGATTTACATGCAGCAGGTTCCTGCACTCTTAAAACGTTAACTTGATTTAAACAGCAAACATTCTTAACTAGCATACGTTTCTAAAATAACACATCTATAAAGCATATACTTTTAACCCTAAGTTCAATAGTACATTTTGAAAGAACCATGTCAACTTTATCTCACATCATTTTAGCAGCACGTTCAGGTTTGCTGTGAATTGCCCTAAGGCCTACACAAAATACTGGAATCCAAAGTTACATTTAATTCGGACATGACTCTTTCAACATGAGAGAACCATGAGGTTTTCACATATACTCCAACATCTCTACATTTAATCTCACACCGTTATAATTATGGTTACTCTACTTAACATTCTATACATTTCGCTATTGAATATAAAACACTCGTGTGCAAAACATGTTTAAACTAACTACGTGCTTGTAAATATGGCGTACTTATACATTTTTTCCAAACTTGTGCTCTCTCAGTCCCCCCTTTGATGACCTTTAGGGGTCATCATTACCATGACACTAAAATGTAGAACCTTTAAAGTGAAGACAGGGTAGTACCACTTCTTTTCATACTCTCTAATGCTTTCAGACTCTTATATTGAGTGTCCTGCATCGCTGTCAACTCTTCTTCCTGTTTCTTCATAGCTCTCTGTAACCTATTTGCTCTATACCATTGATACAAACGCACCAATCCCCACAAAGTGATTACACAAATCATTACTATGATGATGGGCTTCAATATGTACCAAACGATACCCTTTCCTAAGTTGGCAACCCAACTTCCAACTTTACCCATTCCATGACCTACTTTTTCCCACACATTTACCTTTGCCAGGTCCTCAATTTCGTAGTGTATGGCAGTGATGTTTTGTATATACTTCTCTAGAGGCTTTGAATTGTCTGGAATGTAAGTACAGCATTCCTGTACCTTCAAGGCCCTACAGACTCCTCCCTCTTTTGCTAACAGAACATCTAAAGCAAGTCGGTTCTGAAGAACCATTGCCCTAATCGATTGCATCTCCCCCTCTATCAGCATCAAGGATCTTGCAGTACTGGCAGACAGTCTATCTACGACTGTAGCTAACCTCCTGATCTTAATGTCATTCATTATCAATCCTAAGAAAGGGAATGCAGCACCTATTACATCTCCAACTACTTCTGCTGCACCCAGCCCTCGCTTCCATCTAGTTGATATTTCTTTCTTAGGCGTGTCTAAATTCTCAACATGATATATTTTAGGAAAGACAACAGCCAGATAGCATGATCCGTACCAATTATCTGGTAACTTCACATAGGCATATCTTCCACATACAAAATATACATTTGGTATTGCTTGCATCCCTTTCATGAAGTTCTTAGAGTAGTACTCCAATTGAAAGGCATGTTCACAATTTACTTGTCCTACATAAACGTTTTCATAATAGGAGTAACTCCTGTGAATGCACAGTTTCCCCCGTTTCTCCTTATCCAAAGCAATTGGACCAATACTACCTTTTCGTTGTTGTGCCCTTTCCTCCTTGGTCCAATCTGTTTCCCCTTGTCCTGATGCCTTCAATATCTTCTGCCTCCTGTATCTAGTATCTACCTGAGCTATAAACTTTTTCTCAACTTCTGATATTTGACAAGTCAGATTGTTGATTCGAGCATGTGAAGTATCTAACGTTCTCCATGGAATAAACCATTTGTGTAACCTGTCTTCGCTTTTGTAGTAGTCCCATTTGTTCAAATGCTTGAAATTCGGAACCTCTGGCAATGTCGAGTCGAAATTCGAGAAATAATACTCGAATCCTTCTCGTCCATAAAACATGCTCAACAATAAACTGCACGTTATTCCATATGTCAACGGAAGATGATGGTATCTGATACCCTCCTCCACTGAAGCTGGTAATTGCATACAGACATAACAATCCTTTACCTCCATGGCATCAACATATTCATAAAGCAACTTAGCATAAGCATTTGACTTGTAATTCCCCTGTGACTCATCCATGTGTAACCTTTTTACTTCTGCATCTAACAACGCTTTGTCTTTCTCATTGATGTTTCCCTTCTCCTTAATAATGGTAGTTCTCGGTGTTGACACTCCCTTATCCTCCTTAACTGTGGTTCCATCCCCTTCGTGTCCCGCTAGGAATGAAACAGTTACCACTAAAATTATAAGAGAAACCACTACTCCTAAAAATGTAACAGCTATACATTTTGCCCTGCGGTTCGGGTTGCCAGCCTCCATGTTCTCAAACAGTGTAGTTTTCGACTATCTTCCAGCATTCACTTCCTCTTCTTTTCAAACAAAGTCTTTCTCTCTTGCAATGTCTTTCTTGGAACACTTGGAAGCTTGACAATTTATTTCCGCAAAACAATTCAAAGTCCAGTAAAATAGACAACCCTAGCCCTTCTCCATCCGCTAAAAGGAAACCCCTACCATTTTTTTTTTTTCTTCTTCCACTCGGCGCTAGGTTATCTTGCAACAATTTACAATTTCTTTTCAAAAGTCTTATTTTCGTCTGAAGTTATGTATGACTCAAGGAGTGACACTACTTCTTCATAAACGTCCATCCGAAGTATCATTCCCTCAGGTTCTGGACAGTTCGTACCACACCATGGAAAGTCAACTTTTTCTAGGATTATTCTCCTTATTTCGCTCAAGACAAGTGGACGGACGAAATTGAGAGTTAGCGTTTTTTCAATTTCCAATCCTGGTACTATCAGTTCTATATCCACAATTACAAAGGGGTTCGTTCTAATCAAGATCACTTTCTTCACTTTTCCAGATCTGCACCCCCTTAAAGCCATTCGCAATATGATATTAGTCCACAACAATAAGTGCTCCTAGCATTTCTACTACTCGCTCAAGCATTTCCAAACGAAGAAGAGTTCCCTCCAATATTGGATATCGTGAACAGCAAACTGGAAACTCAACTGTCTCTAAAAGCAATTTTCTTATTCCACTCAGAAGAGCAGGATGAATGATGTTGAGTGTCAGCAACCTTTCGGTCTCCGCTCCTGGCAGTAGAAACTTTATTTGCACTGTGATGATCGGGTCAGTTCTGATCAGTTCCACTTCCCTGATCCTCCCTGTTCTGTGTCTCCCAGACATCTGCCACGAGGTAGGTCCAGTCGGGAGTAGAGTATCTTCTGCTAGGCACTCGCACCCTACTTGATCTTCTAAGACCCTCCTCGGCTTGATCCTGGATATCTTCTTCTGGATCTGAGTCTTCGGATATAGGAGTAAGCGTTTCTTCTTGGGCCGACCTCAAACTTAGCCTTCTTCTTCTTGCTGGCCAAGTGGCAGCTCCAAGCCTTATTCTCCTATTCCTTGTCCTCCCACTTGGTTCTTGGTCGCTCCGATACGGATCTGAGTCTGAGTCGTATTCACTTCTGCTCTCTCCTTCAGTTGCGTCTTCTGTCTCACTGCCGTCCTGCCTTCGCTCTTCTTCTGAATCCGTTGCGTTCCCAACTTCCTCCGACACCTCCTCAGCTGCCTCAATCCCTTCTTGCGACTCTTCTTCCACTTCCGGGCTTTCGTCTGGGATGGGAGCTGTTCCTTCTAGAGGTGCTGGAACTCTTCTAGTATGGGATGCATGGATCCAATTTGGCAGCCCCCCGCACTTCACCGCGGTGTTCGTTATCAGGATTACCTGAAAGGGCCCACGCCAGCGAACATCTAGGCAGTTCTTCCGGACGTGCTTTTTAACCAGGACCCAGTCCCCTGGGTTCAGGTCATGACACAGGTTCCTCGCTGCTGGAACTTCAGCCGCATGCACCTGAAGGGACACAGAATGGATGGCGTCAGACAGTCCTTTACAATAATCCAAGATCAGATCATCTGTAATATTCAATAGAGCAGTAGTTGGAACTGTAGGAAGTCTCATGGCCCTCCCCATCAGGATCTCGTGGGGAGAGAGACCTGTCCTCCTATCAGGTGTGCTGCGCATGCTCATGAGCACCAATGGAAGAGCATCTGGCCAACTCAAGGATGTGGATGCCACTACTTTAGCCAATCTATTCTTCAAAGTGCCATTCACTTGTTCCACAATTCCTGAAGCTTCTGGTCGATAACTACAATGCAGCTTTTGATCGATATTCAGTGTGGAGCACAACATCTTCACTATTTCGCTGTTAAAATGTTTTCCTCTGTCCGATTCCAAAGAGGCAGGCACCCCGAAGCGCGGTATCAACTCCCTGAGCAACAATTTAGCCACTGTGAGTGTATCGCACCTACGTGTAGGGTACGCTTCAACCCATCTGGAAAATACGCATACAATCACCAACACATACCGAAGGCGATTGACTCTTGGCATCTCGATGAAGTCTAGTTGCATTCTATTGAAAGGCCCCCCCGACCTCCCAATGTGACTCAGTGTGACTGGTGTTCGTTTGCCTACGTTCAGTTGTTGGCAGGTAACACATCGCTTACATACTGATTCTGCTGCTATTCTGAATTTCGGGCAATACCAAGTCTGCCTAAAAACTCTCATCATAGCATCCCTTCCTAGATGTACTGGACCATGTATTTCTCTCGCCATGGGATTAGCTAATTCTTCAGGTAACACAGCTCTCCCATCTGCTGAAACCCAAAAATCCATTTCACTTCGCACACAGCCTGCTATTTCCCATGCCTTTTTCTCTGTTTCAGGTGCGTTCTCCTGCATTATCCTTAAATCCTCCCAAGTGTCTACAGTTTCTAACATCATACTTAATTCAGTCTTTTCTTCTGCACCTTCTATTTCCACCTTTGAGAAAGAATAACTTTGTTCCGCACAATAGCGTGCGACTTCATCAGCATATCTGTTGCCTTGTGACACAAAATCTGTATTCTTAGTATGTGCTACACACTTTACTACTGCAATGTCAACAGGACCTTGTAATGCTTCTATCAGCAATCGCACAAATTCTCCATTTCGAATGGGCGAACCAGAGGAAGTCATGTAACCCCTCTGAGACCACAACTGCCCGAAATCATGAACCACACCGAAACCATATTGGCTGTCCGTGTAGATGGTGACTCTCTTTCCATTTCCTGCTATGCAGGCACGAGTTAGGGCAATAATCTCTGCTACCTGTGCGGAATGTACTCCTTCCAGGCAAGCGGCTTCTACAACTCCAGTAATAGTACAAACAGCATAAGCTGCTCTCAACCGACCAGTATCGTCTCTTAAACATGAGCCATCAACAAAATAAATTTCATCGGGGTCAGACAATGGCTCATCCACAATATCTGGTCTGGGTTTCGTGCATAGTTCAGTCACATCAAGGCAATCGTGGTCTTCACATCCTTCGCCTTCTATTACCGAAGGTAATGGCATCAAAGTAGCGGGATTCAAGACAGAGCATCTCCTGAGAGTCACGTTTTCTGCGGCAAGTATAACTTGCTCATAACGCGTGAGCCTGCTATTGGTCAGATGCTGCGTCTTCGTCCTGGTCATTAACAATTCAACTGAATGCGGTACATACACCACCACTGGATGTCCCATTACAATACTTTCGCTCCTTTCAATGCTGACACCCGTTGCGGCAACGGATTTGAGACATCCGGGCAACGCTGCGGCTACTGGATCTAATGTAGCCGAAAAATATGCAACTGGTCTACGGGCATTACCGTGGGTCTGTGCCAAGACTGACAAAGCACATCCCTCTCTCTCACAGCAATAGAGTGAAAACGACTTTTCATAATCTGGCATTCCCAGAGCCGGAGCACGACATAAATCGTCTCTCAGCTGTAAAAACGCCACCAGACATTCTTCATCCCATGGTACCGGATCACTCACCTCCTTGTGCGTCAGTTTCTGTAAGGGCTTTGCTTTCAGTGAAAAGTTAACTATCCACTGTCGGCAGTAACCCACCATTCCTAAGAACATTCTAACTTCTCTCTGTGTTGTAGGCGCATTCATTTTCATTATTGCCTCAATCCTCTCTGGGGACACCTTACGTTTCCCTTTTTCTAACCTGTGCCCTAGATACTGTACTTCTGTCAAACAATACTGTAACTTGCTCGGAGATACCTTATGTCCATTTTCAGCTAAATGATTCAGTAAGGCAATTGAATCTGCTTTACAAGCTTCCTCTGTCTCTGACGCAACAAGTAGGTCATCTATGTACTGTACCAGAACCGAGTTCTGCGGCAGTACTAGATTCTCAAGATTCTTCTTCAGCAACTGATTAAAGATGGATGGGCTGTCTGTGAATCCTTGTGGGATTCGACACCATGTTAAAACGCGATCTTCCATTTTAAACGCAAAAAGGTACCTGCTCTCTTCATCCAATGGGATTGAAAAGAAAGCCTGGCAAAGATCTATCACTGTGAACCATTCTGCTTGACATGGTATTTGAAACAATATCACTGATGGATTCGGTACCACGGGACAACATGAAACGACTATGTTGTTAATCTTTCGTAAATCCTGAACTATCCTAAACTTCCCACTAGGTTTCTGCAAACCCATAATCGGGGAGTTACAAGGACTGCCCACGATTTCCTTCAGTATTCCCTGCTGTATCATTGACTCGATCACAGGCTTTATTCCCGCAATCGTTTCCTGGGACAATTTGTATTGAGGCGTTCTTGGAAACTCAACATTTGGTTTTACCAGAATTTTTACCGGTTCTACCCCTTTAATCAATCCTATATCTTCTCCTGTGAAATCCCACACCTCTGACGCCACTGCATCTCTTAAGTCTTGTGGAAGATCTTCTACAGTCAGAGTAGGATATAGTTCTACACAGAATTTTGAATTGGCCACCTTAAAGGTAGCATCATCGTCGGTAGTCTGTACCTCCACTCCTTGTGGGGTGCAGTATATGGTGCAATTCAATTTGCATAACAAATCCCTACCTAACAGACATACCGGACTCGAGTCACAAACCACAAACTGATGTTCGTTCATGTGGTTTCCAATTTTCACAGACACTGGTTCTGTCAAGGGACTAGTCATTCTTTTATTTGCGACTCCTACCACTTGAATTGTTTCCCCTGACATTGGCAAGTCTGGAACTACCGCTGATCTCAGAGTCGAACGAGTAGCCCCAGTGTCCACTAAGAACGTAGTGGGACACCCTGCCACTTCTGCCTCAACAAATGGCCCTCTCTGATCCACTTCTAGAACTGCCCCGAGGGTACAGTCTTCTTCACTGCTCACCCGTTGTCCTGTCAATGGATCAATGTAATAACATTTTTCTTCCTCGATAAACAGAGGCATTTGTTTAAAGACCTTTCCTCCAGCTGCTATCTTCGGTGGCTGTGGGAATTGGGCCCGTGGAGCCGAAGTCCCCCCTTTGGCCACCTTACTGCTTGGGACTGTCACTTTTTGCACTGGGTCTTCTTGGACCTGCTCTTCTACTTCTAGCTCTCCGTTTTCAGGGTTAAAGGGACACTCGCGTCGCCAATGCCCCACCTGATGACACAGATGACACTTTGTCGTTTTCTTTAAAGTGGCAAAGTCTATCCTAGGTCTCTGCCCTTCTTCATTATCTTTGTTCTGACCATTTGGTTTTCGTCCCATCCCCTGCTTCTGCTGGCCACCCTTCCCAGCGGACTGCATTTGCACCACCATCAATTTCTCCTTTAGATTCTTGGCTTTAGAATCTATCTCGTCACTGCAGTACCTCGCATATCGTAAAATCTCATCTAGTGGTTTGTTCTGCCAACAGATTAAATGTTGCTGTATCATCAAACAAATATCAGGTCTCAACCCCAAGACAAACTTTGACACGAACTGCCCTATGTCTTTGGGATCCATTACATCTAGTCCACTGTATTGCTTGAATGTTTTCAACAATCTTTCATAAAACTCGTGAACTGTCTCCTTGGGTTCCTGCCTTGTTCGGTCTATTTTTACCCAATCTATATCCTGTGGTGGTACCTTATCTTTCAGCCATGCTATTACCCTTTCATACTTTCGCATGACAATCTCAGATGGTCCATTTGTTCGAGCATCCCTCAATGGTTCAGCATTTGGCCATTCGACACTAGTCTTACAAGGGGTCCACAAATCAGATGGGACCACGATGTCAAACAACGTGTTCAAATCTATCCACAGTACTTTCGAGATTTTAACAAACCTCTCTACCTGCTTATACCACTCGACTGGATTGTCCCGCAACTTCGGAAATGAGTTGGTAAATGCAGCTAAATCTCCTCTACTCCAGGGCACATGTACGTAATTTCCGTTTGATATTTCTCGCAAAGGGAATGCCTCCATATGCATTGCCCTTCCCTCAGGAGTCATTACATTTGTACTTCTCCTAACCGTGCCCTTTTTCGACCACCTTTCTTCCCATTTATCCAGTTCTCTCCACACTTTTATCCCAGCTATCAACTCCCTTATGTGAGTTTTCAAACCAGCAGTTCTCTTCTCATCTAGATCCTGGTCTGCGTACTGCAATCTGTGGTTACTCTGTAATGCCCTTGTCCTAGACAAATCCACGGCATACTTGTCTGCCAAATCAGTCAGTTTTTCATGAAACGCTCTAGCTTTCCTAGTAATATCCTTTGCCATGAACAATAACTCATCCTGTTCATACAATTCTATCCTTTCCAAAGGCAATGTTCCATCTATTATCTCATCAACATCTGATTTTAAACTGGTAACATCAAGCCTTTTTGCCTTTATTTCAGCTTTCAGGACACTTAATTTAGCTCCTCCATCTGCATCTCTCCCATCCCAGCTCCGAGATCTACGTTTAGGTATTGGTGAATTATAGGGAGTCCTCCCCTGTTCCCATCTCTCTAGATCCCATGCCTTTCCGTCTTCTCGGGGTGGGTGGTGAAACACTCCTTCATGCCTCATAGCCCCTCTCTCCCCCTCCGGGCTAGTTTCACGGGATGCAGGGTAAGATGTTCCATTACTCCCTCTTTCTTCCCTACTTCCCTGTGATTCCTGATTATTCGAGGCGTGGCGGGACCTATCACTGTTCTCTCTTTGCCAATGCTGTATATTCTCCCCAGGTGCGTGTGAGTGATGAGTGCACCTAAACCTATCTCTGTACTCTTGCGTTCTTTGGTCACCCTCTGATTGCGTGAGGCGAGACACATCCTCACACTCCATACTCCTGGTATTTTGCTCCTGCCGTTCTCTCTGATTTGTAGGACATGCATCCCCTTTATTCTCTTGACTTTGGCCTTCCCGGCCCTGACTGCTTTCGCTGGCCCCACAATGAGATACAGTCCCGTTACCCCTGCTTTCCCACTCTGGTTCCGTTCTTGTCCTGTTACTCGGAGATACTATGGACCCGTCCCATTCCCTCAAATCAGCTCTTAATTCTGAAAAAGATCTTGGCCGTGGTCCCCTTAGATCCATTGGTCCTCTCGGACCTCCCTGTTCTGAATTGGGACCGACAGTTGTGTCTAATGGGGTATTCCATGTTACCGAACCTGGCAATTGTTTCCATGCATTCGTCACATTATTCCTCCTTTCCATCTCAATCCTTTCCCTATCCAATTGCCTTTGTTGTTCCCCTCTATCTCTCTCAGAATTATAGATCGAAACTATGGGTCCTATGGTAACAGGCACTTGAAGAGCGTCTGGCAATCCCACAGACTCAACCCTTTCTGTGGTTGGCGTTTTCTGCACCACAAACCTTCCCACTACACTCTGTACAGTGTTGTTTGGAGGTGTTTCTCCGCCTTTGCTAGGTGTCCATTCCGATATAGGGAGTGGTGTATATCCCTCTATCTCATTCCCATCTTCCCTTGCGAGCCCTCTATCTTCTATCAACCCCACTCTCGGAGGTGGTCTATCCATTAACAATCTGTTTATCAGATTGTCCTCCGACTCGCTTTCCTCGTCTTCTTCCATGAGGTTTCCTCCTCCTGACACCTCCCTCATCGGATACATTTTCTCCACCTCAATAGTCTGTACCCTCCAACGCTTTTCCTCCTCATCCCATTTGGAATCTCGCACTGCCCTTACCGATCGCGTCAGCCTTTGTTGACGCCTGTTCAAATTTCGGTCGTGTGCAGCCTTAATCCATGCATTAAGAGCCTCAAACTGTGTTGGTCTAGGTGAGGGTTTCAATGAGGACATGGTTGCTTTTAGCCGATGTAACACCTCTAACTTAAACGTTCCATACTTCGGGAACTGCATTTCCTCATTTCCTTCCGTAAGCTTATTCCAAGCCCCAATCCACAATATCGTATGCAGCCCCACATTCGTTGCCATATAATGAGCTGGCGTACCCTCTGGGGGAGCCTCTTCCCCGTAATAATGTTCACTTCGTTTACGTTTAAAAATCCCTTTCAAACACTTAAAACACTTCATGATTTCTCTTTTCTCCGCGTTTGTTTACTTCCTGATGATATTCCACCAATCTCAGCCCCGTTCTTACTAACTGGCCTATCCGTGCGCGACTTTCCTCCGACGTCACTCTAGCCGCCCAACCAGAGCGCGGCTCTAGCTAACGTCACACCAACCGCTCAATCAGAGCGCGGCTCTAGCCGACGTCACCCGTCCCCCTTCGCAGCAGTTCCCCTCCTTTCTCAGCTCGTCTCCTCGGTCATGCACGCATCCCATTCATACTCTGAAAAATGATTACTTCCGTCCAAGCGATCACCTTTCTTGACTGTACGCCCACAGTCTTTCTGTAGTTGTCACCTTAACTTGACGAAATGTCTTTCCGTTTACTTCCAGACAATCGCCTTCACTGATAGGTTACTCACACACAGTAACTTCCGACCAGCGTCCGTTACTCATACGCTCACTCTTACACTCCCCCTATCTCGGTTCCACGGCGGTCAATGGTACCTCGTGACCTCCGTACTATGGTCGACAACTACCCTGGATGTTCGATACACCCAAAACCACTTAAGCTCTGGCCTGAACTTAAGATTTCACCAGTTCACCCGTTTACCAGGTTACCAGTTTACCAGGTTGCGCGCGCTCACAACCTTCCCTCATCCACACTACAGGCATTCAACTCCGCAAGACATTACAATACAAATACAACACAAAACACCGCAATCTGTTCACGCATGACCCTTTTTATACTCACTCTCCGATACTGCTGCTTTTCTCGCACCGTCTGCACCTTTCGGCACACGATTCTTCCGCTGCTCGTCTCTCGACGTCTCGGGCCTTGGGGTAAACTAACCTCTCTAGATTACCTTCCTCAAGAAGATAACCATCCTCACTCTGCTACCAACTGCTAACGCGGGATTACTGGTTACTAATTATCTTACCAAATCCCATTTCCTGTCGACTGAATCGTTGGTACCTGTCTTGAGTAAAAGGTAATCTCGCAGTAAACAATCAATTTAAGAACTTACACCACTCTAAATGACCACTGACCAAAATTAAGTTTTAAAGATTTAATATAAAGTCAAAGATAACTGAAGATACAAACTTCTCAAAATGAGATTCAAGAGGATAAATCGGTATCACTATGAACATGAACTTTTTGAATAATCTGAGTCTGAAAAACAGAATAATAAGTACAAGCTCGAAAACCATCAGGTTTGCCAAAATGGATACAAGTTGCAACCTCAAAGTCATTACAGAAAAGAAAATTAAGGTTAGTCTGTCCCTACACTACACTAAATGACATCCCTACTTAGCAAGATCTTAACCCTCTAGGTGTCAGCCGTGGTGATTTCCTAAGAAGATCACGCACTTCTCTTTGTCTCTTCTCTGATAATGGGTCTCTCCTGATCAGCCTATCTGCCTACCCATCCGCTTCCTTAGGCTCCCAAAATCATCTGCTCTGCTCTCCTCCCGGGTCACTTTCCCTAATACCAAATCACATTTCCAATAGAAACGCCCCTTGGGACGCCCCTCACGTGGTACATCTTTGCGCGGTAAACTCCATGATGGTACTCTTGAAGACCCTCGTTATAGTTGACCTTGGTTCCCAGGCGGCTTCTTCAGTGCGCTGATACCCCCTGAAATTCCTGGAAACTCCTACAGGCCTGCGCAAGGCGCCACTGAACAAAGTCCCTTTCATTCGAGCTGATTAGGACCCTCGCACCTGCATACAGCTCGTCCTGCAGTGGGCCTCAAATTCCAGACTTCACCATATCTTAGGCCATAAAACACTCTCAGAGCTCCATACTGGACACCTCACGACCTCTCCTCTAACGAGCACATGACGATTTAAACTACATGACATTATCTGTTCTGGCCTACTTGATTTACATGCAGCAGGTTCCTGCACTCTTAAAACGTTAACTTGATTTAAACAGCAAACATTCTTAACTAGCATACGTTTCTAAAATAACACATCTATAAAGCATATACTTTTAACCCTAAGTTCAATAGTACATTTTGAAAGAACCATGTCAACTTTATCTCACATCATTTTAGCAGCACGTTCAGGTTTGCTGTGAATTGCCCTAAGGCCTACACAAAATACTGGAATCCAAAGTTACATTTAATTCGGACATGACTCTTTCAACATGAGAGAACCATGAGGTTTTCACATATACTCCAACATCTCTACATTTAATCTCACACCGTTATAATTATGGTTACTCTACTTAACATTCTATACATTTCGCTATTGAATATAAAACACTCGTGTGCAAAACATGTTTAAACTAACTACGTGCTTGTAAATATGGCGTACTTATACATTTTTTCCAAACTTGTGCTCTCTCAAATGCACAAATGTTGAAATATTGTATTATTTATTTATTTAATGGGAAGGATGGAGCTTTTCCCAAATTTATTTGAGGCTGTTCATCATCCACTATATTCCTGTTGATGCACTTCACTTCTATTGCTCCCACGAATCAAACTGAGGAAACTAACTTAATTTTTTAGTGTCCAATTTCAAATTTGTTCACGATTACAGAGCATTTAAAAAAATGTCAGTGTTTCAATTTTCCTTTGTGTATATATATATATATATCCATCAACCAGTCATCTGCTGTGTAATCTGCTAATTTTAACCTAAATAATTTTGTTTCTAGCTCAAACTGATCAAAAGTGACTAAAAAGGTGACGCCATGTGTTCCTGCGCAGTGGTAAACCTTTTGCAAAATACGAATAATTATCTTTCAGTTTCTTATTGCTTCATTTGGTTGTTGAACTGGTACTAGTGAGGTGTAATCATGTCCCAAAATATGCTGCATTATTCCACATCATTTGCCTTTTCTTGCTGCGTAAATAAATCAACCTTGCCTCATAACTTGGACCTCCCCACCACATAATTCTAGTGGCCCTGATTATGCTGTTTGTACAGTGCGTGTCTGTTTTTAAATATGTTTAAAAATGAGCACGGGGTGGTAAGGGCACATATCTATCATGAACTACCAGCATTTTCAAAAGCGGGAATTTAGCCACTGTGTCAATGGATTACTGAATTTTATAAGGTAAAAACAGAAAGAGAACCGATTCTATTTACTTCTACTTGTGATGTGTTACCTAAGAAATTAATGAGTTTATATTGTTGCATTTAAGCGTATGCCCAATACCTATTAAATTAAAAGGCCGTAAACACGTGATGTCTCGAAGCTGACCTTCACTCCTCTGAAGTTTGCTCCGTTACAGTGTTTAGAATATTCGGTAAATATTTCGCTTTACATACGCCGAAACTGACCGAGTCACCATTTGTAACACAAACTGCAAAGAGTACTTTAACCGGCGCAAAACAAAGGTATATCTGTTCAATCATCGTGGCCCTGTTTCTAATGTCTTTGAATCTTTTTTCAGAATTTACACAGAATACTACACCGCTCCATAGAAATATAAAATAAAGTGGCTAAGCTGTGCTTTACTGGACGCGCAGTTGCTTTTCTACATAGGAGTTCAAGAGCAAACCCCAGAAATCTATTGTAGTTTAAATGAAAACATACTAATGTATTCGTGGCAACTAGGCAGGCTTTTTCGCGCACATATGGTGGCTTTGCCAATGCTTGTTAATTGTAATTCAACAAGCATTATCAAAGCCAAATTCGAAGTGCACCAGCCCTAGTAGCATCAGCCAAGGGATGGGGGAGGGGGGGGGGCTATGTGAAGTAGCGGTGGCAGAGAGGGTCTTTTGCTGCTCTGGGGAGGTTGGGAGGGTGGGGCGGCGATGCACATAGAGAGCGAAGTTGGGGGTGGGGGCGCGGGAAATTGATGTGCTTGAACCAGTTGAAGGGTTGAGAGGGAGTCTGCCTAAAACCACATGTACCTTCCATTCCACGAAATGTCATGGCTTAGGAATAGCCCTCCCAACAAATGGCAAGTCAGTAAAGAATTCCCAGCAGTCAATGGCTGAGTGGGCTTATCCAACCCCACTCTTCTTACTGTAGGTATCAGAGGTGCAAATAGAGTCAAATTTCGGGGGGGGGGGGGGCAGGGGGGATACAAGTTCCAGGGGGGCTAATAAAACAATTTTCGGGGGGGGGCAGCGTAGGATTGGTAACACGGGCACCCGGGAAATGGCCGAAGGGCCGGTAGCCAAGTCGAGCTGAGGGCTGCTATTTTGGGCAGCCTGGGGATTGTCTGTGCTGTTAGGAATGGATGCCACCAGCGGCCTAGTGGGTGCCTGAGTAGCCTTTCTAGAGGCAGTTGGGTAGAGGTGTCACTCATTTTCTCTCGCTAGGCTGGCCCATTAATGCATGCTGTATGAGCGGGACAAGGGGCCAGAGCAGAAGTGGTCTCACTTGCATTCATGTGTGGCTCAGCAGTGTGAACTAATCTGTGCATTTTTTATCTAAGTGAAGTTAATAAAACATGCCCCCACCCCCTTTCTTTTCATAAAACTTTGCTGAAGCAGTGTTTTCAGAAAGGCATTAAGCAAATGTGGGCCACTTTTTTTTGCGTGCCCGGGCCGATTTTTTATCCCAATCCAACCCTGGGGCGGGGGGTCTAATTCTTTCAGCAATAGGCAGAGTGGGGATACAAGAGCTCTAAGAAGGGGTGAAAAAGCAACAAAGCCTCATTCGCAAGTAAAATGGTCTGTTTAATCTATATTTGACTCCGCTGGCCAACGTTATTAAGTCTCACAGCTTTGAAACTGTATCATACGCTGACGATACCCAGCTGCTTATCACATGCGGCCTAGACTACTCTGACACTAGCCGCCGCTTCAAACACTGCATGATTGATATAAGTAATTGGATGAGCAGCAACAAACTCCAACTTAACAGTAGCAAACTGGATATTATTCTACATGGTCAGCGACTGGCTGCCGCCCCCCCCCAATCCGGCACCCAACACCCAGAAACATGAACATGAGACTTCTTTATCTTTGGAAGGCGGGGGCTAGTCCCCCGGCCGTATTTATTAAGATATGAAATAAAAAATAAAAAAAAAGGTTTTAATTGCATGATCAACAATGTATACAAAAATCAGCAGGACATTAGATACAATATCATCAACAAGTTTGAGAGGCTAACCTTAACAAAAAATTCTAATACATGTTGTTTCCTAACCGAATCTAACATCCTCATCTTGAGTTCTGTACATTTCTGGCCATATGGCAAGGTCGCTAACCGGTGTCAGGTCCTACAAGTTGCGCCTCACCTAGAGCTGTGCGCATGCGCAGTCGTGCTCCGGTAATCGCCCGGTCTACGCCGTGAACTCCATTTACCCACTAAAGGAGGGCCCTTACTCTGCGCCATCCGGTGACGTCATGAGTATGCGCGCGCGGGGTGGCTACCAGCCTAAGGAAAGCGTGACTACTCCTGACCCGCGCTCCTTTGAAGCATCAATTACCTTGCCCCTGGAGTTCTAGGAGTGGCCAATGGCCCCTCCCCCTGGGCGGGAACCTCCATAGGATGATGCCCGCCCCCTCAGACCTTAAAATATGTGCTCACCGGTCATGACCTTACCACCACAGGCCAGCATTTTTAACCGACGATCTGGCCTCCCCCTGCCTTGACCTACCCTAGAAAGTTCTCATTTTAGCAAAACCCTCCAACCAGGCCCTGACATTATCAGACCACAGGACCTTTCCTTCCTCCGTCAAATGGACTCCCCTCACCAGGTAGAATTATGCACCCCAAATACACCCATGTTGGATCGTCTGCAACCGGGGGGGCTTGAATTAATTTGTCCAACTGTGTGTTGACCCTCTTTACCGAGTGATTCAACGCCCTGACCGAGTCTGCCCCTCGCCCCTGCCACCGCGGGATAAGTTGAGACCCTATTACTGTGCCACCCAGGCAAGTCCTGGAGACCCACCCGCAGTGGAGATGAACTCATCAATGAGTATTCGCCTCCCAAGTTTGGCCAAGTCATTCCCCCCTAGGTGAAGTATCACCACTGACGGGGGGTCGGGCTGCTGAGCTAAGAGTCCCTGAAAGAAGTTCCTGAACTGACCAAGGCACAGACCCCCAAACCAGATCTTCCCTGTCCCGCGTCCAGCCTGCTGCTTGTGCTGGGACGTTGTAGCTCCTCCACTTCTGGTGATGAGTTCCTCCCCTGCGTCACAGGTTTGAGAAACTGCAAGAACCAGGAAAAGACCAAGAAAACCTGGGTGACAATTCCCACTTCCACCTTAGGGAATGGGTAGCACTTACACCTGCCAGCACTACTTGGGCCCTTGGGTGTCCTCTTTCTCGACGTATGCTTCCCTTTTGACGTCCACCCGCTTCTGATGTTGCGGTGTGGAGCACCCCTCAGATATCCGCCATGGACCCAGCCGTGACCTGTGCTGGCACCTCCTGCGTCTTTGATCGCTCGCCCATCACACTTGCGTTGTTGCTTGCCATCCTCTACCTGACGTAAGCATCCCTTGGGCTGTCCACCTGTTGCAGCTGTTGTGATGTGGAGCACTCCAGGTATCCACCATGGACCCGGTCATACATAAATGCAAAAAGATAAACACAAACCATTAGTGTTTCTGGCGATAACTGCTGTACACGTGCTAGTCTTACATTACCATCACTTGCTAAGTTTTAGATAAGATTAGCGCCAGATGACTACCCATTAACACTTCGACAGTAAATGTTAAGCATAGCCTCAGTTTGTGTCCCATGTATTGTGATTGAATTAGTGTTACGGATATTGCCCTGTAGAATGACCTTTATTAGGAATAATATCCCGTGTGCAGTACAGTGACCCAGTGGCAGTGCCACAATATCCCGCGTGCAGTACAGTGACCTAGTGGCAGTGCCACGGCACATTCATGGCTACTAGCAATTCTGCTGTAGACCAGGACATCACCTCCTATTCCTGGTTTTCCACCCACGTCTTTAGGCCACAGGGTCTAGGTTTGAAAAGGACAGTCTGTTTGCCAGTGCAGCATCTAGGTCGTTAAGCATAGGATCAGCACCGCCCTAACCATGCTAGGCTGTAAAATTGGCTTCCTATTTTACATTCATTGTTACTACAAGAAAGTTGTGCTGCAGGCGAGGACATCGCCTCTGAATCCTGGTTTTCTACCCACGTCTTTATGCATAGGATCTATGTGTGAAAACAAGACAGTCTAATAAACATGTTACATGTAGAGCATTTCAACTCAATGCTACCGTGGGGTGCCTATTAGTATAGCCTTACCTACGAATAAACCTGTAGGCTACAGTGAGTGTCATAGCCCCTCCATCAATACTTACTGTCGATACCAAAAGTGCACTACCCGCACATGTAGCCCAGGGCTTTCGACACCGGCCCCCCACTACCTATGTGTTGCCGCAACTGGGTGCCGGGACCCCTTTTGAAGGTATGACAGCAGGGGCCAGGGGGTGTATGAGTATCAGGACCCCAAGAAAGAGGTCATTAGCGTGGAGAGGTTCCCCCCTTGTTGTAACTATCAGTTCGGTTGATGCCATTGATAGAAATTCTAAAATGAGATGAACTTGTGATATAAAAGCTGTCCCCCCCAACAACTCAATGAGAGATACATATTATCATTATCAAACCCCTCACGCATGACTGTTGGCTTTGACAATGGCTGACCCTTGCGTAATATAACTAAGGGGCACCCACATCCTATATATACTACTGCTAGGATACCAAACTTACGCCCAGTGAAAACCACGCCCATAGAGATGCTCTGACGTCTTCAACAGAGAGCAGCACCCTAGGTCCAGTTAGACCGTTTCAACACCTTTAATAAGCTGCATCTAACCTGTAACCCTCCAGCTGCACCACATATGACTTTGCCAATCAACTCATAGTTTACCGTCCTATATCATAAATCGTGATGCAACATTAATTTCAACAGATCTGTGTTTACTCCGTTGCCATCAAATCGGTCTGCAAATCAGTCCGACCCTTATGCCTGTATAGGAGCATCAGCAGCATAAGAGATGGGCTTTAGGCATGGTCACGACCTTCCCTTTTAGATCTACTCTGTTATAGTGAGTCCTTTGCGTGCTGTATGTCCTCTGCAAAATTGACCTGAAACTAACAGGCATACTAAGGCATGACAATTTTTCGGCTGACATTTGGTACAGCTAACTCATTAGGCAATAAGACAGGGGGGGGTGGGATGCCCAAGTGTTGCGACGTAAACACGCAAGTGTGACATGAATCCGCAAGCACACAGGTGATCCAGAAATTGTATTGCCACTACCTGTGCTTAGCATACTGCGCTGCCCATTTCGTAGCTTTGTCCTGTCCTCACCTCAAGGCATAGAACCAAGGCATCATACCCCTTCTTCCGGACTACTGGCCTTGCCAACAGCCGGTATGATAATTAAGCAGTAACCATGATTTGTATATAATTATGAACAGGCTACCCCATAACAAGACTGTTGCCCTTGCGTCCTCCAAAAGAACGCTGTCATCCCGGGACCAGGTGCACCATTCTAGAAAAACCGAGCAGAAGGACAATGCTACCCTTATTAAGTTAAACTGAGTAAATAAGCAGCTGCCACGGGTTGAAAGGCTACCACTGTCAGCCAAAGGTATGTAATTACCGATTTATATCCGACATTGTGACAAGACCAGTAGATGGCAGCTCCAGGCTCCTAGATCCCGTCTCTTGCGTACTGACAACGCTCCCACAACATGCTAAACTGATTGCTACCATTTGCCTACCGCAATTTATCTCTTACTTATGTGCCCCATTACACGTTTCCCATCTAATCAGCGGAGCACAATCTCACTGCCTTAAGAACCTGCCCTCAAGCCCCATTGCTCGTGCCATTGGACTAGTCAGGAATTGATGCCATCGCACAGCGCTTAGGCACAACCAAAACAGTTAAATCGTAACTGCCAAATATCTGTTTTCGTTAAACACGCGTTTTACTGCTAGTTTAAGCGCATATGAAATGTTTTGTATTCAAAACGAAAGAATGTTAGTCTCCTGTATAACGAAGAGGACGTTAAACATCAAACAGTGTAATTCTCATCAGGGCTAAAGGCAGTGCTTTTGCATCAAACTCTTTGAACATCAAGTGGATGCAAGATGTTTAACATTGGCCTACGGGATGACTCACTGTAAAGGCTAAACCTGAGCTCATTGTGCTACTTTATATAAGCAGAAGACTACATTATGCGTTCGTTGGATACCTTACTGTGCAATATGCGCCACACCCTGAAACTTTGTGACCCGGCGCCACTGCACCTGCTGCCCCATTCAAATCATGACCCTGTAGCCTGAAAGCTACCAGCACTTGCGACTGCCTGTTCAGTAGTAAAATATAGCAATATTAGGTGTTCAGAGAGGGTTCCCAGAACTTTGGGCCCCTAGTGCTGGAAAGAAACTGCATTCTAGAATGCCTATTTAGTAATTAAATATAGCATACTTAGCGTTCATAGGCCTTCTGACAACTTTGTGACCTGGCGTCACTGCACCTGCTGCACCATTCAAATCATGACCCAGTTGTCTGAAAGCTACCAGCACTTGTGACTGCCTGTTCAGTAATATATAGCAATATTAGGTGTTCCGACAGGGTTCCTAGAACTTTGGGCCCCTGTGTCCCTGCACCTGCTGCACCATTGAAATCTTGACCCTAGTGCTGGAAAGAAACTGCATTTTTAGAATGCCTATTTAGTAATTGAATATAGCATACTAAGTGGTATGATCGGCCCTCAGGGAGAGGAGACCAGGGTAGGCTCGAACCCTGCACAGGAGGACTGGCTGTGCGTGAGGCAAAGCAGAGCACCGCTGAGCTGTTAGGGAGCTGCGCCTGCTTCACCATTCTAATAATGACCCCCATTGCTAAAGTTAACCACAGTATTCTAACTGCATACTTTTATAGCGCGAACTCGACCCGAGGGTATTTGAGCGCTTACTTGAGCAATCCTATTCACAATAAACATTCAGGCACCTGGTGAACCCCTGCCCCTATCGCTACTAATGCAAAAATTAGGTGAGCTCCTCGAGGAGCTATAATGACGCTCTCCCCTGCCCCCAAGGGCTATTGAAAGGACACGCCTCTTGCATAGGGAGACCTAGCAGTATTTTCGCATAAGCAGGCCTTGCAGTACTCTTGCATTAGTGGCCTTGCGGTACCCGACTGGCCATCGCTCTCGTCCCTGAACACATCCTAAAGGAAATAACAGCACGAAAGGCTGGCGCCACATCATGCACTTTGGTATTTGCATTCAAAAAGCATGTACTTTGAGCTACGCAGAGCGCCATACCCATCCCTCCACGCATTTCTACAAAGAAACGGCCCCCAAATGATTCCTCAGAAGTCATATTTAACAAGCCAGAAAGGACCTTCGCAAACATATGGCAGCCTTGGGCCAACCGGAATGCGTGTTGCAATTTTTACGCTCCAATGTCGATCGACATGCCTGTGTTACATATGTTCCCTTTTAGGAGTCTGCCAGACAACATAGAAACAGAATTCCAACCAGCAGACCAACACCTGTGCAAGCAATGAAAACTTGCAGCACGGGCGCATTACGTTAGTTGACAGTACAAAGCCGGCATCTGCTCATTAACTTGCACAGTCCGACAACAACTGCACATTGAAAAGACACGTAAGCTATCAAGGAGCTAGGCACAGAAGACAGCGTACAGCAACACATGCAGCGTTACATTAAACATACGACAATACTTAGGAGCATTTGGAGTCGAGCAGAATTAATTGAGCTATTTCCTCAGAGCCATTCAATCGATTCCCCCACCAGAGCGCAGGCAGTTCACGTGTGTGCGTCCCGGCCACATTGATTAAAATAAATCCTGCCCCTGCTTTAATTTTCTATTGCAGCCTCAAACACATGAAGTGATAAGGGCACGATTACGGCAACTGCGCCCCCAATTAAACTACATGCAGCAGTATCCCTAACCCGCATGAGGATACTTACACTCCGGTCGCCACCCCAGGTATCGAGCACGGCTGGTTAACGGAGCCTCCCGCATAAAATTGACCATCCAGATGTAATCTTCGTTCCAAGACTGCTTCCCACCGAAACCTTCTCCTGCCGCCGATGCTGATCGCGGGTCGGGCTCCCTCCTTGCTATGACGACGCACCCCAGGCCACTCTGCTCCACGAAACCACACCGACGGTCGACGCGAACACCTACAATAGAAACTTAGAGAAAATTACACCGCCCCACGGTGGGGCGAAAAACAAAGAAGCCCCGAGCGCGGGGCACACCGTGCTGTGGGGGAGCGTCCAGGGACAAGGGGGTCTCCCGGGCGCTCCCCGCCTCTTTATTCCCAAGGGGCCAGGCGGAGTAGCGACGCCCCTCCGCCCCGCCCCTCCAGTAGCCCGCCCCCCCTAACCCAGACATCCTCCACTGGTATCCGGGTCAGGGAGGCCGCCGGCCAATCGGTGGTGGGTCGCGCCTAAGGGCCCGCCCCCACCACCGAGAGGCACACAGAGGGGAAGGGGGGAAGCGGTCGCCGCACCGCCATGCGTGCGGGGGGGCCGAGGGCCCCCCCTTTTCATTTGGCAAGGCTGAGGAATTCTGGTCACATGAGTGGTGGCCGTCGGAACTGGGCTCTTGTCCCCTCCCTAAATCTGCAATCTGCAACTTAGGGATAACAATAGATCACTCCCTGTCCATGAAGAATCATGTCAGCCAGGTCATCGGCACCTGCTACGGGATCATGCGTAGTCTCCGGAAGATTTTCAAATGGCTTCCCAGGAAGCCTCTGGTGCAGGGCTTGGTCATCAGCCGGCTTGATTAAGGCAATGCCCTGTTCTTCGGACTCAACAAAAACCTGTTTTCCAAACTGCAGACCCTGCAGAATGCGGCGGCCAGACTGACTCTTGACTTCCACCAAGATCCCCTTCCTCCCCCACGCTGAAAAAACTCCATTGGCTTCCCATCTGCCAAAGAAGCCACTTTAAGATTCTGAGTCTCACTCACGCTATCCTTTATAAATCTGGTCCCAACTACCTTACGAAAGAAGCTTAATTGCTATGCACCAATAAGATCACTCAGATCCAGCAACAAATCTTTCCTGATCCAGCCTCGTGTCCATACCTCCCGCAATGGCTATCGTTCTTTTTCCTATCTTGCCCTCCAGCTGTGGAATAAACTGCCCCCTCACCTCTTATCCATTTCTGAACACAAACTCTTCTACCCCAGTCTTAAAACCTGGCTGTTCCCGAAATTAGGCCCGCCGCCTGAATCATCTCTTCGGCACTGTTCCATTTGTTTTTCTCTACCAGAAGCACCTTGAGACCTCGCGGTGATAAGTTGCGCTCTACAAAAACTTTTGACCTGACCTGACCTAAAGATCTGTGAAGTACTCAAAAACTGTCTCTGTGCATGCCCCAGCAGCTCTCTCAGCGACTGGGGAGGGGTGGGACTGGGGGCTGAAGCCCTTTGAGCCCTATGGGCGTTGCATTCCTGGTAGGTATATATGTATGTAATGGACCTTTGTGTGTGCATGCGTGTACATGCATGCGTGAGTGCGTATGTGTGTGTGTAGAAAATGGCCCATGTTTGCAAAATGCGGTAGTTTTGAAACGCTGTATTAGTGTTTTGCAAGACTGCATGGATGTGAGCTTGGTGCAGGCAGTGTTTGTTTTAATATCATGGAAATTCTTAGTAAATACCAGTCCCTTCAGACCATAGAAAAGGCCGACATAAAGTTGAGAAACAGCCCACACACTGACCTGTCAGACCAGCTCATCTGGCACTACTGGGTGACAGTCTGCACTATAGAAGTATGTGATACATACTACCTGATTATTCTAGAGGCCAGTCCGACCCTTGCTGCAGTTGTGTGAAGGTGAGACCTAAAAGGACAAAATTCAGTATATTTGCTGAACACTGTTTATTGAACAGAATATTACATTATAAAAAATAAGGCAGCATAATCCCATGTGTTATAATTCCATCAAAATAACACCCACCCCCGCAGTCCCACACACGCTAAAGTGATGCATCAGCTTGCATCTGAGACATGGTTAATTAGTCAAGTCCGAGATACCGTTTCGCTCACACAACACGCTCATTGTCACACAACCAAGTAAACAGAAACTAAAAAAATAAAAACTTGTCTTAATGTTCTTTGCACTTTATTACCAACACAATGGCACAGAAGGACAGGTGAGAGGTGAGATAGAAAACTCAAGAAAAAACACAATACACAAAGAGGTCATTTGGAGTTGAATGAAGATGTGCTACATACAAATCATTGTGTTACCACGTTCTCCACACAAGTTACTCCAATATTGCCAAGCAATAGGGTCTGTCGTCCACAAGATTTTGACCTTTCCATACCTATATGAAAAAGGCACTCAACTGCCCGGGTGGGGCAGGTACCCCGAACCATTGCACACTCAGAATGTGACATCTCAATACAAACCCAGCATCTGCAGCCTTCTTCTTTCATGCAGCGTGTGAAATGCTGCAACACAATTTGTCAGGTAATCAGAGTGTGCATTCATTTCACATCCCACACAGGCCAAGTGAACTGAAACTCCTGTGCACCCGCAAACCTCGACTAATGCAAATCTATATTTTCAACTGAGGACAACCAAGCTATGTACCAGGACATGCTGTCTGTGAAAGGGCAAACATCCTTCAGAAATGTATAAACCACCAGGACACTTTTCATCAGCAGCGATTCCAGCAGCTGGCAATTGCCATTGGCATTTCAGATCTCTACTTCCCAAATAATCCCTACATGCGCCTCTCCACCTATTGCAATAATTCACTACTTTGGTTGTAGCCGGTAACAATATCTGTCACAGAAGACACCATCAATGTCTTCAGCTTCACAACCAGCAAGCACCAGATGACTTCAGCCACGAGAACCCTGAAGAAAGACAGGTGACAGCTTCCTAAATATAACCATCCTTGCATCAGAAGGATGCCCCATGTGCGAATCTTCTACAATTGAGCCTAAATGCCCTCCAGTGAGACATAGCAAAGTAGCTTTAATCATTTATGTCCCCGGACACAGCACAGTCACACCTTGGCACAGCTCATCCTAAACATCCATCAATGAAACTCCCTGTAAAGAGGTGCTTTGTACAGAGATAATCTCAGATGGTGCCACCCGATGTCTTCACAAACAACCAGTGACTTGACAAATCAAAAAAGGTTTCAGCACTCTATGCAAGATTTAGCAATTTTTCTTGTCACAATCCACAGTCACTAAGTACCACCAATATTTTGCAGATAAGGAAAAAAGAGATATCCAAATTCAATAGACGTTTTTCTTGTTCCAATGTTCTCTTTATTATTCACAAAACTGATTCTTCTTCCACAAACAGATTCCTCATAGCCAACACGTTTCGTCTCTTTGAGAGACTTCTTCAGGGCTCTCAGTATTTGGCATATGGTATGTTCTTCAAGCAAAAGCGCAGTATTTCAAAAGCAATGTGATTAAGCACTTTGTACAATGTTCTATCAATCTCAAAACGGCCTGGTAACCGCACGCAGTTTCGTAAGTATATCGATATCACCAGTGACTTGATGTAGTGGGAAGAAGGTGTGACTTCAACAAGAGAACAAACTATACAAATAGCTAGGACTGACGTATAGTTACAAAGCACGGCCAGCACATCCTTTCCCTCGCCGTGTATAGAGATTGATCTTCCAACCAGGTGAATGGAGCAGATGGTGAGGATGTCACTCTCACTGTCTACCTTGTAGAGTTCACTATCCACTGGTACATTAAGAAACATAGAGCCTGATTTGGAGTTCGCGGACAGGTTCCTCAGCCACAAACGTAACTGATATCCTGCTCACTGTATTACAAGTGCATTATATCCAACGGCATTTAGAATGTGGTGAACGGGATATCAGTCACATTTGTCGGAGTAACCAGCTCAGATGTTTCATTTTTCTCTGTGTACAATTTCCACAACCCAAGGCTGCGCATATATTCCTGCAACCACAATGTCTGACTGAACTGAAAGGGAGGTCAAGAAGTATAGAAGAGAGAGAAAGAATCCAAAGTCTGTGACTCTTTAGCATGGAGTTGATGGATTACGGTATAGGTGAGCAGAATGGCATGCATAAGATCAACACTTGTAGTGTGCTGATGGTGTTCATTTCCAGTTAATAAGCATTGGTATCACAAAGACACCATTTACTCTTCTGAAGCAAATTATGTGCCTTGGGGCGCATCACTGCAGAGTGGTGTAGGAGACGGTGGCATCGGACAGCACTGGGCAGAGGAGGATGTTAACTCGACTCAGAGAAGGTGATGAGGTACTGTTTTGTGGGTGTCATAAAAGATCGGCATGTGTCATCAGGAATCTAAATACTTCCAGATTCATCAGCATTATGTGAGTCTCAGGGTGCTAAAGGAATTGAAATCAGTGCGATAAGTAATGCTGACATTTGCAATCTACTAGAATGAGTGCAGTGGGTGGACATGTCATATATAATATCCATTTTACAGTCAAACGCTGCCGAGCGGTGTGTACTTAAGAAAGCTGGCTCCCCTGACATAAAAATGGCACTAATGGCACATAAAATTGTGAATACAGCTGCCATACTGAATAATTTACCAGTAAGGGCAAATTGGTCCTACAGGAACACGGAAATGTACTATGTGCCGTAGATAGAATGTGGAAAGAGCTGTAACGAGAGAGGAATAAGATGTTGAAATCTGAGACAAGGTAGTGCAAAAATGCCAGGAAGAGACTGTCATCTGCAGAACAAGAGTAAGGATGAGGAGCCGATCATCTTCTCTTTGATCCCGTTCGTGAAGTGAATGACCAGATTGGGAAAAATCACAGACCCTTAGTAGTCAATTTCCAATATGAATGACAAACTGGACAAACTGATTAAGTGGTGCTTTTTGGGAGAGTACAATAAACCATTGAGGCAAGAGAGCTTGAGAAGCAACAGCAGAAACTTAAACCATAATTCTTTATGACAAATACCAAACTGCAGGCAATCCTTAGGAGAATAAAGCACTTACCTTTAGTGCTGAGATTTTCTAAAACATAATGAGAGTGAACCTAGTTGGAAAAATTGCCTTGCAATAGACATTGCAGATGAAGACTCATGTTTCTTTATAGCCAATTAGCTTATGGACTCATTTGAGATAGATGCATACGTTCACTTTCTAGGCTTTTGCATATGCGCTTGGTGAAGATGAGAGGGTGAAGACCACTGTAGGACCAATCATCATCATGGGTGTCACTAACCAGAGATATAAGTAGAGCCTGCAAGGTGCTATAAAAAGTAGTGAACTTCGCACATGACGGTTGTGAATAAGTGGATTTTTAATTGTTTTGGATGATAGTCCACCACAAATATTAATGTCATTAATGTTGTTAAGTCCATTAAATGTTTCAGTCATTTTAACCCGAGATCGGCCCTTGGTAGCTGTGGCACAGAGCAGATAGACTTAATTTAAGGAATTGTATGAAGGATTTAGAAGTACCAAAACAAGTTACAAAGTCAAAAACACAACACAACAAAATTCCCACTCCAACTTATAAAATCAGAAAATAATTTCATGAATAAAAGGACATCAAAATGACAAAAATCCATTTGGGGAAACTGGAGGTATGCATTTTTAAGCTGTAAATAAAAATAGCACCACAAAGCATTAAGCAGCAACTGTGGTGATCTGGTTGCACTTGTCCGGGACCTAGGCATGATTTAAGGCTTACCGGGATGAATCAGGGGTTGGATATAGAAACAAGGTTAACCTGGGTCAGACGTTTTACCTTCTGACTTAGATTGTGAACTGGAAGTCCCAAAATGTTCAGCTTGTCAAACAAGGCTCCATGAGGCTAGATAGCCATAAGACAAGGCCCGTTGAAGCTGTTGAATGTTTTCAGTAAAGCTTTGGGTGGGAGAAATACAAAATATGTGCCCCAAGAAGGTACCCCACCAGCCAGATACTTTTGTAGTCTTTACCTTGTGATGATTTCAACATTAGGATTTTTTTCCAGCTCGAGTTTCCCCAATGGGGCATGGCTGAAAGCTGTAGCCTAACATTATTGGGCTGCGTAGCCTCTATTCTACGTCACATTGAAATAGATTTGCTTCTGCAGAGAATCTTAGAGGGGCAGCAACTAGAACGCATCATCGATGGATGGACTTGGCAGGTTTGTCCCAGTCCTCCAGAGGTCTTTGGAGATAAAACACTTCCAAGTCCTAGTTTTTTCAGGAAGTTAGGAGGAGTATACTTTGACACAGCCAAGTGTCCCAGCATCTCAGTAACAACACTCGGGGGTCAAGGCACACTACAGCAGAAGCAACCAGCAGGGCCCAGGGCAAGTTCAGTGGTCAGTTGGGCTCTTCGGAAAGGCGTTCCTAGCAGCTTGTTGTGTCCCTTTTGTTTAACAGGGGGTAAGCTAAACTGCCCTTAGAGTCCACCTCTTTGTACAGGGTATACGTGGGAGCAGGTCCTACCTTTAATGTCTCCTCACAGGTCTTAACAACAGGTGCTGTCGTTCTTCTGTCTTCCACAGGTCCAGTAGTATTCTGAAGACGTTGCCCAGGTGTACAACATTTATGCCTGTCACTAACCTATGGGCGGGGTGACCAATAGGGAACAAGTTCCCAGGGGTATACCCATATTTGCTGCAGTTCCTCTCTGTCATATTGCAACAGTCCCACAGTGCCGCAATGAGCAACCCATCCTCTATATTCACTCCCAACTGGTTCTGGGGGCAGATCCTCTCCAATGAGATTGGTGCATGGCTGATTAGATGGACAGAGGAGGGGTCAGGCCCAGGTGTTTGCTACATCTTCCTGTGACTGGGTAGGCTCTGAACATCCCTGATGGTCATCCTGTCAGAGGAACAGATCACCTCTCCACACCCAAGGCTTTTGTTGCAGCTCTGAGAGCAAGTTCACAACTTATCCAGGGGCTATTCAACACCAGGTGCCAGTTTGAAGCTCAAGCCAATGGGCTTCCAGAGGCTTTAGGCAGGTAAAATGTGACTTTTTAAGTACCTTTTGCAAAATAGTTAGTGCAAAACTGACTTTACCAGTGAATTGGGCGTGTAATAAAATAATAAGTCCAAGAATGAACTTTGTAGTTGTTTCCTAGGTGGAGATAATATTAGTAATTTTATTACTGTATTCCAATACTTTCCTATTGAACAGCTAACCCTGCTACCTTGAAAATAGCTTTTATGGCCTTGTCCCTGTAAGGACACGTTTAACATTAAACGTTTACATGTCCTACTTTTAAATACCATGCACCTTGCTTTATAGGCATTTGTGGACTACCTAGTGAAAGTATTGATATTTGAAAGGAAGGATTATGTCTCTCAAAAGGGTTTCATTTGGGAGTTTGAAGTTTTAAAACTGCATAAACAGGCTTCAGTGGTAGGCTTCCAGTCAGTTTTTCACTATCGCTCTAATATTAGCTCATTATGGGCCGCAGTCCACTAGTGTAATTTAATGTACAGGCGCTGGGTACACTTTGGACCATGTACTAGAGACTTGTAAGTCAGCTAAATATGCCAATTATGAGTAAAGTCAATTTTGACAGGTGTTTTGGGGGTCAGAGCGCAAGCAGAGCTCCAGTGCACTGAATAAAAAAAACAGCAGCATCGTACAAAAAAAAGGGGGGTGATCATGCAAAAGCGGCATTTTCCCACACGGTGGTAATGATCCGATTATTACCAGTTTTGTGCTGGTAACAGTGAGTAAAACACCAAGGTAAAGTTCCAGTCAGGAGGAACACCGGTTCGTCTTTTAGCTGGTATAGCTAAGGGTGGCATAGTTGGACATAGATTACCTTTTGGGGCTGTTAGAGCAGGGTTCTTCAAAGTTGGTGCTGAAGGGCTGGACCCATGCCACATTTTTAGCATATCCACATTTCGATAAAAGTAGTTATCTTAAAAATCCGGCATGGATCCGGCCTTCCAGGACCGACTTTGGAGAATCCGGCCTTAGGGAACTGAGAGCCTGCACTTGTCAGTGCCATAGTTGATATAGACAGAGAAAGAGGGTTTGGAAGCCCGAAAGACAAGTGAAGTCAGTAAAGTCCTTGGTACTCACTATGGCTCCTGCAGTGCAAACAATGCAGCAATCAGCAATTCAGTTTCTGAAATTACCAATATTGCTGAGAAGCAGTAATTATCAGGTGCAGTATTACCAGGGCTTTATTTACAGTCTTTCACCTATAGGATATGGAAGAATTGGTGTTTGCACATGGATTTCAGCAGGTTCTAGCACTACAACTTTATCACTGGCAAAATATGTTGATGGGGAATCCTGAATGTGCAGGTTTTCCTGAGAAAGTCCTAATCCCAAATCAGGTGAAAGCTCCTGTTTCTGCTCAAATTAGGACTAACAAGAAATTTATAATGAGGATCTGAGTTGTATTTAGTGTGGGGTTATGGGAGAGACACGCAGGTGCTTACCTACCATTGGTGCAACAGTTGCAATGGCACCAGTGCACAAAGCCCCAAAGGGCCTATTATTCTGATATTTTCTGTATTTTGCTACCAAAACACCAGTCAAAGGTGCCAATTTCAAGCTTGCTCCAGGGGTCAACGCATTCAAACTACTCCACTGCAGCTGTTGCTGAAGTGGGGTCACTTACAGCAGAGAGATTTTGTTATTGTGAAAAGCCATATTTTAGGATACAAGTTATCACTGACAAATAGTACTTAAGTTTTTGACGTAAATACATTTCTGGATGATTTCCAAAGAAGAGGACAGCCAAAGTAGCCGCCAAAAGCTGTCAGGGGGATAGATTGGTGGTAATTCTGTGTCTTTCGGCTAAGCCTCCTCTGGGACAGTGGAACAACTATGGATTGCTTGATTTTCATGTTTAAATAAAACATTATCAATAGGTTAAAAAAGCTACATTGAAGCAAAACATGAAGCATGTTGGAATAAATGTAAATTTGTTGTTAAGTGTTCATTTCTATCTATTGACTGTGAGAGCCAGATTTCAGGGCACTAAGGAGGAACATGGGCGCAGTGGTTGCTGACACATAGAAAGAGTGGTGGGGCGAGGGGATTTGCATGGGGAAACGCCGGGGAGTGAGTTTAATAATAATATAAATTTAAATGTACCTGCTGCCAGCCGCCTCCTGCGTCATGCCTCGATCGTTGGTTCTTCCTTGTCCCAGCAGACACTGGGACTACGTCACAGACTCCTTGTTCAATCCCCGCGCTGCTCTCCTGCTCTGGCTGAAAAGATGCTCCGCTCAGGTCAAGGAGTCTGTGGGGTTTCTCCAGCCTGGCTGTTCAATAAAGAGAAGCTAAGTGAGCATGTCTGTTTGGCCAGCCTAAGACGGTCAGCCAAACACACATGCTCACTTAGAGAATGCACATAGCACTCCTCTTCTTCCCTCCCATGTCCTTACCCCGCCCCTCCCGGCACACCCTGGATGAGCCAGCTGCTTAAAAATATAGCAATAATGAAATGTTGTTTTATTTTTTAGCTGCTGGCTCTAAGCCAGATGGGCGACGCTCCTTCGCCATTGCTGAGGAGCCACCCCTGCATGGGTGATTATATATGCAGATACCCATCCTTTGTTACTTGCACTCTTAGGAATCCCCTTCGGGTAATGATGATTCATTAAGAATAACAAAACATCTATAACTGTGTGATGTGTATTCTGAATTACCTGTGCAAAGTTGAAGGTTTGCAGCCACTTCTTGCATTTTCTATTATCTGATCGACAATGTCCCCCTGTTTTGCTCAATTTGGCTTTCACTTTCCATGTTGGATCAGAGAAGATCTTGAAGCTGCCTGGCCGGGCTATTTTGTATCTGGAAGCTTCAGGGACTAGGCCTTTTCTTCATGAGGACCAAAATGTAAATGAACAAATCTCAAGCTATACCGCCCACTTATTCCAAAACAGGCGACAACATACAAAAGTGCATGACTAATAATGAATGCAAAATAAGATACACATTTTTCTCATTGTTCTTGAGAAGATGTGACCGCAGAACTTCAGATGATGATCAGTAGAGTTTCAAGGGTGCTAAGTGTGGCTGATGGGGCTGAGATTCCCCACACGATGGAATCATAAGTAACTCCTTATGTTTTGAAAAGAGAGGGGATTTACGTGGCTTTGTAAAGAAAGTCATATTTCAGTTTATTGGATAACATTTATGCTTCATTTTGCGCATTTTGATTGGGAAGACAGCACCCAGAAGAATAACTGAGAGCCACATGCATTTCCAAGAAGGGCACACTCATAGTGCATGGTCAGAACAAAACGTTACGTATTGAAGTATGCTAGTTGATGAGGTCAGGGTGCAAAATGCATACACATAGAGGGCCTCATACACAGTGCTAGGACGCCCGTTGCAGAAGGCAATTTTAGTGCGTTTTGCAGATATAGCAAGGTTAATTACATCTTAAATTGCTTTGCACTCTTTTTAAGAGAAGATTAAGATCAGCATTAAGGTGAGAGAAATTGTTCCAGCATCTGTTAGCTAAGATTGAAAATTTGTGTCAACTATGTTTTTCTTTGCTTAATTTCTGGATCACCAGACATACAATGATGTGGTTACTAGTGCTCTGGAGGTTTGTCAGCAAGGTAGTCTGGTTTGTCGAAGTAAAAGTAAATTGGATTTTGTCTAATACAGTACATTTTAAATTGGATGTGAGCTGGCTCCAATGTCCTTTGGCCCATGACCGGTCCAGCAACTCATTCTATTACTACTTTCATTAGAGCCGTTATGGTAGCTGAAGGGCTTCTCAGACTGTGGTTTCCTTCAATGCATTTATTATTTTATTTATTTGTTTGTTTTTATCATGTGCGGCTGGCACAGGCAATAGCTGTGGGGTGGGGCAGGGGCGGGCGGGGCAGAGGCGGGTGGGTTTTAAGTGGACAGATAACAGGATAGGGAGGGTAAAATTATTATTTTTTTTAAACCAATGACCTTGCACTGCCTGCATCGCCGACTCAGCATTGCGGCGAGTAAGTGGTTATATTAATTCTTTTTTTTACTTTCCCTATCCCGTTGTCGATCTACTTCCCCTCACCCGCCCCACCCCACCGTCCGACCGCTGTTACCTGTGCGGGCCACGCCTGCTTTGATTGAAAATGGAGGGTTGCAGTCTGCTGCTGAACAAATACTGTTTTAGATGATCCATAGATTTGCAGAACATTAGCGGGAGGCAGTGATCTTCATGGAGGGCACTATAAAAATTCAAGCAAGATACATACATTCAAAGTCAACAGTGATACACTATTGCCGCCTGTAGCCAGAATAACCATTAGAGGACAGAAGCAATCCAAAAGTAATCATACGAGCTGAACACATTTCAACTCAATTTCGGTAAGGTACTTGAAGGATACATACATTTGTAGTCATCCGTTGTCCAGTAGTAGGGTGCATGAAAGTATAGACCTGTGAGTAGACAACATTAGTGTTCATAATAAATAGGATAGTGATAGATGCAAGAGAAATGGATATGAAATATACAGGAGGTTGATAATGGGCTCCACTTCAGACCTTTGTGATGAATGAAACATAAGGGAATGGTACTATTGCAGCTAAGAAGATTTAGTCAGTAGCAAGACTTAACAGCCAATGTGACCCTGGGCAAAACAAAGTACCTTTTAGTACCTTGGCTTCTTTAGCAAAATTTAATGCACACTTTATGCTTGATCGAGATGTAGGGAACTGAGTAGAGGGCACGGACATCTCACACTAACCCAAAGGCGTATTAATGCCTTCCAGGCATGTAATTCCAATAAACACCTTCATATAATATCATCTATGTGACGAAGTGTGAATTTGGGCCGCAGTGAATGAAAGTATTACCTGCAAGTAAAGTGTACATTGTACAAGCATATATAGTCTTTTTTTCGGCCACGAGTGTTCTGCCCTTCAGTAGTACTTTACATTTTCAGCACAGGTAGCCTACACACCTGGCTGTCGGTGCAAAGCTGCTAAGTTCCTTTATCTGTTATGTAATATTTAATAAGAATGTGTAAAAGCCCCAAAACCGGGTGGCATCCAGTCATGTGGACAAGGGAGCCTGGAGGAATCTGTAAAAAGGAGAGGTGAGGCATCAAGGTTGTGGGAGGGATGTAGTGGGCTGTATGGAGTGAAGAGAGAGTGTATATGTGTGGCTGTTTGTGTGAACTACTGAAATCTCTATTTGGTTCTACTGTCTATCTGAGCCTCTGTTGTGGTAGATGTGGTTCTTCAGTGGTTCTGCAGTAGGGTCTAAAAGAGTCTGTTGGAAACTATGTAAAGGTTTGATAAGAACTATGTAAGAGACTGAGCCAGGGTCATATCGGGACAGAAAATAGGCCGGGATACCAAATTAGAAGTGATCCCCATTAGCAAATCAGATAGCTAAACAAGCATTGGGAGTGCCAATAGATCAGGCTGTAAATGGGGTGTTGTATGGTAATGTGAAGCATTACAAGTAATTAACATGGGTATGGATATGCATTTATGTGGAAGCAATGAACTCTAGAATAATAGTGGTGTAAGTTAAAAGGGCAAGTGGCAATTGCACTGTCAATCAAGAACTAATCATCCTTGTAGGTTAATGATTGCCCTATTTTCATATGTTCTACTGCCAGAGAAAAACATCATAAAATATCTAGTTACCTTTTTGTCACCATTACAATGTCTTGGGTGTGCCCCTGAAAGTTCAAGTGCGGGCAACTAGATAAACAAAATGATCACATGCACTCCTGGCTCCCAACGTGTCTCTCTCCTGGTGATTCTCACATAAATGTCCGGTGACAATTGTGCTGTCAAGCCAGAACAAACAAAGTGGCTCACATTTGCAAATCAGGGCATTTTTAAAGCTGTGCAAGTGTTTTGCAAGTGTATTTGGTGTTGCGGCAAGCAATATTTGTAGTACTATCAGAGAAGTCAACAGTAAAAACTGACCCACAAGGCTATCCTCTTTCTCTATACCTCCCTCCCTCCCTCTCCCCTCTTCTCTCTTTCTCACACTCTATCCTCCCTGTTTCTGTTTACCACTCCTCTATATATCTACTGTCTGTACCTTCTGATCTGTCCTCTGTCTCTTTCTCTCTCTATGGGTTTCTGAACGGTCTTGCTTAGGAAACGTTTTGCTCTGGGGATCGTGACTGATCAATGGATTCCTCTCACTGACATCATGTGAGGTCTTTAAAATCCCCAAAGTGCCTAGGGATCTTTGGGGCATATTACCAAGCAATAGCGATAATTATCGCTATTGCTTGGTTAGAGACAAAAATTTACCGCAAAGCTGCGGCGATTTTTATCGCAAATAAACCTTGGTATTACCAAGGTTTATCGCAAATGCGATAAAAATCGCCGCAAAGCATGAATATCGCTGAAAAGTCAGCGATATTCGTGCATTATCGAGCTAATGCTCTTAGCCATGTTATCCACCTCTTATTGGATAACATGGCTAAGAACTGCTCAGGGCAGGTGTTAGCTTTTGGAGATATTCGCGCTTAGCGCGAATATCTCCAAAAGTTGGTAATAGGAGATAGCGATGTTAGCGACTGTTTCGAGTCGCTAACATCTTGGCACGCCCACTTTGCATGTCATTAGTGATAAATATCACTGACATGCAAAGCGGGGCCCAAGATGGTCGCTATCTCCTACGAGCTGTCGCTAACTGGTGTTAGCGACAGCTAGGTAATAGGGAGATAATTTTATTTCCGCTTTCTTGGCTTTTAAAGCCAAACAAGCAGAGATAAACCCCCTTGATAATATGCCCCTTTGTTTTATAAAACAAAGCCTTGACTAGTGTGTGACAACATCCCTTAGCTTTCATAAACCTTCTTTACTTACATGTTTCTCTGATTCCCTTGTTCTTCTGAAGTTGAAGTCCCCCTAGAGTACACCCATTCCTGGTGCTGCATCAGTTTCCGGGTATGCCCAGGTCTGACAGTGAGGTCCAACCCAGGAGATGACATTGCTGTAAAGTAAGGATCTGCTCTGATTCTTTTCTCTTGGAGTCAGAAAGGTATTTTAGATCCAGTACTACAACAGTGTTAATAAAGTGTGGGATAGCTGTGCCATTCTGTAAAGCAAAGTATTATTTTAATCATTGTCATTTCAAGAAACAAAGTAAAAAAAAAATGTCTCCTTTTCCTAGTCTGATAGAGCCCATAACCTGTGACAATTGGCTTGTGATGGACAAGTTCACACATCACACTGTTTCCCAATTATAAAATAGCATATGCCTTTATTTCCTGCCAGGAGCGCCCTCTCTCCTGTGGTACCATCCCTTGGTACAGAAAGCAATGCTGATCTGTTGGTAAGAGCTGTGGTAAGGACCCAAGAGAGGGTTTGGAGTCAGTGGTCAAACTTAGTCATTTGGGCCAACAGTGTAGGATAATCATCAGGATAATCGTCACATTGTAGGGTACTCCTGGGTATAAAATCTCTATCAGGAGCATTCCAGCCAATGTAATTAATAACTATATGGCCCTATTCCGAGCGGCTCCAGCTGCCAAGGAGAAATAAGTCCTGGTGATACCTGTGTCAGGTTATAATTAGACCTAGATGACATTTCTGTTATGCCGGTGTATTCTGTCATCATTTTGTGAAATTTGCATTTCATTGGTTAAGCAAAATTCCCGAAATGACTTGACTTCTGAAAAACTTTAGGCCAGTAAGATCAGAAGCAACCAGAACGCGAACATATATTGATCTTGGCACTTGTGATTTTTTTAGCTGTTTTTTAACGAGAAACGTGTCTTTGCATCTGAAGCATTTTGCTCTGAAACACAGCGTTAAATGACAGTTTTGCACTTTACTTTATTTCATATAATTTTTTCCAAATTTTGTGTACTTACGCAAGAGCAAGTTGCACAAATTTCGCACACCGCAAAGAGCAAACTAGCTGCCACAGGCACCATTGATGCTTGCAGGAGGTTGTCAGGACTGCTTTTTCCTCCTGCAATAGAAGGGAAATCCCCCATACCAATATGAACAGCCTATTGTGAGTGCTTAATATTTCACAAATAGGCATCACTTTCAGTTCCAGAAAGGAGTATATATCTGTGACAGGTTGTTTCATTCATGCTAAGCCATCAGACATAATAGAAATCACAACATGCTATGTTGCTCACCACCACTCACCGTCACTCCAGGATCACAAGCAGCACCTGTTTCCTAATGTGTACAATGAAGACACGACCCTCGGGTTCACTGGGTATGTCTAGGATGAAGACACTCTTGCTCTCGTTAGAAATTTAAGTTCTGAATTTGACTTATATGAGAGGCAGTACTTACAACATTGAAAATACGATAACAGAAGTCTTGAGAATGGTGAAAGTTGGGTAGAGGGCAAATGTGTCACACTGTAGTGAAATTATTCTAAAGATCTAATCTCTAGTACTATTGAAATCTAGCACAATAAAAACATACTTTGCATCTACTTATAGAACGTAGCAATACATCTGCACAGAAATGGGTAGAGTTATTTGGATCAACAATTAAAGTTAAACACTAACTAATTTTACTAACTTTTTCTTTTCCCCACAGCATCTGTCCAGCAGGCACAGTGTACAACAAAGCACTTCACAGGTGAGTGAATAAGAGAATATATTTCTCCTATTATCTCTTTGAGGTAAGACTGCCCTGACGAGATGAGGCATCCAGATATATCAAATGTGGTTTGTAAATGCCATCGGGACGCATACGAACATCATATAGGATACTATTGCACGGTTTATCAATTATATATTTTATATTACGTTAATTTTAGAGGATAAGTACGAAAGCAATGTGTTAACAAAGATGTAAATGTTTTTTTAAAAAGAGGAAGTGAAATACTGGACTGGACTGTTTAGATGTCTGTAGTAACAGAAAGAGAACAATATTTTAATGTACAGTAAATAATGTTGGGTTTAAAAAAACACGTCTGCTCTTTGTAAATGCTGTGGCGTTGCATACCATACGGTATTAGAACGCTGAATAGGCAGTAGATAGTGGTAAAGCTTAGCAGAGTGGTTTGGGGATGTCATTCTTTAAATGCATTGCCATGCTTCCATTATAATTAGCTGTAAGGAAAAAAATCAGTCTGCAACAACCCCATCACTGGAACATAATCCATATAGGATTACTTTATTTCGATCATTCACATTTGGAGATTAGAATACTGGGGGGAAAATGCCAACATCTTATGATCTAGCCAAGACAATCGTTTCTAATGGTGAGATTGTTTAATCTATTGTGAAAACAATCTAATGCCTTTAATCCTGGGGAGATGTATCATAAAGGGAGGTCAAAACTTTGTAATTATGAGGACACAGAAATGTATCGTCTCTCCAGGCTCTCACTGCTCACAATGCTTTATAGCTAAGCATTCTAATGAGGCTTGCTCCAAGCTGCTCCGGTTGTTGTTACATGGGCAACTGACACTAAAATGTTATTTTCTTTAGAGCTGATGATCTGCTGATGTTGGCATTTGGATCAGCTGTGCTGCGGAGAGAGTCACATAGCCACTAACTGATGCAAAGAACATTCACCCTGCTTTGTAACATTGCTTTCAATACTTACCCTTTCATCTTCTTTTGGTACACATCTAAAAAGCTTTCAGCCCCATGTGATCTGGGTTGCTAGATGATAGACTTCCCCTTATTGGTCTGTGACATCTAAAAATCTTGCGGTCTGTGGTAGGCAAGCCGGCACTTTGACAGAATAATATGTATTACTCAAAAGAGGATTTTTGTAGGCTTTATTTATATATGTATTTTAATCCTTCAATCCTATTTAAAACGTTTCTTTCCAGTGAATTTAATACATTTATTCTGAAAACTCTATTCATATAATGAAAAATTAATCTCCTGCATCTAGAGAGAAATGTTATTTCATAGGAGGTAAAAGGTTCACTCCTAAAGGTATAATTTAATCTAATGGTATATTAATCCTTTGTTCGTGATAGTACCCTAATGGTACATACATGCTTTATTTCCGAATCATCTTGAATGTTCAGAGAGATTAACTAATTATCCAGGGAGACTGTTTAATCTACTGGGAAATTAATCATTCAACTCAGGAGAGTAAGAAATTAATTGTGTATCCTTAGAGACTAAGTAATGGGTTGAGCCACCTATCAAAGCAAAATGGATGGAAAACTGTGGCAGTTATTTTTTCCTTCAGATGGCAATATAAATGAGTCCTCAGAATGAATTTGTGAAGAAAAGTGAATTTGTAAATTGTGAGGTCATCATATCTTCCCATTATATGTCTCTCTCTTGACCTTCCCTGACCGCCGCTTAAATCAAGTCTATTTTTCAATAAACTATTTTTGGTTCTCTTTCTTTCTAAATAGTTAGCTTGTTTTAAAAAAAACTGTGACTTTTGGGTAGCTTATATTATTGATTTTTTTGTGTGTGCCTGTTTTCCAGGTTGACACATTACGCCAGCGTCATGGAGAAGGATGCCGCATGCCTGTTCCGCATCACTTCTTTCTCAATCTGAAGAGCTTCACTTACAACACCATTGGAGAAGACACTGATGTCTTCTTTTCTCTGTATGACTTGCGAGAGGGCAAACAGATCAGGTATTATCAATAATACTGACATCTTCTCAACTTACAAAAATCATGGATTGCTGTATACAATGGCTTTCATGGGATTTTCTCCTTCCCTTGCCCATGGCACAATGCATGAGCACGGTGTATGCTTATTTCAAAATGTTGCCATCATGTTCTGTCTGCAAACTGAGACCTGAGTTCTTCCAACACTGCTCAGACTATGATGTGATAGCAGTATCCCAGGACTAACTCTTATTCATGAAGAACCTGGGGAAGTCATGGAAATAAAGCAATGGTTCCCAAGGGTTCATTCATTCAAAATAATCAAATGAACTAATATGACATCTGCTTGTTGAAAGGATGCTGAATACAAGTAAACATTTAGGAAAAACTATGCAGAATTAATCAATGCACCAACAAATTAATTAAAAACAAGATGAATCAGGAGATTGCATATAAGTAATAAGAAATGTATTGTAGTTATATGCAGTCAACATAAGAACAAATGACAGATGGTTGCAAAAAAGTGCACACAGCGCAGTGTTATATGTGACAAGTGAAGCAACATAAATACCACCCAAATAGCAAGAGATGTATGACTGAACTGTGGTTTGTTCCATTCAAACACAAGCAAATAAAGCCCCCGTTGATCCTTATTTGCTAATCACTATTGTGTGTTCTATAGAATCTCAGTTCTTATTTTCAACTCTTTGACATTTGTAGAATAGATCATTGGGCTCAAAAGGACAATAAATTACCTTTCCGCAGGTCCTAAACAGAAAGAGGAAGTAGGGCCCTTAGTCCAATGTGTTTACTTGATAGACAAAGTAAGTTACACGAATATTTGAAAACTCTAATATACTGCTGGCAAAAAAAGAGTCAAGAAACATAGAACACAAAATGAATACACTATCCTCTATGAGATTCTATCAGTCAGTCAAACCGATGAAAATTGAGTGCTTTACCAAATGAAAAAGGCTCTATACTTCAGATGACCATGATAGAAGCTATAAACAAAACCAAAAACATGAAGCCACACTGTATGCGGGCAAAAATGGCCAATCCATTATGGATTCATAAAATGTAAGCATGTGTAGTCCAACTCAACAAGGTATATGGTTTGACAAAAGAAGGAAGCACAGCTCAGTAGAATAAAAATGTGAGCTCGTCAACACAGCACCTAATCAGAAGGTGAAGAAAAGGTGCCTAATAGAAGATCTATGTAATGTCAAAATGGCCGATTCGCAAAAAACTGCAAAGAGTGAGGGTGAAAATGTTCACAATACAAAAAGGGCTGTGCTATTTAATTTAGGTGCCCATTAGGTGATCATATGATAAAGGGAAAAACTTTCAATATTCAGCAAGAGTCTACAGAAGGGTATTTCCTAAATAGTAAAAAATGCAGTCTGCTTAGGAGTTGACAAATGTATGTAAGACCAATCATACCACCATTAAAAATGTGTGTCCAAGTAGAAACCATAAAATGGTGAATGAAAAGAAGAAAACTGGAAATGACATTGCTTACAAGGCAGTCATTCACTGAAAGAAATGGCTGCAAGTCCACAATTATTCATTTGCCAGCGTACATCCTGAACACAGTCAGTTAAAAAGTTAAAACACAATAATAATAATAATAAAAAAACTACTTATTGATGTGTCCTTGTGAGTAATGTATATAAAACAACAGTCCCTCGTCTATGCAAAACAAAAAATTACAAGCCAGGCAGAAAGCAATGGCCTCTAGAATAATACATCAATTATGTTAGCTAATTAACGTTTGATGTCATTACTTTATTTGAGAGACCATCTTATGCCCAACGTATTTATATCAGATGATCAGATACTCAATTTTCCAATTCTAAAAATGCAAATGAGAATGGCACATAGTAATAATAGTTTTATGTGTGTATAGCCATGCTTCGGAGTTCACAGAAGTCATTGAGTCCATCCATTTTATTACATAACTGGTCTATCCATTTGCACTAACAGTTGGCTAGGAGATTCCTCATGCGTTTACCTCTGGAGTGTTGTCAGATCACTTCAATCACCTGCTATGCCCAGTCATTCTCTGTAGGCTGATGTGTAATGTTCCACCACTGAGGCAATATAAATTTCACATCAAATTGTAGTCATATGTAGGCTAAATCATTACTGTACCATTGTGTAGTGTGCCATTTTTAGAACTTGGGACAATGACATTTAATAGCATAAATTTCATTTGGTATTTTACAATTTGAAAACAAGGTCAACATTTGTCAGTGTTACCAAAATTCTGACATTTTGGTATTTATTGTGAATTTGCAAGCTTGGCATCTGCAATGTCAGGATGACCTTGAATGGCAGGTAGGCCCACTGAGTAGTTATACAGTCATCTAATTTGCAATTTCTATAATCTCTTGCCTTAATATAAACCTATTGCCTGTAAAGGCAAGTAAAGGGGATCTTGGTACAAATGTGTCACCCGTTTTGTTTGATTATTTTCTGCCTCCTAATACTGACAGGCTTAAAGGAAATGACACATATCAGTAGGTCAGAGGTTTGGGTTCTGTCTTTGGGTTCACACATGAACTCACAGAGGCAATGCCATTTTCCTCTGTATGTACATTTATTCATCAGCACTTGGTTGTAGTGAAAATGACAGTTCTGTTTTTTACAATTTCATCTAATTCTCAGGAACTGCCCTGACAGAAAGTTCTCAGATAAGGCCTGAAGATGGTGGCTTTAGTGCAGTAGGAAGGAATTTCTTGCTTCTCGGTTCACTTGCGGAGGAGTGTGGCATATATTTGTTTTTCATGCTGTACCACTAATTCCAAACACCTAACTTTAATTTTGCTAAACTGTGAAGTCAACAATAAGGTCAGGGCTCATTTAGCCAAACTGCAAAGTCTCCTAAAGTATCCAACGTGCCATTCCAGATTACAAGTTTGTCACCCATGTATTTATGCCACATGTGAGTATTCTGAAGGGCTTGTCATGCGAACAAATAACTCTTGCTACAATAAGATGAACAATTTCTGGAGCAAATCAAGCTCCCAGGCTACTTCTTTCTATAGTAAAACAAATTCTGTATTGAACATAAAGCAATTTTCTCGGAGTGTGATCACTATTAATTCCATAATGAAATCTAAAAGAGCAACTTCAGTGTCATAGCTGGACTATAATGCATTTCTAATGACTTGCTGGGCTGAGAGGTGTTTGTGTAGAGGGGCTCAGTTTCTAATGTTAACATGATATCTTCTTCGCTATTGAACGCAGTCTATCACACTTTTAATAAAGTCTGTACTGTTACGTACGTATTACTTCATAGGAGGCTTTTGTGGCTTGATGAAGAAGTCAAACAATAGCCTAACACCTTTAAAGTCTATGCGCACCCAGAGACTATTGGTTTGCATGGTAAATCCTGCAGATCACTATAATCTTTAGTCCTATGTGTAAATAACGGGTGTTCTCGGTTGGGAGCTATTAAGAAATTCATATTTATTTGTTACTAATGCTGTTATGGCTAACACTTTGTCTGTGACTTTTCTGATTTTCATTTCTAGGTTTGTAAGAGGATGTATGGATTCGTTTTTAATTGTGATTGGTAATTAAAACTTTTCTTATTATCTGCTGCTCATACTTGAATGTGACCGTGTTTTCATAAGATACTTATTAGCAAACAAAGAAGGCGAGAGATTTAGAGAAGCAACTGGCCTCTGTCTACCCTCCGCTTTTGACCCTCCTGCCCACATGATGCTGGCTGGGATTCTTGCCTTTGGGGGGCAGTTCAACCTAATATTGCTTGCAAAATATTGTTGTGTCAAAATATTGTGTCAAAAATATAAGGGACAAAAATATTAAGAAGGTAAAGTGTTTATATCGATGTATATAGATTTTTCGCTTACTTCACAGACAGTATATATATCTTCAAGATACATGGAAGTGGAAATAAAAATAGTACACTTATATTTACCTGTATGACTTACCTTTTCATTATTTTTGTCCTTGACATTTTTGATACAATAGTGTGGTACCACAGAAGTCTCGCTGTTGATATTTCGACATACAACCCTTTGAGAATATTGTACCCAAAAAGTCTACTGATTAAGAGTTACTAATCCCTATATGCAATATAACATATGCTAAGTGGAGTAGGTGACTTTATTAAACCTAAAAAATAATCTTGACATTATCACCAAGCCAAAAAACAAGGATGGTCTGAATGTTCTTCAAGATACATCCAAGCCGCTAGACATGCATTAGAATTCTGCAACGACATTGAAGGTGCTCCATTACATTTCACTATGGAATTAACAGACATTGCACTCCAAGATATATGGTTTAATTTGGCCACTATGAGGGGACTGTATCCTATGTATTCTTAAAGTGGTATCCTTCCATTAACTTACATGGATTTTTAGATCTGGCTTGCCAATGCAATTGTCACCTGGCCTTTAAACCTACATCAATGTTACTCTACAGTTCTTTGCTTCCTCGCAAATACTTACCCATTTGCATTCACATTACTATACAACATTCCTTTAGAGACAGATGACGTCACAATATCTCCAGTCAGATGGGGGTCTCGTAAATCTTGGACTCCAGTATGGAAAAAAATTAACCCGTCTCACTGGGCTCTTGTTATATGTTCACAGATTGTTCTCATAAAAACTACCAGCAACTAAATTATCTTCTTCACCATTCTTCCATTGCATTTCAGAAATTATTTTTGGCTATAATGTGCATTTAGCTTCCACTTTCCAAATATCCTGACCACAAAAGCTTTAGGTTTTACACCCATTTCTGAAGATGCATTCATGAAATATTTCATGATTCTTATTGTGTGCAGGACAAGTTTGGCATTCATTCTTTGTACTGAGGAATATATCCCTCAAGAAAAGCGAATGAAAAATTGATGGCAAAATATAAGGTTTTTCTGTACAACATCTGTGAAAATGTTATAGGTTTTACAGATAGTTCACAATTTGGTTATGCAGTTTCACATAGACTTCAACCATTATTCAAGTTGTATACCACATTTTTTTAAATTCTACCTTCCCTCTCCCACATTCGGTCTGATGTACTGAGATACAGGCTGCAAAAAGTGGTCTCCAATTGCACACCAACTTTTTGCAGCCTGTCTCTATGTGACCTACATATTAATAGATAACGTCTCAATATCTCCAGTCAGATTGGGGTCTCAGAAGGGCCTCCCTAATGAATATTAATTGGGCAGCCCACATTTTGCTACACTCTGTGATTGGCTATAAACATAAGGACGGTGGCCTACAAGGCACTGAAGAGCACCATCCTTTCCGAGATGCGTAACTTTTTTTAAAAAGCAGTCCATGCTCCTTTTTAAAGAATGGGTGCTGTTCCTTAAATTAATGATTGCTGCTTTAAAAAAATAACTGTTCTTATTGGAACATTTTTATTGTATCCACTGAACTTCTACCTTCTGCCCACGAGGCCACCCAATGCGATTCACAAAAGGAAAGTTGTCCAATAGGGATAGCTACCTCTTTCCAAATCTGTTACCAGCTCCTTTCAGGAGTTAACCTTTCAGTGAATGGTGATTTCATTTGGAGTCACAAACTATTGATACATCTCAACTAAATCACAGTTAGGAGGGTTGCCCCTTTCCTGCGATTCAGAATGTTGTAGTCGCAAACGCTGATGTTGTGTGAATCACAGGGTTGTACACAGCAAATTATTTCCTATATCGAATCATCTATGTACTATAAATTAAGTTTACCTGCATGTTGCAAGGCGGAGAAGCGAAATGTTACTCAGAACTCGAAGTCAAAAGACAGTAGGGTTATTTGTTGGATTTCTAATGCTCAGACACTAGGGCTATCATGCACGTGCAGACAGAAGACTTATCATTTTGGCTCTGCCAATCCTTCATACTCTGTCCTGAAACTGCAAAAGTGATGATAATGTCATAAGAAAGCCTTATCTCTATGAGGTTTAAACTCTTTCATGTCAATAATGAAACATCAAGTGCCGTTTGGTGTCAAGGAAAAACATCACCAGTAGGTGTTGCTAGCTGGCCCTCTCTAAATAGCCGCTTATGATATAATATTAAAATGCAATACATTTGTCCTATATATCAAGTGGAATTTCCCTAAATATCATACATTTTCCTAAATGCCACTTTTTCTCTTTGGATAAATAAAACACAGACCACCACCCTGAAAATAAAAGCTTTTTATTTTGAGTAAATCTATAACTTTTGCTCCAAATCCCAGATAGCTTTTTAAATCAAAAGCTCTCATATTTATGTACTACTGCTGCATATGGACAGAATCTGGATGTGTCACTCACTTGCATCACAATTATATGTTAGTGTACCTCTGAGAGGCTTGAGGCAGTTACCAAAAGTTAGGGATCCCCTCCTGATGCCGCGATGGCCAACCAATGGTATGGATGGCTGCCATATGCTCTAGTAGGCAACATTAAAGGCAACATTGGTGATAATTGGCAACACATTTCCACCAACTTAACTGGCCTTAATTGTTCAAGCGATTGCAAACATGACTAGGATTATAGGATTCCCACAATTTCCAATAAGAGCCTCCTCTTGCCACGGCTTTCATAATGAGCAGATATTGCAGTAACAGTCAGATTAGGTGTTAGGAACCAGGTGTGCGAAAATTGGGCCATTTGTCATCAGGCAGACCTGTATCCGACCCTGGGATAATACTCCGTCTGACTTGTAATGATGGGGAAGAAATGGTTCCCTTATATTAGGCCTTAAAATGGTAAAAGGTCCTTCGTAATACCTAGGATGCCCATGATCTAGCAAGAGGGTCACCTCACATCAAGAACACCATAATACCCTAATGACAATGAATGCCCATTGTACACCGAAAAGGTCCATCATTATCCTTGCAATGCCTACAATATTCCCTCCGGGCATACTCTACCAGAAACATCTTAGTTCTTAGCATGTTTACCACCATCTCTACCATATTCCTTGTCAGATTGACTGCTAAGATTTCCTCTCATCTACACCTCTCTCCTAATCAATTGTCTTCATGTTTTAGTCCCCACCTCTCTATCTGCGTCACTCTACCTAGGTTTTTTTACCTTTATCTTTGTTTCCTTTTTAGCACCTACACAGTTATTTGTCATAGTTCTCATCCATCCTTGTATTCTTATAATTTCTCTCCCATATCAGTCTACTCTCCAATATCAGTCTTTCTCCCTTTCCTCTTATTTCTTTTTTTCTCCTCATTTACCTCCTCACTCTTTTACAATGTCTAGCTACTCCCAATATCTATTCCCATTCTTCCGTTCCCACCTAGTTCATTTTGATTGTAAACTTTGTTTTTTTCCCACTTTATTCCACTTGCTTTGTCTTTTCTTCCATCCCTTCAATTAAATTAACATCTGTTTCTTCTTTCTTCCCTTCATTACTTTTCATCCTTCATTCATTCTTCCTTACCATGCTTCCATTGCTTTGTTCCTTATAACTTTCCTTTCTCCGTGTTCCCTTTTATCCATTCACTGTTGTCACTTTCCTTCCTTTTTATTCCCTTCTTTTTGTCTTTCATTCTTTAACCAGACAACGTACATTCTTTGCTTCCTTGTTCTTTAGTTGTCTTCTTTCCTTTTTTCTTCCCTTCTTTCTTTTCTTCCTGCTTATGTTCCATCTTTCTGTCTGCCTTTCTGCTTTCTTCATAGATCCCTCCCTTTCTTCTTCCCTCCCTTCCTTGTCAATTTTGTTCTTCCTCTCTCATTTGCAGTGATCACGTCTCTTAATCAGTGCTATTTCTATCATTCCCTTTCTGTCTGTGTTTGTTTTATTCACACCTCTCAGTCCGACTGCACATCTCTGTGTTTGGATTCTGTTGCAGTTGTATTTGTTGTATTATATCTAAATACCAGTGAGTCTGTTGTAACTGTAAAAGCAGGGCCTTCACTACACCCTTTATTACTGGCTGATGATGACAAACATCTATAAGATCTCACAACCAATAAAAGGTGGGGCAGAAATCTCATTGGCAAGGCCACAAATTTGCTTATGGTGCCCTGCTTCTTTCAACTGAAATGGAGAAGTTTGGAGCAACTGTCATAACTGTGGTTGCTTTCAACACTGAGGGGCGGATTACGATGTCATTCAAAAACTCTTCCGACCGAATCGGTTTCGGAATAGTTCTTGACCGAATCGGGATCTGCGAGTCCGACAAACCGATTACGATGCTTCCAAATATCATTCGGTCAGACTCTCATTGACGTCAATGGGAGCCTGTGTTCCGAATGAGAACACAGGCTCACATTGAAAAAATGGTGATTGGGGCACTCAGTGACGGGCACCCCATGGTGCCTGCCACACTGTGCATGGTTGTAAAGAGGGGTCCCATAGGTACCCCACAGGCTCCAACCGGAGGCCTACGGGTGAAGGGGGACCTGCTACAGGCCCCCAAAGTCAGATTCTGACAGCTGTTTCGTGTCGGACAAACTGATTCGGAACGGCTATCAGATTGGGACACCGTAATAGCTCGGTCAGAAATAGTGTCCAGAGAGCTGTACGATTCGGCTCCGAATGACTCGGTCTATCCGAATGCCGATCAGAACTGCTTCGAACAGCCTGAACAGTTTTGTTGCATCATAATAGGTCGGTCGCACATGTATCTGATTCGGTTGGAAACATAGGTTCCGTATGGGATTCGCCGAATCCAAATCCCATTCTGAGCCTTTCCGAACGCCATCGTAATCGACCCCAAAGTGCCCCATTATGGCTTTGGCGGTGCGAAAGCCGAGGTCAGACCGCCCGCCGTCAGATTAGTATTTCCTCCTGTCTGGTGGGCTGCTTTTTGATGTTCCCACAGCGGTGCCTCTAATAATGGCCACTGCAATGTGAACACCAAAAACAGTTCATGCACAGCATGGATTGAAAAGACCATGATGTGCACAAACTAGGGTGCATGCACACAGGGTGGTACATGGTATTCCCTGCTTTGTGCATCCCCATGTGGAGGAAGCTTAGGGAAACCTGCAGTGTCCCGCTTGTTTCCTCTGCGCCACAGTGTTTATGGAGGAGGAACCTCCATAACACCGCTGGCGGAGAAGAAACTCATAATATGCTTGGCGGGACTGCAGCGGTCCTGTTAAGCATATTGTGGCCTCCTGACTGTCACTACACCACCAGAGAATGATTCCCTAGGGGCTGCAGCGGTCCCACCACCTGACTCATAATAAAGCGGTTGGGAGACTGCCACTGCCACGCCCCTGCGAGTTTGGCAGTCCATGGACTAGATTATGGGTCTGGCACCCATAATCGGGGCCTTAGTGATCCCCACCAGGTAGGCATAGATCTCTAAATACAGCAGGCAGTCCTCCAGCGAGTGGTCTCCACTCACAGGGCAGGATAGTTTTAATGAATTGGTTGGTGTCTAGAAGGGCTGTCTTTTTCTTGTGGCTAACTTCACTCCATATCAATTCTGAACCAGAGAACCACCTGACAACATCAAAAGAATGCAATATACCTGCTGTTAGAAAAGTTACAGAGTGGCAGATAACAGAGAGAGAGAGATCAAGTTCCAAAGCCTCATCAGTAGCCACTGGTAAAAATTCTGATTTCAACATCAGCTGTCTTGTATTGGTCCGTAAATAGGTCTGTGGGTTCTTGTAAACATAAACTTTCTTTCATCTATGAGAGATTATTCAGATTCTTAACTGTCTATAACATCTTACAAAACTTCTTGGACCAATCCAGTACAGGCCTAATTGGCTGTTTGATGGATATCTTGGCTCCTCAATTCCACTATTAACTCCGGTTAATGAACTCATAAGTACACACATGCTGAGCAAAGCAGAATCCAAATAACTAAGAGAGCATCTAAAAGCTTTAGCAAAACTCGGTGACCCACTCATCACACTTCATAACCCATGGTCCTCTCAGTTATTAAAGGATGCATAGTGTATATTATAAAAGCACTTACAAGCACTCCACTGATGATAAGGCATGCAAACCGAAGCTGAGGGCAGAGGCAGAAAAGAAGAGCTGGGAAGTGTGATTGTAATTCTGGAGAAAAACGAACTTGAGGAAACTCGTTCTGAAGAATCATTCTCCACAAACTGATTCCCCAAATGCTTCCAAAATAATGGAATTATCCAGAACTTGATTCTGTCCTTGTGGATCCTTTGATGTAGAAAAAACTGTGCAGGTCTGCCTTGGCCAGGATCAGAGAAATTTCGTATTTCACTTTTAACAGCGGTTGGTAGGGTATGGAACTTTACACCACTTCTTCCTCTTCCTTGTGAGTGCAATCTTGTTTGTAGGAGTGGGAGACAACCTCAGAACCTACCGGTCTTTTCTCCCATTCTCTTTAATCCCCTTTCTATACCCCTGTGCATCTCCACCTTTCTTCCTTAACTATTGTTTCTTTACGTCAGTCTTTTTGCAATTACATATACCCCAGCTGCTCTACCTACGCCCTAATATGTATATCCCTATTTATACCTTGATGTTTAAGCTGTGCCGATGTTTAAGCTGTGCCTATAAACTAATGCCAATAAACAAAGTGGACAAGTCCTTTTGCAGGTTTAAGGCACGTGATTCCTTGCCCAAACTTAGACAGAAAAGGAGCGCAAACAACAACAGTTGTTTTTTTGGAAACCCCTCACCCACCTACCTGGTAGGTGGCATGCTTAATCATCGGGGCCCAGCTGGATCACCTAATGCAATCCAGCTGAGCTTCAACGCCTGAGTTACAGCGGAGCAGGTTATAAATGAGAAAGTGGTGAAGTGCTATGTGCAGTGTGAATATATGATAACAATATATCTAGGAATCACCCTTGTAAAAGTTTTAATTAAAGGGTTATAGGACATGGGTAATCAATCAATCAATCTGTTAGGGTATCCAGGCATGTCCAGGTCACGAGTGCCATTTGAAATTGTGTAAGTGATGTGATGGTCCGGAGGTGAATGGGGAGGCTGTTCCAGGTCCTTGCTGCAATGTTGGAAAAGGAGCCTCCTCCACTTCTGCTCTAGTAGATGCTAGTGGGCTAGTGAAAGGGGTCGGTGCGTAGTCTTCTTGATGGTTGGTGGAAGTTCAGTAGCTGCTCTACTTCTACCCGTACCTAGTATTTCTACTCTTACTTATACTTTGACACTGTGTATATACCTTAGTACCCAACCTCTGCCTTAGTAAATCTACTCTATTCATACCCTAGTGCAGTGATACTCAAAGTACGGCCCAGGGACTTCTTGTGGCCCTGCTGACCTTCACATATGACCCTCTGCTGAACACCTCACTGGGCTGTTGTTTAGTCTTTCAGAAAGATGTTAAATAAAGGGGCAAGCATTTGTTTACAAGATAACTGAAGGAAAAGAAGCAAATAATGAACCCAGCACCACTTAACTTTAGGAACACATTCATTTTTTTAGACCTCTCTTTTTATACATCTTCAAAATTGAAACATGTATGTTTCATTGACATGCTCAAGCATTTCAAGGTAGTAGATTAAATTATATCAGTGCATTGACATGCTCAAGCATTTCAAGGTAGTAGATTAAATTATATCAGTGCATTGAAAAGTTTTTTTTTTAAAGTGATAGTTTTCAAAAAATGAACATCTTAACATTCTTGCCTCCTCCCACCCAGACAACAATGCCAATAGTGAGCTAGAGGCAAATCATTTATCATGTAGAATCTTCTGGGGGGCCTGGGTTGCTGGTATATATGGACAACAATATAGCTTATTGAATCAAGCACAAGGAAAGTTTTTGTACAGTGCATATCCTGAACACATGTATTTCAAGGTGCTTTTACATTTGATAATGAAGAAAAGGAAGACAAAGTGAAATAAACAGTTGCCTAGGACCACACAATATGATCAAGTGGGGAAGCCGGGCTGATCATAGGTTTTCTGGTTTTACATTTTGCAATTCTATTTCATTCCAATGTATTTATAAAGTTACTTCTTTTTTGCACACTTGACTCTCCCAAGGTAGCAATAGAAAGTAGTGAATGCTTACCCAAGGTGTAGAGATTAGGGGTTTATTTAAAAGGCTGGATATAATTAAACTTTCAAAATGCCTCAATGACTCACTGACTACATACACCATGTATATGCTTCGCTTTCTTAATGCCCACTTTACTGCCACACCGGCCCGCAAAGCACTACTCACACCCCACTGGCATCAATGCAGCCCTTGGGCACACCACAGACCATACTTTGTGCCCCCTGGTAAAATGTTTGTGAGTACCCATGCCCTAGTACCCCAATCTCTGTCTTCACTCTAGTGTCTCTTTACCTCTCTATTGTTCTTGTACATTTTTCTACATACTCCTCATCTTAAACATGACCACTTAAAATACCATGCATCTTTTTACTTGAACATTTATCGTACATCAATATGCGGTTTATTTCTCAAATCAGTTTCACATTTGTGTACTTACTCCCAGTGACTTTTATTTTGCATCTGACAAGTGTATAATGCCTCCCATTAGTGGTGGTAGGACAGAGAATGTTTATGAATTTTTATTGGGCTTACTGTTGAAGAGCCAGGAGCAGTGTCATCTCACAAGCACCTTGCTTTGTCTGTAAAGTGCGAGAAGGTTTAATTGATGGCAGATGACAGATCTTCTGGTAGTAAAGCATGCTGACCGGTTTGTAGAGTCGGATAGTGTCAGTCTCATGCAAACTAGCCAATAGCCTCTCTGTCTGCTGGCGCCCAACAGGATATGAAAGGGGAGATGGAGATTTGCTTTGACAAACTGGCAGAGCTTGCTAATGAGATATAATTGGTCGACAGACCTGGCCCTGAGGCTCATGCTGTTTCAAATTATCATCCAACAAAGCTGCATGGATACATGTACTTAAGGGTGCCTATTGGAAGACAAGCGTGTCCCATATTCTCTTGCCTGACCTTAAAGTTAGAGATGTACAATGTTAATCACACTAAGTCTGTAGGTTGAAGAAATGCATCAGTGACAGATACACACTGCAAGGCGTAGAACCATGGGGCAGGGATTTTTCATTATGATATGGATAGCAGGACCGGACTGGGTACCCAAAGCAGCCCTGGCATTTTTGAAGGACCAGCTTCTGAGAGGAGGGGGAGAGGGGTTGGGGATGTGCAAGTATGAAGCACTGCAGCTTTTGTTACTGGGGGCCGATAATGAAGCACTGCTGCAAAACTGGCCCCCACTCCTGCAGAACCGCCCCCTCTTCCAGCTTCCCTGTAAAATGCCCAAAGCCTGCTACGGCCAGTTTGGCCCTGATGGATAAAGAAGAGAAACTCCAGAGCCATGTTAATTTCACTCATAGATGCATACAAGAATAGATACATGTCCAAGGGCAGAAATTGCATAATAACTGGTAAATTCTGTGACGTGTGGAAAAAACAAGCTGAAGCACACGCTTACCCTCTTCAAAATTACGTACACTCTCAAGTGCATCATTGTAAACCTAGAACCAGAATTTATCATTGACATTGTCTTATTTACCTACACTTGCAGTTGAAAAGTAGCAGAGGCAGCAGAGTTTCCTCTGCAGTCAGGGGAGCCAATTTGGGTAGAGGGCACTCCAGTGTAAATTTTTACAAACCCCATTTTGGGATGGTGAAATTTCTGCCATGAAATATTACCACTGTAAATTGACCTCTGAAATGCTAAATTATGCAGTCATCCTTTCACTGCAGTCAAATTTAGAGAATGTCATCACCCTTTCCAAGTGTTTTTTCAATCACCAATATATGTCCACTAAAAATGACGGCTACTGTAGGCATGGCAGGTGAGCCATCTCAATCTTTGGATGATTTAGTACTGCACCTCAGCAGACCAAAGCACTAGTCACTAATTGGATAGCTAAGCTATTTGACTGTCTACTGTTTTCAGTGGATTCTCTTTTACCATACTCCATCTTCCATACGTGTCTATTTTACAATTTATGGGGCTATTGACAAAGGCATTAATGAATTCATGAGCTTTTGTATTGCTCCTGTAACATTGATGTCCATTTTTCATATCTACTGATTCTCTATCTTACTTCTCTTAATATCTTTGTTCTGCTTTTGGACTCATTGTTTACTGTGCTTTTGTCATATGTTAAAACTCTCAAGATATGTCCCGAATATTGATATTTGCAGTAAAAGGCCAATTTGTACATCTCAAAGCATTTAATGGATTTTTAGGCTTGTTTCATATTAGGATGACCAAATGCTCATGAATGGCCTGTGTTTGATCCATAACTAGAGTTCAAAAGTTATGATTTTGAACTGTTTTGAGGTATGACCCATAAGTTCTGCAGTTTAAAGACTTTGTTCTACATTCAAGAGGAAACTCTTGTATGTCTCATCAAAATGCTTAGTTTTGTTAGTTTTTCCTCCATACACGGAAGTCATACATATTGTTTTTAGTTCTCACCCTCTATTCTCTTAGTTCCATTGATGAACTCTGCAAGGGTCTGACTTACTTTTAAGGACTTGATGGATTGTTGAGTGACGTTAGTGGGTTTTGGTTCCAGGAGTCAGACTTGATCAGAACGGAACCATTTAAAAATTGGTCTCCAAATTCTATGCTACTTAAGTTTCATCCCCTTCCATCTGGCCTCCCCCAGATATATATTTCTTTAATGTGTGTTTTCTGTAGTGGGTAGCAGATTCAATGAACATACAATTTGTATAAACAAAGTACCCAGGAGATTCCGAATTGTAATAGTCCATACAGTTCTAGTGGAACATTTAGATTTATTTGCCACCTATGAGCACTACAAAGGTAAATGTACATATTGTGGTAAATAAATTAATAAACATATTATATTAATAGTCTTTGAATTGTTTTAATAACAGACATCTTTACTCTTTGGTTCGGAAAAGTTTTCTCCGCAAATTCTCTTATGGAGACACACATTCATTTGTTTATTGCCACTGTAGGGGTACATAAAGAATTCCAAGTGTATCTTAATTAACACTCTTTCTTCCTTTATTTTCTCTTTCATAACCTTTAAAATCCTCATCCTCTTCTTCACTGTTACTGTTTTTTCTTTTTTCTCTCTTGTTACTTCTTATCATTTCACCTCAAAACATTTTACTGATTTTGTGTCTTTATCACATTTATCTTTATATATCTATATAGCTTTGAAGAGTTGGATACTGGCAAGGAGGTCATCTTTAGTCAGGGCCATATTCCTGCCATGATCAAATGTGATAAATACAAAAGTCCAAAATATGCACTGACTGAAGATGTTTAAAATACAGTGTTTATTAATTTATCCAAAGCTATTCACTGCATGTTTCAGGTATCAGGCAGCCTCACTCACAGGAGGAGGTCTTAGGGCCTGATTTATATCTTGGTAGTAAGGATACTTAATTTCAATGGCAATGTAGTATCCTTACCTACAAGATGATGGTCTGCTTACCCAATTTAATTGCGGTCAGATATTGGTGTAACCACAGCCGAATCGACTCCATCTCTGTTGCGCTTACACCCTTCCAACAGCCCAACAGAGTAAGGGCAGTTCGGCAGTTGACCTCTATGTCTGCACACGCAATTTATATGGGTGAACAAACAGGTCAGTTTTCACTGTCAGTCCTGTCCAGGAATCCCCTGGTGGTAAGGGTCAGTGAAAACTGGCTGATGTCTCGCTAGCCATCGGTGTCATCTCGCATGGTGAGGGGGCATCTTTTTTTATTTTCAAAAAGAAAATCCCACTTCATGATTTTTTTTGGGAAAATTGAAAATATTAAGTTGGACAATGACTGCGGTTCCGGATAATGCTTTAGAAATGACCACTGGATTGGCAGTGAATTCTAAATTTGCTAGATGGGCACTCAGTCAGGGCGATGGAGTAATTTACTCTGTTGCCCTGATGGAGCAAACTCTATCCAAATTTACATCACCACCTAAGATCTCTCTAAAAGAGATATGTTCTACATTATATATTTTTTTAAACGCATGTGCATTTTCTATTTCATATGTTACTCATAAAATATCTTTATTTGCATTGGAAAATCACACTACATTAAAAACATTCCAATACTTTAAAAGTCCCTTCTTTCATAGGTTTTACAGAACATATACTATCAATGAAAATTAAGACTCATTGATAGTAGAGGAGCCTTTTTGCACCACTCTCTTTACTAAAACAATAAAGTAGCAAAAGATGAAAACATTTGCTCGTACTCAACACTTCTAACAATAAAGTTTTCAGTAAAATTTGAGAAATGGATTCACAAAGATACCTTACACTTTTGAGTAATTTACACTTTTGCGTAAGTTTACTACTTTTTGCTTAATAACAAATTCTAGTGTAAGCTATTACTAAAAAAATGCTAGTAAGTCCTGCACCATCCCATAGAAAATAATGGTGGTAGGGAATTAAAATAAAACCCATACCAATTAATGTTAAATGAAATTGTAGAAAACAGTTAAAAATATAAATACATATATTATAATGTAAAGAAAGGTGTAAAAATAGTACACATTTATTTATCAAAAGTGTAAGTTACCTCTGTGAATAAGGCCCCAAGTGTTTGGATTTCTGCAAAAGTTTCCTCATAGCAGACTCAGTGTCCCCCCAAACAAATGGGTCTTGGCTAAGATCAGCTGCTTACAAAGAAGTGTCAGTCAGTTTTGCTTTATTCGATTTTGGATTTAAAATCATAAAAGCATACAGTTAAAGAAAACAAAAATAAATCATACATACAATAGCACAAAGTATCTACAAATTTAAAAAACATTGGTTTAAAAGACATTTACACTCCAGTGGGGATACTTTCCTTTAAAATTACATATTTCCATACGATAGGCATTCACAGTTCTGCCCTTACATCATGTTCACCCTTAAAGGAGTAAGTTTAATAAAGATTTCCATTTTTATATATGTTGTACACTGGTGCTAAGCGGTTAAGAGCAGGGGAGCTACAATTTTTCGAAGCATAGGATCTTCTACCCAGTGAAGTGTATTTGTTCTGATTAAGATTTTTATAAACCATACATGAAGTTCACATTATTAGAATATATATTCAGTGTTCCCTTTCATGCTGTTTAAGAAAAGTAGTTTAAAGTCAAGAGGGACATCTACTACCAGCCTGTAGTGGCTCCTTTGTGCTGCTCACTAAAGAAAGACATCTAGTAACTGCTTCTGCTTCTGAACGCCTGTGCTACCTGACTCAACAGGGTCATCTCGTACCAGCCTGAAGGATTGCAGCCTTGTGCTGCTGATTCATTAAGAGCATCTAGTAAAGGCCTGTAGTGGCATCCATGTTCTACTAACTCAAGAGGGACATATGATAACGGTCTGTGCAACTGCACCTTAGTGCTTCTAAGTAGTAGGGACATCCAATAACAGCCTGTAGGACTGCACCCTTGTGTTATTGACTGAACTGTGACATTGAGTAGCAGTCTGTGCTAGTGATTACACATTAAAGTCAGACCAATTGATTTTGTCAGTGCTTGTTTTGTCCTTCTGACTGCTGTTTTCCTGCTGACCCTCTCACATGTCATGATTTTCTTCTGCTGTTTGTGTTCTTTCCTGTATGTTTGCAGTGAGCGGTTTTTGGTGCGGCTTAACAAGAATGGCGGCCCGAAGAACCCAGACAAGATCGATCGACTTTGTGCTCTCTTCACGGTAGGTACTGACTATATGGGAACTTGGATGGCTGTGAGTAGAGAGCTGGTTACAGACAATAAGTGTGTTTGATTTACTGATGTACATTAACACTTCAACAGTGCATTTTGGTTCAAACTTACTTTTATTTTGTTCAATTCCGAGTGTATAAAACCAGTACTGAGAAATGGCATGTATAAAAGTTAGATGCATACAACAGTTAGGCTTTTTCTTGAGATAGAAACCTGTAGAGGACTGTGGGGAGACAAGCAGGCAAACATCTTTGGGACTTCTGCCTCTTGAAGCGATAAAAGGTCAGTGAAGTATAGTCTGAAGCGTTATTCATGTGCACCAGAAGAGAGCTTTGAGCACAAGAAACCAGGGAAGCGGGCCACAGCAACTACCCCCACACCAATAGTCCCTCTTTAGTTAGCTTCATTCTCTTCATGAACATGTTCGCTGAGGTGACTGGAGCCAGCCCCTTGCTTTGAAAGAGTTGATCCAGAGTCTCAGCTCAGAAGACTAATGATACTTTATTCCACCATTGGACCATTCTGAAGGAATCCATCAATCCCACCTCCTTCTAAAAGCATCCATCACCCTGAGGGCTGCTGAGCTTATAGGCACATGCATATCATATTTCTCCTGCTATCCTTGAAACCCCTTCTAACGACCTCTTCCTTTCCCTTCTTTACAATCTGTCTACTATTTCCCTTTTTAACATGTGTCACTGATCCTGTTGCCCCCTTCTATCAACCCTGTGCTTCTGTTCCTCTCACCTATTGTCTGACCAGTTTGCTACTTCTGTTTCTTCCTTGCAAACATTTCTTGTAATTTCATTAACACGGAGAACAGCACATTGTTACAGGAATTTGATTCACTGATCTGTGGTTCACTGATCAATTGTTTATTTTCTGTACTTGGGGGAGAATGGCCTGTTTTTTAGCAGATGGCAGGAAATCAATGGGATGGATTGTCGGTAAACTGCATTTCAGATGTATTTAAAAGTTAAATTTGAAGATGACAATGAATGTTGCCATCAGCAGTGATGGAAAAATTATTGAGAACGTAGATGCATGGCTTTGGGAGTCATGTGGAGGTTGGCTGAGATTCTGAGTCACTGTTGGATGTGAAAAAATCTTGAGTTCCGGCGCGGCAATATATTGAAACATTAGTTGCCAAAAAGGTGGGTATATCATAGAAAAAAAAGCTGAATACCATCCCAGACTGAATCACAACTACAAATGGGCTATTGTTGGGGATGAGAATCACAAAAGTCCATGTAGTATGTGTAACAGTTGTAGGTAACTAGTGACTGGTGTTCACAGTTTGAAGTGAGCAACAGTTAGATGTACTCATATATTGAAAATCATGTGTGAAAGCAGGTGGAGACTGGAATAAGAGCTGATGATGAGCCACGTATGGGTGCCATGGGTTGATGCTCTGAAAATACTATGTGTGATGGATATTCTTACTGTGTTCTCCTTTCTCATTCTTCAGGATTTAAGCAGCAAAGACCTGAAGAGAGACCTATACATTGTGGCTCATGTCATCCGAATAGGTAAAGTATGTTTAACTCACTGATGTTTTGAATTTCCTGGAATCAATGTTCTCATTGCTTCATGTACTAGAATTAAACAACAATGCATAATCATAGCAATGCTGCAATGCCACATACCTAGTGCTAACACATAGGCTGGAAGTAGCATACACAGATATGAGCAAGTGGACTTTTGGCCTTCATAGATATTAAAATGCATAGATACACAAGCAAGTAAAACCCTTTGCTATTCTATCCATGCAGTCTACATGTATGACCACAGTGTCCACATGCATAGGTATTTGTGGGCAATGTTTTCCATTGTGGTTTATCTTGGGCTATACTTTTACTGATATAATATAGATACCAACAAAGAATTTCTGTGGTAAAGGCCAAGCCTTTGAGAATCTCAGCTAACCACAGATGTACCATGCATTTGTTATGAAGCATTATCAATTGCCACTGTGCTTAGACCATAGAAGAGTTTGGGTGAACCATATTTGCTTTTCTTGGTGGTATATTTCATGGACATAGAGTTGTTAGGAGAGCATTGTTTGTGTCTCACAATTTCCTCCACATGGCAAGAACCAATGTAAATCCTCTGTTATTGGTAAACACTCCAATAGAAGAGAGGGTGCGAGGAATACCTATTTTGCAATTAGACAGATTTGTTCTATGTTCAAGTCCTTAATTTGCGAATGATACAATAATACATGTGCTGAATGGATTTTAGATTGATATTAACTATTCTCTCAATTTTGTATATCGCAGGCCGCATGCTGCTGAATGATTCAAAGAAGGGTCCACCACACCTGCACTACCGTCGACCCTATGGCTGTGCTGTACTGAGCCTCATGGATGCACTACAGTCCATCTCTGAACTCAAGGAAGAGAAGGACTTTGTCCTGAAAGTTTACACGTAAGTGATAATCTGGAATGGGGAAAAGGATTAAATAATAAACATCTGGGTCACTGAGAGGAAACCATATCATCTGGCAAAAATTTGAGTTACATGACATCTAATAGTGTTTTGTAAGGTCATGTGCAACAAGGACACAATTCAAAAAATGAACAGCAAAATACATTTATTGTGATTAACAGTGCTATGGGTGTGGTGGGATGGGTTTGATAATTGCTTTTGGATGAAGGATAAAACTTCACCTGGGGGACTGAAAACTAAGAAAGGTAATGATGAAAAGCCCAAAAGAGACAGAAACAGAGAGATGGGAGTATTTAAGAATATAGAGACAAAGATTCTAAAGAGAGTTAATAGACTTTTAACATTGAGAGTCTGGGTAACTTCAATGTGCATGTTTCCAAATCTGGGAGTTTCTAAAAATTGTCCACATTATATCTCCAGAATGGAGAATGCACAAATGTATTAACAATGTTCCAGCACAGAAAGCAGCCTGCCTTCTGTATACTTTCCCTCCTGTCTCTTTCATGAATAAAGGTTCCAAAAAGACCAGAGACAGAGACCTATAGTTACTTTTGTAGCAGACACATTTGGTCCACCTAAATTTAACTCAGCAGATATTTCTGGTTCTCTGAGTAATAATTACTCTTCCTCAGCATCTCCAGAATCAGTAAAGGAGATCCTGACTTAGCTACAGCAATCTTAAAATTGGAAGACCTAACTCTTTGGGATGGTCACAGGTCATCACTAATGATAGAAAGCTTTCAAACTCTAAAATACATATTTGAAAACATATTATGTACATTTTGATTGTAGATTTCACATTGCAAAAATACATTTCAAATATAATGTATTAAACATGTATAGCTAAAACTGGAAAAAATTATACATTGCATCTTATTATAGATATCACACATTTCGCTAAACCGTTAAAACCTTTGTACCAATTCATCTTGGACTCTAAAACTGCACCCATTCTATCCTCTATAAATTATCAATATTTTACCACATCTTATCAAATTTTGTACCACCCTTTAACTCAATTCCTAAAACTACTCATACATTGTGACTTTTACAAATGTACTGTACCACATCTTATGTGATTTTAGAGACTTCTTAATTTGTATGTTAACTGATCCTGTTATTGACAAAGCAATGGCTATAAATGTTCTTCCTCCTACGTTCAGGTCCTCTGTATGGAGGCTTATAAAAGGGCAGAGCATTATAACACGATTTGTCCAGGAACTCGTAAACTAAAACATGGCCTGGTAGTATGATGTCAACTTTGGATTACCCCACACCCTATTCACCATATTCAACTAAGCCCTTACTTTATCCTTCTTTGGTCTGCAGTGGAGGGAATTGATATTGGTATTAATCTTGTGCAGAAACTAGGGAGGGACAATAACATAACACCCACTTGACAAAACATTTAATTCACCTCAGATTTTTACTTCTTATGCATATTAAATTAAACTTACAACTTCTCTCCATACTGGCAGGGTACACCATCTCTCTATCATTTGACAAAAGTATCATCTAATATATGTCATAGGCACTTCTTAAAAATTTATACGATTGTCTAATCTCTTCCAACAGGTTTTTAGTCAAGTCCAGTGTACTATTTGTCCTGGTTAGGGGTAATGTTCTGAAGGTGCTAAGGGGCAATGGTCTGAAGGTGCTAAGTATTTTTTGGTATGATGAAGAATTCAATCTCTTATGCTCAATATTTATTCATTGGACTAAATACCTGGATTTTACTTGGGCTTTCGGCAATGTTCAGTAGGGATAATACTAATCTTCTCCTACATCCTAATTGTTTGATAGTCAAAAGTGAAAACATATTTTGGCAACCTTTTAACATCCTATAGAGGCTATTATGAGCCTTGAGTATGTTTTAAGATCTGTAGAAGGCTTCTTTGCTCTTGTACAGACTCGTCAGTGTCTTATATCATATTTTAAGAACTTTTGGGTAAGTGGGAAAAACATAGCAAATCATATGTCTACAAACTGAACATCTGTTCTGTTTCATGTTGATGGATTTCCCATTTTTGCCCTGCCTGCCATCATCATACATAGTGTTATCTTATGATTTATTTCCAAAGCACTCATTGCCAGATGCTATTTAATTATTTAAAAGCCAGATTTTCAGCTGAAGACAAAAACAAGGTACGTTTGTTTCTGCCCACATACATGAAGGGAGAAAGTACCAGAGTTTGGGCACTGCTGTTAAACAGTGCACACTCACTGGTCCTAATACTATCACTGGTTCTACTGGTGATAAGCATGAATTGGTTTACCAATCTGAGGGAACATGGTGGTTGATAGAAAGAAAATGTATAGACACAAAGGAAGGGCGATCTGAGGTGTTGGGCTTTATGGATAACTGTTATGAACTTAAAGATAACCCAGTAAAGAATTGGTAGCCAGTTTAGAGATTGCACTGCTAGGGACATAGGCGATATTCTGCCAGTTCTTGTGCATTCTAAACATGTTTAAGTCGACGTATGATTTTGCCTAGACAATCAAGGTAAATTGAATTGGCATAGTGGAGATGTGATTGGATGATAGTGCTCACTGCTGGAACGTGTAAACAGGGATCCATGAATGGAAGAATCTTTATTTAGAAGGTGAAGGTGGCGTAAATAAGTGTGGGCCACATTCATGGACTTGGCTTCTACAGACCGCATGCCGCCGAGGAGCACTCCTAAATACAGACTTTGTCAAAGAATCTCATGGGTATGTTCTTTTATCTGGCCATGAGGCCATTTGTCATTCTATGACTAATAAAGCAGGTAATTAAGATCTTTTGGGTTGGGTTAATCTTGAAGACATTTTTGACCATCCATCCCCTGACGACTGTGAGGGCCTCTGTTAAAGGACTCATCTTTTGTTGCAGAACTCTTGCACACCAGATAGATTAAATATAAGCTGTTATCAGCATACATGTAAAAGCATATCCTGGTTGGTTGAACGACTGGGCAAGGGGCTGAATGTACATGTAAACAGAAAGGTGAGAAGATTACCCCTTGTGGGACCTCACAGTAGATGTTGTGTGATTTTGAATATGCAGGGGAAGAATGACTAATTGTGATATCTTTAAAATGAAAGATGGTATACATCTCAGAACTGTACCAATAATATGCACTGCTTCCATTGTCTTAAGCAGGATATTTTGGTCAATGGTGTCAAATGCGGCTGTAAAGTCTAAGAGGTCTAGCATGCCTATTTCCTCTTTATCAAAGAGATGGTAAAGGTCATCAATGGCTGCTAGAACCACAAGTTCTCTGCTGTGACCTGGACGAAAGTCTGTTTGTTACCTTTCCATTATGTCATTCATTTATGTAACGTTCTGATGCAGGGCCATTTGCTCCAGATTTTGGCACATGTAAGGGAAGACTCAAACTAGGTTCACATCCCTAAGGTGCAGCAAATGTGGTCTATCAGTAGTTACAGACTTTCATATGGCGGTGTGAGAGTGGGCCCAGAGGAGTCAGCTTGCCTGTAAAATCAATGTGAAACTCAGGGTAGATGATTAAATGAAATGCTAATAATAAAGGTTTCTAGTTTGGAAGTGTTTTAATCTTCAATGCGTCATACACAAATTAGAATCCTGATTGGCAGTATTGCTACATTAAAGAGTATTGACCAATTTTCATGAATCATTTCAAGGTGGTAGGTGCTTTAGAGATGAAGAATTTAGGCCAGGATGTATGGCTTTATATATCAGTTGCAAACTGGAAATCGGGTCATTTGCAACTGCTAAAAAGGGTTGTAGCATATAATAAACCTATTTTGCAAGTCCTTGACCTCTTACCGACTCCCAAAATAGATTTTGCGAGTCGCTAGTTGGAAGGGGCTTGCCAAGGGCATCCCTTCCTGATAAAGAGTAGCCGGGCGATGTGAGAATATTTTACAACGGCAAAACAATCGCAGTTACCACCAATTTCAAATTAGTGGTAAGCCAGTTGCAAACGGGAAGCAGGCTCCCATGGACCACTGCCTGCTCTTTTATTTTTATTTTTGAATTGCATCCTGTTTTCATTTAAGGAAAAGAGGCTGCATTTAAAATGACATGGTGTTCTACTGACCCTGGCAGGCCACCATTCCTGTGTGTGCTAGCCATTCCCAATGGGTCGCAAAATGCGACCTGCCTTATGAATATCAATGAGGCAGCTCCTTTGCGACCCATTTGGGGATCACAAACAGTGCATCAGACACTGTTGTACATTGAGAAACAAACAATGAAGAAAGTCATTTATTTTTTATCATTGTGCATTTATTTCAAGAAATCTTGCACAAAAGCTACAGCTGTCTTTGTAAAATTATAAGACTTTTCTTGTGTAAAACTGTGTGGACAGCGTTTAGCCTGTCCCCCCTGAGAGTGACCTTGTTTCTTAACTCTCATGATGTTACTAAGAAAAGGAACTCTCCTTCACATATACAAATGACATGCTGCAAATAAGTCTGCCATTCCCTATGCATTATGAAATCTCTTTTCAAAAGACCTACTTTTTACTTTTCAAAAAGTGTACTAAGTATTTAACATAATGTAAAATACAAAACATCTACATTAGAGTGCAAAATGTAATGAAATTATCTTAATGTGCCAATCTAGGTAATGCAGTTAGCTCACTTGAGAAAAGGAGACTGGGAACGGGAGATCAAGGGGTACAATATAACTGAACTAGAGTAAAAGTAACACTACATTGTTGATCTATAGGATAATGATAAATTAATTTTAAACTTATAAAATGAGCCTTACTTGTAATTGGGGTACCTGAAAAGCAAAAGCAAATGTTAAAATCAGTTGCAGCCCAAGATTTGCTATATGTATTGCCATTTTTAAATAATTTTATTGTGCATGATCAGAATAAAGTCAAGCTTTATTTGTTTGCCTGTGCGCATATATATATATATATATATATATATATATATATATATATATATATATATATATATATATATATATATATATATATATATATATATATATATATATATATGTATATATATATATATGTATATATATATGTATATATATATATATGCACACGCACATATATATTCATATATATATGTAGAATCATTGCATGGTAGGGTACCTTGGAGTCCAGTCTAAATACCGATTCTCATCAATATGTATGTGGAACCAATAGAATCTTTGTATGAAGGCAGTGGAGGCGCATTACAGTACACTGATGACACACCTTAAAAGGTCTTTGATTCCATAGTATCATCACTCTATGACAAGTGCTCATTAAGCTGTAAAAGTGGATGCCAAATAACTATCTGCATCGCAACCCAAAAACATAATTTATTCCTTGTCACCTAAATCCAATAGCACCTTTGACCAGCTTAAGGAACTGTGGGGCATATTATCAAGGGGGCGATAGGGAAATATCGCCGCTAAGCGGTGATAATTCTATCGCCCTATTAGCAAGCTGTCGCTAACAGCAGTTAGCGACAGCTTGTAGGCAATAGCGAGCGGTTTGGGGCCCGCTTTGCATGTCAGCGATATTTATCGCTAATGACATGCAAAGTGGGCGTACCCAACCTGTTAGCGACTGAAATTAGTTGCTAACATCGCTCTCGCCTATTACCAACACATGCGTAGCGATGGAAATATTCGCGCTTAGCGCGAATATCTCCAAAAACTAACACCTGCTCAGACCAGTTCTTAGCAATTATATCCAATGAGAGGTGGATATAATGGCTGAAACTCTGTTAGCGATAATGCGTGAATATCGCTGTATTCTCTGCGATATTCATGAATTTTGCCGCTGTTGCCGGGAATTTGATCACTTTTGAGATAAACGTTGCTAATAGCACGTTATCTCAGCGATAAAATCCGGTGATGCGCGGCGATAAAAAAATTGCCACTAAGCCTACTTAGCGATAAATATCGCTATTTGTTGGTAATATGCCCCTGAATTCTATAGCGATCTCAGTGAGTATTTCGATTGATACATCCCTTTTCATGAGACTTCATATAAATACAGCCTCAAAAACAGAAACCTTCTACATTTAGGCTCTAAGGAAAATTCTTGTGGTATATGACCATTTCAAATTTGTGGTGAATGCACTGATTGCGCCTAGACTAGACTATTGAAATACAATTTTAACAGGCATAACACAATATGCAGTCAATCCACTGAAATCCGCTTTCAACCCCATCACAAGATTAGTCTCCTCTTCATAAATAATATGATCCCATATCTCCTATCCTTGCTGCTTTATGTTGGCTACCCAGTGCTTCACACTCACTAAGATGACTCACACAGAAGGCTCTACATCTCCGCATACAGTCTTACCGTATAACTCTACATAAAATCACTCAAGGCAAATGAGGCCTATGAATCAAGGATGCTCTCTTACTAGAAAGCTCCCAATTTAGAACACTCCATGTCCAGTCCATCATATATTACTCTCAAGCTATGGAACTCTCTACCAAAGCACTTGAGACTGAATTCAACATAGGCCAGACGGCATCCCTGGATGTCTTTCCTTTGATGGATAAAGACTAATTAGTTCATTGTCCATCTCCTCAACAAGGAGCTCACTAAACATTACACCTCCATGTTTAATAAACATACTGACTTGTTTTATAGGACCAGGGATTTATGATTGTTCTAAAATTCAATTCATCTTTCTGTAATTGTTGAGCACTCATATGCACTTGAGTAGCAGAATACCACATAAATGATAATTAAAATAGCTCTGATATATTCCTCTGATCTCACAAATACTCTTAACAACAGCCTAGTTATTCATGATTAAAACAGATTTCCTATTCAAAGTTCTAAATGTGGTTGTCTGGTATTATGTGACTGGTAGGTTAAGGGAAACAACCTAAGTGACAAAATGAAAACTGTGAAGAAGGGCATGGTGGCGAAAGCAGGCAAAAATTGATATTTGAAAACAGTAAGGCAGCAGAAGGGAAAATGGATGTTAAAAGATTAATAATAACTAGGAAGATTGTGGAAGAAGGGATTGCTCATTAAAGAAAAGGTAACTATTGTGGTTACTAAGTTTTATCTTCTCTTCTCATTGCAGGTGTAACAATGAGAATGAATGGTTTCAGGTGCATGAGAACATCATCCGGAAGTCAAGTACCAAGTATACAGCTCCCAGCTCAAATTATGGTATTGCAGAACCTATCCGCTGACTGGTTTTCCCCCATTATGTATTCTGATTTCATGTGATTTTCAAATGGTATAGTTCAGTGTGGCTTTGGGTGTACTTGTACATGTGTACATAAGCTCCTGGCTTCAAGAAACTTATTCATAAAGATGTGTTATGAGTGAATGCAATTTAAATCCATACTCGAGGAAAATTGTTTGTGAATCAGGCCCTTCGTTTACTATGGGATTTCAAGTGTACTACCATACATATGTCAGGATAACTGGGGTAGAGTAACAACTTCAACACAATGACTGATATGGCTCAGGCTTCAGGGTTTGTGAGTGATCTGGCCACATGCTAAATTCATTACTAGAAGTGAGACTAATTTTGACTTTAGATTTTTGGTATGTGTTTAAGTCGTTATTTATTTTAATGTAATGCACTTACCTGAGTTCTGAAGTCGAAGACACCGCGTAGTTTGAAAATAACACAAAGAGCATCTTCAAGATAGATAATGCCTGAAGCTTAATTTCATTCGGGGATTGCATATCCAAGTTGTGTTACATTTTTTATTTAAGCGATAGCTGCAGTCTGGCTAGCCCTCAGATAGAAGAGTGCTGGCTCTCTTCACCACTCATTTGTCCGTTTCTTAGTTTGCAACGCTTGAGATCCCATGTGTGTTGCGAAATATGATTTTCTTCAGATTTTTCTGGTGAGTTATCAGCTAGGTTTTACAATGGGTTACCATCACAGATGACTATTTTATGGGGTCTAGAACATGATGTAGTTTGCTGATAAACACCTTTTATACTTTATGAAATGCATTAGTGTTTTTGACTTTGTGAAATTTAGTGAGAAATCGTGATGGTGTGTACTACCAGGTGAAGAAATGGAGTTTAGGGACTTGTTTAGAATTTAGGGGGGATATAAGATCCTCCAATTCCTGGGGGAAACTCTACTTTTAAAATACAATCCACCAGCGGCATTTCACTATGATTGAAGAGAATTATGATTGAAGAAATTCAGGTGGTGGACTGTACTTAGTACTTAGTAATTCCATCAGAAAATGGAAGATCTTCGGATTCCTCCAAACTCCAGATGGGCTGTTAAATTCGGATCTTTGAAGGATCTGATTTTAACAAATACAATGAATGTATGAAACATGACTTACAAAAGCGCATGGAGTGTCCCAGCGCTGAGTTTTCAGTCATCAACAATGTACAGTGAGATCCTCTAATCTAGTTGGACGAGCCGACTCTTCAACCTTTTCTTAAACAAGGCGGTAGCTGCTACAGAGCGTAGGTCCAATGGGAGATTATTCCAAGCAACTGGTCCGAGGTAGGAGAAGGTCCTTCCGCCCATTCTCATGCAACAAATCTTAGGGATCTTTGGCAGAAGGCAGTGGCCTCACTACAGGTTTCCTGAGGAGGCATTGTTGAGTTGAGTATTTACATCTGTTGCACCTTGTCCCCTCTAAGCCCCCGTCCCAGCCACACGCATCCCTGCCCTCGCGCTCATCACACATGACATCAGCTGGCATTCTAGAATGCCAGCTGGTGGTTTGCTTTGACAGTTGACATTTGTCATTATTAATTGAGCCTGTGACCTGTAGGCACCCTTCCTTCCACCCGGTGTGTTGTTCATTCTACTTTACATTAAACTTGAACTTCGGAGCTTCTTTGTGTGCCCTCATTCTTTACATTGTTGGCGAAGAGGCACAACACACCAGGGAACCCACGTTAAGGTAAAATAATGTAACGGAAGAGGAGGAAGATTAATGAATCTGACCGCGGTGAGATAAGATCGATATTGTAACAGAGCACTGTCATCCAAGGCGGACTCGAATGGTGTGATTGAAAAAATCTAAGTTTCAAAGAGTGACTACTTTGTGAGCAGAACGAAAATTACCTCAGACGTGAACTCTGACAGAAGTATATTCTGAAGATATAATATATCTGAGGTAAGAGAACGACGAATGCTGACGTGTGGTGATGTAAGCGAGGAACCGGGAAGAAAGTTTAACGCGTGAAAGGAAATTGAGCTAAAGTCTTCACACAAACAAAGTGCACAGAGAAGGAGTGTGACGTAATGACGTAGTGCACATCCCAGCGCCATATTGGAATAAGAAAAGTCAATGTTAAAGACTTTATATTACTCACAGAAAAAGTGCCTGAGACCATTTTGAGGAAACAAGGAAATACATGAGAAAAGCACCGCAAAGCATTCAAATCCTGGAACAAACCAGCTGAGGTACAGATCGGAGCATAGGGATCTTCGGGCATGTATAACAAGTGAGCCATTTATTGAGGAAAAGAAAACGTTTCAAGTTAAGAGTGGATTTAAAAGACTTAATGCTATAAACTGTTTTTAAAAAAGTATTGGAACTGCTAGTACATAGTAAGGATTAGAAATAGCGCATAGAGCAGTAATAAAGCAAGACATTCTCTGAAAAAAAAAATTTACGTTATAAAACATGGCAACTGGTAATATATACAACCTATCACCCCCACAATTGTTTCTGTCTGGTAAGGGGGAACCTCAGATAAAGTAGGAGGAATGGTGTGAATTTTTAAATAATTACATATCAACTTTTGATAAGCCAGATGAACCTTTACCAGCAGAAGAGAAAAGAAAATACTACTGCACTGCTTAGGTGCAGGTGGACTGAAGGTGTAAAATAGTATAAACAAGAAAGTACGTAAGGGAGCACAAGGAGACGTGTTTGCAAATGCAATGGAAGACTTAGACAATTATTATAAGCCCACTGTGTGTGTAGCAGTTAATAGATATACATTTTACAGACGTAGGCAGGGAAAAGAGGAGAGTATTGAAGACTACGTCTCTGCATCAAAAAATGTAGCTCTGACATGTACATTTGAAAACATACATGACGATTTAATAAGGGACCAAATAGTAATGTGTGCAGAAAATCCAAACATACAGGATGCCTTATGGGCCAAGGGAGAGAAACCGCTCCAAGAAGTGATTGAGATAGTAAAAAAAAAAGAAATGCCTGGTCGATGTGCTAAAGCCGTGCTAAAAGAAGATAAAGAGAAACGGAAGGAACCCAGTGTGGTGGCTAAAATAAGTTGCGGAAAAAAGAAGCACATAGACAGGAAAAGTAGAGTTAATGAAGAAACAGAATATAAAGGGAGTACAAGAAATGTTGGGGAACTCAGTAAATGTACTCAATGTGGTCTAGTGGGGCATTTTCAAAAAGTGAGTTTTAGGAAAATAAAAGGAAAAGTGAAATTTGTGGAAGAGAATGAGGAATATGAATCGGAATCCTCGGATGAGTCAGAGTACAACTTATGTGTGCTCAACATAACGGAAGGTGAAACAAATGAGGAGAAGGAGTAAGGTAAAAAGAAAAAAACCTGTGTATGCGATTTCCATAGGAGGAGTGAGCATAGAAATAGTAGCCGATTCAGGGTCACCTTGTACGATTGTAAATAGAAAGATAAGGAAGGAGAAATTCGAAAATAAACTAGAGAAAGAGTTGGAATCTGCTGATATTACCCTAAGAACATTAACTGGTGAACCCATTGAGTTGATTGGTTGTAGAGAGCTGGAATTTGATTTCAAAGACAGAAGCACAACTAGTAAATTATACATCTCAGCCACAGGTCCATCGGTGCTAGGATGGAAGGACCAAGGAAAATTGGGGATCAAATTCAATCCCAACAGATCAGAACCTGTAATGGTCTTACAAATGGAGAAAGTATGCGAATCAAAGTTTCCTGCCACATTCCCTAAAGTGTTCAATGGCACCATAGGAAAGTTGAAAGGATTTCAACATAAGATAAAACTAAAAGAAAACGCAATTCCGTGTATACACAAGGTGAGACACATTCCATTTTAACTCAGAGAAGAATTAAAGAGACAAATTGATGATTTGCAAGAAGCAGGCATAATAGAACCGATAGAATCTTCTGAGTGGGTTGCACCCTTGGTCGTGGCCCTCAAATCTAATGGCCAATTGAGGTTGTGCATTGACTTGCGCGACCTCAACAGAAATATCCTGGTTGACCATTACCCACTCCCATGAAAGGCATGAAGGTCTTCTCAGCAATAGACCTTGCTGCTGCGTACCATCAGGTTCCTCTACACCCAGAAAGCAGGCATCTCACTAGCTTCATTTCGCCTTTCGGGTGCTACAGATTCAAAAGGGTACCCTTTGAATTAGCTTTGGCAGCAGCACTATTCCAGAGGCTCATGCATGAACTGTTTAAAGGAATTAATAAAGTGCTCATATTTCAAGATGACATTCTAGTGATGGGCAAAGACCAGGAGGACCACGATCTGAAATTAGTGCATGTACTGAATATACTTGAAAAGTATGGAATGACCGCAGAGCGAAGGAAGTGCAAGTTCGCAGAAAGAAAAGTAACATACCTGTGACATGAGATAACACCGGTGGGAATAAAACCCAAAGAAGAACTACTAAAGGCAATCAGAGAAGCACCGGTTTCCAGGAACAAAGATGAACTCAGAGCATTTTTGGAATTGGTGGAGTTCTATTCTAAGTTTGTGAGGAACTTTTCGACAAAGACCTATTGCATTAGACAACTATTAAAATCTAGGAATAAGTTTGAATGGTCTCTAGAATGGGATGAAAGTTTCAAGACACTCAAGCAGGAAATCTGCAAAGCACCACCCCTTCAAGGTTTTGACACGACTCTTAACAGCATCGTCATAATTGATGCTAGTGGAAGAGGTATTGGTGCAGTCCTCACACATTCTGATAGTGAAGGGAAAGAAGAAACAATAGCCTTCGCATCCCACTCGCTTACACCAATGGAGGAAAAATATTTCGTAATAGAGAGGGAAGCATTAGCTTGTGTGTGGGGACAAGAACATTTTCGACAATATATCTGGGGGTAAAAAGTCACCTTACGGTGCGACCACAAACCGCTCTAAAAAGTGTTTACCGTTAAGGGACTATATAACGCATCACCTAGACTGGCACGTCTGTCTGTGAGGCTACTAGATTACAACTATGAGGTGCAGTACTTGCCGGGTACTAAAAACATAGTAGCTGATTTCTTGAGCAGGCTACCCCTTCAGGACCATGAGGAAGTTACAGACAAAGACGAAGGATTTTGTGTGGCTAGCATCATTGAGGAGCTCCCCAGCATACAAAATGAGGACTGGATTATGGCATACAAAAAGGATGAGACAATGCAGGAAGTGCGTAAACTCATTGTTGATGGCTGGCCCAGCAAGAAGAGTATAAAAAAAGAGCTTAGACCATTCAAGGAACTCAGAAGTGAATTGTCGAGAGAAGGAGAACTCATCTTGAGACAGGGTAAGGTTATACCACCAGTCTCACTGAGGAAAAGAATATTAGACATATGCCACGAAGGACACCTGGGTATAAACAAAACTAAACAAAGGATTAATAACTGGTATTGGTGGCGAGGATGTGACTTGGAAATTGAACGAGCAGTGAGCAACTGTATAAAGTGCGAAAATTCAGACAAATCACAGATTACGATGAAATCACCTCTTCAACCATTACAATGTCCCGGGATGCCGTGGGAAAGAGTGGGCATTGACATTATGGACCCATTAGGTACAAGGAGGAACATGTACAAATTGTTGTCATGGTGGACCATTTCTCGAAATGGCCGGAAATAAAGATATGCCATAAAGTAGAGACACCGGACATAGTCACATTCCTGGCTAAAGTATTCACAAGGGAAGGCATACCAAAAACCATTGTGAGCGTCAATGGAAGCCAATTCACTTCAGGAGGATTCAAAAGGTTCATAGAAAGGAATGGTATAAAACATAAAACAACATCGGTGTACCATCCTGCTGGAAATGGGGCGGTAGAATGCTTCAATAGAGTAGTTAAAGGCACTATACAACTCGCAAACAACAATGGGCTGTGTTGGATGAAAGAGGTGTACAAGATGATCTGGGCATACAGAATTGCACCAAGCGAAAGCACACACTTCAGCCCTTTCGAGTTCATGAGAGGGAGAACACCCTTATCCAAGGACAATGTTGGATGGCTCAAGACCGCAAGGAGAGCAGAATGGTCGAGTGCGTCAGCCAGGAAAAGCATCCAAAGGAAACAAAGCGCTTGCAAGGAAAGGTATGATGCTAAACATAAGAGCAAAGAAATCAATATCAAAGAAGGAGACAGAGTGAGAGTGAAGGAGAGTGGATTTGTTGAAAAGGATCAAAATAGATTTACACAACCGTTAGTAGTGGAGAAAGTCTTTTGCAATTCCGCCCTCCTCAGCGATGGGAAAGTGTGGCATGCTTCAGCACTATCAGCTTGTACATCCACAGAGAGAGAAAAAGAAGAAAGAAACAACGATCAGACCACTGGTAGGTCTATTCTGCATGAGGAACAGGAGTACACAAGTAAGAAAGACTACTATGACTGGTTGTTCAACGAGGAGTCAGAGACGGATGGAGAGAAGAAAAGCACACCTACACCATATCTCTACAATGGCAATGCGGTTGGTAGTGACAAGGCGCATATCGAGTCCATCGGAGTATACAGAGACACAGGGACCAGTAGCTCTGCCGGGTCACCTGGCGGGATGAGTGGGTGCCCGTCTAAGGAAGGTCAGGACCAAGAGGAAGTTATTGACAAAGAAATAGACCCTGACACCAGCAATGCTGAGAGTTTTACAGGGACAGAGGGCATCATAGAGGCATTCTAGAATGCCAGCTGACGGTTTGCTTTGACAGTTGACAGTTGTCATTATTAATTGAGCCTGTGACCTGTACGCACCCTTCCTTCCACCCGGTGTGTTGTTCATTCTGAAGGCAGTGGAAAGCACACAAGTGCAGAGTAGTGTGTTCTTGGTAACAGGCTAAGTAGAATGTGGGCTGCTATATTTTGGACCACTTGAAGCTTGTTAAGCAAATTGTCTGGAAGTCCCATATATAGGGCATTTTCAGAAGCCCAAAACATGTTTCGATCATAAACATAGGGGCTTATCACAAGTCTGCCATTCCACGGATCGCCAGACTCTTTAGGGCATGGCCGTGGCAATCTCCCGACCGCCGTATTAGGACCAGGGTGGTTGGGCCACCCTGGTAGCACCCAGTTGCACGGTGGTCTTGAGGCCGCAAAATGTTTTGCTGAGTCGTTGCGGCCCACCAAGCATATTAGAACTTCCCTCACCACCAAACTTTTCATGGTGGTTTGACCACCATGAAAAGTGTGGCGATGAGGAAACAAGAGGGCCTACAGGGCCCCCTGGTGCCTCACTACATGTGGATGCACACAGGGGGGGCACAACATGTGCCCTCCTGTGTGGTGTATGCACACCAGTACCTGCACAGCAAGGACAGCAGCAGTCCATGCCATGCAGGTACTGCCTTCAATGTTCACATTGCGGTACCTAGGCACCGCCTTGGGAACACCAAAGAACTGCCGACCAGACAGGAGAAACTCCTGCTCTGGCTGGTGTTTCCTACATGGGTTTGGCGGTGTGAGCACAGAGTACTCTTGCACCACAAAACTCATAATAACGCCCATAATCTGTGGCTGAAAAGACAGAGAATTGTCATTTGTAATGCCCAAGTTCTTAAATGTTCCTCTGTGGGGACCTTCTTTGGGCCATATAGTCTGCCAATCCAGAGGATTGGGGCCATAGAATAGTATCTCAGTCTTAACTGCATTACATTATAATTGAAGTAAGGTCATCCAGTGAAAGACAGAAATGGACTCTCCCGCATTCTCCTCTCTCTTTCCACATGTGAACAGCAGCTGGGTTCCGTCAGTATATGTAATCACCTTGGCTCTTAACTTAAGGCCTCTGCCAACTGTGTTAAAGGGGTATGGTACGCATTAAACAGTGTGGGGCTCAGAGCCGACCCGTGCGATACTCCCACTGTCAGATCATATGCTCTGGAAGAATATGGGGTAACTCACACTTCCTGCCCTCTGTTCTTCACAAAGGAAGCTAACCGATTTAAAGCCGATCTACCTATTCAGATGAATTAGAGGCATGCTAGAAGCATAGAATGAGGGACTGTATAGAAGGAAACTGACAGGTCTAACATAATCATAACAGCCCTGTCCCCCAGGTACCTCTAATGTGTTTGGTTACGTCAATCAATGATGTCTCAGTACTGAAGTTTGGCTTAAATTTAGACTGACTGGGATGGAGCAGCTTGTTGGCGTCAAGATACTGAGATAGATGTTGATTAACAAATTATTCCAGTACCTTGGACAATGCTGGCTATAGAGAGATTCACCTATAGTTTGGTTGCTCAGTAGGGTGTTTTGTGGGCTTTTTTAGGAGGGGCAGAATTTTAGCCTGCTTTCATGACACAGCACCCCATTAGCCAGTGGGTTAAGGGTGGCGGCACCTATCACTAATAGCTAAGGAGGAAAGGATCAGCTGGCAATCCTGATTCGAAGGCATGTATGGCCGCCATTCGTTCCTCTAAAGGAATAGGCTGAAAATGAGTGAATCCATAGTGGGTGAGGCCGAGCTGGAGCAAACTGTCTCCAACAGAAGTCTCCTCTGACTGGATCACTGACGTGAGACTGGTTTGAATAGCTGGAACTTATCATGAAAATATGAGGCCAGCTGGTCTCACCATTCTACAGTGGGTGGTGCAGTCTTTTGCAGGACTCAGGGGACATGAAGATTTAACGACCTTGAAGATGTTCCTGGATTTATTGCCTGCCTTCTCTATCCTCTCCTCAAAGTTTGCTTTTTTTGCTGTCCTCACCCCTGCATCGTATTTGTTTTAGGGTTGCCTTAAAGATGACTTTGTCTTCAGGTGTGTAGTTTTTTTGCCATTGCCTCTCTAAAATGTTGCAATGTTTCTTCAGAATCCTTAGATTATCTTTGAAGCAGGGGTCGGAGGGTCTGTTTCGCTGTTTCTGGGGAGACTGATGCTAGCTTATTGGAGGAGTCTTGGATGCTGCTATCAAACGTGCTGGCATCTTCCTCCACTATGATTCAGAAAAGGGGGTGGTGATGAACAGAGTGCCTGAATTAAGCAGACCACTCTTACCCAGTCCAAAGATCAGGGCTTGATCCATCACCGTTTTTTGGCTCACTGCACCATCCCAGCTCAGAACTTGGCTATATGCAAATTAGTCTGTTCCTGTCCCAGTGCATGATGGGAACAGGGCAAACCAAACTACCAAGCCAATTCTTATACTGGGAAGGAAACAAGCTTCCGGGGACCGGTTTCTGCCATTTCAGGCGTCGTCGGCCCGGCTTGCTTGAATCCTGATGGTGCAATGAGCAAGGGACTCACATCTGAGTATACCCTTCCACGCATATGGTGGACAAAATGATTCAGAAAAGGGGGCTTGCTCACTGCTCCATCAGGATTCAAGCAAGCCGGGCCGACGAGGCTGAAATGCCAGAAACCGGTCCCCGGTAGCTTGTCTCCTTTCTGGTGAAGAATTGGCTTGGTAGTTTGGTCTGCCCTGTTCCCATGATGCACTGGGCCAGGGACAGACTAATTTGCATATAGCCAGGTTCTGAGCTGGGATGGGGCACTGAGCTAAATAACGGTGATGGATCAAGCCCTGATCTTTGGACTGGGTAAGAGTGGTCTGCTTAATTCAGACACTCTGTTCATCACCACCCCCTTTTATGAATCGTTTTTGGCCACTATAGGTGTGGCAGGGTATACTCAGACATGAGTCCCTTGCTCACTGCTCCATCAGGATTCAAGCAAGCCGGGCCGACGAGGCTGAAATGCCAGAAACCGGTCCCCGGCAGCTTGTCTCCTTTCTGGTGAAGAATTGGCTTGGTAGTTTGGTCTGCCCTGTTCCCATGATGCACTGGGCCAGGGACAGACTAATTTGCATATAGCCAGGTTCTGAGCTGGGATGGGGCAGTGAGCTAAATAACGGTGATGGATCAAGCCCTGATCTTTGGACTGGGTAAGAGTGGTCTGCTTAATTCAGACACTCTGTTCATCACCACCCCCTTTTCTGAATCATCTTCCTCCACTAGACCTGAGAGATAGAGGGTACTCTCTCCCAGAGAGTAATACATTCCAAAGGTTGAATTTTATGAAATGCCCTTGTGACTATTTTGAATTTTATTTTTCAAGAGTTGGGATTTTACTAATATAGGGCAACAAAACTTGACTAAATAATGGTCTGTCCAGACGTGCAGTGTAGGCTCTTCAAGGTGTAGTCTAATATTAAAAAATATTTGTCTAAGCACATGACCTGCTTTATGTGTAGGGCTAAGCACATGCTGTGAGAGCTGTAAAGATGACATAGAGCCTAACAGTTCAATCATCATACTGTTTCCGTTTTTATCCTTATGCAAATTAAGGTTCCTCAAATACTATAAAATGTGCAAATCTTTAGTCCCAGTGAGGCAGCTCATTCCCAGAGATTTAAGAAAGAGTCCTGCATTACCCAGGGGTCTGTAAATGAATACCCTGGCTAGTTATTGATGGGCATCATGGAAATGTGGATGCTCAACACCTCTGCACCTTCCAATCCCTCAAAAGGGATAGGGGTACATTTGTACATCCCCTTATGTACAATAGCCACACCAACCCTCTTCCCCCTAGACAGTGCTACCTGTAGACTTTGTAACACCTAGGAATGGCCGTGGCGATGGTGGGGTTAGATAATTTGGATAACCAGGTCTCGGTCATGAACAGTATATTGAGCTTTTCCTCACTCAGGAGATCAAACATATTTACATCATGTTTTCGCAAGGATCAAATATTGCAGAAACCTACATGTTCCTATTTCCCATGGCACAGTAATTACCTTTGTCCGTGGTGGAGATTTAATTTGCCACCTACACAGGGCACAATGATTAGTACATATGGGACTTTTGTTTTCTGTTTGCCTATCTTCATTTCCAGTGCCCTATTATTACTTTATATCCTTGAAGTGTTTTGAAAGATAATAGAGCCTTTTTACCAAATCAGTTTTGACTATGGGAAGTAGTATTCTAGGAGTACTACTTTACCTACCCACAAATCCTATTCTCAAGCATGCACGATGAGCTCTCTACCTCTATGTAGGTGGAAATCTATGTGTTCTGTGATCTCTGCACATAGATTTCCCTTTGTGAATCAGCTTCAATGTCTTCAATTGTGGAGTAAAATGGGCTTTACCACTACTTGCTTTCTTGTTGTTAAAAATAATTTCCATTTCCCTTCTTTCAGGACTTATCATCTCTCTCCAGCTCCTCCGAGGGGACATGGAGCAGGTCAGGAGGGAACACCCTATGCTGTTTAACCGGGGTGTGGCTGTGACGAGGAAGCTGGGGTTTCCTGATGTCATCATGCCAGGTAGGCTTTGTATTCATATTCACTCCAGTAGACCACTAAGGGAGATCTGTCCATGCGATTAGGGAATTACTGCATCATAACAGTTTTCACATGCTCAATTGTCCCAAGTGAAGAATGCTGTTTGCCCAGAGGGAGCTTGCGCTTCATGTAACCTAATGATTGGGTCATGGGCACAACATCTAAAAAATAATTGACATTTCAGCCTAGATCTATTTGGATATGTCACTCAACAAAGTATGTCACTCATCTAAACTTCAGATTTCCCCTCTGTGTGTCTCATGGAGATAAGAGTCATACAATAACCAGGAGGTATAAATGATGCTGTATATTATGAAAAGAAGTGAAGAAGTGTTAAAAGATAATTTAGATTTAGACAAACAAATTCTGAGTCACTCTGGCAGACCTTATAGCTGTATACTTGTTCAATTAATTAAAGGGTAGAAACAGACCTCTTGCAGGGACTTGTGCTCCAGCATCTCAAAAGAGAACGACTACAATTGCATACTTTTATAGATCCTGTGGATTATCATGTTCAATTCACCATAAAGGGAAGAATGTGCTTTATAATCATGCACTCGTTAGTTTATCAAGGTTATTTCAGATTTGTTGTAGTGATGAATTTAAAAGAATACAATCGGTCTCATTCTTCCAATGTTTCAACCAGTTTGTAAACTACCTGTGTATTGCATTAATGATGGCTATAACTAGTCGCAGTAAATTAATGTACTTTAATTTAAAGTAATACAAAGTCAGAATTAGGAATATATATTGAATATAATTTAATGTCATGTAATATAAACATATTGATAAACATGAAGGTTGTCTTAAATTATTTATTAATTCTTCAAATAGTGTATTAATTTACTAAAATACTTTAGGGTTAGAAGTATTTGACTGAAAAGCAAGGTACATTAATTCATTTTGATTAAGATTGCTTTTTCTATTTAATTTAACTATCCAAATCCAAACTAATTAAGGTCTAAGGCACACAATTTAATTTAATGTAATTGTATTTACTTTAATTTCATGCTGATTATATTATTTCATTATTATGTAATATAATTGAACTACATCTATGGCTATGGTCATGGCCAAATATTTTAGAAACATTAATTTGTTATTCAGTAATTAAAGGTAATACCAGGGTACGTGATATGCATTTATTTAGGTAAAACTTAATTTAGTTTACATTACTTAAGGTTTAATATTAATACATTTATTACATTAGTAACGCAAATTAAACTAATCAATGGCAGAGTTATGGTTACTTATTACATTTCATTTACATTGATCTAATTTTTACAAATTAAAGGAAAGATTTAATTATTTACTTTAATTAAAGGCAATGGTTGACTTTGGCATTTGGGTTAGGATATGGTTCACTCAACATTTAGGTTAATTGAAATAAAATTAGGGAAAGAAAAAGTGTTAGCATTCACATTAGATAATGAATAATTATTTTGTGTGTTTAATTAAATTAGTTTGTATATTTGTAAAGCACCAGTCTCTGTGGTCTCCTTGCATAGAAACCCAATAAGAAACTCACCTAATGAAAAAAAATTAAAACTCACAGTGATTTTCAAGTGTGGTGATAAGCAACAATGAGGTGGTATGGTTTATGGTTTGCTTTATGTGAGAGATGAGGCATATCCTAATTATTAGTACAACATATTTTTAAGCTGTCTTGTGACTCTTTGACACTGAAGGATCTATCAACATTCCTTAACTATGCCAGACAGTGTCAGTGTGTTGTTCCTTTTTTCAGCGCTGTCTTACTCAAAAGGGAATTCATAGATAGCTTCTAAGTTCATTACCAATTTGGTATGAAATATATGAGCTCCATCAAATAAAATGTATTAAATACTCAGATCGTACCGTGCCAAGGCTGTACAAAAATTCAATTGTTTAAGCTGTTTCCAAACCCAATGAAACATAAAACTGAATTGATAGGACAGCTGGAATAAGGTTATTCTGCTGTAGATTCTAAGGACTGTGCTAGGACAAGAGAGAGAGCATCCATAGTTGGATACTACAGTGATGCAAGAGGACTTGTCATGCAAGGGTGGCTGTGGGCCCAAGCCGATTCTTGTCATATGCTGATTAGTTAATGGTCACTTGTAGACAGATTGAAAAATTACCTTTAGAATTGCAACAAGCACGATTTTTAAAGTTTGGTCCCTGATATTCAGACCATTATTGGTTACCAATATACACTACACAAATTAAAATCATAAGCATGGATGTGATAGGTTTCAAAGGCTTCAGGTTCTTTTCATACAAGGTGCTTGTGAAATTTAGTAACTATTTTTCTTCCACAAAGGTTGGAGTAAGTGCATTAGAATATGATGCCTTCCTTTGTAAATGGATTGGGTACTTCATAGCAATATCAGTGCTATTGTTCTAACACATAGGTTAGATACTCTCTGGGCAAAAGAGGTGCACACACAAGAGGTACATCAGCGTTTCAGTTTGCTTCAAACTCAGGACAACTGCAGCATGGCCAGTGGTAGTGCTAGCTTCCCTAACCTGCTGTAACTATTTATTTTAATAATGTATTTTGAAGTTTAATGTAACATGGACCTAACTAATAGGGAAGATGAATAAAAGAGTAAATGGTCAAATGGAAAAAGAAGAATGTACAGAAGTTGAAAATGTCACATTAGATGATATCATTAAAATCATTGTGTATAGTATAATGAGGCTCTAGAGCTGAGCCACAACTGGTTTAGGTGACTATATGGAAACATATTCCATGTTCTCTGCTCTAAGAATTATGCCTTGTCCTCTGTACTGAGATTTTCAACAATAATTTAAACTACTGCCAACATGAGTGACCCAGAGAGACAATCTATTATGTGGAAATCATCTCAAAAGTTTATTCAAATTGGGCCTGGCAGTCTAGAAATGACAGATGAAGTGGTATCAAACTGTTTACCTAAACATGCCCCATGACAATAATCAACCTCACAGTGAGCCAGAGGGACTGCGAGTTAGCTTTGCTCTTGTGGTGAGTTGCCCCAGCGGTACCTCCTTAAGTCAATTATAAAGTGGTACTTTCAGATTCTTTTTAATGTCTGCTTCTTCTATTTTGTGTAAATGTATTTAGTTGGAATGCCCGTTGGAGCTAGATAATATTATTGAAAGTCCCTTAGCTGTTTTGTTGTGTGATAGAAAATGCTTTAGCAGGAAGTGCATCTTATTCTCAGGTGAGAGATGTAATATAACCTGAAGTTAGTACTCTACAGAATTTTGTATTTAAAAAGGCTAGATTTGCACTGTGTGATAAAATGTGAACATGAATTGAGGGTGCCAGCATCAACTATCTAAGCTTTTATATATCTAGCTCTGGAACTTCAAAGTATTGATTGAACTCTAATTGAGGATGTATCTTAGAATATTGTGCTCCCTAAATATTTTGGTGAGAATCTATCTGCTACCCAATATCATTAAGGTAAATATAGCTTGAGGTTTTATATACACAAAACCATAGAAATTCAGCAGTCATAGTTATACTTGTAGGTATACTTATGTTAAGAAACTATAACTCCTGACCTAAAGTTACTTAATGGCACAAGTTATAGTTTCTTAAGGTAAGTATAACTGCTGAATTTTGATGGTTTTGTGGGGGTAAAATTTCAACCTAACCATAACGTCCCTGTAACCTTTGGTTTGTTCTTTGAATTTCAATACTTTTTTTAACATAAAGAAATATATAATTACTGTATGTTAATACAGCCACTGCCAAGCACAGCCTTCAGCCCTTGGCTCGTGGACGGGAGGGGTCCTGCAGCCAATACCCCCACACAAACCCAACCCCACGCTCTGCATGGCCTTTGGTCATGCACTGTAGGGTTTTGGTATGTGAGGGTGGGTTTATTTTTATTCCTTTGGGTTTCTGATCTGCCATGGTGGCTGCACTGAGTGCCACGGTGGAACCTTGTTTCAGCCAGGGAAAATTATTGCCTATGAGGTTTCCCTCACAGACCCCTCCATATGTCCTAAAGGGTCAGGATACCTCTATCTTTACCCCTTGTGTTATATTTCATTTTTGTTCCCCCTTCCCTCCCTCAGGCCAAACCAAGAGGGAAAAAGGCAGCCGTAACTTTCCTTTCAGGTTGCGGCCAGCCAATTCTGGCCTTGCTTTGCTCCCAGATCCCCCTTGGATGGATCTGTGAAGTATATCCATCCCTAGATATCTGTATTTTTCTTTCTTTTATTACTCCAAAATTACTGAGCATATTTACACCAAATTATAAAACGCACTCTTTCTGGACCAAGATCTAGCTTTCTGCTAAACTTGGTGTAATTCTGTTCAGCAGTTCGGGGTAGTCGTGTATGAAAAATACACAATCCCCATAGACATTACATGAGGAAAAAGCTTTTTGGACCCCCCTTTTTCTCGGCACCCGCTTGACGAATCAACCCAACTTCTCAAACAGAAGCTAAGGTAACTTGTACACTACTTTTGAAAATGTTGTGAACATTCGCCAAACAACGCAAAGTTATTAGCAAAAACACTTTGTCTATGGGTAAAGTTGTTCCTATCTATAACTACTTACTGGCTATTGTCAGTAAGTAAAATATATATATATATATTCAGTCATCAAGATACATGTATGTAGATTTAAATATAGTAAAGCTATAAGGACGTATGTATAGTTACCTTCATGATATTTTGGTTGGTTAATATTCTTGCTTCGATATTTTGGTAGTATGATATTTAAAGCTTGATATGTAGGTTGTATAAAGTGTTCAAAAACCATAAACAGCTAGATAATCTTCTTTTCAATGTAATCAGATGAATGGAGCCAGGAAAAAACTATTTCTTTCACACTTTATATTATTATCAAACAGTGTAGATCATAAAATCAAGACCATTGACTGATGTCTCAAATAATATAATCCTATACTATGTGCAAACTTAGACATCATATTATTTTTTCTAAATATGATACAATCCATACATAATCAGATTACAGGAAAAAAAATTGTACATATAAAACACTTTCACAAAATCCATCGGGACAGTGTGTGAACTATTCCTAGATATGAAACATGGCTAATTCTTGGTGGATATATATCTCAAGTCACGTTCATTCATGTCCACTTGGATTTTCATTGCCCTGTATAGACCAATCAGGTTATGTTCGCAACGTTCATGATGAAGGCGTGTTGAGATACATATCCACCAAGAATTAGTCACGTTTCATACCGAGGAATCGTTCACACACTGTACTGATGGATATTTTGAAAGTGTTTTATATGTAAAAAAAAACAAATTGGTGCAATCTGGTTATGTATTGATTGTATCATATTTAGACAAAATAATATGATGTCCTAGTTAACACATAGTATAGGATTATGTTATTGGAGATATGAGTCATTGGTCTTGATTTTATGATCTACAATTTTTGATAATAATAAAAAGTGAGAATTTCATAGGTTTTGCCTGGCGCTATTCATCAGATTACATTGAAAAGTAGATTATCTAGCTGCTTAAGGTTTTTGCACACATTATATTTTCCCTGCCTTGGGAGTGTTGAATATTATAAGGTGGTCCTTTTGTTTCCAATTTTATTCAGGTAGTATCCCCTGATGGTCCTGAGCAACCCCTAAAATCATGCATTTTTAGCAGCAGTTTAGAAATTGTATTCTATGTGATTTGTCACTAGGGTTCTTTCCTAGTGTAGTTTACAGCAAGTCAACATTTAGAGGATGATCAGGAAAGGTATATTTCCGTTTTCAGCTATTTAATTCCTTGCCAGTTGAACCTCTTTTTCTGTGCTTTGTGAAATGTTATGTCATTTATAATTTTACTTGGATATTAAGCATGCATGTTTCTCTTTTGCCCATGAATGATATTTTTCTTTTTCTCTCTTCCAAATCCACCACTATGTTGTCCTTTACTGTTTCTTCTATATTCTACCTATCCCTTCATTTGTTACTCCTTATTATTTCCTCTCCTTTCTCTTTTTCCTATCCTCAACTTTTTTGTTGCTGAAGAAATGAAGATTGTGGGGTGTAAGTTCCTATGTTTTGATGCTTGCTTTTTCTGCTTTTGCTTCATTCATTACTTATCATGTATTCAAACTATATGAGATATTTTCTTTCTTCCTATCTCCTTCTGGTCTTAACTCCCAATTCCCTATCTCACTACTAAAGGATTAAATAATGAGCACTTTACCTTTCTGAGTTTTAAGGCTCAACTCACTTTCCTTTTAGTTTGCCAAAAACAGCTCCTTCACACTCTCTACCTGTGGGTATTCGTCTAAGCAATGTAGAACATTTAAAACTCCTTTTTTTAAAGCAATGCAAATTTGTGCAGCCCTTCATAATAACTCAGACACCCTTCTCAAATCCGACCTCTCTTTATCATTCTGTTTCTCAGACAAAGAGGATCAGAGGATGCATAGTGATTCTTTTTAACAATTTTGTCTGTGACAGAGACTCATGGTGAAGCATATTTGTTTTTCATTTTTTCTTCCTATTTTCCTTTTTGGTCCTGCCACCAGAGGTTTATAGCCTGTGAACATCATTTCACATCTGCTCATCATTACATGGTTTATCTCTGATGATTAAGGATCAGTCGTTCTATTGCCTGCAATTCACTCTGAATTCAGTATTCACTCACTATTAAAATCATCTGTAGCAGACACAGCAGAGTCCCATGCCTGGAAGGCTGCTGCTTTTATTCCCAATTAGATTAATAGGCTTGTCAGACATCTTTGATATCAAAGTCTGCCTTTTCAAACAGAAAGGGCTGTGACTTCACATTGCGCTCACCTCAAACTGCAAAGTGGACTTAAGCCCCTATCTCTAACAGTATTATAAAAATGAAGAGAATGCAGGGTTGTAAAAGGTTTCCAAAAGCATATTGAAGGTGTAGAATTCTGGTGCACATTAAGGGGCTAGATCATTTTGCTCTGCTTAATGTGTCTCATCTCTCAAAATACATTACTCTGACATGTTTCTGTGACAAAACAATGATCTACAGTTGCCCAATGGAGTAAGCATCTGTTACCAAAAAAACAAATACATTTCTTACGTTTTTATAAACTATCTCGACAACTATCTCCATGAAGTGGTCCTATGACTTTTGTGAGCCACACCAAAAAAAAGTTCAAGAGCACGAATGCTCCATGTGTTTATATGTTTTTTTAACCATAATATGTATATTGGGACGGTACAGCAAGGAAGATTTTAATTACCAGAGTCATGTCTGCTAGATAGCATTATCACACTGTTAGGAGTTTAAGTAACAGACTTGAACAGTTTTTTTCTTGCACTTGTGAGAAATGTATATGCCTTCCTATGGAAATTTTAAGAAATGACGATAACATGTTCAGGTGTTGGACAGATTTGCACTCCTAAGTCAGATCATTCTTTTCTTAACCTCATATTGAAAAAGCGTAGTTAACTCTATCAAGCTAAAAAAATCCCCAGTTCCAATGCGGGTGGGCAGATTTATGTCCCTGCAAGTAGTGGACTCACTACATTTAGGGGCCGATTATGATGTTGGGCGGAAAGCCTCCTCCCGACAGTCGGATTCTCCTAGACCGTGTAGGAACCCTTCCAACCGACTCGGTCGGTTTACAATCCCTATTGACTTATTACGATGTTCACGGTAGGATTGTAAACCACACGGTCTTTCTGACTCTGTTCCGGTCGGCTCTTGGAGAAAATGGTGTCAGTCCGTGGACTGCGTTTCCGACCGAGCAATTACGATGTCGGTTTCCAACAGCCTTTCCGACTTGACATGTCAGACACGAAAAGGCTGTCAGAAAGTGAATTTTTGGGCCCCTAGCAGGCCCGCTTCATTCTGCGGCCTCTGGTTGGGAGCCAAGGGGGTACTGAAGAGACCCTACTGTAAAACCCTGCACTGTGTGACAGGCACCGTGGCGTGCCTACGACAGGGTGCAGAGTTTTCCGCACTCCCCCCGTTTTCCTATAGGAGCCTGTGATATTGAGCGAAATACGGACTCCCATAGGAGTAAATTATTTTAAGGAGAAGCAATTATGTGAATATGATAACCTGGCAATGCTAGACGAAGCATAGCAACATTACCATGTGAGGTAGCCTGTAAATTAAGAGAACTAGGGTTGTCACAAGTCACCTTGGATTAGGAGATGCTTGTATAAATGCAGTTAAAAAGTAAATTAATTGATCCTATCAGTGTCACTATTTTTATAACCTCAAATTCTCATCAGCTTTTCATAAATAGTAAAGCTTTGGAAGGATCATATATTGATGTCATTTAAAAGGGGGGCGCAGTCAAGCTATTTGGAAGATAACTGAGCCAGTACTAGAGCTAATGCATAGTCAACCAAAACTGGACGGAAGGATAAAGTATAAATGGTGGCAGGAAAGCTCATGTCTGGAAAATGGTGGTTTCCTATGGGAGGCAACAGCTGTTCATAGTCTCCGATCCTACCTGTCAAACACAGTGTCAAGTGGAAGTAGACCAGGTGGGACTTTCTTCAAATGAGATTGAATGGGCAAAATGATACATTGATCTGGTTAACAGAGTTAAAGAACAAAGAAGACTTGAAAGGGGGAGGTAAAGGTTACACAAGCAGGAATCTTTTGAAATGGAATCGAACACATGGGGGAATGGAGAACAAGAGGGCATAGAGGAATTCAGGATTTCTAAGGACTAATCGAAAATAATTATGTCTTATTGATCAGTGAGGTACTAAAAAATAACAATGACTATGTAGCTTGTTAGACCAACTGGTAATACTCTAAAAATATCTATTTTATGTAATAAACTCTCACTTCTACTTCATATTTCTCACCATTCTCTTTCTCTCTCTCTCTTCTTTCCTACATTGCCTCATCCCACTCTTCCTACTCTTCCTTTTTCTGTCCAGTTGTTCTGTTTTGTCTCTCTATCGTTCTCTTTTTGTCACTTATTGCTCCCTCACACATTTCCTACCATAGCTCCTAATGCAAGACTTACTTTGGCAATTCTTCTCCCCCACTGGTCAATTTACAGGCCTGCATGCTTTCTGTGACAGAACAGAGGGAATGTGACAAAGGGCACAATTTGTTGGAAGAGGGGAGCAGGGTGGTTGATGGAGGAGCTAGCTGCCTGCACCAGCTTACAGTATTTTGCACCTTCAGGTTTTGTCCAACCACTCCCAGCTGCACTGCGAACTGTTCTATATATCCTCACTCTTTTCAAAGGTGGGGAGGTGGCTTGTTGTGCCTCTGCCTGGCTGTATGCGCTGGCTTCCACTGCTGACAGCTGCTCTGAGCATGCTCACTTTTCACAAACTGGAAGCTAACCCACACACCCTCAAGTCCCCTGGTAGGAAGTAATATGATGGAAGTGGGTAATATGGGCACTGTTATTAGATTGTATTTTTTCCATCTAGGCTTTAGGATCTGTGCTGCTCCTGATGTTACTGGCGCATGAGGTCAAACCCTATCAATGTAAAACCTCAAGCCAAATCCACTTCAGCCCCGATGAGGTTGCTCCTGGATTCCACTCATGCACACCTGACCCCATGCACACCTGAATTCTCTGAGTCTGACAAAACTCTTCCTCTTACACAAGCCTTTATTCAGAGGCTTTATTATCTTTTTCTTTCAAACTCCGATCTAACTGATGATGTCAATGGTGTCGATGGGTATGTATTTACAATACACTATTATGATAATAAAGACATGCATCCCTGGACACTGGGCTGGTTTCACCCCTTAGATCCCCTACGGAAGAACGCAAAACATTTGGCATGGTAATTAGGTATGCAGCTGATGTTGAGGGCCTACAACTACTTTCAGGGTAAATCAAGACAAATGTCCCTATGAAGATTTTGCACCCAGGGCCAGCATTATCTGAGCCCATACTTCAATTTAATTTAGACCTGACTGGCCCTTATGGGTATGTGGGAGAAGCCTTGCTCTTACAATGCAGTAAACAGGCAGGTGGCCAGTCATCGCAGACCAGGTTTGGGTGACCCAGACTTTCTTAAACAGTGCAGACTCCTGAGAGTTTTGTTGTCCAAGCGTCTGTCAGCAAAGTTAACCCTAATGCATTCCCTATGACCCTACAATCCCTCCTTCTCCTGGAGAGAGTCAAACAGTATTTAAGCATTCGGAAAGCAGAAGTGTTCTTCCTCCAGCTTGAAGCTGAGATTTGCCACTGTGGTCTGTCTAATGGGCCACTATATTTGCATCTTTTGGGAGATGACTATCGAGGTCTTGCCAGCAGTCCCAAAAGAATTTCAGGACTCTAGGTCTCAAACCATTCAGTACAGTCTGGAAGCAGCAAAGTGCATCATTAAAGCTAGCCTGGATATGAATGACTGATTGGTGTGTGCATTAGGGGCAACAGTGTGGCTTTTCAGGGTTGCACAGTCGTCTCTGGTTGTTATGCCTTTTGATAGGCCTTGCCTCTTTGGTGATAAGGATGTATTCACCCTCAATCACTTTAAAGAAAGTATGGCTAGAGCATGTCCTTGAGCCTTTCTACCCATGCCCAGTAGCTTCCTCAGCCATTTTATCCCTTTCAAGAATACTCCAGAGGGCTAGTTTATAGGCATCACTTAGCTCTACCACCTCCACAGCAGTCACTCTTTTCCTTTCATGGCTGAGGATGTGTATTGAGCAGGCATTGGGCACTGATTCACCCAGGCCTCTACCCCTATGGCATCAGCCTCCAAGCCACTTTAATTTACCCTTACCAACACACAGCTACCTGGTGGAATGCCGGATTAGCCATTTTCTCTCATGCAGTCCATTATATCCAACAGATGGTTCCTTCTGATCCTCCAGTAGGGCTATTCCTTACCATTCCTTTCCAGTCATCTCAACTCCCTTTCGGAAGACACCTATCCTTGTTGTTGCAAGAGGTTCAGGCTCTGTTGGCCAAAAGGGCCTTCCAGAGGGTCCCAGCCTCAGAAGTATAACAAAAGGCCTTAGTGACTCTTTTCCTGCATGTCTTTATAAATCCTCTATGTTGACCAGCTAACTCTAAGTGACAAACCAAAACAGGGGACTTAATCCTATTTTGGATTTTCACCCAATGAATGCCTTTCTCTGGTTTGGACAATTTCAAAATGGTCACTTTGGCCCAAGTTCTGTCTGACTTGAATCGTGCGAATGGATGGTCACTTTGTACCTGCAGGATGAATGGCTTCATGTGTCCATCCTACAATTCCACAGACGTTACCTATGGCTTAAGGTCATCCAGGAGCTTTGTCAGTTCACCGTGCTGCCCTTTGGTCATACAAGTGCTCACTAGTTTTCAAACATGGTCGCTGCCCTTCTTCGGAAGCTGGGGATACCAGTTTTTCCATACCTTGCCGACTGTCAACAGTCAGTCATGGAACACATCCAGAACATGGTGAACCGCCAGACATCTTTGGGGTCTAGATCAATGAGCCTAAGTCACATTGAATTCAGGGTCTTTCCTCCATCTCACCGAGTCCAGAACATTTGGGCTATGATCCTGATGTTTCAGCCTTGGTCCTGTATCTCAGTGAGAGTAGCTTGCAGGCTTTCTGGCTTGTAGAATCCTGATCCTTCTTGTCCACTTCACCTGGTGGCAAATGTGGGTTCTGTAGTGGACCAGCACCAAAGAAACCTTTTGGATGTCATCCAAGTTTCAGAGGAGACTTCATAAGTTCTGCAGTGGAGGCTGCTAGACTGCAACTTGACTAGTGGCATACTCCTCTCCCTCCTCACCCAGAGCTGACAGTGGTGATGGATGTGTCCCTGCTAAGCTGGGGCAGTCAATTGGGAGAGGATGAGTTCAGAGTACTCTTATCTCTGGTGGAAACCTGCCTCCACATGAATCTGTTTGTACTCAGGTCCATTTGCAGGGTGTTGAAAGCTCTCCTGCTGTCCATTAAGGGAAGGCTGCTACAGGTTGTAATGGACAACCCCACTGCCTTGTGATACTGCAGCAAACAGGCTGGAATGGGGTCCGAGAACCTGTGCCAAAGGCAGTGAGCCTCTTGAGTTAGTTGGAATGTCAAGGCATCTCCTGATCGCGAACCACCATCTTTAAATGCCAGGGCACATGAGCTCAGCCGGCAGAGCCAAGCGGATCATGAATGGTGGTTGCATCTCGTGATAGTGCAGGACATCTTCCCAAAGTGGAGCGAATATTGGCTGGATCTTTTCACCACCTTCTAGTTTCAAGGGGCCCAATTCACAAAAGTAATCTGAGACAAAATCCTAGCTCTACGATTTTCGGTATTCACAAAAGGCATTTAGGAGTAGTAAAGTTAAGATTCCTAACTTTACTACTCCTAAATGTCTTTTGTGAATACTAAAAGTCGTAACGGTAGGATTTTGACTCAGATTACATTTGTGAATCGGGCCCAAGACATCTGTGCTTTGGAGTTCTCTGTAACACTCTCTTAATGAGACACATACAGGCTCGAATGGCGCACTGGACTTCTATACCCTTTCTTTCACTGTCTCCCACCCCCCAAAGTTCTGAAGATCAGGAAAGACCAGACCCATGTCATCTTAGTGGCTTCAAATTGATCCTGGAACGTGTGGTACCCGGAAATTCTGGGCATGAGCTTTTATCATTCAATCAGGTTACTGTTTCGTGGGGACCTTCTGCTGAAGCAGCAAGGAAGGGTTCTGTACCCTGCAGATTCTACACCTCCATGTATGTATATTAAGCTGTGGCAGTTGAGTGAGTTTGACCTGCCACCTGAGGATGTGAATGTCATCCTTGCATCCCGCTGTCCTTCTACACAACCATCTAGTCTTGGCGCTCAGACAATTGTGTGGCTTGGTGTGGAGTCTGCACCACAGACTACTTATTGGCCAAACTGTCAAATATATATTCTGGGCCACTGGAATGATGTGATAGTGCTGCTCCGGCGATTTTTGCGTAGTTATGGATTTGCCAGATTTGCTGCATAGTCTATCATATGCTGCATAATCTGCAGATTTTAACATAAAAAATCTTTTTCTAGCTCAAACGGTTCAAAAGTTACTAAAAAATGTAGCGACGAGTGTTGCACCTTGCTGGAAGTCCCTTTGCAAAACTGGACTGGTCATCTTTCTGTTGCTTATTGCTGTATTTGGGTATTAAACTGGTACTAATGAGGTGCAACCAATGCCCAGACACTGTTACAGAGTTTAAAAATGACTAAATAATGAAGTAATGCTATTACAAACTGTGCCGCATAATATGCCTTTCCTGCTGCATAATTTGCTCCAACCTGCTGCAGTATTTGGCCCTCTCCTGCCTCATAATTCAAGTGGCCTTGGATATATTACTGTTTCTTTTGTCCTTGGCCCCGCAAAGTCTTGCAGTTACATTATTTGTTGACCAACTGTCCTTGTTTAAATCACTTGTTGTAATGCATTTTATTGAAGGTTTAACTCACATTTCTTCCCAAACCATTTGTGATGCTACAATGGGATCTCAATTTGGGTCTGAATTTCCTTATACGTTCCCCCTTCTGCCCATGTATGGTTGCTTGCTGAGGTAAGTACTAGAGTTGCAACGACAGAAAATGTGTGGGAGCAGGTATTTTATTTACAACCAGATCTTTAAGACTTTCATAAATCAAAGTAAATTAAGCAGTTTGCGCAGACAGAGGGTAAGCAAATTCTAGAAAAGTGATGCTCTTACCAAGAATGACTTGGCTCCCAGTTTCATCTGCTTATTGATAGGTACAATGACTCGAAAAGCATCAGAAGACAGCATCATGTGTGCAGCCTTATAGTGAATGAGCTTCTGTTAACTACATTGGTAGCAAATACAAAGATTTAAGAGCACCAGAAGCAGATGTTAAACAATGTCACAGTGGAGCCAGTCTAGCTGTGGCATTCTGAATATGCTGTAGCCTTTTTAAGAGCCCTGCTTCTGAACCAGGGGATAGAGTTGCAGTAGCCCAGGCGACTAAGAATGCTCCTCTGAATAACCAACAATTGTACATAGAAAGGTAGAAAAAGTAAGATTTTGTGAAACAATAATAGAAGAGAAAAAGACGTCGCTGATAGATAGTTTGCTTGGCTTGGAGATGGTTAACTTATTGTCCATATGGAAGCCAACAGTAGGCACCACTTCAGCGTTCATAGGAGGGAAGCCTTGCATGGCTGGCCGTAGGTTCTTGGGAATGGCAGTGGACAGGCTGCCATTAGAGCAGAACAGGACTTATGTGTTTTCTGGAAGACTGGGCCAAAAGGTGGGCCAAAAAGAGGATGTATAAATTAAAAATAGTGAGGCTGAATGAGGAGCCATTTGAGACGCCCTGCAGCAAAGCCTCAAACCCAGAATGAAATGGGAGAAGATAGACAGCCTGATATCTGCTCTCCAGGTAAGACTTGATCCTAAAGGACTGCATTCTGAATGCTTACTTTAGCCATCTTTATTAGCAGCCTATCATGGGACCCTATTTCTAAAAGTAGTAGATACATCAAGCAACACTTGGGCCTCTCAGTGATCATTATCTGCCCACAATTGAAGGTCATCCAAGGGGGTTTCCATCCCATGAGTAGGGCAGAAGTCTGATTGTACCTGGTCTAAGATGTTATGCTACTCCACACATCTATAAATCTGCCTCTTAAGGAAATTCCTCAAGATATTTACAGGAAAAGACAGAATTGATAATGGGCCTACATTGCTTAAGGTAACAAGGTCAGTGCTGCCCTTCTTCAGCAGTGGCACAGCTAAGGTCCTTTTCCACCCATTTGGCACTGCCACATTCAAAATAGAATTGTTGCATTTGTTCATGAAAGAATTAGCCACAGGGAGTTAACACTTTTCAGACAACTGGAGGAATGAGTCCAGAGGTGTTGTTGATGTAAAAGGATTTGCCATAAATCCCTCAGTAGTTAGCTTTTCAAGCTTAGAAAGCATAAGCATCTCAGCTTCAGAAGTGAAACTGTACTCTGCATCAGAATCTGTTGCTCTGATCACATAGGAGTCATTAGGCAGAGCTCCCAGAGGGTCACAGACCTTGAGAAGCCAGTATAGGCTGGGGAGTACGAAGAGGGAGGACAGCGTCAAGAGTGGAAGTAGTCCACTCAAAATAGCTCTTATAGTCAACATTCCCTGGACCTTCTCAAATGGAAAGGTCCAGTGTTCTTAAGGTGTCCATGAAATCATTGGCTGTTCATTTTGTCTATGGCTGGTACCAATATGGTCATCCTATTAGCCATTTTCAAGCCACCCTCCTCCTTTGGCTTCTTAATACTGAAATGATTTAGACAATGATGAGATCAGACCAGCAGAACAATGTCTGCTTAGCCACCAGCCTCACAGGGGAGACATCAAATCAGGCAAGTGACCATTCTGGTGTATGCTGGTGTAGATGTTTTAAAAAATCTAACACTGATAGCATACTGATAAGATATTAAGCCTGCGCATTACTAAGGAGCTCTGTCCTAACACTCAAAAATCAGGTTCAGTGAATAATCATCAGGTCCAGGCAAAGGAAATTCTAAATATAAGAATGGATTATCTAGCAACTATTGGGAACACGTTTAGTAATGCCTCACAGATGGAATAAAATAGGGATTACTTTCGAATAAGGACCCTAGTATAATGTTTTATCATAGTCATTAGTTTTGTCCATGGCAATAAAACAGTTCTCAAATCCAACACAGTTTGGCAGCTGTCTGGCCTGCCACACTCTTGATTCTTCTGCCTCATTGGGATGGGGGGGGAACTGCATAGCTTCTGACACTCAGGTCTCAGCTAGATCCAACATTAGAAACTCTTTGCAAGTTACCCATCTCGTTGCTGCTTTCAATTATAATATCCTTAATCAGAGAGCAACTTTTCCCCTTTATGAATTCTACCACTTCCCATTGTGGAGGTAGCCTTTTCATGACATGAACAGTACCCCCCTCATCAACTGTATCAATGTAAAGGATTTTATGCTCATATAATGGGGAACCAAAAGCAGAGCCAATGGAGATTAAAAAAGTGAAATAGGATCTTTATCTAAATATGAAGATTGTGGGTGGTATTGGTAGCAATTGCTATTAAGAGTACCTCATGAACACATTGAGGTAGTTTAATTAGTAGGGTGTCTGGGCCATTGCCTTTCTTGAACTCTTTCTTGTTAGTTGAAAACTTATAATTAAATGGGTCTTACTTCACCTCCACACTCACAGTTTTATGATGAGGTCGGCCTAACCAGGGTCCCTCAGTCTATAAGGATGAATCATCAGTGCAATCATGATGCTGGATAACAACCAATACCTTTGCTCTCAATGAGGCATCCTTGTCCGATCGTGAGTATATATTGCTACCCACACTTGTGAATATTTCTTTCTTCTGTTCCAATGTCGAGATCCCTTCCCATTAATAACTCTTTCTTTGCTGAGTCTATATAGCTGCTGACAGCTGAGCACCCCTTACTGTATTTTGTTCTACATGCCAACAATTTTATCTGGACTCTTGATCGAGTAGGACTCAACCAAGACCATTTAACATTGTGTGATCCTACTGGAGCAGCAGTACTTAATAAACTACAAGCTCATGTGGTCATCCCAAAGGGGAGAGGATCCTTCCCCGGGTCTTGCAACTGTTCTAGTTTTAGCTCAGAGCAACACATGCTGTGTTGCGGCTCCTAGCATTCTTCCCAAGGAGTAATAATAATAATTCCTATTTGTAAAGCGCTAACATATCACCCCTCTTAAGGGTTTTCAAAGCGCTGGGGGCCGAAGTGGAGATTAAGTCAGCTATTGCCCAGAGTCACATGGTGTTGAGCTGAGCTGCTGCCAGTGATCGTACCGCGAGCCTGCGCTCTGTAGTCAGCCACTCTGGACACTGCGCCACACCTCTCCCTGTAAGACGGAAAAGGAGTAAGAAACAGCAAGCAAACTAAGGTCCCAGTAAGGAGAACTAGCATGCACTTGGACCTTAACACCTCCCCCAGTATTCCTCCTGTCCCAAATAATGCCACGTAAGAACTCTGCCACCCACTCCTTTACTTTAAGACTTACCTGCTAATTGGCCCAACACAAGCTGTCTGGCTCCCAGAGTGCTACTTATTCTTTATTTCTTTTTATCTTTCTCTATATGAGAACATTTTGTTGCCATACAGCTCCGGGTTGAGAAAGGAAAGACACAGGTGTAAACAGGATTTCTTACAGATGCATACAAAATACAGACCTTTGTCTAAGCTCCACTTCTACTGCCAATGATTTATGTTGTCATATGCACTCCTCAAGAATGCTGGTGCCTTTTGTAGCTGTGTCTTTCATTCATCTGATAAGGTATCTTAGCCTACATCCTTATTCTGTACTGACACGACTCTGTCTGCAGCACTCACCCCTTACAGACTAGGAGCCACACAATATGAACAGCACTCTCACATCCCTCACAGAACAGATGTTTGTCACTACTGGCAGCACTCTCACACCCCTCACAAAGTAGCAGTCTTGATCTAACGAAAGCACTCTCGAGTGCCTCCCAGAGTGGCAGTAACAATTCAGACAGCACCCGCGCACAATTTCCTGACTTGCAGTCGCCAATACCGACAGGCATCTCAGACCTGTCACAGAGAACCAGTCTCATACTACAAAACGCACACTCACACATTGCAAAAATTAGTAGTCACACCCTAAGGACAGTGCTCTCACATGCCTCACAGATGAATAGTCAGACTCTACCAGCATCATTCTTAAGCCTCTCAGAGGGTAGTTGTCTTAACTCTAATGACGGTGCTCTCACACCCCACACAGGCTAGACTATCCTGTCTCTAACGGATTCGTTGTCACATTTCACCAGCAACACTCACACACACTTCCTAAACTAATTCTATATTTAGAAGGTCTGACTTGTACCTGAAAGTGCTGCTTCATTGGCTGGTGAGTTTTTTTGTGTGGGACCATCGATGGGCAAGTGGGTGTCACAAGTATGAGTCAATGGGTAGATGAATAGATACATAAATGCAAGAATAAGAGACTGAGTGTAAGGATGATGAGTGACTGGGAACATGGATGGATGGATGAATGAGTGACTGAATAGATGGATGCATCAACACTGCCAGAAGAAGCGATGTACTGACTTCAGCAATGCTTGCGTAACATTATTCTGACATAGTCCTCAATACTAACTCCAAAACATAGCATTTCACATTCAGAGCTTTAGTATGAAATTCAGTAAAACACATGGAAGATAGTGAAACAACTTGTTTAATCCTGTTATTATTAAAAACATTGTACAAGTGTAAAAATATGGTGCAAAAATTCAAACACAAATGTCATTTGCACCAGAGAGTATTAGCACATAGTCTTTGTACTGGACAATAAGTGATCACCTATGCTTTTAGCTATGGAACATAAATATGTTCCATAGCTAAATAAATAAATATATGCTCTTTCCCCACTCCGGCGGCTGCTTCTCCACAATGCAGGACAGGAAGATCAGATGCCTGAGCTAAATTATTTTATCACTCCTTGGCCCACATTTTTTGGTCTTTGACTCACTGGTACCTCTTGAATTCCTCTGGAGATGAATAAAAATTGATGAGTTAATAAAACTGAGCTTCAGTCTCCTGAATCATGGAGTTGCGTGATCACCTGAGTTGTCAAAACAACTGAATGAACTTCCTGAGTAACCCCCAAGAATTTTCAGTTGCCTACCTCATGTCCTCTCAAATAGAAAATGTTCCTGTTTTTTTTTCCTTTTCAGGGCCATCTTTCCCTTTTACATCAACATTACCCTTTCTGCTCTGGCTTAGGATGAAGATGCATAGTTTATGCATGTAGAATCTTCCATTTTAATTGAGCTAGAATATCCATTTCCAAGATGCCATGTCATTGCCATGCCCGATCTGTATATTATGTGGGAGTAACATGAGCGGGCATGCTGAACCTGCAAAATCCGACTCTATCAAGTCAAGAATAGGAGTCCTTGCTTAAAAATGCAATGACAATGATTTATGCTGCCTGCCGTGTATTGAAGGTTTTTAGAAAGCTGAATATCTCCTCTCAATTCATAACAGAAAATAATGACATGATGGTAACTGCATGAACATCAACTGGGGTAGACAGGAATAATAGTCCCATCCCTCGCCCCTTGCTTTGGTACCCGTGGTAATGGTCTCCTGACCCTTCAAGGGGAAGAAATTGAAATTAAAGAGGACTCAAAGATCTCTCTTTACTTTCTCTTTTTTCTATTTGATGCCCTTTGCCTAGCCTCTCTGCAGCAAATAAGAAACTGCTATGGGTTAAAAGGTGGGATAACCGGTCAACTCTGTGCTGTCTTCATATCAAGGGTGGCTGATCTCACTTTCTCTACCCTTGGCAGTTTGGTGAATCGATGTCCATGGGCGGTTGGACACAAGGACTCCATGACAAAATGGTATCTGAGGTTTCTCTTGAAGAATTATATTTCTATCTTCTGCTATCTCTCTTGGGTGCTTGACCCTATCTATATTCATCACTTGCACACATCACCTAGTGATTTTGTTGGAGCACAGGTAATTATGGTGCAGCTCCAGAAATGCATTTGTAATTGTGTTTTGTGTCTCTCACCGCAGGTGACATCCGTAACGACTTGTACCTTACTTTGGAGCGGGGTGATTTTGAGCGGGGCGGAAAAAGCGTCCAGAAGAACATTGAGGTCACCATGTATGTTCTGTATGCAGATGGTGAGATCCTGAAGGTAGGAACACAGACACATTACTCTTTCCCATATTTCAAGGGATCACCGCATGAGACTTCTGACCAAATAATTTCCAGTTATGATCAAAGAGCAAAACATCACTCTTTTACCTCTGTTCTCTAAGAGATTGTTCTCCCACATCACTCGAAGAGGGAAGTCATCAATCTCACAATGTACCCCTGTAAAAGAAAGACATTCCTTTGTTCCTGTATTTAGAGATCTCCACTCTTGTCCCCCACTTTTACTCAACACCACTTTTGGCATTATCACCCTAAGAGATAAGGCATAATCATTATAATTTATTGACTCCTTTGTTGAAGACATACTTCCACTTCATTGCTCGGAAAGCCACGAATATCTTCAACACATTAGCACATGGTATTATTCATGTCTTTGCATATTACTGAAAAAGCTCACCACATTCTTACACTATTACACTATACGCCAGAGGTACAATTCATTATGTGATCAAAAACTCTGAGATTTCCAAAATCATAGTTTCCCACTGTAAAATGGCTTCTTGGTATGTATTAAATCCATTTTGCATTTCTGACTCGCAAAATGGATTTACAAACCAATACAAAATCACAGTTAGAAAGGCCCTTGAAAGAGTTATTCGCTCCGCGTAATTTACAAAAAGACATATTTATAAAAGTAACTGAATAGACTGACTGACATAGATGTCCAGGTCCCTGCTGGGTTTTGGCTGGAATCATTTCTCATAGACCTTTGCAGTCAACCTTCTATAATTCAATTAAGAAAGACCCTAAACATCTTTTTTATTCAATAAATAATTATTTGATTCAATAAGTGTATCTTTCTAGCACAAATAAACATATTTGGGTGAATATTGCGCTGCACAAATATACTTGATTGAGAAAACAGCGGGTCACAGTGCTTAAGTGCTTGTACTGTATTGCTTCCTTCAAACACCATCCTTGCATTGCATTACATTTTGATGGCAATTCTTGCATTCTGTCTCACAAAGATTTCTTATTACTATCTTCAAGAGACTTTTTCTAGAGTTTGGGATTCTTGTATCGCAGTATAAACCAATGATGGCACAGTCTTTCAATATTTGCACCACCCATTCTCTGCAGGATTACGATTTATGTACCATATACCTTGAAACTTCCTGTTTAATTTTTCGTTACATCAGTCATCGCCGGGTAATTCAAATACAGCCACCTCACCCACCACTCAAGAAGGTCCACAACCTCTGCTTCCAAGAAGAACCCTGCTTCCAAACATGTAGAACAATCAAGCCAATCTACATCTCCCTCAAAGCCATCCACACCAACAATCTAGACTATCCAGCAGAAGAACTGTCCTTTGGCCACACACTGGTCACTTGTCAAAAAAAACAAAGGTACTGGAGTTCCACAGAGGAAGCAAAGGGAATACAAGAAGACAGGCTTTCCATTCTTTTGACCCCTTCCTTATGTAGCAGATATCTCCTCTTGCTCCATACAAATCACCTGGAGTAAAGAGCTAATGGTATGTAGACCTGCAGTGGAAGGAAAGTGAATACAAGAAGACAGCGTTTCTTCCTGTTTTGCTTCCACCCTCCACCAGAAACTGACCCCCTAACTCCTGACCTTCAGACAAAACTTAAAACCCTTGTTTTATCCACCCAGTTTCCTTTCTCCACCAGACTCAAACCATTTGAACCAGTATGAAGCCTTATTTGATATTTGCCGCTTGCTTACCTCGTGCAGTTGGTACTTCACTGGTTGTTACCTACTATGTCCTCATCACTCATGTATATCCACCTATACATCTCAAACTGCTTGTCTCATGTTCAATGTACTGTGCTCAGTTGCCACAAGGGCTAAGCAATCATTGCAAACATTGCACTATAAAAATAATAAAAAAGAAAACACGAGCCTGAAGCCTCATTAATGCAAGACCACAACTCCTTACATCATCATTATGTTTTATCACACCAAGAGATTCCCGGAATTCGTGAATTCTTATACAAATACATAATACTCAGAAGATCCAAAATGCAGAGAAAGTTTAATTTTATCCGTTTTACTCCCACCAGTAGCACACACTGTTCAGTAAAACTGAAAGCAATAAAGGCAGTGTAAATGTGATGCCCTGTCAAAATACAGCTGCATGCCTTGCCTTCTCATCACACACTGTACCCATTCGCCAAGTACTTTTGATGCTAGGCCTATTTGTGAATGTCACAAAAAAACGTACTTTATTAAAGCACCTCCACAAATGTAAAGCTCAAACAGTGGCGGATTAAATCCTTTGGAGGTACCTAGACAGCCGAAATATCGCCCCCCCCCGCCCCCCGAAAACTACAACGTTTTTAATTTTACCAACCAACAATTTTAGTAAACTAATTTTATTACACAAAACTAAACACCAACAATTATTAATGATATTAGACAAAAACAAATTGGAAACAATTTTGGAAAGCTTGATTGTAATTTTCGTTCAAGATCAAATCAATATTATTTTGATCTGTTGTCACGGGGCCCCTAAAAGGAGTGGGGCCCATAGGCCGATGCCTACTTTGCATATTTGGTCATCTGGAACTGAGCTGAAAGGGACTTCCTAACATATTTCAGTTGTAAAAATATTAACCTTAATCCATTAAAGTCACTTAAACTACGTATTCCGTACAATGTTGTGTTAATCGGATTATATGAAATGGTGAAAATTTCGCCAGTGTCAAATTGTGTAATTATTTTTTTTTTGTTGCTGCAGGTTAGAAGTTCTAGTTGGAAATCTTTTACAAGAGACATTTCCTTCCAAACCAGTCCCCTAGCTGGTATCTTTAGTGACATTTTAATGTGAGACATGTCCTTATGCTGAACCTTCACTCAGGAATCTCTAAAGTTGATTTGTCATAATTTACACAACATTTGTCATAACTTTAATGATATTTTGCATAATTTCAGTGGAATCATTAAAACAATGTTCACACCCTTAGTTCTAAGACAAATATACCAGCAGTGCTCTAGCACACCAGTGGCTAACTCGATCTGGTGGGTGCCAATGGGACCCACGTTTTTTCTCATCTAATATTTCCCTGAGAGCAAGAGAGGGAAAAACAAACGAAAGGGGAAAGAAGGAGAAAGAGAACGATGGAAAACTGTCTCAAAGGGAGGGAACGGTAATATGCAAGAATGAGGTAAAGGGACGGGTGTGTGTGATAGTTGATCAAAGAAGCTTGATTTGGATTCTGGACTACACCGCCTTGGTATGCTGTGCATTGACCTGTAGTAGCACCAATCATGGGCGTCTGAGCAGAATTTCGGTCACAGGCCCTCAAAATTGCCTAAAGCAAACCTGTACAGAGCTATCCTGTTATTAAAAGTTAAGTGTTCTGACTTTGTAAATAGTATTCACTGTATTAAAGGCAGGGCTACAACCATTGACAATCTGTGCAAAATGTGATACCATGAAACTATGGCGTTGACCACACCTATTATTGTGTTCGCTATCAAAAAGCCAGGCCTATTAGCTTTGACACTCTTTCAGCATCACTGAAAAAGGAGCCGTTCAGAGCAATGAACATTTCAGAGAAATTGCATGTTTCTTGTTCGACACAAGGTTGCTAAGCAACTACTCAGGACCCAAAACACAAGGGATGATCATTCTCAGAGCAACACACAATCTCTACACTGAAAATATGGCACACTTTTCAGAGGTCATCAATTCTTCTCCCTGCAAGACGTATGGCATCACTATTCTCTCTCTGCAAGGGGTCTTGTGGGATATGACTCCTGGAACACTTCTGAAATCTGTGGGTGATCTGCTCCCTCTGGGGCACCTGCAACAGAAAATGTGCAAATTTAAGACCCTGTGCAGGGGTGAATGGCATACTCTTTTGCATTGAGGCCTTTCTTTTCTAGTCATTTTATGTAGCTGTGGCTACTCCCAGGAAAGCTTTACCTTTCCATTTTTTTAACCACTTTGTGCGTCTTCAACTATAGTGCGTCCGGCCCTTTGGGGGCACCTATGCATCTTTTTGTTTTCAGATCCACACGTGCATGATCCTGTGGTTCGAACATATCAGCCAACACCTACGAAGACTCCATTGGCTCCCCGTGGAGAAAAGAGTCACCTTCAAAATCCTCACTCACGCCTACAAATGCCTACACAACAACGGACCCAAAAACCTCAATGACAGAATCAACTTCCATGTATCCAAAAGGAACCTCCGATCTTCCAACCTCACACTGGCCGAAACCCCTCGCATCCACAGAGCCAGAGCAGGCGGAAGATCCTTCTCTCACATTGCAGCCAAAATTTGGAATAAACTACCAGCAGACATCAGACGGGCCACCTCCCGGAACACCTTCAGGAAGGCCCTCAAAACCTGGCTCTTTGGCTAACAGATCTGCGCCCCCCTCAGCGCCTTGAGACCCTCACAGGTGAGTAGCACGCTTACAATTCCCTTGATTGATTGATTGATTGATTGATTGATTGATTGATTGATTGTGGTTCTCCTCTCCTCCCAACACACTGCCACAAGGTGGCAAATGGGACTGCCTGTTGCCTGCAGCTCTGACCATGGTTCTTTCTTCGTAGTGGTGCAGAGCAGGCAGTGAGAGCAGGCTGTATACTAGGTGCCTTGTGAGTCTCATCCTCCACATGGACCACACAGTTTAAGGTGAGATTTGCCCGGTCAGGGGATGAGATGTCAGTGCCCTCTCCGTGTAAAAAGGGCTGATCATTGAATCTAGCATGGCTGCGCTCCTGTCCCCTGGAGGGACATCCCACACCAGCTGCCCTGAGAGTCAGTTTAGCATTAAGTGCCTGATGTAACGTTCTGTGGCTTCCTGTCCACCCAAATTTGACTAGAGGATTCTTCATATCTTTCTACAGCCTCGAGCATTGCTGCTGTCACCTCTGTAGCAGCAGCTTGGCTTTAGTAGCCTGGACCTACTCTCCTATCCAGTCTTTGCAGACTTGTGACCTAAGATCTTCAAGGCATCAGTACCCCAAGTCTTTTTGCAGCTGACCCCTCTCCCTACCTGCACTCCCCAAGCACCCAGGACTTCAGTCACTTGCAGGGTGTGTGTGTCTTCAGCAGAAGACTGTAGTGCCCACTCACGGGCACCTATAACAGGACCAGAGACAGTGTCCACAACCGTCTAGGAATACAAGTCCAAAAATGGCGCTCCACACTTCAGACGGGTTCATGATCGGCGATGGTTGATTTCCAATCTCATATTACTTTTGTTCTCTGTTGTTTTTACCTATTCAGGGGTTCAAAATGAAAGTGGAGAGTTCTAGACTATTATAGTCACCTACTCAAGCCATGGAAGGCACATCACCCTTCCACCTTCAACTGGCACTTTCAGGAATCTGCCCACTCACTGTCCAAATCACTTTTACAGTCTTCTGGGAAAAATTCAAAATAACAAATGGCTCCAAAATATTTGCACATCTCTCCCCTGCACCCACTCAGGCCTGATACCTGCCTGCTCAGGCCACAAAGAAACTTCCTCTGATGAACAAGCCAGAGGTCTGCCCACTCTCCTTGCTGAAACAGCCTGCAGATTGCATAACATAAAGAAACTGCAGACAGCTATAGAAATTTCACCCCGCTCCTATGCCAGAAGAAGCTCATTCCCCATAGGAGGTGCCCATTGTGTTTGATAAAAAGCAAAAAGAACATTTTGATTTTTCATTGGCATTTTAGTTTCTAAATGGAAAGTTTTAATTTCCTCTGCAAATTGTGGTAGTGCACATAGGTCTAAACACTCTGGATCAGTTTAACAATATTTTCTTTTTGCAGTTTTCTTTTACTTGTGCCTCATGTGTGAATTACACTTGCTTGTCTATGCCTTATGCACAAATGCACAAATCGTTTCCCTATAAGCCAATGTGATTTAAATCACGATTAGGCGTGACTTGCTTATGAAGTTCCAGGAAGGAAGGAGTGCATACACATTTGTGTTTCACCAAATTTTTGTTTTCTTGAGTCTACCAATAATTTATTCCTGTTCCCTTGTTACAAAGGAACTTTTTGAAGTGAGTCCCTTTGAATCGCAAAACAAAAGCACCTAGTGGTCTCTCAAACAGGTGCATCAGACTCATTGGATGCCATCCAGTCCAGTGAACTAGTCCATGCTGACCAACAACCTTCTTATTCTGTGCTTCTAACCCCTCCCTCCATGTTCTAGTACTGACTTCTTAATACATGCTCAAATGGCATCCACTTAATCGATGCTCCTCTCCCAATTGTGTGATCAGTGCTCCACTGCTGACGTCTTAATTCATGAGGGGCCAGATGTACGACCATCAATATTTGAACTCGAAAATTGCATTAAATTGCGATTCGCAATTTGCGAGTCGCAAGCATCAAGGTACAACAGTGTCAGAGACCCTGTTTGCGATTCCCAATGAGGTCTCAAATTGCATGCTTCATGCATATTAATGAGGCAGACCACCATGTCTGGGACTGCTTTGTCAATAAAATGCAGCCCGTTTTCCTTAAAGGAAAACGGGATGCATTTAAGGGCAGGTATTGGTCCCTGGGACCACTGTCTGCTCTTAAAAAATGTTTGCGCACCCATTCACAAAGGGGAAGGGATCCCCTGGGGACCCCTTCCCGTTTGTGAATTGTTTACCACCCTCTTTAAGAGGGTGGTAAACTGCAAGTGTTGTACGACGCAAACACGGTCGCAAAACATTCTTATATAGGGTTCAGAGTCGCTATTAGGAAGGGACGCTCTTGGAACGCGCCTTCCTAATAGCGAGTCGCTAAACCTATTTTGCAAGTCGCTATTACAATAGCGACTCGCAAAATAGGGTTGGTACATTGTGCTACCATTTTCTGCGGTCGCAAAAGGGCAAAATGCCCCTCTGCGACCGCAAAAAAAGGTGGTAAATGTGGCCCCTGATCTTAAAAAAATATATTAATGATGACCATCAACCAGAAAATGCCCGATAAGCTTTTCATTCGAGTTAGACTTTGTCAGTTCCATGATTTAGCTAATGTCATTATTAAAGTATTATTAGGGGGGAAATTCCCAATTAGCAGAACATAGCAGTATGAGTAAGTGAGAATATGCAAAAGTAGATAACATGAACTTCACAGAAACTTTCTTCAAGTTGAGTGTGTTAGGTCAATAAAAGCTTGCACTCTTTAGTATCTCTTCTCCCTCTGGGAGCATCAATCAAGCTGGTGATGTTGTTCTAACGTCTGTCCGTAGTGACAGCCATGCTCGTATCATGTTAAGGAAGGCAAAGAAACACAAGGGGCACCATCCTGCAAGACCTTGACGTCTGTCAATATGTTGGTCACACTCAGTGGACACAAAAGATGGAATCTATATAGCTATCCCTAAAAATGTATCCGAAGGAACTTGGAATCAGTCTTTCCAGAAACCAAGCGGTTTATTGTTGAGTTCACTTAAGCATCCCCAAAGATAGTTCACATACATTATATAGGCATATTCCTACTAGAGGTGTCTATTATACTTTAGCCTATTACAACAAATACGTAGCAAAATGGTAGCAAATCCACTAGTAAATGGCAACAGCAAACATGAAAAAAATATACAGAATGAACAAAAAACATCATGCATGTATATTTATTCTTACATAGCCTAGCACCCTAATTCATATTAAATAATGGTCTGGCAATAGGAATTGAGATATGAGAGCTGCGTACTTGTGCAAAAGGCAGAATATACCAGAGTTAACTCATTTACAAATGATCACGGGGTAAGCCTAAGGAATATACCAGATGGCCTGTAAATACAGCTCTGTGGATACTCGGTCATCTCTTCCCAATATATTGAGCATTACCCCTTTTTGTAGCAGTTCTTGCAAAGTGGAAATATGTTTGAGAAGCAATATTTGTTCTCATGATGTGTGAGAGATAGTAGTGTGAGAATGTTTGGTCAAAGCGAACTCACATGAAGGGTCTACTGGCTTACTTTATATTTGTATTGTACTTTACAATAAAAAAAGCAGGGGTATGCACTGAAAATAAGAAAATATGTTCATATGCATTATACATGTAACATAGGCACACTCTTGTAAACATCATAAAACAGTAACACAGCTTACACATGCCATTTTAGTATGATATGTTCCATTATACAGAATAATATGGATTTCAGCCGAGAGGTTATAGGTCAGGGGTCATATATGATTAGAGCAAATAGGGCTTGATATACTTGGCCTATGTCTTTTTGTACACAAAACGATTTGCAACCTGCACTCCATTTTACAATGCTACAGATGTTCTAAACAGTTGAATTGCAAAATTCACATTTAAATGAGGTCCTACAATCTGGTTCATTATAATGTGGGAGGCACCAGATATTTTGTGTCTCCTTGTATATAAATGAAAATGCAGGTGGGGAGTCCGGCGAGGGACAGCAAACTTCCAACCCTGAATTTAAATTCCATGCATGTGAACATTTCTTTCTTAAAAGTAGCCCTTCTCCTTAAATGGCTACTAAAAATATTTTCACCTGAGGGGAATGACATCAAGGTAGCATGCAGTTTCACTCTGCATTCCTGCGTTTCAGTCACAGTTCCATGCTGAGATGGCAACTTGAAGTGTTTGGCAGAGTAATCTCAGGATTCTCTCTGTTTTAACATCATACAAAGCAGAATAATTAAGCTTATTCCTTTCCTCCTATTGGAGGAACCTTTTTCAGGGGTCCTCTACATTAACTATCTACTAGTTTCAGTCCTGAGGACGGTCTCGCATATTTGTACAACAGGAGACCGAAACGTCGACATACTTTCCACTATTTTCACATAGATTTTTCATCTTTGGGGCATTTCCTACAACACAGAGATATGCTCTTCAATGGATATTTCTTGTATTAAGAGTGAATGGCACGCTCCTATCTCAGTGAAATGCAATATGGAAATATGTGCAACCAATATGCTGGAGAGATGGGCATATTTTGTTTTTGTTTTTAAAAGAAAACTTTAAAACCTCTTGTTCAAATACATGCCAACTGACTGTCATCGTATTGCTTGTACACCTGCTTCATCATTTAGTGTTTTGTTGCACGAATCTGTAATATCAGATATGTGATTAATACTTGTAAATTCAATTCAGTGTGTTATATTTATTTACCATACTTCTATGTTTTTGTAATTGATCCTCTTGTTTGCCATTTACTTTAGTTTAATCATTCATGCTTTGCATTCCAAATTGCACAAAGGAGGGAGAACCCTGTCCTCTCCCTTTCATGATTCTAATTGAGTTGCAAAAACAACTTTTTTGGTTGGAGGTATTTTCTGTCGCTTAAAGTAACCCTTTTGCTTACTACTCAGTTGCAATCCTATGTTTACTGGAATCACATACTTTGCAACTATAAAATCAATTTGTACACTGGGTCCATTGTGTACATATACTACTCTATGCATGCCAGTGCATTGATGGACACCCAAAAGTATTACATACCTTTGTGTAGCAAAGAAGCAGTAAGGCTATGCCTACTAGTAGCTTAAGTAGACAGAAGAATATCTGTATCACAGTCTTTTCAAGCTGCACATATGTGGCAGACCACATAGTAGAGTTGATAAAAGAATGATGGAGAAAGCTGAGCATGAATTAAAACAGGGTTTGTTGTATAGCGTTTTAGGACCCTAGTGTAATTTTCCAGATTCATGCCCTTATATAGGTATAAAATATCGTATCCTTATATAGGCATAGAAATCATAACCATATTGAGACATAGCTCAAGTAGTCCTAATACGGCTTGGCTACTTCCACTAGTTCCGAAAATCTACAACGATTTCATGGAAAAACCCGCCTTCAGCAGTCAGGGACTTCCCCCTGCATGAATATTAATTTATCCAAGAAATCATGGAGTTTTCAGAGAATTAAGTCTCTAATGACATTATTATGTCCAATCTTACGTCAAACTCGGCACCTTCAAGGTATAAATATGCCCACACTTGTCCAAACAAATACACGGTGGTTCGGAGCAGTTCAACTATCTACTTGCCCGACACGCCCTGCTGCAGCAAGTGCCGAAGGAAGCCGACCCTCCCGCTGATGCTCTGAGAGACGCTGTACTTTCTCCAGCCGAGAAATCCAGCTCCAGTGTTTCCAGGCTACCCTTGTGAGATGCTGGGAAATCGAGTCCTGAGAGAGAGATACCAGACCTCCTTAATTCTAAAACCAAGGTACGGAGCTGATTAGACCCTAAGAGAATTCTTGGAATCGATTCTTGGCAAGGAATACTAAAACTAGGCTACACCTTACTTACTTTTTCCCTTGTACTAGACCTAGGTTAGGTACACCGGGGTAGGCATATTTTAGAAGCACCAGTTGAGTCCTTTTAGTCATTATTTATCACTGGATGTATTCTATGTATTTTAGGTATTTTATGGCTTAGAAACCATATCATGCTTTTACAATATTATTTTATAATACTCTTCGTACTGTACGCTTTGTACTTTACCACACGTATTATGATTGCAGCAGTTCATTTCTTATGCTTGAGAAAGAAGACTGTTCAATAAATATATTTTAATGAAAACGCCCGTCTCTCTATTTCTCTGCACCTCTGGTGAAACGAAGCATGCACAATTGACTGAGTGAAATAACTATCTATTGTTTCCGCGACTCTAGAGATACGTTTCTTATTCTTGGGAAACAAAGTTGTCATGTTTTAAGCGGTTGTCAGAAGCGAATCCCTTCTTGGTCATTCGAGAAAGTTTCTAGTGACCTCTGAGCTAGCTGGCACATACACAATTAAGTCTAGTATATTCGGTAGAGTCCTAGTCGACTTCAGTCCTACGTCTAAACTACAGGATACACTATTCCAATGCGCAGAGCCTATTGGGAATATAGGAACTACACTACAGGTTTTGGCCTAAGATTTTGGGAGAAACATGTTTTAAGAATGTCACTGTGTAAAACAATCTTTACAAATTTCCAGTGCTTCATTCTGTAGCAGTTAATGACTTAACATTTCCTGGTCCGAATCCTATTGAGCCACTCTCTAGAACTGATTCCCATAATGATGATAATCAGAACATTTACATATGTATGATACATTTTCTTTTTGAAACCTTCACCAAGCCACCATTGTGTTTAGTCTGCATAAATGTTTATTGTAGTGGTATCACTCCTGATCAGTGCATATGTTCCATTTGTTTCCTTTCTTTTGCTAGGGAGAAGACCCATTTCTGTGATGGGAGTATATTTAGATGATGAGCAGAGCAGGACCATTTCTATATGTTTAATTATTCAATAAAGCAGTCATACCCTCTCTCTTTTAGGAATGCATCAGCTTGGGTTCCGGGGAGCCGAACAGAAGCCAGTTCCACTCCTTCGTGCTATACCATAGCAACAGCCCTCGATGGGGAGAAATAATCAAACTTCCTATTCCTATTGACCGGTTTCGTGGGTCCCACCTGCGCTTTGAGTTCAGACATTGCTCCAGTAAGTGCCTCATTGTACCGTCAGGGGACAGAGATGATTTTCGCATCTCCTTCTCTTGGGTTGAATTAATTGTCCAATTGTATTTACTCACTGCTACAGTAACTTAGGTCAAGCTTGTACCCCAATTCCTCTGTAGATCTTTTATTGGTACAGGAATGGTTGCAGATGTAGAAGCATCTTGAAGCTGACCTCACATCCAATATAAACCTTTAAATATTCCCCAAATCCCAGGCTTCAGTACATATCGCTGAAGTGTTTGTGTTTAGTGATATTAAATAGATGCCAGCACAAGCAAGTCTTCTGAAACTGGTATCAGAATTTAAGATGGATACAATAGTTAGTTGTTTGTGGAGAAAACCATTTTAAAATCCTATGTGAAATCCTCTGTCATCACACTACTAACTATTAAAATAAGGGGGTTCTATATGTATCCATATGAACTTGGCTCCATTGATATGTGTTACTTAAAGGTGAATAGACTCATTTTTGGTTCATTGCATGGATTAGGTCAGGAGATCTGTAGAGAGCTTGGTCTTTGGGCTGAGCTTTTAATGAAAATGAGAATCTTGTAAAATCCTGATATTTCTTTTGAAATTGTGGAATGCCTATTGCACCTTTGTAATGAGTACTGACTAAACTTAAATCCTTATTGCGGTGCAATACAATAGTATTATTTCATTACTTGTTCAGTTATATTACAATCCCTGATTGTCTTTGGGTATGTGGCATTTCAAAAATGTCCATACCAGAGAAATCCTGGCAGCAAACTTTGTGATACCCCATGGCTCATGTAAAAAAGAACCTCTGGTAGTGCAGCACATGCTTGTTATATTATGTTATATTGACTTCCCTGAGAGGATATCCAGGCGCTTGTGCAGGTGTGTAGGTGGGAGGTCGCCAAGGTGCTAATACGAAGAGCTAGGTTTTCAGCTCCTTCAAGAACTCAAGTAGTGAGGAGGAGCCTCTGATGTGTTTATGAAGGTCATTCCATGTCTTGGATGCAATGTAGGAGAATGAGCAAACTCCAGTTTTGCTTTTGCAGATGCGGGTATTGAGTGAGAGTGAGATAGATTGTAGATGACTGGTGGGTTTGTTGAAAGTGTATGCTGCTGTTCAGGTATTCTAATCCTGTGTTGTGCAGCGCTTTGTATGTGTGTGTGTGTGTGAGAAGTTTAAATTGGCTACTCTTGTATATGGGGAGCCAGTGTAGCTTTTTGAGGTGCAGTGTGACGTGGGTGCGGCTTGGAAGGTCGAGAATGAGTTTTGCCGCAGTGTTCTGAATGGAGTCTGTATAGGAGCTGTGTGGACATTCCAGCGTAGCCAGTGTTGCAGTAGTCCAGTCTGCTGGTGATGAATGTTTGTGTGATGTCCTTTTGGTGTTCTCAGGCAACCATTTCAAGATCTTTCATAGCAATATAGGATGAGGAAGCAGTAGTTGCACACTGCGTTGACTTGAGCAGTCATGTAGAACTTTTCGCCTTTCAAGGGGGATGCCGGGTTATGGGGTTGTGTTGCTGGACACTGGCACGGCTGGATGATACCTGGAACTCTGTGTGGGCGCGGATTGAAGGGGAGTGATACCTGCTGCTGCAATGTTGGACCAATCGAACTGTACTTAGGGATATGAGGCACACTGACAAGGGGGGGGTGGGGGTAGAGAGGGAGGTGGGATATTCTGTTTAGGATTTGTTGAAAGGGCATGTGCGTACAGGGCGGGGAGGAACGGATTAAGAGTGATATGATGTAAGAATTGTAATTGTCTGTGTTGTGCACGAAAAATTAATAAAAACAGTTTAAAAAAAAAAAAGTAGAACTTTTCGCCTAGGATAATCCCTAGATTTCTTGTGTGGTATGTGGGTGTGGTTGATGGTCCTTGCTCCGATGGCCACCAGGTATATTCCCATGGGGAGGTCTTGTTGCCAAAAAACAGTACTTCTGTCTTGTTGTAGTTGAGCTGCACCACCATAATCATGCAGTTGGTGAAATTGGTCCTTCTGCTGGTTGAATGTCCATCAGGGAGAGGATGAGTTGGGTGTCATCATGTAGAACTTGTCGTCTAGGATAATCCCTAGATTTCTTGCATGGTATGTGGGTGTGCTTGATGATCCTAGCTCCAATGGCCACCTGGTATAGTCCCATGGGGAGGTCTTGTTACCAAAAAACAGTACTTCTGTCTTGTCACAGTTGAGCTACGGGCAGCTGGTTTGCATCCAGTGTACCACCATAATCATGCAGTTGGTGAATTGGTCCTTATGGTGGTTGAATGTCCATCAGGGAGAGGATGAGTTGGGTGTCATAAGCGTAGGAGATGATGGTGATGTCTTTTGATCAAATGATGATGGTGAATGGTATCATGTATATGTAGAAAAGGGTGGAACTGAGGTACGATCCCTGCGGGACTCCGGATAACAATCTCTTGGGCCCTGATGTGAAGGGTGACAGCCTGACCCTTTGGTTTCTTCCAGTGAGGAAGAAGCAGATCCATTTGAGAGCAGATCCTTGTATGCCAATGTTATAGAGTCTTCTGATGAGTGTATTATGGGAGACAGTTTTAAAGGCTGCAGATATGTTGGGCAGGATGAGGGCCGCTGTTTCTCCTTTGTCCAGCATGATTCAAATGTTGTCAATGGCTGCGATGAGTGATGTTTTGGTCCTGTGGTTCTTTCTGAATCCTGATTGAGTGTTGTCTAGAAGATGGTGAAATTTGAGGTGGGCTCTGAGTTGCTTGTTTATGATCTTCTCCATCACTTTGGCTGGATAGGCGAGCAGGGAGATGGGTCGGAAGTTGCTCAATTGATTCAGGTCAGCTGTGGGCTTCTTGAGGATGGCGTTGATTTCTGCAAGTCCATTTGAGCCCATGAGTGGATGGTCCCCATGATTGCCACTATTTTGGTTCTGGTGAGGGTTGTCCATTCAGTCAGGTGGCCGTCTTGGTTGGTGGTTGGTAGATTAGCAACAGGTTCTCTGGGGTTGGGTTGGTGTGCAAAGTTGCTGTAGATCTTTGTGATATTCCTGTGGAAGAAGTTTGATATGTTGTCACAGAGTTGTTGGGAGGCAGAAATGCTGTTGGCAGTGGCTAAGGGCAAAGTTAAATCCTTAACAATCGAGAACATCTCTTATCTCCTTGCAGCTGTCGGAACTTCCTTTGATGCGGTCCCCGACTGATTTTTTTTCTTGTTGTCTCTTATTTGCTGGTAATACAATCTGTATTCTGTGTGCCAGCTGTCCTGCTTGTTTGATCTACTATGCTTGTTGTGCTTAATGTGTGCAAGGGAGTCTTCACAGTTCTTTATCCAGTTGATAAAGTTGTTGATGTCGTAGTCAAGGTTGTCTTGAGAGCTAGGTTGATCCATGGTGAGGGCGCAGAGCCAGTCTGCTTCTGTGATTTTGCCCCAGCTGCTGCTTAGATTGCTGAACCTGGGTCAGGTGTTGACTTGAGGTGTGTTGATTTGGAAGTGTATGATGAAGTGCTTGGTTCATGTGAGTAGTGTGGTGTAGTTGTATCTGATGCTGTCTCTTCTGTTGAAGATGGGGGTCCAGTGTGTGTCCTGTGGTGTGTGTTGGTCCCGGGATGAGTTGGGTGAGTCTGATTGCTCGAGCTTTTGAGGAGTGCTGTCGAGCAGGGGTCATTACGGTCTTCCAGGAGAAAGTTGAGGTTACCAAGGAGCATGATCAGAATAGCCCCATATGCACTATCATAGGTAGCTATGGGAGTAGGTCTCACTTTCTAAATATTAAGAGCAGCATCCAACGGGAGGGTCCTTAATTTGGAACCAAATTTCAAAATGGCAGCAATATCCTGCTCCAGTGGAGTATCCCTTACAGTTTTCAAATGTACCTATGCACTATAATGATCAAATGGGATCCCAAAATTTGTGAAAATGGCAACAGTTTTAAGAGCAGTGTCACCAATGTGAAATATTGGGGTTCTGCTGCATGGGTGACCGCTGATCATAGTGTATGATTTAGTTTTGTTAGTTGTAAGTCCTAGGTCAGACAAAAATACCACAAAGTGATCCAGTAGCTTTGGAGTCCTCTTCCTGTCTGAGCCATTAATACACATTCATGATATATGATAAAATTATTTATTAAGCGCACTTTCACCAACGTTGACAGGTGCAGCAAAAAGTTATTAATTAAAAGCCTGGGAGAAGAGCCACGTCTTGAGAGATTTTCTAAAGAGTGGATAGGAGGGCATTTGGCGTAGCTCGGGGTGGAGGGTGTTCCAGAACTGAAGTGCCAAGAACGAGAAGCGTAGTCCACCATGTTTTTTCCGTTTGAATGAGCAAGGGATCAAGAGGTTCAAGCTAGCAGAGCGAAGCACACGAGAGGGAACATAGCGCTGAATTCTGTTGGCTATAAAGGTGGGTCCGTGGGATAACAAGGCTTTATGGATCAGGCAGCCTAGTTTGAAGAGACAGCGCTGAGCAACTGGGAGCCAATGGATACTTTTAAGCAGGGGTTTCGCGTGGTGTGATTTGGGTTGGCCGTAAACAAGTCTGGCTGCTTGATTCTGTACCAGTTGTAGCCGGTGTAATTGATATGCAGGGTTTCCGGCGTAGAGGGAGTTCGTGTAATCAATACGCGACATAACTAAGGCCAGGGTGACTTGGATGAGGGCCTCAAAGGAAAGAAATCTACTGATTTTTCGTTTCCTGCCTAAATGGAAAAACAGCTGGAGACTACCAAATCAATCTGGGTCTTCAAGGAAAGGTTGCAGCTGATAGTGACACCAAGACTTTTGACCGAGCTTACTGGAGAGGGTGGAAGTCCCATGAAAGGGGGCCAAAAGTTAGAGTTCCAGGGATTGGCTGAGGACCTAGTGAGTACTAGCTCAGTTTTATCAGGATTAAGTTTTAACTGGTTAAGATTCATCCAGTTTCTAATGATGGTCATGATTGTTTGGAAGTTCTCTATTGCGGAGGGTGATGAGTCGATAGTAAAGACAAGCTGAAAGTCAACAGCGTAGTTAAACGTGACTACTTCTCTCTTCCGTAAATTTAAGATCAGTGCCAAAATATACAGATTAAAGAGAAGGGGGGAGAGGGAAGAGCCCTGGGGGACCCCGCAGGTTAGCCTTTTTTTTCTCCAAGGTGAAATTGGAGAAGTGGACAGCTTGGTAGCGGTCACTTAGGAAGGAGGTGATCATTTTAGCAGAAGGCCCCGGATGCCGGCGCTCTCAACCAATAGGTTGTGGTCGGCGGTGTTGAAAGCTGCCGACAAGTCCAGGAGTACTAGTGCCTGCGTGATGTTCTGACCCTCCCCCTTCCTGAGTTCATCGTGGACCGCAAGAATGATGGAGTCGGTAGAGTGTTCGGGCCTAAAACCCATGTGATGTGGATCTAGGTAATGTGAGTGTTCCACAAATGTACTCAAGCAGTTTGCTACAATAACCTCCAGAATTGTGCCCAGGAAGGGTAGCAGCGATATTGGCCGGAAGATGCTGAGTACAAGTGGGTCTGCGTCTACTTTTTTCAGGATAGGCGTGACTTCCGCGATCTTGAAGAGATTGGGGACAATGCCCGTGGCGAGGAAGTTGTTGAGGAGCAACAGGGGGGTACAGGGAGGTGGACGAAGACTTCCCGGGCGATGTGGGGGGGGGCAACTGTCTGTCAGGGAGCTTGAACAAACTCTTTTGTGGAGGACGAAAAAGACCTCCTGAGTGATCGGGGGGAAAAAGGTCAAGAAGGAGAGGGTTGCGGTGCGCGAAGTCAGGGTCAGGTACAGGGGTGGTCTTGGGGATACTGGCTTTGATACTGGTAATTTTGTCGATAAAATATGTGTTGAGAGAGTCACATAGGGATTGTGAGGGAATGGGTTTGACAGTAACTCGTCACGTTTGACAAGTTCGTCAACGATGGAGAAGATTTCCTTAGCTTTGTTGGTGGATTCTAGAATTTTCAATGAGAAGTAGTCTGATTTAGCTCTAAGAATAGCACTTTTGTAATCTTTGAGGGCAGATGTGAAGTTGGATTTTTTCAAAGGGCAGTAATCCTGTCTCCACTTGCGCTCGGTTTGGCGCAGGGCAAGTTTCATGTCCTTGAGGTTGTTAGTGAACCAATGCTGAGCATCATGGGGTCTCTTACATTTGATCTTTCTAAGGGGGGCTACTCTGTCCCTTGCCAGTGCTAGCCAGGCATTGATGTTTTCTGCTTGCGTGTGTGGTGAGACCGAATGGCCATTGGGGAGAGAGGTAGGAGGCATAGAGGCAGTTAGGAGGGAGCAGAGCACGGTAGTATCTACCCGACTCCAGTTCCTGGCCATAGCGGCATCGAGGGAGAGGGCTTTGATAGCAGGGAAGTGAGGGATAGAGAAGGAGATGAAGTGGGGGTCAGACCAAGTGCAGGGGGGACCTGTATGTCTGTAATCTCCAAATTGTCGGTGAAGTCTGCCGAGTAGAGGCTTTCTTGAACGTCGTGCAGCCAGTAATTAAAGTCACCAATAATCAGTGCTCCGCCTAAAAAGACTGCATGTCTGCCATGACGAGGGCACCTCCAGCAGCTACAGAACAACTGTAGACAGCGCCCTGGTCGGAAAGAAGTGTCTCCACCATGAAAGAGGATCCTTTTGGGAAATTGCATGTGGGGGCACGTCCAGCCCCAGTCCTCTAGCTGACGGTACATAAGAGACGCTGAGACAGCCAGAAAGTGAAGCGTTCATTGCTGTAAGGTCACTAGTGAATGAGTGTGAAAGGAAGAAAGGAAGGATTTTGGGCCAATCGGGTTGTACACCAGTCCGTCTCATCTCTGGGAAGTCAGGTCTCATTCACCGGGAGAGTTGGTTACTCCCTGGGCAGCAGTGAGGTCCCAGTAATAGGATATGGTGGTAGACGATGCCCAGCTCCTCTAAACCACACCAGGGTATACATTGATAAGGCCTTGAGAAGTCTCGCTGATGCTGGGTGTGGCCCCATCTCCAGCAGCAAGATCTGGCAAATGAGGCACAGCTCTAAAATGCACCTGCAAGCCGGGCCACACCCACAATGGTTGCCGGCAGAGAAAAATTACCTAACCTCACAGAGCCATTCTGGTTGGTGAGGCAATTGGTGTCCCCAGTATCAGAAACATGTCATCATGGTCCTATCTGCTATTCCGTGGTAGCGACACAGCAGGAGGACAGCTTAGGCCTGGTTAGGGCCGTTCAGTCCCGGGTGCTCCATCTATGAGCAGCCATGCTCGCAGAGACTAGGCTCTGCCCCCATATAATAATGTCTCGATACCGGTCAAACTATGCAAACTGAGGATAGTTCAAAATAGAGCCATAGAGGTACCTGGAAAACTGTGCAGAGGAAGGTTTCTGCAAGTTCTTTGACTTTATTCAAATGTAATTCCATCTGTCAAGATGCATTTTACAATCTCTTACTTGATTATGCAAGTTTTCAGGAGGTAGTATTTGGAGAAAGCCTTACGTCTGAGGATGTCTGATTTTTCCATTCTTTTAAGACTTTTTTGTATGGCCTGGGATAGGGACATCATTCAAGGCCCACCTGTCTGTATCATGTACCATCTGTTGGTAAGCTGCCACGAATAAACATGGTAGACTTGCTTCAAAATGTATATAAATAGATCTTGCAGCATAAGCATGGGGCCTTAAAAATGCACGGGTCTTGGTAGTCAGGTCCCCTCTGACTTTCATCCTCTGACAGCCCTGCAACCAATTGTTTCATTGTAAGACCAGTACTGAGGGCCTGATTACGATGCTGGTCGGACTCTCATTCGACCGGCACCATTGCGGAAGCAGGAACACCCGACTAGAAGTCGGTGGTCCTGCTGTTTGCATTACGGTCTTGCGTTACGGTCGTCGCAATGTGTCTATTTTGCATTGCGGCGTGTGCTGCAGGCTGCATCACATGCTGCAAAACAAAATGTACACATTTAAAACATCCCTGCACTATGTGGCAGTCCCATGTGGTACCTGCCACATGGTATAGGGATGTTAGTGCCCCCCCAGGCCCTAGAGCTTTTGGCTAGTGGCGAAGGGGGCCCTGCTCAGGTCCCCAAAAGTCACTTTTCGCCTGCCCTTTCATGGTGAGTGAACAGCCATGAAAGGGCAGGGGGAAAGGGACATCCTAATCCCTACGGCGGTGCCTGAGCAGGCACTGCCCTCTTTGCAGGGAATAGGAGTCCGACTGCCGCCCTGATGGGATCCTTGATCCTGTCAGACATAGTGTTCTTTCCCCCGACAGCCCAGCTCCGACCATCTGCATCCTAATGCAGTGGTCAAACCAATGGGCTGGATGGCAGTGGGACTGCCACCGACGGCCTGACGGTAGCAGTCCCACCGCCATCATAAACAACTCCTCAGTTCCATATCTGCCATTAGCATTCATTTTTACTACAGGTAGGCGAAATATACCATTCCACCGGCGGAACTGACAAAGGTTTGGAGACTCTGCATTACTTTGTACAGATTTGCAGTCAAATTCCACCAACTACCACGTAGCGAGTTTTTTCTCACAGTCGGCTCCAGAATGGTAAGTTGCCGCGCACAAATGAGATTTAGCATTCCCTGACACGATTTTCAGTTGTTAGGAGGACATCCGGCGAGATTTTTGTAATGCGGGTGGCCGTGACCATTCGTGGCCAGAAGACTGCCGCTTGAGTAGAAAATCTACTTAAGTGGCAGCAAAGTCAGCTCAAGTAGATTCATCCACTAGTGCACCATGTGATGATGTTTGCACTGATTTTTCAGTGTGGAACATGCTCCAGGCACTTAATCAGCAAAAGCAGCACAGTGTGCCTATGCCTGCCTTTTGGCGGAACTCTCTGGAATCTCGTGGAGTTTTTATGTAACTTTGCAAAATTCTGTGGAGTTAAATTCCGTAACTTCCGTCCACCCCTAATTTTTACTTGAGATTCAAGCTTTGCAGTTTTCATTCAGAGCAGAAATAGAGAAGCAATAGACTCTTCCTTTATCTCAGAGTAATTACTTGGCCTTGCATTATCCATGTTTGTGTGATGGAATACTTCAGGCTGGAGCCGGAAATTACTTGGGTTTATCCAGAACTTAGCAAAAAGTTCCTCTCAGATATCTGCATTAGTAAATCATTGATATAAAAAAAACACCCCGGATCCCTGATTTTCAGACAAGATGCAACTGCTTCATCTGATGCATATTTGATGTAACTCAGCTGCTAATTCTTTTATTTAGGTGGAAATCCAAACAATATCAAGTAACAACTGCTTGTGTTTTTACCAACAGTCTGATCATGTAAATGTGAGCCCCTTATGGGCTGAACAGATTCCTTTTAGATGTTGCAAGGTGCACAGGGAACGGAACTGTATACTTGTTGAGTTAGTTGTCGTACATGGATTTTACTTAAGTCTCATCCTTACGTTTTTTATGTACTTTGAAGGATGTTTGATGTGTACAAACATATTCTCACATATTTATGATCTATCCACAGCAAAGGACAAAGGAGAGAAGAAACTATTTGGCTTTGCCTTCACACCACTGATGAGAGATGATGGAACAACTTTATCGGATGATGTCCATGAGCTCTACGTCTACAAGGTATTTTGAATACTCTGCATTTGGCCATTTATCACAGTTGTTCAGTACCTTCATCCTACACACTTCTTGAAAACACCATTTCTGTGTTGTCCATTTTACCAGAAAGATTCTTCCCAAAATTGTGTGAACACAATATACAAACTCTGTTCCCACAGTCATAGAAATGCTGTATATCACAATACTCTTCAATAACCTTCATCAACAAGACATAGGGCTTGATTTAGAGTTTGGTGGAAGGGCAGCACAGTCATAAATGTGATGGCTATCCCGATAAGAGCCATAGGGTATAATGCACTTGTATTAAGGCGAACAAGATATCTGTCACGTTTGTGACAGAGTAACCATCTGTCAAACTCTAAAACAGGCCCATAGTATTTTCTTTTAACCCCTTCCGTGCTGCCGTCGGCCGCTGGCCAACGGGAGCACTACCTCCCCAGTGCTGCTGTCGGCCAACGGCCGACTCAGCCCCGCCCACCCTTTAGAACGCCCGCACCGCGTCAGAAAAACCGCTGCGGGTAAGGCGTTAATAACTGGACCACTGAGTGCTTTCTTGCTTCCAAGACAATGAGGCCAGTGCCTTATTTATGGGCTTACATCATGTGAACCAATTCTGATTGATCTAGAAGGGTTATTGAGGGAAGAAGAACACATTTCTTCTGTTGCATCCATTCCTCCTTGAACAGCTTGATGATCATGGTCAGTTTTTCAGGATTTTATTTACATTCCGCTAGTTGACCATTTGACTCAAAGAAGAAAAAAAGAGCAAGGAGGAGGGCAGAAAAGGAAAAGAGAACGAAAAAGAAAGCATTGAAATAACGGGCAGCCTAGTTGCTCCAGCCTTTAGATGCTTGTGACCAAACGCGAGGCAAATAAGATGGCTGTCCTCTTAAATTTCCCTGATGCATGCAGCCAATTATTTTCATTTCGGTTCAGAAAACGTTCAGCCCATTAGAGGAATGGTATCTATTTTGGGAATAATTTCAATGTTCTTCTACCACTGATAAACCATGAATGTGATGGTGACAGACATAAACCGTCAATACAACTATACTTTCCTGCTTCCTTTTCTCAATATTTTCAGTGTGATGAAAACAGCACTTTCAACAACCATGCACTTTACCTGGGCCTACCCTGCTGCAAGGAGGACTTCAACGGTTGCCCCAACATCCCATCCAGCTTAATTTTTCAGCGCAGTACCAAAGAATCCTTTTGTATCTCCACGCAGCTCTCCTCTACCAAGCTCACACAGAATGGTATGACAACTGATTCTCACTAGAGCCTTAATATGATGAATACCTTACAAATGCAATTTTCTAAGCGACCTGCAATAAGAAGATGTATGCTTTTCCATATCTTTCCTCCTTCTGTTGTTTTTCAATTGACGTCCTACTTATTGATATAGTATAAAGTTCCCTTTTTATATTTTTAACTATTGCCATCCTCATGCTACTCTGCCTTCTGTCTCCCTTATGTTTTCCTAGAATTTACTCCCCATCATATTTTATATCTACATTTCTTTCCTGTGCTCCCTTATCTGTTTTAGTCACCTATCACATTTAATGCCTATATTGCAATAGCTATATATTTACCTATACCTATATACTTACTTACACACATGTCCTCTCCTTCTCACAACTTTGCCCATCCCACTGGCTTCTATTTCTAGATTACTATTATTGCCTTTAATCTTCTGTATGCTCCTTTACTGACCTATTTGCAGGGCCACTGGAATTATGCAATTGTCTGCGATTTTCACATAATTATAGATTTGCCGCATTTGCCACACAATCCATCATCTGCTGTATAATATGCAGATTTTAAGAAAAATAAAAGAGGGTTTCTAGCTGAAATGGTTCAAAAGTTTCTAAAAATGCAGCAGCGCCTGTTATCGCACAGTGGAAGGCCTTTTGCAAAGGTTGACTGATCACCCTTCTGTGTCTTATTGCTATATTTGGGGATTAAACCGGTTCTCAATGAGGTGCTCCCAATGCCCAGACATTGTAAACAAGTGGAAAAAGTATAAAATAATGAGTACTATTACAAAATGTGCTGCATTGTGCCGCATATTTTACCTTTTTTTGCCGCATAATTTTCTCAACCCTTCTGCATAATTTGGCCCTCTCCTGACACATAATTCAAGTGGTCCTGCCTATTTGCACTTCCTCTCCTACTTCTGTTTGGTTTCTCCATTTTTGTCTACAGTTGGACCCACTCTTGCATCCCTATCTCTTGTTCATTATTCTGTGCCTTCTGATGTACCCTTCTTTCTATTGGATACATTGCTGTTTAAAACAAGCTATCTCCTGCTGTCTTACAGTGGATCTTCTTGCTCTTCTGAAGTGGAAAGCATATCCAGATCGGATCATGGATATTTTGGGGAGGTTGCGGCTCGTCAGTGGAGAGGAAATAGTGAAGGTATGAAGCCCTCCAGGCAAATAAGCAGAACACTATAGTGTGATAACCCCATCAACCACTGCACGTCGAGGTTTATGTGATAATATGTATTCACTTGTATTACCAAAGCTTCCGTGCATTCCTTACTATGAGTAAACACTACAAGCAACAGCATGTGAAGAACTACTTAAACAGGTGCATTTATTGTGCCTGGATAAATTAAAACAACACGGGTTTAATCTGCATACTTTTGGGAATTTCCCTTTATGCTTGTTACCACAAATTTCCGATATTATGCCACTTTTTTGTATTTATGTGCCATTCATTGTAAATATTTATTTTAAATGCTCCATATCAAAGAAGATTAACAGAATGAAAGTGGCTTTTGCCTTTTGCAGTATTTTTTTAAGGCAAAATGTTTCACTAATTTACAAAAGGCCGCGTTTAACGCTAAAATATAGCACAGGTATAGCAGTGCATATTATCAGTTACAGGGTGGAAACTAGCTTTGTGAATGCCAGTAGGTCTTGGCTTTAATAATTAAAAGCCCGCTCCAGCATTTTGGCTCGGCCTTTAACAAAGGACTGGGCCTTTAATAGCTGGTAGAGCATGCAATGGAGGGCTCTAAGGCTATTTGAACATTCCAGCCCTAAAGGGTCAAAAAAATCGTCTAGGGGTTTGAATCTCTCGACTCCGAGAGGCCTTAGTTCACAGCAACAGCTCACCATGCCATTCCAGTTTGAACCCAGCCATATGCAAATCAGTCTTGACCCTGCGCCCAATGGGAACAGTCCAGCCCGAACGGCCTGCCAAGGGCCTCCCTGGACTGGAAACAAGCATCAACCAGGATACCTTGACTCCAGTGGCACAGCAGCTATACCTGCTTGATGATAAACGCCCAAGGAGCACCTGTCTGTTTGATGTCAAACAGTACAGCATCATTAGGCTGGTGATGAACAGCGTGGCAGCACCTTCCTGGCAGTAAACAACAATGATGTCCTCACTCATGATAAAAAGCACATTGATCTATGTCTGATGACAAAAGACTTGTGTTTAACTTTTATTTAAAAAAATATGACGTTGTGACCTGACTGTGGCAAACCACACTTCCACACTCGACTGGAGGTATACAACAATGGATCAGATATCTGATGACCAGTGGCGGCTCGAAGCGGTAACACTGTAGGGTGAGGAGGTGGGGCAGTGGGGCAGGGATGGGGCGGGTCTGGGTAGGGGGTAGTGGTGTCCGACATACGACGGCAAAGGTAAACGTAAATAAATAAATATCTGGCGTTGTATGTCAGACTTCACTACACCCCCACCCAGCCCGACCCCGCCCCGCCTCCCCACCCCACAGCGTTACCGCTGTGAGCCGCCACTGGTCATCAGATATCTGATTCCATGTTGTATACCTCCAGTCCTTAAAGGAAAATGGGATGCATTTAAAAAAGAAAACTTTTCAGTTTCATTCTTTTTAAGAGCAGGCAGTGGTCTGGGGACCCCTTCCTGTTTGCGAATGGTTTACCACCCTTTTGAAAAGGGTGGTAAACTTTGAATGTTTTGCAACTGCAAATGTGGTTGCAAAACAATGGTACATGCCATTTGCACTTGCTATTAGGAAGGGATGCCCTTGGCACTCCCCTTCCTAATAGCGAGTTGCAAACCATATTTTGCGAGTCGCTAATTGGTTAGCGAGTCGCAAAATATGGTTTGTACATGGGGCAGACCTTTTTTTGCCATTGCAAACGGGCCGAATTCCCGTTTGCAACTGCAAAAATTGGTCTTGCAGCGGACCCTATGCTTGTTAATGTGAATTTCCTATAATGGTGCCATTACACAACGCTGCATAATTACAACACAACATTGTAGTGCAAGAGGCTGTTGGTCAAGTAACTTACATTTTTGGTTCTATTTTTTTAATGCAAAATGCATCCATGCATCTTAAAATAGATGCCTTTTCTGTTAAAGTGATGGAAATAATAGCAATTGCTTTTGACATAATTAGGTGTATTTTCACTTAATTTTCTTGAAATTTAGTGTATTTACGTCAAAGCAAATTGCATTAATTTCCCACACTCCTGTTGTTTTTATGAGCGTCCAGGACCAGGTTTACTGTGTTTTTGTGTGGTTGCTTGCATGATGAAGGGCAGCGCTTCACCCTGCTTTGCAGTGCAAACACAATGCTAGTTAACTTTTTTGGGTGCAAAAAATTATTTGGGGACTGAGAATTAATTCTAGCACCTGCAAAATAATTGCGGTGTGGTGTGTACTGCGGCATAAAAGAGTAATGCAATAGGATCACAATGCTGTGGGAATGTCGCAAAAACCAACAGATTTTTATGCAAAGCTTAATATACTAAAATATTATAACTTTCTTGCGTGTAAAATCCTAATGCCAAATGAAAGAATGCGCAATTAAATGCAAACAAAATATCACTTAATATTCTTACATGTACTATGTGTGATTACTGTGAAATTCTACATTTGACATGGTTTGCCCTTGTGTTCTTATCCTCATATTACAATTTGAACTGGAAGGTTGACCCTCAAATACAGCTCTCAATCATGCATCTATGGGTCGCCTTTGGGCTATAACCCAACACCTAGCATCACAATGAAAAAGCTGTTTTACTGTGAGCATTTTCAGTGACATCTCGAATTGAAACAGTAAAGGTGCACCACACATAGTAACAATATAAATACATTTCCAAATAGAGTTCCAAAATATATGGAATTCTCCTTTTTTATTCTTGTTTTATTCCTGTATTTTTATAAAAAATGTATATGTCACACATTTTACGGCAGAAACAGCGACATCCTTGCGCTGCAACTCTTGATAAATATAGTGTTGTTTAATTTCTTGCCATTTTGAGCCATGCAGCGCTTATCATTTTCATGCAATGAATGAATGTTTGTTAATCTAGGCCCGAATCAGGAGTTCTGTACCAGGTGAATGATATATTTCCAAAAGTGTTGCAATCATTCCTTGGATGATTGTATCTGCTATAGAAATATATGCAACTTGCAGGCCATAGCTTCCAAATCTGGCAAGGCTTATCAAGCTATTCAACCATTGTCTCACCCCTCCTCTCTCTGACTCATCCCAAACCTTTCTGACTACTATGAACACCCAAACACCCTTCTCAAACTTTCCCCTTCTTTTTTTACCAATGTCATCCAGCTAACAGGCACACACTGCCTCTACTTACAGAGAAAAATTGACTACTTCTTTCAAATCCACTCCCATTGTTCTGTCCTACTCTAAACTCTACTAAACACACCGAAAATCAAGAGCACAAACCTAACACAATTTATACACACAGGAAAAGAAATAAAGAAATACATAGATTTTACTAATCTACTAACTATTAACCTCTAACCCATGCCTCTGCGGGAGGGTGCTACTCACCTCAAGGGGCTTCAACCCCTTGTAAGGAATAATTAGCGCTATATAAATACAATTTACAATTATTATTACAATTTCAATCCTACACTGATAAATTGAGTGGCAGTGCATTAGTTAACATTACAGATCTATGAAGCTTCAAGGCTGGCATCACGGTATATATGTAAGTCAAAGAATACTTCTACTGCTGCTAATTATTATCATTAATATTAGTAGTAGTGAGAATAGTAGGTAGAAGAAGTAGTAACAGTATACTATTACCATTATATAACTGCTTATAGATAATATACTATAATATTGATGTTGTATTTCAGTGTTCACAAATTGTGGCCACCCTAGGTAAAATGGTTCTCCAAGCATTCAGTGTGTGACACAAATTACACTAGCCTAGGCAAGAAGCTGACTAATCCATTCTCATTAATTGCATCTGTTTTATTTCTCCATCATAGTTCCTTCAGGACATCTTAGATACTCTCTTTGTTATTCTTGATGACAACACAGACAAGTATGGACTGCTGGTTTTCCAGTCACTGGTAAGTGTTCTCACACAGATTTTGATTAACTATTTCAAGATAGAAGATTTTTACTTAGTAATATTTACTTGTATTGCTGCCCGAGGGAGGAGAGTTGCTTAGTAGTACACATACATTGTTTGAACCTATAGGAAATGGCAGTAGAACAATGTTATGCAATGCTTTCTGCCTGGAAAAGATAAACCCCTCCATGTGTTTTAACATGTAAAGTTAGGACTGGGTTCAAAACTGATGTGTATTTTATTTGAATGTATTTATTTATGATGAACCCGTGGAAAATTCTTAACTTAAATTGTAATTAACAATGCCAATTTCAGTTATAAAAGTATACATCTTATTCACAGTGCATCCTAGATATTTATATAAATGCATTTCACATACAGATACATAAATTATTTATTCAAGCATAACCTACAGTGATGTCATATTCAAATTACTGCACACTAGTGGGGCTGTGTTAAAGTTATGGCCAGGGTTGTTTCATGCTACTGTGACGACTACTTACTCAGCCAATGCCTCATAGTAGATTTAGTGAATTTGTCAATCCACCTGAATGATTCAAGTCTAAGTACTGAGTGAGTAGTATGTTGCTGGCTGTCTGGCAAGAACTGCAGAGCTAGTTTGGGAATATTTACCTTACCAAAGTATTTCCTGTGACCGTTGTCGCTGAGCGATGATTCCTAGCCTTGGATGGCTTCAGAGCACATCATGTGGCCAGTGATTCAACGGCCTTGTAGTGCTGGATTAGTCTCCACTTTTTTATTTTCAGTCTTACTGAAAGGTGGATCACTCTGTCGTATACCTACCATTTCAGCTGATAGATGTCTTGCAACACTGAGGTCTATGTAGGTGTCTCCTCTTCTCCAGGGAATGGAAACCTGCACCTTCTACTCCCTTCCTAAGAGTGCGAAGATACAGTCCAAATGTTGTTATTGCCTCCATTTTATGTGGAGGACTCTGGCACATAAGTGTGCCAATATTTTGTATTCTGCTCAGCATACGAGGTGTTCATGTTTACCCAACCAGAAATATTCGGTCAGTAGGAAAGTGTCAGTTCTTGATCTGTGGGGACTCTCCTTACGATTTCTCTAATGCAGAGAACCTCACTTGAGCATCTCATCATTCTTGTACCCAATTTCAGTAGCTTCCAAGACACTTCACAGTTTTTTCAAATGCATTGTCAAGTGGGTTTGCTGCTTCGTGGAAAAATCACAAGAGAGCTCATTCATAAAATGCACGGGCAATACATTTTCCTTTGTGGAATCTTATTTCCTCAGACCTCCATTAAATATGAATGCATACACTTTAATTTTTACAAAGTATATACCTCCCACACGACCTAAATAACATTACTTTCTATTTCAAAATACATTTCATTATGGTTTATTGAACCAGGAAGACAATAACATATTACAACATGATCATTTTAACTTTTTTATTTATTTTTACTATGTCTTAATTCATTTATCTTAGTTCATTTGTAATATTTGTATAAAAATACATATTCATATTATTTACAAAAAAATCTCGGGTATAAACAGAGTGCTCCGCAGACTAATGCATTCGTCTGCGGAGAACTGCGACACGCGACTCTGGGTGACTGACAAGCCACTTGCAAAAGTGCTAGAAAAGGAAGATAAGTCCTGGGTCTATGGCTCCCTTTGAAAATATTACAGCTATCTACGTTTGAAAAATGAGAAGACCACTGTGACGCAAAAACGTCTACAGAGTTGAAATGATCCTGTTGTAATATGTTATTGTCTTCCTGGTTCAATAGCCCATAATGAAATGTATTTTGAAATAGAAAGTAATGTTATTTAGGTCGTGAGGGAGGTATATTTTTTGTATTGCTTATTTCCCCTCTTCTCCCTGGCCTTGGTAAAGTAATCTGTGTAGAGGGGGTTCCCAGTATTTGTTGCATTACACTTTAATTTTTACCATATATAGACATTTACTCCTGCCTTTTATAGAAGTATGTTTACCTGGCTTTCTAAGATAGTTGCTTGCAAAAGTTTCACGTGTTCACTTCATTCCGCAAGGCCAACACTCCCATAATTCCTACTTTCCTACCCCTGCTCATATATAACACCAGCCACTTCACTATACTGGCTGACTGTCAATGGATTTTCCCTACTGAATATTCTCATCTGAGGCTGCATAGGTGCACTGTTCCTAATCTGTGACGAAGGTTCATGAAATTTACACACAGAGATAGTATTTGGCACACATAAGTTCCACTTACATGTGCTTAAACTTTATGAATCAGACCCAAATGGTTTACCACATCATTTTCAACTCTACCAACTGAACTTACAACTAAGGCTGGCATTCTACAAAAGTATAGTTATCAACTTGGTCACTCTATCTGTTAGGTGAGATATAACTTGATGTACAAGGCTGAAGCCTGTAGTAAACTCTACCTCTGCACATGAGACTTGAATCTGACTTCCTGAAGTGGTCAAGATGGCTGCAAATCTAAAGTCTGGTAGGGCCTTTTGACCATAACAGACAGATCGTTTACCTCTTGTTCACCCTATCCAAACTTTAATGCTTTAAGAATCTTCAAAGTAATATGAATATACATTATTTCAAAAGGGTCTTTTCACTTACTTTCTGTTTTTGAGATTTTGGATGCAACTTTGCTTGCTTCACTACATTCTTTCTTCCATGGAGGTATTTTATCAGAAGCCTTATGGTGCAATGGAAAGTAGAGTTTGTTTCCCTGATTAGTGTGTGATTACAGGTCCTCAGTATGGCACAGAATAACTATGTGGTTTCTGGAAAGGCTCAATATCTCTTTAAATGTCCAGCTGTGCCCTGTTTTTGATGTTTCTATGACCATAAAAAGCAATCTTCCACCTATCTAATTATTGAGCCAAAAATATGACAGAATAGTGCTTGCCTTAGCTATTCTTTACTGCCTGCCTTTTCTGGCTTCACTTACATTCAAGGCCTGCAAATATCCTAACATTGAGCATTTTACCATTTCCCCTCTTGGCTCATTATTTAATACAATTGTCCTTCAAGCTTCAGTAGAAAAGATTACATATTTTATGTACGTCTAGTTCATCTTTCATACAATAGTCTGCATTTTTTTATTTTTATTTTTATTTTGTATGAACAGAGTTCTTACTGTACAAAAGGGAACAGCTTTTATGATTGCACTAATTATATTAAGTACGTGACAAGAGCAACCAACCATTAATATTTGTATTGGAACCTTTACATTTATTCTGAGATAGGCCCCTTGCATGTTTACAATATTAAGAAAATGTAACGTCATAGTAGTATAGAATCACATTTAATAAACAGTGGGGTGGTGACCTGCATACACAGCAAGGCTCATTATGTACAGTTAAAAGCATGTGTGATAATATTCCTAATTTCTTAATTCTCCATCTTGTATCCCATGTTGTCTCCTGTAGGTCTTTATTATTAATCTGCTGCGGGACAGCAAGTATTTTCACTTTCGCCCAGTGATGGACACCTACATTCAGAGGCACTTTGCTGGAGCCCTGGCTTACAAGTAAGAGTTTGCCCTATGCACACTACTCCCTTTTGAGGCACTTGATATGCAGTGGTGTTATTGTTAATATTGCAGATGTTGTAAAGCTCTCAAATCAGAAATTGACATTTCAGAGTACAGGGAGGGGAGAGTAGAGAAAATTGAAGACACGTAGCTGTCATATAAGAAAACTTGCTGTGGAGGTGTGGAAAAGATAAAGAATGAACAGAATTCTTATATGTAAGGCGAAATAGTAATAATGTCTCTAGTGACGTAAAAGTCTACACGGTTTATAGTTGATGGGTCAGTTTTGGGAATTTAACCGGATGCCTAATGGTTTCCCATTGTATGTCAATAACTTATCACAATTTGGTTGTTCCACAAAGTTAAAGGTTTAACTTGTCTTTGCTACTGTTGTGCAGATTATCAGACAACACAGACAAAATGAAAACGCTTGAATTGCATTGCATGTTTTAGATCATCAATTTCCTCTCAGTATTCACAGTCTGCTGTGCTGCTGCCAAAATTGAAGCATCAGAAAGGAGGGTTAATGCATGTGTAAATGTGAAAAAATTGATTTCCATTAACTCAGAGAAAAGATTCCCCTTTTATAAGTCTTGCGATTTATAGAGTATTTCAGTTTCAAATTATTTCACCATGGTTCTTCGCCATGGAATATTTAGCTTGAACTCAAAATCCTTGCAGTGGTTATTGTAGAATATGTCAATAAGCCCTTTGGGAGGTTTCCACCATTTTGTTACTTAAAGGTTTGATTTTATAGCATGAACCGTTCAAAACAAAGGGCAGATAGAGATAATTCATTCTAGAAGAGTTAAGCCACCATACTCTTCCCTATTTATAGATACATATGTGTTGCACGACAGTCTGAAGCCTCAAACAGTTGAGTAATGTGTGTAAATGGCACTAGGTTTTTGGTTGATATTGAAAATAATTTTTGGAACCAATGTTATTCCAGTTAAGTATAGGTAGTCTGGACAGTTTGGAAAGAGACACACACACCAATGGTCGTAAAGAGGTGACACCAACTTAGATAATATTTGAACCTAACAATGGTTCACAGCGTACAAAGAATTACCATTGCACAAACATATTTCGGCAACAAATAATTAAATCAAACAACAATGCATACCTAGGGGTCGATTCCGATCCGGTAAAAACCGCTCCGAATAGCCGTTCGGAGCATTTTTTCCATATGTATTGTACCCTGCAACGTCCCCCGTATGTACAACAAAGTACGATTCGTACCAGGAGCTGGACTCCGTACGAATCGTATAGAGACCGTACAAATCAAATCCCGTCCGAATCTCCCTTGGAACTCGCTGTACGCAACATCTGTACGGTTCGTGGCTGGTTTATACGACCCAGCAAGTACGATACGTGTTGGGTACGCACCGTACGACCCTTTTTCTACAGCCGTAAAAGGAGAGTTTGCACCGAAACAGGTACAGAACGCCCCCCCCCGGGTACGGTGCGTACCCCCCATGATCACCAGGGTACGCACCGTACCCCTGCGATCATGCGGTGTACGCACAGTACACCCAGCGTACATGGGGTACGATGCGTACCCCGAGGATCACGGGGGGTACGCACCATACCCCATGTACGCTGGGTGTACGTTGCATACACCTCATGATCGCAGGGGTACGGTGCGTACCCCGGAGATCATGGGGGGTACGCACCGTACTGTGTGTATGTGATTGTGCGCTTTTCCATACGAATCGCCCTTACCTGACGTGGACCGCACAAATCGCGTTCTGATACCCCGGTCCGGATCGTACTCGTCGGGTCGTACGACGTGTGTACGAGTCGTACGGAGAGGGCTCCGGATACGAATCGTATGGACGGTGTTTTTCCAGGATCGTAATCGACCCCCTAATAGTAAAAAAGGAAAAAGAAAAATCGAAAATACGGTTCATATACGAAAACATCTAGAAAAACATACAAAAATGTAATTAGTAAAAAAGTATTGTGAGGCTCAGACATATAAGCTGGTACATATAACAGTTGATAGACATACACGACCAGACAAGTGGCATACAAAAAGAGGTTACATAAAAGGTGGAGTTCCAAAACAACACTTGCGATTGTAGATGTCTTCAAGTTGAGAGACCAAGAATAATATCCTAGTGGAAAATCTGCATTATGCAACACCCACATCTAAGCCTTTGCTTCGCTTTAACAAGTCCCTCACTGATTTCTTGATGGGCACTTGCAAAAGCCCTGTTCACATCACAGACCAGCGCTAGGTGATCCTGATTTTCTCGCTAAACACCCTACCCCAGAGAACCATGCGGTTCAGGCTTCAGCTAGCAAGGTGAACTCCAATTCATTCCCACAACTCCTCTGGATAGGGAGTTCAAATGGATTGAGGAATTTGGAAAATAAGAGTTCTCCTATGTCAGTTTGGTATTGAGATCGGCTGGTGCAGTCTTTTAAGGTGCTGCATGCATGTTGTTTGGGGCATGGCCAACAAAATCTTACCAGCAGTCCTGGAAGGCTCTGGGGGCATCTCTGGCTCAAACAATTCTTGATGGTCAGGATGTGGCCAAATGATTTGTGCTGACCACAATATTCGTGATTGCCTGAGAAGGGTGGTTGGCACTAGATTTGTGCTTCACCTCATGCATGAATGTGAGCCACTGAATTACCTTGACATGTATAAGCCTCTCTCATGGATATTACCTTTTGATGCCTCCAGTGTTGTTAGTGAAAGAGCTGATTCTGTTCAAGAGTATTTAAGGTCAATAGAGCCACGGTATGATCCCGGGTTCTCTAGAGCCCTGCCACATAGTTTGCACATCAGTTCAGAAAATTCAGGGGCTCCACCAGGTGCCTGATGTGTAGACAGTGACAGTCTTGTCAATCACTGCAGTAGTCACCCCAGCCCCTTTTGACACCAGGAACATGGGTCTGGCAGACAACAGACACACCAGCATTGTCACCAGACTTCTCAGTTCCCTTCCCCTGCGGCAACAGTCACCAAGCTGCTTTAGTTTGCCCTTGGTATCATGCACCCATTCCGTAGGAAGCAGGATTCTGTATTTCCTCCCAAGGTGGCGATTCATCTTGTCCGACAGATGGGTCACACAAATCAATCAGCATGGCTAAGCCCTATACTTTCTTTTTGTTCTGCAAAATTTACCCATACCCAAATAACTTTCAGAGGAGAACTTCTACATTCTAGTACAGGAGGTGCAAGTGTTGCTATCCAAAGGTTCTATCGCAAGAGTTCCAGACCTGGAAAGAGAAGAGGGCTGGTAATCTTGTTACTTCCTTGTGCTGATGCACGACAGAGACCACCAGCCTATGTGCACCTTCGACCATTGAATGCTTCTTGTGGAAAAGCAAATTCACAATGCTCATACTGGCACACACATTGCCTGTAGTGGACTTTGAGAACTGAATGATGCCCTTGGCTCAGAGAGATGCTTATTTTCACATACTTTTCCTGCAGTCCCACAGATGTTTCCGCTAGTTCAAGGTCAGCAAGGAGCACTTTCACTTTGCAGTGCTTCCCTATGTCCTCACCAGCTCCCCACAAAAGTGATGTCAGTGATTGCAGCCCACCTTTGGAAAATGGGAATGCCAGTTTTTCCCTACCTCATGTAAATGGCAAATCTCGTGACATCCTTGAGGTTCTCCATCAATGAGCAGCAAGCCGCACCTGACTCCTTAGCAGAGGTTGCCATTCAGAATCAGAATTCTATTTATTTGGCTGCGAATAGCCTTAAAAGCATGCAGGATATGTGCAAAATAGCAACAAAATACATACAAATTATTAAAAACACGCAACTAAAAAAAATAACATTATCAGGTTTGAAAAGTTAATAAACAACAATCTAAATGTCAATGTCAAAAAAGCTTTATTTCGGCTATTACAGCCATAAAAGCAAATATAAAATAACATTCTCCATGAAAAATATTTCACAGGACAACATGATAATTAGACACTACAAAAAGTACAATTATCAAGTGGAATTATCATTAAAACCAATAAGAAGTTACAAGAAATAGCAACATGCAGAGGATCACACCCCCAGAAATCGATAATCACGGGTTGGGCAGCAGACAAGGGCAAATACTATAGCAAGGGCATCAATTTCCACAATAAAACCAGTATAGTCAATTAAAAAAGGCACTTTAAAATATAAATTAAGCGAAAAAAATGTAAAAAGAAATTTACAGCCTAAGTTTTTACTGATTTAGGATCACAATAATAAGCCTAAGGAAACAGGATTACTAAATTCTCAGGTCAGCCTTTCAATAAACACCTACATTTGCACCACATAGCAAATAAAAATGTGGAGATTGCAACAGCAAAAACTGGGTGAGTATCGTGTTTAGTTCCCTATAGAATTCTCTACGGTTTCTTATACCCAAATTTCTGCATAATTGGAGGACCCATTTAGATCTGGCCCTTCTATATGCCAAGCAGAAGAATAATACATGAATTTCTGTTTCTTCCGCTACTAAGCACCCCGGTCAGAGTTGTTTAATGGCGCCCCCCACTTATTAGTAAACGCATGGAGCGGGAGCGTCCCATGTCTAAATTGCAGAAACATTTTCTTTGCTGCAAGGGGTTGGATAAAATCCAACACCAACTTCAGCTTATAATGCTGTTTTGCATCCAGGAACCCAGAAGTCAAACTGGAAGAGTCTACTGTCTGCTAAATACATGCCAGTTTATATTCTTTCAAAGCAATTGCAAGTGATTTTTTTAGAAATGACTGGACATGTCTTATCTGGGCTGACCATAGGTCATCCCTCCCTATGGCACGGAATGTATTCCTAATAAAAGACAACCACAGGATATTCCCCGCCCCCGAAGTAGACATAAAAGCTTTTAGTTCCTCCCTGTAATTTCCTAACTCTGGCGTACACCATAACCGTCGCCAGTAAAGGAGTGGACGAGAAGCAATTAGATCTTACGATGGGGATAATGCCCAAATCCATCCTTAAGGGTATTAAGGGGGTACTTTTGGGCAAACCCAAAAGTTGTTTTATAAAATTGTTTTCTGTCACGGTTAGAACATTAGCTGAACAATGGCCCCAAAGTTCAGCACTGTACATTGATGCTCCCCTCGCTTGAACCTTATAGATTTCTACAGGTGGACTTATAACATTTATGGCATAACTCCTATGTACTTTTAAAATCCCCCTGGTTGCCTGGATTAACTTAAGGTTAAATAAAACAGGCTGGAATGAACAAAACCGAAATTAAAACAGAGATGGGTACTAATTCATCACTCTACTAAAAATAATCTAAAAGCATTGACCTCCTGGAGCGGACTGCAGCTTTAGGAAACAGAATCACTTGTCCACACATTTTATCGCCTGGTAATGCAAGTATAAAAATGGTATGCTTACATACAAAGCTGTAGATTCCTAAGCCTTCAAAATGGTATGAGGAACTTTTTGGTACACATTTTATAATATTCACCAAAAAGGAGAAAATGTACCATAGTTTGTTTGTGTAATTTAGCACATGGGCATTCTCTAGAGTTGAGCTGGGGTTGCTGAAAAACAGAGAAAGTACTTCACTATACCTGCTTGAAAGATAACCAGTAAAAGCCAACTCTTGGTAGTAGTCTGCAAATAGTTGGCAGAAGTGGCCACAAGCTTAAGATATAAATAATGCTTAACACTAGATTTTTTTCTTATAGCCCTCAACCTCTCTTCTTTACCTCGCTCTAACAGCAAGACTTGCACTTATTTTGTGACAGAAATTCCCGCGGTGATCTGTCTAAAAGCAAACCAGCCAATCCAGTGGCTTCCAGGGATTTCTTGATGTATGCTATCCAGGGGGTCTAGATACCCTCATCACAAGCCAAACAGTCTAAAACGATCCCTCTAGTTAATTTTGCTTTATCTGAGCTCCAGGTAGATAGCCACAAGAGAGTTGGCCGACTATAAATAAAATCGCTCAGAAAGTCTAATCGTAGTTCTTTGTGGCAAATAAAACTAGAGGTTGACACAGGGTTGACAATACTCTCTGACAGAAACAATTTTCCTTCCTTTGGAGGTTGGTCAGGTCACCCAAGCCCCATAAGCCTTCCCCTTAAGTTGCTATAGGAACACATTGTGCTGAATATATATGCAAAACGGGTGTAAGAACCCTCTCTCATTGGTCCTGCTTTGTGCAATATGCGCAGCCCATGTCCTAGACGTGCTGAGAGTAACCCCTAGTTAAGATAAGGAACTAGTGCTTGATAACACTTCTTTACCAACGGTAATAGTTAAGGTTCGTGCACTGTGGGCCACTGGTCATTATAAAAAGACTTAGTAAAATGAGTTAATAAATCCAGCCTGGCCATAAGCTTAGCCCGATTAACACCATCGAAGGCCATTGTCAAGGCCCTAAAGGCTAGAGGTTACCGTTCATTGAAGCTATTGTTGATACAGTGCAGTTCAAGGCCTTACATCCACTGGAACGAGTCCAGGGCTTATGGGCTATGATCCCAATGCTCAGCCTCAGTCCTGGATCTTGATGATAGTAGCTCTGAGATGTATTGGCTTCCTGTATCTTCCTACCCAAGCATGCTTGTTAGCACACGCAGACTCTGCAATGGAATCGGAAGTTCCAGTCAGCCCAGCACCAAGGACATTTATTGGATGTCATCCAAATATCACTGCTGCATTACTAATCAACTGCAAATCAAGCCTGGAATATTCCGAGAACAAAAAGTTGTCTATGTTTTTATAAAGTTGTTCATAAATTTTAGGTTGAAAGCAAAAAAAGTAATGCAGCTTCCTAGCTCACACCCAGAGACCATATGACTATGTAAATGTGAAACAATATTAGGGGATCTATAATTACTTCTAAACATGAGAAATGTTACAAGTTTGAAAATATATTGAAGCTAACATGGCGTTACACAATTGTGCCAAGGTTGTCTCAGAAATATGAAATAGAAAATTCATATGTTTGGATTTTGTCGGATGAGCAAGCCTAAGTATCTCTCCCAGTACAGGTGAACCTGAGAGGTTTTGGGCCAGGATTGGGTGCATTATTTCTGGCCAGCCTTCTTTACCTACATCTCTAAAAGCATTCTACTTTTTAGACTACTTATCAAACTTTCTTGATGGTATTGTCTATTGTTATTCAGATGGTGATGCTTTCTCTTTCACACAGGGAACTGATACGATGTTTGAAGTGGTACATGGACCGATCAGCTGAACTTGTGCGGCAGGACCACATTCAGGAGGCCATGAGGGTAAGCGTTTTGGTTGCATACGTTTGGTGTTACCATATAAAGGCCTTATACATGCTTGTCAGCTCTACCCTTGTCAATTATTCATACATAGAGAACCATCCTTGCCCTTGTAAATAGCCTGTTCTTTTGTCCTTCACATTTTATTGAGCAGTGAGTGGTGGAATCTTTGACATAAACAAACTCTTGGTAATTTATTTTCAGTAGTGACAGTCTTCATCTCAAACATATACGTGGGTCCTGGAGGAATTAACTTTATATGTGATAAAGTACCTGCTACCATGCATTATAAGGAAGTTATTGGTATGTCCATAAGGAAATAAAATGAGAGGGGGCCCTCAATTCAAAGGCACAGGGCTCCGTATCAGACTCTAAAGTCACAAAATGTTTTCTTTAGAATCATGAATCCCCCCAAAGACTCATTCATTATTGTTCCACCACACATAAATCTCTGACTTATTCACAACTCATGTACACGACCCCAATCCTTGTAAGTGCCACAACAGTTACTGACTGTCAAATATCTAATAAAAAGGTGTTTTCATATAACAATATACATGTAATTTAATCTGATCCTTCATGTGCATTATAAAATATATATTAAAAAATGTTTTCTTACTCTCTGTTATTAAACGTTCAGGGGGCGTGGTCTGGGGAGCGTAGCTGGCGGGCGGGGGTGTAGAGGCAGAGTTGTGTATTGAGGTATGCTGGTCCGGTGTCGTGGAGTGCCTTGTGTGCGTAGGTGAGGAGCTTGAAAGTTATCCTCTTGTTGATGGGGAGCCAGTGCAGGTCTTTCAGGTCGGGTGTGATGTGGCTGCGGCGGGGGATGTCTAGGATCAGGCGCGAGGAGGCGTTCTGAATGCGTTGGAGTCGTGTCAGGAATTTGGCCGGGGCTCCTGCGTAGAGTGCGTTGCCGTAGTCCAGTCTACTGCTGACGAGGGCCTGGGTGACCGTCCTTCTAGTTTTGGTGGGGATCCACTTGAAGATTATGCGGCGCATGCGGAGGGTGTTTAAGCAGGAGGAGGAGACAGCATTGACCTGCTTTGTCATGGAGAGTGTGGGGTCGAGAATGACCCCTAGGTTTTGTGCGTGGTTGGTGGGTGTAGGGGGCAGAGGCAGAGGCAGAGGGGGTGGAGCCGAAGATGAGGACCTCTGTCTTGTCCGAGTTCAGCTTTAGTCGGCTGTCCCTATTCCAGTTGGCGACAGCCTTCATTCCTTCGTGGAGGTTGCTTTTGGCGGTGTGGGGGTCCTTGGTGAGCAAGAGAATCAGCTGATGTTTAGGTCGTGCTGTTGGGCGACATGGACGAGTGGTGCCATGTAGACGTTGAACAGCGTAGGGCTGAGAGATGAGCCTTGGGGTATGCCGCAGATGATCTCTGTGGCTTTGGAGCGGAAGGGGGGGAGGCGGACGCTCTGGATTCTCCCAGAGAGGAAGGAGTTGGTCCAGTCCAGGGACTTCTCTTGGATTCCGGTGTCGTGGAGGCGTGCTCTTAGTGTGCGGTGGCAGACTGTGTCGAAAGTGGCTGACATGTCAGGGAGGATGAGGGCTGCGGTTTCTCCATTTTAGAGCATGATCCTGATGTCGTCGGTGGCGGCGATGAGGGCAGTTTCTGGGCTGTGGTTGCCGCGGAACCCGAACTGGGATGGGTCCAGGAGGTTGTTCACTTCGAGGAAGCTGGTTAGTTGTTGGTTGATGGCCTTTTCGATGACCTTTGCCGGGAACGGGAGCAGGGAGATGGGTCGGAAGTTCTTGAGGTCCTTGGGGTCCGCCTTGGGTTTCTTTAGTAGGGCGTTGATCTCTGCATGCTTCCATCTCCCCGGGAAGGTCGCTGTCTCGAAGGAGAGGTTGATGGTTTTCTTGAGGTGGGGTGCGATGGTGCTGCTGGATTTGTTTGAGATGTGGTGTGGGCAGGGTTCTTCCGAGTATCCGGAGTGGTCAGTGTTCATGATCTTGATGGTGTCGTCGTCGTTGATGTTGGTCCAGGCAAGCAGGCGGTTGGTGTGGGTGGTGGTCGTGGGAGCGGGGATGTCGAATGTTGCTGAGGTGGTGACGGTGTCGAAGCTGTCGTGGATGTCTGCGATCTTGCGATGGAAGAAGGTGGCCAGCGTGTCGCACAGGTCTTGTGATGGTGGGATGTCTTTGGCTTTGGAGCTGGGGTTGGAGAGTTCCTTTACGATGCTGAAGAGCTCTTTGCTGTTGTGTACGTTGTTGTCTAGGCGGTCTCTGAAGGCGGTCCCTTTGGCGGATCTGATGAGTTGGTGGTGTTGCCGGGTGGCGTTCCTGTGGGCTGTGCAGTTTTCCGGTGTTATTTCGCGGGTCCAGTTTTTCTCTAGTTTACGGCAGGCTCCCTTGGAGGTCTTCGGTGAACCAGCTGGCTCTCTTGCTGATGTGGGTGTTGCCCGGCTTCTTGAACGTGGCGAGGGTGTTGGCGCAGTCGTTGATCCATTGTCTGAGGCTGCGGGCTGCAGTGCCGGGGTCAGTCGGGTCTGTGGGTGGGTCTGGGCGAGGGCGGTGGTCAGGTGGTCCATCAATAACCTCTATGAAAGAAAGGAAAGGAGAGAGCACACATGACAATGCACTCTGTCTTAACTGTTTGCTAATTTGTACAAATAATTAATATAAGCATATGATTATGACAAGGTTCTCATCTAGTGTTCTCATCTAGTGTGCCAATATGTTCCCCAAGCGTGTTTCGGTGGTTTGAAGCCATTTCTGACCACCTTCTTCAAGACAACAGAATATCTCTCACATTTCAATCTTATCGTTAATATGTGTGTGCAAACATGTAAATGATACTGGGCCAGATGTAATAACACAATTTCCCATAGGCACAGAATGGGTAAAACTGTTTGATACATCTGGCTCACTATTACCAATCATATATCAACATTGGTAACCTAATCAGAATAAATACATATATACTGTGATTTTTCAATCTGTGATCCATAATGTTACATATATATAAACACACACTAACTTCTAATGGCACTTATCTCACTCAGGCTTAGGGGTTCACCAATGTACACTGCATGAACCAATCTTCTCTGACATAGCTCATATATCTTTTACACTTCTCACATCATGGAATACTTTCAGGCGACCTCTCTCCACATGCTATGCATACATAGTTCGGCTTTTTACTTTCACGCATAATGATGGTGGGCTATCTTTATTTATCAAGACTCACTAGGTGAACCCCTAACTTGGCCCTCGTTCGTTTTTTTTCGGTATTAATCCAGATCCGATGTGTTTATTTAGCATGTAGCACAATGTGGGTACTCTCGCCACCTGCTAGATCAATCTCTGAGGGAGACTGAAAGGTGAATTTACCCCTCACCCCCTCTTGGCTTTAGGGTCGGCCATAACCTATATCGTTCATTAATCCTGATGAAGGTAGCTTACAATATTCCTACCTTTGTCCTAAATTAAATACCCCTTTTCAATGGTTTGCAGGGATCTCGATTGGATTCTTAAAACTCCAGGCTTCCTGGCCAGCTTGAGCACAATGTCAGAATTACCGGATGTCCAATCAGGCCTCCCACCTTCTATAAAACAATGTTTAAAGCATAGTTACTAAAACAGTCCTGTTTTCCAAGACGGTAAGATCTCCTTACAATATGTTCTCATTATGGGGCTCTGAGACTCCGCCCTTTTCTCAAAGTTGTTTGTTAGTCTCTCTACTCTGAATTTTTTAGAATGTAGCCCCTGTCTCTTGTTGTTTGTATTTTATTTCTATTTCCTCGGACAGTGCCACACTCGGGCTTCGTTTTATTGTGACTTTCTCTTGAACATATCAAAAACATGCCCCAAATTACTCAGCCCCCCCATATTGGGGCACTGTACCTTGTGATGATTTTATTCTCTAGTGCTTGTTTATTCCCCTTGGCCATCCCTCATCCCCCACATCAAGTGTGGCTAGTGCCCACGGACCGCTTGGGATTTTATCCCTCACGGCCAGGGGCAGTGCCCAGGATTAAACTCACCACCTCTCTTAATAAGACGGGGTGTTACTGGAGCAATTGATTTCAGTCTCACCCAGGAGCCATTGTTACCACCTTTCACCCAGGCCTCGGCTCCCCTCTTACGTCATTAGTGGTGTCCTGTGTGCATGCGTCACTGTGCACCTCTTCCTTTTCAAATTTGGTCTAATTTGAAAAACGCCATAATCCGGAGCTTGTCCACCCTTCTTATGGTGTGACATGTTTACGTTCCACCAATCATGTATTCTATTCTCTTAAGTGGGAGAGGCTGTATCGTGAATATAGCGCCGTCTTGTAATATATTCATCTAACAATTACTACACGTCTGGTGCCTTTCGACTACCCACTATATCCCATTGGGACCTCATGAGCATGTATCATTAATAAATGTGAAACCAAAGAGCTGTTTTTTGCTATTGTAATGCATATCTGTTACGTGGCACGCCCCTCCCTATATGTTAGTCGCCCACTACTGTTTATGTCAATCATGTTTCAATCTCACTTTGGTAGTGATGATTTATATACAGAAATATCATTGTCTCTGTCAATATCAATATATTGATATTACTACAACACAAGTCCTGTGCACACGTTATAAATGGTTAATCATACAGGTTTTTCTTTAGATGAAGAATAAGGAGCGCAAAATCATGAGTAATGAGACAAGGTAGACACATATGAATAGTTTCTTTTAGGTGTATTGGGCCTTCCTGTTCTGGAAGGTTGACATCAAGACAAAACCTTGATGTCAACCTTTCAGAATAGGATGCCCAATAATTTTGAGCTCCTTATTCTTTATCTAAAGAAAACCTGTATGATTAACCATTTATAACGTGTGCACAGGACTTGTCTTTGTATCTATTTGGTTGGGCCCTTGCCAACCCCTACAGAGGTTTATTGGGTCTCCTCTGACCGTGTTGCACCGTTCTTATCTTGTGTCTTTAATCATACTTACCGCTACCAGCACAGGCGCCACTATTTCTTGTACACTCTAAAACCCTACACAGAATCCACCTCATATTGATATTACTATAAGGAACCTTGTCATTCTGCCACACTACTACTCGTTTCCGTGTATTTTAAGTAGCGCCATCTTCTAATGTGGCTAGCTGACATGTTGGAGGCCACAGTCTGTGGACAAAAAGTCTATTGTTAATGTAACAGCCTAACTTTATTTAAGTTTCCAATTATAATGATCTGTCTCAAGTATAATGTGCATGTTTAAGTCCTGAGACCTCTTTTATATATCCTCTCATTCTCTAGTTTTATAGGCTTCCCCAGCAATTCAAAGTATGACTTACAGTCTGGTTCAGCTAATTTCCCTCCTGTTCCAATTATTATTTTATCTTTAAGGTAAAAGAAAGGTGCACTGCTGAGGGAAAGCAAAATATGTAATTGACGTATGTCAAGTCAGCTTGACAATGTGCACTAATTAATTTAAGTGAATTCTAGTGGGAATGCATCTTTCCCTTTATAAGAGAACCAACAAGACTGATAGCATGAAATAAATTATATATTTAAAGCTACAACTGTGTTTTTTCAAAACAATACAAATTTCTACTTCCAGTTAAAAGTGAAAACTTGTTTTTTTTTTACCAACCATTGCCCTGAAGAAAGCTTTGAATGTAAGCAAAAGGTCAAAGCAGATTTGCAGAGTTTATTAGAAACATGACCTTTTCGAGGAATTGGGGAACATCGTGAATTTTATTGTCTGACCTGGTTTCAACATTTTGAATGAAAACTAGGCAACCAAATAAAAAGAGCCCAGTGCGCCACTTCTTTTCATATCTAAATGTCAATGCACAGAATGCGTTATGGTGTATATGATGCTGCTTAATTTGAACCTTTGCTTTTCGTCCTGTAGTGATGTTAGGTAAGAAAATATCCCTTGGCATTTGCAACTTTCAAGCAGGATCAACTTTTCATTACAATTTTCTGGACCAAATCCCTAAATCTAACTTGAATAAAACAATGGAAATTCAATTTACGTTCAATGTATTGCTTCTGCACCATATATTATCGGTAGCTAAATAAGTTTGACTCTCATATTAATTCATTTTGCTAAACAAACGTTTACGACTCTTAGGATCCCAGGAGATAGAATCCTTCTGAAGATCAGCAGTAATAAATGTTTGTAGTGGCCCCAGTTTTGAGGGCAAACTCTCCTGATTTGTGTGACTGGGATGTGAAGTTGTCACAAAACAATAAAGTGACAGGATAAGTCCATTACTTCCGCATTTGTATACCCAGACAACTGTTCCCCATAAGCAAATATAATTAACATCTTCACTTAAGCACATCAGTAAAGCTCTCCATAAGGACCTGGTTGTTTAAACAAAAGCAGAAAAGCATAAAGAGCAAATTGGGTTTTATTGCCCATGAAGTGAATAGCTTGAGTTATACCATGTGAGATCGTAAAATGTCAATAAAATAATGTACTGCCTTTGGATTGCTCAGCGATCCACATAAATCAATTGAACTATTTAGAGCAATGAACAACTAGTGAAATCAAGTGCCTCGCAGCTGATATGAAAGACAAATGCTAAAGAACAGTAGCCTTTGCAGCCTGAATAACAACACCTAGATAGATAAATAGAGACATCATCATTTAGCATATGATAGTACTTCAAAGGTTGGATCAAACTGGCCTACACAGTGTCCTACCATGATGAGTTCCTGGAGGGATTGTTGTATAGAATATTGAATCAGACAAATTGGTGGGTCACAATATCATGACCACAATATAGAGGGACAAAATATCGAACAGGTAAGTGAACAGAGAGAGGTAACGATTTACTCCTCTTAACTCCACATCTACATACCTTGAAGATATGCATATCACCACGGTATGTATATATATATATATATGGACTTGGGTATAGAAATTTATACACACTCACCTTTCAATATTTGTCCCTCAATAATGTGGTCGCAATATTGTGACCCGTATATATTTTGCATTCAGTTTTCGAAGCCTACACCTCCTTACACCTCCTGGAGGTTATGGAATGGAAGAAGGTGTTAAACATATATTCTGAATCATGTTTTAAGACGGGTAATGTTCTTAACTGAGAGAAGGGGATTAATGGTTCTCTTCTACAAAGCAACATCAGTGTAACTTCAGAGGAAGATGTGTTTTACTATTGATTAGGAAAAGTGATTTGTACTTCATAGATCTCCAACTGTGTATTAAGCTTAACTTTTGGAAACTATTTGCTATCTCTCATTTCCAAAAACATATTGGCTGCAGTAGCTTGTTGGATGTGTCAGTCAGGAGTATGTTCAGACAGAGAACTAAAGGTATCACTGTTTTTTCAATAGCAGCATTCATAGAAATCAAAGATATAATTCAGTTTTTATGCCAGAGATCCAGGTTCACTTTGATCTTTGGAGTCCAGCTTGTAGTCATTTTAGCTTAATCTTTGGCTTGTGAGCATTGTAAATTGGGTCCACCTTTTTATCTGACAGCATTTGTTTTTCCGCATCCCATTGAGGGAGCTCAGAAATTTGTGTGTAATGTTCAGTTCTTTACAGTTTTTGCAAAGCTTCAATGTGTTTCTGTATGGTGGAAAAAGAGGTAACTTGATGCTGGGCAGTCCATAGACACATTGCTTGATTGCAGTCATGACAAGAACGCAAGGTTCAAGGTTTTTTTCTGGAATGTTGGTAAAAATGAGAGGACTCCTTGTTTCAATACAGGACTGATGGGCCTTGTGATTAATTCATTCACTCGTCTAGGAGTCCTCATCTAACAACACTCCGAGGGTTCAGGTTTTTGCATAAGCTGCAGGAGAGGGTCTGAAAGTATTTGGACAGCTGAAGGGGAATGGGCCCTTGAAAAGGAGTTCAGTCTTGCACAGTTAACCCAGTGCTAGTTCTGATGCATTAAGTGCTGGAAATAGGTGCATTGCATATTTGTGCTAGTCTCTAGACCCAGACTGAAAATTAAAAAGGCTTATGTATTTTTTGTACACACATGATAAGTGATTATGGATAGAGTGATGCAGGCCTGTAATGCCAAGTAGTATCTAATGAGAGGTGTAAACAGATGAGATCCCTGTGGCTCCTCCTACATAGGATTTTGAAGGTTTTGAACTGAAAGCTATGTTAGTCCTCTTAAAACCCTGCAAATGGTCTTATAACAGATGTCATTGGAAAATGTCCAGATTCACACGAGCCCCAGGCAATGCACAGAGGGGGATACAAGATGGTTGCACATGCGGGCTTTACCTCAGGTTCCAGAGGTGTGGGTTGCATGGTGAAAAACACGCTCCCACTTGCCATAAGCTCCACATGGGTGGGTGATTGAGGCAGATGGGATGTGGGAGGGCCGTCTCATCACCTTTATGTCTATATACATTCCCACGGCCTGCAGGGCACTACGTTCGCTGACTTAGGTGCGGTCCTGCTCACCATTCCGGATGGTCTTTTAATACTAAGGGACGACTTCAACGCAGTGGTCTTGGGCACATTAGATAGATATCCCCCTCAGGAGGTGGGGCCATCTGCCCGTTGGCTGCCGGATTTCCTTGAAGCAATGGGACTAGTCAAGGGATAAAGAGTCTATCATCCGGACCAGATACAACACACCTTTCATTCTGGGGTGCACCACTGCCTCTCCCGTTTAGACTATTGTCTCAAACCAGCTGCACAAGTCGCCTACATACACAAAATTAAACACTTGGCTAAAGGCATCTCAGATCACTCACCCGTTTGGGTTCACATGTTCCCTAGTCCGAGTAAAGTGGGGAGGTTAGCCCCAATTAACCCTTGGCACCTCCGCAACCCTAAAATCCGCAAAGACCTTCTCAAAGCCATAGACGAATATTTCTCCGACAAAGTGGAATCAGTATCCTCTTCCCAGACCCTGTGGGAAGCATTCAAGACTGTAATTTGGGGGCAGGCCCTGACATTGATATCTGGCTCCAAGAAAGAGAAACTGAAAGAAGTTCATGAACTTGAATCTGACATTTATAGACTGGGGAGTGACCTAGAATCTGGGGTGATGCCAGAGAAACTTCATCTACTGAGCCTTAAACAACACGATTACAAGGCTCTAGTCTCAGATAGGGCCAAGACCCTGAGTAGGGAACAACAGGGTAGGATCTACGACCTGGGAGATAAATCAGGGAAGCTCATAGCGTGGCTGGACCGAAGGGAGTGGGCAAGCAGGCTGATCCCAGAGCTTAAGGTGGAAGGAGGCATTTTGATCACAGAGCCACAGGTCATAGTGGACAGGTTTGCTGGTCATTTCCAGACTGTCTATATGATAGTTACTTCCCACACAGAGGTGGATTCTCAGGAATTACTGTCTGATATTAGGCTCCTCTGCCTCTTCCTTGAAGGCCCAGACAACCTGGACAGCACTTTGACAACAGATGAGATAGCGCAAGCAATCCGATCTTTAAATGCAGGGAAAGCTGCGGGCCCTTATGGCCTCCCCATTGAACTATACAAACTGAGACTGGATAAACTCACCCCTTATTTGAAATCTATGTTTGAAGAATTCAGGGAAGTAGGAGTGTTGCCCAGGGAACAAAGGATAGCTACTATTGTCACTATTCATAAAGAAGGAAAACCCAAAACAATCTGTGCCTCGTACAGGCCAATCTCTCTCCTCAACGCTGAGCCTAAAATATTGTCCAACCTCTTACTTAATCGCTTGGTAAAATTGATCAGTAGTTTAGTGCATCCAGATCAATCTGGCTTTATGCCTCACAGAAATACGGCATCACAGAATCTACTAGATCCCACACCCTTCGAGAGCCAGCTGTGATTGTGTCTTTAGACGCGACCATGGCCTTCGATACCATTGAGTGAGCCTACCTGTGGGCAGTTTTGGCAAAGATGGGATTTGGCCCGGAATACATCCAATGGGTGCGTCTTTTATATACTGAACCACTGGCTCAAGTGGTGGTAAATAACACATTATCAGCTTCTTTTCTGCTTAGTCGGGGAACTCGTCAAGGTTGCCCGCTGTCCCCTCTCCTTTTCTCCCTGGCCCTGGAACCCCTTACAGCCTAGATCCGTTGGATTCCGATGATAAGGGGATTGCAATGGTCCCCCGGCTGGGTGGACCGCATCTCACTTTAGGCGGACGACATATTACTTTATTTGGCTTCCCCTAAGAAATCTCTTGTAGTGGTATTGGACATTCTTGCAGTTTTCCGTAGATTCTCTGGGTTTTCCGTCAATTGGGGGAAATCCCTGTTATTTGTTCTGAGGGAGGAGCCACCCATCCCTACGAGAAACTGCCGAATACAAATCAACACGGTGGGGTTTAAATATTTATGGCTTTTTGTCTCACTGAAGCCCTCAGTCCGTTATGCCCAAAATCTCCTTCCCCCTCTGCGCAAACTCAAAAGTGATATTGCCAGTTGGATGACGCTTCCCCTGTCCCTCTTGGGCAGAACCACCCTGTTTAAAATGGTGTCCCTACCAAGGTTCCTATATGTCCTGCAGAACACTATTTCAAGGAGATTGGAGGCCTGCAGAGAGACCTACTATGGGACGTCAAACCTCGAATCGTCCTGAGTACATTAACACTAAATTGGTATGACGGAGGCATTAGCCTCTTGGATATCAAGAAATACAATTGGGCATCCTATCTTGCAGCCGTTAATCGTGGCACATATGGTCGTGCTGATGATCCCGGCTACGCCATGGATAGATGGCTTCTTCCGGGTGGCAACTACAATAGAGCATTTATTCCCGAATTAAACGATTTAGTTTAACAGGCCCCACTAAACACTCCATTCAAATTGGCATGACGCCACTCATTCTCTTGGATGCAGAAATAGATTGACATTGGCCACCGCTCTTTGGGACTCTGAGAAACTAGGTGACTTGTGGAAAACGAAAGGGTTCGACAGGTGGAACCTTATTGGGATTTCGCATATTAAAGATGCTTGGGGAGGTGGAGGGATTACGTCCTTCAGTACTCTTCAGAATGAATACAAGCTGGCAGGCACAGAACACTTTCGCTACATACAGGTCCTACACTCCCCCCAGTCTTCTTTACCTAAAGTCACTGTTCCTCCGGAGGCTTCTCTCCTGGAGGACAGGATTTTAGACGGTCACCTTCCTTAATTTACAAGAAGTTAATTAACCACATGGCGGCCCCCCTCTAGACACTACGGGATAGGTGGGTGCACAATGGGATAGAACTAGGTGATGAGGACTGGCAGGTAGCAGTATCTTCCCCCAGGGTGGTGGCTATCCCGGCACGACTGCGGTTGGTGCAGCTTAAGATCCTTCATAGGATTTACATTACGGGGCCCCGATTAGTGCGCATGGGGTGGTAAGACACTGGAGAATGCAGACGGCGCTGTGGCCTCACAGGAACGTTCATACACACTATCTGGGAATGTACATATATTAGCTCTTTCTGGCTCCAGATACATGACACAATCAATAAGGTGCTACGGGCATGTCTCCGTCTGGAGCAAGACAATGCCTCCTAAACATCTGGGAGCCCACGGATTTGAACACTCATCAGACACAATGGGCCACCCTAGGGTTCATGCTGGCAAAGAGAAACATCGCCCAACTATGGGGGGCAACGCACCCACCCACACTAGAAGCCTGGGAAAGAAATCTCGATTGGCACATGTTTAGAGGGAAGACAGTATACTTGGCAAGGGGGTGCCCTAAAAAGTGGTCCCGTATATGGGGCACGTGGAATACTTATAGAGGAGAGATCTGTTCACCACCTCGAGGTGCCGAACAAGATGACCCAACCTCCCCGTAATGTTCCTCTTTTATGTAATGATTGTCTATTTCTTCCTCCGGGCGTATTGCGATGTATAATTGGTCTGGTCCTCTGTATTGTACTATCTAAACCGATTTCTGTTTACTAAAAAGATATTTTTTTTTTAAATAGACTTTGCACCTGTAATTCCTATCACACTCTCATAATATTGCTTCACAATAGTGTAATTTTACACGAGGAGTATATCTCATTCCCTGTTCCGCTTTCTAAGTTTGTGAAGGAATACAAATTCATCTGTGACTTTTTTTTTAATTTTCTGTCACTCTTCTCCACCATGGAAATGATTGGAAATTTACCTCTGAGAAGTGAGGAATTAATCCCTTTCCTGAGGAGGAATGGCAGAGATACATCTCCAGAGTTTAAGTGAGTTTATATGAAGTTATTTCACCACAGAAATACTACTTTTTCCATGGAGAAAGAAAGAGAAGAACAAACTTGTTCCATTAAATTGATATTTCAACAAGTGTAATTAATATCGTGTCACATATTAAAATATAAATTATTTGTTTCATGTACATGGGTGATACCCTCTGGTAAATCATTCTGGTAAACAGTATTTAATTCATAAAGGATTGATGAAAGTATTCAACTCATTTGGTTAATTAAGAAGAAAACATTTGCTGTGCAAATTCATGCATAGTTTATTTTATTGATTAATTTTTGTAAAACTATGATGTATAGCTATATGCAGAGCTTATCATTAATGACCCTTTTGCTTCTTGTTTTGTGTTTGCAGCGCTCGCTACAAAACCATTTTTTGCATTAAATTCCAGAAGTGCTTCCTTAATTAAATGTAATTACTGAATTGAAAATGTCTTGTAATCAGAAGTAAACAGCGAGCTCCCATTATGGTGTTGTGGTTCAGGCTAGATGGGCTTTTCTGCATGAATAGCCTGGTGTTCAGTTCTTGCCAGTTTTGCTGCACATTTGATTTTGCACCTAAACAGATTAAAATTATTGTGTTTGTTTTTTATGTTCCTGGAGATTATTTATGGGGTCCAGTAATGTTTGCCTGTTACAAAATCTAGCCTGCCACCTTGTCTTCTTTACTACTGTCTTGACATACCCTATCTATAAATGTTTTTTTAAAGAGAAGCTCAGATTCCATTAAATCCAGGTGTTCTAGAAATTGCCGAAGGACCTCAAAACCTGTCAGGAAAGGATATTATTGCTTTGGTTTCCAGGATTCTGGCCAATAAAAGCAAGAATTCCTGCAGTGGGATTCTGGAAAGCGTATATATATCTTTCGGTTCATGGCTTATTTTAAATTTAAGACAACATGTTTATATTGTGTTCAATTCCATGGTGACTTCAAGCCATTGTTTAATTAGGTTGCTCAAGCAAACATTTAAAGGCATATTGAGATTAGGAAGATATTGTATGTGCGTGTGCCTTTCACATATTTTTTAGAACCCGTGTAGTAGACATAGTTAACAAATGCAGGGATATCTAGATCTTTCATGGACCTCTTCCCACAGGCTAATGTAATAATCGTAGGGCTCCATGGGAAAGAGTTAACCCAACCTGGACATAACCCACACAGAGACTTGCCATGACCAGTCGTAGGAGTTAATCAGTTAGTGCATTACCTTACATAGAGAATCCAGAAAGCAAAAGAATACTAAGAAAGAGAAATTAAAAATGAAGTATAAAACAAAATCTGTTACAAGAGTAAACAAGTTTGTGTATTGCTTGAGTCATCTTTTTATGCAATGTACAAATTTGTACCCAACAGACTAATCATAAATGTTAACACGCACCTCTTTTTTCAATTAAGTGTTTAAGTCTTGCTGCATTTTAGCATTACTTAACCAGAGTTTGAATCTGGGTGGAATTGACACTTTCTATTGCCTGATCAGTATGATTTTCAAAACCCTCTTGGCAAGCATTACTAAATATTGACACTTGTGATGGTGAGAGATTGCACAAGCGTGTACTCATAATCAGCACTATCTACTTTGCACCTAGGGTATTGACACCTACTTTGAGTGTCGGGGCTTCCAATTCAGATTTCGGGGTTAAATATTTACCTTTGCATTCCCACTTTTTATTTAGTTCTTCACTGGATTTACTGGATATAAATTAGCATTAAATTGGAGTAATGCTTTCCTTTTGTAATTAGAATCATAATTAGCTTAATAAAAAAACAGTAAGCATTTTGCATCTCATAATTAAGTTAAAATTTCCTAAAAACATCTTGAATCTACCTATCGAGGAAATATGTGATCTTAGTCCCATATTTGTCTCAAAGGAGATGAAGAAGATCTTTAAATGGTTCCCAAGCAACACTAGAAAAATTAATGCCTAGCCTGCCCTCTATGCAGGAATCACCAAGCAACTCGCTAAAAGACAAAAACCACCTAGAACTCAGTAGCCAGACTCATCCTCAGCCTCCCACACAGAATTATCATCACACCATACCTCAGGAGCTCCACTGGTTCCTATAAACAGACTAGCTCATTCCAGACTCCTCTAACACACATTCATGACACTACACAACCTAGGGGCCACCAACCTGAACAGTCACATCTCCTCCCACCATCCACCCAGACACCTCTGCTCCACAAAACTAAGATCAGAAGGCCGGCCGTTCTCTTAAATCATTCCTAAAGTGTGGAGCATCCCCCATTTCATATCAAAGCCTCATACTCTCTTCTTGATTCCTCTTGAATCCTCAAGAAGCTGAATACCTGTCTTTTTAATTAACCATCTACCATAGGCAGGGCTAGTCCTTCACACCTGCTAAGTGCCAAGATATCCATGTGGGAGATAATGCAATTTAAACATACAATGACAGAACAGAGTCTTAAACTGATTGAATCATAGGATTTTCTGCCAATTTGCATCTGAGCAGGTTCTAAGAGTGTGAAAATCCATGTTTCCCAGTGCTACTGTATACTTTCCAAATATGGGAACACTAAGGCATTGCTGTATGTTCCACAAGGTATGCTATATCTTAGATTGCCTTGAAGCTAATTAAAATAAATAAATACATAAATCATTTGGTGAAATAAGGATCTGGTCTAATCTGATAAATCATAGCTCTAATAAATGTTACACATCTATATGGGGCAGGCAAAGAATGTAATCTAGCAGCTCAGTAGTTGTGTTGCAAGTCAGTGCTCAACAAATCTGCATTCTCCATTTTACAATACAACTTTTGTTTTAGACTCTTGGTAGCTTACTATATCATACCATTTCAATGAATAGATTCAAGTTTTTCTTGTTTTAATATAAATCGGTAGGCATAGAATAAAAACAATAAGTTTGAACGGTGTAATTTAGTTAAGTAGCCCAATAAGTAAAGGGAAAGATTTTTTTTTCAGATTGCTTACTCAGATAATTAATTTGGAAAGAATTCCCACTTGTTTTCTGGAATTTTTGCTCCTATATATTGTACACTTTTGTTTACATATTATGTCTATTTCTTATTGGTGTGGTAAATATTCCAAACAATGACTTTAGTTTTAGAGTTGTTCATATTTGGCCAGAAAAATTGCCAAATATTTGTGAGGTATTTATAATTGTCGAATATGAATCACGATCATTGAAAATAGTCAGGAGATCATCTGCATATAATTGAAATTTCACCATAGAGGCCCCATATGGAAAGCTGGAATTGAGTTATTAGAATGCAAAAGTATTGATAAAAGCAATATAAAGAACGCTAAATGTATAGAGGAGAGAAAGCAGCCCTGGCTCACCCATCTCATGGTAAAGGGATTGCTGGACTATTCATAATTAGTGATGCTTTGGGATTATGACATTTTTTTTATCATATTGATCAAAGTAATTGTGAACCCCCATGGATAGTTCCAATTAACTAGATCAAAGGCCTTCTCTGCTTCCACCAAGGTGGCCATGAATGGATGGAAGAAGCTGATAGATTCATGAGTGCATTATAAGAAAGAGGTGAATTTATAGTTTAATAAATGGGTTGGGTCAGGTGGCTGAGAAGTCTCATGTTTTCGATGCAGTGACCTTTGATTGATCTCATCCCCACTGGCTCAAGTCTCAGCATATCCACTCAGCCATTCACCCCCTGACTTCGATAAAATCAATACTGTTATGTTCCGTTACAATAAACATCTGTTACTCAGCACCAAGAAACACTTCAGGGTGAATGTGTGATTTATAAATGCATATGTTCCGTTATGAATGATTAAAAAGTATCCTGGGTGATCCATGTGAATAGTTTTCCATTACATTTTTGAAGTCTAGCTAAAACAAGCTTACCTATCTATCATTAGTAAAAAAACAAAAGAGGGCTGTATGATGAGCATAAGTGTGGATTTATGCCTGATTTGCAAGTGAATATTACACTAGCTTCCAGCCAAGAATATAGGATGTTCTATTGTTAAAGATATTGTGCACCAGCTTTAGAGATGGTTCTAGTATTCAAGTTGCAAAATTCGCCTGGAAGTCCGCCCGGGCCAGAGCTTTGCCTTTATTAATTGAATCTGTTGTAAGTGTAATTCCACAACAGAGATTCCCCGTATAATTGCTTCTTGGTCAGAATAGGAAAAAATGGAATTTAGAGGCTTGTTGCATATTGACTCTAAAAATCTAAGTTAGGATTAAAGGGATTCTGTAAATAATCAATTTCTGTATTAATTCCTGATATTCCTATTAAGTCCTGCCATCTACTGTAATCTGTTTGATGTTGCTATTTTTCTCGTTGGCAATCATTTGTTACACCAGCACACTGAACAATTCTTCTTCACATTCTGTTAATTTTTCCAAAGCTTTAATTAGAATACATTAATTAAAAAGTAGTTGTTTAACTACCTTTTTGCAAGGTGAGCAGAAGTTCAGTGAGTAGCAACTCTGATCTCTTTGTGATATTGCTTGTCTTTCCTTTTCCAGTGTATTTTGTTAATGCATCATTGGTTGTCACCCCTCTGATAAAAGCCTAATATGAGTCCTATTGTAAGAAACCTTTTGTGGAGTCAGGTTATTTTTTTTTAAGTCAATAGTATGCATTTGACTATGTTGAGCCAAATCAACATTCCACAATAGGGAACAATCCAAGGTCCAGTAAGTAATTTGACATTTCCTTAATAGTAGTCTGATAAAAGATCAAGATAGCATGGCATGGCTGATATGTGTCTTTGATATACTTCCAACTGAAGGTTATCTTGAAAAAATGTCTTAGAGATGGGGAACAAATATATAAGTGACGGGAATTTATGGAGCAGTGACATGTAAGTAAATCCTGGATCATCTCTGGATTTCTTATGCCATAAACCATACACAACAAAATCTCAGATGAGATATTTTTCTGCCACTCATGTTATTGGTTTTGGAAATCTCAATGTTGTACTCGAATGGTATTTAGATGTCACTACTATATTACAATTTTTGGAGAAGGGGTGGCTGATTAATTCAAGACCCAGTTTTATCACAGGGATTGGGTCATTCGTATTAGGTCCATTTACACCCATTCCCGAAAATGGTAAGGCACCTGATCTTAAGACAACTGTTACCTGTCTCCCAGTAAGAACTGCATTTGTTCTCACAATGTCTCAAAATCACAGTATCACAGGTCATGAATTCTTCTCTAGAAGTTCCAGCTGCAAACTCCCAAAGTGTATTTAACAAATAATAATAATAATAATAATAATAATAAAGGGGTCTTATCGTGCGCAAACTTAGCCCAATGGGCGTCAAGGCGCCTAATTCCAGAACCAGCTCATAGCAAAAACCCTGCGGTTCAGCCTGTGTAGGCTCTTGAAAAGCACCACGTTTTTAAGGCCTTTTTAAACAGCGCTAGAGAGGGTAGAGTCTTGATCTCCATAGGCAAGATGTTCCAGAGCTGGGGGGCAGCGACAGAGAAGGCCCTGGCTCCCCATCTGGTGAGCTTGAAACGAGGGACAACAAGCTGGAATAGTCCCGAAGAGCGAAGACACCTTGTAGGATGGTAGCGGGTAAGCAGGGAGCTGATAGCGCCTTTAGGTCCATCCTCGAGAGCTCTGTAGGTCAGACACAGAATTTTAAAGTAAATTCTGTGCTGGATAGGCAGCCAATGAAGGTCTCTCCTCGCAGTAGTAGCAGAAGAAGCCCTAGAGAGGTCTAGGACAAAACGTGCAGCAGCATTCTGCACGATTTGCAGCCGATGTATGAGGCCCTTGTTGGACTCCATGTAGAGAGAGTTGCAATAATCTAACCTGGAACCAACAAGGGCGACTGCAATCTGCTTACGTGCTTGAAGAGACAAATAGCTGTGAATTCTATTGAGCGTCCTGATCACGCCCCAACAGGTTGCAACAGTCCGATTCACCTGAAGAGACATCGAGAGTGAAGTATCAAACACCACACCCAGATTTCTGGCAGATTGAGAGGGAGTGGGGCAGGTGCCAAGAGAGGAAGGCCACCACTCACTCGACCAGACATCTTGGTCCTTCCCAAAGACCAAGACCTCAGTCTTGTCGCCATTTAGCTTCAGGGAGTTGATAACCATCCAGTCTGCAACATGTTGCATACAGGACCTGAAGCTAGAGGCAGATGTTATGACAGAGGACTGAGTGAGTGACACCATAATCTGGGTGTCATCGGCGTATGATACCACCTCCATCCCCTGCGATCTTACAAGCCTAGCAAGGGGGGCCACGTAGATGTTGAACAGGGTCGGACTTAATGCCGACCCCTGTGGCACCCCACATTGCAAAGACTTCGCTGGGGAGAGGTGGTTGCCGAGCATCACTCTCTGTTCCCTATCAAGGAGAAAGGAGTCGAGGAGGCTCAGGGCCGAACCAGTGACACCTGCCTCCCTAAGCCGAGATGTTAGAATGGCAGGAGACAAGGTGTCAAATGCGGCCGTGAGGTCCAATAGCACTAGAACAGTAGTTTGTCCAGCATCAACTTTGCGTCGGATGTTATCGACTACAAAGGTGAGAGCAGATTCTGTGCTATGATGTTTTCGAAATCCATGTTGGGTGATGTCTAGATACTCAGAGGCCTCAAGAAAAGAAGATAAATGGCGATTCAAATGTGCTTCTAGAATTTTCGCAGGTGCGGGGAGCAAGGAAATGGGTCTAAAATTTTTCAGGAGGCCGGGGTCAAGTGAAGGCTTCTTGAGGAGCGGCTTCACGATGGCCTTCTTCCATACCGATGGAAAAGAGCCTTGGGCAATCGCCTTATTCATCACCTCAAGCAAAGAGGGAAGGAGACTGCTCCTACACTCTTTTAGCTTTTTAAGAGGCAATGGGTCCAATGGAGAGGAGGATTTCATCCTGTCGAGAAGAAGATTCAATCCTTCCAGAGACAGAGATGGAAAATCCGAAAGAAGGCTAGAAGGGGCTATATGCTTCCTAATCGTAATATGAGTCTTTTGCATAAGAACAACATCCGCTTTTGAGTATTGAATTATATGGAACATGGCTCTTCTCTTGTGGACATTATTTTAGTATACCATTAACATTCCAGGTGTTGTCTTGCAGTTTTAGCCCATGATTTACCTCCCACCTATCTAGCCGTAAACTGCGATCAACAATCTTGAGTATCATGCTTGTGTAAATGAAAGAATATCAGTGTTCCTTTTTTTGGTAGCCCTTGCTGCCCTAACTAAACCTCCAATGTATTTTTCAACCCCTACCCACCCAAATGGAGGCTGAATCATTCTGTGAATAGGCACATCTAGCTCTCCAAGGAAAGCCCATTGGAGGATCTTCAACTGTTATTGGAGCAAAACAAATTTCAATTCAAAGACTACACCATAAACTATCATCTATGAACAAAAAGGATCCCTCTATATCTTGTAAAATCCTTTTTACTTTTCTGACCTGTAAGGTAGTTGATAAGATACAACAATCTACCTGAAAATCGGTTCCCTGGAAAAAAAATATCACATTGGTTCACCCAAAAATGTAAATCCATGGTGATAGAGGTTCACCTACAATTCCTTTCCAAACTGAAAGTTATGGTGAGGGTCTAATTGAAGTTTGTTTTTCTTTGTGATCAAACACAGAAACTGTTATTTGAATTGACTAATTTCTAATCACTGTTGGCATAGGCTGAAGTAGAATTTAGGGTGCTTAAAATTATTTTTACATAGTTCTCATTTTGAAAGCATTAGGTTTGCATAAATCGGATGATTTTCAAAGCCAAAAACAACATTGTTTTCCAAATCAAGGGCAAATGAAGCACTCATTAATCCGGAGGTCAACCATTTCCTAAAAAAAGTGTTTTTTTGCTAGAGCTAATTTATCATCCACAGTCATCTTTAAATAACCTGGATGAAGAAACGGGGAACCCCGTGGCAATCTTTCTCTGTTCCTATATCTCAATATCGCAAGAGTGCACTCAATGCCATTTTCTCAAAATTCGGAAATTAGTCAATTCAAATAACAGTTTCTGTGTTTGATCACAAAGAAAAACAAACTTCAATTAGACCCTCACCATAACTTTCAGTTTGGAAAGGAATTGTAGGTGAACCTCTATTACCATGGATTTACATTTTTGGGTGAATCAAAATTCGGAGGCAGCCAAAAACAATCCTAAAGATCAGATTTACATAGCTTTGTGTTTGCGATTACCTAATAGTGGCGGAATGTTTGCGATTTGCTATTAAGTAATCGCAAACAGCAATGTACAAATGTGTGGTTTACACATTTAGAGATTCTCAGTGGGTCGCAAATACACCTACCTTATTAATATTCATGAGGTAGGTCTCAGTTTGCGACCCATTGGAATTCGCAAAAATCGCAGGGGTGGTGGCCTGCTGGGCTCAGCAGACCACCATGACTGTGATTGCTTTTAAATAAAGCAATGTTTTTTAAAAATGTGTTTAAAAAAAAAAGAAAAGTTTACTTTTAATTTCTTAAGAGTAGGCAGTTGTCCGTGTGGCCAATGCCTGCTCTAAAACTGTTTTTACATACATTCACAACTGTGAATGAGTTACCACTACTTGAAGTAGGTGGTAAAATGCAAATGTTTTGCGACAGAATTCGGTTGCAAAACATTCACACATACCACTACGAGTCGCTATTAGAAAGGGACGCCCCTTCCTAATATCGGATCACAAACCTACCACAAAATAGGGCTTTGTACATAGAAGAATGCTTTTTTTCCCAGTCACAAACGATCAGATTCTACAAATCAGGCCATTTACGATCTAACAAAAGCATTGTACAACTGGCCCTATGTCATTATTACGAGCTACAAGATTTTATATAGTGCAGTTTCAGATTTCATATCATGATATCCCGTCAGCCTTCTAATTCACTATTATTTAAATGCAATAAGCAAATATGTTTTAATTGGTAAACTTTACATATATACTATCATGGAACATGAGCCCCTTCTTCAAGACCATATTTTCGTACTTTGCCACACTGCATTACCTAGAAAAACTTTTACTACGTTTAGCAAGCAGGTTTCTCTTATGAGTATATGCAAAACAGTAACTTGGGCTTCTTTGCGTAGCTACTCCAGGCCGAACGAACTGTGTGAATTGTATGACAACAATTCAACTAGTTTTGGCTGCACAGTTCTCAAGAATCTCCTCTGCGGGCAAGAGTTTCTCATGTTTTACAATGACATCATACGTTCGTGCAGCAGTAGTATATTCATGTAGCATATAGTATAACACGATCACTCAAGGAAAAGTTTCACTTTACGCTAATATGATAGCCATGAGTCCAGCTTCTATGAAGGTGTTACCTATCTGACATTTAATTGTATGCGTTTACCTCTTTCCTGTGCCAATCTACAATCATCATAGACTTTTCTTTCTTCTGCTAGGCCCTGGAGTACCTCTTCAAGTTCATCGTCCAGTCGCGGATCCTTTATGCACGAGCGACATGTGGCATGGAAGAAGAGATGTTCCGTGCAAGCATACAGGAACTCTTTCAATCCATTCGATTTGTGCTTAGCCTGGACAGCAGAAGCTCTGATACTCTCATCTTCACACAGGTGAGGATTCTTTGTGATCAGCAAGGGTATAATGAGTATATATTCTCTTATATACAGGGTGTCTTCTTTCCAGAATTTGTCCCCTATCAGTGACTCTTAGGTGCTCAACAGGAAAGCCAGTGACAGCCTTTTGTTTAAGAAACCTTTGTTTGAAATCAAAAGGTTGCCCTCTAAGTGACGTGTGAAGGTCATTTAAACAGCTGCTTATTTAAAACCTCTGATAAAATAGAGATTTCAGAAACACAGCAATAAAGGTTTCATCTTTTTACAGAGTTGACTTCTGTAATAACGTTTTTGTTACTGGCACGATGCAACAGGATTCAGTGTTTTGCATAACTTTTTTTACTTAGGTACTACACACTGTACAAACACCGCTTGGAGTTGTATAAAGTTTGCGTCCATTATAGCTGTATGGACAACCAGATTTATGGGGTTCTATGTGTTTCACAGAATCCTGTATAATATGGGGTTCTATGTGTTTCACAGAATACTGTATAGTTTCCAAACATATGCAATTTATTGGTCCCTCAGATGTCTTCTGTACAACACTATCTTCTTTTTAAGCTTTTTTTAGATTCTCCATTTTCCTTCATTCTTTTTCTTTTTTCTTCCTCTTTTTTCCTTTCAACCAATTGATTCTTGCCTGTACCGCTACCTGTTGTTCATCTTAAAGCATTGTACTTCCTCCTCTGTATTTGCTGCCCATTCACTGATTCTTTACCTTTCACTCCTTTTTTGTCTCTTCCACTTTATCCTCTATGTTTCTTTCAGTCTCCCTTCAACATTTCCTGTTGTTCCCCAGCCCTAAATCCCAATTTGTCTATGTTCCAACTCAGTGCTCTGGACTGAGTTCCTATTATAATGAACAGACATTTCCAAAGGGAGAGTGCTTGCTCTCTCCATTTAGAAAGGCCTATCCATTTACATCACTCCTCCAACTACAGTTCCTCTCGCCATTTGAGGTTTTCTTTCTTTTTAATGAATATTTTCATTTAATTATCACCATATTTGCTGGCTTTAATTCTAGCATTCCTCCCTTAAAATGTAGGTGGTAGACACTGTTGTGCTCCATTTTGCCTTTGTTTCTAACTACCAGCTCCTCTGAGAAAGGCCCAAAAGTGAGGATTCAGCTTTCAATCAAGTATGAATAACCTTTGAGAACAAAGTACAATTCCTTGACCAACACTAGGGATCATTCAACAATGAGTAATGTGAGGATTCTGGACCCCTCAAAGGTGATCCAGAGAGGGTGTGTGTGATTCTGAACCTTGTGACTGTGACTTTCCTGGAACTGTTTCATTATTAGTTCCATTTAGCTGATGGAAATGCCACTATATTTTTCTTCCCTAACTGTTAATAGATTTATATAAAGATATAAAGGAATGCAGAGAAGTTCAACCAATCCCGTAATATGTTTCAGAACTAGATATACATTTATATTCCAGAACATTACGCTCCCACCCTCTATGGCGCTTTACAGTAGCATTTAAATGCAAGGATCCTGCTGGTGTAGTTTTGCTTCTCTCGCCATTTACTACTGTATTTTTACCAAAGGCAGAGGAAAAGCACAAGGATCCCTCGCTAACATTCAATTAAGATAACAAAGTAGTCATCAAATTCCCTCACGTTGCAAATTTACATGACCATAACTCAGGCAACTAAGTTATAAAAAGTGCATTTGTATAGTGCATTCACATCATATGCACGGTTTAAAGAGCTCTGAGAATTTGAGTGGACGTACAATTCTTTGATTCTCCTTAAAAGTAGTCTGCTGTTGTCTTTTGTTGAGTTTCATTATATTTAGGTAGGCCATGTTGGATTGTAGCTAGCAAGGGTGGAGCAGAGTAATGTATTGCTTACTGACATGTGATACTAGATAGTAGCTAGCTAAATCCTGTTTTGGATTTGTAGGTGTCTTCATGAACATGAGTGGTTGTGCCAAAGGACACTATCAATCAATTCATAAAGCTTTATTCGACTTTTACAATCATAAAAGCAATGTGCAAATCAGCGAATACAGCTAAATCACAATTTAAAAATAATGTATCACAATATAAAAATTATGGACATCCCTTGAGTAAAAATGCAGGCAATAAAATCATTAAACAGCAGGTTTAAAAAGATAGAACATTAGAATATGTGCAAATACAGCATTATAAGAAAGTTGTTATATATTTAATATCAAAGACTCTGAGCAATTAAGCGAGCCCTCAAAATCCATACCCAGCCTAGAAATTTCGCCATAGCCAATGCAATGGGTAGTGAGGTATCAGTACGCAAAATGCGTTCAGCTTCTGCAGCCACCCTTGTGCCCAGGAGCCTACAGATTGGTATCAGCCAGGCCCGGTGCGGGGCAGCATAGGCTTCACAAACAAAAAGAATATGAGCCGTGGACTCGATATTGGCTCTACACCCCGGACACCTAGTTGAAGGTTGGATTGACCATTTCCTCGTAAAAAATCTCACCGGGAGCGTACCCACCCTGTACTGAAAGTACAACCTGCGGTCCATGGGTTTGGTAATAGCATCCCAGTAGGATTCCAATCTCGGAGCGACTTTATGTTCCAAAAACCGGCTGGTAAGGGATGTAGACACTTGTTGCCTTGCATTTTTTTCTTGAAACAAATCCCAGTATTTAGTCTTCAGCACGGCTTTTGATGGAAAGATGGAGTTTACAGGATCAGTCCACAATGCAATCAAACCTAGCTCTCCTAAAAGGTTTCGGACTACCCATAACCATTTGATGTGATGTGATGTATCAACCCTAATTATGTCTAAGAAGCCCTGCGCATATCCAGCAAGTTCAGGTGTAGACCATAGTCTCCTCCAATACAGAGGAGGACGCAATTTGGCTACTGCTGCAATAGGTTTCTTACCCAGATCCATTAACAACAGGCACATAGGGGTACTCTGGGGAAGTCCAGTAATATTTCTTAGAAACCTGTTTTCAGAAATAGTAAGAGCTAGAAGGTTCTCACAACCCCAAACTTCCGAACCATATAATGCTGAGCTAACAGCTTTCAGATTATAAATTTCAAGGGCTGGGCTAATAGGCTTAAAATGAGAAAGATTATGCTCCAGACAGAGAGCCTCCGAGATCTGTCTGAGTTTAAGTGAGGCTAAATCAGTTTGGCGATCCCACTTCATACTTCCTTGAAAGTTCACTCCTAAATAGGTGAACTCATTTACTAATTCTAGAGGTCCATCCTTCATATTAAAACCCCTCAAAGGACACTATTGTTTGGTTTCTCTGTTTCAGGTAGTTGTTTTGTTTCTGAGAATCTTGGTTCCATTTATACCATTCTGTGTGTGGATCTGGCATGTTTAATTTAACTACTTTGACATGGGTGATATGTAGGTTGCTGCGATGCTATAGATGTGTTTAAATAACTTGAGTGTGTGTATTGTTGTGGTAATTAAAAGCAGAGCCAACGAAATGACTTAGAGTCATGTTATGCAGGCGACAATGCAAGAGGTTTTAGTCTAATGAGTACTGCTCTTGTACTGCTGTTTAGTATAGCGTAATATCGATATGTTTTTGAGGTCGCAAATGTCTAACTAACAATATACTGGTGACATTCATCGATTGTCATGAAAGTGATAAATCTATTATTGCTTTCTAAAATAAAGGCATTGCTAGATGGAGGCTGGGTTGACAGGACAGTGCAAAATAAAGTTTGCTCCTCGTATATGGTTCTCAGTGAATGCAGTGTTCATGGATGTTTTAAATAGATCTCTAGGGGGGCTTTTATTGTTCCTTTGATGCCATTTGTAGAATGTTTGATTTTGGACTGAAGTTCAGTTACAAGGAAAATACACAGGAACATGAAGCATGGATCCCACTTAGCTCCTGAAGTATATTATACAGTAATATTAAGACAATCTTCTCTGGTGGTTCTTGGCAATGTTCACCATTCCTTCACGGGTGCTTGTAGTCTCTTGTGTGCTGTGTGTTCTGGCCCATGGCTGTCTCTGTGGCACCATGTCAGTGTAGAATGTGATGGTTCCTGAGTATTATTTTGGTGATTGAGTGCTTGGTGAGCAGGGATAGCTTCTGCTCCCTCCTAATAAGGTGTCTATGAATCTGCATTGAGATTAGATAAAACCCACTTGTAACATATAAGTCTCCCTGCTTCTTCTTCCTGGTACATGTAAGTGATCCCTTTAGAACATTACACTACAATACTCTTTGGAGTATGGGGAAGCTATGCAGATAATGTAAAGAAAGTCCTGGCAGGCACAACAAAGACAGTAACTAAAGACTGCTTCGTAAATCTTTCAAAACCCAGCAGTCTTGGGTTGTGTCTCAAAATGATAAGCCAATGCCCACTTTAATGTATCATTGTCTTACAGCTTGGGCCATGTTCAGGGTTTACTGCAATGGAAATGTTGGATAGTGAAATAAAAAAAGCAATACAATAAGAATAATGCATAATGTAATTTCTAGATGCCACACAAATGTTTTTTAATCCATTGCGTACTTCTGTCAGCCAACATCCGTTGCGCGTATTAACACCGTAGTGCTGTGCACGTCCGTTGGCCAACGCTACCCCGTCCACTCATCAAAGGTGCCGCACCGCAGCGGAATTGCCGCCGAGGTAAAAGAGTTAAACAGCAATAGACAAAAACAGGATAAAGGACCAGAGAGAGTTAATAAATCAGCCCTAATATGGAGTTTGGATGGCGGGATATCCATCCTCAATTGTAGAACGTTTTCTTTGTTCACTAGGGCAGTTGAAAAAACACTGCTACATATAGAGGTTCCAGGCAGCTTAATAGACGTTTTAGCACAATTTGGCTACGTTGACTACTGGTTAAGTCGATTTATAGTGAAGAGGTTTACTCAAAGTCCACAAATGCCCATCTATTCCAGTGAAATATCAGAACAGAGGGCATTACTAAGGCACACAAATGTAGCCTCCCTAACATGCAAGGAAGGGTTGTCTTATCGCTTATTCAGGACTCTATTTTTATCTTACAAAGAAAGTATGCTAACCTTTCTTTCAGTGTCTTGTATTGACTCCACCAGACAGGGTGGCTGGTCAGCCACTTTAGATTAGGCGATCAATCAGATGTTATTACTAGCCTTGGTGTATTTATCATTATCACTCTCCCATAAACAAGGCTGTCAGCATCTCTGTGGAACTTTTCAATGGCCCGCGCCAAAATGGAATCCGACTTACGTGGACAATAGGGTTGACAGGTGATTAAACCTCCCTTCAGGCAGTGATATGTAGCTTGGCTGATCATTATTAAGTTAGGTAACATTAACACACGCTAGTTACAGCATGTCAACAAGTTATTATTGAGAAAGTGGTGAATCCTATATTGCCCTTTTCTTTGCTGGTGGATAATCATCAAGTGGGATCACAAGGTAAGGTTGTTGGAAACAACTGATCAGTAGACTTCTGCATGGGAAGAATCCTTCAATAAAGGAATTAGTGCTTTCTGCATGATTCTCTGCTACCATCAAACTCTAAAACAGCCCCAAAGTCTCCTTCGAGGTCCCTAACTTTATCCATAGGATGGGTGTGTGGGTCTCATTAACTAAGGGCTATGCAAGCTTAAATCTTCTCTTTGAGTCAATGTGAATAACTAGAGAAAGAAAAAACGAAAACTGCTAGGGGAAGTTGATTGCCACTCTATGGCCAATTTGTAATGCAGTTTATTTTCTCAAGCGGCTGCCTCGCAGCCTGTGGTTGAGCATAAAACTGGAACCTAAGTTAGGACTAGTGGTGGAAAGGTTCATGGTGATTCAAAAAGATCTGATTGCTACTTGGTTTTAGGAGATCCAATAAATGCATTTGTAATATAAACAGGATCCATAGCTACAACCATTCATCTGGGTTAATCCTTAATCTTTTTAACTATAGCAACTGAATGAATTATGAAAAAGGGAAGGATCTGTGTTTTTAACAGAAGCATGGATGGCTCACAGCAGGTACACACACTAGAGACCTCAATTGAGGTCTAACAAGGTGCAACAGGAGCAAACTACTTGGGGGTTCGTACTAGGGCAGATTGTGTACTGCCACTGGAACCTTCTAATTAGTATTGGGAGAAACACATATATAGAGGTTTAGATACCCAAGTTACTGGTACATTCACATGTATTTAGGGATTTGTAAACTGAGACTGAAGGTTCAAATCTGTAAAAGCCTTAGAATTGTGAGGTATCAGAGTTTAAACATTTGAAAGTAAGAGTAATATAAATCTTTGGTGAAATGATAACCATGGATTGGGGTTTCAAAACACCATGAGGAAGATCTCTTAAAGTAATTTGCATAATTGTGCATAGATACCATGCAAACACAAAGGTAATGTTTAGAGGTTTTGTTGAATTTAAAAAAAGATTTATTTCAACATTTTAATAAATGGAAAGTGTTTCTGTGTGTGTGCATATGCATGTGTGTGCCCACACACACTTGTTTTAAGTGCAACCATCTGTGTGACTTAAGCTATTAGAAACGTACCCAAGTAGATACTCTCTTAAAAACATTGATGAAATAGGCTATTGCGCTGTGTCCAATGGCGATAAGTTCAGTCTTTGATGACTATGCCTGTTGGGATAGTCGGATTGTGAGCTTTCATGCCACATATTTTCTTACCACCGTCTCAATTTTGAATTCATGAAACAAAATGGCATTCTAAAAGTGCAGATTATGACTTACACATTCATTCTGGTCATAGCTGGTCTCTTTTGTTTCCCTTTGTGCAATGTTCGTAGGCCCTTGCCCTAGCAACAATAAAAATGTGCACTGAATAGCCAAAAATATGATGTGAGGAGTAAAGTGTTTCTGGAAAAACACTGATTCAAGTACATAAAGTTTTTTATAATTTTGTCCTATAGTTAAACCTCTCACGTATAACACTCCTTCTCTCTCTCTCTCCTCCCTCATGCCCCCTCACTTCTCACCCAACTACTCTTTTCTTCTTTCTGCTTGGTGGTTCCTCTTTACCTTTGCTTCAGTAATTGGACTGTTCTATTGTTAATGTTTAGTTGTTGTAAGTATGTTATTTTTCTTTCTCACCTTGCTGTTGTTGTGCCCTGTGGCCGCTAATTTACATCATAGGCCCCTCTGCCCGAAGGGGAGGTGAGCGGAACTGAGACATGTGCCCCACAAAAGAGCGGGGGCACATCAAGGCCAGCAGTATTCTCTCCTGTAAGTACTGGTACTTTTCTCACACCCCTGCCCTTTCCAGGTGTCTTTCCATGGATTGTGCCCTGTGACTCAACCCACACTCATTAACCAGACAACCCCTCTGAACTCATCTGCTTCTCTGGAATACACAATATTGCCTGTGCGGGAAATCTGGAGTATTCAGCGCAACATCAAAAATGGTCTGCTTTATACGAGGCTGCAAAGTTCAGAAACAGCTACCTCTTCCCAAGGGAGTAAAAAATGTTCTGCTTCAGTCGGTGGTGGTATGGATACAAGATCCTACTAGATACAGCAGGTGATTTCACATTAGAGACCAGATTTAATAAAAACTTGTGCAGCACGGAAATTGACATTACAGGATTTGCCTTCATCCTTCTGCACAGTAAGTGACATTACTGGATTTCTTATCATCCATCTGCACAGAAAGTGACATCACTGGTTTTCCATCTATGGTACCCTGCGCTCCTCCGTACTTCCAAGACCTATTTCAATCAATCAATCAATCAATCATATAATATGTAAAGTGCACTAATCACCCGTGAGGGTCTCAAGGCGCTCAAGGTGCTGCTCTTGCTCGAAAAGCCAGGTCTTGAGGAGTTTTCTGAAGGTCAGCAGGTCTTGGGTCTGCCGTAGTTGGATGGGGAGGGTGTTCCAGGTCTTGGCGGCGAGGTAGGAGAATGATCTGCCGCCGGAGGACGCTCTTCGGAAGCGGGGGACTGTGGCGAGGGCGAGGTCTGCGGAGCGGAGCTGGCGGGTGGGGGTGTAGAAGCTGAGTCGTCTGTTGAGGTACGTTGGTCCGGTGTTGTGGAGTGCCTTGTGTGCATGGTTGAGGAGCTTGGAGGTTATCCTCTTGTTGACCGGGAGCCAGTGCAGGTCTCTCAGGTAGGGTGTGATTTGGCTGTGGCAAGGGATGTCGAGGATCAGGTGTGCAGAGGCGTTCTGGATGCGTTGGAGCGGTCTCAGGAGTGTGGCCAAGGATCCTGCATAGAGGGCATTTCCGTAGTCCAACATGCTGCTGACGAGGGCCTGGGTGACCATTCTAGTTTCAGTGGGGATCCACTTGTAGATCCTGCGGAGCATGCAGAAGGTGTTGAAGCAGGAGGAGGAGACGGCGTTGACCTGTTTAGTCATGGAGAGGGTGGAGTCGAGGATGACCCCTAGGTTGCATGCGTGGTCGGTGGGTGTTGGGGTGGTTCCCAGTGTGGTCGGCCACCAGGAGTCGTCCCAGGCCGAAGGGGTGGATCAGAGGATGAGGACCTCCGTCTTGTCCGAGTTAAGCTTCAGTCGGCTGTTCTTCATCCATTCAGCGATGGCCTTCATTCCTTCGTGAAGGTTGGTTTTGGCGGTGTGGGGGTCCTTGGTGCTGGGTGTCATCGGCGTAGGAGTTGATGTTGAGGTTGTGCCGACAGGCGACGTGGTCGAGCGGTGCCATGTAGATGTTAAACAAAGTTGGGCTGAGGGATGAGCCCTGGGGTACGCAGCAGATGATCTCGGTGGCTTCGGAGCGGAAGGGCGGAAGGCGGATGCTCTGTGTTCTGCCGGAGAGGAAGGAGGTGGTCCAGTCCAGGGCGTTCTCTTGGATCCCGGCGTTGTGGAGGCATGTTCGTAGTGTGTGGTGGAAGACCGTGTCAAAGGTGGCTGACTGGTCCAGGAGGATGAGGGCCGCCGTTTCTCCATTGTCCAGCAGGGACTTGATGTCATCGGTGGCGGCGATGAGGGCAGTCTCGGTGCTGCGGTTGCTTCTGAACCCGGACTGGGAAGGGTCCAGGATGTTGTTTTCCTTGAGGTAGTGGGTCAGTTGTTTGTTATGGGTCTTCTTGATGACCTTTGGCGGGAACGGGAGCAGGGAGATGGGCCGGAAGATTTTGAGGTCCTTGGGGTCCGCCTTGGGTTTCTTGAGTAAGACGTTGATCTTGGCGTGCTTCCAGCTCTCCGGGAAGGTTGCTGTCTCAAAGGAGGTGTTGATGACTTTCCGGAGATGGGGTGGGATGGCTGTGCTGGCTTTGTTGAAGATGTGGTGTGGGCATGGGTCTGACGGAGATCCAGAGTGGATGGTGTTCATGATCTTGATGGTGTCGTCGTCGTCGATGTTGGTCCAGGAGAGCAGGTGGTTGGTGCAGATGGTGGTCATGGGGGTGGAGGTCTCATTGGTTGTCGGGGCGGTCGTGGCGTTGAAGCTGTCATGGATCTCTGCGATCTTGCGGTAGAAGAAGGTGGCCAGCGAGTCGCACAGGTCTTGCGAGAGGGTGGGACATCGTTGGAGCTGGGGTTGGAGAGTTCCTTTACAATGTTGAAGAGCTCTTTGCTGTTGTGCGTGTTGTTATCTAGGCGGTCTTTGAAGAAGGCTCTTTTGGCGGATCTGATGAGATGATGGTGTCTGCGGGTGGCGTTCTTGTGGGCTGCGTGGCTGTCCAGTGTTCGTTAACGGAGCCAGATCTTCTCCAGCTTTCAGCAGGTTTGCTTGGAGGCCCGGGGGTTTTCAGTGAACCAGCTGGCTTTCTTGTTGGTGTGACTGTTGAAGGGTTTCTTGATCTGGGCGAGGGTATTGGCGCAGTCGTTGGTCCACTGTATGAGGTTGCGGGCGGCGGTGTTGGGGTCGATGGGGTCGGTGGGTGGGCTCTGGGCGAGGGTGGTGGTTAGCTGGTCTTCCTTGACTTTGCTCCTGCAGCGGCGAGGCATCTGTTGGGTGCGGTGGTGCGTGGTGGGTTTCTTGAAGGTGAAGTGGATGCAGCATTGGTTGGTCCAGTGGAATTCTGTGGTGTGGTTGAAGGAGACGTGGGGGCTTGCAGAGAAGATGGGGTCAAGCGTGTGACCGGCGGAGTGGGTGGGTGGTGTGACGAGTTGTCTGAGTCCGAGGTTGGCTAGGTTGTCGATCAGGGAGGTGGAGTTGGTGTCGTTGTTGTTCTCAAGGTGGAAGTTCAGGTCCCCGAGGAGGATATAGTCTGTGGAGGCGAGGACATGTGTGCTGACGAAGTTGGCGATGGAGTCGCTGCACTGTGGTCGGGGTCCGGGGGTCTGTAGATGAGGGTTCCTCTGAGGGTGGTGTTGGGGTCAGTGTGGATCTGGAAGTGCAGGTGTTTGGCAGTGCTGAGTGTGTCATCGGTGTTGGTCGAGACTCTGAGAGTGTTCCTGTGGACGATGGCGATTCCTCCCCCTGCTCCGTTGGTGTGGTCCCTGTGGGTGATCTTGTAGCATCGGGGACGGCTATGGCTATGTCGGGTGCCAAGGCGGGGTTCAGCCAGGTCTCCGTCAGGAAGGCGACGTCTGGGGAGGTTGAGTAGGTCCCAGAGTTCAACAGCATGTTTGCGGGCAGAGCGGATGTTGAGAAGGATGCATCTGAGGTGGTTGGGTTCTTTCCTGGTCGGCAGCAAGTTGGGGCTTTAATGGTGGTTGCAGCGCATATGCAGCGCTGGCATGCTGAATGCTCTCCAAAGGCAAACCCCTCTGTGCCCGTCTGCATCTGGCCCGCGCCCATTGTCAGGAAACCTGGTTCTCCTCTTACCCACCGATACCCTACTGCACTCCTTCATGCTCTTAACCCCGGCCGCCATGCACTGTTGCAACACCTCCCCATACAACACGGAAGGAACGTTACGTACACATGCATGTTCTCAGGCACTCTCCCAATCCCTACACCCATCACTCCCACTTTGACAGCACCCAGCACCCCTCTCACTCACATGCAAATAAACCAGTTACCACCACATACTGACACAGACCAAACAACATGCCAAACTTAAATGCATGCTGCCCAAACAAGCCAATGAGATATGGATAAACTACACGACTATGCTCTAGACCTGCTCTTTCTCACTGAAATATAGCTAAACTCACTCTCAGCATCACACATTGCTAATGCCATCCCTGCTGGCTACAAGATTGTTAGGCATAACTGCCAGCTCAAACCTGGAGGTGGGATTGACATCATATGCAAAGATACCATCAGGTGAACCATCTACATTATCAGCTACATGAAACACTTCATGTTTAAGATATGCATCACAACCAACTTCTCCCTTGGCTAAACCACTGTGTCATCAAGCCAACAACTATGACCAGGACAGACAACACTCTCATCCGTTTCAGCATACTAATCCTTCACCATCCCAGACCTAACATCACCAGAATTGGCCGCTGCAGCTGAAAAAGAATTTCAAAAGAGGAGTGGGATTCTGGCCGGTCCTAGCTTTGGTCTGAGCACACTAATGACTTGATGAAGGCATCAAAAACCTCAGCAGCTGGATGATTACATGTGCCAACATCCTGGCTCCCCTCCAGTTCAAACCTACAGTTTGGCCAACCACAGGCCAACCGGTACCCAGAGGAACTCAAGCTGACAAAACCCCACTGCAAACAACTGGAGCTCAAAATGGAAAACTAGCCGAAACCCCGCAGATAAAGACATCTTCAAATTAGCTCTAAGACGCTACAACCAGCACATACAGAACACAAAGTGCAGGGCTCTTCCAGATCTCATTGACACCAGCACGAACAGCACTCAAGGAAATCTTCATCATTTCCAAAGATTTCACCATGCCTCCAGCAAAACAACATAACCCCATCACCAGAAAATTGCAACAAGCTCTTGGAATTCTTCTGTAAAAAGATCACCTCCATATACAGCAACTTTGACCCTTCACTGAACCCCAACACCTTTGCAACTCAATTTCCCATCAAGGCAAATGAGCAAACCCTGACCTCGTGGACTGCCATCACTACTGTGGAATCGCTACTACCATGATGAACATCGGCTTGGAGGCTCCAGCTGAAGCTTGACTCCACCACGCCTTTACCAAATAACTCCTACCAGTCAGTGAAGCACTGACTCCCATCCTCGAGGCCTCCATCGACTCAGCCACATTCCTAGACACCTGTAAAGATGCCACCTTCATGCTCCTGTTCCAGAAATCATCGGCTCACCCAGCCACTTATTTCAACTACAAACCCATCTCCCTCCTACCATACCCAGCAAAGGTCTTAAAGAAACTAATCAACCAATATCTCTCCAACCACCTCAGCAACCACCAGTTCGTAGGCACCATGCAGTCTGGATTGAGGCCCAACATCAGTGCAAAAACAGCAGTGATCACCACCACAGGCAACATCCACATGATCCTTGACAGAGGGGACACAGCAGCCCTCATTCTACTGGACTTCACTGCAACATTTGACATGTTCTCACACCCTTCCTCATCAGGCGCCTGCACAAGATTGGCTTACAAGGACTTGCTCTCCATGAGGTCTGCTCCTTCTTAACACAAGTTGTGAGCCTGACGCCTTGCTCCACAGAAGCCCATAAACTCATCCGCAGAGTTCCTCAATGCTCATTATTCAGCCTCACACTCTTCAATGCATAAATGATGCTTCAGGCCAACGTCAGTCTCACACATGACATCAACATAATCTCCTACACAGAAGACACGCAACTCAGATTCTCCCTCTTGGACAATACCCCAACACAATAAACAAGTTTACTGCCTGTGTGACTGAAGTTGCTAACTGGATGAAAGCTAACTGTTTTAACCTTATCACCGACAATTCAGAAGTGGTGATCTTTGGTAAGAAAACCTCACTATGGAACTCCAACTGGTTGGCGGCCAAACTTGGAATCTCAACCGGAACCCAAGCAAGGAATCTCAGAATAATCATTGACAGCAAACTGGACATGACCGGACAAGTCAACACCATCACTGCATTCTGCTCCCAAATCCTGAAGATGCTGAAGATCTTCAAATGGCTCCCCCAAGCAGCACTAGAAAAACTGTCACTCACACTCTAGTCACCAGCAAGTTGGTCATGGGGAACCCCTCTATGCCAGGGTCACCAAGAAACTCACTAGAAGAATACAAACCATCCAGAACTTGACAGCCAGACTCATCCTCAAACTCCCACACACAGAACTCACTCCATACCTCAGTGAATTATACGAGCTCTTGATACACAGACACACTCAATTCATACTCCTCACACACGCATTCAAGGCACCTCCCAACTCAGGCCCCACCCACCTGAACAGTCGCATCTCTTTCCACCAGACACCTCCGCTCTATAGGAATCCTACACAGACACATCCCATGCATACACAGAACCAGATCAGAATGACAGCCATTTGCTTAGATTGCTACTGAAGCATAGAACGACTTCCCATTCCACATCAGGGCCTTCTCCTCTCTTCTGAATTCCGCAAGGCATGCAAGACCTGACTTTTCAATTATCCAGCCTATCTTAGGCAGTGCTAGTCACACATACCGCTCAGTATCAGGATACACTTGTGGGTGATAATACACTTCACAAACAAACAAAACATAATATAACAATACACATCCTGAGTGAAAAATGTGCTTCAGCAAGAAGTGTAGTGTTGTGCTAAAGAGCAAAAGGGGCCCAGAAGTGCCCTGTGTAAGACAGGCCCACCCTCCAGTACAAAGTTTTGACTTGAAAATAATCTCCCAAGGATGAGTAAAATGAATAATCATGTTGAAATTACACATGTAATAAATAGGAATATCATGCGATATTCTGCTTGTTCCTTAATTTTATTTCGTTTTGTTTGATGCTAGAATGTCACATAAAGCCAGGACATTCTATTTAAGTAAATCTGGCTTTGCCTTGAATCTAAGGATTTGTGCATTAAAGTGGATTAATCCTAATGTTTGCGCCACAAAGTATTGCATTGCATGTGCTTGTGCAAACTTATAGAAATTCTTGGCTTACTAAACTACAGGTATTCATTAGCAGAAGAGCTGTAGTCCAGAGTGAACAACAGAGGTACTGGACAGAGGGAGACACCAAAAGAACTGCTGCTAGAATAAAGCAACAATAGCTATGCCTCCCCATGGAGACCCTAGTCTGTGTGCTTTTGAGGCAAGATGGCAAATGTGCACTCCTGAAGTAGAAACAAAGAAACATGGTTATGCAAAAAGCAGTTGACGTTTTACAAAAAGGCACAAGACTATTCGCTTAGCTAAGCGGCTGCGTAGGTACTACAATAGGAGCTAATGTTTGACAACAATAGCAATAGTGATGATGCAAGTCTAAAAGAGGTTTCAGACTCACACCAATAGGGTGTTATGTAGTAAAGCCTGCACATGATTTTCTAGTGCTTCAAGAATGTGGATGCTGTACAGATGCACATAAGCAGAAATATTTGCAGGAAGAAAGTGACATGGCCTGATCTAACCACACCAATGGGAGTTGCTGTCCAGTTATACACCGAGGACTAGCTCTAGACAGGTATACACCAGAGCTTCTGGGATCTATGAAGAAGCTGGTGGTATTAAAACAAAATAATGCATGAAGTTTATGCAGCAGGACAATTCCAACGGCAGGTGCTCCTGCTTGGGAATGCCCCACTTGACAAAATGCATTGTACCATGAGGAGGAAGCGATGTAGTGATGAAAAATTAATGAGGTGCCACATGGAAAATATAGTTGTACGTGTTAAAGTCTGACACTACAAGATATATATAGACTCAGCAGGATAGGGCAGATGATGTAGAAGAAAGACAATAATAGCTAGGAGTTGAAGATAATCTCTGAAGGTGGTATAGAAGAAAACAACTCCAAATGGCACAAGGAGACCCAGGTTTGTCAGAGATACTCATGAAAGATATGCCACTTTGAAATACTGCAACATCTAGACACGCGTAAAATGTGCATTGGAGAGACACCAACATGCTATATCACCAGGAGACACTACCACACACTATTTTAAACAAAGGGCAACCAATGCTGCATCAGAATTTTAAGAATCTGGTGGATGGGCTCAACTGCACCAGTTCAAGAAGTCTTCCTATCTTCTCACAATCATCTGCCCATTTCCCGAGACCATCTGGAAAAAATCACCTCCCACATAGTTTAGCTAGCATTCAACCCCCCATATGTTCCCTCATCACTAACATTTTATCTGGGAATGCCCTCCTTCCTCCCTTCTTTCCACAGCTTTCAGTAGTAAACTCACTATAGAGTGTGAAGTTGCTCTTGCTAAGTGAATACATTTGAAGGTACCTGCAGCAAAGTGTGGATCCTATTATCCTACGTGTTTGATGTCATCAGCCAGTCACAACACATTGATGTTGAAATAGATGGGTATGAATCCATAAGTAAGGGAGGATACAGGTCCTTATTGTGTTAGAAGGGCAACAGCAGTGTGTAAGTGGAGGTCTGAAGCAATACAAATACTCATGCATTACCGCTCAGACAATGTGTGAGATGATAGCAGGAATGCAGGCCTGGAATCTACATTGTCACTTAAGTCACATAAAAGATGCAAATAGAGCAGGGTGGGGAGGCTGGGGTATAAATCTTAAAGCTGTAAGGCAGTATCAGTGCTATCAACCCATGGTTAGAGGATTTAAACCTCTCTGGGCATAGAAATTATCAGACAATGGGGTATCAAGAGCAAGCTCATGAGGCATAGGTCCCACTTCCAGAGGGAGATGGATGGATGAGGATCATCTGTCAGTTATACTTTCATTGGATGAGGACATAAGTACTATAGACCCTAAAACAGCACTAGTGGAATCTGAGGTCTAGGGAATATATAGGGTCCTTGAGTAGAGAGAAGTTCAGGGTAGCAAAAATAGAAAGGAAGATACTAGGGAGTGTCTGAAGTAAACAGCCTGATGTAGGATTTAAGGCAGATTAAAGGAGTGAAAAGTAGCTGTTATGAAAATGAATGGATCCTTGGAAATTGTGACCTCAAGCCCAGTTTTGTTTTGGCGGGGAGTAGGGCATTGCAGGGTTACGGAGCATCAGGCATACCCCATTTGCTGCTGTTGAAGGTCAATGGGCTGCTATTCCAGATATTTCATCTCACCACCTGACTTAACCTGAACCAATCAGTGATCACTCGGAAATAACCGAAGAGATCCTCTGTCAATCAGACATTGTCACTGAGCAATGTTGATTCTTAACGTCAACCCCGGTATTGTTATACCTGCATGAGGCTGTGTATCGATCTGTATTTGTAGTACAATGAGTATTTTAAACTCTACCTACGTAAGACTATCCATGTGTGTATCTCTTTCCTGCTATTGACGAATTATACATGTTGGAATGTGTGTTTTCAGGAGACCACATACAAGGCCCAATTCTAAAGTATTTGAATAAGGCCATAAAGCTATGAATGAAACCAAAAGTATGAATGACATGGCAATTATATCTTTCTGAAATCTGTACGAGAAACAATATGGTGCAAGACTGTGTGAATGTGTGTTTGCACGTGCAAGTCTTCCAAATGTGTTTATCTGCATGTGTGTATTTGTGTGGGATTCTGTGACTCAACATGAGACAATGTGTGTATGAGAAGTCTGCATTTACTACATCAGTGTTTAAGATTGGCGATACTGCCAAATTTACCAGTTTTCTTCCCTGAGAACTGCTTTTTGTCTTTGACAGGCAGCTTTATTGAATTCATTTCCTGCGATCTTTGATGAGTTGCTGCAGATGTTTACTGTGCAGGAGGTGGCAGAGTTTGTACGCGGAACTCTGGGGAGCATGCCAAGCACAGTGCATATTGGGCAGTCCATGGATGTGGTGAAGCTGCAGTCCATCGCCCGCACCGTGGACAGCCGCCTTTTCTCCTTCCCAGGTAAGGATGGAATGTTTGCACACACAGAACACAGGGGCATATTAACAAGGAACAGGGAAAATTAACGCTAAGGGCGCTTAGTGTTAATTTTTTGAAATGCCCGTTATCGATGGATATCGCCTGGTTATCGCGTTATTAACAACGCTAACCGCCTAGGCGATAAAAAATCCAGCAATAGCGGCATTCTGTGAGGTTATCACTGGTAATGTAGCAATAAAACTACAAGGATAGGGATATCCTTGTTGATAGCCCATGGTGGATTTAGCCATGTAATCCACCTCCCATTGGATTACATGGCTAAGTCTGAAAATTAGCAGACGTAAAAAAGCAGCATTAATCGTGGTTAGCTTATTTTTTTGTCTCTAACAGGGTTAGCATGAAGCTTGATAATAGGAGAAAGGTCGCTTAGCGACATTGCTCCTATTATTTTGCTCTGGAATGCCCACTTTGCATCTCATTTAGAGATGCAAAGGGAAGCGTAGTGAAAAAGGGTGCTAGCATGCGATTTTGCATGTTAGCAGCCTGTTGTTGATAGGGCAATATTTTTATCTCCGCTTCTTTAGCTTTTAAAGCCAAAAAAGCGGAGATAAAGCCCTTGTTCATATGTCCCACAGTTTTGTGTGTCAACTAAACTACTTGTGTTAACAGAGTTGAACAGAATAGATGCAGACAATGATGAGTCATGGAAAGGAAGGTTGATAGTATTTTGAAGATTTCGAAAAATCTGCTCCCACACCACGAATGTCGTAATCAGCTCCTAACTCTTTACCTATTACACAACCAGGGGTAAGAACTTTTGAAACATGTGGATTGAGTGCACAGCTGAATTGTGGGGCAGCAGAAACGGCATCTGATTCATGCTTCTGCCCTAAGTAATGCAGGGACAAACATATCAACGGTCTCCTGGGAAAGATTAGAACTATGGGAATAAATGGGTGTAGTACCATTAAAAGAGACAATTGTAACCAGGATCACTGCCCTGTGTACTAGATTATATAGTGTAGTTAATAATACTGCTGTGTATTTAAAAATAACTTTCTTTCTTAAAAAAAGAAAGCACTGGGATGGACATTACAATTGTGTCTGTTGGTTGATTGCTGAATTCTCTGCTTGTGAGCACCACACTACCTCCTTGAGAAACCAGTGACTGCTTGCACTCGCTACCTCCATTGTAAATGTTTTCGAACACCTGCTCCAGTTTGAGTCAAGTTTGGAAGGCCATTTCTAGCACACATTTTTCTTCTTCTTGCCAGCCCCAGCCATCAATGTGAAGGCTGATGGCCATCATCTTGAGCACAGTGTCCTGTCTTTTTGTCAACAGAATACTTTGGTTATCCATTATCCATATATCCACTGAAACTGTGATTTTGATTTCAAGTTATTTATTCCAAATGTACCCCTTTTTTACTTTTTAGATAGAAAGCATAACCGTGATGTAGGAAATTGGATTATTAGTTGTGTGTCCTGCACAAGTAATAGGTCCACTATTGTCCTTACCAGAAAGTAAGCACCACATTGTAGCACTTGACTCTCTCAGGATAGTAAAGCAGAGCAGTCCAGGGCCTATTCAGGGGAGGTGGTGTGGGCTAGAAATCACCATTCAAGAAAAACTCAATAAATGATTGTCCAGTAAGCACTTTTTTTTTTAGAAAAAGGAGAAGTACATTAATTACTCACACATTACTAAATACCACGCAGTAATTTACAAATATGTACATTGCAAATGGCAAATACTATAGATAGCTTCACATAATCACATTTGACTCCTTAAAGGGGTAATGTAAACATATCAAGTAAGTCTATTGGGTTGGTCAAGGGTCAAGAGTAGCAAACCAAAATTTAAAAGCATAATTTGTACTTAAATGCAATCATCAGAAATAATGATGTGTTAATGTTCTTATTAATGTAAATATATCATATTCACTTTAATCAACAATCATTGTGAACATTATTAAATCAATAAAGCGCTTAAAATGAGCAAAGCATGGTCTGTGTATTTTTATAAACTTTTCAACCATAAAAATGCCATAATGAAAGCAGTGCCAAAAGCGCTTCACAAGTTCATTACATTACACTTCACTTATAGACTTATCTGCTAGAGGGCGCTTCAATACATGTACTTTCTTACAATAGCGTTAGGCCACAATAAATGCAATCATAAAGTCAACCGCTAGAGAGCGATGGTGTCCCGGCTCTAGAGCAGGAGCTCCAGCCTAAGGAATGGTTTGAAAACATTAGAGAGCCAGAATGTTTGCAGACGGCCTCTCTCTGTGGTATTCTTTTGCTGAGGAAGGTGCCCGGTCTCAACCCCTAGGTGAGTGAAGTGGTGGGTGCTGCGGGGGTGTCCCAAGGCCACTGCGACCCCCTACCACTGCCACTCGGCCTTCACTTTCGGCCAGCGCAGGAGCCAGCATTTTCTCATTTGCCTTCTCCCGCCAATGAGCCATGCAGATGGGAGGCAAGCTGCTTGGTGGTAGTACGCCCCCCTTCCCAGTCACGGGCATAGGGGATGGAGTGAGCCGCTCTCGCCCCATCGGTGCTCAGAGTTCCAGGGTAGGGGTGCTGAGTCCCCATATCCATTTTGCTTCAGCCCCAGGGAGCAAAAGTGTAAATGAGGAGGGGGCCCCACGCACATCCCCTCCCTCGACAAAATAAATAATTAACTCCTGCACTAACCCCCGCTCCATCTTTGGGTAAATTTAGAAACGGCAGCGGAGCCATATGCGCTCCGCTGGCGAACAGTTCAAAGGTCACCAAACATTACAATGCCATGAGTCGAGACAAATTGGGCCTATTTTGACAATATTGGGTTCATTATCCCCCTGGTGGCGAGCTCTAGAAAACAGGTGCTACGCAAGCAAATGATGCACAGAATGCTGAATGAATCATACATTCACCCCCAGTCAAGAGATCTGTGTTAAATCCATTGTTTTTTTGCTCACCATGCCACCCCAGTTTAGACCCAGCCATATGCAAATCAGTCTTGACCCTGTGCCTTATGGGAACCGTCCAGACCGAACTGCCAAACCAGGTCCTCCCGGGACCAGAAACAAGCATCTTGGGACTGGTTTTAGGGTATGTCACCCTTCTTCAGCCAGGCTAGCATGAATCCAGTGGCACAGTGAGCAAGGGACCCACGTCTGGGCATACCCATCCCACATAGGGAGAATAGTGCTATGCAAACAAATGATGGACGGAATGCTGAATGAATCATTTATCACCCCAGTCAAGAGATCTGAGTTAAATCCATCGTTCTTTTGCTCACCTTGCTCACCATGCCACCCCAGTTTAGACCCAGCCATATGCAAATCAGTATTGACCCCGTGCCTCACGGGAACAGTCCAGACCGAACTGCCAAGCCAGGTCCTCCCTGGACCAGAAACAAGCATCCTGGGACCGGTTTCAGGGTTTGTCACCCTACTTCAGCCAGGTTAGCTTGAATCTAGTGGCACACTGAGCAAGGGACCCACGTCTGGGCATACCCATCCCACATAGGGCCAATAGTGCTACGCAAACAATTGGTGGACGGAATGCTGAATGAATCATACATTCTCCCCCAGTCAAGAGATCTGGGTTAAATCCATTGTTCTTTTGTTCACCAGGCCACTCCAGTTTACACCCAGCCATATGCAAATCAGTCTCGACCCTGTGCCTTATGGGAACCGTCCAGACCGAACTGCCAAACCAGGTCCTCCCTGGCCCAGAAACAAGCATCTTGGGACTGGTTTTATGGTATGTCACCCTTCTTCAGCCAGGCTAGCTTGAATCCAGTGGCACAGTGAGCAAGGGACCCACGTCTTTGCATTCCCATCCCACATAGGGTGAATAATGCTACGCAAACAAATGATGGACAGAATGCTGAATGAATCATACATTCGCCCCCAGTCAAGAGATCTGAGTTAAATCCATTGTTCTTTTGCTCACCATGCCACCCCGGTTTAGACCCAGCCATATGCAAATCCGTCTTGACCCTGTGCCTCATGGTAACAGTCCAGACCGAACTGCCAAGTCAGGTCCTCCCGGGACCAGAAACAAGCATCCTGGGACCGGTTTCTGGGTATGTCACCCTTCTTCAGCCAGGCTAGCTTGAATCCAGTAGCACAGTGAGCAAGGGACCCACGTCTGGGCATACCCATCCCACATAGGGCGAATAGTGCTACGCAAACAAATGAAGGACGGAATGCTGAATGAATCATACATTCAACCCCAGTCAAGAGATCTGGGTTAAATCCATCATTCTTTTGCCCACCATGCCACCCCAGTTTAGACACAGCCATATGCAAATTAGTCTTGACCCTGTGCCTCATGGGAATAGTCCAGACTGAACTGCCAAGCCAGGTCCTCCCTGGACCAGAAACAAGCATCCTGGGACCGGTTTCCGGGTGTGTCACCTTTCTTCAGCCAGGCTAGCTTGAATCCAGTGGCGCAGTGAGCAAGGAGCCCACGTCTGGGCATACCCATCCCACATAGGGAGAATAGTGCTAAGGAAACCAGGGGCAGTTGCAGCAGACGTCCTCATCTCCATAGTGGTGCAGCCGTCACAGACATTGTTCTCCTGCCTCCCTGCATCAGCCTTCCTCCTGGTCTTGGTTTCTGGGCACAGAAGACCAGAGCTTTTCCTCTAGCTGTTCCTCCGGTAGTGCAAGTGGGACAGCCTCACTCATCCTTGAGAAGACCCACTGGTCTTTGGGTCAATTGGGCAGAGTCCTTAGTCCTTTCTGGGCATCAGGGGGTTCTTCCTTCCAGTTATCAATGGCGGCCCCAGGGTCCAGGAGTGAAGCGCTAAAAGATCACCAGGCAAGAGAGAGTTTGCCCCTTGTACAAAAGCTTTTAAAGAGGAGTAGAAGGTTCCAGAAGCCAGGCACCACATACCAATCTCAGGGTGCAATCTCACTACCCCACTCCTGTCCCAAGCCTCCTGTATAGCTTGTGGGACACTTCAAAATAGTGTCATGCAGGAGGTATTAGTCACATCTTCTCTGGAGGCCTCAGCTCTTCCCCTCACTGATATCACTGCCAAGGCCTTTCTCACTAGATTTTTAAAGGAGAGCCCCCTCCTGCTTTGGCTCCAGTCAGAACTCCCTCCTTAGTTTAGTAGGCTTGGAAAAGCCTATCCCTGGTACAGTGTGATAGCTGATTAATTGATGCAGATAATTTCGCCTCACCCCTTTCCTCCTCAGGAGCTGAGTGAAGCACTGTTAAGTACTCCCCTTGTGTTGGGAGGCCTTTGTTCCTGCTGCTGGAGAGAATTTGAATTAACCTGGTACAGTAGGGTGACAAAAAGCCTGGGCTCTGATCCTGGCCTGAGCCAGAGAAACATGACAATTCTGGATGACCCATAAGTTGTACAGATATCATTATGGAACTTGAAGAATTGATTTTCTCGCACAGGTTACACTCCAATTCAATACATCATTGGTCTCTGTACACCAAAGGGAAGCGAAATCAGGTGCAGCTCCTCCGTTTGAGTGGAGGAGCGTCGCCCCACAAAGAAAAGCCCCAGGCCAGACCTGAAAATTTAAAATAAATGGTATTAAAGTTTATTTATTATCATTTTATTTTTCAGTCACCAACCTGTCCTGAACTGAGTGTCCAGACGTGGCGGGTCAGTGCTGCTGAGTTGCAGCAGGGAGCTGGCTGCTGAAGTTTAAAATGTGCATGTTCGTCTGGCCGCTTGTCTTGTGACCGCCAACCAGACATGCGCATTTAGACTTCTCTAAGAGAAAGCACAGGCCTCCAGTGCTGAGTGAGGCCGCTCCCTCCAATCTTGGCACTGCTCTCATGCCAGTAAGAGCAGTGCAAGGATTGGTTAGGTGTGTTGGCTTGATCCAGCGTTTGAATCTGCCTGGAAGAGAGAAGACTGGTGGAGGAGGACGTTGTGTCATGTATCAAGGGGAGTGTGTTTTTTTTAATGTATATTTTTTCCACCGGCCGCATCACCCTTGGTACATGGCAGCCACCACTGAGCGAAACTGCATTCTAAGGCGGTTCTCTCTATGTGTATATTAAAGGTTCACCACAGACAATACAGTAAATCACACTGACTTTCCCTATTAGCGCTCACTAGCATTATAAGGCCTACCATCGGTAAATATCTAATCCTGCAGAGTCTCCACTCTGCCAGGCTACCTGTGCATGGTTACCGGGTTGCGCACAATAGTAGTCTCCCTCACACATGTGCACACCAGTGTAAACATGTTCACGTGTAACAATCCAAGTGCCCCTTACCCTTGCTATGTCTCAACGGCGTTGCCTTAAAAAGTAGACATTGGTGGTAAAAATGTGCATTCCATTTGTCATGTGATTAACCAGGGTGAGAAACATGTAGTGAGGCTCACCCGTAGTAAAAAGTCTAAAACCGGGTGATCCAAAAGGCAAAAAATCTGGGCATACTAAATGGGTGGAACCCAATCGCAACACCTGAAAACTACATTCAGAAGTAACCACCACTCAGGATGGAGCCTGCCTGTCTACTGAAAACCTACAAGATGTCCCACCACACTACTGTCTGTCTCATTGTTCAATCAGCAAAGTCAAATATCCTGGTCTTGATTTAGAAGGGTAGGTGTTATGCCATAATATCGAAGTCTAAACATCAACTTGTACTTGTTTCTATTCAACAATATTGATTACCAACATATCATGAAGATAAGTAGATGTGGCCTAAAGAATAGTAAATATATACAACCCAATGTATGGTTGCCTTGAGTTATGTTGGTTGTCAATATTCTAGAGTTGACTTACAACTGAAAGTGGTTTAACAATGCCATCCAGAACATTTGTGTGATTCTGGAATGGCCTTGTACAGAAAATAGAGAGAAGGCGGTTGGGACCTGCTGCCAAGTAAAGCTGGCTACACATTGTTCTACTTAGCCAGAAGAATTTGGCCTTTTTCTAAACAGCTGCTTAAAACAGATAGCCCCTTGAACAGGTTATAAAAACGAAGAGTGGCTGTGCTTGCTTGTGTAATGAAAATATATTTTTCTCAAATGTGTGCCAGTGATAATATGTCAGTGGGCGTCTTTCTCGATTGTGGCTCTGGCACTTGAATTATTTAGTTTTATAGTTTGATAACAACTTGTTTTTCTTCCCTAGAATCACGACGGATCCTGCTCCCTGTGGTGCTTCATCACATTCACCTCCATCTGCGCCAGCAAAAGGAGCTTCTCATTTGCTCAGGAATCCTCAGCAGCATATTCTCCATTATGAAAACAAGCTCCTTGGTGAGGCCTCTGTCTACAAATGTTATACACATCAGTGTCTCGCCCTCAGACGCAGTCACATATTCATGAAAAATACTCTACAGCTGCAGTTTGCATTTATCTCCTTGTAAACCTCTGCTCTTGTCCTCATCACACCTCCTATTTCCTACCACATATATGCAGCTGATTCTCTTTTTACAGCTCACGCATCCCCAATCCATCCTCTTACAACATCCAAATGCATCTCTCTTTTGGAATCACTTTTTTGATTGATTGATTTATTGAATGAAAATGCATAAAGTGCAGTGATTACCAGCAAAGTGTGTCCTGGCACTTAGACTGTATGGGCATCTGTAAGCAGACCAAAGCCCAATCACTTTTAATTATTGTGTAAACCGATAGGGTTTTAATCTTCCGGAATAGGGGGTGACAAAGATAGAGAGGTATTCAAATCCATGTCTTCATGGAGAGATACCTGAAGGAACGCCATCCAATTCTTGTACCGCGCGATACTGAGACCCAGACAAGAGTGGCTCTACTGGATCACAAGGAATGAGTGGGCTGATGTAGTGTAAATCATTGCTGGATGTATCTCAGACCCATCCCATTTTGTCTAGGTGACAAACACATTTTTGAAGAGACATCTATTCTTAATATTAATCCAAAAAAGGGCAAGCAGGTGCTTTGATATAAAACAAAAAAATGCCAGTCCAATTAAAAATCAGGCTGCAGTATTTTGAATAGTCTGTAGGGGTAACAACTGTTCTTTAGAAGTCCAAAGTCCCCTGGGATAAAAGGGATGATCGTTCTAACAGTCCTCAGCAAAAGGAAATTTGTGGACTATGTTTTTGAGATATGCTCTCGAAAAGATAGGCTTGCATCAAATATGACACCAAGTTTTCCAGGAGATGAGATTAGTGGAGGAAGTGAAGGCAGTTCGGCTGCCACTACATAGAATTCCACCTCCTGAGATTACAAGTGCTTAGAATGACAGTTTTTGAAGTATTTAATCTAAGAACATTGATCTTCATTAGTTGGACAATGTATTACATGGAACACTGGAAATCCAACTTCATTGTTGTATGATTGCAATCTAGTCTTGATAACAGATGGGCATCTTCAGTTTAAGAGAAGGCAAAGCAAAAAGAGCAATCTAGCCAATGGAACAACACACAGATTAAAGTGTTTTGGGCTGAGAGCTGTGCCCTAAGGGACACTAGGGATGTTTCTTGAAAGACTGGATTGAAAAAGAGGTAAAGTAACTGCTTCAGAGTAATCACACATGACAAACTTACGACTGTGTTAGGCACAGACCCTTACTCTGGGCATTTTCTTGTGGGACTGTAGAATATTGAATGAAAGTGTCAAATACTGCCAAAAACCAGTAATATTAAGACAGAAGCATTGCCAAGACACATGGCCAGAATACCTAGGATTACTATAAGGACTATTTTGGTACTGTAATCTTGCCTAACTCCGGATTGCTGTTGAACAAAGAATTGTATGGTTACAAGATGTGAGGAGGTATTCCCGTTTACATAGGCTTGAATAAATGTATCTGGTCTTGTAACTAGAGAAATTGTCTTAATACATTGTAAAATCCTTGGGATCACCATTGGTTTTTTTTTTACATCGGAAGTACCACACTGGCTTCCAGCAATAGGGGACTGATACCAGTTCAAGCAAAATATTGAGCAGTTTTGAGAAGAAAGGGGTTGGCGTAGAAACCGAAAGCATAAGACACTTTGCTAGGCAACAGTTAAGCGGGAACCCAAGTTGAAAGAGGTTTGGTATGCACAAATTAATCATCTGTTGGGACAAATTTGCTTGGTGTAGATAAAAAGGCAAGAAAAAGCTGCCATCATCTGATAATAATGCTCTTTCAGGCATAGTCTACGATTCAACAGTGGTAGTCACGTTTGTGTTCAAGGATTCTTGTACCCACAATTTTCTTATTAACATGTTTGCTTTCGAGACGTATGTCAACTTGTGCACCTTTTTTATCAGCTTTCTCACACATCTCTCCATTCTTCATCACTACCAATGTGAAAATGTCTCTCCTTCCACAACTGTGGTGCATCTTCAAGGACAATGCACAAAGTGACTCTTTGTTGCAATAGCTGTGCTGCTGTGATTCTCCTACTACACTTCCTCTTAATGTAGACTTCATTCACTGTGACTTTAGTGCAATTTACGTGGCCATTTAGACATGGTTGGAAGAGGGGTGGCGCCGCGGCCAGGGCAACTGACTCCGGAATCTGGGGATCACGGTTCGATCACCGGCGGCAGATTAGCCCAGCACCATGTGACTCTGGGCAATAGCTTGCTTAATCTTCCCAAGGGCGCCCAGCGCCTAGAGACCCTTACGGGTGATTGTGCGCTTTACAAATGTGGATTTAATTAATTAATTTTAACAAATTGTTATTTTAGCACTATCATCTATCACGGCCTGGGCAGAAATTTTGCTTACTCATGCTTACTCAGGTCTGCCTAGACAGTACTGACTGTGCAAGCAACTTCTAATATCCCCCAAATGGGGGAAGATCCTGCTTGTAGAATTTACTTTCACTTTTTTCCAAGTTGTAAATCAGAAACACATATGCACCCCATACTCAGCTGAATGTTTGTGTATGTATGTGTATGTATATATAGGTTCAGCCAATGAAAACGTCAGGATGCTTTTAAACTTGCTGGAAAGTCCACGCTCAAACCCAAGTATGTGTGTATGTGTATAGATATGGATGTATAATCACCTACATACAAAGTTAGATTTCAACATTTTAAGCAAACGTTTGGGATGTCATCAGTGATGTCATAAATTATGGCATAGAACATGTTATGAGTGTTGTAATATGTGAGGTCATAAGCAGTGCATGGTGGGGTAGCAAGTTACAGAGAGATCTGCTAACTATAACTGGTGAATTTCAGTTTTTTTTGTTTAAATTGTTAATGTTGTCACTGACATATTCACTTAATTATAAAGTTACTTTAATCTTTGTTTTTTTCGGAGGATTTCTAATTATTATTTTTTAAGTGAATTCCTGGTGTTTTCATAACGTGAAGTAATATTTTATTATGATATGTAAAGACATTTCCCTGCGGCCGTGTTTGGCGGTGGATTAGCAATAGGGCCATATGTTTTTTAAACAAGAGGGGGGCCACATGGTACATCTCGTCGAGCCTTGTTTGGGCCCGCAGACTCCATCCCCAGGGCATAGTTTATTTTATTTTTTTAAGTATAGGGTTTTTTTTATGAAAGGGGAATGGCTCATGTGATACCACTCCACAAGCCTTGTTAGGCCATGGAACCCCATCTCTAGGGCAACTAATAAAATTAAAGGGAAGAAGGGGCAATGTGGCCCCCTTTGCCCAACAGTGTTAGTCTCTGGTGACCACACCCCCAGGGCCTAATTTTTTGAATGAAAGGAGAGGGTTTTTTTCAATGAAAGAGTAGGGAGTTCACCTGGCCCCCCTCCCCAGGATTTGTTAGGCCAAGGTACCCCAGGGCCACTACTAAAATTAAAGGGAAGAGGGGCTGACTGCTCCCCTCCCATAGCCTTTTCCACCCCTGGGGACCCCATGGCCCCACTATTAAAGGGCCATGGGTTCGTGGGCGGTGGGGCTCCAGCCAACTCCCTGCATACAGCAGGAGCTGACATTGCTCCCACCCACAGGGAGCAGCTACTAATGCTGCTCCTTCCGGGCAGGAGCAATGTTTTAGTTTCCCTGACTTCAACAGTACAGTTAAGGAAACAGCTATGTCCTGGGGGTTGGCTCCCAAGGACATAGCTAGTGAGCCAACACCGGGGGATGGGTTTCTTCAGGGCTTTAGAGGCTCGGGCGGGGGGGAGCACGTGGCCCCTTCCCCATTTTGAGTAATGTAAGCTCCGAGAATGGGCTTCCCAGGGCTTTTAGAGGCTCGGCAAATGCTTAATACATAGGACAATCCACTGGCTGAATTCCCTTCACCAGAGGCAATATAGTGTGGGGGATATTATCCTGGTGTTTTCTCTCCCATAATTTAGAATTTACCGAAAAGACTGAAGTGTTTTCCATGATCCTGATGTCTCATTCAGGTACTCAGTATCTTCTTGAAGAGTTCCAATGTATTGTTTCTATGGTAGACAACTCCTTCACAACATATCTATCTTCTTGTACAACCCATAATCAAAAGGCTAACCCCTTTCACAAATCCCACACTTTTGTGTGTCTCTGTCAACAACTGCTGTTCAGGGTCATTGTTTTTATAATTCAAGTTCAGGCTGCACCTTCCTCTGGGTACCAGCAAATCTTAAAACCTATTTATAATTTATAAAATATTTGCTAGGTTGAAAGCAACTAAAATAATCAATTTGGAAATGTCATTATGCTGAACACAATTCATGCACATTGTGTAATATTGTAGATGCATCAACACAACTTTTTCCGTAGTAAAATATGCTGTAAAGTCTCAGGACAAGAATTTCAAAACTGACATAAACTTTGTTCTGCATGTTCCTTCAACCAATCTCTCACAGTTTGATCAAGTGGTTGTTGGACCACCTTAAACACATTTGGTTCTTACACATATTAGGGCTCTTTACTTTATCACAGCAAGTCAAATGTACTTTCTGTCATCAGTACGTGTTGTTCTATCTCTGATATTATTTTTTTGTCATGTATCCAATCCCCAATAAAGAGAGATCATTGAAATCACATTAGCCACGTTTTTTAGTATTGGTTATATTTGCTATATTTGTCTGTTTTGATTGTTGAGGTTTAACCATTTGGGAGCAGCAAAACTCTAGCTGGAGCAGGCTTAGTTTAAAGGCACAGCATAGAAACAACAAAACATAAGATTCCTCAAGACGATCAAACATCAGATTGCAGCATTAGAAAGTCAACCTTTGTGGTAGATTATAAGAAGAATAGAGCTTGCTTGGCCCTTGCTTCCATTTTATTGAGTCGTTGTTGATATTAAGGTTGCCAGAGTTCATAGCCATATGCTAGATGACACGTCGTCTTAGACTTATATGCCTTCTCTTATGGATGTAGGGTATTTGGACAAAATATCTTGTAAAAAATATCGAAATGCTGAAATAATGAGTTTTTATTATTGTGATCACATAAATTGTGATGCAGGAATCTTGTTGACAAGAATATCGATTTTCTAAGGTAAAATATATCAATGTCAAAAATCTCTGGGCCTCATTACAATGGTTGGCGAATGCCATCTACAGGCCGTTGGTGGCAGTCCACTTGACATCCAGGCCATAGGCCAACTGCGGGATTACAATACTGGAGGTCAAAGCGCAGAGGTTGGGGAGAGACTGCCACCTCTGACACGATCCAAGATCCCGTTGGTGCGGCAATCAAAATCCTACCGTTACATTGGAGGCAGTGCCTGAATAGGCAGGCACAAATACATGGATTAGGTCGTCTGTTTCCGACTACGGTTTCATTGCAGTCCCAAGCAGGTCCCTCATCCCCAGTGGGCCACTGCTAAGTGGCCTTGGGTGCACATGTACTCCCCATATATCAATGCACCATGTGCCAGGTACTACATGGTGCCTGGCACACGGTGCATGATTGTGCACAAAGCACTTTTTACCATTACGGCTTGTTTGGAGACCCTGTTCCTGGGCCGCAGCCCATGCAGCAGTAGTATAAAGCTCTTTCTGACCACCATGCTGGAGGTCTTATAAAAATTGAGTGGGTGGGAACGCTGACGCTTTGTCGGATGGTCTTCTGCCCGATGCGATGGCTGTCTGCGGTCTAAACAACCGCCATCGAAATGACGCCCATATGTTGTTAATATGATTTGCCAAAATATCTATGTTGCTAATATTGATGTTAAATATATCTATTTTCTTAATATCGTTTACAGAAATATCATTGTTAACAATATGGCTTTTTAATTATGTATATGCATTTTAGTATATTTTTTATAGTATATGTTATCAATTGTTTGTATAATTGTTGTTATTGGTTTTTAATATGGTTTGTACATTTGTTGCAGTTTTTAAATTTAATTTAATTGTTTATTGTAACTTCTAGTGTGATAGTGATGTGTGGGTTTTGTAGGGGTATAGGGTGGGTAGTAGTTTAATTATAATGAATTAATGATTAACTAATTTGTATTATTCATTATTCAATTAATAATTAATTATGTAAATGGTGTAGTTAATTTATTTCATAAGTTTAGTTTTAGGTGCAGGTTGTGGGGTTTGTAGGGGTACAGGGTCGGAAGTAAATTAATTATAATTTATTAATAATTCAAAATTATTTAACGATAAATAAATATGTAAATTGTGCAATTAATTTATATTTTAGGTTTTTAAGTTAAGTTTTAGGTGCGGGCTGTTGGGTTCGTAGGCGCATCGTTGGGCAGTAAATTAATTATAATTAATTAATTAATAATTTAAATTATTATTAATTATTTAATTGATAATTGATTATATAAATTATATAATTAATATCTTTTTGAAAGTATATGTCATTTGTGGATTTTTGGGTCTGTAGGGGTACAGGGTACAATGTAAATTATTTATAATTAATTTTTAATTAAATTATTATTAATAATTATTTAATTGATAATTAATTATGTAAATTGTGTGTATGAGATATTTTTTAAATTATATCTCAGGTGTGGGTTGTCTTTTTAGGATTACAAAGCGGGAATATAATTAGGAAATAATGTATTGTTAATTAATTATTACATATTTTATTGATAATTATGTTCATTGTGAAGTTATATTTGTTAAGTTATATTTTAGGTGTGTGCTGTTTAGTTTGTAGAGAAATGTGGAAAGTTATTTAAGTAATCATAAATAAAAAAACATTATAATGTATTTACATTTAAAAAAATATATTGAATATGTTAATTGTGACTATTATGTTTGTGGGAATATAGTGTGGTATTTTAATTATTTCAATAAAATGTGTGTTAATTGATAATAATGATAACATTTTTTAATATTTATATTATTTACATTTTTTTTTCAAATGAAGACATTTCTTTTATATATTTTTAATTGATATGTTTGGGTATTTAATAGAGTTGTTAAAATATGTCATTTGTTTGAACTGAAGTACTTGCTCTGTACTGTACCAGTGAATGGAGTGAGAACACTACATTTTACCCATCCTGAGTCCTACGTTTTCCCTACTGTTACACATATTGGAGTGGGAATAGTAAATGTAACCCCTCCTGTGTCCTACGCTTTCCCTACTATTTCCCTACTGTTACCTACACTGGAGTGGGAATAGTAAATTCCACCCCCTCCCGAGTCAAATGCTTTCTTTACTGTCGCACACAGTGGAGTGGGATTAGTAAGTGTTACCCCTTCTGAGTCCTAAACTTTCTCTACTTTTGCAAATACTGGAGTGGAAATAGTACATTTTACCTTTCCTGAGTCTTATGCTTTCCTTTGTGTTGCACACACTGGAGTGGAATAGTGAATGTTACCCCTTCGTTGCCCAAAGCTTTCCCTACTGTTGATATGGTGCTAATGGTATTATTATATTTAATATTCTGGGAGTTTAACCTTTTTTTAGTATTGTTTACATATTTATTTTTATTATGTGTTGATGTATTTCATTTTATATTTTTATAAATATAAATGTAAGTAATGTTTAACATATTTTTAGTGAAACGTATTTTATTAATTGTTTACTGTTTTATGGATAATTAAATAAGAAATATTTTACTTTTTTTACATTTTACTTGATAAATGTATTAAATATTTTGTTTATGTAAAAATATAGATATGTATATATATATATATATATATATATATATATATATATATATATACACACACACATATATATATATATAGTTGTTATATTGGTATATATTAAACATATTAGAACTTGAAATATAGATTATAATTTATATTTTTTAAATATTTTGTATTATATATGTGCATATAAATATACACATTCATATATATGTGAATATATTCTTGAATTTGTTGTAAATTTAGAGCCTTATTATGAGTTTGGAGGTCTGAGCGTGGAAGGACCACAACCTCTAGAAGACCGCTGTGCCTGTGGCCTTCCCTCTACTGTATTACAAGTTTCCAGATGGGCCGGTGGTGAGGTTGCAGTTGTCTTGCAAACTGTGTGTACATTCCAACTGCAAATGTGTTGAATGCACACATATACATGATATATGTGGGAAAATACCACTTACCTATTGCCAGAGTCTGACCGATATGTGGGCAGTTCTGGTAATGGATATATGGTACCAAAGCACTTACCTGTATTTCGCCTAAGACGGGGTCGTATTCCTTGGGTGAAGATGTTCTTGTGTATGGAGGAGTTGGAGAAAGAGATCCAGGTCGAAATCTGTTAGGAGGAACTGGGAAGGGATGAGTATGCACCCCAAATCCTTTGTTTCTGCTGACCTATAGGCGGCGGTCCGACCGCCGCGGTCGGCTCATCGGGAAGTCAACTCATAATACTGACGCGATGTTGCACATCTGTACCGCTCAATGGATGCTGCCTTCCCCTGACCATGACCCTGGCAGTCAGAGGTGTGGTTGTTGGTGCCTGCAGTCTTCGCAAAGCCAATCTGCCCTACTTGTAATACAGTGGACAGGTCACTGCCATTGGTCCGCCACCGCATGGACTGATAAACTCGTAATAAGGCGCTTAGTACTTTTGGCTCGTCACCATTTCTGGCCATTTCTGAGTGCTGCTTTACTACAAGGGGCCGATTCTGATGCGGTTAGGAAAGCATTCCCACCTACGGCCCGATTACGATGCGGTTAGGAAGGCCTCCTAATGGCATTTGCTCCTTTCGAATCGGATGGGGAACATGTCTTCCCGACCGAGGGCCCAATTATGATGCTGTTAGGAACATAGGCTCCCTTAGAAGTCAATGGGAGTCCAACCATATCGTATTGGGAAGCATCCGGATGCATCATACTCGGTCTCCCGATACGAGTCAGTCGGAAACCATTTCCAAACCACCTCGATCGAAAAGATTTCCTAACCGCATCAGAATCGGGCCCAAAGTTAATACATTTGAATACATTAAATTTACATTATTTTTTGAAGATGTATTTTTAAAAATCCAAACTAAATGTAAATGTTTATATTTATCTATTATGTACAAAAATATTACCACTTTTGTGCAAAATTTATTTGAATGCATCTAATGATTTCCTAAAAACTAATTAGTAATTTTTTTTAACTTGTTACATTCATTTTTTCATTAGAAATGGTTAATGAAATATGTAATATTAAAATAATATGTATTTTTATTTCTATATAACTTTTAACGTTACATTATTATATATAATCCTTCAAAGTCATAATACATTCATTTATTGTGACATTGTTTCATACTGTTAGTTTCTGTCTCCATTATTTTCTGTTGGGGGTGTGGCAGTACCTGTAGTTAGTAATGTAAGATGCTGCTACATTTACAACTTTTTGGGGACATTTTTAGCAGTAGTACGTGCGGTTTGTAAATTACAATGGTTTGTTTCTTGTGCTGCTGAGTTCTGAGTCTCTGCCAACAACACCTAGCATGAGTAATCATTTGACTACTCTGCCACACTACCCAGAGGGTCAGACTGGAGGTCAGCAGTACAGGGGTACTTGGACAACAGAAAGACCCTAGTTGTTACATTTGTGGCACTGTGCTTTCTGACTGTCCTAGAACCCTCCAACCCAGATTTCTAATAGCTTGCATCAAAACCTTCATTTGAGGCTGGTTACTATAATGTACTTCTTTATTTTGTTAGGAGCTTGCAGAAGTTGAGGAAGGTGGGTATTCTTAAAACAGTAAAACATTTGACAGCTGCATGCAGGTAAAAGAAGCATAAACAACTTCCACTTTAAAAAGGATACAGAGACTTCGCAAAGGATTATGAAAAGAGAGTGCATTCATGTTCTAGGTTAGGAGAGCACATTTTTAAGGCGGAAGGACATTTCACCACTCACCCTATTTAGGGTGAACCCCACACCATGGAAGAGAACTCCCAAGTCATGGCTTTTTTTTTTTTGTTGTTTTTATTAAGCATGTTCCGGTGGATTGCCATCAGAACCGATGGTGGCCATCCACCAAATGTTTTGTACATTGAAAGGAACCACTTTGATGGTGCTCCATCAGGGTAGCTGAGGTAATGTCCTCTGCTTCAATGATGGACTCTACTCCATCCATCAAACCTTAAATCAGACCCATAGTTTTCTTCTGGAAATATTCCAGTATAGATCAGGAAACTTTACATGGCTTTTCCTGACTTACTATTTGAAGAGAGAACAACCAGAGAGGGTGGAGATGGATTTAGCAATGATGGAAAGTGGAGAAGTAGCTTCTACCTAGTAAAGGATGAAAAGGCCCCAAGGTGAGAGGATAGAGCAAATGCATACACAGAATGACCTGAGAGAAGTGAGCATAAGTGAGCATAGAAGATAGTGAGGGAGGGAAGCAGAGGTGATCTCAGTAGACTGACAGAAGAGAGCACAGGTGAGCACAGAAGATGGTTTTATAAGATAATTCAGATGAGACACTGAACAGAGTGAGATGAAAGTACAGAAGATGGTGAATGAAGAAACCCATGGGAATTGGCTGAAGGAGAGAGTTCTCTAAGATAGCAGTGTTTTTCCTGAGTGAGTTTTTTTGTAGTATATAATAGGCTGCTTTTTGTCTCTCCCTAGGAGGTGGATGTTGGGGAGGAGGTGGAGATGATGGTGGAGAGCCTCCTGGATGTGCTGCTGCAAACCCTCCTCACCATCCTGAGTAAATCGCAATCGCAGGAGGCGGTAAGAGGACAGCGGTGCCCGCAGTGCACAGCCGAAATCACTGTTAGTAGTAACTAACATCAGGTTCTATTTCCTGCTTTCTAACCCCTAAACCCTATTTCCATCACCATTACCACATACACCATATTATGCATGAAAAGTAGGGCAGCCTGCCTCATCTTCTATATCGTCTTTGTTAGGAATTCATTAATATTTCTGGAACATAGTAGAAATGTACCAACCCCTGCATCTCAGTTGGAGATCGCAGGTGTAGGAACATTTGGAAAATAAGCTATCCAATGACAGTGTTGGTTATTTCTTTTGATAAAGGAGGCAGCCTGATTGAATGGTGTTTGTAACATACTGAAACTGTGGAACTTGAGCCCACTTGCGTGACATTGCTTGTTGTTGAAGTTGAACACAGTCATAACCTTGCAAGAGTGACCCTCAGAAGTATGAGAGAAACTTGTATAAATGTTTTGTTATTGAGTTTAAAACCTAAAACAATCCAATTACTAAGTAAAATCTTAGTAAGATAACTTTCACCACCATCAACAATAGTACAAGACTTAGAAAGTGACATGTTTGATCCAACTCCATAAATTATGGAGAGGGAATTTATCTGATATTGATTCATTGATAGAAGCTCACTATTTACTATGAAAGATCACCTTCTTAACTAGCACGGTCTGGTAGAAAGTGTATAAGTAAAGAGCTTGTATAACTTCACACCTAGATTACCTGATGTCTCCTAATCGGGACAGCACCCTTGCTGTCGCCAGCCATGTCAATGAGTTGGGCATAATATTTTCCTTTGATTATGCCATCATCCAGCGTCCCAAATCAGACCTCTAGCTTGATTTTCAAATTTAGTTAAACTTATGTAGATAGATGTAAATATGACTGCTGATATCAGGGCCTTTGTTTAGCAATTGCATGAAGAAGCATGGACAAAATAGAACATGGGAAGTAACCATTGGCGAGAGTCTGCAAGATTTAAAAATCTGCCTGTGCAAGTAAGCCCAAGCAGATATCTCATAAATAAATCCTTTTGTCACATGGCCCCATTGCAGTGTTGCACCTCAAGTAATGCTGAAGCAAAAGTCCCATCCCTCTGTTCTCTGCATCCTATTGAAGCTTGTAGGGTCTGTAGAAGTGTTTGCCGCTACCGTCTGCAGGCGGGATTAGGGGTGGTGCTGGGTCAATACAGGTGGAGTGCAGTTCTGTAGTCAACTAGTGGTGCAAGCTCTCTCTAGTATTTACCCCTGATGGATAAGACACCATTGCTCTATGCTGCTGTTTTGCTACACAGGTTTCTAGTTGATCACAACTCTTAACTCATTTGAGGGGCACCTGCCAGGTTCCCATATGACCGCCTCCAATAATTCATATGCAAAGCTCCTTTTTGTTCTCTTCTAAAAATTGGTAAACTCCTGCTACCTTGCCATTGTTTTTCAAATACCTGTACATTTCTCTCTAATCTGTCCTCTTCAGGCATCATCCTGTCCAGTACCTTCTCTTTTGTGGAACACTTATCAACCACGCTCTCTGATTTTATGCACATTAATCAGTATTGCCTTTACTGTTTCCTTTCGGGAACTGATCTGCATAAGTGCTCCACCCTCACTGTCCTTGTCACCTCTATCCATTTTTTCACCCACAGCTTTATTTTCTTTCCGTTTCTGTTACTCTTCAGGTCTTATAAGTTATTTGGCCTTAAAATTACCTATTCATCTATTAATGTCAACATCCTTTCATATTGATCATAAATAACATATTTCTGCTCTGCTTGTAATGAGAAACAAAGCCTTTTGTACAAATCAAGACATTCTACTTGCCCACCATAAGTCTTTTCTTGATCTTCTATCACAGTGTATGAAACTCTTTGAGGATCAAGCACTCCTTCACTTTCCACTTCTCGTCATCGATTTGCGCGTTTAGTTTAATAGCTGCATTAACACATATATCGCATTGTAGGGACTGTGTATACATTTAATGCATGAACTCTCAGTTGATTAAATTAGTTCCCCTAGCCTGTTTCATGGTATCTCATTAACTGTATCGAACATTAAGGCTCAATTCCAATCCGTTAAAATCACCGTCCGTACGACTCGCATCCGGAGCCGTTTCCGTACGACTCGTACGGACGCCGTACGACCGGACGATTACGATCCCGATCGGGCTACCCGGACGCGATTCGAACGGTCCACGTCAGGTAAGGGCGTTTCGTACGGAAAAGCGCACGATCACCTACACACCGTATGGCGCGTACCCACCATGATCGCAGGGGTACGCGCCGTACCCCTGCGATCATGGGGGGTACGTGCCGTACACCCAGCATACATGGGGTACGGCACGTACCCCATGTACGCTGGGTGTATGGCGCGTACCCCCCATGATCGCAGGGGTACGGCGCGTACCCCTGCGATCATGGGGTGTACGCGCCGTACCGTACCTGTTTCGGGGCGAACTCCGACTGTACGACAGTTTCCAGCTCCCGTAGAAAAAAGGGTCGTACGGAGTGTACACAACACGGATCGTACTTGCCGGGTCGTAAAAAGCAGCCGCGAAACGTATAAACGTCGTGTACAGCGGCTTCCGAGGTCGATTCATACGGGAATTTCATTCGTACGGTCCATGGTACGATTCGGACGGATAGCTGCATCGGGTGTGGATCGTACTACGTCATTCGTACAGGGACGGTTACGGGTATGATTCGTACGGAAAAAAATGCTCCGTACGACGATTCGGAGCGCTTTTTACGGGATCGGAATCGACCCCCAATTGTCTGTATAATGAGATGCTGAACCTTTACTTGCAGCAACCATTGTTTCTATAACATCACCTTGATGGTGGCAAGCAAACATGTACTTTTATACATTCATCAAACTTTTCTGTGGAGTCTATGCAGAGATTTGTAGATTGTCAAAGTGTCTGAAGACAGAACATCCAAGAGGCAATAGATGAGGGCTTGCAGGTACCCAATCAGGGAGCAAGTGCTACATCTGACGTCTAAGCATGATTGTTACCATGGAGTGTCAAGGAACTCTTCAGGGTGGCTAAGACTAACACGTTTGAAATCAGTTTTACAACATAAACAGATGTGTCTCCCTTCTACAGTTAGTGTTCAATCTGGGACTCATACTGACAATAAGATACAAAAAAATGATCATAAGGTTACATTGAAAGCAGTGGCCAGGGGTAAAAGAAAGGAAAACAAATTTCACATGAGACCTTCTAAAGTCAGTGAGTTCAACCCCCTTTTTGGCAACATCATCGGTTTCAGCCGGAAATCATGGAGGGGAACGCATCTTCCAGTAATGTTTTTAATTTTTGAAATTCAGCTTCATCATCAAAAGATCGAGCATGCTTCTTTCACTTTCGAGTTGAAATGAGGATAAGATAAACATGTTCCTATCAGCATTAATAGCAGCAATGATCTGTTTGATTGATAGGGCTGCTCGATTGCTGGACCTCACAATGAAGCTGATGTACTCCTCTAGTGTATTTGATGGTGAATTGAGCTGTTATAACTGTACTTGTGAAAAGTAACTGTACTTGCGAAAAGTAATCAGCAGTGTTCTGATCCTTACACAGCTTGTGTGCATTTGTCTAGCCATACTTTTGCAGTTGCAATCCTCTCAATGCGAGGGGACATCTTGGCTTTCATCTTGGCTTTCGGATTTCCCCAAAAATAGATCACACTCAGCAGACCACTAGAAAGGGACATCTCTTTTTGTCAAGTCTCTCAATAGGGCATTCAGTGTAGCAAAGTCACAAATGTACCCTGAGCAATAACTGTCGATGCCTAAGAAGGACTGCAGATGGTGACGTCTTGGGGGGGGGCAGGGTATCTGACAGTGCTTGCACTTTGTCTGGGTCAGGAGTCATTCCACCAATGGAGAATATGTGGCCAAAACATTTTAGTTTGGTCTTATGAAACTCACACTTTTCTACATTTAGCGTGAGACCTGCATCAGCAAATATTTGGCACACTTGCGTAAGAGCCTTGTCATGCTCCTTTTTTTGCTTTCCCAAATACCAGTATGTCATCACTGTAATTAAAAGCATGTGACAGGTTGACTTATTTGACGTATAACATCCTGAAGTATTTCTGCAGCTGATGACACTCCAAAACGTAACCTCTCATGTCTGAACTAACCAATAAGAGTTGGAAAAATAGTAATGTTGCTGCAGTTTTCTTCCAACTCGAGTTGATCGCCTCCCTTGTTCAGGTCGGCACAGGAAAAGACTTTGGCACCAATCAAGCGCATGATCATGTCTGCTATGTGTGGACCAGAATGTCTTTCTCTCTCTTGATTGATCTGCTGGCCTGACACATATCAACACAGATGCGCACTGCACCACCACTGTTCAATTTTGGCACCATCACTTTGGGCAAACATGGTGGAGGACTGATGGTGTCATGCTTCAACAGAGTTTCTAGTTCTTTCTTAACAGCTTCTTTCAAGTGGAAAGCAACTCAGCTTTGTCACTGGGTAACCGGGCAAATGTCCTCGTTGATGTGAAGTGGCACCTTCATTATCTTAAGCCTGCATAGGCCATGAAATAGCGACAGAAACTGACTCAGAACTTCAGATTGAATGTAGAGATTGTAATTAATAGATATCAGTCCCATGTCAGCAGCGGAGGCAAACCTGGGTAGGCATGCACTGGACAAGGTTCCAACATGAATTGGCGCTTGTACTGATACTGTTTTGTGTTTCATTTTCACCATGAATGATCCAAAGGTTTAGAAGCAGCCCACGTGTATACATTCATGTTTGACTAGTTGAGGCATGGCACAGGTGATAGGCTGTTAACTCTTCGACCGGCATGATATTAATTGACGCACCACTGTCTATGATAAAGTTTATGGAGCAACCATTGTCCTTTCTTGTAATCTTGGGGCAATGTAGTAAAGAATTCTGTTGTTTCATGTGGTGGTTCACCTCTGTCTTTTGTTCTTCTTTGCAAGCAGCCAAACCTACATGTGCCTGACACTACATCAGTGTGCCTGCCTGTCTTCTTCAATGGAAAGAGACATGACTACTCATTAAATAAACACAAATACAATACATTCCAGAGGTTCATAGTAAACAAATAAAGTGGCAGAAACAAAATCCTTCAATTGTAAAGATAACCTATTTTCATAGATTCTGTGCCTTAAATTCATGAAAGTTTGCTTGGAGAGCACATTGATCCTTTTGATATCACTGATCTTTTTCTCTCCATCTGTTGCGTGACTCCTTGGACATGGGACATATTTATTAACAAATCACGAAGCACAGCAAGTCACCTTGCTGCACTGCATGATGGGGAAAGAGCAGCAATGTGCCATACTTAACACTGCATTCAGGTTCTTTCCCTGCACTGGCATGAAATGTGCTGCCTAGCGCAGAGTGCAAGGATGCTTTAGTTGTGAGCAGGATTGTTTTTGTGCAGGAAGGCACATCTTCTTGCATAAAAACAATCCTAAGAAGCAATTTCCACTTTGTAAGTGTCCTGCAGAATGCAGAACACATATAAAGAGGGAAAAACGATGAGTAATAAATCTGGTAGCGAGGCGTACAATTCTGAGGCATTCCCAGGTCTACCACTCTTGGAAATCTGGGAGTGCGTCAGTAAACATGAGTGGATGAGTGATAACACCCAGGCTGAGTTACACAAAATGTACCAATCCTAGTAGGGTGGGCTTGCATGGCTTGATAATCTCATTTTAGACTTTTCTGCCAACCTGTGTGGTGCAGGGCGGCGCAAAACCTATAAAAAATATGCCCCTAAAGTTTTGTCTTCTAACAGAAGGCCAGCCTTCCCCTCCACGCCTCATAAATACCTTATCAAGTAGAGGTAAAAGAACATGAGACCCTGATTATAATGACCTGAGCTGGTTGCCATAATTATTGCATTTGATAAAAGTCCAGCACTGAGGTTTTTGGAATTTATTGCATGTATTCATTATCACAAATGTTTGGAGAATAACATGCAGACTTTCGTGTGCACCCTGAATATCAACACCAGAATACTGATGCTACAGAGTATTGAGTACAAAATGTTGAGAAAAAAATATTGACATGTAAGTAAGTGTAGATTTTCTATACCAAACTCCACATATATGTACCTAAGCAGTACATACATCTTTGGGGTACATAGATGAGGAGTTAAAAATAGTAAATCTATATTTCCCCATATGCGCTTACCTTTCAATAGGCTGTCTCGATATTCTGCCCTCTGTATTTTTTGTTTCACAATATTCTTGGGATCAATATTCATTAGTACAGTTGCAGACTTTGATGCTTATTGTATCTTGATCTGCATGTTATATTAAGCATCAAATTTTCCCGTTTTAAATTCTGGTTTGACCTGCTGGAATGTAACGATGGGTGATTTAACTAGCATACAGCTCGGAATTCCGACTAATGCACAAAGAGGTTTATGGAAGGGTCAGAAAACAGGGCTGTGTGTTGGCTCCCTTACTTTTTAATTTATTTTTAGCTGACCTTACTTCCGAACTAAACGCCATTAATGCGCATCCACCAAGGTTAGCTAAAACTCAGATATCCAGCTTACTATATGCGGATGATGCTATACTTATGAGCCATACAAAGGTGGGGTTGCAACGACTGATTGACGGCATCTCCAAATACTCCGAGGAAAATGGTATGCAGATAAACTATGCTAAGACCAAAGTGATGGTAATAACAAAAAACGTGCGACTAAAACACACACACACATGGTTCCTGCAAGGCAAAAAACTGGAACAAGTTAAAGACTATAAGTACTTGGGTGTAACTTACAGTGATAATGGCAAGTTCGTGATTCACAAACATGATATCACAAGGAAAGCGAATTCCCTTATTGGTGCATTTAGATCAATCCAGAAATCCATTGGGGATTTGTCTTATCGTCCCTTATTAAAATCTATTGCAGCAAAATTACTACCTACTCTGTCATATGGTAGTGAGGTGCTCAACGGGCAGGACGCTGAGATTATCAACACCTCGGTTGCAAAAGCGTATAGACTTTTATTTTCTCTCCCAAAGAACGCCTCACAAACCCAAGTGAGATTGGAATTCGGCCTAAACGACCAATCTTGTGCAAGAAAAGGAAACATAATTAAAGTGTGGAACAGAATAAAAAACGATCACGACAATAAAACGTCCCATCTACTTTGGCAAGAAATAAGTCATAACTGCTCCCTAACTACCGCCTCCTATTTAAATATAGCAATAAATGAGTATGGTATAGCACCTATCGGGAACTCCATGGTTAAACAGGAGAGTTTTAAAAAAACAGTAAATAAAATTACGGACTATCTTTCCTTGATAAAGGACAAAGATAACTTTGTTAAAAGACAGCATGCGTGCCCAATCGTAAAGGGTTATAAGAAAAAGAAGATACAAACCTACCTGGAAACATCTTGGTAAAAAATCAATGCTAGGTTTGGTATCTTTCCAGGCTTATGCCACTTAGCACCATGGAAAAGAACGAATGATATCTGTTTGTGTAGGCTATGTAAATCTGGTCAAGAAAACATCTTACACTTAACGTGCCTTTGCCCGAACCTGGAAGCGGAAAGAAAAAGTATACTTAAGAAACTGTTTAGGGCATATTATTCCCCTCTTAGGCTGTCTAAATTTTCCGAAGGCGATTCAGTGTCTTGTGCTAAGTGCGGGCTTGTTGCAGCATCAGATGAACATATGTTTTTCTAATGCCCTCGCTTAGTCACATTTTGGGAGGAGATTGGCAAGTCCCTCACAGCATCATTGGGAGCCTCCGTCCCCATAGACTTATCTCTTGTGATATTTGGCGTCCTGGAGGGTGTACAGAGTTCAGCCAAAAGCCTAGTGTTTTATGCAATGCTGTTAGCAAGAAGGGAGATCTGCAGGAAATGGAAGGACTCTTCATCTCCTACCTTTAGGGACTGGCAAGTTTCAGTCCTGCAGACCTCACGCACTGATTAGGCCAGGTCGGGCAACCAGCTTTACTTAAATCAGTTTTATTTGTGGAAGTTGAATGTTATGCGGCAATTTATCACTCTAATTTAACTTTTTTTAATCAACCAGTTAAAAATCCTAATGCAGTATTGTACTTACCCCAGTATAACTACTATGTCATGACCCTGTAATCCACTGGTTTCAGCATTGGACTGGCCTTTAGAGCAATCAGGCAGTTCCTGGCAGGCTGGATTGACAGATCAGTGTATGGGATGAATTTTTTTAGCAGTTTTGGTCAGTATTATGACCAGTTTTTTCCTATTGATTTCAGTGATATTATCACTTTTTAGGTCTCTTCTCTAGACAGCACATGTGCTGTCTTGAAGAGACATGTATATACTTTGTGTGCTTGAGCCCGTCCACAGGATTACCATTTGCTGGCTCCATTGTCGCTCTCTTATTCTTTCTCTCCATTTGTCCATTTGTCCATCACATGCATGCGTCATACCTAGTTCTGTGTTTAGCCCTCTACGAGAGCATGGACCTATTACTACTATCCATCCACAGCTCCCATTTCAGCAACTGCTTTGCAGACTACCTTTTTCTTTGTTAAAGAGCACTTATCATGAGTACTTGTCTTTTCACTCACTCCAAGCTCTGTTTCTGTAAACAGGCCTGTACATTTTCTTCTTATCTCGTCACATTTGCTATGCATTCAAATACTGAGGACAAATGTCAGGCTGTTTTCCGATGGCGCCTGCTTACTTTTCTTTGCCTGACTTCAAAGTGAGAGGATTTGCGCCCCAACAAAGTTGTTTTATATTATTTGTTTTGCTTATTCTGGCTCAGTCACGGTCGGCAGTAGGAGTTTCTGCAGGGCGGTGATGTGGGGAGGGGAGGGGCAGGGTGGGGGGTAGTAATGTATGGATTACGGAGTTTAACAGGTAAGTAAACATATAAATAAATAAAACGAATGTTGTTGCGCGCACTGCATCACCAAATGCAATGCAGTGCGCGCATCGAAATTCGTTTTATTTATTTATATGTTTACTCACCTGTTAAACTCCGTAATCCATACATTACTACCCCCACCCTGCCCCTCCCCCTCCCCACGTCACCGCCCTGCAGGAGCTCCTACTGCCAACCGCGGCTGTTCTGGCTTTGTAAAGCGGTCCCACCATCTTCCACCATTTACGTTTTACCTACATTGTTGCATATGCTTAAATTCTCTTGTGGATGACGGGTACTGCCGTGTAACAAGACTTTGAAAGTAGACTCACCGGCCACATTTTCATGCATTTACATGCACTTCAGAATGAAACACCGGTTCTATCGATGAAAATGTTAGACACTCTTTTGAGATTGTCTCAGATGCTTACATTCTTTGATGAATGATGAAAACTGTTGCGGATTCACCGGTCTTGTTTCCATGAGTTTATATATGCTTCAACTGAAACTTGCGTCCTATGAAATATGACCATGGTATATGCTTATTTGAGACCTCTTATTTTTCAGTTTCTTTTAACCAGATGTGGGCACCTGTACTTAGTTGTGCTTTAGCTTCACATGTCACTACATTTCTCTATATTTTGGAAATATGTTTACGGGCTGACTGATATCGGTTGTGTTGCTTGACCCGTCCGTGCTGTCTTGCTTGTCCCAGCCCTGCTGCCAGACACACATGCGCTAGGACATTGCCAGCACTGGCCACATCATCGCACTTATTTCAAGGACTTTCAAACATGCTAAAAAGCAGACTTGCTGCTATACAACATGTCTAAAAGACATTGACTAGACCAAAAATTATGGCATTGCGGAGACCTACTAGCTTTGCCACTGCTTGTTTAGCTCTTTGCTTCCCTAATGGGGGCCACTTCTATTTTGGTACCCTGGCCTACTTTTTGTCCCAGTCGTTCCTGGCTGGTTTCAAGACATTTTATAATCTTCCTCCTTCAACATGAAACATTTACCGCTGCTCGTAAATGGATGCTCATGTATTTATTGCTTTCACTGAAGCTCAAAACTTTATTAGAAATTGTCTACATGTACCTTTATTCAGTAGTAAGAAAACCCTTCCATGTCTATTTAATAGTTTGATTACTATTTGTAATGCCAACACATGTTTGATCACATTTTATTCCTTGAAATATATATATATCATCTGCGTGTTTTCACCATTTCGACCTTGAGGCACACATCCTTCTATAAATAGTCTATTTGTTTGTTTTATCTAGCAGCCTTTCGCTTTCACCATCATCTTCTGATGAGACTTCTTGGCAAAATCTAGCTGAACAATTTGGTTCTCCAGTCTCATCGCTGCAACACAGATTTCACCATCAGCTTCACTATTCCAACCCTGTTCTTCCTTGCTATGTTTGCTGGCATACCTACAAATATTTGATCTTTTTTTCTATAGCAACTGAACAATTCCTTTACTGTGGCGGTTCTCGTACATTAAGCTTTTCATAAGTAAACTCTGTGTTGTCCTGCTGCTCTAATTGCCAGTGAATTAAAAATACTTACTTCACGTGCTCTACATTTCTGTTGCTTTTTTTGTCAGAAATTACCTAAATGTAGCTGCCTTGCGTGCAGGAATAAAGGTCCCGTTTGGCATCTCTGTTTTTTGGTCTTGTGTATGTGTGTCACTGTCAGAGAGTCATGCTTTTAGAAACAGGAACCTAAACAGGACTGACAGTAAATATATTTCCTAAGAATAGTTCTTGTGGATTGATGAGCCCTAGGAAATACATAATCGATGCAGAGTTGATTTTTCTTGGTGGAATATCATGGTTGTGTGACACGTTAATATGACTTAGCATGGAAATCGTTGAGCTATGGCAAGGGATGACAAATTGTGATGTCCATGTTGCTGCTTGCTACCACTTTGGACAATTGGACTACTGAAATTCTAAAGGTTTTTAGCTTTTGCCATTTTTTTTGTAGCTGGGGTTTCTCCCCACAAGAAATTGATGCATCACGCCAATCCAAGAATCATATGAAAGAACCTAGAGACATTAATAAGACAGATGGAACCAGCTAAGCAGACTATATCATATGAAATACCATAAAGGGACTTGCACAGTTGTTCAAAGCTACCATCGTACTAAAAACCATAAAACTGTGCATCAATCTCTTATACTTCATCATTCTACACGTTGCATCCCATAGCACGATAACTCAACATGGTGGTCATCACGCATGACATGGAAACTCTTTCCACATAAGTTCAAAACAAAGACAACATCCTTCCAATAAAAAAATCCTACATGGTTTACCATGCTACTCGTGTAGGCAAATGCTTCAACGCACCGCATGGGGTAATAAGCTCCATATAAATGATGCAATACAATGCAATACAAAATATGTATCCTTAACGTGAGAGACTCAAGTGTGCATGTGCAGGTTTGTGGTATATAATGTGCGTGAGGGAAGCATGAGCTTAGGTTTTTCTTGTTGAAGAAGAATATATGTGGGTTAAGCTTAGAGTATTAAGAAATTGTTCGTTTATGCATGGTAATGACTCCTCATTAAACACTGAACCATTTCAGATGCATCGATTTCCCAAATACCAATTGTTATTTGGTGTTCTCTTTATAGCTGAGCAGTATGAACACTATTCTTCCTTTTTGTTTTCAGGGGGAGTATGTATCATGCCTCCTGTCATTGCTCCGCCTGATGGCAGACACTCATTTCCAACATTTACTGGAAAACTTCCAGAGCAAGGAAGAACTAAAGGTAGGATTGAGCGCATTTATGGAGGTATATATTACTGCTGACAATCCTGTGATCATTCGAAAACCAATTTGTAATTATTGTGTTGATTCAACAGACAGTTTCCTTTCAATATTTTACATTCAAAGTGGTTAGTAAGTTTATCTACTTTAGCAAGGGGGCCGGCAACCCACTATACAACATTTAAAATATTCTAAGGTTAGGGGAATAAGCATACAGGGCCCCTGAATCAAGTTCTGCCAATAATTAGAGATTGAAACTTTTGTTTCAATTCAAGTTTGAATTGCATTAACATCTGAGACTATTTATTTCCAACATTTTTACTTACTTTGTTTCCATTTTTATCTTATTTTAAACGTTTCAGATAGTGTATTCTGAGTCAAATCATCCCAACTTCAAGATTTGATTTGTAAGAGGCAGCCCCATACTGATAAACGTAATAAAGTTGCCCGAGTCAATTAGCTCCCTACAATAGTTGTGGTGAGGTATGAACATGCATTTTAAGGCCAGTTGAGAAATTGAATAACATCGGTACAACTCCTCAAGATATCAAGATTTTCTATTTTTAAAGCCCATCTTGAACATGAGTCACCTAGTGTTAGGTATGCTTTTTTACTCTGAACAGCTAAATGCCACTGTGACAGGACCGGTTCTCCATCAAGCTACTATTTATCTGCTGACTTTATCCTCAGTAGAATTTGTTTGGCCCAGGCTTCAAGATCAAAAGACTTGACCTGAGATACCAGGAAAAAGATGAACACTTTTTGACGTTTGTGTTATGCGGAAGTAAGTACAAGTACCATAATGGCGATGCATAATATTGAGTGTTAAGACAAATTCCTCAAAAACGTTGATCGTATTTCGGACATCCATTTATTATCAGAAAGCCGAGTATATTCCTTTAATATTAGTTGATTAGTTTGTAGTAAGGGTGTTAGGTCCGTGCTGAAATTGATTAAAGAATTGAGTAATATTAACATCTGGGGCCGTTTTACGCAGCCTGGACATTTTCCTGGTTAGTGCTGAGAGCACCTTTCAAATGGTGCGTCCAGCTCTAACCAGGAAAATGCGCTGCATTATAGTCAATGCTTTGCCCCCAGGGAAGACGCAAACTTGCAGCACAATCAGGTGATAAATGGAGTGGCTGCTTTGTAGCCGATTCATGTTTCACTGTGCACACGGCAACCCGCAAGCACTTTGAAGGGGAATTAAGGATCTGCAAGTGCAAGTGCAATGAGGGACTCCACCCGCCTGCAAGGGGATATCTGGGGGGGTCCATAGAATCCCATTTCCACCACCAGAGGGCTGCCATCAGGGGGCGCACTGACAGTGCCTAGCAGCTTCTTGGCCTCTGTTCCCACATCTGTAAAATGGCATGGCTAGTCATCCCGGGGTCTCCTTTATTTAAGTAGGTTGACTCAGTGGACGCGAAGCAGCGGTACTTGCCAGACCTGACCTAACACTAATTTAAGCTGCTATTTTAATCTTATTCTAAGGCGTGCGTTATCCTTTAAAAACCCTTCAGTTTTATTGTTCCTGATCTTGTTTTAATACTTTACTTTTTGCTCAGACCCACCTAGTCTGCGCTTTTTTTGGCCTCCTGCCGCTCGCTCTCCGTTCCACTGCGGGTTTTCTCCCGTTTAAGTGGAGAGAGCGAGCGAGTCAACTGTAGCCCATCCTGCCTGCGGTTGATGCGGAACACGAGGGTTTTCGGGCTAGTCGATCTGAAGTCTCCTGTATTTAAGTAGGATTACTCCCCAGATGCGCAGCGGTTGCACCAAAGGCAATCCTGTCAGTGTCCGTCCGCACCCAGCCGTCGCCATGAACAAGGACCCCTGCCCCTTGTGCCTCGGCCTCCCCTCATAGGCGCATCTACTCAGCTACTGCTCTAAAAAGGGTCACATTCCCTGCTTATGCCGCTGATGCATGTTACAGAACCATTCCCTTCCTGAATCTTGAGGGACCGTTCACATGCAAACATTGCCACTTTCAAAGTCTTAAACAGGATCAGATGCCCTACAACCAATGTGCTCGTCAGAATGTCCCCGACAAGACCAGGTCAGCAATAGCCGCTCCCTTAGCTCCTGCGACCCAAAGCTCCACTCATAACTGGAGAGTTTTTTTAGCCAACGTTAGATCATTGTCTAAACATGCCACTGATCTATGGGATCTAATTACCTCTGAATCCCCGGATTTAGGTTACCTCACAGAGACCTGGCTTAAACACTCCTTATGACTGGCCATTACTTCAACTGTTCTGGAAAATTATCGTATTTTAAGATTGGACAGTAAAGAGTAAAGTGGGTGGAGACATTGCCATTGTGTACAAAGAAGTGTTGAAAGTCTCCATCATTGACTCTGCCTTAGATGATAATATAGAAATGTGTATTTGTAAGATTGAATGCACGTCCCAGGATTGTTGGAAGGGTGTGCTTATTTTCCATCCTCCTGGCCCACTCAAGGACTTTACTATAAAGATGATGGGAAAAAATGCCCCTCATACTATCTTTTCTAAGGAATTATTGGTTCTGTTGGACTTTAATTTTCACAGTGAAGATAGCGCAAATATCAACTGTGCTCACTTCCTTGCAGACATGGCCTCCTTAGGATTGATAAAGATCGATGATGGCCCTACTCATTCAGCCGGGCATACCCTGGACATTATTTTTTCCAACTATATTTACCGAACCCCCCTGCCAGTGATCTGGTTGGATCATTGTTTAGTTAATTTTCGGATTACAGGCACCCAACCTACCTGCACCCCTACTAATCCTACTCCCAATCCTAGAAGACAATGGCACAAGATTATGCAAGACTCTTTTAAGGAAAATGTTATACCCCCACATTCGAAGCACCTACGGATACTAACACAAAGTTAAATATATTTCATGAGGCCATAAAATCCATCAAAGACATTCTCCCACCATTAAAACTACATCACGTCAATCCCCAAAGAAAGCTTGCAGCTTTGTACTCTTCTTAGCTTCGTAGGGAAAAGGCTAACTGCAAAGAATTGGAAAAGACATGGCTTAAATCGCAAACCGTGAAGGAGAAAATAATGTATAAATCTGCCTTAGCACTGTACCACAAGAGCACAGAAAGCCCATATTACCGCTAGGTTAACCAATCAGGCAACTCTAATAAATAAATCTAGAAGTCCTCAATTCCCTCACCAATCCCATTGCCTGTATCAGTCAGACCCCCCCTCTCAAGTATTATGTGATAACATTGGCAATCATTTTGAGGAAAAGATTTACAAAATATGATACATTTCCTAGAGACTCTGAATCATCAGACATTACTGCCCTATTGTCCACATCTCTGAGGGAGAAGGAAGTGTGCATAGAGAGTTTCCCTGCTTTGCAGGTATCAAAAGTGGAAGAGATGTTGAAAACAGCAAAATCCAGTTCACCCCTTGATGTCATGCCGACCAATTTGTTTGCCTTATTAGCTACTCACCTAGCACCCTCCATTTGTACCACACTAAATGCTTCTTTGAGTGAAGGGAAACGTATTCACGAATGCAAGATGGCACAAATGCTTCCAATCAGTAAGAAGACACATGTACCCACAAAGGAGCTGGCAAAATACCGCCCTATTTCACTTCTTCCGCTTATGAGTAAACTTTTGGAAGGATATATCAATACTAAGCTCATGGAGTACATAGAATTCCAAGGCTGCCTCGATCCCTCACAATAGGGTTTCAGACCAAATTACTCTACTAAAACCGCCAATATAGTTGTTACAGACTACATGAAATGTGCCTTGGACAACAATAAGGCTGTGCTGTTAGTGCTTCTGGACTTGTACGCAGCTTTTAATATTGTCTCTCACCACAAGCTGCTCCAAAGATTGAATGAGAATGGAATCCATGGACTGGGGCTAAAATGGCTTGCGAGCTTTCTGGACCAGCACACTTAAACTGTTAACCTAGGTCCTTTCGCCTCCCGCATTATGAAGCTCACGAAGGGGGTACCAAGGGCTCTTGTCTTAGCCCTGCCCAATTTAATGTGTTTGTGGCCTGTCTTACAAAGATTATTAGTTGTCATGGGTTCACTCCCTTCCTGCTCATATGCAGATAACACACAACTTATTTTGTCATTTGATAACAATACAGCTTCATCCAAATCTCTCTTTGCTGATGGTATGCAGGCAATTTTTAGCTGGTTGACAGAAAACTTCTTCCAGATAAATGCTGATAAAACTGAAATCTCAATATTTGAAGGCGCTCAAACTTTATGGTACCCCAAAAATAATGACAAAAAAACCTCTGGGTCCGTCTGGACCATGCTCTCATAATGAGAGACCAAGTAATGGCCACTGCAGGTACTTGCTTCCACACTTTCAAGTCAAGTCAAGTCGGAATTTATATAGCGCACTACATACCCAGAGGGTCTCAAGGCACTTGAGGAAGGGGGTAGGTTTATTTATCGAATATCCAGGTTTTAAGCTGTTTTCTGAAGGCTAGGTGGTTTTGAGTAAGGCGTAGGTGGGTGGGAAGGGAGTTCCAGGTCTTGGCCGCTAAGTAGGAGAAGAATCTTCCCCCCATGGTGGCTTTGTGGATGCGCGGCACAGTGGCGAGGGCTTGGTTGGACGAACGCAGCTGGCGGGTGGGGGTGTAAAAGGAAAGGTGCGTGTTGAGGCAATCAGGTCCAAGTTCGTATAGGGCTTTGTGTGCGTGGGTAAGTAGACGGAACGTTATCCTCTTGTTGATGGGGAGCCAGTGGAGGTCTTTCAGGTGAGCGGAAATGTGGTCTGTGCGGGGAATGTCTAGTATGAGTCTGGCTGAAGCATTTTGGATGCGTTGGAGTTTTTTCTGCAGTTTTGCGGTGGTACCGGCGTAAAGGGTGTTTCCGTAGTCCAGACGGCTTGTAACCAGTGCGTGGGTGACCGTTTTTCTTGTTTCGGTGGGGATCCAGCGAAATGTTTTTTTGAGCATGCGTAGGATGTTGAAGCATGATGATGAGACGGCGTTGACTTGTTTGGTCATCGAGAGTGAGGAGTCCAGGATGATGCCTAGGTTCCGTGCGTGATCCGTTGGTATGGGGGCTTTTCCTAGTGCCGTTGGCCACCAAGAGTCGTCCCAGGCGGAAGGGGGTGCGCCTAAGATAAGGACTTCAGTTTTGTCCGAGTTTAGTTTCAGACGGCTGTGCTTCATCCACTCGGCTACTTATTTCATCCCTTCATGTAGGTTGGTTTTGGCGGAGATTGGGTCTTTGGTGAGTGAGAGGATCAGCTGAGTGTCATCAGCGTAGGAGATGATGTTGAGGTTGTGTTGACGTGCAATGGTTGCGAGGGGGCTCATGTAGACGTTAAAGAGGGTGAGGCTGAGTGATGATCCTTGCGGGACGCCGCAGGTGACTTCGGTGGCCTCTGACTTAAAAGGGGGGAGGCGGACTCTCTGAGTTCTTCCAGCGAGGAACGAGATGATCCAGTCTAATGCATTTCCTTGAATTCCGATGTCTCTGAGGCGTTGTCGCGACTATTGTAATGCCCTTCTTGCAGCTGCAATTGAATCCTTACTGAATAGACTGCAGGTGGTTCAGACCATGGCTGCCTGCCTGGCACCTACTATGCCCCCAAAAACATCCCCCCTGCCTTTGCTGAGAAATCTTCACTGGCTTTGCATCTGCCAAAGAATCAAATTCAAAATTTGTTGTCTAGTCCATAAAACGTTCAATGGCAGAGGCCCTACCAAACTTGCGGAAGGATTTCAGCGTTATCAGCCTGGAAGATCTCTTCGCTCAAGGGTAAAAGCTCTTCTTGTGATTCCACGTTACAGAAAACTCAGCGCTGGCGCAAAGCTTTCTCATACCTCACCCCAAAGTACTGGAATTCGCTCACTGTACATCTGCGTAAGTGCCCGGATCTCCTTCGCTTCAGGACTCTTCAGTAACTGATCTCCCATGCCTAGTATACCCAACCCCATAGCGTGAAGATACCCCTTCGGGGCGATTTCGGCACTCTGTAAATTCCATAATTCATTCATTCATTCATTCATTCATTCAAAATTCCATCATTCATTCCCTCATTGCATTGTGCCATTCCCCCCCATGCAAATGAGGAAACGCCATCTGATTATAGCGCTGGCGCTTTATGTGCACCAGCTCTATTGGTCTTACAGAAATGGACGCAAAAGCATCTACAGCCCCTTCTGTAATACCAAAGTGCCCTGGGGGCACTCCGGTAATATGGCCCTTGGTATGGCAGAGCACTTCGAAATGGCAGAAATGTGGCATTTAGTGCTATTTAAAAGTCATGTTATTAATATTATGTTTATGCAATCATGTGCTCTACAAATCTATGTTGAATCCTATATTGAACAGAGTTGGAGCTATGTGCATTTGTGACTTGGAATATCATTTCTTGTCGTGCTCCTCCCCCAGTGCTAGAAGTTGCAAATTTTACAATGGAGCATCTTAATCAATGGCTGGGATACATTTGGCAGTGGTAGGGGTGTTATATTGGGCAAGTATATGGCTGACCGGTCTGACTTATCCTGGTGAGCTGTTGCCTAGTTGAAATGTTTCAGTTTTGGAATATTTCTATATGGTTGTCTTTTAATGTAAGAACATTAGCTCTTTAGGGAAAGTAACTACATTGGACTGTGCCACCACTTCTCAGCCAGCCCGCTATTGATTGAATATGGCACTACCAGCACAATTTGATCGGCTGCCTTACTTTTAATGTGAACATACTTTCACTTCTAAGGTGAGCTTCAGTAGTTTTAATGAGATATTTTGGAGTAAAGATTATATACTTTTAATGGTATTTATAGCTTAATCTTAAGGGATTTGGTTCACTATAAGAGGTCATGATCAACACATTAGCATATATCAGAAGGTATAGCATTTATGAATGGTATCAGGGATACTTGTATACATTTGTTTTATTGGCAAAATGAGCTATTCTCTGATGTTCTGCCACCTCTTTTTTTATTTTAAAAAAAAAAGGTGTCTTACAGTGAGTGTTTGAAATATCCCAACTCAGCAAACTTGGTAAAAATTATAGCAAAGACACCATGATACAGCACTCTAATACTGAAATTATCTCTTAAATTAGCATCTACATTCATAGAAACACTGAGAATCATGGAGAAGAAGGTTTTGAGGAGTGACGGGGAACCTTAGTAATATTCACTAGGCACCTAAACCTGCCAGTCTGACTTTATGGAGGTGTAGTAAAGGAAGTTTGGTAGCCCTAGTGTAGGTTGTGGAAGAAGGTTTATTAGATGTTAGTTACAGGTAGGTAATTCGATAGCTAAGCCCCACCAGGAACTGCATACTTGCTGCTCAGCCAATATCTTCAACATTCTACATGACCTCACACACTATCTGAGCAGCAGGGACTTGTAACGCTGGGGGGATGCATTAGGTTACAACACATCTCCCCTCTTTAGATATACAATACAAATCACAATTGAAAATATCATGACGTATGATAGAAATTGGTAAAACAGTCCTAAGACATCTGATACAATAAAAATCACAGCTCTTAAAAGTCACTATTTTATAATCCTGCAAACATTACAAAATCACACTAATATAATCCTGAAATTAAAATCACAATAATGTCATCCTGTGCAGGACGTAGAGAACTGAAGCCACCACATGCTGTAACACGTTGTAACACTAACAAATTCACTCACCTCCTTCTGCACACACAACCTTTTGCACACCTGATGGGACCTAAGGTCTCAGGTCAAACACACCAGGGTACACAACCCCACAACGCACACAAATCTTGCACGGCTGACGGAACCAAAGGTCTCAGGTAAAGCACACCAGACATTCCGCACAACAGACGGAAAGATCGAGCACATTGCGACACACAGGGCATCTACACACATGGTACCTTTCCTCCAATGCCCCACTGACAGGGAGCATCCTCAAAGGGTCTCTTTCAACCTATGCACATTCCCACACAGACAGAGAACCTCTGCATGGGGTATCTCTCAACCCTTAAACATTGCCACACACGCACAGGACATCTACGCACAGAGTATCTCTTAACCCTTACACATTCCCTGGGAAAATCCACATAGGGTCTCTTTCAAACTATGCACATCCCCACACAGACAGAGAAACTCCACACAGGGTATATCTCAACCCACAAACATAGCCACACACACAGGACATCTTAGAACAGGGTATCCTTCCACCCTTACACACTGCCACACGCACACAGGGCATCTACGCACAGTGTATCTTTCAACCCTTACACCCCCCCTTCAGACTGGGAATCTGTACACAGGGTATCTTTCAACCCTTACATTCTCCCCCTCTGACAGGAAATGTCTGCAAAGGGTCTCTTTCAACCAATTCACATCCTCACACAGGCAGGGAACCTCCACACAGGGTATCTCTGAAACTTTAATCATAGCCACACACACATGGACATCTTAGAGCAAGTTATCCTTCCACCCTTATACATCGCCACACATACAGGGCATCTACGCACAAGGTACTATTCAATCTTTACTGAAACACAGGCAACAGAATAAGATAGAATTAGAAATATATCAAGCAAACAAAGCAGCAGATAGGGAACAGCATCATAAATATAGGTAGCACAGCATAACATTGTCAGCAAACTTAATTTAATTTAATTTAATTTAATTTAATTGCGGGTTTATATAGCGCTAGGAATCGACTCCCGGAGGAGTATCTCCACGCTTCGACCGCTGGGGAACCCGTCCTGGCTCACCCTGAGAGAAGGTCCCTGATGGGTATCTCTAAGGTGCGACCAAGCATCCCCGGCAGTCTGGGGGGGCCGTTGTGAAGATGAGGCAAGCTGATGCCCAGAGTTGCCGAGTGTGGTTTCTGACTAGAGTAGGCACCGAGGCGAGAATTATCGAGTCCGCTGACCCTGGTCCACGACCCTGCCGCGTCGGGAATCGAACCCTGGTCCCGGGCCGTTCTCTGCTTACGGGTCTGCCGCCTCTAACCAGTGAGCCACACTTCTCCAAACTTAGACTAGCAAAGAATGAAAGTCACCAAAAGACATTCAAAGTTCCCCTCCTGTGAGCGATCTCGCACCTGAAATTCCTCTAGACACAGAATTCCCACAAAAGGAAAGTGATTTTTTTTTTACAAGATTGCAATCCTCCAACACCTGGAAGAGGGATGACTGGCTTTAAGAGGTGTATTCAATTTTGCTGTTTCTCCCTTTTTCTTGTCGTCTTCTTGTAATTTATTTTACATTCTGGTACTTGTCTCTGAAATATTACCTGTTGGCACATTGTTGCCTGTTATCAGGTCGCTTAATTGTGGCAAGTTCACAGTACATTTATATCAGAGGAGCACAGGAACAATGAAAATGCCCAGGATGCGAGTGGTTGTTGTTCGCGCCACTTGTCTTTTTGGTTATATATTTTTTTTTAGCACTTAATGTGTACTTGAGTCCAAAATGGACATGAGAACTAATTTTTGCTCAAATATAGACCTTAGTACTGGATTTGTACTTCACATTACTGTGTGAAATTTAATATAATTTCCCAGAAATGTGAATGCAAACTATGCAAATTCCTCACACCCCCTAGCTGGAGTCTCCAATTCTAGCCAGTCTTCCTGTACCTAAATATGGCCATTATAAGCCTTAGTCCCTACAATGGAGAAGAAATGTGCATACTCTGAAATACAAGCCAAATCAGCATTTTTCTCTGTAGCTAAGGACTATCCCACTGGTAGTTACTAGCTGCTTTAAGGAGATGTTCATTGTCAGCGGGGAGTGGATGTTGCAGTTCTGTGCCCTTTAAAAAGAGATTGTGGGGTGCATTTGGGGTGGTGGGAGGCTGTGGTCTCGCTGAGGAAAGCATTGCCTGTTCCCCCATGCTGCAGGTGCAGTGAGTGGGACTGGGCTGTTCTATGTTATATTATGTTATACTATGTTGATTTGTATAGCACACTAATCACCTGAGAAGGTATGCAGGCGCTTGGTAAGGTGTGTGATCCCAAAGTGTTTATTATGTTATGCTTGTAGACCATGCCTTTCTTCATGTTCAGTTTTATTGGGTGTGGAATTGCACTAAATGTTTGTATTGTGGGGTGTATTTGTAAGGTTATTAGCTTACATTTGAATTGAAAGGTTTCTCAATATAGGTACCATCCTGCTTTCTCACATTTGCTAGTGTTCCACCCTTGGTCCTATGACCTCTCCTGGTTTGAGTTGTGCTGCTCTGCCTGAGTGACTTCAATTACAGAGATTCATGAGAGCACAGTCTGCCACAGCGTGGACCTAACTCAGCCTTTCTCCATTCCAAAGATGTTCTGCTGCCTGCCCGGGGTCTGTTTGTGGCTTCCTTTTAGTGACACCCTTACCCCAGCCATCTTCCAAAAGCAACCTCAACATCAGGCACTAGAAAGATATCTAAGGGTGCTCTGAAATCACTGCATGTGCTCTTGGCAGACAGGATCCTCCTACTCTTTGTGACCCTGTTGCCATACTCCAACAGCAGTGCTGATAACTATGCCCTTGTCTAATAGGTCTATATTTTTGTAAAATATATTTAGGACACAGATATTTATGTCAGTATATATTCTGACTAGGACATTCTGGTGGATGGCTGATGTTAAAGTTGCTTTTACGTGCCTATAAAGATAAAGGTGATATCTGAATTTGTTAAGGACTGTGATATCTTTAAGTCAAGAATGATGCAATTTAACTTCAAATGATTTGTTTGTTGTTAACAGGAGTTCCTGCTAAAGATCTTCTGTGTTTTTCGGAACCTTATGAAGTTGAGTGTCTTCCCTCGGGACTGGATGGTGATGAGGCTTCTAAACAGCAAGTAAGTCTAATTCATCTTTTTTGTTCATGGAGGAAATATCTTGTTTATTTTGGCCCATTAATATTCTTCATGTTCACTTATTTGTTATTTCCTCTTTTTTCATGGTGCTGACAGTAGTTGACATATTATCCTAACCAGTGCTTAATATTAGCCAGTGGATGCTGGTGGATATTATCCTAACCACTGCTTAATATTTGCCAGTAGCTGCAGGTGGGAGCCCACCGGTACTCTTCTATGGGGAACAGAACACATTTTTAATCCTCAGACTTTGACCCAGAACAAGAGAAAGAAAGGCAGCCAATGGAGAAAGGACGGGAAAGAGAAAAAGGTAGTAACAGTGACAAACGGAGAAATCAAGGATGAAAAAGAACCCGCAAGAATGAGATAAAAGGGCAGTGGGAATATGTTGGTGGAAGAAAGATGTGGAAACAAAGATAGGGTTGACTCTAATCAGCAAGGCTGAGCCTATACAACAAGTAACGAGAGAAATGCCAGTACTGATACAATTTATTTTATCATCACACTTAACATCCACACTAAGAAAACTAATTCAAAATGGGGTATTTGCTTAATACTCGCACTTTTATTTTTCAAAATTCACAATTGTTAAAAAAAAATTTATATTTCATAAAAAGAGAAGCATATGAGAATTAGGGACACATCAAAAAAACACATTCAATAGAAACTTCATACATTCTACACCTTCAGTCATATCACAATCAGCACGACATTCACTGCATTCATATCTCCATCATACATACCACATACTACCACTATGGTGAAGCAAACAATATACTAGATCTGCACAAATTATACAATCATTTAGTACAATTTAAAGAAAATACATTCCTATATGTTGATGAATTTAGAATCATTCATTGGAACTTAATACAGTAAAAGGTAATGTACATAAGATGGTGAGGAGCCAGGGAGTGTTGCTGCCCCCTAGGTACACAAGCAGACCAGTACGAGAAATGGCCTACGCGTTTCAAATCCCCTATTATTCGTCAGGGATTCTCATCAGGGCCTCAGACACTGTAAATATAAAGAGAAGAAAGACATAACAAAGAATATTTTAGTGAAATCGTAAAAGAAAACATTATTTTAGAATTGCACATCAGCAGTCTAATGGTATAGGCATGCACCTGGGCAACAGTCATTATATATGAGCCATTTAGACAAGCCAGGTGGTTTAAGGTGTCTAAAACAAGGGAGGAGTCAGAAGATCTTCCATGTGAGAATTTAAAACACATGCAAAAATACTTACTAACTATTTGTCTGATTGTGTGGTCTACGGGAGTCATAGACTGGAGGCTTCTCTAGAGTGAAATAACCTAAAAAATCGGAAAACAACTCTATGAGGTTCCAGCGCAAGTACATTTCGGCAAGGAGCAAAGAACTGGTGGCGCCAGAGGTATTCGAAGCTACAATGAGTACAAAAACCGGGGAGACATTTTTGGAAGACATGTTACTGGGGGTCTTGTCTGGCATCAACTAAGCACTAAACAAGACAGAAGATTACAATGGGGAAAATGCATCTAGAGGCAGATACCTTGGGATTTGAAGGCAGCCGCCAAAAATAAAGGGCTGTGCCGTGGATCAGGATGGGAGGGAGCAAGGCGCTTCGTGAGTCGACTTAGTGTTGTTTATCTCTTAGGACGACATTCCAGGGGGGATTATATCTGTGGAAGGCAACAAAGGTTTTATAATAAGTCACCCTGACCTTATTCCGTAATGAGGTGCATGGACAGAGTTAGCCTCACCTTCGGAGATAGATACCGGTCTCCGTAGCGTGTTAAGGAGGCAGCGTCAGCACATACCAGTTCAGTCGGCGTGTGCTGAAAAAATTAAAAGAATACGCCCAATGTAAATAATTATGATGTGCCGTGACCCAAAGGGCACTCGGAATTAAAAAATCCGGTGACGGATGCTTTACCTTAGGATTTTAATCCAGCGGGGTTACTGAACACTCGGTGGATGGATGGCCCGGCACTGCTTTTTCACGCAGGCGCATGAGTGGAACCCAAGGCGGTGATCAAAAGGACGCGTCAGCACATCCCTGATAATCGGATGGTACTACAAAAAAATATATAATAAATACTATTAGGAACACCTTCGCCAGGTTATCAAACTTGTAGGGCGACTGGTACTTAAAGAATAAGGGGAGGGGACAAGCGAATTACCTTTAGGAATCGATCTCACACGGTCTCTCCACAGTCTGTCGGCGTGTAGCGAAGCACTATTCCCTCGCGCAGGCGCGTTTTGAGGCAACAACAGTGGTCACCTTTATACAGAACAGTATGCTGGTGTGGCCAATGGGAGGCTGTGAAATATTAATTAAGGGACGGGGATGAAGCGGACTGTAACACAGTACAAAATAGGACAGAACAGGCAAATTTGTAATATTGTTTGGATGTGTGTCCAGATAACAAAAAAGCCCTGTTCAGATTGCCACCAAGTAAATAGGTCCAAGGTTCCTAAGAACCTAAATGGAGGATGACATTCTAATGTACTTTGATCCAAGTTTAAAAATTTCCGATAACTCATTCAAACCTGACACCGCGGTGTCAAATTTGACAATCAGCATTGCCTCCCTTTTGGACAGTTTAAGGCTCAGATCCCCGCCACGGGGATCTCTTTCTATCCTTGATATGACTGTCCATTTAAATTCATTGAGACCATGTTGCATCCTGGTCCAGTGGTTTACCAAAGGGGCGTTCTCAACGTTTCTTTTTAATCTGGACTTGTGCTGTGAGATGCGTTGTCGCACTTCCTGCTCGGTTTTGCCTATGTACAGGCGATCACACGGGCATATGATGCCGTACACTACAAGTTTCGATTTGCAGTTACTGAATACCTCATGTTTCCATGAGATACCCTTGTGCTGAAAGACCGTGCCCTGTATTGTGGTGTCACAGCAAAGGCACGTACCACATTTGTGGTGGCCAAGTACAGGTGCTAATCCCAACATTTGGCGAAGGGAAGGTTGGGTTTGTGACGGCATTGCTGCTCTAACCACATGGTTTGCGACGCTATTCTCTCTTTTGAAAGCGAATAGCGGAGGCTCTTTTAGACTCTCGTCTAAATTCCTCACCAAATGCCAATTCTCACCAATGATTCGTTTTAACTGATTGGCATTGGGGCAGAAGGTGGTTACGCAGACTTGGCGTTTTTGTTCTGTTTTCTGTTTTCGCTCCAGTAATATCTCGCGGGGTGTCCATCTAGCTCTTTTCATGCAACCTTTGACAAGTTTTTTGGGGTACCCTCTATCACAGAGTTTAGAGACTAATTTTTCTGCATGGTATGTGTAATCTTTCTCATACGTGCAGTTTCTGCGTATTCGCAAAAACTGCCCGTGTGGCAGATTCTCTTTTAAACTTCTGGGATGATTGCTCTGAAATAACAGAGCCTTATTTCGGTCTGTGGGTTTAACAAATAACGTTGTCGCCAATTTGCCAGATTTTGAGAAAACCTCCACATCCAAGAATGGAATCTTAGTTTCAGACTGGGTAAGGCTAAATTGTATATCAGGTGTTCTAGTATTCAGCCATAGGTGGAACTTAGTCTGATTGTCAAGGCCTCCTGTCCATACCATGAAAACATCGTCTATGAAACGATACCATTTCCCAATAAACTGTCCAAAGGGATTATTATTATGTATGTACGAATCCTCGTACATTGACATAAAAAGCACCGCTAATTCGGGGGCAAAGGGACATCCCATTGCCACGCCCTTTACTTGAAAATAGAACTCGTTGTTGAAACAGAAATAGTTTTTTTTAAGCGCAAAAGATGCCAAGTCTACCAAAAACTGTGTTGGAACACGCATAGGTCTAGGACGTGAGTCTAGGAAGAAGGAGAGCACTGCCAATGCCTCACCTTGGGGGATTTGCGTGTATAATGATGTCACGTCAAGGGTGACTAACAAATCTGTCCCTTCACAAAAGGTTATATTTTCCAACTTATTAATAAAGTCGGTAGTGTCCTGTAGGTATGAGACCACTTGGTTCATGAACTGTTTTAAAAAACAGTCCACGTATTTTGCAATGGGTTCCAAGAGAGAACCACATCCTGCCACGATGGGTCTCCCTGGTGGTCTACTCTGGTCTTTATGCACCTTTGGCAATACATAAAACATGGGGATCTTAGGATGCTTGATCTGTAAATATTCGCATTTTTTCTTTCCAACGAATCCTTGCTCAAAACCCTCTTGGATAATAGCAAAAAGTTGGTTTTGTAATTCATTTGTTGGATCCTTATCAATTTTCCAGTAACACGTGGGGTCTTCTAGTTGTCTTCGTATTTCATTTGTATAGTCTTGAATATCCCATAGTACTATGGATCCGCCTTTATCGGCTTGCTTTATCACAACAGTCGAGTCATTTTTTAAGGTGGTTAAAGCAGACATCTCCTCTCTCGTGGTATTAAATTTAATGAATCTTTTTTCTTTTTCCATTTGTGAAATAGCCGACAAGACTCTTTTTTCAAAAATTATCAATTCCTTGGGGATTTTATTTCCGGGTGGGCAGAATGTCGACTTATTACGTAAGCCTGTTACCTCTGTTAGCAGTGGAGCAGGATTTTCCAGGAAGAACATTGTTAGTCTCAGCTTTCTGCAGAATTCAATGAATTCTGTCTTCATGCGGACAAAATCTGTTCTTTTTGAGGGAACGAAGGATAACCCCTTAGACAGTATGCTCTCTTCTGCTTTAGTTAGTACTCGTTGAGAGAGGTTAAAAATAGGAGACCTATTTAGTTCTTGTAGTGCTGTCGGCGGGTCTTCATTTCCCATGGGACTGTGTATCTGACTCGGCCTCTCGGTCTCGTCTGGCCTCTTCCTAAAAAAGAGTTCTGAGCCTGTCCTCGCTGTTGTTGGTTGGAATTCCAGTTTCTATTTCTGTTGGATTGGTTGGTATTACCACTCGTATCACTGTCGTTACCCGAGGAAGAAGAGGTTTCCCCAAAGGAAATGAAGTGTTGCTTGGACCTACCCTGATTACCTGTTAGATATTGTCTAGACTCCGGTTTAGTATAAAAGTCAGGTTGTAAGTATGGATAAATGTTCTCAAGTGAGAAATTCTTTTTATCCTTCTCGAACTGATTAGATTTTTGTGTTACAGTGTAGTCCTTGAACTCCTGGATTTCCTTTTCCACTTTTTCTAGTAAGGATTTGGCGTCTGGTATTGTTGAGTTAGTGCTGATCTCAGCTTCTAATTTCGCTATTTCATCGAGCTCAATTTTGGAGAGTCTAACTGCTGTCTCGACCGTAAGGACCATAAGGTCCCTACTACATTTGGTTTCGATGAAAGAGAAACCTTTTTTGAAAATTGGATCCTCGGTGAAGATCACCGGAATATTTTTGATCTGAAGACCAACTGGCGTTTCTCTGATTCGTTTTGGGATGTAGCTGACACACTGAGGGAGACTGAAGCGAACACTGGTGGATCCCTAAGTAGACTACTGATGTGCTCTTCGCAACCCTATCTTTGTTTCCACATGATTATAGCTGGCGTCTGCCCGCGAGGTTTTTGTGTTTCTCCATTTACTTTGGAGTTTGAGCATATTCAATAGCTCATTCATATTCTTTGTGATCTAGTGTAGATGTATCGACAGCATCTAGGTCCAATTTCTTCTCTTTTTTATAATTTTTTCCCTTTTCCAACTCCTTTTATTTTCACTATTTCACTTTTTTATTTTCCATTTTTTATTTTCCATTTCTTGAGTAATGGCAGACAAGGACACGTTTGCCTATAGCGAAGAGCACATCAGTAGTCTACTTAGGGATCCACCAGTGTTCGCTTCAGTCTCCCTTAGTGTGTCAGCTACATCCCAAAACGAATCAGAGAAATTATTGCGTTTGAAAAAGAAGCAAATCAGAACTGATCTGCATGGTCACTTTCTATTACAACATCTGAGGGAAGGGACCATTCCAGTTGGTCTTCAGATCAAAAATATTCCGGTGATCTTCACCGAGGATCCAATTTTCAAAAAAGGTTTCTCTTTCATCTAAACCAAATGTAGTAGGGACCTTATGGTCCTTACGGTCGAGACAGCAGTTAGACTCTCCAAAATTGAGCTCGATGAAATAGCGAAATTAGAAGCTGAGATCAGCACTAACTCAACAATACCAGACGCCAAATCCTTACTAGAAAAAGTGGAAAAGGAAATCCAGGAGTTCAAGGACTACACTGTAACACAAAAATCTAATCAGTTTGAGAAGGATAAAAAGAATTTCTCACTTGAGAACATTTATCCATACTTACAACCTGACTTTTATACTAAACCGGAGTCTAGACAATATCTAACAGGTAATCAGGGTAGGTCCAAGCAACACTTCATTTCCTTTGGGGAAACCTCTTCTTCCTCGGGTAACGACAGTGATACGAGTGGTAATACCAACCAATCCAACAGAAATAGAAACTGGAATTCCAACCAACAACAGCGAGGACAGGCTCAGAACTCTTTTTTAGGAAGAGGCCAGACGAGACCGAGAGGCCGAGTCAGATACACAGTCCCATGGGAAATGAAGACCCGCCGACAGCACTACAAGAACTAAATAGGTCTCCTATTTTTAACCTCTCTCAACGAGTACTAACTAAAGCAGAAGAGAGCATACTGTCTAAGGGGTTATCCTTCGTTCCCTCAAAAAGAACAGATTTTGTCCGCATGAAGACAGAATTCATTGAATTCTGCAGAAAGCTGAGACTAACAATGTTCTTCCTGGAAAATCCTGCTCCACTGCTAACAGAGGTAACAGGCTTACGTAATAAGTCGACATTCTGCCCACCCGGAAATAAAATCCCCAAGGAATTGATAATTTTTGAAAAAAGCGTCTTGTCGGCTATTTCACAAATGGAAAAAGAAAAAAGATTCATTAAATTTAATACCACGAGAGAGGAGATGTCTGCTTTAACCACCTTAAAAAATGACTCGACTGTTGTGATAAAGCAAGCCGATAAAGGCAGATCCATAGTACTATGGGATATTCAAGACTATACAAATGAAATACGAAGACAACTAGAAGACCCCACGTGTTACCGGAAAATTGATAAGGATCCAACAAAGGAATTACAAAACCAACTTTTTGCTATTATCCAAGAGGGTTTTGAGCAAGGATTCGTTGGAAAGAAAGAATGCGAATATTTACAGATCAAGCATCCTAAGATCCCCATGTTTTATGTATTGCCAAAGGTGCATAAAGACCAGAGTAGACCACCAGGGAGACCCATCGTGGCAGGATGTGGTTCTCTCTTGGAACCCATTGCAAAATACGTGGACTGTTTTTTAAAACAGTTCATGAACCAAGTGGTCTCATACCTACAGGACACTACCGACTTTATAAATAAGTTGGAAAATATAACCTTTTGTGAAGGGACAGATTTGTTAGTCACCCTTGACGTGACATCATTATACACGCAAATCCCCCAAGGTGAGGCATTGGCAGTGCTCTCCTTCTTCCTAGACTCACGTCCTAGACCTATGCGTGTTCCAACACAGTTTTTGGTAGACTTGGCATCTTTTGCGCTTAAAAAAAACTATTTCTGTTTCAACAACGAGTTCTATTTTCAAGTAAAGGGCGTGGCAATGGGATGTCCCTTTGCCCCCGAATTAGCGGTGCTTTTTATGTCAATGTACGAGTATTCGTACATACATAATAATAATCCCTTTGGACAGTTTATTGGGAAATGGTATCGTTTCATAGACGATGTTTTCATGGTATGGACAGGAGGCCTTGACAATCTGACTAAGTTCCACCTATGGCTGAATACTAAAACACCTGATATACAATTTAGCCTTACCCAGTCTGAAACTAAGATTCCATTCTTGGATGTGGAGGTTTTCTCAAAATCTGGCAAATTGGCGACAACGTTATTTGTTAAACCCACAGACCGAAATAAGGCTCTGTTATTTCAGAGCAATCATCCCAGAAGTTTAAAAGAGAATCTGCCACACGGGCAGTTTTTGCGAATACGCAGAAACTGCACGTATGAGAAAGATTACACATACCATGCAGAAAAATGAGTCTCTAAACTCTGTGATAGAGGGTACCCCCAAAAACTTGTCAAAGGTTGCATGAAAAGAGCTAGATGGACACCCCGCGAGATATTACTGGAGCGAAAACAGAAAACAGAACAAAAACGCCAAGTCTGCGTAACCACCTTCTGCCCCAATGCCAATCAGTTAAAACGAATTATTGGTCAGAATTGGCATTTGGTGAGGAATTTAGACGAGAGTCTAAAAGAGCCTCCGCTTTTCGCTTTCAAAAGAGAGAATAGAGTCGCAAACCATGTGGTTAGAGCAGCAATGCCGTCACAAACCCAACCTTCCCTTCGCCAAATGTTGGGATTAGCACCTGTACTTGGCCACCACAAATGTGGTACGTGCCTTTGCTGTGACACCACAATACAGGGCACGGTCTTTCAGCACAAGGGTATCTCATGGAAACATGAGGTATTCAGTAACTGCAAATCGAAACTTGTAGTGTACGGCATCATATGCCCGTGTGATCGCCTGTACATAGGCAAAACCGAGCAGGAAGTGCGACAACGCATCTCACAGCACAAGTCCAGATTAAAAAGAAACGTTGAGAACGCCCCTTTGGTAAACCACTGGACCAGGATGCAACATGGTCTCAATGAATTTAAATGGACAGTCATATCAAGGATAGAAAGAGATCCCCGTGGCGGGGATCTGAGCCTTAAACTGTCCAAAAGGGAGGCAATGCTGATTGTCAAATTTGACACCGCGGTGTCAGGTTTGAATGAGTTATCGGAAATTTTTAAACTTGGATCAAAGTACATTAGAATGTCATCCTCCATTTAGGTTCTTAGGAACCTTGGACCTATTTACTTGGTGGCAATCTGAACAGGGCTTTTTTGTTATCTGGACACACATCCAAACAATATTACAAATTTGCCTGTTCTGTCCTATTTTGTACTGTGTTACAGTCCGCTTCATCCCCGTCCCTTAATTAATATTTCACAGCCTCCCATTGGCCACACCAGCATACTGTTCTGTATAAAGGTGACCACTGTTGTTGCCTCAAAACGCGCCTGCGCGAGGGAATAGTGCTTCGCTACACGCCGACAGACTGTGGAGAGACCTTGTGAGATCGATTCCTAAAGGTAATTCGCTTGTCCCCTCCCCTTATTCTTTAAGTACCAGTCGCCCTACAAGTTTGATAACCTGGCGAAGGTGTTCCTAATAGTATTTATTATATATTTTTTTGTAGTACCATCCGATTATCAGGGATGTGCTGACGCGTCCTTTTGATCACCGCCTTGGGTTCCACTCATGCGCCTGCGTGAAAAAGCAGTGCCGGGCCATCCATCCACCGAGTGTTCAGTAACCCTGCTGGATTAAAATCCTAAAGTAAAGCATCCGTCACCGGATTTTTTAATTCCGAGTGCCCTTTGGGTCACGGCACATCATAATTATTTACATTGGGCGTATTCTTTTAATTTTTTCAGCACACGCCGACTGAACTGGTATGTGCTGACGCTGCCTCCTTAACACGCTACGGAGACCGGTATCTATCTCCGAAGGTGAGGCTAACTCTGTCCATGCACCTCATTACGGAATAAGGTCAGGATGACTTATTATAAAACCTTTGTTGCCTTCCACAGATATAATCCCCCCTGGAATGTCGTCCTAGGAGATAAACAACACTAAGTCGACTCACGAAGCGCCTTGCTCCCTCCCATCCTGATCCACGGCACAGCCCTTTATTTTTGGCGGCTGCCTTCAAATCCCAAGGTATCTGCCTCTAGATGCATTTTCACCATTGTAGTCTTCTGTCTTGTTTAGTGCTTAGTTGATGCCAGACAAGACACCCAGTAACATGTCTTCCAAAAATGTCTCCCCGGTTTTTGTACTCATTGTAGCTTCGAATACCTCTGGCGCCACCAGTTCTTTGCTCCTTGCCGAAATGTACTTGCGCTGGAACCTCATAGAGTTGTTTTCCGATTTTTTAGGTTATTTCACTCTAGAGAAGCCTCCAGTCTATGACTCCCGTAGACCACACAATCAGACAAATAGTTAGTAAGTATTTTTGCATGTGTTTTAAATTCTCACATGGAAGATCTTCTGACTCCTCCCTTGTTTTAGACACCTTAAACCACCTGGCTTGTCTAAATGGCTCATATATAATGACTGTTGCCCAGGTGCATGCCTATACCATTAGACTGCTGATGTGCAATTCTAAAATAATTTTTTCTTTTACGATTTCACTAAAATATTCATTGTTATGTCTTTCTTCTCTTTATATTTACAGTGTCTGAGGCCCTGATGAGAATCCCTGACGAATAATAGGGGATTTGAAACGCGTAGGCCATTTCTCTTACTGGTCTGCTTGTGTACCTAGGGGGCAGCAACACTCCCTGGCTCCTCACCATCTTATGTACATTACCTTTTACTGTATTAAGTTCCAATTAATGATTCTAAATTCATCAACATATAGGAATGTATTTTCTTTAAATTGTACTAAATGATTGTATAATTTGTGCAGATCTAGTATATTGTTTGCTTCACCATAGTGGTAGTATGTGGTATGTATGATGGAGATATGAATGCAGTGAATGTCGTGCTGATTGTGATATGACTGAAGGTGTAGAATGTATGAAGTTTCTATTGAATGTGTTTTTTTGATGTGTCCCTAATTCTCATATGCTTCTCTTTTTATGAAATATAAAAATTTTTTTTAACAATTGTGAATTTTGAAAAATAAAAGTGCGAGTAATAAGCAAATACCCCATTTTGAATTAGTTTTCTTAGTGTGGATGTTAGGTGGAAGAAAGAGGCATGGGCTAAAACCCAATCTATACAGATCTGGTATTTGGCAACCCAGATATTCTTTCACAGATTAAGCACAGATCCCATTATGCCAGTGCAACTGTAATCCAGAGTCACCTTCTAGACATCATGTGTCTAGTTCATAATCTTGGGATCTGGTACATAGCTGTAGTGAGAGAAATTGAGCCTTAGCCGTGCAAATGCATGTGGTAGACCCCTCATTACAATTCAGGATCTCTCCCGCTGACTGTCTCTACCTCTACCGTCTTCTGTGTCCACTTTGCTACAGTAATAATGTGGAGTCTGAAGTAATACAGTGTTTAGTACAAAACGTGTGCATTAACGTAGGTTGACATCTTATCTCCAAATAAAGCTAGATTGAATTGAATGTGCTGGTCAAAGGGCCGCAAAGAACATTGCACAGAACACTATATCCCTGTTCTTGCTGGGGAGGAGGCAAAAAACATGACAGCGGCTCATAGTACAGATGATTAATCTGGTGATCTTCACTGAGACTAATCAATAGGGAAGGATCACTTGTCCTGCATGAACCAGGGTATGCAGGAAGTAGGCGAAGTGTCTCCAATAAAAAACCCTCATGCACGTGTTGGGTGGTTGTAGTAGCGGTATATTTGATTCTCCGCTATTAGTACACGTGTGTGCATAATCATAAGGTTAGTTTTTGGTATGCAGCCTCCACCAGGAGGATCTTACCCTTGGTTAAAACAGTAGTGAGCCAGGGATGTGGACAGTGTTCAGTTTAAAATACCCGTACAGCCAGATATTTGACTTTATTAGCTCTGGATTCGGGCAGCCCCTTGTGGGGAATGCTAAAGAAGTGCGTTCTTTGAAAAGTTTAGGAGTTCAGAACGTACTAGCAATTAGTGATAGTAAAATGGCCATTCATGCAGGACCTGGCCCTGGTTCATGCAGGACAAGTGATCCTTCCCTATTGATTAGTTGTATTGAATTAGGAAACTGAAGGATCAGTATTTCCTCCTCCCTCCTTTGATTAGTAGATCTTCACTGAGAATCACACAATGAATAGCTCTGTCTGTGTCCACAATCCCAGGAGGCCATTTTTCTTGCATACAAGTTGTGCTTATTTTAATAACTAATACAAATGCATACAACTATTTGTGATTTCTCTTTTAATTTGGAACTTGTTTATTTTTAAGGAGCAAACTGCCTGTGATTTTCCTGCAGAGTATGATGTGCTGTCAGAGAATGTTCCCTTTGTTCTGTGCTAGCGGTGTGAATGGATGTAGGCTGTGCCACGCTTAAGCAAAATTGTTACTATAGTTGTTGAAGGGCAAAAAGCCACATTGCGAATGTGCCAGGACACCACTGTTGGACAATTGGTGGAATCAGAGGCTTTGAGATTGTAGTGGGTTGGCACAGGGAGGTGGTTGTCGAAAACCTCAGAGTTTGTGTCTCATAAACAAAAGCAAAGTAGTCAAACTTGGATCATTCCTCTCATTTTAGTGAATAAGAGAGGGTCTCCAGCAGTACTAACAATCACAAAGCTTATTTAACTCCTTACATGGGTCTTCCTGCCATCTGTTTTGGGCGTCGCATTCAGGGTACAGATAATATTGCCTTTGTAATGTGATAAATGCAGTCAGATGGACACGTCTGTGAAAACACTCCTTGATCTTGTGCCATGTACCAGTCTTTTCAATTGAGGTGTTTGCACATTTCAGAGTAAAACAAGGCTAAATGGGGGTATAGGACAGAATTTCTTGCTCCCAGTGTTGCCTCCTCAGTCTTAACCGCTTGTTGTGTGTTTTCCTGTTTTTAGTGTCATTGTCACGACAGTCCAGTACTTGTCCTCAGCCTTGCATAAGAACTTCACAGAAAATGACTTTGACTTTAAGGTAATTGTGTTATGTATTGTATCCAACTATCCTTTTGCAGATATAACTATTACAAAATGAACCAATCCCAAAATTTCATTGAAACAATGATCAAAATAGATATAATGCATATTGAAGTGTAATAAATCAAGACTATCAAGAACCCTAATGAAAAAAATGGTAAAGTCAGAGATAACAAGGAAGGGACCGATTCACAGAACTAATCTGAGACAAAATCCTAAACCTACAACTTTTGGTATTCACAGAAGGCATTTAGTAGTAGTAAAGTTAGGATTCCTAACTTTACTACAATTAAACTGAGAAATAATCCTAACGTTATGACTTTCGGTATTCACAAAAGGGATTTAGTAGTAGTAAAGTTAGGATTCCTATCTCTGATCTCTCACCAGCATGGTAGTCATAAGTGCCTGATGACCACCCCTCCCCAACACTGCTACTGCCTTTGTTCCCAGAAAAAGATGCATTTAGCATTACATGCATTATGCGCTTTGCCAAATAATAAAGACTGAACTCTAAAAGTGCTGCCAGTTCACCAGAAAACACAGCATAATTGTTTCCCCACCTTAAAGTTATGAGGTAAGACGTCCATTAGAAGAGACCTTTGGTCTATTCATCAGCTAGAGTATATATTTTTCAGCGTGATTTGGCCTTTCTCTAAATAAAAGTCTTCGGGGCATATTACCAACAAGTACCGATATTTATCACTAAATAGGCTTAGCGACGATCGCTGGGTATGTTAGCGGAGAAAACATGCTATTGCAACGTTTTTCTCCATTGTGCTACAATATCCAGCGATAGCGGCGAAACGCGTGAATATCGCTGAGAATACAGCAATATTCACGCATTAGCGACTAAATGCCCTTAGCCATGTTATCCACCTCCCATTGGATAACATGGCTAAGAACTGGTCTGAGCAGGCGTTGGTTTTTGGCCATAGCGGGAATATTTCCATCGCTACGCCTGCCTTGCTAATAGGCGTTAGCGACGTTAGCGACTGCTTTCAGTCGCTAACAGGTTGGGTACGCCCACTTTGCATGTCATTAGCGATAAATATCGCTGACATGCAAAGCGGGCCCCAAACCGCTCGCTATCGCCTAAAAGCTGTCGCTAACATCAGTTAGCGACAGCTTGCTAATAGAGCGATAGAATTATCGCCGCTTAGCGGCCGAAAACGGCCGCTAAACCAGCGATAATTGCCTATCGCCACCCTTGGTAATATGCCCCTTCATTTCTTAAAATATCTAGATGCTGGCTTCACTGGACAATCTATTTTTTGCATGTTATTTACATTTTGATGGTAACTTACATCACTTTCCAAGAGTAAGACATGACTTTTCACCCCCACCACATCTTAGAGACAGAAAAGGGGTGCTTGTCATTTCATTTGGTACATCAGAAGTGTCATATCTATGCCCAAATAGCCAAAGGATATTGCAATGGGTTTAGATTAGCATATTTTGGTAACTGTATCAACAATTCAGTGGCATTGTTTTTAATGAAACACCAGAGGAGCAAATATCTAAGTGTACCAATGTTACTCAAACCATGAATTTTCTCCCTCTGAGTTAATATGAGCATTGAACTAAGGCAGGAGGCCCTCTCCACCTTGGCACCCAATATCTGGAACGATACCCGTGTGTCAATCAGGACCTTTCAAACTCTGCTCCAATTCAGGAAAGGACTGAAGATGCACTGCTTTAGAGGGCCACTACCATGACTCAGTAGCAGTTCACTTTTTCCCCAGGAACCATTCTGTCGCTCAAGTCACTCGTTGACTGCATTTATGCCTTTGTCAGTGTACATCACTCTACTGTCCTTCAGCTAGGGTCACAACATACAAATTCCACATACATACATGCATACATCAAGGTCACTGGAGCGAGGCAGTAATACATTACCAAATTATGCAGCAGGATTGACTAAAGTACACTACAAAAAAAAGCAAATTGAGTAGCTCAATGCGGTACATTCCATGGCAGTTTTATTTTGCTGTTTTTCATTTTATTACAAACGGTACTGTGTTCGAAAAAGCTTGATATCATTTGTACTAGTTTAATATCGTAAAAAAGCAAATATCAATTGAAAGGTAATGTGGTCTGCCACTGTGTGGTCTTTCTTGTGGTGCTTTCTTAACTTTAGATTCGTTTAACTTAAAATCCGTTTCAGCCAGAAACTATTTTTTGATTGAAATCTGAGAATTATGCAGTAGCTGTTGGATTATGTGGCAAGTGGGGGTAAATATATAACTATATGGGCACTGCTGCAGCCGAATGCCATAATTTCTCTGGCCTTAAAATAAATGCAAAACTCTGAAAAAAATAAGTGAAATGAGAATTTCCTGTTAAATTTGACCTATATTTTGTTCTGTATTTAGAGCAAATATTACAATTGTGTGATTTATTTCAGGTGTGGAACTCCTACTTCAGCCTTGCTGTTCTCTTCATTAACCAGCCCAGCTTGCAATTGGAGTCTTGCACAGCTGGCAAGCGCAAAAAGATACTGGACAAGTAAGAGCTTTCTTTCAAATGCTGGCACTATTGATGTTTTCCACATGCCCGGTAACTCTACATACAGCTCAGTCGGGCATCAGGGGTGCCTATAAGTTTGGCATGCCAGGTGCTTGGAATCCAAGAGCTTGTTGCCCAATAAAGTAACCAACAAATTGCAACTCTCAATATCTGATGGCAAATAATTATTTGGCCTCTTACATAGAATTTTGCATGGTCTTCAATTTTGATGTCGTTACCTGGAAAATATTCTCCTGGCAGTGGCAACCAAGTGCAATGATGCTTGAAAATATATGTATATACCTTGTAGATACTTGATACTGCAGTATCTTTAGGCAAACCCTACTTGCTCCAGTGACAGATTGCTGAGAGTTCTCAGGATGTGATATGGTGGGTCACACATAAAGCTCTTCAGGCCTCGGTGGTCTATTAATGTTTAACCAAATCTCACAGGTGCAGCATCTTGAGTCACTGTGTTTTGATGTTATTCCACATTTTGTTCATTTTGGTATTTTTCTCCAGCACTACATTCCCTCCAAAGGAATACGTTATTCAGCACATCGGTATGTAATGTAAGTGGTGGGTTTTATAAGTTAATAAACAAATAGAAGAAACACCTATATTGCAAAGAGCATAGGGTATGGCACACAAAAAACCTTCACATCCCTCCTTCAGACAAGAATTGCCCCAGTTTATTTGCCACCCAACCTCAAAGGCTGCACCCCGAAATGGCTAATAGTCTGGAATAATCCAGGGTTCACTTCATTTCCCTGGTCAGGCTCTCCATGAAGGATCCGGCTTACTTAACCTGTGAAAAAATATCTTCTCATCTGATGTTCCACTTTGAGTTCCACAAAAAAGTGCACAAGATTCGGTTCGGGTCTAGTTCGCGCTATATAAAACTCTGCAAAAAAAAAAAAAAAAAAAGGCAACATTCCCCGTATTTCTTTTTTAGTTTGAGTGCGAAACTTAGATGTTAATTTTCAGATCTCTACACATAAAGAAACAGGGTTGAGAATGTGAGCACTACCATAATGTAATTTCTCTAGGGAAAATTAAGAACTGGGAACAAGGAAGAAGAGAGAAGCACAGGGGTCATACCTCTTCTCTCTCAGTCATCTCCTGCAGCAATAGACATAGTCCTTGAGTAATGTAGACTGATGTGGTAGTCTGTCTGCCAAACCCCTCCCTAGCAAAAAGAGAACTCCCAAGTCTCCCTGGTACACTCAAGAACTACGCGAACTTAGAAAAAAATGTAAAAAGCTTGAGCGCCTGTGGAGAAAGGACTGGGCCGCGGAAAACAAAAACGAATACAGGTCCGCCCTAAAGCAATACAAAACTTGCATAAAAAACACCCAGGCAACCTTTTACAAACAAAAAATACAAGCTGCAGCCAACTCAGCCAAAGAAACCTATCGCATAATACGGCTTCTCACCAAAACCCCAGACCCTCTGCCCACACCAGACCCATCAGGCTCCAGATGTAACCAGCTAGCTGAGTTTTTCTCAACAAAAATTTATAATATCCTCAAAACCCTCCCCCCTCCCGTCACTTCACTACCCCCTGTCACCGCTCCCTCCTGCGCGGAAGCCCCATGCCTCCAAACATTCTCTCAGGTGACCATAGATCTATTCCTGACCACTCTACAATCAGTGAAGAGCGGGGCTCCATCGGATCCAGCTCCTATGAGCAAACTGCAACTGGTCGCCACCACGGTTGCCCCCCCCTTCACCAACCTCATCAACGCTTCCTTGGCACTGGGTACTGTCCCAACCACCTGGAAAAAAGCCACAGTCAGGGCACTTCTCAAAAACCCCACCTCGACCCCACAGATCTATCCAACTTCAGACCCATCTCTCTCCTCCCGGCCATCAGCAAAGTGGCCAAGCGAATTGTCAACCGCCAACTTTCTCTCTTCCTGGAATCCAACAAACTTCTGCGCCAATCCCAGACTGGGTTCAGACCAGGACAGGTAACAGACTCTTAACAGGGACCAAATCCAGATGCTCAGCCAAACGAGCGCTCAAAAGCCTACACTGGCTACGGGTCAAGGAAAGGATCACTTTCAAGACTCTATGCATTTCACACAAAATAATGCTTGGGAGAGGTCTGCCGATCCTGAGTTCCCTGGTCAAACCCCATCAGTCCAACAGGCAACTTAGATCAGATTCGCTCTCCCTGGCCAGCGTCCCCAGAATACAAAATGCCCGTTCTGGGGGGCGACTGTTCTCCTATAACGCCCCAAAGCTGTGGAATTCCCTTCCAATTTCCATCCGAAGAGAACACAACCTACTGGCCTTCCGTAGGCAACTAAAAACATGGCTCTTCCCATAGTACCCTTCCTCCCCGGAAACCTAGGTCTACTGACAGCGCTGGGACACCTCAGGGTAGCTACGCGCTCTACAAATCCGTATCCAAATCCATCCAAATCCAAAAATCCTGTCTATGAGATATACACAGTGAATATCTCTGTGAATGTAACATTGATCATATATATGCCTCAATCTCCTTTCTCACGAGTAAGGTCTTACTGGATGCTTCGATGACGATAGCCCATAACAATCCTAGGAGATACTGGAAAAAACAGCCAACTTTGGGAACACCAGAATCACAAAGTCGATGAATGACAGAACTCTTGATCTGATCAATTCTTGTAAGACGATTTGCTGGGCAAGCACATGTAACAATGCTAAGGATGCAGCATCAGAAATGTTAAAGCAAAGTAAAAGCAAGAAAGCAGGAAGAACCAAAATCAAAGGTAGAGGAGCCGAACTGTAAATAAGAACCATACATCGAAGAAGTTGCTAGGCACATGGCTCAGGTACTGATATTTCCTATGCTGCCTTGGGATTTGTTGCCCTTGAATTTTTTACTATTCCAGTTGATATGATCCCCCCCTCCCCCCTTCCCCTTAAGGTCCTTTTTCTACTCAGCCCCGGCCTCCAAAGACCAGCATTACATGCTCTCCAGGTACTCTACTGTTTCTTTCAACTCTCAGGCTTTCTTTGTCAAATCCTGAAAGGCTAAGAACCATGGTGGCTGTTTTCGCTACTCCCTGCTCTGCTGCCAACATCCAGCAGAAGCAAACTTTCCAGTTTTTCTTTCTTTACATTCAAAGCCCCCTCTATATATTCAGTATTTGCCTTAATATCTGCATGTGGGCATTATTTGAGCAAAGCAGCTCTCTCAACTCCTATCAGTTCAGCATTTAATGGTCCATCTTCAGATATTTCTTTATGTCCCTTTAATGGGCTGTGACACCAGGCTTGCAAAACCAGGCAACTTCCATGGGGCTCTGTCACCAGAGCTGAAGAAACTCAGATACAAACACCGTTGTTTGAGGTAAGCTACCTGGGTGGGGCCAGAAACAGGGCAGAAGTTTGGGTGATGAACTGGAATAGTGCAGTGTCTAGCAGCTTTAATGACATTGGTACAACAATCCATACTCCAGAGGTAAGTATATTGTCTTCTCTGACATCACTATCCATTCATGAGCCCCTTCTGAGTGGTGATAGGGCAGTTAGGTTGTGATACTCACAGCATGCAGCACCTTACTTTCACAAGCTCTGGAGACTCAAAGGACTCTGGTGTCTTCAATGCATTCCTGATTGCCATTTGAGGTAGAAGGATCCTTACACCCATGTTGCTGTCAAAGTGAGCTGAGAATGGATTGATGCCACACTACTGCTGCCTTAAAATGAATAGTGTAAAAAATTGTTGACAAGGAAACTGCAGGCTGTCAAACCACACGCCTACTTCTTTTCAATTTTAAAAGACAGCAATAAAAAAAGCAATAGAAATGGTTTCCAAAAATAGTTTTAATCACAGTTAGTGTATGGAAGAAGAGTCATAAATGTTGCCTTTTCAATTGGTTTGTTTTCTAACTCTTTTCTCTAAGAAAATAAAGTTTTCCATGATGCCACATTTAGGCAAAGGTGTTTATTGTTTATGAACTCTAGAAACCTGCCACGATGAGTAAACAACCTTTATTTCCTTATGTCTCTTCAGGTATACATTTGCTGGTATTGAAATGTGTGGCCTGCCTCTTCAACTATATCAGTACTTTATAAGCAATTGTTTGTACTTATTACTTCCTAACAGAATTCCTGCTGTAAAAGATAATGGAGGCTTCCTCACTGGAACAATGCCCACTTGCCCCTACCAAAACACTTAGTTCTTATCAGCAGGTTTCTCTGATTCTGGGTCATTATTTTCTCTTTTTGAGTCAAGTTCCCCAAGCAGGGAGTTTCTGTTTCCCAAAAGAAGAAGAGCAAATTGTCCCTGTAAGCTTGTTCACAAATTGTGGTGAAGAAATGTTAGGATGTAGTCCAGGGGTACAAATTCAACTCCGAGTCAAGACGAGCTATTCCTTTGTGTAGTAGGCAGAGGTGCCAACCTTGATCTTCCACTGGTCCTGGAGAGCAAAAAGTAAACACTAAAACATGGCCCAGTATACACAAATTACCAAATCCTATACTGCTACTTCTCTTTTATTGGAGGTGTGTTGTTTCTCTCATTGGCTGCGTGCCATGCCTGATTCCCAGAGCCCTTGTACCAGCTAATTCTGATATGGAGAGTTTTTCGGTACATGGAAGTGTCTCTCCTCTTTCTTAAAACCCCTTCTAATATCCTCCTGGCCAACTTTTCTCTCTTCAAAGTCATCCCTATACCATCTAGGATCCTTCATTAAAAGATTATCCTTCAGGGAAATGAACATGGATGTCAGACAAGAGACCACATCATGGAGAGGGCACAGTATTAGGAGAGATAGAATTACCAATAGACAGATTCATACTAAAGGGTCATCCCATGAACCCTCATTATATATGGTTTGCAAGCCCTTAAACTTCACTGGTGTGGACCTGTTGGCTGGTATGGTTATTAAGAACTGGGAAAGGTATCTTCAATTTCTCCACCAGATGGTGCCATCAGCACATTAGCCTCTAAAGGTGGAATCAGCCAAGCAACATTCCTTATTTCATGAGTATTAAAAATCAAATCTGACTGAAGCTGTGGTCCATATAATTAACAGCCCATGAAATGTAATTAGCAAGCTACCTACTCGTGCATATTTATATATGAGAGTGATAGAACACATGGATGCAAGAACTCAGGGCAGAGCTGGCCAACATACTGACAGCTGTTGATGCTTAAGGGAATACAAATCTTTCTTCTCACTCTCACACTGATCCACTCAGGGCAGCAAATCATTTACTGTTGACTAGACTGGACTCAATATACATACATGTTCAGTGTCATCCTTATGTGGGGCCACAAAGATCAGAATTAGAGGTCCTCTCCTGGTTGTCATGAAGGTTGACCCAAAGAACGCTCTCATGCCGTTTATGCACTTTGGCAAAGCTGAATGCCAAGTAGCCCCCCCCCGGGTTTGCGGCCAACTCGTCATTATTTTTTCTTTTTGTTAATGAAACCTGGGAGCTGGGGCTTGCTTTGAAAAGGAAAAATAAATGTCCATGCATGTCTGGGGCATTTTTGTATTTTCCTGCCAGGCTCTTCCTTTCTAGGCATTCTGGTCCTGCTGGCAGATGTCTCACCCTAACTAGGGTTGGTTATCCTTCACTGTCATCCAGCGGCCCTGTTAGGGTAAAGTTTGCTGGATAAAGTGCTTGAAACACTCAACAGTTCCTGTATCCTTAAATGGACTTGGGGTACTCAGGTTTGGATAACTGGGACACCCACCAAATTGTAGCGACCTTCTGCTCCACCAAAGACTAAAGGCTTGATTATGAGTCTGGTGGTCTTTGACTGTCAAACTCATGGTGGTGCAGTGGTGGCAGTCCTGTGGCTGCCGTATTACGAGACGGCCATTCGGACCGCCACTGCTGTGCTCGCTTTGCGAGGAAACTGCCGTTCCCTGGTGGTGGCACAGTGGACTAGGGTATATTACGAGTTTCCCCACTGCCAGCCTTTTCATAGCGGTGAGCCCACCATGAAAAGGCTTGCGGTTGAGAAACAAAGGGGGCCCTGCATGGCTTCATGCCCCCGCCGCCATAGGAATGCATTTAGGGGTGCACAACATGTTCCCCCTGTTTTCATGCACCCCAAGTTCCAGTACGGCATGGACTTCACAGCCCATGCGTGCTGGAACTGCTTTTGTATTACCATTGCGTTGCCCGTTTTCAGGGCACCGCCGTGTGAACAGCAAAAGAAAAGCCCGCCAGACATGAGTTGAATTTGTAATCTGGCGGGCAGGCCATTCACAGCTTTGGCGGTGCTTTGCCAGCACAAGCTGGCGCAACACTGCCAAAGTCGTAATCAGGCCCTTAATTATCATGGTTCAGTATAGACTCGCGTCAACAAGGTCTGGACTGAGAGTCAAAAACATGTGGGCCTGAGCCTGTTCAGAAACCCTGGTCACAGCAGGATTAAAAAATCAGGCAATGGTGTATTAACAGAATATGGAGGGCTTTATCTTGTTTTGCAAAGATATAGATTTCAGGTTATCAAGTGACGCTGTATTGTTAAGGTAAACTATATACAAAGGCATAGATTACTTTTTCTTAACTCTGCATATGTTTACCTTGATGATATACATATCTTTACTATAAGTAAAGGTGGAGTTAAAAATATTAATGCTATACTTACTTTTATAGATGCCTGTTGCTAACCTAAGCAGCATGGTCTGTTGCATTTGTTTAATAGGATTGTACTTTACAACCCCTTTAGAACTCTTCGATGTGCCGTGGCAGGCATTCTTGCGGTACCAAGATTTCTTCAGTTCAGGAATGGTGGGCGCTCTTTTTGGGTACTTGCCACTAAAGCGTTGAACCAGCTTCCCCTGTCACTTCAGGTCATTTTTCAGGAACTGACATTCAGAACGGCCCTAAAAACTAAGGGGCATATTATCAAGTAAGGGCGTTACATTATCGCCGCTTTTATCGGCAGGAAACTGCAGATAAAGCGGCGATAATGGGCTTGATAATATGCTCTATGAATTCCAATCGTAGCCCATGTTAGATGTCTTCACATCTAACATGGGCTACGATTGGAATTCATAGAGCATATTATCAAGCCCATTATCGCCGCTTTATAGGCAGTTTTCTGCTGATAAAAGCGGCGATAATGTAACGCCCTTTCTTGATAATATGCCCCTAATTTTTTCAGTTCTATTTTGTCGATCTGCTAGTGAGTATGCCTTTTGAAGAACCAGTGGCAGGTCACTCTTGAGTTGCCATACACTGTAGAAATCCTTCATTCATTCATACTGTAATGGTACTTAGTATTTTGCGCTAGATGACCTAGCATTTTTGTTGTTTCCAGGTACGGGGATATGAGAGTTATGATGGCGTATGAACTTTTCAGCATGTGGCAGAACCTGGGTACGTAATAACCAAATAGCAGCTGCCCAATTCCCTTTTTAATTCTTTGCTTCTCTATTTTCAGCATGAATATTTTAAAAAATATATATTAATTCTGCTTTCTTTTCCACATTAAACTTATCACACTATCTTGAAGCCTTCCCTTTATTTCTCATTTACAGTTTGAACATTCTAACCACGTGGTTTCATTATCATTTGCCTTTTTCTCATACTGTTTAACTAATTCTTCATATGAATCATTTGGACCTCTCGAACCAGCTCACTAGGTCACCTTCTGTATCTTTTATTTCAATTTTTTCTGTTACTTTCTCCAGTGTCTCTTTCCTTTTCTAATTACTTTCCCCACACCAAATTCTTTTCCTTTGCTTTTCTTTTGTACTTGTTTGCATTTCTTATTTTTACGACGTTTCTGTTGTAGAAGCTGTGAGTTAAGAAATTATAATTTGACTATGTAGTCACATACATGGTAGATCTGACAAAGTATTTGGTTCCGACAGATGAATTATCAATATGGTGTTGCAGTTTGACTTTGGAGACCATGTGGTACATACTTATATTTCTGAACAGTAATGCACAATACTAGCTTTGTGGTTATTTGGTGATCTAACATGCGGTACTGAAGCTTGCAATACATAGAAATAATGGGGCCAATTAAGAGCTCAGCATACCGAGTACACTCCATCATGGTGGCCACTTTGAATCTTGTTTTTTACCAAGTCAAATTTAACATGTTAACTTCAAACATAATTACATTAATTGTCTAGCATAATGGAGAGGGTTTTATTGGAATAAGGAACCACTGTTAGAAGTAAATGTAGGCTTGTCGAGGATGATATTAGAGTCTTACAAACCTTTATTAACAACAGGGTACAATATCTGGCACAGACAGTTGCTAGTGAGGGCGATTAATAGCATTCTGAGGAAGTTAAACATATTTCATATACTAAAGGTAGCGATTAATTATTAAACCATGTAAGGTATTTATTTCCTAGGGGGTCTCAAAATTTCATGTTATTCAGACATTAAAAATGTATGTCATTCAGAAAGACTTAGCACAGTTGTTCATACATTCAACGAAACATATAATTTAAATACGTTGAAGTGAGAAAGTTCTTCATATTAGTGGTATTTAGCTTAGATTAATCCGTTCAAATGCTGGCTAGTCTAAACTCAATTTAATGCACGCCACCTCCTGGTGGAAAAAGGGACTTACAAGATACAACTACAGTATCTGATAAAACCCGAGGTGGCAAGAATAACAGTATATGAAAATGGCCCATGTTCATACAAAAAACCCAGGTGAGTTATCATCATTCCTGTTAGAGTTAGCAGACTGTATGTAATCCAATTGGCACACAAAGCAAGTGGATTTAATATACTATCTTGGCCCAATCCAAACTTGTTTTATAGCCTTGGTATTAGGACATCGTTTATTTATTGGTTATTGAAGAGCTAATGCTAGCATTGCTCCTCACTGGACGTCTATACTTATTTTTCTTGCTTTGAATACAGTACAAACAATTATCTCTGCATTAGGCACGCTCACAATTTCGTACAGTAAATATCAGATTATTTGCCCCAGAGCCACAACTCATCCTAATAACAAATTGTCAATTTAGAATTCTCAATATGCCAACTCATTGGCGAGGCACTTGTTTTCACAGATTCCCCACTACTAGGGTAAGGGGCAATAAGGGGACAGTGCAGACACAATACAAAAAAGATATAGCCAGACATTTAGCAGCCATCTAAAAAAAGCCATTGAACTGCCTGATAGCAAAGTAAAACACTGCACTGTCTATCAGTCGGGCTGGTTGAGAAACTTCTCTGGCCAAAGAATGTGAATAATTCTTTGAGCTTTTGGTATAAGGAGTTTCGTCTGGACAATTCCTGTGCACCCAGAAACAAAATCTGGATTAAATGGCGGAAATATACACAGATTGAGATCTACGCTGAGAGTCGATCAAAATACTTCAACTATGGATTTATGCAGTTGCGGGGGCACGTTTTTCATAGGATGATGATATTTAATGGCTGGGTGTTAAATTATACCCCAGAAAGACTCCAAAGAATGTTTCATACAGCCACAAGAAGGTACCCCACATGTAGAGGAACTTGTTTTATTGTCAAAAAGAGTAATACTCATGTTCTGATTTATTTAAAAAAATGAAGTGATAGGTAAAGAAGAACAACATAAATGTAATTAATGCTATATCTCAGTGAATATTATTTCTGACTGCTTGCTTCGAGTTAAATGACGGGAGAGCTTGACGCCTCCCTCGGAAACAGTGTGAACTATAAAGAAATGTTAAGTGATCTGCAATGATTAGATCACACAGTTATGTTCTTCCTAATGGTATTGTTTTCACCATGGTCTTCCACTGGTGATTTGTGATCATTCCAACTATCCAGGCATGAGAAATTCAGCACACACAACACATGGTTCCACCTCCTCCTGTTTGTTAGTGCCTGGTGATTTCTATAGATATGTTGAGTGGAATATGTAGATCTTTTGTTAAATGCTGAACTTGATATTCTATGGAATGAAAGGTTGTGAAAGGTGTCTGGTAAACATAAATCTAATTGAAATCACATTTTGAGGTTTGAGTCGTACATTTCATTGTTAAAAGAAAACCTTTACATTTCAATACTAATTTGGGTTAAATGACAGAAGTGTCCCAGCTGATGTAGGTGAGGAAATGGCAGCACTTAAATGTTATGGTCTTGTCATGAAATGTACAATGCTTGTTTTTTTAATGGAAAATAGTATTGGAAGCCTATCAATATAGGTAAGTTAATTTTTTTTGTTTTGCAGGAGAACAAAAATTTCACTTCATTCCGGGAATGATTGGCCCCTTCCTAGGCGTTACACTGGTACCTCAGCCTGAAGTTCGTAACATAATGATCCCCATCTTCCACGACATGATGGACTGGGAGCAGTCGAAGAATGGCAATTTCAAACAGGTGCGGAGCCTATGAAGACTATGAAGACTGCAGATGATGAGGGCAATCATGGTGGCAGGTTGCAGGGACAAGAACAACTTCAAATATGGTTGATTAATGTGTGTGAGAAATTACCTACGGAGCACCATGTTGCGACCATGTTGCGAGGACATTCTCTTTTTTTATATGCAATAGTAACTGAATTTATGGTACATAGTGTTGAGACCATACCCTTGTTGACTTCTGGATCCATTCCATGAGATGACTAGGGCATCCTCAGCACATGCTTTCAGTATTACCCCTTGCTTTTTATCTGTTAATAACCAAGTCTCACAGTCTGCAGTGAAAAGAATGCAAAGAGAATTGAATTGTTATGCAACATATTCATAACTTGAATTGATACTCTTTGCAGAATGGACAGAACACTTTATTTGTGCCTCCCTACGTTGTGCTACATTTTCTCCTCTATGTTTCATTTTCCAGGTCGAAGCTGAGCTGATTGATAAATTGGACTCACTAGTATCAGATGGTAAAGGTGATGAAAACTACAGGGAGCTGTTCAGTCTGCTGTAAGACACAACTCTTTGAATTTTAACATCTGTGTTTTTGATTGCTTCACATGTTTTGACTGTGTGAGCACCTGTAGGTCTCCTTTAATGGTCTCTTTATCTTTGCCTATTTGGAAGTCGAATCTTGGGCTGCACTTTAACCTCTTTTTCCCTTCTTTTTGTGTAATTGTCTTTTTAAATTGTTGCTATCTATTTTGTTATTTATTTAATTTTTTACAAGTAAAAGTTTCGTTATTTTATTTCACTTTGCCTGAGTAGGAATTTCTTCTACCAGCAGGGATTCTAAATATATATTTTTGTAGATGAGAAATTGAGTTCCTCTATGGCCAATGTGTGCCTGAAGTTTTCAGGTGTTTGCAGCCATTCATAACACATGCAGAAGAGGTCTTCAAATCCAAGACTCAGGGGCCTTATGTCATCTGGCTTGAAATTTGGCATCCAGTTGTGGCATGCCATTTCTGTGCTGGAATAGCTCTGAGATCTGTACTGAAAGGAATCATTCACATGCCAGCCAAGACGGAAGACCTGTGTCTCAGTTAACTATTTATCTCACCCTAAAAGATGTGATTTGGATATTGGTTATTAAGGCATGGGACAGGCCTTTGTTGGATGCTTCAGAACAGACTGATTCCACAGTCTTAGAGCTCTCAGCCTCCCATTCAGGCAAAGTACGAGATTAGTATAGATGCATTCACATACCAGAAGAATATACAATAGTCAGCTTCAAATGTGTAAAGTCTTTGGTACGTTTCATCACTAACAAGGTCATCATAGAATTTCCATGACAACTAGTTGCTCTAAGACCTATAACATCATTATGTAGAGATGGATCTGTGGTTGAACAGTCTGTATCCAAAACCCACTATGTCTTGTAGGGCTGGTGTTCTGCCTGAGTAGCTGAGCATACGTCCATCTTGGCACCTGGCACTGATTGTCTTTTAGTTATTAATGGCGGGAGATTTAAAATTGTAATTTCCTATTCAGAAAAGTCTAAGGAAGATACATGGAATGTCTTAACATTGCCTAACATTCATTATTGGGCATGCCCATCTAAAAGAGGTTTTGAAAATCAACTTCCAATTTCCTACATAGTCTTTTGTATTATCTTTTTCTTCACTCAGTCTCAATAGAATTCATTTCTAATTGTCCAGAGACAAGGACTCATTACTTTGGCCAATGTCCATCTGCCTGATGTGTCTTCAAATCACACCTGTAGCTTCAGGAACATTTTTAACAACATTATCAGTCCAAACACTACCTTTAACCTTAATAGCTGCTCTTCTTTTGTCCAATCTTTTTAAACAGATGTCAGAAAGTGGCTGTAGACCATGATATTGAGATCTCTTTTGCCAATAAAATAAATCTGCACAAGTAATTAAAATATTGTTATGATGAAATCTTCTTCAACAAAAGTGCATATTACCATAATTAATTGTACCATATGTATTGAAACTATTTTAATGAACTCTTTTTCCCAATTCCTGCTGGTTCTGGTTTTAAAAGCTGCTCTAATGTCTAACAAGCTAAAAAAAATGCTTTGTTAGAGTATTGTTGAGTTGGTATTTAGAACTTTATGGAGGTTAGTGATTTTACTGCAAATATTTATTCAAAACTAAAAACACTGGTGGTAAGAAATTGGGTGTTTGGTTGAGAGGGGTGGTAGCCACACTCAGGCAACAACCACAATTATTATCTGAGTGACCTACAAAAAGTCACTAAACTAACCTGGGCTTAACCCTCTGGTAGCTTGGCACAAAAGCAGTGAGGCTTAATTTTAAGGCAATGTGTAAAGTATTCATGTAGCACACAAACAGTATTAAAGTGAAAACACAACACAAAAAAAATCCCTCACTCATTTAGAGAAATAGAGAACATCTTAATAAATAAAGTGACACCAAAATAATTATATCCAATCAGTAGAACTTGAGTCATGAAGTCTTAACGTTTTATGTAAAATCTAGAACCTAAAAGATCAAAGCACCAATGGCAGAAGTCTAGTTGCGCAATACAAGGTGAAAGTGACACGTTAAGGCCGACCGCATTGATGGAAGGGTTGGATTGGGCCCAGTTTCAGCTCACCTTTTGGACCTAGAAAAAGTTCTTGGAGGAGATAGAGTTCAGCAGGACCAGGTAGCAAGCTGTGTCTGAAGAGGAGTCATTGAAACCAGGGAGCTTCTGGACACAGTCTGGGTGAAACCTTTGATGATGGACTGAAAATCTCCGTGCAGGAAAAGCTTTATTTTCAGACAGAGAAGGTCTTCGATGGGGAGCCAATCGTCTTCGAGCCTGGTGAAGAATGCTACCTTTGGACTTAGACAACTTTTTCAAAGTCTGATTTCTCCAGCGGGACAAAGCTGCAAACTATAGCCAAACAGGGTTTCATGAGGTTGGATACCTTCACCGGTAAGTCCAGCTGAAAAGGATTTGCTGCTGCAAAGAAGAACGCAGCCAAAGCTACTGCAAATTCAGGCCGACTGATGATGGTTCTTTGGCAGATCAACTGGCAGGTGAGTCCCTGTCTTCTGTTGGTCTCCAGAACATATTTATTAAGATACTATATCACAGATAATTGTACAAAGAGGTGCGTTTGCCGACCACTATTGCCATCCTTATTGTAATGGTCGCCAGATCTTGTTTGGCAAAACACTTTCTAAGTCCCAACTTTTAGGGTTAGGCAGAAGCAGTACCACCAACACCACTTTTACGGTTCCAGAGCCTGGGGTAGCACCACTTGAAGGGTTAGGACTCACTGCATCAGAGGCCAGCAGCAAGGTAGACAGCCTCAGGTGCTTTGTATATCCCTGTAGCTCACACAGGAGGTCAGCTAACTAGCCCATCGAGTATTTCTGGTAGTCCTGGGTTCAAAGAGCTAGTTCAGTACTCCTTCAAGCTGAAAGACAGTCCTTCAAGCAGCAAGGAAGTCCTTCTGGCAGCAGGACATTCCTTCTAAAGCCTGCCCACAGGTCAATGACTGTACTGAAAGTTGTTCTGAGTGTCCAATAGTTATAACAGGCGTAAATCTTTGTGTGTTCGAGGAAACCCTGTCCTACCCTCACCTCCGGATCTGGAAAGTTCTTCCCTTCCTGTCAAGGCTAGAAGATGTCTGGGGTGATAAAAGGCTGGTGTCAGGTTCCTTTGTATGTGCTTGAGGCAAGCCCTTTGAAGTGCAATTAGGACAGAACACTCTTCCACCCCCAGCCACTCTGGCATGATGGCCCATCCTGCCCACACCTAGTCCCCTTAGTGTCACTGTCTGGGGGAATACATGAACCCAGCAACAGAGCAATTCAGAGTCATTTGACCTTGGACACTGGCAGAAAGCTGAAATGGTTAGGAGAAGAATATACCAACTTTCTAAAAGTAGCATTATCAGAATTGTGACTAAATATTCTACTTTAGCATTAACAAGGATTTTAAATTACAATTAATTTGATTCTAAACATGACATCTCTATCTGTCCCAATCAAATGTGAGGGCTTATTAACTGTATTATGGTAACCAAGTGGTAGTCAATAGGAGAAATAGGCCTTCCTGTAGTAAACAACGACTTAAGGAGTTTTTCACTACCAGGAGATGTAAAACTTAAACCAACATGTCCTACTTTTTAAATACAATGCACCCTGCTCTATGAGCCTTTAGGGCCTACCTTAGGGGTGACTTATATGCAGTACAAAGGAAGATTTAAGCCTGAATAAAGGTTTATTTTGCCACCTATTAATGGCAGTCTAACCCGTTTACTGGTGCGGGCTTTCGACAAAGTGGGCGGGGCTGCGTCGGCCGTGCGCAGCACCAGGGAGATAGTGCTCGCGTCGGCCAACGGCCGACGGGAGCACCTAACAGGTTAAATCTACACTACAGGTTGCAAATGGCAGCCCTGAGACATGTTTTAAAGTGGTACTTTAGTGGTGGGAAAATGAGGGCTGTGGGCCTACTAGTAGCATTTAATTTACAGTTCCCGGGTAAGTGTAGTATCATATTCTAGGGACTTACATGTAACTTAAATGTGCCAATCCGGTGTAGGCAAATTTTACCATGATTTGGGAAGAAATCGCAAACACTTTGCACTGGGTGGCAGTGGTAAAGTGCTGAGTCCTAATGCCAAATAAAATAAATTCAGAAAACAGGAGAACTGAAAGCAAACATTTGGGATTGACTGTGTCGAGAGGGCCAGGTCCAACAAGCTCTACTTCAGATTATGAAAGTTACTGGAAACAGCTTGAAAAAAAATGTCAATGTCCAAAAAAAATTTAAAGGCAAACACAGGAAATTAAAAAACATCTGAAAGTCAAGATCTTTCTAAAGATGAAGAGATTTAGTGCAACACCTTGTTCATTCTGCGATTCTGTATGAACAAGTAGTTGTCTCATATGTATCCATGGCAGAACCTTCAATTTCTGGCTGTAATTTTTAACACTACTTGAACTTTCCCATTCTAGGAAACATGTTGGCCTTGGAGATGAAAACAACTTTGGCCTGTTTCCAAATTATTGTAGGGTTAAATGCATATGGTATTCATATTGGTGCGGTTTGCAAGGGGGACATCAAGTGCACCCCAAATCCAATTTTGTTCTAATGGTCTGAAAATCCGTTTGGTAATATTTAGCTTGGTGCTCCAATACCATGTGGTATATCCACCTTATTTATAATATAATATGAGTTAATATGACAGAATAGAAATTGGCAAGCATGCCACACAATTACTGGTTTATTTATGTTTTTTCCGAATTCTGGGCACTCTTCTGTTTCCCACTACCTCATAACATGTAGGCAATATGATTGTAGAAGCAGTTGATACTACAAAACGAAATTCAACATCTGCTATAATGTGTGCTCATGCAGAATGTTAATTTCACAGAAAACCTGCAGGTTTACTACTTTGCACACCTTGAAATTTGGGTTTTAATCTTCTAAAGCAAGTGACACTCAGGCAAAGAAACTGGGAGATCTGTGCAGCCTTAAAATGCCTTTCTTTGGAAGAATCAACCTCAACTTACTCAAAGTGTTTTTCGTTTCAAAACTCATTTACACACATTTCCATCACAGTAACCTCATCAGAGTAAATATAGGTAGAGCTTTCCCCATTCATCAGGATTGGTGGTTATGGCTTCAATGAGGAGAAACATGGTTTAATGTCTCTCATTGAGTGCAAATGTTTTAATTTGCTTCCAAATAAATGACTAATTTCTTTCATAATAAATATTGTCCAGGTCTGCCTAAACACACTACTACAATGTTTTATCTGACCACACCAAGAGAAGCATGGTCCTTGCCCCACTGCAAATTGGCCATGCATCTGTGAGAAGATGCTATTGCCAACAATACCTTTTTTCTTGCATGTCTTGCAGGTGTGCAGAGAAACTCTTGTGCCCCGTTACTCATCTCCTGAGTCATGAATATCTTGCAGTTGATATCCTAGATTCCACAATAATTATAATGAGAGTAATTTATTTATTTCTTTGAGCAAACTCAAACAGAAAATTACACACCTAGGGGCATATTAGCCAGAACCTCGTTAAAATTATCGTTGTTTTAGCAACAGGAAACTGCCGCTAAAACGGCGATAATGGGCTTGCTAATATGCGTTATAGAATTCTAATAGAAGCCCAGGTTAGATGTGCAGGACATCTAACCTGGGCTTCTATTGGAATTCTATAACGCATATTAGCAAGCCCATTATCGCCGTTTTAGCGGCAGTTTCCTGCCGCTAAAACGGCGATAATTTTAACGAGGTACTTGCCAATATGCCCCCAAATTATTTATAGAAAGGATTCTTTCGATGCCAGGTTTCATTTGTAAAGATATTAAAGATATCAAGGAAGCTGCAGATAAATATTTTTGCTTTTAGCAAACATGGCAGTCATCTATAATGAGTTCTATTGCTGTCACAATCTTGAATAAGTTCTAATCATGAATCATGCTCAACGTTGAGTCTGAAGACTCTAATGCCTGATACCTCTTCAGAGAATTGAATCATAGTTCATCCTAAAGGATTTTGTGAAAATCCTCATTCGGGAGTTTCCAGGACAATCAGAAGTCATTGAGCACCAGTTGAGTCAACTGGGATGTTACCCTTCAGGTATTCTGGGAACCCCCTACTACACTCCCATAAACTTGGGCCCATGTATCACTTTAGCACCTAACTCTCATGGTAGAGAGCAGAGCGGGCCATGGCTGGCCCAGGTTGGCCTAGAAACCCATCTACACATTGAATAGCAGTCAATAAATACATTTCCAGTCAGGGCCTTTGAATTTTCAAATAATAAAACTACGTTAATACAAACTCTACTCAAGACTCAGGGCTATGTACAAAATTAAATATATTTACAACAAGTACTGGTAAGTGAAATAGGTTTCGCCTATGTGATTAATAATAAGCTGCTCTTTTTGTTGCAAGCTTGGTGAGCAGTTGTGCAATTTAAGCGAAAAGCTTAAAAAGCATTAGCCTGTGTGAGATTTATTGGCTTTGCTAATGTTTTTTTAGCTATGTTGTAAATGGCTGAAAGTGTGTAAAAAAGCTGTATGACACATTCAGTGTTGTCCACTGTTATAGTGCTTTTTTAATTTTCAGTTATGCTGCACTGAAGCTAGTGTTTCTGTATTAAATTGCTAACAAAGTACTGACAAAGCCGATACATCTTGCATATGCAACATCTGTTGGCTTTACCAATGCTTGGTATGGAATGCCATGTGGTAAGTTATAAGTATTTATATAGTGTTTACAATGGCTGAAATGCTACTGTTATAGAATGCCCTTGCGAGGGTATTAGTGTGTCCAGATTCAGAAGCATTTTAGGACCATACAAAAATTGCGAAAATGTGCCATATAAATGCGCAGAATGTGACATAAGATGTGGGTAGACAATAAAGTCCAATAGGTTACAGCTTTAAGTACAGTGATACTTTGGGCTATGTGTTCATTTGGGTGCAATAGTCACAAAAGAACCAAAAAGCACTCCATACTGCCTGCTAGTAGTAAAATACAGCAATAAGCGGTGTTCAATGGGTTTCCTACAGCATTTGGCTCCTGTGTCACTGCACCTGCTGCCTGCAAGGTAACTGCGCTTGTGACTGCTTGTTTAGTGGCAACATGCAGCAATGATCTGTGTTCAGTGGGTTTCTTGGAGCTTTTGGCCTCTGTGCCACTGTGTAGTGTAGTTCCTATATTCCCAATAGGCTCTGCGCATTGGAATAATATATCCATTTATTTTTTACGTGGGACTGAGGTCAACTAGGTCTCTATCGAATATACTAAATTTAATTGTGTGTGTGCCAGCTAACTCAGAGGTCACTAGAAACGTTCTCAAATGCACAAGAAGGGATTAGTTTCTGACAACCGCATAAACATGAAAACTTTGTTTCCCAAGAATAAGAATATATCTCTCAGAGTCACGGAAGCAATAGATAAGTATTTCACTCAGTCAATCGTGCATGCTTCGTTTCTACAGAGTTGCAGAGAAATAGTGAGACAGACGTTTTCAATAAAAAGGGTTTATTGAACAGTCTTCTTTCTCATGCAAGAGAGGTGAACTGCTACAATCGCTATGCAGACTGCAATGTATAGTGCGTACAGCATAAACAGTAATATGAAAATAATACTGTAAGAGCATTGTATGGCTTCTCAGCCATATAAAAATACTTACATAAATGTTATGTTATGTTATAGTTATTTATTGTGCGCGCAGCTGCTCCAGCGAAGGAGCGTCCTGGCGCCAGACAAGGTAAAACATAACACCACTAAAGCAAGAACAGAAAGAAGGAACGACTATGGGACAAAACTAGAACAGGAAAGCTTTAATGGCCCTACGAAACTGCAGGAGATCCTCCAACAAACGAATCTCAACCGGGAGAGAATTCCAGATAGCCGCAGCTCTCACTCGAAAAGATCGGCCCCCGGCACGGCAAAGCTTGAACCGGGGGACCACAGCGAGAGCCTGGCCCAAGGATCGGAGAGAGCGTGTCGGGACATACAAGGATAAAAGATTGGACAGGATCTGAGGGGCAGTGCCTTTCAGAATTTTGAAGGCCAAACATAGGACCTTAAAATGAATTCTCATCCTCACCGGCAACCAGTGCAGGGAGCGAAGGGTGTTGGAAACAGGGCAAAATCTGGGCAAGCCAACTATCGCTCTGGCTGCAGCATTTTGGACGCGCTGCAGGCGAGTGATTTCTGCCTGGTTAGCCCCCACCAGGAGAGAGCTGGCGTAATCAAGCCGGGAAATTACCGTTGCCTGAATCACCAGCTGCCTGGTCGGGGCATCAAAAAATTTGAGGACAGGTCTTAAGCCACGAAGAACACCAAAGCAGCAAGCCGCTGTTTTCTTAGTATGGCCAACGAAGTTAAGACTCGAATCCAGCCAGACTCCCAAGTTTCTTAACTCCGAAACCGGAGTCGGAGATGGTCCCAATTCCGAAGGCCACCACCTGTCCCCCCAAAGCTCCGCTCTCTTTCCGACAATCATAATTTCTGTCGTTCTTGCGTTAAGCTGGATACAGTTCGCCGTCATCCAGCTGGCCACCGCCTTCAGTCCATTCTGAAACCTAGGAGCATCCAACTCCGCATCCCCACTGAGAGTAACCGCCAGCTGAGTGTCGTCGGCATATGAAACCATAGTCAAGCCCCACTGCTTTACGACCTCAGCCAGCGGTCTCACGTAAAGGTTGAATAACGTGGGACTCAGCGAGGATCCCTGCGGAACCCCCATGGCCAGAGGCTGGAATTTGGACTGATAAGGTGGTATGGCCACGCAAAAAGAACGATTGTCGAGAAAGGAGCGAAACCACTGCAGAGCCTGTCCCCCGATGCCAATCTCCTCCAGCCGGTGCAGCAGAATGCTGTGAGAGACGGTGTCAAAGGCGGCGCTAAGGTCTAATAGTACAAGCGCTGCCGTCTGACCAGCATCCAACACCGCACGCAAATGCTCCACCATGGCAAGAAGGGCCTTCTCCGTGCTGTGCCCAGCACGGAAGCCATTCTGCTTGGGGTCCAGGACATTGGCCCGAGCAAGGTGGTCTGACAGGGCCAGATTGACATGGGCCTCCGCGACCTTCGCCGGCCAAGGGAGTAAAGAAATAGGGCGGTAGCTCTCAGGTTTCGAAGGATCCAACGAAGGCTTCTTCAAAATTGGAGAAACCACTGCCTGCTTCCATTTGGTTGGAACCACACCCGAGGCCAGCGAGAGGTTGATTAGGGAACACACCGTAGCGCGACCCAGAAAAGACTGATCTCTAAAAAGAGCTGGTCTTAATGGATCCGACGGAGAGCCAGACTTAATTTGCTGAGCAAATTTATTGAACCCCTCCGGAAGTAACGGGGGGAAAGCGTGCAAGATGGTATGACCTTGAGCGCCGTCTAAGGCTCCCGAAGCTGGCCCTATACTAGGGAAGGCCTGGTAAATAACCTGGACTTTCCCCAAAAAAAAGGAAGCCAGAGCCTCACAATGGGAGATAGAACCGGCTGCCAGGGGGGAAGTCCTTTTCGCCAAAAGATCTTTAACGGCTTTAAATATAGTCTTAGACGGATTCGAGCTGTTGCGGAATTCCAAGGCATAGAACGCAGCACGGGCTCTGCAAATAGCTCGATGGTAGAGCTTGACGGAAGCAACATATGCGGCTTTCTAAATAGCATTGAATAAAATACTCAACTGGTGATTCTAAAATACGCCTACCCCAATGTACCTAACCTAAGTCTAGTACGAGGGAAGAAGTAAGTATTGTTTAGCATAGGTTTTAGTTTTTGCCAAGAATGTGCCAAAGGTTTCTCTACGTTCTCGGGACTCGATTTCCCAAGGGGAGCCGGAAACACTGGAGCTGTATTGTCGGCAGGAGAAGGGCAGCTTCCTGATCAGTGCGTCAGCTGGAGAGTCGGCTTCCTTCTGCACTTGCTGTAGCGAGCTGCGTCGGGCAAGTAGGTCTTCAAACTGCTCCGAACCACTGTATCTTGCTAGAGCAAGTGAAGGTATATTTATACCTTGAAGGTGTTTAGGAATGCCATAGTTTGACGTAAAGTCGGACATATGAACGTCAGGAAAGAACCCGTAGGGAATAGTTGTTCTTTGTAAAGTAACTGAGTTCTTGGACAAATCAATATTTATGCAAGGGGAAGTCCCTGACTGCTTAAGCTGGTTTTCCAAGAAATCGTTGTGACGTTTGGTACGGGTGGAAGTAGCCATGCCTGTATTTGGTTAGCATGGGCTATGCCTAAATAGGGGCTTGATTTTTATGTCTATATAAGGGCAATGTGAATTATACCTATATAAGGGCATGAATCGGGAAAATTCACTCGGAGCTTAAAATGCCACACAACAACTGCACCTGCTGGACCATGCAACAGGGTTATCCAGAGGGCTGCCTTGGCGACTGTTCATAGGGATGAAGCTAAGGTTGAACAACTTGCAGTGATCATTGCCACGCAGCACGGCTCCTGGGCCCTGCTCCTCTGACTGGCTGTACCTCCTCCGAGGGAAACGAGACATCTCCAGCAGCCGTAGACTGTTGAGGAGGCGTTGCGATGAGCAGGGGCGAAGTGACCTACGTGCAATTGCTAAAGGCCCTGCGGCTCTCTGGGACTACGGGAGATGATGCCAGCAACCCCACAAATCCAAGGGGGGATTATTTTCTGCTGTCTTGACAGACTGCACTGGCTATCTGTCACACAATGCACTGTGTACAATACTACATACAATGGCTTTTGACTCAGCCCCTGGCTCGTGATTGGAAGGGTTGTATTTATAACAAAAATATTGTCTCATAAATATTATGCCCTAAAAATCAATCGCAAAAATATAAATAGGTTTTTAGATATTAACTGCAATTGGGGTATATACTTGTAAACAATATTTAGGCCCCACCTTTTTTGTAAAGACAATGTTTTGACCTCAGTATTTTGGTACCATATCACTGGCTGTCGTTCTTGTCTATTCGATTTCCCTGCTGTGTATTGAATGTTATTACTACCTAGTCCTGTTTTTGTCACGTCACTGGAGCATTTGTTTTTTTGCCTTCGATATTGATTGCCTTGTATCCTTGTACCTTTGATTTTACCGAATATTTATTTCTGTTTTTTTTATGTGGTACATTTGCTCTCTAGCACTCCTTTGCAAGAAAATCTCCTGATTCTTCCTCTTGCTTTGTTTCCAATGAGCATACACATGCCCCGGCCTCCCCATCTGTTTCCAGGGACATAGCTATCAGTAAAGCATAAGGTATTGGAAAACAGGGATCTATGTGGCCTGGTGCACCCACAATATGGTTATTTTGTACTGCCCACCCATTGGATGGGGCTCAAATTACCATGCAAGAATCAGGACCCATGACACTATCGCTAGGCCACCGTCTCAATCTCCTAACACAGTCCCTTATTGCAACTGTCCCAAACCAAGCCCTCTGTGGTTCAGTGTCAGGCTAACTCTCTGCCCTCCATAAGACTCTCTCTCTCTCTCTCTCCCTCTTTCTCTCTGTCTCTCTCACTCTCTCTCTCTCTCTCTCCTCTATCACACAATATCGCTGCGTTTACGTTGAAAGCATGAAAACATTATTGGCCACCATGTAGCTTCATGCTACTGTACTACAAGCAATGTGGAGGCCATTTTGAAAGTATTAGAAATAAGCTTTTGAGATGGCAGACCATCTCAATTGACTTTGCTATTGCTGGCAGATTTTAAAAGCATCTAACACTAACAAAGCCCATAACCGCAACCACAGCATTGCCAAATCAAGACCAATTTGCATTGCCAACGTTTGTTTAAAATAGTGTGAGTATGCCCCAATGTCTTTGAGGGGGGGCAGGGAAAGTCTAAGCTCATCATGGGCTCCTCTGAGGAAAATTAGATTGTGATTGGGTTGTTTTGCTCAGCTAGGTGATCCCAGCCCACTGGGCACTCATGACGAGAGACAAGAACAAGCGTTTTGAGGCTATCTCTGGGCAGGTTGGGCCAAGTTTAATACTTTGTGCACCAGGTGGCATGCTCCAGCAACCAGTGGTATTATGCCTATCTGTGCTGACTCACAAACGGGCCCACTAGCTTGGGTAAAAGACAGCAACTCTGACCTCCGTACCATAAGCCAATCAGGAGGTAACGGTGAAGACTAATTTACATATAGAGTACACATTAAATACAAAAATGGGGATGCTTCATTCCTTTTCTGGTTTCTAACCAAATTCACATGTATTTATTGTGCAGATGTCAGACTGAATAGGACAACAGTCTTCCTTGCTGAGTCTGCATATGTGTACAAACCCAAAATGCGCAGAACCTCACCACAGCTGCATACCAGCTGGCCTTAATTAAAAAAGCAGTAACAATAGGTTATTAGTCAGAACCATTTTACCAAGAGCTTACAGCAGGTGAGGATCCATGAGTGGTTCCGGGACCACTGTAAAGTTCCAAAACGAGGGGTCAAACGATGAAAACACAGATTTCTATAATAGGAGAATTGCGATCAATTTTCTTAGGTTTTGCTATTGTGCATAGTACAGAAAATGCAGTATTTATGTACTCTCATTTTTAAAGTAATGTATTTTATATCACACTTAGCAGTTGCATGGACTTTTTATAGCTTTATAGCTTTAATTGTCATCTATGGTACTTCACCTTAGCTTCAATGCAATATCCAGTTCACTAGTGGGATCTCAATGCTCCACTTGCTTCAATCACACAATAGTCGTGGCCTCATAAGATTGCAATCCTTCTGGAAGCCGGCCTTTCTTGTGGAATTGAGGCCCTATTAAGGTTAACTTGGAAGATTTCACAAAGATAAAGTTGTTCTTAATCCTGTATTCTTCATTCTATAATTTCTGCTGGATTTTCATATAAATCTGTAACTATTTTTGGCAAGGCTGTGTAATACTTGATTAAATGGTCTTGTATATTTATAGGTTGAAAGAGCCTTCCAGTTTTGTTGTGAAATACTAGTGTATGTTAGAAGCTTTTTTCGTCTTTCCGTCGTGCAAAGTGGTGTGAACCCTAGTAGGAAAGTCACAATATCTCTTCAGAGAAAGCTCTACTTTTGGAGAGCTCTGCCCCATTAAAGCCTATCCATGCGGCTGACTTTAATTAGCTCTGAGCATAGTGTGATGTGATTGTGATAGTGCACACAGAATCATCAGGCTGGTGAGATCACAATTAGTATTATTTGATTGGAATCTGTACTTGACCAACCACTATTGCACCATCGTGCACCATCTTACCTAAAGAAGGCTTCCTTCCTCTGCGTAGATGCCAGGCTTCCGGAGATCAAGCTAATACCTTCCATCATCTTCATTCAAGCGCCAGGATGCACAGGCATCCCTTTAATTGTTGTGAGTACTTAGGAAACTTAACTTATACTGAATCCAGATAATGAGAGAATAATGCAATCTGCATAGGTTTTCTGTCCCAAGAGGTTTCCTACACTTGTGTTGGATCAATGCCCATTCTTTCACAACACCATTCCATTATATGGCATAATTGATGCACACACAGTGGTACCCTTATATGATGCACAAATAGATTCCTGAAGTGTTCAGTCCTTCATTTGCCTGCACTGCTGCTGGTACTGTGGTACAGTATGTCTTAAACAAAAGGAACCTGGAGCTACTTTTAAGCAGGTCCTGCACACATACTCAAGGGCAGTATTGAGAGAGACAATGGGATGCAGTTCCTAAGGGTGCAGGGGAAAGGCAGGTCTTTCTAAAAAGTGCCCTCACACACCCCAAAGTTTGTCATGCTTCATCATTGGACCAGTCCTCGTCGATCCGGCACTGCAATGCCCGACGTGCACCCGCCAAGGGGCTCTTTGACTGAGATCTTTTTGTTGATGAAACCGTAGGGTGAGTGTGGGTGTGTTGGCTAGGTAGTGCAATGAGTGTGAAGGTTAAAATAGGTCTAGGGCAACCCTCACTAATGTGTTTATTCCCAGGGAGCACTAGCCTAATTAAAAATAGTGAGCCCACATTGGATGTAATGATCCTATAGGGTTAGTGTGGTGCATAGGGTCGACATGTTTCATACCAAAATAGCCCCTAACGGGTCTTGTGGCACTTCATCAGGACCAAAAAGTGATTAGATGGAACTCTAGCACTAACGCAATACTGGTTCAGTGATTCATGAAGTTGGCTAGTAACCAGATGCAGTTGAGTGCCCCAGGTCTATTGACCCCGGGGAGGAAGACGCCAAGGTAAATGGGGCTTTGCTGACAGGGGTAACAGAGCACTTAGATGCTCTGAAGGCAAAGAGGCAGTGCAAATAGCTTCCGTCCTACCCTGGATCCGGCACACTTCGGGTGTGTGAGGGCACTTTTTGGAAACAACTGCCTTTCCCCTGCACCCTTAGGAACTGTGGTGCAGTACTCATGTTACAGTTGTGGGTAATGTTGCAGTTGTGGAGAGCCTCACAGATACTGCCATGTTTTTCCAATTAGAAATTATATACTGGTTTTGCTACAGATTGGTATGTTTCCACACCTCAGTGCATACACCACATACCAACACTGGCGGGTTGCCATTGTTCCGTTGTTTGCAATTTAGCATTGGTGTTCGGCACTAGACCTGGTGGGACAGATCCACGTCAGGTTTTTAGGCTAACCAGCGACTAAGAAAGTAGGTAGCGTTTAGATTTTTTGTTTTGGAATCTTGTATTATGCAGGTATCCTGGAAAATTGGCATGGATCTGCCTCACCCACACACCCCATCACCCTATCACTTTGTTTTATTTGCTCCCAAGGCATGCTCTGTTTTTGTCAGTGCATGCAAATGTTTCAATTGAGTCCATCAATTGTCCATTCTGTTTGCTAGACCTGCCCTGCTTCCACAAATCAAACTAAGGATATCAGCTTAATTTGCAGCCTCCAATTTAAAATACCTTCACATTTACAGAGCGTTTTAAAAAAAATCCTATTTTACATTGTGCTTTATTTTGGATCTATACTTTCTTGATACTCTAATATTTCATTTTTTAAACAGTCAAGACCGCCCTGAATATGCTTAACGTGGAACCCAAGTTAAGAATCGCTGCTTTCCACTGTTTAATCTACAGGAAAGCATCATGTAGGCCACGTTTCCCATGATGGTTCTGTATTTTTCCAATATCCACACTTAATGGTAGTACAAGGAAGAGTGCTAATTTCCACATCTTAAAACTGTTCATACTTTTTAGCTGCTATTAGTTTAGGGCGTTTTTATGGGAAGGTATCACTTCCACTACCTAAACCTAGACCAGCAAGAGGTGCCATACATGGCAGGTTGGTGCTGCATGGTTAATAAAGGCATACTTTTTTTTATCGTCCATTGGTAATGCTGCCTGACATGTTCTTTGGTAGTAGGGATGCTCAGTGTGTTTCTAAAACATAAAACCCACTTATCTTTATCTCCTGCTGCTTTCTGGAGTAGCACCCAGCTGTTTGGCCCCTACCCGAGGTAAGACCTAGCACTGTCAGTGGTTAATGTTTAAGTGGACTGTGTTTGTGCTTCTGTGATCATGTACAGTTTATGTCAGCTGTCTGTCCTTTGTTAACTTTTACTCTGTAAGTGGACTGTGTTTCTCCTGATGTGAATGTCTACAGTTTAAATGGGCGGTCTTTGCCCCCTGTGAACCTGTGCGTCTAAGCAGGCTATGTTTAAGAGCTCCGTGCTCGCTTCTAAAAACCTTTGCGATTGATGTGCATTTTTTGGGAGCTTCTACGTCTCTCTGTCTTTTAAGCATCAGCCTAATCACAGTTCTAAACAATTAGAGTTAATTGTATTTCAATTATTCAGGTTTTTACGATCTTGTTACTTTTTATGCATTTCTTTTATTTTTAATTAAACTTGGGTCAAATAATTTATATTTTCTATTTAGATATCACATTTGTGATGCCTTTGTGCACTTGGTGCGGTAATTAGTGCCTGTTAATTAATTAGAGTTTAATTCTCCACATGTTGTTTTGTGAAGAGGAAGTCAAAATGTGTGTTCGTTTTTTTGATGGCACTGGGCCTGTGTTTATGTAAGAATATGCTATGTGTGTGATATCGCAGTATAAATGTATTAAATCAGTTTAAACAGGGTAGGGAATACACAAGAATTAACATGCATTGAAATATCACCCACAGCTGTGGATGGGCTGTGACTGAGGCCATATTTCAATTTGATTCTATCCAATGCTAGCCCTCTTGTACGTTATTTGTGTTGCACATCAATTCACAATGTCCTTGATTTGTACAGATCCAACTGCTAAGTGCTATCATGAGTAGAAGAGAGATTTGTGTTGCATGTTATACTTTGGCACGTCATCATGTATTTATGTTTCACTTAAGCTCTCTCTCGTTTTACTAGTTTGTGGTGGGTGAGTGGAGATGTCTGTCCTTCCTTGGGTGTATAATAGCAGAGGATTGTGGTTGGGGTCCTAGTAGCTGGATATTTCACGTCTACTCCTTACTTTTAATAGCCTGCTGGAGAAGATTGAGCAAGAAACCTGGAGAGAGACAGGAGTGTCTTTTGTCACTTCTGTCACACGGCTAATGGAGCGTCTCCTGGACTACAGGTAAGATACAAAATGTCTCCTCTGCCAAGTGACTTTATGTCTTATCATCTATAATTCATATATTTTCTGCTGAAGTTCTAGGAATTGAGCTTGATGAAAAATAACAAGCTGGGCTTCTTATGTAGAAGGTCTGCTACTCTAGTGTGGTAACGGTTGTAGTTGCATGTCTGATGTTCCCGGCAGCAGCACTCTCCAACTTCCCTCTGTTCGTACAAAACCCCACTTCTCCAGTGAGTCAGATTTTCACACCCTGAAAGAAGTTCTAGGGTGGACAAATTAGAACTTTGTGGTATTTGTCAAGAAGACCCTAATCAAGTTACGCAATGTACTCGTTCGTAAATAACGCCCAACCTGGAATCTTGTTTCAGGTGCAAACTAGAGTTTTCAAGGAAGACTGAATAATAATAATAATAATAATAATAAAAACAGCTTGTATAGCGCCTGGTTACACTAGGAAACAGTGTGTCCCCGCGCTGTGTAGACAATGAAGTGAGCCGCATCAGAGAAATTAAAAGTGACTGGGGTCTGTCAGGGGGTCTCACAATTTCGGAAAAATATGCGTTTTTAGGTTTTGACAGAACCTAGCCTCTGATGGTTCCATGCGGAGTTCAATGGGTAGAGCATTCCATTGTTTGCTGGTAAGATATTTAAAGGACCTTCTCCCATACGCGCCCGGTAGATTCTGGGTACTTGGAAAAGCATACTACCCAGAGATCTCAAATGGCGATTGGGTTGCTACTTGGTCAGTAGTTTTTGGAGATAGATTGGCCCCTTCCCTAGCGCAATGCGATGAGCCATACACATTGTTTTGAATACAATGCGCTCACGAATAGGCAGCCAGTGAAGGGTGGCTAAGGCCCGTTTCCCTGAGGACTTTCTAGATAAGTTCAGTGCCAGTCTGGCAGCTGCGTTCTGCACACACTGTAGACGATGGAGACCTTTTTTACTCAAGCCCATATACAGTGAGTTGCTGTAGTCTAGGTGGGGAGTCACAAGGGTATGGATCAAAGTTCTCCTTCTGGTTGTAGGGAGGGGGTCCAGGGTTTTCAGGATGCTGTAGCATTTACCTGCTACCCCTCTAGTGTGGTGTTCAAAGGACAGATTAGTGTCCAGTCTGACCCCTAAGTTTTTTACTTGCTCCGAGGGTATCGGGATGGAGCCTAGTTCCGGTGGCCACCACGCGGAGGACCAGATGGATGGTGCTTTCCCCAACACAAGAAGCTCAGTTTTTTTCACGTTGAGGCGTTAGCAGTTATTATTCATCCAGCCAGCTAGTTTGCCTAGACAGGCCGAGAAGTTTGCTGAGGCTTCTTCGGAGGGCTGGGACAGTGTCACCACCAATTGGGTGTCATCCGCGTAGGACACTATATCCACCCCATAAGTCTCTACTATCTTGGCAAGGTGCTCCATATATAGATTAAATAACGTAGGGCTCAAGATCGAGCCCTGCGGAACCCCGTGCCTGAGTGATCATACTTGCGACTTATAGGGCGGACAGTGTACTTGAAACTGTTTGCAAGAAATGAGCGCATCCATTCATGAGCCAGACCCTCAATCCCTGCCTCACTGAGACGGGAGAGCAGTAGTGGGTGCGAGACAGTGTCGAATGCCGCACTAAGATCTAATAGCAGTAGCGCGGCTGTCTTCCCCTCATCTACTCTTCCTCGTAGTAGTTCTGTGGAGAAGAGGAGAGCTGATTCTGTGAATAAGCCCTTCATTTGTAATCAGGGTGTTTATCTTTTTTACATATTGTTTGAAACTGTATTACCTACTCTAGTGTCACAAACTAGTTTAAAAGTTTTGATATTGATCACAACAGGTCATCAGGTAACGCTTCTTGGGGGTTCCTCATGCACATTGTGACAGGTTGCTAAGTAAATCATTAAAAATAGGATATTCATTAGTTTCAAAAATTGCATTGGTTCTAAAGATACTACTTTTTCACCTCTCTTCATTCACTTACATTCTTGTCTTTCTCGGTGTCCTGGTGAGGTTATAAGTATTTAACAACAGAGGGTCTTGGGAGCAGATTTATGCTGTAGGTTATCATCATTATCATCATCATTAATGTGATGATCATCTGCTCAGTTGGAATTTAGGTCCTTATTTAAATTCATAATATGCCATATTACAAGTACATTATATTCTCTGCCACTTGTAATAAAGCTGACAGGATAACTGTCTCATTTATGACAGAACAACACTACTGGCAAACTTTCCAGGCACTTTGTATGCATCAAAACAAATGTTACTACATTGTGAAATATTTTCTCAAAGATAATGTTTGTTGGATACTTATGAAGATGTAGGGTTTTCACAACACAGCTGACACTCTTGGATGTTTCCTATTTGGGTTAATGTATATCTAAACTTATGTTGTTTAATGAGAATGCCTAACTGTTGTCCTATTTTGCAGAGACTGCATGAAAGGTGATGAGACAGAGAACAAGAAGGTGGGCTGTACCGTGAATCTGATGGTAAGAGTCCCGAATGGGCAGTTTCATTATTGACCCAAGATCAAATTTAGAATTAGAAAGTGTATAGTATGGTGGACAAGAAAAGAGTAACTGAAACCATTGGTAGCCAAATTGTATGAACAGTGAGTGATAACCATTAGAGAGGAGTCACCACTTTGAGAGATAGGTACATGTGGTAAAACAGAGAGAGGACACATTATTAAGTTAATGATACACTCCTTAAATCAACAGTTGTGCAATATATGGACAGAATAACGTACACAATGGATAAAAAATATAGTTACATTGTATTTCTTTGATGTTTATATAATATTTTTGATGAATACCTCCATACATACATTTTTCATCTTTTGAAATAGAAAAGTCTTCTTCCAAAGTTTCACTAAGTAACAAGGTACAGAAAAAAGCTGTGGGCTCATAGGCCTGTAATGGCAGCTGGTCTGCTTTTTTGTGCTCTTCAAAGTTGTTTTGTTTATAAAAAAAACTAGAACAGCTGTGTCTCTGAATCACTGTGAGTTTTTTGCCAGCATGGGGGACATTGCTGTTTGTTTCCACCCAGCGTATAGTAGCCCACTGCAAAAAAATAGCATTAAACTTTTGAATCATGAAGGTAGAGTTGTAGAGGTGGCTTTCTCACCAGCAAGGATTTTCTGATCTTAGAAGCAACTGTTGCTCTGCCCTAGAAACTAAGAGGTTGAAAAAGTGAAAGGTGGACGGTGGGGAAGCCTACTGCTTTTAAGCAAATCTTCTGTTACAGCCCACCTATAAATGAGGCACATAAACTGTGGATGAGACCACATTTGGTCTTGAGGTTAGAAAAGGAAAATCGCAAAACGTAGTAAAGATCTTACAACGCGATTTTACCTTCTTCATCTCATTCCTTCATTCATGATTGGTGATTTTGGTCATATTATTAGCATTGTTCTACAAGGGAATGATGCCTGCTGCGCTGCTAATACCAAAATTCTTCATAGAATGAAAAATGTCCTAGCTATGATCATGGAAAGTTTCAATTCTATTAAGGACACGGAGGTGAGGATTAGGCTTTTCCTTCTTTGCTTTATATTCACATCAGCCTTTTTTAAAACAGTATGGCATTAAAACAAACCACTTTTCCCTTGAAACATAGGGAAAAACCAGAGAGAAAACAGTCTATCCAATCAGGATGCTCCTGCTTGTATAACGGTCCCCGCAGACACTCCCTCTTCGTCTTTCTTCCTGCAAACAAAGCAAACCCATTTGAAGACTACTCCTGTTTATTGGACTCTTGGAAATATGCATATAGAGAAGTTTGAGATATTCTCTCCTATGTATGTTAATCTCTCACTTCAATAACAGAATCTCATAAACATTTGCAAGATAATCATTGATAACGTGGTCCAGACATTACCACGCAGAATACCTAAAGTCAAGTTATGTGTAAACATCCTCATCCCGTCATAACTTTGAGTTCCAACTATCACTGTGGGTGGGTGTCGGTCGCAGGCTGAATGGGTGGGCTAATCCTTGAATCTTTGTCTTTAATAGAATAGAAACTTTCTGTTATGATAGCTAGGAAAACTTTCATTCGATGGCAAGGATTAGGCTAGTTTAATGCTGATTCACCCCTACGGTTGACAGAGAAGATATAGGTTAGAAGTAAAACCTTTTAAAAGTGGAATCAGATAACCACTCCGCTGCTTTGAAGATATCTTCCAATCGTGCTCTCAGGGAGAAGACCTTAGAAGCTGTGGCTCCTCTGACTGAGTGGGCGCCAAAATGAGAGGTATTAATCCCCGCTTCCTGCATCACCCATTTTATCCATTTGGCAATCGTAAGGAAGGAAAACGCTCTGTGAGGTTTGGTTAAAGCAATCAACAGCTGTCTTTCCCCTTGGGGATGAAGTTCATCTGTGACCGCTTCATACATTTTAGGGGTCCGGACAACACATAATGTTGGTACACCCTAAAATTCTGGATAGGACACCACTCTGGAGTTGCATTTCGTTCTGCAGGAAATATGGAATGCTACCCTCTCTGGAGTAAAAATCCTACCTATATTGTCCAAAGCCCGCACGTCAGAGTCCTTGCGGCATGACATGAGGCAAAGCAACATCGCCAGTTTCATGACAATTGTTTTCTAGACAAGCACCTATTGGCGGGCCAAGACGTGAATAGATTGAGGACCCTATTCACATCCCATAGCACCGAATATCTGGTTCCTGAGGGAGAGATAATCTAATATCCCTTAGGAGTTTGCCTATCAAAAAGGTGTTCCCCTACTGTATGGCCATCTATGGAAGGGTGTTCCACCGAAATTGCAGACCTGAAGGTGTTAATGGACCTGGAGGCTAATCCCTGTTATGCCATGTTCACGAAGAAATTCAGGATGTATACAACCTCTGCCCCCTCAGGATCCACTTGGCATTGGAGACAACTGCATACCCATCTAGACCAGGCCAATTTGTATCATCTGGTGCTGCTATCCGCCCACGCTTCAGCGAGGAGCGCAGCAACCTCAGCTGAAATTCCAGAGACTTTCCATTGTTCCCGGTAATCCTCTATGCCATTAGCTGGAGGGAACCTGCCAGTATCAAGGGATGAGGTTTGCCCTGGAGATCTCTCAGGAGATCTGGATCTAGGGGTAGAGGGGCTGGAAAATCTCAGGAAAGTTTCATTATCACTGGATACCAGGCTTGTGACCTCCATTTTGGAGTGATCACAACCAGATCTGCACCTGCCTGCGTACCTGCGCCGACAGTAGCATGATCATCGCAAATGGAGGGAACGCATATACTTGTTCCAAGCTCCAGAACTGAAGTAAGGGGTCTGTTGCCACTGCCAAGGGGTCTGGTCTCTAGCTGCAGAACCTCTCCAGCTGAAAGTCCTGGTGGGATGCAAGGAGGTCCATTGAGAATCGGCCCCAGCATTCCTGAAGCCGATTGAAGGCTGAGGGGTTCCGTTTCCAGAGGCTGACTTCCCTCCAGTAACAAGAGTGTCAATCCGCTATCTTATTGGCTTGGCCCGGGAGATGTTCCGCCGTCAGGGATATGTGGTTGGTCAACCAGTACTCCCACAGAGTCCAGGGCAGATCTGAGAGAGCCTTTGATTGAGTGCCCCCAAGGTGATTGACGTATCGGACTGCTGTATGTTGTCCATCTTTAGTAGGACAGAGGACCACACCCTGTCTTTCATCCAGCACCTGAGGGCGAATGAGCCTGTCATCAACTCTAGGCAATTGATATGAAGGGATTGTTTGTCGGAAGACCATTTACCCCCGGTGGAGAACACTCCGCAGTGAGCGCCCAATACCGAACCACTTGCATCAGATTCGATCACTAGGTCAGGTTGGAAGGCAAAGATTGCTCTGCCATTCCGTGCCTCGATATGGGAGATCCACCATATGATCTAGTCTTTCGCCTCTGCAGAGAGTGGGACCAGCTGGGAATAGGAGAGGCCCTTCGGAGGTGCAGAATTTTTAAGCGCTGTAATGCCCAGTAGTGGAGGGTACCCGGGAATATTGCTTGAACGGAAGCCGAGAGCAGCCCCACTATACAGGCCAGTTGCAGTAGGGTAAAAATGGACAATTTTTGAGGAGGGAGACTAAGGGTCACCTCTACCGAGTTGACTAGGAAGCCCAGAAACTGAATGGATTGGGACAGGATCAGGGAGGACTTGTGCGTGTTGATTACAAAGCCCAGCGACTCCAGTACATCTATGGCCATCTGAAGTTGGAGGGATAGAGTTCAAGGGCACTGATACATGAGGAGAACATCGTCGAGATAGATGATCATACACACACCCCATGACCGAAGGAACTCTGCCACGGGTCTCATCAACTTGGTGAAACACCAAGGGGTGGACGAGAGTCCGAAAGATAGGCAGGTGAACTCATACACCTGGGATTTCCACTAGAACTGCAGAAAATGCTTGTGAGGTGGGAAAATTGGCACGGTCAGATAGACATCCTTCAAGTCTAAATGGCCCATCCAGTCCAACCTCCTCAGAAGATCCCTGAGGAGGTAAATGCCTTCCATTTTGAAATGACAATAGAGGAGCCATCCATTGAACTCCTTTGGGTTGATCACCAGACGTTGACCTCTGTCCCTTTTCCACTTCTAGCTATCTCTAAATCGATCAAAGCCTGTTGATCCCATGAGAAGACCAGAGATCTGGGGCTGTGGATATGGTTGGGGGTTCCGTAGAACTCTATATGAAACCCTCAAACCATTTGAAGGACCCAAGCGCCTTAAGACAGGGATTCCCAGTTCTGCCAGAATGCAGCCATACGACCCCCAAGCCACAGTCCTTCTACACATGGAGTTCTCATTTTGTGAGTTGTTGTATTTGTTGTGGCCTTTGTGGCCACCTCTGGCGCCTCTGCGATGGGCGTAGTTCCTGGTCAGGTATAATTTTCCAAATTTACCGGAATCTTGATACTGACCCCTGCGGGGTTCTCCTCCTTTTGAGGCTTGTTGCAGATAGCAGCCGGACAAGGGCCCCCTTCCTCAGCTGACATTGGCAAAAACAAGTGGGTTAAAAATTCTTTTGATGGATGTTTGGGCTTTATCTAGGGAGTTGAAGGTATTAACAAATTTCCACAGTTCCCGAATAAACTGGCCCCCAAAAAGGTTGCTCTGGGCGACTGTGCCTGCCTCCGAGTTGGAGAGATTCCCCAGCTTTGGGTCGTTTTTAATTAGCAAGGATCTGCGCCGCTCAGTAGAGATGACGCAGTTGGCGTTCTCCAGAAATAACAATGCACTCTGGGCCCAGCTAGATAAGGCTTTGGGCAGATTAGGGAACCGGAGGCCTTTGTATCCTTCGCCATTTCCATTATTTTGGGTAAAGGTCCCGCCACATCCAGTAATTTATCTTGTCAGGAATGGCAGCACCTGTCAATGCCCTTTTTGGCTTCGCAGACAAATTTGGTGAGGAAGCTGGACATTTTTGCATCTATCTCTAGGGATACGGCCATCTTCCCCTCCAAAGATGACCAAGGGCATTCTGCTTTGAGGCAGTTCCTCACCTCCTTATCCAAGGGCTTTCTAAGCCTACTGGCCATATAAGATGCCACTTTGGGGGCTGGGTACCATTCTGCGGAGCACGAATGAAGCAGGTCTTCTGGATCTAGTAGGTCTGCTTCCACAACCGGGTTTGAGCCAGAAGGTTCGGAGTCCGGCAGGGGAGAAGGGTTGGGACGCCAGGGTCTGGAGTGGTCCGTGTCACCATCTGAAGTGTGTGGGGAGTCATCTGCATCCCCTGTGGTAACCTGGGGGGAATGAGTGGGGGTTCTCCAGAAGCACCCTGACTTGAAGGTTCCTGAATGGGCTGGGCATCATTAAATATCTTCTTTAGACGTTCAAAAGCATCAAAATCCACCCGACACCTCTGTGCATTTACGCTTGACTGGGTTAGAATTGGCAGGGTTCCCTGGAGGTAAAGGGGTTCAAGACCCCGATGCGTCTTCCCTCTGGTCGAGGGGTTTTTGGCACTGTTCTTGCAATGACTTAAGTCTCTTCTTCAGGGGGGCCAATACCTGTGGCATTACTTTGAGGATGGAGGCATCCATTACTTACAGAAGTGATCGGCACTTGAGAGGTAAGTAACCTCCTCCATATATCCCTCTCCCTCAAAGCTTTACATTTCCTGGAGTTATACTTCGAGGTAGTTGGGGCAATTTCACAAGGTGAAGCACCTGACTTTCTGTCCCTGTGACTCGGTTTACTCTCCCCTTTAATGGTAGTTGTGAGAATTACTTCCTTTTAATTTGCTAGGAAATTGTATATATATATATATATATATATCCTGCCCGGGACTGTCCCAGTCATATTACTGACTTACCCGAGTTTGGGTGTTTATCTCCGGGCAGGCACTCGCTAAGCGTGTGGAACGCTAATCAAATGCAGTGAGTTATAATTGCCTTAACCTTTCCTCGTGTCTGTTACCTCTGCCGGTCACGATTCGCTGAGCCCAGTGAAGGAGACGCGTTCTGGGGGAGCTGGGGGAGCGGGCGGTAGAGGCGCGCTGGGTGCACTGTCACCACTGCACGTTGGCCCTAGCAGTTGGTTGGGTGCACGGCACTCGGAAGCGACGTAAGAGAAAGACCGCGTAGGAGCGGAAAGCCTCCAGTGATTACCTGTTGAAAGTAAAAATTTGTTAAGCATACAGTAAAAGCCTTCAGTGAAGGCATGAACACATGAAACACAAGCGCGGCAAGGCCGCGAGGCACGAAGCACTATCAAGGCACAAGAAAAACGTTATTGGGACTCAATAAAATGAAAATATTGAGGAACTTATCTGAATGCTGTTGGAGCAGCAAAGAAAGAGAAAGAGGGAGCATCTGCGGGGAGCCGTTATACAAGCAGGAGCATCCTGATTGGATTAACTGTTTTCTCTCTGATTTTTCCCTATATTCCATGGGAAATGTAGTTTGTTTTAATGCCATACTGTTTTAAAGAAGTCTGCTGTGAATAAAAAGCAAAGAAGGAAAAGCCTAATCCTCGCCTCCGTGTCCTGCCAAAGAATTATGATTAATCAAAGAACAATTCTTAATATTTTGAAATTGTTCTGTTTTTTAAAATGGACTGTAGACATGTATTTAGAAATTCAAATGGTCAATACCCATCTGTCATCAAGTTCAAAATCATGTTATTGTATAGCTCATCAGGCCTCAGTAGAAGTAGTGACTTCAGATATTGTTCTGTAACTGTCTATTAATGGTACTGAAGCTCTGGCATTGCCCTTCACCACTTAGGGCCATAAGAAATAAAACAATTACTGTGAGTGGTAAGTTTAGCTTCATTGTGTGAAACAGTTTAGGGTTGATTGGTGCCAGTGGTATATGGCTGGTTTGCCATCAGGACATTAACGTAATGTGCTGCTTTTGGCAGGAACTTAAGCAGCATTTGTTAAGATATCTAAAGTAAACAAGCGAACATAACACAATAACATGCACAAAGAACCATAACACCATGAAATGATGAATTCCACGCTTCTTTAAATGAAGAGCATTTATTGTGGATTAAAGAAAGGCATGTCTGGTACAAAGGGGCACAGAAAGCAATGCCCAGGAGAGGCATGGAACACATCTACATCAATCACACATTCTAAAGATGTCACGGTGCTCCATGCTCCTCCACATACATCCCCACACTTCTCCCCCTTAAACAGAATGTCAAAATTATGCAACATATAAATATTCAAGATAACATATTCAATTAAGACTACAAAATATTAGCTACAAATCAGGTATGTGGTACAAAAGGAAAAGGGGCACGGAAACCAACTGTCAAAGAGAGGCATGCATATCACAGCGCCTGAATACCCTCAGCGGTGATTAGCTGCGCTCTACAGGTGCTGATTGATTGATTACACGTTTTAAAGATATTGCCATGCTCCATGCTCCTGCAGTGCATCACCACGCAGCACATTTACAACAGAGCACCCATCACAAAAAAAAGTCATAACAGAATGCTGCGCAGTTACTGCAGTACAATGTAGCAATATCGCACTGGAACAAAACACCCTGCATCCTAAATACCAATACAACACATCACCACCACAACAAAATACCACACAACAACTGTCACAAATGATCTTGTCACACTTAACCAGCTCCAGAATTCTGTTTTATATTTGGTGGTAAAAGGGTTCTGGAGAAAGCACTCCCTTAACTTATCATGAAGGATTTGAAACAGCACCAATCAAAAATATATTGTGGTGCGTTCCATAGTATTTTAATCTGCTGAACATATGTGAAGCGTGTGTCTGTATAAAAGAGAAGGTTTTTTTATTATTTAGATTTCTTGGAAAGAAAACATTCAGTGTGTGAAAAAAGCTTTCGTCATCGTTTTCAATGGATAGCTGCAAAGAAGGACTGCATGCGACCAGAGGAAAAGTATCCGAGTGGATCCAAGGGTGGATCGAAGATCTGTAGAACCTGAAAGCAGAAGGGACAGAGTCTGGGTCACTTATCAGTGACCAGGGCGGCGATAGAAAGATGCCACCAGATGTCGGGTGATTTTAGGTGAAGATGTGAAGTTTGTCTCTTCAGCCACGAGGACCAGGAGGTGTCAACGACAACCAGGAGCTGGATTCGAGCTGTCCCACAAAGGATCTAGTTGACTGCGGTGTCGGTATCCGGACTGGACCCAACAAGCCTTAGCAAACACAACCCACGCAGGATGTCGAGATTGGCTTCGGCGCAGACCAACAAGGTCTGAGGAACTTCTCCTTTGCATGGAAGTTGGAGCAAGTATGGAGCAACCAGGAAAGCAAGTTAGATTTAAAAGGATGTCTTCGGGGGGCTATCTAGCCAACTGACTAGGAAAGGCGAAGACACGCCGAGCTGAAATGCAAAAGTGGAGCCCACGGGTCACTCAAGGAGTGGGGGCCGCTGAGCTTCGGTGCAAATAGTGCTCGGGTCCGGGGCTTCAAGCACCCCAATGCACAACTTTGAGATACCTCGTGAAGTGAGTGCAGCTTGAAAAATGCAGGATGTGCAGGAGTTCAGATCCCACGTCTCTCGTGTCTGCCACGGGTCTCAGCTTAGCTGTGATCGAAGGTCGGGATCAGTGATGTCTGTAAGTCCATGTCCTGCGTCACAGATTCTTCGGGATCTGGCGGGAGCCCCGAAAATGCAGACCTGGCAAAGTTGCTGTCGGTGCCTGTTTGAACAGGGTGGTCATTCCTTGACCACAAGGGAGATGTCTTTCATCTTCCAGGCGAAATGGAATGTTGAAGGTCCAGGATATATGTTTCAAAGTTTTGTCCAGGGTAATCTAAAGTCCTAGTGACTAGGTTCCTATACTTATACGTAGTTTAGGGGCTGGACTACCCTTAAGGTCCCTACTATGTATGGACCTGGGAAAAGGGTGGTTACACCCCTTTCCCTTTGTCCAGTTTCACGCCAGAGCTGGGGCAGAGTGCCCCAGCAACCGGTTTGAACTGGGAAGTGCATGGAGCATCATGGGTGCCCCAGGCAGTGTCTGGAAAGCATTCACTAAATGCAGCCTTCCCTTCCCCAATACACAAAAGCCTGTCTGGGGAGGTGCCAGCACCTCCTTGGACAGGAAACCGATTGCCCAGGCCCCCCCTGCCGGAGTTTCGTCCAGCAACAGGAGGTCAGACTTGTGTCTGTGCCAGCAGCATCCATTTTGTGATGCTGAGGCTCTGTTTAACTTTAACCGGGTAAACCAGTAACTACATGTCTTCTCCCTCTATAAGGGTGGAATGCTACCCCTGCTGCCAGAACTGGTGGGGGGTTAGTATTCCAAAGTGTTTGACACCTTACCCGACATGTTTTGATATAGCCAAACCAAAGTTAGCATTAACCGCGAGGATTATAATGCACTTAAGAGTATATGGTATGGCTATATCATAGAACAACTATAAGGAGATGGTTCCGAAAGCTGCAGAGGGGCTCAGCTCATGCTAGGGCACCCTCTCACATAAAACCAAGCACTCTGCCTCCAGGATTGTTAAAGCCTGCCATATGAGTGACTTATAGGTGTATATGTGTCTATATGTATATATAGATATAGGTAAACTATATCTAAGTAAGGTGTGATTACACCACCTTACCCAGGCTGTGTGAATAGACCTGTGGTGTCAGTTTGGAAGGCAAACCAGGGGTGTCACAATACATGCTGCATCCCCTGGTAGGCCTAGGGTGCACCTATGTCCTGGGTACCTATGGTACACTGTACAGGGGCTCACAAGGGTGACCCAGTTGTGGTAAATAATAATTATTTACGCTGTCGGAATTTCTATAATTACCCAAGAAATGGTAATACATAAAATGAGGAGCAGAGTCCGTGGTCTTCGAGTTGAAAGGGTTTTATTCCAGAACTCGAGTTAAGGGAGAGCTCCTTCACCAAGCGGGTTCAGGAGTAGTCTGCTTTACTTGGAACATAACAGCACTTATATACATTATGAGTACAATCAAAAGAAGGAGTTCCCCCGGACTTGATTCAATCATTCATGATGTAATCATACGGAATACATAGCATGCTTGTTCTCGTTTAAAGAATAACTTGGATTACATTTACACATAGACAAACATATTGCATTGGAGTGATTGTGGTGACAAGTTACAGAGTTACTAGTGTCTGGGGACAGAGAATCGAGGCATTGTTACAGGGTCGTTTCTGTCGGAAAGGTAAAGAGGACGAGGCATTGTGCGTTCTTTACTTCTTACACAAGGGCGGTGATGTCTCACAATGGTATATGTGTGCAGCTGGGAGGAAGGAGAATGGGCTGTAGTTAACTATTCTTCTTCATGGCTGTCTCGTGTGCTTGATCAGGTTTTCCCTTGATTGTTGACCCAACCCGTGGCTGCCCCCGCAAGCTGAGAGATCATTGATGAGCGAGAGCTGCTCGTTTTGTGACAGAGTTGGAGAGGGGGGGGTTTTGGCGAGCCAACCATCTTAACTGACTCCGTTCTGGTCTAAGGGAAAATATCGAACGGGACGGAAACCCGTAAGATACACGATGGCTGGCCATTATTTTCTTTGCATGTGCCAGTACAACGAAGAGAAAAATAGGCAAGAGGGGGTATAACAGGATCTGTGCTTGAAGTGGGAAAATCGGCTTGCCTGGTCGGTGTTAGGGTGAATAGGGTGCATGATGGGACACCAGGCGGAAAAGGGAGTTTTTAGTCAACTTCCACATTCCCTCCTTGTCCCATAAAAACCCTATTACAGAAATTCTTAATCAATTTCTATATTCATTAGGTCATATACTTGTTCTTGCAACATGATCTTTTCATTTTTCTTTCCTCTGTTTCGTGGACGAGGAGTACAGGAAGTGGCACACAGTCCACAAAGGGCAGGGCCACACTGGACACAGAGGCAGCAGGTGAAAATAGTCGCTAAAACGAGGCCCAGGACTGTTAATGCCTTCCACCCCCAGGTGGACAGGAGGTCCCACAACCAGCTGGTCAGGGACCATATGCCGGTGTCCATATCCAACTTATCGGATAGCACATGGAGGCGAGAGATAGCAGAATAAACTGATGGGGCGTTGTCTGGAATAAATACACAACAACTGGACCCTATTACCTTACACACACCACCACGGTCGGCTGACAGGACATCTAAAACTATACGGTGCTGCAGTGTCATGAGCCTATCTGCAGCTACCTCAGCTGTAATGTTATATAAGGTGCCAGTTGTTTCGTCTATGGCGGCCTGAACTACACGGGTTAGTTGCCGGATGTGGCGACTATTTGCCATAGGTCCCCAGAAAGGGAGAAAACCTTTAAAGAAGTCTTCAGCTTCTTGTCCTGCAGTATCTTCTGCATCTATGACCCCCCTTCGCTGTCTTCTAACTTGGGTCAGAGGGTCAATCAGGTGGTAATCGGCAGGGGCGGTGTAAGTCGGTGGTAAAAGGAATGCGATGTAGCACTTTCCAGACCAGCCTTGAGGCAACCAAGTGCGCGCATGGGGTCCACAGATGAAATAGGTGTTTGGGGCAGTTACTATGGTCGGAAAATCGGGAGCGGGTAGTGTATATGTCCTATCACACTCGCTGTTTCCCATTACTTCCCCTTTTCCTTTCCCCCTTATGCAAAACCGGCCGTTTTGCGGTACTACCCAACCTCCTTGATCTGTCCGTCTTTGATCGGTGGAAAACATTTCCCTGAAGGAAGCAATGTCATGGAACTGAGAGTAACTGATATTTTCGTGATCTTCGGCCCTCCCCCAGGTTACTGTAAGATCCACCATTTTAGAAACAGCCTTTACTATTTTAGTCTTTACTTCGTTCCAATTACTCTCGTTTTTCAATTTTGTCGAGGGGATGTTTCTGACTGAGGCAGAAAATATTATGGCTAATGCATAGACGGACCCTGAATAACCGAACGGGAGAGAGAAAAAGGGCATTCCCTTATGTACGGAATGTGGCATCAAGCCACAAACACAACAGTTCGTCTTGTTGACTATGAGTTGGTGTTTATGGAGGGTGGAAATGAAGGTATTATTTATAAACTCCTTTCTTCTGTCCTCGAGGTGTGGGGGAAGATCAACATGGGAATGCATAGTGGTATTCTTTACAAGTGTGGAAGAATGCGGAGGGAAAACTGTACATAAGATCCAACCCCGACAAGCTGCTATACAGCAAACAAGTAACATTATCAGTAGGAAAATCGAGAACCTGCTATGCAGTAATTTTACATAATTAGTCTTTTTCCATTTGCGCATCATGTCATTTCTCCTCATTTTGTCTATGAATTTAATATCAAAATGTCTCTGTACACGAGATCAAAACGTCTCCCAGCAGCTGCTTCACCAAGAGCTTGTTCCTGGGCTTAATTAGCTACCGGTGCGTTACGATCAGGTGTAATGTCTTTAGTCTATTTTTGGTGAGATCGCAGCCGCGATCTGTATTCCTGTTGAGGAGTGAGTTCTGGAAGTGGGGAAATTATATCCGGGGCGTTTATAGCCGTTGAACAGGGCACAGTGTCTGTTGGTGTTGGTCCAAAAAAAATTCTGCAGTGGCTAGCGTGGAGCCATCCCTTGCGTCCTTCTACTTTGACGGCCGTCCTCGTGGTCAAGTGTACTAATTTCAGAGCCGTCCACCTTTTCTCCAGGGGGCTGGTACGATCGAAGTTCTGTACAAGTATCCAATCTCCGTGCTTTATGGAGTGTTCCTCAGGCGTGGTGTGGTCTGGAAAAGCTGCTGCAACCTGCGAACGACAAGATTGGAGTGCAGACATCAAGGAAGCCAGGTAATCTGTCAACATGTTAGAATCAATTTCAGTCAGTTTCCTAGGAGAAGGGACACCCCAGATGTTAGGAGGTCTCCCGAATGTTATTTCGAAAGGGGACAGTCCCGTCCGGGAATGTGCCACCATCCCAAAGAGAGCGACCGGGAGGGCAGTGACCCAGTCTATCCCTTTTTCTGCACATACTTTGGCTAGTTTCGTTTTCAAGGTCTGGTTGTGTCGCTCTACCAGGCCCGCTGCTTGAGGGTGTCGGACACAATGAAATCTCCAGGAATATCCCAGTAGTAGAGAAACAGCCTCCATTAGTTTGGAAGAGAAAGGCTGTCCATTGTCTGATTAGATGACCCTTGGTAACCCATACCTGGGGAAGAATTCTCTCACTAGTTGCTTAGCGGTTGTCTGGGCACCATAGTCTGGGACGGGGACGGGGTATGCTTCAGTCCATCGTGTCAGTGTACACACTACCACCAGTACATATTTGTACCCTCTACATCTGTCCATCTGGATATAATCCATTTGGAGGACTTCCAAAGGATGATCAGGAGGCTGGAATCCACCCTGTTCCACTGGTACTCCTTTACCAGGGTTAAATTGGCAACATATCATACAAGTTTTTACCTTTTGTTTGGCTGCAGCTCTTAGGTGTTTGTTAAACCAGATGTTCCGTAAACTATCCAGCATACCTTTCTCGCCTAGGTGGGCGGGGCTATGGACTGTGTCAATTATGACTTGTACCATGGAGTCAGGGAGAAACCACACTGTTCGGTTTTTGGTCATCCAACCCTAATCAGTCTGGACCCCTCCTTGTTCAGTCCATTTCTTTATTTCATCTGCGGTGGCATGTGTCTGTATGTCTTGCACATCTTTCAAGGGGTCCCTCACTATCATAGTGACAGTCTGTGTGGGTAACTGAGAGTCTGTGGTATTCGCTGGATTCTGGGCTGTCTGTTTAGCAGTCCGGTCCGCTAAGTCATTTCCTGTAGATATAGTGTCTGTAGCTTTGGTATGTGCTTTGCACTTCAGAATAGCTATGGCTGTAGGCAGGTGTATGGCATCTAGTAAGGCTTGAATTAGGGGACCATGTTGTATTTTGGCCCCATGTGAGGTAAGAAAACCTCTTTCTCGCCACAACACTCCAAAATTATGAACTACACCAAATGCATATTGGGAATCGGTGTAGATGTTCACTTTCAATTGTTTTGCCCATATGCAGGCCTGTGTCAGGGCGATGAGCTCTGCTGCTTGGGCTGACAGGATGTCTATTCTTTGGGTCTCTATAATTTTACAGTCCGTTGTTACGGCATAGGCTGCCACTAACTCTCCAGCGCTTGTCCTCATGCACGATCCATCCACATAAAGTGTTACATCAGGATCTGGGAGTGCAACATCTGTTAGGTCTTGTCTTGGTTTTGTCACTACATCGATCATCTCCACACAGTCATGTTGTGTCGTGTCATCTGAGCTTGAGGGCAAAAGGGTAGCGGGGTTCAATATGTTGCACCGTCTGATCTCTATGTGTGGCTGAAAGAGCGTTAGTTCGTATCCTGTCAGTCTTGCTACAGTCAGGTGTTGAGTCTGCGTTCTGTTTAGAAGGACTTCCACAGCATGTGGCACTTGTACTATCAGGGGATGTCCTAACACTATTGAATCGCTTTGTCTTATGGCCAGGGCTGTAGCCGCAACGGATTTCAGACATGCAGGCAAAGCGTGTGCTACGGGGTCCAGTGTGCTAGAGAAATAAGCACAGGGTCTATTTCTTCCTGCTTGGTCTTGTGTGAGGACAGATAGTGCTGTTCCGTCACGTTCTGTCACGAACAGGGTAAAATGCTTGCTGTAATTCGGGGTGGCCAAAACTGGTGCTTGACACAGAGCTAGTTTCAGAGCTTCAAATGCTTGGGAGTGTTCTGATGTCCAAGGGAGAGTTGTATGAGTGGCTGCTTCCACTGTAGTTAACTGTATGAGTGGCTTAACTATGTGGGCATACTGAGGGATCCATTGTCTGCAATATGAAGTGAGACCAATGAATGCACGCACTTCTTTTTGTGACTTTGGCTGTGAAATTGTCGAGATCAATAGGATTCGTTCTTGTGTCAGTTGCCTACCCTCCTTGGACAGCAAATGTCCTAAGTAAGCCACTTGCTGTGCGCAGTACTGCAATTTTGAGGGAGACACCTTGTGACCTTTGTCTGTCAGGAAGTGTAGAACTGTGAGAGATGCTTTTTCACAGTCTGGTTCTGTCCTTGCTGTGATGAGAATGTCATCTACATACTGAATTAATGATGTGTTGGTAGGCATATTGATACTGTCAAGTTGTCTTTTTAGTGCTTGGCTGTAGATGCTTGGACTTTCTGTATAGCCTTGGGGAGCTCTAGTGAACCTGAAACTTCGTCCTTTTAAACTGAATCCGAATAGATATTGACTGTCGGGATGTATAGGAATGCTGAAAACGCATTCTTCAAGTCGATGACTGTGAAAAATGCAGCTTCGGGGTCTATGGCAGTCAGTAGTGAGGAAATATCTGGGACCACTGGATATTGTGGGATCACACATTTGTTCAGTTCTCGAAGATCAACCACCAGTCGGTAGACCGGGGGTGCCTGAGGGTCAGTCCTTTTGAGGACTGGAAGAACTGGAGAATTGCAAACATTTGAATCCGTCCCTATCACCACTCCATGTTCTATGAGTTCTTGGATTATCTTGAGAAAGGCTTGTTCAGCCTCGGGTGGAATCTTATATTGTCGTATACGGGGTAGGACTACACCCTCCTTGAGTGTGACGTGATGTGGGGTGATATCCAAGTATCCGACATCAGTCGAGCTTTTTGCCCACAAATGTTGTGGGATGTCATTTAGTCTGGGGTCGAATTCTTTGACTGTGAAATGTCCTTTGAAATCTCGTAGAAACAATTTTACTCCTTCCGGTGAACAGCATATTACTGCTCCTAGTTCTTTGAGTGTCTTGATTCCTAGTAAATTCTCTGGGCACGTTTCCGTAAGGACTAGATCAGTAGTACGTGTCAGAGGACCTAATCCTAACGAGACTTGTTCAGACACTTTGTTTATGATCGGTTTTCCTGAAAAGCCCAGAGATATATTATGTGAGCCAGAGAGAGGAACCTCTGTGACTTCCTTATGACTTATGGTAGTCCTACTCGCCCCCGTGTCTATGAGGAAGTTTCTGTCTTGTCCCAGTAAGTGAGCTTGTACATATGGACCTTTCTGATCCACTGGAACTGGGATAAGGGGCAAGTCGCTCTCTCTCTCTAGGCTGTCTCGTGCATATGGTTCAAACTCGGGGTAATCTGACTGTGCGTACTGGTACATCTGTGTGGCAGCAGCAGCAGGCGTCTGAACCTGTGGAGGGGTAATGGTCTGAGGCTGCTGAGTGTTACCTGGTCTGGGAGTGTGAGGGTGTTCTTTTGTCTTTCCTGTCGCTATGTTATGTTTCAGGACTGGGCATTCCCTCACAAAATGGCCTGGTTGCTTGCAGTAGTTGCAAGTACCTTTATTGGCCCCCACATTACCTTTGGGGTCCTTGTTTACTGGTGCCGTCTGTGCAACCAGTACCTTCATTTCTGTGTCTTTTACTTGTTTCTTTTCTTGTTCCTGTTCTTCCCTTATTCTGTTGTGGTGGTACTGTAACATTTGTAACATTTGTGAAGGACTATTTGCTTGCCAGGTACTCTCAATCTTTAACACTCTATTTCTGATGGGGGGTAGGGCGTTGTCCACCAATTTGGACACAAAAAGATGAGGATATGCCTCACTACTATGTGCGAGTCCACTATTTATAGAGAAACATTTCTCCAATCTGGTGTAATAATCACCCGTATCCTCGTCTGGCTTTTGTTTACAGGCAGAAATGGCATCCCAATCTTCCTTTTTTGTTGCCAATAACAGAGGCAAGACCTGTATGAGGAGACTGGGTAATTCCTTTGCACATTCACCTAGACCTTCACCTGGTTTTCGGTCTGTCTCTTCTTTTACTAGGGCAGTCCACGTAATCTTTTTACCACCCACCTCCCAGTCCTTTTCCTTCAATTTATCAAATATGCCTGTAGGTAGAATTACTTTAACTCCTTCGACGCTCATGACGAGCCCAGCTCGTCATGGAGTTTCCATTGATTTCAATGGAAATTACATTGAAGATCCAAAATAGCCTTAGCATCCAAGTGGTTAAGTAGTATGATTATATCTGGATATGTAAAACTACCCATTTGGAGGATATCCTTCAACTCTCTATGCAATTCTCCGGGATCTTTTTCGTGAGAGGGCACCATCTTTTTCATTTCCAATATTTCTAACTTGGTAAGGGGAGTATACACATGTATTCGTTGCAGTGTACCATCTGGCTGGGGTATGGGGTGGACTTCTCGTAAGGGGTATTGGCCTATACTGTAAGGTTCATGGTCTGATGAAGCTAAGGTAAGTTGGAGGTAACGGAGGCACAGGTCCAGAAGGGTATTGATCAATTCCGGTCCCCGAGACCTCCATCTTTCTGTCACTACTTCTTGTAACAGTTTGTATAGCTTATCTGATCGGTGGAAGTTATTCTCGTATAAGGTAGCCAGGTGTTGGATCATATAAATACCTGCTAGTCGTTGTTCTGCTCGGGGAAGAGCCAGAAACATTTGTGCTACTATATCTGGGCCGTATACTCGGTGCTGTGATATCCAATGGGTGGCAGACCGGGCCAATTCCTTTTCTTGTTGAGGAAGGGGAGGCTCATTGTCCATCCATTCATCTAGGGCTCTTTCTGTGGACTGAAAAAGGTCTTCCGAAGAAGGATCTAATCTTTTAACCTTCCGCGATACTCGCGGGGTTCGCCACTTGGAGCCAGGACAATGTCGCGCTACACCCAGGAAATTTATTCTACCTAGTGTCGGACCCTCATCTTCCTCTGAGTCGTCCTCCTGTGTGACTTTCTCAGAGTGGGTGGTGACAATTTTCTTAACCAGTCTTTTAGTTATTTTGTCGATCTGATGTCCCAGATCATGTGCTCCCCTGTGTACCTGATCACTAAGGTCTATTAACTCAGAGTCTACGCTTCCATTACCCGGGTCTAGTTCCCGGATCAGACAATTTATGATGAACCGCAGGAGCAGTCCTCGGATGGGAACTTTTCTATTTTTCATGACCTGGACCAGAGTATCCGGACCTTCACCTGTTCGTATGAACTCATAAACTCTATCCAAATGCTTCGTTATATCAGGGACCTTCTGGAGTTGACCCAGGGCTTGTCTTAATCTCTCTGATATCGTGGCCATTGGGCCACTACCGGGTTCGGGGTCGTAAGGACACTCAAGAGGCGGGACATCGTCTTTATCCTCAGCCCCGTTCCCGGACACTCCTAAATCAGAGGTGGAACCACCGGCTACTAGTTCAGGAGCACGTGTAGACGGGCGTGTTCTAGGCATGTTAACATAAGCGGGGGGTGGTTCCGACAGATAGGCAGGGAGAAAATTGTCGGGAGCAGTGGGAATTACTTTCACTGGGGATTTGGGATGTTCTTCTATAATTTCTTCTGACAAAACGGGATAAATGCCAGTAACAAGGGCGCTTCTTTCTCTATCTGCCTGTTCAGCTAAAACCTTCTCACCTTCTTCCTGTAATTGCTTTTCTTTAGCCTGTTCCGACATTCTCTTACTTTTCTCGACTTTCCCTAGTTCTTTCTGGGCCCTCCTATGTGCTTCCTTACGCCATAACTCAATGGCTTCTGTCTGTGAGGGCCTCGCCTTTCGTTTCCATAACTCTTCTTCTACTCTCATAATACATTCTATGTCCCAGGTACCTGCGGCGGGCCATCTATGCACCATTTCTAATTTTTCGGTATAGTCTACCCAAAGGTCTAAGAATAATATGGCACTCAATCCATGTTTTTTTATACATGAAATGTCCAGGTGTATCACTAGGCGGGATTTTAACTGGTTTCTCTAATAGATTCTTTTTGGTGCCGATCGTACGTAATTTGGAAAACAGAGGCATTCTTAAACTCAACTAATTACGGTTAAAAAGACTTGGAATATACAAAAACAAAACAAACACTTTATACACTAAAATATAGTGCAACCGTACCGGTCTCACGAATGAGACACGTCCTTACCGTTTTCCAAAAATGGAACCCGTCTTTAAACTTTCCAGTGGTACTCACCAAGAAGCAAAACTTGAAGACCTGGTCATCGGACTCTTGACGCTTGCGCAGGAATATCGGGGCTCCAAAGACCTCGGACTCGGCGTTCTCACTGGTCGGGCTCTGGGTTGGGACGCTCCGCTATCTTCTTCACCGCCTCGTGTGGATGATCGGTCGCAGTCTGTCTCCTCCTCGTCTCGAGGGAGTTAGCGGGAACACCCCGCTGTTGTGCACTTGAAGTCCGTCGAAAGTATGGAAGGGACAAGGACTCGACTTACATCGCCGGCGCGTAGGGAAGAGGGAGCGTCGCTGTTCAGGCGCCAATTAATGTGGTAAATAAAAAACTAATTATTTACGCTGTCGGAATTTCTATAATTACCCAAGAAATGGTAATACATAAAATGAGGAGCAGAGTCCGTGGTCTTCGAGTTGAAAGGGTTTTATTCCAGAACTCGAGTTAAGGGAGAGCTCCTTCACCAAGCGGGTTCAGGAGTAGTCTGCTTTACTTGGAACATAACAGCACTTATATACATTATGAGTACAATCAAAAGAAGGAGTTCCCCCGGACTTGATTCAATCATTCATGATGTAATCATACGGAATACATAGCATGCTTGTTCTCGTTTAAAGAATAACTTGGATTACATTTACACATAGACAAACATATTGCATTGGAGTGATTGTGGTGACAAGTTACAGAGTTACTAGTGTCTGGGGACAGAGAATCGAGGCATTGTTACAGGGTCGTTTCTGTCGGAAAGGTAAAGAGGACGAGGCATTGTGCGTTCTTTACTTCTTACACAAGGGCGGTGATGTCTCACAATGGTATATGTGTGCAGCTGGGAGGAAGGAGAATGGGCTGTAGTTAACTATTCTTCTTCATGGCTGTCTCGTGTGCTTGATCAGGTTTTCCCTTGATTGTTGACCCAACCCGTGGCTGCCCCCGCAAGCTGAGAGATCATTGACGAGCGAGAGCTGCTCGTTTTGTGACAGAGTTGGAGAGGGGGGGTTTTGGCGAGCCAACCATCTTAAATGACTCCGTTCTGGTCTAAGGGAAAATATCGAACAGGACGGAAACCCGTAAGATACACGATGGCTGGCCATTATTTTCTTTGCATGTGCCAGTACAACGAAGAGAAAAATAGGCAAGAGGGGGTATAACAGGATCTGTGCTTGAAGTAGGAAAATCGGCTTGCCTGGTCGGTGTTAGGGTGAATAGGGTGCATGATGGGACACCAGGCGGAAAAGGGAGTTTTTAGTCAACTTCCACACAGTAACCAATCTGGAATGTACCTAAAGTACATGGTATCAATTTAGAGAGAGAACAGCTGGGCTGTGGGCCTGATTAGCAGGTCCACAGCCACACTACAGTCGAAAAAACAGATAATCACAGCAAAAAGTGGGGGTAGCCATAGGAAGCAGACCCTACTTTCCTACACAACCCCCCCCAAACGCAGGGACATTAAACTAACCTTGACCAGTCGAGTCTTCATGTTCTAAGTGGAAATATCTGGAGCGTCCATCTGCATTGGCATGGTTACTCCCAGGTCTATGTTCCACTGTAAAGTCTATTCCCTGTAGGGAAGTGGACAACCTGAGCAATTTGGGATTTTCACCCTTCATCTGTTTTAGCCACAAGAGGGGCTTATGGTCTGTCAGAACTTTGAAGTGAGTACCAAACAAGTATGGCCTCAGCTTCTTCAGGTCCCAAACCGCAGCAAAGGTCTCCCTCTTAATCGCTGACCAACGTTTCTCTCTAGGGGTCAGCCTTCTGCTAATAAAAGCTACTGGCTGATCTTGACCCTCTTTATTCAATTGTGATAGCACAGCCCCTACCCCCAACTCAGAAGCATCTGTGTGAACAATGAATTCTTTGGAGTAGTCTGGACTTTGCAGAATCGGTGCAGTACACATGGCATGCTTCAGGTCATCAAATGCCTTTTGACAGCTGACTGTCCACTGAACTTTCTTAGGCATTTTCTTGGAAGTTAAGTCATTAAGGGGTGTCACTATGGAACCATACCCCTTGACGAATTTCCTGTAATACCCAGTCAGGCCCAAGAAAGCTCTGACCTGAGTCTGGGTGGTTAGAGCATTTCAGTCCATTATGGTCTGGATCTTGCTCTGCAATGGTTGAACCTGGCCTCCACCTACAAGGTGGCCCAGGTATACAACCTGACTCTGCCCTATCTGGCACTTGGTAGGTTTGATAGTTAGGCCTGCCTTTTGCAGGGCCTCCAAAACATTTTTCAAGTGGATCAGGTGATCTTCCCAGGTGGAGCGAAAGACAGCAATATCATCTAGATAAGCTGCACAGTAGTCATCCAGGCCTAAGAGGACTCGATTCACCAACCTTTGAAATGTGGGAGGTGCATTTTTCAGACCAAAGGGCATTACCACAAATTGATAATGTCCACCAGGGGTTGAAAATGCTGTCTTTGGCTTTGCATCATCATCTAGTCTGATCTGCCAGTAGCTAGCTGTCAGGTCAAATGTGCTCAACAACTTGGCAGATGCCAATCTGTCTATGAGTTAATCTGCCCTGGGTATTAGATGGACATCTGTCCTAGTGACAGCATTGAGACCTCTGTAGTCCACGCAAAACCTCATCTCTCTCTTACCATCTTCAGTGTGAGGTTTAGGCACAAAGACTACTGGACTGGCCCAAGGGCTCTCTGAGGGTTCAATGACTCCCAATTCCAACATCCTTTGGACCTCTGTCCTGATACAGTCCCTAACATGATCAAGTTGCCTGTAAATCTTACTTTTAACAGGCAGACTGTCCCCAGTGTCCACTTCATGAGTGCACCTGGTAGTATGACTTGGATTCAGAGAAAACATATGTCTGTAGGCCTGCAGAACTTCTCTGCTGTCCTGCTGCTGTTGGTCAGTGAGGCTGCCTGCTAAGGGTACACCATCAACTGAACCATCATCAGGGTTCTGAGAGAGCAGGTCTGAGAGAGGGTCACTCTCTTCCTCCTGTCCTTAATCAGTAGCCATTAGTAAGCCCATGTCTGCCCTGTCAACATATGGTTTCAGTCTGTTGACATGAGCACCCTGTGGGGGCTCCTGGGAGTTCCAAGATCAACCAAATAGGTTACCTCTCCCTTCTGCTCAACAATAGTGTGGGATCCACTACACTTGTCTTGGAGAGCTGCTGGGGCCACAGGCTCCAACACCCACACTTTCTTTCCTGGCTGGTAAACAGTCAGTACAGACTTTTGGTCATGCCAGGCCTTTTGCAATTCCTGACTTGCCTCAAGGTTTTTGGATGCCTTTTTCGTGTACTCTGCCATCCGGGAGCGGAGACCAAGTACATAGTCCACAATGTCTTGTTTGGGAAGTTTGAGAGGTAACTCCCATCCTTCCCTCACCAGACAAAGGGGTCCTCTTACAGGATCCCCAAACAGAAGTTCAAAAGGGCTGTAGCCAACCCCCTTCTGTGGGACTTCTCTATAAGCAAACAAAAAGCAGGGCAGCAGGATGTCCGCCTGAGCTTTTCGGGGAGACCCTTAATCATGGCCTTTAAGGTCTTGTTGAATCTTTCAACTAGACCATTGCATTGTGGGTGGTAGGGTGTGGTGAACTTGTAGTTCACTCTACACTCCTTCCACATTGCAGTCAGGTATCCAGACATGAAGTTTGCACCTCTGTCTGAGACAACCTCCTTAGGGGAACTCACTCTTGAGAAAACTCCCAGGAGGGCTCTTGCCACAATAGGTGCTGTAGTGGTCCTAAGGGGAATAGCTTCTGGATATCTGGTGGCATGATCCACTACTACCAGAAAAAACCTGTGCCCAGAGGCTGTTTGGGGATCCATTGGTCCAACAATGTCTATCCCTACACGTTCAAAGGGAACCCCCACCACAGGTAGTGGTATGAGGGGGGCCTTTGTAGTGCCACCTGATTTGCCACTGGCTTGGCAGGTGACACAGGAGTGATAAAACTCATTGGTGTCTTCTGACATGTGAGGCCAGTGCAAGTGAGGGACAAGCCTGTCCCAAGTCTTGTTCTGGCCAAGATGTCCTGCAAGGGGAATATCATGGGCTAGTGTTAAAAGGAATCCCCTGAATGCCAAAGGTATGACCAACCTCCTGGAAGCACCAGGCTTGGGGTCTATAGCCTCTGAATACAGGAGCCCTTAATCCCAGTAAACCTTATGGGTCCCACTAGCATTCCCTGCAGCCTCAGCAGCAGCTTGCTCTCTGAGGGGTTCAAGAGAAGGGCAGTCCAACTGCGCCTGCCTCAGATCTGCCCTGGAAGTTCCCCCTGTCCCAAGAAACTCAACCTGATCAGGCTCAGGCTCTTCTAGGACAGTTCCTTTCTGGGTCTCACAATCAGCTTCCTCAGAAGGCAGATCCTCTTCCTGAGACAGGGGGGAAGGCACATCCTTAACCCTACTGCTCCTTTTCCTGGTAGGCAACTGGTCCATTATTCCAGAATCTAGTGCCTGCATGTGTCCTATACTCCACTTCAGACCAGGCTGAAGTCTCTAGGTTATTGCCAAGCAAACATTCTACAGGGAGGTCTGAGCTAACAACAACCTTCTTCAATCAATCAATCAATCAATCAAGACATTTATAGAGCGCACTACTCACCCGTGGGGTCTCAAGGCGCTAGGGGGGGGGGGGTGCCGTTACTGCTCGAACAGCCAGGTCTTGAGCTTCTTCCTGAAGGAGAGGTGGTCTTGGGTCAGGCGCAGGTCGGTCGGGAGGGAGTTCCAGGTCTTGGCGGCCAGGTAGGAGAAGGACCTTCCTCCTGTTGTCGCTCTTCGGATGCGGGGGACGGCGGCGAGGGCGTGGTTGGTCGATCTGAGGTGGCGTTTGGGAGCGTAGAAGTTGATTCGGTTGTTGAGGTAGCTCGGGCCTTGATCATGTAGGGCTTTGTGTGCGTGGGTGAGGAGACGGAAGGTGATTCTTTTGTTGACGGGGAGCCAGTGCAGATTTCTCAGGTGTCCGGAGATGTGGCTGTTTCGTGGGATGTCGAGGATGAGTCTGGCTGAGGCGTTCTGGATCCGCTGGAGTCTCTTCTGGAGCTTGGCGGTGGTTCCGGCGTAGAGGGCGTTGCCGTAGTCCAGTCGGCTGGTGACGAGGGCCTGGGTGACAGTCTTCCTGGTCTCGGTGGGGATCCACCAGAAGATCTTCCGTAGCATGCGTAGGATGTAGAAGCACGACGAGGAGACGGCGTTGACTTGTCTGGTCATGGAGAGGGAGGAGTCCAGGATGAAGCCCAGGTTGCGTGCGTGGTCCGTCGGTTTGGGTGCGGTGCCCAGGGCGGGGGGCCACCAGGAGTCGTCCCAGGCGGAGGGCGAGGAGCCCAGGATGAGGACCTCCGTCTTGTCTGAGTTCAGTTTCAGGCGGCTGGTCGTCATCCACTCGGCTACATCTCTCATCCCTTCGTGCAGGTTGGCTCTGGCGGCGGCGGGGTCGTTGGTCAGGGAGAGGATCAGCTGGGTGTCGTCGGCGTAGGAGATTATGTTGAGGTTGTGTTGGCGTGCGATGGCCGCGAGGGGGCTCATGTAGACGTTGAAGAGGGTGGGGCTCAGCGAGGATCCTTGAGGGACGCCGCAGATGACTTCGGTGGCCTCTGACTTGTACGGTGGTAGGCGGACTCTCTGTGTTCTTCCGTCGAGGAAGGATGTGATCCATTCCAGTGCCTTCTCCTGGATTCCGATGTTGCCGAGGCGCTGCACTAGGGTGCGGTGGCAGACGGTGTCGAATGCCGCGGAGAGGTCCAGGAGGATGAGGGCCGCTGTGTCTCCGTTGTCCATCAGGGCTCGGATGTCATCGGTGGCAGCGATGAGGGCGGTCTTGAGGCCAGTTACCCCTCCCCAGGAGAAATTAGCAACTGCCATACTGTGTGTGGTAGTGGCATTGCTAGCATTGGTCACTAGGTAACTTTCACCTAGTATGATCTGTTCAGAGTTCACAAAGCTGGGTGTCACCATTGTGACACTAGCACATGTGTCCCTGTAGGCCTGAGCTACTTTATCATTAACTAGCAGCCCATCCCGACGTTGTCCGGGGAGGAAAGCGAATGTCTGCATTGCTTTCAAATTGCAAGGCAATTTATTTTTAAACTTACTCTGAATCGCCCCATCACCGGGCTCAGGCCCCGCGTTTTTTAAAAAACGTACTCTGAATCGCCCCATCACCCGGCTCAGGCCCCGCGACTGAGAATCGCCTCATCACCCGGCTCAGCCCCTGCAGAAGAAGCCGTGTCCTCAATGCAATATGGGAACGTTTGTGTCCGCTGCAGACGCGAACGTGTTTGTGCGCTCCACCTGACGCCCCACATCGCGTCAACATGCAATGCCCACATCAATGGTAAATGCAACTACCACTTGTATTAGGACGACGCCCACTCGTATTGGGACGGCTCGGCTCAATCCAACGGAAATTACACGCCCCACATCGCGTCAACGGCCAACGCTTAACAATGGTAAATGCAACGCCCCCTCGTAGTCCCAGCAGGCCGCGCCCATCGCTCTATGCACATGCCCATGCACACGCCCAAATGGTAAATGCAACTCCCCTTCGTTTCGGGACGGCAGTCCCAGCATGCCGCGCCCATCGCTCTATGCACACGCCCATGCACACGCCCATGGCTTTCCAGCAGAACGCCCACGCCCACAACGGACTACCTTTCCCCTAACGTTCTTTCTTTGGCCCACTGTTGCGGTAAATGCCACCCCCTCTCACTTAGCGCGGGGACACGCCGAGATGGCGTAACCATGCGCTTTATAAAAAAGAAAAGAAAAATATATATTGTGGCCAGCTGTATAGCCAAAATCCATATGCTGCAACTGTCCTTTCCAATGCTGTATTGGGTGTGGCGATTGGTGCTGTGTTTCCTGAGATTACCCGCTTCCAAGGTTTGGGCTCTCTCTTTATTATATTAGTATAGATCAAGGGAGTTTGTCTCTACTGCCCAAGTTATTGGGACTCACAGTAGAGATCATGGCTATGTACCCATCACAGATCAAAACAGCTTGAGTTGGTATTCTGACTAGGCCAGAATCCATCTCAGTTCCCAGGGTTAACCCTATTACACCCTTCTGTTGAGAACCACCACTTGGAGATGAACTATGGGGAGCAGTTGATTTAGGGCCAATGGTGGCTGGAGCTATCTCCTTCTTGTTACACTAGTCAAATGAGTATTACTCTTGCATATTTTGCACCAGGGTTTCTTTTGGCCTTCTTTCTTTTTAGATTGTTGGGAACCCCCACCATTAGAAGCTATTGGGGGACCTTGAAAAGACTTCTGGTATTTTGCTTTCTCCCCACCCTTTTGGCCTTGCTTCTTCTGATCACCACTTTGTTCTGTACCTTCTGCTTCACCCTGGTTCTGACCCATTTGTCTGCCTTCTTGCCCAATTCTTGGGTAGAGGGCAAATCAGAGTCAACCAGATGTTGATTCAATAGCTGGTTCTGACAGTTATTAAGAATCTGTTCTCTCATTATGAGGTTATACAATCCTGTATAGTCACTTACTTTACTGCCCAGTAACCAACCTTCCAGAGCCTTAGCAGCACAATCTACAAAATCTGTCCAGTCCTGAGTCTGTGTCTTCTGGGTATCTCTGAACAGCAACCTGTACTGCTCAGTGGTTAGGTCAAACCCATCTATCAGAGCACTCTTCAGGACATTGTAGTTGTCAGCATCCTCTTCTCTAACAGTGAAGAGCTTGTCTCTTCCTTTGTCCGCAAAGGAGAGCCACAAGATTGCTGCCCACTGACTTTGGGGTACCTGCTGTACTTTGCAGGCCTTCTCCAAAGCAGTTATCCACTTGTGGATGTCATCCCCAATGTGATAGGGTAGGACGATCTTGTTCAGGTTTCTATGGTCATGAGACCTTTCCCTACCACTAGGGATATTGCTGCCACTATTGGGCTCTAGCCCACACAATTTCTTCTCTCTTTCAAGAGCTAGGGTCTCTTTGGCCAGGGCAACTTCTTGCCTCCTGATCCTAAGCTTGACTTCTTTCATTCTAGCATTGTGCTCTCTTCTCTGAGGGGAAGTCATTCTCCTTTGAGCAGAGGCAGAGGACCCTACTGATGAGTCAGAATGTTCAGATTCATCTGAAAGAGATCTGTTTCTTCTGGGCACATCATTAGGCCTACGTGGAGGGATAGAGGGAAGCCCTCTTAGGCCCTCTCCACCCTCAGGCAGTCCTGTGTTTCCCAGGTCAGGTTCATTAACCTCATCCTGGTCTGCATCCTCATCATCAGCATCATTATCCTGGTTGGGATTTCCACTAGGATCTTCTTCTGATGAGGGTTGGCCCCCCTCCCTGCTACCCTGTGCCTCTGGGTCTGATGCTTTTTCCAAGTCATCTGCCACTAAAAGATTTACTAGGTGCTGGGTGGTTGGACTCTGTCCTTGTCTTAATTTTCTGACAACACACAAGCTTCTCAAATCTTGAAAAGTGAAAGTGTCATACTTAGTTGTTTGCACATGGCTGACATCTGGCAGAGAGGCACTATCTCCTGCTCTTAAAGACCTGACTAGTGTGGTGTGGTGTGTGCACCTACCTACACTACTTATTTTCCTATTAGAACCTCTCTAGGAGTTGTAGTCAGGCTGTGCTAAGCCCTTACCACCTACAACTGCTAAGTTCAGTAGAACATATGTATTATAAGACTTGATTCATATGTACCTACAGGTACCTTGATGTGATTTTTCAAATGATATCCTCAAGATTATTTGGTAAAACAATGCAAGCTCTTATCCCATCCACTGCACACCAATGTGAGAAGTTAGCCTGGCATATGATGTCCACTAGTTCTAATAGGCACCTTGCACTACTCTAATCGACCCTTATTGATGGTGGTTGTAAAGTCAACCTTATAAAAAGCTATCCTAGTGGTAGCATGGACCAGCAGTCATCAGGCTAAGACTTCAGAGAGTGTATTAAGCAAGTTGTTTTACCAATTATAATCCCTTGAGTACCAAATGAAAGGACACCACACAAGGTATATATCAAATATATATGTATTTATTCTAAACACAACCCCTCTGCACTCTTTATGAGGTCAGAGGTAAAAGTACAATACAAGTTACTCAATTAGCATACGATAAGTTGCACAGTATACGTTTTGCCCTAGGGGCCTCACAAACCATATACTAAAATAGTGGTATAAGAACCACATGAGAATTAGAAAGCAGGCCTGGGGCCTGTGGAATCGCTGGGGCTACTCTAAACAACCAAAGGTTAGGAAGTAGGAGGCCCACGGGAGACGCATGCAGTGTCTAAACACAGCCGCGGGTCACCATTGAATTTCAATGGGAAACAAACAAGTTACAAATTCACAATTTAAGGACACTTCCGGATGGACTACGATGGAACTTTTTTAAACTAGGACACTTCAAGAGTCAAGACCCACGGGAGCAGTGGGGTACTCGTGTTACCTCACCCAAGGAACCCGGGTGCATAGGTGCCTTTTTGTGTCTGGTTTTGTTGTCGTTTTCATTGGAGAGCTGCAAAGAAGTGCTGCATGCGACCAGAGGAAAAGTGTCCGGGTGGATCCAAGGGTGGATCGAAGATCTGTAGAACCTGAAAGCAGAAGGGACAGAGTCTGGGTCACTTGCCAGTGATCAGGGCAGCGATAGAAAGATGCCACCAGATGTCGGGTGATTTCAGGTGAAGATGTGAAGTTTGTCTCTTCAGCCACGAGGACCAGGAGGCATCGACGATGACCAGGAGCTGGATTCTAGCTGTCCCACAAAGGATCTAGTTGACTGCAGTATCGGTTTCTGGACTGGACCCAACAAGCCTTGGCAAACGCAACCCACACAGGATGTCGAGATTGGCTTCGGTGCAGACCAACAAGGTCTGAGGAACTTCTCCTTTCAAGGGAAGTTGGAGCAAGCCTGAAGCAACCAGGAATGCAAGTTAGATGTAAAAGGAAGTCTTCAGGAGGCTCACTAACCAACAGACTAGGAACCGCGAAGACGTGCCAAGCTGAAATGCAAAAGTGGGGCCCATGGGTCACTCATGGAGTGGGGGCCTCTGAGCTTCAGTGCAAATGGTGCTCGGGTCTGGGGATTCAAGTACCCTAATGCACAACTTTGAGATACCTCGTGAAGTGAGTGCAGCTTGCAAAATGCAGGATGTCCAGGAGTTCCGGTCCCACGTCTCTCTTGTCCACCACGGGTCTCAGCTTTGCTGTGAGCGAAGGTCGGGGTTAGAGATGTCTGGAAGTCTGTGTCCTGTGTTGCAGATTCTTCGGGATCTGGCTGGAGCCTCGAAAATATAGACCAGCAAAGTTGCTGTTGGTGTCTGTTTGAACAAGGTGGTCACTCCTTGATCACAAGGGAGATGTCTTCCTTCTTCCAGTCGACATGGAATGTCGAAGGTCCAGGATATCTGTTTCAAAGTTTCGTCCAGGGTAATCTAAATCCCAGTGACTGGGTTCCTATACATATACTAAGTTTAAGGGCTGGACTACCCTTAATGTCCCTCCTATGGGTGGACCTGGGAAGGGGGTGGTTACACCCCTTTCCCTTTTTTCCAGTTTCGTGCCAGAGCTGGGGCAGAGTGCCCCTGCAACCGGTTTGAACTGGGAAATGCATGAAGCACCTTGTGTGCCCCAGGCAGTGTCTGGAAAGCATTCACTGAATGCAGCCCTCCCTGCCCCAATACACAAAAGCCTGTCTGGGGAGGTGCCAGCACCTCCTTGAACAGGAAACCTATTGTCCAGGCCTCCCCTGCCGGAGTTTCGTCCAGCAACAGGAGGTCAGACTCTTGTCTGTGGCAGCAGCATCCATTTTGTAATGCTGAGGCTCTGTTTAACTTTAACCGGGTAAACCAGTAACTGCATGTCTTCTCCCTCTAGAAGGGTGGAATGTTACCCCCACCGCCAGAACTGGCGGTGGGTAGTATTCCAAAGTGTTTGACATCTTACACGACATGTTTTAATAACACCAAAGCAAAGTTAGCATTAACCGCGAGGATCATAATGCACTTAAGAGTATATGGTATAGCTATATCATAGAACAGCTATAAAGAGATGGTTGAGGAAGCTGCAGAGAGGCTCAGCTCATGCTAAGGCACCCTCTCACATAAAACCAAGCACTCTGCCTCCAGGATTGTTAAGGCCTGCCATAGGAGTGACTTATAGGTGTATATGTGTCTATATGTATATATAGATATAGGTATACTATATCTAAGTAAGGGGTGATTACACCACCTTACCCAGGCTGTGTGAACAGACCTGTTGTGTTAGTTTGGAAGGCCAACCAGGGGTGGTATAATACATGCTGCAGCCCCTGGTAGGCCTAGGATGCACCCATGCCCTGGGTACCTATGGTACACTATAAAGGGGCTCACAAGGGTGTCCCAGTAACCAATCTGGAATGTACTTAAAGTACATGGTATCATTTTAGAGAGAGAACAGCTGGGCTGTGGGCCTGATTAGCAGGTCCACAGCAACACTAAAGTCGAAAAAGCAGAGAATCACAGCAAAAAGTGGGGGTAACCATAGGAAGCAGACCCTACTCTCCTACAGATGGGGTAAGGCGGAGGGGGCTGAACTAAAAAGAGAGGAGTATAGAGGCCTACGGAAAACACCGATGTCAATGAGCTGGAATGCAATGATGGAGGAATATGCAGCGATAGATATATTATCCCACTAAGGAGTCGCCACACCATCTGTTGAGTTCTTGGACCACTGATGTGGGACATATAGGCTCCTTACAGCGTCAGTGGGTTCTATTACTTAATATAGCAGGAATGCACAGTACACCTAGGACAGACTGTGGAACCGAGATGCACACAAATTTCAGATCTGGACATGTGAAAGTGCTACTATAGACACTTGCTGCCGAGCTTGCGGGGAGAGGGAGGGTTGGGTAAGTTTTGTTAGGATGGCATAGATGTGATAGGTCATGATAGATTTGATTAACCATGATATGCTATGCTGGACTTCTGATGTAGGCGGGAATGCTGGGAACTATTCGTAATGGCCTGCTATTAGAAACTCATTCAACGATTTAAGACTTTTATGCAATGACATATAGGGACTCTTTTAGACCTTCTGCAATGTGGATGTGTTCTCTTTTAATTTGAATGTAAACATATATAACTATGCCATGTATCAATATATTCATGTATCGCTCTACAATGTCTGGATAATTGCTGTGAAAAATCAATAAAAACAAATAAAATAAAAAAGTAGTGGCATGATACAATTCGGTCAGTGTTATCCGTCTCATCAGGTGCAAGGTTCATTCTTCAACTCTTGCAGTAACAAACACAGACACACATTCACATAGAAACCCAAAAATATGATACATTTAATTAAAGTGGTCATGTGCAGCTTGGTTTCTGAAGCTGAAGAAAGGAAAAATATATAGTAGACAGAAAAGCATTTTGGCTTAACATGAGCCATTTTAAATTGTGGTCTGCATTAAATAGCATGGATATCACACTCTCTATGTGTGTGCTGCAGGTTAATTCAAATGTTTATGCAAAACGTAAAATAATGAAAACGCATGTTTATAGCTAATAGGATTGTCTTTCTCATGCTTTTAAATTGTACCACATTTCCTTGATGCAGGATGCGAGTTCTGTTTCATAAATGCTTCTATAATTGTTATACATATTGCGCAGAGAAAATTAACATCATAAGGCTCATCCTAAGTAGAGTGATGGCAGTTCTGTGTTGGCTGGCCACACTTCGTGGCAGGTGCAGATAAGTGCGGTGGAGCAGGGTGGGGCAGGCCAGGGGGGGAAGTCGACAGACAATGTATTAGGTTTTGTTTATTTATTTAATTTTACCTATTCCGTCTGTCAACTTCCACATGCCGTCCCACCGCCCTACTGCGCTTACCTGCGCCCGCCGCCACTGGATGGCCCACTGGCAAAGCATTTTCGCGGCTGGCTGAGGCTTCACAGTTGAGTGTTGATTAACAGTCCCTGCTTTTCTTTCCTAGGAACACAAATTTGAAATGCTCCCATACTCTCATGGACTGAAAATTCGCATGTTATGTTCTGATCACTCATTGAACAAGCATAAAATTGAAGTTCACTGATATTTGAATCCAGGGCCTGTATCATAAAATATTTAAGGATCAATTTACCAATTACATGTAAAACAAGGTGTATATGTAATGCTGCTGCAATACAATGGTAACTGATAGAGATTTTTAGTCGCAGATTCCTCACCTTAGAATTATCCACAGGTGTCAGACTGGCAGTAGACATTTTTCGAGCAGTAACCCTGTGTGCCAGTAAGTGGCATCATTCAGATCAAAGTCAGCGCTGTCCACACCGGATGTCTCACTCTTGATGCGTTGAAGTCAGTTCTTTCCTTTTCACACCAGATAGTGCAGATCTGGAAGCACTATCCTCAGTTACTTTTCGACTGGCTTTAATTTAAGAGTTTTTGTCAAACAATTTTTTGAGAAAATCTTTCTCCTGGTGTGACAGGATGTCCCCCAAGAAAACATCTAGTTTCAAACCATGTGGCGCCTGTCACAGACAGACATCATTGATAGATGCCCAGTTGGTGGGTTGCGTGGAAGGTCCAGGGACTGCTCGGTCTAGGAGGTCGAGTAATTCTTTAACTACTCCATGTCTTTCCAAATCCTCGGACGAGATGAGGCAGTGTCAACACTCCAGACCCCTTGCCTCTGTGGAGCCCCAGTCAGGGTTGACTCCTCACTGCTCTTATTTCCCAGAGCAGGAGCGACCCCCACCCAACTAAGAGAATTCTATGAGGCCATACACCCATTTTTGGGCTGCGGACCCCTCCTCTACTTGGTTTCTGCAGGAGGGTACACCCTTGGTGCCAGTCAGGCCCATTGGATCCAGTGCTGGACTGGAAGCGGCGCTGTCAGCAAAACCAAGACCTGCTCTGGAGTTTACTCTTATACCAACATCCCTTGTCCCATCGACACCCATCAGCAACAGCATCCTCATTGTCCTCAACTATGACGCAGAGTATGACCGTCATCGCACAACAACAGTTCCAGCACCAAACGGAGCCATGCCTTCTGGGTTGGAGCCAGGGCCTTTTGCCTTTCACAGACCTAGTACGGGGGGATGGGAGGGGTATGGCAACCTAGTGAATATCACTACCCATTGGATGATACAGAGGAGACTTGGCATGAGGATCTGGTGGATGCCCGTAGTTGAGGCACCTCACCTGACACAGGCTTGGTCCCCCCTTCTACTGTGGCTACAAGGGAAGGGGCCTTTTTCACTATGGTGACAGTGTGTAGCAAATGTGTACCCATAGATGTACTCTTTGAATGAATGCATATTTAGTTTCTTTTTTGAATTCACAAACATTGGCAGTAGTAGGCTTGGAAAGCTACCCCAGCCGTAGGTTTCCAAGCATACTACTGGTACCTAACCACCCAAAAGGGGGAGGGATGAATTATTGAAAATAGTATAACCACTGGCAATGCCTTTGAGACGCATTCCAGGCCACAATTTTTCACCAAATGTGTCACTCTAAAGAGAGGGTCATGCTTAGCATTTAGCAGATGGCGTAAAGGCGGATAGGATGGAGGGAAACTTTACTGCCTTTACTTTGCCCCACCAATATAGAGTTGTCCGCCAGCCCAATGGACAACTCTACACCTTGGCAGGAACTGCGGTCATGGCAGTTCCCATCATGGAGGAAACGGATGGCTCCATCAAACATGACAGCTGCTCATCAAACTTTTCCAAAGTTTTTTATTTTTCAAAAACAAACTCTTTTTTTGCTTTTGAAAAAAAAAAGAATGACCCCCTCATGAGCTTTCTCCCATGGCTTGGGTGTATTTTTTCTTTTTTTTATCATCCCTCATCACCAGGATATACCTGGCAATGATCGTGGGTAAATAAAAGCCATCTGATCATCCACTCTAAATAGGATGGACAGTTGGATGACTTACTTCTGATGACACCTACTCAGTTGAGCGGTCTAAGTGCATTTCAAACTGCCAGAGTAAATGTTACTCCTTCTGTGTAACATTTGATGTACGCCTGACTCGGAATCAAGTGGGTAGACATTGAATTCCATCAAGCACTTAATCAACCCCAGAGGCCAACCTAATGCATATCAGTACTGACAGTGCTCCTCATGGGAACATTCAAGCCCAAACCTTGCTTATCTTATTAATTCATCCTTCGACCCACTGTTTTAGAATTTGCACTTCAGGGTGTAGATAGCTTTGGTAGCGATGTGTATTTTAACACAAAGGGGCTAATTACGATCTCGCCCGGGAGGGCAACTAGTGGCATCCGCCAGTAGCGAGTCCGAGTCGAACGAGTGATTTCCATGTGACTCATACAGCTGTACGAGCGAGCAAGTACGATGCGATAATCGCCTCGCTGTCCAACCGACTCATACCCATCAGCCATGCCTCCTGAGCGACTCAAAGTTGTCCGACGTTTATGACGCAATGCGTTCGATTTCCGGCCGGCCAAGTACGATGCACGTTGTGAGCAGCCAGTGCGAGTCGGAGCCTTCGGCTCCAGAAAGCTCCGGGAAGCGTACTTCAGGGGTCCGTGCTGGACCCCCCTTCACCCAGGGCTCTAGGACTCGGACAACAGGGAGACCCAGGAGTCCCCCTCACCCATGCGTGTACGTTGCGGGGGCAATGACACCAACACGCAAAAGGGGGTGCCTTTTTTCAAGACCTACATTTTTCACGATGGAACCCTTTGTACGCGACGTACCACAGGCTCCGTTTGACTTCAATGGGGCTCCGAGCGACCCGTGTCCGCAGCGCTGCAGTGCATCGTGCTCTGTTGCTCGGAGACCTAGAGCACGAGTCGGTCGGCAAGCTCTATGGGACAGAGTCGGTCGTAGGGCTTTCTGTGCGAGATTGGAATCGGCCCAAAGTGTTTCATTCGGACAAAAAAAGGGGGTACACATTTTTTTAGTAATGTTGGTGAAACTGTTTTTTTGTATTCAATTCTGTTTATTCCACCCCTGCAACAGGGCGTAAGCCTAAGAGTGACATGTAGCAATCAATAATAAACTTACACAAAAGAGTTCTACCCTATGTATCTGTTACTAACTGAAAGCGAGAGAAAGCGAGAGAAAGTTATCAAAGGCATGTTCTGCACAAACGATGATGCAGAACTTCTTCATTACACAAATGGTGTTGGAAGTTGCAACCCAATTGCAGAATAAGCCCTAGGGGCTGGTTAAGACATTAGGTACAAAAAAATCAACACTTTTACTGCCAACAAGCTAATCTCTCTAAAAGCGCGATTGTTAAATCCACCATGTTTGAAAAGGAACCTGAATGTAACAAGAATCCTACTGTCCAGGTATTAAAATTATTAGTGATCAGCATCATAATTGTAAAAACATTTAAAAGGTACTGCCCATCTTCACTCAATAATAGTATAATTTCTCTCCCATTGATTGACTGGTGTAGCTGTTGAAGATGGACGGTTTCACCTTTTATTTGTGTTCTCTTTGGTGCTTCCCAACAGATATCAATTCAGTTATTTTTTAATCCTCCATGATACATTCTATATTTACTTACAACACATTAATACAGCTTTGATTTGTGAAAGGAGGCCGGTCTATGGCATAAATCAAATTTAAACTACGTAGCCTTGATTACAAATGCCTCGGTAAACGTTGTAGTACTTACCACAGCTGGTGAATACCAATATCAAGGGTGAGATATGTACTGGGTGCGGTACATACCTTCTATTAGAAGTTTGTGAAGGGAATAGTGAGAATTTGCTGTGGAATCAGTGTTTACCTCTCAGGGGCCAGATGTAGGTAATTCTATTTTACCACTTCTTAAATACCGAATTTTACCGATTCGGTATTTAAGAAGTGGTAAAACAGAGGGGGGAGGGGGTGTAGGTAACACAGACTCGGTAAATACCGAATCGTTAAGATTCGGTATTTACCGATTCTGTAAAATTCCGATTCGGTAATGCCCATTGATTCCTATGGGCATTGAAGCACATTACTACACAGAAATGCACAGAAAACACGATAAATACATTGTTTGAGCTTTAAATAAATTCCCACGTGCCTTTATACAGGCCCAGACTGCATAAACAGAAAGGTGAGGCACTCACAGGTTAATTGCAACAGATCACACTTCCATTCCGCGATACACCATCATTCATACAGTCATACTAGGCTACTACCTCATGCTATACCATATCCATGTTCTGCTACAACAGGCACTGCAGCATGAATGAGGATGGAAAGTAGGCCATCCAGCCATGACCTCAAATGTTGCAGCAATGCAAGATGACAGATTAAGGCTTGGTCTCCTAAGCGTGAGTCTGCCCGAGATCCTAAGGACATACAAGGTCAATATGGGCACTGGTGAAAACATAGTAGCATCATGAAGGGATTACCTGAAGCCCAAAAGAGAGCACCATACTGCCATTCACCCTTCAGAAAATGCTAGCAGTAATAGGATTCTTGTCAATAGGTACCACGCAATGTGCAGTAGGGGTTGTGTATGGCTTCAGATCATGGAACCTCTTTTTGACGTCCTCGGCATCACATAGATATGTTGATACTGTATTCATTTTTTTCAATTGTGCCCTTTGATAGGTGTGCTCTGATTTTTGATGGGGTCTTTAGCATGAGCAAGGCCTTGTATTACCACCTCCAGCTCATGACCCCCAAACCCTACTTTGGCAGGTTTCTGCTTTTGATGACTGAGTAATGTAAAATGATGGTCATGGATTCTGTTTTTCGAGTTTGTGGCACTTTTGACTACACAAAATGGCTGCCTGAACTCTCCCACCCAAGAAGTAGAAGGTTAGGTGTGCTTTGGAGGTGTACTAAGCTCCTTGTGTGGATTACTTTTTTCTATTTCTGCTGTCTAGGAGTTATTTTGGTCATACAGGGGCCTTCCATGCCTGAAAATGAGCACTTCCTGATGTGCTATTTATAGTGTACAGTATTTATTGCACCCAGATTGTGGCACACATTCAATATTTAACACATCGAATATTGCTTGGTCAGTTATTGTTGCATGTGTTAAACATCGATTCTGGGGGAACATAAACTGAAAGTCAGCTTTATTTAGTGTGCATGTCATTTGTCGTACCCCACACAATCTGTATGTATCAGCTGTTGGATTTTGGCAGTTTTTCCACCAAACTCATAATCAAGGGTATATAGTCTTACCCTCCCAGCTTAAAGGAACTCCTTTCTTTATCTAATTTGAATTGTTGCATTAGATCATAAGCGCCTTTCTTTTTAAAACTGTTATTGATTTGTTTTATTTTGTAAACATTGTTAAAAGCCTTTGAGTAAAAAGATGTCTAAATTAAGGAATAGATGAGCTAAATGAACCGATTAGTGGCCCGGACCCTGACTATAATCTAGTTACTATTGTTGTTTCAACTTTCTATTCACAGAATTTTTATAAATCAGAAATTAATAAGGAGGAGATGTACATCCGCTACATTCATAAACTTTGTGATATGCACCTTCAAGCTGAGAATTACACTGGTGAGTAACTGTGCATGCTATGTGATGGAAATGTAAACCTTAAGAAGTAAAATACTGGTATTTAGAGTTTTTCATTGTCACAAAGTTGCACAAATTCAGATTTACCCTATTTCTCTGACCAGCACACACTTCTCACCCCCTCATTAAGACTTTCACCAGTGGGTTATTGTGGTGAACATGTAACATATCTGTAAATATAGAATTGAACGAAGCAAGAGAATGACCAGGGATCATCAATTGTTACATCACTGTGAGATAATTCTTAGTAAGTACCTTTTGGATTCACACATACAGAAAGAAACACTCAACAGCATTCATCTACATGCTAAAAACCCTCAGATGATCGTCTCTAATGAGCACCCACAAAAACGACAAAGACGCAAGTGCTTCTTATGACTGTCGTTATCTGAGTGGTATATCTATGACTGCCTAATATGTGTGAATTTAATGATAGAGTTAAAACTTTTAGTGGCAGTCTTAACATCCATGAAGCAGGTTGACAAAACGTAAATTGATTTTCAATCATGTTATTCTAAGAGTTTAATTATTTTTGCTATTTTGTCTGATTTTGGGCTTTCTTTTGTCAGAAGATAGAAGATATAAGCTAGTGATCTTGTAGAGGTTTTTTTAAAAACTACTTAGGATTTTTACTGATAAATTTCCTGGTGCTTATCCAACAGAGGCTGCATTCACTCTTCTCTTGTACTGGGAGCTGCTGCAATGGGAAGACCGACCTCTGCGCGAGTTCCTACACTACCAAGCACAGACAGAGTGGCAACGCAAAGAGGGTCTTTGTCGGAAGATCATCCACTACTTCAACAAGGGCAAGGTATATCAGTTCAGCAGCCAGTGATTCATATTATGTGATGAAATACTTAATAAGCCTTGGTGTTAGCTGGCAGGCATTTATGCAGATGGCTCCTTACCAAGCTTCAGGGTCATATAGAAGCCAATTCTGAATGACAAGTACATATGTCTCTGATCTCTTCATTGGTGTTGACTTAACAAAATGCCAAGGGCAATGGATGTGTCATCACTCACCATTTGATGCGGTTCATGACATCACTTCATTGACATATTGTCCATACTTATGCCTTTAACAGCCTAATATTGGCTGATGAAGGCTTAGGGAAGGCAAACAGTGGAAACTACGGAAAGTTAAAGAAGCTCTCAGAGCCCTGTATACCTTTCGCTAGTGCCACAGCCTTCTTGGTCCTTCAGACCAGGGGAAGTAAGAACAAATCTAAGATAACCAAAGGGATTTGTAGGTGAAGTAGCTGCTACTCCTGGCTTCCTACAATTGACATTCAGGGATCCCATGCACATGCAAGTAGTGTTTGAGAGGAGGAAATGTCAAGTCCAGGCTTGCAATAGTCTTGTTTGTAAGGCTGGTAGATATCAGAAAAATAAAGCTATTTTGCTATTTTGTCTTTTAAAGTGCTATGCAATCCACCGGAAGGAAATCGTTGAAAATTTTTTGTCCCATGATCACATTTCAGAAATTCCATACCTAAAGGTTTCTTCCAACAGTAATAGGTTGCTCAAGCAAATTCCCAGGCCATGCACCATAGATGTCTCTTGATGCTGACACTATGTAGAGACACAAGGTTTTGGAGTCTTGAGCAAGATATTTCTAATAGTGCTCAAAGCACAAGTTCCTTGATGCTTTCAGCTATGGCAGGACCTAGCTATGAGCTGTTGGTCAGGCCAGTAGCCTCTTCATCTTAGCACACTGCATGGCCAACTCCCTATAACTTGGTGCCAATTCAGGCATCATGGCAAGTAGACCAAATCATTTTCAAACAGTAAATAGTGAGGGTCAAAGGCGAGGGGTTGATTTTTAATCCACTGTTAAAATTGTCTAAACCTACTGTACAGTGGGCATGCTTGACGCAAGTACAGAGAACACTTTTCACCTCTGCAGTGAATTTATGATCCAAACTAATCTGGTAGATGAGTAAAATCTGTATTGATGAGATACGTGATTATTGTTGGCACTTGCATCTGAGAACACATGCTTCTATGCACACTTAGAAATATAGATTCCTCAGAAGTTGTCTTTTTTTGCCCAATTCAATATCAGTCTTCATTTTAAATCAAGGTCTGCAGGTGTCGTATTTAGAATAAGAACTAAAGCTTGCCAGCTTTCTCTCTCATCATTAATGTGGATGAAGTTGCAGTTTTTTTAAACTTGGCTGATATGACATTAAAGTCTGAATAATCCAGACAGATTCCGTAGATAGGTGCGTCATACAATTGTAGTATTGACAAACTGACCTGCTGAAAATGAATCATTAGAGATAAATAACAGCTTTGTAAAAACGACATTCCCTTGAGAAGCATCCTGGCCCTAAAACATATTTTGGTTTAGGCAACAAACCTATATAAAAAGAATGTTAACTAGAATTATATTTCGTTTAATCAGTCATATGCTTAGTTTCTCTCTGGGATGGAGAACGATGGAACCACTCTACCCTCCTTTGTCCAGGTGATGGAAGATCCTCACAAACAACTGTGACTTTTTACTTCTCTACTAATTGTATGCTATATCCAGGTATAAATATGAAAGACCTTCATTGACCGTGGGTATTAGAGGATATAGACTAGCATATGTGCATTTAGTGATTATGAATAACTAGTTGTTATGCTTTTAAGAGAAACTGTTAATCACAGATCAGCATTGGAATTTTAAGAACTATAATGAATAACTGGCAAAAGTATATAAATTACATGGGCCTTTTAGAGAACAAGGGCCTGATTACAAGTTGAGTGATTCTGAAGGGGTATTTACTGCTTCTGTTAAACATTAATTTACTGGTGTGAGGTATTTTCCTGTTGTGATAACTCTTCCGATTGCAAGTTTCTGCCCTGGAAACAATGCATAACATGTGGATGCAATAGCTACCACACCAAAATCAGCATGTTTTGCCTCTTTCTAGGCATTTCCCCGAATATTTCTTAGAAAAATGTGTTATGGGAACACTGTGAAGGCGCAATATTTATTAAACATCTCCCCATTCAGATCCCTGCACAAACAGTAGTTTGGGAAATATTGGACTTCAAACTCAACAAAGATGGTAAAAGGAAGTTTGCAGTGATCACACCGTGGAAGTGATGCGTGTAATACTTTGGCTCTTCTTATCACTTTTTCGACTTTGTTCTTGTCAGTAGTTTTTTATAGAGGTGGAATGGGATAACTTCAAAGTAGCAACTAATGTAAATCTCTGAATCTGTTCTGATTTGACATTGAGCAAAGGAGTTGTTGTTTCAGACAGGCTATTTACTGTGACTAATCTGAGTTTCCTGAGCCATTGGTGAAAGCCATACAAACATATTTTGTGTATTACTATTCTTCTGATCACTTTGCACTAGTACTTCTATAAACACTTTCCTATGCACTATTTTGGAGCAACCATGATAAGAGGAATTTTTTAACGAAGGTATATATTACCAAAACATTTTTAAACATTTAAATTGGATTTACAATTTCAATGTGTGTCTCCCTCGCGGGAAACATCATTTACCACGAAGGCATTACCACTAATAACGTTTACCACGTGACACTTACCACGCAAACGTCTTTACAACGAGGGTGCCTTCCACGACGTCTTTACCACGGGCTGGGGGGGAGACGTGGTATTTCTTCAAGTCGTTCTGCGTGGGCTTGGGGGGGCAGGGGGGGCGTGGGCTTGGGGGGAAGGGGGGGGGCTCGGAGGGGGGCTGGGGGGGTCTCCCCCCCAAAAAAACAAACAAAGGAGCGGATTACTTAAATTAAAAAAACGAACTTCAGTACCACCGAAGAAAAAGGAAAGTGCCTCCCCCAAAGACGTGCCGTGTACGTGAAAATAGCAGTCCTTTTTTAGTTTTGGTAGACGTGTTTTGACGCTTGTTTCGATGGTGAATTGAAGTTAGGGCTGCTGGTGAAAGACAGGAAGGTGTCAGGTAAGAAATTAATCTTTATCGTTTGTGCTTAAAGGACGTTAAAATGCGTGGTATAATCCTTCGTTGCAAATTCCAGCGTGGTAAAGCCACTTGCGAACTAAAATTCGCGTGGTAATGCCATGCGTGGAACTTGTAATCGTGGTAATATCATATATTCCTCTCTCGCCACTATTGTAATTCATAAATGAATATCGTATTTTTCTTTTTCTTCTAAGTAAATGCCAGTAGGGCCATACTCTTTCATGTGCCGTACCTTACCCAGGTCCTAGGGCTCTGGTTTACCCAATTAGTTTATAATGCTCGTAGAGAGATGGGCTGTAAAGTAGGCAAATCAAAATTAGATTAATTGGGTTTCTTTATCTTTTGAGGTTAATAATAGTCATGAAAAAGGGTAGTGGCTTACAACAACAGTTTGTATGGCCATCATTGCTGAGATTCAGGATGCACCACGGCAATTTAATGGAATAGTAAATGTGCTAATTAATCAGCCTATGTGCATTTAGATTAACCCACAAACCAGAAGGTTCTTACTCTTCAGAGTAAGAAGGGAATATATTTCATTGAAAGACTTGGGGGCGATTACGATGATGGCGGTAATGGAACCACCGTAGCTTTTCTGGCAGTCCGACCGCCCGATTAGAAACACAACAGGAAGACCACCGCAAAGTCGCTCAAACATTCCCGCTACTGTGGCGGGAGAGGCAGCATTTTTACTGACGGACATATTACGAACTGTCCTTCTGTTGACCTTTCCCTGGTGGGAATATTGCTATGCATGAGTTAGCAGAAAGGCAGTAAATGTGCCCAAAAAAGAAGTGTGCAGAGTGTGATTGTGCCCATGTTTACTGGCACTGGTGCACATGTTAAGCACTCCAATACCTTTGTTCATGGTCGCCATGAATTCCACAGCTCATTCAACAATGTACACATAAGGCTGACTGGCTGGAATCACGTTGTGGGCGTGTTCGCAGTCAGCATTCTGGCCAGCATTGCATTCTTGCTCGTAGCGACATGTACTGCTGTCATCACTCTGCCAAACTGAAACCGCCAGCCCCACAGGAAAGTCGTAATGCGGCAGACAGGGAGGCTGCCTGCTTAGCGGAGTACTCGGTCCCTCTACCGCTGTGGGATGGCTATGAGAGCACCAATATTTTAATCAGGCCCAAGGTATTTTACCTTAAATCCATATCAACAGGTATCGTAATGGTCATGGCAGTGGTGGCAGCACACCTGTGGAGAAACCTATACAAAAATGGAGAAAAATGTGCTTGGATATAGATGGTGGAGACATTTACCTGACTGAAGTGTGAGATGGATCTCACATGAAGAGGTCGTTGTATGTTGTAGAACACGACTAAAAGCAGGATGCGAATACTGAGTCAACATTTTGTACTCTGCCAATATAATACAGATGCATTCATCATAAGAAATACAGTTTTTGTATTGTTAGTATTTGGCTACTCTGTAACTGCATATTAGTTACTGCTTTGTAGCTCTATGCTTGTCTCATTCTCCATATGTCTGTGTGCATATGCAGTGAAAGGAATTATTTGGTCATTATCCCTGCTTACAATATTTCTTAAACTGCACCTGTATCTCCTGCCTCCTTTTTTATTCTATGCCTGTTTCCAGACTCCTGTGGTGATATTATTTTTCTAAAACCTGCCAGTGATCCCATTCTTAAAATGGCGCTTCCTCTGGGCTTAGGCATGCCTTGGTGTCCATCTGTATTCTCTCTATGTCATCTGCCTAGCCCCAGAAAAGTGTTTCATGCCACCTGCAGTGGGTGCGTCCCAGAGTGTTTGTTGATTACTATGTATTCCATGCCTTTAATTGCATCTCATTTGACCTGCATGCATACTTTTGATTTCCCTCTGCAGTGTTGGGAGTTTGGGATACCACTGTGCAGGGAGCTGGCAAATCAGTACGAGAGTCTGTATGACTACCAAAGTCTCAGCTGGATACGGGTAAGAACATGCTATTGCCATACATTCACATTACTATAGATTTCTCTCATCTTCCACACCTTCCCACTACTTTCCTTTACGTTCACTCCTGTCTTCAGTTGATCCCTTTGTGTACTGCTATAACGTGTGTAAGTGAAGAAAGTGAAAACATTAAGGCTCTTACCAATCTATCCCCTTATTTTTTCTTGCCCAACTCTTTCCCTCGCCATTCTATCTTTTTTGATCCATTTTTCATAGCTCTCACTATTTTCTCTCACTCTTAAGAACACAGTTGTTTTTTCACAGCTTTCCCTTCATGTTGTTTCTTCTTCCCTCCACCATTTTTCAGCTTTCTTAATCTTTTTGAGGTTCCATTGTTTCTTCACTGTACACACCTTGCATCACCTTCATTCTGTCCCTCTTTACCTATCATTTATTCGCCCCTCCTTTTCTTGGTGACATTCTTCTTCAATACTATATAGAATTCCTGGATTTTAAAACTTTGATACCACAAGTAAAGAAAAGTCTAACTCAGTTCCACAGATGTTACAGTGAAATGACAGACCATACATTTCATGTTATTACTCTTCTTGTTCTATTTGGACATATTCTTCAGCCTGTGGTCTTTGATTGACTTTTAAATCAGGGAAGCCATTTCAGCATTCCTGTTGCCATATTGATACTTAGTATTATGTCAACTTGGTTGCTTTTCCTTACAGAAAATGGAAGCCACGTATTATGATCACATCATGGAACAACAGCGACTGGAGCCAGAGTTCTTTCGAGTCGGCTTTTATGGCAAGAAGTTCCCTTTCTTCCTGAGGGTAAGCAATGCAGCTGCAACTGCAATAAAGAATAATGACGTGTGTGTGCTTGTGCGCCTGAGTTGCAGGCAGTACTGGATGCACTAATGTTGTAACCAATGCATAACTGTTTTTCAGTGCCTCAACCTATGAGGTTTACATACTCGTAAAAAGCCCAGAACATCGTGTAAATACATCTGCATAAATGAACCCCATAACGCTTTCCAACTTCTATCTAAAATAGTGTTTGTCGCGAATTGCGAAGGTTTTAACTCACTCACTGTTTATGCTAATATATATTGCCACCGTATATTGCTACAGGGTAGGGCCTTGCAGAGTAAGCCATTGATATCCCTTGCCATCTTTACATGAGAGGCTTGTATCCTTGTGGGGATGTTTGCCATAGGCTGGAGTTGTCCCTTATAGGTGAACTTTGGCTGTATTCAAGCCAGATTTCAGGGTGTCCAATGACATCAGTTTGCAAATAATTAATCTAAGTGGGAATCATAGTGAATGGTTGAACTGTAGATGTGGTATGCAACTGTTGCTCGTCGACCAATGGTGAAAATCGTTGCCACATGGCCAAGAGTCCCGTATGCCTCCTCCAACCTCTGTCAGTACTTCTGTACCTGCAGGGAGCCTACTTTTCAGAAAAAGTGTGAAAACAATCAACCCCTTCAGTGCTCCCCTCTCTTAGTAACTGTTGGCAAAAGGGAGACCCTTTCCCCCTGTGGGGCCTGTGTTATCAGCAGCCAGTGCCTCTGCTAATCAGAGGGAGCAGGGGCACATGGCAATCTTCCTATCTTATTTTTAGTATGCATCCATAAAAAGCATATCCACATCATACTTTAAAAAATGTGACACAGCATTATACAAACGAATAAAACACCCAATGCATAGTGTACATAAAAACTAATGATGAAGAACATTTAAAACATTCAGCAAAAATTAAACAATGAAGCCAAACACACAAAGCATTTAATTTCAAATAGCACAAATATTATGAGACACCCTATTAAGCAAATGTAAATGTAAATGTAGTATACTTGTAAAGCGCACAGCTGTCCCAGCAACGGGGCGTCCCGGCGCTGTATAACTCTGGGGAACCCGTCCTGGCTTTCCCTGTGGGATGTCCCTTGCTGGGAGTCCCCAAGGTGGAGCCAGGCATCCCCGGAATTGGTGGGGCCGTTGTGGAGATTAGGCAAGCTAATGCCCAGAGTTGCCGAGTGGAACCCCTGATTAGAGTAAGCACCGAAGCGAGAATTATCGAGTCCGCTGACCAAGGTCCACGACCCTGCCGCATCGGGAATTGAACCCCGGTCCCGGGCTGACTTCTGCTCTCAGGCCTGCTGCCTCTAACCAGTGAGCCACACTACTCCACAAAGAGACTAAAGGGCCTTTATCATCAACTACCGAAAGGGAACATACAAGTAAAAGAAAAAGCTATCTTGGAAAAAGAGTAAAATTAACAGGATTACATTTTAAACTCCCATACAATGTAAAACAGAGAACATTCCCAAACATTAAAAGAAAACCCACTTGATGTACCTAAGTACTCGTACTTGACTCTCAAAGAAAACAATGAAAGAGGTAAAATATCTAAGCTTCCTTTGGAATCAGTAGGCAAACGGCAATTACTGGTCCAGGCACACAGGAGCAGCCAGTGTCTGGGGGGTTCTTAATTGGATGGTTCATCTCAAGGTTAAACGGAAATTAGAGGTGTGTCAGGAGGCTTATAAGAAAGCGAAAATAAACAGCTAATACGGCTTAGCTACTTTAAAAGTGTCAGAACGGTTAGTAGTTGTTTCACACTAAGCTAGCACAGTGCGAAAGCCATGCATTTGCTAATTAGATAAAACTAATCTTAACCACTTTTTCCGGGATGTGTAATACAGAGGTCCAGTGTCTCATCCAAAACTCTCAAGTGTTGCAGATATTACAAGAAAATGTCCTTGTCAGACTCACATGACTTTAGCATGTGTTTTTAGATTTGGAACATGACACCACAGTCTGCGGCTCCTGCCCAGACTGAAACCTTCTGATTTTCAACGCTGGTCTTGTTCAGGGCAGCTCTTGCCCCCTCCAGGCCACTTACCACTAATGAGCTGAATCCTGTGGACTTTGGGCCTTATTTAGATCTTTGTGAATGGAATATACCGTCCGCCGTATTACGATCTCCATAGGATATAATGGGATTGAATACGACCGACTGGATATTCGTCACATTTGTAACAGAGTATTCCCATCTGCCAAGATAAATCTGGCTTTTAGTGAATCGAATGGATTGGACATTAACATTTCCTGACACTATGTCTCAAGGGGCTTGGTCCAAAGCACCTAAGAAAAAGTTGAAGCTTACCAAGATTCCTTCTCCCATTCAGTCGGAGCCCCGCTGGCACAGACACGGACACTGCCGTCTGAGTTGACTCAAAGCCTTCAAAGTCATCTGAGATTATACAGGTAGTGAGGGTTGATAGCGAACCCATAGCTGAGTACCTTATCCCAGATGAGAGAATTGTTTGGCTCTGACGTCCTTGAAATGTATTTGTGTACGTCTGTAGTATTTGTTTAGGACAACCCTTACCCAAAGTTAAGTGGAGCGCTGTATATGGTCTAATAAAGATTGTGACCACAGAGAAGGTGATGACTCTTTGGCTGATAACCTCCTTTCTTGCTATAACACTAAGGCTGTCTTGTATTTAGACTTCACAAAATGCAAGTGTCCTGGTTACTTCGCCAAAAGGGAACATCCGTTTCTCTTTGACTCTGTTTCACAGTGAAATAGCCAGGCAATATAGACCTGCCCTTGGAACCCTCAATTTCTCTCATCTCAGCCTTCGCCTTATAATTCAAGTTTCTCTCTCAAACTAAACTCCAATGCCTTTCTCAAAGTACCTCCAGATGAGGAGTTGAAAAATCTGACCTCTATGGGCCAAATGGTTTTTTCCTCAGGCAGCCTCACCCTCTGAATTGCAAATGAATTGCAAATGTCACCTGTCTCTTAGGCTGATATGTTCACACCTCAGGACTCTAAGTACACTGTATCTCAGTCCATGGACATGACGGTCACAGTGCACCACACACTTGGATGCATTCCACTGTCTTCTTTGGAGGCACTCTAATGGACTTGCCCTTTGATCACAAGCAAGTGTTCAGAGAGCATGCTGATTACTCCCTAGAGCGCTATAAGAAAAATAGGGCGACAATTCATTTGCTAGACATAGTGTCTACACTTGACAGGTCCACCAGTAGTATGGGAAGTATTAAAGTTGGTCAAGGGCAATGCAGTCCTGACAAAGGCAATGTTCTCAGCCGATCCAGACGCCCAGAAAATTTACTGCTCCTTTCAGGGAAGGGGTAGATTATTAGGATACCATCACCAGCAGCAGCAGATGTGTCTCCACCACCCCCTTCCAGTTTGGCTTCTTCAAATCATCTCTTACTTTCCCCCTTACAGTATCACCCTCTATTAGATAGATCTCCCACTTATAAACCGTTTGAAAGATGATCATGATGAATTGTTGGGCCACCTAGGAAATCCACAAGGGCTACTGTCTAACTTTCCTGTTCCTCCCTCCAGATGACCTTTCTTCCACCAGGTTGAGCTCTCCAACTCACTCCTCAATTTGGAGGACTTAGACCTGAGTCTTAAGAGTATTGAGACCATTGAGCTGCTGTATTTTGAAGACCTCTGTCTTCAAGGCATGGCGTTCTAATCCCTTTACTGGATCTCTGCCTTCTGAACATGGCTATTCAGTAATACAAGCTCCAGATGCTAGCCTCAGGCAGGTCTTGCTGGTCTTGAATGCAGAGAATTTGTTGTTTTCCATATATTCGTTGGATGCCTATTTCTATCTTCCAGTTTTTCCCACTCTCAGCTGTTATCTGAGGTTCATAGAGGGATCCTAGTGCTATCAGCTCATGGTCTAGCTGACTGAGCTGACAGCAGCTCCATATGTCTTTACAAAAGTGTAGGTGGTCGTGGCAGCATCACTGTGATGGTCAGTATTCAATTAATTTCCATACTTGGATGAGTAGCTAGTGAAGGCAGTATCCCCATCCCTGTTCGCAGAATGCTCTCCCCCATTACTGGGCCTGTGCTACCGATGCTTAGAAGTCTCACTTCATTCAATGCAGAGGTTAACCTTGATATGACCCACATGAAGGATTTTCTACCTCCTCAAAAGATCCTGATATTTGGGGGATGATTTTGAGATTGCTGACTCAGATATGGATCCCGGTCTTGAATGTCTTATACCCTGAGACATCTTGCTGGTACCACACACCAGATGGCAGATGACAAATCTTTTGACTTGACTGTATTAGACCTCTTCAAATCAGTTCAGCCAGTACTGCACTTGTGGATGGAACCCTACAGCTTTGTGGAGATTATACCTTTGGCCTTCGGTAAGCACTGGCTACCATAGTAATAGAAGCTTTTGCATGGGCTGGGGAGTCGTTTGGGCAACATTGCAATGCAAGGCTTTTTGTCCTTGATGGAGCAATGTCTGCATATATACATGTTGGTGCTGAAAGCAGTCCACCTTGCCACGATGACATATCTTAATTCCATATCAATGAGCCACATTTAGATTTATCCTGACCATAGGTGATGCGGTCCCATAAAACCTTTGTTGTGAGTTAATTTGCTTGTGGCATTCGATGCAGTGAATGAGAACTTTCCTAAAAACGGTTCATATTGCAAATTCACTCAATGTAAGAATGGACACTTTCAGTCACATCTCGCTGAAGCACAACACCCTGAAGTGAAAGAGGTAATCTAGTCCTGGTTGGAGGTTCGATTCATGAACCTCTTCACCATAGCTCAGAACAGGAAGTGTCCTCACATTTGTGCCATACTCTGCTTCTGGCAAAAGACCTTTCAGAATGTGCAGGAGGATGATGCCCAGCTAATATTTATAAGCCAGATTGAGCAGGGAGGATTTTGTATGCTCTTCAGTTGGCAAGCATCATTTTGTCCCCAATCACAGGGAACCTCCTCTTGTAGCAGGATGGGCAGGTCTTCCACCCCACCCCCTAACTGCTGCAGCTGAACATGTGGAAACTGAGCTGTGTAAGGTGGAGTCCTTTTGCCTCGCCGGTGAAGTGTGGATGTCATCATGGCCAACAGGAAATCCTCTACAGAATTCATTTATGACAGTTGCAGGAACAAAGTTCTTCATTTTTGAGAATCAGAATACCTAGACCCTTTTAAATCCCACCTTTCCAACATCTTCCATTTGTGCTGTCTCTTGCAGAGCATGGCTTGGTGGTCACTACAGTTAGGAGCTTGGGCTGCCATATTAATGGTTTGGTCACCATTAGTGGCACATTTTCAACAGGTTTCCTTTATTTGTTTCTTTCCACTTCATTCATTGTTCCTCAGTGGGATTTTAATCTTGTCTTGACTTTCTAAACGGCATTCCCTTAGATATACTGCATAGTTTGGGCAGCTTATCTTCTTACTTTGAAGTCAGTATTGTTGATAGTGATAACAATGCAGCTTGTAGGCTTGTAGATCTTCAGGCTTCCTAGTTTGCCTACCTTTTACAGTAAGTTGTTAATTTGAAGCTGCCCATCCTTCTTACCCTAGGTGGTTTCTGCCTTTCATTTTAGCCAGTCTCTTACTTTGCCTTCTCTCTTCAAGCCTCCTTATCCAACCACAGATGAAGAGTGGTTGCACAGACTGAAATGAGGTATGTTAGGTCCTATTAGTCGACAGGACAGAGGGGGTGATCAGCTCTTTATGGACCTCACCTAAGCTAAGAAGGGGAAACCTAAGAACTATTTCATGTTGAGTAGTCCTCCATATTAGGATGTGTTGGGTCCTAGCCAAAAACTATACTCTGAAAGACTGCTTCCATGACTCTCTTCTGAGGCGAGCTGGTGTCTTACATCTGCTGGGCTACCACATGGTCATCATTATACACTTTTGCCAAATATCATTGCCTCACAATACAAAGACACAGTGATGGATACTTTGTAGTTAATGTATTGCATGCTTTCCATCCAATAGGAGTGTATGAAATTCACATGATTTACCTTTGCTTAATTACATGAAATTTCAGCAAAATAAAACGTTTTTTAAATAATGATAATTTGGCTAATTGCAAATCTGTCATTTTACATGACATGTTAGCATGAAATGAATCTTTTTGTTAAATTTGATGGAAACATGCATTTTACTTAAAAAATGTAGTGTAAAAAGCAACACAGAAAATAACTGCTCACATTCTGTACCTGTGCAATTGTGGTAAATTCTTACTACAACAAGCATTTACAATGCAACGGTTTTGCCTTTGTAAAAGTTAGAGCTATTGGCATTGTAAATGACAACATTTTTATTTATGTGTTCGTTTTGAAAACAGATAAATAAATGGCATTGTCATTTACAATGGCAATAGCCTAATCTCTCGCAAATGCCACACACACACACCCACAGAGAGCCCTCCCACACAGAGCCTCCCCACACACACACACAGGGCCCCCCCACACACACACCCACACAGAGCCCCTCCCCACACAGAGCCCCCCCACACAGAGCCCCCCACACACCCACACAGAGCCCCCCAAACACTGCGAGCCCCCCCACACACAGAGCACCCCCTCACACTGCAAGCCCCCCACACACTGCGAGCCCCCATCCACACACTGCGAGCCCCTAGAGAGTACAATACATAGGGCCTGTGCAATGAGTAAACACCAACTCCCCCCCCCCCTTCCAGAAAGATGCCACGGAGGTGTTATCTGTTAGCTGTTAGCAAATACCCCGGATCGAACCAGGGACCGTGGCTCTAAAGGAAAACACTTTCCTTGGCTGATTTCTGCGGCCATCAGAGAGCTCAGGCTGGGCTAATGCAGGCGCGACCTGGAGGAGAAACCCATTAACGTCCATTAGTAGGAGCAAGAGCTGCTCCCAGGAGAGGCTGCAATGTCTGTGGGAGGAGGCGGGGTCTGAACACTGGTGGTGGACGGGGAGAAAGGAGTGGATAGACCGTTTTTATATAGCGCATCGTCTGACATTTACACTGCCTCGTGGAGCTGTTTTTTCTTAGCCAGGCTGGGGACAGGTTGCCCCAGTTTAAGGTGCTGCTATGGGAAGGGGAGGGGGCACACACGGACAGCGGGTATGGGGGGGGAACGGGGAACACGGACAGCGAGCGGAGGGGCCGGCGGGAACGGGGAGGGGGGCCCTGCTCACAGACAAAAGGGTACAACCCTAAAAAAACACTGATTAGCCGAGGCACTACTCACTACGGGCGGCGTGGTGGTGCTGCAGGGCTCTCCCGCCTCTGATGCCGCCAGGCTCCCTCAGCTCACGGGAGCCCGGCAGAGCGCCCGCCATGGTTGTTCTCCTGTCTCCCGGGCTGCGGGGGGCGGGACTTCGGGCCGTGCTGTGATTGGCTGACGTCACGTGGAGGAGACAAATGCGCGTTTCTTTTGTTATGGTTCGTTGGCACGATTGTCGAAGGCTTGAAACATAAAGGAAGGGCTCGGACTTGCGAACGGAAGATAAAACTGGTATAGGAGTACAGCGCTGCATAGCTCGGGACAGCCCGGACAAGGACCCACACGCCTGGCGGCGCACACGTGTAAAAGTGGGGTTGAGGGGCGGTGGCTACGCTGATATTGGAGCCGTCCCTACATGCGACACGGAAGCCATAGAGAGGGATTGAGACACGAGACGCAGATGTGATTGTAGAGTAAAAGTCACAGCCGCATGACAGCGTAATTTTTTGTTGTCAGAAATGTTCCCCAAATCCTGCTTTTCACTATAGTATAAACAGTGCAGAAAATGAAAAACAAGTCAGGTCCCGGGCCGGCCAGCCAATCACAGCGCGGCCCGGGAATGACGTCACGGGGGTGTCCCGGGCCGGCAGCCAATCGCAGCGCGGCCCGGGACAAAGGGGCGGGGCTTAAAAAAACACCGCGAAACGCCCCCGAATCGCGTTTTCAAGAGAAAGCGCGATTGACAGCCTCTGTCTCCCAATGGCTAGCCTCCATTTATGGAGCTAGCCAATGATAGACAGAGGCGGGTCATCACCCCACATAAAACTCAAGAGGTTTTGCTAGCGCATGCGTACTTCGTACGCATTGCGTAGGCAAAACCTAAAAAGCAGCCACCACAGGAGTACAGCCGAGAGCACAAGCCGCCTAAGATGTGCTACTGCCCGAGAAATGAACCAACTAAAAGTTCACTGCACGTGGGGAAGCCACTTAACGCGCAGTCACTGGGAGAAATCACTCGCAACGCAAATCACCAGGAATGCCCTGCCTGACAGCGCCAGAACCACTCTTTGCACAAGCGAGCTATACCTGGGGGCAAAAGTCACCAGTAATGCCCTGCCCGACAGCGCCAGTACCACTCTTTGCACAAGCGAGCACTGCCCCAGAGCAGACAGAAGTCACCAGTAATGCCCTGCCCGACAGCACCAGTACCACTCTTTGCACAAGCGAGCACTGCCCCAGAGCAGACAGAAGTCACCAGGAATGCCCTGCCCGACAGCGCCAGAACCACTCTTTGCACAAGCGAGCACTGCCCCAGAGCAGGCAGAAGTCACCAGTAATGAACTGCCCGACAGCGCCAGAACCACTATTTGCACAAGCGGGCACTGCCCCAGAGCAGGCAGAAGTCACCAGTAATGCCCTGCCCGACAGCGCCAGAACCACTCTTTGCACAAGCGAGCACTGCCCCAGAGAAGACAGAAGTCACCAGTAATGCCCTGCCCGACAGCGCCAGAACCACTCTTTGCACAAGCGAGCACTGCCCCAGAGCAGACAGAAGTCACCAGTAATGCCCTGCCCGACAGCGCCAGAACCACTCTTTGCACAAGCGAGCACTGCCCCAGAGCAGACAGAAGTCACCAGTAATGCCCTGCCCGACAGCGCCAGAACCACTCTTTGCACAAGCGAGCACTGCCCCAGAGCAGGCAGAAGTCACCAGTAATGCCCTGCCCGACAGCGCCAGAACCACTCTTTGCACAAGCGAGCACTGCCCCAGAGCAGACAGAAGTCACCAGTAATGCCCTGCCTGACAGCGCCAGAACCACTCTTTGCACAACCGAGCACTGCCCCAGAGCAGACAGAAGTCACCAGTAATGTCCTGCCCGACAGCGCCAGAACCACTCTTTGCACAAGCGAGCACTGCCCCAGAGCAGACAGAAGTCACCAGTAATGCCCTGCCCGACAGCGCCAGAACCACTCTTTGCACAAGCGGGCACTGCCCCAGAGCAGGCAGAAGTCACCAGTAATGCCCTGCCCGACAGCGCCAGAACCACTCTTTGCACAAGCGAGCACTGCCCCAGAGAAGACAGAAGTCACCAGTAATGCCCTGCCCGACAGCGCCAGAACCACTCTTTGCACAAGCGAGCACTGCCCCAGAGCAGACAGAAGTCACCAGTAATGCCCTGCCCGACAGCGCCAGAACCACTCTTTGCACAAGCGAGCACTGCCCCAGAGCAGACAGAAGTCACCAGGAATGCCCTGCCCAACAGCGCCAGAACCACTCTTTGCACAAGCGAGCACTGCCCCAGAGCAGGCAGAAGTCACTAGTAATGCCCTGTCCGACAGCGCCAGAACCACTCTTTGCACAAGCGAGCACTGCCCCAGAGCAGACAGAAGTCACCAGTAATGCCCTGCCCGACAGCGCCAGAATCACTCTTTGCACAAGCGAGCACTGCCCCAGAGCAGACAGAAGTCACCAGTAATGTCCTGCCCGACAGCGCCAGAACCACTCTTTGCACAAGCGAGCACTGCCCCAGAGCAGACAGAAGTCACTAGTAATGCACTGCCCGGTAGCACCACATCCACTTCTTGCTCAAGCAAGCACTGCCTGAGACCAGAAGCCACCGGTAATATACTGCCTCACAGGGCCAGATACCCTGTTTGCACAAGCTAGAACTGCCCCAAGGGCAGACATGAACATTAATGCACTGCCGGCAGCGCCAGAACCACTGCTTGCACAAGCGAATACTGCCCCAAGGACAGACGTCAATAAAACACTGCCCAGCAGCAGATCCACTGTTTACACAACCGAGCACTGCCCGAGGGCTGAAGTCAGCATTAAAGCACTGCCCGGCAGCACCAGATCCACTGCTTGCACACGCGAGCAATGCCCGTCAGCACCAGATACACTGCGTGCACAAGCGAGCACTGCCCGAGGGCTGAAGTCACCAGTAATACACTGCCGACACCATCAGATCCACTGCTTGCACAAGCGAGCACTGCCCCGAAGGCTGAAATCACCAGTAATGCCCTGCCCTGCAGCACCAGGTCCACCGGTTGCACAAGCGAGCACTGCCCCGCAGCATCAGACTCACTGCTTGCACAAGCGAGCACTGCTCCGAGGGCTGAAGTCACCAGTGATACACTGCCCGGCACCATCAGATCCACCGGTTGCACTGCCCGAGGGCTGAAATCACCAGTAACGCCCTGCCCGGCAGACAGCGCCTGCAGCGCGGCGAGCATCGGTCCTGCTCGGGGCGGCGGATCGCGGCGCACCCCGCTCCAGGCAGACTCACCTTGTGCGGCGCGGGCTCGGTCCCGGGATCCTTCACTGGGCCATGGCGGGGGCGGTAAATCCAAGGGCGGCTACCTGCGGGGGCTGCACGGACCCCGGATCGGCCTCCCCGGGGCGGCGCTGCCTCCGCGCCAACAGCGGGGTCCACGGGCAGCCACGGCCGGCCGGACAGGAGGCTGCTCCGCTCCGCGCGCCGGCCTCGGGGGCTGCAGGCAGGGCTGCGGGTCCGGAGCGCGGGCTGCGGGGCTCGGCTGCACCGGGGCAGGGGTGGACGTGCACCGAGGGGCTGCGGCACTCAGTCCCGGGCGGCAGCAGCACTTTACCCGCAGGCTTTGTGTGTGTGATGCTGGGGACCAGAGCGGCGCGGCGAGCCCCCGCCCCGCTGCAAACTTCCTACCAATCGCGGCCCTCGGGCCCGCCCCTTACTATCCTCCAGTGCTGTAACCCGTGCTAGCCCGGGGGCTCCTGGACTGACGGCCTCGAGGAGCGTGTGCCCGGCTGTCTGGGTGCCCAGGGCAGTGCCAGCGGCCGGCGCGTGCCCAGCCTGGCTGCAGCCCGCAGCTATGAACTACTCTCTCAGTAAGTGATGCTCGAGCCTGCACCCTTGTGCACCGTTGCCCATATGTCCGCTATTTGCACCTCACTGCACCCAAAGCCAGCCATGCAACATGTAAACTTGGGTGTACCAACGTCACGCGCACCAAAGGCTCAGGAGTAGGAGTACAGCGCTGCATAGCTCGGGACAGCCCGGACAAGGACCCACACGCCTGACGGCGCACACGTGTAAAAGTGGGGTTGAGGGGCGGTGGCTACGCTGATATTGGAGCCGTCCCTACATGCGACACGGAAGCCATAGAGAGGGATTGAGACACGAGACGCAGATGTGATTGTAGAGTAAAAGTCACAGCCGCATGACAGCGTAATTTTTTGTTGTCAGAAATGTTCCCCAAATCCTGCTTTTCACTATAGTATAAACAGTGCAGAAAATGAAAAACAAGTCAGGTCCCGGGCCGGCCAGCCAATCACAGCACGGCCCGGGAATGACGTCACGGGGGTGTCCCGGGCCGGCAGCCAATGGCAGCGCGGCCCGGGACAAAGGGGCGGGGCTTAAAAAAGGCACCAGAAACGCCCCCGAATCGCGTTTTCGAGAGAAAGCGCGATTGACAGCCTCTGCCTCCCAATGGCTAGCCTCCATTTATGGAGCTAGCCAATGATAGGCAGAGGCGGGTCATCACCCCACATAGAAATCAAGAGGTTTTGCTAGCGCATGCGTACTTCGTACGCATGGCTAAGGCAAAACCTAAAAAGGGGTACATTTTCCCTCAAATGCCTCTTACTTAGACAAAGTGGCTTAATGGTGTAATTTTGAGGATTTCACATAACAAGCATAATACAAATTTCCTGAAATTATGTGTATTATTCAGGCAGAATGTACATTTCTCCCAGGCCCAGTTAACATGCACTACTCCCTCACCCTCCCCAGGTGGATATTGCTTTAAGACTCATTCCTAAAGGGAGGAATCTACAAGAAGATGTACCTGTCAGAAGAAGAAGTTACTTTGGTAATGATATCGCAGGTGGATAGTAAAGCCTGATTTATTTTATTGTGTTATGTACTCTGTCCATCATGATGGCAGAGGGCATTATGTCCATCAAACTGACGGACAGAGGAACACCATATTAAGAAATCACCCCTGGCCCAACTGGGATCTTTGTACCTTCAGAGGAACCCCCATCAGAAGTCTGGTGTCTTTTGTTGGTTTTGATGGCTGTCCACCAAACATGTTAGCTTTTGAAAGACAAATACTTAATGACATTAAATCCAGGGAGCTTATTTCTCTAGGTGTTGGGTGTCATTATTTTTATTGCTGTTCATCACTGCTAGGATTTCCCTGGTGGTGATGGATGAAAAAATGGACATTTGACCATCGGCGTTAACTAGGGCAGGCAGTGTGATGTGCTTACTCCTATGTGATGCACTCAATCAGGCCATTGTAGTAAACATTTCATCAGTGGAGCCAATGGGGGTACCATCAACGGAAAAGCCGAGTGGTCTTACTCTAAATAGTGTGGGTAGGCTGGGGTTTGGCAGCAAGGGCACACTGTCACATTTGTGATGGAGTACCCTGTCATCCAAGCTTTAACTCTGGCCTTTAATCGTCCCACAGACTCCTCATCACTGTCTCTTGATGAGCTATTGCTGTGCCTAATAAGATCCCATGATATACAAACAAGCTATATGCTATTATTGTCACTGTTGTTGATGCTTACTAGGTACGTGTCCACATGCCTCGATAGAGCACAGAACACTGACAACATCACAACCTTTGGTGCCTAATATACTCTCATGTAGCAGTGCCAAATGGGCTTAGTAAAGGCTGAAGTTGTAAGATGCAACCTGCCAGAGCAGGAGAGCTTTTACTGGGGAAATGTTTTCCAACCAATCTGACACTAGAGAGGATATTCAAAAGGTGAGGAATCTCTAGAAAGTTTCTGTGTCCATCAGAAATATTGTTACTGAAGGTAAGTTACTTTTTTTCACAACTAACGGGGGAGTTGCTTTTAACACAAAGACATAAGCCTCGTAGTGGGAGTCTCTTTGAGTACCAGTTTGAGGATAATTGTCTGAGATCAGTGGCATGTGCACATTTGTCTTATGTGTTGTCCTACATACCTGTATCCGTTAATGAGCAAGTTTCTAAAGCTAGGTAGTAGCTGAAAGACAAGTTGTTTACCTCACCCTGTAAAGCTGATAAACATGTTCTCCATCATAGGAACTTCTTTTATATTCACTGCCATTTAAATATCTCAGTTTGTCGAGTAGTAAATTATGTTATTTGTTATGTTTTTGATAAAAAAAGATACCCATCATGATGAACTAGGATTACAAGTAAGTAACCTTTCCTTATACCGAGGTTTTAGATGATCTCCTCAGACATACCAAAACCCATCTGCCTGTGGCCAATAGGCAGATATCTCCGGTGTTTGAGAACCACCTCTAGCTTTGTTACAGCTTCCAGCATTTGTGGTTTGCAAGGTTGTTGTGGCGGTCAGTATTGCTAGAGAAGATGCTACGAAGATGGAGTTAAGAAGGGTGAAGAAAAAAATGAGAGGAGCACAAAGGATGGCTTTTCCTTAAAATATATGAAATACATAGATATGTATATTTTCAATGTAAGATTTTATAAAGCATGGGTCGTTTATGTGGAGGGGTAATGAAGAGAATGGTGAAGACGTGGATTCCAACTATTTAATTGGGAAACTAATTTGAGACATTCTGTATAAGCTGCACTTTTTGTGCTCTAAATTAGGTATTTTTTATTCTAGAAATGTATTTAAGTTGAACGTCACTGTTTTACTTTGAATAAGTCATGGTGTTTTAAATTAGATGAATTAGGTTTGTGCAGATGAAATTAAGTGGCATGCCACAGAATCTTCAGCACCTAGATTCTTTTTGCCTTTACAGTGGCCAGTGTTCTTGGACGTCAAGGTGTGCAGGTTTAGGTTTAGGGATTTATAGAGCATATGGGTACCCGCAGGCATCCCAGCGTTATAGCAGGTAAGGGAGTCTATCTGGAATGAGAGTTAAGGGAACAGCCATGTTTTAAGTTTCTTTTTAAAAGACTGTTTGTTTTCGATCAATCGCAGCTCTGGGTCCATACTGTTCCAGAGTTTGGGTACCAGATGTGAAAAGATTTTCCACCCCACCTTGACCTCCTAATTCTGGTGGTGTTCATCAGAAAACTTGACCCTGATTTAAGACATCCGCGAGGTGAGTAGTGGGAGATCAAGGTTCGCAACATGGTCGAACCTCTCCCATACCTAGCTCTATGTGCCAGGCAAAGGGACTTAAATTTGATCCTGGTGTGGACAGGAAGCCAGTGTAGCTCTCTAAGGGATGCTCAAGCAGACTGATTCCTGGGTATATAGAGGAGCAGTCTAGCTGCCGCATTCTGTACAACCTGCATCCTATTGGTGACATATTTGTATAGTCAGTTTCCATAATCGAGTCTTGATACAACCAAGGCTTGCACCACCAGGTCTACAACTTTATTTATCCTCAAACTTTCTGAAGCATAGGCTTTCTTAATCCCAGTATGGTTAGAGACTTACCTTTCTAAAGTACACCTCTCTAACTTATTATGAAACTCTGACATGCACTTATGACGGCGGAGAGGTACAGATATCTTGTGTTGACCTTTTTAAATAACAGACTTTTTCATTATTGTATATACCCCTTTTTTTCCCATAAGTGCACTATGCTACCCCACGAGTGGTATTCTTCTGCCTGGCTCTCAGTACAGCTTTGCGTTACCTGCACAGGAACCTTAGCACTGCCTGTTCCCTGGGTAAATACTGTAGGGACTTGTAATTTGTTAGTACAAATATTAGCGCCTCCATAATTGATTTGGGACACAAAAAACCCTCTTTTTTGCATCACATTATCAAACAGCCATACAAGCTCTTTGTGTTTCATAGTCATTGTTTATTAATGATGTCCTTTCTTGTGACAGATTTAAATCATAGAAAATATGCCACAACTCTCTGTAAGTCTGGATTCACATTTATCTGGGCAAACATGTCCACAGGCATGCTATTTTCATCCCCACTCTCACTTGACTTAGTGGGTCACTTGCATTCTAAGTAGTGAGAAAATCACTCACCTCCCACTCCTTCTGTTAGGGTAGGCAACATTAAAACCTACCTCAGTGGTGGGGATCTGGCTTGTCCCAAAAATGTCCTAAACTTATTTGGATATCGAGAAGTAAAAATTGAAGCCACATACATATTTTCATACACTCCTCTCATGTCTAACTAAATGTCACACCAGCACGCATGAGTTCCACCTGAGATAGCAGAGGAGTAAAAGGTGGCTGTGAAAAATGTCTGTGAGGGAGGAAACCCTCCTTGGGAAGTAAGTGCCCCCCTCCTAGTGGTTAGGAAGTAAGTTCCCCCTCACACCCTGGGGGGGTAGTAGTTTCTCAGTGGTAATGCTGTGAATCCCCCTTTGTAACTCTCAGCATCCCCTCTTCTTGTCCTGCACCTCCAGGTGATGAGAATGGGCTAGAAACTAATTGAAGTTTCATGCCTAGACATCTAGCTCTTGGTCCGCCAAAGAGTCCAGCGCTTTTTCCAAGTAGAGGTCTTGTTCTAGTAGAGATTTTTCATGGATGATGTCTGGTGCCTGCCACCCTGCCAGGCTTGGCAATGCTGAGACATCACAGTGCAACTCTGTCATCTTCAGAAGCCAGTTGCAATCTATGTTTAACTCTTCCAGTGTTCTAACCCAACACAATCAAACATGAGCAGTCAGGCCTAAGCACTGCCCCTAAGCAGGGGGAGACCATTACCTCACTGCTTCTTAAATTAACCTCCTTTTCCAGAGTAGATACATTTGTTTGTCTCTTTCCAGGCCACCAAACACGTGGATTACCTGGTGCTCAGCTTGCAAAGGGCCTGCAGCAAGTTTCATTCTGCATTATACTTGCCCATACCTGCCTGTAGGAAAGGAGTCATACTCATTTCTCTCATTGTTTATCTTACTTCCAGAGTATGTCCTTCATATGTGATGAGCCAGTTGTGACAGAAGTCATCCTCTCTACCATTTTACATGTCAGCCACACATGCCATCTAAAATTTTGCCATGCTCAATCCTTTCATCCTTTGAGGTCTGTCAGAGAGTATCCTTCTGGTACTGAAGGTATAGCTTTTAAAGAGATACTTACATCCTTCTTCCTTTCAGTTATCATCCTGGCAAGAGTTTAATGAATGCGCATCTGCAATAAACGTGTTCTCCAAGACTGTTCACAAGAGAATGGTACAAGGTTTTCTGCTAGCTATTATCATACTTTCTTTCCTGTTGCTCATGTGTGGGAAGCCTTAGCATAGGTCTGAAGTTGTCATTCCTCTGGGTCAATTTTGTGAAATTCAGAAATATATCTGATTCTCATTGCTCGGAGTAATGATTCAAATAGTATCACTCCATTGATGATCAGCGAGACAAAGGAACTGATTATACACATGACTATTTTTTCAGTAATGACATGGATCCCATGAGCATGATCTTTCTTATTGTGTGTATTTGTGTACATTTCAAGGAAGGCGCCTCATAACTTGTGTACGGCTATTTGTCTCACAATTCTTGACAAACAAATCACCTAATATAAATTTTGTGGCCTGACAATCATTAAATAAAAATATTGCTCCATTGGGAGAAAACTTCCTAATACTAACTCCAATGCAGTGATATATTTGTGTAAGATATTTGTGAAAAACAATATTGAGACCATGATATTCTGGAAACATACAGTTGTGTCTATGCATCACTAATACCTTGTAGCAGCCTGTCTGATTTCGTCTGAACCTAAACTTTACTGCTACCATCCTCCAAGGCAGAGACCCTTAACTCTTGTCTACCTCTTCCCCACAGGTATTGCCCAAGGATGTCTTAACTGTTACACCAATATTTCAGTGACATCACCAAATTGAACCCAGAACTTACACTTTCTATGACACTGTGACATTATTATATGGCACTATTTATACCTAATATCACTTATATCATTACCAGAAAATAAATGGTCACAATGTCTTTACCGCTGTCAACCCAAGCTCAGTGCCATAACCTGTTCTGCACATGTGCTCCACTGATATTGGGCGTGGACCACCAATTACATTACACTTCAGCAGACCTCTGAATTTCTAATATCACCCCCAGCTTGGGGGCTTTGAATCTTGATGACCATTAAGTTTCATATGACACCAGAGACATGAAATGTGCAAGAACCTTATCTACAGCAAATAACTACCACTAGGGTACACACCTTCTTTAGCTTTGCTTCACTAATGTGTGCTGCGGTAGAAACAGCATGAACTGAGCATCCCTCATGTTGATAATTGACATATCACTGATATCCTCAGAGGTAGGCACCATGGTGCCAGCAGTATTTTGGAATATTTAAAACACTCTATGATTGACTCTCTGTTGTGTAAGGTACCTGTATATTCACAACTTTTTCTGTTTATTTGAATGGCTCATCTTTTACAGAACAAGGAATTTGTATGTCGAGGCCATGACTATGAGAGACTAGAGGCTTTCCAGCAGCGGATGCTCAGCGAGTTTCCACAGGCCATAGCGATGCAGCATCCCAACCACCCAGATGATACCATCCTGCAGTGCGATTCACAGTGTATCCTTGGCATCACAAAGACAGGACATTAGGAAAGGAGCTGGTGTGGGTACTACTAAATATAGTGAGTTATAGAAAATGGTTAGCATGGATTCTCACGTCCAATCCGCTGCAAAATCACTGGAATGATAATTTTTATGATAGTGTTCTCATAATCATAACAATTTTATGTTGGTAATTTTCTCTTGATATACTTTGAACTATCTTTCACTGCTGCCACAGAGAAATGGTATTAATACAAGACCAACGATTCTAAAAGAAAGAACATTTAGCAAAAGGGAATGAATATCAGTGGCTACAGGAAAGGCATGAGAAAGACATGTTTGTAAACTGAGTGTAGGATACAAACCATTAATCAGGCTACACTTAAGGTGGGTAAATATGCATGTAAAGGTATAGTAAGAATTGAAAATATTTGAAAATTGTCCACCAAATAAATTAGAAACATACAACTTCTGAGTTTCTAAGACGTCTATTGTGGCAGTAGTATTAAGACTAGAGAAAGTAGATTCAATGTCTGTCATAGGAAAGGACTTTTATTTACAGATTAAATATTTGTTTTTTGGAACAGAGTCATAAGAGCACTTTCTGGATTTTTGTTTTACAACAAAACTGGTTGAATTTTTAGAGAGGCATGGAATACACTAGTAATTTATTTTGTACTACAAATACGACTTTCATTGATGCAAAATCTTAACGTTGTAACTTTTTTTATAATTGAAACTATGGTTTCTAAACTCTTTCATTCTGGTAGAATTCCTTATTTTTATTCCTCCACAACCTTCACGCTTCAGGAATTGCTACAGAGATAGAGTATTGTTGTGCTTTAGAGCTTCACAGCTCCTTGACTTGTGACTTCAAAGTTCTTTGTTCTCTGCTAAGAAAGGTTATAGGAAATCTTGACAGGAGAGTCTTTGTGGACAAAATATGGTCTCAGAGTGTTAGTTCCCTTGGAGTCAGTGAGAGCATTCAATCCCTAGGGGAATGCAGGTTTACTGTAAGCGATTGATTAAGGGGGATAACATCTCAACATAAGCCTACCTCCTCCTACAACAGATCCCTTAGCTCATCCCTGTGGTAGGTTTATACAGAGCAGTCAAGCTTAACTTAGGGGCAATGTGTAAAGTATTTGTGCAATTCGCCAAATAATAATATAGTGGAAAACAGCACACAAAAAGGATCCTACACCACGTCAGAAAAAGAGAGTGACTTCTAATAAATAAAACAAGACCAAAATGATAAAAATCTAATCAGTAAAACCAGAGATTTGCAATTTTAAAGATTTTAGTGTAAACAGCGCCAAAAAGCTCAAAGCGCCAACTGTGTATATCTGATTGCGCCAGAGTGGGGAAATTTCACAAGTTCAGGCTAATCGCAATGAAGTGCAGGCCAGCTAAAGGGACCCAGTTAGGCCCTCTGAACAAAGTACCTTAAATCAAGGTTCGCAGAGCATTGTGAGGATCCGCGGCTGAGATGCGTTGCACAGCCAAAGCGATGTGTCTGTCCCAAGCTGTAGCAATGCTGTGATGCGTGGTAATGCGGTGTGCAGTCGGGCGATACGTCAGTTCTGAGAAGCTGCAGGGCCGCTATTCTGAGTCCGGCATCACCACTGAGGCTGGCATCGATGAGGGCATGCGATGAGGATGCGTTGCGCAGTGATGGTTCTGAACAGGCTGCCGGCTGAGAAAGCATTTGTGGGTCTTTACAACGGATCCAGTTCATGCAGCAGCGACAACGAGTCGGTTGTGCTTGGGGTTGCACCACACAGCAGAGGCGATGCACCGGTTCTGCTGGATCCACAGAGGCAGGCACAACACCTTATGCCCAGTTGCACTTCTGTTAAGAAAATGGGGTAACCCATAAGGTATGGACCTGGGTATTTCGTAATATAGAAAAAACAATGGTCCTAGACCTATTAATTGTAATGATTGACTTAATCAATTGTAGTACCCACAGTATTCTGTATGTAGAGCAACCACAACCTGTCTGCTCTGTTTGTACTCAAGTAACTTAGTACCACAAGATTAACCTCCACCACGGTTAAAGAAATTACTTTTGATTTATTCACTTATTTATCATTTTTTGTTTTTTGACAGTTCATTTTATACACAATATTTCATTTCAAAATTGATAAAAACACAAAGGTTGCCCAAGAGAGGAACTGTGCAAGAAAAAGAGTGATCAGGAGTGTGAAACAAGTGAGCAGAAAAGAAAAATCAAACTAGTGGACAGAGAATTATTCACATTATTCGAAAAACAATATCGGACATACGATTTGCCGTATTGAGACCCTGGCCAAACCCTTTTTGAGCTTTTTCAATCAGGACAATGTTACAGGCAGACATATATGTCTTAAGGTTGTTTGCACTATATAGAGTTCTTTAATAGTTGGTCCAGGGTTAAATGAAGATACCGTCGACGTTTCGACTCGTCTTATGCCCAACCAGTAATTTTAACCTGGGGATTGCGAGTCTTCATCAGGACTGGAAAAACAAATGGGGGCAACCAAGGGATAATAATAACCCCATCAAAAATGAGAGAGCAAGAGGAGGTGGTCCATAGTTCCAACTTCCCATATAGTCGCCTTAATATCAGATTTCCTCCTCACTACATGTCGGGAGGGCACAGTACTTCATGTGTGCATCATGGTGTGTTAGTATCTTGGTGTTATAGTCTTTAAATCAAAGTATTGTCTGGAAAGCTCCTGTTGATAATTCCAGGTAACTTGTGAAGATGATTCCGATGCATATAATTGATATGCCTTGCTTATTTGGGCGCCTACTCGTGGGATCAGGTAGCTGTCTTCTTCCCGATGTAACAACCCGTATCTACAGCCAAGCCTCGGTGTGTTCAAGGACGCCGCCGTGTAGTGAGGAGGAAATCTGATATTAAGGAGACTATATGGGAAGTTGGAACTATGGACCACCTCCTCTTGCTCTCTCATTTTTGATGGGGTTATTATTATCCCTTGGTTGCCCCCGTTTGTTTTTCCAGTCCTGATGAAGACTCGCAATCCCCAGGTTCAAATTACCGGTTGGGCATAAGACGAGTCGAAACGTCGACGGTATCTTCATTTAACCCTGGACCAACTATTAAAGAACTCTATATAGTGCAAAAAACCTTAAGACATATATGTCTGCCTGTAACATTGTCCTGATTGAAAAAGCTCAAAAAGGGTTTGGCCAGGGTCTCAATACGGCAAATCGTATGTCCGATATTGTTTTTCGAATAATGTGAATAATTTTCTGTCCACTAGTTTGATTTTTCTTTTCTGCTCACTTGTTTCACACTCCTGATCACTCTTTTTTCTTGCACAGTTCCTCTCTTGGGCAACCTTTGTGTTTTTATCAATTTTGAAATTGATTATTGTGTATAAAATGAACTGTCAAAAAACAAAAAATGATAAATAAGTGAATAAATCAAAAGTAATTTCTTTAACCGTGGTGGAGGTTAATCTTGTGGTACTAAGTTACTTGAGTACAAACAGAGCAGACAGGTTGTGGTTGCTCTACATACAGAATACTGTGGGTACTACAATTGATTAAGTCAATCATTACAATTAATAGGTCTAGGACCATTGTTTTTTCTATATTCAGTTGCACTTCTGGGCAGGTTAGTCTCACAAATTGTCCAGGTGCTAGGGTCGAGGTTGTCAGAGCCTTCTGTTCCTGATACTCAAGTCAGGAAGCCAGCCAAATAGCCCATGTAGTCACTCTGGTCCTTGGTTCAACAGATGGAGGTCTAGTCTTTGTCACCCAGGCAAGAGAGCAGCAGGTACCAGGTCTGTACAGCAGGGCAGCAGTCCTTCAGAGCAGCAGTCCAGCAGAGTGCTAGTACTTTCAGCAGCTTATCAGCCCTTCTTCCTGGCAGAGTATCCACAGGTCCAGAAATGTACTGAAAAGTTGGTGTCTGAGGAACAGTATTTATACCCAGTTGTGCCTTTGAAGTTAGGAGAAGCTTCTAGAGGCATGCCTTGGAAATGCACAGGTGCCCTGCTTTCCTTGCCCTGGCTGCAGACTAACTATAGGTGCAGCCTTTTGTGTTAAGGCAGGAAACAGCTTATTTAAGTGTAAGTACGCTTGTGCCCAGCTCCTCTCTCCCTTCCTGCCAGTGATAGCCCATCCAGGCACACCTAAGCTCCCTAGTGTGTTGGGCTATCTTGGAGAATACACGAAGCCCGACTGTCAACTATACCTAGTCATATAACCCAGAGACAGGCTGCAGGCACCAAATGGCTAAGGCTGGAAAATGAAAACTTTCTAATAGTGGCAATTTCAAAATGTAATTTTAAATCTGACTTTACCTTAAGTTAGGATTTTTCTTTACAATTCTAAAACATCAAACGCGAAAAAGTTACCTGTTCCAGTTTGTTAAATGTAATCACGTAACTCCAATGTTATCTTATGGGAGGGGTAGGCCTTTCAGTAATGAAACACTTCTTTAAGAGTTTTTCACTACCAGGACAGGTAAAACCTAAAAGTATATGTCCTACATTTTAAATACATTGCACCCTGATCTCTGGCTGTCCAGGGTCTATATTTAGGGGTGACCTAAATGTATTCAAAATGAAGGTTTGGATCAGGCAAAATGGTTATTCTGCCAAAGTCGGAATGGCAGTTTAAAAACAAAACTGTACACAAAGGCTGCAATGGCAGCCCTGTGACATGTTTAAACTTTTAAACGTTTCCCCCTTCCTTGATGAAAATTATGTGGATACTTGTTGATACTTGCCCTTAGCTTCATCCTGGATTGGAGGAGTCTTGATTCACAAATAATATTGTTTTATTTAGGCTGTCCTCAACTCACCAGTCCTGAGGAAGACCTGCAGTGATGGGAGTCCATTAGCACATACATATAGGGTTTAAACATCGACGACAACCTTATTAGTTCATGTTGTTGGTCAACCATCCTTCCAAAAACTAATAATGAGATAGTGTATTTGTTGAACTATTTGATATAAAAAGGATGGGCATTTCTGTAATTGTTTAATGTATATATTTTTTTGTATAGTGCTATGTCTAGCACTTTTGCAGCTTGTGTCACCTTTTCACCGTCACGTTGTTTATAATTTTTGTGTTCACAACAGCCGCATACAAAGAAATATTTTTGCATTATTTGGGTGTTTGACTTTCGAATATACTTAATAATTAATGACATTGTTGTGTTTTGTCTATTTTAATAATTGTACTGTTAGTGTTTTGAATACAAGGTTAAAGACCAAATATATTTTTTTCACGCAAAGAAATAGGCGATACCCAAAAGGACGCATTTTATTCTATAACATCTGGTGAGTCTCATTCTGCCCACACCAACACCTCGCACCCAAGCTTCAATACCTGACTATCCAGCTAAATCTCAGAGGAACTGAATTACATTCTTTTATATACAGGTGGAAAAACTACATACTTCAATGGAACTTTTTTGCCACTTCAAAAAGAGATAGAAGAAACCAGAGTCATCCCTGCTCAAACAGTATGTGTTATTGTTGCAAATCTCAATGGTACTCATTTTCAGCAGGATGAAAGTCTGGGCTGCTCCCCCCTAGATCTAAGCCTGTGTGACCTTCAAGTTAGTAATAGTAACTTGTGACTTCCAGGTTAATATTAGATGCAAGTTAGCACAGTCCAGTTTGCTTTGACAGTGCATGTTAGCATTGCTGTAATTAGAAGTGTATGCTAATTATGCCCGTTGTGGTATTGCACTATTTAATGTCACCAGCTCTGAGCACATTTTTTGGGATGTAAATGTTCTACGCCAGGTGTATTCCCAAGTGCAGTGCTAATAAACATAACATGAGGATACTTATGAAGAAAAAGCAACAATTTGTATGGTCTTCCAGCCTAGAGAGTGAATTCCAATAATTAAAATTAGAATTGAGTAGTGCTATTCTTCTGCAACATTTTGACCGACATGATCCATCTATTATAACCATGGATGCCAGTCACTATGGGTTGGGTGCCATGCTACTCCAAAGATGAGAGGGAAGGGAAGAAGTGGTGACCTTTGTATCTCGCACTTTAAGAGGTGCGGAGTTCACCTATTCTGATATAGAGCGTGAAGCCCATGCTTGTTGATGGTGTGTGGATCACTACAGGCAAAACTTATGGGGATCGGAGTTCATTATCCATTTAATAAATATGTTCACCATGAAGGGAGCCAGCAATGCAACTCCCCGTATTGCTAAGTGGCATTATAGATTGATGGAATTCCATTTGGAAAACATTCCTCAGGCTAAGAATATTTTTGCAGATTGTTTATCCAGGTTGCAAGCAGGGGAACAATTGGACGATCCGTTTTGCATTGTGGTCTTGTTGGCAGAATCCTGTTTTAGTTGCTTTTCAGAGGAAGAGTGAAAAGTTGTGATGCAAGAGGGTGAAACAATTTAAGTGGTGATTGGCATGTTAAGCAAGGGTTGGGTATCTAAGGACGGTGAAGTTGGTTCATTTAAACACGTTTTTCTAGATTTAAGTATACATTTGGGTGCTTTGAGAAGAATGGATTTGTTGGTAGTGCCAGTTGCGTTGCAAAATTAAAATTTGGCTTTAGCTCATGAAAGTCACATGGGCATGAGAGCCATGAAGAGGAGAATAAGAGAAATCTTTTGATGGCCAGGGATGGATCGGACACTTGAACATTTTGTGAGAGACTGTGTAGCATGTGCAGTAAGTGACAAAACTCAAGTCACGTTTTCTAGAACTATTGAAGCAGTGCCAGTTCCTGACAAACAATGGCTCAAGTTAGGTTTAGACATCATTGGACCGAGTGCCAGTGACAGTTTAGTCGCAATGGAGTATGGCTCTATGTGGCCTGAAGTGAAATTTGTGAAGTCCGCCAACACTGAGGAGGTGTTATATTTTTTCCAGTCCTTATTTATATGAGAGGGTGCCCTGGTTGAACTGGTCACTGACAATGGCGAGCAGTTTATGGCCAAGGAGTTCCAAGGGTTCTCTAGGGTTCCAAGGGTGCCATTGGGGCATCAAGCACATCACCACTTCATTATATAATTCCCACAGTAATGGGTTAGGGGAACATTGTAACAGGGTCATAAAGGACAGCATTCAATTGTCTGTGGCCAATGGATTGAATTGGAAGAAGGAACTTGTAGATTTGTTGTGGGCCTTGTGCACTACCCCTAGTGCCGTTACCAAGGTGTCTCCTTTTGCTCTATTGAAAGGTAGAAAGGCTTCCACCAAATTAGTAAGGCCTTGGATGCGTGACTGAAATGTACCTAGCGTGAAATGTGAAATGAGAATTGGTGAAGTACAGTTGAGAGAAAGCTCAGAAAAACTATGTGACCCAGGATCCAATCAAAGGAAGAAAACAAAACAAGCTCTGTTCAAAGCAGGGTATTGGGTTAAAATGAAACTACTTGGTCTGGATGCTAAAGGACAATCCAAGTTTTCTAGTCCCATGCAGATCATTACACTGGGAGGCAGATCTGTCAAGCTCAGTGATGGAAAGTGGTGGAATACGGAGAGATTACCCAAATAGAGAGCTGACTCTGAGCAGATCACGCGTACTACCACGCAAAGTGAGCCTAGCTTGAATGGGTCAGCAAGAGAAAGGAGAACCCCTGTTTGGTTCAAGGTCTATGTGAAATTTTAGTGTATTTACTTATGATACTGTGTTTACCAATGTTGTGCTATAGGTTTTATTCAATTTTCTTTTCTTCCGTTGATTGTGAGGGAAGAGATGTGTTGTGTTCTGAATTCATTATATTAGCCCATGCCAACATGACGATGGGTTCTACGTTGGAATGGTGAAATGTGGATTGGTCAAGAGTGGAGTTGGTTTCTGTGCCTGCTCTGACCGGTCCTGTACCTCGGTACTTAATAAAGAAGAAGTGTATTACCGGCGGAATCTTCCTTGATTTCTTTTCAACACTGCACCCCATTCTTCCTGCAAAAGTGTTATTCGGGTGACCTACTTTAACATACCACTCTAAACAAGTACTTTACAGTTGTATATCCTTTGTTCAAATGTCAGTAGTGACTCTATTGCTTCTGTCCACCATTTCCGCAACTAATGAATGGGATTCTGCTTCATTGCAGCACAGATTGATGGATGTTTTCTAGTCCCAATAATTATGGTGCACATAAATGTAAATTTGCTTTAAGAGTGACCCAAATATGCTTGTATGCCCAGTAGTGTTTGGGCAAAATATTGGACTTAAAATATAGACACAGAAATATTATTTCAAGAATATTGAGACTTCACATATATCGTCGACAGGAATATTGAAGGGAAAATATTGTTTTTAGTGTTCTTATTAATACTGTTGTGAAAATATAAATGTAGGAAATATTGTTGTATATAATATTTTTTGAGTGTTAATTAATATGGGATGTATTTATTTTGTATCATTTTGTTATGTTTTTGTTAATTTGTTTTTGCCTTAATTATTTTTTTTAAAAGAAAAAATATTAGTTTCTAGATATAGTAATGTTTTTTAATAATGTTTTTGATTCTTTTTCAGAAGTGGGATCTTGGGTTATTAGGGAATAAAGGTGGAGAGTTAAAACAAAAATATGTGTTGAAAATGTTGTTAATCTTTTAATAAATGTTATTATAGTTATAGTTTATCAACATTATATTTTTAAAGATTAATATTTTAATGGCATTTATTAAAAAGTGTTATATTACACTTTTTTTTAATATATACATTTTAAAAATACATTTGTATTAAATAGTGTATATGCCTTTTTTAGGCTGTTCAAATAAAGTAAGTATACATTTCTGTTATCTGGAAAAAAAATACTTTTTCAAAATATTTTGATAGTTTACAATATTTGATTTATTAATATAAAATATTAAAATTCATATTTAAATGTTTAGAACATTTATATTGATGATTTTGTTAATTGACAAATATGTTATTAGATTTCGTGATGTGTATGAGTGGTAGGAAATATTAAAAGGAATTTTAAGATGCTACATCAGTTCTGTAATATACAGATTTAAATTTATTAAACATTGTGTTTGAATTAAATATTGTCTTTTACTGAAATGTTAGAATGTTTACTAGTAAATGTAATTTTTAATTTATAATATTGTAGGTACATAAGTATCTAATGTGAATTGGATTTACAGATTTTAGTGTCCAGTGGCCTTTCTCAAATTAGTATAGATGGAAGTTTGAGTAGTAAATGTCATCTCTTTAGTATCCAACACTTTCTCCAAGTTGGTTTAGATAGGAGTGGGAATAGTATATGTCGCTCCTTTAATGGAAAACAGCTTCTGCTAGTTGACTTACATTGGAGTGGGAATAGTAAATGTCACTCCTTTAGAGACCTACACTTTCCCCGAGTTGGTTTAGATTTAGGTGGGAATAGTAAATCTCACCTCCTAAGTATATGTGATTTGTTTTATTTAGTATAATAATAGGATGTCACACATATTTTATTTAGTTTTTTATCATTTTCAATTTATTGTACAGTTTAACATTTTAACAAATATATTTTTAAAGTAAAAATAAAAGTGATTACAATGTGACATGAAAAAAAATGTGTAAATTTTTTCCTGTGTATAAAAAAGAAGTGCATCATTTTCTTATATATTTGTATAATGTACATTTGGAATTATTTACCATTGCTTACAATATTTATGAAATTTTTTAAATGAAAAGATGTAATTATTTTAACATGTTGAATATTATATATTTATTAATTGTATACATTTTATACTATTATTTAATGTATACTTCACAATTGTTTAAACATTTTGTACAACATTGGCAAGATTGACATTTTAAAAAATGTATTACTTTTTCAATACATTTATAAACTATTTTGACATGTATTTTTTAATATTGTTGTAACATTATTTTTATAAGTGTATATTAAATAATTGTATTTTAGTTATACTGTTTTTTTAATTTATAGTTTTCAAACTGTATAAACATTTTTACAACATTGTTTGACAAGTTTAACATATATTGCTATTGCTTAGTCTGTTTGTGTTATTTTGGGTCATTTTACGTGCTTTGGTGCTGCTGTTCATCCGTACAGGTACATCTTTATTACAGGTTTTTGGGGGTTGGGGGGATTAAGGATGCATGTTTATATAGGACCTTAATACGAGTTTGGCGATCCTCCTGCAGCACTGCCACCACTGCGCAGGCAGGAGGACCACCAAGCTTGTGATACGCCTGCCCCCCGGATTCTGAGGTGAATCAAAGGCAAGCGGGCAATGCTGTGGTGGTCACGTGGCTGTGGTAGACTTATAGGAGAGCCTTAAATCAGACCGCTGCATGACAGCACCTGCAGCACGTCGCTGCACAGTGTGGCAGGGGGTCACAAAATGTGCCCCCCTGCATGCATCCTCAAGCCCAGCATGGGGCGCTGTAAGAGCTGTCTTTGTTTCATCTCCACCACCGTTTTCATGTCAGGCTCACCGTCATGAAATAGGCAGTGGAAATGCAACTAGGAATACAACAGAATATTCCTGCCCCTTTCTGCTGCGTCACCGCCTGGTTATGGTGGATACCGACAGAGGCGGTGGTCCTGTGGTGGTCCAACTGTCACACTCGAAATACGGTGGGTGGACCCCTAGTAGTGATGGTGGTCTGACTGCCACTGCAAGTACAGCGTTCCTAGGACCACTGTACTCGGAATAAGCTACATCGTGTTGTTTTAGCGTGTTTTTATACATTTTGATTTGTTTTGCATTTCAATAAAATGTGATTTAAATGTATGAAAGTTTTATGGTAGATTTTGTGATGTTATGCATATTTTGATGATTGAGGGAAAAATCAGAGGACCGCCAGACCCATTGGGGTACGACTGCCCCATTTACGAGTTGGAAAGTCAGACCGCCCTGCGACTGCCAATGCCACCAGGGAACCGCCGTTCCCTGGAGGTGGTGCGGCAGGAGGTGCGTAGCGGGACTGCCGCAGTCCAGCCAAGCATATTACAAGTTTCCTTTCCGCCGTCAGTGAGATGGAGGTTTCTATTCTATGTCAGTATTGGCAGAGTGGAAACAAAGGGCACCCTAGAGGCCCCCCCATGCCTTCTCTGCTTGTGCATACACAAAGGGGGGCATAACATGTGTCCCCCTTTGTGCATGCCCAAGATTTCCTGCATGGCATGGATATTTCAGTCCATGCCATGTAGGAACCTTGTGAGTCATTACAAGTAGGGTGCTTTTTTCAAAGTCACTGCGTCCTTTGAATGAGGCACCACCCTGGGAATGCCACGCTTCCCGCACAACTACAAATAACTTGTAATCTGGGGGGTGGGTGGCAGCGCCACTCGGCGGTGTGGGGGCATGAAGTTGGAGTACCAGCCGCCTCACACTGCAAAAACTCATGATCGGGCCCTAAGTGTTGTGTTTTTGTATATTTAGGACTGTGATCTATTATGCTGGTGAGTTTTTTATGTTTGTTTTACAGGTTTTTGTGCCCCCAATGATCTCTATAAGAGTTTGCAGTTTACTTTTTTTGTTTTAAGGAAATCTGTTTTTGTTTATTATAAACCAATGTTTTATTCTTAGATTTCCTGTTTTTTAAGTTTCCTAGAGCAGTTTTTTTAAAAGCTATATTTTTAGAACCTACAGATTTTGGATTACTTCAAGGGATTTCAATTGCATTGTTCCTATGTTCATTTTTTGTGAATTCTTATTGGGTTTTTTGTGGGGATGGAATGAGATCTGCTGCCACAAAACTGTGTGTTTTATTTTATTTTGTATGGGAAATGTGCAATTGTTAAGTGCAATTGTTTTGAATATCTGCTGTATTTATTTTATGTTTTGTTTTGACATTTTTAGTGTTGGTTGGTGGATTATTGTTATATTTTTTTAAATAGTTATTATATATCTTTGATTATATCAGTGTTTATTAGTTTGGTGATTTTATATATTTGTTTCACTGATTTAATAAAATATTTTTGCTCATAAGTAAAAAGAAAAAGGTTTTGTTTTGGTGGTTTACTTTATTGTAGTTTTTGGTAGGTTTATATTAACTTAGAAATATGTTTTTGTCTATCATTTCTAAGTAATGTAGTCCTTTGTTATTTATCAAGAGTTTGACTTTTAATTGTTTGCATGCCATGCATTCATTTAGTTTGTTTGCTTCCTTCAAGACTTTGGGGTCGATTATGATGGCGGTGAATCCGCATCCACCGGGCCGGTGGAAGCCACCGCCGGCCTGAAGGATGCGGATTCACCGCCTTGGTTTGTGAAAACACCACCTGCCACATTACGATGGCGGTGGGATCAGCGGCGGACGGCAAGTCCGTCCGCCGCTGATCCGCCGTGGTTGTACGCAGATATGGTGGCGGTGTCTGCAATACACCGCCAGCCATATCACGATGCAGGCGGAAACATGCTTTTCCATGGCGGCTTTTCCGCCGTGGAAAAGCATGTGGTCTTTTGGTTTTGGGGGCCCGTTGTGAGCCCCCAGGGTGTTGGGGGGTGCACATGCAAAGCATGCATTTTTTACTTTTCGGCGGGTGCTGCTTTACGCAGCAACCGCCGCAATGTTAAATATACAGGATGTGACCGCCAGGGTGGCGGTCACATCCTAATTCCTATGGAGGGAACGCCGCTGCCCCTGCGGATGGTCCCTCCACCTCGGGGTGGCAGACGGAAGCAGGTCCGTCCGCCATCCTAATCGACACCTAAATTGGGTAACGGATTGGTCTGGTCTTCGTTCTTGGTACCTATGGGGCTGTTAATGAGTTTTGTGGTTACACCGCCAGTTTCCAGCTGCGGTCGAGAGAACGCCGCAGTACCAGCTGCATACTGACCACTGCATGACAACATTAAAGTAGGGCTGGCAGTATTACGGCAGCACAGCCAATGTGGTGGCATGCTTCTGCTCTAGGAAGGAGCCTTGAGCCAAGAGCTGCAGCACTGCTGCACCTCCAGCAAGCCGTGTGCACTGTTGTTGCCATGTAGCATGTTGTGCATGGGAACCAGTGCACACACCAACATGGGTGGCATGTGTGGCACAACATGGGCCCCAGCCACAAGTCACATGGGCTTATTTGCCTTGGGGTACCTTTTCTGTGGCCCTTTACCGGCCTTTCTGCCGACCTTTACATGGCAGTGTCCCTGCCATGAAAAGGTCAGCGGACAGGCAGTTAATAATACCCACGGTGATCCCGATGCCGGTTCCACCACCATTGGCATTCGCTGTCTCCTCTGCCGCAGGAGCTCAGATCTTGGCAGAGACTGCTGCCTGGAAGTGGTCTGGATGCAATCTCCCTGCCCGCATCTTTATCCAGCAGTCAGACCACCACCTATATTAGTGGGTGGACTGCCAGAAAGTGACGGCTGTTCCCGAATAGCCAGGGTCTTAATCAGGCCCTATGTTCTTTTTGTAATGCTTCAATTAATTTTTATAATGTAGGTTGAGTTCTGACTAGTTTGGATTGGAAGGCATTGTGCCATCCTTCCAATGCATTGTTTGTTTTGGCTTCTTGTGCCAAGGTACCGTTGTAGACTTTCCACCATGGTATGTGGTACTTGGCTTTGCATCTGTGTCTTGAACGATGCAGTCTTCCAACCTATGTATCTTTAAAATAGTCCATTAGTGGACTAATTTTGTCTTCATTTTGTTGGTTGAAAGGGCTTTCTACTAGTAAATTATAGTGGTTGACTTCCTCTGTGACATGGACGTAGGCTAGTGCGATACTATTTTGACTTTGAAAAGCAAATTCACTGTCAGTGGAGTATTCTACCAGTTTGGAAATAGGTGGTACAACTGCTGGACCACCATTGCCGTGGTCAGGATGCCACCACACAAGTCAGTGGCATCCAGTCTTCTGTATTACGACAACACCACAGAGCCAGCGGTGTTGTGTCTGCGGTGCAATGGCAGCTACATGCTTCGGCTGATAGAGAGCCTGAAGCGTATGCTGCCACCATGGCAGCCCCACTTGCATGTCGGTGCATTGTGTGCCATGTACCATGTCGTGCATGGCACAAAGTGCACGCACAACAGTGCAAACAGGGTGCACCCATGCTCACACTCCATGGGCTACAAACTCCCTTGGGCCCTGTTGGGGCCCTTTATTGCCAACATGTTCATGGTGGGTTTCCCGCTATGAACAGCTCACTGTAAAGGCAGCTCGTAATCTGCATGGTGGTGGCTACATCGGCACTGCTGCCACAGACCACAACTTTCCCCACCCCGTCGGGATCCAGGATCCTGGTGGTGGGGGTAGTCTTGTGTTGGGCTGGTGGTGGTCGGACCACCAAACTTATAATTGTGCAATAGCACTGCCACCACAGGTATGGTGGTCTTGGAACCACTGTACTCATAATCAGGCCCTAAGTGTAGATTTTTGGAGGTGTCGACAAGTACTTTGATTACATTGATAGTAACAGCCTTGTATAGCTGTGTGGGGGTATATATTTAGAAATGTTTGAAATATAGCTTGTTCAAAGTCTATGATTATTTTTAGATGGTAGTAGTTATTTGTGTATTGTTTAATATTATTTAGGAGTTCATAGTAGGTGTAGTTTTGTTTGCTTGGCAGTAAACCATATATAAAAGGGGTATTGGTATTTTTATATTCATCATGTATGGTGTATATTTGTGTGAATGATTTGGGACCCATTTTGAAGGTCCCCTCTTTCATCCAGGTTTGGCATTGGGTAAGTTTTATTAAGCTGTTTACCGTGGAGACAATTAAGATTTGGTTTTCATTATTTAAATTGTTGTGTACAAGGAAAGGTTCATCTTTATGTGTTACTTTTGAATAATCAGGTATATCTATGTGTCTGTATGTTCTAGGGGCAGGTGAGCCATCACTGGTGGCTTTTTTAGTGCATGCAATTAAGCTTTTTAAAGATGAGATGGGGACAGTTGGCCTGCTACATAAATGGTGACTTCGGGTTATATGTTTTTCAGGATTTTGCCTGTATGTTCTTGGGAGCTAGTGCTTGCCTCTCTTACATCTTGTACGATTTCTCTTACTTCTTTTTCTGTTACATTTGGGGGGTGGTTGTGCAGTTTCACATTTATTAAAACATTATATTTTGTTGTTGTTCTCCCATAGTATGCATTCAAATAATATTTAGTACATTTCCAGTGTATGGTTTCTGTTGATGCACTTTTTTGGCTGTAGGTATAGCCCATATGGTTTGATAATAGTTTCCTTTTCTGTGAAGTTATATATTAAGGGCCAGATGTAGGTAGCCCAATACCGGTCGGAAACGGCCGAAAATACCGGTTTTCGGCCGTTTCCGACCGGTATTGGGCTATGGAGATGTAGGGGCTCCAAAAACATACAGATTCGGTAATTTTACCGAATCGGTAAAATTACAGAATCGGTAAATTTACCGATTCTGTAATTTTTACCACTTAGGTAAATTTACCAATCGGTAAAGTTACCGAATCTGTATTTTCAGATGTAGGTAGCACTTTGAACAGTGCTTCAGGCCTTTCAGGATTCGGTATTTACCATGTAATACAATTGCATGGTAAATACCGAATCCCTGTGTACATGCACACCTGTGCATGTACACCTGTGCCATGTGGCACACAGACTTGCCCTAAGGGCATGTATGTGTGCCACATGGCACACAAGCCAGTTACAGGGGTACAACAGGGTGTCAAAGTGACACCCTGTCCCCCTTTGCAATTCGGTATTTTTACCGATCCGGTAAATACCGATTCGGTATTTGCTATTGAATCCTATGGGCTTCAAGGCCCATAGGATTCAATAGCAAATACCGATTCGGTATTTACCGAATCGGTAAATACCGAATCTTACCGATTCGGTAAAAAATACCGAATTATTACCTACATCTTATTTACCGATTCATAAATACCGAATCGGTAAAATTCGGTATTTATGAATCGGTAAATGAGATTTACCTACATCTGGCCCTTGGCCTCTTCTGTCATTGTATGTGTAAATTTGTTAACGGTATAAATATATTATAAATTGACATTTGTATCTTTATTATTAACTAGCAGCCCGTCCCGACGTTGTCCGGGTATGAAATAGAATGTGTGTAATAGGCAAGGGAAATTTATTTTAAAATCTCGCGGTAGAGAAAATTTTTATCATGAAGTGTCACAATAGTTAGGCATTTGTGTGCAGATACTGTGTGTACCTCGGAGTAAGAAGTATTAGCAGATGTCTCTAGTGTGTACGTACTCCACTTCCGTAGGTAAGCGTGTGTGAAAGTGCATTCAGTTGTAAATTTCGTGTCCCCGCAGGCACGCTGAATCGTGTCATGCCCCCTTTGAGGCCCGGCTCCAGTGTTGTTTGATGGTGTGCTTGTGGTGTAAAGTCGTTGATACAGAGAGTTGAGTGGGTGACAGCGCGCGCTGGAGACGCTGTGCGTGTGGGAAAGTGCAGTCGTTCAAAGGCTAGTGTCCCAGCAGGCGTGCTTAGTCGTGTCATCCGCCGCCTGAGTCTGGTTCCAGCCCTGGTTGATGTTGTGCGCCTGGTGTCAATTCATTTATGCAGAGAGTTGAGTGTGTGACAGCGCGCAGGAGATGCTGCAGTTAGTGTCCCCGCCGGCACAGTGCTTTATGCAGAGAGTTGACTGGCTGACAGCGCGCAGGATACTGTGCAGTTATTTTCCCCGCAGGCACGATCAGTCGCGTCTGCCCCCGCCTAAGCCCCGACAATTGCCGCGCCCATTGGCCACGCCCCTTGCTCCTGCGTAATTGCCGCACCCATTGGCCTTGGCCACGCCCCCGGCCCAACGCACACGTTTGTTTTCCACACGCCCTCAAGGCACGCTTTTTTTTGGTACGTGCCGCGCGATTGTTGGCGGATGTGGCGCCCATTTGCCACACCCCTTGCTGTCACGCAATTGCAATTGCCGCGCCCATTGGCCTTGTTCACGCCCCAAGCACATGTCCCCAGCACAACGCACACGTTTAAGGAACACTTTTTTTTTGTCGTCATGCCGCGCCCCGCCCACGCCCACAAGGGACTACTTTGCTGGTAAGGTTCTTTTACCTTTCAAATGTATATGGTGGGCATCTGTATAGCCTATGTTCTTCTGCTGCAACTGCCCTTTCCAATGCTGTATTGGGTGTTGTGATTGGTGCTGTGGTTCCTGAGATTAACCGCCTCAAAAGTTTGGGCTCTCTTTTTATAATATTAGTATAGATAATTTAAAAAATGCAGTTACTTGCTATTTACTTACTTACTTGTGTGTGGAAATGTTTTGAACGGGTTGAAGCTTGTTTTACCTTGTATTAACATGGAGCAGGTGCTGAATTTTCTGTTGAAAGAGAAAAAAAGTTATATTAGTTAATTATGGTATTTTTTTGTACGTTTGTCAAGGATTAGGGGGTTAGGTTTATTTTTGACATTAGGGGGTCGATTATGATGGCGGACGGACGTGAGTCCGTCCGCCACCATAGAGCAGGAAGGAACCTCCGCATTGCCTGCGGAGTTCCCTCCTGTGCAATTAGGATGTGACCGCCACCCTGGCGGTGACATCCTCTATTTTTACCATTGCGGCGGGTGCGGCTTCAAGCTGCATCCGCCGCAATGGTAAAAATGCACACATTGCATTTTTATGCAGAAAGCGGCAGGCACCATGCGGTGCCTGCCGATTTCTGCATTCAAATGCAGGGGGGAGCCATAGGTACCCCCCATGTGCACCCCCCACCCCCCTTCACCTAGGGGGCCCGCAAGGGGCCCCCGCAGTGAAGTTACACATGCTTTTCCACGGCGGAAAACCCGCCGCGGAAAAGCATTTTTTAAAGCCCTTCCTAATATGGCGGACGGTGTCTGAGAGACACCGCCACCATATTAGAGCTTTTCCGCCGCGGTTGTAAGCCAACCGCGGCGGAAAAGCTGTGGACGGAAACCAGGACCCACCAGCCATCCTAATGTGGCGGTGGGTCCGCTACGGTTTTTCCGCATCCTGCGGGCCGGCGGTGGCTTCCGCCGGCCCGGAGGATGCGGAAAAACCGCAATCATAATAGGCCCCTAGGTTGGGAAACTTTTTCAATTAATATGTATGCATACATACTTTATTATGTATACTTGGTGCTGTGTCAAAGCTGGTACTTTTGGACAACTTGTTGATTTGGAAGTTGGTTTTCTTTTACTTTCAGTAGTGTATGTAAAAAGATAAATTACAGAGCGTGTTACAATTTATTTGTTAAAGTATATATTTTAGTTTACTAAGTTTATTCTCATTTTAAATATATATATTAATTGAAATTGCAGTTATTGAAATAATTTATTTCTATATTATTTCTTGCGAAAATCTGGCAGAGTTTCCTCCTCTTGCAGTGTTTATCATTTTTGGAGTATTTTGTTGTTTTATTTAGTGTGCCGTTTATATTGTTGGCTTAATTGCTTGCTTGATTTTTTTGGTTAAAGTTATTTATAGTGGTTTTATTTGGTTGATATAGTTAAGTTGGAATCTTTTTCATCAGTTGATTCCTTGTTTGGTTAATTCAAATTCGTGTTTTATTTTTGCAGTATAATATATAGTTTGTTTTATTTAGATATGAATTGTGTGTATTTATATATATATATATATATATATATATATATATATATATATATATATATATATATATTACGGCGATAGCCAGTAGGTATATATAGTTAGGATTGTTTTCCATAGGGAAAACGCAACATTCTATTGGGAATAACTTTGGCGCCGGTTGAGGAATCTTCCTGAAATTTTCCTTAACTTTGCCTCGCGGGGCTCCGCTCCTTCCCTGAAAGTTTGGGGGGGATTCGTCAAGCGGGGGCCGAGATAAAAGGGAGGTCCCAAAACGTGTTTTCCCAATGTTAATTTCCATAGGGCGGTTGGACTCACTTTTAGCCCGAACGGCTGAATGGTTTTCCACAAAACTTGGCAAAATTGTAGGGACTGGTAGCCCGATGTGCCTTTGCTATGTCTCAAGATATGTGCTCCAGTGGTTTTTACGAAAATTAACTTTGAAAAAATATATATTGGGCTACATTGGGCTATATATATGTTAGAGCCCAAATGTAGCCCAATGTAGCCCAATGTAGCCCAATGTAGCCCAAAGATGGCCACCAGAGACAAAAAAAAACAAATGTAGCCCAAATATCAGCCAGATGTAGGCCAACTATAGCCCAATGACAGAATGTCCCAGAGTGTTCTAAAGAACAACTAGAGTGCTAACAGTCTTACTTATGACTATAGTATGGCACACCTGAAGTCATCTTGATTGGAATAAAGTGTTAACACTTAAAACATTTAATTTGCAAAGGAACAAAATGAGGGGGTTCATTTTGCCATAGAAATTATGATTAGTGCAGAAGAAAGAAAAGTTAGGGCACATTTTGAGTGACTTCTCAAATTCTCCTATATTTCATTAAAAGAATTCTGATATGCAGTCTCCCAAGATGGCCACCAGAGACAAAAGAGCCCAAATGTAGCCCAAATATCAGCCAGATGTAGCCCAACTATAGCCCAATGAGAGAATGTCCCAGAGTGTTCTAAAGAACAACTAGAACGCTAACAGTCTTACTTATGACAAAAGTATGGCACACCTGAAGTCATCTTGATTGGAATAAAGTGGTAACACTTAATACATTTAATTTGAAAAGGAACAAAATGAGGGGTTTCATTTTGCCATAGAAATTATATATATATATATATATATATATATTCACTGAAAAAACCATAGGTTACACACCAGTTATAGTTAGGAATTAGCATTTAAAAAACCTTTGAAATTCACTGAAAAAACCCTAGGTTTCACACCAGTTATAGTTAGCTGGAAATTTTACTCGCATAAACCCATTGAAATTCCCACGTTATAGTTAGTTGGACTCACTATAACTTGCACGTCTGCAATGCACTGCTGATGGCATCAGATATTACATCACTCATGCATATATTTAAATATTTAAACATTACTCGCTAATATATGTATTCACTAAGATACACTTAATAAGCCAGTTAACCAATCAATTTTTTTTTAAAAACACTGAAAAAACCATAGGTTTCAGGCCTTATATAGTTAGGAATTAGCATTTTAAAAACCTTTGAAATTCACTGAAAAAACCATAGGTTTCAGGCCTTATATAGTTAGGAATTAGCATTTAAAAAAACCTTTGAAATTCACTGAAAAAACCATAGGTTTCAGGCCTTATATAGTTAGGAATCAGCATTTAAAAAACCTTTGAAATTCACTGAAAAAAACATAGGTTTCAGGCCTTATATAGTTAGGAATTAGCATTTAAAAAACCTTTGAAATTCACTCAAAAAACTATAAGTTTTAGTGGTGTTATAGTTAGCTGGACATTTTACTCATACAAAACCAAAGAAATTGCTCCTATATAGTTAGTTGTACTATATTTCGCGCACCCGCAATCCACTGCTGATGATGTCACATATTAGATCATTCATGACATGGTCAGTGACATCACTGATGACATCTCAAATGACATCACTGATGACATCACTGATGACATCATCCACGTGACAATCACATACACCTTTTCATACACTATTACAATTTTTCATCACTGTTTGTAAAATACAGAGTATCATATTTAAATCCATTGTCACAGCAATACAAGTATCTAAAAATCCACTCAGTGTTTCATAGATGTATACACACATCTAATCACTTACCTATGGATTCACTCATACATGCTGTCAATGAACAATAGAACACTATCAAAAATACTTATACATCTATATCGACATTTCTCAAAAAAGTTATTTTGCACTGAGTACCGTCATGTAGAATGTTGATCTATTTATCATGCTACTGTGCGCTCCTCAAGAGGAAAGAACATTATAGTAACACTCCTTGAGATATTTGTATGGATGTTACTTGACGGTTGGTATATAGTCCCTGTAATTATTTGTGTTACTTCTGATCTGCACACCCATATCTTAGTAGGACAATCCTTTAAAAAAATATTTTTTGTTGAAACTTGATGTTTGGTCCTTCTGACAAACAACTTCTCCAGAAGGCTATGGTTCTTTTATAAAGACCTGAGAAATATGGTGAATATGGGAATATCTAATCATTTTTATGAACAGCAGGAATGACAGAAGCTGTGAGAGTAACTTTGTTGTAGGGGAATTGAGGGCTGACAAATAATAAGGTGCATTGAGTGTTGCACTTGGGCGGCCCAGCTCTACCATCATATTCCATACATTTATTCATGTGTGCTGCTGAAACATAGATTGTCATAGTACATCTAAGGTTGTTTATGTCAATCTTACCCATGGTACCTTTATTAAGTAGACTACTTTGAGGTAGTTTTACTACAAACTGGATCCCGCACATGTCCAATAACTTCTTATAAAGAATTTTCTCAAGAAGAGGTTGCATCTTCCCCGATATTCATATAATACCATGTTAAGAGGAAGGGTAAGATTACAGATGATTAAGCATGCCACAAAATGCGTGGGTTTTCCTTATCCAGAAAACATTGGTTCCATTAAAAGCTTTGGTATGTGGTGATCATTCATTGAGTCATTGCACCTTGGGTGATATTGAACCATGGATTGTACCTGCTGGTCTGGGTGTGGTCTACCAAGACTTGTATAGGAGGAGTTGCACTGCTAGAAATGCACGTGGGTTCTTAGAAACAAAGTGGTAATTTGGCAAAGGTGTGTTTAGCTTCTTAAGTATGCAGCAATATATGGTACTTTAGCAGTTCACAAAACTACAGAAAGGTGATGGTAATCCATCATGAAATAGCTCCTAATACATTTGTATTTCCTGGTACTGAAAGAGCAAATGATATATAGTCAGACCTCTATTTTTGTCACAGTGGATAAATAGAGCTGGGGACTTCTGTTTGGAGTACCTCAACTGCACAGTTACACTGGGAAATTAGAAAGTTGTTGGGGGTCTACGTTCTATATTAAAAGGGCAAATCACTTGAACAGTACAGTGTGGTACTATTGTTGAAACAGCAGATGGAGCAGAAGTTAAGCTTTGTCTAGGATCCCAGTGAAATAAAAGGAAGTGGAGAAACGAAATAGGCAGCTTTGCAATGCGAAAGCTAGACATTCACACCCTAGTTTATCTCTAGGCTTTCGGTATTCTGTTCTGCTTCACTTTTCTTAACAACCCTATGCAGATTTGCAGATATATGCTGTGACACCAATACCAGAGAACATCGATGTTCTGCAGATGGACCGAGTTCCGGATCGCATCAAGAGCTTCTATCGTGTAAACAATATCCGAAGGTTTCGCTATGACAGACCATTCCACAAGGGCCCAAAGGACAAAGAGAATGAGTTCAAGGTAATAGCAAGTACCTCGACCTGACAAGTAATGACATTTGCCTTATTTGAGCGAAGAAGGTGCCTATTCAATCCAGATGCAAGGATGCCTTTGTATTATCAAGAAGTAAAAGATAGACACTAAAACATCGTATTTAGTTATTTCAATAAATAATTTTATTTGGTCAACAAAAATAATACAAGTTGCATTTATGAAAGCCACTGAAATTTCAAGGTATTCCAAGGTTGTCCACCAACTACACATATCGACACAATAGCCCACAAATTCAACGTTATTTGATCAGCAGTCTATTCTATACTAAAAATAACATGTTTTTTGCAGTACAGTTTTAGAACCTTTGAATTGAAACTCTAGCCTCTGGAGAGAGCAAACTTCTGCAAGTGGTCAGATGTCAACATGTGTTGAGCATTATTGCAGTGCAAGCCTTATGTAAAGCCTAATAACCCATCAAATCACATTTCCAACCTCACAAAACAGATATCCGCAAAACAACCAACATCCTGAGTCAACTCTCTAAATAATATGTTCCAGAGAATAACTCCCAGATCTAGAATACAGACAACCAGATGATAATGTATAGAATAATTCTACATCTGCCAATATTGCCCCTCCCCCACTGTCAGCTTTAGATGGATTAATGAGATATGTGATTAAATCTATATATGTATTTTACAGGTGAAATGAAAAAATGTTCAGTTTTTGGAAAACAGTGCAGAAGAGTCATCTTTATATATGCTTTTTAACTTATGTGACAGGTTGCTTTTAGATTCTTGTTTCAATGGTGCATTCCTTGAACAAAACTCACGTTTGATCAGTGAATCTATGACATTGTATGGTTTATATATTCTCATTAAATCACTTTCACCCACCCTTCCACCCACTTATTGGCCCACCTGCCAGCAGCCTTTGAGCCATTCATTAATCCGTTAAACCATCAATCCCTTACATTACTCAGACATCCAAACTTTTTATCCAGAATCACAATCCTTCTATTAACTAATTCACAATTCCACCCATTTAAACCATCTCTAGATACCTGTCACTTACAAATCCAATATTACTATTTGTATCCATATAGGAAACCTTTCATATACTACTGATAATACTTTTCCATACATCCAAACTGCATGTAGTATTTTAGTGACTAATCCAATCCATCGAACTCGAAAATGAATATGCATCGATAAATATCTCAACCTACATGCACTCAGCCCACCTTACTTTGTAGTAATTTACAAAGGCTAATGGCCACTTCCATAGCCTTCCACTTCCCTCTAAAAGTCAGCCCACTAAACCTTCCATGCTTGTAACCATAAATAAACATGCTCATCACCCTTCCATGAAGCATCCTCATTCCTCATACTATTCATCCACCACCTCACAGTGTATCAGTGAACTTATCTATGTACTCCCTACCATAGACGTTACGCCGTCAGACCACTGTCACTTCTGTTTCCTCGATACATCAGAGCACCAACATTCACTCCTGCGCATGCCATGTTCCATTTAAGTATCACTGGTTTTGTTGGAACAGCAACACCTATCTTTTCTCCCTACTACTCCATGTAACCTGCAGTTACAGTCTGCAGTTACCGGGTGTTTGATAATCATCTTAGTGTAACTAAAGATGGACATGTCACTTCCCTACTAATTCATGATTTTTATGATGCAGCTTACCCACAAGGTGTAAGGCACATCGTTATAGGAACATAGAAAATATATTACTCGACAAATTGGTGGTCTAATGCACAGCTGACCTTCCTCCTACCATCTAGGGGCCTATTCCGATGTCGGACGGACCTGAGTCAGTCCGACATCGGTCAGGAGCCGAAACCGACCGTCCTGCTATGGTCGGTTACGGCCCTTCTAGTACGATGCGACCAAATCCTGTTCGGTCGCATTCGTATGGTTCGCAATGCAAGAATGCATTCCGACCAGAAAGCATGCTTGCATTGTGAAATGCAGGGGTGCAGTTCATCCCTGCATCCTGTGTCTGTCACCCCAAGGTGCCTGCCACGGGGGCAGGGATCAACGAAGGGGCACAATAGGCGGCCTCACACCCACGGGGCCCTGCAGGTGGCCCCCAGAGACAATTTCCGACTGCCTTTTCGTGCCAGACACACCGGCACGAAAAGGCAGTGAAAAACTGCTATCGTACTCCCTCGGTCGTAAAGAGGCGACTGGGGGAGTACTGGAGGATTTCCGGATAGCAGATGGGCTCTCCGAGCCCGTCGAAGGCCATCCGGAAATCCGAGTCGGATTCCTTTCAGACCGAACCCATCGGAATGGCTCAGGTGGAATGGAATCCGTCCAACACATACCGATTCGGTCGGAAACGCTCCAAACATGGTTCGGAGCCCTTCCCTCCCAAATTGGAATCGGCCCCCTAGTGTTATACCCACGACTTCAGTATAAGGTTTGGACAAAAAGTGATATTGCATATGAGAAGCATGAATTGATTGGCTATGGACAACACAATATGCTGGTAAATATTCACAACGATATATGGACAGGTACTTTCTGATGGCAATGATAAGCCCAGATTCTATTTAAAGTAGCAAAGAGAGATATTTTTGTCTGCTGCATGCAGCTACTGACTTTTAAAAAATAAACACCTGTAACCAAGAGTTAAAATGTACAACCATCAATAGACCTATTCTGATGTCTTTTAATCTTGTGAAGTGTTGCCTAACTTCACACAATTTAACATGTGTATTATCAGTCGCTTTGGGCATCCCATTAAAGAGTAACAAATAAATGTAAAGTCTGCTGTATATGCGTTATCTCTTTTTCATTGGAATATATTCTTAATTCAACTGTGAATAATAAAACGTTTTGTCTCAAAATAAGCGTTTCACGGCACCAGTGTTTTTGCCCATGCCAGTCACTTGCCAACATGTGTTTCTGGAGAACATTGTGCTTCATCACGGCAATGATAATACTGTAATTAACTCACTTGAAACAGTCACTCTTGTCAGATACACATTCAAAAGGTATTTCGGAGTTGTAGATACAAAAATTGATGAGAAGATCATGTCCCTTCGTGTGTCTCTGCAGAAATACATGTTGCAAAGTTAAAGGCATGGGCACCAATATGCATGTCATAAGCATGAATGTTGAGACAAGGGTGTAATATTAAAGTCTGAATGTAGAATGTAATCAAATAAAAAGATAATACCTTTCACCCTGACGTAAAGTATTGCCCTCTCCATACACCCATGCATTTACGTCAACCTCAAGTTTCTGTAAATGCAGAAAGTTTTGTACACAAATGCATACTGACACATGTAGAAGGAAAATTAAATTGTTCTATGCATAAGCATTATACACAAGGACAAGCTCATTAATAAAGGAAACTCCGCACACAGAGCTACTCATAGACAGTCCTTAGGTATATGCAGGCACAAGCAGGCATATTAACATGCTATAGCATGGAATCGTCACACAAGAAAATCATGATGTAATAGAGTGGGCATCTTTTGAAAAGGACAGCTGCAGGCTGGAGGGTGGATGTAGATCCCTGTGTGTGGGTTGCCACAAAATAAACCTGCTGTCCTGCTGTAGAAATTTAACTTGACTAGACAAAGCATACAGTGCAGACAAACATACAAATCACAGAAAAACACTAAAGACATCACACATGCACACAGACACAGATATACATGCACACACTTCACAAAGCAATGCACAATTGTACACCCAAGAAAAATCAAAACTGCAATTTCTTCCAATACCATCTGATGGTTCTTCCCTTGCAGAGTCTCTGGATTGAGCGCACAACCCTGTCGCTGACGCACAGTCTACCTGGGATCTCCCGCTGGTTTGAAGTCCAGAAGAGGGAGCTGGTAAGTTTCGTTCATAACTAGGACTGTCTTTGGAATAATGTCGTCTGAGAGATTGGTTGTTCAAAACTAAAACAGTTCTTAGAATAATGTCTACTGAGAGGAAAAGGAGAAGACTGAAACAGTTGAAGGATGCCTTGATGGCTGCTAGCAGGACAAGCTTCGTTCTCCAGTAAATTTGGGGTGACGAATGCATGTAGTACGTAATCTGTGTCTGCTACGTGGCGGCGAGGCCGACAAGTATGTGCCCTGTAAGTCACAAAGGAGTAATACAACCACAATGCCTGAATCAATGGCTCTTGACCATGAGGTAAGTTGGGGGAACAGATTGGGATCGAATATGCTTTGAGTATCTGGCAAGTTTCTTGTCTTGAAATGTTCTCCTTTGGTTTGGTTTTGGTGCAAGACCATCATATACAAAAAAGTTCCAATCAACAAGCTTGTGTGTTGGCACAATCACACACCATCAAGACTGAACTTTAAATATTCAGTTATCTCAATTTCATTAGGTCACCATATTCCGATATGTTTACCTATTACCCTCACTGAGCCTACCCCTACAGCTTATTTCTTATGTTCAGTGTTAGGTCAATCCCAGTTCAGAAAGCCAAAGCCCAGCTTTTCAAATCATGCTTGTGAGCCACAAAGGGCATGCATAGACATTTGTATGCATATGCCGAATGGTCTGTGCTGATGCTATTCTGTAATCCATGCCAGAATGGTTGTCTTTGTCAATGTTTTCCAAAGCTAGCCACTCCATCAAACAGTTGAGTTAATTACATGTATATATATATTTTTTTATTTTCACCCATTGGTACTATTCCTAATTGCTTTGGAGCACTTTCAGTTCCCTGCATACCCTAACAACCTCTTTAGCAGAATGAAATGATAGGGCCTAGAGCCAATCAAAATTAAGGAGCTCGGTTAATACCAGACTCCTGCATATTCATGATGTCGTTGCTAGTGCTCGCCCTTACAAATACCCACGTTCTGTTAGTGAATGTGTTACTTGTTATTTCATTCGACATGACCAGATCTACTCCATTCTAATTCGCAGCATACAGATTGATGTATTTCATAATAAATCTACACTTATTTCTCATCTGAATTTCCTCTGCTTTGTTCTCTAAACTCATGATATGTTAATAATGCCTAATTAATTCAGAGTACATGTCACTTCGAGCCAATGAAACTGTAGCACACCACAGCCTTAGCCATGTGGCATGGGGTAGTACAATTCTATCTTGGAGTAAAGAAAGATATAATGCAGTAATCTTTGTCCCTTTTGATTCAGTAGGCTTGGAACTGTACCCTGGATCTCAAGTCTATGTTGGCCATCATTTAAGCCCACATTTAGCTCTCTGTCAGTCATCATCTTCTTTTCCATGTCCAATACGCATGGGATACGAATTGTATCCTGGGTAACTTGCATAAATAGAACCAAACGTTTTTGGTAAATAAGAACACATAGGACCTTATTACGAGTGTGGTGGTCCAATCGCCGAAGGCTCATGTCCGCTTGGAGACGGCTGCGCCTTTGGCCGTCCTTCTTCCATATTACGAGCTTTCTGAGGGCCGGCGATGTGGCTGTGCCAGACTTGCTGTGGTGCGCAATGTATTTCAATATATATTGATGCATGTATGTACATTCCATCTGCATTTATGTCGGATGCACACATGTGCATAACACATGTTGAGAAATACCACCTACCCATTTCCGGAGTCCAACCCATATGTGGGCACTTTAGGTAATAGGTTTATGGCACCAATGCATTTATCTGTATTTTGTCACAGACTCGGACGTTTCCTCAGGGTGAAGATGCTACTGTGTAGGGAGTACCTGGAGATAATTTAGGCATGTCCTATTTATTAAGTGGGGAGTTCTCTGCCCGACTGTGGACTCTCTGCAGTCATAAAGTAAATTGAAGTTTTGTGAATACCCAAAAAGAGCAAACTTACACAAATGTGCAAGTTTACCTTTGTGAATCAGGCCTCAAGTTGTCATCTTTCTTCCATCAGAGAGAGAAAGAAAGAAACGTGCACATTTATCTAGAACATGAATGCCAGCCTTTACTGCAAGGAACAAATCAGTTGCAATATGATAAGCGCAATTATCCAGGTTTACGGAGTGAAAGCAGGTGTAAAGACATTTGTGGAGCAGATATTTGGGGCTTTGATAACATGCCTAATATACAAAAAAAACTGAACAGCACTTTTTAAGAGGCCCTATGCAAGTGAGCTCACATACACCATTAGGCAAACTAAGGTTTGAGTTGGCCTAAATTATATATCCAACAAGATTTTATTATGTCCTGCTTATCTTGGGTTAGGCTTCATAATAATCCCTACACAAATGTGTTCATGAGATCTTTGGCCAGGTCTTGTGGAGAACCTACTAAAATAGGTTAGTTGCAGCGAGATATGTGCTAATCCTACATTAGTAAACAAATTAACACCCAAATTGATCAAGATAAGACATTGACAATATAAAAAAGATGTTGTTCTGTACAGTTCTAGAAAGAGCTCTTTATAATTTGGATATCTTGCAAAAAAGATCCAGCGTGACTTTGGTTCTTATCGTGAAGAGATATGGCCTGAACTCTGCCACACTTGGTAAATAAAGTTTAGACTGTAAAGTGGCCCCCAAAAGGGAACAAGAATGGTCTCTGTAACAGAAAATTTGATAGGATTGAAATTGTCACATTTTGCTTACTTTTTCCACAAAGGCAAATTGCATACATACAAAAAGATTCTACCTGATCTGTGCCTACAGTATTTTTACCTACAAGAAAGCCTTAGCATTATGCTACAATACTGACTCACCGATGATTACTTTTCGGTCTCATTCTGTATTAGGTCTATATGGCACCATATTATTACGGATGTGTTTTAAATGTTATTGCTGCTTGTGATTTTACCTTTCATGCGAGTTTAGTATATTCTGTTTGTAAATGAAGGCTGTTAAATCCTTTATTTTTTATACCTATTGTATGGCTTTTGCTGAAACAATAAATACTTGAATGCTTAATTAAGAGATCAAATGATCTAGTACACTCTCTCCTCTAAACCTTTTTGTCCGAACATCGTCCACATAATAATATTGAGCTGCAGAAAAGGTCTTCATCCAATGTGTCTTACTGTAACTGATGATCCAAATGCCTTGCAGGTGGAGGTGAGCCCGCTGGAGAATGCCATCCAGGTGGTTGAGAACAAGAACCAGGAGCTCCGAACACTCATCAGCCAATATCAGCACAAGCAGCATCACAGCAACATCAATTTGTTGAGTATGTGTCTGAATGGAGTGATCGACGCTGCCGTGAATGGAGGGATCGCACGCTACCAAGAGGTGAGGGAGCTACGCAAGATTATGTGCTCTCCAGAAATACACTAAAAGAATCTGTGCGCAGGGAGTCTTCAATGTTGGGTTTCTAATGAGGAGTTTTCAGACCCATCACTAAATACTTTGTAATGTAGTTACAAACACACATCTTCATGGTTCACAGTTGAATAGTTGTATCTAATTAGTTAACACTGTTCAACTAATTTAAATTGCTAATTATTTAATTAGGTTGCTAATAGTTAATTGGAAACCTATGGTAAGGGATACTACTCATGGCCTAGACATGTACACTAGAATTTGGCCTTCTGCAGCAGGACCAAGGCTAATATGCAAATTATTAATCCCTGTATTGGCAAAGTAGGCAAAAAAAACAGATGGTCCAGAATGCCTCCCAGTGTAATTACGAATAATTAAGATTAAGGGCTTGATTACGAGTTGGCGATGCGGGTGGCACACCATCGTCTGCTCCCGCACCCCCAAACTTGACCGCCGGCCACTTGCCAGATTATGAGTTTTCACGCTGTCTGGCAGGCGGTCCTTTGGTGATTCCACAGCGGTGGTTTGAAAAAGGCACTGCAATGGGAAAGCCAAAGCAAATTCCTGCATGGCATGGACTGTTAAGTCCATTCCATGCAGGAACTGGGAATGCATGCAGGCAGGGGGCACACTATGTACCCCCTGCATGCATCCCAATGGCCTGAGGCCCCCATGTAGTTTCCCCATTGGCAGCAGTTTCATGGCGTGAACACCGCCATGAGACCACTGGCAGTGTGGAAACTTGTAATATGTGTGGCGGGGCCGCAGCGGCCCCGCCAAGTATATTGCGGCCTCACACCTCTGCACCACAACCAGGGATTGTGTATCCCTGGTGGTTGTGGCAGTCCCAAAGCGATCCAACAGCCGTACTCGTAATAAGGTGGTCGGACCGCTAGTGCAGCAGTACCCGACCACCACCACACATTCACCACAGGTTCGTTGGACTGATGGGACCACCAAACTCGTAATCTTGCCCTAAGTCAATAATTTCTTCCATCACTTTATTCTTTTGTCATTGAGATGCCCCACGTGTGTGACAGGTATGCTCTGCCATGGTTTGCTGTTTCATGAGACTCAATCAGCCCCTTATGTATAAGGCCTTAGTTAGCCGTAAACAATTTGGGGTTGTTTGTGTCCCCATTTAGAGAGAATAATTATTCAGGCTGAACTGTCTCTTTTTGGCAGGATCAAAAATTATTTATGCAGAGTTGATCCCCGTCTATGGTGGTACTTAGAATCTAAAAATAAAGGAATGGAATGTGACCAAGAGTTATAATCAGTGGCAGAAGTGAATTCAAGCATTTTATCCATCACTTCTTGTGGCCACCAGATGTATTATAGAAACTTCTTTTGAAGCATTGATATTAAAGGGGTTAATTATGTTGGATGCACTTACTATAGAAAAATCACCTCTCAAGTTGACCTAATTCTTATGTTAATATCAAGTCTTATTTTACCCTGATTTCTCAAATCAGTATAAGCTTTTGTCTCATTCTGAGAAACATCTCAGAATGAAGATGCATGAAGCTCATTAATTAGTTTTTCTCTTTAGAAGATTGGCAGTTCAAACTTGGATAATTTTCATGGCATCTCTGTAAAACGGTATACAGGAAGAAGGTTTTATATGCCAAATACTTAGGCCCTGATTAGGAGTCTGGCGGTCCTCAGACTGCCGGACTCACGGAGGCATGGCGGTGGTGTTACAGCCACCTGCGAACTGACCACGACATTATGAGTAGGGCCTTTCGGACATACATTACTGCACGGAACTACCCTGGCGATGGTGCGGCAGTGTAGAGGCAGCAATGTGCTTTGGCAGGACCAGCGCGGTCCCATCAAGCATATTTTGAGTTTACTCTGCCCACGGTGTTCATGGCAGTTCCTCCTCCATGAAAACCATGGTGGAGAGGAAACAAAGGGAGCCCTACAGAGCCCCCTTGTTCCTCTGGGCCCTAGGGTGCATGCACCACAGTTCCTGCATGGAATGGACGTTACAGTCCATGCCATGCAAGAACTGTTTTTGGCGTTCCCATTGCCGTTTCGTTGTCAGAGCCACCGCTGTGGGAATGCCAAAAACAGCCTGCCAGACATGCTGAAACTCGTAATCTGGAGGGCGGCCCGACCACAGGTTTGGCGGGGTGGGAGTGGGTTGCCGGCATGGCGGCCCGACCCAGCACCGCCAAACTCATAATAGGGCCCTTAGATGTTGCATTCTTCTACACTGATGCAGAAGAGAAAGCGAGACTTAATGTGCTTTTTGAAAAAGAAAGCCAGATGTAGAATAAAACATGAATAGGACTGCTTCAAAAAAGAGCAAGTTCTGCCTACCTTACTCTACATTCCTCTGTCGTAATATGAGGGCAAAAGGAAGGATTGTTCTTTGCTTTCAAACCTTCGCAAGCTCTTCCATGGGGAAAACATGTTTGACTCATGCAGTAAATGTGTTGGTCTTGCTGCACAGTTTAGGGTGCTTCGCCATCATTGTTTCCAGTGGGCTAACATCTGTGTGTGGCCACTATGTGAAGCATGGTTGTTACACATAAAAGGGTAAATGTCACTAAAGGGTTAGAAGAAAACTTCTAGCACAGTAAGTACTTGTGAAATGTTTAAGTCCTGGAAGTGTGACATATATTTGTGGGTGAATATGAGGGATCATCTTTTGTCCTCTGAGTGGGGAGGTGGCAAGAAAGGAGCCACAGTGAAATGCATAGAGTCAAGGAGAAAGATTGTGGCGTCAGAGGAGACAATTGAAATAAGTCGGGTGGGAAGAAAATAGTGATCAACTTCACCCCAAGGCACCGCTGCCGTTGGCAGGAAGAGCTGCTTTGTTCTGATTACAAGAGGGGGCAGGGGACATGTGCAACAATGGAAAAGCTTAAATGCAGTGGACCACTTTCTACTAGTGTGGTGAAGGTATGTCCTCTAACTGAACAAACAATACACTGGAGCCAATACAGCTGCCATGCATCATCTAAGGTTACAGCTGCTTGATTCTGTTGGCTCAACCTGGTTAGATCTCTGGTTAGGATACAGTAACTAGAACATCACTCCCAAAAACATAATGAGGTTCAGGATATACCAGAGCAAAAAATTAACCCAAAAGAGTGCTCTGTGAAATCTTGAGTCACATGAGGAGGACAGTATGATATTATTGCTCTTCACTCGTATTTCACCTTTATATGAAGTTAAACAAACTTGCAAATGTCTGCTGTGGGAACAAGAGAGGGCTGAATATCTTTTGAAATAAACAATTTCAGTTCCTGAAGTAATGGCAGAGCGAAAGAAAGAAGGTGGCTCGGACAGATTTGTTAGAAGATTTAGCAGTATTTTGTTTTGCGAGGGTGGCCAATGGATCGTTTGCGATAAGATATACTGATACGTGCTACACATAGGAAAAAAAGTTCCTGTCAACCGGAATTGGACGAGTGACATTCACTTTATTGAAGAAAGTCTGGCAGAAAGTGGTTAAAACTGGGGGATAAGAGTGGTTTTTATTTAAATGTCAAAGTTTGCTGTGTACATTTCTGTGCTAGGTATCTCTCCGAGCAAGGTAGGAGTTTTGTAAACACTGATTATTCTCAATATTCACCAACATCTTGTGATTTGAATTACTCCATTTCCTTAAAAGGTTCTGTTTTCTTTACTAGAATAGGAAAGTTAAGTTTACAAAAATCTTATTTAATACCAAATAAAATCACAGAAAGGGGTTTTAATCTGTGAGAAAGTGTTGTCGGAGAATTGGAATAGATCACCCATGTGTCATTGGAGTCTCCCTCGAGTACAGGTTAATGTTTTGCCACCACTGGTTGCTACTGCAGTAATTCCAAACTGTAAATTAATTGTCAGCAGTAGAAAGTTACTGATCTGCACTTAAAACTCCTACTGGTCTGTCTGCCCTACCAAGTGCTCTGAAGAAGCTAACACCCACCATGTAATAAAGCTAAAGAAAATTTCTGAAGGAAAAAAGGAAGTGTGAATGCTGAATTTATAGGGAACTGTCTTCTAACTGATGCAATCTTATTATTTCAGGCCTTCTTCGATAAAGATTATATCACCAACCATCCTGGAGATGCTGAGAAGATCACCCAGCTGAAAGAGCTTATGCAGGAGCAGGTAAAGGGGCATGTGGGCCAATGTTTATAAAAGAGTGAGGGTTTCCGAAATAATATTATAAAAACTGCACTGGGGTCAAAAAGTCCACATTTTAAAGCAACAATGTTTAATCTTCAACATATGTGAATTGATGTGCACTGAAAAAATGACTTGTTTTAGAAAGCAAATACAATTCTTGTTAAAAGTATCGATATATCCCTTCAAAAGCAGACAAGTATTTCAAATGAGGTGGAGCTGGTCTTCCCAGAGATAGCACTGACAAAATATTGAATCAAAAATATCATAGGTCATAAATATAGTTGTCAAAATAACATAATGTCAATAATACTGTGGATAGTAATATCAAAGATAAGAATATTTCTTTTTAGGAATGTATTTTTTTTTCTTAAATAAAATGTTATGTAATATTGTTTTAATATAATTGTATATATAATATCGTTTTTATTTTTTTGACAAACTTTACTTATTGTAGTGTATTAAGTTATTTGTATTGTAATAATATTTGTGTTTAATTAATTGTAGACTATGTTGTATTTTTTATGAAAATATAATTGTTTTTATATTTAATCAAGAATTATTAGTTAAGTAGTGGGTTGTTGGTTGTGTAGCAGATTAAAATGGGATTGCTTTAATACATAAAGTATTATGTTTAATGCAAATTCATTTTTTAATTAATTAATGTATTTAATTGATAACTTATATAGATGGATGATTTGCTGTTTATTTATTTGTTAATTTTTAATTCATTGTAAATTTGTCGAGCAATTTATTTGTTTTTTAATTGTGTTCATACAATATTTATTAATTGGAAGTGTTTAATTTATTTTATTTTGTGAAATGAATAATTTGTCATGTTTTATATACATTTTATTTATCAATTTTAATTGTTTGTCAGTGTTTTGTTATTTTGATTAGTAGGATGGGAAGTGTTTAAATGAAAATAATTTGTATTTGTAATATAAAAGTTGTATGTATTATTTTTTATTATTTATGCTTTATATTTAATTCATATGTTGTATTTATTTTAAAGATATTATAAAATGTAATCAATTCAATTCAATATAGTCTTTATTTCGAATACTCAATCATAAAAGACAGGTAATTCATTATTTAAAATATATTTTTTTTAAATGTGTCTTATGGCATATTTCTGATAATTGATAAGACCAACAAACCATCAAAGATCTATGTAAACAATTAATAAATATATATCCATTATTAAAACATGTTTACATAATCAACAATAAAATTAGTTTTTAAAATGCAAGATGACATTCAACTATTATCAGATTACAAGGGCTAACACCCAAAAACCACCTGATTTACAAAAACCTTAGTTCAACAGAAATTTAACAGGTGATCATTCCCTATAAATTCTTGACCTAATGTCTAGTCCCTCTTGCAATAAAGGTTAATCTACCCCCATTTCCTTGGCTCGAATAGCCCACATCCATCTCAATAATTGTGCCATAGCAACTACAATAAGGTCCGTCGTATCTGACCTTCGGATCCTCAAGGCCTCCTTTTGCTGTTTATATACCCAAATTCCTGCAAACAGGTTTAATCCATTCGGTCCTGGGGAGATTGTAAGCTGGACAAGCAAATGGAATATGGGCTAGGGTCTCAATGTGGCCATGGCAAAAAATTCATATATCACCCGCTGATAAAAACCATCTGCTAGTGAACGCTGGTATTGGGAGTGAACCTACCCTTAACTGATGGTACAATTTCTGATCAACCGGCCTAGAAATAACGTCCCAATAGGCTTCCAATTTAACCTCATATTTTACTTCTAGGAATTTCCTAGTCAGTGTCGGCCTTGTGATAGATGAAAACTTCTTGATTTTAACCATGTCCCAGTATGCTGCCTTGAAGATCTTTTTAGGGGGAAATGCTGTAGCGTCTGGGTCCTCCCACAAAGTACTCATCCCCATGTCAAACTATGTGATTTTAATGTTGTTCAACCATGAGATCTCGTGCAGTCGACCCAGCCTCCTGACATCAAGTAGAGCCTTAGCATACAGGGAAAGCTCAGAAGTAGTCCAGAGTCTTCTCCAGAATGCCAATGGTCTAAAGCGTGCCGCGTCCTCAATGCCATGACACACCAAATCTAAATAGAGTGGCATAAGTGGAGAGGATTGCGGAAGACCAACTAATGATCTAACAAATGTATTTTCCGCTAGTACCAATGGGGTTAAGTTTTCAAAGCCCCAAAGTTCGGCACCATATAATATTGCGGGGCTAATTTTTGAATTATACATGTGCAGAACAGGGGCAATAGGCTTAGTTTGAGAGAGCCTGTTCTCTTTTCTCAAGGCACCTGCTAATTGCACATGTTTGAGGGCCAGCATGTCAACCTGAGGTTTCCAACTTAACTTCCTGCTTAATGTGATATCCAAATAGGTGAATACATCAGTCGGATCCAAGAGGACTTTGTTCATGTATACTCTCCCGGTAATGGCTTTTGATTTGTGGAGCACCATGAACTTTGTTTTCTCCACATTGACCCTTAACTCATGGTCGTGGGAAAACACCTCAAACCGTGACAGAGTGGCCTGCAAGCCCTGTCTGGTCTTGGATATTATCAGGTTGTCGTCCAGGAATATGAGCAAGGGTATCTTCATACCTGCTAGTTGGAGCGTCAGTGGGTGGTTAATAAAATATTGAACAACCCTGTTTATAAACATGTAAAACAGGGTAGGAGCTAATACGCACCCCTGACGTACCCCCTTGGAGACAGAAAACCTCTCTGTGACTTCCCCCGGCTTACCCCAGCGGACCTGCACATATGTTGAATCATGTAGTTTCACTAGAATAGCCACAAATTCTGGTAGCATCCCCATTTCCACTAAAGCACTCCACATTTTCACACAGGGAACTAGGTCAAATACGGATTTTAAATCCACAAAAGCTGCATAGATTGTACCCCCTCCTATAATAACTACCCGCCAGTAAATTAACACAAACCTAAAGACCTGGTCAAGGGTACTTGTGTGTGGCCGAAACCCCGCCTGTAAGGGTGTCTGAATATCTGTTTCGACTATCCAAGCCTGGATTCTACCAAGTACTAATCTGGCTACAATCTTCTGAACAGAATCTATCAGGCTAATTGGCCTGTAATTTCCTGGTTGTGAACGATCGCCCTTCTTATTTATAGGTAGGATTTCGGTGCCTGACCAAGTATCAGGAATCGGGGCACCACTAGCTATGGCATTTACCAATAACTTGATATAGGGTACCCAGAACTCTTTTTCCTTTATAAACAGGTCTGCGGGTATGCAGTCATGACCGAGGGCCCTACCTCTCGGAATTAATTTTAACACAGACTCAACCTCTGAACTGGTAAAACACAAGCGTTCTCTAAATGATGGCCATAGAGGGATCTCTTCATTACAATCAGAGGACTGAAACTGGGCTTCATAGTGTGCAACCCACTGTTCTGGAGCAACGTGGTTGGTCGGTATCTGCTTCAGTTCACCACTATCCCATTTGAATAACTACCCAAATTGTGCCATATTCCTCCCTTTACAGGCCAACAGCAAATCCTGCCATCGAACTTCATCCTCTTCTTCGCTTGCAACTGCGCTTTCTTATAACTTGCTCTGGCCTTTCTTATGTTACCCAAATCTTTACATCTGATGGCCCTCGATAAAGTTTTGTAAGCCTGTCTACAGGAGTTATTAAACCAAGAGCCCGCCTTCACAGTACTCTTCTTCCTAGGAATACTACTTTTAATAAAAAACGATTTTAAATTCTTAAACAGGTCTTCATGGACCTGGGAAACAATAAGATTAGTATCCTCCTGAGAATCACAGTCAAGAAGTTTAGTCGTTGAGCCAGTTACCAAATCCCTCATCTGTGCCAATTCTCCCTTGTTATTTACAATCCTTGCCCATTGGACTCTCCTCATATCACTAGTTAATGTAATCTCTTCTGTACTATACACAACTTTCCTGGTGTACGAATTACAAAAACCCACATCATATAATTTTAAGACCAATGGATTATGGTCACTTTCGGTCCCTTTCCGGACCTCCATATCCAGAACAGATGACCAAAATTCTACCTTGATAAAAATGTAGTCAATTTGGCTACTTCTTAATCCATTATCAAAAGTATTTGCACCCAGCATATCTGTCCTCCCATTTGCTGCCCTCATTCCCCTTCCCAGACAAAAGCCCTTCAGCTGTAATGCGGATTCTGTCCATTTTTTAATGGGGCCTAATTCTAACTTTGGGATGTTCCATTGTGCGTCCTCCTCTTCACTAAGATTTCCATCCTCGTCCCTCTGTGGGCTGGGAACTTTCTCCCGGTGGTGGCGAAGCTACAGGATCTTCGCAAATGGAGTCTTATAGGTATCGATGTGCTTGGGGATGTATGGAAGAGAGGGGATATGGTGGGATTTGTGTCCCTCCAGACGGAATTCCAAATGGGGAATGGAGAGTTCCTGCACTACCAACAGCTCAGACAAGCCCTATATAACCATCTACAAGCTGGGGAGCAATTGTCAGAATACGCCCCACTGGAAGACAGGTTGTTGCTGGATCCAATGATAGACAAAGCCATCTCACTCACGTAAAAAAAACATCTTAACAATCTGCCTGATCCCTTGGGTTCGTTAAAGGAAAAATGGGAATCAGACATAGAGTTGTTAGAGGACAATGACTGGAAGGAGGCCTTGCAAGGTCCATGAGAAGTGGCGATCCGAGCTAGATTTTAGCTGGTTCAGCTCCGCATTCTGCATCCCTCCTACACCCCACGCACGACACAGTATCGGATAGGCTATGTGAACTCGCAAATCTGCTTGAGAGGGTGTGGAGAAGAGGGTTTGTTCTTTCATATATTGTGGGATTGCACCAAGGTCCAGGCCTACTGGTCCAGACTGTCTGACATCATGGCGGAGGTAGTGGGAGCGGCAGTCCCGCTGGAAGCTAGATGGCATGTCCTGGGGGTCACGAGTGATACCACCTGGTCGAAAATGGACAAGATTTAGTTGGCACTGGCGAGCATGGTTGCAAAGAGGAATATAGCGAAGCTTTGGGGGAGCGAGATTTTACCAACAGTGGAGGACTGGGAACCAGACCTCGATTGGTGCCAAAGAGCTGAGAGAGTCATATATAACAGTAGGGGGTGCCCCAAGAAATGGGAGAAAATTTGGGCGGCATGGCGGCTGTATAGGGGAGAACTAGTTGATACCCAGGAAGCGTCTGATCCTGGTTAGTAGCCATGGTGCGCCCAGGTCCATGACCCTTGGTTGTATGTTGAGGGTGATCCTGCAGATTACGCACCTCCGTTCAGCTTTGTGACAGAGTGCTGTTGCCTGATGTGGGGTGGGAGCGGGTATGGGAGGGGTGTTGGGAATGAGCTGTCCATATTATGTGTTGGGTGATATTTCCTAGGTGACCAGACTGGGTGTATCAACTGCTGGCGATGGGATGTACACCAGTGGCTTGATCTGTATATGTAAGCTAAATTGTCAATCTGATGTGTAACTTTGTCTTCTATGTATCTATGTATTATCGATGCTGACTGACGTGCTGTTTTCTGGAGCCTGTTTTTACAATAAAAGGATTTTTTTTTAAAAGATTTCCATCCTTGTGGTCCAGGGGCTCAAAGCAACAATTAAAATCTCCTGCTATAAGCAAATTGCAGGTGCCCCATAAATTATCCAAGTAGCCATCAAGGGCAGTAACCACACTGGATCCCCTGCCACCCGGCAGCCCTCTAGCATAAACATTAATAATCAAGGTATAAGGACCATAGGTAGAACAAACTCGTATGGCCATAATGTCCGGGCTGTCAATAGATACTTCATCCACCCTTATTCCCGCCTGCTGTCTAACCCAACAGGTCAGCCCACCAATCGGTCTTCCTCTCGGTCCTCCTGTAGCAGCCTTTGAGAAATGTAAAAAGCCCGGGTGATAGACTCTATCCAAGGGCCAGGTCTCCTGGAATATTCAGACTTCAAAGCCATCAATAAATGATGACCAGTCTGTAGACGCAGTTTTAGATGATAACCCTGCAATGTTCCAGGAAGCTACGGTCATATAAGTTTTTGAATGACCATTATTCGTATTATTGCAACTACTGTTTCTCTCAAAATCTAAAACCTGATCTTGTTCCAGTAAGCCATAGCTAGGGATGCTAGTTGTGTTAAGGGGACATACTACTGCTCTTTTGGGCGTTACATTCACCATGTCACTAAAGCTTGTTTTCAGCGAGGGTGAGCACACCACTCCTACACTGGTGGGACTGCGAGCCTGTATGCCCTTACAAACTTCCTCGAATTTAGACAGCATGATGGGGGTGGAGATATCCGGACACGTGTCAACCTCCTCCTCATCTATATATTCCTTTAAAGCTGTTGATGGGGAATAGTTAGTTGTTCCCAGACAAACGACTACCTCTAGAGAGGTGAGGTTTTCAAACCGGTTGCTTGTGTGCACTGGATAATCATATTGATTGTGTAATCCATGAGGTCCCCGCCACTCATTAAACCTAGATGTACTCTATGGTTTATAAAAACAAACCTAACAGAAGGATTTTTATATCGTCTACTTTGGTAAAGCAATGCCCTGCCATTTCCAATATGTGTTGAACCAGTGTTGGCGATCTAAAACTAAGAACCTCGCAGTCACCTGGTAGGGAGTTGCGTGGCTTCCCAACTGTAAAGTATGAATCAAGGCGTTGAAATCCAATAAAAGGGTTTATTAGGTGAAGGGAAAAGGCACAGAGCATCCAGTAAGGAGGAGAGCAGGATCAAACTGCCAAACAGAGAATCTGGAACATAGAACCAGGGAGGCTCACGCAGGAGCCAGGTTCTAGTTCCAACAAGGAAATAAATAAATAATAAGGAACATCACAGAAGGGAAATAATAGAATGCAACACATCTCCCCCCTATAAAACAAGCAGAGCTGTAAAGAGAAGGGAAATATTAAGACAGGAACCTAGAAGGTAAAACAACAGGTCTGGCATTGGTTTTGACTCTATGAGCCACAGACTGAGAATGTGGAACGTTGGTACTGTCATGATGAGTAGGACTCTGAGTAGAACATTTGTCACGAGTAGATGTCTGGGCAGAACCTGGAGGAACAGACTTACACTTGGCAACCCTCCTTATGTTCCAGGCTCTACCATCTTGGGTAATGACAGAATTCCTGAAAACTTTGACAATCTTAATGGGATTGCCGAACTTAGAAAGACCTTTGAGAGTGAACCCAGGTTTCTTGATCCTGACCCACTCACCCGCAACAAAATCAGGAACTTTCACATTCATTTTCCGGTCAAACAAATTCTTCATAGTGTTCTGTTTGGTTTCAACCCGACTGGCCACTTGCGAGATGTCCAAGTGGTCAACCTTAACATCCAACTTCTTAACCCACCAGGGACAGATTTCGGAACTAGGAGTTCTCCCTCTTAGAAGCTGGAAGGGACTGACTTCAGTGACGGCATGTGGGGTGATGCGGTACATCCAAAGTCTTTCCCTTACCACATCCCTCCAAGATTCACCCGAAGAACAAGCAAGCTCCACAGCATTTTTGAGGACACGGTTAAATCTCTCAACCTGGCCATTTTCTCTAGGCTCATATAACGAGGTAGTGTGATGCTTGATACCACAAGAAACAAGAAAATCCTCCATGTCCCGAGAGATAAGTTGAACGCCATTATCAGTAATAAGGATTTCAGGGGAACCCTCTCTAGCAAAAACTTCCCTGAGGAAAGAAATGATGACCAAGGTGGTGGCACAGGAGACAAACTTAACTTCCGGCCATTTGCTGTGATAGTCAATTAAAACTAAAGCAAAACGAGCATTCTCTGGTAGGCGATGGAAGGGACCAGAAATGTCAAAAGCTAGTTTCTGCCAGGGATGGTCAGGCCAAGAAACAGGATGAAGGGGAGCAGAAGACACTTTAAGCATCTTATCACTACTAATGCAATCCACACAGTCACGGACAGTTCTGTCTACCATCTTGTCAAGGCCAGGCCACCAAAAGTTGGTCCTAATGAGACGTTTCATAGAGGACATTCCAATATGAGTCCTATGGGCCAAAGAAAGAATCTTGTTGTACAGCGAAGCAGGAGGAATCATTTTCCCAGCCTTAAACAAAATCCTTCCTACAGCCTCAATCTCAGACGAAACCTGACAAAAAGGGGCAAATTCAGGTAAAACAGATTTATCCTTGGGCCAACCTTTTTCCAAACAGTCAAAAATAAATGAGAAAATAGGATCCTTCTCAACTTCCGACATCCACTCAATCTCAGAGATACCCCGGAAATCACTAGAAATATAGTCATTGACCACAGAAACAATGTCAATTTCACGATTATCCGGGTTGGAACCAACATCAGGGCAAGGCAACCTGGAGAGAAAATCCGCCGTGACATTACTCCTACCAGGAACATACAAAACCTCAAAATCATACTCCTGCAATTTTGAAGATAAGCGTGCAATGCGAGCAGTTGAGTTCCAACCTCCCCCAGGAGACAAAATTCCAACCAAAGGCTTGTGGTCAGTTTTAAGAATGAATCTGTTGCCCCAAACATAATTGCGAAAATGCTCCACAGCCCATGTGCAGGCTAACAACTCCCTTTCGATGACCGCATACCTCCTCTCAGTGAGTGATAGGGTCCTTGACGCAAAGGCAACACACCATTCCTCTTTGCCAGAAACTTGACCTAACACAGCTCCAAGACCATAACAACTGGCATCCACGGTAATAATACACTTCTTGTTAAGAGAGAAGGATCTCAAAGTGGGAGCATTGACGATATCTTCTTTGATAGAAGAAAAGGCAGACTCCTGTCTTTCAGACCACACAAAGTCTGAGGACTTCCTGGTAAGCTCCCTGAGGGGTTCCATTTTCGTGGCGAAATTGCGAATGAACTTACTGTAGTACTCGCATAAGCCAGCGAAGGAAAGCAATTTCTCCTTGTTATCAGGAGAAGGGGCTTTTACAATGGCATCAACAAGGGAACGCTTGGGAACTACACCGTCAGCAGACAAGGTGTGACCCAAGTATTCGACATTCTTACAAAATAATTTACACTTGTTAAATTTGAGGGTAAGACCAGCATCACATAACTTATTGCACACATCCTTAAGATGGACACGATGATCATCCACATTCTTGGAAAAAATGAGGATATCATCCTGGAAACACTTTACGAAAGAGCTAACTTCCTTAAAAATATGGTGCATGGCCCTCTGAAACACCGAAGCGGCGGAGGCTAGGCCAAAAGGCATCCGCTTAAATTGAAAAAGACCAAACGGAGTGATGAAAGCAGTAAAATGTTTTGCATCATCAGTCAATTCGATTTGGTGATAAGCGGAACGCAAATCAAGTGTGGAAAAAATGCAAGCACCATCCAACAAACAAACCATTTCGTTTATATTAGGGAGAGGGTGACAATCAGTGATTAAATTAGCATTGAGAGCCCTTAGGTCCACACACAACCTGATACTTTTATCGGATTTCTGAGCCAAAACGATGGGCGAAACCCATTCAGAGGACTCCACTTCCTCAATAACACCTCCAAGGATCATGTCGTCCAATAAGACCTTGAGTTCAGCTCTTATACTAATGGGTACACCCCTCAATTTTTGTTTGACTGGGATGGCACCACTTTTAACTTTGATCCTATGGGAAAAACCTCTAAGTTTGCCAAGTTTCTCAGAAAAAACTTGAGGAAATAACAAAGGGAGGTCCTTCTCAAGATCACACTCATTCTTGGAAGATTCAGAAGCAATCATACTATCATCAGACAGAAGAGTATTGGCCTTACAGGAAGCAGTGTTGTCCAAAGGTGCAGTATCACAAGTGATGGCAACCACAGAGATAGGATCTTTGTTCCTGGGATTTAAGGTAATTCCAAGTTTGAATTGATCCCTCCAGCCCAGAACATTCACACCTTTGACAGCAATATACATCTTGATCCAAGCACTGTTCCCTCTAAATTCAATGATAACTTCTTTATAACCAACCACATTAATAAAGGATTCATCAAAGTTTAGTGCAGCAATGTCAGACTCATATAAGGTAGAAAGATCAACAAGGTTCCCAAAAATTTCATTGCAATATAACTTGGTAATATTGGTCCAGGGAGAGCCTGAATCAGCCATAAGTTTGAGCTCTTTTCCTAAAATATTAACAATACAATCCGGAGAACTCAAATTTTCTGCAGATTTGATATCAACCACATTGCGGATAGAAACAACAATACCATGTTCTAGGTCTTGGGATGAAGACATACCTTGTGATACAGTAGAAATTTTGCCTTTAAATGAGGAGGAAGAATCTTTTCTAGTACCAGTGTCTTTACACATTTTTGAAAAATGACCAACACGTCCACACTTACTGCACTCTTTTCCAATAGCAGGACAACGAGAATACGAAGCAATGTGGTTGGGATTACCACATCTAAAGCAGTAATAATTCTTAGAATTGGACTGAGTTTTGTTATTAGTATTAGGCTTGTTATTGGAAAATGAGCTAGAGGAGGAAACAGCAACAGCATTAACATTGCCCTCGTCAACAGTAGAGGATGATTTGCTAACAGCACAGGCGCTAGAGGAGGCTTTACTTTCTAGAGTTTTCATCCAACGCTCAGATTGTTCAAGAGCTTTGGAGGTACTGATAGTCACTTCTAAACTGGGATCACCTAGGATCCAAAGCTGTTCCTGAACCTTTTTGCTTCTTACATGCACAATGATTTGGTCCCTAAGCATTTCGTCGGTCATTAAACCAAAGTTGCAATGTAGGGACAAAGCTCGAAGTGCAGTGAGAAAATCATCAAAATTCTCATTTTCTTCTTGAGTCCTAGTATAGAATTTATACCTGTTTAATGCCACACTAGTATTCGGTTTAAATCTATTTTCAATGCGCAATAAGGCTTCATCATAAACATTGTGATCCCCTCCTGAGCGCATAGGAGGAAGAGTTCTGAATACATTTTGACCCTCTGAACCCAAGCAGTGGAGGAAAATATTCTTCTTCCTCTCAGCAGACATACGCTCGCCATCGATAGCCTTTAGATAAGTAATAAACTCTTCTTTCCATCGTGACCACGGAATAGATGGTTCACCTTTAGTCTGTAGAAACTTGCTAGGAGGATCAAATTGCATGTTAATATAGTATGGTTACACTAACTAAATGTAGTAACTATATATTATAGAATAATATAAATAAGCCTTAAAATTAACACAAATAGTAATAGTTTTCCACAGAAAAATGTAAAATGCCAAAATTGAGAAATTTTAAATGAATTTGATGTCCCAAAAACGTGAAAAGTTGCTAAAAGTTAAGTAGAGTAAAAGTTTCACAGTCTAGTAAAATTTTGAAGATACGAGTCTTTCCTGAAGGTAGATCAAATACGAATACAATGCCAAAGTACCAACCAGTTTGTAGAGAAGTTGTTCATAGAGTGTGTTATCTGGTAGGGAGGAGAACAGGATAGCTGTCGTATAGCTCAGAAACAAGGACAGCAGAAGCGTGTCAGGTATAAACGCTCTCAGCCGAACGCTCCTAGCTTCCGCTAGCGCTGACTTCCTTTTGCACTTCACTGCGGACAGCAAGACAGGCGTCATGCAGGGCCGACGCTACGAGGCTCTGAACGCTGCTTTGTGACGTAGTGCAAGAAGAAAATAAGGTGCATCAGCGTTAGAAACAAGTTGACGCGTTGAACGCGCTGCATTGGCTAAAAGAATGCTGGTCGGTAGTTATGGCAACCAGAAGCGCGTGACGTCGTTGACGAAATGGTGGCTATGGTAACGGTATTGGCAGATCTCGGCAATTCAGAAGAAACGTAGAAAATTCATAAAATCCGAAGAGTACATACCAGGAAGCTGGCGATCGGACGCTCAAGTAGAAAACTTTTTAAACAGCAGTCCGAATATGTAGAAAACGAAGAGGTAGGCCGGTTCGTTTTTTTGAAGAGGAATACTTCGCACCTGTGCCTTGTAATGCTGCAGAAGTGTTCCTCAGGTTCTCCAATCGTCGCCAATTTGTAAAGTATGAATCAAGGCGTTGAAATCCAATAAAAGGGTTTATTAGGTGAAGGGAAAAGGCACAGAGCATCCAGTAAGGAGGAGAGCAGGATCAAACTGCCAAACAGAGAATCTGGAACATAGAACCAGGGAGGCTCACGCAGGAGCCAGGTTCTAGTTCCAACAAGGAAATAAATAAATAATAAGGAACATCACAGAAGGGAAATAATAGAATGCAACACCAACCCAGGGGATTCTACATGGCATTTTGAACTCAAGAGAACAGATGGTCTCTTAACCCTGTTCTATTGCCCAACAAGTATAGGTCTCCTAAGACCGATTTCGCGCAACACAAGATTTGTGGTAGGTAGACAGCACTAACGGTCTACAGTTTTTGCTTATGTTGGACTGGGATTGGAATATCCAACCCTTCTAAAATCTAACGCTTTCCCTACATTTGATCAGATTGGAGTGTGAATGGTAAATGTGTCTCCTACAAAGCCCAACACCGTCCCAACTTTTGCTAACTTTGAAGTGAGAATGGTAAATCTGGCTCCTCCAAAGTCTACGGGCCCGATTCACAGAACTAACTTAAGACAAAATCCTAAACTAACTACCATTTTCGTATTCACAGAAGGCACTTACTCCTTTTGGTATTCACAGAAGACACTTACTCATTTCGGTATTCACAGAAGTTAGGAGTCCTAACTTTAGGACTCCTTAATGCCTTCTGTGAATACCGAAAGTCTTAAAATTAGGATTTTTCTCAATTTAGTAGTAGTAAAGTTAGGACTCCTAACTTTAGGACTCCTAAATGCCTTCTGTGAATACCGAAAGTCTTAAAATTAGGATTTTTCTCAGTTTAGTAGTAGTAAAGTTGAGAAAAATCCTAATGTTAAGACTTTCGGTATTCACAGAAGGCATTTAGGAGGCCTAAAGTTAGGAGTCCTAACTTTACTACTACTAAATTGAGAAAAATCCTAATTTTAAGACTTTCGGTATTCACAGAAGGCATTTAGGAGTCCTAAAGTTAGGACTCCTAACTTCTGTGAATACCGAAATGAGTAAGTGCGTTCTGTGAATACCAAAATGAGTAAGTGCCTTCTGTGAATACCAAAATGGTAGTAAGTTTAGGATTTTGTCTTAAGTTAGTTCTGTGAATCGGGCCCCAACACTTTATCTACTGTTAAAATCCGAGGGCCTGATTCACAGAACTAACTTAAGACAAAATCCTAAACTTACTACTTTTGGTATTCACAGAAGTTAGGATTTTTTCTTAAGTCTGTCTTAAATCTGTCTTAAGACAAACTTAAGACAAACCCTAACTTCTGTGAATACCAAAAGTAGTAAGTTTAGGATTTTGTCCTAGTTAGTTCTGTGAATCGACACTGGAGTGAGTGTAGTAAATCTGAGATCTGCAAAGCCCAACTCTTTACTTTCCTACTCTTGCTTAGTTAGGAGTGGGAATATATATATATATATTTTTTTATCCATAATATTATAATATTTGCAATTTTGCATTTTATACATTTTGTATTTTTGGGTGTATTTTTTTTATTCTTTAAATAAGCTCATATATATTTTGTTATGTATATGTTTATGAACATACTATTCTTATTATTATCAATAATTTTAATGTAAATAATTTTTATTGTTGAAATGTTTGTTTTTTTCCAGTATATATTTATAATGTTTATTGTATACTATGTTTGTAAATATATTATTTGTTTTATGTTGCATTATTATTTTATACATTAGTATCTAAACGTAACATAAACCTATACATGGTAAAATTGAAATTCTTGCCTGTTTTTGAAATATTCTATGCCACAATTTCTTTGTCTCAGTATTTTTGTAGTTACACAAAAGTGCCTGCTTACAAGTTTGGTGGTGGGGGAGCAGGCCACCATGCCACTGCATCGCTCCCACACCGCCAAACATGGCCGCCACATGCCTCACATATTACAAGTATTTTTGTTGTCTGGCGGACAGGCGTTGTGGTGGTCCCACGTTGGTGCAGTAAAAAGGCTAAAATGTGAGCCTTAATGCTGCACCGCCACAGGACTGCCATGGCACGTTCCAGCATGGCATGACCTGTGAAGTTCATGCTGTGCTAGAACTGGGGGTGATGCACACAGGGGGCACAACATGTGCCCCCTACATACACCAACATGCATGAGGCAAGGGGGGCCCTACGTTTCCTGACTGCCAGCAGTTTCATGGAGTAAGAATCTCCATGAGACCGCTGACGTTCAGGAAACTCGTAATATGCATGGCGGTGTAATAGCAGCACCGCCAGCATACTGCGAGCCCCTGGCGGCTGTGCCACCGCCAGGAAATGCGGTTCCCTGGCAGTTGTGGCAGTCTAATGTCAGTCCGACCTGCAAAGTTGTAATACAGCAGTCAAACCGCCGATGCTGCGGTGATGGTATGCCACCACAGCCCCACCGTGAGTTTGTCAGTCAACGGGCCGCCAAACTCATAATCAGGCCCAAAGTATCCAAACATGATTTTGTGCTTCCCAATAATTGTTATGCAATATTTGGGTATCACAATATTTATGTTCTCGATATTATGTCATATGACCACCGGAACATGAGGGGGAGTCCTTTGGCCTCCCCCACCATTAAGGTGGGGGAGGTGAAAGTCTTATTGGATGTTCATTGCCAGGTGCTGATTCAATAGTTTCCTTGACCCTCTCACAGCAAAACAGATCACAGAGTATAGGCAGGCATCAATGGGCGCATAATTCTGAGGTTAGAATGGGCCACAACTTCCATGAGCATGTTGACAGACATACACGATTAACGGTATTAGGATCACTGCCAGGAAATTGACCAGTGCCTTATACTCCTTTTATAATCAGGGACATCAAACGTAAAGCAGCAGTAAAGATGGTAGCTGTGGTTTTAACTGAAGAGGAGTCATGTGAAGAAAAAAATATAGGATGCAAAGAATTGCTCATTGCATAGAGATGTTGTGTTCTGACTCAAGTGCTCTTAGGTTTTCTGGAGAGTACCCAAAAAAAAACATGGGCAATGACAGCAAAGCACACCATCTTTTGCCTCCTCTCCGTTCTGGGGGAAGTCAAGTTTCAGTTGGCCCATCAAATCTAGAAGACAAGGACACTAGTCAGATAGGTCCTACTCCTGCCCAGGAAGGACCACTTTAAATTTTGAGAGACTTCAAGACTAGTTATGTGGAATAATGTACTTCATCCGTACATTAAATGATTATTGTAGTTCACACAGGAGTCCCCTTAAACCTCAGAACGGTATACATCGTGTTGTCTTTATATGGTCACCGAACTCTCTGTTTTCTTGCAATATGCTTATGTTGTACAGGTGTAGGGTATTATTCAGAAATCATGTTACCAAATCAGCCTCAATCAGAACAAGGTAGAGTTTGCTATATAATTACTGTATCCTCCAAAGTGATCAATGTTTGTGTGTCTTAAATTCTTCATTTGAAGGAACTAATTAATTGTGGCATAACTCAAAAGTTTAACGAACAAATGCTTGTACATAGTGTGTCATAAAGATTCAAAGTTTGTGAAATGTGTCCAGTTAGAAATATATTGTGTTAAGAAAGGTACTCCAATGGAAACATCCATCAGCCCTAAAAAGGTGTGCTTCAATATCTGAATGGATTTTGTCATATGGATGTGTTTATTTCTGATGCTCAAGTACTTTTCAAGCGAAAAGTCCACCTGTACCCAAATAGGTGGCTTTTATTAGTTCACATTTATATAAATCAAGGTCAATACAGCCACCCAGTCATTTCCCTGTAAACATTTTACACAGTGGTCATGAGTGTAGAGGTACAGGAAGTCAATTATTCTGTGACTGGTGGACCTCCAGCTACTAGGTCGCCAGAGGCTTTGGTCTCCACCCTTCCTCAGCAGAGGATGAAATGAAATGAAATGAAAATGCGTTTTGTAAAGTTGCCCGGAGGCGTCCAAGTGCTATGACTAGAAGGTGTTCTTACAGTAAGGCAGATGGCACGGTGGTTGAAGGGGGCCTACTTATTAAACAAAAATGTTTTCAGTTGTTTCCTGAAGGAAGTTAGGTCTGGATTGGACCTTAAGTGGAGGGGGAGAGTGTTCCACAGCCTGGCCACATTTAGGGTGAAGGAACGGCCTCCCACACTAGTTCTTTTAACCTTGGGCACGACAGCAAGAAATGCGTTAGCTGAACGCAGCTGTCTGCTGGGGAGGTAAGGGGTAATTAAAGGAAGATTAATTGCTGGACCAGTTTCCCAGAATGACTGATGGGCAATGCAGAGGGACTTGAAGCTGATCCTGTCCCTAACAGGGAGCCAGTGCAAGCTTATTAGTCCAGGTTTAGCAGAGAACCTGCGGGGAATTTGCAGTAGGGTGCGGGCCGCGCAATTTTGAATAACTTTCAGTTTTCGCAATGTGGAGTCAGGGGCTCCAAGATAAAGTGCGTTTACCATATTTAGAGATCCCTGCCCACCTGTTGGCGTCTCTGTGCCAAAAGTGCATTTCTGGTGCAGCAGTTACATTTTCTGCAGCACTTAGGGGCTTATTACGATCTTGGTCGAAGTTGCCTCCAACCGTTACAGTCTCGGTCTCAGCACCAACCGTCCTCCGGTCGGCAGTTCCGACCATCTGATTACAATGCGACCGAACACTGTTTGGGTGCATACTCACTTTTCTGTATGGGAGCTTGTATTACGGCCATAAACTGGCTGTAATACAGACTCCTATAGAGAATTGGGGGTGGGGGGTGTAAAACCCTGCACTCTGTGGCAGGCACACCTTGGTGCATGCCACACAGTGCAGGGTTTCACATGGGGGTACCCTAGGTACTACCTTGGCCACCGACTGTAGGCCGCCAAAGTTGCTATCTGACAGCATTTTCATGTCAGTAAGGCCTGCACGTAAAGGCTGTTGGAAATCCACATTGCAATCCCAATGTAATCCCGATATTAGAAATGCCGTCCATTAGAGATTATGGTGCGGTTCGGACCAGCCGGAAGACTCCGTGAGCAGGTTGGAACCACGTCGGAATTACTGTCTGGTTTTCGTTTCGACTGCCAACATCTTAATCAGCTAACTGACCATGTCAGTCAGAAAGCCTCGGACTGCGGTCGGAAAGCTTCTAACTAGCAGTCAGAGGTTTTCCGACCGACATCGTAATCTGCCTATAAATGTCAAATGGCCACATGATTGTTTACCCATTCTGCATTCTTTTTCAACACAACCGCCTAAAGCAGGAATTTGTTCTTAAAAACACATGGTCAGTTACTGATGCATTGGAAGTTTTCTTCCTGTGTCTGGGGGCCATTGTTTTTTTCTGTGCTTGAAAGTGTGCCTCCCCAGGTGGATCCAGGGAAGAAATAAATGCATCAAGAGGACCAAATAGGACAAACCCCTTGATGTATGGAGGATAGCTCACTGTGTTTGATTGACCACCAGTGGAGTTCTTGATGACCCCACAGTCATCAGCCAGCATTTTTCCTTTTCTTAATGAGGCAGATAAAACGTATTTTGGCACGATGTGAGAAACGTCGATTCAAAGCGATTTTCCCATCTAGACAAACTTCAAATAACCCCATAGTATTTTTTCGGATGTATTGCTATTTATGTCCAGCTGTTACTCTTTGTGGGACAAAAAGCTTTCCTGACCCCTGGAGACCTCAAACTTCTCAGGAGTTTAAATTTCGCCAGGATATCCGGAGAAAAAAACCCAGATAGCCTTATTCCTGTGAGAGAGGTTGGATGGACAACTTACAGTGAAAGGGAGATATAGCAGGTACTGATGGATTATCAGGAAAATTCTGCATGTGTTTCTGAGACGAGCTAACATCAATCGTGACCAAAATGTTAACCATAACTCAAACAAAAGCAGGTTCCTGGTTGGCGTGAAGTAAAGATTAAACGTATGCAAACAGCAGAATGTCAAAATAAATCTATTTACTGATAGTGGACCTAAAACTCCATAAAACAGTGACGGCCAAAAGACTAAAAACTATCATGCCTAAGGACCAAGGATAAGAACATAAATCTTTAGTTATAGAATGTTGAACAATAAGAATAATATTAATAGTAAAAATAACACAAGGAAAAATGAAGAGCCCAAACTCATAAGTGTCTTCAGCCTTTAACCCAAAAAAGCTTCAGTCTGAAGCTGATTAAGAATTATGGATTTAGTTTGGGTATAGCTATTCTATGAATATCAAGCCACTCCAGTGCTTCATTAATATCCTATGCCTGAAGTTCAAATTCACACATGCCACTTTTTTTTAGGGTTTGGGGTATTGCTTCAGTAAGTGGTAGAGCGATACTTCAATAAAGAAGCATTGCCTCGTGGTTAGAATTGGTGTACATTTCGGTTGGTAATTTGAAATGCATAAAAATAGGTGGCTTGATGGCCCAGTACCGTTCTCGACAGTTTTTATTTTATTACATTGTTGTCAGTTGGATATCCTTTTTGGTTATTAAGAGCTTAACTTGTGTGTTTGGAAGCTGCACCTAAAGCCTTAAAAGTCTTTTTCTAGAAACCATGTATAATTCAACAAATTCCTTTCTCCCTACTAGGTCCATGTACTTGGTGTAGGGCTTGCAGTACATGAAAAGTTTGTGCATCCAGAAATGCGCCCACTGCACAAGAAGCTGATAGACCAATTCCACATGATGCGTTCCAGCCTGTATCATGTAAGGAAATCTACTTTGAAATATATTATATATGTAATCTATCCTCCTCTGGTACGCAGAACCTTCCAAAAAAAACTACTCCTCAAATTGTTTCTTTCATGTCAACACTTTCCCTAAGTTCATGCAGTTTTCCTTGTATGGTGTTGGTATCCTGCATGAGTCATGATGCAATGTCTACCTTCTTAATTTGATGTCCTTCCCAAATTGACATTCATCAGGCTTCATTCTCAGGCCTCCTTAATTGGACTTTCGTTTGTTCTTTTCTCTTCTAGGAACTTCCTGGTTTGGATAAACTGAGCCCATCATGTTCTGGTGCCAGCACACCTCGCGGGAATGTCCTAATGACGCACAGCCCAATGAGCCCAGACACTATCAAACTTATGCACAGACACAGGTACTGTATTTCTCTCTTATGCTACTGGTCAGAGGGAGGTATACATTCAATGTAACTTTAAACCTTTAGCTCCCTGGTTATACATTTTTGAAGTTACTGTATCCCTTTTGCAGCAGGGAACTGAATAATATGTTCTAGGAAAATCAAGTAGAACGAAGAGAACATCTTGAAGTGCCTGTGTCATAACTAGCCTTGCATTGTCCTGGTTAAATCCCAGGAATCTAAAACAGGATTTCCTCCAAAGTGCTTTACCTGTGAAAATCGATGTAGTCTTCTTGTTGAATAGTTCTTGGCTTGTGGTCTCAGGGGGCAATCATTTAAATATGATTTCCATTCAGGTGTACAGGTGAGGCAAGTCTGGAGTAGAGGTGAAGCAAGTTGTCCTTTTGAAATCGTGATTGCAAACTCTGGAAAAAAAATATAGTCTGGCTCAACAGCACAGTGGTCGCCTGACAATTATGTGAGCATCACTAGAGAGTGGGGTTGGCTCCGCCCACTTGCTAGGAGCCAGGACTACATGTTATTTGATTGGGCATAAAGTGTGTGCTTCCACAAAAAGTGCTTGCCTTCCACACAGCTGTGTTTATTTTGTTTATTTATCCGGTGACCTTTGCTTGAACTTTCAGGGGCTCAGACATGACATTGTAATACTATTAAAGTGTCTTAGATAACTAGATATTTGATGGTGTTTTTTCTGGTAGCAGCACAAACTGGGGGAGAGCAGTCATTAACAATCAACAATCAATCAACAAATTTATAGAGCAAGCTACTCACCCGTTAGGGTCTCAAGGCACTGTGGGGAGGGAGAGGGGGGGGGCGCTGCTACTGCTCGAAGAGCCAGGTCTTGAGGTGCTTCCTGAAACTGAGGTGGTCCTGGTTCAGTCATAGGTGTGTGGGGAGGGCGTTCCAGGTCTTTGCTGCTAGGTAGGAGAATGATCTTCCTCCGGTGGTGGCTCTGCGGACCCGTGGGATGATGGCGAGGACGAGGTTGGTGGAGCGGAGCTGGCGGGTTGGGGTGTAGAACGTGAGTCTGCTGTTGAGGTATTCCGGGCCTCTGTTGTGGAGTGCTTTGTGTGCGTGGGTGAGCAATCTGAAAGAGATCCTTTTGCTGACGGGGAGCCAGTGGAGATTTTTCAGGTGGGTTGAGATGTGGCTGTGACGAGGAATGCTGAGGATGAGTCGTGCGGAGGCGTTTTGTATGCGCTGGAGTCGGTTCTGGAGTTTGACAGTTCTTCCAGCGTAGAGGGCGTTCCCGTAGTCCAGTCGGCTGGTGACGAGGGCCTGGGTGACTGTTCTTCTGGTTTCGGTGGGGATCCATTGGAAGATCTTCCAGACCATGCGCAGGGTGTTGAAGCATGAGGATGAGACGGCGTTGACTTGTTTGGTCATTGTGAGCGAGGAGTCCAGGATAAAGCCCAGGTTGCGAGCGTGGTCCGTGGGTGTCGGTGCAGCGCCCAACGCCGAGCGCCACCAGGAGTTGTCCCATGCTGAGGGGGCTTGTCCGAGGATGAGGACCTCTGTTTTGTCCGAGTTAAGTTTGAGGCGGCTGCGCTTCATCCAGTCTGCTACCTCTTTCATTCCTTCCTGGAAGTTGTTTTTGGCGGTGGCTGGGTCCTTGGTGAGGGAGAGTATCAGCTGGGTGTCGTCGGCATATGAGATGTGTTAGACTTGGGCCTTAGGGCAGGTTCACCCCTAATCTTTTTGCCTTTATTTGTGACCCTGTGTAGTGATTTTTGGGTCTTGGCGCACTTTTTCCCTGTGTCCCAGAGTGAAAGTGCGTGCGTGTAGTATGGCTGGCCTGCCCTCCCATAGGAATGCATGGGGAATGTGTGTGCCCTGGTAGTTCCTGATGTGTGGGGAGTGCAGGCTCGAGTTTAGTATGTATGAACTCGTGAGAGCGAATGCTGCAAGATGGTGTCTGCGGCATGTATGTGTCTAGAAGGGAAGTGCTACTTCTGGACATTGATGTATGTGTGCCGTGAGGGTACTGGAGCGTGATTGGCTGGAGCTGGCTGGCATGCCAGGCTCCAGGAAGTCTGGATGGGTCTGCCCGGTGGTGAGTGTGAGATCAGCATGAGTGATGTGTGGGAGGAGTAGATCTGTGTCCTGGATGGGCTGGGTTTTTCCCCACACAATGCTGGCTCCGCCCCCCTGTGGTTTGTCTAATGACCCTAGCCTCCCCAGTGAATGAAAGGGGTGGTTGGGCCATCAAGGGTACTCCCAAGCCAGCTGCAACTGGTTTCCCCCCACCCTGCACCTCCTAACAAAGGAATTCATGGTATAAAAATGGGGCTGTGTCCCCACAGAAGTTGTTCTACTTTGGGATCATTGCCAGAGGGGGCTTTGCTGCTGCTGGGGCCAGGAGGACCGCCACTTGGCTTGTCTCCCTGCCTGGAGACCCAGTGTGCTGGCTCTGGCCCTGCCTTGCCCCTCTGCCTGCCTCTAGACCTTTCTGGAGCTTTGCTGTGCCTGGAGGCACTCTGATTTTGATTTATAGCGCTAGGCGCGCTTTTATTTCCTTGAAGCGCTGAGCGCGCTTCTCCTTTGCTCCCAGAGCGCTTGGGAGCGCTTTATTGACATTGCCGGTGCCCACCCGGCAGTGGAGCCGATCTCGCCGATTTTCGGCGTAGCGAGTGCCACCTCGCTTTATCTTTTAATTGGGGAGCCGGTGCCACCCGGCATTGCCCCGTGTTCTTTTATTGATTGCGAGCCGGAGCCCACCCGGCATCGCCCGTGATCACCGCCGCAGCCCGGGGACGCAAGGAAGCAGCCGCTGACGTCACAGCCCGGCCGCGCTGGGATTGGCCCAGCCGGCCGAGCCTTCCGCCGCGTCATCCAGCCAGGCCAAAGGAGCAGGAAGCGGCCGGCGCGTCGTCCCGAGGCTCCCGATCGAGAGGAGAGCCCCGGAGTGGCAGAGGAGCCCCGAGCCGCCCAGCGACTCAGCCGGTGAGTGAGGCGGGAGAGTAGAGGAAGGGAGGAGGGCGTCGGGGCACGTTGTCGGTGCCCGCCCCTCCCCTTCTGTGTGCGGGCCGAGTGAGGCCCTAGCTGTGTCCGAGCCCAGAGAGGCTCTGTGGCATTTGAGTGAGCCCCGAGGCTCTGAGGGGCATTTTATTGATTTATTGAGCCACAGGAAGGCTCTCGCCCCAGCCATAGAGGATTTACGAGCCAGAGGAGCTCGTGGGGGGCACAGTTGTTCTTCGAGCCCAGCGAGGCTCATCGCCCTCATTGATTGCGAGCCAGAGAGGCTCTGGGGGCCATTTTAATTGATTAAGAGTGCTGAAGCTCTAATTTGCGCATTTGTTTTGCGAGCCCCTGAGAGGCTCCTTGTCCACCTTTTGTCCTTGAGCCCACGAGGCTCCAACGTTTGCCTAACTGTTATTTACAACTGTCCAGCACTTAGTGGACAGTTGCTACGTTTAGGCTTTGTGTTCTGTGCTGCCTGCGCAGGCCCCCTGACACTGAGACTCAGGGCATTTCAGCCCCTTTCGAGGCCAGTTGGCCTGAGGGACATTTCTAATGTTGTGCCATGTGCACCCTGCGCAATTTATGATTCCTGCTTATTTGATTTCTGCGCAAATGTTCTACCTGCACCTCTGAATGTGTTTTAATGTTTCATGTGCAATTGTTTGTTTTATCGCCTTTGCTAAAAGTGACCTGCTTAGGTGATTCTTTGTTCTTTTATTCCCCTTCGCTAAAAGTGACCTGCTTAGAGGAATGTTTGTTGTTACCTTTGCTAAAAGTGACCTGCTTAGGTAATTCTCTATGTGTTTATCCCCTTTGCTAAAAGTGACCTGCTTAGAGGATTGTTGGTGTCATTACCTTTGCTAAAAGTGACCTGCTTAGGTAATGCCTTGTGCTTTTATTTCCCTTTGCTAAAAGTGACCTGCTTAGAGGAAAGTTGATGTTTGATTGCCTTTGCTAAATGTTACTTGCCTAGGTGATTATTTTAGGTTTCCTTCCCTTTGCTAAATGTGACTTGCTTAGGTGATAGGTTTTCCTTCCATAGGTCCTGATGATAAGGTCCTAGTTCCCTGCGTGATTTCCCTACAGTGTTTAGGGTGGCGTAGGAGGTATTTTCCCTTTACCAGTAGTTACTGGTTGTATGCTACATTTTCTATTTCTGTGTTACAGTCATTATATGTTGATGTGCTAAAGCGTTATACCTACAAGTATTCATTCTAAAAAGTGCATACCCCTGACAGTGGTCCAGGTGGCCCTGTCCTGTACATAATCCCTTGTAAATCTTGCCCGTGCCTGTTGGCACATTGTAAAGTGTGTGTGTTATCTAATGTGTTTTTATTATTATAATACAAAGGCTATTTTTTTATATAACCTTGTGTGGAGTTTCCTTTGTGGTGGGCCTTTGGTTGTTGTCGCTGGGGTGCGCGCGCAAACGCTTTACACATCGCCTCTGAGATTAGCCTTGCTGCTCGCGCCACGTTACCTAGAGGGTGAGCGGGGGTTATCTTGGTGTGTGACTCCCTTGCCCTGACCTTGGAAATGGTGGTCTCTGACTGACCTTGGCGCAAGCCTTGGCCAGCCGGAGGTCCCGTTTCTAACAAGATGATATTGATGTTGTGCTTGCGTGCGATGGTGGTGAGGGGGCTCATGTAGATATTGAAGAGTGTTGGGCTGAGTGAGGATCCTTGGGGTACGCCGCAGATGATTTCGGTCGCCGAGGAGCGGAAGGGGGGGGAGTCGGACTCTCTGGGTTCTGCCGGTGAGGAATGAGGTGATCCATTCCAGGGTCTTCCCCTGGATTCCTGTGTCGTTGAGGCGGTGTATTGGGATGCGGTGGCATACGGTGTCAAAGGCTGCTGAGAGGTCCAAGAGGATGAGGGCGGCTGTTTCTCCGTCGTCCATCATGGTTCTGATGTCGTCTGTGGCTGCGATGAGGGCGGTCTCGGTGCTGTGGTTTGCTCGGAATCCGGACAGGGAAGGGTCGAGCGAGTTGTCCTCGAGGACCGCGGTCAGCTGTTTGTTGACGGTCTTCTCGATGACTTTAGCCGGGAAGGAGAGAAGTGAGATGGGCCGGAAGTTCTTGAGGTCCCTGGGGTCTGCGGAGGGTTTTTTCAGGAGGGTGTTGATCTCTGCGTGCTTCCAGCTCTCAGGGAAGGTGGCTGACGTGAAGGAGCTGTTTATGACGTTCTGCAGGTGAGGTGCGATAATGGTGTCGGCCTTGTTGAAGATGTGATGGGGGCACGGGTCGGAGGGGGAGCCGGAGTGGATGGTGTTCATGACGTGGATGGTATCTTCACTGCTGATGGGGGTCCAGGAGTTGATGGTGTTGGTGGGGGTCATAGGGCTGGTGTCCGGAGGTGGAGGTTGCGGTCCGAAGCTGTCGTGTATGTCTGCAATCTCGCGGTGAAAAAACGTGGCAAGGGAGTTGCAGAGGTCTTGCAAAGGGGTGATGTCGTTGTTGCTGGTGTTCGGGTTCGAGAACTCGTTGACGATGCTGAAGAGTTATTTGCTGTTGTGGGCGTTGTTGTCTAGTCGTTCCTTGAGCGATGTCCTCTTGGTGTTCCGGATCTGCTGATGGTATTCGCGGGAGGCGGATTATAGGGCTGTCAAGTTTTCCGTTGTCCGTTCTTTGCGCCAGGTCTTTTCGAGAGTTCGGCAGGCTTTCTTTGCTGCTTTGAGGGTGTCCGTGAACCATGAGGGTTTTCTGGTGGTGGTCTTGCTGTGGGTGTTCTTGGGTGGGGCGAGGTCGTTGGCGCAGTTGGTGATCCAATGTTCGAGGTTGAGCGCTGCAATTATCGTACATGGATATGTATGTCTGGTTTGAAAGTGCAGCTTTCACCGAACCTTTGAGCAATCACCAATATTATTTTACAGCTCTTTACTTCCACACAAATGCATATCCATTCCCATGCTATTTACTGTAATGCTTCACATTATCATACCACATTCCTATAAACCTGGATCTATTGACATTGCCACTGTTTGTTCATGCTGTGACAGTGGCAGGAAACACTACTTCTGATGGACATTTCCAACTGCAGACTACACACCCTTGCGAGTATCCCCCTTACGAATTTTCTTCACCAATTCCCTTGCGTGTCGGTTGTGCCATCTCTGGTGTTTGGGTTCCTCATGCGACAAATGCTATATGCCAAGCTCTACATCCTGGAGCATCGCCGAAAGACTCGAAAGGCCTGGTCCTCCTCGAAATTGAAGGTGCTGTTGTGTTCTCTTTCATGAGGCCGGTCTCTCAAGAACTCTTCTTCCGCATAGAAATCATCAGGCAAGTCATAGAATCAGAAGTAGCACAAGAAGCTTAAGCACGAATCCCCCTCCTCCCACCACTCCCACCACAAAGAGTCACATGCTGCCCAGGGTTCCTCTAAGTTACGGCCTCGGTCTTCAATATGTTTTCAGCCAAAGTTCCTAGGCCCTTCGTCGATGGTGCAGCAGAAGGAGGTCTACCTCCGATACCAACGTGTCCTATCATCCCATTCCGGGTTCAGCTCCGACTTTGTGGCCAAGGCCAAGACCAGAACCTAGACCCCTAAGTGATCTACGCTGTGACTCCAGATATTAAAGCCAGCACCGAGGTTGTTAAGCCACCATAACCTCCACCAAAATCATACTCATCTCATCCACTAGCACATTCAGATTTGGAGGTGCTTCCAATATGCCACAACCTGCCTGATCCTTATGATGATGACAGCTCACATGTTTATGGTGATGAAAACCTTTTCTTGGTTCCCAAAGACTCCTGTCGCCTCAATACCTCCCCAGACACCGGCCTTCAATCACCCACTCCTGTTATAGCCACAGAAGAGTCTGCCTCATCTGCAATGGTAATCAGGAGGGCAGCAGAGGTCTTAAGACTAAAACTTCCCACCACTGAGGTCACGTCCAATGTCTTCATGGTGATCCTGCAGCCAAGGCAGAACTCACAGGAGGCTCTTTTGCTGTTCATTGACAATAACTTCTGCGCAACTGGGTGAAACCAGGATTTTGCACACCAGTCACCAGAGAGATAATGAGGAGACATGGGCCTGCCCAGGGCGATCTTGCCTTTTTCCTGCAACATCCCTCACCAGAGAACCTAGTAATCTAGGTATTTACCAACAGACTTAATCCCAATGCGCTTCTGACTATCCCGCTGGGTAGAGAGTCGAACCGTATGGAGACGTTCATGAAGTGTTTGCTCTTCTCTGCTAGCCTTGTCCTACGTTCTGTTCATTCAACTTGCCTCCAGGATCACTGTTTGAATGTGTTATGGGACATGGTGGCGGGGATCATGCCATTTGTCCGGGAGGACCTTAGGATAAACCTTCAGCGCATCATACACAATAGTCAAGAAGTAGCCAAGTATGTTGTTTGCTCGATCCTGGAAACTACTGACTGCTTGGCTAGGGCAGTAGGGACAAGTGTGGTGCTTCAGGGCCATGCTTAGACTTGTTTCACGGGATTCTCCAATTATGTGTAACAATCTCTGATGGACATGTCATTTGACGGCACACTTCTTCAAAGACAAGGCAGACTCAGGCTTGGAGTGCTTCACATAAAACAAGGCCACTGTATGTTCCCTTGGACTAGCACCGGCTACGAGGCAGTTCCCGGAATAATTTCATCACTTTTAAAGGGTTTCCAGCAGAGGCCATACTAAACTTTGCCTCAGCAGCAACAGACCTCCCAAGCCTTTCGAAGCAGAGTTCAGGGATCCAACCACCAGTGTCCAGGCCCCCAGGTGCACTAGAGTATCCAATCCTCTGGCCCTGCACCCTACAGCCACCGTAAAACCACCGTCATTTGTTCTTGGAGGCCCACGGGTGCCCGTTGGGAGGTCAGACAGCCTATTACATCCACATATGGCACAGCATCACATCAGACCGATGGGTTCTCCAAATAATCCAAAATGGATGCGCCTTACCTTTCCTCTCCACCCATCTGAAAATGCCTCCTGCACCTCCATGCCTTTTCGATGATCACTTATCCATTCTGCAAAGGGAAGTTCAAGCTCTTTTGGACAAGGAAGCCATAGAGAGGGTGCCGGCATTAGAAAGTCAGGACTGGTTGTTACTCCCATTACTTCCTGGTGCCGAAGAAGGAGGGAGGCCTCCGCCATATCCTCGATCTTCGCCTTCTGAACTTTTTCCTCGCTAAGGAAACATTTAAAATTCTCACCCTGGCCCAAGTTCTATCTGCCGTGGATCCAGGAGATGGTAGATTTGGAACTGCACAATGCCTATTGGCATCAGCACTTTCAATTATCAGTGCTTCCCTTTGGCGTTACCAGTGTACCTTGTTTGGCTACGGAGGTAATAGTGGTGGTCACTGCCCACCTTTTGAGGTGGCACACCAGCCTTCCCATACCTCAACGACTGGTTGCTCAAGGCAGGTTTCACTTCAGACAGTCATGGATCACCTCCAGATGACAACCAACCTGTTGGCATTGCTAGTGTTTTTCATCACCATACCGAAATCACACCTGACTCCTTCACAGAGGCTCCACTTCATCTGAACCACCTTGGACATGAGGCTCTATAGAGCCTTCACTCTGCCTTAGCGAGTCCTGGACATTTGGACTATGATACTGATGTTTCAACCCTTGATCTGGGTCGCTGGGAGAGTGGTTCTGAGACTTCATATCCTCTTGGCTCTTTGCATCCTGCCATGGGCCATGCCAGGTGGCATATGTGAGCTCTGCAGTTGGATCTGAAGTCTCAGCACCTGGGAACATTTTGGATTCCATCCAGATGTTGGAGAAGAATGCAAAAGATCTGCATTGGTGGCTACTGAACTGCAGCTGGGTGAGTGGCAGACCCCTCTCCTTACCCCATTCTTGGCTAACTGTTGTGACCAATGCATTGTTGCTGGTTTGAGGTCATCTGTGAGCTGCCCCTTTGAGTGGACCTCCTGTCAAAGCAGCAGGGAAGAGTCCTGCATCTGAGCCTGCACAAACTAGACCTCTATTCTTGGAGATTGAGTTTCGACAGTTGATAGCTTTTGATCTACCAGAAATAGTGAGTGTCATCTTGGCAGGCAGGAGTCCCCCAAATAAAACAATCCAGACGGGAGGCAGGGAGAAGTTTGTTTTCTGGCTTTCTTCCACAAATATTCAACCTTTAGAGGCACAGTTGCCTGACATATTACTCTTTTGCTTATCCTTAGCCCACCAAGGCTTTGCGAAAAGTTAAAGATTTCTTTTTGGCTCATTATACCTTTTTTATGTTTACCTTATCAGACTTCTTTATTCATATCACCTGTTGTATAGGTTTTCTAAAAGAGCGGACCCATATGTTCCCACAACACGATTTGGGATTCCTCAGCGGCACCTAAGTCTGGTTCTCACGGTACTCATGTGCACCACATTTGAGCCAAAACACAGCTTCCATCTCTGATTGCTCACCTTAAAGACAACGTTTTTGATAGGGATGATGTCAGCTTGTCTCATGAGTGAACTACATGCACTGTCTGTCATCAACCATATAATACCTTCTTCCCAGACAAGGGTGTGCTCAGGACTAAAGCGGTACTTCTGCTCATAGTTGTCACACCTTTCCATATAGTACAGTGCATTACCCTACCAGCTTTCCTCCCCACACCTCATCCACCTACATAGAAAGAGAGACTTAATCACCTAGACCCAAAGAGAGCTTTACATTGATTGTATCATGGACCATCAGGTGGCCGATCAGCTCTTTGTAGGGTTCCCAGGGGCAAAAAAGGGAAATACTCTGCTGAGGAGAACTATATCTAGGTGAATTGTCTTGTGTTTCAAAATCTGCTATGGTTGGGCAAGAAACAACCCGCCTATGTGCTCATACTGCGAGATCAAAGGCTGTTACCAGTGCTCATGGTGTGCCAGTCTTGGACAGGAAACATCCTTTACCACGCAACTTTTACCACGCAGTGCTTTTACAACCCAGGTTTTACAACGAAAACCATTACAACGCATTGCACTGGGGGGCGCTAGGATAGGGAATAGTTTTAATTTACTATTCAACACCTTCCCTACTATCCACGGGGACTGGAGTTGGAATAGTAAATTAAACTATTCACTATCCAGCACCCCCCAAAGCAATGCGTTGTAAAGGCTTGCGTTGTAAAACTTGCGTTGTTACAGCATGCGTGGTAAAAGCATGCGTTGTAACAACGTACATCCGTCTTGGACATCTGCCCGGCTGCTATGTGGGCATCAGTTCACACATTCATGAAGCCTGCATAGTCAGGTACAATGGGAGGGGAATATTGCCCAATTTGTCCTGCAGGATTTCCTTGTCTGAACCATTCCACAGACCCACCATCTGGAAAGGTACTGCTTTGGTATCTCTTCACATGGTGAGAAATCTGCGGTTGGAAGTATCCATCAGAATAATAAGTTACTTAACCTTTGGTAACGGTCTTTGTGGTGGACATCCTATCTAATAACAGATTCCTCACTGACCCACCCGCCTTCATGTTTCGGGATATGAACTCTTTTATTCCATGCTAGTAAGATTCAGTCTTAGAAATCTGCATTCTGGAAAAATGTCATTACCAAGGCTCTTCGTCCAAGGCTGCAGACAGATATCTGAAAGAAACGGACATCAGCTGCAACTATGTAAGGACCCTGATGTAACATCCTTGTTTGGGGGAACCCACCTATTGACACCTATTGATGACACCTATTGATGCACAAGGAAATTGCTGAAGAAATTTCTCTGGATCCAGTCTGACACCAAAGGTATTCACAAGATGAGAAATCTACAGTTAGATAGCGCATCCACCAGAAAGACCATTACCGAAAGGAACTTGTTCTTCTGTCCCAGGTGTTGTACTGGTGTCAGGCGATGACAAATTGATGTAACAGCTATGGGCATTTAAATGGAACGACCCTATCTGAATCCTCTTTGGTGCTCAGGTGCTATGAGTCAGCACATGGTTGGAGTCATGCATACCTGTGCCATTTGCTAGACAGCTTTAGTTAATTGGATTTTTTGTGTTTTTGATATTTCACATCTTGAGTAAACATCCTCTGAGTAGAAGTTATATAGCTTGAACATGAAGTTAGACTTATTCTTCTGCAGGTCCTTCCGTCTCCACCAATAATACATCCTACCCTGTGGTTTACCCCAAGTATTCTGTCAATGGCAGAAATGTTCAAGAACTGGGTACACTGGCACCAGAAGTTCTATACCTGGCACAGTCATTTTTGGTGATGATGTGTGATGCACTGCTGATTAGCTATGTAGCTATATCTTCAAAGTTACTATTTCTTCTCCTTCCTTGTAGTAGTTAAGAAAGATGTACACAAGGCTAATAATGGACAATGTACCAGATAAAGATTACCTCCTACTGGTTTATCAGACAGAGGTAAGTCCTGTACAAATATAAACCAACTATATGTGTGAAAAGAGCCACATTTTATGGGGATTAGGATTTACAGGTAAATATTTCAGACTACCTTTTGTTATTTTCTATTTTTTTAAGGGAGAACAATCCATTTTCCTTAATGGCATTTTTTTCGGAAGTATTTAAGAAGTTGAGGTTCCTGGTAGGTAGTAAAATGAACCCAAAGAAGGCAATACAAATATTGATCTTAAATGCACCCCCTACATCCCCTAACATTGTTGTGTGTGGTAACAGTATTGCTTCCTCGCTTTACTCATTTTTTTGCGTTGTTGAGTACTGGTGTGGGGGCACTATAATTGAGGGTAGGAAGCAAAGAAAGTTAATATTGATGACCTTTATCATTGAACATCATCTGGATATGAATGCTGAATGAATAAAATCAATGCATTTTAAAAAAAGATTTTAAACACTTTTTTATCACTAGCATTCTTCCTTAATGTGAAAGGATAATTCAAGATGGGAATGTCTTGAGGAGTAAACAGAACTCAGAAAGCAAACATCATAAGATACATTAAGGGCCTCATTTAGATGGTTGTGGAAATGAGTGGGGCATGAAAAACCCCTTATCAAAGGTTTCATCTTAACAGTTTTCATTTTATTATGTGACTGAATGTCAGTAAACCTACTAACATAGTGGTAGTCACGGCTATTGTGCTAAGCATGCTCTTAATGCGGATCCAGAGATCTAACAGCAAAACCGAACAAATGTTGTATAAATACCATGTCATCATAAAAAAGCATCTGAGCTGTATTACTGAGGTAAATCCCTGTGATAAGTGATCCCTGAAAAATGTGCAAGTAGATAGACATGAGTGACTTCAACATCGTGCTTGCTTGCTGACTTCCAATCAAGCATTGACCAACAGCAGCCTTCGACATAGCCCAGTCTCTCATTTCCACTAGATCTAACTCACCATTATCTTTGTTCAGGAGAAATGCTGTGTAATTACCCTCTGTGGAACCAATTCGTTTTTCCTTCAGAATGAAGCACGAACAACCACTTCACCAGATCTCCTACCATTTATATAATGTATCCTCTGTTTGTGTCATGTCTCTCAACTTCCAAAATAGGCAATCTTGGGAACCGTATATCTCACACATCAATTGACCATTCTAATTCATTGTTAGATGTCCTTGTTTGTATTATATGAACTCCTCACTTACTAATGTTTAGATTTTTATTTTAATGATGTTGCTAACTCTTCATTTGATCTACTGTTAGTTCATCATTTTACGTGTGATTTTTTTGCCAAGCTTCCATGTAAAGCATTGTGTTGCCAAAGGGCCTTGTACGTGCTTTACAAAACATCATAATATAAAAAAATGAAATAAACAAACAATAAATAGATTATTACATCTTGAAATTTTATGAAGATAATTTGATCAGTCAATAGATTGTCCTTCCCTCTCTCTTTTTTCAGTCCTTTGAACATGCTGGGTTCTGTCCGACATTCCTCATCCTCGCTTTCCTCGCACACGTCCAGTGAGATGGGGAACTTGGTCATCTTGACCGACGGCTCTGTGGGCGAGGCCCCTGAGGATATATACCAGATGCAGGTGGGTGTGGTCTTCTGCTTTTACATAAAGGGTACACACTTTGAGAGCTGTGCAAGTGATGCTATTCAATTAGCAAGTGACTAGCCTCCTTCAAGTCTCTGATTTTCCCTGCAGCTTGTCTACCCTCACTCAAGGTACCAGGGATCTATCACCAATATGTCTGTGCTATCCTCATCCCAGGCCAGCCCCTCCACCTCCAGCCTGAGCTCCACGCACTCTGCACCATCCCAGCTGATCAACTCTGCACCCTCCAGCACACGAGGTAAGAGCAAAAAAGCTGTCAGATCTTCAGAATTAATCAAAGCTAACTTAGGCAATATTTGGAGCTGTGCAGGTTTTGGTAGAATGTTCCATTTTTAAAATCTTTTTTTGAACCAAAAATTACTTGGGGCGGGGTTTTGTAAAGTTTGGCAGGTATGGGACATCTGCCAAAATTGGCAGAAGTCTACTCCACCCTATTTAGAGTGTGAATATTAGCAGAAGCGGAAGACTTCATCGATGCAGGTGAGACAGATGAACAGGTCAAGGCTCAGTTTCACCTGTTTATATCCTCACTAATGGTATGTTTTTTCTTGTGTTTAGGCTCTCCTTCTCTGCCTGATAAGTACCGTCATGCCCGAGAAATGGTGATGCTGTTACCAGCTCACCGTGAGCGGCCCAGCAGCGCTATGTATCCTGCAGCAATCATGGAAAACGGGCAGGTAATCTTCTCAGTTTAGCTTCTGGTGGAAAAAACTATTTTTGGACTGGAAGAACATAGGAATAGTACATTTGATCAATAATGTGAGCTGTGTCTTTGTAATTCAGTTATATGATCTCTTTCTTTTTTTTTATAACATGAACAGTGTCTTTGTATGTGTTGTCTACCACACAGGGAGGGAGATTCACTAAGTTTTCACACAACGCAGGGCAACAAGCAAAGTGAGAGAGAGCAGAAATGCTCCATATCAACTCAGATATAGAGCACTTCTGATCCCTCCTAGCACTGGTGCACTGTGTGGGAACGTCCATGCTCCACCCGTTGAAAGCCTCCCTGGCACAAGATAACGCAACACAGCACCATGCGCTGCCTGTCTTATGATAGACCCAGTTCTTTTTGTTAGAGTCATAACCCTTTTCTGTACCTTGCTTACCCATCTATGGGAATCTTCCAATCTTGCGCCCAAATAATTCAAACTCATGTACCCTATCGAACGCCTCCTCCCCCCCTCGGAGAATACCTTACTCTTGGACAGTTTCCTCCTGGCACCGGAGACCATGTTCTTAGTTTTGTTACTGAATATTTCCAGGCTGCGCTCTAACGAGAAAGTGTTAAATGTGTCTAAGAGAACTGACCACAAGGAGTCTTCCATAATAACAAAGCCTCACCTGCAAAACAGAGACACAGGGGCATATATACAAGCCCCTATAGGCACAAGAACGTTACTTTCAGTAACATTCCTGTGGCGATAAACCCTTCGCCTTATTTACAAGACGGCATTAAGCCACGTTAAATAAGGTCCCCTTTCACGGTACAGATAGGGTGAAAGGGGCATGCAGTGGGTGTTGTGGTGGGTGTACTGAGTAACACCCATTGAATTCGATGCTGCCTCTTATTTACGAGGGTGGCGTTAATAGAAGGCAGTCCCAAAATTAAGACCAGAGAAAACCTGGTCTTTACATGACGAAACAAGGAGAAATGATTTATTTCTCCTCGTTTTGCTGTTTCTATGTGTGCTGCATTGTGCATCACACATAGAAACAGCAAATTGCCATGAAACATTGTTTATGTTCAGGAAGGGACACCTTCCTGCACATAAACAACCATTCCCTCAACGAAGGCACTCTTGCACTATGGTGCAAGGGTGCCTGTGTTGGTGCTAGGCAACTGAATTTAGCGCCAGTGCAGGAAGAAACGCGGGGGTGCATCGTATTGTTGTAAATAAGGCGCATCCCTCCATTTCTAAAGTCATGGAGCACGGTATTAACAATTTTGGAGCTAATACGTGCACCCCCACTTTCTTATGCATATCACCCATATTTTGTAATCCTTTACCTTTGGGGAGTCATTTTCGCTATTTAAAAGATAGGGGATGCAGTCATTATGCACAAAAGAAAGAGTGTGGGGGCAATAATCCCTGCGGAACCCCACTCTTGGGCAAAGCCACCCAAAGGTTTGCCCTTGGGACAAGCTCAAACGCAGCTCGTAGTTGTATTCATACTCCATAATAAATGGTATGAAAGTTAGCCTAAAGAAATCAATAGTGAAGTAGGTTTGCCTTTGGGGGAGTCATTTTCACTATTTAAAAGATAGGGGATGCAGTCATTTATGCACAAAAGAAAGAGTGTGGGGGCCAAAATACACCCTTGTCTTACTCCTCTCCTGATTTGAATGCCTTGCATCAGTTCCATAGAGTGGTCCCCACCTAACCCTCGCAAAGTTTTCTGTATAAAAAGCCTGTATTGGGGACAATAGTCCCTGCGGAACCCCGATCTTGGGCAAAGCCACACAAAGGTTTGCCCTTGGGACAAGATCACACTCAGCTCATAGTTGTATTCATACTCCATAATAAATGGTATGACAGTTAGCCTAAAAAATCAATAGTGATGTAAGTTAGAGGAAGAATAATAAAAAGGAAGAGTTGGTTCCTAGGTGGGAACCAATTAGAGTTGAGATCTGCTTACAGATACCTGGGTGTATTATTTGATGACATGGCCTCTTATCAACAGCTAAAAAAGATTTGAAGAGGAAAGCTACATCTTTAACCTTGGTCTTTCAGTCTTTACAAAGAATTCTAGCAGGACCAAGCTTTGACGCCTTATTAAAAGTCATCTCAGCAAAACTGATGCCCACCATTACATATGAAAGCAAAATCCTTCCAGGGAGAGATGATGTTCTGGTAAACACTAAGGATCGGATTACGATGTTTGAGGGACTGACACTGATGTGCCATCGGTGTCAATCCCAGCAACATCTATATTTGCGGTCAGACCGCTGCATTACGATGCAGTCGGGCGGACCGCATTACTCCACAATGGAGGCGGTGCCTTCTCAGGCACAGCTGTGGGCATTACGATCCACCTTTCCGCCATCCATTTCATTTCAGTTCTTCCATTGTTAAAGGGCTTGCGGAAAGGGACTTTTTTGGGGATGCTAGCAGGGCTCTGTCCCCCATTGCCCTCCACTATGGGCCCTGGGGGGCACATGTGGTGTCCCCCTAAATATCGTTGCATTGTGTGGCAGGCACAGCATGGTGCCTGCCACGGGCCATAGGGATGTTTAAAACATGGCTTTTGGCATTGGGACTTGTGCTGCAGCCCTTTTCCGGGCCGCAGCAAAAGCCTTACTGCAAAGAGGCCTGTTTACGACCCTCTCCATGGAGATTGGATCCTAATTTTGCGGTCGGGACCGCCAACTACCTGTCGGCTGGTCCCTTTACCGCAACGATGCAGGTTGGATGCTCGTCCGACCGGCATTGTAATTGGGCCCTATAGTTGTCAAAGGTTTTCAGATCACTATTTCGTCTTCCCCCAAATGTATCTCCAGCTCTGATAAGGTTAAAGTTCGGGTTAGTTAATCAATTGCTCACCAGAAAAGGGGCCCATATATAAACTTGGAATAGAATCAAGTCATCTTCTGACAATCAACAAGGCCAAGCTATATGGAAGGAACTACAACAGAATATGGATGTGCCAGCTTGTAGGTATCTTAATCAATCGATTGAAGAGCTAGGAATTCAATACCTATGGAAATATTCATACTCTCAAAACAGTTTTCAAAAAATATGTTAACTTATCAGTAAAGAAACTATCACTCTTTAAAGATAAAGAATTGCTGGCTACCAGATCTCATGCCTGGGACTTGATTAATAGATAAAAGACACTTGAGCAACAACTGAATCTGGAGGCAGCATGGTCACTTTCTTTAGAAATTGTTTTTGTGCATTACCAATATGGTTGCACCCCAGGAGAATACATTGGAAAAAGATGGAATAAGCCAAAAACAGAGTAGCTCTGCAGATTGTGTAAATCAGAAAAATAAAATATTATACTAATTGTATGCCTGTGCCCAGCTTTAGCGGAAGAACGACGATCAATGTTGAAAGCTTCATTCAATGAGTATGGTGTACAAACTTGCAAACAGGAAATACTGTTGAGTTTAAATCCATAAGATTCTATGCTGAACTGCTGATACGATACAGAAAAGGGGGTGGTGATGAACAGAGTGTCTGAATTAAGCAGACCACTCTTACCCAGTCCAAAGATCAGGGCTTGATCCATCACCGTTATTTATCTCACTGCCCCATCCCAGCTCAGAACCTGGCTATTTTTGCATATAGCCAAGTTCTGAGCTGGGATGGTGCAGTGAGCTAAAAAACGGTGATGATCAAGCCCTGATCAAGCCCTGATCTTTCGACTGGGTAAGAGTGGTCTGCTTAATTCAGGCACTCTGTTCATCACCACCCCCTTTTCTGAATCATTTTGTCCACCATAAGCGTGGAAGGGTATACTCAGATGTGAGTCCCTTGCTCATTGCACCATCAGGATTCAAGCAAGCCGGGCCGAAGACGCCTGAAATGGCAGAAACCGGTCCCCGGAAGCTTGTTTCCTTCCCAGTATAAGAATTGGCTTGGTAGTTTGGTTTGCCCTGTTCCCATCATGCACTGGGACAGGAACAGACTAATTTGCATATAGCCAAGTTCTGAGCTGGGATGGTGCAGTGAGCTAAAAAACGGTGATGGATCAAGCCCTGATCTTTCGACTGGGTAAGAGTGGTCTGCTTAATTCAGGCACTCTGTTCATCACCACCCCCTTTTCTGAATCATTTTGTCCACCATAAGCGTGGAAGGGTATACTCAGATGTGAGTCCCTTGCTCATTGCACCATCAGGATTCAAGCAAGCCGGGCCGAAGACGCCTGAAATGGCAGAAACCGGTCCCCGGAAGCTTGTTTCCTTCCCAGTATAAGAATTGGCTTGGTAGTTTGGTTTGCCCTGTTCCCATCATGCACTGGGACAGGAACAGACTAATTTGCATATAGCCAAGTTCTGAGCTGGGATGGTGCAGTGAGCTAAAAAACGGTGATGGATCAAGCCCTGATCTTTCGACTGGGTAAGAGTGGTCTGCTTAATTCAGGCACTCTGTTCATCACCACCCCCTTTTCTGAATCATTTTGTCCACCATAAGCGTGGAAGGGTATACTCAGATGTGAGTCCCTTGCTCATTGCACCATCAGGATTCAAGCAAGCCGGGCCAAAGACGCCTGAAATGGCAGAAACCGGTCCCCGGAAGCTTGTTTCCTTCCCAGTATAAGAATTGGCTTGGTAGTTTGGTTTGCCCTGTTCCCATCATGCACTGGGACAGGAACAGACTAATTTGCATATAGCCAAGTTCTGAGCTGGGATGGTGCAGTGAGCTAAAAAACGGTGATGGATCAAGCCCTGATCTTTCGACTGGGTAAGAGTGGTCTGCTTAATTCAGGCACTCTGTTCATCACCACCCCCTTTCCTGAATCATTTTGTCCACCATAAGCGTGGAAGGGTATACTCAGATGTGAGTCCCTTGCTCATTGCACCATCAGGATTCAAGCAAGCCGGGCCGAAGACGCCTGAAATGGCAGAAACCGGTCCCCGGAAGCTTGTTTCCTTCCCAGTATAAGAATTGGCTTGGTAGTTTGGTTTGCCCTGTTCCCATCATGCACTGGGACAGGAACAGACTAATTTGCATATAGCCAAGTTCTGAGCTGGGATGGTGCAGTGAGCTAAAAAACGGTGATGGATCAAGCCCTGATCTTTCGACTGGGTAAGAGTGGTCTGCTTAATTCAGGCACTCTGTTCATCACCACCCCCTTTTCTGAATCGAACTGCTGATACAGCATTTTTTTACAGTCTGCTGAGAAAACAATATTAGCTGTACTGTAACATGAGAAACTGCTCAACTTGGAATCTTTTTTCTTTTAGTATATTATGTCTTAATATTACCACAGTAGAGGAGGAGCTTGGCGGGCATCCGTGATGGCCGCGTGAGCACAGCGCTCTCCGGACCCCCGCCACTCCCGGCATGATATCCTGAACATATCCTGATTCTTCACGAGGATTTGTACAGAGGACACCAGGCTGATCTTCCTGTGGTTTTTGGAATTTGATTTGGACCAGGGGCGCCGAAGATACGACGACTCAAACTTTCGGGGTCCGCCCTCGAGGTGCGCCCGGGTCTGGGTGAGGCACTGTGGCCGACTCTGAGTTGAACAACAGCGGCAGGGGGATTCGACTCGTGGGTCCCCCTCTTAAGTTTCGGTTTTGTTTCTGCCTCAGACTGAGACATCTGGCGGAGGTGTCTGGCCCTTGCTGGGTCCAGCGCACGAGACCGCTGTTGTGCCTTTGGCTAGCTTATTGTCCTTCCGGACTGGTTCACACCTAGTGGTACCCTCGCCGCTGCCTTTTGGTCTCAACGCCCTACTCTCCTGCGGCCATTTCCATCGGGTCGAGTGTGTCCCTTGTGACGCGGTCTTCAACATGGCGGGCAGAGGGGACCGAGAGACACGAAAGACCAAAACGCCCCTGCGTGGGGGCCCGGTCCAGTCTAACGTTATGGACCGGTACACCCATTCGAAGGGGTCCCCTGGAGCCGCCTTGCCTGGCCCGAGTGCAGTTGACCACCCTGTGGACTCGTCAATGGAGCCGTCCTTGCAGGACATCGTGGGCGCCATTTCTGGCATGAAGGAAACAATAGGCCAACAGTATGAAGCTTTGGCCCACAAAATCGACACCGTGGCCATTGATGTGAACTTGATTCGGGCCGACCTATCTAAAACCAATGAGAAGGTGAAGTCATCGGATATCAAGTCATCCAGCCTCCAGACGTCTCGGAGATACAGACGGAGATTGGCAATCTCCGAAGGGTGAACGATTTCATGACCCGGCGCTTGGAGGACTTTGAAAACAGGGCACGTCGTTGTAACGTGCGTGTGGTTGGCGTTCCGGAAAATCCGGACCCGCATTCTGTTGATCTCCTTGTCGAGGACCTGATAGAGAACTACCTCTCTCCGTCTGGGTTGAGTAAATTCTTCGCAGTGGAACGTGCCCATCGTGTTCCGGGAGGCCAGGGCAAGCCGGGCGCCCCGCCGAGGCCTATTGTTGCGAAACTCTTTCACTATAGGGACCGGGACGCTATCCTGCAGGCATCGCGTGTGAAGGGCCCGGTGGCCTTTGAGAATGCCACGGTGAACTTCTACCCGGACTTTTCTCAATTGGTGCAGAAACAGCGTATGGGCTTCCGTGGAGTCAAGAAGCGTCTCCGGGACCTGGGACTGCGCTACGCTATGCTTTTTCCGACCAGACTGCGAGTTGAGTACAATGACCGGACCTTTTTCTTTGATCGGCCTGAGTCAGTGAATGACTGGCTAGACTCTCTGCCGGACCGACCTCCTGGGACTGAGCCTGCTGAACACCCGGGTGGTGCCGAGGGTGGTATAGAGAGCTGAACTAATTGTCTATGCCCGGGTTTCCTTGCAGCGTAACTTCTTTTGGGATTTTATGCCTAAGTGCCTCTGTTTTCTGTGTGTTCTCCTCGTTATTTGTCTTGATCGGGGTGGCGGGTGGGACAGGGCCTTTCCTCCTCCGGGGTCTTTTTGTAGAATGGGGGTTCTTGGGCGACAGGCACACTGCATGTTGGGGTGGCTCTTTAGCTTCTTGCAGGGGTGCAGGGTGGGGGGTGTTTTCTTGTTCGTTGGGGGGTGGGTTGCTGGGAAGTTTGATGTTTATGTTTTGTTTTCTCAAGGCGATTCTATCTTGCTAATGATGTTTTCTGTGTCATGCTCATTGGGGGGGGGTTTCGGCATCACCGTGTGGGATGGGGGGTAGCGGGTTGAGGTTTATTTCGTGGAATGTCAATGGTCTGGGGGATCGTATAAAGCGGGGTGTGGTGTTGCGATGTCTACGACGTTTGTCTCCTGATATTGTTTTTCTACAGGAGACCCATCTGGTGGGCAATACATGTCGTGCAATGAATAGGTGGGGCTATCGCCTCGTCGCACATTCGGGGTTTACCACGGGTTCCAGGGGGGTGGGTATCCTTGTTCGGGCTTCCCCCCCCCTGGCAATTGATGATGTGATCCTTGATGATCAGGGGCGTTCCGTCGTCCTCGTGGGACGCTATGAGGGTCGGACCCTTTCCCTGTTTGCCGTTTATGTGCCCCCCGGTCTACAGACCTCTGCCTTTTCCGATTTGGGTCGAGTGTTGTTGAGCCTCCCTGATAGTACTCTCTTCATAGCAGGGGACTTTAATTCTGTGTTCTCCGGTCTACATGATCGTCACCCCCCTAGGGACACTCCTTCGGCCCAACAATGGCTGGGTGGGTTTCTGGATACTTTTGGTTTGGTGGATTGTTGGAGACTCATGCACCCTACTCAGCTTCAATACACTTTCCATTCCGGGGCCCATGGGAGTCTGTCTAGACTGGATTATTTCCTGATGCCTGCGGCGCAGTCGCCGGCTGTTCGGGAGATTAGACACCTCCCCCGGGGCATCTCGGACCATTCTCCGCTCTGGCTTTGTTTTGAGGTGGGGGTGGAGGCGGCGGGCCGGGTGGCTCCTATCAATCCATGGTACCTCACCTCCCCCGAGACCCGTGGTCTCTTGATCAAGTCGTTGGACAATTACTTTCTAGACAACGAGGGGTCTGTCTCCTCTGCGGTGTCCCTATGGGAGGCATTTAAGACAGTGATCCGTGGGCAGGCCCTTTCCCTTATTGCTGAATCCAAGAAGGCGAAGAATCGGGAGGTGGTGGACCTTGAGAGGGAAATTGTTGAGATAGAGGCTGACCTGGAGTCGAATGTTACTCCTGGTAAACTTCACGCCCTGGGTCTGAAACAATTTGCTTATAGGTCTCTGGTTACGGATGCGGCTAAAATGATGTTTCGGGAACAACAGGGTCGTTTGTATGATGTGGGGGACAAAGCGGGTAAATTGCTGGCGTGGTTGGACAAGAAGGAGAGGGCGAATCGTGTGGTACCAGTGATTCAGACTTTGAATGGTGTGCGAGTGACTGACCCGGTTGGGATTGTGGAATGTTTTGCGGACTATTTTCGTGTGGTTTATTCCCCTGTGTCTGAACGTGATGTTGATGACTCTCGCCTCTTGTTGCGCGATATAGCTCTGCCCTGTGTATCCGATTTAGACCGAGTCTCTTTGGAGTCCCCCTTCTCTACGGACGAGATAGCGACTGCCATTCGCTCACTCCGTTCAGGCAAGGCTTTGGGCCCGAATCGATTGCCAATTGAGTTGTACAAGCTACGTCCTGATAAGGTGGCGCCCTATCTTCGTACCATGTTTTTGGAGTCCCGGGATCGGGGTATTCTCCCATTTGATCAGCGTCTGGCTACGATCGTTGTTATTCCCAAAGAAGCTAAACCCCGGGACCTCTGTTCGTCTTATAGGCCCATTTCCCTGTTGAATGTCGAACCCAAGGTTCTGGCTAAGCTCCTGGCTACCCGCCTCCTGACGGTTATCAGCAGCTTGATTCATCCGGATCAATCCGGATTTATCCCGCATCGCAACACGGCTCTTAACCTACGTCGTCTCCACGGAGCCATTGCGAGGGCGGGGCTTCTGACGGAGCCAGCCATTTTGGCTTCGCTGGATGCCTCGATGGCCTTTGATACAGTAGAATGGCCCTATCTTTGGGCGGCTCTTGAGAAATTTGGTTTCGGCCCTGGGTTTATTGGTTGGGTGAAATTGTTATATGCCGAACCCTTGGCACAGGTTGTGGTCAATGGTCGAGTTTCTGTCCCCTTTTGTCTTGGTAGGGGGACCCGACAGGGGTGCCCCTTGTCTCCGTTGCTCTTTGCGCTTGCCTTGGAGCCGTTAGCTGCGTGGCTTCGATGGGAACCTTCCCTCAAAGGGATCAGTTGGTCACCAGATTTTGAGGACCGCGTCTCGCTTTACGCGGATGACATTCTTCTCTACCTTACTTCCCCACGCAAGTCTTTAAACGTCTTATTTGACGTTCTCACTTCGTTTGGCGCTAACTCTGGTCTGGTTATTAATTGGGCTAAGTCCTGTGTGTATGTTCTCTCGGGTGTTCTGCCCCCATTGCCGGATAGGTTTCCTATTCAGGTTGTCCAGTCTGGCTTCAAATATTTGGGGATCTTTATTACACTGGATTCTTCACTCCGGTTCGAGCGTAATCTCCTCCCCCCGCTTCTTAGACTGCGACTGGATGTGGCCCGCTGGCGTAAGTTACCCCTGTCTCCTCTGGGCAGGGCGGCCCTTTTTAAAATGATGTCTTTGCCACGATTCTTATACGCCCTTCAGAATTCCTATGACGACGTTCCCGCAACCTATTTCCGAAAGATTGAGAGTCTCCAAAGGCAACTGATTTGGGACGGGCGTCCACGTATTGCCCTTGCGAAACTTACCATCCCTTGGTATGACGGGGGCATGGTGCTCCCTGATATCAAAAGATATTATTGGGCTGCCCAGCTGTCTGCCATTAATCATGCAATGTATTCCCCGGGTCGGGATCCGGCCTTCGAGATGGATAGACTCCAGCTGCCGGGAGGGGATTTTAATAGAGCGCTTTATTCCAGATCGGCCGGGCGCCATCTTACGGGCCCGTCCAGGATCGCAGTCAGTGTGTGGCGCACCGCGAATGTGAGTCTGGGATGGGAGAATCGACTGACAATGGCTACTCCGCTTTATGCTTCCGAACGTTTGGGATGTCTCTGGTCTACTAAGGGCTTTGACCGCTGGGATATGATTGGAATATGTAAAGTGGGTGATGTCTGTGTAAAAGGTGAAGTGAAGTCCTTCGAGGCCCTTCAGGCCGAATATGACTTGAGTGATAGAGTATTCTTTCGATATCTGCAGGTCCGACATGCTCTGGCCTCTGTTCTGACTCCTGGTGTGACCCTGCCCGAGTCCTCCCCCCTCGAGGATCGCATACTGGATGGCCACCTTCCCGATAGCACTATCTCCCTGATTTACAAGAAACTGATTAATAATCGCGCTGACTTACTGGTCCGACTTAGGGAGGTTTGGGTCGGTGACGGGCTGGACTTGGATGACGAAGATTGGCAATCGGCACTCTCTTCTCCGAAAGAGGTCGCCATCCCCGCCCGTCTCCGCTTGGTTCAGCTTAAGATCCTCCACCGGGTGTATGTAACTGGTCCGCGTCTGGTAGTGATGGGTTTTTCCCCGGATGGTTTATGCAAACGTGGTTGTGGGATGAGTGCTACATTTCTGCATATTATTTGGGAGTGCCCTGCGGTGGCGGCCTACTGGACTGATGTGCTTGCGGTGATGACTGTTGTGACTGGAATTGCCCTGCGGCCTGAGGCCCGACGGTGTCTGTTGAATGTGTGGGAACCCACCGACTATTCTGTGGCCCAAACTAGATGGGCGACCTTGGGATACATGGTCGCAAAGCGGGACATTGCGCAACTCTGGGGCGCCTCTAAACCTCCCGATGCTTCGGTGTGGGAGGATTACATGGACTGGTCCATGTTCCGCGAGAAAACCGTCTATGTAGCTAGGGGCAGGCCCAGGGCGTGGACGAAGATTTGGGGTCAGTGGAATGACTATCGTGGGAATATTTGTACTCCTCCCTTGGTTGACGCACCCGATGTTACCCTGTCTCCCTAGGCTGATGTTCCCGAGATCTCTCATGCTGTTCTGTGATTTTCCTATCCTCCCCGCGGTCCCCCCCCCCCACCTTGCCGAGTCCCATTGATTGTGCTTTTGTGTTCCTGCTTGGTAGCTTCCCCTCCGCCTTCTGGGCTGACTTTGATTAGTATGCATTCGCCTTTTTGTAGTTCGTTGTTTTTCTATGTATAAAAGGGAGAATTGTTGTGTCCTATCCGATAATTTGAGTAACAGTTGGAGTTTGACTTATGCCTGACCACGGGAGAGATCGTATGCTTCTTACGTTGTGCTTTGCTGTTAGCGGCCAGCCCGTGTGGTTGTAGGCCCATCTTTGTAACTCTTATTTGATTGCTCAATAAATGTTTTTAATCCAAAAAAAAATATATATATATATTACCACAGTAGATTTTTATTGTTTTTATTAAATGTCTCTCTTTTAGAACGATGTATTTATATTCCTGTTATGAAATGTTATGGTTTTTAATACCTATGCATAAATACATTTTAATTTACCTATGAGGTGCAAAAAGATTAATTGATATGCTGGAGTCTCACACATTGCATTTGTTGGCAGTTCTGAAAGACCATGATCTCCTGCTCTGTTGTCTTTCTTTGCTGAAATTTGATTGGCGTTGGCATACAGTTGAATGTTTGATTCGAATGCAAAGCTGCAGAAATGTCACTTTCCTTAGGAAGACAAGTATGTCATTCTTTCAGGCCTGTAAATGCAGTTTGTGTATAAACTGAGAACTCTAACACTCCTTGCAAAATAATGGTTCAGGTTCTGTGGAACACAGACGATTTCTATAGCTATTGTCAGTGTACACAACTTATCAGCATGCACAGAAAGTCTGTAGAGGTCCAAAGGATCTGGAAAACTGGGGCCCGATTCACAGAACTAACTTAAGACAAAATCCTAAACATACTACCATTTTGGTATTCACAGAAGCCACTTACTCATTTTGGTATTCACAGAAGGCACTTACTCATTTCGTTATTCACAGAAGTTAAGAGTCCTAACTTTAGGACTCTTAAATGCCTTCTGTGAATACCGAAAGTCTTAAAGTTAGGATTTTTCTCAATTTAGTAGTAGTAAAGTTAGGACTCCTAAATGCCTTCTGTGAATACTGAAAGTCTTAAAATTAGGATTTTTCTCAATTTAGTAGTAATAAAGCTAGGACTCCTAACTTTAGAACTCTTAAATGCCTTCTGTGAATACCGAAAGTCTTAAAATTAGGATTTTTCTCAACGTTACTACTACTAAACTGAGAAAAATCTTAATTTTAAGACTTTCGGTATTCACAGTAGGAATTTGGGAGTCCTAAAGTTAGGAGTTCTAATTTTACTACTCCTAAACTGAGAAAAATCTAACTTTAGGACTTTCGGTATTCACAGAAGGCATTTAGGAGTCCTAAAGTTAGGACTCCTAACGTTAGGACTCCTAACTTCTATGAATACCGAAATGAGTAAGTGTCTTCTGTGAATACCACAATGAGTAATTGCCTTCTATGAATACAAAAATGGTAGTAAGTTTAGGATTTTGTCTTAAGTTAGTTCTGTAAATCAGGCCCCTGGCCTTTATTATCTTGTACTCTACGCTGCATACACAAATATACCCATAGTTTCTGTTTTTTTATTAATGGTTTATTTCCAGTTATCTAATCAGTTAGCTTTATATGTGATTAAGAAAACCCATATATTTCTAATGGATAGTTCTAACTGCAGATCACCTTTAGAATATCCCTCAATGCTAGACTGCATCCGGAAGACCTAAAACATCATTGCTCCCACTTGCCAGTATATGGTGCCATGCGGCTCCATACTCACTTGTTTCCTCCCCATCTGAACTACTACCTCATTTCCTTTCATTCCGTGACTTCGTACTTGGATCATGGGCTCATTTGCAGTTCATCTCTTGTTGGTTGATCAGTTGTTTCTCTACATTTTGTCCAATAAAAAACAGTGTGCAAGGGAACATGTTTCGTCACTGTAAGAAATCACAAAAGTCCTGCTCCCACTCAAAGTCCAATGCGCAGACCTACTGCCTGAGGTGAACCTTCATACCCCAAGGATCCGCGGAGGCCTTAAGTTGGGTTACCTTCAACAGATCTGTCTTCCGAGCCATCACTGCCATCACAACTCCTGAGATCCTCTCTCTAGTTCAACTCTGACATCAAAATCCACACTGGTCTCTTTGATATCGACTCTGGCCCGAGGAGTACTCCATACCAATATTTGTGTCTGACCCCCAGCTGAACTCATCTCGGCCTCGACTGAGGTCATGTCCCAAATCTACTCCAATGCACCATGTCTGTGTACAATCTGATTCAGATACGACAATGCTTTTACCACAGAGCCACCCTTCAGCGCTTTAACAATCTCTTGGGTCTGAGTCTGACCATATTCAACCAGCCTTCGATGATAATGCTAGAGACGATGGGAATGATTTACCCCCACACTATGAGGATAACAATTTTTACATTTATTTAGTGGAGACCAGTGTGTTGGACTCTTCACTAGGTACAGGGATAGTTTCCCTTCCCCGGCCATCAACGTAGGAGTGTGCTTTATTTGCTGTGATGATGTGTCGCATAGCTGAGGTATAGGACTTACAACTTCCTTCTATGGACGTCAAGGCAAACATTCTGAATGAAGTTCTACAGCCTGGACAGGCTTTCTCTGAACTGCTGCTACTTTTCTATAAAGCCTTGACTGACACATTACTGGGTACTTGGGCTAAACCTTGATCTTGCCACAGGTGAACAGCAGCGGCGGCCGACACAGGTAAGCCCGGTGCGGCGGGGCAAAGGGCGTAGCAGGGGGGAAGCTGACAAAGGACCGAATAGGTGTTATTTATTTATCTACTTATACCTATTCCATCATCTGTCAACTTATGCCCGCTCCCATCCCACCCCGCCTCACCACCCCACTGTGTTTACCTGTGCCAGCCGCCGCTGGTGAACAGGCAGGTAGCCCGATTCCACAGGCTGTCAGGTGACTTTGATTTCTTAATCCAACACCCCACACCAGAAAGTCTGGTGGTCCAAACTTCCATCAGTAGGGTAAACCCAAATTCTTTTCCTACAACCCCCATCCCAGAAAGCGAGTCTAACAGAATTGAGGCATTTGAGAAATGTTTTCATTGGCCAGCCTAGCCCTGAAGTTGGTCAGTGCTAGCTGTTTAACCGGACAACGCTCTCTGACATGATTATTAAGATCTTGCCCTGAAGTCCCTAGAATTATAGGCTCCAGCATGGTCAGGATGTAACCAAATGCATCATACAGTCTGGATTGGACTCTAATGACGGCTTCGTCAGAGCAGATGGAAGTAGAATGCTGCTTCAGTGTCCCAAATTGATAAGATCCAGAAGTTTCTCCAGAGATTTGCAACAATCAGATTCGGAAATGCATTTCGACTGGCCTGATTAACGAGAAGGCTTAGTCTGCTAGGGTCATTTTAATGAGAGCCAGGCCACAACATGTTTCCTGGGACCCTCTACTCCTGCTAGACAATTTCCTCAGCAGTATTATACCTTTGGAGTCTACTCCAGAGGAATGGCTTATTAGCAGTGCCACTGCTCACTGGGATGTCCATGCCAGCAGGAGCAATGAATTTCCCAGTACCTCACGCCTACAGTGGCAGCCTCATAACTGCTTTAGTTTGCCCTTAATGTCACTCAACCACCCTGTGGGAGACAGGTTCACACGTTTCCCCATATACAGCATTTGAAGATGATTCCTTTAAATCGTTCAACATGACTATGCCCTACCATTCCTTTCCATTCCACCACATCTTCTGCCTACTTCAGAGTGGCTTTCACAGTAGCACTTATCCATATTGGTTCAAATGGAGAATGCCTTTTTGGCCAAAGGAGTCATAAAGAGAGTTCCAGTCACCGAAATAGGGACCAGCTCTTATTCCCACTATTTCCTTATGCCAAAGAAGAATGGAGGCCTTTGTCCCATTTGAGCTCTCCGCCCACAGGAGGAGTACAAATTCATGATTCTCACGTTGCCCAAGTTCTGTCTGCACTAGATCCAAGTGACTGGATGGTATCTTTGCATCTCAGGATGCCTACTTGAATGTTCCCATCCTGCAGTCCCACAGATGTTACTTGCAGTTGAGGGTTGGCTAGGAGCATTTTCAATGTGCCCTGCTCCCCATCGCCCTCAACAATGTCACTAGGGTGTTCACAAAAGTGATTGCAGTGGTCACAGCACACCTTTGGAGACTGGGGACTTCAGTTTTCTTTTACCTTGATGAATATATGTGATGATGGGTTCACCGCAGTAAGGCAGAAATGTTCGACAGATGATGGTATACCTCCTTACATCATTGGGGTTCACTGTCAACATGCCAAAATCACACCTGACACCTTCGCAAAGGTTCTCTTTCATTGGAGCCATTCTGGATACGGTGCAGTTTCAGGCATTTCTTTTATCACAACAAGTCCAGGACATGCAGACTCTGTTCCAGATGTTTCAGCTTTGGTCCTGGGTCTCAGTGTAAGAGGCTCTGAAGATTTTTGGTGTCATGCATCTTGCTTGTTGACTATGCCAGCTGGCATATGTGAGACCTGTCTCAGTTGTTCTAGGGTCAGGGGAACCTGTCGGATTATATTGAGGTTTTGGAGGAGACTGCAATTGATCTTCATTGGTGAAATTTCGACCACATTTGGGTCAGTGGCAGATCCTTCTCACTGCCCAACCCACAGATGATGGTGGCAATGGATGCGTTGCTGCTGGACTTGTGAGGTCAACTGGGAGAGGTGGAGATCAGAGGTCACTGGTCTATGCCAGATACCCAATTTCACATCAACATTCTGGACTTGTTGGCCATTTTCCCAGAGCTGAAAGCTTCCTACCATCATCAAGTAGAGGCTGGTTCAGGTTCTTATGGACAACAACACTGCTATTTAGTACTGCACCAAGCAGGGCGGGTTGGGGTCCTGGATCCTCTGGCAAGACGTTTTTCTTGCCTCAAGTTGGCTGGAACATCAAGAGTGTGTACCACCTGGCGGAATCTTTGAACGCTAGGGCAGACAAACTCAGCCAACAGCATATGGTGGATCACAAATGTCGGTAATGTCCCGAGATGGCACAGGGCATCTTCCAACAATGGAGAGTATCTTGACTTGATCTTTTGACCACTTTTGAGACTGTGCAGTGTCAAAACATTTGCACATTGGAGTTTCAAAGAAGGTTCTCTCTCAAAGATGCATTCCAGATAGAGTGGAACCTGGCACTCATGTACATCTTTCCTCTGCTGCCTCTCCTGCCCTGAGTACTGAAGAAGATCAGGAGCAACTGGGCCCAAGTCATCTTGGTTGTTTCGGATGGAGCCAGGAGGGTGTGGTACCTGGAGCTTCTGGTCATGAACATCTATCCTCCGATCAACCTACCACTTTGGGATAATTTCCTGTCGCAGCAGCAGGGCAGGGACCTGCACCTGAATGTACACAAAACACAGCTCAATGTATGAAGATTGAGTGGTTGCAGTTGAAGGAGTTTGATATTCCTCCCCAAGTTGTGGATGTCATCCTTGCTGCCAGGTGTCGGGCACTGGGACAGGTTTGTGGCCTGGTGTGGCACCTGTAATACGGATCCATTGTAGGCCAAACTGTTGGATGTCCTGAAGTTTGTTTTATTTCTGGACCAGGAAAGCCTTGCAGTGGGCACTACAAACAGTTAGTTGTTGGCCCTTTTGGTCATTTTGCATTTGCTGAACAATCTGTTCTTTTTTAAATCACCTGTTGTGATAAGCGGGTTATAAATGGTTTGATGCATATGTTTCCCCCCCAAACTCTTGAGATGGAAGACTTCAAGGAGGAGCTGCATGGTGTCACCTACTGGTGCACAGAAGCAATGCCATTTTAAACCTTCTGGCTCCAATCTGGTGCCTGGGGATATTCTACAGGTGAAAAATCTGTAGCTAGATAGTGTATATACCAGAACAAGTGATACCAAAGCTTAGTAACCTGCTTGTCTGTTTGCCTAACTATGTCATTTTATTTCTAACTCAGTCTGAAATGCTGAAATGATGGGATAAAGTTCACTTAATTTCTCCAGGTATCGACATTTCTCCAGGTATCGATGCTGTTCAATGCAATAACTTGTGTTCCACTGCAACTAATTAGAAGGGTGTTATTTTAAGTCTACACTATGGTAGGAATGCTGAGAAGGTCGTTTTGTCTTTATCAATCAGATTTCTTTCTACCTTTTACAGCCTCCCAACTTCCAGCGCACTCTTCTCCACCAGGTTATTGGGCCTTGCAAACCTTGTAGTGACCCTAATCTCTCTGTTGTCGAGAAAGGTAAGGAACTTGCACCTTTTCTCCAAAAATAATTCTTTCAAGTACTTCACATTAGAATAATAATGCTAATATTTACCTTACAGCATCCTATATCAATGAAAAGGGTCATCTTGAATCTTTCACAAACAGCAATTTTATTCATACCAGAATCTAAGTTCTGTTGTGTTAGAATATGATTCACACACCTTCAGAGAGCAAAAGAATTAGGTACTCAGTTAGAATACAGTGTGATCAAGCATTGGCAAAGGCAATGGGTTACACCCATAAAACCTATGACCTTTGGCATTGCTTGTGTTTTTTCTCTAGATTGCCATTGTGCATGCACTCAAAGGCAGACGTAGTGCTCATCTTTGAATGAATCTTCCTTTGTTTAAAGATACCCATTCAAAGATGGCAATTATACATTAACGTGCTGGCACAGCTTCTATCTTTGAAGGTTTATCATATACTTTAAAAATTTTAATTTAAAGGTGGCTGCTTCAGTGTACATTAATGTGTTCGTAACATCTTTGAATGAATTTCTGTTTGGTTGAAGAAAATCATTAAAGATCGCCACTATGAATACTTATGCACACATGGTTGCCTCCATTGAATATATTCCCTTATACACTAAGAAGATGCATTAAAAAATGGCAACATTGCAAGTGTGCACATGCATGCATATGCCCACACACCTGACCCATCTTGGAATAGAAAAAAATATATATATTATATGGCCACCTGCTGATATAGTGAGTGGCAGCATTCAGAGAACAAGAGAGTAGTGGGCCACACGGATGTTGGGTAGAGTAGTAAATAAACTGGGACCTGGGGTAAGGTGGGAGGAGAACAGGGCTACAGAGAGAAAATAATCCATCATATAGACAGCAATACAAGGCTTGATATTAGCAGTGGAAGTATACTTGAAATGCAGTCAAAATGTGGGTAGCTCAAATTGCTCTTGAGTAGGACACACAGACTTACTGGAAGGAAAGCCATTGAATCAGGAATAAAGACGTTAGATAAACAAAAAAGGCATCAGGGCTCATGAGTACATGAAGTCTACTCTATATATTATATTGTTGACAAAATGTGTGTTTGACAACCGAAACCTAAAGCTGTCTGTAGGCAAGAGCAAAAACTGGTGCTAAATGTTAGCTGCACTGGGCTTTACTCAAGTTATTACGCGTGACTTACAGTTTTGTACAAAATTGGGACTGATGTACACAAGCAGCACTTTGGTGTGGTCCTCGTTTAAAATCTCTATCCATGGATTTTAATTTTATTTTATTTATTACATGTACATAACAGTTTTATCCTGACTAAGAACTTTTCCATCTACACTAATCTCCAGGAGGGATCATTGACAGAATATCGACCACACAAATATTGTGACAGAAATATTGTGTCAAAAATATAATTGACACAAATATTGTTTTCCTATACTTATAAAGATATGTACAAAAATATTGAGTAAAAAATATCGTTTACACTAATATCTTCAAAAATATGACAAAGATATTACTTTCAATAAATACACAGTTTAACATAGTAACACAAATATTTGAATACATAACTATAATAAAATATATATTACATGAATTTCAGTACCATTCAATATTAAAAATAAAAATATACTTTTGTAAACATGCTCACATAAAAACTTATGTGTTTATGTTTATATATACATATCTCTAAAAACAACTAATATTAATGTAATATATTTTACATCATATACATTTTATGTGTTTTTAAAATTTACTAATATAAAAAATGTATAAACATATATATATATATATATATATATATATATATATATATATATATATATATATATATATATATATATTCTCACCAGCCATACTTCACAATTCAGAGAAGGCGCTGACTCCGTGAATCTGAATCCAAATGTTTATTCTCAAGATCTGATGCTGCTTATATATATATATATATATATAAATACAACCAACATAAAAAATTAAAACATGAAAACAAATAGGAACATTAAAACTAATTTACTAAAAATATTAACACCAAATTAAAACGTTTATACAAATATATTTACAAATACTTTAACATTGAAAAACTAATCAAATAAGAACATTACATACATTTAAAAAATAATAAAAATATAGTAAACCTTGTGAAAAAGAGACATACTATTACCACTGCAGTCTGTGCAACAGTAGTGAAAGTGTTGAATTCCAGAGGGGTAAAATGTACTATTCCCCCTCCAGTCTGTGCAAAAGTAAATAAATGTAATTGAGTTCAAACAAATAAATATACATTTGAAAAATAACTAAATAAATTAAATTATTATTAACATTTTTAATAATTTATTTGAAAAGTAATAACGTGTTATTAATAGATCATTTAATTAAAATACATTATACTCCCACAAACATAGCAACACACAATTAAATATAATTAAAATAAAGAAACATAACACAATTAACATATTAAGTATTATTTATACTAATGATTACTAAATGCAGAATTATTTTTCAATTCTTTATAATTCGATAACTTTCCACCTTATTCTCCTACAAACACAACATAAAAATATAATTTTTTAAACCATTCACATAATTATTACTACATTAAATATTTATTTATAAATTAATAATTAATTGATTAGTCATTATTACCTATCTTCCCACCCTACACCCCTACAAACCCAACAACTGCACCTAAACAATAAAAATATATATATTTACACGATTTACTTAATGATCAATTAACGAATTAAAAATAAATAAATTATTACTTAATTAGTTTCCTACCCTATACCCCTACAAACAAAACAACCAATACCTAAAATATCACAGAAAAATTAAAATAATTACACAATTTACATAAGTATTTATCAATTAACTAATCAATAATAAAACATTAATTAATAATTAACCTATTATTAGTTAACTAACTTCCCACCCAGTACCCATTCAAACAAAACAACATGCTCTTAAAGTAGCACCTAAACATATAATAGTTACACAATTTACATGATTAATTATCAATTAAACAATTATTTTTATTATTCATTAATTATATTTCATTAGCATTCCACCTTTTACCCCTGTTAACCTCACAACCCGCTCCAACAGTATAAATTACTATTTACAGTTAAATACAAAATTATGTATAACTTAAAATTAAAAACTATAATATAAAATTGTAAACAACAATTATACAAACAATATCTAACATATACAATATGCACACAAAAATGCAAATAATTAAAAACTATATTTTTAAAATTGATATTGCAAACGATATTAAAAACACAAATATTCTTGCAGACAATATTACTTACCTAAAAATCGATATTTATGTCCACGATATTTCTGCATCACGATATTAATGTGTCACTATATTAAAAACTCGATATTTGTGTAGCTCAATATTACTAACTTGATATTATTATGGCCAAATACCCTCTAGGAGAAAAGGGATCTCCTAGGTCAGAATAAAAATACAATTTCAATTAAAAATCTCCATTCACATTTTAAAACAAGTAATTATACACCCATTGTAATTGGGGTCCTTTGAGTGAAACAAGAGCAGTGGATCAATTCATATATTCTGTAGGTTTCCCTTAAGTGCATGACACTTGGTGGGTTAGACCACATTGCGACTGATGAAAACTGTTCCTAAACCTTCAAGCATACTTTCTTCTATTCTCTCGCTACCTGTCTTATCTCATTTCTTGCTTTTCAGGTGGTACATGAACTTAATGATACTGTACTCTTTTTTTTCAGCTGTGCCAGCCGCCCCAAGTAGCTGGAGTCTAGATAGTGGAACTCGAGATACCTTGCCTTTTCTGTCCACCCACGTTGGAAGTGTGCTAGCCCCACCAGTTCCTCCCCGCAGTATACCCCATGGTAAGAAAATTCCCCTGGCCGTCAAGTAGAGCTAATTTCAAATAAATGCTATTAACCATCTAAATTCTAGGGGAAATAATTTTCATATCTCCTACCATAACATAAAATTGTGGAAAGGACTACTTATTAAGCGACTGGACTTGCAGGAATCTTGATTAGAGCCACTTATTTTGCATGCCTCCTGTCATCAAACTTCCTATTGAGCCTCTCAAATCACTATGAGTCACATAAAAATCACCTAAGAACGCAAGTTCCACGTATGGTAGGTGCTAATGGACATTATCTGCACATTGGATTAGCTAACATCATCTCAGTGTGTCTTGCACATCCTAAAAATGGATAACAGCTTACCATTCAAGTTTATAATCAGAATGCTGTCTGTCATAAACCTGGCTAGAACAGGCAAAATCTGGAGACGCTGTCTGTCGTAAACCCGACAAGAACAGGCGAAATCTAGAGACATGGCAGACGGTGTCTAATATAACTCCTGCTCAGACCCACAGAACGTCTGCAGCATCCTATATAGATGAGTAAGATGTGACACCAGACTAATACTAGATGTCATCCAGCAGCATAGTGGGGACACTGAAGGCCCTAGATCTTCCTTCTGTAAGCAGCATATGAAGCCTTGCCCCTCTTCTGCGTTCCGGCCGTAGAGTAGTCAAGGTGCTGAACCCATGCTGCCCTTGAAAGGGAACAGTCTTTCACTTTTACAGGTACCTACTCCTGACATAAGGCCCAATTTAGAGTTTGGTTGACAGGGATTACTCCGTCAAAGTGATGTCAGGAACTGCCATCACTGTGACTCCTGTCAATCCTTTGTAAGTTTGATAGACACATCCGTTAACATGACAGAGCTGCAAAACAGGCATAACAATGTTAAAGTAAAAAGATACTACCTTAAGCTCATTAGTTTTTTAGAATCCTCCACAATACAACTTCTCTAAGGGTCATTCAAACTTACAAATATCTGCAACAAAATGATATACATTGGACCAGCACGTACTCTGCAGGTGTACTGTTGCAATCAATAAGGGCATTCTAAGTTACCCCATAAAAGAAAACATTTCAAATGGAAAAGAAAGCAATGTCTCATCACAGTTGTTAATTGGAAGTTTAGCTGCTCCAAGAAATAAAATACACGTGCCATGAAGGAAAATGGCATCCAAGCGTTATCCATTTTAAACACAGGCCTGAATTATCTAGTGTCAATCTAAACATGAGTAACAGCAATTGTTTTATTACATGTTAATGTCAATATCATGAACAAACATTTAGGGCTTGATTATACGTCTGGCGGTCCACGGACCGCCAAACTCATGGGGCACGTTGGTAGTGGTCTTCTGACAACCCTATTACAATTAGGGCAGTCGGATCACCATTGTCCTGCCGCAGCCGCCAGGGAACTGGATTCCTTGGCATTGTTGCAACGGTCCTTCCAAGCATATAACAAGTTTCCTCTGCGCCACGGTTTTTGTGGTGGTTCTTTCTCCATGAGAACCATGGCGCGGCTCCCTGATGCCTCAAGCCTTGTGGATGCACACAGGAGGGGCACAACATGTGCCCCTCTTTGTGCAATCACCCCAGTTTCTTCACAGCATGGACTTTACAGTCCATGCCTTCCAGGAGCTGTTTTTGCTATTCCCTGAAATGAGTACTGCCATGGGAATGTCAAAAAAATCCAGCAAGACATGGGAAATTTACTTGTATTCTGGCCGGCGGCCCGACCTCAGGTTTGGCGGCAGGGTGGACACAGCACTGCACCGCCAAATGTATAATCAGGCCCTTAATATGAAAAACCTCTTCATATTAAGTTTTTATAGACAATAGAGTTGGGAGGCAATAGTATTGGTGGGGTTAGTGGTATTGTATATCAAAGTGGGACGGTAATCAGGTGTAAGCCAAAATATTTGGCTTAGGAAACAAGTGTGTCGAACACAACAGGAGACTGAATTTGGCCATGGATGAACACATGGGGGCTGCCCACGTGATTAAACATGGATTCACTTGTTTTAATGGAATGTATTTGAAGCTAGCAATAATGTAGTTTTGTCAAAGATATTGAGGCATGCATTGCTTTTCTACCAAATTTAGAAATAGTTGTTTTCAGAATGATATTGATAGTATGTTGTTTAAGAATTAGACTTTGCTAGGCTATGTGCTAAAGGGTAGTAGCGATGGGCATTTGCGGAGCCGTGTAACATCAGGCTGGAGGTTGCATTTCAGTCTTCCTGTTCTGTTGAGAGTTGATATGACTTCTCTTCTCTTATTTTCCTCAGGTCACTACTCTATACACTTTGATGCATTTCACCACCCTCTTGGCGATGGTCCTCCGGCACTGCCTGCACGAACATTGCGCAAGGTAAGCCCATTTCCTGTGTGATTCTGAAGCAAAGGCAATGGAATAATGTGGTACTATGTAGCTCTGTTGATATCACATTGGTGGTCCCATTTTCTACACTGAGCTGCCTTACATGCAATGCAGAAAAACCATGTTAAACGTCATATCAAAAATACCCTCTATTTTTAAAATGTATTCTATACAATTAAATATTCTATTGATATTCTCACAACAAAGACACAGAGAAGTGCAAAATATTTTATTTCAGCTTTAATGCCCATTGCATGCACAAATAGCAGCTCACACACTGGCCAACCTTTGTGATATTTCAATTACCCACACCCTTTGCAATTACAGTGATCAACAACATTGCTCCTTCTTTATTGTACCTATATCGACCCTTCACGTTAGAAGTTTAGAGCCCCATTCCACTGATGGGCAGGGACTGGTTCTACTATTTCTATGTCTAGTGTAAGGCTTTCAGTTTGTCGTGGACCATTTAGATACATCATATTTAACCAGAGTGAACACTGTAAGCTGTCTAGAGCTTTTAAATTAATTGCTGCATCTTCTTTGACTAAGCAAGCGGTTACAATCTCATTTACTTAATCATTGTAATATTTAGCTACTTGTGTTAGGGAATGTCCTTTATGTTTTTAATGTGTCTCTGCAGTTGCCTACTTGTTGGTTTTGACAGTCGCATCCATATACTTGGGCCCTGATTACGACTTTTTGGCCAAGCGGTGGCACAGTGGTGCAAACTGACGCACCACCGCTTCACCAAAGGTTGCAGCTGCCTGCCATATTATGACTTTTAAGTAGTCTGGCAGGCGGGCGGCTTGGCCGTCCCATGGCATTGCCTCTTTTAAAGGACTCGCCGCAATGGGACCACACTGCAAGGTTCCTAACCGGCATGGACTCGAACGTCCGTGCTGTGCAGGAACCTATGTGCCTGCATACAGGGGGCACATAGTATGCACCCCTGTGTGCATCCACATGTGGTTGAGGCCCCCTTGGATTTCCTCTCCTCTCTGGTCCTGCCAAGCATATTGCAGCCTCTGACCACCACATGAACGTCAGAGAAATGCAGTTCCCTGGCAGAGCTGGCAGTCCAGGGCGGTCTGTCTGCCCATCTCCTAATGGGGCGGTCAAGCCATCAGTGAGTCGGTGGCTGGATCCGCCACCACCGCACCAGCATGAGTCTGGTGGTCTTTGGATTGCCAGACTCGTAATAGGGCCCTTAATGTAATTTCTGTTTCGAAACCTAAAATAGGCAGGTGCTTGGCATACACGTAAGCTAGTTGAAACAATTATTAATAAAATCTTTAGGCCTGCCTTTGGAAGATATTGTCACTGATTGGCGCATATGGTGAGGTGATGGCTAAATATATGACAATGAGTCAATGGTTGCATACATAGAGTGACTGAGTAGTAGTAAAATGTTATTACAGTTAGTAAAAACCATAGACCTTTGCACACAACAGTTAAAATACAAAGTGTGAAAGACCAGAGCAGTATTTCATCATGTGTAAACCGGAATGGCGAAATGCCTGCCAATAAAAGGTAACTATATGCAATACTTTAAACTAAAGCCATGGGTGTAGAATCCTTGGTGCACTGCATAGGGAATAAACTACAAAGTGTCTAAATTGCTGAAGGCGAGTGATATCCATCCTGTAACAATATTAAATAATGACAGTTTCAGATACATAAACACTAAAGTGCCAACAGACCCTCGTTTAAAGGCCGATGGTGCAATGCTTCAAGTGAAAACAGTTAGCATAAAGCCCTAAATGCAACAACCCAGTCCGTAAAGTACAAGATAGCAAAGGTACTCACAGCTTGTAATAAATATCTGATCCATGATAAAGCAACAGAGCTTTAACCATTTTTAGGTCCAAAGCACAACATTTCTGAGGGCCAGTACTCAGGGCCCAATTCACAGAACTAACTTTAGACAAAATCCTAAACTTACTATCATTTTGGTATTCACAGAAGGCACTTACTCATTTTGGTATTCACAGAAGGCACTTACTCATTTCGGTATTCACAGAAGTTAGGAGTCCTAACTTTAGGACTCCTAAATGCCTTCTGTGAATACCGAAAGTCTTAAAATTAGGGTTTTTCTCAATTTAGTAGTAGTAAAGTTAGGACTCCTAACTTTACGACTCTTTAATGCCTTCTGTGAATACCGAAAGTCTTAAAATTAGGATTTTTTTAAACTTTACTACTACTAAACTGAGAAAAATCCTAATTTTAAGACTTTCGGTATTCACCGAAGGCATTTAGGAGTCCTAAAGTTAGGAGTCCTAACTTTACTACTACTAAATTGAGAAAAATCCTAACTTTAGGACTTTTGGTATTCACAGAAGGCATTTAGGAGTCCAAAAGTTAGGACTCCTAACTTCTGTGAATACCGAAATGAGTGTGTCTTCTGTGAATACCAAAATGAGTAAGTGCCTTCTGTGAATACGAAAATGGTAGTAAGTTTAGGATTTTGTCTTAAGTTAGTTCTGTGAATCGGGCCCTCGATCCTTTAAAACACTTTTGACTGCAAGCAAGAATAAAACAGCCAAATCAACTCAGACACTGGCTTTAGCTACTAGCAAGTTTTTACTGCTTAAGAGCCACGCCACTTTATTTGTGATTTGATAAAACAGGCAATGGGCACAGGGCTGTCACCTCTCAAGCAGAAGATAACTGCTTGTCTGCAAGTTTTAATGCTTGTTGAAGAAACATCGGCCAAAGCCTGCTTTCTCTGTGAAGTGTGGAGGGCCAGCATTTGTAAATGAAAGAGAGCTGGTGCTAAAAGCTCTCTCTCCAGCACTGTGTTTTGCTTTTAGTATTGCCCGTTGTAAGAAATTGGCTTATTAGTTAAGGGAAGTACCTCAAATAGGAACCACAATCCTTGTCATGATGAACCTCTAAAGCCACTAAGTGAATCTGAGCACAGCCCCCTTGGTAGCAATGGTGCCAAGCAACCAAGATTAACCTACAGGCAATATGTAAAGTATTTATTTATTTATTCATTTATTTGCTGAGTTTTACAAAGTGCAAACATGACCCATCAGCGTATCAGAGCAATGTACATAAAGCAGTCAGGCCATACATACAAGGAACAAAAGCATGAAGGAAAATTGCAGGGAGCAGTGGAAACATCGGCTTGGTAGATCAGTGATCCATAAGGAGTCGACATGTGAATTATCAAGCACAATGATTAGGTATAAGTTGTGGAGGAGTCATTTCAGCAGAAGCTTTTTTACTTCTTTTTTGAAGAATGTAGAGGAGGGGTTTGTCCTAATTTCTGGTGGTAGTACATTCCATTTTCTTGTGGCAAAACCGGAAATGGAGCGGTTCTAAATCTTATTTTTATGGAGCTTCTGTAGTTTCAGCAGTAGGGAGTTGGAACTTCTTGAGGAGTAACTACTCCCAGATAGATTACCTTTTTTGGGCCGGTAGACAGGTGCTTCTAGTGAAGGGCCTCATGTGTCATGCAAGCTATCTTCAACTGGATTCTAGCTTCGAATGGGAGCAATTTAAAATTGCTGTGGTCCCGGTAATGTGGTTGAATCTCCTGGTTCCAGAGATGAGCCTCAGCTAAGTTCAATGTGACCCATAGAGGGGCCAACCTTACTTAGGCCTGCCAGTGTAGCGCTTCCATAATCTAAGCAGGAGATAACCAGGGATTGGACTGCTGCTGAAAGTCTTTCAGGGGACAATGCAAACACAAGGAGATGATGGACAGAGCGCTGTAACTTTTCAGACACTCACCTCCAGTCACAGATCTGGGTTGAATCCATCATCGTTCTGTAGCTCACCTCACCACCTCAGTTCAGACCCAGCTATTTGCAAATCAGTCTTGACCCTGTGCCTCATGGGAATAGTCCACCCCGAACTGCCAAGCCTGGTGTTCCCTGGACCAGAAACAAGCATCCTGTGACTTTCTTCGAGGTAACACCCCTCATCAGCCAGGCTAGCTTGAATCCAGTGGCAAAGTGAACAAAGGACCCACATCTGGGCATACCCTGCCAACTTAGGGTGAACAAAGTGAACACAAGGAGACGATGGGCAGAGCGCTGTAACTTTTTAGACACTCACCGCCAGTCACAGACATGGGTTGAATCCATCATTCTTCTTTCAATCAATCAATCAGTCAATATCCTCTTCATTCGGATACAGATACATATCCATAAAAGTACAGACAGACAACGACATATGCAATAAAAAAAAATTAGCAACAAAGGAGGCAACTAAAATATCGAATTAGAACTCGTCCACCAGTAATGCAATGCACAGAATGATAAAAAGACAGCGAAATGTATCAGAATATTTATATACCAGAAATCACATGAAACTTGAGGTTAAAAAACAAGATAAATTAATGTGGTTCAGCAGGGGCACATGGAGTTACGAGTGCGCACCGCCGCTTTCAGAAAAGAAAAAAAGCTCCTCGTCTTTCAAGGCAATGACCTTCCCATATGCTGCCTTGTAGTCAATCTCAGGTAAAGTCTTAAAATATGGAATCAAAAACCTTTTGGTAAGTATTAAATAGTAACTAAAGAAAAATAAAAAGTGCAGCATGGATTGTTTGTGTTGGCTATTGCATGGACATGGCAAATGATCGAGGTTTGAAATATACCCCGCAGGGAATGAGAGCATAAATGTCATAGTATCAGTCCTCAGCTGGAAAAGTAGTCCCCTTTCCCAATGACCAAAAGGTTTTAATATATAGCTAGAAGGTGCGCACAAAATATTCTCGATACGCATATATCTAGCAACTGAAGTTTTCCTTCTCTCTTTGTCAAATCTAGCATTCTTATAAGATACATAAAGAGCCATCTGGAGGGATTTCTTGCTAATGGTGCCAAGGTCTGAAAGGTTTGAAAATAAATGTTCATGGTTCACACTGATTAGACTATTGTGTACAGCAGCCAGCCAAGGTATTTCCATCCCCTTATCACATTTTAAACAATCTGTTATTATCTCCCTAGTAAGTTGGGCCGCGGGGTTTCTCCAAACTCTCAGCCAAAATAATGCTGGGCGAGCCTTGATGTAATCTTCAATATAAGGCAAGTTAAGTTCACAGTGACTGGCATATTTGGAGGAAGAAATGGGTGCGCCCCGAATTTTACGGCAAAATCTGTTTTCTTCATCCTGGATGCTGCCGCAATTAGTATGCCCCCAAACCTCTGCATCATGGGTGGCAGTTGGTATACATTGGAGTTTAAAAATTTTGACAGTGGCAGATACAACCTCTGTATTCCTCGGCTTTGGCAAACCGAGTATCATATTAGTAGAGTTTGTGAACTTTCTTCTACGGTAAGCCACATGGTCAGCCCACAATCCATTTAAGCCAAATACCAACTGAAGATATCGAAAAGTGCGAGTGCTTTGTAAACTATTTGAATCTGAAACAATTGATGTGTTACAATACTTTTTCGACCCACACGCCATTAAAAAAGATTTTTTTTAATTAGTACATAAATCCAGGGCAGCCATAAAATCTACGAAGCCCCACACCAAAATGTGGAGAGCTTTTGGGGTATATCCCATCAGCACAGCATCATCGGCGTATAGAAGGGTGGGAAGTTTGTTGCCATTGATGCAGGGAATATCGTGGGTAAGTGTTACCAAAAACGTATTCAAATCATTGATATACAGGATAAATAGGAGAGGGGCCAGGACACACCCCTGCCTGACCCCTCTACCAACTTCAATGTCCTTGGATACCTCACCATCCCTGCTAATATGCACCCGGACATGTAGGTCTTTGTGCAAATGGGCTAAAAGATGTACGAGGGACACGTCCAGCCCATAGTTTAATAGTGTAGTCCAAAGCCGTGTCCGTAGTCCAAAGTCGAAGGCCGAGGTGAGATCCATAAATGCTAGATATATAGGTGATTTCTTATCAACATTGTATTTACCAATAATCAAGTTGAGGCACTGCTCAACAGTGCCAATATTACTTCTGAACCCCAACTGCCAAGGGTGTAGGATCTGAGCTTCCTCGGCCCAAGACCTAATCTTGTTATACAGGACCCTCCCCAGAATTTTCAACATATTATCAATCAGGGAGATCGGCCTGTAACAACTTGGGTTGGAATGGTCCCCCTTTTTAAAAATCGGCACGATAATGCTGAAGGACCAAGTGTTGGGTATAGTGGAATTTGTTAGATTATTAAAGACATTCAACAGTAGGGGCGCCCAAAAGTCCGGATGACATTTAATAAGATCGATGGGCAACCCATCAGGGCAGGGGGCTTTGCATCCCAGGCTCTGATCAATAGCCTCCTCTACTTCCAATAAGTTAATCAGGACCCTAGTAGTTATTATGTATTCGATAATAGCTATAGGTGAGGCAGAATAGATCTTTTTAAAGTGTACTTCCCAGGACTCACTATAGATATTACAACTAATTGTGGACATGGGATATCCCAAGGACCTCATGTCTTTAACAGCTGACCACAAATCCTTACAATTTTTTTATGAGCTCGCCCGAGCAAGATTGTCCCAGTGCTCACTAATAATTTCCTCCTTTTGAATTGCAATAACTAGTTTATAGCGTAATCTAAGTGATTTAATAAGGGAGCTGTCTCAAGGTTTATTAACGAGCGCCCTTCGGAGAGCTCTATTAGCTGCAGAACAATCAGCATTAAACCAACCTGGGTCCGAATACGTTTTTGTAATAGGCCTGGACAGCAAAGTTTTGACGCCCGCTCAAAGCTGCGTGAAAGCGTCAACTGCCTCCTTAAAGAACAAACAAGTGTCGATTAAGTCAGGGTGTGTTCTTACCAACCTGCCAAATATGAATTTGTTGTCTATGCCACGCCAGACCAATCTGAGGTTGTCGGTAGAGGGGAACAAATCTCTTGCACCACACTCTTTAATGAAAATCGGTCTGGGTGCGAGACTCAGAATAAGGTTAATAGGATTATGATCCCTGTGTAGTGTAGAGACTACCTCAGCTTTTAGCACACAATTCTCTAAAGGGGTAGTGATACAAATATAATTGATAGTAGAGGATGAGTCCCTGCCTCTATAGGTGGGTTCTATATAGCTGGCTCTTGTCTGGACTGCAGCAAGCTCCATCAGATCTAGGAAATTGTTAGTGCTCCAAAGGTTTAATAATAGGGCCCCCCTATCACAAAATGGTGTCTTATTTGTGGGATGAATGGCCGAATGAATACCCCTCGGTAGCTTGACATTAAAATCACCCCATAAACAGATTCCCACAGGTTTGATGACACGTTTAGTTGTCTGTAAGTTAAAAATGAATTTAAACAAATCAGTAAAATTCATATTTGGGGCATTCTTAAAATCATTGTTATAAAAATTAATTAAGTATAACGAGATCCCCCGTTTATACATTATGGCCTGAAATGTATCATTATTGGTAGCGAGGGCCCTAGCACGACCCCCTGCCGTGATGTTAATCCGAATTGAAAGGCCTCTTGCCGGCCGACCGGTGTCTGACATGGGAGCTACGATGATAAAACATTCAAACCCCTCCAAAAATAACTCCTGAGTGGCCCAAGTCTCCTGAAACATTACAATGTCCTGTTTATGAACTAACCCCAACCAGTCGGGCAGGTTCATTTTAGACGCAAGACCTGCAACATTCCAACTCAGTATTTTAAGAGTGGGTTCTACCTTAAGGATGGTCTGGGTATCAGGTTCACAAAATGGGGACACGATTAAAGGAGGGGCTAGCTCAGGTAATACTGGTGTTACAAGGGGAGGAGACAGTCAATCCTGGCTACCCAGGCTCGGTAAGGGCAAAAATCTATTATATAGAGAGAGGGGGCGGGCAGGGAGAGGCACGTCAGGGATTGATGCCCCCAGGGAAGGTTTTTAAAAGTACCCCAGGGTTAAAGCCCAAATGCTGGTAGTTAGATTAGACTCGGCCTCCTGTGACAAAAGTATTGATTTAGCCACTGACGGTTTGCAAAAGTTAATAACTATGCAATCACCCTTGATACACTTTAAGGACTGCCCCACCCAACCAACTCTCTGTACCATAATGATGTTGTCAATAAATGACACCCTAAACCCTTTGTGTTTAGATAGCCAATCGGCACCCTTGTGGCGTAGTTGGTCCCATGATTCAGTTCGGTTTGGCCTTAGAGGGGGAACACCTGCCAAAACCACTACATAAGGGCTGGCTGCCGGTGGTAAATTTAACACCTCCCTGCTACCCGTAGGGTCTGACAGGCATGTTATGTCAGTGCCACTCTCCCGTGATATGCTGCCTGAAGCATAAGTATTAGTTCGAGCCACAGTAGGAATACTAACAGTGGTCGTGAGACGTGACACATTAGCCGATGGATGATTTACACTTCCATTATCAGGGATACTATTCTCAGCACCATTAGCCTCAGGTACAAAACACATCTTAATTGTGTTACAAATGTCACATGGGTTAGTCACTGAGTTCAAATTGGGCACATCGATCAAAGTATTTGAAGTGTAGATTGACACATCATTAGGTGGTGTGGATGTATATGTACTTCCAGATGTGATAGGCGCGGTGGAGCCAACTTGGGTGGAGGAACTCGTATTAGGAGGCTCAAGCTAAGGCATGGGCAAATGTTTCCTCAGAGTGGCGAAGTGACTGTCAAGTGTGCTTTTAACACACTCAAAAACGGTATCCACAGTGTGACTAATGATAGTTTCACTATAGCCGTGACTCTCGGTAGGAGACAGACCGTTATCAGTCTAGGTGCCGATAGAACGGCAAGGATCAATAGCTGGAGTATGCACATGAGCATCAACAGTCATGGGATTAGGAGAATTGCGTGTCCATGAGCTCAGGGCTGAGAGAGATGAGTAAGGGCGGATGGGTTGCTTCCTCTTGGCACTAGTAACTTTAGCAGGCTTACTTTTGCGTTTGGCCCCGGAGATTGCCTCAGAGCTCGTCGGGTTATACAACGAGATAATATCTGGTATGGGAGCGTGAGATATAATACCATCATGGGAAACTGCACAGTTGGTAATAGAACCATCTAGTGTACTAGCATTCAAATTGGTGCCCGCCACAGTGGGAAGTAGAGGAAGAAAGGGTACCCCCAAACCAAGAGAGAGGCACCTCTTGGTCAGTTCTATCTTGTTAGACACAGTGCTGACAGCTCTTTCCAACATGCTATCAATACTTGTTGTAGCAGGCCTTGGAGCCGGATGGCCCCCTCGCTTACCCATTATCATGTTAGGCAGGTTGAAATATGGCACGGTTAGGTGAGCTCACCTCAATAAATTCAGCAGGACTCCGATGAAAGAGGGATGGCCCGACCCAGTCTCCTCCAGTCTTTCACGGGCACAGATCGGCCCGCCCTTGGCCCGGGCTTCGCCTAGGTGCGGCCCGGGCATGCCCGAGCGCGTCCCGTGCTGCAGGAACCCGCGGCCGCTTAAATGCACCGGCAGGCGCACAGAAAGCCTGCTGGCGCCTCCAGGCGCAAAGGCTTCTGAGGTTTGTGGTGCAGTCCCCCGCGACGAGAAAGTGCGCTGTGCTGTGGGGGGTGACAACCCCCGTAGGGCTCCTGCTCCTGCCCTGTAGAGTGTGCTGTGCTCAAAGTCTCTGAACCGGCAAGTAAAGGTTCCGCCCCGCGGGAGCCCGCGGCCGCTTAAATGCACCGGTTGGGGTACAGAAAGCATGCTGGCGCCTCCAGGCGCAAAGGCTGCTGGGGTTTGTGGTCCAGTCCCCTCGCGGCAAGAAAGTGCGCTGTGCTGTGGGGGGTAATGACCCCCGTAGGGCTCATGCTCCTGCCCTGTAAAGTGCACTGTGCTCAAAGTCTCTGAACCAGCAAGTAAAGGCTCATCCTTCTTTGGCTCATCCTGGGGCAGGAAAGGTTACATTTTCTTCAGTATATTTTAGTTGGTCATTGGAGCCCTTGGTGGTGGCATTGATATTTTCTTCCATGTTCAGGTATTTACCCAACGTTATACTCAGTGATCTAGTAGAATCAACCACTATGCTGTGCTAAAACAGTACTAAACTCTAAATGCAAAAAAAGATTGTAAAAAGCATTAGCAAAATAGAGTGAGATTTAATAAACAAAATGTCATCAAAATGACAAACATCCGATAAGGGGAACTGGAAATATACATTTTTAAGCTTTTAAGTGGAGGTAGCGTCAAGAAGCACGAAGTGCCAATGATAGGCAATTGTCACAGTAGGCAGGATCTAGGTGCAAATCGACGCTGACCGCAATGGAGTGCTACCCGAATACACTAACCAGGTTCATCCTGGTCAAAGATTTTACCTTTTGACTTTAGTCCTTTAAGTCCCAATCCACCACGAGAGTACACTTTCTTTTAAAGCTCCCAGGACATCATGGGAGGCACTTAAGGGCTCACAGGGTGGCAGGCAGAGTCCTAAATGAGCGCCCAGTCCTGACTAGTTGCCACTAGTCAGATGGGCAGTTGCAGGTAAAGCCCTCTTGTAGCTTGTTGTGTTTCTGTAGCTTTAACAGGAGGTCAGCTATATGACCCTTGGAGACCACTTCTTTGTCCTGGGTACAAGAAAGAGAGTAGGCCCAGTGCTCTAGGGCTCTTCTCAGGTTGCAGACAGCATTGTTATGTCTAAGGTCCAAAGTGTTCTGAAGTGGGTGCCTGGAGATACTGCATGTATTGTTGGCACAGGCCAGTAGGTGGGAACCCCCCTGGGGACACCCTAACCAATGGAGTGAAGGCTCCAGGGGTTAACCCTGCCCAGTGTGGGCATTTTCAAGATGGCTGAAATCTTCAGCAACATTAAACGTGAACTCTGAGGGCTGGGGGTGTGTATGTCCTCCCACATGTAACAATAACATCAATTTTTCTGTGGTCTCTGTACCCCCAACAAATTCAGAGAAAGAAGTCTGATAGGACAAAGTGGAGCTTTCAGAAACCAAACAGTGGACAAACACAAATTGTTTTTGTAATCTTTTTCCCTTCATTAAGTTGTTCCATAAATGTCATAGGAAAACCTCCAATAGACCTGTCAAGCAGGTATTGACACTCCAGCAAGGTCTGACACTGTGATGTCAACAAGAGTCCTTCTACTGTGGAGGTAGTAGCATATTACTCTTGGTACATCGTTATGCATATTATTTATTGTATTATATTATTCTTCATTAGTGTTTATAACAAAATCTGCAAAAAAAGCAAAGAACTTAAAGCTTTCTGGGTATGGCCTTGTAAGTCTACCATTTTCATGGTAGAAGAATGATGGCATCTAGGGTTTGTTTGTTCCCTTGATTCTGGAGGACTCCTGAGAGTAAGGATTGGGCTTGTTCCCTCCATTTAAGTAGTGCAAACTCCAATTAGATGCTGATGTTGCAGCAGTGTGCATATTGCATCTTAAATGTATGCCTGTGAAGTGCTGTTGCAGTTATATTGTGACTATAGAGTGTGGGCCTACACACTGGCTTCCTCCAAGACCAGAAGTTTCCAAACAGCAAAGTAAAATGAGAACTCTAGTGCAGGAGGCTGTTGATGTAAATATAAAGGTTGAATTATGATTTGGGGGGTTTGTCTTGATTTGACCTTTCCCTCATCCTTTCAGTCGCTGACTCCACCAATACTGAGTAGATAACAAATTAGTATTATAGATTTAACTTCTCTCTATCTTTGTTATGGAGCATGTGCAACAATTCATTGGCCTCACTCTATGCACCGACTAAGAAGTCAGATCTATTACTTCACTGTCTTCGAATTATCATGACTGCCATATTGTGCTGGTACTGTCCAGGTCGCCTTTTGAACTTTAAGGAGCAAAAACTATACATTACTTTTTTCCAAGACTTCGCTGAATTGGTTCAAGAGATAAGCAGGTCATACTTGAGTCTTCAGAAAAACCACATGAAGGTGCAATGTCAAGTGTGCCATGTTGTTGCTAGTAATTTAAGAATTGAAGTGGTAAGGAAGTCATATTTTTTACAAGTGTGGTAACAGGCAGGGAGATATTGGATAAACCTTTATAAAGAAAATGTATTCCAGTAACTCGGAGCTGTGATGTTGTACCTCTTCACTATAGGTTTGGATATTACTTAGCATTGTTAGTTTGGCCGACACTCAGTTTTACAATTCAAGTGAGAATGTGCCCAAGTTTCATATTTGAAAAGCCATTAAGTTCATTTGATGTTAATTTGGACCTTATTCTTTTAACGGGAATGGCATGGTATTTCTTTCAACATTTGTTCAATGTTTTATGTATTCCACACACTCTGTACATCCCAAGGACTTTTACATAGCATTTAGAGGTGTTAGAAGTGCTGGTGATGGGCAATTAGTGTGTCCAATAGGTATGGTAATATCTGGTTCAGTGGAACTTGGGATATTTTCAGGAACATCAAGGTGAAAAAAGGTCCTTGAGAGTGCTGCTACCTGCTCCTCTTGTTGTTCTTAAAGGCCATAAAACAGTTGGCTTGCATGTTTAAGGAAAGACAAAATATCAAGGGTGCACATCTTTGATGCAAAGAAAATTATTATTGTGTAGTTGTCCACCCTACAGTAGGAACTGCACGTTTGTAGACAGCATAACCTTTGGGACGGTGCCAGACTGATTCTGTTCATCCCCCTCAGGATATCTCATCCTATAGACCAGCTAGCTCACAGTGCCACCATAAGTCCCACTGACCTTAGGCAGGTAGCAAATGGTTCTGCCAACCACTGAACATGACAGCCCTAATCCCCCAGGAATAGTGGTAACAGATCTAGAACCCTTTTGCTCAGTCACTTGTGCTTTTTTCTTCTCAGAGAAATATACAAGGAATACACAGTGATAAGTTTTCAATATTTATTGAACCAATGGGATTCATGTATAAAATACATGTGCTGCAATGATCAATAGACAGAAGCAAATGAAAGTTATTAGACGTATTAGGACAGTGAACTGAATGAAAATTTCCGCTATCATGCTAAAATAATGTATGTATGCAAGCATGTAAAATAATATAGAAATCTGGCGTACTCCTACTATTCGTCCCCTAACTAAAGAGTCTAGGGGGTGTGTATTTGTTCTACCAAGAATCCCCGTACTGGATGATTCAACCCCCTTTAACTGAAGGGAAAGAATGTAGGTCTCCAACGAGATCAAGAGCTGGACACCCCTTGCTTATCAGCAGGCTGCTGGGTGGGAGCATCAACATGTAGAGACCTCACCAATGACAGCAAAGCCCTCCTCGGCCATCCTTGCCTTGGGACGAGACATTGGTCTGGCCACCATTCTTTATGTGTTATAGATAGCTCTGTCGCCAGATGTACGAAACAATAATCACATTTGCACAGTGTATGTATTAACCTTATACATGATGTGCCAAGGTATCATGATAGTGTTTTTGTGAAGTTGGTTTGTAAGCAAGTATAGTTTCCTAGGAACTACTCGGCACTGTCACGGTTACAAATGTGTGGCAAAAGTCATTGTGTGAGAGTGAAGGCAACATTAAGAAGAAACTAGTATACATGTAAAAATGGCAGTGTTTCCGTCTAGGCCTAAGTGGAACACATGAAAATCTGTCAAATGCGATGGAGTATTTTTTTTGCAGTATGCATCTTAAGACCAATTTAGATCCAAGATTACATGGATACCATGAAATTGTGAGATTAGATGGATTCTCTGACCTGTCTACAAACTGGTCCAAATCTGAAATTCTCTGACTCACTGAAATGATGAGCCTTTGAACTAGATGTACAATTTACTTTGAGTCTGGAATATGTCAAGTTGGTAGGCTCTGTGTTACTCAGCGATGTGGACCTAACGCGACTACCCATTTTGGGGTTGTATTTGACAAACTAGATAGTATGATAGTCCCTTTTCCAAATGGTATTCCTCTCCAAGTTCATTGATTTCAAAATTTCCATACAGTCTTTTTTCTGTCAATTGAGGTCCATTTATTTATGGTTAATAAAGGCTAACCTTGCAAAGCCTGGTAGCTTTAGGAGAATTGTACTGGATACACTGGTTTCAGTAGCTAATGGACTAAATACAATCACTAGTACGAACCCTGCTTGATGGAGATTCTAACCACTTGTTATCCAAAGTGGGATCGGAAGTGTTTCAAGTGACATTAACGCTCGGCAGATTGTAGGCATAGATCAAACTTTGCAAACTGGTGAAAATTGTTTGATAAGTTGTGTTCTACATTGTGGATGACTCATGGGGGAAGAGGCTACCAGCCAAGATGGCAGCCGCAACAATCTGAGCTCTGTGACCGGCCCCATGTAATTCAGCATAATCCTGTGCTCAGTGAACGCAGGCAGGAGTAAAGAAACAGGGCACAGTCTGCCGTCGCCCCCAGGAACAGTCAGATCCCTTTTCTTCTACTGAAACGCCCTGCCGGGGTGCTGTGGCAGACCAAACCCAGGGGAAGATAGAAAAGGTTGCGATACCTACGGCGGGTAGACAAGAGAGCCACAAGGAGCGGTCTTTACCTGCTGGTTAGCTCCCAGACTCTACCACATCCATTTTCCAAGTCAACCAGGACTACACAACATCCTTGGAGGGCAAGATAGGTAAACTAATTCTCAACCTGTCCCTACTCCACCAGGACCTTCGCAAAATGGTTGATTGGGAAACCAAGGCAAAGGGTCGAAGAAATTACTAAAACCTTGTAAACCACACTTGTGACCCTCCAACGTAGAGTAAAGCATTTGGAAGCCAGAGCAGAGGATGCAGAGTGCAGATTGAGAAGGAATAATATACTAATTATCAAGGCCCTCAACTTACTAACTTCATAAAGGACTGACTCGAATCCTGGCTTCCGGATTGGGAACCATGCTTCATGTTGGAGCACTCTCACAGGTGTCTGGCAGCCAGGCTGCCCCTGGCCTCTCCAAGACGAATCATTGCAAGGATTCTAAACTTCGTTGACAGAGATGTCATCCTCAGAGAGGCACCCAAACAGGTCCAGCTGCAATGTGCCAGGGCCCAGGTCATGCTTTCTAAAGACTACATACTGGAAAATCCAACAGCAACGCTGCACCTTCCTGGCAGTCAAGGAACAGTTCGGGCCATGCAAGCCAAGTATATGCTGCAACAACCAGCAAGCCTCAAAGTCATTGTTGGACCTGGCCCTTACTGCAGGGCCATCCCCAAACTGTTTTCATTCACTCCTCCTATTCTTGCTGAATTTGTGTTTGTCGGTCTTGGGACTCTGTGCACTTTACCACTGCTGACCAGTGCTAAAGTGCTTGTGCTCTCTCCTTGATACGTGTTGAATTGCCTTATGCTCAATTGGCATATTTAATTTACTTGTTAGTCCCTAGCAGCAAAGTGGCACTGCATGTGCCCAGGGCCTGTAAATAAAATGCTACAAGTCGGTTTCCAGCACTGATTGTGCCACCCACTTCAGTAGACCTTTAAACATGTCCTGTGTGTGTGCAGCTTAAGCTGCCCTTTTGACCTAGCAAAATAAACCCTTTTCAAGGCAAAAACCTTCCTTTTTAATACATATAAGTCACCCCTAATGTAGGTCCTGGACAGCCTCAAGGGCAAGGTGCAGTATTTTTAAAAGGTGGGACATGCACTTTGAGGTATTACATGTCCTGCTACTGCAAGGTCTATCTCTCCCACAGAATAGTACTGGAGTTGCCTTATTACCTTTTATAACTGTGATTTCTAAATGGTAAGAGATAATTGGTTCATGTTTGGTGCCTCTGGAATCCTACTTTTAAATGCTAACTTATCGTGTGTCTGATTTTAAATTACAATTCTGAAAATAGCACTTTTAGAAAGTTGGCATTTTAGTGCCTTAGCCATTTGGTGCCTTTACCTGTCTCTGGTCACTTGACTATGTGTAGTTGGAAGTTGGGCTTTGTGTATTCCTCCTATACATCCACACACAATGGGAGCTAGGTTCTACTGGATGGGCCATCACTGGTAGAATGGGAGGGAGAATCTGGGCTCAGCCTCACTTACACTTGAAAATACTGTGTCCTGTCTCCACACAAAAGGTTTACTGACCCTGCTTTGTCACTTCAGCCAGCTTGGAGCAAGGGCAGTGGAGATAGGGACTCCCATGTACTTCAAAGACACTGTTTTTACCAGGATATAAAATAAAGACCTCAGTCACCACCCCTTCAGTACATTTCTAGACCTGTGGATACTCTTCCAGGAAGAAGGATTGCTGTGCTGCTGAAAGGACTGCCACTCTGCTACTCCTACTCTGAAGCAGCTGCTGCCTTGTGCTGACCCACTGCCCTCTTGCCTGGGTAGCTTTTGGGTTTTTGCTGAACCATGCCGCTCGCACGGAAAATCAGAGCGAGCCGCGGCAAATCTGTCTCTTCACACAGCAAGTATCGACAGCTAACGCGAAGTTCAAGACCGCCCATCTGCGACGCCCGGCTTGCTCTTTGCACCACGTCGCCCAGCGACACTCTCCTTACTTCTGGCAACCTTACTCCATGCAATCGGGACTCTTGGCACAATACTTGAAAGGGTAAACCTTCAGTAAGACTAGTCTGGGACTTTATTGGATCCATGCTCCATCGCAGTTGGCCTGAACTTTTGTATTTGACCCGGTCCAGTGTGAACAGATAGCCTCAGTTGGTGCTCTATGCTTTTAAGCTCTATAGTGCAGTTTATTCTTTCAAAATACATAACTCTGGTTCTACTTATTGGATGTATGTCAATTTGGTCTTGTTTTTTAATTACATTAAGCTCTATTTATCAAACATGATGTGAGATCATTTTGTGTGGTGTTTTCATTGTATCTGATAGAGACTTCTAGCTGCAGATTTCTTACCTTTGAATTTCCCATGCGTCAGAATGGACCCGGAAACTTTTGCTGAGAAATACCCCTAGCACGCGGTGTCGGATGGTCCGCGTAACATCGTCGGCGTTGATTATGATGTCGAAAGGCCTACATAGGTGCCACCCAGGCGCCCTGACGTCAATTCTTTTGTTTCTGCGCCAGTTAAACGCTGATCTGGGAAGAGCTACCAGATGCAGCTTTTTGCAAGGTTTTCTCTCGACTTTTGTTCAAATTAAAAAATTTCCCCTTCGTGTGCGAGGGATGTCTTCAAGGAAAACATGTTTCAAGCAGTGCTGTGCCTGTAACCTCATGATGTCGGTCACTGATCTCCACCTCATCAGTCTCTGGTGTCTCAAGCGCGACCACAACTCAGTCATGCTCAGACTGCCTGGCCATGGCTTCAAAGGCCTTGAGGGGGAGAGCGATTGAGCTCCTTGTGGACCAGCAGTCGACACCGTCCAGCGAGAATCCTCAGAGGTCTCAGTCCCGATTGAAGAAAAGGAGGGCATGGGACTGCGCCCCAAGCCCTAACTCCTCTTTCTCTCACTCGAGGTCCTCAGGACACTTGGGGAAGAGCCATAAGAAGAAGAAGAAGTTCAAGCGGACTTCACATTCACCTCGGCTGTCATCCGTCGCCGAGAAAGGTAAGGAGCACTGAGGCTCTCGGCACGGTTCTGCATAGTCTGCCTGAGTTGACTTTGCCCCTCCCTCCCTTTCCAGGAGGTGGAGCGACACCCGCTCCAATAACAAAATTTCACGAGGCCATGTGCCACGTAATTGAGCAGAACGACCCCGCTGGTGAGCACTTGGGCACCGCGGAGTCAGAAGGGGCCCAATTGGGTTTGACGCCGTCAGCTCCGGACACACCGCCAATGGAGCTTCAGGGATCCTATCTGGGTCAATACCCGTTATGCCAACGCAACCTCCTCCAGCGTCGTACCTGAAGTCAGTGCCTGCAGTGCCACCAACACCCAGTGCCAGCCCCATCCTCATCCCCGATGACACAGAGCTGGAACAACGTCGCTCAACGCAGATTCCGATGTCAATTGAACCCAGTGGTTCTATGTTGTCACCTGAGACTCAGAAGAGGAATGGGAGGGGTCTATGGACCCCCTGGAACATAAGGATGTCTCTGAATAGAGAACTTGGACTGATATGGGGAACTTGGGGAGGCCAGTGGACTGGACACTGGCATGCTTTCTCTGCCAACAGTGGCTATGGAGGAGGGGGCATCCTATGCCATGGTGGTTAAGAGGGCAGCTGGGTCCTTTGACTAGAGCTGCCCTCAGTGCAGGTCAGGACTAATCTCCTGACTGAGGTGCTTTAAATGAGGACATCTACCTCTGGACCCCTTTTGGCCTTTAATGAGTCACTTATGGACTTCCTTCTAGGCACGTGGTCCAAGCCTAGCACTGGGGCTCCTGTGAATAGTATGATTGGATGCCACCATCATCCAGCTCCGAGGGACCTAAAGTTCCTCAACCAACACCCCACCCCAGAAAGTTTGATGGTGCAGGCATCTACATCCCATGGTGCGTTCCCTACTGCCCCTCTGGATAGGGAATCCAAGAGGCCAGACTAATTTGGGAAGAAGTTCTTCTCTTCCTCCAGCCTGGCATTGCGGTCGGTGAATACCACATGCTTATTGGGCCGTTTTTCCCAATCCCTTTGGGAGACAGTTGTGCAAGGGCTGCCACAGATCCCGGAGGAGGGCCGGGCTGTGCTCTACCAAGCTGTCAAGGATGGGAGAGATGCAGCAAAATTCAGTATACGGTGTGGCCTAGACACAACTGATTCGCTGGGCAGGTCGATTTTGATGACAGAGGCCGTAGGACACCATGCCTGGCTTAGAACAACTTGCTTCTAGGGCGATGTCCAGTCCAATTTGATGTACATGCCCTTTGATGGAACCCGTCTTTTTTGGGAAAAGGTAGACTCCTGGTCAGGTTCAAGGACTTGCGAGTTACGGACCTCTCCTCCACTCTTCATGGCCAGTCTTCCTTTCGCCCCTTTCGTGGCAACAGAAGGGATTTCCAGCCGCATCAGCCCTATCCTAGCCACCGTCCTGCACAGGCTGCCCGAGCCGTGCGAGGACGTGGACGGAGTGCATTCGGATCCAGGAATGGAGGCCAGAAGTCATCAGTCACACTGCCCCCGGCAGATGATGCCTCAAAGCATGCCTAGGCTGACTCTGCAGGACCACACTACTCCAGTTTGTAGGAGAATTCATCATCATCTCCCCACTGGTGATCCATAACATCGGACAAGTGGGCCTTGTACATCGTCCAGGAGGGCTGTTCTCTCCCTTTACTCTCTTTTCCTCCTTTCATTCTGCCAGATCAGGAATGGCCGATGGAGGCTTCATTTAAAGTTACCCCAAGAGGAAGTTACAGCTCTCAGGGCCAAGGAAGCTATAGAAAGTGTCCTGTTTCAGAAGTAGACCGTGGTTGTTCTTCCCGCTAATTTCTGATTTCGAAGAAGTACAAAGGGCTGTAGCCCATTTTAGATCTCTGGACCGTCAATATCTTCCTCAGTAAGGAGAAGTTTAAGATGCTCACTATGGCTCAGGTCTTTCCTGCCCTCAACCTAGAAGACTGGATGGTAGCTTTGGACCTGCAGGATGCATATTTTCACATTCCTATCCTGCCGGGCCAGAAGCATTACCTGCGGTTCAAGGTAGGCTGCAAGCACTTTCAGTTTACCGTGTTCCTCTTTGGCCTTACCAGTACCCCTCCGTGTTTCCTCAAGGTGATGACGGTGGTGGCAGCTCATCTGCGCAGGTTAGGGGTGTCAGTCTTCCCTTACCTCGCCCCAGGCAGTCGTCTCCCACCTTCAGACTACGGCAGACCTCCTGCATTCACTGGGGTTCTATATAAGCGTGCCGAAGTCACACCTGACTCCTTCTCAGACGCTCCCTTTCATTGGAGCTGTTCTGGACACAGTGCAGTTTCTAGCCTATCCTCCTGAGCAGCGAGTCCAGGATATTCAGGTTATGACTCCGATATTTCAGCCTCTATCCTGGATTTTGGTGAGACTGACTCTGAGGCTGGTGGGCCTCATGGCCTCCTGCATCCTATTGCAAAAACATGCCAAGTGGCGTATGCAGGTTCTGCAGTGGGAACTGAAGTCCAATGGGCACAGCATCCAAGGAATCTCACCGACTTGGTTCAGCTGTCGGAAGTAGCTGCGAACATGGCTGGAACATCAGGTCATAACCCTGGTGGTTCAACACCTGGCAAGTTCTCTGAACGCCAAGGCAGAAAAACTGAGCTGTCGATGCCTAGCAGATCATGAATGGCATCTCCAATCGGAGGTGGCGCAAGGTATCTTTCAGCAGTGGGTAGAACCTTAGTTAGATTTGTACACCTCAGAAGAGAACGCACAGTGTCAGCAGTACTGCGAGCTGGAGTTTCCAAGGTGGCTATCGTTCAGCAACGCTTTTCATCGCGAGTGGAGCTCAGATCTGCTGTACACTTTTCCACCCATACCACTCCTGCCCACGGTACTGTAGAAGATCAGGAGCAACCGGGCCCAAGTCATTCTTGTAGCGCCGGACTGGGCGAGGAGAGTCTGGTATCCAGAGCTTCTGAAAATGAGCATCAATCCTCCGATCAGGCTGCTCCTTCAGGAGGATCTTCTGTCGCAGAAGCAGGGGAGGGTTCTCCACCCGAATCTGTCAACTCGGTGTCTCCATGCGTGGAGATTGAGCAGCAGCAGTTGATACCTTTTTACTCCCCCCTCCCAAAAGTATGTAATGTTATTCTGTCGGCCAGGCAGCCCCTCACTAAGAGAGTATACGTCTGCCGTTGGCAGAAATTTGTTATAAACTGTACAGAAAGGTCGATTGACCCTCTTCCTGCTTCTCTTTCTGCTGTCTTTTTGTTCCTTCTGACCCTTGCCCAGCAGGGCTCTTCCTTGGAAACTCTCAAGGGTTACCTTTCTGCTCTGTCCGCTTTTTTGCGGCTGCCAAATCAGCACTCTCTCTTTAAATCTCCCATTGTGCATAGATTTCTAAAGGGGATGGCTCATCTGTTTCCACCTACGCCCTTTGTTATGCCACAGCAGGGCCTTAATTTGGTCCTCACCTATCTGATGTGCACTCCCTTTGAGCCTCTGCATAATTGTCCCCTCCGGCTGTTGACCTTCAAAACAGGCTTCTTGGTGGCGATTACATCGGCCCAGAGGGTAAGTGAACTGCAGACGTTATCTTGCTCACCTCCTTATCTTATGTCCTTTCCAGACCAGGTGGTGCTTCACACTGAGCATCCTTTTTACCAAAGATTGTGACCCCTTTTCATCTCGATCAGTCCATCACATTGCCCACCTTCTCTAGTACCATGCATCAGTCTAAGGAAGAGGAGCTTCTCCATCAGCTGGACCCAAAAAGAGCATTTTCATTCTACCTTGACCGCACAAAAGAGTTCTGGGTGGATGACCAACTCTTTGTGGGGTATATGGGAGCAACAAAGGGAAGGGCAGTGCAGAAAAGGAACATCTCTCCTTGGGTCATTCTCTGCATCAAATTCTGCTTTGCCCTGGCTAAGAAGAAGCATCCCCCTGAGGGATTAAGGGCCAATCCCACCAGGGGAAATGCTGCGACTGTGGCCTTGGCTCGGGGTGTCCCAGGTCAAGACATATGTCAGGCGACAGCGTGGGCTTCATTACACAAGTTTGCAAGACACTACTGCCTGGACAGTCAGGTCCATAGAGAAGGGCACGTTGCCCGCTCGGTCCTACCGGACTTTCTAGTTTAAGGTATTGGTCCGCACCCACCTACGGAATGGTATGCCTTGGGTATATAAAATTCAAAGGAAAGGAATCTGCAGTATGAATAGAAGAGACCTAACAGTGGGACCTTCTTAGAAACAGCACCTAACAAATAACCCCAATAATTGATTAGTACCCCTAATATTTAAATGTGGGTTCGTGTGCACACTGAAAAGCACCCACTGTAACAGTGCTAGTTCCCTAAGGAACTGAATCAATTGAACATAACAGCACAGGTGCACACAACATTTGGCATTTGATTTATACTTTCAATAAGTCACGGAAAATGAAGTTCCTCGTTTTGATTTCTTTATTTCAAAAAAGATTGAAGCACCATACAGCCGACGCATTTCGTCCCTTAGAGGGACTTCTCAGGGCGGATAAATACAAACATATAAACAAACATATATAAGACACCTATAAAAAAACATATATACAAATATATGTACAAAACAATTTATATACATATATATATACATATTAAACATCTGGTTTTAAAAAACAAAACACAACAATATGATTTCTAATGTTTTCAAATCCTGTTGTGTAGATTTTCTGGACATATGTACAAACATAAGCAGACAGACAGCATGAACAGTAGTATATGGAGAAATATGATGTTATAACATTCAACATATCTAAATTGGGTTACAACATACCCATTGCATCGGAAACGTCATGTACTGTAACAAAAGTCCATAAGGTTATTAATGAGGGATCAAAGAGAAAGAGAGTACGTGGGATTTGAAAGAAACAGAGGGAGGAAGTAAGATACAGATATATAGAAAAAAGGTGAGCAGAAAAGAAGGTGTTTGTCAATGGAGGGTTAGGGGGCATTGAAGCAGATAAGAAAAAGAGAAGAGATAATGGTGTCACTCATACGTAAAAGCATCCATGGGAGACAGAGAGAAGTCTCCGTCTCTATCCCCCCCAACATATTTGGCAAAAGATGTCCCCTGCCCTGTGCCAGAAAGATCAAATGAAGAGAGGGCAAGCCTGGGCACCAGTAACCAGCAGTGAAAGAGGCGATTATTTTATCAAAACAAGCTGGAAGAAGTGATTTAGACTTAGACAGTAATAATATGTGGGCAAGGAAAGAGATTTAGGAGGTCCAGTCAAGAAATTACCTTCTGCTGATGGAAATTGACTTTGAGTGAAGATGGAAGATGAAGCTCTAAAGGAGTAGCACCGCAACAGACTGAAGAAGTTCCTCTAAGGGACGAAACGCGTTGGCTGTATGGTGCTTCAATCTTTTTTGAAATAAAGAAATCAAAGCGAGGAACTTCATTTTCCATGACTTATTGAAAGTATAAATCAAATGCCAAATGTTGTGGTGCACCTGTGCTGTTATGTAAGGAATCTGCAGGTCGAAGTCTCTATCAGATGAACCAGTTACCTACCTTCGGTAACGCATTATCTGGTAGAGACTCTATCTAACTGCAGATTCCTTACAGCCCCAACCATGCTTCCCTGCTTTGTGGACTAATATTGTAAACCTAGGGTTACTCCCCTTTCAGGGCCCTAGTCTGGCACATGACTACTTCAGTTACTTCGTGGCTCTGTACTTCTGGTGTGAAAAAAACTAAATGTACTGATGTCAAGCGGAGCTGAATGGAGCGATCCAATGCCGTGAGCAAAAGGTATTGCTCAGCAAAAGTTTACAGATCCAGCCTGAAGTCTGGGAAATTCAAAGGTAAGGAATCTACAGCTAGATAGAGTCTCTACCAGATAATGTGCAACAGAAGGTAAGTAACTTGTTCTTTACTGTTTGAAGTTTTGCACAAATACTTTACACATTGAATCTAAGTTCAGCCTGACTGCTCTGTGCCGAGCTACCCGGGGGTTGAGTACAGGTTAATTTGGGGTTTGCTTGTGCCTTACTCTGACTAGGATAGTGGTTGCTGCTTGACCATGGCTCATACTCCAGTCAACCATTAACCCAATTTCTAACAGTCATCTACAAAAACCAAACACCGTTTTTGACATGCCAGAAAGCACCTGGTCCTGAGTAGAGGAACATATGGACTTTGGGTGTGGCCAATCCGTGCCACGGGCTACCCCATACAGAGAACCAGCCACTACTTCATGGATGCAACTACCCCAGCAGATGAGGATAAAAAGGCGGAGGCACAGAACAGAGGAAGCAATGCCATAGCACCCGAGGCAGCCACTACCAATGTAACTAGAAGAATCTCCCAGATCTGCAGTGGTGAAGGGGGTACCATGACCTCTGTTTAATATACAGGCCTTTCACAGTAATCTGTGGCCCCAGCACACTGAATTGGTGCTAGGAACTGTAGGCCATGAGAAGCCTGCTCCGCTGTATTGTCCTAACTGTTGTGGGTGTTAATGTTGAGTTTCTCTTTCAGGTGACAGATTCTTCAAGTGTAGGGAGCAGGGAGGGGAGTCTGGCAGCACCATATGTGGATTTTAGTCTGTTTCTTTGTTTTTGCTTTCTGCATTTGAAGTGCCAGGTCTAACTCAGGTCCTTCTTCAAACACACAACACACAACACTAGCCACAATGGCCGCTGATCTAAGCCCAGGACCCCTATGCTGGCAGAACATCATTACCTTGAACATGAATGGGCTCAAAGACAGGATGAAATAGGGGGCTGATATTGCCTATGCCAAAAGACACCACCCAGCATCCCTTATGGTCCAGACAACACATCTGGGAATGGAGTGTTTCTTCTTGTGGAGGCATGGATAGTCGCGAGTATAACATTTGGTATATACTGGGTCTCTAGAGCAATGGCAGTATTGTTCAGAAGGACATTCCCCTTGGTATTACACAAGAACCACACAGACCCCCTTGGCAGTTCCTGATGATGATTAGTACTTTGGAAGGGCTAGAATGGTCCCTTGAAAGCTTACCCCCCCCCACGCCCGTTAGACTCAACACTAGATATCACAACTGCTAACCACCGCCTCACCAGGCTTTGCCCTGATAGGGTGAGTCATTAATGCTACGATGGACGCCACTGCATGACACAGACTCTGCCTCACAGGCTCCTGGTTCCATGTGCTTACGGACATTGGCTGACGCACTAGGCTGGTAGAAGCCTGGTGCCTGCACCACCAGGCAAAAAGGCTATACACATATTACTGCCCCCCTCAAGGTACCTTTTTCCGAGTGGACTTCTTCCTGATCCTTTCTACAGATGTCAGCTGCATCACACAGATGTATATTTTCCTAAGGGGTCTCTCAGATCATGCCCCAGTTTTATAGTATTACTGGCAGGGGGACGAGGACCAGGCGACTGAACGCCTGGTGGATTTTAGACTGCGAGATTGAAGACAATTTCCGAACTACAATCTCCAACTATTTCGAGCTCAATAAGGGACCAGCGCCTCATCAACTATGCTCTGGGAACCGTTCAAACAGTCCTTGGAGGGAGGGCCTTTTCACACATAAACAGGAAACCCCAATGTAGGGAGAGTGAGCTGCTCTGCCTTTGTAATGAGATCACAAAACTCGACCCAGTGATGTTGACCTCTCCCACACTGGATATGCAACGCATATTTGACTAGACCTGATTAGCTCTTAGACAGAGGCTCCTAGAGTCAACTCATCTTGGCTATCTCCACTCTTAGGGGATAATGTAGGAGATAGAAGACAAGGCGAGTAAACTGCTCTATTGGCTCACAATTATTAGTTGCCCATGCAGCTTAGTGACCAAGCTGAGGACCGTGAATGAGACAACAGTTAGAGGGGCAGAGCATTTCGCAATGGAGTTTACCTCACATTTTAAATCCCTGTAGACTTGATGAGAACCTCCTCCCACTGAACGAGAAAATCCCATTATATGGGACCTGCCACGGAGATCACTCATGATGGTGGAGAGAAAAGAGCTAGAAATCCCAATCAAGGCTGAGGAGATCCAGCATGAGATTTTGTTTATGCCCTCCGGGAAGACCCCATGCCCAAGTGGGTTCCCCCTAGAGCTTTTCAAAAGATGCTCCTCCCTACTGATCCCATACCTCCTGGTGTTAGATGGGTATGCCTTTGAAATGAGGAGATTGCCCAGAGACCTTCGGGGAAACAATCACAGTCATTCTTAAACAAAACAAGCCCATGGAGGGATATGGCTCCTACAGTCCCATCTCCCTTATTAATCTTGAAGTCGGAATTCTGTGTAAGGTGTTGGCCCCTGCCTCATTAAGGTGGTGCACTTGGTGGTCCATGCTGAATAAAACAGCTTTATGCCCATCAAGATCACGAGACACTTTCACCTCAACGTACATCCAGCTGTGGCCTGTGTGGATAGATTACGGGAGAGAGCTGCACTTCTCTTAGATGGCATTGAACGGGCATTTGATATAGTGCAGTCTCCCTACCTGCTGGAGGTCCTCCACCAAATGCTCTTTGGACCCAGGTTTTAACAGTGAGCATCCCTCCTATACATGAATCTCTGGGCCGAGGTTCTCACAAATGGAGCCCTGCCTCTGACCTTACCTATGGAAAAGGGCACCCGGTAGGGTTGCCGGCTTTCTGCTATATTCACACTGGTGATGGAGCCCCTCATGGAGCTTGTTCAAGTGGATTCTATACTCAGCGGTTTCAGGTGGGAAGGGTGGGCTCCCTATGGCGGGTAGGAGTGCACTGTTTGAGATGGTCTCCCTCCCCTTTTTGCTCTACGTATTACAACACTACGCTTACCCACTCCCACCCACCTTTTTTACAGATTTACAGAGGCAAATTATTAGCTTCCTTTGGATGGGGAAAATACCAGGGGTGTCCTAAAAATGTTGTTTTTCCACTATGAGGCAGGTCTGGACTGGTCAAATGTAAGATTGTATTATTGGGCCTCACAATTAGTCAATATCAATGACTATCCAAGCAGACATGGGCGACCCTACCCACAGACTGGAGTTAGACATACTTCAACCACACAGCATACTCGCTTTGCTTTAGAACAAGTTCCTCTTTTACTTATTAACTTGGGTCACCCACGTCCACATGCTGGTATGCAGCTCTCCGCCAAATGAAATGGTTCTGCACCATCACAGAGGCGACTCCCCTGTGGCAGGGAACATGACTGTCAGAGATAGTGGGTTTAGCGGGGTTCCACAGCTTGGGTCTTATAGGTATCTCCACACCCGGAGATGCCTGGGAGACGGTCATGTGAGATCAATTCAGGAACTGGCAACAGAATTCCACCTCCATTCCTCCAAGGTCTACCAGTAAGTACAACCATGACACGCCCTCAAAGGCTATAGGGAGAAACTGAGAGCACTTCCTTGGTGTAACCCCTTAGAGTGTAAACTTATAACTGAGGATTTGGGAAAGGGTGCCATCTCCCACTATACAAATCCTTAGTAACCAATACACCAGACCCCTGACAAACCTGACAAACCTGACAAACCTGAGGATGAGGTGGGAGACAGATGTGCGAGCCCTAGATGACAAGGAGTGGGCCGAGGCTAAAATGGCACCTAAACTGCGAGAAGCGGCCATTACAACGCCGCTGTTTCCACGCATAACCATAAACACGCATGCATTACAAAGCATGCGTGGTTACCACGAATAGCCTTTACCATGCATACCTTTACTACGAGATACGTAGTAAAGGCATGTGTGCTGAAGGTTACAAAAAAGGCGGGGCTTGGGGGGTCTCCCCACCAATCCCCCCCAAAAAAAGAAGAAAAAAAACGCACCTGTTTCCGTCGTTTTCAGTTAAAGAAGAAAGAAATGTGGAGGCAATTGGTGTCGTTAGAGGAAATGGAAAGACACTTCCGCTTCCTCTTTACGACATGAAACGCATATCGGAAGTGCTTGGAGTGGAGAGGACGTGAAGAGGTAAGGGGGAATGAGGGTGTCATGTCGTGCAGGGGTAAATTTTAAGTGTTCATTTTTAGATTTAATTTGTAGGGATTGGAGATATCCTTTAACATGAAAATGCCATTAACATGCGTAGTTTAACAACGAAAATCATTTTAAAAGTATGGGTGTTAAAGGCATTTTCGTGGTAAAAGATAAGTGTGGTGAAGGCATTCGCATTGTAACCATGCGTGGTAAAGGCATGCTTTGCAACTGAATGCATTGTAACGTCATACAACCCTAAACTGCTAGGAATTTCCATGTGATTCCACCTCATACAATTTGAATATGTTATGTTATGTTATTCATCACTTATAGCGCGCACAAATACTCAGGAGTGTCCTGGCGCGAGAGCCAACTACAGGAGACAGGAGAAAAGGCGTTAGGAGGGTCTGTACGTTAGTTAAAAAGCAAGGTCTTTAACTACTTTTCAAACAACCTGAGATCCTGAGTGTTTCGCAGTTCATATGGAAGGGCATTCCAAGCTTTGGCCGCCTTGAAGTAAAGAGAACTGCCCCCGCTCGAGCGAAGCGAAAGCGGGGGATAACTGCAAGGGATTGTGCTGCTGATCTCAGATGTCTGTGGGGCGCATAGAAGTCAAAGCATCTCCTCAGATATGGCGGCTCAGATATGTATAGGACGCCGTGAACAAAACGCATTGCACCACAGGGAGCCAATGCAAGTCCCAGAGATGTTGCCTTGTACTTGATCTGCCAGGGATGTCCAACAACACTCTTGCTGCTGCATTTTGAATAGTTTGCAGCTTTTTTAGCTGGTATCCGGGAAGGCCAATATATAAAGCATTGACGTAATCAGAATGTGACAAAATGAGGGCATGAGTCACCATTTCCTTAGCCGATCTGGGTAGCAGTGGCAGGAAATTTCTAAGTGATTTCAGTGTGCCGAAGCACACTCCGGCCAGTTTTTTTTTTATCTGCGGTGAGAATCTGAGGTCCTCACTAAACCAGACCCCCAGATTCTTCACTGGACTGCCTGTTGAGTTTGGCCTGGGGTAGTCTGCAGGCCAAAGGTCATCTCTGAAATGGGAAGGAAAAGACCCATATAGAAGAACCTCAGACTTGTCCTGCATTTGAGCTGAGCCCTTGCAAGCCAGCTAAAAACGGCAGAAAGGCAATTTTTGGCTAAGTCCGGGGACAAATCTTTTTCTTTCCATGTAAAGAGGAGCTGAGTATCATCAGCATAAGCTATGATATTCGCTCCCAGCTCCTCCGCCAGATAGATTAGAGGTGTGATGTAAACGTTGAAGAGAAGGGGGCTCAGAGTGGAACCTTGTGGAACTCCTGTAGTCACCTTTCTTGTGGTCGAGGAAAACGGGGGCATATTTAAACTGATTTATTATTCCCCTGCCCTACTATGGCAGATTGTGCATGCCAGAGCTCCCGAGTACTGTTACCTGCCACTTCTCTGCAGGCTCATTTTACCATGTGATATGGGATTGTCCAGAGGCGCAGAACTACTGGAAAGTTGTCAATGGAATTGTTGAGTGTGTAGTAAGTAGGCGATTAGCTGTAGTCCCCAAAATGCCACTGCTGGGCAGCATGGACACATTGAGGGGGTCTCATTCTTAATGCTCATTCATTGCGGTGGCCCAATTGGTGGGCAAGAGATTTGGCCAGGCATGGGAGAGGGAAGAGGGCCCTCCATTGGATGAATGGATCAGGGGCATGGACCAGTGTGCAGCAATGGAAGAACTGGTATACAAATCCAGAGGAGTGCTCAAAAACACAAAAGAATATGGGCCCCTTGGACCGAATATGCTGCGGGCTCGCACTGACATTGATTCTAATGTGAGACGAGGTAAGAATATTAATACACCTGAGATATAGGATTTTGCAGGTTATACAGGCCTAAAAGAGGTTGTATTACTTGTAAAAACCACCCTGCGCACAAATGCGCGGCCCTTATGGGGCCGATATAGTAACCGTATGATTTATATCTGTTTGTAAAATTAATAAAAATCCACTTCCTTTCTCACAAAATTAAAATTAGGATTTGTGGAATTGTATCTGTTCTAAATGCAGGGTTGGGGGTAACTAAATGGGTGTGTGCAGATGGGCCATAAGCAGTGATCATTGAAACTGTTGTTAGCATCCATAGAGTTCTAATATTTTAGAGCTTGGCAGGTATTTCCATCTTTGTTCGCACACCTAACACTACTTTCAAAAAAGGTTAGAGTAAGTGAATAAATGTTCCTCCAAATGTTCATGTTTGTTGTTGATGTAGGAAGAGTGCATTGCCCACAGTGATAGATTCGCCTGTGACGAAAAAATATTATGGGGCATATTATCAAGCCTGGGCGATAAAATTATCGCCGCTTTATCGGCCGAAAACGGCCGATAAATCGGCGATAATGGGCTTGATAATATGCTCTATGGAATTCCAATCGAAGCCCATATTAGATATCGAACATGGGCTTCGATTGGAATTCCATAGAGCATATTATCAAGCCCATTATCGCTGTTTTATTGGCAGTTTTCGGCCGATAAAGCGGCAATAATTTTTTCGCCCAGGCTTGATAATATGCCCCCATGTTTTACATGCATATCATCTCATGGACATTGTCCAATTGGCCTAGTTAGACTCTAAATCAGAAAGCATGAAAGAAGATGAATACTCAAGGAAAATATGGACTGTCAGAGATTTTCAGAACTACTCCGGACTGTTGTCAAAGGAAACTTCCCATTAGGTTTCTGTTGAGACTGAAAGCATTATGGACAAAGAAAAATTAGGGGCCTCATTTTTGAGGCTGTGCGTCACTTTTACGCCACTGGTGCGTCACTTTTTGTGACGCACCAGCAACGTAAAAAATGTGCCTTGTTGCACCAAATTTACAAAGTGACGCATCTAGGTCTAAACTACACCGCTGTTGAGCGGGTCTTTAGTTGCTATCTTTGGGGTGGGAGCCATCTTGGGGGAGGAAGTGCCGGGTCGGGACGACATTTTTGTTGACAGGCTAGTTGCTGCCTGACGACCTCGCACGCTCGAGGCCATTTAAACCTGCCCCCATGCAAGCGCGCAGCGGGCGCGACGTGGGCGCGCCGGAGGCTCGCCAGAGGCAAGCCCATCTGTGCCCATCCGTGACCAGACGGGACCCGGGGCCACGACCCCTGGCCCGCGTATTACCTACACGAGCGGTGAGTTAGGGGCTTTGAATTATACTAATACTGCTATCAGTCAAGGATGTGCAGCTATTCTCGAGCAGGAGGGATTGCTCATTGCCCACAGTTCCCACCTAGGTCGGAAGGATACTGCCAAGGTCCAAAGCCTACGCTATGGTCTTCTTAACACACGCTCCCTGCAACGACATAACTTAGAGGTTTTTTCCCTTCTGGAAGAAGGAGAATTAGATCTTTTAGGAATAACTGAAACATGGCTAGAAGATTCCTCAATGCCGGATCTCGTAGCTTCTCTGCCATCTGATTTCTTGGCACTTTTCCATAATAGAACGGAAGCTAGGAGAGGGGGAGGTGTGGCCCTTCTGTATGGCTCACGCCTATTGGGCGAAAGGTTTTTGACCGAAAATTTGGCTGGCGCTGAAGTGATGGGTGTCAAGCTGAAATTAGGGACTGACTGCCTGATTATTTTGTTAGTATATCGCCCCCCGTGGACTTCGCCAGATTTTCCCGACTTGTTCATAAGATTGGCCCAGGACATCCGCTCGAGATATGATAAAGTAGTGATAATGGGCGATTTCAACTATCACTGGGAGAAGGTCCCGAAAGATGCTCAGGCGGTACAGATTGAGGAGGCGTTAACCTCTTTGGATCTGGTTCAACAAGTAAAGGGTCCAACACATGCTAAGGGACATGCCCTAGACCTGGTATGGATGACAGTCCCTGCGCAGGGCGCGGCAACGGCCCAGCCATGTGTATGGTCCGATCACCATTTGGTGAGAGGTGAGCTACTAGTGGACAAACAAATAATAACAACTAGAGGAGGGTGGAAGGCAGTTAGGAAGTGGAATAACATCGATGGAGACAAAATGGTACATCTACTTCGAACCAACCCCCCCTTAATAACCGGACAGATAATCCAGAGCTCCTTTGTAGGGAACTCATGGATAAACTCACTAAGGCCACGGACAGAGTAGCACCAATCCGCAGGATGAACCTAGTGGATAGAAGACGAGGGGCCCCATGGTATAATGAACTACTTAGAGGAAAGAAACGTGGGCTACGTAAACTGGAAAGAGCCTGGCGCAAGGATTATAGTTTTGACTCTCGGAGCAGATACACACTGGCTCTCGCTAGCTATAAGCAAGCAATTATAGCTAGAAAGTCCGAGTTTTATGAGGAGAGGATTACATCTGCTATGAATCCCCAGAAAGAAGTCTTCCGAGTCCTTACGGAACTCAGGAAAAACAAGGCACAGACTCCGGACTTTATTCAGGAAGACTGCCAAATATTCCAGGACTTTTTTACCAACAAAATTATTGACCTGGTCACTGAAATTACGGCGACTCCCAAAATTGACTGCCCGCCGTTGGTCATTCCAGTCAGAACACCAGCGACAACCTTATTATCTACTTTACCCTGGATTACAAAGGAGAGGTTGTCTTTTCTTATGGGGCGGGTTAAGTCGGGCTCCAGGTTGGATCCGTGTCCACCTGAGGTGTTTAAACTTGCACTCCCTGGTATAGAGAAAGATGTGCTGAGTCTTCTAAACCTTTCTTTACAGGTTGGACAAGTGCCTACCTCCTTTAAGGAAGCTCGGCTGATCCCCCTGCTAAAAAAAACGGGGGCGGACGTGAAATGTCTGAAAAATTTCAGACCAATTTCCCAGCTACCGTTCCTGGCGAAAGTATTGGAGCAACACGTCCTTACCGCTTTGTCGGAACACCTGGAAAGCAACATGTTGTTAGAGCCGAATCAAGCAGGCTTCCGTGCAAATCATAGCACGGAGCTTGTCATGCTGTCGATTGTAGATGAGCTTAGGAACAGAGCAGACAAGAAAAATCCGGGTGCCCTGGTGCTGCTGGACCTCTCCGCGGCATTTGATACTGTGTGTCATGAACAACTATTGTCACGGATGAGGGGATTCGGCATTCAGGGCACAGCACATGCATGGTTCACATCCTTTCTTCAAGGGAGGATGCAGAGAGTGCAATTAGGTGACATGTTATCCACCGCAACTTCGATCACCTGCGGAGTTCCGCAAGGGTCTGCTCTGTCACCCCTTTTGTTCAACATATATCTACAGCCTTTGATTCTAATGCTTAATCAAATGAACTGCCAGGTATATAACTACGCGGACGACACCCAAATTATCATTCAATTGGATGATAGCCAGGATGCCTTTGCTAGATTGCAAAACATTCTGAGAAGTACAGCTAATTGGATGTCCGGGAACTCCCTAAAAATCAATCCGGACAAAACCGAGGTGTTGCCAATCACCATCGCTGGCAACCCTTGGAGTGATCAATTTTGGCCTAGGGAGCTGGGCATGCCCCCGGAACCGGCGGCAGTGGTCAAGAGCCTGGGCATCCATGTGGACAGTAAACTGTCCATGAAAAAGCAAGTTACAGCTGTGGTGGGCACCTGTGTCGGCCTCCTCCGACAACTTAGGAAAGTTTCCTCGTTGCTTTCTTTCTCCACCTTGAGGAGTGCGGTTTCTGCTATGATTTTGGCTAGGCTGGACTATGGCAATTCGTTGTACATAGGACTACCACAAAAACTCTTAAATAGAATGCAGATTGTCATGAATGACGCCGCCAGACTTATTTTTAAAAAGCCGAGGAACACTCATGCATCCCCCTCTTGCGTGAACTACACTGGCTGCCAGTTAAGCAGAGGCTAATGTTTAAGGGGCTATGTATAGTTCACAAATCCCTTTATGGTAAGGCGCCCACCTACATGAAATCACGTCTGACTCTCTACAAACCGGGGAGGGTGCTCAGATCTGCAGAAGCCACCCTTCTTGTTCAGCCACGCTGTAGGCTGACTACGGTGGGTGGGCGTGCTTTTTCACACACACTCCCAGCTATGTGGAATAAACTGTCACTGGAACTGCGGAATGAGACTAATCTAATGTCCTTCCGAAAGAAATTAAAAACTGTGCTCTTCCAGCAAGCGTGGGGTGGTCTTTAATCTGCAACCAGATGTATCCTTATGTATTGCCTAGCGGACCCTGACAAAGCGCTTAGAGACCTCTGGGTTATAGTGCGCTATGTATATCAAATAAATAAATAAATAAATAAATAGGTAGATGCGTCACTTTCTAAACCCCTGCGCCACATTATACCTGCGCAAGGTATAATGTATGCAGGGGGGCGTTCTGACGCAAGAAAAGGTCATAGAAGTGACGCAGTGAAATCTATAAGATTTCACTGCGCCACTTCTAGGACTCAAATGCGTCAATTTCTTACGCCTGACTCACAGCAGGAGTAAGACTGACGCAGGCCCTTTCACATGGGGCTTGCCCCATGTGAAAGGACACATTGCTGGAGTTGCGTCACTTTTGTGGCACATTCCAGCAATGCGTCACTTTTGCGCCTACAGATACGTCAGAAATACTGACGTATCTGTAACTCCTTGCACAATGATGCGTCATACTGTAAATATGACGCATCATTGGTGTCGCACGGGGGGCGCAGTGAAAAGTGACGCATCGCTGTTTTCACGCAGCGATGCGTCACTTTTCATAAATGAGGCCCACATTGCTGGAGTTGCGTCACTTTTGTGGCACATTCCAGCAATGCGTCACTTTTGCGCCTACAGATACGTCAGAAATACTGACGTATCTGTAACTCCTTGCACAATGATGCGTCATACTGTAAATATGACGCATCATTGGTGTCGCACGGGGGGCGCAGTGAAAAGTGACGCATCGCTGTTTTCACGCAGCGACGCATCACTTTTCATAAATGAGGCCCTTGGAGTCTTCGAATCGAAGAGTCAACTGGCCAGGGTTCCCTTTGAAATTAAATTTATACCATGACACACATAGGGTTCTAGAGTTTGTGTTGGGGCAATATTCACAAAATGCGTAGAAGATGACTAGCTGATCTCACAGGGTCAAGGTGGTGGTCTTTATGACTTTCTAAGATGTAAACTTTTCAACTGAGCAAGCTTACTTACAACTTCAAATGTCGAGTGTTAAACATAGTGCACGTCAACATTAGATATTGGCACATATTGTGAGCAATATTAGCATAAGAAAGAAAACATGGTTGAATGTTACATAATGGCATGTGATAGGACATTATTAATGCTACAAACAGTATGAATATTTACAAATTTGTTTTGTGGTGTGTTTAATTATTTCCATTTTTTTTTAACATTTTACACCCTTTTACAGTAGTAGGTTTTTCCAGAAAATTCCTGTCGAATTTTGGATTGCTTGTTGAATTATTTTTTACAGGTTAATCTGCCTTTTAGGGAACGGGTAAATAAAAGTTGCATACGTTTTTCAAACCCCGTCTAAACAAACAAATGAAGTTAGCGTTTTGTAACAGTCATATACAACCTTTGTAAAACTCCTGAATAACCCTTATAAATTTAAAAGCGACATGTCCAAAGTATAACGAAAATATACATGTTACCTAAGGAACAATCAAATAACGTCAATGTTTTTTTGGTCACAAGCAAGTTTCTTTGGGGCATATTTCCAAGGGTGGCGATAGGCAATTATCGCCGGTTTAGCGGCCATTTTCGGCCGCTAAGCGGCGATAATTCTATCGCTCTATTAGCAAGCTGTCGCTAACTGATGTTAGCGACAGCTTTTAGGCAATAGCGAGCGGTTTGGGGCCCGCTTTGCATGTCAGCGATATTTATCGCTAATGACATGCAAAGTGGGCGTGCCCAACCTGTTAGCGACTGAAAGCAGTCGCTAACGTTGCTATCGCCTATTAGCAAGGCAGGCGTAGCGATGGAAATATTCCCGCTATCGCCAAAAACCAACGCCTGCTCAGACCAGTTCTTATCCATGTTATCCAATGGGAGGTGGATAACATGGTTAAGAGCATTTCGTCGCTAATGCGTGAATATCGCTGTTTTCTCAGCGATATTCACGCATTTCGCTGCGATCGCTGGATATTTTAGCACAATGGAGAAAAACGTTGCTAATAGCATGTTTTCTCCGCTAACATATCCAGCGATAAGCAGCGATAAAAAAATCATCGCTAAGCCTATTTAGCGATAATTATCGCTACTTGTTGGTAATATGCCCCTTAGTTATTTATTGGTTTACCAAACCACAAACCGTAACAGTTTTAAAAGGTATTTATAGCTTTTTAATAGATTCACTTTTGCAATTTATTTGCGTCTGATGATGAACAAGTAAAGATAAATTTGATAGAATGTTTCAATTTAAAAGGCAGGTTTTTAAATTGATGTAAAGGACTGGAAAAACTGTAGGCGGCAGACAAAAATCACCCGAAACAATCAATGCCCTTCATGATTATATACATTTTCACAATTCACCAAAAAGTACATATTCTGCTGAAAATGACAGCAAATATCTGATTATTGGATAAGATTTCCATACTAATTTGTGGAACTTGACATTTTCCAATTGATTACTTTTTTCTATTATGTCAAAAAGTTGGCAATAGCTTTGTTTTCTATTACTACAGCTGTTGTATTTGTAGTGAAAGAAATCAAACCTACTGTATAAGTACTAAGATTAGGCTGCTTCATGAATGCCGGTTGAATGAAATTTTCTGTGACAAAATATGGCCCTATTTTGTTTCTACTTGTATTCCTCAATTTTCTAGACAATTTTTATGTATCCACTTTTATCGTGATTCTAAACAATGCTGCTATTGCTTCTTTTTATAATCCCTCTCAATTTAAATATTTGTTCATTTATCACAGCAGTTCTCCTTTACTTTTTTTCTCAGCTATTTCCACATTCTATTCTCTCATTGACTCCCCTTGCCGTCAAAATAACTTTCTAAGTCTTGTTTACTTAAGCTTAGCATTACATTCCTTATATACTTTTTTGGATTCTTTTGGTTTCCTCTCTCCAATCACACCCTGCCTTGTGTTGGTGTTTTTCAACTCATGCAATTGTGCGTAATGTATTTGTGCACTCATATTTATGCTGTATTATTCTCTTTGTATCTTTTCCATACAGTCCCTTTCAAGTGTATCACTATGACTTTCATTCTTGCATGGCTTTATCTTTCCCTCTTCCTGAAATAATGTATACTTCCCATCTCACACTTATGTCCTTTTATTTCTCCATAGCTCTCATATATGCAACATTCTCGAGTTTTCCACTCTCCCCTTACAGATCCACAATAGCAATGTATTTATATATTATGCCTATTTAAATTACTTTTCCTAGACTCTTATACCTCCTCCTCTTTCATCTGTCTACATTTGTGCTCCTGATTAAACAAGATGTCCTCTAATTTTCTGTTTTGCTGTCACTTCTCTTTTCATATTAAAAGATTTAACACTTCTGTCTTCTTTTAACAGTCACCCCTGCACCCCATCCCTGCATCGCCTACCAGTCCCCAGTCTGGTCTTGATGGAAGTAACTCTACATTATCAGGGAGTGCCAGCAGTGGTGTGTCATCCTTGAGCGAGAGCAATTTTGGCCATTCTTCGGAGCCTCCACCACGCACAGACACCATGGATTCAGTCCCTAGCCAGGCTTGGAACACAGAGGAAGACCTAGAGACTGCCTACCTTCCTGTCCGCTACAGTCTGTCTGAGCCTGATGTCCTAGAATCAATGAAGCCACCACCCTGCCGAAGCCACTCAGCACCCACAGGAGTTCTTCCCCTAGATATTCCTGATCCCCCTGCACTGCCACCTAAACCGTATCACTCCCGTGGCTCTGGTGGAGACCATCTGGAGTGCATACCACAGGAAGACGAGTTCCGGCGTCGTCCAAGGTCACGCAAGTCCTGCCAGAGTACCACTTCTAGCTGTAAGGAGGAGCAGGCTAGGGTTGCTTGGGAACATGGTGTGGGTGAGCAGTAGACACCATAAGGACTCTGTGTGTCAGAGGTGCGAATGTTGGGCAGGATAGCCCAGGGATGAGAAAGTCCGACCAGGAAAGGGAATGTTGGAGGTGTCCCCAAGGGTGGGGAAATGAAGAAGGAATGGAATGATAAATCCCATGATAGCATGCCGGCCATCTTGGCAAAGCAATTTCCAATATTATGGAAACTAATCGAAAAATCAAATGAAGGGGCCATTTAGGAAACAGTTTCACACACCACGCACTATTTGGTTTACAGAAGTGGGATAAGGTAGTTGTGTCTGATGACTGACCACACAGTCAATCATCATTTTACTAAACATGAACACCTGATGTTTCTTTTATGTTTAACAACTCGGATATTGCCAGATGTTAGAACAAAAGATGTTGGAAACATTTAATTTTTTTTAGAAATAATATCAGAGTTATTTTTCAGATATTTAAAAGCTTCCCTTTTTGAATTTTTATTATTCAATAAAATGTCACTGGTCCCCGTATATGGATGCTATTACTACACTTACTTGGAAAATATCCGCTCAAAGATGGCTACTAAGCTCCCATGCTTATAGATTGGGCTTTACTATTCTAGTCCACTTTTGATTTCCCTATCCGGGGGATCAACATCCATATTCTAACGCTGTTAAGCTCATATGTGGCGTGTGTACTGACGTTGTGCGCGCATGCCATGTCGCTGCTTTACTTGATATCATTTGGGTGGGGCTGGAACCTTTGGTTCAAACCTATTTTTTTAAAATGTATTTTTTACTGTTGCAGCTGAAGGGAAGGGGGAGGGAGATGGGGGATCCTAATCTCTCCTGCAGTGCCACCATTCATGGGTATAAGATATGCACTGATCTGCAGTGAAGGTTCTTGCAGGAAACAACAAAAACGTGTAGAATACAAGGGTGAACAAGACGCAGTTCAAGTGTGTCTATGTAGAGATCCCTTGCTATTGGTGTAAGTGTCCTTAAATAGGGGCACAAGGCTAGATGAGAGCTTGAATGGCTTTGTGGTGATGCTAGAAATGTGAAAGAAGTGTTAGAGAATGTTTGGGGTGAAAAGCGAATGTTGTTGGTTGAGGAGGTGTACTTTGAACAGAAGACCATTAACATCAATTTACTATCATGTTGCTGACCTGCAACAAACAATACCCTGGTGAGGAAGCTGGGAGTGCAACAGATGCACGCTGGTCCCTACTATTCTTATGCGTCCAAACTTGGGTTTTTCATATATTGTGCCTGTCACTGCCGTCCATACAGTGGCTGAGAGGCCAGAAGTTGTGGCACATAAACAGGATTACTGTTAAGGCAGAGAAGTTCCGAAATTTGAAGGTACACTTAGAGTGGCAGCTGGAACGAAAACAGGTCCATTAAGGTCGGTCCTTTTGTTCTAACTATGAACACAAATAAAAATATATTTTTTAAATATTGAAAACTATGCAAGGGTGTGGGAACAACATGCATTTCGATGGGAAGGGATTTATAGACCCAGATGCACCAATGAATACACAAGTCACATATGCCTACTCTAGGTAATCTCAAGAGAAACACAACTGCAAAAGGTGCAAACTCATTATTGTATAATCAGTGTGTATTGCCTTGGCACATTCCAACATAAAATATTCTAAAATAGTGGCAATACGAACCGGAAATGTGGAGGGGCCTGACTCCTCATTGAAATGCATTTAGCAGCACTGATTGTTAGATCTCAAGCATAATGCTGTTCCTCTTAACTGGAGACACTTAGCTGGTGTATGCTGGGACGTGCAAATTGCACATCTGTGGATTTCTTTCAGACATTGGTGTAACATGCAAAATCTATGTCTTGGTTTCCTGGACTTTTAAGCAAGCATGAATAACATTTGCACTTTTTAAAAGGAAGAATGCTTACCTCATTCTAAATCGTCAAGTTTAACAATTACTGATTTTTAAATGGTTTGACTAAAGATATTGCAGTTTTTGATTCTTCAAGGCAAGACTACAGAAATATCAATTTATTGAGAAGTTTTCTTTTGAAAACATCATTTTCATAAAATCACAAATATTGATCCTTTCTCGTGATAGGAACATCATATTTGAACATCGCCTTTAAAGCACATACTTAAACATTGAAGTTAATCGATCTCACAATAAATGTACTCTTAAAAAGTAATATTACAACTTTAAAAGCACATTTGCATGGTATGACACAGCTCATAAAACATATCATCCATCTGGGTATTTCTAAAACCTGAGAAATCAAGGATTTGAATTCATGTACTTAAAAATTCCCCAGTTGCAACCATTTTCACTCCTTCAGTCCGTTAGTCACGCAGGGACCATACCTTGCAAATAAAGATTTTAAAAAAACAGATAATAAAATTAGGGAAATGCATCTTTTATGAAAAGAGAAACGTAATGAACACGTGAATTAAGAGTGTGCCTTGATAGTTTTAAGATGGGGTGGACATGGATGATGTGCAAAGGTCTCAGCACTGTGTGAAAGACAAGGGGGAAATATTTAAGATCCAGATCTGTGGGAAGATAGAGTTGATGAAAACTGGAAGCTATTGAAGACAGTCCTTGCCGGCAAGAGGTATGAGGCGTATCTCAGAGAGGTCTCTGCACCTAGAATCTGAGAACTCTCCCTGGTTGCTCCTTATGACCTGAGATGTATCAGATTTAACGTAGCTTCCTGTCTATTACATAGGTAGTCCACATTTTTATAATTTGAGAAGTGTACATTTTGAACCCTTTTACAATATTTGTATTACATTTGTTTCTATAAACAAACAGAAGAAAATAAATACAAATGACTTTTGGGTGAAAGCATAGACGTGCCACAGAACAGATATCAAGTTGCTGGATTCCGCAAGAATCCGTAAGTTTCAAGAATGAGGGCAACACATATAACTCTTTAGCATTTGCGCCCCACAGATAACTGATAGATTTCCCTCTTTAACTCGATCTCTTTCGTTGCATGGGTGGTGCTGAAGAGTGCTTTGTGAGGTGTTTCTGGACCAAATGCCTATATTTTGCCTTCTCATGTGTAAAAAGTAATATTACAACTTTAAAAGCACATTTGCATGGTATGACACAGCTCATAAAACATATCATCCATCTGGGTATTTCTAAAACCTGAGAAATCAAGGATTTGAATTCATGTACTTAAAAATTCCCCAGTTGCAACCATTTTCACTCCTTCAGTCCGTTAGTCACGCAGGGACCATACCTTGCAAATAAAGATTTTAAAAAAACAGATAATAAAATTAGGGAAATGCATCTTTTATGAAAAGAGAAACGTAATGAACACGTGAATTAAGAGTGTGCCTTGATAGTTTTAAGATGGGGTGGACATGGATGATGTGCAAAGGTCTCAGCACTGTGTGAAAGACAAGGGGGAAATATTTAAGATCCAGATCTGTGGGAAGATAGAGTTGATGAAAACTGGAAGCTATTGAAGACAGTCCTTGCCGGCAAGAGGTATGAGGCGTATCTCAGAGAGGTCTCTGCACCTAGAATCTGAGAACTCTCCCTGGTTGCTCCTTATGACCTGAGATGTATCAGATTTAACGTAGCTTCCTGTCTATTACATAGGTAGTCCACATTTTTATAATTTGAGAAGTGTACATTTTGAACCCTTTTACAATATTTGTATTACATTTGTTTCTATAAACAAACAGAAGAAAATAAATACAAATGACTTTTGGGTGAAAGCATAGACGTGCCACAGAACAGATATCAAGTTGCTGGATTCCGCAAGAATCCGTAAGTTTCAAGAATGAGGGCAACACATATAACTCTTTAGCATTTGCGCCCCACAGATAACTGATAGATTTCCCTCTTTAACTCGATCTCTTTCGTTGCATGGGTGGTGCTGAAGAGTGCTTTGTGAGGTGTTTCTGGACCAAATGCCTATATTTTGCCTTCTCATGTGTATCCACTCTACGCCTTTTGTTTCTTCCTGATTACTTCTCACCTGTAGGAAGCATAAGGCTCTGTGTCTTAGTTTGGGAAGAAAGAGACAACAACGGTGGCAATTAAAAACACAGACTGCAAAAGAATCTTTTTTACAAAAACATAGGGACTTATTTTTAGTTGGGCAATGAATATTGTTGAATGTGTAAGATATTGCATGATACCTTGTCTGTCCAACCATTATGTTTCCTGCTAGTTAACAAAAAAGCAGAGTAGCCAACAGTTCTACCACCAGGAAATCCTGCTCTGCTGTGCAACCACATGTTGACATACATGGTGATAGAAAACCCACCCTATATGTGAGCATTTCAACATTGTACTTCATTTCCTGAGTCACTCAACAAAAAAATCGAAGTTGGTATGAGAGAGAAAACAGAAAAATGCCTTCCACACCCTAGAAGAAAACTCTCTGAGAAATAGACTCATAGCTTTGGGGGTTTGTCTTTGGAAAACAAAACAAAAATCTGACAGGTCCACCATGGCACAGCAGGGCAATAGCATTGGTTTATTTTGCAGAAGCGGCTCCCACGATGTGGGTGGGACATTCATGATGAAAAAAAAACCATTGGCCTAGCAATATACTTTACATACATATAGTGGTTGGGATGGCAGAAGTGGTACACGTGTTGCCACAGCAGGTTGGGGACCATCCAGCCTATTCCAATGCCAGCCCTGTAGATCGCAAGACAGAGGCTTGATCTTATATATGTATTTACCTACGGAGCTTTTAACCTGCACACAATCCGACCATTAAGCACTGGCCGCCAAGTATGACAAGAGTTAAAGTGGTAACACCAAATGTATGAGGAATGTGGCTTTTGAGTGAATTAGGTTGTAAACGCAGGTCGAACTTCGGATGGAGCTGGGAAAGAGCCTTTACAACAAGATTTTTACCAAGTTGTGCCTTTACTACGCATGTTTTTACCACATATGTACATTTACCATGCATGCCTTTACCATGCAATTAAGGTAAGTTATAGGGTCTGGGGGTCCCCCCCAAATACATTGTTTTTATAAATATAAACAATGTGTAGTAATGGAATGAGTTGTACAAGCATATACATTCTAAAAAAATGTGGGGTGAAAAAATGCATTGTAAAGGCATGCAAAAGATTTCCCTGTCATACAACCATCTGTGTATGTAAGGTCGAAATTTTGAGCGTGGAGTCTTACAACCCATATTTACTAAAGCATTTTCTCATAGACATAAAATGGGTAAGAACCATTGATAGTCCCTATGTTTTTAGAAAAGGTGTTTTTGCAGTCCCCATTTTCACAATGAATTAACAGATCGATGGCTTTGCGTCCTCGCCAGGATGTTTCCCCAGTTTTAGTATGGGACTGCAGCTGAATGTTTCCTTGTTGTCCATGTGGTGGGACGTCATGAACTTTGTAGGCATCCATGCATGCAAGTAAGGGGGGTCATTCCCATTATCATGTTGATAAAGTAATGCAAAAGGCTAGCACCTTCTGCTGGCCGGCCACTTACACTACCACTAACAATTGGTGTGAGGTGTGAAGTGGAAAGGGAAGTGGAGGGGAGGTCAGGGTTCGAAAGGGTAAAGTGTCATTTTTAAAGCACCAGCCATCCTGCTCCTATGTAAATATCCCATTCGGATGCTATGTATTTGTACAGAGAATTGAGCAAAAAATGTATAGTCTGTACCGTTGGCCGTGTATTCTCCTGTAAAAGGTGTTTTAACCTCTGCCATACGTAACTTCAGAGAGAGAGAAAGTTACCGCGCTCCTCTATCATGATTACATGTTTAAAAAAAATGGACCGGGGAGAAAAGCAGTAACTGTGCAGGGAAAAGCGTGGTATAAAAAGAAACTGTTTGTACCAAGTGACCTGAAGGGTAACTTTCTTGTACATAAAGAGATCGCATGTTTTCAGGCTTAAGGAAAACACCCCTTCATGTGGTTCTGTATTTTGGATGTAAATATTTGCTGTGTGTTTTTTCTTCTTTGCTCCGTTTCCAGTCACTCATTGGCTGTGTGATGTTGAATTAAACATTAGTATCTGGAAGGAATTTCTGTGAAGTGCCTGGATTTCTTATTGCTGAATGGTTTGCATTATCCATGGGAGGCGTTGAAGGGTTTAACGATTGTTCACAGTGACTTTTGTCAAATTTGCATTTTTATCGAATTTGACCTTCACTCAATTTTAACCTCCATCCTCTAGATGCAGGCAGATATCTTGACTTGCGAGAATCTGGGACCTGAAGTATTTTTGCAATAAATGCTTTTACATATGTACGAACACCAAATCGAATCCCAATTTGGGTTTGCAACCCAATTCGGATTCTGTATGTGAGAAGGGCTTGTTTCAGCTGTGGCTGCTGCAGGTAAGAGCGGTGGGTGGTGGGGCCAGCTGGGTGAGGGGGAATTTCTAGGGACGACCACAAGGTAAAATTAAATAAATAATTATTTTTCCCTCATGGTCGTCTCTCGAAATCCCCCCAGCTGACCCCATCGCCCCAGTGCTCTTACCTGCAGCGGCTACGGTTTGTTTTTTCAGGGCATGCCTTCCAAATGCTGAATCGGAATGGTATGTATTAATTTTCTGCCACTAGAATCTGCTCCAAAACATGAATACTTTATGGAATACAGAATTGTAGTAGTAATATATTTGCAAACATCAAAGGGTCCCCAAGGGACATTCTTCCCCTTTGTGAATTTTTTTAATATATTTTTTTTAACAGTAGACAGTGGTTTGGCGAACCACTGCCTAATCTTAAAAAATGGAAGTTAAACATATATATTTTTTAATGCATTCCGTTTTCCTTAAAGAAAAGTGTGTCGCTTTAAAAAAAAAAAAATCTTTGTCAGAAAGCAATGACAGACATGGTGGTTTACTGACCCCAGCAGGTCACAATTTGCGACCCGTATTATGTGACCAGAGTTTAGTACATCTCTCCCTTCATTCTTAAAGAAATCTCTAAATTGAGGTATACTTTTTGATTTGTCCCATATAATTTCAATAAACCTGACTAAATTACATTGAACAATTTGAAACACAACCCTGATACCGTTATCAAACCTGCAGGCACAAGAGGTGATATTATGGTCATGGATAAAGGAATTATCGTAACAAAAGTTTAAGACAACTTTCAATCAGGAACAGTACAATCCTCGAATAAGTAACCCTGTTAAAAACAGTCAAGAAGCAATTTAAGAATTACCAAGGAAGCTGAAGAAGTAGACTTCAATTGTCCTAATGAGTTTATGTTCCAGAATAACAAAATGCCAATCTTATATACGATACCTAAAGATGTCAACAGCACCCCATCCAAGAAGACCCACTGTATCGTGTGGCTCCATTCTCGAACCTTTCCTGAAACACAAAGATGTATGCATCTAATGTTTTGTCCTCTTTAGTCAGAGCTATGTTAAATGACCTATTGATCAAGTAATAATGTTAAGAACTCAGTAGAGACCTTCATGTTCTGTGGTATGGACTCTTCTAGTCCATGCTAGCAAGATTCCATCCTAGAGATCCACACACTGACACCATCTGATTACTAAGACTCTGTCTCCAAGGGTGCAGACCAATATCAGAAAGAAACTGAAAAGACGGGTGCTGAAAAGGGTAAGAGGGGTACACAAAGAGACAAGAGAGGTACAGAGAGGCAGGAGGGGTGCAGAAAGTAGGAAGAGAAGTGCAGAAAGAAGTAACAGGTGCTGAAAGAGGCACAAAGGGTGCATAAAAAGCAAAAAAAGGTGCAGAAAGAGCCAACAGAGGTACAGAAAGAGGCAAGAGAGGTGAAGAAACAGGAACTGTGCAAAAAGAGGAAACGGGTACTGAAAGAGGCAAATGAGGTGCAGAAAGGGTCAAGAGATCTGATGAAAATAGCAAGAGAGGTACTGAAAGAAGCAAGAGAGGTGCAGAAAGAGACAATAGAAGTGCATAAAGAAGCAACAGAGGTGTAGAAAGAGTCAAGAGGGGTGTAGAAAAAAGCATGAGCAGTGCAGAAAGAAGGTAGGAGGGGCATACAAAGAGTCAAGAGAGGTACAAAAGGAGATAGGAGGGGTGCAGAAAGAAGGAAGAGAAGTGCAGAAAGAAGTAACAGGGATACTGGAAGAGGCGCGAAGGGTGCAGAGAAACACAAGAAAGTTACAGAAAGAGGGAATGGGGGTGCAGAAACAGGCATGAGAGGTACAGAAAGAGAAATGAGGGGTGCAGAAAGAGGCAAGAGATCTGCAGAAAAAAAGCAACAGAGGTGCTGAAAGACAAGAGAGGTATAGAAAGAGGCAATAGAAGTGCTGAAAGAAGCAACAGAGGTACATAAAGAGGCAAGAGGGCTGCAGAAAAAGGCAAGAGCAGTGCAGAAAGAAGCAACAGAGGTACAGAAAGAGGCAAGAGGTGCAGAAACAGGCAGGAAAGGTACAGAAAGAGGGAACCAGGGTGAGGAAAGAGGCAAGAGAGGTGAAGAAAAGAAAAGAGGGGTGCAAAAAGAGGCAAGAGATCTTCAGAAAAAAGCAGCAGAGGTACTGAAAGAGGTAAGTGAGGTGCAACAAGAAACGAGAGGTGCAGAAAGAATCAATAGAAGTGCAGAAAGAAGAAACTGAGGTGCAGAAAGAGGCAATAGAGGTACAGAAAGAGGAGAGAGAAGTGCAGAAAGAAGCAAAAGAGGTGCTCAAATAGGCAAGAGGGATGCAGAAAGTGGCAAGAGCAGTGCAGAAAGAACCAAGAGAAGTGTAGAAAGAAGCAACAGAGGTGCAGAAGGAGGCATGAGGGGTGCAAAAAGAAGGACGAGAGGTGCAGAAAGAAGCAACATAGATGCTGAAAAAGGCACAAAGGGTACAGAAAGAGGCATGAGAAGTGCAGAAAGAAGCAACAGAGGTACAGAAAGAAGCAAGAGAGGTGTCGAAAGAGGTAAGAGAGGTGCAGAAAGAAGCAAGTCAAGTACAGAAAGAGGCAAGAGGTGAAAAAAGACGCAAGAGGGGTGCAGAAACAAGCAAGAGAAGTGCAGAAAGAGACAAGAGAGTTGCTGAAAGAAGCAACAGAGGTGTAGAAAGAAGCAAGAGAAGTGCAGAAAGAGGCAAGTAAGGTATAGAACGTAGCAAGAGCAGTGCAGAAAGAACCAACAGAGGTACAAAAAGAAGCAACAGGGGTGTAGAAAAAGGTAGGAGGGGTACACAAAGAGGCAAGAGAGATACAGAAAGAAGCAGGAGGGGTGAAGAAAGAAGGACGAGAAATACAGAAAGAGGCAAGAGAATTGCTGAGAGAAGCAACAGAGGTGTAAAAAGAAGCAAGAGAAGTACAGAAAGAGGCAAATGAAGTGCAGAAAGAAGCAAGAGCAATGCAGAAAGAACCATCAGAGGTACAAAAAGAGGCAATAGGGATGTAGAAAAGGTAGGAGGGGGACACAAAGAGGCAAGAGAGGTACAGAAAGAGGTAGGAGAGGTACAGAAAGAGGAAAAAGAGGTATAGAAATAGGTCTGGAAAGGTGTAAATAGCGGGAACAGGGTTGCAGAAAGAGGCAAGAGAGGTGGAGAAAGAGAAAAGAGGGATGCAGAAAGAGGCAAGAGATCTGCAGAAAAAAGCAATAGAGTTGCAGAAAGAGGCAAGTGAGGTGCAGAAAGAAGGAAGAGGAGTGCACAAAGGAGTAACAGGTGCTGAAAGAGGCACAACGGGTGAAGAAAGAGCAAGAGAAGTACAGAAAGAGGCAACAGGGATACAGAAAGAGGCAAGAGAGGTGCAGAAAGAGAAAAGAGGGGTACAGAAAGAGGCAAGTGATCTGCAGAAAAAAGCATCAGAGGTGTTGAAAGAGGCAATTGAGTACAGAAAGAGGCCTGCAGTAAAAGCAACTAAAGTGCAGAAAGAAACAAGACAGTTGCAAAAAAGAGGCACTAGAAGTGCAGAAAGAAGCAACAGAGGTGCAGAAAGAGGCAAGAGCGGTGCAGAAAGAGGAGAGAGAAGTACAGAAAGAAGCAAAAGAGGTGCTTAAAAGAGGCAAGAGGGATGCAGAAAGAACCAAGGGAAGTGCAGAAAGAAGCAACAGGTGTGCAGAAGGAGGCAAGAGGGGTGCTGAAAGAGGCACGAGAAATGCAGACAGAAGCAACAGAGGTACAGAAAGAGGCAAAAGTGGTGCAGAAAGAGGGAAGAGAGGTGTACAAAGAGGCAAAGGTGTTTCACAAAGAGGGAAGAGGGGTGCAGAAAGAGGCAACAGGAGTGCAGAAAGAAGCACGTGAGGTGCAGAACGAGGCAAGGGAGGTGCAGAAAGAGGCAAGAGATGGGCAGAAACAGGCAAGAGAAGTGCAGAAAGAGTCAAGAGAATTACTGAAAGAAGCAACAGAGGTGGAGAAAGAAGCAAGTGCAGTCATAGGGAAATTAGGTGAAGAAAGAACCAACAGAGGTGCCTAAAGAGGCAATGGAGGTGCAGAAAGAGGTAGGAGAGGTGCAGAAAGAAGCAACACAGGTGCTCAAAGAGGCAAGAGGGATGCATCAAGAGGCAGGAGCAGTGCAGAAAGAACCAAGAGAAGTACAGAAAGAAGCAACAGATGTGCAGAAGGAGGCACGAGGGGTGCAGAAAGAGGCACAAGAAATGCAGAAAGAAGCAACAGAGGTACAGAAAGAGGCAAGAGTGGCCCAGAAAGAGGGGTGAGAGGTGTACAAAGAGGCAAAAGTATTTCACAAAGAGGGAAGAGGAGTGCAGAAAGAGGCAACAGGAGTGAAGAAAGAAGCAAGTAAGGTGCAGAAAGAGGCAAGGGAGGTGCAAAAAGAGGCAAGAGAGGTGCAGAAACAGGCAAGAGAAGTGCAGAAAAAGTCAAGAGAATTGCTGAAAGAAGCAACAGAGGTGTTGAAAGAAGAGAAGTGGAGACAGGGAAATGAGGTGAAGAAAGAAGCAAGACCAGTGCAGAAAGAACCAACAGAGGTGCAAAAAGAGGCAAGAGGGGTACAGAAAGAGATAGGAGAGGTGCACAAAGAAGCAAGAGAGGTACAGAAAGAGGCAGGAGGGGTTCAGAAAGAAGGAAGAGGAGTGCAGAAAGAGGCAAGAGAATTGCTGAAAGAAGCAACAGAGGTGTACAAAGAAGCAAGAGAAGTGCAGAAAGAGGCAAGTGGGATACAGAAAGATGCAAGGGAAGTGCAGAGAGGCAGGAGGGGTGCAGATAGAAGGAAGAGAAGTTCAGAAAGACGTTACAGGTGCTGAAAGAAGCACAAAGGGTGCAGAAAAAGCAAAATAAGTGCAGAAAGTGCCAACAGATGTACAGAAAGAGGCAAGAGAGGTGCAGAAACAGACAGGAAATGTGCAGAAAGAGGACACGGGTGCAGAAAGAGGCAAGAGGTGCAGAAAGAAAAAAAAAAGGTGCAGAAAGAGGCACGAGATCTGCTGAAAAAAGCAACAGAGGTACTGAAAGAGGCAAGTGAGGTGCAGAAAGAGGAGAGAGAAGTGCAGAAAGAAGCAACGTAGGTGCTTAAAAGAGGCAAGAGGGATACAGAATGAATCAACAGAAGTGCAGAAAGAAGCAACGGATGTGCAGAAGGAGGCACAAGGGGTGCAGAAAGAGGGAAGAGAGGTGTACAAAGAGGCAAAGGTGTTTCACAAAGAGGGAAGAGGGAAGAGGGGTGCAGAAAGAGGCAAAAAGAGTGCAGAAAGAAGCAAGTGAGGTGCAGAAAGAGGCAAGGGAGGTGCAGAAAGAGGCAAGAGGCGGGCAGAAACAGGCAAGAGAAGTGCAGAAAGAGTCAAGAGAATTGCTGAAAGAAGCAACAGAGGTGGAGAAAGAAGCAAGAGAAGTGCAGACAGAGGGAACAGATGTGCAGAAGGAGGCACAAGGGGTGCAGAAAGAGGGTAGAGAGGTGTACAAAGAGGCAAAGGTGTTTCACAAAGAGGCAAGGGAGGTGCAGAAAGAGGCAAGAGATGGGCAGAAACAGGCAACAGAAGTGCAGAAAGAGTCAAGAGAAATGCTGAAAGAAGCAACAGAGGTGGAGAAAGAAGCAAGAGAAGTGCAGACAGAGGGAAATGAGGTGAGGAAAGAAGCAGGACCAGTGCAGAAAGAACCAACAGAGGTGCAAAAAGAGGCAATAGGAGTGTAGAAAGAGGTAGGAGAGGTGCAGAAAGAAGCAACACAGGTGTAGAAAGAGGCAAGAGGGGTGCAGAAAGAGGAGAGAGAAGTGCAGAAAGAAGCAACAGAGGTGCTCAAAGAGGCAGGAGGGATGCAGAAAGAGGCAGGAGCAGTGCAGAAACAACAAAGAGAAGTGCAGAAAGAAGCAACAGATGTGCAGAAGGAGGCACAAGGGGTGCAGAAAGAGACACAAGAAGTGCAGAAAGAAGCAACAGAGGTATAGAAAGAGGCAAGAATGGTTCAGAAAGAGGGACAAGAGGTGTACCAAGAGGCAAAAGTGTTTCACAAAGAGGGAAGAGGAGTGCAGAAAGAGGCAGCAGGAGTGCATTAAGAAGCAAGTGAGGTGCAGAAAGAGGCAAGGGAGGTGCAGAAAGAGGCAAGAGAGGTGCAGAAACAGTCAAGAGAAGTGCAGAAAGAATCAAGAGAATTGCTGAAAGAAGCAACAGAGGTGTAGAAACAAGTGCAGACAGAGGGAAATTAGGTGAAGAACGAAGCAAGACTAGTGATGAAAGAACCAACAGAGGTGCAAAAAGAGGCAAGAGGGGTGCAGAAAGAGGTAGAAGAGGTGCACAAAGAAGCAAGAGAGGTACAGAAAGAGGCAGGAGGGGTTCAGAAAGAAGGAAGAGGAGTGCAGAAAGAGGCAAAAGAATTGCTGAAAGAAGCAACAGAGGTATACAAAGAAGCAAGAGAAGGTCAGAAAGAGGCAAGTGAGGTGCAGAAAGATGCAAGAGAAGTGCAGAAAGAACCAACAGAGGTGCTGAAAAAGGTAAGAGAGGTACACAAAGAGCGAAGAGAGGTACAGAGAGGCAGTAGGGGTGAAGAAAGAAGGAAGAGAAGTACAGAAAGAAGTTACAGGTGCTGAAAGAAGCACCAAGGGTGCAGAAAAAGCAAAATAAGTGCAGAAAGAGCCAACCGAGGTACAGAAAGAGGCAAGAGAGGTGCAGAAACAGACAGGAAATGTGCAGAAAGAGGCAACAGGGCTGCAGAAAGAGGCAAGAGAGGTGCAGAAAAGGAAAAGAGGGGTGCAGAAAGAGGCAAGAGATCTGCTGAAAAAAGCAACAGAGGTACTGAAAGAGGCAAGTGAGGTGCAGAAAGGGGCAGGAGATCTGCTGAAAATAGGAATAGAGGTGCTGAAAGATGCAAGAGAGATGCAGAATAAAGCAATAGAAGTGCAGAAAGAAGCAACAGATGTGCAGAAAGAGGCAAGAGAGCTGCAGAAAGAGGAGAGAAAAGTGCAGAAAGAAGCAAAAGAGGTGCTCAAATATGCAAGAGGGATGCAGAAAGTGGCAAGAGCAGTGCAGAAAGAACTAAGGGAAGTGTAAAAAGGTGCAACAGAGGTGCAGAAGCAGACAAGAGTGGTGCAGAAAGAGGGAAGAGAGGTGTAGAAAGAGGCAAGAGAGTTGCACAAAGAGGGAAGAGGGGTGCAGAAAGAGGCAAGGGGTGCACAAAGAAGCAACAGAGGTGCCGAAAGAGGCAAGAGAGGCGCAGAAAGAAGCAAGTGAAGTGCAGAAGCAGGCAAGAGAGGTGCAGAAAGATGCAAGAGCAGTGCAGAAAGATGCAAGAGCAGTGCAGAAAGAACCAACAGACATGCAAAAAGAGGCAAAAGGGGTGCGAAAAGTGGTAGGAGATATGTACACAAAGGCAAGAGAGGTACAGAAAGAAGCAGGAGGGGTACAGAAAGAGAGAAGAGAAGCGCAGAAAGAGGCACGAGAATTGTTGAAAGAAGCAAGTGAGGTGTAGAAAGAAGCAAGTGCAATGCAGAAAGAACCAACAGCGGTACTAGAAGAGGCAATAGGGGTGCAGTAAAAGGTAGGAGGGGTACACAAAGAGGCAAGAGAGGTACAGAAAGAGGCAGGATAGGTACAGAAAGAGGAAAATGAGGTGCAGAAACAGGCATGAAAGGGGCAAAAAGAGTCAACAGGGGTGCAGAAAGAGGCAAGAGAGGTGCAGAAATAGAAAAGAGGGATGCAGAAAGAGGCAAGATATCTGCAGAAAAAAGCAACAGAGGTGCTGAAAGAGGCAAGTGAGGTGCAGAAATAAGCAGGAGAGGTGCAGAAAGAAAGAAGAAGAGTTCACAAAGAATTAACAGAGGTACTTAAAGAGGCACAACCGGTGAAGGAAGAGCAAGAGAAGTGCAGAAAGAAGCAACAGAGGTACAGAAAGAGGCAAGAGAGGTGCAGAAACAGGCAGGAAACCTGCAGAAAGAGGGAACATGGACACAGAAACAGGCAAGAGAGGTGCAGAAAGAGAAAAGAGGGGGACAGAAAGAGGCAAGAGAGATCTGCAGAAAAAAGCATCAGAGGTGCTGGAAGAGGCAAGTGAGTTGCAGAAAGCGGCAAGAGGTCTGCAGAAAAAAAGCAACTGAGGTGCTGAAAGAGGCGAGTGAGGTGCAGAAATAAACAAGAGAGTTGCAAAAAGAGGCAATAGAAGTGCAGAAAGAAGCAACAGAGGTGCAGAAAGAAGAAAGAGGGGTGCAGAACGAGGAGAGAGAAGGGCAGAAGGAATCAAAAGAGGTGCTCAAAGAGGCAAGAGGGATGCAGAAAGAGGTAGGAGCAGTGCAGAAAGAACCAAGAGAAGTGCAGAAAGAAGCAACAGATGGAGGCACGAGGGGTGCAGAAAGAAGGAAGAGAACTGCAGAAAGAAGCAACAGAGGTGCTGAAAGAATAGAATAGAATAGAATAAAATTTATATAGCGCTAACAGTCAGATTGGAATAGGGACACTAAACCCTAATAGGGTATCAAGGCGCTAGAAACATGAAATGAAAAGAGCAAACATAAGCATAGCCAGTTCACAGAGTAAGTGGAGAATGACAGAGCCAAATTCCGTAAGGGCTAACACGATGAGGGGAACAGCCACGTTTTCAGCAGTTTGCGAAAAATTGGCAGTGATGGTTGTCCGGCCAGTTCAGGCGGGAGCGAGTTCCAGAGCCTAGGGACAAGCCAAGAGAAAGCTCAACCGCCCCACCTCGCTTTGCTAATTCTCGGAACCTGCAGCATATTCTTTGAGGCAGATCGGAGAGATCTATTTGAGGTATAAGTCTTCAACAGGCCTTTAACCCCTTTTGGACCTGATCCAAGGAAAACACCATGAGCGAGGCACAGAATTTTAAATGAGATTCTTGCCTGAACCGGCAGCCAATGAAGTTCTTTTCTTGCTGCCGTCGCTGATGAACGTCTCGGGAGATTCAAGACTAGTCGTGAGGCTGCATTTTGGATGACCTGGAGTTTATATATCTCCTTCTGATTAATCCCACAGTAGAGGGCATTGCAGTAGTCGATCCTGGATAACACCAGGGCGACCATCGATTGTTTGCGCGCCTCAGGAGATAAGAACGGGGCTATCTTCTTCAAAGTACGGATAATAGAACAGCAGGTGCTGACAGTTCTATTTACCTGTCGATCAAAAGATAAGGTGGAATCAATGATGACGCCCAGATTGTTTACGAATTTTGCCGGGCGAGGGCATTCGCCCAGAGCGGTGGGCCACCATTCCTCGTTCCACAGATCTTGATTCTTGCCTATTACCAGCACCTCTGTTTTCTCGCCGTTAAGCTTGAGATAGTTTCTTACCATCCAAGATGCGACCCTCTCCATACAGGTCTTAAATTTTACCGCACAGTCTTTCCCTGACTGATTTGCCGAGACAATGATCTGTGTGTTATCAGCGTACGATAACACCTGATAACCAAAATCCCTTATTATTTTGGCTAGGGGGGCACATAAACGTTAAACAAAACTGGACTCAGCGCTGAGCCCTGTGGGACTCCACATTGCACTGCCATAGTGGGGGACATAAACTCACCCAACTTCACTTTTTGTTTTCTCGAGTGCAAAAAGGAGGAGAGGAGTTTCAGAGCACTGTCACCTACCCCTATCTCCCTCAACCTGTCCACTAGGATAGAGGGGGACAGGGTATCAAAAGCTGCTGTTAAATCCAGCATGACCAGCAGCGTGGTTTGGCCCTTGTCCACCTCAGTTCTGATGTTATTTACTACTATCGTGAGGGCAGTTTCCGTACTAAGAGATGCACGGAAACCATGCTGAGAAGGATCCAGGCAGTTTTCCTTTTCCAAAAACGCTGTCAAATGCCGATTTAGATGAACTTCCAGCATTTTTGCTGGAGCTGGTAGTAGCGAAATCGGCCTAAAATTTTTTAGCACCTCAGGGTTTAAAGAGGGCTTCTTTAACAATGGCTTAACCACGGCGAGCTTCCACAGCTGGGAAAAAAAACCCTCTGTAATAGCACCATTCAGGATGTCAAGGAGTGAGGGCAGTAAAGTAGCTCTGCAGGATTTTAGGATTCTCAACGGGCAGGGGTCTAAGGGAGAACAAGATTTAATGGAATCAAGAATAACATTTGCTTCCTCTAAGGATAACACCGGAAAATTCACAAAAGAAGAAATAGGGCTGGGGACATCAGGTGTCTCTATACAATCGAAATGTGAAAACACTGTATCACAGTCCGCTTCATTGTTCAGCATCCGGTTTTGTGTATCCAGTGCTATATAGATATCAGCTATCTTGGTCGAGAAGAAGTCAGCAATGTTGTTACACAACAATTGTGATTCCATCACCGAAGAGGCTGACTTCGGGACCGATAGGGAATTAATGATTTGGAAAAGCTCCCTAGCTGATTTCGATCCAGTTGTAATTTTAATGAAATGATTCCTTTTTTCCTCAATTATTGCTTTTTTGTACTCCTTTAATGACAGTTTATGTTGTAGCTTCTCAAACTCATTCGGCCTGGCCAGCCATGCCCTCTCCTTTTGTCTACATATCTGTCGAAGTCCTCTGAGTCGTTTGGAGTACCAGGGGGCCGAAGGAGATTTTCTGGCCATATAACGTTTTTTAAGGGGTGCCAAGACATCTATTGCGCTTTCCAGTCCGTTCGACCAGCATTGCGCAGCAAGGTCTGGGCCAGATTCTAGACAAGAGTCGCTTATTGGAAGAAGCGATGACAAAGTGTCATTATTGACATTTCGATAGTTTCTCACAACCTCCCAAGGATTTTTGTTGTTGTTTGCCAGATCAGCAGTCGTAGGCCTATTCAAGATGAAGGGGACGGCGAAGTGGTCAGACCACGTAAGAGGAATGGGAGGCAGTGTAGTCAGCCTGTCGTCATTCGTAAAAATGCCATCAAGTGTGTGGCTGGCCAGATGGGTAGGGCCAACCACCAGTTGTTTAAAGTCATATACCTTCAAACCTTCGACAAGAGAGAGGGTATCAAAATCCTCAGCTTTATCAAGATGAACGTTAAAATCACCTAAAATGGTGAAACACGATTTATTTAAAAATGGTTCAAGTAATTTAATCAAATCACTGGCGAATGAAGACCGAGGGCCAGGAGGTCTATAGCACAAAATACCAGAAAAAGATGTAGATGCATTAAGCTGTATAGAGAAATAGAGGGCTTCCAATTTATCAGTCGACGTTGAGAGTGGGTCTATACGGCAGATGTAATCCTCTTTACAGAGGATCCCGAGTCCCCCTCCTCTCCGTTTTTCCCGATCAAGCCTGACAAGGGCATATCCTTCAGGGATAGCATCCACCAGATCCGGACCCGAGATTTCAGAACCCCAGGTCACTGTAATGAAGACCCAGGGAAGGTTTCTGGCGAGCACAAATTCCCTGAAGGCTAAGCTATTCTTAACAAGGGACCTCGCATTTATTAGGAAACCAGCTTTCACCAAAATAGACGGATCAACCGTTTCAGAGCGTGTCCAGGGATTTATTTCCGGGGAGCATATAGGTGTAGTCTCGATCTCCAACAGACCCCTGCAATCGCAGGGAGTACTGCACGGAGCCTTAGTATAGTGGCAGGGGCGAAATAAAGGTTTAAGAGATAGCAACTTAGATCGGGAGTATAACTCACCTCCCGGGGAGATGGAAAACCGCGGTGCAGAGAGACTGGCCCTAGGCGCCTCCTTGGCGCTGACGGGCGCAGACGGGCTGAACTCTGGCGTAACTCCGGCGGGTATCCGGCGATCCCGCTGCAAGTGCCCGCTGCGCGTCAGCATGGCCGATTTAAATAGAGGACAGTATTCCTAGGGAAGACTAGCCCTACACCCAAGATGGCGAAGCCCGGCGTCCCTCTCGCCCCCCAAGATGGCTTCCAACAATGTGAGTTTGGGAAAAAGGGACCCGCCAAAGTAGCGATGGTCAGACCATTAACGTGCAAGCAAATGGGGCAGAAACAATTAAAAACAAGGTACAAGGTAAAGTAATTAAATTATAAACACCAAAACGGGATGTTTTAAAATCGCTGTATAGCGCGCCGAAATTCAGCGTGCACACTCAACAAACTCTATTTGCAGCTCGTGCAGAAAGAGGCACAAGAAGTGCAGAAAGAAGCAACAGAGGTACAGAAAGAGGCAAGAGTGGTGCAGAAAGAGGGAACAGAGGTGTACAAAGAGGCAAGAGGGTTTCACAAAGAGGGAAGAGGGGTGCCTAAACAGGCAACAGGAGTGCAGAAAGAAGCAAGTTAGGTGCAAAAAGAGGCAAGGGAAGTGCAGAAAGAGGCAAGAGAGGTGCAGAAAACAGGCAAGAGAAGTGCAGAAAGAGTCAGGAGAATTGCTGAAAGAAGCAATAGAGGTGTAGAACGAAGCAAGAGAAGTGCAGACAGAGGCAAGTGAGATGCAGAAAGAGGCATGAAAGGTACAGAAAGAGGGGAGGTGAGTGCAGAAAGAGGCAATAGGAGTGCAGAAGAAGCAAGACAGGTGCAGAACGAAGCATGGCAAGTGCAGAATGAAGCAACAGGCATGCAGAAAGAGGCAAGAGAAGTGCAGAAAGAAGCAACAGAGGTGCAGAAGGAGGCAAGAGAACTGCATAAAAGAGGCAAGAGAGTTGCAGAAACAGGCAAAAGAGGTACAGAAAGAGGGGACAGAGGTGCAGACAAAGGCGAGAGAGGTGCAGAAACAGGTAAAAGGGGTGCAGAAAGAGGCAAGAGGGGTACAGTAGTTTGCAAGAGAGGTGCAGAAGAAGCAAGAGCAGTGCAATAGAACCAACAGAGGTGCAAAAAGAGGCAAATGAGGTGCAGTAGGAGGATGTATGACTACATTACTACCACTTAAACAACAAGTGCCTAAACCATGAAGGCAAAACCACTAACAAAGCCAAACCACTACATTCTGTACAATGGCTTACTAAACCATGAAAAATATTCAATCTCCATATTTCCCGAATCTACCCCAACTTTCTCATAAATAAATGTATGTTTTAAACATGGAAAACAAAACCAACAGTGCCATCTACTGGACTAACATGGTAAATTAAAACAAAGTCTAATATATCGTCAGCGTGATTACAATTAAATTACCTTACTTCCTGTTCCTAATTTCCATAAATTACCTTACTTCCTGTTCCTAATTTCCATTATTTAAATTTAATTATACTTTCATTGAATATTAATTATTTAATTATTCACACTTTCCTCTGGTTTAGGAAGTCATGGTTCAAGTACAGTAGTGGTTAAGGTGGTCGTTCTTCATGTACAGTAGTTGCTAATGAGGTCGTGGTTCAGGTAAAGGTTGTCGTTGAGGACTCGTTGTTTAGTACAGTTGTTGTTATGGATTAGTTGTTAAGGCAGTTTCCCGCAGGCGATCAGACTCTTGACTGTCAGAGACTGACTGCCGCCTCTGACAGGATCTACTGATCCAGATGGGGTGGCGGTTGGAATCATAATCCTGAATGGAAGAGGTGCCTGTGTAGGCACTGCTTTCTGGATTACGATGTCTCTTTCCGACAGCGTTTTCATGGCGGTCCCACTGCCATGAATAGGTTGTCAGAAAGGGACTATGGGAGCCCTAAGCAGGGACCCCATGCCCTGTGTGCCCCTGCTTAGTGGCCTGGGGGCACCTGTATTGCCCCCTACACATCCATGTGCCAGGCACCACATGGTACCTGACACACGGTGCATGGATGGGAACAACGGTGGCTTTTACTACTATGGCTTGTGCTGCGACCCTTTTCCTGAGCCACAGCACAAGCCCCAGTAGTAAAAGGCAGTTTCCGATCGCCATTGTAATTAAGACTGTAGTTATCCAACATTTAGCCTTGGATCTGTGATAACCGACCCGATGTCCAAGGCAAAGACTACCCTTCAGCTACTTCTCATAGATATTGTTGCTGTAAAGGCGAAGCCTGATGCTCCCAACATGGCAGATATTATCTTGGAAACACTAAAGAGAGAACTTACAAGCATATAGACAACAATGGATCTAATGAATGCAGATGCAAAATCCACAGTGGCTTATCTTAAATCAATTAGACCAGACCTTCATTCTTTGCATAAGCGGCTTGATGAGATAGCTCACGTGGGTTGAAGCTTTGGACGAGCACTTGCCCATCCTGGAAATTAGTCCTGATGTGGGGGAGTGAGGTGTGGCATCAGTGCAAGAGGTTAGCAGAAGTTGAAGTTCGCAGTCTCAGTAATAATATCCACTTTTTTGGAGTGGCAAAAGATGTGGAGGCTTTCTGTTTTCATACCAGAGCTTGCTGGATTGGCTTTTACACCTCCTTTGGAATTCCTGAGGCCACATTGAATCTGAGATAGAGGTGCCACACGACGGAATACCTCAGAACCAATTATAGCTTGCTGTCTATGTCATCATCAAGCTCCCCAGGTGATTACAGCGGCCGAGAGACACAATGGTCCTTTTCTATTTCATTGCTCCAAAGTTTATGTTGCTGCTGACTAGTCACATGATACCATGCTTCATGTGAAGAAAATGTTGGAATTTCGGCTGGATCTGAGAAAACGTAGTATTCGCTATTGCCTTCTGAAACCAGCCACTTTGCTCCTTACTATCAATGGCAAGAATATGGAATTTGAGGAACAGGTGAATTTGAATAATTTTTGCCTGCTAATCTACTCTACCTTGTGTGGACATGAAAGTGTTGCGATCTGACCCAAGTTGCACTCCACAGCCAGGTCAGAGTCTTAAGTCCACTCAGTGAGAAAGCCTGAAAGATGATGTCCCAGAATGTCAGGGCTGGATTCTGTGCTAAAATGTTGGTAGGGGTTTACTCTAGAGGGGAATCTGAAAGTGCTACAAGAGGTCATAAAAAAAAGTCACATTCCGTTATCAAGCTTTGACTGCCTCTGTCTTTTGAAGTGCATGCTGACATTGTTGAACTTATAGTTACCAGAATAGAGATTCTGTAGTGTAAATGTGTGCAATTCTATGGTTTAGTAGGAAGGCATCTCCTGTCCTCCCTAATATTTAAAACCATTTGTGCCATGTAGAGGGACCTGCTTGTTTATGTGGGCGACTTCCCCAGAGTAGCAAGATATAATGGTGTGTACTTTATTTTGTTAGTTTTATCCACTTATTGAAGGTGATCGTTATATATGCCCTTGATCTGGCAGTAGTGGTGATGACGAGTGGAGTTTTAGGGGATCGGATCCAACATAGTACTGCAATGTTATTTTAATGCATTTATAAGTGTGTTGAGGTGCCAATGGGTAGGGAGGTTTACTCGCCTGTTTAAAGTAGTTTTCTTCTTTTTGTATTTGGAGTCATGCTTTTCTCATTTTTGTTTAGTTTTACCTATTACATTCTTGTCATGCCCTGTTGGAGGATGTCTCGGAAACACCACGGAGTTGAAGCTCTTTCCTGACCTCCCCCACACCGGTTCACTCTACACCAATGAGATATGTATATACTTGGTGATAAGAGCTGATGCCAGTGCAAGGGACACAGGGAAACAAAACAAGGAAAGATGGGGAAGACACAGGAATCGGAAATCCAGGATGCGAAGAGAACGGGTCAACACTCACTATCTCTTCTGAACCCCTCCTGTGAATAAAGAGAAAGAGAGTAAGAGAGAGTTGTAGTATATCTGTGAATGTGTATGTCATGAACAGAAATACTTGGTACCTGGAAAGTATTAGCAGTGCTTCTACCTGAATGTTACTTCACTTCTGTTGTCTTCACAGAAAGGTAGGTAGTGTGATACATAGAAAAGAAGATTCCTATAAGATAGGGTTCATAGGTGAGCACACAGAGTGTAATAGGGTTAGCTATATGTATCGTAATCCGTACATGACAGTACCTACTGTTTCAAGTGCCTTGAGAAGAATGACTCCCTGTTTCTCCACAAGAAGTAACTCCCACATCTAATTAATAATTCCCTAGAGACATGAAAGATATGATCAGTAATCCTTTATAATACCCTTTATAACTATTGACCTTTAGGATATCGAGAGTACCTGTCTTGTGTCAGCAAAAGAAGGCTTATAAACAATCCTGGAGCTCCAATACCTATTCTATGATGCTCCGATAAACAAATGAAAAGACACCTCTTGCTGCAAGTAAAACTCCAACATAAGCTCCGCAAAGAGTGTCAACCAATACGCAATAAACAAAAAACCCCAGTGATGTCTGAGCACTGGATTGTAAACTCATCCGAGTTTTACTCTTCAATAAACTAGCACTCGTACTTATCTGGCAGGAGGAGTGCGCGAGGAACAGGAGACTAACAACGAACCGCAAGGAGATTCCGGCGAAGCCCGAACGCCACCACCGTGACCCGGAAGCGATGCTGAAAACCCGGAAGGAATGCAAAGCATCGTATCTGCAGAAAGGGAGAACTATATAGCGGTATCGCGCATGCGCTAGTCTTTGCGCATGCGCTCTCCTGACCTTAATGATTTCCGCCAACCAAGTTTTTGCCAACCACGTCTCCATCGGATCGGCAGGCATGACAATTCTGGCCTTCTTAACTATATATATAATATATATATATATATATATATATATATATATATATATATATATATATATATATATATATATATATATATATATATATATATATATATATATATATAGCGGCTCCAATCGTCCCTCTCTTCAGAAACGATAACGCACTTGCGGGGGTTATGTTTTGCAACAGTTCTTTATTCGGCTTTAAGACAAGAAAAACAGACGCGTTTCAGACCTCAAGTCCATCGTCAGTGTTTGCATGCGCCGCATTTCCCAGCACAATATATACAATTCACTTCCTGTTAAATGAAAAGGGATGATGGACAAATCATTTCATATCCAAACGGGCAGCCATTACTTAGTGGGTTATATTCTTCACACAATAACTTATTCGCAATGTGTTATTACCCCTATGTTATACTAATGCCGGTTTCACTAGATTAAAGTAAATTTAATCTCGCTGTGTATCAGCATATAATTGGCAACTCGATAGCCCTATTTACAGATATTTACAATATATTACAGAAGATTCGAACACCATTTTAGACAGTGCGATCATCACCAAGTTGCACAGGGAATTTAATGATTCCTATCATTGTTTATCAACACATGAATTAGTCCCAAGTCGGTGAAAATTGATGTAATCTCGCCGTGTATTAGTCCCATATATATATAACATGATCAAGCGCTCTGTGTAGCGCGAAACGCGTCATGATGGCTGGGAGCACCAACTTCGAATAAATCACTTTGCACTGAATTTGGGTCCGTGTATTCAAGAAAAGTGAAGCCTGCCTTGCTGCCGGATTATCCTTTGAATATATATATATATATATATATATATATATATATATATACACACACACATATATATATATATATATATATATATATATATATATATATATATATATATATATATATATATATATATATATATATATATATATATATATATATATCCGGCTCGCAATTCCTCAGTCCCAAAAGGAAATGAACGGCACTCACGGGGCTTTGTTTGCTCGGCAGCAGTTTATTCAAACAGAAACGTTTCGGATTATATCTCCTTCGTCAGTGTAGTTTTGCAAATATGCATTCGCCTGGCCATTTTTAAAGAGAAGCACGTTACATGTGGTAATCAACAAGGGACTAAATGTGCCTGTCATTTACGCAGGCGCCATCTTTAAACAGTAAACATATTCAGGCAGATGCATCAAAGAAAATACCGGGAGCAAACGGGCAGATTCTCAGAATCTGGCCGTTTGCTCCCGGTATTTTTGCATTTGGGATGCATCATCCCAAATGCAGAAATCGCAATTTAAGGAATAATAGCGATTTCTTAAATTGCTCTTGCATTTAAGGAATCCCAAAATGAGATTCTTTAAATGCAATGCATGAAACCCAAATAGGGGGAGCAAATTACCATGAAGTTGAACTTCGTGGTAATTTGCTAAAACTTTGAAAAATGCACTTTAGTGCATTTTTCAAAGTTACATGTTGCGCACACACATGCCCTTAGGGCATGTGTGTGTGTAACATTTGTGCACAGGTCCATTTCAGGGGTGCAACAGGGTGTCCTTTGGATACCCTGGCACCCTTGAAATATCGGAACATTAGCGATTCGGTAATAGCTAATCGCTAATAAGGAATGGCTTTCCTATTCATTCCTATGGGCCTTTAGCCCATAGGAATGAATGGGAAAGCCATTCCTTATTAGCGATTAGCTATTACCGAATCGCAAATAAGGAATCTGTAGGAATCGCTAATAACATTGCGATTCCTACATGCATCCCGTTTTGCGAGTCTTTAATAGCGATTCCTTAAAATTCGCTATTAAGGACTCGCAAAACATAACTTTGATGCATCTGCCAGATTGTGTTTGTACATAACGGCATCATTTGTGGAAATCGATTTAAAATACCGACATCTCAACAAAGCAATTCAAGTGATGCAATTAATATTGTACAGTGATCTAGCCGTGGATCGGTAATTGCAGCCTATTTAAATCAAGGCTGCTATCCTTGCTGTCCATACCGATTCCGCCGTGTATCGGCTTTCAAATAATGCTTCCCTATCTTTGCTTTAGGAAAAAAGAAGTCAGTTTGTTTACATATATGTTAAAAAACATTCACATGTAAAATAATGACATCATTTCATCATCAGTTACCGATTTACATTTACATTTCATCCTTATTTACCCAAATGGACTGCCATCTCCTCCCCACCATTCAAACCATTCGGTATTTTAGTCCCCATATCGATGATATAGCGGGACTCCAGTCTCCTCAATTTGAGAACTCGATCTCCACCTCTAGCATGTGGAGGTACACAGTCTAGGCAGAAATATTTCAACAGATCCCTGTTGCTGTTATGTTTTACTGAAAAGTGACGCGCTACATGATAACTAAAATCTTTCTTATTATTAGCGCGTATGTGTTCCAACACCCTTAATTTTACCATGATTATGGTGCTCCCTATGTAATTTAACCCACAGGGGCATGTCAGGCAATATATTGCATGGGTAGTCTGGCATGTCATGAACTTATTGATCTTTTTATATATCTTTTTATCTATCTTCAAACATTTGATCTTATAGGATAAAACCCTTTTACTTGATATGCAGGCTTTACATTTTCCGCATGGAAAAAAACCCTTTCATGTCTTTAAGGGTACCCTTTCTTGGTATGGGACTGTCCAAATGACTATATACCAGATTATCCCTCAATGAGCGGGCTTTCCTATAAGTAATTAATGGATCCTCAGGGATTTCATTTGCTATTATTGCATCAGTTTTCAATATGTGCCAGTTTCTCTTCAAGATGTTTCTTAATGTGTTGGCTTCGTTAGAGTAGGTGGTTATCATTCTAAATTTCTCACTAGAATCTTTCTTGGGTTTCCCTTGTGTCAGTAATTCATTCCGGTTCAGGTTCTTAACTCTATTGAGGGTACTTTCTAGGAGTCCTACACTATATCCCCTGGCCAGGAATCGTTCAACACTCCCATTAACTGCCTCATCAAAATCACCTTCCCTGGAACAATTCCTTTTCATCCTCAGAAACTCCCCGTAGGGGATACTATTTTTTAGTTTCTGTGGATACCCACTAGACGCATGAAGCGTGCTGTTCCCAGCAGTGGGTTTTCTGTAGAGAAAGGTGTTGATTTTTCCATCTTCAATGTCCAATCTCAGGTCCAGGTAGCTAGCTGTCGTCAAGCTTACCTCCCCCGAGAAATGGAGATTGACATCATTGTTGTTTAGTGTTTGTATATACTCTTCTGCCTCATGTTTTGGTCCATTCCATACTATAAACAGATCATCGATGTACCTGTGCCATGCCACTATCTTGTTGGTCCATCTCTCATTCATCGGAGACCAGGCCACCTGCTCCTCCCACCAGCCAACAAACAAGTTCACATAGCTGGGGGCGAAACAGGTGCCCATCGCGGTCCCCGAAATCTGCCTATACAGATCTCCACAAAAAATAAAGACGTTATTTCGTAGGCAGAATTCAATTAATTCAAGTAACATGGAATTATGTATGGAGAATCGCAAAGATCTTTTGTCTAAGAAATATTTTACAGCTTTAAGACCAGAAACATGATTGATACAAGTATATAAGCTTGTAATGTCGAGTACCACTAAACAGTATGAGGTTTGCCATTCTATTTGTTCAATGCCACCTATAAAGTCCGTAGTGTCTTTAATGTAAGATTTTAACTTCAAGACAGCATCGAACAGGAAATGGTCAAGGAATTTGGAGAGAATTTCTGTCAGACTTCCTAGCGAGGAGACTATGGGTCTACCCGGGGTTCCTTTTCATTTTTATGCACCTTGGGTAGGTGATAGAAAGTAGGTAGGGTTGGGTCAGGAGTCCGTAAAAACAAGTATTCATCCACATCTAACATTTGTTTGTCGTGTCACTTTTTTATTAGAGCGTGAAAATCTCGAATACTCTCTTGGTACGATGTTTGGGTACATGGTTCATAGCAATTCAAGTCCTTTAATTGTCTGTGTGCCTCGTCCACATAATATTTCTGTGACATAAGAACTATATTTCCCCCTTTATCAGAGGGCTTATAGACGATGTCGGTATCTTCTTGCATCATTTTTAACGCAGTTTTCTGTGCCTTTGTCAAATTCCCTTTATTTTTCGGTGGTTTCAGACCCTCTCTTAGTTTTAACGGATCTTTTGTAATGGCTCCCGAAAAAGTATCAATGGCATCATGTGGCATTGTCGGAAGAAATTGTGAAGGTGATTTTAGTCCACTTGTTGGGGCATCTTGATCTGCCCCACCGACCTTACTCGTTGACTTAGAGTACATTCACTGTCTTCAGTCTCACGATTTTCTCCTTGACGTAGGTCTTCCAAAATCTCCAATGTTGTTAGGTCATTCACAGATAGGAGATCCATGTCTTGACTTTGAGATTTGAGTAATCTCACCTCTTTTATCGTTGGTCTTAGTTTGAAAAATGTATGGAGTTTTAATCTGTGAGTGAACTTAAACAGATCAATTTTTGTCTGAGTATATTCAATGCTGGCCTGTGGACAGAAAGTTAATCCCAACATAAGCACTGATTCTTCTGTTTTCATCAGTATTTTATCTGTCAAGTTATTGATGGTTAGGTTATCTGCTTTTCCTACCATCTGCTCCCTCTCTTGCTTCTCGGGGCCCTGGTTGTTTGGAGCACCTTTGCCCGACCTCTTCCTGCCACCCCACCTTGTTCTTCTTCTTCCTCGGGGGGCCTGGTCTTCCCTCCTCGGAGCCATGATCGTCGTATGAGGAGAAACTCCTGTTGAAAAGGGGTTTTCTGTATATTTGTGGACAGACCCGGTAATTCATCTCCGGATTGTTCTTTATCCTTTACCTCGGATTCAGATGTTTCAACTATGGGTGGGTTCCCTTTGGTGGCACCCTTATTCTTCACCATTTCTTTGCGGGGCTGATCATATTTTTCAGAGAATGTTAGGATCCGCCCCATGACGTAATCCCTTTTATCCCAGTCAAATTTCTCTTCTTTTCGTTGTCAAATCTTTGTTTCATATTTGGCAAGCCGTTTTTTCATGGCTTCCCTTAGTTGATCCTGTGCATCTTTATCCTGGTTCTTTTGCAATTCTTCCTCTAGGAGCTTGATTTCTTTTAATGCTTTATCACGATCGCTCCATGCGAATTGCACCAAAATTTCTAACATTCCTTGGCACGACATCGCCGTGTGTGCAGACCAAGCTTCCAACAATTTGGGGTCCGGGTTCTCATACGCTGGAACGGTATAGATTCTTAAACCCCTTGGTACCCTATCCACTTCTATATAATTCTGTAGGGAGGTGGCTTCCCACCATTTCCTCACCTCCCATTCGCAAAGTCTCTCAAGTTTGGTGAATTGTGTGGATAAATCCTTAGAAACGTTTTTGGTAACATTATTCTTTGTACTTGTATAGTCAGTTTTCTTTTTCTTTTTGAACATATTGGCAGCCGCCTCATTCCATTCATTTACGCTATACATTATGGTGGTGCGTTTTTGATGCAGAGCTCCGAGCCCGGAGCTAGCTATTTGCTGAATTGTCCTGCCGCCGAAATTGATCCCCTCGACCCGCTATCACATCTGAATTGCACTGGGAACAGGCATACCGCACAGGCTTACCGTCGTATATCACGGTTCGTCAGATCTCTCCAAGTGTCCGTTTTGTCCAGACTGATTCGGCGTTTCCCAGAGTCCGTGTCGCATCGGTGCCTCCGCTATTCACATACTGCTCCCTTTGACACCATAAGCGGGGCACTTCGTGGTCGGGTGCCGAATTCGCGGTGGCGTTCCGCGATCAATATCCAGCTCGCAATTCTTCTGTCCCAAAAGGAAATGAACGGCACTCACGGGGCTTCGTTTGTTCGGCAGCAGTTTATTCAAACAGATACGTTTCGGATTATATCTCCTTCGTCAGTGTAGTTTTGCAAATATACATTCGCGGCGGCCATTTTTAAAGAGAAGCACGTTACATGTGGTGATCAACAAGGGACTAAATGCGCCTGTCATTTACACAGGCGCCATCTTTAAACAGTAAACATATTGTGTTTGTACATAACGGCATCATCTGTGGAAATCGATTTAAAATACCGACATCTCAGCAAAGCAAATCAAGTGATGCAATTAATATTGTACAGTGATCTAGCCGTGGATCGGCAATTGCAGCCTATTTAAATCAAGGCTGCTATCCTTGCTGTCCATACCAATTCCGCCGTGTATCGGCTTTCAAATAATGCTTCCCTATTTTTGCTTTAAGAAAAAAGAACTCAGTTTGTTTACATATATGTTAAAAAACATTCACATGTAAAATAATGACTTATCATTTCATCATCAGTTACCGATTTACATTTACATTTCAGCCTTATTTACCCAAATGGACTGCCATCTCCTCCCCACCATTCAAACCATTTGGTATTTTAGTCCCCATATCGATGATATAGCGGGACTCCAGTCTCCTCAATTTGAGAACTCGATCTCCACCTCTAGCATGTGGAGGTATACAGTCTAGGCAGAAATATTTCAACATATCCCTGTTGCTGTTATGTTTTACTGAAAAGTGACGTGCTACAGGATAACTAAAATCTTTCTTATTAATAGCGCGCATGTTTTCCAACACCCTTAATTTTACCATGTTTATGGTGCTCCCTATGTAATTTAACCTACAGGGGCATGTCAGGCAATATTTTGCATGGGTAGTCTGGCATGTCATGAACTTATTGATCTTTTTATCTATCTTCAAACCTTTGATCTTATAGGATAAAACCCTTTTACTTGATATGCAGTCTTTAAATTTTCCGCATGGAAAAAACCCTTTCATGTCTTTAAGGGTACCCTTTCTTGGTATGGGACTGTCCAAATGACTATATACCAGATTATCCCTCAATGAGCGGGCTTTCCTATGACATTTTGTATAAAATTTCTATTTAGATTTGTATTTTCATCTACAGTATTTTCCACGTCAATTAACCGTGAAACTTGTTGTGTCAAGCTTTTTACTCCTTCTTCTCTTGGAATGGCACAGGTAACATACTGTTCTATGAAAGACAAACCACTTTCATCAGTATGAGGTCCAAATTTTGGAGCATTCTTTATCCATAATAACATGTGTATATGAGGAGCACTTCTAGCTTGGTACTCTTTTCATCAAAAGAAATCAGTAACTTCTCCAATAGGAGGAAACATTTTATTGCAGATAAATGACATCATTCTTTGAAATACCTGCAGAGATTTACAGGATCCAAGGAACAGAGTTCTCCAGGTGTTTTCAATTCAATATTTTTTATATTTGAATTTGCTTCTCATAGAAATTGAAGTAAATCTTCCACGCATATTTATTATTTATTTATTTATTTCATTTGTAAAAGCGCTCTATCACCTTACGGCATCCTGGCGCTGAGAGAACTCAAAGTACACGGTAGAAAACAGGCAACAAAAAAGTGATGGCAACTAGTAGAGAGCAGTACATCAACTGAACGTTGGGGAATAATAGAGTTTTTAGCCTTTTCCTAAAGGGTAAGAGCTCACTAATGTGTCTTACTTCCAGGGGCAATCCATTCCACAGTTTGGCCGCCGCAACCGCAAAAGTTCTGTCGCCAGTTCTAGCTTTCCTAAACCTAGCTATCTTAACCAATCTGAAGCAGAGCGGAGATTTCTAACTGGGGCATACCACTCGAACTTTCTCTGTAGCGCAATGGGGCCCATCCCGTGCAAAGCTTTGAATACAAGACAGAGAGATTTAAACTTGATTCTCTGTCCCACCGGCATCCAGTGGAGTTCTGCAAGGGCCCTGGAGGACGAGGAACGTCTCGGCCATCCCAGAGCAAGTTTAGCTGCGGCGGACTGGATTCTCAACAATCTGTCCAGCAGGGACTTAGGAGAATCAAGCAAGAGGATGTTACAGTAGTCCAGTCTACTCAAGACTGTACTCTGTACAACAAGGGCCCGCACTTGAGATGGTAAAAGAGGCAGAATTTTGCGTAATGATCTAATAGTTGCCAAGCAATTTCCCACCGTTTTAGTGACTTGGGCTTCCATGTTCAGCTTGTTGTTAAACACAATGCCCAGATTGCGAACCCTCTCCACTGCTCTCACTTCCATTGACATTTCACTAGGCCAGAAGATACTAGGCAACACTGAGGGAATTCTATCAACAGGACAGAAAAGAATCTCCGTCTGACCGGCATTGAATTGACTTTCAGCCACTGGGCCGTGTTACGCATACAGCAATGAAACTCTTCAATAAAAGTAGATTGCTTCCCCTTCAATGAGAGGATGAGCTGTGTGTCGTCAGCGTAGTTTGTGATGCTAATCCTATGCTCTTTAACGACTGCAATCAAAGGTTTCATATAAATATTGAAGAGTATCGGGCTGATGGCCGAGCCCTGAGGTACCCTATGAGTGATATTAATCTGTTCAGACCGCTAAGGAGGAAGGGACACGGCCTGCGTCCGATCCGTAAGAAAGGAGTGGAGCCATTGCAAAGCACGACCCTTCACCCCCACCTCCTCTAGCCTGCTCAGGAGAATTCCATGGTTGACCGTGTCGAACGCGGCAGACAGGTCAAGCAGGATAAGAACCATTGCCTGATTCCTGTCTGCACGCGAACAAAGTTCATCCATCACGGTCACCAGTGCCGACTCTGTACCATGGGAAGAAGAGAGATTGGCCTATAGTTTTTGGGACATGTTGGATCCAAGGAGGTCTTTTTAAGCAGGGGAGTTACCAAAGCCTGTTTCCACTGCAACGGCACTACACCGCTGTCAAGCGACTGATTACAGATTTGTCTAAGCGTAGGAAACAATTCCGTCTCAAAGATCTTCCAGATTTTAGCAGGGACGGGATCTAAAGGTGAGCCGGAAGAAATGCCCTTTGCTACTTTGCAAAATTCCTCCATGGTCAGAGGCCCGAACCCGGTTAAGGCATTATCAGCATTGATGTCACAAAGGTCATTACAAATGTCCTTTGTTACTTTGTCCATGTTATCGTTATCCCCACAATCCGGGGTATCAAACCTCAGATGCTCCTTATCCTCTCCTAGCTCATTAATAATAGTTTTGATCTTAAGATGAAAGAAGTTGGCTAGGTTGTTACATAGGTTGTTTCATAGATCTTGGGATGGAGCTATCTGCTTTTTAGTACAACCCGGGGTTGTAAGGTTCTTTAAGATGTTAAAAATACACTTGGAAGCATAAGGGCATTAAGGATCATGTTAGAAAAATGTTCTGCCTTAACCCTAGATATCTCCTTTTTATAACATATAATCTTGGACTTCCATATTTGTTTGTCCAAGTCAGTGTAAATAACCCCAATGCCCCCCCCCACTCTGTCTGGGCTTGTGACAAAATTTAAAACCAGGAGGACAAGCCATACCTGAATCGAAATCGCAGTCCGGGCGAGTCCAGGTTTCTGGTAAAAACGGAATCTCTATGCCATGGTGTTCCAGCAGTAGCTGAGTTTCCACACCATGTTTAGGCAGAGATCTTACATTAAGGAGCCCACATGACAGCAGATCTCTACGTACAAAATATTCTGCACAGCTAAGTGTTACAAACCATGTAGTGGTACTTAAGTTTCTTAACATACATTTAAGTTCACTGTGACAACAAAACCAATATTCATTGGTACCACGTTCACATGCCATCAAATTAATTAACTGTGACTTAACATTTTCATCTCTTTGTTGAACTTTCTCCATGAATTCTTTTCCAGAAACATGTAGAAGATGACCTCTTGTATTTAATATGTGGTTAACTGCATATGAAAGTGCAGACAAAACATTTTCAAACAGAAGATGAAATATGTATGGAATGAACTGTTGAAATATTGGATCTTCACAGTACAATCTTGTAGAGCTGTATTCTTAAGCTGGAATCCGTACAGCTCGATCATCAAATCGTCCACCTTCTCCAGTGGGGAACAACTGGGGAAAACAATGAGCTTCTAAACTTTTTTCCCATACACTCATGGGAGTTCCCTTTGCTTCCTTCATTTGAAATAATTCAATACTGTTTCCTATCACTTCTTTTGAATGTAGAGGATGTGCAGTATAATGTTCATAAATCTCTTCACTCCTAGACTTATCCACTTTTCCTATTTGGCCACTTGAATTTTCTGTTTTATTTTCTAAGCATATTACCGGTTCATCAACATTTACATTCTTAAAATAAATATTATTCTGTAACAGATATAACGTAGCCTTTTGAAGTTTATTAACATCCACAATTTCTTGCCATATTTTTTGACTCTTTGTTGGTACATGTTAGACCCGGGATCTCTGGTTGGCTGCGGTAAGTACCTTAGGCCAAACAGGGAGCTCATTTCCACGTCAGAGAAAGGAAGTACACCTTCTCAGATAGCCCCCGCTCACCCTCTTGGTAGCTTGGCAAGAGAAACCAGGCTTATTTTCAAGCCAAATGTGTAAAGTATTTGCAACCACGCTCACAGACACCACAAATGGACTCCACACGAGTTTCATAAAAACGAGTATAAATTTATTTAAAAAGATATACTATAAGACCACAGGATATAAATCCAACATATGCGTATTTGTAATATTCCTCCTGGCCGGTTGTTAGGCCAGCCAGCCCTTGTAAGTGCTGGCGAGATTAATGAGCACTTCTAAACATTCCGTTGTTGTCCTAATACAATGTTATTCAATTCGTAATTGTAGAATGAGGCACTTTGCAATGTAAAAATAATGCAATGTGTAACATAACAATCAGGCACTTTGCAATGTAAGTATAATGCAATGTGTAATGCAACAATCAGGTACTTCGTTATACAGAAAAAATGCAAGGCGTAATACACTAATTAGGTTGTTTGTTATGCAGGAATAATGCAATGCGTAATACGTTAATCAGGTAGTTCGTTATGCAGAAAAAATGCAATGCATCATACCACAATCAGGTAGTTCATTATGCAGAAATAATACGATGCTTAATACACTAATCAGGTAGTTTGTTATGCAGGAATAATGCAATGCTTAATACACTATTCAGGTAGTTCATTATGCAGAAATGATGCAATGTGTAATACGACAATCAGGTACATTGTTTATGCAGAAATAATGCAGTGCGTAATACTCTCCTGCACCGATCACTGTGCCTTAGGCGGTCTCTCCGCTTCTCCTGCTGACTCCCTGTCAGCCTCTGTTAACAGTTGTCCCCAACACGGGTATGATGTAACAAAAAGTGCAGCTCCGCACTCCGGCCCTGGTACTGCCACTCCCTTGGCAAGTATGGGCCGCAATGCCAGCCGAAGCAGAGGCTCACGCTGCAGGAATGAGAGAGGCCGAGAGCGTCTCCCTCTGTGCCCACACCCCTCACCAGGCATCGACACAAGTTACCTGGGGTTGCGACCTCACTCTCCTCTCATCTTCCAGCGACTTGGGCCTCCGATGCAATCTTTGTGAATTCCAGGCAGTGGGACTTGGGCCCTCCTTCGGCGAGGTTGGCTCGAGGGCCCGCTCTTGCAATGGCAGGCTTGGGCCGGCGGCTCAGCTCCTCAGGGGCTGCCGGACCGGGCCACTACTGCTACGAAGATCTCAGGCTGCCACAGGGCACAGGCACATAGCATCGCTAAGACTCACTTGAGCTTTGGGTGCACGAACACAGGGCACTCCTCACAAGGGTCTCAGGCTGCACGAAGCACGAGGCACACACACTCACTTGAACTCCGGGTGCCCGATAACAAGGCAATCCTCATGAAGGTCTCAGGCTGCACAAAGCACATGCACACAGCATCGCTGAGACTCACCTGGACTCCAGGTGCACGATAACAAGGCACTCCACACGAAGGTCTCAGGCTGTACAAAGCTCAGGAACACAGCGTTGCTGAGACTCACTTGGACTCCGGTGCAGAATATCCAAGTTTGCAAATGTTTTCCATATAATTGTGGCTCTGCCATATTTGCCACATAATACATAATCTGCTGCATAATCTGACATTTTCAACTAATAAATTGTTTGTAGCTCAAACAAATCAAAGGTTAGTAAAAATGTGAATTGTGTTGCTGCAAAGTGGATGGCCCTTTCCAAAGGTTGACTAATCACCTTTTTCACTTCTTCATTTGTATTTTACACTGGTACTAATAAGGAGAAATCATTCCAGAGACTATTAGCATGTGTAAAAATGTCAAAATAACAAAGTATCACAAAATATACTGCATTACGCTGTAGATTTTTTTTGCTGCCTAATTTAGTCAACACCGCTGCATCATTTTGTCCTCAATTGCTGCATAATTTCAGTGGCCGCAAAGCAGGCAACACATGTTAAAAGTGCTTGTGCATGAAGCAGATAGACTGTGAAGTTTGCTAACTTAGTTTGGCATGCGTGCAAATCCTGCATTGCAGATCTCTGATGAGTTGCAGCTATTACTGCTGAAACAAGGCCAATGGAGGTAATACATGGGTGAGGCCGTCTGGCCTCAAGGGCAGGGCTGGCTTTAGGACTGGTGGCTCCCTGTGCAACAATATTTGTTGGTGCTCCCCAATGACCACCTCCGGCATGGATGCCCTCACTACCACACTTTAACAGTGCCCTTCAAGTCTCCTAAACTACACTGTCTCTCACATGCATTTAAATTGATTTACAGCGCTACTCATACCAGTGTAGGGTGTACAGCAGACACATTACACAGAGACAATCCATTATATGTGTATAAATCACTGTATAGGAAAGCCTACATATGACTAAGGACTATAAGGTGTAGGAGTCACATGACAACCATACTAGTAGGCAGTATAGTTTAATAGTCATTGATCTTGAGAAGCACAAACTTAAAATATAAAACATAATACCATGGTTGGGGGGGTCTCTTTAGTAATCAGAATTGATTTCTATCCACATGAACACTTTTTGCAACATTAGGATAATCAAAGACTTGGGGAAAAAACCATAACGCTCTAATTTATACTTAGCAGTTTGCATGCAGCTCTTATATGACCGTTAATAGGTCACAACTGTTCTATGTTATGATTCTAACTTATAAGCTGCAAGTAACAAAAGGATCTCTCTGACAAAATCAGTAACCCACTGGCCTATTTACATTAAGTGCACATTGTGATCTGCATGGTACATGTTCTTTACAGCAGGCACATTAACCCTCTGCGCAACCTTTCTGTGAGACAAAACTTCCACCAGAAAATACTCTAATCTCTCTCTCTAAGAGGAACATTATTTACCTGAGTTATCATGAAATTTTATTGTTGCTGACCCCCCCACCTAAATTCAGCGTCCGGCGTGGTCACACCAGTCACACCGCCTAGGAGACAGCCCTTCTCAAGAGTCCTGTGACCTCATGCTCTAGTGTGTGCTGCTTCATAGGCTACCCGCAATACTGGAGGTGAACTTCAGTATGGATTGTGGTGGACAGGCCTACAAAGTTAACCCACACTTGCCACTGCTAGGGTCCACCTGCTGGTGCTAAGACACCAGGGCTTATAAGGTCTTGTGGAGACTTCTGAGGTCTAGCATGGGAATGTGCTCTCTCAGAAGAGTGGTCTGGGGTACTGGTCATGAAGGCTGAACCTGGTTCCCCTGTTCCAAATTTGGCAGCTCTTATCATAGTACCACATCCTGTACCCCACTGAACATCATACTCCCCAACTAAGAGAAACTTGCACTGCCTTCAACTACAACCCATTGTGCCATGCTATAAACACCTGGATGCGCCTCAATTCAAATTACACACTAAGCAAGGGCATTATACTGCATAAAAAAGTAACATCATCCTGTAAAAACAAAACCCTCATAGGGAATGCAAGGTTAAGTAAAGCATGTGAAATGTAAGCAACAACAAAATGGTTACCTTAACACGTTTACACTCCCTATTCAGTAATCAGTGAGTGCATTTGCCTTAAAAGTTAAGGACATGACTACAGGGCCTGGAAGGGACCCATTGCTTAAATTCGTACAAAATGTAAGAAGTATGGTTTAAAAAGACCACATCCATGAACATAGAGCTGCGTTACACATTTAGTTTTCCAAATCACCCACCGGGGAAAACAATGCAGTTCAAAGAAAGACAAGAAAACAAAAGTAGTGCTTCACTGGTAAACTCTGTAAAGTGATGCTAATGTGTTTGGGTGTGTATAAAATCATTCTGGCCACTTTGCGACCACTCTGCGTTGCTTCATTTGATTATTTTTGTAATTTTCATATATTGGACCATTTACTTCCGAGGCTGCACTTTGGAAGAGGAAAATGTAAAAAAGATAACATTTCCACCAAATGTTTTTTTTTTACCCATTTCACATGTGAGCGAAAACAAAAGGAGGAAAGAGAGGGTCAGAACCGATTATTGAAGTCACGGTTTTCAGTAAGTGAGGAGGAGCTAGACAGAAAGAGAGTTAATAAGAGGAAGAAAGAGACGGAGGGAGCAGCTGCCAGAGGCAGGGCAGAAGTGGACACTGAACTTGTCTTTTCGAGGCAAGAATGAAAAGACAGAGTTCTTTTCCTACTCTGCCCGCCCGTCCCGAAATGGCCAAAACAACAAGACTTATCTGTAGTGTAGTGTGTTATCTAGGAAACCTGAATAGATATTCTTATTTTATGCCCTTGTCTGGTTATAATCAATAATATCCATACAACGGCATAATAATCATATCCATAATTCAGTCGTAGCACATGCTGTCACATTAAGCAAGGCTACTTCTCCGGCCCCTTAGTAAAGCACACCGAGTTCTCTAAACAAAACCAAGCCTCCAGCAACCTGGGAAATCCCCCTTGCTATTGTTTTGATTTCGTCCTAGAACTCCTGTAAAGCACTGTAAGAACGTCCAGTTCTTAGTGACATCTTTATTGACATCTTATGTCCAACCTTACGTCAAACCCAGGCACCTTACAGGTATGAATATACCAACGTTGCCTTAAGCAAACACACGGTGGTAATTCTGGAGCAGAGCAGCTATCTACTTCCGAAAGCCCAGCTGATGTGAGAGCCCACGGACGCTGCCCCTCCTCCTTGACGCGCTGCGAAAGACGCTGTCTTTTCTCCTGCCGAGAAATCCAGCTCCGGCGTTTCCAGCCTACCTTTGCGGGTTGCTGGGATATCGAGTCCTGAGAGAGAGATACCAGACCTCCTGCTTTCTATTACCCAGGTACGGAACTGACTAAACCCTTACAGAGAATTCTTGAGTCAGATTCTTGGCAAAACAAACTTAACTTAAACTGCTACTTACTTACTCCCTCCCACGTATTAGGCTTAGGTCAGGTACACCGGGGTAGGCGTAGTTAGAAGCACCAGTTGAGTACGAATAGTCAATGTATATATGTATGTATATATTTTATCTATTTAAAGTATCATATGGCTAAGAAACCATATCAATGCTTTTACAGTATTATTTTATAATCCTCTTTTTACTGTACGCACTTTACTTTACCATGAGCATTACAATCGTGGCAATTCATTTCTCTTGTATGAGGAAGAAGACTGCTCAATAAATAACACCTTTTATTGAAAACGCCCGTCTCTCTTTTCTCTGCATTCTGGTGAAACTAAGTATGCACATTTGGCTGAGTGAAACAGCTGTCTTTTGTTTTCACACGACTCTAGAGATACACTCTTATTCAGGGAGAGCAAAGTTGTCATGTTTTATGGTTGTCAGAAGCTAATCCCTTCTTGTCTATCCAGGGAGGTTAAACTCCTCCTCGTTTATTCGAGAAAGTTTCTAGTGACCTCTGAGCTAGCTGGCAAACCTTAAGTCTAATATAGTCAGTAGAGACCTAGATAACCTCAGTCCTACGTCTACACTGCTGAATATATTATTCCAATGCGCAGAGCCTATTGGGAATATAGGAACTACACTACATGGCGCCCAACGTTTGGTAAGGCGATAAATCTAACGCAAGACGTTAGAGTAACTCAGTCGTGCTTTTTCACACAGACCCTTTTTCCTGTAAATACTCCAAAAGACGTCTGGAGTGGGAAAAAGGCTAAAAATCCGCCGAAACTTAGTAGGAAGGGATTTCTATGTATAGTTTTTGGTTTATTCAACGTTGAAGGATACAGTGTTCCAAAATATTGTGCACCTAATCTTTGTTTCCTTGAAACCTGATCTGCAACAAAAACCTTTCTGTCAGTAAACATTTCAGAAAATGAAGAAGAAAGAGAGGCAGCTAGAATAGCAGCTCGTCTCATAGAGGATTACACAAGTCTCCTACAGAGTGACCCGGATGCAATACTCATTCCGGTCAACATAAGAAAAACTATAACTCTTAAACTTATAGAGAATGGACTAACATCGAGAGGTGGTATAGTCGTATTCGTAATTGAGGCACATGAATATCGGCAGACAGAGGTATTCTATTCATGGATAAACTTTCCAGCAGCAAATACTGTGACACACGAATTCCACTATTACAAAATAGAGGAACCTCCGGATGAGTACACCCCTTTCGAGGAGGTGGAAATCCCATTAAAATACCAAGAGCACCTGCTCTGGTTTAAAGGCGCCCTAAAACATAATAATCACATCACCAGGCTCGGTCCACTAGGTAGACCAGGAGCAACGTGGCCGGTTCTAGCCAGCTACACACCACATCCAGACATTGAAAAAATGTCAATACCAGAACTTTTAGCACAGCTAAAACAACTGATTAACATTCATTGACAATTAGTCCAATATGTAATGCGGACTTCAACAGTCCAACCAGCTATTAACATTCCACAGCTGACCCCTCTTCAGGGGAATACAAATAAAATAACACCACAGAACATACAATCATGTCTGGGTAAAGTACCCATAAAATGGGAACAAATTCCATTCTGGTTAGCACAAAAAATCACTCAAATAGAGGCAGTGTTTCCGGATACTACCCCTACTGCGAAACACAGAATTCTGACTATCTGCCTTCCAATGGGGATCGCACCACATGTGGAGGACTGTGACACTTGGGGCACAGTCTTTGCTTCCATTTACACAAAAACACATGGTGTTTCGTCCATGGCGGTAATACCCGAGGTGCTAAGACAGATTCAAAATGAATACGGTCCAGAACCTGCTTTAACTCTGGGTATGAAATTACTAAAAGACTTCAAGCAGGTCTCGGCTATATTATTAGCCAACATAAAAGGGGAAGCAGCATCTGTGGCGATCCGCCAGAAATTGAAAGAAACAGATATAGCAGAACAATCATTTGAACTTGCCAGAATCATAGAAAAATCCTATGAAGAACTAGGAAGAGATAGTTTGGGTGGGAAACCCATAAAACCCCAACTAACTGAAAATCCTGAAAAGATATTTATTAAAAATAATCTAAACACTGCAAAAAAGAGCTGGGATGGAAATAAACAATCCACTCCCAAAGAAAAAAGATTCCAGTCCAGAGGAAAGTCTCCTCGGCGGAGAGAAAGATCTCCGGACCAAGGACACAAGTCTCCCCAGAGGGAGCCCTCTGAGAAAAGATACAACCTTAGAAATAGGGATAATCTAAAGAAACCTGATAGATATCAAGATATTGATACACGTCCCTCTCGATCTTTTCAGACTTCCTCGCAGAAATTGGAAAGAAGAGGACGGTCAGAACAAAGGGAAGAGCACGTCAAGTCCAAAGACAAAGAACCTGCTCATCAAAGTAAAAAATTACAATTTCCAAGAAAGAAGGTAGCCAGCATTACAATAATCAAACATGCCGAGGATACTGAGGACACAGCTGAAAAACGGAGAGTGGGCCCAGACAGTGCTAGACAGCGCAGCAGAAGTGACCATAGCTCGCAAGATCCTGATGAATCATCTGGAGACAGTGGACACGAATGAATACATTCAAGTGGAAACTGCAGACAGCAGAGTTAGCAAACCTCATAAAATATACGAGATAACATTACGTATAGAGGGAGATAAGACTAGGAAAATAAGGGGTCTATTTTGGGATAACCTTTCCAAAGGCTATGACATCCTTTTAGCTGAAAAAGACTGGCCACCAGAGTTTGTCAGGGAGTGCCCTCATGGCGAAGAAATGATTATGCCTGCCTTCTCAAATCACATTCCAATTCATAAAAAATATACACTTGCAAGAAAGTGGTCAGTAGCCCAAGCTCCTGCATTATATAAAAATCATGTAGGATGGGATGAGGACTCTCCTCCTCACAAAATCCAATTCAAATGTCAACCAACTGCACAAAGGCAGTACCCGATTAAGCAAGAAGCTAAAAAACAGGTCAGGGAGATCTTAGATCAACTTGAATACCAGGGGGTGATTGAAACATGCACCTCACAAATGAACAATCCTTTGTTTCCTGTCTCCAAGCCAGACGATTCATATCGTCTAGTTTTGGACTACAGACACCTTAATTCATGTTGCAAAACTTTTGCAGTACAAAACTCACACAGTGCAGCACTAATGAATAACATTGTGCGCAAACAATACAAAACAACATTAGACATCTCTAATGGCTTCTTTTGTCAAAACATTGCACCTGAAAGCAGGTATTTGACCGCTTTCTCAATAATGGGCTCGCAGAAAAATTTCTGTCGACTCCCACAGGGGTTCAAGAATAGCCCAGGATTATTCTCAGCAAGAGTAACAGAGTTACTACAAATGTATGATGATGAGGCATTATCTTATGTCGATGAAATCTATCTAAAAATAAACAAGAACAGAGAGGTCAGATCAATCTCTGAAAACCACAAAGACGGAGTCAAATAAGGTTCACACACCCACTTTGAGTGGGAAAGAAAGCCCTCACACACCGACCTAGTCAGTGTCATGCTTCATCATCGGGCCCCACCAAAGAGGCCGAGTGCCTCTTTGGTGTGCTGCGACGCCAGAAAGACTGCGGAGCTGGTTATGTGAGAAGGGCGTGCTGTGATGTAAAGTTAAGGTTAAAAGTGCCTAAAAAGGGTATCCAAAAAGTACATTTTAATAAGTGATCCCTAAGGCACAGAACAAAAAGTATTATGTGTCTGAATTTAGCTGCCAAGGTATTAGGATTGGTTAAATTCAGAAATACTAATATTAGTCATTATCAGTCAACATGTTTCTGCCATATGGGTGGTTTCAATTTACCAAGGCATTCGTCAGGACTAAACCCCGGCGGTATGGACTCTCTAATCGCCCACCCTAACCTGGGCACGTGAAAGTGAAAATTAAAAAGGTGAAAAAGTGCTTAAAACAGAAGAGCGGGTTGCTCATTCAAAAATACTCCAGATTGTGGAGTGTTACAGCACCTGTAACATGAAAGACATAGACAAACAGAAGACAAACATATATATTATTAATATCAGCCTTGCTGTTTAGTCATAGTGCTCCATAATATGTGGCATATATGGTGTTCCCAAAGTAAACACTAATTTTTAACACCATCCAAATAACCCTGAGGGGATGATATCGAATAACTCTGGGAGGTGAAGTGCTTGAGGTGTCTATTTAAACGAAATAATCTAAAAAGGGTTACAAACACGATCTGTGTACTCCTTATGAAGGGATCAATGGACCAACAGGTCAGTGACCCCTCAAGATGGTTTCTCACACTAATATCACATTTTAAAACAGGGCGCTACTTGCACCATGGGTCTCGGGAGGGGGGTTGGAGCGAACTTGGCACATCCTGTAAGGAAAAGAGGTATGGTTGAAAATACCATGTACACGAGTAAACACTTAAGCTTGTTTTGCAGGATTTCGGCGATCTCGACAGCGTGGTGTACTCACGCCCTCAGCGCTCTCAGCCCGCTGTAAACCTAGCTGTGGCCTCAATACCGGACCCCGAGGATGAAAAAACGGGGCCGGTAGCCGAGTGTTTAAAGGTTTCCAAGCTGCGCGTCCTGCTCTTCCGGGTGGGCGTGTCCCGCCGGACCGAGGCTTGGAACACGCCCGCCCTACCTTGGGAGGCGCGGCCGGGATCCAGAAGGAGGCTTGACTGCCATATCCAATCGGATCAGCGTGTATGCCGGTAGCACGTTGTTAAACACTAAATTGCTCTTAGTTCATTAAATGTGCATCTTGCTATAATCGATTACAATTACAGGAATACTGTCTAGATAGACTTTGATCCACAGGAAGTTTATGAATGCCAGAGCACATGTATTTATTTATAATATGTCATAGGGGAGTATGAAGAGCCACTTAAGATTTGGTAATGGCTAATTGAGAGTTAAGAGACAAGGAATAGTACAGTTGAAGTAGACACTGTGGGGAACATATGAATAAGGTCACATGGGTTTATGGGCAAATCACTATATGAATGCCACAAAATTAATGGGAAAGTCCTCAGAAGGTTATCATATGGGTGTGAGAAGCTCAAGATAGTACTGTATTCCACGGGATGTCATCGTTCAGGCCGTTTGTATTAGTGCCCAGGCGATACACCCAGCGTTGCTCCTTTTCAAAGAGTCTGCTGGTTATGTTAGTTGTGCCACTTACAACTTCAATTATAGTCCACCTCATGTCATTTGGAGTATGGTTACTGTCCAGAAAATGACGGCTCAGTTTGGTAGTCACTTTTTTACATCTGACATTGCTCCGATGTTCGCAGATTCGTTGTTTTATCTTTCGTGTGGTCATGCCAACATACCAAAGCTGGCAAGGGCAGGTAATCAGGTAGACAACATTCATTGTGTTGCAATTAGTATGTTCTCTTTGTGTCCATACCTTTCCTGCTTCAAGCGACAGTGTTTTGGTTGCTTCAGTTAGGTGGCAAACACTACAGTCAGAACACGGGTAATGCCCGATGACTCTTGGCATACCCCATGCAGCAGTGACTGTAGGTGTAGGATGGGCTGGCTTATCCTTGGGGCGAGTGTGCACCAAGGCATCTCTAAGGCTCCGTCCTTTTTTGAAGGAGTAGAGGGGTTTCTCCCAGTTCTCTTTACACGATGTCAATATGTTCCAATGTTTATTGATCGATTTTTTCATCAAATTGGAGAGACTGTTATATGTGGTTACACATGTGAGGGGTATTGAATCAGAGTTGTTGATCTTTTCTTCTAACAGCGCTTCTCTGGGTTGGTTCCTTGCTCTCTTAAATCCCTTAGTTAGGATTGGCGCTGGATAGCCTCTATCTTTCAGTTTTTCCGTGAGACTCGAGGACTGTTCTTTGAAGTCAGAAAGAGAACTACAGTTTCTCCTCAGTCTGAGATATTGCCCATAGGGGAGATTCTCTCTCAGAGGGCGAGGGTGGAAACTGCTAAACTCCAGAAGGTTGTTTCTTGCTGTGGGCTTGTGGTAGGTCTTGGTTGTAAGTCCAGTTCCATTCACAGAGATTACAACGTCGAGGAAGGCAATCTCTGATCTGCTTTTGGTATTGGTGAACCTCAAGTTGTGGTCTATAGTGTTAATCCATAACAAAAAGGATTCAAGGTCGGGATCACTCCCTGACCAAAGGAGCAGAATGTCGTCTATGTAGCGCTTCCATAAGAGCATTGATGACGAAAAGGCTGAAGTAGGTGGCAGAATGTGTTTTGCCTCGAAATCAGCTACATACAACCCGGCCACACTAGGAGCAAAAATGCTGCCCATAGATGTCCCTGAGCACTGAAGAAATAGCCTGTCTTTAAAAGAAAAGAAGTTCTCTTTTAGGGCTATGGTGGAACACTCGATGATAAAAGCCTTGGGTGTCTGATAATCCCATTCGATTGAATCTAAAGATTCTGCCAGGACTCTAATAGTATCGTCCTGTGGGATACTCGTGTAGAGGCTTTCTACATCCAGGGTCACCAAGGTGACTGAGTTTGCTGGGAAGGTCACATCCGATAGTAGTCGTAAGAGGCTCTTGGTGTCTTTGAGGTAAGTAGGAGTAGATTGTACTAAGGGTTTTAGGAAATAGTCACAGAATTGTGACAAGGGCTCCAAGAGAGATCCGATACCTGAGACGATGGTACGCCCAGGGGGTGGCAACCTGTTTTTGTGCATTTTCGGTAATGTATAGAAGTATGGTATGATACTGTTAGTGTTCTTCAAAAATGCTGCTTCGTTTTTTGACAGGGGACCTTGTTCCTCAGCCTGTTGGACAAGGGTCGTGATTTTGCTAGTGAGATCTGCAGTAGGGTCTGTGGTCAGTGGGGTATAGTTTCGGGTATCCCCAAGTAGTTGATTACAGGTCCTCTCGTAGTCAGTAGTGTCTTGGATGACAATACCTCCACCTTTGTCCGCCGGCTTGATGGTTATTGTGGTGTCATTTTGCAGTTGTTGTAATGCTTGATATTCAGCGGTGCTGAAGTTGCCAAATACTTTGGGGTTTTGGCAGGATTCCAGGTCTTTGAATACAGCCTGCTCAAAGGCTACGATTGCCGCAGGTACGGTGTGTGGAGGAGGGGTGAAAGTTGAACTTGGTCTCAGTCCCGTATCACCTTTCCTTGTTGCCTCATTTGGGTCATCCTTCCCTTCAAAGAATGCTTTTAGTTTTAATTTTCGAAAGAAGCCAGCAAGTTCGCAATGTAGCTTGAACTTGTCAGGTCTCGCTTTAGGAACAAATCCTAAGCCTTTCTCGAGTACCTGAGTTTCAATAGGTGTTAATTCTTTTGCAGATAAGTTAGTCACTAGACTCACATCCCGCTCGTTCCTGGCTGTTGGTTGCTGCGAGTGTGGTTCGCTACCGAGTCGTCCTCCTCCCAGGATACTCGGTTGTTGCCTCTCCTTCTTCCTCTGCCCCTCCTGCCACTCTCTAAAAAAGGCTGTCTATACTGGTTTTGGAAATTTACTGGGGGCATAAAGCCTGGGTTCCAGCCCATAAAGGGATATTGTGGCTGTTGGAAGGCATAGGGGGGAGGGCCCATCATCATTTGTGGTGGTTGCCATTGTTGGTGTTGGCCCTGGTTCCCTTGCCTGCCCCTATTATTCCTATTGCCACGATTGCCTCTTCCCTTTGTTTGTTTAAATGAGCTGTTGCTTGATCCACTACTGTTGGAGGAATCATCGTCTGAGTAATCAGGTTTATTAGCATTCCGAGTTGGTGGGGTGAAAGTTGCAGCAGAGTAGGGATACACCTTTTCAAAGTCAAATTTATTTTGATCTTTTTGCAGTTTCGTTGCTTTTGACTGCATCAGGTTGTCTTTGTACTCATTAAGTTCCTTATTGAGTTCGTCCAACCGTTTCTTAAATCCGGTAATTGTCGCCTTAAAGTTGGATTCAGTTTCCCTAATTTCCACCATTAGTGTCTCAGAAAGTCTGAGCGCTGTTTTTATTATTAAGACTAACCAGTCGCGGGTGCAATGCCACGCGATCATGGCCCAGTCTTTTCTGAAGGTCGCATCGTTGAGAAAGATGCGAGGGGCATTTGTGACCAGCAAACCTTTTGGTGCTGAGTTGGACACAAGGTATTGTTTAAGGATAGTACCGTGGAGTATGGTACGTATGTGCTCTCTTTTTTTCTCTGTGAGATTTTCCCATTCAGTGGTGTTAGCTATTGCTTGCGATATTTGTGGATCTGCGAATATTGCAGGATCCGACATCAATTCCTCAATTTCTCATTCAGAATATGTCAGGCCCATGTTCGCCATGGTGAAGTATCAAAGTGAGGAAAAAGGAGTATGTATGTGTAAATTAAAAACAGGCGAAGAGGGACAGTTAATCTTGCCTGGAGTAAAAAGAGCTCTCACAACTATGCGCTGCTAGGATACACAACAACAATAGGAGAGGTAGGGAAAATCAAGGACACTCTCTCAATCCCCAGTTAGATACAAATAAACAAGAACAGAGAGGTCAGATCAATCTCTGAAAACCACAAAGACGGAGTCAAATAAGGTTCACACACCCACTTTGGGTGGGAAAGAAAGCCCTCACACACCGACCTAGTCAGTGTCATGCTTCATCATCGGGCCCCACCAAAGAGGCCGAGTGCCTCTTTGGTGCCTCTTTGGTGTGCTGCGACGCCAGAAAGACTGCGGAGCTGGTTATGTGAGAAGGGCGTGCTGTGAGGTAAAGTTAAGGTTAAAAGTGCCTAAAAAGGGTATCCAAAAAGTAAATTTTAATAAGTGATCCCTAAGGCACAGAACAAAAAGTATTATGTGTCTGAATTTAGCTGCCAAGGTATTAGGATTGGTTAAATTCAGAAATACTAATATTAGTCATTATCAGTCAACAGGTTTCTGCCATATGGGTGGTTTCAATTTACCAAGGCATTCGTCAGGACTAAACCCCGGCGGTATGGACTCTCTAATCGCCCACCCTAACCTGGGGATGTGAAAGTGAAAATTAGAAAGGTGAAAAAGTGCTATTGTTGTTGTGTGATGAAATCTATCTGACAGATGATGACTTGGATACTCACTTGAAAAGAGTAAACACCATAATACTTGGGTTTGCTGCAGAGGGTTACAAATTCAACTTTAAAAAGTCCCGAATTGCCCATCTAACAGTCCTGTTTTTAGGATATGAATTATCAAGTGAAGGCAGAAGCCTGGCAGACAATTTCTTAGAGAAGTGCGCTGTACTCCAAGCACCAAAAACGCTGAGGAACTTACAATCAATACTAGGTTTCCTGAATTTCGGAAGAACTTACATTCTAAATTATGCAGAGAGGGTTAAACCTCTCTATGAACTAATAAAACCTGATTTTAAACCAATCAATTGGACTCAAAAAAGACACAGAAATTTTGAGATCATTGCAAACAGACATGTTAGCAAAAACTAAATTGCAAACTCGCGATAATACACGCAACCTTTTAATCCGAGTCAACCCAGGAAGATGCGGATTTACGTACCTGACCTCTAATGAGGGAGAAAAGGTACCAATAGCATACAAATCACACTTGTACTCACAAGCTGAAAAAACATTCAGTCTCGCGAAAAATGTTGTAAATACGGTTCAAACAGCTGTAGCAAAAGAAAGATCCCAGGCCCAAGGCAGACGGATTACTGTTTTAACAGCAGAATCAGCCTTTGAGGCATTAACAAGTCCACGCAATTTAACTACCGTGGCATTAGATCCAAAATGGATACAATGGGAGAATTCTCTTGCTACAGAAAAAAGTGAAATACTATTTTGACCCGGAAATGAAAAAATTGAAATATCTAACGTATGAAAAAGAATATCCTCTGCCAATCGAAATTCTGCCCATACAACTTTACGCCTGTGTAATATATACAGACGGATATGCACAACCCTCAGTTTGGGGAAAACAAGCTTATAACGCTACGTGCGAGGTTGTTAAATGCCGGTGGCGCGGAGGTAAATTGATGCCACTGGTAACAATATCACAATCTGTAAAAGACAATTCAGGTCAACAAACTGAATTAATAGCTTTAAAAATGGCGCTCGATATTGCCGATCGCGAATTCCCGACACTAATAGTGTGCGATTCGCATTCCTGCGTCAAATCATACAATAATGACTTGCAAAAATGGGTTCAAAACGGTTACAAAGATGACACAGGTGCCACAATCAAGCAAAAATCGCTTTGGGAACAAGTAGTTCTTTTACAGAAAGAACTACAAAAGACTACAAAAGACTCACGTGATACATACACTGAGTCATCAACGTGATGGCGTTCACGTTGCAGGGAATTCATTGGCTGAGACAGCCACAGCGGAAGCAACTAATCCGGCTTCCGTAGCCACAAAAATGCGTTCAGAAAAATACATAGACGGGGAAACCATGCTGGCGGTAAAGACGTCTTCAAAAGGCGACTGTGCAGCATTACCCGTGAACTATCCACTCAATTATACATACATAAGCGATGCAAACTCCGTTCCTTTTGCTCGAATCCCTGGAGTGGGGGATAGAGTAATTCCAAACATGAACAGGAGAATCTTCTTAATAGAAGAAGCACATATGGGATTAGGTCTAAGGCATCAGATGATCAAAGAATCTCTGAAAGAATTACAATCAGAATAGTAGGATTTCACTTATTCTGCCATCCTGAGACGCATGGTTAAATTTAAAAAGTAAGTGAACGGAATATATTGATTTAAAGAAGTTGTTGCACGCTGTGCTCTGCCGATCCTGCCGACTTCGATCACTGGTCTCACCATATTCCTGAAAGCCTGCAGGCATATGTCTGTGACTTTTTTTATTTTTATAACAATTTTTATTGAATTAAAGCAGTGTAGGGTCATCATTACAATATCCTCACGATTTTAAGGGTCACTTAATACATACAGCTGTTATTATTACAGTATATGCGTTAGCCAACCAGGGGGTCCATGAGCCGGGTCCGCTCCGCTGCCGTGGCCGCTGTAGAAAACTGCAGATTCCACCTCCAACGGTTTCCACCCTCCCCATCTCTTTTCGTTAACATCAGATGTTATTGATTAGAAAGCAACATCAATAATTCGGCTATCAACAATACAGTTCAAGTAGAGCAGTATACAAATCGAGCAAACAATACATCAGCGCTAAGTACGATATATGTAGAGCAATACAATAATCAGGTAGATCGCAAATCAGCGCAAAGCACGACCAATGGGTCCATCATGGGACATAGCCAACTCTGAGGTAGGCGAGTCACAGAGCTCACCTCGGTACCTGTTCCAGTGTCCCCACTTCAAGTCCCACTTCCTGGGGCAGCCCCTGATCTTATACACAGTTTTCTCAGCAATCATGAATCGATCCATCTCTGCCACCCAGCCCACCACCAGCGGTTTATCTTGGGAGCCCCACTTCATTGCAATGGAGCGTTTGGCCAGCAGAAAGCCCAGCGCCGCCCACTGTAGTTCCTGGCTGTTCAAGTCATTAGCCCCCCACACATTGAGGACACATTCCCTAGGTGACGATAAAAGTGGCTTCCCAAGGGAACTACTCATTTTGCGGATCGCACCGTTCCAGAACTGTTGCACTATCGGGCAGTCCCACAGGATGTGAAAGAAGGTACCAGGTATACCACCCCCCCGCAAACACAAGGTATCGGGATGTCTTCCAATTTTGGCCAAGGTAAGAGCGGACATGTAAGCCCGGTGCAGAATCTTCAATTGGATTTGTCTGAACTTATGGCAAATAGCTGGTTCTCTAGGGGACATTAGGGCTGATCGCCAATCTTCCTCATCTAAGGGACCCAGGTCCGCCTCCCATTTGGTCCACAGTGATTGAAACGGATCAGGGAGATTATTACAAAGCTTACGGTATGTGTAGGAGATAGCTTTCTCAGGGAGGGGTTCAGACAATAACCTATCCTTCTAAGGGGGAGGTCGCGGTATGGAAGTGAGGTCCGGGATGGCGGCCAGAATGGCGTGTTTGATTTGCAGATAACGAAAAGATTCTGTGGGAGCGAGTGAGTATTCGGCCTGCAGGTCACTGAATGTCAATAGGTGACCCTTATGAATAAGGTCCCCCACCTCCGAAATCCATATAGTGTCCCACCTATAGAATCCCCGAAGGAAGCAGAGTGAGCCTAGACGCTGTGATGACCACAAGGGCGTTGCCTTAGTAATCATGTCAGCCCAGGCGTTTATTGGCCGTATACCATACCTTAACCGTGTGAGCCATGAGTCCGACATATCTGTTCCTAGCCGGTTTGCTATAGAGGGCTCCGAGGTATCCTTCCCGTCCTGTCTGACACCTATCTAGGAGGAAGGCCGGGTTCAGGGGTGACCCATGTATCCAATGGTTAACAGCTACCAATTGAGACGCCCAATAATAGAGATGGAGGTTGGGTAAGGCTATACCTCCATCGTACCAATCCCTGAAAATGTTTACAAAGGGCAATACGGGCAGCTCCACCGTCCCACAACAAAAGACGGAGCTCACTCTTCCACCGTACGACAATAGGATTCCGGGACCGAGAAAGGGCAATTATGCAAAACATACAGGAAGCGCGGGAGTGCTAGCATTTTGAACAATGCCGCCCTGCCTGGAAGGGAGAGTGGGAGGGACCGCCAGTGGGCAACGTCACTGCGGTCTGCGCAGGGGGCCCAACAAGTTGCGGTCATGGAATACCTTAGGATCCGGCGTAACATAGATACCGAGGTAGGTAAATCCATCAGTAGCCACTGCAATAGAAAACCCTCGGGGTAACCGGGGTGGGGGACCTTGCAGCATATACAATATGGATTTCGTCCAGTTAATCGAGAATCCCGAGTACTTCCCAAAATTGGTAAGTACATGGAATAAACCATTTATAGAGGATTGGGGGGAGGACACATACATCAGGATGTCGTCAGCGTACAGGGAAATTTTGTCCGTTATGTCATCATTCCAGCACAGGCCTCTGATGGAGACATCCGTACGGACCCAATGGGCTAGGGGTTCAAGAGTGAGGGCGAACAGCAGCGGGGACAAGGGGCAGCCTTGTCTGGTCCCCCTGTGGAGGCGAAATCGACGAGACGTGTGGTTGTTAACCTGGACTTGGCTCAGAGGGTCCGTGAATAGAAGCCGCACCCAACCAATGAAGTGGGGTTCGAAACCAAAGCGGAGCAGCACCTCAAAAAGATAGGGCCATTCGATCGAATCAAACGCCATTGTGGCATCGAGGGACAAAATGGCCGCATCTTGCTGTATCATGGATTGGCGAGTCATGACATTATGAACTCTGCGTAGATTTAAGGCCATGTTGCGGCCTGGGAGGAAACCAGATTGGTCGTCATGTATGAGGGAGGGAAGCACCAGAAGGAGGCGATTCGCTAGCAGCTAAGCCAAAACCTTTGCCACCGCACCAATTAGGGAGATCGGTCGGTAAGAGCTGCAGTCGGTGGGTGATTTATTTGGCTTAAGGATGACCGCAATGGAGGCCAACCTTTGATCAAGCGGAAGAATGCCGTTGTCACGGCATTCCAAAAACATATTTCGAAGATGGGGAACAATGTCCGGGACCATGCCCTTCAGGAATTCGATGGGGACCCCATCGGGGCCCATAGCCTTACCGGAGTTAATGGCAAAGAGCGCCGTGGTGAGCTCCTCTACCGTGAGGTCGACGTCCAGGGCCTCTTTGTCGGCGTCTGAGATAACAGGGAGTCTGGACTCCGCTGGTGGGTAGCATGTGCCAGCAGTGTAAACGCGCTCCAAATGGTCGGCAAAAGCCTCTGCGATGTCATGTGGATCCACAACAGTGGAGCCGTCTGGTCTAGTGATGGATGATACCCATCTGGATCCCTGCTCACGCCGTTCCAGCCACACAAGCATTTTTCCGGCACTATTGCCAAATTCGTATATACGGTGGCGCGTGTGAAGCAGTCGTGCCTGTGCCTTCTCCTGTGCTAGCGCTTTGTAAGCTAATTGCTGGATACGGAGACGGCAAGCGGTGTCATCCGAGGGGGCTGCGTTATGGGCCGTCTCAAGGCGGAGGAGGTCAGATTCAGCCTGAAGGAGCTGTTCACTATGCTTCCGTAGGTAACTCATTTTAAGAGCCAATGCCTCGCCCTTTACTACCGCTAAATAAGCCTCCCAGAGTGTAATCGCCGAGTCCACAGAGCCGACGTTTTCAGCAAAATAAAGTTCAGTGCGCTCCTCTAAGGCGTCTTTAATATCAGGGATCTGCATAAGCCAGGGGTTTATGACAATGGGACCTCTCGTGTATTGGCGATGATAGGTTAATTCTACACTAAGGGGTGAGTGGTCGGAAATGCCTCGTGGAAGACCTTTCGGGCGAATAAAGCTGCCAATATCTGTAGTGGGACAGAATAAATAGTCAATCCTAGACATACTATTGTGTGCGTTGGAGTAATGTGTGAAATATGGCATATCCGGGTAATGATGGCACCAAATGTCTTCTAGCCCCATGGCGTGCGTGAAGTCGGACAAGTCTGAGCTCAGCCGGTGGGAGCTACGCTTAGGTCTGCGATCTAGGTCATCACACATTGTGGTATTAAAATCCCCTCCTATCAGGAGTGTGCCCACGGGAAGGCTCAATAGCAAAGTGCCCAGCTCTTTAAGGGAGTCTCGGACCAGTGTAGGTGGAAGATAAACAGAGACTATGTTCAGGGGATGCCCCTCCCAAGTGGCCTCAAATACAGCAAAGCGGCCCAATGGGTCAACCCATGTCCTTGAGTGAGTGAGTGCGAGGCTCTTCCTAACCAGAATACCAGTGCCGCGGGATCCGGAAGTGAACCCCGCGTGAGCCAGCAATTTGTAACCTCCATTCTGAAGAGCTTGACAGGTATTACCCACCAGGTGCGTCTCCTGCAACAGGACGATATCGGGGGAGTGGCGCATTAGAAATTGGAGGACTATGCTTCTCTTAATCTTGTGTCCCAGCCCATTAACATTCCAGGACAAAACCGTTAGGGTTCTAGTGAGGAACTGCGTCATAGTGGTGGCTCAGGTGGAATACATGAAAGGAGAAGTGGAAAAAAAAGGGTTGCCCAGACCATCGGGGCGCCGGGAGCAAGCGAGGCATAGGAGCAGGACAAAAACAAGGCACCACCCATGGTGGCTCATACATCTGTGGTGGACCCAGGAGGAGCTACACTACGTGACAGAAACGGACACCGCTAAGGATACAAAGAAACATAAACACAACAACAAAACCCAATCGTACCTCCCCATCCCCCCACCCTGCTTCCCTGCCCGCGGATTCAGAACTATCCACTCCCCAACTAGGCAGAGTGCCTGTCACCCTCCCAACCATGATCGTGGCACCTGGTGAGCCGTTAGTGCCACTCACCCGACACTTAAAACCAGTGTAAATAATATATATGTGTAAGACTACAACTGAACTACGTGCAACATCCACATATTAGAAAAGTTACTTGTCATTCAGCCGGTGCGGCCAGATCGGGGCCGAAGGAAAGACTTCTCCGGTGCAAAGATCGATGAAACACGGAAGCCCGCCGCCCCCAATAACAGCAGCAAACAGAAAAGGGCCGGTAAAACAACACTCTACAGCAGCCTAAAAGTATTCCCCATGTAGTAGGGAGATGTCACTCCTCATCGTTGTTAGGTCCAGTGAGCAGTTCTTGACTTCCCGGCATGTGGTACCCTCGTGGATGCTCCTCTGGTACAACTCGGTCTCGTGGAGAGCCCCCGACCCGGCGCCAGTCCCACACTTCGTCCGGCGAAAGAAAGAACCAAGCTTTGCCATCCATTTCGACGCGCAGCTTCGCAGGGAAGAGCATGGAGTACTTGATGCCTTTATCACGTAGTGCCTTTTTGACCTCCAGAAAGCTGCGTCGCCTTGCCTGCACCCTCACTGTGAAGTCCGGGAACATCGATATGCGAGTGTTATCCAGGAGAAGAGGCGGCCAGAGCGGGCTGCATGCAAGATAGCATCCCGATCCCGAAAGTTGAAGACCCTCGCAATGATGGGGCGAGGGGGGCCCCCGGCCTCGGGTTTACCACCCGGAACCCTGTGTGCCCGTCCGATGGAGAAATAACTCGAGAGTTGTTTCGGCTGGAGGTGTTTTGTAACTAGGTTTTCCACAAACAGGTCCGCTGATGGCTCCTCCATTCGCTCCGGAACTCCCAAAATACGGATGTTATTCCGTCTCGCCCTCCCTTCATAATCGTCCAGCAGGTCACTCATCTGCTTCTGTTGTTTCTGAAGCTGGGCTACTTGTTGTTGGAGCGTAGAGGTGTCGTCGATAAGGGCCGCAGTTTTAACTTCAACTATGTCTGTGACTTTTGCTAGTGGCATCAAACATAAAAGAAAAATACAAATAGATGTGCACTTGTGTTTTATAGGTCTAGCATCTTCAGGTGCAGAGCACGTGTGAAAATACACGTACAAGAACAGACATACCTCTGTCACAACTCCATGCAATTCTTTCAACTTGACAGACTGCACTTCTCATTTCAAGCAGATTCCTAAATTTGTATGGCGTACTTGAAGTGTACCTTTCCACAGACACTTACAAAGTAGACTAATCACTAATCGCTCTGCCCGCATGTCTTAAACCTCACTTTTATCTTGCAGCTTCACTATTCAGCGAATACTAAGAGTGTTGGGACTAACCAAATATAAAGCAGCAACCCTTAGCAGGCCTCTGTTGTAACTCTCACGATATTCCTGAAACCATCCAGACATGTGTGTGCCTTTTTCTAGTGCCATCATATATAAAAGATACATACAAATAGATGTATCCCTGTGTTTTATAGGTCTAGCATTGTTGCAGGGTTCTGCACAAATACAGAACTATGCGCAGAAGTATGGGACCTTGGTGTATACGGACTGGGTCTTCCAACCCCTTAGGACCCACAAACGCAGGACTGACTAGCTATAGTGTCTCACTTTCTCTCCTACACAATTCCCAGAGAAGCAAATCATTAGACACCCCAGAACACAACACTCCCAAATCTCTCAGGAATCGTGGTAACAAGGCACACCCTTTCGCGCACACTGTTCTACTTGTCCACAAAAAATCTGACAGAGACACGAAACAGTTTAAACTAGTTATTTAAACAAATGTGCCCTAACATGCAGTATACGTGCCACAACAAGCAGGAAAAAGCATTATACAAATATAGTCAGCATAGAAGCTAGTCCATACAACATGGTGGGAGATGTCATCATAAAAAGACAATGGAGAAAAACTCTATGGTGCCTAACCTCCCTCCCCTTTATAAGAAGAACTATTATTATATAATACAAGATCTGTGCGCTGTGTCACCAGACCCCTTAATTTAGCCTATACATAGTAAATCTGCGTCATAGGTCTTCTCCCAGGAAAGGTCCCTCTCCAAGTGTGTCTCACCTCTTCATGTGCCCTACTAAAAAACCCATGTATGCTGTCCAGACAACAGCTGCATCAGTATGTTTTCTCTAAGGGTTAAGGTCTGACCAGAACAAAATAACAAGGGGCATTATTGTTTGACCTTGCACATAATGTTCAGTCAAAATCAGAGTGTAGTAACATGCGCAAAATCAGCAGGCAAGCTGCGAAGTGTCCATGCTAACTTAGTGAAAAACAACAATGTCCCTATGGGGCACTTGACACCCTACCTTTGGCCAGGGTGTTAGCCATATGTGGAATCAGAGATAAGCAGAGGCAAAGTGTCTTAGTCAGAGTCCAATTGAGATTGGCAAAAAGACTCCCCCAAAAATTGTAATTTCAAGAGTATATTGTTTGGAAAGACAATATCTTGCCAATTGGGCGCTCAAAAACCAATCCATTTACATGTGATCATCAGTGACTAAAACGTCGTGGGAAAAGCGGAATGCCATGAACTCCAGAATGTTGTCTGTCCCTTCCTTTGCAAAAAAGTTTGCTATCCAGTTGATGAGATCAAATGAACACACATGCTCCTCATATCCAGAGGCTCTTAGGAACATCTCAGGGCAACCAGCATCAACTTTGATGAAACTCTGAGTAATGAGGCGCTGCGCGCGGGTGCAGGTACTCAAGTCTGCTGTTGGTCCGAGCAAAGGATCGCAGAACAGGCATCTACCAATGGTACATACCTGGTCATGGGCCTTTAAGGGACCCATTAGCAGATCGTAATCCAGGCTGGCTCGTGTGGTATTGGAGAGGCAGACATCCAGGGCCCATAGAAAGGGGCACCACAAGCAGTGGAACACAGGTTGCACGCAGTTGAAGTAGGCAGAGCGGAAGGCAGCCAATAGTCCATGGCAAAGGACATCATCGCCATAGAACCAAAAAGCTGCCACATCCGATCACGGTACAGCTGCAACTGGACCGGGCCTGGCAGTTCCACAAATCAATCAGAACACCCCAAATCAACTGCAGCAACAGGGGAAACCCTCTGAAGGCACTGGAAAAAACAGAATGAATGAAGGCTGGTATTACTCCAAAAATAGTCTCAAAAGAAGAAACAAGACCAGATACCACAAATTTAAAAAAGTGAGCAAGGCCTTCCATATTAGACGCTTTTAATATTTGATGTATTAATTCTCGAAAATGGAGTGGGGCATTCGTCATTACTGTTAAATATTGGAGGGATTTGTTAGCATGAGCTGAAAGCCATTTTGTATTTCTGGCAGCCATCTTGTTTGCCATGTGCTGCCACGTGCACGCCATGTGCTCTGTCCTCCCTCAGTGTTGACTGCTCTTGTAATCTGCCTAGAAACTAAATATATTTAGCATCTTCCACCTTCGCACATGCTCAGTTGAGCTTGCAGATGTCCTTGCAACTGTTTCTAGTCTGTAAATGTCAGGATGTCTTCACCAGAATTAGCAACTGTTAGCTCCTCCCACTTTGTTGAGCAAGCAGATCTTGCATGCCCATATTAGTCATTTTTGCATGCTTACATGTGCAAGGACTGCCCCTTGGTCTTATGCTGACTATGTAACCCTAAGCATATATAAGGCCTCTGTTTTCTGTACTCCTCAGACTGCCTCATTCAGTTGCTAAGACTTCTGTGTGACGTAGTCTCCCTCATTTGAGGTTAATAAAGATGTTATTTTTATATTTCAGCTTCTGTGCCAATTTCTTCGTTGTTGGTATAAAAGGACCAAGTATCAGTGCGACCCCTGAGAAGGTTTCTATTTTCTACATTAGGACTGAGTTTATCTCACTTGCGGTCTCCCCACCTGCAATTCGAAGGTCTCTCGAGCCGATCTCAGAGCGACTTCTTGCTGAAACAACAGCACTTTGAGTCTGCCTAGTTTGTTGAAATCAGTTTTTAAAGTTGGAATTGAAGGCCAAATGGAACTATCTACAATCCCATGTGGGGGCAGACACAGGATGTTGCTGCAACACGTAACTCGTTGACAAAAAGTTACTATATACTGGACACCAGTCCATAAACCACAGCAGTCATGGTTATTCAAAATAAGATAACTCTCATTACAAAGCAAAGTAAGTGCGGGAATAATAGCTGGGACCGGAATACTTTTTAAAAAACAACCCTGATTAGGAGCGGAAACGTTACAGGCCCGTGCAACTTAACTTTTTTGCATACTAGGGAATATCCTACTGTACAATTGCAGTCCCCCTGCAAGAAAAAGGCTTATATCTACCAATGTGTAGTGTTTCATGCAGGAGGTGAACTGAAAAAGTGAGATGGTCAGTGAAATAACCCCATGTATTAATCACACAGCTAAATCAGTCTCTGCTGAGGAAAAAGGTAACTGTTCTAATTGCTCAATATGTAATATTGTGTAAGTACAGACATACCTCAGTCACAACTCAATGAATTTCTTTCAACTTGACAGACTGCACTTCCCATTTCAAGCAGATACCTAAATTTATATGGCGTACTTGAAGTGTACCTTTCCACAGACTCATACTCAGACTCATACAGAGTAGCCTAAACACTTATCGCTCTGCCAGCATGTCTTGAAGCTCACTTTTCTCTTGCAGATTCACTATCCAGCAACTACTCAGAGTGTTGTAGCTTTCCATAAAGTGATAGAAACTACCATAATCACCAATACATCTCCCAATGTACACATATTACTATGTACAAACTATTTCAATCATAATTTCAGTACAATAAAACTAACTACAATACAAATCTGTACATTTCGCAATATATTTCAAACATCACACTTCTCTAATAATTTAAAAACTTTGAAAATAATGCTTTTCGGATCTAAACATATCACTACAAAGAGTGAAGCACTACTACATAATACATAACACACTTTACATATGTGTAACTCGCCTCTGTAATAGTATTGCAGAATATGAAATATCAGATTTTCTTTCTCACACAATAAATGTAATGCATATCGCTCAACAAGGTAAAACCAGTAATGGCAAACTTTCTCTCTCTTTCTCCACACAAATCAATGTAAATAACAAATAAAATAGCTTCCTACATTATTTCAAATTGTGAAACACATTTCTATTGGTTAGACATGTTAACCCTTTCTAAATGTTACGGTGCCGGAATGTAGTGTCCATATGGAGCAGCGAACCCTTACAGAAGTTCAAAAACCTATTTTCAATAATACTAGTATTATTTTTTTAACATCACACCACTTCTAAAGATAGTACTTATTTGGGAAAACTTACTGTAGCAGCATATCACTTATATATAAGTTAGCATTTAATATTATAAAACCACAGTTAAGTTTCAACCCTTCCCCCATTCTGCTTAATCCTAGTTTCCATAGTAACACTTTTAGCAACAATGAACTCTAACAGAAGGTCGCAAGTTCACCATATTTCAAGTTCAGCACACTGGCTTACAAAAGCAAATAGCAGGTGTGGTTGATTTTGCAGCATATTAGCTCATCTTATCTACTGTACCTTTCAAACATTTTTCTATAACCAATCAGAATTCATACTTCTTGAACAAAATAACATGCATCCGATTTTTGAGTGCACAAGGTTAATAAACAGCCATTCACTTATCCGCTTTTTCAAAAACAGCTTCTTCTCCATAATTTTAGATACATCTCATTCTACTAACTGACTACCTGAGCTTAAGACATCGTTTCATTCCTTCCAGACATCCCTTCAAGATGCTTACAGTATGGACTGTAGGGCACAGCTATGTTTTCTGGTGCAAAAGGTATGCTGAACACAGAGGTATTGACAAAGACCTAGGTTTGAAAAAATGTGGTTATTAGATAGTTTGCACAGAGAGGACTAAAGTGGCACCAATTGATACCTTTGGTTAAACCCTTTTTGCATCTCCAACCACCTGACCTCATGATAGTGTGCACTGTGGTGGCAATGACCTAGGCACATTGACTGGGGTTGGGCTGTAAATGCTAATGAAGGATACCTTTGCATAATTGATGTTACTTTTGCCTCAAACTTTCTTTGTATATTCTAATATATGCCAAAGACAAAAATGGAAGTGGTCAAATCAATTCTGTCCACAAATTTAGAAATCTAGGAAGAATGTCAATAAAGCTGATTCTGCTTACCTCAGAGATCATAGGATGGGCTAGGACAGCAATCTACGTTTTGATATGCATGACATCTATGAAAGTGATGGAGTTCATTTCACAGATGAAGGAAACAAAGGGCCATATTATCAAGAAAGGGCGATACATTATCGCCGCTTTTATCAGCAGGAAACTGCAGCTAAAGTGGCGATAATGGGCTTGATAATATGCCCTTGTGAATTCCCATAGAAGCCCAGTTCTGGTGTTAACCTGGGCTTCTATGGGAATTCACAAGGGCATATTATCAAGCCCATTATTGCCGCTTTAGTGGCAGTTTCCTGCTGGTAAAAGTGGCGATAATGTATCACCCTTTCTTGATAATGTGACCCAGAGTTTTTCTCAACAACCTCAAGCTGTGCATCTGCACTTACATGTAGGTCAAACACAGTCATAGTAAAAACAACGTCTCTTTTTAGAGCCAACCTATAACCCAACAGTGAAATGTATTTATTTTTTAACAGACATACTCTTTTAAAATGTTTTCCCGGTTTGCGAACCCGTCGCGACTTCAAAAAAGAAAAAGCACAAATTCAATGTACTGTAACACAATGCACTTTTGAAATGTAACTTTTAACTTAAATTTTTTACATTATGTCTAACTCTATCAAATGTGATGTGATTATTAACTTCAATCTCACTAGCTCTATAAAACAATTACATAAATGCAACACTACCTTCTGAATTATATACTATTAAATTATTTATTTAAGGTGGCTCAGTGAATTCACTGCAACATTACACGGAGGGCTGCGCTGAGAGCCTCGATAGTGTCGCCACTCCTTTCACAAAAGAAAGAAAAAATAACACCTCCTAGTAAAGTTGCCCGATATTAGCCCCGTAGACCACACCCCCGGGCCTGGCCATTTAAAAAAGAAGAAAAAATAGGGGGGCCAGAGCGGCCCCCCCTACCCCAGCAATTTTGGGCACTGGGAGCCCATCCCCTGGGGATTTGCCTCTTAGTGGAGACCACATGGGAGCCCCAATGCCCCTGCGGTGCCTGCCGGCTCCCCGCCTCCAGCGGGAGGCGCTTTTGCTTTTGGGCAAAGGGAGCTGCTAACATGCAGCTTCCTTTGCCCAAAAGCAAATCTGCTTTGCTTCTTGGAAGCGAGAGCAGTTTTCCTGCTCTTGCTTCCATAAAGCGAAGCAGAAGTTTGCAACGGCAATGCAAGAACAGGGCTCCAGCCCTGCCATAGCAAACTGCAATGTCCAGGGGTTGGGCAACCCGGGACATTGCTGGATCCTGCCCTGGGGGGTGGTGGTCTCCAGGGCCAAGAACGGCTCCTGAAGGGGGTCCGCGAGGCACCCCTCCCATCAAGTTTAAAGCCCTGAGGATGTGGAGGTCCCCAGGAGCGACCATTCAGGAAGTATTTGATGGCTTCCAGGCCCTTTCTATGATTAATACTTGTATAAAGACTGGAGATGTCCAGTTTGATCATGCCAAAATCCGACTCCCATGACACCCCCTCAATTTGTTTTAAAAAGTCCTTGGTGTCTTGAGTATAAGAGATTAGTTCTACAACAAAATTAAACAGAAAGTAATCAATGAAAGTAGACATGTTTTCAGTCAGACTTCCCTTCGATGAAACGATAGGACGCCCCAGAGGGTTTACGCTGTCCTTATGAATTTTGGGAAGATGGTAGAAGGTGGGAATAACTGGATATTTACAATTCAGAAACTTGAATTCCTCATTGTCCTGTATGCCTTTCTGTTTCCATTTGTTGATGAGGCATCTGTATTCCTCAATACTCTTCTCATAATCTTTCATTTTGATCCGTGTGTAATTGGAAACATCATGTAGTTGTTTGAGTGCTTCCCTGCAGTAATACTCTGATGTAAGGAGCACAATATTGCCACCCTTGTCAGAGGGTTTACACATGATCGTTCGACCTTCTTGCAAGCCTTTTATTGCTTCCCTTTGTTGTTTTGTAATGTTACCTCCATTGTTTTGTTTGTCCTCACTCAGTCTGAGTTTCATCAGATCTTTTGTCACCTGATCTGTAAATCGATTGATAGCATAATTTCCCATCTGAGGAATGAATTTAGACGCTGATTTGAAAGGACTCTTCAAACTTTCTTGGGTCACAGTCACAATTCCCGTTCTGGCCAGAATCGTCAATTGACTGCGCATGACTTGAACACTCTAGCTATTTTGGAGGATTTACAAGATGAAGGGGCTACTAGTAGCGACAACCATATGGCGATTCTGGCCAAAGGGCATCTGCATTTATCTCCTGTGTCCATGGGACTTGGTCCCAGATAGATTACGTTTTAATGTCCCATGCCTCATTAAACTTCCTGAGTAATTGTAGTATTGTACCTGGGGGAATCTCTCACCATGCCCGAACAGTTTTGAAATTGGATTTAGAACATGTGTCCCCAGCATCAAAGTGATGGACACTGAATGTCTCCCATTACCGTACCTTGGAGAGTAAACAACAACGTATTGGCTATTCACATCAATTGTTACTAGGTAACGAATCATCTACAAAATCAACGCAGATGTTATGATCAGCAGGGAAGACCACCTTGAGAGGTATGCTCATGCAGGATTCAGCGATTCGCAAGCAAGAAATTAGTGATACATAATCTTGTTTGAAGAAGGTAGTACGTGATCTTACTCAGACATATGTGTGGCATCCTACAATGGCTTCCTTAGGTCAATTAGAGCAAGCAAAACATATAGATAATTCAGAGTTTCAATTCTTATAGGGAATTACGTGTACAGGCCATCTTCAACCTCACCAACCCTTTTGTCTTGTAGGAAATTACCAAGACAGAAGACTGAGACAGGTGAGAGCCTTAGGCCTCACTAGTGTCCATTGTGTGCATGCATAGTCAAGCAGGGATGCACACAGCCCCTCCCAGGACCTTGGCGACAAGCTCAGCTCTTACTTTCATATGAAAATCAAGAGCTTCTATGACAAAATCAACAACCAGACACCGCACTCCGCAGCCACTCCCTCCACCGGCACCGCCAACCCCGCCACCATCGCCACCTGGGCAATGGCACGACCGAAGAGACCGCCTCGACCATGAAAGGCATCCACTCAGGCCCTGCCCACCAAACTTCCACCAGAGAGCTGCCACCATCGTGCCAGAACTACGACACACCATCAACACCACCTTCAAGACCAGCACCTTCTCTGATGAAAGCAAACACGCAGAAGTCAGACCCCTGCTCAAGAAGCCCTCAGCAGATCCCACGGACCTCAAGAACTACTGGCCCATCTCACTCCTGCCTTTCGCGGCAAAAGTCACAGCGAAGACCATCAACGCACAACTAACAAGGTTTATCGAAGACAACTATGTCCTCGACCCCTCCCAATCGACATTCCACAGCAACCACAGCACTGAGACCGACCTACTCACTGCTGCAGACGACATCTGCTCCCTCCTCGACCATGGACACACCGCAGTCATGACCCTGCTTGACCTCTCAGCAGCATTGGACACCATCTCCCACCACACACTCGCCACCAGACTCTGCGACGCCGGCATTCAAGGAACGGCCCTCAACTGGATAGACTCGTTCCTCACTGGCAGAACCCAAAGAATCAGAATGCCACCCTTTGTCTCCGAACCCACGGAAATCAACTGCGGTGTCCCCCAAGGGATTATCGCTCAACCCAACCCTCTTCAACATCTACAGGGCCCCCCTCACCACCATCGTCAGACAGCACGGCTTCATCATGGTATCCTAAACCCAGCTCATCCTCTACCTCATCAAAGACCCCACCACCACAAGACTCAACTTCCAGGAAGGAATGCAGAACATTGCATCCTGGATGAGGAACAGCTACCTCAATCTCAATTTGGAGAAGGCAGAATTCCTCATCCTCGGAACTTCCCCGTTAGCTTGGACCAACACCTGGTGGCCCACCTCCCTCGGCAGCTCCCCGACCCCCTTGGACCACGCTCGAAACCTCAGCATCACACTTGACTCCTGCCTCTCCATGGATCTACACGTCAATGCCACAGCCTCCAGCTGCTTCAACACCCTCTGCTTCCTGCGCAAGACTTTCCAATGGATCCCCCCAAAATTAAGGAACACCATCACCCATGCACTCATGATCGGCAGAGTGGACTACGGAAGTGCCCTCTACGCCGGGCTCAACAAGTCTCTACTCTGCAAGCTCCAGACAATACAGAACACTGCAGCCAAACTCGTCCTCTTTATCCCTCGACACGAACACATCACCCAACACCTACGGGATGTCCACTGGCTCCCCATCGAGAAGAGAGTCACTTTCAAGATAATCACCCACACCTACAAATGCCTCCACAACACCAGACCTCAATACCTCAATGAGAGAATCTCTTTCCATATACTCAAAAGAAACCTCCAATCAACCAACCTTGCCCTCCCTGAATCCCTGCACATCTGCAGAGCCAGATAGGAGGAAGAGCTTTCTCCTACATTGCAACCAAGACCTGAAACGAGCTCGGGATCAACATCAGACTGGCCCCCTCCCTAAGTATCTTCAGAAAGATACTCATGATTTGGCTTTTCAGATGAACGGAGCTGCCATGAGACCCTCACGGGTGAGTAGTGCGCTTACAAGTCACCTGATTGATTGATTGATTGATTGATTGATTGACACAGCAAGTCCTGACAAAGGCCCCAGACCCAAACGGGCTCTAAGTGGGGGTCGAAACATGTTAGCAGAAACACAGCAGGTTTAGTTGAACAATTGCATTCAACAAAAAACCTAAACATATTATTTTAACCATACCCCAGGTACCCTGTGACTAAAAGAAATTGATGGATACACCTGTAGATATTTTTAATAATATACTTCTGACCTGGATACCTGCCTATCCAGTTTTGATTTATCAAAGAACTCCCATCTTTCGTTGAGTCCGCCCTGGTGGTACCATCCTACCAGGGTGTGGATAGGTGCCGATGATGAAGCATATCATGATCAAGTGAGTGAGGCGTCTAATCCCATATCTTTGAATAGCCAAGAGGTTCAATGAAAGGATCGATTCATTCACAACTGATCAATTTATGGAAACATTCCAGTTGCTTTTTGTGTGTGACTGTTGACTCTGGGAGAGTGCAACTGGTCTTATAATCTCTCGCTCTCTAACCTTTTCCACTGCAATATAACTTACCTAAGGAAAGGTTTTCGACACCAAAACGTGCAACATTTAGTATTCCCACTTAACATAGGGAATTTACTGCACACTAAATAAACAACATTTACTTTTTCCAATCCAATTTAAATTAACCTCAGGGAAGGTGTTCCACACTAAAAAAATAACAATAACCATTCCCAGGTAAACAACTCTTAAGTCATTGAAGGATTTCCACATTAAGCATACAAACATTACTATTCCCACACCACTATCACTTAATCCAGGGAAGTCAGTAAACACCACAGGTACAACTTTTAATATTCCCTCTACAATTTCACTCAAGTCTAGGAAGGTGCTGCACAGTAAAAAAACAACATTGTCCATTCTCACTGCAATAAAACTTATCTCAACAAACAATTCCAACAGCAACAAGAGCAACATTTAAAATTCCCACATATTAACTAATGTCACAAACCTACCTGTCAATTAAACAAAGAAAATGTAAAATTCACAGTAAAATATCACTTAACATAGCATAAATGATACACAATCAAATTGCCAACATTTACAATTCCCACTGAACCATTACATAAAAGATAAAAGAGTGTGGACAGTAATAGGATAATATTTAGTAACCATAATAAAATTACATTCAAATTTCACATAGATTACACATAATTATTCATAAATATTGTTTAAAATGGTTAATAATTTATTAAAAAATGTTTTTTTACAATATTACTACAATGTTATAAGTACATTTCAAATATTTGTAACGTGTCTAAAAATTAAAAACCTTTACTTTTTTTTTACATTTATCAATTTTTTAGAAGTATTATAATAATTTCCCCCAAAAAGCTAAGAATGTTAAAATAATTTTGCATTACTTGCATTTTTTTAAGTGTTTCAAACAACATAATACAATATCAATTGTACAAAACAAATCACATTTTAATTTTTAAATAAATAGATCACATTTATCAAAATTAAACACAAAAATAAACAGTAATACATACTTTCATTAAAAATAACAACAAACCTTGTTCCCTACAAATTATAAATACGACTTCTAAAAATGCTAAAAACATATTTAAAATTATTTTCTCATTACAAAAATGTAATTAAAACTTTAATATACACCTTTCCCTGTTCTCCTATACATTAAATATCCCACTCCTAAAATTTAAATTGTTCTTAATTAAAAAAAAAATCCACCCCAAAAAATTCTATGTTACAAAACTCCCCACCTTTACCCTATTACCGAATCGTAAAATAGGTTAGCGATCTGGTATTAGGAAGGGGTGTTTTAAGGGCATCCCTTCCAAATAGCGACTTGCAGTACAATGTATGAATTTTTTGCGACCAAAATGCGGTCGCAAAACACTTGCTTTTTACCATCAACTCCTAGTTGGTGGTAACCCCTTTACCTTTGTGAATGGTTGCGAAAATGTTTTTTAAGAGCAGGCAGTGGTCCCATGGACCACTGGCACTCTTAAAAAATTAAAGGCAAACTTTTCATTTTTGTTTTTAAGGAACTGGCTGCATTTAAAAAAAAATCCTTTCTTTAAAAGCAAACACAGACATGGTGGGCTGCTGACCCCAGCAGGCCACCATCCCTGTGTTTTTAGAGATTGCTAATGGGTTGCAAATTGTGACCCATCTCGTTTATATTAATGAGGTAGGTCAATTGCGACCCGCCAGGAATCACCAACAGTGTAAAACATCTGTTGTACATAGCTGTTTGTGATTTCGTAATAGCGAATCTTAAAAATGTGCTATTAGGAAATCACAAATGGAAACGTTAGTACATTTGGACCTTAATAACACAATATTTTGGACTCCATCATCTAGTATTATATTTCATGATGATACAAATACCTGTTCAAAGTTTTCCTGATCAAGAGGTTGGCATTACAGTAAACAATGATAAGGTAATTTGGAAAAAAACAAAGTGTTTGCTATTGCATGGCCTCTTGAGCCATCTCTATATGGTGATGATCATTCCTAGGAACTTCTGCTAGACACTTCAGTCACTTACCGAGATTACCCATGATATTCCATATTACAGCATATGAACCATGGGTAAATCTTGATTGTGCTGGGGTTAACCAGGGTAGTCTGGAATTCAAAAACAAATTGTGTAATTAAGTATACGGCATTCCACACTGCTTAAAGTGAGTGGATGTAGTAAGTGAGCTCCATACTCTCCAAGGAGGTTTGAGGAGTTTTACAACAGTACATTTATAAATCACTTTTTAAAAATATATTGGTGAAAGAGCAATAGATAGATGCACATCCCATATGGAATTTGGGCAGTATTGCCATATGTTTGACTGCTCAGGTTGCTGCTACTGTTTGAGTTTACTACTTACATTGGATACTATCTCACCTACCACTGTCTCAAAATGTGTGTCTCACATTTGAACACTGGTTCAGTAGCTGAAGTGAAGGATTTAGTGCATTGATTTGTGTGTAATATGCATGTTACGAGATTCAACCGTCATAAATCTGGTCAGACAGTAACCAACAGAAACCTAAAAAGTTGAAAATGTGAGATTGGGCCAATGCGGAAGCAATATTCCTCCCCAACATACCCTTTAACAGCAAAGTCATTCAGTTGACAAGCTGACAAAATGTAGAGTGCAGGAGTCCCCTAACCAGCATGTGCAGCATGGCATCAGTAGTGCAAGACCCCCATCAATACAACAGGGACAGCAATGGCAGCAACAATGCAGCACTACATCTCGCACAGAAAAGGTACACTGTAGCTAGAGGCATTGCAAGCTTGGCTGGCACAGAGAACAGGTACCATATGGGATTCAGGAGTGCAAGCTTCCCTCACGATTCCAAAGAAACCACATTTCCAAAGAGAACAGGTACTAAATTAGCATTAGGATGCCAATATCTTTACTAAACCTCATAAGAGACTGTGGGAGGGAAGTGAGTGGAAGAGAGGTACCATGGTGGGGGTAAGGGCGGTCTGAGAGCTCTTCATCTTTTCCCAAGCGGCATCACATTGCAATCTTTTTGTGTCTTCAAATCTGGTGGTCACTCCCAAACTGAGGTGCAATCCTCCTACACAGACCACCACACTGACACTGACTTTTCTTGTCCCACACACTCATCTGCTGCTGAAGCCTGCACTGTCTGCTTTCCACTCAGCCCCAGCACCTGAGATGTACACACCATCCCTTCAATGGACAGGAGCTGACAGAGCCAAGATCATCTCCGGCACAAAGCCACTCTCAGCCCCTCTTAGCCTTGATTTTTCCATCATTCTCAGTACAAATCATACTATTTTCAGTCCCAGTCCCTCTTAGTCTCAGCCAATCTCACTATGTCTTTCAATCTCATTCTCAATCTCTCTCGCTCTTAGTCAGTATCTTAATTTATCTTAGTCTCAGGCAATCCTCCAAGTCCCTCTCAATTTGTCACTCTCAGCCCCAGTCCTACTTATTCTCAGACCCAATTGCTCTCATGCTCTCAATCTCAATCACTCTCAGTCCCAGACACTGTTAGTCCTAGTAATTCTCAGTCACAGTCACCGCTGGTTCAAGTTATTCTCAGTCTTAGTTGCTCTGAATCTCAGTCACTGTCAGCCTCAATCTCTATTAGCTACTCTTATGCGTCCTCAGGCCCAGGCGCGCTCTGTCCAACTCATGCTGAGTGTCAGCCACTCACTCTGTCACACTTGGTGCAAGCCGTTATCAGTCTCAGTTACTCTGCTCCTATGGACCTAACACCAGTGGACAAGTGAATACTGTAGGTAGCAGAGGCGAGTACAGCCAGGTTTGGGAAATCCCAATGCAAGCCTGGAAATAGGTAACATGTTACAAAGGGGTGTTTTGACAGAATTCATTTCCTGTGATCTATAATCCCCCATGGATATATGCACTGGCACCATAACTAGTTTACACAGCGCGGTGGGGGTACATGGGTGTGAACCAAACACAATATACAGCTTGTGCATTGGCAACCGGCATGGTGGGCATGTTACAAAGAAAACAAAGTACAGCAAGTACTTAATGCTTGCGAATGAGGTGGGGAGGGGGACATACGCATATTTAGACTCTGGGCGCTTAGTTACTAGAGACCAAAAACTTCTTGAATGGATAGGATGTTACTTTATGTGTTGCTTTGCATTCTGAGATTCTGAGACCACGATAAAATGTAAATAATACAACTAAGTCCCATAAATCAATGTCTTTTTGAGCAAAAAAGCCAGTCACCATTTAATCTGATCCCATTCATGAGTGCTGGAGCTCATTTTATATGCTTAACAAATGTATGTATGCACCTTGTTCACCCAGCACAGCCTCTCCAAATATCACAGTACCAAATTTCTTATTTTGATCTCTTCTCACCAAAACATAGCCAACGGTGCTCTTTGCAGTTTTTAAAGCACAGACTCGTTCTGAGGGCATTGGAGCGATCTACATGTGCACCAAATTACCTTACACAAGATTAAATTAGATTTTTTTTAGGCACAGAGAGTTAAGGTGATTTGCCCAGACACACAGGATGTTGAACCACCACCAAGTCTTGAGCCTGGTTCCCTAGTTCCAAAGGTGGCAATTCTGCCCATTAGGCCACCCCTTGCCTATTCATATAAACTGCAGTGAATATAACAATATGCTCCTCAAAACAAGTGACTTACAAAATGAGATATGACCTGGTGTGCCATTGTATGAGAAAAGCACCTTGAAGGTGTAAAGAAGTCCTGGTCGGTATAAGTTCTGTGGAAAGGAACTGTGGTACGTGTCTTCAAGCTTGTTTCACTTTCTTCTGTTTGGCTCAAAATAAACAATGTTCTGCTAATGCAATACGAATTTTCAATTCTGTTAAGCACATGAAGTCTAGGATTATGCTTCTCCAACGTTACTGCATTTTTTGACAGAAGCCAATTCCAAACATGAAAGTCGAAAGACAACATTTCCTATGAGCATACCAATAACAACAGTGAAATGGTCGAATCATAATGCAGCTAGTCCTATTTTAACTGCAAACACCCATCATAGGTCCTCTTTCTTTGACCGTGTAACACTGGGAACTGTTAATCTGTAATTTTGGAATTCTTCAGCAACAAGAACTTTCAACCAAGCTGAAAGAGGAGTCCTCCTCAAGCATCACCACTCATGGGCTGATTAGAACACCTCCTCCATGAGTAGCCAGCGCTCAAACTCAGCCTGGTTCATGATTGCTTCTGGTCATTTCTGATGAAAAAAAGAAACCTTAAACCATAATCATTGTTCATTTAGAATAATCATCTAAACATTTTAACAGGGTGGGTACCTATGAAAACCACAAATCATGCAATTCAACATTAGTAAGCATGTCATTTGTTCAACATAACCATGTGCATATATATTCCAGCATGGGATAATCCTTGACTCTGTGTCCTTAATAGAATTGAAACATTTTATTGCATAATCTAGAAGAATACTCTACCTAAAAGATCAAAGACTCCTACAGCTGAAACACTTTTACAAGGAATCAAGCATAACAACATTGCCAGTTTAGCCTATAATTGCATGAGGGATACATTTGTATTATAAGGCTAACCCTGCAGGAATATAAGGACAATAATCACATCCCATAAAATGGAATATCTAGGTTGAGGTGGTTTGGACATCCTTATACCCCTCTTAAGCTTGCACACCATAGGGTGCTCACCTACCTGTTTTACATCCACCGGGCGTTGACCCACCAAAATTGCAGATCTGAAATTATTAACTGATCTGTAAGCCATACGGGCAGATGCCAAGGAGGACAAAAAAATTCTAATTAGGCATCAATCTGTCCCAACAGGATTTTCATTCCGTTCACCACACCAATGCCGCCATGATGGTGCTTAGTGCTTATGGGTACTTGCGGACCATGCTTGTTTGATGTAGGCTGTAGTGTTCTGCAAAATGCCTGGCAAACTCCATCCCTCCCAGAAATCCTCCCTGCCAACAGTAAGAGATGTACTGGGAGAACTAATGGATGAGGCTGTCTCACTGCGTCCAGCAATTGGTTCCAACCGAAAGGGAGCTTCATCAGAAAAGCACAAGTCAGCTCGAGAAGTACAGGGAACGAGGGTTGCACCTTCCAAAATGTAGTGATTAGAACAATCTCCACTTTCTGACGCCTCACCTGGAAAAGTACCATGGGGTTCATCATGAAAGGAGGGAACACATAACTCAGTAAAAAAATACCAGAATCTACCGCTGAGCTTCCGAGTCTAGCTGTCAGCTGAAGAAGACTGGGATCTGGTGGTTGAAGCAGGAGGGGAACAGAGCCCCCCTGCTTGTGCCCCAAAGGCGATTGACAGCACTGAAAATCTTCAGGTGAAGTCTCCAATCGCTGCGGTCCTGGAGGTGCCAAGAGTACCAATTGGCAATTGTATCCCATTGACCTGGGAAGTATTCTTCCATGACTGAAATCTGGTGTTATAAGCAGACGTGCCAAAAGTCTTTAACGATTTCCACTAGAATCTGAGATTTTGTTCCTCCCAGTTTGTTGACATACTGTACTGCTGAGATGTTGTCCATCTGTAGCAAGATGCAGCGATCTGACTTACCAGGGGAGACTCCTTATCTCCAATGAGCCCGCTAGGCGTTAAAGGCAGTTTATGTGGAGGTTTAGTTCTGATTCCGATCAACGATCTCCCATGGAGATTGGACTACATCTCGCACCCTAGGCCCATCCACTGCCATCTCATTTGATCATTTTCTTCAGGGAAGAGCCAAAGATCGCTTTGCTTTCCAGGTGTCCATGTCATGGATTTTTCTGACTAGTTGATCTGATCCAAGTATTTTCTGAGGCCCTTCTTACGGTGTTGTATTTTGAGCCATTGCAGAGCTCTGTAGTGAAGGGGACCCAGAAAGATGGCCTTGACGGACGAGGATAGAAGACACACGATCCAAGATACTGATCTCTACGATATTGTCTGGTTGCACATAGGAGACCTCAATTTCTTCTTGATGTTCTAATTTGTTTGACGGGTAAGGATCAATTATGAAATAACCAAATTTATCTGGAACCCCAGATACTCCATGCACTGAGATGCATTCAGAAGAGAATTCTGGGCATTGATAATGAACCCCAGCTCCTTTAGGAGTCTGATCGTCCAGTCCAGATCGGTCAGTACTGTCTGATAGTCTTGCGCCATGAGAATGATGTTGTCTAAGTAAAGGATCAAGCACACTCTCTTTGCTCAAAAGGTTTCTTTGACCAATTTCATTACTTTTGTGAAGCAACACGGTGCAGAGGACAGGCCAATGGGAAGGACCTTGTATTTGCAACAATGATTCAGCCACATGAATTGCAGGAAACATCGATGAGGGAAAAAAATAAGGGATTGTTAAGTACCCGTTGGTAACATCCAATCTCCTTCTACATGACTGTCTCGAAGAAGATGGATCGCTTCCATCTTGAAATGCCTGTAAATAATCCAGACATTAAAGGCTTTCAAAATCAGAGCTAAGCGAGACCCGCTCCCTTTATTCTCCTACAAAAAGATGGAACAGAGAAACCTGTGAGGGTGGGCGAATGACTAGCGGACTACTTTCTTCTCTAAAAGCATTTATATTTTTGAAGAGATGTAATTTTGCTCTCATTGGGAAAAATACATCTCTTGGGTAGGGGAACTCTGATGAGGTGAGTCATAGAATTCCAGATGGTACCACTATACTAATTCAAGAACCATGGAATTTTGAGTTAACGCCTGCCAACTTCTCAAAATGCGACTGGTTCTGACCCCTAAAGTTACCTCAATTAGAGAAATAAGTTGCACCTGTAAACTGCTACTCCTGGGAGTATCCCTGTGACCTGCTGTGCTGCCCTCTTTGGAAGCAGTGCCTCCTGCTGCGGTATCTTGAGGGATAGAAGGTGGTACCATAGTTGACATCTTGCCAACCTCTCTGTCCTCGCTGAGAGTAGTCACGTTGTGAGCCTTGGTAGAAACCAGGCCTGGGTGGTGAACTCCGCTCCGTTTGTGGAGTTTTCTGCAGCCCGCAGGGCATGCGGAGTTCTGAAAATGAAGCAGAGTCTCTTCCTTGCTCCAGTTGGCCAGCGCGAGCAAGGAAAGTCCACCTTCCGGTGAGATTTGTCAGAGAAAGCTGCCACTTGGGTAGAAAATCTATTTGAGGGGCAAGAAAATAAGCAGCACCCTCTTGTGCTGCGCATGGTGCCATTCGTGCTGATTTTACAGCCAGAGGCAAAGACCTAGCCCTAAAAATCAATGCGAACGGCATGACCAAATGCACTACGCTGCCTGCGGAACTTCGCGTAGCGTGGCAGAGTATTTTGGTCACTGCGCGAAACTCCGCAAAATCTGCCCAGACCTAGTAAAAACCACGACCAGGCGATCGCCCTCTGAATTGCACCGCCCTGCAAAAAGAGACTCTGAAAAACGTTTCTATGGGAGACTTGAGCCTTATCTACGGTGCTGTATGTTTACACAAATTTGGCCAAATCTTTGACGAAAGGGCCACCAATGAGGAGGCCCTGGGCTATCGGACCAGCTTCAGAAAAAGCTAATTCATTTAGCTTTGGGTCAATCCTCATGAGGATAGAGCCTCTGCACTCCATATAAATCATGCAGTTCATGTTTCCTAGCTGGCACACAGCCCATTTGGCCCAGCCTACCAGTACATAGGTATCTATGAAGTTTGCTGAGTCCTTTGCCAGAAAGGCCAGTTCCAGAATTTTTGAAAGAGGGCTGTTGATATCAAACAGTTTATCATGGTAGTTGCACCAATCCCTATTCAGCCCCTTCTTGGGGTCCTTAGAGTATTCTTTCACAAATGTGACCATAGTGGGATCTACTTGAAGGGGTCTCAGTCACCTTGCAGGGAAGGTGCAGCCTGGGGCATTCCGACTGGAGCCCGGCTCTCACCTCCTTGTCAAATCCCTGTCTGATGTGGGTTTATTGGTAGTTCAACACCTCCTCTTGGGTGGGGGGGGGGGGAGCCCAATTGGTTGAATGGGGTGGATTATGTCGCTAGGCTTAAAGACCAGTACCTCGGAAGGGTTGAGAGTGAAAGATGAACCGTTGAGGTGATCCACGCATTTCCTCTTACTGGGTCCTTGCTCATCCTCCTGGTCAATTTCACTGGAATCTAAGGTATTGGAGTCCACAAAAGACTCTATCTTGGATCGGGATCCAGATGATGGGGAAACGTCTTGCGGAGGGGCACTATAGACATGGCCCATGGAAAGGGCACCTGACAGTTTTTTTAAAGGCCACTGTGTGAGGGGCCCTCACAGATATGGGTTTGGCTTTATCCTGTCTAGAAGGGGGATTCGAGATCCATCTTTTTTGAGGGTGTAGCCACTTGTGTGTCGAATAATGGTGCCTAGAACCCAGGCCAATTATTTATCCACAAACTATTGAACATTGGAGTCCAAAGCTTCCACCAGTTCTTGTTCAAGGGAACCCTCAAGGTCTTCCTGGACATGCTCCATATCCACTTCAAAGGGATTATAAAGGGACATTTTTGGTAAATTCTCAGATTACAAGATGCACCTCTATTAAGGGAATTAGAAACTCCTGACCCTCAATATTAAAACAGTAAAAACCCCAACCAGGCATACAGGATAAATAAAGAGTGGAGTGAGCTGCCTGAAAACACCTTCAGCTGTAAGCTTAGACAAGATTGTACAACCCTGGGTTAAGTTCACCCCAGGCCATCTCTGGGGAGCTCACTTGGCCAAAAGGTACAGGTGGGAGGCAAAACATGCTGCTGATGCATTCAATTAAACTTGCACTTGCAGGAACCGGCAAAGTCACTGTTACGCAAGCATGCTAGGGCCCCTGGACATAGAAAAAGGACTACGGTGGTCAGAGAGACCAGCGTGTCCCGCTCCACAGTAAAGGACTCTTGTGGCAAAGCCGCCTAATTGGAAGGCGAGTATCGCTCCCTCATTAAAATAAAACGCAGATTAAGCAGTAAACATGAGCGTTGATGCACAATGCAAAGTATAACGCCTTTAAATCCTCTGAACTCACAGAATAGTAAATATGCACCACACGGCTATTCTTAACACAAGCATCTAAGGCAGGCCCGGCTCCAGGAATTTTCACCTGGATGGGCCAAGGGTCCCTTTGGGTGGGCCACGACGGGCCCAATGTTTGGTCCTTCTGGAGGTAGCCTACAAGTCTTAGATTACATCATATCTGCTTCCAAACAGGCACCAAGATACAAACTGCTAATTCTGTGTATATACAGAGCATATAGAGGGTAGAGTAATGGTAAATTCAGCTAAGGTTCATTTTAGGGTTAGGGGTAGGCAGTAATACAGGGATGTAAGCACTTTTTGTGTTGCAGTCGTAGTTTGCTTCTATCAAATAATCAGACAAACATTGAATACAAATGATTTGCGAGTTTGTAGTGTATGAATGAAAACAATGTCCGTGTTAACAAGTAGGGAAATTGTCATCCCACACACACAGGCGAATGGTTCTCGCACCCCCAGAAAGCTTTTTAAATGGAATGACGCCTAGACAGACCTGCCGGAATTTGGATCGAAAGCACCAACTCTCCAGGCTGCAATCCACATGTCCTTTGCACAGGAGTTTGGGGTTGCCATATGACATGGAACTGTTAAAACTGCAGTTCCACCATCTCTGACAACGGAGTAAGAAGAGTAAGGAAGATAAGCAAGAGTAGGTTAACATTAACAAAAATCTACAAGAATTGGTGGCAAATCAGACACTCAAAAAGTGATTCAGGATGCATTTAATCATAATTTCAAAATGAGGCCCTTCAACAAGATGCCACCTTTCATCTCAAACAGAATGGAAGCTGGTTGCAGACAGCGTAGCACACAGCCATCTGAGTCATGGTAGCTCTCTCTGGGATAATTTCTTATTTAGTCTATTTGTGAAACTACGCAAAACACTTTGCAGTGATGCCGTGAGAAGTCGGGCTGGCATATGCTGTCCACTATTCTAGTGGGCACCATGCACCAGTACAAATGACCCTTATTGATGGTAGGTTTAAAGACAACCTATATAGAAAGCTATAATAGTGGTAGCTGTGGAGAGCAGCCTGCAGGCTAAGTCTTGAAGGAATGTAAAGCAGCTTGTTTTACCAGTCTATAATCTCATGAATGACCAAATGAAAGGAGAACCACACCAGGTATATATATAAAATATAAGTATGTATTCTAAATACGTCCCTCTAGTCTCTTTATGAGGCTAGAGGCAAAAGTACTTAAAGTAAACTTCTTTAGCACACAGTAAATTAGCACAATATATGATTAGCCCTAGGGGCGTCACAAACCATATACTAAGACAGTGGTATAGGAACCACTACTGTCATAGATACAAGGCCTAGAGCCTTTAGAACCACTGGGGCCATCAGGAACTACCCAAGGTAGTGACACAGGGGACCCACGGGGGACGTGTGCAGTGTCTAAACACAGCCGCGAATCACCATTAACTGCTATTGGGAAAGTCACGGTTGGAAAATTACAGATTAAGGACACTTAGAAGAGGACTTGGAGCAAACCCCTTTAGAACTAGGCAGTTCTAGAGTCAATACCCATGGGAGCACCAGAGTACTCGAGTTACCTCACCCAGGGAAGCCGGGTGCATAGGTGTCTTTTGGTGTCGGGTTTAGTCATCATTTTCAATGGCGAGCTGCTGGAAAGTGCTGCAGGCGACCAAGTGGAAAGTGTCCGGGTGGATCCAAGGGTGGATCGGAGATCTGAAGAACCTGAGAGCAGAGGGGACAGAGTCTAGGTCACTAGCCAGTGACCAGGAAGGCGATGAGAAGATGACAACCAATGTCGGGTGATTTCAGATGAAGAAGGTGAAGCTTGACTCTTCAGCCACGAGGACCAGGAGGTGTCGAGGACAACCAGGAGCTGGATTTGAGCTTATCCACAAAGGATGTTGAGTGCTGCGGTGTTGATTTCCGGATTGGACCTAACAAGCCTTGGCAACAGCAACCCACACAGAAAGAATTATTGGCTTCGGTGCAAACCAGCAAGGTCTGAGGGACTCACCCTTTGGAGGGGAGTCAGGGCACGTTTAGAGCAACCAGGAAAGCCCAAGAAACAGAAGAAGTACCTTCGTGTGGATCCCCCAGTCGACGGACCAGGGATCGCAAAGGAGCCTCAAGTTGAAATGGTAGAAGCGGGCCCACGGAACACTCGTGGAGTGTAGGCTCACAATCTTCAGTGCAAATAGTACTTGGGGCTTGGACGACAAGTAGCCTAACGAACAACTTCGGGAAACCCCTGGAAGTCATTGCAATTGCAAATGTGCACGGTGTCCAGAGGTTCCGGTTCCATGTCACTCGTGAGGTCTGTGGGTCTCAGATTTGCTGGGATCTCGGGTTGGCCTCGGAGAAGTATGAAAGTCTGGGTCCTGTGTCGCAAATCCGTCGGGATCGGCGGGAGCCTTGGAAATGCAGACCGGCAAGATGCTTCTTTGGTGCCTGTTTGAACAGGGGAGTCACTCCTTGACCCTAAGGGAGATTCTTCCTTCTTCTAGTCGAAATATAATGTCGAAGTTCCAGGATATATGTTGCAGAGTTTCATCCAGGGTAATCTGAAGTCCTAAAGATTCCAAACACGACATGTTTCCATGCAGCCATTCCAAAGTTAGCATTAACCGAGAGGTTATAATGCACTTAAGAGGATATGGTTTGGCTGCATCATAGAACAGCCACAGAGAAGTGTTTCCAAAAGCTGCGGAGCGGTCCTGCTCTTGCATGGGCACCCTCTCACACAATACCAAGCACTCTGCCTTCAGGATTGTTAAGGCCTGCCATAGGAGTGACTTATAGGTTTATATGTGTCAGTGATTTAATGTAGATATAGGTAACCTATATCTTAGTAAGGGGTGCATGCACCACCTTACCAGGGCTGCAGTAGCAGACCTGTGGTGCCATTTCTTCCTAGGGGTGGCATAATACATACTTCAGCCCCTGGTAGGCCTCTGGGTTACCTATGCCCGTAGGGCCTGATTCACAGAACTAACTTAAGACAAAATCCTAAACTTACTACCATTTTGGTATTCACAGAAGGCACTGACTCACTTTGGTATTCACAGAAGGCACTTACTCATTTCAATATTTACAGAAGTTGGGAGTCCTAACTTTAGGACTCGTAAATGCCTTCTGTGAATACCGAAAGTCTTAAAGTTAGGATTTTTCTCAGTTCAGGGGTAGTAAAGTTAGGAGTCCTAATTTTACTACTCCTAAACTGACAAAATCTTAACTTTAAGACTTTCAGTATTCACAGAGGGCATTTAGGAGTCCTAAAGTTAGGAGTCCTAACTTCTGTGAATACCGAAATGAGTAAGTGCCTTCTGTGAATACCAAAATGAGTAACTGCCTTCTGTGAATACCAAAATGGTAGTAAGTTTAGGATTTTGCCTTAAGTTAGTTCTGTGAATCGGGCCCCATGTACCTAAGGTACCATATACTAGGGACTCACAAGGGTAACCCAGTAACCAATCTGGAGCGTACCTAATGTATATGCAATCAATTTAGAGAGGAAGCAGCTAGGCTGGGGTCTGGTTAGCAGGGCCCCAGCCAGACTAAAGTCGAAAAACAGTGAAATACCAGCAGAAAGTGGGGGTAACCATAGTAAGCATATCCTACTCTCCTACAGATACTGGCTATGGGTTAAAGCAACAGCAACTTAACAACACATGCACCAGGACTGCAATTGGCTCAAGAGGTCAGCCTACATCAGTTTTAATGTGTTTGCCTCTTTCACAAGAGTTGGTTGCCACTTAATGCGGGAGAACAAACCCTATGTCCCTGAGCAGGCGCTAGGCTCCTTCTTCCAGGGTTGCAACCACCCCATACACAATTAAGTACAAATGGTGGCCACAGATAATGTATTAAACGATCTGTGCATTTCCACCAAAGTCCTAAAAAGCTGAATAAAACATGTATGTTCTACTTATGACGGTATGTTAAACTTTTCATTGATAAACTCCAATTTTCCTTTTGTAATTTACATTTGAGAGCCGTGCCCCAGAGCACCTTTATTCTGCATATTTCTACACTAGTTAAAACTTTAGAATAGAATGCTCAGCGGGTGTAACCAGGCCTCTGTAGCCTTTCGGTGCAGGGGGGGCCCCTGACCCTCTAGGGGGAACATCAACCCTTCTGGGGGCCCACATCATCCCAAAGCCAATGATTATCTGTGAGATATGGGCAGCTCAGGAGATGCTCATCACATTCTGTAAGGAGCCCCAATCTTTTAGGTTATGCCATTGGGAATGATCTGGCTCTATCAGAGTCCAGGCGATCCAACCGCACCAATCTGCCGACCCCACTGCGGTCTTAAGAAAGGTGCACTGTGTTCTCACGTCATAAGACCTCAGAAGAAGTTACAGTATTCGGTTATAATATTAAACTTGAAACACAAATGTAGAAAGCCTCACCTCCCAAAGCCTTCATGTCTGGCTGCTATCAGTAGCATAGCCAGTGTACCATAGGCTCTAGTGCAAGAAACAAAATGGGTCCCAAGTTTGAACTGTGAAATACCTCATTAATCTAGTTTCAGTAGCCCCCTCCAGGCCTCTGGGCACCTGCTGCACCCTGGTATCTCTTGTCTTCTGCTGGGTGATGATGAATAGTTTGACAGAGCAGCGGAGTGGTGCGAATGTAGGGTCAGAACTGTGTTGATGTGAGTGTTGAGTGAGGTGCATGAATGCGATATGAGAGGAGGGCCCAGGTGAGTGTCAGGTGAGAGGAGTGTCTGCAGAGTGAGAGGAGTGAGTGCAGGGTGGTGTGAGCAATGTAAACACAGGGTGAGTGGTGTTCTACGGAGTGAGTGAAAAGTAAGCGGCAAGAGTGAAGGGTGCACTGTAAAAGTGACTAGTGAGTGCATGGTAAGAGACGTTAGTAGTGCAGGGTGAGTGGTGTGTCCCTATGAGTTCTGGCAGACTATTGTGCCTGTTCTCAGGCAGGGTGAACAGAGTGCCTGTATGAGTGCAGGCTGAGCGATGTGTCCATATGAGTACAGGGTGAGAGGAGGGAGTGTTGGGTGAATGCAGTGACTCCAGGGTTAGTGATGTGCTTGTTTGCGTGCTGTGAGTGCAGGGTGAGTGCTTTGCCCACAATGAATGAAAGGATAGCTGTGGGAGTGCTTATTTGAATGTATGGTGAGCAATGTGTAAGTGTGAGAGTAGGGTGAGAGGAGTGACTGCAGGGTGAGTGACTTGACCATATGAGTTTGTGCAGAGTGGGAGGAATGAATGAATGGTATGTTATGTGATTGTGTGAGTGAAATTGCAGGGTGAGCAGTGAGAGTGGCAAGAGAGTGAATGTCACATGAGTGCAGGGTCAGTAGTGTGCCCGTGTGACTGCAGTGTGAGTGCATGGTGAGTGGTGTGAGTGCAGTGTGGTCACTGTGAGTGCAGGGTAAGAGAAGGATGAACGATGTGAGAGCAGGATAACAGCATGAGTACATGATGAGCAGTGTGAGTGAAGAATGATCGCTGTGAGAGCAGGGTGAGCATGAGCGGAAAGAACGTGGAGTAAGTTGTCTGAATGCAGGTTGTAGTCCCCAAACACTTGGAGTAATCAGCATGGTATTGACGGTTGGTGAGTAGGGTTTGAGATATAAGTTAAACTATTGCTATTATGGCATCAATCAGTGATGGGGGTGGAAGAAACAAATAATTTGCTGATCCTGCAACAAACAAAATCTCGTGATTAGGGTTGCCAGCTGACCGTATTTCTACCAGTACCACTGGTATTTTGAGGTCCCGGCCAGTACGAAAAGCATCTAAAGCCTGCATTTTTGGCCCATATCTGTGCATACATCAAATAGCACATATAAATAGAAAGCACTTTTAAATGTGTTCCAGGGTTGCATTAATGATCCATAACAAATAATTAAAGGAAACAAAGACAGAAAAGTCATGTTAAAAATAAATACGTACTAATTTATTTACAGCCCTATTTTGTATCGCACCTAGGTCTTTGCAGACTCCTTAAACAACAAATGGCCCATATTTTTCTCCTAGAAAGATGGCAACCTTACTCCTGATATGCCTTTTCACTAAATGGATTCTTTTTCTGTGGCAGCGAAAGTAAAATACAAATGTTAGGAATAGGCAGAGTGGGGGGCCAGTAGATACTGGAACCAGTGAAAAGAAACCAAAGCCTCATTAACCAGTTCACAATGACATGTAAATGGTCTTTTAAAGACCTGTGAAAAACGTGGGTGTGGCTGAGATAAGACGCCAGAGACTGCCCAGCCGAGCCCATAGCAGCTCAAGATCACCACAATGTTCGGCCCCATGACAGAAAGAGGAAATTACGTGCATTTTGCAATTAGTTTTATGCCTTGCCTGGGAGGGTCAAAGTGATGTTTGGGTGGGCCTTGCCCACACGGCCCACCCTCTAGAACCGGGCCTGATCAAAGGTATATCACTTAAAAGGGTATAAATTACACTTAACTGACTGAGCTGCAGCACAGAAAGAGGACCTAACATGGTGGTTTGCAGTTATTAATATAAGACTAGTTGCTTTATGATTAGATCATGTGACTGTTGGTATTGGCATGCTCATGGGAAACTTTCATGTTTATAATTGGCTGCTTTCAAACAAATGCAGTAAAGATAGAGAAGCATATTAGGAGCATCTGTCCGGACATAGGATCTAATTACCCCTGAGCGTGTTGCTCCAAGGTAGTTAAGAGAAAGACATCAACAATTAGCCCGGTTAGATCTCTGCATGAACTGCGTGTATGGTGATAATTGAAGGGTCTGTTACTTTGGTATGGTCAGCAGAGTCTGTTTTAAGCTATGCAACATTCTGCAGCAGCCTCCATTGTTCTGGATTATGTGATGAAATAGCCAAGCTTTCATTTCACGTTCCAACTGAAGTTGTGTGCGGCTTTAAACACTGCTTTTGGAGGAGTGTGCACAAATCTACCGAAATCTCGGCATGTGCAAAGTTGGTCCTTAAAAAATTTATTCATTCCATTTCTGTACAGCATGTGTGTAACCATCACCTGTAGTGTGTAATCTCGATTGCTAGACACTCCATTACAAAATATAACTTATAATTAATATGCTTTCGATGTTTAATTAATGCATTCCCTATTTTTCATTCTTCTGCTTATTATGCTAGTGTGCAGGAATGGTAGAGAAGTGTACTACCTGATAGGTTCTGCAGGTATGATGCACATTTGATCGCTACCAAATTAAGGGGCCGATTAGGATTGAGGTAAATCCGCATCCTCCGGGCCGGCGGAAGCCACTGCCGGCCTGGAGGATGCGGATTCACCGCCCTGGTGAGGGAAAACACCAACCGCCACATTACAATGGCGTTGGGATCAGCGGCGGACGGCAAGTCCGTCCACCGCTGATCCGCGGTGGGTGTACGTAAAAATGGTGGTGGTGTCTGCAAGACACTGCCAGCCATATTACGATGCAGGCGGAAAAATGCTTTTCCACGGCGGCTTTTCCGCCGTGGAAAAGCATGTGGTCTTTTGTTTTTGGGGGCCCGTTGCGAGCCCCCAGGGTGTTGGGGCGTGGGGGGTGCACATGGGGGCTACCTATGGTACCCCACTGCATTTGCATGCACAATGCGGCAGGCACCGCGCGGTGCCTGCCGCTTTGTGCATGCAAATGCACAGCATGCATATTTAACTTTGCGGCGGGTGCTGCTTAAAGCAGCACCCGCCGCAATGTCAAATATACGGGATGTGACCGCCAGGGTGGCGGTCCCATCCTAATTCCAATGGAGGAACCGCCGCTGCCCCTGCGGACGGTCCCTCCACCTCGGGGGTGGCGGATGGACGCAGGTCCGTCCGCCATCCTAATAGGCCTCTTAGTCAGTAAAGCGTGAAGGTTTAAAACAATCATTACCATCTAGAAATGTAACAAAGGGGTTCTATGGCATATGCAAGGGCCTCTCTGGATGATGAGAATTGTGGCACAGTGCTACAGTATCTGCCACAGGTAATGGTATTTTGAAAAGGTGCCCCTGACTTACCATTCTGGCTGACAAAAAAATGTGGGACATGCACAATGATTAATAAACTTAAAAACCAGTAGAGTCCCACACCTGTACACTCTACTACACCTACCCCAGCACCAGAGAGAAAGAAGTTCTACCCACCCCACTCATACAAATGTGGCACATTCACACTAATATAACAGACTTGCACAACCAGCAGAGTCCCAAATCTGTACACTCTACTAGACCCACACCTAACCCAGCACCAGAGAGAAAGAGGTTCTACCCAACCCACTCATACAAATGTGGCACATTCACACTAATATAACAGACTTGCACAACCAGCAGAGTCCCAAATCTGTACTCACTACTACACCTACACCTACCTCAGCGCCAGAGGGAAAGAGGCTCTACCCATTTATAGAAATGTGGTCCATACACACTAATATAACAGGCTTGCACAATCAGCAGTGTCCTAATCTTGTAACACACTAATACACCTACACCAGAACAAGAGAGAAAGAGATTCTACCCACCCCACTCATAAAAATTTGGCACATGCACAATGGTTAGCAGGCTTCAAAACCAGCAGAGTCCCAAACTTTTACACACGACTACACCTACACCTACCCCAGCACCGGAGAGAAAGAGGTTCTACCCACCCCACTCATAAAAAATGTGGCACATGCACAATGATCAACAGGTTTCAAAACCAGCAGAGCCCCAAACTTGTACACGCTACTACACCTACCCCAGCACCAGAGAGAAAGAGGTTCTACCCACCCCACTCATAACAAATGTGGCCACATGCACAATGATCAACAGGCTTCAAAACCAGCAGAGTCCCAAACGTGTACACACTACTACACCTACACCTACCCCAGCACCAGAAAGAAAGAGGTTCTACCCACCCCACTCATAAAAATGTGGCACATGCACAGTGATTAACAGACTTGCACAACCAGCCGAGTCCCAAATCTGTACACTCTACTAGACCTACACCTACCATAGCACTGGAGAGAAAAAGAGGCTCTACCCACCCCACTCATAAAAATGTGGTACATACACACTAATATAACAGGCTTGCACAACCAGCAGAGTCCCAAACGTGTACACACTGCTACACCTACACCTACCCCAGCACCAGAGAGAAAGACGTTCTACCCACCCCACTCATAAAAATGTGGCACATGCACAATGATCAACAGGCTTCAAAACCAGCAGAGTCCCAAACTTGTACACACTACTACACCTACCCCAGCACCAGAGAGAAAGAGGTTCTACCCACCCCACTCATAATAAAGTGGCACATGCACAATGATTAACAGGCTTCAAAACCAGCAGAGTCCCAAACTTGTACACACTACTACACCTACACCTGGATGTATGACGTTACAACGCATACTTTTACAATGCCTACCTTTACAACGCATTTTTACAACGCAACATCCTTTACAACGCATTCCAATACAACGCATGCATTTACAACGAACTTTTAAAAACTACCTTTACAACGCATTCCCTTACATCGCATACTACCTTTACAACGCATACCATTACAACGCATAATATTACTTTGCATGTAAGGTACGTTTTGGATAGTGTAGGGGTAATAATTACTATTCTAACTCCAGGGGGTTCAACAGTAGGGTAAGTGTTGGATAGTGTAGGGGTAAAAATTTCTATTCTAACTCCAGGGGGTGCAACAGTAGGGTAAGTGTTGGACAGTGTAGGGGTCAAAATTACTATTCTAACTCCAGGTGGTGCAACAGTAGGGTAAGTGTTGGATAGTGTAGGGGTACTATGTGTTGTAATGCTATGCGTTGTATTGGTATGTGTTGTAAAGACTGCGTTGTAATGACATGCGTTGTAGTGGTGTGCGTTGTAGTGTCATGCGTTGTAATTGTTGCATTGTAAATGCATGTGTTGTAATGGATGTTGCGTTGTAAAAGTTTCGTTGTAATGGTACTGCGTTGTAAAAATTGTGTTGTAAAGGTTCTTTCCCCCTACACCTACCCCAGCACCAGAGAGAAAGAGAGTCTACCCACCTCACACATAAAAAATGTGGCACATGCACAATGATCAACAGGCTTCAAAACCAGCAGAGTCCCAAACCTGTACACTCTACAACACCTACCCCAGCACCAGAGAGAAAGAAGTTCTACCCACCCCACTCATACAAATGTGGCACATTCACACTAATATAACAGACTTGCACAACCAGCAGAGTCCCAAATCTGTAAACTCTACTAGACCTACACCTAACCCAGCACCAGAGAGAAAGAGGTTCTACCCACCCTACTCATAACAAATGTGGTCACATGCACAATGATCAACAGGCTTCAGAACCAGCAGAGTCCCAAACTTGTACACACTACTACACCTACACCTACCCCAGCACCAGAAAGAAAGAGGTTCTAACCACCCCACTCATAAAAATGTGGCACATGCACAGTGATTAACAGACTTGCACAACCAGCCGAGTCCCAAATCTCTACACTCTACTAGACCTACACCTACCCCAGCACCGGAGAGAAAAAGAGGCTCTACCCACCCCACTCATAAAAATGTGGTACATACACACTAATATAACAGGCTTTCACAACCAGCAGAGTCCCAAACGTGTACACACTGCTACACCTACACCTACCCCAGCACCAGAAAGAAAGACGTTCTACCCACCCCACTCATAAAAATGTGGCACATGCACAATGATCAACAGGCTTCAAAACCAGCAGAGTCCCAAACTTGTACACACTACTACACCTACCCCAGCACCAGAGAGAAAGAGGTTCTACCCACCCCACTCATAAAAAAGTGGCACATGCACAATGATTAACAGGCTTCAAAACCAGCAGAGTCCCAAATTTGTACACACTACTAAACCTACACCTGGATGTATGACGTTAAAACGCATACTTTTACAACGCCTACCTTTACAACGCATTTTTACAACGCAACATCCTTTACAACGCATTCCAATACATCCCATGCATTTACAACGAACTTTTAAAAATTACCTTTACAACGCATTCCCTTACATCGCATACTATCTTTACAACGCATACCATTACAACGCATAATATTACTTTGCATGTAAGGTAAGTTTTGGATAGTGTAGGGGTAATAATTACTATTCTAACTCCAGGGGGTTCAACAGTAGGGTAAGTGTTGGATAGTGTAGGGGTAAAAATTACTATTCTAACTCCAGGGGGTGCAACAGTAGGGTAAGTGTTGGATAGTGTAGGGGTAAAAATTACTATTCTAACTCTAGGGGGTGCAACAGTAGGGTAAGTGTTGGATAGTGTAGGGGTACTATGTGTTGTAATGCTATGCGTTGTAATGGTATGCGTTGTAAAGGCTGCGTTGTAATGACATGCGTTGTAGTGGTGTGCGTTGTAGTGTCATGCGTTGTAATTGTTGCATTGTAAATGCATGTGTTGTAATGGATGTTGCGTTGTAAAAGTTTCGTTGTAATGGTACTGCGTTGTAAAAGTTGCGTTGTAAAGGTTCTTTCCCCCTACACCTACCCCAGCACCAGAGAGAAAGATAGTCTACCCACCTCATTTATAAAAAATGTGGCACATGCACAATGATCAACAGGCTTCAAAACCAGCAGAGTCCCAAACCTGTACACTCTACTACACTTACCCCAGCACCAGAGAGAAAGAAGTTCTACCCACCCCACTCATACAAATGTGGCACATTCACACTAATATAACAGACTTGCACAACCAGCAGAGTCCCAAATCTGTACACTCTACTAGACCTACACCTAACCCAGCACCAGAGAGAAAGAGGTTCTACTCACCCCACTCATACAAATGTGGCACATTCACACTAATATAACAGACTTGCACAACCAGCAGAGTCCCAAATATGTACTCACTACTACACCTGCACCTACCCCAGCGCCAGAGAGAAAGAGGCTCTACCCAACCCACTTATAGAAATGTGGTCCATGCACACTAATATAACAGGCTTGCACAATCAGCAGTGTCCTAATCTTGTAACACACTACTACACCTACACCAGAACAAGAGAGAAAGAGGTTCTACACACCCCACTCATAAAAATTTGGCACCTGCACAATGGTTAGCAGGCTTCAAAACCAGCAGAGTCCCAAACTTTTACACACGACTACACCTACACCTACCCCAGCACCGGAGAGAAAGAGGTTCTACCCACCCCACTCATAAAAAATGTGGCACATGCACAATGATCAACAGGCTTCAAAACCAGCAGAGCCCCAAACTTGTACACGCTACTACACCTACACCTACCCCATCACCAGAGAGAAAGAGGTTCTACCCACCCCACTCATAACAAATGTGGCCACATGCACAATGATCAACAGGCTTCAAAACCAGCAGAGTCCCAAACTTGTACACTCTACTACACCTACACCTACCCCAGCACCAGAAACAAAGAGGTTCTAACCACCCCACTCATAAAAATGTGGCACATGTACAGTGATTAACAGACTTGCACAGCCAGCCGAGTCCCAAATCTGTACACTCTACTAGACCTACACCTACCCCAGCACCGGAGAGAAAGAGGTTCTTCTCACCCCACTCATAAAAATGTGGCACATTCACACTAATATAACAGACTTGCACAACCAGCAGAGTCCCAAATCTGTACATACTACTACACCTACACCTACCCTAGCACAAGAGAAAAAGAGGTTCTACCCACCCCACTCATAAAAATGTGGTACATACACACTAATATAACAGGCTTGCACAACCAGCAGAGTCCCAAACGTGTACACACTGCTGCACCTACACCTACCCCAGCACCAGAGAGAAAGACGTTCTACCCACCCACTCATAAAAATGTGGCACATGCACAATGATCAACAGGCTTCAAAACTAGCAGAGTCCCAAACTGGTACACACTACTACACCTACCCCAGCACCAGAGAGAAAGAGGTTCTACCCACCCCACTCATAAAAAAGTGGCACATGCACAATTATCAACTGGCTTCAAAACCAGCAGACCCCCAAACTTGTACACACTACTACACCCACACCTACCCCAGCACCAGAGAGAAAGAGGTTCTACCCACCCCACTCATAAAAAATGTGGCACACGCACAATGATCAACAGGCTTCAAAACCAGCAGAGTCCCAAACTTGTACACACTACTACACCTACACCTACCCCAGCACCAGAGAGAAAGAGGTTCTACCCCCCACATTCATAAAAATGTGGCCGATACACACCAATATAATAGACTTGCACAACCAGCAGAGTCTCACACTTGTAGGCACTACTACACAGCACATGAGAAACACAGTTTCTACCCATCCAACTCCAGCTGGTAATCCAGATTGCACTTATTTTATGCCATGTCAGCGTGTAGTTGTTGAAGCGCTGAAAGGCCATTTCTTTACTACCAATGCTGGAAACATTGCCCAATGCCTCATTTTTTGGTGGGGTTCTTGGAGATTTTCTTGGTGATTTGTGAAAGTATAACAGGCAGGGCAAGAATTAAGACCGTCGGACTGTTCTGACCTAATGAACACATTGTGCCTCAGCAACCAGCCGCGCCTGATTGATGTGGCTTTGTTTTCCGCCACCTGTTTCTGACTCAACCAGACCTCTGCATTTTTTACATCAGTGCGTTACTAGCTCAGTCTAACTTGTTTGCATGTAGAGGCAATATCCTTCTCCACCAATACCCTTGAACAGCAGTCATTCAGTCTACAAACTGACGATGTATAGTGCAAGATTCCCCCAAACAGCACGTGCGGCTTTGCCTCAGCATGGCAAGACCCTCACCAATACAACAGGGACAGCAAATGCAGCAATAGTGCAGCCCTACCTCTCACACAGAAGAGGTGCACTGTAGCTAGAGCCTTGCAAGCTTGCCTGGCACAGAGAACATGTACCACGTGGGAATCAGGAATACAAGCTTCCCTCATATTTCCAAAGAGAACCAAATTTCGGAAGGGAACAGGTACTATATCAGCATTAAGATGCCAATATCTTTACTAACCCTCATAAGCACTATGGGAGGGAATTTAGTAGAAGATAGGGGCGATCATGAAGGAGGAGGGTCTGAGGGGCATATTAGCAAGGAACCTCTTTAAAATTATCGCCGTTTTATCGGCAGGAACCTGCCGATAAAACGGCGATAATGGGCTTGCTAATATGCGTTATAGAATTCCTATAGAATCCCAGGTTAAATGTCCTGCACATCTAACTTGGGATTCTATAGGAATTTTATAACGCATATTAGCAAGACCATTATTGCCGTTTTATCGGCAGTTTCCTGCCGATAAAACTGCGATAATTTTAACGAGGTTCCTTGCTAATATGCCCCTCAGTTCTTCTATTCATCTTTACCCAGGCGGCTTCACACTGCAATCTTAATGGGCCTTCAAACCTGGTGGTCACTCTCAAACTGAGGTGCAATCCTCCCCCACAGACCACCACACGGACACTGAATTTTCTTGTCCCCCACACTCACCAACTGCTGAAGCCTGCACTGCCTGCTTTCCACTCAGCCCCAGTACCTGAGATGTACACACCCATGGTTGCCAGCATTTGAAATTTCCCGGGACACTTTGCATCACAGGGCTGCTGCAGATAGAAAGTTCTTGTTTGCGTACCTGTGTGTAATAAAGAAGAACATTTTCTGCACCAATATTACCCTGGACTGTTTCAAACTTGCTGGGACAGTCCCTTCAACTATGACACACCCTATCCTTCAAAGGATAGGAGATACTGGAGCCAAGAGCATTTCTGGCATAAAGTCGCTCTCAACCCCTCTTAGCCTTGATTTTTCCTTCATTCTCTGTCTAAATCATACTATTATCAGTCCTGCTCACTCTCTGGGGTACATGCATCAAGAAATGCTTTTGCGAGTCCTTAATTGCGATTATTAAGGAATAGCAATTAGGGACTCTCAAAAGCCTATGCATGCAGGAATCGCTATTAAAATAGCGATTACCAAACATTACTTAATTATGACTCGCAAATTTGTGAGTCGCAATTAAGGAATGGCTTCATAAGAATGAATGGGAGATTGCATGCGCAATTTTCGAGTACCAATAGGTACTCGCAAATTGTGCATGCAATTTCAAGGGTGTCAATAGGACACCCTGTTGCACCCCTGAAATTGTGACGTCCACCCATGTTGAGCAAACACATGCCCCAAGGGCATGTGTGTGCGCAACATGAAACTTTGAAAAATGCACTTTATTGCATTTTTCAACGTTTTTGCAAATTAACGACCAGTTTAATTGCTCGGTAATTTGCGGCCCCCAAATAGCAAACTCACCATTTAAAAGTAGTTCTTGCATTGCATTTAAGGAATCGCAAATTGCAATTCTTTAAAGGCAATCGCAATTTAAGAAATCGCAATTAATTGCGATTTCTTAAATTGCGAGTGCCTTACACAGTGATGCATTGCAAAAGCCCTTTCTGCGAGTGCAAACGGCTGATTTTTGCTAATCGCACCGTTTGCGCTCGTAAAAAGCTTTGATGCATGTGTCTATTAGTCTCAGCCACTCTCACTCTGAATCTCTTCCAGTCTTATGCTCAGTCTCTCTCTTCTTAGTCAGTTTTTCAATCTAAGGACCTGTTTACGACTTTGGCTGTCTCGCATGTTACAAGGAAAACGAAGCACAGCAAATACTTAAAGCATACGAATGAGATGAGGGGCAGAAGCATATTTAGACGCTGGGTGCTTATTTACTAGAGGTCGAAAACATTTTAAATGGGTAGGATGTTACTTTTTGTGTTGCTTTGCATTCTGTGATTTTTAGACCATGAACGAATGTAAATAATGAAACTACAGTTTCCAGAAAGCAATGTGTTTTTGAGCAAAAAGGCCAGGCTCCTTTTAATTTGATCCCATTTGTGAGTGTTGGAGCTCACCTTATTTGCCCAACACATTTATTTATGCATATTGATCACCCAACACAGCTTCTCCAAAGAGCACACTACCAGATTTCTTATTTTGGTTTCTCCTCACCAAAACATAGGCAAGGGTGGTATTTGCAGTATTTGAAGCACACGCTCGATCTAAGAGCATTGAAGCTATCTACACGTGCACCAAATTACCTTATATGAGATTAAATTCGTTTTTTAAGGCACTGATGGGGAGATAAAAAAAAAAAACATGTAGCGTAGAGCAGCCCCCCTGCGAGGGAGCGCTGTGTTGCGCAACATGGAGGGAACAGGAGATTGGCATCATTTTAAAGATATAGCTCTCTCCTCACCTCTCCCTTGCACCAGCGCTGATTTCAGCTGCCCTGCGCCATGCACACACCTTGGCGCCGTAGCGCTATCGTGTGTGCATCAGTGTAGAATAGGTTTTGTACCACCTACAGATTTCACAAATGGGTTCTACTCCATATGCAAGGGCCTCTCTGGTTAATGAGACTTGTGGGATAGTGGTACCGTACCTGCCACAGGTAATGATATTGTGAAAAGCTGCCCTTGACTTACTGTTCTGTCTGACATCAGAATGTGACACATACACAATGATTAACAGGCTGGCTAATCCAGCAGAGTCCCAAACTTGTACACACACACACCTACACCTACCTCCAGCACCAGAGAGACACAGATTCTAGCCCCCCCCCCCCTTTTAGAAATCTGGTAATCCGGATTGTACCTATGTCATGCAATGTCAGCGTGCAGTCGTTTACGCTCTGAAAAGTAATTTCTTTCCTACCAGGGCTGGAACCATTGCACAAAAACTATTTTCTCTTTGGGATTCTTGGAGAATGTCTTGTTGATTTGTGAACATATAATAATAGGCAGTGCAAATGTTAAAACGGTCGTTCTGTTCTGACCTAAAGAACACCTGCATCGGCAACCAGCCACACCTGATTGATGTGGCTTTGTGTTCTGCCAATTGTTTCTGACACAACCGGACCTCTGTGTTTATTACCTCAGTGCGTTGCTAGCTCGGTCTAGTTTGCTTGCATGTAGAGGCAATATCCTACCCCCTCTACACGTGTACAGCAAAGTCATGAAATCTACAAACTGACAGCAAACAGTGCAAGATTCCCCCAAACAGAACGTGCAGCATTGCCTCAGCAGTGCAAGACCCTCACCAATACATCAGGGACAGCAAAGGCAGCAACAGTGCAGCACTACCTCTCACACAGAAGAGATGCACTGTAGCTACAGGCCTTGCAAGCTTGCCTAGCACAGAGAACATTTACCATATGGGAATCAGCAGGGCTTTAACTCCTTCGCTGCTAGGCCTTTTCCCCCCTGCTAATCCTTTTTTTGGCTATTTGGGGTAGTGTGCGCTTAGGCCCCTGTAACTTTTTGACCACATAAGGTATCCAGGCCAAATTTGCGTCCTTATTTTCCAATATGATGGGGATTCTAAAGGTACCCAGGGTATGTGGATTCCCCTGGAGGGGTCCCAGAAATTAGCCAAAATACTGCTAAATTTTGTTTTTTTGGGTACAAGTGGGAAAAAAGGGCTGCAAATGAAAGCGTCTGGGTTTTTCCCTGCAAATGGTATCAAAAAAGGGTTTGAAGGGCTGAAATCACAATTTACCAAGCTTTTAGGGAATGACCGACTTTTGTCAGAAAACAAACATTTTTTGCACAGTTTTGGCATTTTTTCTGGGACATAGCCTATTTTTGCTATTTTTTGTGCTTTCAATCTCCATCCAGTTAATGGTAGAAATGGGTATGAAAGCAATAATGGATCCTGAAAAGCTATACATTTTAGAAAAGTAGGTAAAATTCTGAATTCAGCAAAGTGGTCATTTGTGTAGATCCGTCAAGGTTTCTTTATAGAAACTAACAGTTAAATATAGGAAAAATTTAAAATTTGTTGAAAAAACCAGCCTTTTGTGTAAACATTTTCACCTGTAACTTCTTCTAAATATGACAGCTCTTTTAAAACAATATACTGTTACATTCACTGGCTCTTACTGGTTGTGGGGATATATAGGACTTGTAGGTTCACGAAGAACCCAACGAACCCCGAGTCAAAAACTGAGCAGCAATTTGCAATGGCTTTTTATTATGTACCGGGTATATAGCAATTATTGTGGGAAAATGTATACATGGAAAAATCAGTATGAAAAACACCTATGTATTTCTGAAATCGGAACAAATTATAGAGTTTAGAAACAGTAGATATTTGCACATTTTCGAAATTGGGAATACTCAGACTAGCATGAGAATTATCGTCATTTTTCAACTAGGGTGTTTTTGAGAGAAAAAGTCAGGCACCTTTTAATTTGATCCTGTTGGTGAGTGCTGGAGCTCACCTTATTTATGCAAAAACAACGGTTGATGGATAGAATACAGAACAATGTCATACATTTACCCCAGTACAGAGATCTGGGCCTAAATCCATCATTGTTTTGCACTCCACACCACCCCAGTTCAGACATGGCTAAATGCAAATCAGCCTTGACCCTGGGCCTCATGGGAACAGTCCAGCCCGAACTACCAAGCCATGTCTTCCCTGTACCGGAATCAAGCATCGTAGGACCGGTTTCTGGCTATCAGCCGTCTTCAGCCAGGATAGCTTGACTCCAGTGGTGTGGAGAGCATGGGACTCACGTCTGAGCATACCCATCCCACTCGGGGTGACAAATGCAAAAACAACAGTTAATGGACAGAATGCAGAACAATGTCATACATTCACCCCAGTACAGAGATCTGGGCCTAAATCCATCGTTTTTTTGCACTACACACCACCCCAGTTCAGACATGGCTATATGCAAATCAGCCTTTACCCTGTGCCTCATGGGAACAGTCCAGCCCAAACTGCCAAGCCATGTCTTCCCTGGACCATAATCAAGCATCCTAGGACCGGTTTCTGGCTATCAGCCGTCATCAGCCAGGATAGCTTAACTCCAGTGGTGTGGATAGCACGGGACTCACGTCTGAGCATACCCGTCCCACTCACCTTATTTACCCAACACATTTAGAATGTGTTGGGCAAAAATAAAATGATAATAAGAAGAAGTTATTGTCATTTTACTTTTCTTTGCAGGGCACCGACTCCAGCCAGGTCGGGCGGAGTGGGGCTGGGCTCCCACACGTCAGAGGGAGCAGGAGTAGTTTACATTCCCTCCGTAAGTGCCATCACGGCTTGGCCGGCACTCTGGGGCCGTCCAAACAGTCATGCGCACTTGGCCTGTACTCAGCCTCGCAGTTACTGCCGGAGCAGCCATTTAGGGTTGTGTCTTTAAAGAAACAGAGCGTGTTTTATGTTCTATCTACGCACATTCTGTGTTGACCGAATTACATCACTTGCTGTACCACAATATGATCGAATCACCTGGAGGGAGTAAAAAATATCAGGTCGGTATAAGGCCTGAGGAAAGGACTATGACATGCGTCTTCAAGCTCCTTTCACTTTCTTCTGTTTGCCTCAAAATTGAGTTGCACCAGCGCCTTTTGCTCCAATGTAGTTATGAGGAAGACATCATCAATCACCCAGGTCAGGGCTCTACACAAACTGTGTGCAAGTTTGTATTTGCGGGTACTGCTACTTTGGGATGGCGGGCAACATTCTGCAGCAGCCTCCATTGTTCTAGTTTATGTGACGAAAAATAGCCAAGCTGTTATTTCATGTTGCCACAGAAGTTGAGTATACGGCATCTGCAAAGTTGGCCCTTTAAAAATGTATTTATTCCATTGTATATAAATAAATAATACCGGATCTAGGTTTGACTGGACATAGCAATAACAGATAGCTCAATAAATAAGAGTCAAGATTCGAGGTAGTAGGAGTTTGCAGGTTTAATACAGCATAAAGGACAGGAACAGGACAACCTGCACGGGAACAGGATGGCAGGGCCCTGCAGGGGGGACAGGGAATGAGCGCGCTAGGGGAAAAGGAATCGGCGTAAGGGAATGGGTAACATTTAATAACAGTGCACAAGCATATATACTAAAACAATTGCATTACAGTGAATACAGTAGGCGGAGCAGTGGGTGTGGTCAATAGCAGTCGCGAAAGGTAAGGGTGAAAGTGGGTGTAACAGGAGGCGTATACATAGACATGTGATGTAAACGTAACAGAATATGTCATAAATGGGGCGGAAACATGGAGGGGGCTACCTAAGGAGCCGGGACCTCTGACCTGATGGTGCGCGCAAACTGACAATGACGTGTTACTAGGAGAAGCTGGGGGCTATGAACTCTGTGCTAGGAGTAGAGACTGAAGTCTGGAGAGTCAGGGCGGCATGTACCTAAACCCTATCTAGTATCTAATGTTTAGAGGACATGTTGATATAAACTAAGAGTCAGGAGGGGAGAGGCTAACAGACTCTAAGACTGGAGCATGCATTATTCTACATGTAGTGCGTGTTGAAGAATATTAAATGACCATTAATACAGTATTTCTCCTACATGGAGACGTAAAGGCTAGACAATGACGGAAACTATTGATGCGATTCAGTAGCTTAGGAATGCAGAGAAGGAGGGCTGGACTGATAACTAGAATCATAACATACTCTTGGCAGACTCGTAGGCAGAACCAGGCCGAGCCGGGCACTGCGAGGCAGGAAGTAAGTGAAGGGTCGAGGATACAGGTGGGGGCTGTATCGCTCCTCAGCGAGGGCTCAGGAGACAGGAGCTGAATCTGGTGTCCGGGCCCTTTTGAGGCCTAGAAACGGGGACTTTTCAATGAAATAACGTGCACACTGAGAAACGTGGCAACGTAACTTTACATAGGCCTAATACTCGTAGCTTTCACGAGAACTGGAAACTAGCATACTAGAAATAGACACAACTGTAAGTGCGTCTTTAATCAAACATGGGGAATACATATGCATATTAATCATGCACACATAACATAAGATGGGGGACACATAGGGACACAGAACATGGCAAAATTTACTTTTCCACATTCCCTCCTTGTCACTACGTTTCCATCAGGAAACATCAATATTCATGATACCATCTATCATTTCATACAGTATCATTTGCTCGTCTCGAACTTTCTTGGAACTGGATTTAGAACGGGATTTGGGACTAGGAATACAAGAGGTAGCACAAATGCCGCAAATCGCAGGGCCACATTGTAAACAGAGGCAGCAACTGAATATGATCGCTACTGCAATACCTAGAAATGACAATACTTTCCATCCCCAGGCGGAAATTATATTCCAGAACCAACCGGACCATGTCCAGGTGCCTGGATTTTGGTGTAACATATGGGCAATATTATGGAGTCTGGTAATAGCTGAATAAACAGACGGTGCGTTATTAGGAATGAAAATGCAGCAACTAGATCCGATGACTCTACATGCCCCGCCCCTATCGGCCAGTATGACGTCAAGGACGAGACGATTCTGGAGCACGACAATTCTCATAAAGGATTGTTCTTCGGTTAAGTTACCTAGAGCAGAAGTAGTCTCAATCACTACTGCTTCAAGGGTTCTCGTTAATCTACGTATCAGTTTACTATTCACGACAGTACCTAAATAGGGGAAGACACCTTTATTGATATCTATGTATTGTTCTAGAGCGGTTTCAGTATAATCGACAATCGGGAGGTCTCTCTTGTGTCTAGTATGTACTAGGTGGGAATTCCTATGATAGTCAGGTGGGGCTAGGAAAACTGGTGGCAGTAGGAAGGCAATGTAACAGGTACCCTCCCAATCGAGGGGCAGACGAACATATGCGGTCTGACCACAAACAAAATAAGAATGACGTGAAGCTTTGAAAATAGATTTCCTACTGTCACTATACTTGACAATAGTAGTACAATCACTATGTCCTACATGTACGGAACCATTATTTCGGACACATAATTCGCCTTTGACTGGTAGTACTGATATAGCAGGTAAGTCTGGAGTAGTATCAGACTGAACATTCAGGACCATGAAATTCAAAGAATAATTACCTAAATTGTAAACTTCATTTTCTAGATCTAACCCTGTTCTGTGGGCAAGACCTTGCTTGTCTGGAAAACATGTACTGTTAAGAAAAGACATATCTGTTGAGGATGACGTTAACGTGGACCATGCTCCACACGAACCATTATGTGAAAATGGATAAGGAAAGAGTGGCAGAACTCCCTTCGATGTCTGGAAAGGGGGGAGTCGACCACACACCCAACAATTAGTGGCATTGCTGGTCTGGTGTGAATAATGTAACATGTGGATAAAGGAATTATTTCGCATAGCGAGACGATATGAGAGTTCATGAGGAGGCAGATCACTAAACGTGTGCTCTACTGTAGCATTAGCAGACTTATTTACATGAGAAACTGGAAAACACAAATAAAATGCATAACATGTGCAGGTAAACATAAGGCTGAAAAACAATATGAAGCTTAGAAAAACGATACATCGGATTGAGTTTTGACTAACTCTCTCACTATGGGGGTCTATTTTATACATGTCAGAAACCGGTCTAACCGTTTCACCTAGGGGAGGACTTAGACAATCAAACTGGCTGACTTATTTTACTAGACCTTAATTTTTTCTTATACTCCTGCTGCGGAGTTTTCTCTAACAGGGAGGAATCTGTATCATTGTCTTTTGCAGGACAGTCCTTAAGAATAGTACTTTGGCAATCCTTAAAATCCTCGGAAATGTTCTTGGTAACAGGTTTTAGTCCGTAAAACCTTTTCACATGTGACAGGTGGACCCAGCCCTTCCTGCCTTCCAGCTTGACGGCAGTACGGGTGGCTAGGAGGACCTGTTTGGGTTCTTTCCAGCGGGGCTCCAGCGGACTTGAACGATCAAAATTCCGGACAAGAACCATGCATCCGGGAACGATTTCATGCGGTGCCACCTCGGTATTGTCTGGAAATGCGGCGGCAACCTGTGAACGACAAGAGTGTAGGGCAGACATCAAGGAAGCTAGGTAATCTGTCAGCATATTACTTGAAACATCGGTAATACTTCGGGGTCTAGGTGTACCCCACATGTTAGGGGGGCGGCCGAATACGACCTCGTACGGGGACAGACCTGATCTGGAATGTGCGACCATGCGCATATAAAACAAAGCGACTGGCAGAGCTACTAGCCAGTCCACACCTTTCTCTTTACATATTTTGGCGATGCGGATTTTCAGGGTCTGATTATGTCTCTCTACGAGACCGGCTGCTTCAGGATGGCGTACACAATGGAACTTCCACTGGTACCCTAACAAAAGGGAAACATGTTTCATGAGCTCAGATGAGAATGGCTGGCCGTTGTCAGAATACACGACCCTTGGGAGTCCATAACGGGGGAAGAATTCACGAACCAACTGCTTGGCAGTGGTCGCGGCTGTGTAATCTGGGACTGGATATGCTTCTGTCCACCTGGACAAAGCGCATACAACTACAAGGACATACTTGAAACCTCGACATCGCTCCATCTGAATATAATCCATCTGGAGGACCTCAAAAGGGTGGTCAGGGGGCTGGAATCCACCTTGTTCCACCGGGACACTTTTACCTGGATTGAACTGGCAACATATCATACAGGTACGGACCTTCTGCTTGGCTGCAGCTCGTAAATGCTTGTTGAACCAAATGTTCTGGATACTGTCTAACATAGCTTTTTCTCCTAAATGTGCTGGACTATGTGCGGTATTGATAATGACTTGAACCATAGAGTCGGGGAGAAACCATGTGGCTTTTCCCTTCGTTACCCATCCCTGATCTGTCTGGACCCCTCCTTGTTCGGACCATTTCTTGATTTCATCGGGAGTAGCATGTAACTGGATATCTATGACATCTTGAGTGGGGTCCTTAACTGTCATACAAGTAGTCGGATCTGGAGTATGTGTCTGTGTCGGATTAACTGGAATGTCTGGAGTCTGTGCTGTAAGCTTGGCTGTGCGATCTGCTAGATCGTTACCTTGAGAAATAATATCAGTAACTTTCGTATGTGCTTTGCATTTCATGATAGCAATAGATGTCGGTAAGTGTATGGCATCTAACAGAGCTTGAATAAGGAGACCATGCTGAATCTTGGTTCCATGAGAAGTCATGAAACCTCTCTCCTGCCAGAGCACTCCAAAGTCGTGTACGACTCCAAATGCGTAACGTGAATCTGTGTAAACATTGACTTTCAGGTTCTTGGCGTGTATGCAGGCTTGTGTCAGAGCAACTAGCTCTGCTGCTTGAGCAGACAGGGTGTCAATACGGTGTGTTTCTATAACTTCAGTGTCAGTAGTCACTGCATACGCGGCTACTAGTTCTCCTGCACTTGTTCTCATACATGAACCATCCACATAAAGTGTCAGGTCGGGATCTGGTAATGGAATATCTGTCAGATCTTGTCTTGGCTTAGTCATAGTGTTAACTACTTCCACACAGTCGTGTGTGGCAGGATTCGAAATAACTGACGGTAACAGGGTAGCAGGATTTAAAACGTTGCAGCGTCTGATTTCTATGTGTGGCTGGAACAGTGTCAATTCATAACCTGTTAAACGTGCAATTGTCAAGTGCTGAGTCTGTGTTCGGTTTAAAAGAACTTCCACAGAGTGTGGAACTTGTACTGTCAAGGAATGTCCTAATACTATGGAATCACTTTGTCTGATAGCTAGTGCTGTGGCTGCAACTGACTTGAGGCACGCAGGCAGAGCCTGGGCTACAGGATCTAGTGTGCTCGAAAAATAAGCACAGGGCTTGTATTGTCCTGCTTGATCTTGTGTAAGAACAGATAATGCTGTACCTTCACGTTCTGTGACGAAAAGTGTAAAAGGCTTACTGTAGTTCGGTGTAGCTAGAACTGGAGCTTGGCATAAGGCTTTCTTTAACTCATTGAAACTAAGTGTATGTTCAGATGTCCAAGGGAGGACAGTCGATACGGCTGCCTCCTGTGTCGTTAACTGTATCAGTGGCTTGGCTAGAAATGCATACTGAGGAATCCATTGTCTGCAATAAGAAGTGAGGCCGATAAAAGCACGTACCTCCTTCTGGGTCTTGGGCTGAGGAAGACTCGCTATTAACTGGATACGGTCAGGTGTCAACTGCCTACCCCTCTTGGACAGTAAGTGGCCTAAATAGATCACTTGCTGGACACAGAATTGAAGCTTCGAAGGGGACACCTTGTGCCCCATCTCGGCAAGGAAATACAGGACTGTAAGTGATGCTCGCTCGCAAGCACGTTCAGAACGGGCTGTGATCAGTAGATCATCGACATACTGGAGCAGGGCAGTGTCAGTTGGCATGTGAATATTGTCTAGTTGTCTCTTAAGTGCTTGACTGTAAATACTAGGACTTTCTGTGAATCCTTGAGGAGCTCGTGTGAACATATAGCTCCTTCCATTTAAACAAAATCCGAAAAGAAACTGGCTGTCTGGATGAATGGGGACACTGAAAAACGCGTTCTTGAGGTCTATGACTGTAAAAAATGAGGCTTCGGAATCAATGGCTGTCAATAGGGAAGAGATATCTGGGACAACTGGGTACTGGGGAATAACACATTTATTGAGTTCTCGAAGATCAATCACTAATCGATATACTGGGGGTGCATTTGGATCAGTACGTTTCATGACTGGAATGATCGGAGAATTACATACATTGGAGTCAGTTTCTACAACTACTCCTTGAGCCATGAGCTCGTCAATAATTTTGGATAAGGCTGCTACAGCCTCAGGTGGCAGTCTGTACTGTCTGATTCGCGGTAACACTACACCTGGTTTGAGAGTCACACGATGGGGTGTGATTTGCATATAACCAACATCAGTTGGACCTTGCGCCCATAGATGCTGCGGAACATTGGACAATCTTGGATCAAAATCTCGTAATACATAGTGACCCTTGAAGTCACGTAGAAACAGGCGTATTCCCTCTGGGGAGCAGCAAATAACTGCACCTAATTCTTTCAGTGTTTTAATACCTAACAGATTTTCTGGACATGACTTCGTAAGTAACAGATCGGTAGTGCGGGACAATGGACCTACTTCTAGAGTAACTGGCTTAGATATCTCGTTTACAATAGGCTTTCCTGAAAATCCAAGGGAAACATTTCTAGAGCCTGAGAGCGGAGCCCCTGGAACTTCGGCGTGACTGATGGTCGTCCTACTTGCCCCTGTATCAATCAGAAACTTTCTGTCTTTCCCTAGTACTTGACTATGAACATAGGGACCCTCTTGATCGACAGGTATCTCGATGAGAGGCAAGCCTACCTCCCTCTCTAGGCTGTTTCATGAATATGGCTGATACTCTGGATACTCTGTCTGAGCATACTGATACATCTGCTGTGTAACATGCTGTGTTGCAGCAATAGGCTGCGGTGCTGAAACTGTCTGTTGTGCATTCGGTGGCTGAGAAGTCTGTGACACTTGTTCTTGTCTAGGCGGACGTGGTCTTTCTTTAGTCTTACCAGTAGCTATATTGTGTTTCAGAACTGCACACTCGTTTATATAATGACCTGGCTGTTTACAATAATTGCAGGTCCCTTTAACGGGAACTGCAGGATGACTGGCTTGATTCGTACCCCTCTTCTGACTGTCTTGAGGAACAGATTGTGCAACTAGTACTTTCATTTTCGTGTCTTTCATACGTTTTCTTTCATGATCTTGCTCTTCTCTGATTCTATTCTGGTGATACTGAAGCATCTGTAACATCTGGGACGGGGTACTAGCTTGCCAGGTACTTTCGACTTTCAAAACTCGATTCTTAACTTGTGGACTTGAATTCTCGACTAATTTAGTAACAAAAAGATGAGGGTATGACTCGCTACTTGTCTTGAGGCCACTGTTTATAATAAAGCATTTCTCAAATCTAGAATAAAAATCACTAGTGTCTTCGTCTTGTTTCTGTTTACAGGCTGAGATTGCATCCCAGTCTTCCTTTTTAGTGGCTAATAATCTTGGCAAAACTTGTATTAACAATTCTGGTAATTCTTTACATTTCTCTCCAAGACCGGTACCTGGTACTCGTATCTTATCTTCAGCTTCTAGAACTGCCCAATCGATCTTTTTCTCTCCCACCTCCCATTCTTTTTCCTTGAGATTTTCGTATACCCCTGCGGGCAACAGGACCTTTAACATTTTAATTATATCTGGATACGTGTATTCTCCCATACGGAGCATGTCTTTTAATTCTCGGTGGAACCCTGCTGGATCTTTGTCATGACAGGGAATTAATTTCTTCATCTCTAAGAGTTCCATCTTTGTAATCGGAGTGTAAACAAACACTCGTTGCATTTCACCATCTGCTGTCCTGACTGGGTGTACTTCTCGTAACGGATTCTGTCTATCTATGTAAAACGGTTTACTTTCTGGGGGTGAGACATGAACAAAATGCGGGTTCAGGAACGTTCTATATTTGTGGCGCTGTTCTAGAATGACACTAATTAAATCGGTACCTAAACCTTTCCATCTATACTGGAGTAACTCGTTCAGGACATCGTGTAACGGACCTGGATCAGAATGTTGACCCTCATACAGAGTGATGAGGTGCTGGATCATATACATACCCACCAGTCGCTGCTCAGCTGGGGGCAGTTTCAGAAACATTTGAGCCACTATTTCATCTGGAAAAGTGGTAGAATCAGTAGTCCATCGGACTGCTGATCGGGCTAGTTCTTGTTCATGCATAGTACTTAACTCACTGTAACCGATTCGTGATTTCAGAATGTGATCGGTAGCTTGAAATACTTGTTCTAGAGAACCTTGTTCTGGTGCTGGATGAGGAACAGTTTTCTTGTAGTCTAGACGTGAATGTCGGTCGGAAAGTCTAGTTCTACCTACGTACGCTATTCTAGTGGGATTCTCGTCCTCTACCTCTTCTGTAGAAGAGTCATTTTCTTTCTCGCTTACTTGTGCTGCTTTACGTTGTTCGTGTAACTTTATTATTTCCTTACGAATTCTCTTGTACATACTCTCTATACTACTGATGGTTCTGTGCTTACCCTCGGCTATATTATCACTCCACCTTGTCAGGATTCTCATTTCGGCCGGATCTTTGGTCGGATAATCTTGTTCTCTTATTAAACAATTAATCAGAAACTTTAATAACATGAGCTGGATCTCAGCTTTCCTTTGAGACATGGCTTCGCCAATACTTTCTGGATCATCCCCTGTACGGATGAAACGATATATTCTGTCTAGATCTTCTTTCATATTCGGTAGGGTATCCAAATACCCGGTCACCCGTCTTACACGGATGGAATATATAACTGTACTATCATCACCTGCAACTGGATCATAGCGGCATTCAGTAAGGGTTCGTCGGATATCTGCAACGGACTTATATTTGGGCGTACGCTGTAACGCACATTCATGTAACTCGACCAACGTTACACGTTGGTGTGGTGGCGGGGTACCAGGAGGACCTCCTCCTGCGGCCCCTAAACTAGAATCGTCGACTGATACTCTTCATGCTGGCGCGGCGGGAAATTGTAATGTAGGCTGGACCGGGGGTACCGTAGCAGGTACTCCGGTGACTGGAGGAGCAGGATTTACATTATTTACAGGAGCTGGCGGAACAGGATTTGCATATTCTGGGACTGTGTCGTCCAAATAGGACGAAATAAAAATATCAGCTGCGGTCGGTTTGTGACGTAGCTTGATCGGAACTAATGGTGGCGGAAAATTACTGGATGCCTCCGGGGTCGCTTTTGGCAAGCCCTCGGCAAGAAGAGGATACATACCCTTAATGAGGGCATTCCTCTGTCTGTCTGACTGTTCGGTTTTAACTCGTTCACCTATCTCGATTAGTTCCCTTTCTTGGGCTCGTTCTAAGGATTCTCTACTTAATTCTGACTTTCTGATTTCTTTTTCGGTTCTTTTATGAGATTCTTTGCGCCATAACTCGATGGCATCTTTCTGTGACTGTCTGGCTTTCTTTTTCCATAATGCTTCTTCTACTCGCATGATGCACTCGGCATCCCATGTGCCTGATACGGGCCATCTATACTTTTCTTCTAACTCTTTGGTGTACTCCACCCATAAATCTAGATATAATATGGCACTTATGCCATGCTTCTGATACATAAAGTGACCTGGACTGTCCCTAGGCGGGACAGGAACTGCTGCTTCTAACAGACCTTTTCTGGTTTTTAACTGACGTAATTTAGAAAATAAGGGCATGACTGAACTGTAATCTAGACACAATACAATACACAATGAACACGATAATTACACCACTTTCGTACCACGACATTAAAAATACATGAAGAACATTTAAAATAACAGTTCGAACAGAATACTACCTGGAATACTGAAAACAGAATACATGAGTTTTCTCGAGAACAGAACTGACTAGAACAGAAACTAGATGCACTGCTAAAACAGTACGAAACTTACCGGTCTCATAAAGAGACACATCAGGACCCGCATCCACCGAAGTGGACACTTCGTTTTGGGTCTGTGTACCACCAAAACCCACGGACCAGAGTCAATTAGATTGACCCTGTCTAGATACTACCCCAGCAACGGTACTCACCGGGCAGCAAGAACGGAAGGCCTCGGACTGGACTGGACTGCTTCGACGCCGGACGGACGAACTTCGGACTTCAGTTACGGGTGGGCCTCCGGATACCTCGGACCTTGGACTCTCGGCTTGGGCTCTGGTCGGGACTCGCCGCGTTCCTCCACCGCCTCGTCTGGATGCTGGACCGCCACCTCCGTCTCCTCCGTGGGCCTGAGGGATACTTGAAGCAGAAATATCTGCACGTGCACGGTATGGTTCCGTCACGGCTGCAGAGGGTCAGGCGGCCGGCGTGGCTTCACCGGCGCGTGGGGAAAGGGCAAGTGCCTATTCGGGCGCCATTATGTGGTATATAAATAAATAATACCGGATCTAGGTTTGACTGGACATAGCAATAACAGATAGCTCAATAAATAAGAGTCAAGATTCGAGGTAGTAGGAGTTTGCAGGTTTAATACAGCATAAAGGACAGGAACAGGACAACCTGCACGGGAACAGGATGGCAGGGCCCTGCAGGGGGGACAGGGAATGAGCGCGCTAGGGGAAAAGGAATCGGCGTAAGGGAATGGGTAACATTTAATAACAGTGCACAAGCATATATACTAAAACAATTGCATTACAGTGAATACAGTAGGCGGAGCAGTGGGTGTGGTCAATAGCAGTCGCGAAAGGTAAGGGTGAAAGTGGGTGTAACAGGAGGCGTATACATAGACATGTGATGTAAACGTAACAGAATATGTCATAAATGGGGCGGAAACATGGAGGGGGCTACCTAAGGAGCCGGGACCTCTGACCTGATGGTGCGCGCAAACTGACAATGACGTGTTACTAGGAGAAGCTGGGGGCTATGAACTCTGTGCTAGGAGTAGAGACTGAAGTCTGGAGAGTCAGGGCGACATGTACCTAAACCCTATCTAGTATCTAATGTTTAGAGGACATGTTGATATAAACTAAGAGTCAGGAGGGGAGAGGCTAACAGACTCTAAGACTGGAGCATGCATTATTCTACATGTAGTGCGTGTTGAAGAATATTAAATGACCATTAATACAGTATTTCTCCTACATGGAGACGTAAAGGCTAGACAATGACGGAAACTATTGATGCGATTCAGTAGCTTAGGAATGCAGAGAAGGAGGGCTGGACTGATAACTAGAATCATAACATACTCTTGGCAGACTCGTAGGCAGAACCAGGCCGAGCCGGGCACTGTGAGGCAGGAAGTAAGTGAAGGGTCGAGGATACAGGTGGGGGCTGTATCGCTCCTCAGCGAGGGCTCAGGAGACAGGAGCTGAATCTGGTGTCCGGGCCCTTTTGAGGCCTAGAAACGGGGACTTTTCAATGAAATAACGTGCACACTGAGAAACGTGGCAACGTAACTTTACATAGGCCTAATACTCGTAGCTTTCACGAGAACTGGAAACTAGCATACTAGAAATAGACACAACTGTAAGTGCGTCTTTAATCAAACATGGGGAATACATATGCATATTAATCATGCACACATAACATAAGATGGGGGACACGTAGGGACACAGAACATGGCAAAATTTACTTTTCCACACCATCACCGGTAGTGTTTAAGCACAAGTGCTGGACACTCCACAGCAACAGCTAGCTTTTATTTAATGTGCATTCAATGTTTAGTTAATCCATCCCCCATTTTTCATTCTCCTGTACATTATGTTAGTGTGCAGCAACCATACAGCATGTACACCATGACACTGTGTGCCACGGCACTCTACAAGACTTTGCTCTGTCCACCACACTATATGCCGTTCCACTATACCACACTCTACTCTACGACACTGTATGCCACTCCACTATACAATATTGTGCTCCATCTACTTTATGCCACTCCACAACACGGTCCTCTACTGTATGCCACTGTACAACACTCTACTCTATACCACTCTAGGGCACACCACCACTTTACTCCAATGTACTGTATACACACTACTCCAATTTGCTGAGTCAGAGTCTCTGTTTTGCAGGAAATTGAAAACATGGCTCTTCCGTTTCCCTGGGTGGGCTAAAGTGGTATGGTGCCATCTCATATGGATGCCCGAGTTTTTCTTGGTGGCCAGCTTGGGAGGATTTGGGGTTCAGCTATGTCCTAGCGCGGGGACACTCCGGTTGGAGTAACCATTGCGCTTTATAAGCTTCTTATTAATAATAATAATAATAATAATGCACTCTGCGCCACTCTATGACACTCCACTTTACCATGCTCAGCCACGTCTCTCTATCACACTCTACTCTACTCTATGATACTGCACTCTACAAGACTGTACTCCACTCAATGCCACTCCACTCTACAACACCTGCTCCACTCCATGCCACTCAACTCTACAACACTCTACTCCACTCTATGGTAGGTTTGGCAAACTCACCAGGGTTCTTGTAAATATAAGAATTAATTTTGATAGAGGTGGCTAAGGTAGAAAGATTCTGTCTCAAAGCCTGTTGGATCATGTGAATGTGGCACTTTGATGTGATTCTTCACCAAACCTATAATTCAGTTGGAATGACCGTTGTGCTTTCTTATGATTTGAGCAGGAACCTCCAAGGTGGGGCCTGGGAAACCAATATTCAGGGTTTGAAACCCTGGCAAAGTGCATCTCTATTATTATATTCCATATGGTTTCTAGGCGGACAGTAAACACGTACCAGGATAGCAGTCAATTCAACATTTGCTAATCTCTGTCCTAGGCAGCAGGCCTATGCATTAGGAGAGAAGGGTTCTGGAATTATACACGCCAGGCATTACTCTAGTTTCCCTTTTTTAATGTTGTTTGCTTTAGGCTGCAGTGGTTTGCATTCTTCCTTCCTTTCTTTCTTTTCTCTTGCTTTTTACTCTTTCTCTTCACGCTCTTGTTTTGCTCCCACACCCCTTCCCTCCACCCTCCTCTCTTGCTATTTCCCCAATGAGTTCTTTCCCATTTCTCCTCTACACACTTTTCTCGCTTTACTTTGTGTCCTTTTTAACTCCCTTCTCCTCTATTTTCCTTTCCCACCTGTCTGTTTTTCCTTCTCTTGTCCATCTCAATGTTCCCTTTCATTTTAATTTCCTCAGTTTGCTCCTCCTTCGTCACCATCCCAACTCTGTCAAATCCACCTCCCATTTGACCTTCTTCCTCCATATCCTTCTCCTCCCCCCATGTTTCATGGTTGTCCCCTCTTACATTAAGGGACTGTTACTAACTTCGCAAGAGATAGATGTGTAATCCGCTTCTATGAAGCTTCCATAAACATACTAGCAGAGTTCTGAGGGGTTGTCAGGTTTGAATACAAATAAATAGCATTCTGTTAAGATAACTAGAACCCCACTGCATAAGCTTTGCCCGAGTAATATCATAGGAAATCACATAAATGGGATTCAAATCAGAAGAAATGATAGTGTGGTTTCTGATCCAGATGACATCTTACAATATAGCTTAAATAACATGTGGTTACTGTTGCTGGTGATGGAGGGCTGAGGTAGTTGTGTTAGTTTCCAAGTGCTGTTAATAGTATGTTAGTTTTTCACTTTATTACGGTATTCGTTTTACCAATTTCAGAAGGATGGAAGGCTAAGTTGATATGACAGGGATCCAGACTTATGACCTGAAGATTACCAGAAGTCAGTTAAAAAGTTTTCCCACATTGAACCATCTTGTCAATGTCAGGTGAGGAGGTGTGTGACGGCACCAAGAAAGCCTCCTGGTTCAACGACGATCTCAAGAACTCCAAGAAGAACTGCCGTACCCTCGAGAAAGCCTGGCGCAAAGACCCGACTACAGACAACATTACCGCCCTCAAGCACGCCTCCCGCAAACACCACCAGCTGATACACACCACCAAGAAGACAGCATTCAAGGAACGACTAGACAACAACGCACACAACAGCAAGGAACTCTTCAGCATCGTCAAAAAGCTCTCAAACCCCAGCGCCGGAAACAACGACATCACTCCCTCACAAGACCTCTGCGACTCACTCGCCTCGTTCTTCCACAGCAAGATCGCCGACATACACAACAGCTTCGACGCACAGACCACGCACCCAACCACCAAACCGACGCCCCCCACCACCACCCTCCGTGCCTGGACCCCGGTCAGCACAGAAGACACCATCCACACGATGAACACCATCCACTCTGGATCACCAACCGACCCATGCCCCCACCACGTCTTCAACAAGGCCGACTCCGTCATCGCACCCCAACTCCGGGACATCATCAACTGCTCCTTCAACACCGCCACCTTCCCGGAGAGCTGGAAGCATGCCGAACTCAGCGCCCTCCTGAAGAAACCATCAGCAGACCCTACCGACCTCAAGAACTACCGCCCCATCTCGCTCCTCCCTTTTCCTGCCAAAGTCATTGAGAAGACCGTTAACAGACAGCTGGCCGCCTTCCTCGAGACGAATGGATCCCTCGACCACTCACAGTCCGGCTTCCGAGCCAACCACAGTGCCGAGACCGCCCTCATCGCAGCCACTGATGACATCCGAGCCCTGCTCGACAACGGGGAAACAGCGGCCCTCATCCTCCTAGACCTCTCCGCAGCGTTTGATACTGTCGGCCACCGCACCCTAGTGCAGCCCCTCAGCAACATCGGAATACAAGAGAAGGCACTAGAGTGGATCATCTCGTTCCTCGTCGGAAGAACCCAGACAGTCCGCCTCCCTCTGTTCAGATCCAAGGCCACCGAAGTCATCTGCGGCGTACCACAAGGATCATCACTCAGCCCCATCCTCTTCAACGTCTACATGAGCCCCCTCGCAGCCATCGCACGCCAACCCAACCTCAACATCATCTCCTACGCCGATGACACCCAGCTGATCCTCTCCCTCACCAACGACCCAGCCACCGCCAGAACCAACCTACACGAAGGGATGAAAGACGTAGCCGAATGGATGATGAACAGCCGCCTGAAACTGAACTCAGACAAGACGGAAGTCCTCATCCTTGGCTCATCACCCTCTGCCTGGGACGACTCCTGGTGGCCCCTGCCCTGGGCAGCGCACCCAAACCAACGGACCACGCACGTAACCTAGGCTTCATCCTGGACTCCTCCCTCTCGATGACCAGACAAGTCAACGCCGTCTCATCATCATGTTTCAACATCCTACGCAGGCTCCGAAAGATCTTCCGATGGATCCCCACTGAAACCAGGAAGACGGTCACCCAGGCCCTCATCACCAGCCGACTGGAATACGGAAACACCCTCTACACCGGAACCACAGCCAAACTACAGAAAAGACTCCAACGCATCCAGAACGCCTCCGCACGACTCATCCTGGACATCCCCGACACAGCCACATCTCCAGACACCTGAGAGACCTGCACTGGCTCCCCGTCAGCAAGAGAATCACGTTCTGACTCCTCACTCACGCACACAAGGCCCTCAACGACCTGGGCCCCAGGTACCTCAACAACCGCCTGACCTTCTACACTCTCACCCGCCAGCTACGATCAACCAGCCCCGCCCTCGTCATCGTTCCACGCATCCGAAGAGCCACCATAGGAGGAAGATCCTTCTCCTACCTGGCAGCCAAGACTTTGAACTCCCTCCCCATCCACCTCCGTCTGACCCAAGACCACCTCTCCTTCAGGAAGCAACTCAAGACCTGGCTGTTCGAGCAGTAGCAGACCCCCCTCCCCCAAGCGCCTGGAGACCCTCCGGGTGAGTAGCGCGCTATACAAATATCTTGATTGATTGATTGATGGAAGATAGTATGCTGATTGGATAGCCTAATGAGTGTGGCAGTGCCACACGACAGATGACAAGAGGGGATGACTGATGGGATAGGTATGGACATCTTGAGTAGGTGGTTCATGAAAAGGTGTGGGAGAGGAGGGTAATGCAATACAACACTTAGAGCAGGAATCAACCTGGAATGCCTAATAGAGTGGTTGAGAGGTGCGGCAAGAGAGAGGAGGGACTGGACTACTGGCGAGTGCAGTTGTTGGGTGACATAGAAGGCGTGACTAGAAGAATTGATGGAGATAAAGTGATTTAGGGCAAGGAGGTTTGGTGGCATGACTGGAGGGAATAGAGTTGGATACCAGGAGTGGACAGACTAAGGCAGGAGGGTAGCGAGTAATCTGATCTTGGCTGCATGTGGAGCACTAGGACTGCATTTGATGATTGGATGGGTGGTGGAAGGGAGTGGAAAACACAAGAGGGTTGGGAGGCAGACAGATGAAAGGGAGGTTTAACAGGAGGGCATATGTAATCAGAGGAGTGCTTGTGACATGATTTGGTGTACATACTGCTCGTTTATAGAATTTAGTGCTGTAACTATCTAATATATTTTCCACTTCCAGCACATTTGTATAGAAAGATGAAGCTGCATATCAAAATCAAAGGAGCCTTATATAGCAGCATTCAAAGACAGGGAGCAGAGCTGTGTGCCTCAAGATAGCGTAGTGGCCACAGCACATGACCAGTGCCTGATATTAAATGGAAGAGGGTAAATGCTACTGGGCTAACCTTGCCTGTAAAAAACTCTTAAGTGCAATTATATCAGCATCCATCACGTTTGGATGTGTACGTTTGTTTTCTTTCATTTAGAAAATCCTTCCATTACATATCAAGAAGCTCCCCTCCAAAGTAGGTGTTCAGTGCCAGTAGCCAGATTCTTGTATTGTCTCACTTGGTCATAAGGTTCCAAAGAATGTGGTGACAAATGTCACGTCTTCCGCGGCTGGACACACTGATGTAGCTGCTGACCGGCTAGCGGCTACTAAGACAGTTGTCAGCCTCTAATAGCCTCTACAATTAGATTGTACTAGGCTTTATTTTATGCTTTTATTCTCTGAGAGGGAGTAGTGGAGCAAGAATAGTGGTTGCATACTATTTAAATATTTTGCTATTGCCGTTTATAAATAAAAAGGCCTTGTACAGTGTGAGGTTGGCTTGTGTGCAGCGGGGATGTTCACTGCAAGTTGCTCAAGGGGGTTAGGTGTATGTAGAACTTTAAATATGAACTGAAAACCCCAGAAATTCACTGGAGAAAACAAAGATTAAAGTGATATTATAGTTGGGTATTAAAATACGATAAAAACATTTCCAAGTTAGTTTACTGAGATAAATAAATTGACTTCACTAATGAAATGTTGGAGGACATAATTGATTTTATGTACACCTATACATGTAGCTGCCAGATTCTATTTTGACAGCGCACCACTGTTTAATAAAAAGACCCTGTGCTTACTTCTGGGCTCCCTCCTTAATATGCACGTGATGCTACACACAAAACAGATGGGGCACAGAAGGATTTCCTAGCCCTTCCCAGGTCCATCGAAGAATTTAGCTGGGGTATAGAAGGGGTTAAAGGCAGCTATTGCTGTCCTTAACTTCTCCCTTCCCACCATCACCTTTTTCTGCAGAGTAAGAGGGTTGAAAAAAGGGTGCAACCATCTCCTGGTTCTAATCCCCAACCAGGAGATGGGGATTAGAACAGGGAGGAGTAGGATTGTTCCTAGCACCTCCTTCCAATCCCCACTTCCAAATTCAGTTTTAGAGAGCTCCCTTGTCTGCCAGTGCTGTGCTATTTGTAATCTGCAGTAGCCTTATAATGTACTCCACACTGTCCCTCCCATCATCCTTGTCCACAGAGAACACTTAAATGTCTTTTCACAGTACCTTTTCAAAATCCTCATGCCTCATCCATCTCTCTTTCTCTGTACCTATTGAAGAACCGGGTCTTTCAGAACCGGCGGCGTCAGGGACACGCCCGATGTCTTCGAGTTCCCCAATCCTGGCAAACAGAGACACGGAATACATCTAGGTGGCGCCCGAGATCAAATTTATTAGCTGCAGCTAGTAACAGTGAACCAAGCAATACAACACGGTGTACAACTCAGGAGACTGCTCAACTTTCGTACAGCAAGACACTACTTTTTATGCACAATTCTGCCAATTACGAATGCACACCCATTGCGGCAAATTCTGACCAATAGAAAAACATTTCTATACATTATCACATTCCAAAAAGCTCACTTTACATTGTACCAACCCCACAAGTTAATTATTAGGACTGTCCCAAATTCGATTACCAAAAGCCGAACAAACCCATAATTGAAAGCACTACCCATGTAATGGAAAGACATAAAGAAAAGAGCAATTCAGATGTAGTGCAGGATAAGATATGTGCAAGAAACTAAAAGCTAACGATTTCCTGAACATTGATTGCAATTACAGAAAAGCTCGGCTAAAGAAACCAGTTTCGTAGAAGGGTCAGTTTCAGGTGAAGGGGTCAGCATCTTGCAGGTCACTCACAAGTCGAAAAGGCCCACGTTAAACTTTACATGGACAACGAGGCCCATGCAACTTCGTTCGTTCATTTATCCCTATGGCCTACGTGAGGGCAACACAAAATGGAGTCGCAAACAACGTAAAACAAAATGGAGACCGGTCCCAAAAACCACGGAACCTCACTATCACAGACTGCACCTAGGATCTCTTGAAAGTATTCATGCCCACCAACACTATTTCTCTCCACAGCTTGTTCTAGTATCTCTCACTCACAGTTTCATTCATCTGCAATTATTTTGAACACCTCATGTTTTCCAGATACTTGCAACAATATTGGAGCATAGCACTGTTAGATATATGGGTCTCTACTTGTCCAAGTAGGGACCCTTCCTTCTAGTTAGGTTAAGGGTGATTGCACTTCTAAAATAACCCAGGCTCACCCCTTGGTAGCTTGGCAGTAGCAGTCAGGCTTATCTCAGAGGCAATGTGCAAAGCATTTGCACATAACACACAGTAATACAGTGAAAACACTACAAAAGGACACCACACCGGTTTCAGAAAAATAGCTAATATTTATCTGTCTAAAACAAGATCAAAATGATAAAAACTCAACAATACAGTAATCCAAATACAAATATTGCAAGAGTAGCCTTAAAATATAATTCCTTGAAGTCGATAGCTCCGACCAGGGCTATCACGGCGTTGTAAACAATCAAATCCAACCGTTCAGGCCCACCAGAGCAGTGTGGGCCAGCTACGGTGTCAGGAAGACCCACAAACAATACTTTGGAAATGCAGGATGTCGTGGACCCTGCGATGAACTCCGAAGAGGCGACTTTGGCAGGTGTTGGTGCCTGAGGTCAGTGGAGGAGTCGTCAGGCCCTTGGAATCACATATGTTGCCGAACGAACTCCGTGAGGTTGCAGTCAGAAGAACCGCATCAGCAGGTGTAGGGGCTGCAGTGTGAAGTGGAGCTGTGCTGTGCCCTCAGGTTGCGGTGCCGGCAGTGGCTCAGTGATGGCATCCAGCGCTGTCGGCGATGCCAGGACTGCTGTGCAAATTGGGACAATGCTCCTCACTGTGCTGGCAGGTCACGGTGCAAGCAGCAACGTCGTCATTGCTGAACTGCTGTCGTCAGTAGACAATCTGGAGTCGATGGCTCCGGCTTCGGTGGTCCAAGGCTGCAGTGTGGGGCAGGCAGTGCATCGAGTAACTTACAAGTGGTGCCCTCAGGCCACGGTGCAGCCTGCGACATTAATATTGGCGTGGAGTGGTTTCGTTAGGGATACCAGGGCGGTGATGTGAAGTGAGATGGTCTGAAGGGTGGTGCCCTCAGGTCATGGTGCAAGCAATAACTCAGTGACGTTGTCGGGTGGTGCCGTCAGTGAGGCCCCGTTGTGGTGCAAAGTGGGGCAATGCTCTCTGTGGTGCCAACAGGTCACGCAGTCAGCGTTGGGTGATTTTCCTCTATGGCAGCTGAAACACACATTTCCAGATGCTAGTACCCAGAGGATGGTGAAGTCTTTGGTGTTCCTGAGAATTCCCACAGGAGGCAAGCTCTACTTTAAGCTCTTGAAGAAACTTTAACAGCAGGATTCAATGCCTTAGTTTAAAAGTGTCCTAAAGTTGTGGTGTAAGGGCCCCAAAATGTATACAACTTTTCATCTTTGAAGTCTTTGGTAGAAAAACTATTTGGCTAAGTAAAACCAGTTCTGTACTCTCTGGCCGAACTCTACTACAGGAGATGAAAACAGCATTGTGGAAGGCAGCCACAGCCTATTCAGGTGCTAGTGCCAACTCCTCCCACCACGCTAGCCCAGGATGACTCATCAGCATATGCGGGCACACTTCAGCTCCCTTTGTGTGAGTGTCTGGAGTGAATGCATAAACCAGCCCCTGTCAGTCTAAAACCAGATGGTGAATCCGCAAACAGACAGAAGCACTCAGGATGGTTAAGCAAGAAAATGCCAACTTTCTAAAAGTGGCATTTCCAGACACGCTATTCAAAAACCACCTTTACCTAAAAGTGTTTTATTACGTTCTTAGTACAGAGAGACTAAACTCCAAGACTCTAGCTGTACCCAATTGAAAGTTACACTTGTAAAATGTTTCAAGGCAGCTCTAATGTTAGTCTATAGGAGAGCTAGTCCTTACAATAGTGAAAAATGAAATGCACAGTATTTCACTATCAGGACATGTAAAACACACTACTGCATGTCCTGCCTTTCACATACACTGCACCCTGCCCATGCAGATACCTTGGGACTACCTGAGGGGTGCCTTACTTTTAAGCAAAGGGAAGTTTGGGGCCTGGCAAGTGGGTGTACTTGCTGGGTCAACATGACAGTTAAAAACTTCATGCAGACACTGCTGTGACAAGTCTGATACACCTTTGAAAGGCTACGTGTGTGGGTGGTACAACCAGTGCTACATGCCCACTAGTAGCATTTGATTTACAGGCCCTGGGCACACACTATGCACTGTACGAGGGACTTACTAGTAAATCAAATATGCCAATCATGGAAAACCAATCATAGCACAATGTACAGTAGGATCACTTGCACTTTAGCACTGGAATGGCATTGAAAAAGTATGCAGTGACACTAAACTAGCACAAATAAAGTCCAGAATGCCATCAAAAACAGGAGGTCAGAAAGCAAAAAGACAGGGGAAACACACCAAAAGATGCCAGGTCAAATAGGCACTCAGTCACAGCCCGTCATTCACTATGCCATTGAACTACACACATTGATATGTTACAATGTCCCTCTCACATTCATGCATAGTCACTTGCACCATCTACTCAAAATAACCCTCATCTATTACCACACGCTTATCTATGCCTTTTACACCATATAATAACTTTCAGCTTTTACACTATTCACACCTCCATTTGTTCACCTTCAGCCACTGCAACAACATTTGTGTGAAATGAACTGCAAGTCCTTTCACCCCTCACTTGCCTTACTTTCTTTATTACTCTGTAAATACTACTGACATAACTCAAGGTTATTTCAAAATAATCGATATGAGGGAGTGAGAAGCAAAAAAATGTGGTTTACTCTGCTTCCTTAGGTAATAAAAAATATCAAAAAGAGTGAACCCAAACCATTCTTAAAAATGTGAGTCTCTTCTAAAATTAGTAGTGAGACCCTCCAAAACTATTTCCTTCAGTGGTCTGTGTTCTCCTCCAAAGTACTGGCAGTGCATAGCATCATCATAAGGTCTCGCCTCCACCAGAAGGCAGATTCTCTTTGATAAGCGTCAGATCCCACATATCTCTTTTCGCAGAGACTTTACTCTTGGTGGAGGCAAAACCTTATGATAATGCTATTAACTACAAGTACTTTGGTGGAGAACACATACCACTGAAGGAAAATAGTTGTTGAGGGTCTCACCACTAATTTTTGAAGAGACTCTTACTTTTCAGAATGGTGAGGGCCCACTCCTTTTGATGTTTTCTATAACTCAAGGTTACTCAAAACACAGCCATACTTGAAACCACTTCTTGCTGACAAATATCAGTCATCTACTCACACTGCATGATCAAAGCACTCAAATCCAATCACTATCATCCACTCCAAACACAAGTCTCCCACAACCTACCACACCACCTAACAACTCACTCCACAGCCACTTGATTCATCCCTCACTCTCCATCATCGAAGCCCCTCAACTTCACAGACATCACTCAACATTCGTTTTCTGAAAATATTACTCACTCGTACCAGCTACTCTGTCAGCTACATACTTAATCATCTACTCACAGTACAGCACATCAATCCCTTACTGTGTACCAAACACAAACCATTTACCATACCAGGTTAGGCCAATTGTGTACATGACGCATGTCCCCCAAATTGGCTATGGCAGAGGGCTATGAAAGCAACGAGTCAATACACAACAAATCAATCCATTGGCTGAGGCACACAAGAGGGTGCAGATCTATCATTAGAGATGATATGATGAGAGTAAGGCGGATATCTAGGGCCGATTCAACAACGGATTGTGTGGAGATGGAATTTGTAGATCCAATCATAGCAGAGAACTTATTAAACTTTGGACTATAGAAAATCACCCCCCGAACACTCTTCCATCCAGATCCGCCAGTTCCCCCTCTGGACACAGGCCGGTGCACCAGAGGAGTCCAGACTGTGAAAAATTGATTGACTAGCAAGCACACTTACTCTCCCCTCGGGCTCTGATCTGTGTACACTAGGTGGGAACGATTCGAGACAGGCACCCCTGGATCGAGCTGCTGCTGCCTCTTTGAGCAGCGGGGAGCTGGTGGTGGACAAGGCTGGTAGAGTGGGAAGAAGGCAAGCTAGTAATGACAATTCCAGCAAGAAAACACCGGGGACAATCCAGTTTATATCCTGGAATATAGCAGGCTTACAAAAAAACTTAGCCGATCTGGATTGGAATAGTTTCATAGATAACTGTGATATTATCCTATTCCAGGAGACATGGAGCTTGGTCCCCCTTCACAAGTTAGGGTTTACTACATACCACATCCCCGCAACTACTTCAGGCAGGGGGCGCCCATTGGGGGGACTCATTATTTGGCTGAACATCAAGCTGAATTTTCAAGTATCAAAACACGACACTCCATCTCAGGACATTCTCCATATTTCAGTCGAAGGGAACAAGACTAATATGCATTTGGAAATCTTTAATATCTATGCCAGAGGGTCCCCGGTTGCCCAGGTCCGCTCCACCATATCAACCCTTGATAGGGAATTGTCGGCTATCAATACCAACACAGGGATTATCGTTGCTGGTGATTTCAATAGCACTTTGAGCCCCTGTGCAATGAAGACATTTTGGGTATCGGGGACATGGATTCTAAGTGGGCTATTCCCCAACTTACTTTGTCCCCTATTAAGAGATGGACCCAGAAAGCTGTCCAAATCAATGCTCTAACATTGGAGCATAATCTGCGAGCAGCGAATGGCAGAACCAGATCTGATCCATCGGGAGCATTTACCTATAACAGTTTTAGGTCCCCATCACGCATTGACTATATATTGCTAGACGTGGTGTCATGGGCCGACCTTATTGACATGGAGGTGGTCCCCAGGTGTGATAGCGACCACAATCCTCTATGTATGCAGCTGAGGTGGGCACAGGATTCTAATTCCATTGAACCATCTGGCCCTATGAGGCAGCTGACTAGGGAGATAATCCCTTCTAATTGCAGTCGTCACCTGAGATGGAACAAGGTTGCAAAGCAGGAATCAACCTTGGAAAGTATCAGGGATGCCATAAATCTTAGCATCTTGGAACTAGATGATATAATGAGTCGGCCCCAGTGGCCCTACAGGAGTCTCAGCTTACGAAAGTTTACAAGAAGGCTATGGGGAAGATAGGCGAGTTCCTCCTGGTTAAAGAAAAAGTCGGTTGCAAGGCCCTCCGTCCAAAGGCTGCAAACCCGTGGTACTCCGAGGCTTGTAGGACAAGGAGGCAGGAACTAACACAGGCCCTACGAGCAAAGGACCAACCAAGCATAGTCATAGCGAGAATAATCTATTACCGGACGATTGATATTGCCGAACGTCTGTGGGAGGAAATGCACTGGCAAGAATTGAAATTCGCTGCCCAGATGAAAGACTCCACTAGATTCTGAGACCTAATTAGCACTAGCATCAGGAAAGGATCAGATCCGATAGAAAACCACATAGCCGGGCGCCAATGTTTTTTTTTTCCTTTCCAACATTTCTTTATTGCAGTTGAGCATTGTTACAGTCATATAACTCCGTTTTCTCCAATTATCAAATTACGTTACATTTGTGTGTCTGACCGCACATTTAGAAGCATATTTAACATTTCACTTTTTAGGAAAACGTCCCTTTGTGTGCAACTCCCCCCCTCCCGGTTCCCTACAGCACTTCACATTCCGCACATAATTTGATCCACAGGACAATTCAAAACAACTGCGTATCATACAGCACATAACGATCAACTCAGTGCGCACTCTGCTGACATGGTGACTCGCACATTAGCGCTTTCTGCTGATTGGCTCTCTACATTACCTACCCCTCCATGCCTTGCGTTTATTAGTTCATAACAGGCTAACCCCATATTTCACAGTGGGCAGGCCAGTGCCTTGAGGCATCAGTCACGGATCGAGTCAGCACATAACTCAAAGTCTGCCATCATTGTATCCCACTCTAGCGAGATGTGTATTTTCCTCAGGCCTTTTCTTTCCTCCCTCCGTATTTCCGTTCCTTCTGCCCTTCCCCATCGCATCACCTCTTTATGACATTCCTCCACATCCGGAGGTCTCACCGACTTCCAGCGCATCGTTATTAGCCCTTTCCCAAGCAAAAGTGCCAGATCAACGAAGCGGGTAGCTGCGCTCTTTTTCTTTTCTCTTTGGCCTACCCCCAGCAAGCTGTACAGTGGTGATATGTAGGGTCTACCCGGGGCAACCGTCTCCAAGGTTTTGTGAATTGTTGCCCAGTAATAGCCGAGCCTCGGGCAAGTCCACAACATATGTAGCAGTCTAGCGTCTACCGCTTCGCACCTAGGGCATGTATTCGCTGCACCAGGGAACATGGCATGTAATTTGTGTGGAGTGAGATATGCTCTGTGCATGATCATCAGCTGGATGAATTTGAATTTCGGGTTACGTGATACCCTCTTTGGAAACCTGAGGATCCGCTTCCAGGCCTTATCCCCAATTATTTGACCAACATCACCCTCCCATCTGTCTCGTGTAGGCTGTATAATGTGATCGCTATACCATTTCGGATGCCGGCCGATAGCCATTTCGTCAGGTGGCTGCCCGTCCCCATTAAATATTGCATTGTAAGGAGCGGGTTCACAGGTGGCTCCGTCCCATTTCGTGCCCATGTCGAGGCTATGTATTGCTTAACCTGTGCGTGCAACAGGAAGAATGTGTCCGGGGTGTTATGTAGTCGTGTGAAATCCGCGTGGGACATGAGAGCGTTCTCCGCAAAGAAATCTCCCACTTGTATAGCACCCGCTTGCTGCCAAGTCCGGAGTTTCCGTTCCGATAATACACCGCCGCCCAGGGGGAGTCTCAGCAGCGGTATAGGGGGGGCATAGGACGATGCAGCAGTGGTGTATCGGACCGCCTTTTTCCAGTACCTAATAGCCAGTCGCAGAAGGTAAGGTGTGTCCGCCAGTACTTTAGCGTTAGGTAGTAGCAGCCTGTGAATATCGCCCTTGGTTCTGTCGACCTCCGTCATACCTATTTCATGTAAGTTGCGCCCCGATAGCCAGTAGGCTAACCATTGGAGCTGGCAAGCATAGCCATACGCAATCATATCTGGCGCTCCCATGCCGCCCCTGTCTGTGCGTTATATATAGGGGGTCCCAGACCAAGAACACAATTTCTGTTTTAAAACACACACTATTTAAATAAATTTAGGAAATACACACTAAATGAAGGTGACCAGTGTTTTTAATCCACTGTACCAGACAAACAATCAATATTGAAAAATCAGACATACAATATACAAAATTCAATGAGCCCACAAAGAGGGGGAGAGGGGGGAGGTGCAGGGAGGGGGATGTATTCCACTAGATTTTACATCACTAGTTAACATTCAAGAACAGCAACATAATATATAATTCAGAACGTAATTCCACATACATGAAAAACATGGAACATGACATATATCATAACACAAAATTCCTAGAGCGATACTCCTATAATGATTAATATATCAAACTAGGGTTAGGAGTTCCTGGTTGTAAGGTGTAGATGTCTACGTTTCGACCCCGATGGTGTAGGACAGTGGATCCTTACTGCGTGGGTCTTCGTCAGGACGTGATGGGAGCGATACTCCTATAATGATTAATATATCAAACTAGGGTTAGGAGTCCCTGTCTGTGGGCAGCTGCAATTTAGCCATACTGATGCGCCGTCTACCCGTGCCCCAGTACAATTCCGTAAGTAACGTGTTTATAGTCTTGAAAAGACTCATCGGTATTAGAAGGGGCAGATTCGTGAAGAAATACAGTAACCTAGGCAGCACCACCATTTTTGCGATTGCCACCTTCCCAGCTATCGACAGTGGGAGCGTTTTCCAAAACTGTATTTGCGCTTTGAGTGCAGTAATCGCCTTACCCAGGTTACCATCCAGAAGATCACGGGCGTTCCGGTATACCTGTATTCCCAAATACTTAAAAGACATGGGTGCCATTTGAAAGCTGTGGGGCTCAAACTCTATGTGTGTTATCCGAAGGGGTGTTAAAACAGAAGCCATAAGATTTGGAGGCATTTAGCCCTAACCCTGATATGTCTCGGAAAGTATTAAAGTTCATGGGAAGTGGGGCCATATCTGCTGACATGTCATTAATGTATAAAATGATGTCATCGGCGTAAGCCAATATGACATGGGGCACTGCATTCCTCCGTATCCCTTTGGCATCCGCCAGTGCACGGACTTTAAGTAGTAAAGGCTCCAGAGCGAGTATAAATAGCAGTGGTGAGAGTGGGCATCCCTGCTGCGTACCCTTCCTGATTTCAATTTGTTCTGAAATACATTTGTTAGTTCGGAATCTCGCTGTGGGCCGAAAATACACAGTGACACCCAGTCGATGTATTCCTGTGGGATGCCAAATTTGCCCAGAATCGCTACCATATAATCCCATCTCAGGGAGTCGAAGGCCTGCCTTAAGTCTAGTGAGATGCACCCCTCTTTGTTGTGTCCTGTGCCTTCCAGCCCCAGAAATTGGCTTAGTCTCCGTAGGTTCATAGCCGTGCTCCGGCCAGGTACAAAGCCACATTGATCAGGGTGTATTAGTGTAGGGATGTATTGGGAGATGCGAGTCGCCAAAATCTTGCTAAGGATCTTGTAGTCTGTGTTTAGCAGCGATAGAGGTCTATAATTCTCGGGCTGTAATGCATTCCTGCCAGGTTTCAGAAGGGAGACTATGAGGGCCTGCAAGGTTGTGGGAGGCAGAGTGCGGGTTTCCATCGATGCGCTGTACAGTTTATGTAAGTGTGGGGATAAAATATCAATGTTTGTGAGGTAAAACTCGGCCTACAGGCCATCCGTCCCCGGAGTCTTGTTTCGCGGCAGCGCCTTAATGGCTTGTCTGATTTCAGCCACAGTAATGTTATGTGCTAGAGCTTCCTGCTGCGTTGCCGTGAGTCCCGGAATGTTGACATCCGTTAGGAACGACTCCAGTGCTATGGTCGTCAGGGGTGAATGCGGGCCATATAAACCTGTGTAATAGTCTTTGAATGCCCTGTTAATTTCTAGTTGTGTCTGCACTACCATTCCCGCTCCATCCCTCACTTCCACTATTGGGGTAACCAGTGGGATATCTCGCAATATTCGAGCCAGTAATGGACCAGATCTGTCCGCCTGTGTATGCTGCCTTTGCATGTATTCCTTGTAGTCTATTACGCGGAGCTCCTCCAACAATTCTGCATGTTGGATATGTGCTTCTTGAAGTTGCGTGAGGCCGCCCTGCATACCCACAGCCTCATTTTCTAACATAGCCAATTTACCCTCCACTTCCTTTAGCCTTCTCAATATTAAATATTTAATTCCCACTTTTGTGCTCATTGCTACGCCACGTATGGTCACCTTAAAGGCGTCCCATTCGATTTGGCGGGACCCAGCTGTGTTGGTGTTTTCTTCAAAATATTTTGCAATGGCGTCCGATACGGCTGCCCTGAATACCTGATCCTCCAACAGTGTGGGGGACAATCTCCAGGTCGGGATCGGAGTAGGTAGTCTCCCCCATTTCAACACCAGTTCCACCGGGTTATGGTCCGACAAGGTTTTGCCCATATGCATAAATGAATCAATGGAACCTGTCAAGGTAGAGGAGCAAAGGAAGCGGTCTATCCTCGTGTGTAGTTTATGTGGTGGGGAGTAAAACGTGTATTCTTTGTGAGTTGCATATTTGGTACGCCATGCATCCGCCAAATCCCACCCAGTCACCCAGCGTGATAGTGCTTCCGCCTGTTTCCTACTCTCTGCCACATACAAGGGAGGATGGGACCTATCTAGAGACAGGTCCAGCACCGCATTACAGTCTCCACCCAAAACCCACACGTGTTCTGACCAATCTGACAGTATCCTGCTGATAGTATCGAAGAATTTGGACTGCTCCGTGTTCGGGGCATAAAGGCTACCCAGTACCACCAGAGAGCCATCCAGCAACCCTTTCACAAACACGTAGCTCCCCTCTCTATCTGTACGGTGTTCCAATGCTTTAAAGGGAACCGTGTGTTTTATCCAAACGGCCGCCCCCCTAGAGAACGCCGAGTAACCAGTAGCATATAACTGTCCCTTCCATTTCTTAGCCATCTTAGAGCCCTCTGCGCTGTTCAAATGGGTCTCTTGTATGCATGCTATTTCAACATTGCGCCTGCACAGCTGAGCCAGTACCCTGTGCCTCTTGTGCACTGACCCTAAACCTCTCACATTCCACGTGCAGAGTTTGTAGGTGTTAGTAGTTGTCATGGCTATGTGTGCAACTGTTGTGTGGTCTCGCCCTGTCCTGTCTTCCATGTGGTGATGAATAATGGATTTTGTGTGTATTCTCAGTGCTTAACTTCCCAACTTTGAGGTCCTTTCCATCTAACTGTCCAGGACCAAACCTCAGTACCCAACAGGGGTAAACATACAAAACCATTTTGCTTACGCTAGGGGGGGTGCGCTCCCGCTGCCCTACTCAGAAGTTGTTAACAAGAGTCTCAGTACATTTTGCCCTGTGAGCTACATGTGTCCCTTGCTGTGCATCCCCATTTCAATCATTTCTTCAAGCATGCATATACATTACCACCCCGCCGTTAGCCCAGTCCATGTTTCAGAATTCGTTCGCCATCTGTGCTGTGATGCGCGGGAATAATTGCAAGCTAGTGTCTGAATCAGAGGCCAGTGTATGCGAGCTGGCCTTGCTGGCCATTCCGGTTCTGGTCTGGGCTTCATGGGCCGCCAAAGCGTCCGTCGTCAGCAGCGACGTCCCCTGGGTCCTCCTCTCTCCCACTCCTGCATGGGCTCCGCTTGCGCCAGAGTTTGTGTCTACTGCATCCTGTGAGCCCTTCCCCGGATCTGAAACACTAGCCGCGTCACCTCCCGGCATGTTGTCCAGAGGATCTTGCGTTAGTCCCGTCGATAGTGCCACTTCGATCCATTCCCATGCCTCCTCCGGCGTGTCGAAGAAGTACGTTTCGTGATTATGGATAACCTTCAGACGCGCCGGAAAGAACAGGGCATATTTTAAATTGTGTTCTCGCAGAGTGCGTTTCACGCCCAGGAAGGAGGACCTGGCCTTCTGTACAGCAGGGTTGAAGTCCGGGTATATTGACACCGTTTTGTCCTCGTCATATAATGGGGCCTTCTCCCGTGCCGTCTTGAGGATTGCGTCTCTGTCTTTGTAATGCAGAATTCGGGCTATTAGCGGGCGCGGAGGTGCTCCTAGTTTCGGTGGACGCGGGGGCATTCTGTGGGCGCGCTCCACACTAAATAGCGGGGTGAGGTCCTCGGGTGCAACAACCGATTTAAGCCAGTCTTCTACAAACTGCGTCGGGTTGGTCCCTTCGCTGCGTTCCGGCACGCCAAGAAGGCGCACATTATTGCGGCGTGATCGTCCTTCTGCGTCATCCACTCTGTCCCGCAGCCCCTTCAGTTGTCGCTCAAGGGCTTCAATTTTCGTAGAGTGTTCCATTGACTGCGGTATTAAGTCATCTAGGGCCAGTTTATGTTCGGTGACTTTTTCTGCCAACTTACTGTGATCGGCCTTCAAAAGGGACAGACCCATAGACATTGTGTCCATTCGAGATTCCAGAGCTTCTCTGGATGCCCTAATTTAGGTCAGGATCAGGTCCAGTTTAGCCTCTTCTGAGTCCATACCTGTCGGCGGTATTACTTCGTTGTTGGAGGATGCCAGGGGGTCCTCAGAGGCGGCAGAGCGCAACGTAGCATGTACCGCAGGGTCTTGGTGTCCGCCCTTGTTACGGACCATGTTGTGGCCTGTGTTGGGACCCAGGCGGGCCCTCGTCTACACGTGCAATCTCCTCTGCACCACCGGTCTTCCAAAGGGTTCATTCTCCTCCTGTATGACGAGCAGCCGCTGGAAAATAGTAGGTAAAGTGCAGCGCACAGCTCAGCTGTCCTCTGCATGTGCTTATTATGGAGACGACACTCCCAGGTGCCCCCGACAGAGCAACCACGTCCAAAAGGGAAATTCACAATGTGGGGCCGTAGGGCATCACCGCTCTCCCCGCTCCCAGCGCCGCGCAACCTCGGGCCGCGGAGAATCCCGCCTTCGTGGCCAGTGCGTTGTCCACAATATGGCGGCCGTGTGCTATCCAGCCCCCGAACACAGAGGAGAGCAGCACCCCCCGCAGGTCTCAGGGCATGTCAGCTGTGTAGTCCAGTGGGGGAAAGGGTGCTGCCAACATACCCTTCGCCGGTCCCAGAGACTCAATCTGTGTCCGAGGTCAGTAGCGGGCACCCATCTCCCGGTTCCTCCCTCTGCCTGTGCCGCGGCCCGTGTCGCTGGGAAGCACACGGACAGACCTCCTCAGCCCTGATTGTAGTGGGCGGCGTGTGTCCCAGCGACGGTACACCGATCTCGGTCCGCTCCACCTTGGATGCGCTCAGCCGATCCTCCACGGTCTCGGGCGGTCGCCGGAAGTCCCTCACAGCCGGCCGGAAGTTCGCTGCGCTCAGCCAGACCTGTCACCGTGGGCTGCGGTCTTCAATGAGTCCGCCGTGCCAGTAGGCCTCTCGCTACGGGATTCCTGCAGTCTGTAATCCCTGCAGTCGGAGCCCCAGGGGATTTCCGCTTCGCGTCCGGACCTTCTTCGCTTCACGGGGGTGAAATGCTGGGGTATTATTAGCAGGATTCACAGGATAAATTAGCCAATTTACAGGGCATTTGGACGGAGCCGAGCTAGCTCACATCCACCGCGGTCGGCTGGTAGCCACGCCCCCCCGCCGGGCGCCAATGGTTTGGGCACTTTTGTGGCCTATATTCCAGTGAGGATGGGAATGTACCTATGGAGCAAGCGACAGGGCCTACCGTCCCCGAGCCACATACCCAAGGGGAACCGTTTGGGTTAAGTGAGGTGCTATCGGCAATCGCAACAATTGCCCCGGGCAAGGCCGCAGGCCTTGATGGTCTTCCTGGCAACCTTATGCTGTATGATAAAAATCTTTGGGCACATTTCATACTTCGGATCCTCAACCTCATCGTGAGCGGACACCCAGTGCCCGATTCATGGAAAGGTGCTGAGATGGTGACCATCTACAAGAAGGGGGACCGGGAGGACCCTGCCAACTACAGACCGATCAGCTTGATCGATGTAGCTCAGAAAGTGGTTGGCAGGGTCCCACTGACAAGATTGAGGTCATGGATCGACGAGGAGGGCATTCTGTCACACTTCCAGGCGGGGTTCAGACAGGGGGTTGGCACGATGGACCAGGTCTTCAGGTTTCTTGCTCTTTACTGGAAGTCTGTCACGATCAAGAAAGGCAGCCTTTATTTGGCTTTTATTGATTTAAGAACGGCCTTCGACCTGCTCCGTCATGCCAAGCTATGGAAGACAATGCTTGACCTCGGTACTCCCGCCCCAATCTTGGACCTCATTAAACGACTCCATGAGGGGAATTACGCAAGAGTGAGGTGGGGTAACCAGAGCCAACTGACTGAGAAGATAGCGGTCAATAGAGGGGTCCGCCAGGGTTGTTTTATGGCCCGACCCTGTTCTCCCTATTTGTTAATGGGGTGGTGGACCATCTGAGGGAGGTTGGGGCCGATGCCCCAACCCTGGCCGGGTAAAAAATCCCCACACTGCTTTTTGCGGATGACACCCTCCTGACTTCAAAAAGCCCTATGGGCTACAAAAACTACTTGACCGCTTCACCCAGTTTTGTGATGCTAGAGGTTTGATTATAAACACATCCAAAACAAAATTAATGGCCCTGGCACCATCGAAAAATGTCAAAAATAACATCAGATTGAATGACTCCCCCCTGGAACTCGTTGAAGCCTTCGACTATTTAGGAGTGAGGATTAATAGCCGGATGAACTGGTCCTCTCACTTGGCTAAGATGCTCCTTAATCATAAACAAGTAGCAGGTGCCATTTCTAAACATCAGCGCCACTCCTATAGCCGACCAGTGGGTCCTGCCATTAAGATCTATGAGGGAAAGGCCCTGCCCTCATCTTTATATGGAGCGGAACAGTGGGGTTTCGAGAAGGTCACTGACCTAGTAAGATCAGAGAACAAGCTCTTCAGAGACTTGGTCTCGCTTCCTCCAACGACCCCACTAGTCCCGCTCCGCTATGATTTGGGGAGACATCCAATAAATGAGGTGGCAAGACTGGGCCCCTTACTGTTCTGGACACGCCTCAGAAGGTCACCTGAGCTATGCCACTATGCTTCTGCACTGACCGAATTGATAGAACTAGATACTGGCCACAAGATAGCTTGGCTAACCAGCTAGTGGGGTACATCAGTTTGGGAGAAGCGTGGGTGAGCCAGGACCCACCACCCAAATTAGTTGTAAAAAAGGCATATTGGGATTGGGTGGCCGTAGCCGCATCTAGAAGCGAGAATTGTGGCACCTTGACAGAATCTTTTTTGAGAGCTAAGCCTGTGCCCAAATTGAGTCCCCGAAAGATAGGGCCTTGTATTTGAAGTTCCGGTTTGGCACCCTCCCAGTGAACGATTTTAAAGCAGGTTGGAGGCACATGAGGGGGAGTGATTTGGGGTGTCCGGGCTGTGCTTCCCCTACGGAATCCGTTGCCCATTTCCTCTTCGCCTGCCGAGCGTATGGCCAGGCGAGGAGGAAATGGTTGAAACCCATCTGTTTCAATCTGGGCTGCAGAGACCACGGGGCAGTCCTGCGTATTCTAGCATCGGAGACTTCGATCCCCAGTTTAACATGTGGGTTGGCCAAATACCTGGGTTGTGCCTGGCTGAGGAGGATGAAACTCTCCGGGATGACCCAAGTACAGGCTGTGGAACTGTAGATTGCCACACTGTAATGATGCACATTTAGTCTTTCTATGATATATTGTTTTCTACCTGCCTAACCAATATATGATCAACTTGTATTATAAACGTATGTATCACATATCATGGATGGACTATGTTACATACTATAGCTTTGTATATATTGTGCAACGTTTCTTTTACTGGGTGGAGCTTCGCCCTTTTAAAATGGTGTTTAATGTTTTTATACTTTTATGATATTGTATATCGAATAAAGTTATACAACATTTACCATACCATCTGCTTGCCCACAGCCACCCCAACCCAAACCTGCTTTTCCCACCATAACCCAGCAATGTCACATACTCAACCATTTACATAACGTACTCATCATCTACTCATCTCTCCTCAACAGTAATATCAATTGCATATCTCACAATTTAACTCATTCATACACCTCTGTTCACCTCAAGCCTACCACGTGAATATATGACGTTACAACGCAAACAATTACAATGCAGGCTTTTACAACGTGGTTTTTACATCGCAACTACCATTACATCACATGATTTTACAACGCATGCCATTACAACGCATTTTTAAAAACTACCATTGCAAAGCATTCCATTACAATGCATACAATTAAAACACATAATACTTTTAGGGCAACAGTAGGGTAAGTGTTGGATTGTGTAGTGGTAAAAATTACTATTCCCACTCCAGTGGGTGCAACAGTAGGGAAAGTGTTGGGTAGTGTTGGGGTACAAATTACTATTCCCATCTATCCCAAAACCCATATCCACCCTAAAACAAAATAATCTCAATTACTTACCTTATAATGCGTTGTAATGGTATGCGTTGTAATGGCATGCGTTGTATTGACATGCGTTGTAAAGGCATGTGTTGTAATAGCATGCGATGTAAAGGCAGTTGCGTTGTAACAGTTGCATTGTAAAAGCAGTGCGATGTAATGACTGAGTTGTAATGGATTTTTTCCTACTACGCACTCAGTGACGTGCGCCAGCTCAGCCATTTACATACTTATGGCACAACCTATCCTCTTATAGTACCACTTGCAAATCTCACAACATTAATCACTTGTCTCACTGATTCACAAACCAACTCACCCCTGCAACCATTCATTTACTTGGCATACCACCTGGACTCTCAACATAAGAGTTGGCCTCACACAACATCACACTGTCAGCTCCAACATTATTGACACATAACACTGTAAAATAGCTACAGCCCAAAACACTGAGGGGCATATTTACAATAACTGGCGCATCCCTGCATATCAGCAAGGATGCGCCAGTTATTGTGCGCCACAGCTCCGCCATCATGGATGCGCCGCATTGTAAATGCGGCGCACCATGGTGCAAAAACGGCACAGATGCGTCACGCATCTGTGCCGTAAAAGTGACGCATTGTTGGAGTTGAGTCGCAAGTGCTACGCAGCTCCAGCAATGCTCTGGGGGCCCTATCTAGTTAATGCTGCGTCAATCCATACGCCTGCTTCAGGCAGGCGCAGGGTTTTGACGCAGCATGGGCCTTAAAGTGACTGAGTGAAATCTTGTAGATTTCACTCAGCCACCTTTAGGATGCGTTCCTGCGCCGGAACGCCCCCCCCTGCCCAGGAACGCCTACATGTGGTGCAGGGTTTTACAACGTGACGCATCTCCCAGATGCGTCACGTTGTAAGTACCCCACACCATGGTGTAGGATTTGCGCCACCTCTGCGTCACAAAAGTGACGCATCGGCGGCGTAAATAAGGCGCAAGGGGCTTGTAAAGCAGCCCCTTAATTGTTTACACCATTCACTCACCATCATTCACATATACCACTCAGTTGCAATACTAAGCATACGTACCAATGGAAATTTCATTTATCCATGCCATCACTACTCTCAACCACACAACGCACCACATATTCAGCTGCATATGATCCAATGAGAAAACCAACATGGAGCTTGCACACACAGTGTCACTTACACCATCGCTCACTTTCTCAGATGGTTAGCAGAACTTACTTTCAACACCAATCACCCACACTATCACAAAAGCATATATCCTGGCCCACTACAACAGACCATTAATCCCCACATAACTTGGACACTGATTGCACTGTCCTGCCACTCTCAAAAGTTGTTATTCACAGAACCACTTTCACCACACCTCTCATATCTAGTCACTTGCAGCACAATTCATCTTTAACACTTACAGTAATTATTCACTACCCCATCACTCACAGCTCTGAGCACTTGTCTGCTGCATTACTTCCCACAGCTCAAACACTATTTTATCAACCTACTCACCTTCAGCCACGTTGGGCATTTACTAACAGCTATTCTGCAGCACCAGTCACATGATCACCTCAAGCAGCACTTATTAAATCATATTCTTCATTCATGCAAACAATCACATGCATCTATTCACACTCACCCACTTGCTCACACCCTTTTCTCACCCTCAGCCATTTTAAACACCACTCTTCAATATAGCCTCACTCATGCCATTTAGTCAGGTCCCACCTACAGTCAGATGCATGCCATTTCAGCCTTGCACAGCATAACATGCTGCTTACATCTCTCTTACTGCAAACTTATAATCACTTAGAACATTTACCTCAGCTACTTGATTACTCATTCAACACATCCATTTGTACAGCAGCAGCCACTCATCTCCAGCGTCTAACAATGCTCATATAGTAACACCTTACCCATATATCCACTTATACCTATGCAACATTATCTATAGCTAGTTGCTGTACCAGTGGCGGCGAGTGCAGGTAAGTGATGTCGGGCGGGGCCGGGGGGAGTGGCAGGCAATGGAATAGGCAAATTAATATAAATTGATTAATAAAACCACATACCTTGCGCTCGCCGCATTGCTGTTTAACCGTATAAGACTTTATTATTTCTATTCTTTAATAGCCTCAGATACTTTTATTTCTATTCTAGAAAGTGTGAAGTTTTTAAGACATGCATAGAAATCTCGGCATCATGTCTATTAAGACTAATAATAACATTAAGGCCACTTATTGTCTAAGCTTACATTATTTTAGTGTTTTTAGTTATAGATGCATATAATCAATATGTGACTCGAGGCAACACATTTGTTGCCATGATTGTCAGTCTTGTTAATGCTATACTGTCTACAAGCCTGCATTTATTTTCACAAAATAAGATAAAATCAGGCATCAGATGCTACAAAAACCCAGGTATTGGATTATATTTCGGAAGGGACTTCATAATAGGAATATCATGCCAGAGGTGTTACACCGGTTTAAAGTGCCACCCAGTCTCAATTTAAGGCAACACTGGAGAAAAAGTGGCCTTGGGCTTCTGGTTGTTTATACCAAAGCTCCGAACAAGCTGCGATAGAGAATCGCTGAGTTACAATTTCTTACAAAAAAAAGGATGTTGAGTGATCCATTTTAAGAAACCTGCTATTTACTTCTTTAGCTAAAGCTTAGCATAGTGCTTAGAAGCACCTTGAAGGTGTTAGGATGAAAATAACTAAACAGCCATGTTAGTAATTTTTGTATTGTCTTTGCTGATCCTGACATGCTTAGTTGCATTCCTTTTTACATCCAGTGTGGTTACCATTCATAATCTATGCACTAGGTTGGCTATTAAAATAAATACTTTAGATAAAGATACTATTTCTTAGTGCTATTATTTGTTTACTTAAGAGGGTTTGGAGGTCCATTGTGTCCCTGAAGCTATTTTGTGGGGCTGCAATCCAACTTTTATTTCTAATTTGTATTGGTGTATTGAGGAAGTTCTTTTGCCAAAGGGTTAGAACTCCGAACCCTGTGGTTCTGGGTGGGGGCTGTCAGATCGTAACAAATCAAACCCCTCTCCGGCGACTCAGTGTTATTTGTATCACTCACTGCCATCTATATTATCCACATCATTCATCCACCTTCACAAAACAACCCTGTTGCATTAGTCACATGCACAAACAATTACTCGCAAGATGCACTCAGAACATAAATCACCTTCAAAACATGCTTGCCTTTACTCACATGCACCATGTAATCATACTTAGCCACTTACACTCACCCTATCATCCATGTAAAGCACACTCACCATTTCATGCAACAGGACCTGTTCACCTTTCCACCAATGACCACTCTTTCAAAGATACTCGTATGCTCACTCTGTTCCCACAGTATTCAGCCATTCAACAATAATACTTAGCTACAGTGGGAGGGAGGTGGCAGAAGGGACACACTCTCACGCACATGCACACATACACATAACACTCAAAGCAATGTATTCACACACATGCAAGCACGCACACAAACACATCCATTCACAACACTCTTCACCAAAGACTCATACATACAACCACACACCAAACATTTTAAAAGAAAAACAAATACTTACCGCCAGCTCTGCCACAGAGATTCCAGGAGGCTTTGGACTGCTGCCTTCCCTCAATGGCCGACCTAAGATCAGCCAGTGAGGGAAGGCAGCAGTCCCAACGTCATCACAGGGTGGTTGGGGTCTGTGAGACTGCTGACTCAACGCCACTCATGATGAGGGGTCACTGATTGAACCCTGGGCGCTTCAGGGCTTAAAACTGAAGCACCCAGGTGTGAGGCATTCAGTGTTGCAACCCCTCGTCACTGAGGGGAGGGCCTCAGAGACCTTTGCTGAGGACTTCACGCCCACAGGAGCTGTGACTTCCTCAGCCCAGCACAGTTCAGTTCAGGCAGCCAGGAGCCAGCGCTAACAGCGCATGTATGGTTCCTGGAAGCTTGAACTGAAATGAACATTGTCTGCCAGGCTGACATTTGTTCAGCCTGACAGACATTGTTCATGAGCAACGAAAGGTGGAGAGGCATGGCCCCTCAGCCCCAATGGACCGGCCGCTCCTGCTTAGCTATGGATGAAAACTCCCTGATACTACATTTCCAGTCACTCAAAATGGATCACTGACAGAATATCGAGGAGCAAAATATCGACCTGCCAAAATATAGAGGAAAAAATATAGAATGGCACAGTAAGTAAGTAAAAGTTTATTTGCACAATTAATTAAAATCATTGCAATTTACACAATCACGGTTAAAAGTTAAAAAGAGACACTTATCAATTCTGATAAAAAGACAATAGGAGCATAGGATAAGAAGGGTCAGTTTTGAGGAAGTAAAGCTCGGTCTTGATCATCTGCTGGTATGAAGGAGTTAATTTCAGAGATAAATTTTACAAAGCGTGTCGCCATTTGAGGTGAGTCGCCCCTCATGCATGCATCCAGTGCTTCTTGGCATGTCCTGATGTTAAGAAAAACCCAAATCGGACGAAGCCAAAAAGTTCTTTGAGCTAGTAAGCATCTACAGATGCACAAGATGTGAATCAGGTTTTCCTCCTCCTGGTTGCAGAAGCGGCATTGAGTGGAGGCGGCTTTCTTGTATCCTTGGCCGAACTTATATGCCATCAGTGGAATTAGGCCAAAACGTAGTCTCATTAATTGATGTTTTTCATAAGGTTTCACGGGCGATGAAAGATAGAGCGGTACTATATTTGGGGCATAAAGTTTAGAGGCCCAGCTGCCGTGGGAGAGCTTTATTACTAGTTGTGCGTCATGGTCATTGGAAAGAATTTTTGCTTGTTTGGTTAAAAGTTTGGATTTGGACTCTATGGGCAGCAAGATTGACCATATATCCTTAGCCTTTAGAGTTTCCAGACAAAAGATCAAATATTTATTCCACGATGTGTCAGGGTTGATAAGCAATGTCCATATAGAGCTCTTTAAAGTGTGAGAGGAGGCTAGTTTCGTTTTTAGACTGTAAGCGATGAATCTTGCGCTCATGATCCAGTGCTGGGAAGATAGAGAAAATTCCTTTCGAATTTGGGCATGAGAGGTCGAGTTTGGGAGTTGGAATACTCTACGGAAGCATGACGATTGAGTTCTATCTAGCCAGTTGATCATTTTATCTTTCTAGGTTAAAGCGCCGAAAGATATTGTTGGAAGTAGTTTTGCACCTATCAGTTTTATTAGTGGGACAAAGTCCGGGGAATGGAGAGCTCTCTTTGTTCTTATAAAAGCCCCCTCCAGGCTACGAGCAACAGCCTGCATTGCGGTTATATGCGCGGTCGGTCTCCCTTTGTGATCTATCCAAACACCCAGGTATTTATATGCAGTGACTGATTCCAATGGCTTCCCCTCAATAAACCAAGTGCTCTTTTTTGTTTTCGAGGAAGATATTACCATTACTTTGGTCTTGGTAGCATTTATCTCTAGCATGTTGGTGTTGCAGAACAAGACAAGGGAGTCGAGAAGTCTTTGAATACCCACCTGAGTTTGATCGAGAAGAATGGTGTCATCAGCGTATTGCAGGGTTTGGATTTTTGTTAGGTCAATTCTTGGTGGAAAGGCTCGACAGCGAGACAGCCATTCAGGAAGGTCTGCGAGGAACAAGTTGAAGAGTAAAGGAGCAAGAATACATCCTTGCTTTAGGCCTCTGTTGGTATAGATTTTTTTAGTGGATGACCATCTCGAGGTGACTCTTATTTTAACCCAGGTGTCTGTATGTAGAGCTATTAGCGCATTCAATAAGGTCTGGGGAATGCCCCATTGTGCAAATTTCTCCCAGAGTTTGGGCCAAATCACGCTATCAAAGGCTTTCCGAAAATCAATGAAGCCCAAGTATAGTGATTTGCCTTTTATGGCTAGGGTGGTTTCCATCATATGGGCTATGCAGATCAAATTATCTTCGATATGGCAACCCCTTTGGAAGCCAGTTTGCGTAAAGGGGATTAGGGAGCTGTTTTCGACTCACTTTGTTAGTTCTGATAAAAGGGCACTTGCATATGCCTTCCCATCCACATCAAGGAGGGCTATCATCCGTTAATTATCGGGGCTGGAGCGGGAGCCTTTTTTGTGGATGGGAACGAGTAGTGATCCTCGCCAAGAAACCGGAATAGGACCTCCCAGTATTGCTGTCTCAAAAATAGGTGCCAACATCAATGCCCATTTCTGGGCGAAAGCTCTATATACTTGGGTGGGAATTCCATTGGGTCCTGGGGCACCACCTGAACGCATTTTCTTTATTATTAGCGCTATTTGGTTTGGGGTTATCTTCGCTGTTGGCGTCGTATCATCTTGGGAAGTGGGTTGTTTGAAGATGGAAGGGCTAATGCAGTTAGAACCGTACGATGCTGTATGAAGTACTTTGACGTAAGCCTCCCAGTCAGCAGGTGAGATATTAGTTGCACTAGGAGGTTTAGTGGTTTTACTAGCCTTGTTTACCCAACTCCAGAATTTTCTTTGGTCTTTAGATTTTATGATCTCGTGGGCTGCTGCCCAATGGTGTTCTTCGTCCAATTTCTTTAGAATAAACCTGGCCTTCCTGTACTCTTTTCTGGTAGCTGATATTTCACTCCGCAGAGATTTATATTCACTTTCATTATTGGCATTAATTCACTGTAGCTTATTTAATTTATTTTTTGTGATGATTGTATGTTGTTTCTGACCCGAAACAGAAATTGGAGCCGGAAGGTCCTTGACTATACTTTTTGTTAGTTTTGGGGCTAATTGTTCTCTGAAATCGATCACTATAATTTCCCATAAGGATGCTGTCAAGTGACTAATGCCATCCAGGCCCATTTGGTCAGAAGATCATCCACTTCCACTTCTATTACTTCCCGATTGCCTTCGGACCATCTCAATTTTCTTACACTCTGTAAGTTCGATTCGTTGCCAATCAGGGGAATATTCGGGCGGTGGATCTGCCAAAGATCAATTTTGCACGTTAAGATTGCGTGGTCACTGTCTGGGGATGGAGTTACCAAAAACTGTCGCACCAACTGGAAGTGTGTTACTGATAGCCATATGTAGTCCAAGGTGGCCATTCGAAAGGAGGATACATGAGTATATGCAGCTGGTTGATGCGAGGCAATTCTTCCGTTTAAGATGCGAAAGCCTAATTGGTTTAATTTTGTTGCCAATTTTTCCCTTTGGCTTCCTTCAGTTGGAACTGAGATTTTATCTCTGGAATTGCCCACATTTCGTTAATTGAAGATGGTTGAGAAGATGGGGTGAGACCAGTCTCCATTAAGTTGGTGTTGAAGTCACCCATTATCAGCCATATATCGTTTGGGAAGTGGACTTCGAGGTTGTTTATTTCGGGGAGCATATTTCTCAATGTAGACTCTCGTCTTATTTTGGAGGGGTGCAAGTAAACACAGCTGAGGATGATTTTTTGTTTTAATTTTTCCTTTTCATGGCACTGAGTCTCGATGCTTATAAAGATATAGTCGCCCTCGCCTTTATAAAGTGGTACTAGATTTACGACCAAAGTGTTCTTCACGGCGATCAACACGCCTCCAGAGGCATGACCACCTACAGTAGAAGGAATAGCGTGCGTTTCAATAACAGTGAAGTCTTTCCAAATGGTGTTGTCCAGGGCCCAAGTTTCTTGGAGAGCAAATATGTCATGCGTCTTCCGGAGGTCCAAGGTTAATCGTTCAATTTTCTCTTTTGTTAAACCCCAATTATTCCAAGAACATATATTAAGATAATGGGCTACATCATAGTTAATTTAGTCTTCTTTTGGTGTTTTCTGAGTTTTACCCTAAGACCTGGGAGAGCCAGGACGAATCTTGGGATATGTGAGGCTTAAGGATGCATTTGCGCGGTCCACCTACTTTTGTAGCTATTATTTGAAGCGGGTTCTCTATCCAGGGTGCGGTTTTCGTTCCTTGTCGGAGGCCACGTAGTGTTGAAGATAACTGTTGGATATTCTTATCCTGCTTTAGTTCTAGTTTGTTATTGTCAACCATTGGGGCGTTAGAAATGTTTTTTAGGAAGTCCGGGTATTTAGTGTTGGCATAAAGACTAGCCTGGACGCCCCATTCACTCAGTTGTTTTTTATTCTTCATTAGGATTGCGGCCTGATCTGGATTGAAGAAGGTTACCACAGTTGATTCATTTTTCTGGCCCTGTTCAGGGTCCGTGAAGGCCACATTTTCGATGTCCATTGATTTTACGCTTTCTAAGCCTGGGAGCTGCAAACATAGCTTTAAGATGTTTCCTCTATTTAAAATATCCCATTTTCCCTGGGATACATATTCCGGATACAGTGATCTTTTTTTGTATCGTTGAGACAGGGAAGGGGACTCTCGGTGGTTCAGATTTGCTTTTTGCAAAGATACCTGTTTTGAGTGTGAGATTAATGGGTCGGTGAGTGACTTTTCGTTGAGTAGATACTCTAAATTATCTTGGTTAGTCGATTTTAAAATCAAGGGGCAGACACCCATAGGCCGGTTGCTTCCTGTCGCTGGTTCGTAGGGGAAGTGCATCGTGTTATCAGGCCTTTCCACCTCTGTGAAAGCCTCGGTATTTATTTGTTCCTCTTCTATTTTTGACAATAGGATTTCGTCAGTATAAGTTGTTATTTTAAGGCTTGACTCCTGCTTGATAGGTTTTTTTGCACCTCTGTGAAAGCCTCGGTATTTATCTGTTCCTCTTCTATTTTTGACAATAGGATTTTGTCAGTATAACGTTGTTATTCTAAGGCTTGACTCCTGCTTGATAGGTTTTTTTGCACCTAGGGGGAGCAGAGAACTTTTATTGAGCAGTTTGAAAGAATTTTCGTTTTGGTTGGGAAGATTACTATGAGATTTTTTATTTTTACTACTATTTGTAGTTACTTTTTTTCCCTTAGATTTGATGAATTCTGTTCTCAATCAAGTTGGTTATTGTGATCTTCATTGATCTTAATTGAAGTCACATTCGATTTTTCCATTTTTTTCTTCAAGATGATGGACTAGTTTTTACAGACTGCTCGATCAAATTGGTGGTTGACTCACTCTTATTTGTTCCGAGCCACTGTAGTAATGCATTGTCCTTTTTTTTTGCTTTGTTTAGTTTCTTTAATCTCTTCTTATTCTTTCTGGACAAGGGATTCCCTTCCATCGAGGTTTGTGTGATCATATTTGAAGGTATAGGGAGACTCGGAAAAGTAGATGACACTGCTTCAATGCTAAGTGAAGTAATTTTTTCTTGGGCATTCGATGATTGTGGATTTGGAGTAGATACATTGCCAGAACAGAATGAACTGCATTTCTTTGAGTACCTAAAGCACTTTCATGAGCTGCGATGAGGGGCAGTTCATGTTGGATATCTGATTTAGCATTATGTAATAGTTGTTCTAATTTCATGCTACTCTTGTTGCAACTGGAGCGCTCTGGGCTGTTTAGATTTGATTTTGCTATAGTAAATTTATCATAAGTTTGAGGATAGGGGGAGATACATGTTTTCAGTGGCCTAGTCTGGGTCTCTTTCCTCAGATCTTCAATTAGAGTGGACATTATTACCAGCAAAGACTCTAATTTTTTTAATAAAGGCTCACAGTTACAGCCGTTTTGTACTTGGTTTAAGTTTAAGTTTGTATTTTCGTTTGGTTCTTGGCTTGAGTTCAGGCTTGGGATTTGATTTTGAGCCACATTCTTTTGAACTCTTCGTATCAGTGAGTTTAATTGCTCCAATTTCGAGTCTATTCCCATTATTGAGTCTGCTACTAATTGTGGGATGTTTATCTGAGCGTTCAATTTATCAGCATGCATATGGGCAGCATTAGCCAATGAGTTCAAAACTTGGCAGAAAGAAGAGCCTCGACCTTGAGCATTGCTGGAGTGTCGTGCGAGTCCCCTTGCATGACACCTATTGGAGAGTGTTTTTTTTCAGTGAAGTAGAGGTGGGCAGAAGGTGCATTGATATTTAAGTTACTTAATGTTTGATCCTATTGAAGATTTTTATTTGCATCTTGGTGGGAGCTACAAGCTTTGGTTCCGGCATTATAGCTGCTGATGGTTGCTGTGGGGGCATTAAGAGAACTCGCATTGGTCTCATACGTGGTTGATTCATTATTTCTAGAATGACAGAAGTGTTTTTCCCCGGGAGGGAACGGAGTGGAGGTTAGCGACGGAAGATCAAAGCTGCGTTTTTGAGTGCGATCGTCCGGTGGGCCCTTAAATAGATTTGTCTCAACTTCATTGAGTAGCGGCCCTTGCGAGGTCGAAAGCTTAAGGGATTGAGTTGGGGAGTGAGTCGACGAAATCCAGATTATAGAGTCAGCTGATTTGTGCGCTAAGGTTTGTACTGGGATTTTATCTTTTTGCTTTTGCGAAATCGTGTATTCTTTCTCGGGTCTAGTTCATAGACAGCTCTGTGGGTGTTCGACAAAGAAAAGGGAGCTGACATAACCGGAGGAAGCATCATTTTAGACGGTTCGTTTGAACTAAATTGTGAAAATTGTTTGTCTGAGGGAGATGAAGGTAATTTTGGTCGGGGAAGAGATGGAGTGGCTGGTGCAATAACTGAAGCCTTGCGACGAACGATTATTTCGGGATAGAGAGAGATCAAGTCAGGAGAGGCTTTAAAAGTTATTAGTTGGTTGTGGGGATTTGTATTCTTGTCTCGTGAGAGTTGAGAAGTGCTTTTATTTAATTGATCAATCCGAAAGAAATGGTCTCTGATGTCGCCAATACCATTGTTTTTCCCTTTAATTTAATGTGAGAGGTGTGCGGAATGTGAGGGGGGGGTTTGTTGGCATTTTTTCCCCCTTTAGTGCTTCAATAGGCACCTTGGAACGCGCCCCAGCAGCTCCAACTACTTCTTCGAGACGCAGGGGGCGAGGAGGGGGCTGATTTCCACGACCAGCCTCTTGCAGATACAGCAGCTTTGATTTCTGTAGTTTGGCGGTCCTATGAGGACGATGAGTGGATTGTAATTGGGTGCTGCTCCTTGTGCGCATCTTAATGAAAGCAGACGTTTCCTTTACGTTTCCTTTACTTTCTTACTTTTATTGTTTTGTGTTTTCCGCCCTTAATTTTGTTGAGATTTACTACGTTTCCTTTACATTTCCTTTACTTTCTTGCTTTTATTGTTTTGTGTTTTGTGTTTTCCGCCCTTAATTTTGTAGAGATTTACTGTCCTCTGCCACCTTGCAGGGCTTCTTTACCTCTTTATTTTTATTTTTATTTTTATTATTAAAATCAATTGGAAAGCGCTTCTTCAATTTATTTAGTGTTGTTTTTACTTTGGCTTTTTAATTTATTGCTGATGAGAGCGCTGTGTAGCTGAAGAGTGAACAAGGCGGAGCTAGGGAAGGTGTTTCCCCCTACCCTATTGACAAGCTGCACTCCACCTTCCTATTTCCTCGAGTTGTTGACGATTATTGGCAGGTTTGGACTGTAGTCCTCGCAATAGCTGGGAGAGAGGAAGCCGAAGGGGAGGCTATGAGAAAGCCCACAGGGAGACAGGTAAACGCAAGCGGAGCACTCGGGGGGGCCACGGGCACTGTCAGACCTAGTCAGACCTGCCGAGGACCACCTCCCAGGGCTCTTACTTCGCGGCCACCTCTATCGGCAGCCGCGCTCGCGCTTTTCCGGTCTGAATCAGCCCCTTGTAATCTCACCTCATTTAGCGGCGCAGGTGCAGGCGTTAATCCCGGTAAGGTCTCCAAGGATCCTCGCAACGAGAGTGGGTAAGGGCTGCACTGCCACAAAACCCCCTGGCTGCCACTTATTTCGGGCAGCCACTTCGGGTTGCTTTTCGGCTTTTTCAGTTTTTTCGGACTTTCAATTTACGATAACCGAGGTTGAGAGCTGCTCTTCCACACAGCGGCTTCTCGCTCCTCGCACCTCCTCGCTCGCTCGCTCCTCCTCCTCCGGAATTGGAAGTGGGTCGATAGAATGGCACAATATCCTATCCTAGAATTCCTATCTACAAACAGGTAGGTACAAAAATATCAAATCCAAAATATCGTTGTGAATAATATAGTTTGTTAAAATATTGAATTTTTTAAATGTCTTAAAAGTAATGTAAAATTAAGGAAATAATAAATATAATTAACTAAAACATACTTAAAAATAATTAAATAACCTTAAAATAAATAAATAATTAATGTAAGTGAAAAAAAGAAACCTGCATTTTTATTTTGTAATACATATATATATTAACTTAATATTAATAAAAAAATATAATTTTTTTTAGCCTAGGATAGTCAGAGGGTAAAATTTACTATTCCCACTCCAGTGAGTGCAACAGTAGGGAAAGCGTTGGATAGCGGGAGGGTAAAAATTACTATTCCCACTCCAGAGTGCAACGGTAGGGAAAGCGTTGGATAGAGGATGAGTAAAAATTACTATTCCTACTCCAGTGAGTGCAACAGAAGGGAAAGCGTTGGATAGCAGGAGGGTTAACATTACTATTCCGATGCCAGTGAGTGCAACAGTAGGGAAAGCATTAGATAGCGGAAGGGTAAACATTACTATTCCCACTCCAGGGATTGCAACAGTAGGGAAAGCGTTGGATAGCGGGAGTGTAAAAATTACTATTCCCACTCCAGTGAGTACAACAGTAGGGAAAGCATTGGATAGCGGGAGGGTAAAAATCACTATTCCCACTCCAGTGAGTGCAGCAATAGGGAAAGCATTGGATAGCGTAGGGGTAAAAATTACTATTCCCACTTCAGTGAGTGCAACAGTAGGGAACATGTTGGATAGCGTAGGGTAAACATTACTATTGCCACTCCAGTGAGTGTAACAGTAGGGAAAGCGTTGGATAGCATTGGGGTACAAATTACTATTCCCACTGCAGAGAGTGCACCAGTAGGGAAAGCATTGGATAGCATAGGGGCAAAAATTACTATTCCCACTCCAGAGAGTGCAACAATAAGGAAAGTGTTGGATAGCGTAGGGGTAAAAATTACTATTCCCACTCCAGTGACTATCCTAGGCAGAGTAAGTCTGTTAAAGATGTCAATCCTTCCCAAGTTTACCTTCTTATTTAACACGATCCCCCTCGCCTTTGATAAAACAGCGCTAGAGAAATGCCAGAGAGAGCTTAACTCCTTCGTGTGGGGATACAAGTCAGCAAGAATATCATGGAAAAAGCTGAGGAGGAGGAGGGAAAAGGGGGGGCTATCCCTGCCCGATTTGCAATACTATGCGTGGGCATTCCAACTATCCCATTCGAGAATGCTCTTAAAAGTGCCATCCAATACATCAATAGGTCTCATGTTCAAGGCAATGCTGATCGGTGCTGGCTTACCAACTAATGGCTACATGTTTAAGTTTGGAGAACAGAAATATTTCAAGAAAGTTAAATAAAAAATTCTTATGTCCCAAGCGAAGCTATGGTCACATATAAGGAGGAACCTGGGTTTGTCATACTACTCTAACCTTGCACCCATCTGGGAATCTCCAGGGCTCCCTTCTTGCTGGGATGACAGGCTTACTACTCCGTTGAGAGCAGGAGGGATACTAACATGGGGAGAAGTGTTAACAGGTGACTCTCTGAGGCCCTGGGAGGAGCTGCGGGAGCAGCGGGGGATAGAGCTCTCGAGGTTTAAGTTTTACAATTAGATAGTTGGGTTAAGGCAACAAACAGGTCCGGGGTATCACTAGGGAAGCATAGCATCACTGAAGAGAAATTGGTAGCGCAACCAGCAGGGGGTAAAGAGGTCTCGCAGTGGTACTGGTGCCTGCTAGAAGAGACAGACAGAGATTTCATCCTCCCGGAACAACTATGGGGCTCAGATCTGGGTGCCCAGAGCATCGAAACCTGGCAGAATTCCTGCACCCTACTATATAAATGCGTCAAACCTGCATGGCTAAGGCGTAATCATTTTTTCACAATTCACCGTGCATATTTTACACCGTTAAAACTATCTAAATTCATCCCAGGGAAGAAATGTAATAAATGTGGCCATATCGCAGCCTCAGATATCCATATGTTCAAGGAATGCCCCAACATATTACAGTTTTGGAATGAAGTTAAAGTAACTCTGGACTCCATTCTTAATACTTCGATCTCCATCTCACTTTCCTTGATTATATTTGGATGGGACAACAATATAAAGGGTCACGCAAGGACATTTCTGTTCTTTGCCATACTGCTTGCAAGAAGAGAGATATGCAAGGTCTGGATTGAAAATTCAGCACCAACTCACGCAAACTGGCTGTCGTCTCTCTACGCAACCTCTAAAACAGATTTGAGGAGATCAGGTGGCGAACGTAGTCGTATCTTTTGGGACGTTTTGGTTCGCTGGAGACAATAACCGGGGTTTTTTTTTTTTTTTTTTTTTTTTCCCGGTCCTATGATTATGCCTTGAAACTCCAAGAACTAGGCCCCCCCCAGTCGGCTCCGAATGGCTAGTTCAATTGAATAAAACGTCAAGTTTGGAGTCTTTTCCCACGATACTCTTCGGGCCATCTCTTGCCGAGTTCCACCAAATGGAGTATAAGGTGCAGAGGAAACCCTGCACCTTGATTAAGTGGTTGGCAGTTGGAGGCTAAATAAGAGTGGGTCAGGCAAATGAGGATAAAAAAGAAAAAAATCAACAACAAAAAAAAACAGTAGGGAAAGCATTGGATAGCGGGAGGGTAAAAATCACTATTCCCACTCCAGTGAGTGCAGCAATAGGGAAAGCATTGGATAGCGTAGGGGTAAAAATTACTATTCCCACTTCAGTGAGTGCAACAGTAGGGAACATGTTGGATAGCGTAGGGTAAACATTACTATTGCCACTCCAGTGAGTGTAACAGTAGGGAAAGCGTTGGATAGCATTGGGGTAAAAATTACTATTCCCACTGCAGAGAGTGCACCAGTAGGGAAAGCATTGGATAGCATAGGGGCAAAAATTACTATTCCCACTCCAGAGAGTGCAACAATAAGGAAAGTGTTGGATAGCGTAGGGGTAAAAATTACTATTCCCACTCCAGTGAGTGCACCAGTAGGGAAAGTAATGGTTTAATATTTAAATAAAAATTAATTAATTATCAATACCAATACAAAATGTATTAAAATGAATTACCAATCACAAAATATGTAATAATTAATTAATTATAAATACCAATACATATTATTTATTACAATTAATTACCTATTAATAATGAATTAAGAACCAATTAATTTTCAATACCAAAAATTAATAAGTAGTAAGAGAATTGCCAAATAATAATTAACAGTAAATGAATTATCAATACACAAAAGTAATTTCAATAATTACTTAATTACAATTAAATTACTTACACCGTATTCCCCTATAAACCAACAACCCGCTCGGAATAATAAATTAATACAATTAATATAATTATCAATTAATCAATTAATATAAATTACTGACCAATTAATAGAAAATAATTAACAATTAATAAAAATGTTGAATTTATTACCAATAAATTAATTATCAATACCAATAAATAAAAATAAATTATGACTTAACAACAATTAAATTACTTCCCACCCTATTGACCTATAAACCCACAACACGCTACAGAACTAAAATGCTAAATTAAATTAAAAATAATTAATAATTCCTAAAAACGTATGTTTAACTTACTATAATTAAATTACTTCCCACCCTATTCCCCTATAAACCTACAACCTGCTACGGAATTACATTTCGCAAAAATGAAATAACATAAAATTCATTACTTTGAAAAAATTCAAACAAACTTTACAATAATAATACATTATTTTAACACATATACTAACACTTAAAACACTATAAAAAAATCGATATTTTTAACAACTATATTATGAGTGTCGATATTACTAATTTCGATATTATGGAAATCGATATTTCTTACCTGAATTTTGATATTCTGCATCACTATATTTTTGCAATTCGATATTCTGTCCATTCTATGTAAAAAACTCGATATTCTGTCCAGACAATATTTTTTTTTAGATATTATGACTGTTCACCAACTGCAGTATCCTGCTCTGATATTTACAATATTACATTGAAGCTCAAATGCAGGTCTCAATCACAGTTCATCACAAAATCCCAATCCCACAGGCACACATCTTGACTCTCTCCACCTGTTGCATTATTGCAGGCACTTACAATCCCTCCTTTTCACCTGCCTGTCCACTACTACCAGGAGGAGTCTTAGAACAAACATTTTGAGTAGAGTGGAGGCAGGATCACGAGTGGAGTACTGGCATAGGCGGGTTGTGGTTCTTCTTGCTGTGCATTAGCTTAACAGTGCATATTTGCTTTTACTTTGTATTAGGATGAGTGGTAGACATATATCCTAGTAATTGTGGAATCATCCTAAATTACAACTATATATCCTACAGTCCTCATGAGAGGGATGGATGAATTTTGCATGGTAAGTGGGACCTAACATTTCCTGTGTCTCCCATTAATGATGCACAGGAAAAGTGCAAGCAGCTAATAATATCCTCTGGTGAACAATGAGTTGTTGCAGGATTGTTTACCTGATGAGCAGGCAGGGATAGGGCTATTATGAATGGGTTCTGAGAAACAAATTACAAAGGTATAACAACTGAACTGCCAACTGTTTCAAAGAATCAGATTGGTTGTCATCAACCAATCATTACAGGTATCTGTTGTTAGATATTTAAGATTAGCCACTGGAAAACCCTTCAGAATAACAGTGGGTAGCCTGTGACTTCCTGGTTCATTGTACAGCACAGGGTAATGCAAGCAGCTTGTCATGTGTTTTTCCCATATTGGGTAAAAGGGGAAACCACTACTTTTCTAGTTCACTTGCTAAGAGGTTCTTGGTGTTTCTGACACCATGATCCACTCTTTACACACAAAAAAGACAGGTTTTATATTTTTCGCAAAACTGTTTACCCAGTAATCCTGAGATCATACCGGAGTAACATCCCCATCTTGGAATCAGTATGGGATCACCGTGGAGTAAAACAACCTCTTTGTAGAGGTATCGGGGCACTATCCTGAAGTAATAACATCCTCCTCTCCAAATCATCATTTTTATCATTCTGGAGTAAAAAAACACTCATCCTGAAGTCTGCAAGGCATAATCCTGGTGAAATTCCACTCCATGTCAAAGTCATTCTGAGATCACTTAATTACAATCCTGAAGTAAAACAAGTGTTCCCTGAAGTCATCAGGGAATCATCCTGGAGTAGTAAAAGATCATCCACTGAAGTAATCAGAAGGGTATCCTACAGTAGTAATTGAATCACCTTGAATTCATCACAAAACCATCCTAGAGTAGTTTTCCTGATTACTCTAGAGTCCTCTCATTTAAATATTTTGCCTCATATACATACTTCAAGATGGCCTGTGATGATTTAAAAAAATATATGTTTTTATTGCGTTTGTACAACACATTACAACCAACCAGTGCATTTATGAACAGAAATGCCTGCATGCTTAACTCCAATGCAAGACAGAAGAAGTCAAATAACATTATGAATATACGATTAGTAGAAATAATAGTATCAACAGACAGAGCATAAAAAAGGACCCACCAGATAAAGGATGATGGAGTCCCCAGACAGGGAATGCACAAAGCATAGAAATAATTAAACAAGACCTTCCCCTTCCAATAAGCCCATCATTCACCGAATCGGGGCCGGACTTAGTGCTCCAGCATCCAAGGCCGGCACAGAGCCACCAGAAGAGCTACCATTCACGAGCGCCTGGCCCCCAGGATTCAGTGGCGGACAAGCTAATAAGATGATATCCCATGCAGATAATATTGGTACTTTCTGAATCCCCAAGCCTACTCTCAATGAATTGCCTCCCTTTCATTCTCTGCCCACTTTGTTAACTCGAACCACCAGCAGTAGACATCAGGACCCCGGACCGACTTTCAACTCATGGTCAACTGCCTACTTGGCAAGAAGCGAGGCCAGATTCTAAAACCAATCAGTATCCTTATGAGCCGCTGAGCAATCATGGATGCCAAGCATGCATAATGCAGGACTCAGAGGAAATTCTCTATCTGGGCTCCCCCCCACCCCCAAATCACCTGGTACGCAAACAAATGATTGACAGAATGCTGAGGAAATCATACATTCACCCCCAGTCAAGAGATCTGGGATACCTCCATCGTTCTTTTACTCACCATGCCACCACAGTTTAGACCCAGCCATATGCAAATCAGTCTTGACTCTGTGCCTCATGGGAATAGTCCAGACCGAACTGCCAAGCCAGGTCCTCCCAGGACCGGAAACAAGCATCCTGGGACCAGCTTCTGTGTATTACCCTTCATCAGCCAGGTTAGCTTGAATCCAGTGGCACAGTGAGCAAGGGACCCACGCCTGGCATACCCATCCCACATAGGGTGAAAAGTGCTATGCAAACAAATGATGGACGGCATTCTGAGTAAATCATACATTAAACCCCAGTCAAGAGATCTGGGTTAAATCCATCGTTATTTTGCTCACCATGCAACCCCAGTTTAGACCCAGCCATATGGAAATCAGTCTTGACCCTGTGCCTCATGGGAACAGTCCAGACCGACCTGCCAAGCCAGGTACTCACTGGACCTGAAACAAGCATCCTGGGATCGGTTTCTGGGTATCACCCTTCATCAGCCAGGCTAGCCTGAATCCAGTGGCACAGTGAGCAAGGGACCCATGTCTGGGCATACCCATCCCACATAGGGAGAAAAGCGCTATGCAAACAAATGATGGGCAGAATGCTAAGTAAATCATACATTCACCCCCAGTTAAGAGAGCTGGGTTAAATCCATCATTCTTTTGCTCACCATGCAACCCCAGTTTAGACCCAGCCATATGCAAATCAGTCTTGACCCTGTGCCTCATGGGAACAGTCCAGACCGGACTGCCAAGCCAGGTCCTCCCTGGACCAGAAACAAGCATCCTGGGACCAGATTCTGTGTATTACCCTTCATCAGCCAGGCTAGCTTGAATCCAGTGGCACAGTGAGCAAGGGACCCACGTCTGGGCATACCCATCCCACATAGGGTGAAAAGTGCTACGCAAACAAATGATGGCTTAATGCTGAGTAAATCATACATTCACCCCCAGTCAAGAGATTTGGAGTAAATCCATTGTTCTTTTACTCTCCATGCCACCCCAGTTTAGACCCAGCCATATGCAAATCAATCTTGACCCTGTGCCTCATGGGAACAGTCCAGAATGAACTGCCAAGCTAGGTCCTCCCTGGACCGGAAACAAGCATCTTGGGACCGGTTTCTGGGTATTACCCTTTATCAGCCAGGCTAGTTTGAATCCAGTGGCACAGTGAGCAAGGGACCCACGTCTGGGCATACCCATCCCACATAGGGTGAAAGTGCTACGCAAACAAATGATGGAGGGAATGCTGAGTAAATCATACATTCACCCCCAGTCAAGAGATTTGGAGTAAATCCATTGTTCTTTTACTCTCCATGCCACCCCAGTTTAGACCCAGCCATATGCATATCAATCTTGACCCTGTGCCTCATGGGAACAGTCCAAAACGAACTGCCAAGCTAGGTCCTCCCTGGACCGGAAACAAGCATCTTGGGACCGGTTTCTGGGTATTACCCTTTATCAGCCAGGCTAGTTTGAATCCAGTGGCACAGTGAGCAAGGGACCCATGTCTGGGTATACCCATCCAACATAGGGTGAAAAGTGCTACGCAAACAAATGATGGAGGGAATGCTGAGTAAATCATACATTCACCCCGAGTCAAGAGATCTGGGTTACCTCCATCATTCTTTTGTTCACCATGCCACCCCAGTTTAGACCCAGCCAAATGCAAATCAGTCTTGACTCTGTGCCTCATGGGAACAGTCCAGACCGAACTGCCAAGCCAGGTCCTCCCTCGACCGGAAACAAGCAACTTGGGACCGGTTTCTGGGTATTACCCTTCATCAGCCAGGCTAGCTTGAATACAGTTGCAAAAAACAACAAGTGATGGACTGAATGTGGATCAATGTCACACACTCCCCCAGTCAAAAGATCTGGGCCCAAATCCATCGTTTTTTTGCACTCCACACCACCCTGGGTCAGATAATGGCTTTATGCAAATCAGCTCTGACCCTGTTGCCCCATGGGAACAGTCCAGTCCGAACTACAACAGCCATATCTTTCCCAGACCGGAATCAAGCATCCGAGGACCGGACCGGTTTCGAGGTAACACCTCTCTTCAGCCCGGCTAGCTTGACTCCAAGTGGTGTGGAGTGCCTGGGACCCACGTCTGGGCATCCCCAGCGCACTTAGGGCGGCAATTGCAAAAAACAACAAGTGATGGACTGAATGTGGATCAATGTCACACACTCCCCCAGTCAAAAGATCTGGGCCCAAATCCATCGTTTTTTTGCACTCCACACCACCCTGGGTCAGATAATGGCTTTATGCAAATCAGCTCTGACCCTGTTGCCCCATGGGAACAGTCCAGTCCGAACTACAACAGCCATATCTTTCCCAGACCGGAATCAAGCATCCGAGGACCGGACCGGTTTCGAGGTAACACCTCTCTTCAGCCCGGCTAGCTTGACTCCAAGTGGTGTGGAGTGCCTGGGACCCACGTCTGGGCATCCCCAGCGCACTTAGGGCGGCAATTGCAAAAAACAACAAGTGATGGACTGAATGTGGATCAATGTCACACACTCCCCCAGTCAAAAGATCTGGGCCCAAATCCATCGTTTTTTTGCACTCCACACCACCCTGGGTCAGATAATGGCTTTATGCAAATCAGCTCTGACCCTGTTGCCCCATGGGAACAGTCCAGTCCGAACTACAACAGCCATATCTTTCCCAGACCGGAATCAAGCATCCGAGGACCGGACCGGTTTCGAGGTAACACCTCTCTTCAGCCCGGCTAGCTTGACTCCAAGTGGTGTGGAGTGCCTGGGACCCACGTCTGGGCATCCCCAGCGCACTTAGGGCGGCAATTGCAAAAAACAACAAGTGATGGACTGAATGTGGATCAATGTCACACACTCCCCCAGTCAAAAGATCTGGGCCCAAATCCATCGTTTTTTTGCACTCCACACCACCCTGGGTCAGATAATGGCTTTATGCAAATCAGCTCTGACCCTGTTGCCCCATGGGAACAGTCCAGTCCGAACTACAACAGCCATATCTTTCCCAGACCGGAATCAAGCATCCGAGGACCGGACCGGTTTCGAGGTAACACCTCTATTCAGCCCGGCTAGCTTGACTCCAAGTGGTGTGGAGTGCCTGGGACCCACGTCTGGGCATCCCCAGCGCACTTAGGGCGGCAATTGCAAAAAACAACAAGTGATGGACTGAATGTGGATCAATGTCACACACTCCCCCAGTCAAAAGATCTGGGCCCAAATCCATCGTTTTTTTGCACTCCACACCACCCTGGGTCAGATAATGGCTTTATGCAAATCAGCTCTGACCCTGTTGCCCCATGGGAACAGTCCAGTCCGAACTACAACAGCCATATCTTTCCCAGACCGGAATCAAGCATCCGAGGACCGGACCGGTTTCGAGGTAACACCTCTCTTCAGCCCGGCTAGCTTGACTCCAAGTGGTGTGGAGTGCCTGGGACCCACGTCTGGGCATCCCCAGCGCACTTAGGGCGGCAATTGCAAAAAACAACAAGTGATGGACTGAATGTGGATCAATGTCACACACTCCCCCAGTCAAAAGATCTGGGCCCAAATCCATCGTTTTTTTGCACTCCACACCACCCTGGGTCAGATAATGGCTTTATGCAAATCAGCTCTGACCCTGTTGCCCCATGGGAACAGTCCAGTCCGAACTACAACAGCCATATCTTTCCCAGACCGGAATCAAGCATCCGAGGACCGGACCGGTTTCGAGGTAACACCTCTCTTCAGCCCGGCTAGCTTGACTCCAAGTGGTGTGGAGTGCCTGGGACCCACGTCTGGGCATCCCCAGCGCACTTAGGGCGGCAATTGCAAAAAACAACAAGTGATGGACTGAATGTGGATCAATGTCACACACTCCCCCAGTCAAAAGATCTGGGCCCAAATCCATCGTTTTTTTGCACTCCACACCACCCTGGGTCAGATAATGGCTTTATGCAAATCAGCTCTGACCCTGTTGCCCCATGGGAACAGTCCAGTCCGAACTACAACAGCCATATCTTTCCCAGACCGGAATCAAGCATCCGAGGACCGGACCGGTTTCGAGGTAACACCTCTCTTCAGCCTGGCTAGCTTGACTCCAAGTGGTGTGGAGTGCCTGGGACCCACGTCTGGGCATCCCCAGCACACTTAGGGCGGCAATTGCAAAAAACAACAAGTGATGGACTGAATGTGGATCAATGTCACACACTCCCCCAGTCAAAAGATCTGGGCCCAAATCCATCGTTTTTTTGCACTCCACACCACCCTGGGTCAGATAATGGCTTTATGCAAATCAGCTCTGACCCTGTTGCCCCATGGGAACAGTCCAGTCCGAACTACAACAGCCATATCTTTCCCAGACCGGAATCAAGCATCCGAGGACCGGACCGGTTTCGAGGTAACACCTCTCTTCAGCCCGGCTAGCTTGACTCCAAGTGGTGTGGAGTGCCTGGGACCCACGTCTGGGCATCCCCAGCGCACTTAGGGCGGCAATTGCAAAAAACAACAAGTGATGGACTGAATGTGGATCAATGTCACACACTCCCCCAGTCAAAAGATCTGGGCCCAAATCCATCGTTTTTTTGCACTCCACATCAGACCGGACTGCCAAGCCAGGTCCTCCCTGGACCAGAAACAAGCATCCTGGGACCAGATTCTGTGTATTACCCTTCATCAGCCAGGCTAGCTTGAATACAGTGGCACAGTGAGCAAGGGACCCATGTCTGGGCATACCCATCCCACATAGGGTGAAAAGTGCTACAGAAACAAATGATGGACCCAAATCACCTGGAGCATCATTGTCCAATGGAGGAAGAAGATCGGGCAAGACCAAACCATATGGAAAAAACCTGTGTCCTCAACGGCGCACCTGGGATACTCCAAGGTCACGGCCGGAAGCATAGCATGTATACGTTACAGTGTAAAAAAGGGCCAATGTAAACACAATAACTGAATATGTTTGAAGTGGCCATTTCTGGATACTTTAGAACTAGATTCCAGTATCTTCCTCCAAGAGGAATCAGAGAGAGGCCCCATGTCCGCCTTTCAATTGAACCGGAGGCTTGCAAGAGCCAGTCGTGCCCCCTCTAACAAAGCCCCATAAAGTAATGTAACCACTTTTGTGTGACCAGTAATAGGGCAGAGATGAACCAGGCAATCACACTCCAGAGGTTCTGTGACACCTGCACCCCACCACTCCTCTATCTTGCAAGTCAGGGCTCCATGAAGGATGAAATGGCCCACCGGAATATCTCAAGACTCCCGGAGGTCTGAAAAAGGACACTCCCCCCCCCCCTTAGGAGATCACCAGGGACATAAATCCCTGCCGCTGGCCACTTCCAGAAACCAGGCTACCTACTTGTGTGGCCGCAACACCAGATTACCAGAAGAGGAAGCTCACATGAGTACCGGTGCAACATATGATGCCTCCTAAGGCATGAGACCAAACATAATGAGCAGCTCTAATCAGAATATTCGAGGACCATACCCTGGAAGCAGGAGTGGGCTTCAATAGAAAACCCAGTAAGCAATCTTTGAAAGGAGAACCACCCTCAGCAATTCCCACACCATCCTATCCAACTTGCTACCCATTGAAGCTGTGCTACTAAGTGACATAATTACAAGTCAGAAGCAGGTAGGCCCCCTTCATCCACGGGCAACTGCAACTTCCAGAGAGCTACATGATGACACAATGTGCCCCAATAAAGGGAGAGAAGCAGACCATCTAGTTCCCGAGAAAACAATTGGGACAACTACAATGGGAGTCCTGCAAACAAAGAAAACAGACATGGCAATATGATCATTTTGGAAATGGCCACGTGTCCACTGACTGATTGAGGCAATGTAGACCAGAAGCCAACAGAGCGATGCAGCCAAGACAACACACGCCTGAAGTTCCCCTCATATGATAAGCCTGGGATGCGTTAAACAGCCAAGCCAAGGTACCGAATTGTAACTTGCTCCCACTGCAATGTCAGGGGGGTGGGGATAGGACCTCGCTCAGGGGGCGCCTCCCTACAAGGGGTAAAGGAAGGATTTGGTCCAGTTGACCTCAAGTCCAGAGTGAGCCCCGAAGTCCTATAAAGCCGCCACCACCCCTAGAGGGTTAATGCCCCTCCCCCTCAGATACAATACCAGGTCATTTGCGTACAGCAAGAGAGAGGTACAGTTAGAGGTAATGCACAGGCCCTGATAATGTAGTTCCCGAGAATCATGCAGGCAAACGGCTCCATGGCCAATGCAAATAAGAAAGGTGATGGGGACGCACCCTGCCGAGTACCCTGATCCATCAAACACGCCTCCAATATCAAAGCACCCATACTGATTCCAGTGTAAAGATGTCTAATCCACTTGACGAAGGGCACATCCACGCCCATGTTAAGCATATAAGCATAGAGGAATTCCCAGTGGAGCGACTCAAAGTCCTTCCGAATATCAACTGAGATAACCATGTCTTCTGGAGGAGGAGGTCCTGACGGTCTAAGGCCAGGAACAATTGACGTATATTCTGCATAGTACTAGGCAACCGCGACCCGTGCAGGTAAGAATGGTGGGGCGGATTTTGACGGATGACAATGAGGGAACATTACCTATGGGGGCGTGGCTAAGCACGCAATGGCGGCGGACGTGCCTGGGTAGAGCTCCGAGAGAGACTCCCCTGCCACAGGCCATTTCTCTGTCTTTATTGCCCGCTATACTTTGAAACTGCTGTCGAGTGACTGTTAAGCACTCTCTCGCTGACTGCCGAAGTTTGGGGCGGCTGACTCACTCCGGGCCGCTCCGGTGACAACGGGCGCTCCCTGCCTGATCAGCCCCCCTTGCAGAGCGGCGTGAAGAGTTGGGCGAGGTCGGGGATCCAGCCGGCCCTCTGGGCCCACCGGAGCGGGCAGCTGCTTTGCGCCCCCTGACAGCGATTGGGCGCCGTCGGACCTACTCTCCGTCTTCCCTAGGACAGCCACCTTTGAGATCGGTGTAGCGGAGCGGGACCGGCCCCTGTTGGCTCGCGAGGCAGTGGAGCCTGGGTGCCCAGATCGACGTGGGAGTGCCCCCCCCCCCGCCGCAGCAACCAGGTGGTGCGACCGGAGGCTTCCCTGAGGGATTATTGGAGTCCCTCCCTGGCCGCCCGGGTGCTGGCCGTCCCGGAGCTCTATCGACGGACTTACAGGCCGGTGACCCCCGGTACCGGATTCTGGAACTACCCGAGCCCGGGGATGCGGCCTACTACACAGGCCCAGAGCTGAGGGCGGCAGTCGCTTGCGTGAGACGAGTTGGGAGAACGAGGTGAGGCTTATCTGATCGGCCCCCCACCCCGACGGACCTACTAGTGCTGAGGCGCAGGGCTGGATCCCTGGAACATTCGTCATTGCAAGGGGAGATTGCCCGGGACTGGGGACGCGGCCTGCACGCTAGAGCTGGTGTCGGCATGGGACACTGAGGGCAGGCGAGGCCAGCGCAGCACTGACCGGTGGCCCAGCGTGGCGACGTTGGCGGAGGTGGTGAGCTACGGACACTGGCAACTCGGAGGTACCCAGGTGTCGTGCAGGTCAGAACCGGGTGAGATGGGAAGACTAGTGTGTCGCGTCGTCGCGGCGCTCCCCCCTCACCCCCCCCATTGACTTGCAGTGACCGCGACGCCTTGTTGGGTCCTTGGTGAGACCAACACTGTGGAGGGGGCTGAGAGTTTGTGCTGCCCTGACGACGCCTGAAGGCTTGGCCTGCTGTGGAGGTACCCCTGTCGGCGCGCCACTAACCCTGGTCTGTCCTGGTAATTGGACCCTGCCCCGTTGCGTCGTCACATGGGGATAACAGCGGACCTTGCCCACATCTTGCCCTGGCCACGGCGCTTACTCACGCACGAAGCGTCCCTTCATGGCTATGCACTGCTTGAGTAGGGCAGCGATATCCACGTGCCAAACGGGGGATCTGTGAGGACCTGGGAGTGTACCTGTCTGGACTGCTTGGCCTGCTCTGACCCCTCCCCCTTCCTACGGGCCCTGAATCACTTGTACCGTAGCGGGTCTCTTTGCATTGCTCAACTAACTGGCCACGTCGCGACTGCTCATGTCGGGGGTCCTAAAACGAGAGCTGTGACAGGCAACACAGAGGTGAAGGGTAAAATGGCGAAGCAGGCGGAGATGGAGCACACTGCCTCCAAGCTGGACACGATGCTGGCGGCCATGGAAAGGCTTGAGGAGTCAATGCAACTGACCCGGGCCTCTTTGGAGTCTAAAATCGATAGCGTGGCTATCGACATGACGCATCTCCGGGCAGATCACAAAAAACTGTCTGAGAGGACGACGACGCTGGAGACCACGGTGACGGACCTGACTCCCAAAATATCCCAGATGGATAAGCATGTACAGAATCTTCTCAACAGGGTGGAGTTCCTGGAGGATCGAGCGGAAGATGCGGAAGGGCGGGCGAGGCGGAACAACATCCGCATCGTGGGTCTGCCGGAACGGTGGGAGCCCCGGGAGGTGCTGGAGCACATGGTGCGGTGGATCAGAGGCATTCTCCTGGAAGGTACCCTCTCGCAGCACTTTGTGATAGAGCGCGCTCACCGCGTGCCCTCTAAACCCCCCCCTGAGGGCTCCAATCCTCGGCCCATGCTCATCCGAGTGCTGAACTATCGGGATCGGGACGCTGTCCTGCGGGAGGTCAGGAAGTTAGGGGAGGTCAGGGTGGACAACGCCACGATTATGTTCTTTCCGGACTATACAATTCAGGTACAGCGGCAGCGGCACTCCTTTCTGGACGTCAAGCAGCGGCTCCGCCGCATGGCACTGAAATACTCCCTATTATTCCCTGCCCGCCTACGAGTTGTAGCACAGGATAAAACATACTTCTTCAACACCCCGGAGGCTGCTGATGCCTGGCTGGACTCGGGAGTTGTCCCAGACCCGGGTGGCCCACCCCCGAGATCCCGTCGTGGAGGAGGTGCTCGACGTCGCCGACGCAGAAGACACTCGACGGCGAGCTCGGTGTGCCCAGAGGCGAACATTGGCCCTGCCCCTGAACACCGCAACGAGGAGCAACAGGAAGCTATCCGCAGAGTGGCGGAAATTAGCGGTTCGCAGCCGGACGCCCTGGCTGCGGGTGCCAGTCCTGGCGCCGTGGGGAGTGATGATGAATATATATATGGCCTACCGGACTCTCAAGTTTCGGTTGAACTCCCGGATGTCACACCACAGACAGCTGATTTGCTTAATTAGCACTGTTGCAGGCTCACTGGCGGCTACAGAGAGGAGTGCGATGCTTTCCTGCGACTTAAGTGCCCCTGCATTTTTGGTCGACCGGGAAGACTACGAGGTTGACTTGATGGGCACTGGGGAGAAGCCTGGTTTCGGACACGCAGGCCATGAATGCTGAGGAGGCTGATGGCCCATTGCTGCCAGGGGCCTTGTTTCTGGTGGGTCTAGAAGGGGGATATAGGGGTGCTGCCCCACGATGGTAAGTCTTTACATGTGAACTGTCTGCTGTGGCTACAGGATTGCTGCCGCCTTGATAGCGCCTGGAACAGTGTGCCTCTGCTGACATTGGGCTGTGCGACATTGGACGCCTGTGGCATGGGAGGAGTGCCCATGTTACTACTGCATGTATCATAAGTGCATTTAACATACGTGCTTAGTGAACCCCCCTTCTTTCTTATTGAACTCACGAACAGTTAGTGCTCATTAGAGTGTTTGGACGACGGCATGGTTTGCAGTCGACCTTTTGGCATTGTTATTATGTTTTTTATGGTTACAGGTCTGGTGCAACGTTCCCCTCCCCCTAATGTGTGTAGGAGAGCTGCTGCGAATCAGTGGGCAATGCGTGTGACATTTTGTGATGATCTGAACTGGTGGGTCATAGCTTGTGGTGCAGTGGGTGGGTGGGGGCACGGGGTGGAGGAGAAGAAATGTTGTAATGGCTGTGGTTAAATTTTGCACTTGGAATGTACGTGGTATGCACACCCCCTCACGTCGCTATCAGGTGTACTCGTACCTCAAGCGGCACCAGGTACAGATAGCGCTATTACAAGAGACACACCTGACGGAACCGGAGACACATACACTGCGCCGCCGTTGGAGGGGGCAAATATATGCTACAGGCTACTCGGCCTTCGCGCGTGGGGCTCTCATATGGATTCGCCCGGGGGTCCCTTTTGCCATGATGCATAGCAACATAGATAAGGAAGGCAGATATGTGTTCCTTCAGGGCAACCTGGACGGCCAACACATTGCTGTGGCATCTATTTACGCTCCCAACGTCGACCATGGACGCTTCCTCACACACCTATCAGCGGCGATTGCAGCATGGCCAGGGGTACCGCTTCTGCTAGGAGGCGACTATAATTGTGTCCTCGATGTTGTGTTAGATAGATCCGCCCCTCCTTTGGCGCATGCGACGATACACGGTACGTCGCGCACATTTGCTGACTGGGCGACACAATGGGATCTCACTGACGCTAGGCGCAGCCGCAACCCTACCACACGGACTTACTCGTACTACTGGGGCGCTCACACATTGCTTGTCAGACTCGATAGATTCATGCTGACCAGCGATCTCTTGCCCGTAGTCACTGACTCCCACTACCTGGGTCGCACTCATTCGGACCACAATCCACACACACTTGACTTTGCCTGGGTGCGCCCGCCGGTGCCCACGTGGCGCCTCCAGCCGGATATCTTGCTGGATGCTCCCTTTCAGGAACTGCTGTCGAATCGAGTCTTACAGTACTTTGAAGACAATACTGATACCGCATCCACCCCGCAGGTTGAATGGGACGCATTCAAGGTGGTAGTGAGGGGTCATTGCTTGGGAGCACAGGCGGGATTACGACGCCAGGTGGACAGGGAACTGACACAATTGGAAACGACACTACTATCGGGCGAACAGGAGGCAGTTGAGGGGGACGACTCGAACTTGCTAGACGCTCGCGGAAAACACACGCAACTCCTTGAAAGACTGAAGAACTTGAATTATGCAGCACACTCTGCGCGCGTGTATCATGCTGGAGATAAAGCTGGCAAACTTTTGTCCTGGCTGGTCAGGAGAGACACCCAAACGTTACCGGTGATGTCGATCCGCACTACGCAGGGTGACGCGGTCTACAGCCAGAGGGCCATCCATGAGGCATTTTCAGGCCACTACAGATCCTTGTACTGTACCCGCCTGAGAGTTACTACAGTAGAGATTGCTGAGTATTTATCAGGCGTCCTATTGCTGAAGGTCACGAATGCGCAGTGTGAGGAACTAGGTGCACCGTTCACTGCAGAAGAACTCCGAGCTGTAATATACTCTCTTTCGAATGGCAAGTCCCCCGGGCCTGATGGTCTACCGGCGGAGTTTTATAAGGCGTATTCCACTATTCTCATTCCCGAACTGCTGCGGGTGTACGGGGCGGCGATACGGGATGCAGTACTTCCTTTGTCCCTAAACGAAGCCAATGTGATCTCACTCTTGAAACCAGGCAAGGATGCATTGAATGTGGGGTCCTACAGGCCACTTGCCCTCCTTAACACGGACTATAATATTCTGGCATCTGCGTTGTCCCAGAGACTGGCACCTATGGTCCCAGCCCTAGTGCACGCGGACCAAAACGGGTTTGTCCCTACCCGCAGCACGTCTTACAACATTAGACGGCTATTTCAAGTGCAGAATCTGGCGGTGACCCAGTGGCCCCGCTCGGGTGCGTGATCCTTGATCTTGAAAAGGCGTTCGACTCAGTGGAGTGGCCCTACCTAGCGCTGGTGCTGGAGAAATTTGGGCTGGGTGCAGCCTACCTCCGCATGGTGGAACTCCTCTACTCTGCACCAGTAGTGCGGGTTCGAACGAACAAGCTTTTCTCAGACCCGATTCGTGTCCGCAGGGGCACGAGACAGGGATGTCCCCTCTCCCCCCTGATCTTTGCGCTCAAGATGCAGCCACTGGCGGCACAACTGCGTGCTTCTGGCGAGAATTGGGGGATCCCGTTGATGGATGGGATGCATTCGGTGTCGCTCTATGCCGATGACTTATTACTCTATGTCAGGGACCTGACCCGCTTCCCCCGCGCACTCACGGACATTTTCAGTGGCTTTGGCGAAATGTCGGGGTTGCGCGTCAACTGGGCAAAGTCGGGGGTGTACTCTTTTGCAGCAGATGTCCTGGAGTGCGACGTCATGGTAATGGGCGAGCGGCTCCTCTGGTACCCCACAGTGTTCCGTTATCTAGGAGTCCATGTGTACCGCGACCCCACGGACCTCCTGGAAGGCAACCTTACGAGAGTGATCTCTTCGCTTACAGCGCAAGTTTCCTTCTAGAATACTCTCCCGCTGAATGTGCCCAGCCGCATTGCCCTGGCAAAGGTGATTGTTTTGCCTAGGCTACTGTACTATTATGCAAACCTGCCGGTATATGTGCCGGTTCGCACCTTTCGCGAGCTAGAGACTATACATAGGCGACTGATTTGGAACAAAGGCCGTCCCAGAGTGGCTTTGAAAACCCTTTATGCCGCGACCGATAGTGGTGGGCTGTCGGTTCCGAATCACGAGTTGTATTACCTGGCTGCACAGCTGCAGTGGGTGGCCTACTGGCTGAGTGGACGTAACTTGAGTGATACGGCCACAACAGCGATGATCCTGTCGGTCCCGCAGATACATGCGTTGTTTCATCCTTTGGCTAAGTCGCATGTTCAGAACCAACTTCACCTTGAGGTGGCGAGAATGTGCTTCTTGAGAAGCCTGAAACTCACTGCAGCAGTGAAACCGTACGCGCCTAATCTACCACTGCTGGGCACGCCCTGTGGGTCCGGGATGCTCACGGCGCCACTACTGGAAAGCTGGGGAGCAGCAGACTTAGAAAGCTTGGGCGACCTGTTTGAGGAGGGCGCATTGCTCCCTTTCGAGACACTAACAGACAGCACGGGATTGCCGGCAGGACAATTCCTGACACATGCAAAACTACTACACACACTGACGAGAGCCTGGGGACCGCTGACGGAGGAACCACCAGTACACCTGCTCATTCAATACTTACATGTAATGGGACATGCCTCTCCCCTTGTGCATTGGATTGCCCAAGCGTTGCATACGCACACGCAATTCTCCCCTCAGCGCCTACGAGACAAATGGGCGACTGACAGAGGGCGGGACTGGACTGACAAAGAGTGGGCGAGAGTGCTGGCTGGAGCTCTACACGTACCACGCAATGCACGCTTCAAGATCATACAGTACTATGTGATCCATCGAGCGTATCTGTCCCCGGACAAAATTAATCGTTACTTTGGACTCACTACGACAGAATGCCCTAAATGCGGACTTGTAGACGCACAGTTCCTACATGTCCTCTGGTCCTGCACTCTGCTGCAGCCCTATTGGACCGCAGTGTCGACTGCCTTGGTGGGGGCGACGGGGGGCACCTTACCACATACTTGGGAAGTTTGTCTGTTGGGGTTATTTAAAAGGACAAAGCAGACGAAAGTCCAAGCGAGATTCTGGGATCTAGGCCTGATTACGGCGAAACGTCTCATTACAAGGCGTTGGAAACATAATCTGCCCCCCCAAACGGTGCAGTGGCGTCGCTCACTGGATGCTTGGGCGAGGGCTGAGAGTGTGGCACTGCACCGGGAGGAGACGGCGGGACTCCGAATGTACCCTATTGCACTGGAGTGGGATGGTACCCTGGTGGCCTATCACCGAGTGTGTCTACAGAATGGTATTGTGTGAGCGTTTACCCCATATTCGCCTATGACACACCCAACGTTCTTCTCGCTCCCAACCTTCGCCCCCCCTCCCGTTCTCCCTCCTCTCCTGCCCTCCCCCCCCCTCTTCACCCCCCCCCCTCCTTCCACTGAGCTTCCCTTACACCCTACTGCACAAGCGAAGACTCCTACGAATACTACATTGCCGTTGATATGTCACATTTGGAATACACCCCTCTCCGCACCTCCAGCTCCACACACACACACATGAACGCTGACAGACACCACATGGTTTATGGTTTCCTATATATCTGGAATTGTTTTGTATAGTTAGTAGTTTTTAAATGCAATTTGAATGTGTAAAATGTTGCCAATGTGAACACCTGATCTGTTTCTCAGGTCATGGTATACTTTGAGCGCTATACGAAATGAGTCTAAGATATGCAGTCGCAATGCAGAAGTTCTTTTGCACCGACATTGGGCACTGCCATTACTGAACGTAAATGTAACACACAACAGCTAATGCAATACCGATTTGTCATGCTGTCTACCTGTGCACCTGTATAGTTTGCTCTTTCCCGCCATACCTCCATGTGGGTGGGATGGTCCACAAAATCTGGGACTCCATGACTTACGTAATAGCGCCTTTTATTTGCTATACCTGCATATGTGTACTGTTGTATAATGACAAAATGCAATAAACATATTCAAACAAAAAAAAATGAGGGAACATTAACTATTTATTTAATTTGTCTTCATCATCGTCCGTCAAAATCTCTCCCAACCCGGCCCTACTGCTCTTACCTGCACGGGCCATGGCTGGTACTTGGGAGCACATAGGGATGAAGCCTGTTTGATCCAGATAAACCAAAGAGCACACATGAGGGGGAAACTAGTTCACCAAGATTTTATGTAAGATTTTGTAATTGGCATTAAACATAGATAGGGGCAGTAAGAATCAGGAAGAAGAAAGGCTCCTTACCTTTCTTAGGGAGTAACACCACAGCTGCTTCCCGCGGCGAGTGTGGAAACTGACTACGCTGCTGGGAATCATTCACAAGTGCCACAAGTCTAAAAACAAGGTGAGACAAAAAGGCTGGATAAAATTCTATAGGAAACCCATTGAGGTTAGGCACCTAACCCCTTGCCATCTCCTTGTTCGCTCCACGCAACTCTTACTTTGTAACATTCACACCCAATTGATCAACCACTGCTGACTCAAGGAACACCAAAGAAGCATCCGCAAAATAGTTAAGCCACTCCTCCGCACCTCCCCAAGGAACACGACTCACGATAGTGCTGCAATAACACCATATTGCTCTCCTCCTTTGTAAATACATGCGCCTGAAGGACCTTGTAACTGAAGCATCGAATGACCGACCCTGACATCTCACAAATGCCATGCCAGCATCCTGCTCTGGTTGCACCCTAGCCACATTTGCCTTATAATCAACGTGGCGAAGGTGCTCCACAAGCTCAAACTTCCTCTCCCGCTCCTCCAACAGGTGCCCCCTACCATCCAGGTTTCCTTCTAGCCAACCTGGAAGACCATCCAACACCTCCTTCTGCTACCGAATGTTCGAAAGGAGTTGTATGCAAACCCCCTACTCTGCTAGAAATACAACATTCCCGGACCACCACCTTCATAGCCTGACACTCCACCCCACCGACAAGGCCGAACCAGAGCTATTAGTCCCGTACTGGGAGATGTGCTTTCCCAATAGAACTCAGAAGGCCTGATCATCCAAAAGTGTCACATCAAAGCACCACATAGGCTCACTAGGCCTATATGATGATAAGCTAAACGTGCCCAGCACAGGAGCGTATTAAGAATACTTTCTTGCCAAATATTCCAGCACAACCAATCGATCATAAAATGCTCTACAGTATAAAGCCTGTCAAGTCGAACTTCAAGATCATGTAGACAAGAGTGATAGGAGTACATAAGAGCTTCCGGGTGAGGAACCCACCAACAATGTATTAAATCCCACTGCCCAGACCACAAATGGGCTACCTCTACCAACCTGCCCACAGGCACACCACGGAAGGGTGGATTAGACTGATACAAATTCAAATCATTGACACTGTTAAAAAAAGTGAAAGCAGGGGCACCAGACTGGAAGAAACACTGATTGGTCCACATTTGGTGTGTAAATATTAAGGAGAGCAACATCGCTACCATCAAGACTCCCCAGGACTAGCACATAACAACCATTCAGGTCAGTAACCACCCTATGAAATTAGAAAGGGACCCCAGGCATGATCCAAATAATAGTGCTCCACGAGATGGCAGAATAAGAAGTAGCAATGACACTGAAAGGTGCAGTCTTCAGACTCTGTAAGGTGGGTCTATTGGAGAAATGCAACATGAACTCACCGTCGCTTCAGGTAAGACAATACATTATAATGCTTAGTGGGGGAAGAGAGGCCATTCCATGTAAGCAACTTAATTTATGCAGCTTAAGTGGCAAACCAGGAGGAAAAATAATCTGCTGGAGAATCTTCTGGCAGAGGAACCACACAGAACTGGGCAGATTCACCGTACCCACACAGAGTGCTACAGCCTCATACGTACCACTGCTGGCAAGCAAATAAATACACAACAAAATACAAAACAAACCCCAAAGGTTCGCCTACCCCTCCAGCCCGAGACATGCAACTATCCTGTACAAACAATCCGACACAAATGCCCCAAATGTGAACCAATTAAAAGCCAAAAGGCTAATGAGATACATAACGGTAGAGTAGGCATGGGGAGGAACCACCAGCAAGAGTTGAAAACCAACACTAAAAAAAGACAATAAAGCACTAGAATGCATTCTGCAAGCCCCCCTCCCCCTCCGCCCTGACCCACCAAACCCCCTGTGGTAGAAGCAAATAAAGAAAACATCAATAAACAGCCATCAAACCACTGGTTCCATGACCACAGTATACAAACAAGGCAAAACACTCAAGGCAACCCCACTGAAGCACTTCAAACCAGTTCATCCACAGAAGTGGGAGTGACCTCAGGGAGTAGGTTTTAAAGACCAGGAGTAGTGGGGTACTCAGAGTTTGAGGTTGAGGAACAGCTCACTGGAGCATGGGGCACACAGAATCCCTGTAAGACCCCAAAGTGGCAGCAACCTCAGCTGCCCTCAGCTGTTGTAGAGCCACCTGTGTCTTAGAAGGGCAAGGCGCCCCTCACTGCTGTGAACGTTGGTGCTTGGAGCATGAAGAGTGAGTAGGGCCAGACATCTTGGGTCTGACCGTGCCCTTGTTTTAAAGTTCAATCTTGTCCCAGGCGGCAGATGAATCTGTGTAAAAATGCACTATATCTGCAGACTGGACCCACAGGTGAGCAGGGAAGAGCGGGGAGTACAGCAGTCCCAGGTCACGTAGATTCTTCACCACCAGAAAGGAAGCCCTCTGCATTTGAACCTGAAGAGCAAAGTTGGGTGCAGAGACACCTTGGTATTGCCCACCACAACAGGCTGTGTGCACGGGTCTGCTGCAGGAGTTGATCCCACTCTCTAAAAATGCAGAAGGCGGACCACCACGGGAAAAGGCTCCTGTGCCGGCACTCTATGTGCCTTCTCCAAGGCATAGAAGTTGGAGGGAACCTTGGGCCACAAACTCCTGGAGCCACGGCCCAAGGAAAGGGTATAGCGTATCCCCCTCTGTGTGTTCAGTTAACCCAACAATGCAAACTTTATTATGCCTAGCCTGCCGCACCTGGCAGGCGGCCAGGCACCGAGTCTGTGCCTCAGGAACCAAGATGCAATGATCCGCTGCCTGAACCGCTGGCGGCAGGGTCTGCACCACAGTTTCCAGGAGAGTGACCTTTTTCCAAGACCTCCTGCGAGTGCTCATGGATGAGACCCAACTCAATGGAAAGGAGTCAATTTTTTCTCCAATCGTTTCCCAGAAGCATTATTGGTGGCCAGAAGTTTTTCCAACTTTTTGTCCATATAGCCCGTGCCTCCACCACCAGTTCCCTGGTTGATCCCCTGCAGGGAGGCGCTCTCAACCGCGTCGTCCTTAGATCATGGAGTGGGCCCCATAATGGTAGTAAGAGAGAATGAGGACCCCCAGCTACCAAAAGTAGGGACACAGGAAAGAGCACCAACTTCCCAGTGGCACAAAGGGAGAAAATGAAATGAGACCAAGGTTCCCGAATGAAGTGCAGGAGACCCTAAACCAGACAGGATACAGAACTAGAAACAAGGAAGTGGCAGGCCTCCCAGTGATTGAACATACCAGCCCCCTACCTCCAGCCGAACAAATAGTACCAAGAAGAAGGACTCGAGACTCCTGAGAGGTTCCTCACCGAATGCCCTGCAACATGGGACATCCTCACCACAGAATAACAGTGTTGGGCCACAGTGCCCCTAAGCCAGCTCAACTCTATTTGCCAAGAGGGAGGGGGCCAATAACGAAATGCTGGAGCTCAAGGGCTCTCAATGTGGTAGTGTGGGGGGCCTGCTGATCCTCGCCCACCACCAGCAAAAAACAAAAATGGGGGCACCAGACCTGCAAAATACACCACTTCAGCCACACCTGAAAGCATCCTTGGTGAACTGGGTGGAGCCACAGAACCAAGGAAGTCCCAGAGTTGAACACAGAGAACTCCCATATGCCTGCCACCGCTGTTGGCTGAAATGGAGTGGGGGGGGGGGGCTCCTAGGTCCATGGACCCCCGCAAAGTGTTGGGGGGAAACCCAAGCAACATCTCACAGCAGTGGCCACAGGCTTCAGGAATGCGGCCACTGCAAACAAGATGGGCTGCCATCTTGGCAAGGGTGTCAGCGCCGGAGCAACAGGGATTAGGTGGTGGCAAGCCCAGGTCCTGCACTCCCTGAGGTTTACAGCTTTACCTCCGGATTCCCAAAGACTTTAGGGAGCCTCCCCATTTAAAGCGGGGAAGCCGCAGCCTCTGTGAGAGGCCTGGAATATTGCAGGCGGTCATGAACTCCGTCACCAACATCCTTAAAGCATGGCAGCTTGCTCCACCCCACCATGGCTTGTGATGACTTCACCAGATAATGACAGGAATAACCCAGCTGAAGTCATCGGTTAACTTCAGACTGACTCATGGAAGATCTTACTTTTTGACTAGAGATAGGACGAAGCAATTAGCTCTCCTCTTGTTTTTAGTAGCACGTTTTAGTCATGAGCTCCAGCTGTGTTCAGGGCATTAAAAAGTGGTGTTACATTTTCCTGGAAGGTGGCTAATGTTTCAGTTGTCTTTAATCTCGTCCAAACACCGGGCACCAAAAAAGTCTGGAGAGACTGCACCGTGTATGCAAACCTTACCAAGCCAAGGGCATGTTGTGGAGCATCTTGCAAAGTGCTACCAATGGGTGAAAGGAGTGTTTTGACGTCTGTCTATGATAGCCAATGAGAGAAAGCCCTGTGGGTAGCCAGAGTTGACCAATTGGAGGTTTAGGATCCAGGATCCGTCGCCAGATTGGGTAATTTACTGCACAAACAGGCAATTGTTTTCCCACTTGTGCAGGGTAAATCACCCCAGTTGGGTTTGACAAACGTGGGCAATATTTGCCCCGTTGTGCGCAAATTTCAGTAAATGGTGGCGGCCCCCAAGACACTTTTGAAAATGTATGCATGTTCTGCTTAGCACAAGAACTTTATGCTGGCTGTCAATCATTCGTAGTGCAAATAAATATCACAGCCCAGCTTCGTGTAATTGGCCTGCCCCCAGAAAAACTGAACCAATGTTATTACAAGGGGCAGGCTGGTCGTGTTTTCTTTATTGTTGTGATTCCTTTCCTGGAGAAGTACTTGTATGTGGTCTGGTCAGACCTGTCCTTGAGGGAGGAGGAGTCAGAAGACTTGAGGGCGGTTGACCTGCCCATCAGCCTGAGCCTGCTAGTCTTTGTGTATCAAGCAATTTTCAGGTAAATTAAGGTTCCAGCCTGCCAAGTGCCACGCCATAAGAAGTTAAAATAATGCATTCCAGTGCATGTTCCTGCATCACCGCACTGAAAGGCAAAGTCACGCAATTAGAGCTCTTCAGTGCCTGCTTTTACTCGAGCGGCTTCACCAACAGGAGCTGTCGGACTACTTGGAGTGCAGGAAGAGACTGTCAACCCAGGATTTGAGCAGTGGTGAGGTTGCCATATATTGGGCTTCTTGTGATGACATGGTTACATGTGATTAGCTCCCATCATCCCCCTCTGCCGCGCCCATTCAGAGCTCCTGTTGACTTTTTTATTTTTTGAGTTAAAACCGAGCAACAGTGTCCTGAGGGTTTGTGCAGCAGGTTTGTGAAAGGCCTGTGACCTGCTTCTGTGAGCAATGATCATCATGCTTTCAAGTAATTTTCTTTTTTCTAATCTATAGAGGGATAATCTGGCCATTATTCCCGGGAACCCTATTATGATGTATGTTAAATACAATCATAGTCATGCTTGTTTACTTTATTTTCGCAATGTTGTGTCACTTAGCATTTTCCTTAAGATGTGAATGTTTATGGTGTTGAGAATAATCTTCAAGGAAACACTTTCCCTGAGCTTTTATCCCCGTTGTATGCATAGTGCCCCTTTATGTAGCACTTAACTCTGGAGTAGCAAGATATGACATTACTCTTTTGGTAAAGGCCCTTATATTTGCTACTGTACCTATGTTGAGTGCACTTTGATAGCACATGGAAGATGATAGCTGAGGGGCTGATGTTACCTTGTACACCATTACCAGTTTGCAAGTGTGTGGGCTTGAGGTTCTATGAATTTGAAGATTACAATATGCTGTTTTATTATCTTTTCGACTTGTGGTTTGTCTAAGGTGCACAGTTTGAAGTGTCATGGCTTATGCAGGGAGTTGTGGACTTTGTTCTGTTGTGTGAGTGAAATGTTGTTCCCCAGCAGGTTCGAAATAATTATTGTTGTTGACATGCAGTGCTTTATATCAATGTTATCTACTTCTGCTAGTATGTCACTAAAAGTGTTACACATAAGGAACTGAAATGTCAAACATAAACACACAGAGAATATGGAAATGTCACACAGACGTTAAGCAAAAACTTGGCAACTATGCGGTTCTACCTGTCACAAACACAAATTTTATTGTCCGAGGGCTAACAATTTTGATGTTAGAAATGCCATCTAGCTGCCGAAATGCAAAGTTGAAAATAAAAAATCTGGGATAAATTCCAGCATCCTTTGTTGGCGAAACTGCATGATCCCAGTCAAACACTATTTTACCGAGCCTCTTTTCTTGTTCACTGTCAGAGAAGGAAGCACCTTCAAATATATGACTTAATAGCCCACAATGTACCGCCATCTATAGTAAGAATCTAGGCCACATATAAGATACACATGCACCCCTGCTTTGCCTTTTAGTTCACTATTAGTGTTGTCATCAGGGCGGGGCAGGCATGCTTCTCAGTGCATGATAAAAACTCTTATAATTTGATGTGCTGAGGTGTAACAGTTTGAATGTCAAAACAAATTGTGAAGATATCTTATCGTATTTTAACATGAGCTTTGTGTCATGATACACATGGCAAATATTTTCATGGCTGGGCTGAACCACAGGCTTTTAGAGCCAGAGCCAGTCGCGGCCGGCATGACCCGCGGGTGGGGGGCAGACGGCATCACGCGGGGAGAGGGGTCGGGCGGGGGGGGTAATTTAATATTAAAAAAGAAAAATGTAACTTACGTTTCCGCCGCCGGCCGGGTCTCGCATCTTCTCTGCTCTCCAGGAACAGGAAGCAGAAGCAGGCAGCCAGGCTCCCACCCTCCACTAAGCTATTCACAGCGCTGCAAGCAGCGTTGTGATTAGTCAGGACGCCGCCCAGCCAACGGCTTATGGGGTGGCCATTTTCTCCATGTAGGCTGCATGGAGAAAAGGCAGCGTGCGCATGACTGGTTTGGGCGGCCCCAGGGGGCCGACCAAACAGTGTATGTGCACTCTTGAGTGGGCAGGCTCACCACTCCTCCCCTACCCTGCTTTCAGAGCAGCCCAATCAACCAAACATAAAATGGTAATAATGGAAAGTTATTACAATTTTCTGTTTCTGCTTCTCGCACTGCGAAAAGCAGTGGGGCGATGCTCCTCCGCCCTAGTGGAGGATCTGCTCCTGGCCAGAGCCAACCTTTGGTTTGGCTCTGGCTAGGCACTCCCTGTTAATTTGTTGGCTTGCCCACCTGTATTGTATTGTAAGTAGATCGCTCAATGGGTTACTGCTTTTGTAACAAACAGCATTTTGTTATTTCCAGTTAATAAGTCACACTTTTTCTAGTATAGCGCATTGAGGTATGAAAAAGTAACCAGGAGCTGACTGGGAACAGAAAGGTGTGGCTTTTGGGCCTTGTTTTTATCCTCCATTCTTCATTATTCCAAGGATGTTAAAAACGGTTTATTTTGATAGTACTGAAGCCTATTAGCACAGGCAACCACTACATAACATTTTAAATCCTGACTTTGTGTTTCTCCACACCAAGCACATTTAACATATGTCTACCAATTTGGATGATATGTCATTCCCACACATTGTACCCCTTATTGTCTTTTGTAACATTTCCTGAACCAGGTGAACCTAGATCTGAATAATACGTTTTGGCTATGTAAAGCACTCTATGATCCTTCATTACAATGAATAGCGCTATAAAAGAAAATAGAAAAAATTATTAAGTGCCATTTACATCAATACGGTAATTAGTTATACAGTTAGATCTGCCATTCTTACAGAACATGCACATCTCTTATTCATAGGGCTTGAATAAAGTGAAAAACTTGGCTACAAATCATAATGTCACAGAAGCGTGATAACCTGAGTGTCTTAGATTCCCACCATTGCATTGATAACTAGGTGTTAGGCTCCAGCTAGCAATAAACCAGGATAAGATTCTAACAAAAGGAGGGCTGATGGATCTTTAAGTGAGGCTTTGGGCACGGTTGGAAGTGAACATAAGAAACCCTCTCTTCTCCTACAGGTTGTTGCTCTGAAAGAAAAGCAGACAGCATGTGACTGTTACTGAATAAGTCAAGAATCTGCGTGACAAGGAATAATACAGGATCCAATCTTGGCATACGAAGGTGCCCCCCGAAGCCCATTGAAGTTCCATTACATTGACTGTATCGATTTCAGTTTCACCCGACACCCCACGGAGGTTTCTTACTCACTGGCATCGGCACTCCGCTTATGCTTTGTCCATTGTTCACTTTGTGAAGTGTTAGGACACACCCCACGTTGGTTTTTTGCTCGATTTTGCACTTGTAAACATCGTGTTAAACACAATTTAATGTTACCACCATGCACCACCATTTTATGTCTTTCAGGCACCATTAGAGTATTGTTTACTTTTTGCATTGCCGTTTTTTTTACTTCTATGGTCCTGTATTATTCCTTTTTCTAGACCCCTGAGGAAGGGGCATTCTAATAGACCCGAAATGCATTGGGTATTGCTAATCAACAATTAAAATCATCATGAAGATATTTATTAAGGATATATGATTTAAAACATGGAAGTTTCATCTTGAAAATAAAGACACACTTACCATGGAAAACATATTGGATTAAATTGCTATTATTTGATGTTTATTGAAGTGAAGAAACTGTATTGTTTTGTGAAACATGAGCGCATGCCTTTGTGAGAAGATTGTTCTTGTCACGCAGATTCTTGATTTACAAAGGCACGGACAGGCACAGGGCGACAGGCATAGTGCCAACACTATCTTCCATTAAGACTCAATCTAAAATTTGAGTGCACAGGGATAACAAACTATTTTTGTTACTGAATAAGTCCCAGTTTCATTAAATTCAGAATATTTCACTGATGCTGGCCCGATTCCACATCAGGCTTAACAATAGTTGCCGGGTCCTGCTGGATCCTCCTCATTTGCTGCACTGATGATAGGAAATGCATACAAAAAGAGAGAGTGATAACTGGTGCTAAAGAGGAAAGATATGATGCAATATCTGTAGATAGAGGATTTCAGAATGATGTGGAGAGAAAAGAGACCCTAAAGCCTTGCTCTTACCTCGGCCAGATGGGAATGCGAAACTGACCATGACGCAACTCACGCCTGCTCGTGAATAGTAGTGCTTTCATTACAATTGTCATTTATATGAACATTTCTCTGTGTAATCTCCAGGGAAGCCAAGGATTGGATGTGCATTTAGTCTGAATGACACACTCGCAGGCACTGTGAGAATCTTGTACTGCCTTCAGCATCAAGGCTCCAATTCATGCCCACAATAAACACCCAACCACAGTCTAAACTTACCATGACCTGAAGGTATCTAGGTTTACAATCTGGACTACATTAGAGTAATATGATGCATGGACATAAAAATACTGAAACGCATATCTGGAAAAACAAAATACTCTTATGGAATGGAAAATGGATTAAAGCATGTGAAGTGTAAACAGGGACGGCTTTGCTGACTAGGATTAAATTAGGGTTTTTACAGTTACCTTTGAGAAATAAAGTTAAGAGCATGAGCAGGGATACTTAAAGCCCTAACTGGGTCGTAGGAGTAAAAGGACTGTAGAGGCTCAAGAGACTGCCAGGTCAGTGGTTGTATGAGATTGGGTCAGCGCTACTGATGAAGGGGAATTGAGTTGGATCAGACAAGAGTAGTGATGACAGCATCAGAAGAATAGACGGAGTGTTAGTATTAATTTTGGGGGGAGGGTGTCTCTGAAAGGTCTGGAAAAATGGGCCTTTTCCCTTTCTTGTCCAACAGCCTTGCATTTATTTGTTTCCCAAACAAACCCATCTACTGCTTTTAAAGACTGGGAGTGTTAAGTCTAGTCTTTGCTGCAACACGAGGACAACAAAAAACGTTCTCTATAACTTTTAGCATGATAGTAAGTGGTCATAGTGAACGACTTTGGAGTGGAGAGCAGGGAATTAGTGAGAGTAGCAGACTATCTCTTTCTTGGCCTCTTCAGTTCATTTTAACTGAAAGGGAGTGGGTCTCTTGTTTACTGCAGCAATTCTTGCAGCTGTTAGACAAGACACTTGTTCTAGTTTTTTAAGTTTTCACACTGTCACTTCACATTTACGTATGTGTCCTGCATAACAACTTCTTTTCAAGTTAGCAGCCTCATTGTTAATTTTAACTGTTGCCCCATTATATCATTATAAATTGTATACTTGTGTTTTTTTTTAGTAGATAGAAAGCAAGCCTTGCCAAACAAGTTGTGTTTAAATTACTGTAACAGAAGAGTTGTTTCTTATTATGCATCATTGCGTGGTTATTCTACAAGATCCATACTATTTTAAAGCCGTACTGCTGAAATAGTGTTGACGTTTTTGTTCTTAGACTTCATTCAGGTGGATAATAATCTGCTCTTATAGAGTTATATCATGGATGTCAGGTTTGGATTTGGCTCTGTTGTGACAAAAGTGCAATTTAGAAGGTCACAATTGGGACAGGTGTTGAAAAGGAATACTTTTTAATAGAACGTGTGAAGGCCTGCAAAAGAGCACAGGAGCACCATAGTCTACACCTACCTTCTGCATAATGCATGGAATTTAAATTGATCCTTAAAATGTTTCTGAAGGCTGTTTTTGAATAATTTGAGAGTTGCAACTATGGGCAGTTTTTTTGCCGATGCTGGTTTGTTTTGGGCTGAATTTGGGCTTGCATTTTGACAGCTCTGAGCTTGGGACTGGTCTCAAAATCTGGCAACACAGGCAGAGTGCCAGTTTCACTTCAAAACTGGACAATGGCGTTCAGCAACCTGATGAGCACGCTAACAATCCTGGTCCTGCTTCCGGCTCTGATATTAGGTTCATGTGCCAAGACCAACTCTGGCATTGTGTCAAGGAGATTGTGAAGGTGAGGAGGCTAGATTACTGTAGGAAGCTGCAGGTGCTCGATCTTCGCTACCTGAAGAGACAACCCCATTCAGTGTGTTCACTTTCCTGTGAGCTCAGAAGCCCCACCCCACCTCACTTCTTTTTGACCTGCGCTTCCAATGGCACTTTCAACAGATTTCTCCAGTAAAATCCAGCTGTCCCATCCCTTATTGGTACGCCAGGTATCTGCCTGCAGTGGTATCTTTGCCACTGCATTCAAGCAAGCCGGGCTGAAGACGGCTGTAATGCCAGAAACCGGTCCTCGGAGGCTTGTTTCCGGTCCAGGAAAGGCATGTCTTGGCAGTTCGGGCTGGACTGTTCCCATGAGGCACAGGGTCAGACTGATTTGCATATAGCCATGTCTGAACTGGGGTGGCAGAGTGGCTAAAGAACGGTGATGGATCAAACCCAGATCTTTTGACTGGGTGTGAGTGTTTGATTGGTTCAGATGCTCCGTCCATCACCACCCCCTTTTGTACCGCTTTGGCCGCCATAAGTGTGGCAGGGTATGCTCAGACGTGAGTCCCTTGCTCACTTTGCCACTGGATTCAAGCACGCCGGGCTGAAGACGGCTGTAATGCCAGAAACCTGTCCTCGGAGGCTTGTTTCCGGTCCAGGAAAGGCATGGCTTGGCAGTTCGGGCTGGACTGTTCCCATGAGGCACAGGGTCAGACTGATTTGCATATAGCCATGTCTGAACTGGGGTGGCAGAGTGGGCTAAAGAACGGTGATGGATCAAACCCAGATCTTTTGACTGGGTGTGAGTGTTTGATTGGTTCAGATGATCCATCCATCACCCCCCCCTTTTGTACTGCAGTGATATCTAGGCCCATCCGATATCCACTTCTGCAAGAGACTCCCATCTGAATGTATGAATCAATAAATCAAATGGGATTTGTAAATCGCTGCTTCTCAGCCATGGGGGTATCTAGGCATTGAGACGGAGGGTTTGCTGCAGAGGGATGTCATTCGAATAGACAGGTTTTTAAGTCTTTTCTGAAATCTTGCAGAGTGGGGGCTGTTTGGATGTGGAAGGGAAGGCTGTTCCAGGAGTTAGCGGCCAGGTAGGAAAAGGCTCATCCACAGTGCTTGCTGGTGTGGAGAACAGTTGTCTCGCGGGTTGGTGGAAATTCACCCAACCAGAATCTTCTCCACCGCGTTAGCTGCCAGAGATACCACACTTTTCTACAAATCCTGCTTCCCACAGTCCACCTGCTGGCACCTCAGCCTTCCTGCAGCCAGACATCATCACAACGAACCTGCTGCTGGCTAGCTCCCCCGCATGTACCTGCTTCCAGACACCCCTACCAGAGCCCACCTAAGTTTAAGAAATCCCACTCAGCCCACCTTCTCACAGACATCCACCTGCTCCTAGGTATCCCCTTTATTTGAATGATGACAGAATCCATGTCTTTCTCAGGTTATTGGATAATGACATGAGGGCCCTGGCAGGGACTTCTAGTTTGTTTATTTGTTTGGGGGCCGTGATTGGATGGGGCACCGCTAGCAGACAATACCCACAGATGTGATGGATGTGACTCAATGACTGAGGAGATTCTGAGTGTAAGCAGGGATAATAATCAGCGTAACTGTAATAATGCCATTGTGCAGCAGCTGCATTTTTCGCATATGTAAGGATTTGTCACATAATCCATCATCTACTGTATAATCTGCAGATTTTAACAAAAACTTTGTTCTAGTTCAAACTGTTCAAATGTAACTAAAACTGTAGCGACAGTTGTTACAGCCTAGTGGAATGCCCTTTGCAAAGGTTGACTGGTCACTTTTCTGTTACTTATTGTTATTTTTAGGTAGTAAACAGGTAGCAATGAGATGCAACCTGTGCCAGACAGTTTTAAGTGTACAAATTAAAAAAATATGAATTAGTACTAACATAAAATTTGCCGCATTACGCCGCATGAAATGTGCTGCATTACTCCACCTGACTTGCCTTTTCTTGCCTCATAATTTAGTCAACCCTGCCGCATATACACTTACCACACACACAACTAGCAGGCACACCATCACCACGCATACCCTTTCTCTCTCTATGCTGTAAGTCAATTATTGACAGTCACGTTGGTGGTCTATAATAGCACTGAAACCTTGCCTTCGCACTGGGTTAAGATACATTTCTTTGCTGTCCTTTAACACTGTTGACAATTTTACATTACTAATGACTCAGTACACCATAGTGCTCCGAGGCGGCCACGGAAGGTCAATTGACACTTTAGAAACAAACAACCAACATCTCTACCTGTATCTACAACGCATACAAAGCATTTTGAGCTGCAAATCTTGGAAGCGCCAATGTTATTAGTCAATCATTCGCATCTATGACTACATCCCTAAAAAAGTATGTGTGGTTTAAAGCTGGTGCTTTCTGGGAACACCTGTTTCTCTAAGAAAGGACGAGGGCACTGCCAGAGCAGATCTTCAATGGATGCTCGCCAGGTTTTGGTGGGGATGAGATCAGAATGCTTCCATCGTTTGTTCTTGGAAAGATGTTCATTGTACTAAATAAGATGCTGTTTCAGAATTCCTTAGAGATTTTAATTGAGGTATTTTTTAACTGCATTTATTTATGTTTCTGCGTTGCAGCACTTTTGTTTTGTTGGAATATCTTTATTTTTATTTAAAAAAAAGTTAATACATTTAGAATATAATGCAATACAACATAGTTTTATGAGATATACTATACGTTAAAATCGAATAAATATAGAATCGAAAATAAAGTTCATAGCAGAGAATAATGAACTCACAAGAAAGCAGAATCTATAAACTACATATACTATAAGTTAGAAATTGACTTGAAAAATATTACAAAGCCCGGGTACAAGGAATATGAAAGATCGATATCTCGTACCACTTTTATACCAACCTAGCCGTATTGCTCAAATAAAATGAAAGTACATAATTAAAGAGAATAAAGAAGAATAAGAAGAAAGATAGAGAGACAGCACTTTGATGTTGTTTTACAGGTCCAGGAGGGAGGAACAAAGAAGCCGTTTAGCTGTGGTGGTAAGGATTCCCTATGCTTAGCTTCCCACTGTAAACAGGAACAGGGGCGCATGCAGAACAATGAGAGCTTTTCTGAACGTCTTTCTGGCTGACTCAAGACTCATTTTCTGAATGGAGATTTCCAAATGGAGGATCACCGAGGCAGCAAGATCCACCACAAAACATGTCTCTCATGTTTTAGGAGATGTGACACTGCCACCTACTGTTAAAATGTGTGGTAAAGTCTTTTCATGGTAAAGAGACGCGTGTAAACAGTCTTTACGTTGTCAACAAGCATTTGCAATGCAAACTGTCTCTTGTGAAAGTTAGACCTATTTGCGTTGAAAATGTAAATATGTTTTACTTATGTGCTGTGGAGTGGATGCATGTGGTGTGCAGTGGAATTATGTGGATAGTAATTATGTGGTATTTAGTGTATTGCAAAAATGTGGAGTGGGATTGTGTGTTATGGAGGATAATTTTATGGTATGGTATTTTGTGTTGTGGAGTGTTATGTATTGGAGTTCAATTATGTTGCATGCTATTGAATTTTGTGGTGTGATGTGGAATTATGTGGTGTGGGTTGTATGTATGTGGAGTGTTATGTAATTGTGTTGATTGTGTTATGTGGTTTCTTGTTGAATTATATGGGGTTGAGTGGAAACATGTTGAGTTGATTTGGGTGTAACTGTGTGGCGTTTGAGTGAAATTAGGCTGATTGGAATTATGTGGCACAGTGTGGAGTGTGTTTCGGTGGATTGTTGCTATGTGGTATAGATTGGTTTTATGTGGGGTGCATTTATGTGGTAGTGATTAGAAAGTTATTGTGTGGAGTTGAATTGTGTTGTACTGAGTGGTTTTATGTCTAGTGAAATTATGCTAGGTGGTTTTCAATTGTGTGCTGGTCAATTGTGTGGTGTTGTGTGTGACAGTAAGCATCAAGTTATAATGGAGGAACGGTGGGATCGAAGGAAGGATACAGGGAGGTAGGGTGGAAGAGATGTCAGAAGAGAGAGTAAAAGAAGGTAGGAGGTTACGGTGGCTTAGAAGGAAGGAGGTAGGGTGGACGAGAGAGTGGATGAGAAAAAAGGAATGAAAGAAGGTAGGAAGGAAGAGAGTAGGTTTAAGAAAGAAAGAAAATGAAAGGACTTTGTGAGAGAAAAGAAGGAATCAATTAACGAGAAATAGAGGAAGCATGAGAGGAAGAGAGTGGGGTAGAGGTGATGTAAGTAATGAAGAAAATGGATGAAAGGAAGGAAAGTGAAAGGAGTGAAGGATGGGAATGAGGGATGAATGAAGCGATCGTAAAGAAGCAGTACCTGATGGATGGAAGGACATAAGGCTGTAGAGAGTGGATACAGTGGAGAAGAGTGAAAGTGAAAAGAGGACTAGAGGATTGAATCAAAGAAAGGCAGGAAGAGGGTGGAGTGGAGGCTGTTTCGGCGTCCCTGAAAAACAATAGTGAGTATGTATTGCTACAGCAGAAAGCGCCATCCCAAGCGGGTAACAGGCCTCAATACATTTGTGACTACAAAGTTGTAATCATTAGTAAGGGTCTACTCTGCCTTTCATCTTTCTAAGCTCCATACAATAAACATCCTTGAGTTCAGTGCTGTGAAGCTACTTTGTGTGGTGATAACAAAGGTCAAACATAACATAGCCCTTTTATCTTTTCAAGTGTAATTTCAGAAAAGTCAGGGCTATAAATGAAGTATACTCAGCTACACAGGGTCAATTAGTTATTAGGAGAAATACTCGGGCGCTCTGCCTCCAGTATATGCAAAAGTGTGTGTAGATCCAAGAAGTCTATATGGTGCAACTGGCAAGCGGGAAAACCCTATGACCGCTCAAAAGTGTGTCTGTGAAAATAGACACACACATAACTAATACCAAGAAATGCCTATGCCCACATAATCAGCAGTTATTAAGCATTCTTTCTGGTACATGAACAATGAAAATTGTGAAAGGACAAAGACAACAGTAATCGTTGATTCTTTTGACACGACATTTTTCACAGATTTAATCGTTCCAACAGCCAGCTGAGACGTGTTGACAACACACATTGTGCAGTGAACCGGGGACCCGATACGCAAGGGACAGAAAGGTGCTTTCGAATTTGCTCATGCTGAAAGTTATCCGCTTCAGCCAGACAAGGGTTTTCCTTGGTTCCCTTGTTTTCAACTCAACTCTTTAAGAGCGCCTATTTATTTTTAGTCGCCTTCTGAATTTCTTCCAACGGAGTATTTACTCTATTTCCGGATTTCTATGAGGCCACGGATTACTGCGCTACGACTTTTAGACAGTGAGCCTCGACCTATTTCTTATCAACCACTGACGGTCACGGGCCCCGCCGGGTCAGAAGTATCACCGGTGGAGCGACCTATACCCGGTTTATGACACTGACGCAAGCCCTGAGGACTCGCAATAACTTTGTTCCTACGCAACGAAACACGTGTCGGCTGGCTGTTGGAACGATTAAATCTGTGAAAACTGTTGTGTCAAAAGAATCAACGATTACTGTTGTCTTTGTCCTCACACAATTTTCATTGTTCATGTACCAGAACGAATGCTTAATAACTGCTGATTATGTGTGCATACGCATTTCTTGGTACTATAAATGAAGTATATTAGTTGCCAGAACTATTGGTGTGTGCTTGCCCAGTTATGAGTGTTCATGCTATTTCGAATAAAACATTTTTATTAAAATTTCAATACATCAGACATGGGGAATTTTGTGGCGCCGCTATGAGAGATTGTGGAAGCTGCTTTCTCCAATGTTGTGCGTAACGCTGCCTAATTGTAGGATGTGACTGGTAGCTTGTAATCTGTATACCCAGCCAGGCTTAGGTAAAGAGTCTGACTGTCAGCTGCTATCCCTGATGAATGTGGATAAACAGAGTAATATTGAGAGAAATTCGCTGGATATCCTATGGACATGTATGTAAAAAGTGCATTGTTATGACTATATCACATCACACACCATTGGGATGGACAGAAACATGATGGAATAAAAAGGGAACTGCTTAAGTAAAGTGCTCCAATACCTCTGAGTTTCATTGGTGCTGTACCAGTCACTTTAATTTTTGGTAGGCTCCGGGACAGTAACTGATTTGCCCAGAGTCACAGGATATGGCGCCGATGCCAAGTCTCAAACCTGGCTCCCCAGTTCCAAATTTGTCAGCTCTGGTCGTTGTGCCACATCCGCTCCCCAATCTTTAGTTAGACATGGTACAATCTGAGGGTCACTCACCCCTAGGTAAATGTAGTATTGTTGTGTAAATAGCACACAAAGAAAACGTGCATATCAATAGCGGTGTAAAAACAAGTTTGTGATTTTGTTGTTTAAAGGGCTGCAGAAGTACAAATGTTTACAGGAAATCAATGTGGAGAACCATGGCCAGCTTTAACACTGGTGGCACCCTGTGCAACAATATCTGTTGGCGCCCCCTCAATGACCACCTCTGCCACATATTCCCTCACTAGCACCTTTTTACAGTGCCCCTCAAGTCTCCATAACAACTGTCTCTGAGATTCATTAAGTTTTATAGCATCACTGATGAAAAGCAGCGAGACTCCCAAGACTTTCGATGCCGCTTGGTGCAAACCACCTCTAATTCCCCCTAAGATTAGCGATCAAAATAACAAGGCAGGCGCTGGGAACTGGAAGGCGAAGAACAGCTTTATTTCTCTAGAGGAGAACACATCACATCAGACACCGGGGCTATCGTCAGGAGGTGCTCTAACTGCATCTCTGTGGCATGGCCTTTTATAAGCTTTTTCGTCAGTTTATTACATGGTCAAACATTCCTGGCATCAGTTTATTGCATAGTCAAACATCCTTGGAATCCCTGCCTCAAGCTAGTTCCTACACAAACCCAGCAGCAATCATCCCTCCACCCAGATCTAACAGATGATCGCTATCTCGCAGCTGGACATTCCAACAGGATCTAACAGTACGTGGGATCCGTCAGATCTAAGGGTTCGTGTCTTTGATTAGATCAGGCCCCTTTGTTGGTGAAGCAAGTTCTGTCGTATGTGGGCAATAAACTATGTCCACAGGGGTCGATTAGTGCCTGGGACCGGATTGAGTGGCCAGGTGCAGGGAAGGAGGTTATCAAAGGGGGCTTGCCCGTGCGTGGAAGATGAAAGGATGAGCGGGTTGGGTGTGAGAAGTGACTCCGGGGCAATGTCATGCTGACAAGGTTTTACGACCCTGGCACATGTGTTCAGGCTTAGTCAGAGCGCGGGGGGGTAATAGCGAGGTCGGGGTGACTCACAGGTGACCAGCAGAGTATGAAATGGCCCCGATGTCTAAAATGGTTGCCGCTTACGCGCTCGCAGAGGCCTTCGCTAAGCAAGATAGCGCCGGCAATGTTCATATTTGTCGTTTTATTTTCTACAGTCCTCCCTTTGAACATAGTCCAGCCAGCTTTCTAGTCTATCTCAATGTACATAATGTCGTGTATCTCCCTATCATTTATTACTCTCACCTTCGTGAGCTCAGTGTCCATAGTCTTAGGGTGCAAGGAGTTCAGGCAAATAGAACACAAAAGTGGTATACAATGTATCCTCAAACAACAACCACATATTATTAATATTGGAACCAAGAGGATCATCATTATTTTCCAGCCCCATTCTTTCAAAATGCCCCAAAACCAGCTTCCAAGTGTATAAGTCTCTGACTCCTGATGGATTTCTGACGCCAGCCTGTGGAGGTGTTCAATTGCCTTGAAAACAGAGGGTGAGCTGTCAGGGATGTAAGTACAGCAACTGGCTCCGATGATGCGGCATGCTCCTCCACGATCCGCTAGTACCACATCTAGAACAATGCAGTTCTGTAAAGCCACCAGGCGGACCGCCTGAAGCTCAGCTGTGTTGTTGGTGAGGATGCCAGCAGTGACGTTCAAGGCTGTTTCAACTGCTTGAGTTAAGTGCCGGATGGCTCGGCTGTTTGCCATTGGACCCCATAGTCATATGACATGAACAAACATTTTTATTTATTTATTTATTTATAATTGCATTTGTTGAGCGCACAGCTACCCGGAGGTTTCCCGGCGCTAGAGCAAACTGAACGGAGAAAGGAAGGGAGAATCATAAAATCAAATTAGTTGTTAAAAAGCCAAGTTTTTATTCCCTTACGGAATTTCAGAAAACACAATTCAGTGCGCAAAGATTGAGGAAGAGAATTCCATAAAGATGGGGCTAACAGGGAAAACGAACGTCCTCCCATCTTGGCTCTGTTGATGCGCGGAATCTTAAATTTATTCTGCGTCGAAGACCTAAGTGTGCGGGGGGGATGTATTGCTGCACCAGAGCAGAGAGATAGCAAGGGGCTCTACCAGTCATAATTTTGTGCATATACCAGAGTGCTTTGAAGTTAACTCTGCTTTCAATCCGCAACCAGTGCAGATTCCGCATATGGTGAGCGACCGAGGATCGGGCAGGAAGGTGACAGATCAAGCGGACAGCCATATTCTGTACCACCTGGTACTTCCTGATTACCTCTTTGGCAGCACCTAGGAGCAGGATGTTCCCATAGTCCAGGCGTGAGATGACAAGAGCCTGGACTACGGTCCTCAAGGTGTCCGCAGGTAACATCCAGGTGATCTTTCTCAGCCACCTGATGATGGTAGTACAGGTGGCTGAGACTTTCACAGCGTGTTGTTTGAAAGTGAGTTGGTTGTCGAAGGTTACACCAAGATTGCGGGCAGACACAGATTGAACGGGAAGAGGACCCATCTCTGGAGGCCAATGGTGTGGGCCCCAGAGAGAAGTGTCTGGGCCAAACAGGAGCAGCTCTGTTTTATCCCCGTTCAATTTTAGTTTGTGCTTCAACATCCAGTCCGATATGTGTTTCAATCCAACTTGCAGAGAGGAAGAGGGGAGATTTTTATTGGCGGAGAGAGAGTAGATGACTTGAGTGTCATCAGCGTAGGAATAAATTGTGAGGCCAGCTTGTTCCGCCAGGAAAGCAAGCGGCCTCACGTACAGGTTGAAAAAGAGGGGACTAAGAATAGACCCCTGAGGGACACCGTGAGGGGAAGGGAGAGTAGATGAGACAGATTGCCTTGAACATAGATATGAACAAACAGGTGAGTAGAACCATCTCCACCTGCTGGGGCTTGATCCACACTCTTCGAAGGATTAGGAAATACCTTTCCCTGCAGTCCAGAAAGCAAATAGCTGTTGCACTTATTGGTTCACGTTTGGACTACTGTAATGCGCTGTATGCGGGGCTAAACAGGAGCCTCCTGCAGCGCTTACAGGTAGTTCAAAATGCCTCAGCCAGATTTGTTCTGGACATTCCCAGACGCTCTTCGGCTACGGCGGCCAGGAAAACGCTGCACTGGCTACCGGTAGAACTCCGAATACGGTTCAAAGTTCTATGCAGGACATATAGAGCCATTGCAAAAAACAGTGACATGGGAGTTGGCTCCATCATCTCCCACTATACTCCTGGAAGGAACCTGCGTTCCTCCGGGAAATCGCTTCTGACAGCTCCTCGCATACGAAGAGCTAAGTGGGGTGGCAGGGCCTTCTCCACTCTGGCCCCCAGATGGTGGAACGACCTTCCTCTGGACCTTAGATCCCTACCCTCCCTACAGAAATTCCGTAGTGCCCTCAAAACTTGCCTCTTTCGGCAAGCCTATATGTAAGGATGTCTGCTTCAATTTCTGATCGTATTGTTAGGCGCCTTGATACCTGCGGGTTATTGTTTTGCGCGGTATACATTTTTATCAATCAATCAATCAATCATAGTGGGACGAGTCCTTTTGCCGCATCGAGGAACTGTGATGTGGTGGAGTCTGCTTGTTCTGTGTCTTTGGAACGCCTTTCTCTGTGATGGTCTGCAGGTGCTGTGTAGGTTGGAGGCAGAACAAAAGCGATGCAGCACGTGCCCCCCCAGCCTTTTGGTAGCCAGGTGTAGGCTTTGGTACCACAGATGAAGTACATGTTGGGTGATGCAACAAATGAAGGGGGGTCGGCAGTGTTCAGAGTCTTCATTATTTGGCAAGAGCTGTGACCCGCGATCTTAGTCCCATGGCCTTCGATGCAGACAAGGCCTGAGACGTTCACCACAGATAGGGCCACTGTCAGAGTTGCGGCAGTTCGTTTCTTTAGATAGGAAAAGGTAGGTCTGGCGGGGTTGTTGTACACTTGCATTTCAACTCTTTCTTTGGCGGGAATGTTCATTGGAAAGGTTGCATTCGAAGTTAGAGGGCAGAAGGGAGTGGATGTTCTTCCCGTTTTGTTCAGCCAGAACTCATTGTAAAATTGTTTGATTGTCCCATCGGATGTGGCATTGTCTTTGTAGCTCTCTTGCAGGAGCATTAACCAGGCAAGGCAAGATCCATGAACAGAAAAGGGTGAATGGATGAACGGAATGGAATGTTCAGTGGCATGAGGTAGCAACCCACAGATCCAACACTTCGTGGCATTTGTGGCAAGATTGTGCTGGTGCAATAATTGTACGAAAGAATGATTCCAGAATTCTTTGCGTCGTTCTCGGAGGCGTGGTGACAGTGACACCAGATAGTGTTCTTTCTTGGTGGTGGGTTGCATGGTGGATGACATTGTCCTGTAAGCAGGAGCACTCTCTTCAATGATCCAGACTGACCATCAGCAAGAGGCAGGTGAGAGATGCTGCCACAAGGGTTATTGTCTTTGTACTGTGCAATTTGGTACGTTTGGAGTCGTCGCGGTGGTTCTTCGGTCGTCCGGGTTCTTCCATCACCTTCAAGAGGCTTGACGACTGGCAGGACCACATACTTTCGTCTAGCGTTTCTCCTGGTAGCATTTGTAGAGTTAGCTACGTTCTGAGACTTTTGACTCAGTTAGTGGCCTGCTTGTCGGAGCACTCTCCTTTCGTCGATCTCAAATTGTACCCTTTCTTGGATGGTACCTTGGGGTCGGGAAACTCTGCCAGTTCAAGTGTCTCTGTCTGTGGGTAGCAACTCAGGGCTGGTCGGTCTTTTGTCAGGAGCTCTTCTTGGCTGTTCACTTCTTCGGGGGCCGTCAGTGTCGGAGATATCTTCTTACAGTGGTGCTCATGAAGCCAGTTTCTTTTTCCTTCCACTCGCAGGGCAGTTCGGGTGGTGATCAAGACTTGCCAAGGGCCCGTCCACCTGGGTTCCAGACTCTTCGACCTCTGAAAATTTCGTGTCAGCACGAAGACCCCAGGCTTGATATGGTGTGCTGGGACCCTAGATACATCTGGTATGGCTTGCTGCACCTGTTGGTGGATAAGTGTTAGTTTGTTCGTTAATTTGTACAAATAGTCGGACATTAGTATGTCCGGAACATCATTAATGGAGGTTGGCTTTGGTGCTGCCCAAATGTTCATAGGACTGCCGAAGACTACTTCGTAAGGGGGCAGTCGGTGTTTGGTTGGGGTGGAGTGCATTGACAGCAATGCCAGTAGGAGGGCGTCGGGCCATTTCAACCCAGTCGTGGCGACTATTTTTGCTAGCTTCAGTTTTAGCGTGGCGTTGTGTCTCTCTACCAGGCCCGCTGATTGGGGGTAGAAAACAGCATGGAACTTTTGCTTTACCCCCAACCCTTTCAGTATGTTCTGTATAACTTCTGCTACGAAGTGGGGGCCATTGTCGCTCCTTAAAATTCCACAAAGGCCATATCGGGGGAAGAACTCTTTCAGTAATACCTTCGTTGTAGCTAAGGCGGAGTTGTCACGGGTGGGGTAGACCTCCACCCATTCGCTAAAGGCACACACGATTACTAGTACGTATTTTAGGCCATGGCACCTCTCTAGCTGGATGTAGTCCATTTGGAGGACTTCGAAGGGGTGATCAGGGACTCCAAACCCTCCCCGTGGTACTACGGTCCCTTTCCCTGGGTTGTGTTGCAGGCATACTATGCATTGTTGTACTAGGCGCTATGCCGATTTGGTTATCTTGCTGTTATGCCATACTCTGGTCATCAATTCGGTCATGGGGGCAGATCCTATGTGTGCTGATAAATGTGCTATAGTCAATATAGGGATCATATAGGCATTAGGTAGCAGACATTTGTTTCCATCTTTTGTCCTCCAGCAGCCTTCCTCGTCTTTCAGTCCCACCCGAGCCCATTCAGTCAGTTCGGCCTATCATTTGTATGTCCCTTACAGTCGTTCTAGCGTCAGTCCATTGTTCTGCTTGTGACCTGGTCACTTACATTTGTGTCGTGGTTCTGTCCTTGGCTGTGGCTCGGGCAGTAATGTCGGCTAGTGCATTTCCCTGTCCAATGAGATCTGTCACGCTCTTATGTGCTTGGCATTTAATTACTGCTAGCTGCTTGGGGAGGAGGACTGATTCTGTCAATGCGGAGACTAGATCTCCATGTAGGATGGGTGTGCCGTGTGAAGTAAGGAACCCTCTTTCTTTCCACAGGAGCCCAAAATGGTGAACCACCCCGAAGGCGTACTGGCTGTCGGTGTATATTGTTAACTGTCATACCAGCTGCTAAAATACATGCTCGTGTGAGGGAATGAGCACTGCTGCTTGGGCGGATCGTTGGGCAATGCGGGCTGTCTCTAGGATTGTTCGGGCTTTGGTGACGGCATATGCAGCTGAGGTGGTGCCATCGGGAAGTTTGATGCATGAGCCGTCTACCCAAAGTTCCCCATCTGGTTCTGGAAAGGCAGTGTATTGGAGATCTACTCTACTCTTTGTCTGTTCGTCAGTGAGAGTTACACAGTCGTGCAGGGGAGTCACACCAGGGTCATTTTCGGGTAGGGGTAACAATGTGGCTGGATTGAGAGTGGCGCATTGCTTCAGAGTGATGTGTGGTGCTAGCAGGGTCAACTCGTATCCTGTCAGTCGTGTTAAGTGTTGGGTTTTGGTCTGGTTTAGTAGCGTGTCGACTGCATGGGGCACTAACACAGTGATTGGATTGGAGAGCACTATTCCTTCACTCTGGCGTATGGATACTGCTGCAGCTGCCATGGCGCGCAAGCACGCTGGCAACGGTCTAGCTACTGGATCGAGGGTGGCAGAAAAATATGCACAAGGGCAATGTTTGTGACCAATTGATTGCCCTAAGACGGACAATGCACATCCCTCCCTTTCATGTGTGTAGAGGAAGAATGGTTTGGAGTAGTCCGGGGTTCCTAGAACAGGTGCTGAACAAAGGGCATCTCGCAATTCTTTGAATGCTGACTGGCATTCGGGTGTCCAGGGGAAAGGTGAGGGGGTGTCTTTGGCTAGGAGGGAGAGAAGGTGTTTGACAATGAGGCTAAAGTTCGGTAATCACTGTCGGCAGAAGGAGGTGAGGCCTATCAGAGAGCGGACTTGCTTCTGATTCTTGGGAACAGGAGTGTCTAGAATTGCCTGGATCCTGTCGGGTGTGAGTATCCTCCCTTCTTTCGATAAGAGGTGACCTAAATATGTTACCTGTGGTTTGCAGAACTGCAATTTCTTTCGAGAAACTTTGTGGCCATTTTCTGCAAGGAAGCGTAGGGGTTGGATGGTGGCTGTGACGGCAAGTGGAGTGGTGTCTGCTGCTAGGAGGATATCCTCTACATACTGTATCAACATCACCCCGTCTGGTAATTGAACGGCATCTAACTGTCTTTTGAGTGCCTGGCTATAGATGCTCGGGCTCTCGGTGTACCCCTGGGGTGCTCGACAAAATCTATATGAGCGGGATCTTAGAGTGAATCCGAAAAGATAGCGACTGTCTTGATGAATGGGTATGGAGAAGAAGGCATTCTTGAGATCGATAACGGTGAAAGTGGTAGCAGTTGACGGAATTAGGGTCAGGATGGTGGTGATGTCAGAAACTACTGGGTACTGTGGTACTACTATTTTGTTTATCTCCCGCAGGTCGATGATGAAGCGGGAGGCTTTTCCATCTCCCTCTCCCTGTCTCTTTATGATCGGTAAAATACGACTATTACAAACATTGCTCACTACCTCTTCTACCACTCCTGCCTTTACTAGTGACTGTATGATTTCGGTCAATGCTTTCTCACCCTCTGGCGATATCTTATACTGGGGGATTTTCGGTAAGGTTGCGTCTTGTCGTATTGTAACGTGTACTGGGTCAATCATCATTTGTCCTACGTCTGAATCAGCCCTAGCCCACAGATGTGAGGGTAAAGTGTCTAGTAAGCATGTGTCTGTTTCAGAAATGGGATACATGTGTTGGGATGGATTATCTCTCGGGTGTTGGTGATTGTCATATAAGATGACTCGTACTCCGTCAAGCAAACATCTGATAGTCGCACGGAAATGCTTCAGTAGATCGAGACCCATAATGACGTCTGGAGTGTTGGAGGAGAGAAGGAACGTTGTGTTGATAACATTGTTTTCAAGTTTGAAGGGGATCGGTCTGGACAAAGGGTTGGTGTAGTGCGTACCGTCAAATCCTATTGAGGTTATATGTGAGCCAGACAAGGGTGCCCTTGGAATCAGTCGTTTGGATAGCGCACTACGTGTTGCTCCTGTGTCTACCAAAAATGGCGACTCTGTGCCCAGGACCTTTGCTGATCAACATAGAGCTCGACTGGATCCCTCCCTTGCCCCTGGCTGTCCTATGCAAAGTCATACATGTTGTTGTAATCTGTCTGTTGATACTGGTTCTGTCTAGGGCGGTCAAATGCGTTCACTCTTCCTGGCCTTCCTTCGCTAGCTTGACTTGTGTACCCTCTCCCACGTCCTCTTCCTCTCTGTTCATTTGTTATTTCCCTTATCCCTCTGCCCCTACTAGCTCCTGATAAGGCTGGGCATTGGTATTTCCAGTGTCCGTATACTTTGCAAAATGCGCATTGAACCTGTCCTAAGTCCTGGCGTCGTACATATGGTGTCAATGAGTCATTTCTAGGAGGCTGTACTCTAGGGACATTCTGTTGGTATCCTCCTTTATATTGTTCCAGTCCTATATTCACCCATTGGAGTTGGGCTATCATTACTCTTTCCTTCAAGTCCTTCTTTTTCTTTTCTGTGGCTCTGTCATTCTCGTTTTTCTGATGTTCACAATACTGGGACATTTGGAGAATAGCCGCTGGCTTAGAGGCTGCCCAACTACTTTCGCTAGTTTGTAATTTCTGTGATACCTCCGGCAGCAGTCCTTTGACATAATTTTGCACGAAAAAGTGGTGTCCGGTTGCGGTGGACATGTCCTGTTCACTATAATCGGAGAACACTGTTTCGAATCTCGAGAAATACTCGGAGACATCCTCTTGTGGTTTCTGGCGGCACGCTGTTACTATGGACCAGTCTATCTTTTTCTCCGGTATCAGTGTTTTTACCTTCTGGACTATTTTATCAGGGAGGTCCAATATAGCTTTAACTGGTTTTTGGCCAGGATTCTGCTGTTTATCTAATGTGCTGAGTTGTTCCCAGGTATACCAAGCAATTCTGTGTGGTCTATCCTCCTAATCTGCTTCCACACATCATCTGGCAAACATAACCCGAAGAACAAGTCAATGTCGGCAAGTGTCATTATTGTGGACCCCAGAGCAGTACCTAGTTCTGTGTAAAAGGTGGTGGGATTCTTTCGCAAATCTGGAAGAGATTTACGGAACGTCAGGATGTACTGTCTGTCCCATGGCTGATACACCCAATTGTAGACCACTCTCCCTTTAGTGTCCTGACGGTTTATGTCGTCATTAGTCCCTTGTCCCTTAGGGGGGACCCAATACGGACCGGCTTCCTTTATCGGCATCATGTTATCTAGCTTCTCTATTGGGGGTGTTACTGGCTTTGATGCTCTGTCTGTATCTATCCGCCCTTGTTCTACGAGGTGGCGGAATACTTCTAACGGTAACAAAAATAGTTCTGCTACATCGTTGTTGTTTTCATCTCCTATGTTGACTTTTCTATAAAGAGCCATTAGCCTCCCAGGTCCTACATCCTGATATTTCTCTTCATAGGCAGTAAGTGTGTAGTAGCAGAAGCGCACAATGAAGAATTGTTTGTGGCTCTCGACATAAGAATTGCATAAGTCAGTCACATACTCTTCCGTTTCTCTTCTCTTCATGAGGGTTTTGACTATCTTGTCAATGTTTGCCCGCTCGTGCGTACCTAATCGTGGAACCCTGGGCAACCCTTTTTCTACTGATCCTATTTCTACTAATGCGTTTGTTGATGAGGCACCTGGTGCAAGTGGCTCGACTGGAGCGGAAACGGTTGGGGCTTCTCCGTTGGTACCTTGCTGTTCTTGGTGCTGTACTACGGGATGAGTAGGGGCATAAGGAGGTGGCACGTAGATGATCGGGGGACCCAACAAGAGGTCATCATTTATTCTCTGTTTAGCCGGTAACTCGGGGTAAAGAGTTGAAGGCGTTCTAACAGGGCACTGGCTTGATATTTTCAATTCTTGTTCATTTCTATCAGTCTCTCTTTCTTTTATATCTTCCTCTAACTTTTTACAAGCTTGGTGAGCTGCTTTTCGCATCTCTTTATCTAGTCTAGCTTTGTTTCTTCTCTTTCGTTGGGTTGCTTCTTTCTGCCACAGACCAAAGTTGTCAAGCATGGCTGGCGTAGCTTTCTTTTTGTGGAGCGCTATTTCTAAGATTTCTATTTTAGCGAGATCAAAAGATCCCGTCAGTGGCCACTGATTTACCCGGTCCTTTCTAGTGTATTTGTGCCATAGTTTGCTATAAGCAACGATGGCTACTCCATATTTAACATACATGTCCTTGTTAGGGGTGCCTTCCGGTGGTGCTGGATGACTGACCTCTAACAAACGGTCTGGTCCAAAACAATCAAACAATTTTGAGTAGACAGGCATGAGGTACAAGTGGTCAACAAAAAAATCTCAATAGGTCATGGACAAAGGTCCGTACTACCTGTCCTTCGCTGCCTGCAAAGAGGGAATATTCCTATTCTACGTTGTTTGCAAGCAGGGAATGTCTCAATTACTACCAATAACTTCAAAGAGCGGAATACTAGTATTCGAGCAAACAATTTCAATACAATCAGACAATCAGTTTTGTCGTATATCACGATCTTACCCGGACCGTTATGGACAGTTTCTTCGTCCTCCCCTTCCAGCGCCCGTTTGTCCTCTCACTCCAAAAATGCGGCGTCCCAGTCAGGACCGCAGGTCACTTGAGAGAGGTCCGTTCGGAACCAGTGAAGTTCAGTTGATCGGCAGCCAGACGAGGGTCTCTTTCAGGCAGGTGCACTCCAATCGTGTAGATGTTCACTCCGTCGTTAGGACCTCTCTCTCCGGACCCATGTGTCACTGATGGGCCCCACGTGGGCGCCAATTGATGAAAAGCAGCAAGACTCCCAAGACTTTCGATGCCGCTTGGTGCAAACCACCTCTAATTCACCCTAAGATTAGCCACCAAAAATAGGAGGCAGGCGCTGGGAACTGGAAGGCGAAGAACAGCTTTATTTCTCTAGAGGAGAACACATCACATCAGACACCGGGGCTATCGTCAGGAGGTGCTCTAACTGCATCTCTATGTCATGGCCTTTTATATGCGTTTTTGTCAGTTTATTACATGGTCAAACATTCCTGGCATCAGTTTATTGCATACTCAAACATCCATGGAATCCCCACCTCAAGCTAGTTCCCACACAAACCCAGCAGCTATCGTCCCTCCACTCAGATCTAACAGATGATCTCTATCTCGCAGCTGGACATTCCGACAGGATCTAAAAGTATGTGGGATCGGTCAGATCTAAGGGTTCGTGTCTTTGATTAGATCAGGCCCCTTTGTTGGTGAAGCAAGTTCTGTCGTATGTGGGCAATACACTATGTCCACAGGGGTCGATTAGTGCCTGGGACCGGATTGAGTGGCCAGGTGCAGGGAAGGAGGTTATCAAAGGGGGCTTGCCCGTGCGTGGAGGATGAAAGGATGAACGGGTTTGGTGTGAGAAGTGACTCCGGGGCATTGTCATGCTGACAAGGTTTTACGACCCTGGTACATGTGTTCAAGCAGAGTATGAAATGGCTGCGATGTCTAAAATGGTTGCCGCTTACGCGCTCGCAGAGGCCTTCGATAAGCAAGATGGCGCCGGCAATGTTCATATTTGTCGTTTTATTTTCTACATCAGTCATACCAGTGTAAGGTGTCAGAACATTTTACATCACACACACATTGCACAGAGACAATCATAGGTGTGTAAATCAGTGTATGAAAAATGTTACATCAGACAGGACTACAAGGTGTAGTGTAGGAGTGACATGCCATCAATACTGGTAGGCAATATAGTATAAGAGTCCTTAATCTGTAAAAGCACAAATTCAGGATTGAAAATGTAACATCATCAATAGATGGCGGCTGAGTGAGATCTCCTGTACCTCACCTCTACACCACCTCACCCTGAACCGTCCTGCTGTCCGTGTAAAGGCACCCTGGGCCCAGGCTTCGGATGTTGGGAACCCGCTACTGTTGCTGGCGTGAGCTGAAACGATTGTGTGGCAACATTGTGGCAGCAAGAAGCAAGCAAGAAGCAAGCGGCATCGATAATCGGACTGCAGCCGGTGCTGGGAGGCACTAACACGGCTCCTACTGTCCGTCATCCTCGCAAAGTTCGTGGCCGGTTGCCTAGCAACCGTAGCAGGCAGCAGGAAACCAAGGAGACGGACAACAAGAGGCACGCCAGGAACGCGGAAAAGCCCTCGTGGAGTGCGATGGCAGTCCGAGGTGGAGCGCGGAGCAAGACACGCTCAACTGTACCGGCTCCTGTGACAACTGCGACAACCTCGCAACTAGAGAACAAGGCACGGAAGGATCAGCGTGAACCTGCAGCGGATACGGGTAAGAAAAAACCTTGGAATAGAAACGCTAAACCTCCAGCTGGGAACTCATCCAACATCCCTGCCCCTCTGAAAGATAAAAAACAGACAGCTATCACGAGTCTCTTCTCAGGCAAGCCTAGCAAGGTCTTGGGTAATGTCTCTGTAGCTGAGGGGAACCCTGTGCCAGACCACAGTTTGACAATTGAAACTGAGAGCGCGGTCAAAATGTTGGGGTCAGGGGATGTGGATGAATCGGCGCCAGCAAAAGATAACAAAGATAACAAAGGCACTACAGGCATTACAGACACAAATACGGCGGTCAGTAGCGAAGCGCAAAAATCTTGGGGCTCAAGCTCGGAAATCACCGGATCTAACACCGCAGTATGCACGGGCAATAAATTGGATGACACCCCATGGGAGCCAGCAAAGGGGGTAAATAGCCCACGGGTGACTAAGCAGTTAACTAAGGAGATTCACGCAGTCAATAGTGGCAATGTTGAAACTACAGAAACAGAAACGGAAACAGGCTATGCATCTCCAGACCCTGCAGAGAACTTCTATTCCGTGAATGAGGAATCAGGAGGGTCAGAGGACACACATCTTTCTAGTGATAGTAGCGGAGAGGGGAGCGAGGAGTCCTCAACAAGTAACGGAACCCACCAAGATAGCCAAAAAAAACTAAGAAGATCCAAAAGGGTGTCTGGGGGCAAAGATCAAGGCTGCAAGACGACACGGAGGAAGAGCATGACCTTAGGTGGGACTATTCGGATACGCAGCCACTCTGCACAACAGGGGGGAAAGATTAGCCACAGAAAGTGCAAGGTTGCAGAGAGCTCAGAATCTAGGGAATGTTCACGACGATACTATGGAACCAACACTTGCAATGATTTTTCAGTCCCTGAGCTCATCTCAAAAGGAAGTCAAGGCGGAGAGTCGGATTGCTAGAGCAGCAAAAATCCAAGGCGCAGTGCGGAAAGTTGGGAAAACTTGCACGGACATCGCTGAAAGACTGAGCATGGTGGAAACCCGCACGGAGATATTGGAGAGCACGGTTGAAACTCTTAAAACTCAGGTGACCTCACAGGACAGTACTGTTATGGATATAATGTGGAAGATGGAAGAGGCAGAGAATCGCCAACGGAGAAACAACTTAAGGATCCTAGGCATCACAGAAAATAGTGAGGGGAATGACATCAGGGCATTCACAATCGATCTCTTTAAAAAAGTGTTTCCCGAGCTTACACACTGGGACTGGGATAAAGAAATACAGCGGGTGCACAGATTCCCCTTTTCACTCCCCAAGCACCCTAGAGGAGGCCAGTCGTTTCCTCGGGTTATCCTGGTTTTCTTCGGCAACTTTTTACTGAGGCAGGCGGTGTATGATCTGGCTAGACCTAACAAGAAACGGAACTGGGGGAGCTATTCCTTTTTTGCCAAGCCAGACTTGGCGCATGCGACAGTAGAGAGATGTTGGTGCTTGCGACAGTTGAGAACGCCCTTCCAAAAAGCTGGGGCCACAGCCTTTCTACAAAACCCCGCTAAACTAAAAGTAATCTCACAGGGAAAGACAATGTTTTTTACCTCGAAAATTCAGGCAGAGCAGGCCCTAAAGGATATTACCCTGGAGAAGAACAGTGCGGCAGGGGGAAGATAGTAATGAACTGACTGTTATGACACGATTATGACATTGCTAAATGCGAATGAAGACTAAGGATCCGAAACAGTGTGGCTATGCTGGGATCTAAAAACATTAAGTTATCTTTTATTTTGTCGTATTATTGTGTATGCACAGTGGCCCAATTAATTAATCAATATTAGTTCTCGGGCGGTTAGCAAGGTTTGCTGAGTTATAATTTAGGAATGTTAATAACTTTTTAGGTCAGGTAGGGTGCAAATTTGAACATAAGGGAGGGAGGTGGTGTGGGGTGTGGGGGAGGTTAGTCAGACGTCATCACACAGGCTCAGGCTGAGCCTGGCAGCTTCAATAAAGGTGGGGGGTGGGAGGGAGGGACGAGGGGTGGGGGAGGACAGGGACCGGGATTTCTGCAAAGGGCACAGGGTGTTTACAGGGGGAAAAAAGGAATGGAGACTCAGGAGAGTAGGCTGTATTCAGGGATCACACATAACTCACACGGTGACATGGGGGACAGCAAGCAGCATCGGGGACATTGAAAGGCTTACCTGCACCGGGGGTCAACTCTCCCTGCCAGTTTCCCCCTCGCCGCCGCAAGTACAACAGCGGCCGGAGCGCGAGGGGTGGAAACTACATTCCCCAGACGCCCCAGCATCTCGCCAGACACGGGATCAGCGCGCCAGGCGGCGCATCAAAAGGACAGCAGTTCCCGCGTCGCGGGATCGCGCGCGGGTCGGCGCCCGGGGCCAAGCCCGGGCAAAGGGCGGGCCCTCTACGGCCCTCATCGGACTGAGGAGGACGGGGACGGGCCACCCCCTTTGTCAGTTTAGAGGTAATTTTCCGACTTGTACTTTCTTCAACTATGCTTAAGCCCAAAACAGGGGATATGTCCGATAAAATCCCGTATGATATATTTGCACATTCTCCTTCCAGTTTTTCATGGCTGGAGGACTTAAATAGCCTGTGTAAGGTTAAGTACGTTCCAGCAGTTCTTTCCCCCACGTTAAAATGCCGCAGCTTATCACCACGTCTAAGGCAGCTGGAATCCTTTCCTGATACTCAACAAATACCTCCCAGGGCTACACCTGCCAAAAGGAAGTTCGATGGGGACAAAGTCAATGGGAGTCTTCCTAAAACACCCAAACTTGATAAACCTCCTTTAAGTCCTATACCATCTTTAATTAATTCGTCCTTTATTTCGCCACCTGTTGCTAACCTGGACGACTGACCACCATCCTCCCATCAGGCTCTTCTGACTATGATCGAGCACCTGATCACATCTTTAATACACCCCTTGATGGACAAAATCACTACGTTGGGGGAGAAGCTGACGGGGTTGGAGAACTCTGTTGAATGTCTCCTGAAACCCTTAACCCATGATGCAATAACCCAATGCCCGCCGACAACTGCTCCTTCAAACCCATCTAATCTGATCACACCTTATGAAGCGGTGCCTATTCAGTTGCCAACTCCAACCTCCTTGTTGCCTATTAATCCCAAAGCCCCCCCGAAATTGTCAACAGCACGTCAGATTCCATTTAAACATGTGCGTACCACCCATATTCATCTACCTCCAGAAGCTGCCCCTTTTGTAATTGTTCTCTCGGGAGTTCCTGAACTAGCGAAAGGTAATGCTGAGAGACAACATGAACTTATGAACAAGGTCAAGTTCTGGCTGTCCAAAAACAGACCCTTGCCCTACCATCTTGATGGCCGAATAATAAGTGTCCGGAGGGTGGGCTGGCTTGGACCCCTTAAAAAAGACATCTTGGGCGATTTGATCTTGATACGATTTAGGAGCAGACACATTGTGCCATACATGCAGACATGGCTATCTCAAAATGGCGATGGACTTATTTCTACTTGGAATCTACATGATTTTTATCCTAATACGTCCTACATGCTTTCCCCTAGTCCCCGGGGCATTGACAACAATCCAGTGGGCAAAGGACCCCATTTAAGTAATGGCAGTAGTTTTTCAGTGGCTTTTAATTGTCCCAAACCGTCGTATAACAGTTTTATGCATTGTAAATACTAGATCTTTTAGAACACTGTTACCTACAACGTTGCCTAAAGGTTTGTGTAAAGCATGCTTAATCTTTTTAACTGTGCAATTTAAAGCTATATTCCGCACAAGCACTTTCCTAGAAGTTATTTTTAATGTTCATAGAAGTATGGGATGCCCTTGATTTATTTGTACTCCTTATGATTATTGACCTCCTTTGCATTTTAGATAATGGAAATATGTGACTTTATAATTGTACTAATATGCACTTTATACACATCTATTGCATCTAGTGTACCTGCAATTTTAAATATGTTGAATTGTATTTTAAAAACTGTGCTTTTATGGATTTTTTTGAAATCCGAATAAAGATTTTGACTGACTGACACCCGGTGACATTGAAAGATCAGGATGGCTAAATTAAAAATACTTTCTTTGAATATCTGTGGCCTGAATGAGTTAAAGAAAAGGCAGAAAGTGGCGGAGGGACTTAAACTGTCTGGCGCAAACATTATATGTCTTCAGGAGACTCACATTGAGGGGTCACAACAATACTTATTGAAAACACTCGGATATCGACTTATCTCTGCCACATCGCAAGGGTCACGCAAGAGGGGGGTGGCCATTTTAGCAAAAGGAGGGGGGGTGCAGTTCTCACGCTCAATAGCGGACAAATTTGGGCGATATGCGATAGCTGAGTGCTGTTATAATAAAGGGAAAAGCAAGCTGACATTATGCACAGTATACGGTAATATTAGTGATGACCCGGATGTTTTGATTAAGGTATCCAATGAACTGGTACACTGGCCTCTGCCCGTGGTTGTATGTGGAGATTTAAACATTCATTTACCAGGCGATTGGTCATATGACCCAGCATTTAAATTCCAGGGTAGGAAACGAAAAGTATTTCAATCTTTGAAAGATATGTGTGTGCTACATGGCTTAATAGATGGGTGGTCAGCGAAACACCCGGGAGACCCTGGATATACCTATTACTCGCATCCACACTCAAGGCATGTACGACTTGATTATATGTTTATGTCTAATTCTTTAAAATCAGTCTGCCAAATAGATAAACACCCTAGAATCCTCTCTGACCACAATCCACTTCAACTTACCATTACAGGGGGGGCTGATAGACCCACAGGTAATATTTGGACTTTTGAAAGAGCGTTATTGAATAATGAAGAATATTGCCTGCATATGAGAACTTGGATTCCGGCGTTTTTGGAGGATAACTTGGGGTCCACTTCAATAGAAACGGTGTGGGATACCTTGAAGGCCTGTGTTAGGGGCGAAACTATGCGGTTCTCATTTCGACATAACAAAGCAGGAAGACAAAAAATGATATCTCTAGAGCAAAATCTGCATAGAGCAGAAGAAGATTTGATTAAGGCAGTACAGGAGGGCAAGGCAACCGATAGGGAAGTAAACAGGGTGGCAATTGCCAAAAACTACATCTCTGAAATACTAATTGAGAAAGTGATCGTCAGAGCTAGCATCCGCAGGGAAAGAACGTGTGAACTGAGCAAAAAAGTGGGACACCAATTAGCTGTTAGACTCGGGAAGAGACATCCATTACTTTAATTAAAGAAATTAAGGGCCCTGGACTTGGTTTGAAGTCAGATCCCTCAGATATTAGAAAGGCTTTCCAGGGATTTTATCAGAAACTATACCACGAAGATGAGAATGAATGTGAGGATCCCATAAGGTATATAGACCCATCCGTTACAAAGGGTTTGGGAACAGAAGATCAGGAGGTATTAGACAGCACACTCTGTTGGGAGGAAATTCTACTTTCTATGAACTCCCTAGCTACTGGGAAAGCTTTAGGTCTGGACGGGATCCCTACTGAGTTCTATATTAAGTTTGCACCACAACTTAGGACCATCTTGACAGAACTCTTTGAATACATCTTTCAGGGAAGGAACCCACCGAAATCCTGGTCGCTAGCTAACATAATCGTTTTCCCTAAGAAAAACAAAGACCCCCAGGAAATGGGGTCGTACTGACCCATCACACTGATTAATGGGGACTCCAAAATATATTCCAAATTATTAGCAGCACGGCTTGCCCCACTGATTCATAAAATAGTTTCTGAAAGACAACATGGGTTTGTACCAGGTAGATCCACGATTGATCATGTGCAAAGAGTCATTTCTCTCTTTGATTACACAGGGACGACAGGAGACCCTATGGCGCTTATACTGCATGATGCAGAGAAGGCGTTTGAAAGAGTCTCCTGGAAGTTCCTGTGGGCCGCCATGTTAAACTGTGGCATAGGAGTGAAATTTATTACAGCAATCCAACAGCTCTATGTTAACCCTAGTGCCAGGGTACTGATCAATGGGGCTCTTTCCGATAATTTTAACATCAACAGGGGGACGCGACAAAGGTGCCCTTGCTCGCCCCTCCTTTTTGCTATTTATATTGATGTGTTTATACACAGGCTTGAAAAGGATGTGCTAATCCCTCCTATATGTGTGCGTGGTCTAGAAACAAAATGTTTAGCATACGCTAATGATATCGAAATTGTCACAGGGGACCCAATAAACGCTATGAAACAGATAGAAAATGAAGCGCAATCTTCGGTAGAGTCTCAGGGTATAAACTAAACTCCAGCAAGACACAGATTGTGCTTCACACTAAGATCGTGATGAGCGACCCGAGAGTAACTGTCAAGGCGACATATCTGGGTGTCAGTATTAGTGCTGATGTTGAGAACATTGTTAATAATAATTTGGAGCCACTCATACTGCATACTAAGAAAGAATTGCTTCGTTTAAATAATTTGCACTTAAACATTGGAGGTAGAACTAATGTAGAGAAGATGCTTTTTTTCCCCAAGTTTTTATATTTTTTTAGGGCGATTTGCTTAGAATTTCCCCCACAAGTATTTAAGAATATAGACGCTTTGTTTTCACGGTTTATATGGGGATATATAATAGACCACGCAGAGCACTGAGATGGGTCAAGTTACCGAGAGAGCGTGGGGGTTGGGCCCTACCTAATTTTAAGCTCTACTATTGGGCTACAGTGCTGAAGTATAGTATGAGACTTGTAATTGTTAATCCGGGTGGCACATACATTCCCACTCCACAAGATCTCATTCTGGGGAATGGGAGTGCTGGATGTCTCTGGCGACATGCCAACGATGATTATCTGAAAAAAGTGAAATTCAAGACTATCTCTAGTGTCGTCAAGGTATGGGGGAAGGGTAAAAAACTACTTGGTCTAGGCCGATATTCCCATTATACCCCTGTGTCACAGAACACGGATCTCCCAGAGATATTCCATGACTCCTGTATGCGGAGATGGTGCGCATCAGGGGTAAGACAGCTCGGATGCTTTTTTTCGGTCAGGGGAATTAAATCATTTGATGAATTAAAATCAGACTTTAATATTTCCAATAGGGATTTTTTTAAATACCTCCAGGTGAGAGACTTTCTACTAAAGAAAGGGGGGAGTCGTATTAAATTCCAAACATGCCAAACTATAGAAAATCTGTGTAGTAATACACCTTCAAGAATCGGCGAGATATATGAAGGATTAAATGCTTTACTACCAGATGATATGGACAAACATGGGATGGCATGGCAGACGAAACTTGAAGTCTCCTCCAGAATCCCTCTCAATGCATATGAAATGTCACTTACCTGTTTAATGTCTATAAAACTGCAGGCGCAATTTTACAAGACTTATTTTTCACTATATTACACCCCGAATAAAATGCCCACAATGCACGCTCCCCACTGCAGACATTGTCCATATGTTTGCCACGTGTAATATCCTAACTAATTTAATAAACGAAATATCTGGCTTTCTTTCGGACTTAGCCCATGTTAGGGTTAACATTACAACCGAAGAGGTCATGATGGGCATATCTAGTAATGATCATCCTAAACAGTTACAAGGGCTGATCTTTGTTGCGATGGCCATCTTCCGGCTGTGCGTTGCATCAGCTTGGCTAGATCCTACACCACCATCCTTTCCTCAATGGAGGGCTAGGTTACTCGCGACCTGCAGCCTTGAGGTTGCCATATATAGGCAGAAAGGGTGTAATATCCGGAGGAGGGGCATGAACACATGGGCACCTCCGTTAGACTGGATTCAGGAGATTGAGTAGACTGATGGGAGCAACCGCTGATAAAATGTTAAATGTCCCACCTCTCTCTTGAGAGCATAATAATGTGTTATTATAGATGTACTACAGAAGAAATTGTTGATTATGTGTTTTTAGAATTTTTGTGCTTTTGTGTTTTTTCTCTTTTCCTTCTTTAATTTGTATTCTCTGTCATGTACCCAATTACCTATATATGTAACAATAAGGGGGACCTGTCCTCATGGGGGAGGGGTGTGGGGGGTGTGGGGGTTAAATGGTGCTGTAAAACTTGAATAAAAATCGGTTTAAAAAAAAGAAAATGTAACATCACTGTTAGGGGTTCTCTTTAATAATAAGACTTGTTTCTACCCAAATGAACCCTTTTAGCAAGATTAGGATTATGAAAGACTGGGCAAAAACACAGATAGCTGTAACATATACCTTGCAGTTTGCCTGCAGCTCTTTGATGATAGTTAATAGTTAAATGTTCTATATTAGGATTTTAACTTAAAATCAACAGGTTACAAAAGGAGCTCTCTGAGAAAGCAGTAACCTTCCGACCTACTTACATTATATGCACGTTGTTATCTGCATAGTACACATTCTTGGCAGCAGGCATTTTAACCCTCTGTGCTACCTTAGGATGAGTCAAAACTTCCACTAGACAAACCTCTGGTCTCTTTCCAGGAAGACAATGAATCACCAAAGTTACCTTGACATTTTAAATGATGCCTGGAAATTGCTAAATGCCATGAACACGACAGCAGGTGCTTTTAAAATGATAACATACTTGCAAAAATGCCGCCCCCACCCCAAGTCACCGCCCGTTGCGGTGGCACCGATCGCACAGCCCTAGATCCGGACCTGTGGAGAATAGCAGACCGTTGCAAACTCCTGGTAGTAATCTTTATAATTACATGTTTGTGAGAAAATCTTTTTAGAATTGCATGCCTCAAGAAAGGGCCACCAAAATTTAGATAGGAGACACATAGAGCACTCCTCCCTTTAAATACTAAAAGCAAAACTGACAAGAAAATGTACCCTGTTCACCTGGGCGCATTAACTGTTGGCAACCCACACCTTTGTACGGCATCCACACCCAAAGCAGTAAGCTATTATATGACCTTACAGCACATATAAATGCTACATTAAATAAATATGTGCAAAGAGAGGTCAACAACAACAGCTGCTACACCGTCTCCATCAGTGACGTGCTAAAACACTGAAATAAGTATCACACAGTGAACAGCAGGTCGCCACATCTGAGTTTCTTTTGTGACAACGATCTCTTCTGACTAACTACCCTGTAAATATACCAGCAGCACTGCGGGCTAGGCCAAGGCAGTCAATAGAAACCAGGGACTGTCTGCTGTTACTGATCTACTGCAGTGTGGTCCACTTTGTGCTCCTGGACAGGGCCGAGTGCCAAACCAGGACACATGACATCTCATTTGTTTAACAGGTGCACAGCAGTGCGCGTTCACTACTGTGGCTTGAGAGGCGCTGAAAAGGGAGTGGGTGCACCCCACTCTGTACCAATGAAGAGGGACTGGATTGCTAAACAATGCAATGTTATATCACCCACTGCCATGCCCACATTTCTATGTCTGGCTGGAAAGAGCATTACTACTCACTGCTAGGGTAACTGGAGAACGGACCACTGACATAACATTGACACTCATAATATCGACCTACAAAATTATCGACATACAAATATTGATAACATAAATATCGCTAATATATACTTATTTTAAACAATTCATAAATATCGACACAAAAATACCGACAAACATTAACATCGATATCACTAATATCAATAAATACAATATTGTTCTAACTAATATCGTAAAAATTAAATAAACATATAAAATGACACAAATATCGATAACAAAAATATAGACTATACAATTATCGCCAAAAACAAAATATCTAAATCTTAAAAAAAATTCTAATAACACAATACATAACAAAAATATAAACAATATCACAAACACACACAACATATGAAATAAATAGAACAAAACGTAACTAAATTATAATTAAAAAAATATAACTTTAACAAAGTTAAATCCACCAAATTAATTACTCTTAACGAACCGAATATCTAAAATAAATTATTATTATTATATATTCAATACAATATAAATTACAAATATATACTATTATACTTTTAAATAAAGTAAGAAAAAAGTTTAACTAAACATTAATTAGCATTTCCCATATGAGGAAACAACTGCCAAAATAATTGAAAACATTACTAACAACCAAAGAAAAACACCTACAACTTAAATAACCCAATAAGATTTAAAGAACAATTAAACAAGCACTATATAAACTTAAGAAAATGTAACATTATTTTATTCTACAACAACAAAACCAAGAATAGGGGGAATCTCTGCCGAATTGCTTCTACAAAATTGGACTTCCTTATTGAAAACTCATGAAGTAAGCAAAATATCAATGTAATATTACAACTGTATACAATATTTGTAAAGCACTTTTTACAATAATTAAATATTTAATGATTTTTTTAAATATATCTCCTCTACAGAAACTTCAAAAGACATTCAACTACCTACAAAAATAATTAAAAAAACACCTAGCTAATAAAGTAAGTATAAATCACTATTAAATTAATATAAAACTAAAAACACCAACGCAAAGCGCCCACCAACCAGCCAAACCCCAAAATACAGAAAATGCTATTAAACAAATGTATTCAACTTAAACTAAAGCAAAGCATCAACAGAAACACCTCAGCGTGAAAAAAGTTCAACATATTCAAGCATGTAAGTATAATTTAGTATATGGAAATCTGTATTACAATAAAACCAATTACAATACATTTAATATTTTTTATAAACCTTTCTCCTAGCATTTGAAACATCAGAATGACTGAAGTTGCAAAATTCACTACTTCCCAGAAAGGAAAACTTTTATTATGTATGTGAAATATGTCTACACCCAAGAAAAACAGACAGTTGGCAAAATTAATTGGAAATGCAGCAAATATTACGCAAATGCATGTTATGGGAGCGGTACAACAAAAAAACTACTGTATTAAATGTTAAGAAGCATAACCACCCCCTAACATAGCTGAAATAAAAGTGAGAGACGGTTTAGAGACTCTGAAAGAAGCTGGCACTAGCTCTCAAAAACATACTACTGATATTCTAAAAGATTTACTTCCCCGAGTTCCCGAACATGTAACTGGCCAATTACCCTCCGTCTCAGCTTTAAAAAGGCTAATAGCTAGAACACAAAAATCAACTGCTACCACCCCACCGGCCCCCAAAACCTTCAGTGAAATTCAAATACCACCTGAAATCACTGTAACTCATAATGAAGAGCAATTTCTTCTATATGACAATAAATCTAACGAACAAAGGATTATAATATTTGCAACGCCCACAAATGTACATAAACTACAGAATTGTGAGACATGGATGATGGATGGAACCCGGACGGGTACAAGATCATCAGGAGGGACCGCGTCAACCAGACCGGGGGAGGCATCGCCATCGTCCACAAGACCACCATCCGCATCACGACCGACTCCAATGACACCTTCGCCGCAGCAGAGCATCTCCACTTCCAGATTCACACCGACCCAAAGACGACCCTCAGAGGCACCCTCGTCTACAGACCCCCGGGACCACGCACACAATTCAGCGAAGACATCACAGACTTCATCAGCCCGCGCGCCCTCCCCTCCACTGACTACATCCTCCTTGGAGACCTCAACTTCCACCTGGAGAACAACAAGGACTGCAACACCGCCGCCCTACTGGACAACCTCGCCAACCTCGGACTCAAGCAACTGGTCAACACCCCCACCCACTACGCCGGCCACACGCTTGACCCCGTCTTCTCATCCAGCAAGCACATCACCTTCAGCCACTCCACCGGACTCCACTGGACCGACCACAGCTGCGTCCACTTCAGCTTCAGAAGAACCACGACCCACTACCACCCGCTTCAGGTTCCTCACAGAAGCTGGAGCAAGATCACCGCCGACCAGCTCACCACCTCCCTCAGCCAGAACCCACCCGCCAGCGCAACGGACCCCAACGAAGCAGCCCGCAACTTCACGCAGTGGCTGACCGCCTGCGCCGACGACCTCGCACCACTGAAGAACCCTCCCAGCAGACCCCGAAGCAAGAAGGCATCCTGGTTCACCGACGAACTCAAGGACTCCAAGAAGACCTGCCGCACCCTCGAGAAAGCCTGGCTCCTCGACTAGGTCACCGACAACATGACCGCCCTCAAACACGCCACCCGCAAGCACCACCAGCTTATCCGCACCACCAAGAAGAAATCCCTGAAGGAACGATTGGTCAACAATTCCCACGACAGCAAGGAACTCTTCAGCATCGTCAAGGAGTTCTCCAACCCCAGCACCGGCACCAACGACATCACTCCGTCACAAGACCTCTGCGACTCCCTCGCCTCGTTCTTCCACCGCAAGATCGCCGACATCCACAACAGCTTCAGCGCACCACCCATGCACCCCACCGTCGAACCAACGCCCCCCACCACCACCCTCCGCACCTGGGCCACGGTGACCACCGAGGACACAGCCCGCACGATGAACACCATCCACTCCGGATCACCGACCGACCCCTGCCCACACCACGTCTTCAACAAGGCCGACTCCACCATCGCACCCCAACTCCGGAACATCATCAATACCTCCTTCAACACCGCCACCTTCCCGGAGAGCTGGAAGCACGCCGAGCTCAGCGCCCTTCTGAAGAAACCAACAGCGGACCCCACCGACCTCAAAAACTTCCGCCCCATCTCGCTCCTCCTTTTTCCTGCTAAAGTCATCGAGAAGATCGTCAACAGACAGCTTGCCGCCTTCCTCGAGACGAACGGATCCCTCGACCCCTCGCAGTCGGGTTTCAGAGCCAACCACAGCACCGAGACCGCCCTCATCGCAGCCACCGACGACATCCGAGCCCTGCTCGACAACGGGGAAACAGCGGCACTCATCCTCCTGGACCTCTCTGCAGCGTTCGACACTGTCTGCCACCGCACCCTAGTTCAACGCCTCAGCAACATCGGCATCCAAGAAAAGGCACTGGAGTGGATCACCTCGTTCCTTGCCGGAAGAACACAGAGAGTCCGCCTCCCCCCGTTTCGATCCGAGGCTACCGAAGTCATCTGCGGCGTCCCGCAAGGATCTTCACTCAGCCCCACCCTCTTCAACGTCTACATGAGACCTCTTGCAGCCATTGCACGCCAACACAACCTCAACATCATCTCGTACGCCGACAACACCCAGCTGATCCTCTCCCTCACCAGAGACCCCGACACCGCCAGAACCTGCCTACACGAAGGGATGAAAGACGTCGCCGAGTGGATGAAGAACAGCCGCCTGAAACTGAACTCAGACAAGACGGAAGTCCTCATCCTGGGACCATCGCCCTCCGCCTGGGACGACTCCTGGTGGCCCCCTGCCCTGGGCACCGCCCCCAAGCCAACCGATCACGCACGCAACCTGGGCTTCATCCTGGACTCTTCCCTCTCGATGACCAGACGAGTCAACGCCATCTCCTCATCATGCTTCAACACCCTGCGTATGCTCCGAAAGATCTTCCGATGGATCCCGACCGAAACCAGGAAGAAGGTCACCCAAGCACTCGTCACCAGCCGACTAGACTACGGAAACACCCTCTACGCCGGAACTAAAGCCAAGCTTCAGAACAAACTCCAACGCATCCAGAACGCCTCCGCACGACTCATCCTGGACATCCCCCGACGCAGCCACATCTCCGGCCACCTGAAAGACCTGCACTGGCTCCCCGTCAACAAGAGGACCACGTTCCGGCTCCTCACCCACGCACACAAGTCTCTCCACGACCTGGGCCCCAAGTACCTCAACGACCGCCTGACCTTCTACACGCCCACCCGCCAGCTACGGTCCACCAGCCTCGCCCTCGCCGCTGTACCACGCATCCGAAGAGCCACCGCCGGAGGAAGATCCTTCTCCTACCTGGCTGCCAAGACATGGAACTCCCTCCCCATCCACCTTAGGCTGACCCAGGACCATCTCGCCTTCAGGAGACAACTCAAGACCTGGCTGTTCGAGCAGAAGCATACCCCTTCCCCCAAGCGCCTTGAGACCCTTCCGGGTGAGTAGTGCGCTATACAAGTGTCATGATTGATTGATTGATTGAAAAGATGGCCCAAACCATTTTACCAATTATACACAATCCATGGACTGTATCACAATACCAACACTTCCTTTATATATGCCCTGTTTCCAAACAAAAAAAACACTACCTATGTAGAACTCTTAACAAAAGTAAAGCAAGAAACGATACAAGCCATCCTGAAAAAGTACCCTCACGTAGCAATACAAGGTTGCTATTACCACTTTAATCAACGCATATGGAGACAACTTCAAAAATCTGCGCTTCGGGTCCGATTCCGATTGCAGAAAAAATGCCTTCCTAATGCTCTTCGTAGGCTTACCTTCCGACCGACTCGAATCCGGAGCTTTTTCCTACAAAAGTGCAAGTGCGATGCGTATTCCAGGCAAATTCCGACCGAATCGTCGGGTCCGATTCGTGCACTATGTCAGTACCTAACAGGCTCAGGAAACACGGATATCACGTCATACGGAGGCTCAAACCAACCCATTCCCAGATACGCAAGTACAATGCGCTTTTAATATGCGTCGTACAGGGCGCCACCTTCGGCACGTCACAGCATTCAGACGAGGCGAATGAAAGCTCTGAGTCGTGCCAAAACACGATCAACGGGTACAAGACGGAGCAGCCATTTATCCAATCGCGCATGTCTTCCCTATATTGTACGCCTACCGTTACCGACGCACACGCCGCAGAAGGTAAGTCATACACCTACCACACACCAAAATGTTAGGAGTACACGAAAGGAAACACCACTATAGGGGGGTGGATGCCTATCACACCCAGCATATTCCAACCATAGGGGGGTGGATGCCTATCACTCCCAGCATTATCCACCCCATAGGGGGGTGGATGCCTATCACTACTAGCATATAACAACAATAGGGGGGAGGATGCCTATCACTCCCATCATATCCCGACCTTTGGGGGGTTGATGCCTATCACTCAAAGTATTGTCCACCCCATAGGGGGGTGGATGCTCATCAGGGCCGGACTGGGAACCAAAACCGGCCCTGGCAAAGTGCTCGGCCGGCCCCCCCACCCCCCGGGCGGGAGGGGGGCGAGCGCTTTGCCAGGGCCGCTTTTTAGCCGATTTTGTTACAGGGCCGATTTTGCAGCTATGCTGCAAAAACGGCTCTGCAACAAAAACGGCCTCCAGGGCCCAAAACCGGCCCCCACCCTTGCGGCCGACCGGGGGATTGCCCGGTGCCCACAACGGCCAGTCCGGGCCTGATGCTCATCACTCACAGCATTGTCCACCCCATAGGGGGGTGGATGCCTATCACTACTAGCATATCCAAACCATAGGGGGGTGGATGCCTATCACTCCCAACACATCCCAACCGTAGGGGGTGGATGCCTATCACTCCCAGTATTGTCCACCCCACAGGGGTGTGAATGCCTATCACTACTAGCATATCCTAACTAGAGGGGGGTGGATGCCTATCATTTCCAGCATTATCCACCCCATAGAGGGGGTGGATGCCTATCACTACTAGCATATCACAACCATAGGAGGGGTGGATGCCTATCACTCCCATCATATTCCAACCATGGGGGGTAGATGCCTATCACTCCCAGTATTGTCCACCCCATAGGGGGTGGGTGCCTATCACTAATAGCATATCCTAAATGGAGGAGTATGGATGCCTATCACTCCCAGCATTGTCGACTCCATAGGGGGTGGATGCCTATCACTACCAGCATTGTCCACCTCATAGGGGGGTGGATGCCTATCACTTTCAGCATTGTCCACCCCATAGGGGGGGGGGGGTGGATGCCTATCACTACTAGCATATCCCAACCATAGTGGAGTGGATGCCTATCACTTCCAGCATATCCCAACCATAGGGCGGGTGGATGTCTATCACTCCCAGCATATCCCAACCAAAGGGGAGGTTGATGCCTATCACTCCCCGTATTGTCCACCCCATAGGGGGTGGATGCCTATCACTCCCAGCATTGTCCACCCCATAGGGGGTGGATGCCTATCACTACTAGCATATCCTAACTAGAGGGGGGGTGGATCCCTATCACTACTAGCATATCACAACCATAGCGGGGTGGATGCCTATCACTCCCAGTATTGTCCACCCCATAGGGGGGTGGATGCCTATCACTCCCAGCATTGTCCATAAGGTGTGTAGGCAGAATACTTCCCGATTTAAGATCTGTCAAAAGAGTGTTTACGTGTGTATACTGACACCACAATTTAGACACGACGAACAATATTTGACAAACATCCATCACTGTAGTGACAAAGAGGTGATTGTGGGGTCAATGCCCCAGCATCATTAATCACAGAGGTGGAATGGTATATAACCCCCTCACTGTGGTCACAAAGAGGTGATTGTGGGGTCAATCCCCCAGCATCATTAACCACATAGTTGTAATGGGGTATAACCTCCCTCACTGTAGTCACAAAGAGGTGAGTATGGGGTTAAATCCCATAGCATTATCAACCACATTGATGGTATGGGGTCTAACGCCACCATCAGTGTAGTGACACTAAGGTTAATGTGTGTCTGTGTGACCAAAGACACAAGCGATTTCGTCACAAATCACTGGTTGGGTGCCAAACAAACACAGGACTGTTGAGGGTAACATTGTAGTGTAAGTACAAATATACACAGCCATGTGCAGACAACTATTGCCATTGTAGGATAGCACTTTCGCTAAACTGCAAATGGACAACGTAAGAAGTGACCATCAAAAAGCATTAACACACTCCTTCATTCACATCAGCTAGACACAAATACAAATGAGCACATCTGAAACTACCTAATTGCTGAGATCCAGTTCCACACTCTGGGAGCTATGGCAAATTGACTAAACATTACAACTCATGTGCAGACTAAAGATGCATGTGTCCCAGGGGCAGTACAGAAAATGATAACCAACAAACATACACCACATGCCAAATCTAGTAGAACTACATGGCTGAAGAGGCACAAAGACAACCAAACAGCCAAGCTCACTAAAATAGATTACAGATCAACTACATGCTGAATTTGCTAGCACACAGGTGACTCATGGAATACTAAATGTGTCAATGTGAGTTTGCACACAGTGCAGGCCCACATCCCAAACCAACCATGGATAACCCCACAATGAGCACATTGTACTGGGGCACACAGACACTGTAAGTCAAATAGGCCCAGAAATAACGGTCCTACTCAGCACACAGCAAGATTTACACACATTAACATCTGCAGGGACTACAGTCTTGGTCTGAAATGGTACTTGAACACAGGGACAAATGCTAACATGACACACACCATGGGCCCCAGATAGGTCACATAGAAAACACAGTGCCATTAGATGATTTACCAAATCTTGAAGCTCAGCTGTGTCATGCTTGCCCATGGCAGGGGTCCACCATGTCAGAATTACACACAGTCATGGATCCAAATATCACAACACACTGAACACTTTGTTTGCATCAGCCTCTGTACATGTGTGTCTCCAGAGTCATCTGCATGTAGTCAAACTTCATGTTAACCAAGTTGTACTGATGAGACAGATGAGTTGTCAATCAGCAAAGCTCTATCCTGCATGTCAATCATAGACGGTTGTACATAAAACAAATGGTACAATGTGTACAAATGTCAGCATGACCTATGTGCAAATGTGCAATAGTGTAAGTCAAATATGGCCGTGTCTCAAAACAATGTCACATTCCATGAAGAAAACATTGTGGATCTTGACAAGCTGCAATAGCAGTCAATGCTGACTTTGATACCTACGTTAATAGGACACATATACCAGTGACAACATGCGGACCATCACATTGCCCAATCTGTATTGTCACCAACAAACAATTCAACGGCAATTTTATTATAATAATTCACAGACTTAGAAACATGAAATAGAAATGCACATCGTGGCATTTTAGCAGCACCGTCCGCAATGTCAAAAGTCCAGATGGGCCCGCCAGTATGGTGGGCTCATCCTAATTGGACTGGTGAGACTGCCGCACGTCTGGCGGGCTGTCCCAGCACTTCTATGATGGCGGACGCACTGATGTCCACTCGCCATCATAATAAGCCCCTAAGGTTGAGGTTTTGACATTGTGCCTCTATTCGTACTTTCCAATCCCAAACCATTACTGTGCTGTTTCTGTTTCTCTTGAACTCTAGTTCCTGCTTTTTCTCTCTTTCAGGTATTCATTTCTTTCTCCCTCTCCTGTCTCTCTCATCCTCATTTCTCTTTCTGCCCTATTACTCTTTCTCTTTCTCTCCCTCTCGTTTCTTTTTCTATCTCCTCCTTCTTTCTCTTTCTCCATCGCTTCTCTTTCTCTTTCTCCCCAACTCTGTCTCTCTCTTGTTTCCTTTTCTCTCACTCTATGCCACATAACAGCAATACACATAAATGCATTCCACACTGTGCGACAAAATTCCTCTCAACATAATTTCACTCAATGCCACACTGTACCATGCCACACTATTGAACTCCACACAAATCCATTCCACACCACATAATTTCACACCAAATCACATAATTCCACCCCACAACACAATTCCACTCAACACACATATATCCAATTCACGACACATAATTCTCCTACACAAATCCACTACACTCCACACAATTCCACACCACACAATGCCACAACTGACAATTCCATCCAACCCACATAATTACACTCCACTCCACATACATCCACTCCACTTCATAACACACAGGTAAGACACATTTACAACACCAATAGCTCTAACTCACTTTCTATTTTTTTTAACTCCCAAACACACAGCTCTGGAGCTTAGCTCCTACGTATTTAATTTTTTTGTCACCAAAAAGGCATAGCTATCCACACAGTTCCGCGCCACACAATTAAACTCCACACATTTCCAATCCACAACACATAATTTGGCACCAAGAAACATAATACAACTTAACTACGCAAATACACAACACACCACTTACATCAAATCCACTCCACACAATTCCACATCATGCCACAAATTTCCAGAGCATGAACTCCACTACATATCACTCCACATCACAATATACAATTACACAATAATTACAATCCATTACACTCCACATAATCCCAGTACACTGAATAGCACATAATCACTATTCACATAATTCCACAGCACAACAAACCACAAAATTCCATACACAAATCCACTCCACACCACACAGTTCCATGCCACAAAATTCCACTTCTAACTAATCCAATCCAACCCACATAATTCCACTACACACCACATACCTACACTCCATAACACATAGGTAAAAGACATTCACATTTACAATGCCACCAACTCTAATTCAAACAAATGCTAAACTGATTGCATTTCCAATGCTTGTTACTTCTTGTAAGATGGCCACTTTCCATCACACACTTCCTCAAATGGCTAACTGAGTGATGTGTGTAAGTGAAGTTGACTAGATAAGTTTTATTGTTCCAAACAAGAAAATCTCTGCATTATCTAATGTATTGTGCTGATTCACATTCAATCCACGCGAACACCATTGCCTGCTTGCCCCACATCAATAAAACGTGTCTGCATCGTACCAACGCCTGGGTTTTGGAGATTCAATAAGTCTGTAACTATACCCGCTATTAAGTGCGTTTTTTCTCTGTTGTTTTTCTACGTTAAATGAACTGGTGTTTCCTATAGATTCATTTTGCTTCCCGCTTGCACACAGACCTCAATAAATTAGGCGCTGACTCTGGCAATGTTGGTGTATCTTGAAGTTAACTTTTGTAAGCGGTTGTCTTTTCATACATTTGATGGCAGAAATTAACCAGTAGCTCGGCACACTAAGATAATAAAGAGAACTACTTGTAGCAGAATGTCTCTACCATGAGGTTTTCAGTTTACTTCTCGGTGTTTGCATTTCCTGGTCTTGTTTCCTGGGTCCTTTTCAGGGACCATCAGCAGGCTTTACAACACCACAGCAGGGATGTTAGAATTGTAGATAGTATGTTTCCTGATAGCCTCCGCCTGTCCAAGGTTGATTTACTGGATTATATTAAAGTGCGAATGTTTATAGTCTGGCTGTCAAAGTACTAAAGAACAAAAAACATTACTGTGTTAAACCTTGATACATTTCATAATGAAATACTAATCCATTTACAGCCATTTCGAAACATCAAACGGAAGAAGGTATGACTAAAATCAGTTATTCGAAAGATATGCAAATGCAACTTGATTAAAAGGATGGTGAAAAAAATCAGAACTTTAAAATGTATTTAGTCAGCTTTGGAAGCCAGTGCAACATGGGCAAAAAGTACTCTTCACTAGTTGGTTTCCTGTGCCATTCTGGAATGACTGAAGGCTGGCTATCATGATGCCTATAAGTGACTTGAGTATGTAATTCCTGTAATGTAGGTATGACAACTCTTGCATTGTGCCACTGAACTAAAAATAGGTGCTGTGAAACAAGAATGTGTTCTAGCATAAACAGTTAAGAGAGCAAATGATAATTTAATGGTGGTGACATATAATGGCTATTAGTTCAGATCACATCTGATTACATTACAGGGCTTTCACTGGGACCATGCTCGGTCAACTAAAATGTAATGTGTTCTCCAAACGACCTGAAAGTTTATTCTGGAACCGAGAACCTTAATAGGAGCCATCTTTGAAGAATTCCATGTGAGTATTGGCCTGCCACCCCTAGTATCCCTGAGCTAGGCTGAATTAGTATCCTTCAGTCTACACCTCTATAGGTGTTGTTGTGTGACATCAGCATACTGTTCGAAGGAGACCGTGCCAAGGTAAAAGGTTTCCTAGCAGCACTATATATAGCTTTAATAATAAGGTAGAGAATATAAATGATTCTGATTTGTGGTTGTGATCAGATTCATGAAAGATGTTAAAAAAAAATGTAACAGATGTGCCAAAAAATGTTTACCCTATCAGACCCACCCCTCAAAGCAATATGCTAGTGCTAGACAAGTGTTTCCTTGGCCACCACACACTAGTGGAGAAATCCCAAAAACATAAACAAGGCCAGCACCATTATTGGTTTTAATGAAAAAGTGATATGATTGATTGTAATTGCTTATTTATATACCGCTTCATACTCCTGATGAGGAAGTGTGCTTGGTTGGAAGAGTGTTGCACTGCAAAAGGTTTTGGTGTTGAATGTGACTGAGTGGTACTCTTATCGAAGCCTGGGCGGCACTCATTAACTTTTAGTCTGCGGAGCTACAAAGATACTCAGCGAGATTCTGTGGTGTTCCACAGGAGGGCAGAAAAACGTTTGGCTGTCCATTTGCACTGCTTTTTCAGGCTTTTTCAGGCAAGTAGCAAGTTCAGCACAGAAAAGTCAGTGTCAGCAGCACCTCATGGTGTGCAAGGGCATGGCCATTTTGTTTTGCCCGCTTCTTTTCCTCTCACCTTGTTGACTGCCTTTTTCCTCCATCCAACCCCATCTTCTCTTCCCTATCCCCAATCTTAACTTTGATGTACTTAATTTTTTATTGTTTCACTTTCCATGTTATTATTTCTGTGCCTATTTGACATTTTGATGACTCTTTTGCACATTGTTTTTTTTCTCTTTTCTGAACTGTCCTTTGTCTGCCCTCCTGTAGTCTTACTCTTCTTTGCTACTCCAGTCTCACCCCACATAGAAGCTGGGAGGCGGACGCCACCCGCATTGCATGCAGACAACACAGATGGGTAGTGGTGCAGCCTAGCCCCATCTTTAGCAAAGCAGAGGTGACTGACCTCATTTTCTGGGTGCAGCGTCACCTCATCCACATGCCGGTAGCAGGCGGCAAGCCCGACACGGGCTATGCCCTGCGAGGGGCATCAGGTGCTCTAGTAGCAAGAGTGGCAGCGTGTGAATCACACACCCACCAGCAGCTGGTGCACCGCTGGAAAGACGTCGTTGACCAGGAGCAGAGACTGCTTGACCTGCTGAGTGTCAAAGTTGCGGGCTTGGTGAGTAAGTAATATTTTTGTTTTCTAAAAATGCTAATTTATTATTCAAGCAACATGATCATATATATATATATATGGTGCATGGGAAAGACCCAACTCAAGTTAGGTATTTTGTCATCAATGCAGTGCCAGCTGACAGAAGAGGGGCTGACCGCACTATAAAATGTGCGTGAATTAGAAACGAGATACATTCTGACACTAGATAGCAAGGCACCGAGAGGCCTGAATTTTGAAAAGGAATTTTTTTCTTGTCTGTAGTTTGGGGAGAGGGAACACTAAGATGAGTGCAATGTAGCACTTAGGAGCACTAATTGCATATAATATTAAAAACCCTCTTATATCAAATCACAAAAATGTTGGTTGGCACTCCATTTTATATAAGTTACCTTGAGTATACTGAGTCTATCTTGGTAGAGACTTTGCTAAAGCATAATAGATTTGTATCATATCCCTGTACTCCCTAATTGTCAACAAAGGTTCCGCTTGAGAGAGACTATTCTCTCATAACATGATTCAATTTATCTAATTCAATGCATTAAGTGATGGTACAAAGTATCAAGAAAACAAATGAGGAAATGTTGTCACAAGTCTTTCTTCAGTGCAATTTAGAATCGAGAAAATAAAATGTCAGTCCCAAATACGCTTTTTTGAAACAGCATGTGATCAAGGTCGCTGGGACGACCGAAACGCGTTATGAACGGCTGACATGAAATAAAGACGGAAATACATACAGCATTTCAAGTGTGCTCTGGTTTTGTTTGGTGACAGGACAGAATTTGTTGCGATATATATATATATAAGTTGTCCAGTATGCAATGTAAATGGTTTTAGAATCGGCACACTGTAGGCCAATCAAAGGTGATTAAAAGAGCATGCAGGAGCAGCGGGTCATGCACGATTTCGTACCTGCTCAAGGAGGCCTCTGAAGAAGATGGGAAAATCCTTTGAAATGCGTCAGGCCACAGGACATCAATGCGGGAGGGGAAGCTGCCTGTTTTTAATAAATAAAGACTGTCTCTTACCTTCCATGGAGTGCAGCCTCTGATGCAAGTTTATATATATATATATATATATATATATATTCCAACCAAACTACAGAGACCCATTTAGCTGCAGCCACGCAAGAACTCCGTTTCGAACTCCTTTATTAATCAGCCTGCCAGCAGGTTACCAAAAGTGACGCTTTTCCAGTAGTAAAACGCCAAATGCATTTCGAGAGTCTCTGCTCTCTTCCTCAGTGGCAAAGTCATCATATGCTGGCCCACTCCCTCGTATATAGTCCCCGCCTCTTGGGCGTTGGCAGTCAGAGGCGTTTCTGGGATCAGTAGTTTCTATGTGAATGGAGTGATCCCCAGCGAAATGGATGCAAATATTAAACCCAAGTGGGATGAAGGCACATCACGTTTGTTCGCCTGCCTTGCTTTGTTGCTGTTAATGGAGCGTTTTCAGGGGATACCTCTGCACTACTCCTCAAAACGTTCTTGTCCATTAGTCCTCCGTGGTATAGAGGACCGGCTCTGTTGTAAAAGGGTGCTGCAAACCACGACCGGGCGGCCGTTATTCATTCCAACCAAACTACAGAGACCCATTTAGCTGCAGCCACGCAAGAACTCCGTTTCGAACTCCTTTATTAATCAGCCTGCCAGCAGGTTACCAAAAGTGACGCTTTTCCAGTAGTAAAACGCCAAATGCATTTCGAGAGTCTCTGCTCTCTTCCTCAGTAGCAAAGTCATCATATGCTGGCCCACTCCCTCGTATATAGTCCCCGCCTCTTGGGCGTTGGCAGTCAGAGGCGTTTCTGGGATCAGTAATTTCTATGTGAATGGAGTGATCCCCAGCGAAATGGATGCAAATATTAAACCCAAGTGGGATGAAGGCACATCACGTTTGTTCGCCTGCCTTGCTTTGTTGCTGTTAATGGAGCGTTTTCAGGGGATACCTCTTCACTACTCCTCAAAACGTTCTTGTCCATTAGTCCTCCGTGGTATAGAGGACCGGCTCTGTTGTAACAGGGTGCTGCAAACCACGACCGGGCAGCCGTTATTCATTCCAACCAAACTACAGAGACCCATTTAGCTGCAGCCACGCAAGAACTCCGTTTCGAACTCCTTTATTAATCAGCCTGCCAGCAGGTTACCAAAAGTGACGCTTTTCCAGTAGTAAAACGCCAAATGCATTTCGAGAGTCTCTGCTCTCTTCCTCAGTGGCAAAGTCATCATATGCTGGCCCACTCCCTCGTATATAGTCCCCGCCTCTTGGGCGTTGGCAGTCAGAGGCGTTTCTGGGATCAGTAGTTTCTATGTGAATGGAGTGATCCCCAGCGAAATGGATGCAAATATTAAACCCAAGTGGGATGAAGGCACATCACGTTTGTTTGCCTGCCTTGCTTTGTTGCTGTTAATGGAGCGTTTTCAGGGGATACCTCTGCACTACTCCTCAAAACGTTCTTGTCCATTAGTCCTCCGTGGTATAGAGGACCGGCTCTGTTGTAACAGGGTGCTGCAAACCACGACCGGGCGGCCGTTATTCATTCCAACCAAACTACAGAGACCCATTTAGCTGCAGCCACGCAAGAACTCCGTTTTGAACTCCTTTATTAATCAGCCTGCCAGCAGGTTACCAAAAGTGACGCTTTTCCAGTAGTAAAACGCCAAATGCATTTCGAGAGTCTCTGCTCTCTTCCTCAGTGGCAAAGTCATCATATGCTGGCCCACTCCCTCGTATATAGTCCCCGCCTCTTGGGCGTTGGCAGTCAGAGGCGTTTCTGGGATCAGTAGTTTCTATGTGAATGGAGTGATCCCCAGCGAAATGGATGCAAATATTAAACCCAAGTGGGATGAAGGCACATCACGTTAGTTCGCCTGCCTTGCTTTGTTGCTGTTAATGGAGCGTTTTCAGGGGATACCTCTGCACTACTCCTCAAAACGTTCTTGTCCATTAGTCCTCCGTGGTATAGAGGACCGGCTCTGTTGTAACAGGGTGCTGCAAACCACGACCGGGCGGCCGTTATTCATTCCAACCAAACTACAGAGACCCATTTAGCTGCAGCCACGCAAGAACTCCGTTTCGAACTCCTTTATTAATCAGCCTGCCAGCAGGTTACCAAAAGTGACGCTTTTCCAGTAGTAAAACGCCAAATGCATTTCGAGAGTCTCTGCTCTCTTCCTCAGTGGCAAAGTCATCATATGCTGGCCCACTCCCTCGTATATAGTCCCCGCCTCTTGGGCGTTGGCAGTCAGAGGCGTTTCTGGGATCAGTAGTTTCTATGTGAATGGAGTGATCCCCAGCGAAATGGATGCAAATATTAAACCCAAGTGGGATGAAGGCACATCACGTTTGTTCGCCTGCCTTGCTTTGTTGCTGTTAATGGAGCGTTTTCAGGGGATACCTCTGCACTACTCCTCAAAACGTTCTTGTCCATTAGTCCTCCGTGGTATAGAGGACCGGCTCTGTTGTAACAGGGTGCTGCAAACCACGACCGGGCTGGGGATCACTCCATTCACATAGAAACTACTGATCCCAGAAACGCCTCTGACTGCCAACGCCCAAGAGGCGGGGACTATATACGAGGGAGTGGGCCAGCATATGATGACTTTGCCACTGAGGAAGAGAGCAGAGACTCTCGAAATGCATTTGGCGTTTTACTACTGGAAAAGCGTCACTTTTGGTAACCTGCTGGCAGGCTGATTAATAAAGGAGTTCGAAACGGAGTTCTTGCGTGGCTGCAGCTAAATGGGTCTCTGTAGTTTGGTTGGAATGAATAACGGCCGCCCGGTCGTGGTTTGCAGCACCCTGTTACAACAGAGCCGGTCCTCTATACCACGGAGGACTAATGGACAAGAACGTTTTGAGGAGTAGTGCAGAGGTATCCCCTGAAAACGCTCCATTAACAGCAACAAAGCAAGGCAGGCGAACAAACGTGATGTGCCTTCATCCCACTTGGGTTTAATATTTGCATCCATTTCGCTGGGGATCACTCCATTCACATAGAAACTACTGATCCCAGAAACGCCTCTGACTGCCAACGCCCAAGAGGCGGGGACTATATACGAGGGAGTGGGCCAGCATATGATGACTTTGCCACTGAGGAAGAGAGCAGAGACTCTCGAAATGCATTTGGCGTTTTACTACTGGAAAAGCGTCACTTTTGGTAACCTGCTGGCAGGCTGATTAATAAAGGAATTCGAAACGGAGTTCTTGCGTGGCTGCAGCTAAATGGGTCTCTGTAGTTTGGTTGGAATATATATATATATATATATATATATATATATATATATATATATATATATATATATATATATATATATATTTCTTTTTTTTGTACAGGCAGATGAGGGGGACGGCGATGGGCACGTGCTTCGCCCCCAGCTACGCAAACCTGTTCGTGGGCTAGTGGGAGAAGCACGTGGCCTGGGGTGGGACCAATGAGAAATGGCTAGATCAAATCATGATCTGGGCCGGATACATCGACGATCTCTTTGTTGTTTGGCGCGGCGACATGGCCTCGGCTGAGGAGTATGTGGCCGCTCTGAAGAATAATGATTTAAACCTAAGATTCACCAGTACCATCAGTAACACCTTGGTATATTATCTAGACCTAGAGGTATACGTAGAAGGAAACACACTACATACCAAACTCTACAGAAAGCCGATGGCGAGCAATACCGTGTTACACGCGGCAAGCCACCATCCCAAAAGCATGATCCGAAACATCCCATTTGGAGAATTGCTCTGTCTTAAACGAAACTGCTCAGACAAGAAAGATTTCATACAAGCGAGGGATGCCGCCACAATAAGATTCAAAGAAAGAGGCTATTCTAAAACGTTATTAGCAAATACAGCAAGTAGAGTAGACCTAATTGACAGAAAGGAACTTCTGAAAGAAAAAAAGAAAACTGATTCAGAAGGTGTTATACGGATGATTACCAACTACAACATGAGATCTGGGGAATTAGTACAGGTATTTAACCGAAATTGGCACATCTTAAAAACTGATGCCATTTTGAAAAACATCATACCCCCACATCCGTCTATAACCTATAGACGCTGTCAGTCACTTAATGATCATTTGATTAAGAGCTATTTCGAGGACCCACCCAAAACAACTAGGATGAAACCTGTCAAAGGCTTCTTTCCCTGTATGCACTGCAAGGCATGCAAATATAGCAGTAAAAGAACAAAATATGAAGGGAGACCGAATGACCCACGACCCAACAAGAGAAATCATAAAATTTCTCAATTGCAATTCAGACTTTGCTATTTACGGTCTAGAATGCCCGTGCTCGAAAAGATATATCGGAAGCACAATCAACCCGGCAAAGAAGCGCATATTAGAGCACATGTGTGCAATAACAAACCGGGATAAGAGTTATCCGGTAGCACGCCACTTCGAAACGCATCATAACAGTAATCGAGATCTGCTCACGTTCTTCTGCCAAGACCAGGTAGATAGAAAAGAGAGAGGTGGGGACCGTATTAAAGCTCTTAGGGTGCTGAAATCTAAATATATAATTGACTTGCAGAGCAAAGATCCTACAGGGTCAAACAACGATGAGGAATTGTGGGTCCATCTAGAATAGAAATGAAAGGCAGAAGCACAAAGAAGAAGGTAGCATGAGAAGGTAATGGAAAGACAAGGGAGCAAGACACAAATGGAGAATTGGCTTTCCAGTGGGACCACATGGAAAACTAACTCTCCAATTGGATAGAACAACATCAATTATCCCATAGTCACTGTACTTGAATAAAAAAGATATGAAAAAGAGAAAACAACAACCAATTAAGATGTTTTTGAATTTACCAGCCAGCCTGTTCCACTCTCTTAATTTTGGAGTTGATTTGGAACTCAAAGAATTGGCCCATACAGGGCAAAAACGCAAAGGGGACAAAGAAAGAAATTGTTTAAAATTATGATAGCAATACCTATAATGTAGCAACCACATCTTGGAGATTGCAGTATGGGATTACTCTCTCTGCATCTATACATGTATATATACAAAACACGGACAATTGGATTTCCCTGCATAACACTTTGCTTTTAGGAACCAATTCTAGTCAATAGCGGTGTAACACACAGCTTTCCTCGTGTTTCGGAAAAGCATTGCTTTCCCCTGACATTATGTTTGTTGTATGTGTGTAAATGAAGTAGCCGATTATGACTAATGTTTAACAACACTGTTTTTAATATTGCACTTCCACTTTCATGAAACCGTTATTTTTATTGGAAATGTGAACCCAAAACATACTCCTCTACTACATTGTAAGATGACCACCGTAGTGGACACGGGGGGGTAGTCCACTTTCACTTTCTAGTAGAGAGGTGGAGTAATGGTGGGCGATATAATGGTTTCTTTAGAACACACTCGTCTAAACTGACGAAGGGGGCAGGGTGTCTGACAATAAAGCATCTTTGAAAACACGACTGGAGTGCTGTCTAATTTTGTTTGGAGACATACGGAGTTGTTCCTGGAATGAATATATATATATATATATATATATATATATATATATATATATATATATATATATATATATATATATTCACTGAAAAAACCATAGGTTTCACACCAGTTATAGTTAGCTGGAAATATTTCAGAAAGACACACATTCACTGGATGGTGTCATCAGTGATGTCTTGAGTGATGTCACTGACCATGTCATGAGTGATGTAATATGTGACGTCAGCAGCAGTGCATTGCACGCGCAAGTTATAGTGAGTCCAACTAACTATAACGTGGGAATTTCAATGGTTTTATGCAAGTAAAATTTCCAGCTGACTATAACTGGTGTGAAACCTATGGTTTTTTCAGTGAATTTAATAGGTTTTTTAAATGCTAATTCCTAACTATAACTGGTGTGAAACCTATGGTTTTTTCAGTGAATTTCAAAGGTTTTTTAATAGCAAATCCCTATAGGTATGAAATGTAATATTTTTTATAATGAATTTTATATTGTATAATTATGTAATACTATTTTTTTTCTGTTTTTTTTTTTTTTTTTGCCTCGGAGCGCTCCCGGGGCGCGTACCGATGCGCTCACCGGTGAGCGCAGTGTTACGGCGCGCCCCGGGGCGCGTACTGGTGAGCGTCCCGTTAGCGCTATTGCCGCGAACGAAAACAACATCGTGACGTTTCGCGTAGCTGCGTGATGCGTCTTATGACGCACAGCGTAAACGCACCCGGAAGCGCCCGAACGTGTACGATCGCGCAACGTCCTGACGCGCTTACGCTACGCGCCCCCGGGCGCGCCCCGGGGCGCGTAGCGTAAGCGCATCGGGTCATGTGACCTGAAAATAACACTTATCATTGGTTCAGATCAGTTTTGGTTTCCAAATGATGAAGGCCCGAGTCATGTGACCTGAAAGTAACACTTTTCATTGGTTCAGGACAGTTTTGTTTTCCAAATGATGAAAGCCCCCACCTATTTTCCTCATTCTCACTTTGTACTTTGAGTGAGGAAGACCTGTTGAAAGACCTCTCTGTACCTATTTGTCTGAAAAATGGCTACAGTAGCAGCAGCTGCAGGAGCATCTGCACCACCTCCACCACCACCACCACCACAAGGACCACCACAACACCACAGTGGTGGAGACCAAGAAGAGGAGGAGGAGGAGGAGGAGGAGGGGAGGTTCCTACCAGAAGATACTACCCCATATAAGCCAAAGGAGCACTTTATCTGGCAGTTTTTTTCCATCCCAAAGGACAAGAAGAAAGTTAATGCGCCAAAGGCGACTTGTTTAATCTGTGGTTTTCAACTTTCAAGGGGGAACCCTAACAAAAAATACACTTTTGGCAACAACACCATGATTCGGCACATGCAACACCGGCACCCTAATAACTATGCTAGGGCAGAGGTCAGGGAACTGGCCAGAAACCCTGCCCAATCATCTGCCAGCACCTCCCAAAGTAATCACCCCACCCCATCAGGTCCAGAAGCGAGGGAGATGAGCCCAACTATTCAAACCAAGTTTTCCAATTTTAAAATCGTTTGCATATTTTGTGGAGGGATAATATGCTATGGTGAGCAAAGCATTACACTTATCACCCGTGCTTGGGATCACCACAAGTGCCCGAAGAAACATTAATTTTTTCCTGGTTTTTTTTTGCTCCAGTTGAGCCATTTACAATTCCCTGTTTTTTGTTTCTCCCCATAAAAAATAAAAAAAATATATAAAACTGTTCAGAAAAACCAAAAAAAGTAAAAAATGTTCAAAAAAACAATAAAAAAATATAAAACAACAAAAAGAATAAAAAAACAGTTCTTTTTAGAACTACCTCTAATTTATTAAAAAATGCTAAATTTTTGGGAAACTCTGTCATTCTTTTTTCTCCAGGGTACGCGTATCGGTACGCTCCCCGGTGCGCGTACCGGGGAGGACACCAAAAAAAAAAATTCAAAAAAATAAAGGAATGAGCATGAGGGAAAGACACAGAGAGAGTGATGTTAAGAGAAAGAGAGCTAGAGGGAGCAACACAGAGGGACTGTGTATTAGATAGTAAGACAGAGAGAAGGTGTAATAGGGTGTAAGTGAGAAAAGGAAAATGAATAAGGGAGCGAAAGAAGGGAAGAGAGAGGAAGAAGACTAAAACAGAGGAACTGGGAGAATGTGAGTGGGTGTTGAAAGTAAAAGGAAGGACAGTAAAGGATGGGGAATGAGGGGTAGTGACGGAACCGGAGTAAATGAACAACGGTGAGGGAGGGTGCGAAAAGAGCAGTGAGTGTAAGTAAAGAGGGGTGAAAGAGGGTGGATAAAAGTGAATAAGTGTAAGACATGGGGAGTGACAGAGAGAAAGGACAGAGAGAGTAAAGGAAGGAGTAACTGAAAGGGTCTGAGTGAAGCAGCAAAGAAAGGTAAGTAAGTGAGTGTGGGTGAGTTGTAGGGAGTGAGCATGACAAAAGAGTAGTGACAGACTAAGGGGACAGACACAGTGACGGTAAGAGAGACAGAGTGAGGGAACGGAAGTGAGGAACTGTGAGGACAGACGGACTGAGAAAAGGAGTGAGAGGAGTGAAGTAAATGAGTAATGGAATGAGTGAGGGAGTGAGGGAAAGGAACAGAGGGTAAGGGAAGTAAAGCAGGGGGACAGAAAGAAGTTACATGTGGTAGGAGAGTAAGGGAAAGAAGAGTAAACATGGAGGATAAGAATAGTGAGGGAAGCAGAGTAAGGAAACAGGAGTGAGGTAGGGTGAGAGAATAGTAGTGAGGTTAAAGCAAAGAGTGATGACAAACTACATTTCATTAGTCATACTTACCATATAATTAATGTAAATTTAATTACATGTTTTGACTACACTTTGTGTCTGTGAAAGAGAGAAAAAAAATAAGTTATACTTAGTAAAATATATATTTTAAAATAGAAGAGACAAGTCAAGAGGTTAAAAATCATAAAAATGTACTAAGAAATAAAGTAAGAGTGAAAGACACAGAAAGGGAAATAAAGAAATATAGAAGGACAAAAAGAGGGAAAAAGAAATAGAAGGAGAGCAAATTACTAAGAGTAATGCAGATACGTTCAGTGACAGAGAGGAACAGAAGAAGAGAGAAATGAACTGAAGGTAAGAAAGATACTAAAAGAATGTGAATTCGCAAAACTAAATCAAGAAACAGGAGTAAGTAAAAAGGGAATGACTGAGAGAGAAAGGAGTCTAATTGAGGATGCATTTAGAAGAAAGAGGAATGGAAGATAAATGAGAGTGAGTAAAGGGGAGTCATAGAGTGAAAGGATGAAGGGAGAGAGGATAATATAGAAGGATTGAGGGAAAAGGAGTGAGGAAGTTAGTAGTCAGAGAGACTAAGGGAAAGACTAAGTGAAGTGGAGTACAATGAGTGAGGAAAGAAAAATGAGTAAGGGAGCAAAAGAAGGAAAAAGAGGAGAAGAGGACTAAAGCAGTGGTACTGAGAGAAAGTGATTCGGTGATAAAAGTAAAGAGAAGGACAAAGAAAGATAGGAAATGAGGGGTAGTAATGGAACCAGAGTAAAAGAATTGGTTTGAAGAACGATGAGAGAGGAGCAGTGAAGTTGTTTTTAGAGAAATGATAAAAGGAAGATAAACACAAGTGAACATAACACAAGGAGAGTGAGGGACTGGGGACATAGAGGTAGTGAATGGAAAATAGAGAGAAGAGGTCAAAAGAAAGGAGCAAAGAAAGATAATCAAGGGAGAGTGGGTGAGTTATAGTGACAGAGTGCAACAATAGTGCTGAGTGAGTAAAGAGGAATTACTAAAAGAGCAAAGAAAGAAAAGACGGAAAAGGGAAATAAAGCAGAGAGACTGAAAGCTAAAAAGTGATGCAAGTGAGAGAGGGGATGTAGACAGTTGAAATGGAAATGAGGGGTTGTGAAAGAAGTGTAGTAAACGAATGGGTGTGAAACAGAGTGAGAGAAAGGCAGTGTGAGTGAGTAAAGAGAGCTGAAACAGAGAGGAAAAAAGAAAGTGAGTGTGGGACAATGGGAATACAATACAAATTATACAATACAAACTATACAATAATTTGTACAACATGTTAGATAGTTTATTTTGGCTGTTCTCAGAACATATTGAATTTCACTAAAAACAGTGAGTTCAAACTATTCATCATATGACAGCGGGAAAAAAAACACAATCAAAAATATTGTGTTTTAAAAAAAAACATATAAACTTACAAATCACATATGTACATTAATCTTTGATTCACTTACTTTTCCTTTAGGCCAAATAGTACATCATGAAGGTCCTTTTCATTGGAAGGTACTCTGCTGTTCTCTAAAAATTCCATTTCATCGACTTTCTAGAAGAAAAGCTCCAAGAACATCTGAAATATGTTTCAAAGTTTTCATATACTCCTTCTGTTCAGTCATGACTCTTTGCTCATTCCTTCACCTTTCCTTAAGGCCAAATAGTGTCAGATGTATCAGTATATTTTGAAATTACTTAAAACAAACTCTAAAATTACCGTTTTCCCGACGTTCAGAAAGAAAGGCTCAAACAACATTTTCACAATATTTAAATATTCATAATTCCATCTCTGGCTCTCTCATGTTGAACATTTCCTATAATACTGATATCACTTACTATGCGATCCACTTACTGTACTTTTTTTAGAACTCAAATTTTTATATTATCTTCATCACTTTTACTCACAATATAATTTTAAACAGCAGACTAACTTTTATTAACTGCTCCCGTCTTCATAGGCCAATTACCTTTACTTAAATTTTGGTTGTAAAAACACTAGGTATGAATTTTTTAAGTCAAAAGGCAAACGTTGTTTGAAAGTCAAATGAGTATCATTACAGTTAGTCCAACCTTTTCGACATTTTAAATAGATGTTGTTGATGTTGTTGAAGGACCGTCATGATAAATAATAGCTACAGTTGCAAAAGTTCTTCCTGAAATTGATAACTGAGAAGCCACGAAATTTTTAATAGAAGTTGTCAATTTAGTTCCATCAGGTCTACATCGTTGGAACATTAAAATGACATACTGACCATAATTTTGTATAAATAATGTGGACAGCATTGCAGACTTACATTGGGTACACACCATATTGTGATCCGCTGCTTTAACTAGATTATTAAAAGGCACTGATTTGCAGTCTGGTAAAGTCAAATATATAAATCTTTCGGTGTCTATTGTAGTACTACTTGATAAACTACAGTTGTCGCAGTCATGCTGCCTTTGATAAGAAAGGCTAAAAAGATTTTTTATATCTACACCTTCATCTTCCAATACATCAAACATATACATTAAAAATTCCTGACAATCCTGCTGAATATTCTGTGAAAATTGATTTTGACCAGAACATATGTCTAGAAGATTTCGAATTTCTGAAACACTTTCTATTTTTGCTCTATCACTGCTACATTTCTCAAACACAGAGGGGCATATTACCAACGTTAAGCGATATTTATCGCTAACGATGCTTAGCAACAAATTTTTTAACGCTAAGCATCGTCAGAAATTATCGCAGATAAACCTTGCTATTATCAAGGTTTATCGCAAATGCGATAAAAAACGGCCGCAATGCATGGATATCGCTGAAAAGTCAGCGATATTCATGCATTACCGAGCTAATGCTCCTAGCCATGTTATCCAGCTCCCATTGGATAACATGGCTAAGAACTGCTCAGGGCAGGTGTTAGTTTTTGGAGATATTCGCGCTTAGCGCGAATATCTCCAAAAGTTGCTAATAGGAGATAGCGAAGTTAGCGACTGTTTCCAGTCGCTAACATCTTGGCACGCCCACTTTGCATGTCATTAGTGATAAATATCACTGACATGCAAAGTGGGGCCCAAGATGGTCGCTATCTCCTACTAGCTGTCGCTAACTGGTGTTAGCGACAGCTAGGTAATAGGGAGATAATTTTATCTCCGCTTTCTTGGCTTTTAAAGCCAAAAAAGCGGAGATAAACCCCCTTGATAATATGCCCCAGAATTCAATAAAAAGCAGAAGGTTTGATCCTGATTTTCAACAATCTGTTTTTGTAAATTTTGAAGAAAAAAAACAACATTAACCACTACATTAGCATAGCAGTTGACACCAGAACTGTTTTCAAACTGAAATCCAACAACATCTTCAACAGAATCTTTTGTCTTTCTTCTTACAATTACAGTTTCATCTACTTTTTGTATTTTTGCTACTACCTCACTGCAATTATTCTCATTTCTTCTTTTTCGGCCTACCACACGTTTTTCAAACAGAGGATATTGAGGCAAATGTGGAGCATACTCTCTTCTTAACCTATTGTATTCTTTAACACAATCTACATCTGCACAAATCTTTGTTTCATCACACTCAATCAAACACAATCCTGATAAAGTTCTGACTCGTGATAATGCCACATATGCCGTACCCTCTTTAAACACAGAACTTCCAATGTTCACCAAAGCACTATCTACACCTAAACCTTGAGATTTATGAATTGTCACCGCATATGCCAAACAAACAGGAAACTGTTTTCGGCGAACATATAAGTCTTTCACAAGCAAAAATCTAGCTGAACAACGACAAATTTGTTCTATTTTGTCAATGCCATCAAATTTAATTTTTAAAATTACAATTCCATCTCTATTTTTGTAATTCACAAAATCAACAACATGACCCATTGCTCCATTTACCAGACCTCTTTCAACATTTAAATTCCTTCTCAAAATGATACGACAATTTAAACACACATTCAGAGTCTTTTCAAAACCGGCAGTTTTAGATATACTCTTCTCTAATGAATCCAATTTTGATTTCAAATTTTCTGACAAAATAATTGTTGCTCCCATATGCTCTATTTTATCTATAGCTTCCAGTTTCACAATCTCTTCATTTTCTAACTTTAACAATTTGTGGTTGAAGATGGAACATTCTTGCAGAGTTGGCATCAAACATATCCCAGATTTTTTTTCAGTAATTTTCTTAAAAATATTCTCTGGAAGAATGTTTTCATTTGGATACAAATTTGAAATTAATTGTGCATGTAAAGCTTCTTTCCCATGCTCACTTACTTTTCCGATTCTTACATCTTGTAGAATATTTTTATAATCTTCATCCTTTGCCTGTCGCATATTTTGAAGCAGTTCTGCATATTTGAAATTTAACCATATATTAACGTTTCCAATGCTTCCTAGGCACTTCCTGGTATCTTCATGCGTGAGCATTTTAAACACTGGTTGTCCTTTCACTGGAGTCAACTGCAGTAGATCTCCAAAAACAATAATGTGTTTTCCTCCGAATAAGACATCATAGTCTGTTCTAAGAATTTCTTGCATTCTTAAATGCACAAAAGCAAGCATTAGATTTGAGACCATGCTTACTTTCATTTTCTTCAGGACTCTGGAAACTTCAGAACACGCATCTCCAGATAGCTTGTGGTATTGCAATGTGTTATCATGCTCAACTGGTAGCATCAGTAAACGATGTAAAGTAATCCCTTTAATGTTATGTGCTGCCAGCCCAGTTGGAGCGGTAACAACACAAGACAGTGATGACTCCGTCCTTTTCTGCAGATAAGTTGCAATTGCTTTAATCAGAAAACCTTTTCCAGTTCCCGCTTCTCCACTCACGTACAGTCGGACAGGCTTAAATGATGTACATGAGCACTCTTTTTTCTCATGACTGAATCCATGTTCAACCTGTTCTGTGACTTCGTCATATATCTGTTTCCGCTCAAGGTTTAGTTGTTTCACCAAATCTTCTAAGTTAACTACATCATCTTGAGCTTGTTCCATGGCTCTTTCCACCTCTTCCATGGCAGTGGCAGCTTCATTTTGGATACTTAGTCCTCCTAGTGGATCCTGACTCAATGAAGCAGAACTCTGACTGTCTTGAGAACTGTCTCTAGCAATCTCTACAGCAATTGTGGCCTCTTGCTCTATTTCTTCGTTCAACATTTGCAGAAAATTTGGAAAATCAGGACATTCTATGGTATCCTTGGTTGCATTAAAAGAATCTTCGTAACAGAGAACATCTCCAAGTAGTTCCTCTTCTGTACGCCATGGCTTGCAGAGTTGCAAAAGAGCTAAATAGTAAAATTCCCTTTTCTCTGGATTTTCGCAACTCAATTTTCGATGATTAATCAAATGGCCTTTTCTCTGCTTCACTAGACATCCTTCACACCCAATGATAGCATATATTCCATTATTGATACCTTCTCTGATGGTTCTCTTATAAATATAGTTTTGCAGAACTTCATACAAACAACTGTTCTCAAGATGACTACTTCTATTAGGATAGTATGTATCCAACATGTTTGTCTTAAAAATATCTGTACTGTTTGGTTCTTTCTCCGCCAAATACTCAATTTCTTGTACAGATTTCAAAACTCGGTTTCGTGTTGCAGCAAGACCTAGACTCACCCAAATAATTGTTCTAGACTTGGCGTAGAGGCTTGCTGATGATAACCGATCAGAACATGCATATGCTCCAATTTCTCGATGCGACAACATCTTCAATCTGAAACTGTATAATTTTTTACTTATACTCTTTTCATGTGAAATGTCCTCCCACATTTCCTTCAGTTCTGTCTTTTCTTTTTTTGTGATGTAAGACGTCACATATCGAGCCACAGCAATAGAGTTGTCAGCAATGAACGGAATATCCATGTTAGCATTCCACATGGACAAAATCACTGGGTTGTAGTAGTTGATGTACTTGGACTCTTCGTTTCTTTTTAAATTGTATGTATTTTTTGGTGATTTCCTAGTAACAGTATGTCGCAGAGAAGACATCAAATTATTTACTCTTCCTTTAGAAATCACTGGTCGTGGAAATCCGAAACGACATTTTGTGTAGAACTTGTCCTTGTTTCTGAATTTTCGACGACAGTACTTTCCACAACGATGTGATTGAAAGCGTAAAACTTGTTTCCTTAAACTGTTTTCTTCTGTAGTTTTCGGAACAGCACATGTTGAATACTCTTCAATGAAACTCATCACTGTGTCATCCGAATCTGTTCCAAATGTGGGTGCATCTTTAATCCATAACAACATATGTATGTGAGGAGCACCTCTCGCTTGATACTCCTTTCTCCAAAAGAAATCCAAAACCTCTCCAAGGGGAGGATTTTTTTTGTTGGTAATGAAAGACATCATAGCTTCAAATCTATGATTGAAATATCTGCATACATTCACTGGATCCAAAGAACACAGTTCTCCAGGTGTTTTGAATTCTATATTTTGTATGTTTGCATTTGCCTCTCGTAGAAATTGAAGTAAGTCGTCCCATGCATACTCAGCACAGCTAAGAGTGAGGAACCATGTAGGAGTTCCTAAGTTACAGCATACATTTCAATTCCCCATGACGACGGTACCAATACTCGTTTGTACCACGCTGACATGCCATGAGATTGATTACATGAGATTCCAAAATATTGTCTTGCAGATTGACTTTCTCCATAAAGTCCCTCGCCGAAACATTTTGCAGATGTGCTCCACTTTTTAGTATATGGTTTACTGCATAAGAAATCCCAGACAAGTCACTTTCATACAGTAGATGAAACAAATATGGGATGCATTGACGAAACCTTGGATCTTCAGCATATAATCTTAAAGTCCGGTATTCAGATGCTGGAATTTGAAGTGGTTGATCGTCATATCGTCCACCTCGACCTGTTGGAAATAGCTGTGGAAAACAACGAGCTTCCAAACTTTCTTCCCATACACTAATGGGACTTCCTTTTGCTGCTTTCATTTGAAACAAGTCAATTGCATTCCCCATTACTTCTTTGGAATGCAAAGGATGAACAGTATAATGTTCATATATTTCTTCACTTCTAGACACATCAACTTTTTCAATTTGGCCGGCTGAACAATCACTGTCTTCTTCTGCAGCTGTTTCCTCTGCTCCAACACATACATCTTTGTAGTACTCATTGTTTTTGACCAAATACAATGTTGCCTTTTTGACTTTCCTAACATCCACTAAATCTTGCCAGATTTTCTTACTCTTTGTCGGAACCCCATTAACTAGAACAACCAGAGGTTCCTCTTCCACTTTCTTTACACCAATTGTATCAATATTTTTCTTGAAATTTAGAGGCAAATAAACAACTCGTCCCTTTAATCCTCTCTGTAAATCCGAAGGAGGCAATTTCCCTATCTTAGGCTCCATGCGAACAATAGCCTGAAAAGGATGGACACATTGAATCAAAATTGATTCATATGTATTTAAATCCATCAATTCAGGAGGAATGTCTACCTACTCAAGATTATTATGAACAGCTCTAGCAGGCATTCGGTTTTCATTTAATTTATTATAACAATATTTATAAACACGCTGATCAGAACTCAAATCAAAAGAATTCTCCACCAACAAAAAAGTTGCAAAATTCTTCCATTCAGTATTATTTTCCATTTCACTTTCTGCATATAAATCAACTAACCTAGTCTGAATCTTATAATGAGTCCGTCGACAACACACACAAGTAAAATTAGGCCTTTCACTTGATTTCACCTTAAACTTGGTAATTTCCTGGTCAAACTTTTCTATACTTGAAATCTGTACATTGTCTTCCACATTACCTTCTATTACTGTGTCAATTTCTACACTGTCCTCTTTTTCACCAAAGTAACTTAACTCAATTTCTTCACAAATTTTCTTCACATCTAATTCAGTTCCATGCAAAAGAGCACTGTTTAACTGTTTAAGCTTAAGTGCTGGACTTTTTGCATAATACAACATTCCCACTAATTTCCTCATTTTAGTATGATGCACTGCTAACATCCTAAAATGATGAAAAACACTCTGACATACTTTTCTAGAAAGACAAGCCAGTGAATACCCTTGCAAACCTGTGTTTTCTCTGACTCTGCGAGGATCTAAGGGCCCGATGTAGTTGGCAAATACCGGTCGGAAACGGCCGAATTTGGCCGTTTCCGACCGGTATTTGGCATCTTGAGATGTAGGGGGCCAGATTTTACAGATTCTGTATATTTACCGAATCGGTAAATTTACAGAGTCTGTAAAATACCGAATTGGTATTTTTACCGATTCGGTACCTTCCATATGTAGGTGAGACTCTTCTGAGTCCCAAAGGCCCTACAAATTCGGTATTTTAACACACAATCCAATTGGGTGTTAAAATACCGAATTCAGGTGTGCATGCACATGTGTGCATGCACACCTAGCCATGTGACAGACAGACATGCCCTTAGGGCATGTCTGTGTGCCACATGGCGCACATGCCTATTTTTGGGGTGCCAGAGGGTGTCAAAGTGACACCCCCTGCACCCTTCCCAAATTGAGTATTTACCGATTCTGTAATTACAGAATCGGTATTGCCCATTGATTCCTATGGGCTTCAAGGCCCATAGGAATCAATGGGCAATACCGATTTGGTATTTTCAGATTCGGTAAATACCAAATCTTAACGATTCGGTATTTACAGACTCTGTAATACCTACATCTCCCCCCCTCATATTTACCGACTCTTAAATACCGAATTGGTAAAATTCGGTATTTAAGAGTCGGTAAATATGAATTACCTACCTCTGGCCCATGGTCTTGCAACATCTTCATTTTCTGTTTTAGACTTTTCTTACTATATGTCCGTAAGAAATTACGTAGGAAATCATTTGAATCCTGTCGCACACTACAAATACTACTACACTTCCAAGTGTACACAGGGCCCTTAGTAGGTCTCCCTAAAACTTCATCAGCTAACACCTCCTCTACATCTCTAGACACAAGTTTCTCTTTTTCAATCGGACAACCGTCTATCATCTCATATGCTCGACCACTGTTGTCAACTGCATGCACAAAATCATTCTCCTGGAAGTAACTCTCCTCATTAAAAAATGGCTCACAACTTGAACTATGCATCCATTCTCCAGAAAAAACTTTACAAAAATGAGTCAGATTAATTACTCTTTTGCATCTACTGTTTGATTTGAAAACATCAATTGTCTTGTTAAGTGTCCTAATTCTATTGATTACTAAAATAAATAATTTTTTCTTAACTTCAAAAGCCTGATCAACAATTGTCTCTATATTTTTCTTTTTCTTGTAAAAAGCAGCTCTCTGTTTACCTTTCTTAATGTTTTTTAACAAATTTAAACCTACCCTATTGCGAAACATTCGTTTACGAATGTCCCTAAATTGGTTTTGCCTTCTATTCCTATACATATTATTCTCTCCTGCTGCAATAGTAACATTTTTGGGGGGCCTCTCCTTCCTCTTCAAATTCGTTCTCTCCTTCTGTTTATTCACATTCTCATCAACATTTTTTTCTGATCTACATATGTTCCGAAAGAAAGACTTAGTTGTCTTACCAGGAGCTTTTTTCCTGTCTTTTGAAGTATTTGTTGTAGAGGAGAGCTTTAATTCCGTTGCTGTTTTTGATTTTTTCCGCTTGACATCTTTTCTACTCCTCTGCCTTGAGGGCATATTTCCTTACTATGCAAATCTTGATTTCAATCTGTGTTAAAGAAACAAGATAACACATTTTAGGCCACTATTACCAAAGAACAAAGCAATGACAATAAGCAAACGATATAAACACTACTTTACAACATAGCTAAGTTTATATCACAACAACTATGTAACTAGGATTAAGACAGAGAAAAAGAGCTAGAGGAACTAACACAAAAAGACAGAGAGAGTCAGACAAAGAAACAGGTAGAGGGAGTAAAACATAGAGAAGGAGTAAGACAGAAAGAGTGTATATGTTGTAAGACAGAAAAGGGATGTAATAAGGAGAGGGAGTCAGTCAAAGAAAAGGACAAAGGGAATTAGTCAGAAAAAGGATATAACAGGGTGTAAGACAGAGAGAGGGTGTAAGAGGATGTAAGACAGAGAGAGGGTTTTAGAAGGGGAGAGGATGTAAAAGAGACTAAAACAGAGAGAGGCTGTAAAAGGTAGAGAAAGAGACTAAGTTTGAGAGAGGGTGGAAGAGGAACTAAATAAGAGAGAGGATGTAACAAGGAGTAATGAGAGAGAGGGAATAAATCAAACACAGGGTGTAAGAGAAAATGAGTCAAAGAGAGAGTGTAAGAGAGTGTAACACAGAGTCAGGATGTAAAAAAGAATAAGTCAGAAAGAGGGTGTTAGAAGGGGACAGGTGGAAAATCACAGTAAGTCAGGAAGAGAATATAAGAGAGACTTATACATTCTTGATAATACTTAGTAAAGAAATATTGGTGCATAAAGGAATTGTATTTTGTAAATGAGCGAGGTTTCAGTACTGTAATGAAATACTTATACATATGACCTTTTCTATGTTTTTTAAATGTTATTTTTAAAAAAGAATTCGGGCACATGAATTGGTTTTACGTGTTTGACAAGGATTAGATAGTATCTACATGATTAAAAAATATATTAGCACATTTCACAATCATGTCACCTGTGTTTCCTCAGATTAGTAAGCAGATTGTGCACATGATGTGAGGCCTGTGTCCAGGGGTGCAGAGGAGGTTAGGCCTATGTCCAAGAGTGCAATGGACAGGACTCACCTCCTCTGACCCTTGAACAAGCCTCACCTCCTCCGTGCGCCCAGGACAGGCCTTACATTTTTTGGTAAAATTAATGGTAACAGGATGCAGATGTTACATACCTGTCCAGGGGTGTAGATGAGGTGAGGCCTGTCCAGGGGTGCAGATGAGGTGAGGCCTAACCAGGAGTGCAGATGAGTTGAGGCCTGTCCAGGGGAGCACAGGAGGTGAGGCCTGTGTCCAAGAGTGCAGTGGGCAGGACTTCATAAAGCGTCTCTCCCACTGCACTCTTACACACAGGCCTCATCTCCTCAGCAAATTTCACAATCATGAAAGCCATTTTGACTTTCCTCACCTCCGCTGCACCTTTTGCAATCATGTCAGGTGTGTTTCCTCATATTAGGAATCACATTGTGTTTTTTTTATTGTTGCTTTCTGTTATTTTTTTTCTTAATGCTTCATTAAAATTTTCTGCTGCATACAGAAATTGTATTTTGTAAAAAACTGAAGTTTCAGTAGTGAAATGGAATGCTTGTACATATAACCTGTACTCAGTTTTCCTAATGTTAATATAAAAACGATTAAAGGGCAAATGAATGGCTTTTACATTTTTTAGAAGGAATAAATAGTGTCTCCATGATTAAATAAATATTTTTGAACTTTTCACAATGATGTCACCTTTAGGCCTCTTTAAAAAACGATTTAGGGTTGCAGATGAGTTAGGATTGTCCAGAGGTACAGATCAGGTGACACCTGTGTTCAAGACTGTAGTGGGAGAGAGGCCTCTCCTGGGGAGCATAGGTGGTGAGGCCTGTGTCTAAGAGTGCACTGGACTGGACTTCATGAAGCCTATCCCCCACTGCACTCTTAGACACAACCCTCACCTCCTTTGCACCCCTGGACAGACCTAGACCTCTCTTGCACTACACTCTTCAACACAGGCATCACCTCCTCTGCACCCCTGGACAATCCTCACCTCATCTGCAACCTTGAATAGACCTCAACTCATCTCCACCCCTAGACAGGCCTCAGCTCATCTACGCCACTGGACACGCCTCATCTCATCTGCACCCTGTTACCATCAATTATACCCAATATATTGTGGCCTGTCTAAGGGGCACAGATGAGGTGAGGCTTGTCCAAGGGTCAGAGGAGGTGAGTCCTCTCCACTGCACTCATGGACACAGGCCTCAAATCCTTTCCACCCCTGGACATGCCTCACCTTATCTGCACAATCTACTTACTAATCTGAGAAATCACAGGTGACATAATTGTAAAAGGTTCAAATGTATTTATTTAATCTTGCAGACACTATTTATTCCTTCTCAAAAATATAGAAGCCATTCATTAGCTGCAGAATTGTTTTTTAAATAAGATTTACGAAACAGAGCGCAGGTCCTATGTACAAGCATTCCATTTCACTACTGAAACCTCACTATTTTTCAAAATACAATTCTTCTATCTAGGATATGTTGATACCAAACATTATCATTAAACTTAACAAAATGCAGCAAGAAAAAACCTCAATCTGCTCCCTAATCTAGAGTAACACAATTGACATCATTGTGAAATCTGCAAATATATTTATTTAATCATGCACACACTATTTATTCCTCGTCAAAAATGTAAAAGCTATTCATTTGCCCAAAAATCGTTTTTCAAATAAGATTTTAGAAACAGAGCGCATGTCCTATGTACAAGCATTCCATTTCACTACTCAAACCTCACTATTTTACAAAATACATTTCCTCTCTCTTCCAAACATTGCTACCAAGCCTCATCGAAAACCATGACACAATTCAACAAGAAAAATGCTCAATCTGCTTCCTAATATCGTATAACAGAGGTGACATCATTGTGAAAGGTTCAAGTATATTTCTTTACTCATGCAGACACTATTTATTCCTTTTTAAAAAAGTAAAAACCATTGATTTGCCCCAACATCGTTTTTTAAATACCATTTTAGAAACAGAGCGCAGGTCCTACGTACAAGCATTCAATTTCACTACTGAAACCTCACTGTTTTACAAAATACAAATCCTCTATCTTGCAAATGATCTTACCAAGCATTCCAACACCAAAGAAGCTCAATGTGCTTCCTAATCTGAGGTAACACAGGTGACATCCTTGTGAAAGATTCAAATATATTTATTTAATCATACAGACACTATTTATTCCTTCTCAAAAATGTAAAAGTCATTTATTTGCCCCCAAATCGTTTTTTAAATAACATTTTAGAAGCAGACCGCAGGTCCTATGTACAAGGATTCAATTTCACTACTGAAACCTCACTATTTCACAAAATACAAATCCTCTATCTTGCAAATGTTGCTACCAAGCATTATCAAAAAACATGACACGAACCAACAGCAAAGAAGCTCAATGTGCTTCCTAATCTGAGGTAACACAGGTGACATGATTGTGAAAGGTTCAAATATATTTATTTAATCATGCAGACACTAATTATTCCTTCTCAAAAGTGTAAAAGCCATTCATTTGCCCCAAAATCATTTTATAAATAAGATTTAAGTAACAGAGCGCAGGTCCTATGTACAAGCATTCCAGGTCACTACTGAAACCTCACTATTTTACAAAATACATTTCCTCTCTCTTGCAAACATTCCTACCAAGCATTATCAAAAAACATGACACAAACCAACAGCAAAGAAGCTCAATGTGCTTCCTAATCTGAGGTAACACAAATGACATCATTGTGAAAGGTTCAAATATATTTATTTAATCATCCAGACACTATGTATTCCTTCTCAAAAATGTAAAAGCCATTGATTTGCCCCAAAATCATTTTTTGAATAACATTTTAGAAACAGAGCGCAGGTCCTATGTACAAGCATTCAATTTCACTACTGAAACCTCACTATTTCACAAAATACAAATCCTCTATCTTGCAAATGTTGATACCAAGCATTATCAAAAAACATGACACAAACCAACAGCAAAGAAGCTCAATGTGCTTCCTAATCTGAGGTAACACAAGTGACATGATTGTGAAAGGTTCAAATATATTTATTTAATCATCCAGACACTATGTATTCCTTCTCAAAAATGTAAAAGCCATTGATTTCCCCAAAATCGTTTTTTGAATAACATTTTAGAAACAGAGCGCATGTCCTATGTAAAAGCATTCAATTTCACTACTGAAACCTCACTATTTCACAAAATACAAATCCTCTATCTTGCAAATGTTGATACCAAGCATTATCAAAAAACATGACACAAACCAACAGCAAAAAAGCTCAATGTGCTTCCTAATCTGAGGTAACACAGGTGACATGATTGTGAAAGGTTCAAATATATTTATTTAATCATGCAGACACTAATTATTCCTTCTCAAAAGTGTAAAAGCCATTCATTTGCCCCAAAATCGTTTTATAAATAAGATTTAAGTAACAGAGCGCAGGTCCTATGTACAAGCATTCCAGGTCACTACTGAAACCTCACTATTTTACAAAATACATTTCCTCTCTCTTGCAAACATTCCTACCAAGCATTATCAAAAAACATGACACAAACCAACAGCAAAGAAGCTCAATGTGCTTCCTAATCTGAGGTAACACAGGTGACATGATTGTGAAAGGTTCAAATATATTTATTTAATCATGCAGACACTAATTATTCCTTCTCAAAAGTGTAAAAGCCATTCATTTGCCCCAAAATCGTTTTATAAATAAGATTTAAGTAACAGAGCGCAGGTCCTATGTACAAGCATTCCAGGTCACTACTGAAACCTCACTATTTTACAAAATACATGTCCTCTCTCTTGCAAACATTCCTACCAAGCATTATCAAAAAACATGACACAAACCAACAGCAAAGAAGCTCAATGTGCTTCCTAATCTGAGGTAACACAAGTGACATCATTGTGAGAGGTTCAAATATATTTATTTAATCATCCAGACACTATGTATTCCTTCTCAAAAATGTAAAAGCCATTGATTTGCCCCAAAATCATTTTTTGAATAACATTTTAGAAACAGAGCGCAGGTCCTATGTACAAGCATTCAATTTCACTACTGAAACCTCACTATTTCACAAAATACAAATCCTCTATCTTGCAAATGTTGATACCAAGCATTATCAAAAAACATGACACAAACCAACAGCAAAAAAGCTCAATGTGCTTCCTAATCTGAGGTAACACAAGTGACATGATTGTGAAAGGTTCAAATATATTTAATTAATCACCCAGACTCTATGTATTCCTTCTCAAAAATGTAAAAGCCATTCATTTGCCCAAAAATCGTTTTTTAAATAACATTTTAGAAACAAAGCGCAGGTCATATGTACAAGCATTCCAGGTCACTACTGAAACTTCACATTTTTACAAAATACAATTCCTCTTTCCAGCAACAACTTTTTATCAAGCATGTTCAAAAAACATGAAAAAAGTCACATTAAAAAACCACAATTTGCTTCCAAATCTTCTCCATAGAGTATACAAGTCTCTATCTATATTAAATGAATCATTTCTCACCTTTACAAATGCTTTGGAAGATTGAGAACAGTGTCAGATACACACACCAATATTTCTTTAGCAGAGCAAAAGGTATGTACTCCAGGCACTGCAACCATGAATGGCACAGAAAATATCTAATTCTACACACATATCCCTCATGTTAACCAATCAAAACTCTTCCCTCTCTATTTTCAAACCAACCCCCTTCCCCCCTCAGCCCTTTCTACCTGTTACCATCGCATCTCCCTCCTCACTTAGCTCTTAGGTTTAAACGTTTATTCTACAATGTTGCAAATGAACTCAACAAGGATGTTTGACCTCTCAATACACCAGCTTATCCGGTGCAATGTTTCTTTAAATAACTTTTTCTTAACCATTCAAATTACTTCTTTCACACAACAGAACCATGCACCCTAACTTTCAGTTTTCAACTATCTGAATCCACCAATCATTGCTTGTGATTCAAGAGCACTGAAACTCCACAGTTTTTTTTGCAAACTCCTACTGTTCCAACTGCCATTTCATTCCCACACTTCATCTGACTGCACCAGAACCTCCTCTCACCATGTATTCTGTCTGGATTATTGGACATAGCTGCATCCACTGGGCTCAAAGGTATGCAGCTATTAGAGATTTTCACAACCTTGATTTACCAAATGTAGACATCAAGTGGATTGGCCAAAGAGGATTGAGATGTCATCAATTGACACCATTGGTGAAAACCTTTTACCATCTGCCACACCCTGACCTAATAATTTTGCACTGTGGTGGAAATGACCTAGGCACTTTGACTGGGGTAGGTCTGGAAATGGTTTTAAAGGACACCTTTGGGCAATTGATGACACTTTTTCCACAAACTGCCTTGGTATATTCCAATATATGCCAAAGACAGAAATGGAAGTGGTCCAACCAATTTTGTCCACAATTTGAGAAAGCACGGACACATGTGAATAAATCTGTTTCTGCATACATGAGAGACTATGGAATGGGTTCAATATACAACAATAACTTGCGTTACAACATGCAAGATATCTACAGAGGAGATGGTGTGCACTTCTCAGATGAGGGGAATAGAATATTCCTCCTGAATTTAAGACTGTGCATTGGAACCTACTTGTAGGTACCTAAATCAGCCAGAGAACCCAAAAGCTCTTTTCAGGGCTACCCTACCTCTGATCACTCAAAATGATTATTTTACTCTAACTTTTTTCACTGGTTTTCACCAAAGTACGCTCCCCGGTACGCTCCCAGGTACGCGTACCGGGCGCTCCCCACGCGAATTTTTTTTAAAAAAAATTGGTTTTTTTTGGCCTATATGGGCCTCCTAAGCCCCCCTCAGAAAACCTAGGGGGTCATGGGGGTGTCTACCGTGCCCCCTTTTACCCATTCCCAACGTTGTTTGTCCTCCATCTTGTGTCTCAAATCTACCGAAACACAAGATGGAGGACTCCCGTTGCGCTGCCGGTACGCGTACCGGGGCGCGCACCGGTGAGCGCTCCCAAAAAATTTTGAGAGTTAATTCACATAAAAACCACTGGAGAGACTTTCACCAAATATAGAATAGGCCCTACTACATACCAGTCCCTACCATTTTCCCAAATTTGGTGGAATTCCATTGAGCCATTTGGGCTGTAGCCCTGTCTAAATATCCTGAGGTAAATTACATGACAAAAACACATATGAAGTGTTAGAATTTACAACCAATTAAAATGTTACTTTCATTTTCTACTTTTATTTCCTGACATTTGATTGGTTATGTACCTGAATATAAATGAAAAATGAGAGGGAAACACGGCCATTTTGACTACAACTACCTGAGGTACATCTTTAAAGGATTTTCTCATTTATGTTCATCACCTTCATATAAGGTAAGTTGTTAATTTGTAAGGGTCACTTTAATTTAAATTGTAAAAAAAGTTTGTTGATAGTTATTTACTGTCCCTCTGTTATAGTTATAGATTGAGATAGGCTTCTCTATTATAGTTATAGATTAAGTTAGGCTTCTCTGGTATAATTATGAATTTACTTAGGCTTCCTCACATACACTTTTTTATATTTCTACTTCCTGCCTGATACCATACACTGCCCAAAGATAACTTCACTGTTAAAAACTCAGAAGTACCTCTCTGAACTTAAATCCAACAGTGCCCTAACTCTACTGATATAGTTATTTTTTATGCAATTTACAGCAAGAAAATGGAAGGAGGACAAGAAATCATCAATATTTCTTTCAAAATTACCGATGAGGAGATTGTTCAAGAAGATTTTGTTGACAATGATTTTATGGATGAGTCTCTGGACCAACAACTTATTGACTGTTTACAAGAAATTGAATCATGCAATTTTGAGGAGATTCCAGATCATCTGAGCTGGAAGTTTTATTAAACTATGAAAATTCTAACCAATACATTTTTATTTAATAATTAAAAATTGTTTGAGACATTATTCATTTTTATATGTAATTCATGAAGTAGTACCAAAATGATTCTAATATAAAGTGAGACTTACAGTATACTGTGCAATTTTAAAAGATCATAAGGGAGCAGGGTAGACTACTCATGATCCCCTAGGCCTTCTCAGGGAGTGCTTAAAGGATCTGTTTCTGTTTTCCTGACAGACTATGGTATGGATTCCATATACCACAATAACTTCTGTAACAACATTGAAGATATCTACAGAAAATAAGGTGTACATTGAATTTAAGACTCTGCATTGGTACCTACATGTTGGTACTGACATCACCCACACAACACAACAACTCTATTTAGAGCTACCCTAACTCTAATCACTTTAAATTAATATTTTACTGTTTCACTGGGTTTTCCCCATGGTATGCTCCCCGGTGCGCGTACCGGGTGCTCCCCCCGCGAAAAAAAAAAAAAAAATTGTTTTGACCCGCGAAGCCCTTTTCTGGCCCTCACATCAAACCTATGGGGTCAAGGGGGGTCTACCCTGCCCCCTTTTAGTCATTTCCCCCTTTGTTGTTGCCACCTCTTGTGTCTCGATCCTACCGACACACAAGATGGCGGCCGCTCCGGACTGTTTAGAATGTTGACAAACACCTGAGAGCCAATCAGCTTTCCGCTCGCGAACTCGCGTTACGTGCCGGGTGCGCTCCCCGGTGCGCGTACCGGGGCGCGCTCATAGATATATATATTTTTTTAACCGAAATTACTCAAAATCCACTGGAGCACATATCTTGAGACATAGCAAAGGCACATCGGGCTACCAGTCCCTACAATTTTGCCAAGTTTGGTGGAAATCCATTCAGCCGTTCGGGCTAAAAGTGAGTCCAACCGCCCTATGGAAATTAACATGGGGAAAACACGTTTTGGGACCCCCCTTTTATCTCAGCCCCCACTTCACGAATCCCCCCCAAATTTTCAGGGAAGGAGCGGAGCGGGACATCTTCTTTGAGAAATTCGCGAAAATTCGTCCACCAGCGCCAAAGTTATTCCCAATACAATGTTGCGGATTTCCTATCGAAAACAATCCTAACTATAACTACCTACTGGCGACCGCCAGTAGGTAATATATATATATACATCCAATTCCATCAAATTCTACACCATGTGGAAAAGGCCTCTCGAGATGGAAAATAAATCCCAAAGTTGCAGGGGCATCAGGTGCAGCTTAGATCTGGCGCCACAAGGTCACAAGCCGAACGCGTTTCGGGCTACACGCCCTTGTTCACTGGCAAAGTAAGAAAACACACGTGAATTTGCGGTCACCTATTAATATTCCATTTTTAGCCCCGCCCAGTCGCAAGGCATTCTGTGCTTGGTAGTCCCGCAACTCTGTATTACCTCAGTGGGCTTCACGTTTGTGCCTTAGTTTTTCACATAATAAAATCCCAAGTGGTTTGGCAGCACAGTCCATGTCGGGAGCCCTTGCCATATCACTGCCTTACAACAGGAAACCAACTCGTCATTAGAGAGTCATACATTTTGTCTCTTGATCCTTGATCCGCTCTTACGCGGCAGGCCATTTCCTCGACCGGGGCCAGCCGAAAACAAATCCATCAAATTCTACACCATGTGGAAAAGGCCTCTCGAGATGGAAAATAAATCCCAAAGTTGCAGGGGCATCAGGTGCGGCTTAGATCTGGCGCTACAATGTCACAAGCCAAACGCGTTTCGGGCTACACGCCCTTGTTCACTGGCAAAGTAAGAAAACACACGTGAATTTGTGGTCACCTTTTAATATTCCATTTTTAGCCCCGCCCAGTCGCAAGGCATTCTGTGCTTGGTAGTCCCGCAACTCTGTATTACCTCAGTGGGCTTCACGTTTGTGCCTTCGTTTTTCACATAATAAAATCCCAAGTGGGTTGGCAGCACAGTCCTTGTCGTCCCCTTGCCATATCACTGCCTTACAACAGGAAACCAACTCGTCATTAGAGAGTCATACATTTTGTCTCTTGATCCGCTCTTACGCGGCGGGCCATTTCTCGACCGGGGCCAGCCGAAAACAAATCCATCAAATTCTACACCATGTAGAAAAGGCCTCTCGAGATGGAAAATAAATCCCAAAGTTGCAGGGGAATCAGGTGCGGCTTAGATCTGGCGCCACAATGTCACAAGCCAAACGTGTTTCGGGCTACACGCCCTTGTTCACTGGCAAAGTAAGAAAACACACGTGAATTTGCGGTCACCTTTTAATATTCCATTTTTAGCCCTGCCCAGTCGCAAGGCATTCTGTGCTTGGTAGTCCCGCAACTCTGTATTACCTCAGTGGGCTTCACGTTTGTGCCTTAGTTTTTCACATAATAAAATCCCAAGTGGGTTGACAGCACAGTCCATGTCGTCCCCTTGCCATATCACTGCCTTACAACAGGAAACCAACTCGTCATTAGAGAGTCATACATTTTGTCTCTTGATCCTTGATCCGCTCTTACGCGGCGGGCCATTTCCTCGACCGGGGCCAGCCGAAAACAAATCCATCAAATTCTACACCATGTGGAAAAGGCCTCTCGAGATGGAAAATAAATCCCAAAGTTGCAGGGGCATCAGGTGTGGCTTAGATCTGGCGCCACAATGTCATACGCCAAACGTGTTTCGGGCTACACGCCCTTGTTCACTGGCAAAGTAAGAAAACACACGTGAATTTGTGGTCACCTTTTAATATTCCATTTTTAGCCCCGCCCAGTCGCAAGGCATTCTGTGCTTGGTAGTCCTGCAACTCTGTATTACCTCAGTGGGCTTCACGTTTGTGCCTTCGTTTTTCACATAATAAAATCCCAAGTGGGTTGGCAGCACAGTCCTTGTCGTCCCCTTGCCATATCACTGCCTTACAACAGGAAACCAACTCGTCATTAGAGAGTCATACATTTTGTCTCTTGATCCGCTCTTACGCGGCGGGCCATTTCTCGACCGGGGCCAGCCGAAAACAAATCCATCAAATTCTACACCATGTAGAAAAGGCCTCTCGAGATGGAAAATAAATCCCAAAGTTGCAGGGGAATCAGGTGCGGCTTAGATCTCGCGCCACAATGTCACAAGCCAAACGTGTTTCGGGCTACACGCCCTTGTTCACTGGCAAAGTAAGAAAACACACGTGAATTTGCGGTCACCTTTTAATATTCCATTTTTAGCCCCGCCCAGTCGCAAGGCATTCTGTGCTTGGTAGTCCCGCAACTCTGTATTACCTCAGTGGGCTTCACGTTTGTGCCTTAGTTTTTCACATAATAAAATCCCAAGTGGGTTGACAGCACAGTCCATGTCGTCCCCTTGCCATATCACTGCCTTACAACAGGAAACCAACTCGTCATTAGAGAGTCATACATTTTGTCTCTTGATCCTTGATCCGCTCTTACGCGGCGGGCCATTTCCTCGACCGGGGCCAGCCGAAAACAAATCCATCAAATTCTACACCATGTGGAAAAGGCCTCTCGAGATGGAAAATAAATCCCAAAGTTGCAGGGGCATCAGGTGTGGCTTAGATCTGGCGCCACAATGTCATACGCCAAACGTGTTTCGGGCTACACGCCCTTGTTCACTGGCAAAGTAAGAAAACACACGTGAATTTGTGGTCACCTTTTAATATTCCATTTTTAGCCCCGCCCAGTCGCAAGGCATTCTGTGCTTGGTAGTCCTGCAACTCTGTATTACCTCAGTGGGCTTCACGTTTGTGCCTTCGTTTTTCACATAATAAAATCCCAAGTGGGTTGGCAGCACAGTCCTTGTCGTCCCCTTGCCATATCACTGCCTTACAACAGGAAACCAACTCGTCATTAGAGAGTCATACATTTTGTCTCTTGATCCGCTCTTACGCGGCGGGCCATTTCTCGACCGGGGCCAGCCGAAAACAAATCCATCAAATTCTACACCATGTAGAAAAGGCCTCTCGAGATGGAAAATAAATCCCAAAGTTGCAGGGGAATCAGGTGCGGCTTAGATCTCGCGCCACAATGTCACAAGCCAAACGTGTTTCGGGCTACACGCCCTTGTTCACTGGCAAAGTAAGAAAACACACGTGAATTTGCGGTCACCTTTTAATATTCCATTTTTAGCCCCGCCCAGTCGCAAGGCATTCTGTGCTTGGTAGTCCCGCAACTCTGTATTACCTCAGTGGGCTTCACGTTTGTGCCTTAGTTTTTCACATAATAAAATCCCAAGTGGGTTGACAGCACAGTCCATGTCGTCCCCTTGCCATATCACTGCCTTACAACAGGAAACCAACTCGTCATTAGAGAGTCATACATTTTGTCTCTTGATCCTTGATCCGCTCTTACGCGGCGGGCCATTTCCTCGACCGGGGCCAGCCGAAAACAAATCCATCAAATTCTACACCATGTGGAAAAGGCCTCTCGAGATGGAAAATAAATCCCAAAGTTGCAGGGGCATCAGGTGTGGCTTAGATCTGGTGCCACAATGTCACACGCCAAACGCGTTTCGGGCTACACGCCCTTGTTCACTGGCAAAGTAAGAAAACACACGTGAATTTGCGGTCACCTTTTAATATTCAATTTTTAGCCCCGCCCAGTCGCAAGGCATTCTGTGCTTGGTAGTCCCGCAACTCTGTATTACCTCAGTGGGCTTCACGTTTGTGCCTTCGTTTTTCACATAATAAAATCCCAAGTGGGTTGGCAGCACAGTCCATGTCGTCCCCTTGCCATATCACTGCCTTACAACAGGAAACCAACTCGTCATTAGAGAGTCATACATTTTGTCTCTTGATCCACTCTTAAGCGGCGGGCCATTTCCTCGACCGGGGCCAGCAGAAAACAAATCCATCAAATTCTACACCATGTGGAAAAGGCCTCTCGAGATGGAAAATAAATCCCAAAGTTGCAGGGGCATCAGATGCAGCTTAGATCTGGCGCCACAATGTCACAAGCCAAACGCGTTTCGGGCTGTTCCTATATATATATATATATATAAATAATAATACCATGAATTGGTAAACATACATTAAAAATGGGCAAAAGAAACAATCAAATGTAATTATGAAGATGATAAAGCCGTGGATCGGTAATGGTCCCTAGTAAAAGGATGCACATCAAGCAACAAATAAATGTTAATATACAAAAAGCTATATACATGAGTTTGGCATATTTCATATAACGACAATTCATTGTTATCATAATGACATTACTCTAAACAATTGATTAATCGAAAATTAGAAAAAGATAACCATCACAACACTAAAGGCAGCCAGACGTCCATCCGGCAGGAAACGAAAGTGGTGCTATATACAACATCCTGCTCCATAAAGAATTTTTCAGTTGATTAATGATAATTCATAACACAATAGTAAATGAAATAATAAATACAGTTGATCCAGAAAGCCAAAATATACCAATGTGTTAAAAAGACACAGGAAGTGGGGCATGCGAAAATGCATGACATGATCAGCAATAATTCCAGTAATTCGCATAGTAGAATAGAATGATGTCATAAGAAAAGAATACGATGCAGCTATTCAAAAATGCAGAGCAGTAGGTAGACATGGACAATTCCCTACTTCTAATTTACTACAAAATAGGCAGCAGTAATCATAGCAGGACATATAACAGAGGTTGAAAATGTTATAAGATGACATAAACATTATTCTCAGACGTTTCAGATATAATTATATCATTTTCCTAGATGGACTACAATGTCCTCCCCGCTATTCATGCCCTTGGGGTACTTAGTGGACAGGTCAATGATATACCTCGATTCGAGGCGTCTAAGCCTTCTCAGTCTATCCCCGCCCCGTGGGTTGTATGGGACATGATCTAACCCAAAGAAGTGAAGTTGGTTCCTGTCCTTATTATGATGTTCGGCAAAATGCTGTGCTACTGGGTAAGCAGGGTCTACTTTATCGATAGCCCTGAGATGTTCCAGCACTCTCAATTTGAGTTGATTGATGGTACTCCCAATGTATCTAAGGCCGCATGGGCATATCAGACAATACACTGCATAGGTAGTGCTACAGGTAATACATTTTTGTATCTTTTTAGTCCTACCTGCATCGGGGATATCATATTGTAAAATCCTACGGATATTGCTGCACGCCTTACATTTCCCACATGGGAAGAACCCACTCATATTTTTTTTTTTATATATATATATATATATATAAAGTGAGTCTGTTGTCCCATACACTGTGTATACGGGACCTCGTGGACTGCAAGTTCCATCAGGCAAGTGCGCCTGGGAGGTGCAACGCTGTAATTGAACTCACCTGGAGGAGGAGGAGCCAAGAGCTTGCAGATATTGAGGCAATCTCTAAGGCGCTGGGAACTTTGTTTTACTTGTGGAGTTGGCACTGAGGACGGCCATTGGGGCCAGAAACGCGTCTGCCACTATTCTTCACAGACTTCAGGAAGCGACTGCAATTTTGCCAATAAATTCCTTCATATGAGCCCGGAGCATGTGTCCCGCTGATTACTTTCGTGGTCAGCATTGGTGTTCTATGTGTAGCCGGGGATGGCTGTTACCGGCAGGGGCACGCCCTCTCGGTCTGGAGCTCCGCGTGATCAGCTGAACTGGTGGTATGGTGTGAGAAACACAAAAAGCGCGGCGCCCCCCCCCAAGCAGAGGTACTTGCCAGCTGGTGTGTGTCTGCGCGAAGGGGAGAGAGGAGGCGGCATTGCGCTGCCTGATAAGGGCTCGTGTGAAGGTATGGCCGGAATAATGTGCCCAGGATCGCTGCGGTGGACAATGCAGTAAACGCCAAGCAATTGGGGGCACGAAAGTGAGTCTGTTGTCCCATACACTGTGTATACGGGACCTCGTGGACTGCAAGTTCCATCAGGCTGTGTGCCTGGGTGGTGCAACGCTGTAATTGAACTCACCTGGAGGAGGAGGAGCCAAGAGCTTGCGGATATTGAGGCAATCTCTAAGGCGCTGGGAACTTTGTTTTACTTGTGGAGTTGGCACTGAGGACGGCCATTGGGGTCAGAAACGCGTCTGCCACTATTCTTCACAGACTTCAGGAAGCGACTGCAATTTTGCCAATAAATTCCTTCATATGAGCCCGGAGCATGTGTCCCACTGATGACTTTCGCGGTCAGCATTGGTGTTCTATGTGTAGCCGGGGATGGCTGTTACCGGCAGGGGCACGCCCTCTCGGTCTGGAGCTCCGCGTGATCAGCTGAACTGGTGGTATGGTGTGAGAAACACAAAAAGCGCGGCGCCCCCCCAAGCAGAGGTACTTGCCAGCTGGTGTGTGTCTGCGCGAAGGGGAGAGAGGAGGCGGCATTGCGCTGCCTGATAAGGGCTCGTGTGAAGGTATGGCCGGAATAATGTGCCCAGGATCGCTGCGGTGGACAATGCAGTAAACGCCAAGCAATTGGGGGCACGAAAGTGAGTCTGTTGTCCCATACACTGTGTATACGGGACCTCGTGCACTGCAAGTTCCATCAGGCAGTGCGCCTGGGAGGTGCAACGCTGTAATTGAACTCACCTGGAGGAGGAGGAGCCAAGAGCTTGCGGATATTGAGGCAATCTCTAAGGCGCTGGGAACTTTGTTTTACTTGTGGAGTTGCACTGAGGACGGCCATTGGGGCCAGAAACGCGTCTGCCACTATTCTTCACAGACTTCAGGAAGCGACTGCAATTTTGCCAATAAATTCCTTCATATGAGCCCGGAGCATGTGTCCCGCTGATTACTTTCGTGGTCAGCATTGGTGTTCTATGTGTAGCCGGGGATGGCTGTTACCGGCAGGGGCACGCCCTCTCGGTCTGGAGCTCCGCGTGATCAGCTGAACTGGTGGTATGGTGTGAGAAACACAAAAAGCGCGGCGCCCCCCCAAGCAGAGGTACTTGCCAGCTGGTGTGTGTCTGCGCGAAGGGGAGAGAGGAGGCGGCATTGCGCTGCCTGATAAGGGCTCGTGTGAAGGTATGGCCGGAATAATGTGCCCAGGATCGCTGCGGAGGACAATGCAGTAAACGCCAAGCAATTGGGGGCACGAAAGTGAGTCTGTTGTCCCATACACTGTGTATACGGGACCTCGTGGACTGCAAGTTCCATCAGGCAGTGCGCCTGGGAGGTGCAACGCTGTAATTGAACTCACCTGGAGGAGGAGGAGCCAAGAGCTTGCGGATATTGAGGCAATCTCTAAGGCGCTGGGAACTTTGTTTTACTTGTGGAGTTGGCACTGAGGACGGCCATTGGGGCCAGAAACGCGTCTGCCACTATTCTTCACAGACTTCAGGAAGCGACTGCAATTTTGCCAATAAATTCCTTCATATGAGCCCGGAGCATGTGTCCCGCTGATTACTTTCGTGGTCAGCATTGGTGTTCTATATATATATATATATATGCACAACAATAGCCAGACTGCAGCCCCAGGTTCCCAGGACGGAACAGACGACCAAACGAATCCGGTATGAGGCAAAAGAGATTTTAATGAGGCAAACTGAGCAGCAAAGCGAACTGACGCGTTTCGGGCGGATGCCCTTGATCACAGTCAAATATATATATATATATATATATATATATATATATATATATATATATATATATATCCAACACACCGTCACCTTCCTCACGCTCTGGACCAACTCCAGCCAGGAAAAAAGCCAACGGACACGGACCATTTGAAGTGCTCCAATTTTAATTAAGGTGCAGAAAAAGCCTCATGACGTTTCGGCTCGCAAGAGCCTTGTTCACATGACAATGTTCATTTGAATGAAACACCATTTTATAATGCCAGTGATTGGATAACAATCGTCACATGGGAGGGTCGTGTTATGTCACAGTAAAGATAGAAGAGATACTATCTGCTTTCCACGGTGTACATTTTTAGAAAGCAGATAAAAACCAACGGTAAAATACCAGATTCCCAACAATGGATACACACTATTTAAAGTGCAAATTCATACACAGATTATCCCAGAACAAATATATAAATTTCATCATATCTTCTAATGACTTGACTTGAATAAATTGAGAATAACAATTATTGGTAAAATACCAATATATACATATCATACAGTATTATGCGCTCTAGTATAATAAAGTGCAAATGCATATCGATCTTGAATGTGCAAAATTCGCAATAGTGCAGTTCCTAATATGCAACACCTAGCAAAAGTGCAAAAATTATCAATGTGCAAAATGTAGCATAACAGTGCAAATATTATTAATTATCACATGATAAGTCACCTATCCAAATCTAGGATCCTATCATTACAATACTGTATCTCGTATATCCAATTTATATTTCCCAGAAACCACAAATATGGTTAAAATATTTACAAGAATATTTAGATCAACAGTCATAAGTACATGATTTGATGAAAAATTACAAATTATATCTTGTTCCTAGGATATCTCCGCTTTACCACTATCTCTACTTCATGTTACTGTGATTAAAAAGTGTATAAAGTCACCGTAAATAAAGTGCATCAAAAGGCTGAGTAAGAATGACTATCAGGGACCAAAGACCCAACTAGTCTATCATACTCAGTCATACCCATCAAAACCAAATGAAATCAGATTTTTTTAACAATTGGCATTAACTACAGGTTAACGTCAGATTCAAAAAATCAAGAGCTTAAACATATAGAATATTTTGAATATTATACGCTACATTGTATAATTCCCAGCCAGGCTAAAATTACACCAGTATTTGATATTACAGTCGATACTGTGTAAAAGCAGAATTAACTAAGGTAAACACGTATACAGATCCTCTGTAACATTAAGCCCCCCCGGGCTCTTGGTGTTGAGTGAAAGGATGCATTTGGTTTCAAGTCTCCTCAGTTTATTTTCCCTATCTCCACCCCTTCTACTGGCTAAGACGGAGTCAATTACCCAGTATTTGAGCAAGTTGTTATTACTCTGATGGATTTCCCTAAAGTGCCGGGCCACTGGGTAAGTATTGTCACCATTTGCAATAGCACGTAGATGTTGTAAAATATGCTTGTGCACCGCAAGCTTTGTGCTACCCACATACATTAGTAGGCAGGGGCATTGGAGAACATAGACCGCAAATTCGGTTTTACAGGTTAAAACCTGTGTTATGGGGTGAGGATGATCAGTGAAACCGTCCATGTATGTTTTAGTATTTACTCCATGGACACACGCTTTGCAAGTCTTGCAGCGGTAAAATCCTTTATTCTATTGCCACCATGATGTTTTGTTAAATGGCTCTGGACTAGTATCAACAATTTTATCTTTAAGGGAAGGTGCTTTACTGAAAGTAAGTGAGATCTTTTTGGGAGAGTAGCTCCAATGACTAAATCTCGGATAACTAGAGGCCAATGTTTATTAATGATCTTATATAATTCTTTATGTTGCCTGCTGTACCCTGTTATCATGCGGAACTTTTTGTCCTCAGAACCTACTCTATTATCAAATTCCACAGTGTCAAGTAATGCCTGCTTTTTACTCCCAGTCAAAAGCTCCTCCCTAGTTGATAACATGGATTTCTCTATAGCTCTATGAATTGTCTGTTCAGAATATCCACGTTCCAAAAATCGTTTTTCACTGTCTTCCTGAGCTACCTTCAGGTCTGCGGTATTGCTACATACTCGGCGTAACCGAAGCATTTCCCCATAGGGGATGCTTGAGATTAAATGCGCCGGGTGAGCACTAGCTCCATGAAGTATACTGTTTACAGCAGTTGTTTTCTGGAAGATTCTACTCTCAAGGTGTCCATCATGAATATAAAGTTCAGTGTCCAAGAACGTAATAGATTCTTGGCTAAGGGTGGCAGTAAAATTGAGATTCAGGTTATTGTTGTTTAAACTCTCAATAAAACTCAAAGCTTCCTCCTTACTTCCTCTCCATATGATCATCAGGTCGTCCATCTAATCAAGTTGTTATTAACAATGTTATGGTAATTGGGTCTGAGGACCAGTTCCTCCCAAGTTCCCATGTGCAAACATGCAAAGCTTAGGGAGAAGCTGGCCCCCATTGCCACACCCTGAAGTTGGCGGTATAGCTGTTGATTGAACAAAAACAAATTATTTGTCAAACAAAATTGAAGCATGCTCAATAACATTTTGTTGTGATCTTCAAACTCAGAGCCCCTTCTCGAGAGATAGTGTTTGGCTTCCGCAATACCATCTAGATGTGAAATGCTGGTATACAGCGATGTAACATCCAGCGAGATAAGCCAATCCCCCGCTACCCATTCAATGTCCATGATTTTGGTCAACAAGTCCCCAGTATCCTTGATGTACGAGTCTAGATTCCGCACATACCCCTGTAAAAAATAGTCAATGTAGACAGAGGTGTGCTCCAGAAGACTGCCTCTAGCAGAAATTATAGGTCTGCCTGGTGGATGTTGGGGGTCTTTGTGCACTTTGGGTAAAAAGTACAAAATGGGTGTGATAGGGTGGTCAACTTTCAAATACTTGTACTCCGCTTCGCTGATAAGTTTAGAAGCCTTCCATTTAGACAATTTTTGATGGTAATTTGTTTTAATTGTTGTTAATATTTGCATCTGAGTTCGTTCATAACATGTACGATCGTTGAGTTGAGCATATGCTTCTTGGTCGTAGTCGGTTTTAGACATGAGGACTACATTGCCCCCTTTATCACTTCCCCTCACTATGATGTCCTTATCTTGTGAAAGTCTCTTAGTTAGCGCCTCATATTGTTGTGTGCGAACATTATGTTGCCATTTCATTTTCTTATTACTTGATGTCTTACTTTGTAGTTGTTTAAGGTCCCCCACCACATTTTCATGGAAGACATCTATATTGTCTCTGGGCAAAATTGGTACGAACACAGATGGTGGCCTGAAATGGGTTTCCATCGAAATTCTATTGCCCATTTCATCAAATGTTGTATTCTCATTCCCATGAATATCTTCATAGCCAGCTCCCTTTGTTTCCCAAAGTTCCGTAATAATTTTTGTACCTTGTGTGGCAATCATAATGTCGCTATTAGAGTTCGTAATTTGGGCTGTGTTTTTATTCCTGTCCTTCAAAGTGTAGAATTTTCGTAGTTTTAATTTGCGAACTGCTTTATACACATCACAACGTGTCGCCGCATAATTGAAATTGCAAGGAGATGCATAGGTCAGACCTAATTTGAGGATTTCCTCTTCATTTGCTGTTAACTTTAAAGATGTTAGGTTGACAATAGTACGGTTAATGTCCCCCGTTAATTCTGTGCGGAGGCAGCTCCCTGCCCCCGACCTCATCCCCTTTCACGTTTTTTCTTTTGGAAACCTCCTTTTTGTCGCCCTATTTCTTTGGCGCCTTCGGTAATTTGCCCATTTGCGACTTGACCTCTTTGATTTCGCGGCCTTAGTGATTTCAGTCTCTACTGACAAAAAAAAGCAATTTCCTGGCCCGGTGAAGGTTTGGGTCTAATATCCGCCTGTATTTGTTTGCGGCGGTCTGTTTCCGATTCCGTTTCTATGTCAGAGCTATAGATAGAGTTGGAAGAGGCTGTGGAGTCTGATGTATATATATGAAACAGCCTTTACAACGCGGGCATTACCACGCGCTGCCATTACTACGCTGCTTTTACAACGCAAGTCGTTTCAACGACTGGAGGGCGCTGTTGGACAAGGAATAGTTTAATTTTCTATTCCAACACCTTCCCTACTGTAACGTGGGCTGGAGTTGAAATAGAAAATTAAACTATTCCACTATCCAGCGACTTTTTTTTTTTTTTATTGAGAATGTAACATATAGTTTCATTACAGAGCAATAGGTTGAGGAGGAGCAATAAGCAGCATCATATCCAAAGTATATCAATGAGCATGTACAGCGGCGATATTATACATTACAATCGTCCCATAACTTGGGTGACACTGCTAGGAAGGAAAAGGATTATGCAAATCTTATAACATTTCCTCTCGGTGTTGTGTATCGAAGAGTGCTTTCCATCTCCGCAGAGCTTTGGGCCATTGGCGGTGTAGGGAATGGCGTCTGAGGATGTCGGCCCACGGTATCTATCGCAGGATCATGTCTAGACATGTGTCGTGAATGTGTGCCCAGTGGGTTGTCATACGGGCAGTCACATACCCAGGTCTGCTGTGAGTACCATGCGGCCTAATGGTGTGTGTTAGTTAGTACCCCGCTCCATTTGTGTGGTGCAGTGTGTATCCTCTTTCAATATTCTCAGGGGAGCCATCATGTGGATTATCTCCTCAGGTATCGGCACACGTGTTGCCAACCCCTAGAGGAGCAACCGTGCATCTGGCTGCTCGATTGGCATCCAGTAGTGCAGCTATGTCGTCTCTGAGTTGGCTCTTTGTGAAACTACGAACTCAGTCAACTTGGGGGGAGAACAAATACTTAAACTAAATGATGGAAGAAGGGGGGGGATTAATATCTGGGGAAAAGAAACAAGAAAAGGCTCCGAATTGTGAAGCTGGTTTGACAAGATGTACAATCTGGTAACATGTTTGTATGTGTTGATGAGTTCACGTTATCGAGGTCAGGTGCGTGAAGCATGGCGTTGGGGCAGAAGATTTCGTCTATCGTGGTGTTACATTGTGGCTTCAGTGTCTGATGTTGAGTACGGGGGGGCGGGTTGGGACCATGCTTTGGCGATGCATGTGTTTCCTCTTGCACCGCGTGTATGACGTGACGTCGTCTGTTGGTATCCTGTCGTTTCCCCTGAGTGGGCTGCCTCATCGTGTATCAGTTATGTGTATGTTACCCGGCAGTTTGTGCGTCACATGACTCCCTGGCCAATGCACGCCTGACAAAAGGACTTTAGGATTTCGTCCCAGGGTTGTGCTATTGGTATAGCCCTCAGTCCCGCCGTCTCCTCTCTAAGTCGTTGTAACGACTTGCGTTGTAAAAACAGCATTGTAATGGCACACGTGTTAATAGCCCGTGTTATACTGTCTCTCTTCCAAATACCAAAACAGAGTTTGATATGGCAGGGCGGGAGCCGTGAGGCTCCCGCCCAGCCATAGCAAACTGCAGTGTCCCGGGTGTGGGCACCCCAGGACACTGCAGGAGCCGGCCCTGGGGGTAGCACTCCCCAGGGCCATGACAGGGCTCCAGGAGGGGGGCCGCACAGCCCCCATCCCACCATTGACAAAGCCCCGGAGGGTGGTGGCCCCCGGGGCTTGGGGGTCCATCACGGACCCGCCTATTTTAATATTTAGAGCCCTGGGGAGGTGGCGGTCCCCAGGGTGTGTGGGGGGTTCAAGCCCCCAAACACAGGTTTTTAAAAAAAAACAAGCCCCGTGGGTGGCGGGAGGGCCGTGAGCCCCCCACAAATATTTTAGATAAGCCCTGGGGGTGGCGTTCCCCAGGCTTGGGGGGGGCCTTTGAGCCACCCCACACATTTAACTCAAAAGCCCCGGGGATGGTGGTCCCCGGGGCTGTGGGGGGCGGTGAGCCCCCCACAATTATGTTTTAGAATCCCCAGGGGACTGCAGTCACTAATTACAATACAAATATTGCCCCCGGGATTTGGCCCACCCGAGGGCTAAATATTAACGAAGCACAGGAGCCTGCACTTCGTTTTTTTTTTTTCGCCCGGATCCGCGGATTTTGCAGATTTAAAGAAAATAATATTAATTTTGGGCCCTGGGGGTCCTTGTGGGACCCCCTAAGCAGGCCTAGGGGGTCAGGGTGTTTTTACCCTTTTCGTGTTTTGCTCATTTGTTTTACTGATTTCTTGTGCCTCGGATGACTGCCAACACTTCCTGGTTTGGAGTGTTGACAGCCAATTACCATAAAGCTTGTGATCCGGAAGGTGCGCGGATCCTGCGCGGCCATAGATATCACTATTTTTTTATTTGATTTTCTCAGCAACTACTCAACGGATTTACACCATTTAACAAAAAGAGTTCTTTCTGAACCAAGGGCAACCTGTTTGCCGAATTTGGTGTAATTCTGTTCAGCAGTTCGGGCGGTAGACGCGGCTAAATTTTCCTATGGGGAAAACACGTTTTGGGACCCCCCTTTTTTCCTCGGCCCCACTTGACGAATCACCCTGAAATTTTCAAGATAGGAGCAGACTGGAGCGGGCCGCGAGCATGGTGGGGTCCTGTCTCTGCCTGACCCTATCCCACTTCTGACACCACTGTGGTCGGGGAACACCTAACCCTCTGAACAGTTCGTCAACTACCTTGTCTAAATTATAGTCCCAAACTAAATGTTTGTACTTAAGATTCTTTATTCTGTTTGAGCGTTATGTCTTTAGGCAGTCTCTCAAAACAACAAAACACACTATATAAACTAGAGCTCTTCCCAGTGCGAGCTTCCAGGGGCCTCTCTTTCCGCCGTCCTTCTCCCGGTCCATGTTTGGACTTTACGAGTGGTGCCTTTGAACCACTGTGCAAGCAGCGGCATAGATTTCGGCATGGAGCGGCATTGACAGGGATACCAAGGTGTAATCGTGAAGCGAAGTGTTGCGGAGAGCCCACAGGTCGCGGGGTAAGCAGAGGCTCGGTGGCGGTTTCAGCAGGCGTCATCAGTGATACCAGGGTCACGGTGCGGCATTGCGGCAGTGCCCTCTGCAGTGCCTTCAGTCGGCAGTGGCATCGTCAACGTCGTCTGGTTGCTTCTTCTTCTGTTGCAGCACAAAACACACAGACCCCAGTGCTGAGGGCAGAAGAGCTTGAACAAGAAAATACCTACTTTCTAAAAGTGGTATTTTCAAACACAGAATGTAAAAATCACCTTCACCAAAAGATGCATCTTTAAATTCTGAGTTCAGGCATACTAAACTTTATTTTCCTACCCAATTCCCCGGGCCAGTTATGTTCATAAGATGGTATAAACAAACTCCCCATTCTGTCCTATGGGGAACAGGTAGCCTTGCAATAGCGAAAAACAAAATTGGCCGTAATTCACTATCAGGACATGCCACACACACACCAGGGCATCTCCTACCTTTCACATACACAGCACCCAGCCCACAGGGTTACCTTGGGCCTACCTTAGGGGTGGCTGACATGTAAGAAAAGGGAAGGTGAGGGACTTGCAAGTGTGTGCACTGGCCAAGTCAACATGGCAGTTACAAACTGCGCGCAGACTCCGCAATGGTGGGTCTGAGTTACCTTTTCAGGGCTACTCACGTTGGTGGCACAATCAGTGCTGCAGGCCCACTAGTAGCATTTGATTCACAGGCACTGGCAAACTCAGTGCAATTTACTAGTGACTAACAAGTAAATCAAATATCCAATCATGGAAACACCAATCCATAACACAATTTACCACAGGAGCACTTGCACTTTACCACTGATCAGCAGTGAGAAAAGTGCACAGAAACACTTCGCCAGCAAAGACAGAGTCAAAACCAGGAGGTCAGAAAGCAAAAACCCAGGGGAAGCATGCCAAAAGAGGCCAAGTCTAACAGACTGGTAGGAGTATTACCTGTACACATCCTCCAGTAGGAACAGTCAAATTATGTGTTGTGTTTCCTGACTATCCAGGCTTGTATATAGGAAGTAGAGGACCGATAGTAACTGGGATAGTAAGGGCGGCGAGGGCATTAAGAGCTATAATGTTCACAGGGGCGCAAATCCCTGAATTTCCTCCCATTGAATTCCCATCAAATTAAAATGTATACTTGTTCCGGTGGTACCCACTCCAAGGTTTCCACTAGCACCAGTGTCACATCATCCCTTCACTTGGGTCTCATTATATGGAGGTGGATGTTCTGACAAAAATACATCCAGGAAACTATCATTAGAGTCACTATCAGTGGTGACATAACTCATATCATCTGGTTCCTTCAACTTTCCCTCTTTCCCTTTCCTTCTCTTCTTCTTCCTTATTTCAAATTCTTCATTCGTTCAGGCAGGGTATAGTTTCACTCCCTCCATCGGAACAGTTCTCCACTTCTTCTGATCTGCATCTCACTTAGCATCAGTGTAAGTACGCACTGCTTTTTGAACTCCTCCCAGATACCTCTTTTCCTTTGCATGAGCCGCACTCTCCAAAGCATTGAGAGATTTAAACTGCGTGAGTCTAGGAGGCGGTTTCATCGCATAAAATATTCTCCTAACATTTTCAATAATTCTCAAGTTAAATGTAACATAGCGTAGAAGAGCCAGTGCACCTTCTTTCTCAGTAATCTTGTGCCATTGGTTAAGCCACATACTTGTGTGAAGCCCTAAATGTATCGTCATATAAAGCCCCGGGGTATCTTTGGGTGGTTCCTCTTCTCCATCTCTAACAGGTATTGTCACATCTACTCTACACAAATCTCATAACATTTTTAATCTTTTAATTTTTCAACAATAATGTCAAAAATGACAGCCGGAATCTCATTTTTGGACCAGGAAATAATTGTTTACTCATAATCCTCCTTCAGTGTCAACAACCAATACCAGCGCAGTATGCTATAACATAACAACTAATAGCAACGTGGCACCACATCAACCAACCAATCTCAGTGTGGTACACTGTGACATCAATCTCACTCCTTGCAGCAGTTCACCCTCTATTAAAATATTCCACAGATGCTCTCTTCTCAGTACTAAGTATGCAAAGCAAAACCTAAAAGCAATTTCAACAAACAACTTTGTCTGCTCCACCAAAGAATCAATAGCAATCAATCACTTAGGAAACAATGCATGTAACTCACAATTCAAATGAAACCTGGTCCTGAGGGATCTGACCTACATTAGTGTAGCTTCACACATGTGCAAAAGGATCCACTATACCAACCACACCTTACTCTCACACAAAGATAGATTTTCCTATTTCAATTGTGCCGTTGACAATGTCTCACGAAAAGCACCACAAAACTCAGCAGACAATTACAATATAATGTCTTACACACTTTTTAATATCATCCTGGGATGTTGAGCCATTTCAGATCCGATAACAACTTGACCTTCTCCACATTAAGCATCACATTCATACAATATTCAAAACATCTCCGCAAAATACCACAACTTTTCCACAAAGCTCCGCAAGCTGAGAGTAAGCCCCCTACGACGCGCAACCCTATTAATACTCATTCCCCCGCTCTTACTGTAGCAAGTCCCTCACCTGGTTCCGATGGGGTGTCGCTGGACATCAGGGTGTAACGCTGTAATGATCACAGGACCCACAGGGAAAGGGGGTTAGGATTTGGTAAAACACAAGATGATGTGGTTCTCCCCCACGGTGACTGCAGTAAACCTCATAAGGACCTGTCTCAGATCTTATGATGCACCTAGTCAGGGAGTACCTGCATGGCACAAGGTTATAGGTAAGCTCACAATGTTGAGGTAATTTTTCACCTTTATATTATATATCCCATCAGTAGTAACCCATACATTACACATGCATCTACAAGGTACTGTCTTTCTAACTGGGTCATCTGAGCTCTCTGTTAGCTGGAGATTGGAATCTCACCAAGGTTTGCGGCGGATGGTACAACCCTAACATAGCGTTCTAAAATAGCTCTGTGATTTGCTGTGTCACAAGCAGTAGTACTCTTGGCAAGTTAAATTCTTGAGAACAGCCGGCTTGAAAACTAGAGGAAAAGCATTCGAGGTGGGCCCAGGAATAAAAATGGAGTCTGACAGAGGCCTGTCAGATGAGGTTAATGAGTGCTTATAGCCTTGCCTGCTTGCTGCATACATCTAGGGAGAAGCCATGCCTGAAGAAGGGAGTCCTGTCGCACCACTGGGGGAACTTCAATCCCCATCATCCCCCTCAATTCCTGACGTGCTCTTAAGCACGACACCGCCCGTGGTCCGGGTAGCTGCCTTGCCTGCTTGCTGCATCCATCTGGGGACAGTCATGCCTGCAGAAGGGAGTCCTGTCTCACTGCTGTGAGAAACTCAATACTCATCATCCCCCTAGAAGCCTGATGTGCTCTTAAGCGCGACACCGCTCAGCCGTCGGGGTAGCCGCATTGCCTGCTTGGCGTATCCATCTGGGGAGACGCCGTGCCTGCAGAAGAGTGTCCTGCCGCACCGCTCGGGGAACTTCAATCCCCATCATCCCCCTCGACACCTGATGCACTCTTAAGCCTGTACATGCCCATTGGAACCTGGACGGGGATGGGCCCTCCCTCTAATTTGGCCAGTTTTCAGGGAAATTACAGTGGAGCCCATTCACATCATGGGGAAGCGGAAAACCACAGCTGGCGATCAAGGAGTTGAGACTATTAAAAACCTGGACTTATTCCTTTCCAGAGCATCAGATGCCCTGGTGACGGAGATTGAACTTATGGAGAGTAGGCTCTCCATAGGAGAGGCAGGTCTTGTTACTCAAACAACAAACTCTCCGAAACATGTGACATTATCCTCGTGTAGTATCAATTCCCTACCTTCTGACACTACTAACCCCCGAACCAAATGTGCTAACCACACAATCGCACCTGGTGGAGATATCCACTCCCCCACGGAACCACCTACAAAAAAGAAAAATGGGGGGGAGATTGAGCAAACCGGCACATGTAAATCCTGGCCACACTTTGGTCACTCCATCCAACCCCCAGTTCCTATGTATTAGAGTTGAACAGGCACTTTCTCAATTGTTGCAACCTCTCATTGAGCGACTAACTAAAATAGAAGAACATTTAGCTTCTCTCATTACACAAGGGAGGAGGGTTCAAGGGAGAGAGTCTGCTGTGCATGATTCCTCCTCAAATTTGGTTAACTATCTAACTCCACACCTGGGCCCTGCTATATTTAAGTCGCATGAGCTACAGATACAGAGGGGGGATGGTCAAGGGGCTTTAACAGGGACCGAAGGCTTTTACAATCCTAATTTGCAGCTCCTATTAAGGAACTGTTCAAGTTCAATACAACCTACACATATTTATAGACCAGCAGGAAATTCCATTGACCGAAAGTTTGAGGGTTCCTAAATCATTTACTCTGCCTCAAGGCCTGAAGGTGTGCATAATAATTTACAGGAAGGTCGGGACGGAGCAATCAAGCTAAACCCTTATATGAGATTAAATCTCCAGCCTGCAGTTTGCCCCAATGTTGTCATCTTGGCCAATACCCCTGAGCACACAAACAGAGTCTCCTGAACAACTAATGCTTGAAGCGTGCCACTGGATAGATAAGCACACCAATGTTATGTCAGAAAGTTTCACTAGTATCATTATGGCCAGAAGAGTGGGTTGGATGGGCAGCTCTGAGAAAACATTAAGAGGGTACTGCATAGTGGTCAATCTTAAAACCCACTCTATGGAACGGAAACGGATCACTGAAATAATATCGAGGGACAGAATATCGACCATCAAAAATATCGTTGACAAAATATCGACAGTCAATATATCGAGTTTCTATCTACAAACAGGTAAGTACAAAAATATCGGTTAAAAATATCGTTTACAAAAATATAGTTGTAAAAAATATCGTATTTACTAAAAACAGTGTTAAATTAAATTAATATTAAAAATTAATTACTAAAATATACTTAAAATTACTTAAATTAACTTATAATAATTAAATAAATAATGAAAGTTAAATAAATATTTTTTTATTTCATATTTATTAAAACATATATATATAGTAACAAAATATAATAAAATAATACCCAAAAACTGAAAACTGACCCTGAACCCTAAAAATACCCCTTTACCCAAAAACCCAAAACTGACCCTGAACCCTAAAAATACCCCTTTACCCAAAAACTGAAAACTGACCCTGAACCCTAAAAATACCCCTTTACCCAAAAACTGAAAACTGACCCTGAACCCTAAAAATACACCTTTACCCAAAAACCCAAAACTGACCCTGAACCCTAAAAATACCCCTTTACCCAAAAACACAAAACTGACCCTGAACCCTAAAAATAAAAACGAATTTTTTTACTATCTATATTATATAGTTACATATTTTCACTTTCTATATTATTTACAGTCGATATTACTTCACTTACCTTAAAAACGATATTTTGGCTGTCTATATTCTGTCCTGTCGATATTTTGTCCAAACGATATTTTTGACTCGATATTCTGTCCAAACGATATTTTGGAGTCGATATTATGTCTGTGCACCAACGGAAACATCTGAATATACTCCTAAACGTCCTACTCAAGACACACAGATGTTTGTAGTGACATTAGGTTTTGTAGTGTAGTTCCTATATTCCCAATAGGCTCTGTATATTGGAATAATATATCCTATAGATTTGACGTAGGACTTATGTCTACTAGGTCTCTATCGAATATATTAGACTTAATTGTGAGTGCCAGCTAGCTCAGAGGTCACTAGAAACTTTCTCGAATAAACAAGAAGGGATTAGTTTCTGACAACCGCATAAACATGACAACTTTGTTTCCCCAAGATAAAACGTATCTTCAGAGTCGTGGAAACAAGAAATAGATATTTCACTCAGTCAATCGTGCATGCTTTGTTTCATCAGAGGTGCAGAGAAATAAAGAGACATGCGTTTTCAATAAAAGTAATTATTGAACATTCTTCTTTCTCCTGCAAAAGAAATTAAGTGCTACAATCGTAATACTGGCTGTAAAATATAATGCATACAGCAAGAAGAGTATTATAAAATAGTAATGTAAAAGCATGGTATGGTTTCTAAGCCATAAAATACATACATAAATAAATAAAGACTAAAAGTACTCAACTGGTGATTCTAAAATACGCCGACCCCGATGTAGCTAACCTAAGTCTAGTACGAGGGAAGGAGTAAGTGCGGTGTAGCATGGGTTTAGTATTCTTTTGCCAAGAATCTATCCATGATTTCTCTTAGGGTCTAATCAGCTTGGTTTAGAATGAAGGAGGTCTGGTATCTCTCGGTCTTACGACTCAATTTCCCAACACTTCACAAGGGGACTTTGGAAACACTGGAGTTGGATTTCTTGGCAAGAGAAAAGACAGCGTCTCTCTCTCTCTCTCAGTGCGTCAGCTGGAGGGTCGGCTTCCTTCGGCACTTGCTGTAGTGAGCTGCGTCGGGCAAGTAGATAGTCGAACTGCTCCAAACCACCGTGTGTTTGCTAGGGCAAGTGTGGACATATTTATACCTTGAAGGTGCCGAGTTTGACGTAAAGGTGGACATAAAAACGTCACCAAAGAGTCACAGTTCTTTGAAAACTCCATGAGTTCTTGGACAAATCAATATTCAAGCAAGGGGAAGTCCCTAACTGCTGAAGCTAAGTTTTCCAAGAAATCGTTCTGACTTTTCAGAACTAGTGGAAGTATCCATGCCTGTATTTGGACTGCATGGGCTATGTCTAAATATGGTTATGATTTCTATCCCTATATAAGGACAAGGTGATTTGTACCTATATAAAGGCATGAATCTGGAAAATTACACTAGGGTCCTAAAATGCTATACAACAGTTTATTTTATAGACCAACCCAACACGCAAGGCGAAACGGATTTAGAAACACCACTCCCCTCCCCCTTTCTTTTACCCATAAGCCATATAAGGTGAAAGCAATCGCCTCCCTACTTTCCAGTAATCAATGTGCTGCTTTGGAAGGCTTTGAGGCCTGTGATTGACAGGGGGCTACAGGATGGCTTCTAATTCTCTCCCAAGCTGTGGTAAAATCCGACCAAAGGACTTTCTGCTAATTAATGTAGAGAAGGATCGAATACAAATCATTACTTGGAATATTGCAAGGTTAGGCCGCAAATTGAGTGTTGAGGAATGGGTCAAGTATATCATTTATGACTTAATATGTTTGCTAGAGACCTGGGGAACAGGACCTATTCACTTAGATGGATTTGTTTTTTCTATACTCTTGCGGTTCCTTCGAGAGCTGGTTAGGTGAGAGGGTCATCCTGACACTGGATGAAAAACACTCTAAGATTTAAAGTTCTTGTCTCCCACAATGACTCCCCATATTATAATCTACTGTTGTTCAAAGGCGCAGGAGGTGGTACTATGCTTCTAATCAACTATTATAACTATAATTTCAAGGGTCCCCAGTTCACTTAATGAAACAATCGAAGTACTCATTGGAAATTTTAATAACACCCCAAACATATTATGGATGGGGGGTTTTAACATGCATAGTTGTGGCAGCTCGGCAAAACCGGTATGTGGCATAACCAACGAGGAAGGAGACTCAATTTCTCACTTTACCCATAATGCTTATGGCAATACTCTTAATAGACTTCTTATTATTAACCCCGGGCAGGTAACTTCGCTCCACCAGCGGAGTTTTGCCTACTCCGCGCTCTGATGCGCATGCAGAGTTTAGGCAAAACTCCGACTCCGTGGCGGAGCTGAGTTAGCCGGCCCCTTCATCCTCTCTAATTAATTATAATTTTTTTAAAGGCACTTATCTGCTGTGGCTGCCTCCTTCTAGCCATGGCTGTTCTCCTGCCTCGTACAAATGATAATAAATTAGGAAGGGGGCACGGAGTGGAGCGGAGTTCCACTGAGTTTTTTTCCAATTCCGTGGAACCCCGCGTAGAGGCACTACGCCAGCTCTACTCGGGCTCCCTTATTATAAAGGTTCTAGAAATCATGAATCCAATTGATACAAGTACATGCTTCTTAGATAAAACATTTGGCATCAATTCCCAGGGTTCTACCATTGATTATTTGGTTGTCTTAGTACCTTATAAATCACTCTTTTGTGATATTAAAAGACATTTTTCAAATGTTAGTGACCACGCGGTGAAAGGAGGTAATGACTTGCCTCGATATGAACAACAACCTGGTTTCTGTGGTGACAGCCATTGAGACAGTTTTGGATGAAGTGAAGAGCAACTTAGTAAAACAAGTGCCCGCTCGCAACCACCCAGCTCCCTGGTGGTTTGATCAAGCTTGTACAAAGTCATTAACTAATCGACAAAAAGCCCTTAGTACAAATCCATGAGATATGGAGCCAGTCAGGCTTTTTCGGCAGTCATATAAAGATGCCAGGAAACCTAGGCAAAAAACTCTGAAGGAGGAAGCATGGGAGCTACTTCATCAGTCAGCTAGTACAAACAATTCTGGACTGGAATTATTGCCCTCTATTTGAAAGACTATACAGACCCTAACTTAACCCGTTCGGTGCTTATGACGAGTTCAGCTCTGTGGTCATGACCATTGCGCCGTGCCCACGCGGGGATAATTCCCCTGCTGTGCTGGGCATTCCATTGGAACGGGCGTGGTCATGACGAGCTCAGCTCGTCATGAGCACAGCGTCACCGGCTCGTCATGAGCACCGCGGCGCTGCGCATGCCCCCCCCCCAGCACAGCGGGGGAATTAGCCCCACGGGGAAGGGGTTAAACACTCATGTAAAGGAAGACACCTGGGTGGAACATTTTCTTAAAACATTTGACCTTACAAATGAAGGTAGGCACTCTCCCTCGAGAGGGACCACGTTAATTTCTAAGCCTATATTTATATATTTAACCACCTCAAGGTCAGAGATGCTCTGCTGCAGTGCAGCAGTGAAAAGGCCCCCGGCCCGGATGGTGCCTCAATAGATTTTTTCTTTGGCAATCCGGACCTTCGAGGAACACTGTTAACCTAATGTTTTTAATGCAATTGCCAGTGTGGGGCCGCCATATTCATGGCCAAAGACTATCATAATGCCTATCCATAAAAACGGTGACAAATCAGTCGCAAGAAATTATAGGCCCATCTACTTATTGGATAGCACTGCCAAACCAATGCCGAGTGATACTGAACAGATGAGAGAAATGGGCCACTCAAAATAACATCATGATACCTGCATAATATGGTTTTAAGAAAGCCAAAGGGACACTGTACCAGTGCCTCAACTTGAGATTGCTCATCGCTAAATACACTCTAGACAAAAAAGGAAAGGTCTATAAGGCTTTTGTGGACCTATCCGCAGCTTTTGATTGTGTTGCCCACCACCATCTATGGAGAATCATGGAGGAGATGGGCATCGACGAAGCAATTATCTTAGTCATAAGACAGCCATATTCATACGCTATGGCTTGCGTTCATTATGGAAATCAGGGACTATTAGGTGGTTCCAGATTAATAGGGGGCCAGATAGTGATGCGTTCTTGCTCCTTTTCTTATTTTAATCTTTACGAACGGCGTGGAGGCACCTCTGTTAGACCCTGCCTTGGACGACCCTATGGTGAGTCAAGTGAGTACTCCCATGAATCTCTATGCAGACAATGCAGTGCTAATTGCCTGTCCTGGCATGGTGCTTCAGAAATTCATGGAAGAAATGTATACAAAACCTACATTTACAAGTAAATGAAGCAAAATCTTTTATTTTAGTAACTGGTCACAGGACTAAGAAATTACCGTCTTTTCATATAGCAGTGCGAAAGGTGGCATAGACGGACATTTTCTCCTACTTAGGGGTTTTGTTTGATAGAATGGCAACCTGGACCTATATGGTAGCTAACAGAGGTTTACTGTTGGAAAAGAGTATTAATGCCATATGTACCTTTATCAAAAAATAGGGCTCGAAACCATTGAACGTTATTAAAAAAAAGTATATATGGCCATATCTACTTCTGTAGCTACTTATGGGGCAAAGGTGTCGGGGAAAAGCGGACAGCATATGGAAAACAATAGTAGCCTTCCATAGAATCTGCTCTAATTTCAATTGTCTTGTGGGTAACAAGGACCCCCTGATTTGGATCGTGCTCCTGGGTCAGGGAAAACAATTTTTGTGCAAAGGTAACAACCCAGGCAGACAATTAGGGACAAGCGAAGGCTATTGAAAGAGACATATGTTATAAACAACTCATTAAAAACTCATAAAGAAGCAATAAACTGTAGTAATATCAAAAGGGAGTGATTTTTAATATAACAAATATATGTAAAAATGAGGATACATCCAATTCAATAAAAAAATTGCATAATATAAATAGACATAGATTGATTCGAATAATGCATATCAAACAAGCATATCAATGTATATAAAAATTAATTTAGAAGAATTTTTCTTAAAACTAATTTCTCCAATATGGGAAGTGTATAAGGCTGTAAGTCTACGCGTTTCGACAAACACATTTGTCTTCCTCAGGACAAGATGATAGCAGCCATTATTTCTAAAAAGAGATAAAAGAAAATCACAACCACATAACAGTACATTGTAAGTGCAGCTATTCACATTTATCAGCGATGAGTCTGTTTAGAGCATGCTTCTTCTTTTCCTTTTTATATTTAAAAATTCCTTTTTTCTTTACATAGCCAGGCTTTATGTCTAAGAACAACAATGATGTGAAAACATACAGTTGGAAAACATTGACATATTTGATAAATCTCACATTTTGACACAAAACAACGGGAAAAAATCCCTAAAACGCTTATATAACAGAAAAGGGCGTAACATTTGTCATAGAATGGTCTCTTTAGGAGATTTTATAGTTCCAAAAATTTTTTTGGAATATTATTACCTATTAATTATGGATGCATATATCACATCCTGATGTAGTGTAGTGCGGGCAGGAGGAATTAATTTTTAATTGCACTAGTGCAAATAACATTATTATCTTCTTTGTTGGACAACTCAAATTAATCTCATATGATTCTCACTTGTAATTGACTACTTAATTTAGCTAAACCAGGAGGAACAACTACATTTAAAGTAACGACACTACAACAATTCATTTACGTTATAAGGGTTCCATTACTCAAAAAACCTTACCTAGAATAGAGAAGTTATGGGTTAAAAGATACGTGGTAGTTGGGGCGGGTAAGGCACCTCTCCTTTTAATGCTGGATACGGTATGTGATAGCTGTTCAAAATGGGAGAGAATTGTTCATTGGGATATTGTGACAGATTTCTTTAGTCTAATTAGGTAAGTACAGCAAATGATAGTCTTACCTGTTTAAACAGAGTTCACTGCTGACTTCCTACCTCTGCCCACAATTACTCTTCACGCTTTATTTCATTAAAATTATAAAGGACAGAATTCCACGTTGATTTCTTTAAAAGAGCGATGTTTTCATTTAGACTAGAGAGAAAAAATATATATACAGGATATATAAATTCTATTATTCTAATGGCTTTTTAGAAAAGGTTGTGACCTTGATCTACTCACTAGATATTAATAGGGATACCAAAATATTATTAATTACCTTTTGACCAGTGATTTAGTAGGGCTCAGGCTAAAGTCAAACAATAGGGTGTATTTCCTTTGTGATTCTCTCGAATGGACAGCTCCGTTTCATGCACCAACTACAAATTGCGAAATAAAGTCCAAAAATCGTATTTAGAGAGTGTGCCTGAAGTCGCATATAAAATGTTACTTCTGCTATTCAGATAAGAGTTTACCTTTTGAATAATGCTAATAAATGGTGACAGACATCGAGCTTTAAAAGCGGAGACTTCCTACGTTCCGTTTGTATCTTGAATGGTGAAGATGGGTCAGAATAGTGGCGGATTCCAAATTAGTACCTAGAAAATGACATAGGCTAAAGATTGGTTTTCGTTTCTACACTGCTCACAAAAGAAACAAAAGTGGTTCTAAAACCGGCAGCTATTTTGCTAGCGATTTACCTGTTTTGTGCTGATCAGCTGATTGCAAGAAAAAACGGTAAATGTGGTGATTTCCAAAAGCCGCTATCTTTCCCACAGACGGCTTCAATTAGATGACGGGAGCCTGTTTAGATGATATAAAACCCGCAGTTATAATCAGTTTCAACCAAGGAAGGAGCGGTAATGTTTACAGAAACGCTCGGTTTTGAAAAGCCTGTTGCATCTATGGCAACTAAGAAGTAAGTAGGATTGGTGATATCCAAGGCTGCTATCTATCCCACAAACCGTTTCAGTCGAGTGACGGAAGCTCATTTAAATGATACAGAAACCCGCAGTTATATTTAGATTCCACTTAGCAAAGAGCGGTAATGCTTATAAAGGGCACAGTTTTTTAGGGTGCCTGTTGCGTGTATAGCAACTCAAAAAGCGCTCAGTTTTTAGGGTGCCTGTTGCGTGTATGGCAACTAAGAAAGCGCCATATAGTAAACAGAAAAGTGAAAGGGGAGGTTTGATCTATTTAACAAAATGCTCGACGAGAAAGCTTACCGACGATAGAAACGCAGGTCTCACGGAAGGTCTGTCCTCTTCGGCGGTGTATAAAGGAAAACAATGATTTCCTGTAGTCCGTTTTCCATCAGAATTTATACCATGAAGGTATACCGCCCTAAAGCGGGCCCCGCCTTTATTTAAAGGGAAACTTTACTTAAGAAGATACTAGCTAGTTAATTGAGAGGTTTAAAACGGACACATGCAGAATCCATATTTGGATTGCGGAAGGTCCCGAATTTATATAGAATCCATATTTGGATTGCGGAAGGTCCCGAATTTATGTAGTGACCTTATTTTAGAGGGCGATGGTACTTTTTTTAAAAAAAGGAAAAAATAAATATTACCTGAATGAAGAAAGACTGAATATTTTGCTGAATGAAAAAGGACTGTGACTTATTGCATGCAGTCCTAACTGAAAATATTTGTAATCATATGATGACGAATAACAGTAATGTCATATGATTGCATTTTCCCACGGTAGATCTTGATTTAATCCATGGACAAAAGTGCCAAGGGTAAAGATCCAAAACACCTCCCGTTTTTTACGGATAGCGTCTCCTCCTTGGTTATGTTGTGTATGGATTTTTTCCAAGATGCGCCATCTCAACTCCTCGGGTTTATGACCAAATTCAATAAAATGATTAACTAGCGGAGCTGTAACCTTTTTTGTTTTGATCGCCGATCTTTGTTCGGTTAGCCTGGTCTTAATCATGCGTGACGTCTCCCCTACATATCCAAGATTACAAGGACACGTTAGGAGATATACCACATTTTTTGTGTTACAGGTCCAGAGTTCTCTGGCTTGGATCTTTGTCTTGTTAAAATTCATAGTTTCACCTGTTATTATCGTTTCGCATGATAGGCAAGAACCACAACGTGAGGTGCCTTTAGGAGCAGTTGCCCCATCAATGGATTTTTGAATGAAGGGGATATTCATAGTTTTGTCCTTATGCCGTGAGTGAACTACGTAGTCTTTCAGGTTTTTATTTCGCTTGTGGGCAAACATAGGTTTTTGTAATTTGTTCTGGCCATCGGTAACGTTTAAAAGGTGCCAGTTCGAATTTATGATCTGCCTAATTGTCGAATTCAGGGTTGAGTGCTTGGTAATGCATACTAATTTTGGTTCTGCTTTCTGTTTTTGTGAGTTTAGGAGGGTATCGCGATCATAAAATCTTGCTCTCTTGTAAGCGACTCTAACTAGGCGACGAGGGTAGCCTCTTTCTATGAACTTCTGTTTCATTATCACAGCTTGAGTGTCATAGTCCCTGATATTTGTACAATTCCGCCTGACTCGCAAAAATTGCGAGAAGGGGATACTATCCCTCTGGCAACGTGGGTGATAGCTTGTAAAGTGCAGGAGGGTGTTTCGGGCGGTAGGCTTCGTATATAAATCTACCTCAAGAACTCCCTCTTTATTCTTAATATTTATATCCAGGAACTCTACCTTGCTTTCATTGATGTGTGCTGTGAACCGTAGATTTTCATCCACCAAGTTCAGCCACAAAAGGAATTCATCCAAAGTCTGTTTCCCATCGGTCCAAACAAAAAAGATATCGTCAATGTAACGGTACCAATGGGAAACAGACTCAAAAAAGGGTGCTATCTCATTGAAGATGAATTTATTCTCAAACAAGATCATGTAGATATTAGCAATTGATGGAGCTATTGAAGCCCCCATGCTTACTCCTTTGATTTGTAAAAACAAATCTTTTCCAAACTCAAAGAAGTTTTCTTTCAAAACTAAGGATAGACAATCTTTGATGAACGGTTTAAAACAAGGAATCTTATGTACATCAATAAACCACATCGTGGCCTCAATTGCTTCTGTCTGTGGTATATTACTGTATAGTGACTCTACATCGAGAGTCACTAAGATATCTTTGTCTTCTTTGAAGGCCAAATTCTCCACTTTTGAAATAATGTCACCGGTATCTCTTACATATGATTTCGAAAGAGAAATGTAGGGACGTAAAATTTGATCTAAATATTTCGAAAGTGCTTCTAGTGGGGTGCCAATGGTAGAAACAATTGGACGGTACGGGGGATTTTTTTGGTCCTTATGGATTTTTGGCAATCCATAGATGCAAGATACTTTCCGGTCGGAGTTGTTCAGGAACTCATATTCCTTTTTGGTTATTACGCCGTCATTTAATGCTTTCGTAGTTAGCTTATTGATGGTTTTTACTATTCTTTCTGTGGGATTAATTTTTATTCTTTTATAGAAACTCGGGTCATTTAGCATCCTGATCATATTCTCTTCGTAGGTATTGCAATCTACTAACACTATCTCTCCGCCTTTATCACTACTTTTAATTACAATAGTGTCATTATTCTTAAGGCTCTCAAGGGAATGATGTTCTTCCTTTGAAATGTTGTACTTAGGTTTTGGTATAAACCTCAAAGCCTGTTCCAAACGTTTCAATACAACCTTCTCAAATATACCTACTTCTGGGCCTACCTGTTGTAAAGAGGGAGTGAAGGTAGATGGTAGAGCTACAATACTGTTCCTAATGTTGTCCAATTCTAGGGGGTCAGTCTGCTGGAAGAATTTTTTGTTTGGACCGATGGGAAACAGACTTTGGATGAATTCCTTTTGTGGCTGAACTTGGTGGATGAAAATCTACGGTTCACAGCACACATCAATGAAAGCAAGGTAGAGTTCCTGGATATAAATATTAAGAATAAAGAGGGAGTTCTTGAGGTAGATTTATATACGAAGCCTACCGCCCGAAACACCCTCCTGCACTTTACAAGCTATCACCCACGTTGCCAGAGGGATAGTATCCCCTTCTCGCAATTTTTGCGAGTCAGGCGGAATTGTACAAATATCAGGGACTATGACACTCAAGCTGTGATAATGAAACAGAAGTTCATAGAAAGAGGCTACCCTCGTCGCCTAGTTAGAGTCGCTTACAAGAGAGCAAGATTTTATGATCGCGATACCCTCCTAAACTCACAAAAACAGAAAGCAGAACCAAAATTAGTATGCATTACCAAGCACTCAACCCTGAATTCGACAATTAGGCAGATCATAAATTCGAACTGGCACCTTTTAAACGTTACCGATGGCCAGAACAAATTACAAAAACCTATGTTTGCCCACAAGCGAAATAAAAACCTGAAAGACTACGTAGTTCACTCACGGCATAAGGACAAAACTATGAATATCCCCTTCATTCAAAAATCCATTGATGGGGCAACTGCTCCTAAAGGCACCTCACGTTGTGGTTCTTGCCTATCATGCGAAACGATAATAACAGGTGAAACTATGAATTTTAACAAGACAAAGATCCAAGCCAGAGAACTCTGGACCTGTAACACAAAAAATGTGGTATATCTCCTAACGTGTCCTTGTAATCTTGGATATGTAGGGGAGACGTCACGCATGATTAAGACCAGGCTAACCGAACATAGATCGGCGATCAAAACAAAAAAGGTTACAGCTCCGCTAGTTAATCATTTTATTGAATTTGGTCATAAACCCGAGGAGTTGAGATGGCGCATCTTGGAAAAAATCCATACACAACATAACCAAGGAGGAGACGCTATCCGTAAAAAACGGGAGGTGTTTTGGATCTTTACCCTTGGCACTTTTGTCCATGGATTAAATCAAGATCTACCGTGGGAAAATGCAATCATATGACATTACTGTTATTCGTCATCATATGATTACAAATATTTTCAGTTAGGACTGCATGCAATAAGTCACAGTCCTTTTTCATTCAGCAAAATATTCAGTCTTTCTTCATTCAGGTAATATTTATTTTTTCCTTTTTTTAAAAAAAAGTACCATCGCCCTCTAAAATAAGGTCACTACATAAATTCGGGACCTTCCGCAATCCAAATATGGATTCTATATAAATTCGGGACCTTCCGCAATCCAAATATGGATTCTGCATGTGTCCGTTTTAAACCTCTCAATTAACTAGCTAGTATCTTCTTAAGTAAAGTTTCCCTTTAAATAAAGGCGGGGCCCGCTTTAGGGCGGTATACCTTCATGGTATAAATTCTGATGGAAAACGGACTACAGGAAATCATTGTTTTCCTTTATACACCGCCGAAGAGGACAGACCTTCCGTGAGACCTGCGTTTCTATCGTCGGTAAGCTTTCTCGTCGAGCATTTTGTTAAATAGATCAAACCTCCCCTTTCACTTTTCTGTTTACTATATGGCGCTTTCTTAGTTGCCATACACGCAACAGGCACCCTAAAAACTGAGCGCTTTTTGAGTTGCTATACACGCAACAGGCACCCTAAAAAACTGTGCCCTTTATAAGCATTACCGCTCTTTGCTAAGTGGAATCTAAATATAACTGCGGGTTTCTGTATCATTTAAATGAGCTTCCGTCACTCGACTGAAACGGTTTGTGGGATAGATAGCAGCCTTGGATATCACCAATCCTACTTACTTCTTAGTTGCCATAGATGCAACAGGCTTTTCAAAACCGAGCGTTTCTGTAAACATTACCGCTCCTTCCTTGGTTGAAACTGATTATAACTGCGGGTTTTATATCGTCTAAACAGGCTCCCGTCATCTAATTGAAGCCGTCTGTGGGAAAGATAGCGGCTTTTGGAAATCACCACATTTACCGTTTTTTCTTGCAATCAGCTGATCAGCACAAAACAGGTAAATCGCTAGCAAAATAGCTGCCAGTTTTAGAACCACTTTTGTTTCTTTTGTGAGCAGTGTAGAAACGAAAACCAATCTTTAGCCTATGTCATTTTCTAGGTACTAATTTGGAATCCGCCACTATTCTGACCCATCTTCACCATTCAAGATACAAACGGAACGTAGGAAGTCTCCGCTTTTAAAGCTCGATGTCTGTCACCATTTATTAGCATTATTCAAAAGGTAAACTCTTATCTGAATAGCAGAAGTAACATTTTATATGCGACTTCAGGCACACTCTCTAAATACGATTTTTGGACTTTATTTCGCAATTTGTAGTTGGTGCATGAAACGGAGCTGTCCATTCGAGAGAATCACAAAGGAAATACACCCTATTGTTTGACTTTAGCCTGAGCCCTACTAAATCACTGGTCAAAAGGTAATTAATAATATTTTGGTATCCCTATTAATATCTAGTGAGTAGATCAAGGTCACAACCTTTTCTAAAAAGCCATTAGAATAATAGAATTTATATATCCTGTATATATATTTTTTCTCTCTAGTCTAAATGAAAACATCGCTCTTTTAAAGAAATCAACGTGGAATTCTGTCCTTTATAATTTTAATGAAATAAAGCGTGAAGAGTAATTGTGGGCAGAGGTAGGAAGTCAGCAGTGAACTCTGTTTAAACAGGTAAGACTATCATTTGCTGTACTTACCTAATTAGACTAAAGAAATCTGTCACAATATCCCAATGAACAATTCTCTCCCATTTTGAACAGCTATCACATACCGTCTCCAGCATTAAAAGAAGAGGTGCCTTACCCGCCCCAACTACCACGTATCTTTTAACCCATAACTTCTCTATTCTAGGTAAGGTTTTTTGAGTAATGGAACCCTTATAACGTAAATGAATTGTTGTAGTGTCGTTACTTTAAATGTAGTTGTTCCTCCTGGTTTAGCTAAATTAAGTAGTCAATTACAAGTGAGAATCATATGAGATTAATTTGAGTTGTCCAACAAAGAAGATAATAATGTTATTTGCACTAGTGCAATTAAAAATTAATTCCTCCTGCCCGCACTACACTACATCAGGATGTGATATATGCATCCATAATTAATAGGTAATAATATTCAAAAAAAAATTTTGGAACTATAAAATCTCCTAAAGAGACCATTCTATGACAAATGTTACGCCCTTTTCTGTTATATAAGCGTTTTAGGGATTTTTTCCCGTTGTTTTGTGTCAAAATGTGAGATTTATCAAATATGTCAATGTTTTCCAACTGTATGTTTTCACATCATTGTTGTTCTTAGACATAAAGCCTGGCTATGTAAAGAAAAAAGGAATTTTTAAATATAAAAAGGAAAAGAAGAAGCATGCTCTAAACAGACTCATCGCTGATAAATGTGAATAGCTGCACTTACAATGTACTGTTATGTGGTTGTGATTTTCTTTTATCTCTTTTTAGAAATAATGGCTGCTATCATCTTGTCCTGAGGAAGACAAATGTGTTTGTCGAAACGCGTAGACTTACAGCCTTATACACTTCCCATATTGGAGAAATTAGTTTTAAGAAAAATTCTTCTAAATTAATTTTTATATACATTGATATGCTTGTTTGATATGCATTATTCGAATCAATCTATGTCTATTTATATTATGCAATTTTTTTATTGAATTGGATGTATCCTCATTTTTACATATATTTGTTATATTAAAAATCACTCCCTTTTGATATTACTACAGTTTATTGCTTCTTTATGAGTTTTTAATGAGTTGTTTATAACATATGTCTCTTTCAATAGCCTTCGCTTGTCCCTAATTGTCTGCCTGGGTTGTTACCTTTGCACACTAATTTCAATTGTCACCTTGAGCTGGCTGTCCCTTACATATCTAATCAGGTTAGTTTAGCCACAATTCTTCTTTGGCACTCTATATTAACCCTGGGCGAGTTCGCGTAGTAGCGCTACGCGAAGCTACGCGAAGTGCACTTCGCACTACGCGAACTTCACGTAGCACTACGCGAGCTGCGTAGTAGCATGTTCGCACTGTGCAAGATGCGTTTTCAATGATTGCACAGTGCGGACAAGCATCCGGCACTGTGCAAGCATTGAAAACGGCATCTTGCACAGTGCGAGCTGTAGTTTTCTGCTGCTCGAGTAGATTATTACTCGAGCGGCAGCTTTCTCAACGCGAACAGGTAGTTTCTCATTGAGAGCGGTCACGAGCATGCGCAACCACTCACAATGAGAAACCGGACCTCCTCGCGTTGAGAATCTCGCCGGGATGTCATTTTGCTTGCTCGCGGTCGCCAACATGACGTTCAGGACCGCGAACAAGCAAAAAATGACCGCTGCACTACGCTACGCTGCACTACGCATGTTCGCACTGTGCTACGTGCAGCTCGCGTAGTGCGAAGTTGCGAAAACTTCGCAAACTCCGCGAGCGTAGCGTAGTGCTTTGCCCAGGGTTACTCTATATAGAGAAGTGAATCTCTTAATCTCACACAACATATTATCAAAAATTGCCTACCTTTAGCACACAGGACTCTCTGGATTATTTATGTTAAAGATACCCTTACTTTCCTGGGATTACAATCATTATTTGAAACCCCAGCCAAATGTCTATTTCTAAAAACTTAATTAAAACTCGATTCGTAAATAACATGGACAAATAAAGATACAACAACAATACAAAAAAGTGTATGGTGCTAACCTACTTAAAGGAACCAGCTATTCCTGAGGGGTTAGTCACCTATTTAACGTTTGTGACAAATCCCAGCCACAGATTTGTACTTCTAAGGTTTTTGTTTAAACCGCATTCCTGTATGGTGGGGGTTATTCCACGGGAACCCTTTCCCCTAAAGCTTTGCCGACCTGTTTGTGGGATTGTGGTCCCCTCAATCAAATCTGCATACTTTTTTTTTCAGCACATTGTATACGGAGCACCACAAATGGTTTATTTTTCCCATCATGCGAAAACATAAATGTAGACAATGTCGCCCAGTCTGTTACTGTTTAGTGTCCTTTTTATGCCTTTCACTAAAGTCTGGGAGATGGTATTAATAGGTAAGAAAGACAGATTTTATCTTGCTATGATTGAGTGTCATTTTATGGATTTTAATATGTTGTATATCTTCCTCTTTCCTTTCTTATATTTCATATTTATGATATTTCGTTATCTGATGATTTTTATAAATCTGTACTTTATGATCGATTCCTACTTAGATCAAATAAAGTGATTGACTCACTGAGTGCTCACAAACTTTTGCCTCAAGAATAGGGTTTATTCAAGAAGGCTACTGAGCTTAGAGCATGTATACATATATCAATTATAACAAGAGTAACTTGAAGCTGGAATTGTATTCTTGTTTACTTTTATCTCTTCTCTTCTTGTCTTTTCAGAATTCCTGATTCAGCCAGAAGCTGCTGAATGCAGTTTGATGCAGGAGAAGCTGGAGCGGAGTTCTGGAGATGCGCTGACGAGGAGCCAGTCACAGGAAACAGGTGAGTGAATTGCAGGGAGACCAAGCAAAACCAAGGCGGTATATTTATAGAAACTACCAGCTGCCTATTAGAGCATGTGACCAGTAAAATACTCTAGGTTGCTAGCAGCCGAGTCAGGCTATGTTTGAATCTAATTGACAGGAACTTCCAGCAACTGCCATAATGGCAAAAGCATTTAACTTTAATTGAAAACAGGTGCACCCAATGGGTTAATGGAAGGTTGGAGCCTTCTGGAGGGTTCTGCTGCTCACTAAGGGGCATATTTACAAGGACGGAGTTAAAATTATTGCCGCTTTAGCGGCATAAAACTGCCGCTAAAGTGGCGATAATGGACTTGATAATAGGCTCTTGAGAATTCCAGAGAATTCCAATAGAAGGCCAACTTTACACCAGAACATGGGCTTCTATTGGAATTCTCAAGAGCCTATTATCAAGCCCATTATCCGTCTTTGTAAATATGCCCCTAAGTTCCAGACAGTTAAGCATCAATTTTGAGAAGGCAAATGATTGTGACTATATCACCCAATTGAAAAGATCACCCAACAACCCATATTTGAGAACAAATATACCTATCAGGAAGGAGGGAGATTATCCCATAGAAGGTCTGGCTGTTGCTAGGACTGTGACAGTCGCCCCTCTCAAAGGCCGCCCCACAGGGCGAGGCTTTGTGAGCTGAAGAGCATGGAAGCGCTGCACTAGATCGGGAGCATGAACCAAAGTTGCTGGTTCCCATGAACGCTCTGAAGAGTCATAGCCCTTCCAATCCATTAGATAATAAAATTTGTTAGGATGATAAGGTTTAACAAGGGAATCATGGAACACAGGGTGAATGGTGTATTCTGGAGGTATCCACAATCTCACAGTAACTGGATTGATTACCTTAATGATGTCATACAGCCCAAGGAATCGTGGTTGTCGGTTTCGTGGATTTTCTAATTGTAGGTGTTGTGTGGATAACCAAACTAAATCCCTTCTTTGTATATGGGAGCTGGGGTTCTATGCTTGTCTGCAGATGCCGTCATGGTGGACTTAGCCTTAGCCAAGGTATTCCTGGTGTGTTCCCGAATTTTGCGTAATCGCTCTAGATGTTCAGTTACAGAGGGTACTGGGCTATAAAGGCTCAGAGTCTCTAAAGGTAGGGTTCTAGGGTTATAGCCAGTGAGAAAGAAAAAGGGTGTAAGTCCAGTGACAGAGTGTGCGTGAATATTATAAGCAAATTCTACCAATGGTAAGGCTTAATCTCATTGCCCGGTGAAGGTGGATAGAAGACATCGAAGTGTTGCCTCTAGGGACTGATTGACTCGTTCTGTCTGGACATCAGTTTGGGGGTGGAAGGTGGAGGACAGGCCCATTTCTATGCCTAGTTTGTTGCAATGGGCCTTCCAGAATTTCAAGGTAAATGGGGGTGGTCAGAAGTTCTCTTTCTGCCACAGCATAGTTATGCTCTGCCAGGAGGAGTTTCTTGGAATAAAAGGTTATAGGGTGTTAATGACTCATGTTTGGATCCTGTTGTGATACAACTCCTCTTACGGCTTACCTGCGAGGTGTGGCCTCCACATAGAAGGGCTGGTCTTGGTCTGCATTATAGAGAATCAGTACTGTAGTGAATTTATCCTTCAGGATGGCCAATGCCTGGTCAGCTGCTGAAGACCAAGTAAAGATGTGGCCTTTTCATAATAGACGTGTAATGGGAGTCACTATTTTTGAAAAATGTGTAATAGGCAATAAAATGAGCAAACCCAAGTATTTGCTGGACTTTTTTACCAAATTCGTGGCAGGCCAAGCCTTGAACGCCTCCACCTTCTTGGGATCCGTAGTGATTCCAGAAGGAGATAGGTCGTAACCTAAGAAGTCTACTGATGAGACATGAAAGGGACATATCTGAATTTAACAAATAGATTGTTTTCTTTGAGGCGTTGTAAGATTGCACACATGTGCTGCATATGGTTTTCTTCGGAGTTAGAATAAATCAGTATATCATCAATATAAACAATAGTGCACACATCCTAAAATTCTCTGAGAACCACATTGACAAAATATTGAAATGCTGCTGGGGCATTACAAAGGCCAAAGGGCATCATTGTATACTTGAATAATCCAAACTTAGTTCTAAAGGCAGTTTTCCATTCCTCACCTTCCTTAATATGGATTAAATAGTTGGGTCTGCATTGCGCAAGTCGGATATTGTGTAGATAGTAGAGCTTCTAATTTGGTCAAGTAAGACCGGAATTAAAGGAAGGGGTTATTGGTATTTCATAGTGACCTTTATGATTGCCCTATAGTCCACACACAGCTGCAAATCCCCATTCTTTTTGGAGGCGAAGTACAATGGTGAAGAGACGGGGAGGTGGAATGATGTAAAAACCCTATCTCCAATAATTCATCCAAATATCTTTTTAGGTACTAAGGGGCTCATTATGATGGTGGAAGGACCACCACCTCCGGGCCGGTGGTGGCGGTCTTTCCGCCATCATACAGAAAATTCCCACTGCCAAATTAGGATGGTGGTGGGAATCCCAATTGTTCCGCAGCAGATGGAAAGTCAGTCCGCCATGGTTCCGCAAGGCTGTATTTTTCTGCCAGCCTTGCGGACCCCGGAACCAGGGCAACATTGCGGCGATGCTGTGCAGGCACTGCCATAGGGATTACGGTATCCCTTTCCGCCTGCCTTTTTGCGACAGATATCCAGCTGCAAAAAGACAGGTGGAGACTGGCTTTGGGGGCCCGTTGCGGGCCCCCTCTGTGTGTGGAGTGGGGGGATGCACTGCGGGCCTGCATTTCCCTGCACTGCGTGGCAGGCACTGCCTGGTACTGTCTTTCCAATGACTGAGTCTTCTGAACTCTCTCTTGGCTGGGGATTGTAATCTTACCAGGGTTCAGGGAGAACAGTACAGTTGAACACTTATTTCCTAAAACAGCATTCTAAAATAGTTCTGTGATTTGCTGTGTCACAATCAGTAGTATTCTTGGCAAGTTAAATACTTGAGATCAGCTGGCTTAAAAACTAGAGGAAAAACACTTGAGGAGGGCTCAGGAATAACTGGAGTCAGACAGAGCCCAGTCAGATGAGGTTAAGGAGTGCTTACAAAATTTTGTTTCAAGAAAATAATTTATTTAAGACGACTAGTGAGCTCAGAGCATATATGTATATATCAATTATTACAAGAGAACATGGAAGCTGGAACTGTATTCTTGTTTTCTTGAATCTCTACTCTTCCTGTCATTTCAGAATCCTCGATTCAGCCAGAAGCTGCTGAGTGCAGTGGGACGTAGGAGAAGCTGGAGCAGTGTCTTGTAGAAGCACTGAAGAGGTCACAGGAAACAGGTGAGGGAATAGCAGATAGACCAAGCAAAATGAATGGGCTAAGGTGGTCTATTCATAGAAACTTCTAGCTGCCCATTAGAGCAGTCGAGTCATGCTTGTAAGTGGTGGTTTTAATTGGAAGGAAACACTGTTGGTGTCATAGAAAGTTCAGAACAGCTCCAGGCAATGTTTGAAGCTAATTGACAGGAACTTCCAGCAACTGCCATAATGGCAAAAGCAATTAACTCTAATTGAAAACAGGTGCACCCACTGGGTTAGGCAAAAGTAGGAGCCTTCTAGAGGGTTCTGCTACACACTAAGTTTCCAGATAGTTAAGCGTCAATTTTGAGAAGGCAAATGATTGTCACTATATCACCCGATTAAAAAGAACACACAACAACCCATAAATATACCTATCAGAAAGGAGGGTGATCTTCACATAAAAGGTATGGCTGTTGCTAGGACTGTGACACTTACACTTACAAATCTCTTGTGAACCGCTGAACTCCTCTGATCCTCAAACTGAACCATGGGCTCTATGAGTTGGGGCTGCACGAATCAAGAATAAGTTATTCTAACTTCCCATACTTCAAGATCTAGCCATCCTCGCTTTTCTACCACCTGCAGTAGCACTGGGCTTACCACTTACCCTGCAATGAAACTTTCTAGATGCCTGAGAGATAAGAGGAGTTAACAAAAAAATCAACAAATTAAATTTACTGTGTATCCCATTTGCCCCCACATTAAGAATCAGGAATTGGGGACGTGGCCAAGAGCGTCAAGATGGCGGTCGCACCTTAGGTGTGCTCCGGACCCCATCATCATCTGCTCGGCTATCCGCTGCCATTGGGACCCCCTTGAACCCCACATCTCGTACCATGCCGCCTGGTGGCCCCTGGGGCTTCTTCTGAGACGACCTGAGGTGATTATGGGTGGTGCGGGCAGCCCTGGTTTTCCGAACCTGCAGTGTGTCATCCCCAAGATGACGTCCGCCGCTGGAGAGATCCCCGAATCTTCGCCGGCTCTGTGATCCTTGCTGGTCTCCTCTGCGGAGTGTAGGCTCCTGATGCGATTGGCGCCCACCGGCTGTTTGTGTGAGCCAGTTCCCCCGGGCCTGACTGCCCTGGTCTCCGGCATTTTGGGTGGCCGGGAGGACTGCCTGACAGCACGCTGTGACCCAAAGTGCCTTAGTCGGCATCTGCCATCTTTCGGGCAGCGGAGAACTGAGGCAATGCCTCTCCACTGCCCTTTTCTCCAGGACTTGCCTGCTGTGCCGCGGGGGGGGGCTGGGCATGCTCCCCTGCTCTGTAGCGGCCACGCTGTGGGGTGTCCTTTTACCCACCGACCGTGAGCAGTGACCCTGCGGAGCTCGAGAGAGAGGCCTGGAGCTGACTGAACCTGATGCATGATTGGTTTAATGGTGGCTGGTCCGACACAGCTTATTGTCTGGAGCTACACACCCTGGGTCTGTCTAATATTCAGGGGATGCTATACAGGGACACCGTCTCCCAAGCTCTTCCGGAGTTCACACGCAGGGGTAGTCTTGACCTGGCGAGCCTCTCTGTGCCACACACATTGGTCAGGTAAGCTGACCCAGAATACTCCTCTGTGGTGCGGGACCAGTCTTCGAGAGGCTGCCAATCTTTCCGGATTCCGACCGTGGGATCTCATTGGAATCTCCCTGCTGGGCGACATCTGGAGTCACGTCACTTACACTCCTTTCAGGACTTGCAGACTCGATACTCCCTTCACTCATCCCAGTTCTTTCGCTATCTTCAATTACACCATGCCCTTATCTCCCATGTTTCGGAGGGTACCGCTTTACCTAAATACAGCCCACAGGAAGCCCAGGTCATGACCGGTAATCTGGGGAAGAAGGGAATCTCCAGTATCTTCCGATTCCTCACAAACAATACCCTAAATTCCCTATCTCACCTCCAATCTACATGGGAGGGTTGGATTGGGGTTCTAGGGAACTCTGACTGGAGAGATGCATTGATGGTCCCCAAAACAATTACAGTCTCTGCGAGGCTTCTCCTAGTCCAAGTATATTACCTTCACACTGCTCACCTCACACCAATGCTCCTCCACTGTGGGGGGCTTTAGCCTGATGCTTCCTGCCCCCGCTGTTCTCACCCCCAGGCAGATTTCTACCACATGGTATGGCTCTGATCTGCAATCACAAGGTATTGGTAATTAGTAAACAGGGAACGTGCTGAGGTCTTGGGCTGGGAGGTCCCTCTCGCTCCGTTGACTGTGATCCTTGGCATCTCCGAGGGGCTGAATGGTACCAGGGCCGAGAAGCTCTTCCTAAACACTGCCCTGATCGTGGCCAAGAGGAACATAGCGGCTCAGTGGCTGAACTCAGACCCACCTACAATGGCGAGCTGGCGTATGGGAGTGGACTGATCCCTATACGCAGCCAGAGGGTTCCTCCAAAAGTTTCGCTGAATGTGGGGCAAATGGGTGGGGGTGGTGGAGGACTAACGGGAGGGGGCTTCTATCATGCGAATATGGACTGGAGCTGGACTGTTATTACCTTCTTTAAGTTTGTCAGCTGTACATGCGAATGTGATGTGTTCTCGTCTATATTTTGTCTTACATATTGTGACCTTGATTGGTGGTACTGTTTTTGCTGCGATTTCATAAAATCAATAAAACTGGTTATAAACAAAAGAACCAGGAATCTGCCAACACGGTTAAATAAGGTTTATTACAAATTAAGAGTCTGACTGATGTATATGACTCTCAAAAGTATATTGCAAACGTACAAAATCACCATAGGAGCATCTAATTAAATTTAGTCAATACAGCATAAAAACCTCAGTTACAGCAATATAGAGAATAAGGAATAAAAGCTGGTGATCGGTATATACGTTTTAATCCTCCAGTCTATTCATTAGTAAATGTAAAATCACCTAAGCTAATCCTAAACTTAAAGTTGGAAAGTTGGGGACCTAGTTAAATCAGGATGGTCCTAGTATTGAGGAGACTTCTGTAGATCAGTAAAATTGTTTAGAATGAAGTCACACAATAACAGCATTGCAGAGAGGTATGTACCCCTCAGTCTCTAGGGAGTCTGTGGTCTAACGACTAAAGTGTGAACACCAGTTAAACCCAAAGGACTTTCGAGAGTTCCACATGATCAATCCCAGTAATTTTCCACCTACAAACAGTAGGAATTGGCATCCTTACTTGATAGTACTTGTCCCACAGTTCAAACATCAGGACCTCCTTGAATGTCCTCCATCTCCAGATAAGATGTGATTAGGTATCCTCCCTTAAAGTTCATTAGTACCTCTTGTCCTTGCCTAGCCTAGCCGAGCCTCACTATCTGTAATACACAGTGGGCCAGCTGTACAAAGGTTTTTTGCAGGCGCAAATGAATTTTGACCCGTTTGCACCTGCAAAATTCCAGTGGCCCATGGATTTATCCTAATTTGCGAGTAGCAAATCAATTTGCGACTCGCAAAATAGGATTAGCGACTCGCTATTAGGAAGGGGCATTCCAAGGGCGTCCCTTCCTAATAGCGACTACTTAAGCTATGTGAGGATGTTTTGCGACCACAATTGCGGTTGCAAAATACTCGCATTTTCCCACCCTTCTCAGAAGGGTGGTTAAGCACTCACAAACAGGAAGGGGTCTCCAGGGTACCCCTTCCACTTTGTGAATGCGTGCACAAATATTTTTTAAGGGCAGGCAGTGGCCCCAGGGACCACTGCCTGCCTTAAAACATGAAACTGCCTACTTTCACTTTCATTTTTTAAATGCATCCCGTTTTCCTTTAGGGAAAACAGGCTGCATTTAAAAAGAAAAGTTTTACATAAAAGCAGTCCCAGACTTGGAGGTTTGCTGACCCCAGCAGGCCACCAAGCCTTGAAGTGCCAGCCATTCCCAATGGGGTCGCAAATTGTGACAGCCTCATTAATATGCATGAGGCATGCAATTTGTGACCCCATTTCGAATCGCAAACAGTGTCTCAGACACTGCTGTGCATCCCAATTAGCGAGTCGCAAATTGTGAGTCGCTAATGCAACTCAATTTGCGACTCTCTAATTGGCGTGTCGTACATATAGCCCAGTATGCCTGTCACTGGCTATGAGATCATTTGAACGTACCTGTACAGAAAGAATAATGAAATGCAAACAATTGTCACGTTGAAGGTTAATCAGTTAGAACCATACGCTTAGGGCCTTTGGCTAGGCTAACTTAATAAGGCAGTCAATGTACACTTTAAATATTTGGCTATGTGTGTACTTACAGTTACAATACAATGTAAAACGTTAATGAATACATTATTTCACAGAAAGTATACTACAGGTAAGTAAGATACAACTTAAAATGCCTGAGTACTACAAATTGTCACACTATAATGGAGGTATTAGAACACACACATATGATTGACTACTTGCTACCGTGAATACACTCTAGTAATAGGTTTCATGTTTCATTCTACATTCATAGGATTTAGACACACAAAATATATTATGCTAAAGCACGTAAATATTGCACATGTGTGACTTATAAGTGGTGGTCTCCACTCTGATTGGCAACCTCTGTGGCTCTATTGTGTATGAGATGGCACATTGTCTGTTTGGTGTGTGATTTCTGCAGAATCAGTGCTTTGTATTTCCTTGCCTTTTCCGTCATTCCACATTGTCGAATGTTTGCCAACTCCCCTGCAGATCTGGTCCTGTTGTAAGGAGATATGTTGTGAAATACACTTATAAATACACCCAAAACACATGCACCACATATAGTCAATACCTATAAGTGCTCCCACGTAGTCGTAGGTCGTAGCACGCCACATCCCTTTAGAAGGGTGCGAAGACCCCGATGATGAAGCATGACACCAAGGGGCCTTCTGGTGTGTGAGGGGTATTTTTAAAAAACACTACGTGCTCCAACACAATTTTGTTGAACACTTTACCCTGCCCCTGAGTTGGATTCTCTTTGTTTATAAAGTATTCTGTGGAGCAAGAATCCCTCTCCATTTTGCTCTACCTCCCCCTCCTGTTGTTTGTATGTTGTGAAATACGTCTGCACTGTTATTCTGTGTGAGTAAGAATGCATGTGTTTGAATGGACAGTCGACAATTATATGTTGATTTAGTGTTGTACTAGTGAGAGTCGGTACCTGTAGGCAGCATGTAGTATTGTTGAGGAGCATAGTTTTATAATAATCACAAGCTGGTACTTTTCAATCATGTTCAGGAGTCACATACCAGCCTCTTTCAATGATGTCTAGCAGTCTCAGACCGGAGTGTGTGAAAGGTGATAATCACACACCAGCAAGTGTCAAAGATTTGGAAGGAGTACCTAAAGCGGCATGCGAGGGAACATGATAGAATGTGGAAGGGATCTTGTAGATCCAGTGCCTGCCCCCAAGATCCTCGATGGATGGGGCAATGGCGGGTTGTGTCTCATGCCTCTGGTAAAGAGGAACCATTAGGTTGCAGATACCCCATAGGCTCAGGCACGACTTTAAGGCTATCCCTCAATTCCCACAGATCTAACAAGATTGGCCATGTGACTACGAAGGTATCATTCAGGAGGCTGGATATCACTAACAATCATAGGCATCCAACAGCAAAACTTTCCATCAGGGCTTACCGCTCTTTAAGTAAATACATTTTCCTACATTGCGTTCTCACTATCAGCCTGATTCATCAATCTCCCGTTTTGCGAGCCCCTAATAGCGATTCATAAGGAATCGCTATTAAGGACTTGCAAAACGGGATTCATGTAGGAATTGCCAAAAATATTTCGATTCCTACATGTTCCTTATTTGCGAGTAGCAAATTGCTAATCGCAAATAAGGAATAACTCCCCCTATGGGCCTACAGGCCCATAGGAATGAATGGGGAGTTATTCCTTATTTGCGATTAGCAATTAGCTACTCGCAAATAAGGATGCGATTTCAAGGGTGCCAGGGGTGTCCAAAGGACACCCTGTAGCACCCCTGAAATGTAATCTACATTGGTGTTGCGCACACACATGTCCAAAGGACATGTGTGTGTGTAACATGTAACCCTGGGCGTAGTGGGGCGTAGTGGGGCTCCGGGGAGCTACGCGGAGAGGGCGAGAAGCTACGCCCACTCCCGCACTCCGCGTAGCCCCACTACGCACCTCCCTCCCGCTCTCCCCTACATACTTTATTTAAGCATTTACACGGGTTAAAACAAGTTAAAAGCACTTACCTTGTCCGGGGCTCGTCCGGGTCTTCATCTTTGAATAGCGTCCTTTGCCTGGATACCAATGCGCATGCGCGGGCGGCCGCGCATGCGCATTTCTCGGGAGAAATGCGCATACGCGGCCGCCCGCGCATGCGCATTGGTATCCAGGCAAAGGACGCTATTCAAAGATGAAGACCCGGACGAGCCCCGGACAAGGTAAGTGCTTTTAACTTGTTTTAACCCGTGTAAATGTTTAAATAAAGTATCTAGTGGAGGGCGGGAGGGAGGCGGGTGGCGGCCGACTCGGCTACGCTCACGGAGTGGGCGTAGTGTTGCCGGCTACGCTGTCTACGCAAAATGCGTAGAAGGCAACACTACGCCTACTCCGTGGGCGTAGCCGATTCGGACGCCCACCCTTAGTAACATGCAACTTAGAAAAATGCATTAAATGCTTTTTTCTAAGTTTTTGCTATTTACCACGAGGCCTGACCTCTCGGTAAATAGCGGCCCAAAATTGTGATTTCGCAATTTTAAAATGATTCATGAATTGCATTTAAGGAATCTCAAATAGAGATTCCTTAAATGCAATTCTTCGCAAATGTGCGAATTCTTTAATAGCGAATTTTGCATTTGGGATGATGAATCCCAAATGCAAAAATTGCACTCGCAAAAGGCAAGATTCTGAGAATCTTGCCCTTTGCGAGTGCAATTTAGCTTGATGAATCAGGCTGTATGATTTTTACACTTGCTGCTGGCAGAGGATTTACTTTTGCATGTTTTATATACTGTTATATAGCTTGGGATTTTTTGCAATCTGTGTTTTATGTTTACATGTTTGCATATTTCTTTTTTCTCGTGTAACTCTGTTCTGTTTTAGCAGATGGTATGTGCTTGATGTAACTTCAAATAAATAAATAAATACATGTTCATTATGGAATCCAAACCATTTTAAAGTATGTTCACTGGTACACTCTGTATATTTTCACTGTAGTGGTATAATTATCATTGCATTTCACTCATGCATCAGAATATAATTATAAACTGGATATGCTGCCGGTAAAAGGGCCTGTTCATTGTTTACATAAGGTATTTCCAAAATCAACAGCTTAAACGTCAATTATTTTGTTTTAAAGACACCCGGCAGAGTATACTCTTTCTCTTTATCGACTAGTATTATATCTCATTGGTCTGCTTTAACACTGTCTCCCTAATATTAAAATAGGGTTCGAGGGGTGCTTTTGCACTTTGGATTGCAATGAACAGCTCGCTGCGTTCGGTGCTTTTGACCATTACAGGATGCACTCTTCTTTCTACTGTTCTGTTCCTCGTGGGAGTGAGAGTGCCATCACGTCAAAAATGTGAGTATATCATCTCCCTATATTTGGAAACATTTCTCAAGTACAATCTATCTTCAGTGACACTCACTTGCAGCAAGATTTTGCGGTAACCTGCTTTATTGTTTTAATTGGATGTGTAAGGGAAGAGCAAGTTTAGTGGGAACTCTAACTGTTGGTAAAATAGCTGGCGTCATCATCAAGATTTCTGGAAAATAATGCAGTTTAACCATTATAATGGGAAACAGTAATATACAGGCTTCTGAAATCATGTTTTAACATGTTTAGATTGGCTACATAAAACTGTTTTTTTCATAGCTGTGCTGGTACTCTTTAAGGAGGCCAAACAGAGGAGACTTTAAAAATGTTCTTTTTTTAACTTTATGGCATGGGTCATCTCTAGTAATAAGCATTGTGCAAGTCTAGAATGTAGCTCTGTTTGATGATGTTTGCTTTGGGGTTTGAGATCAATTGTGACTTCATTCACCGAGTGGACCAGCAGCTCCAGGCTATGCTAGGTAAAGTCTAATTGTAAGGATTCAAGTGTGACTTTTAATGAATCAATCGTGTGAACAATCTGCAGATACTTGTCTTCCAACAAGCTGATATGAGTTTCCTGCAATTATATATAATTTCAATCTGTGAAAAAATGTATTGCATGCACAGTTTGAACACCGAGGGGCTGATTCACAAAGGTAAGTTTTGATTAAGTTTACAATTTGGAGTAACTTTACTATTTTTTGGTATTCACAAACTGCACTTTTGTAGTAACCTCTCATACCTTACACTTTCCTTGTTATTTAGACTGTTGTAGTAAGAACAGCATTACACAAGGCCAACCACTGATATAGCAACACACTCCCATACAAATTAATGGAATTAAGGACTTAATAAGACAGAGTAAGTATTACAAAAGTGCAGTTTGTGAATAGCACTTTGTGGTAAGTTTTTGTTGTAGTAGTAGAACGTACTCTTGTAGGGTATAAAACCTACTAAAAAGTGCAGTTTGTGAATCAGGCCCTGAGTTTATGGATTAAGTTGCATTCAGTCAGAGTCATTATTTAATGTCTCAAATAATGAACAGGAAACTGTGGCAAACTAGCTGTATGGCAGGACCAGCTAACGGCCTTTGCCTTCCAAAGGGGAACACTGAGTTCAAACCATAAGCCTAAAAAATCAAGCATCCATAGGGAGGATAGTAACATGTTCCTGCCCCCTCTCTCCACGATCAGCTATGTGACCTATTTTGATACTCCATTAATAAAGTTATATGAATTTCCTTTCCCACCTACTTACTCCTTGATTCCCTGTTTTCTCCTAGTATCAAGTGCTTTTTTTGTTATCTGATATTATGTTATCATGTTATTTTAGTTGTTGCTGGTGACAAATTTAGCATACTCAACTTGGGTTTTATGCTGATGTATCTCTCATCTGTTCAGATGCATGTTCTATTGGATTCCAACCTTCTTCATCTCTGTAAATATTGTGAAAATGTCTGCATATATGCCAAAATGTGCCGGCTAAGCTACCACAGTCAAGGCATGCTTCTCTTTTCTACTATTCAAACCTGCACTGCACCACAATGGCTGTTTAGATGGAGTTAGCACTATATAAAACAAGATACACAATGGCAATTTGATTGACCACTTAAGTGTGGAAGTTATCCTCTAAATGTGCTTTGGTTATGTAATATATATTGATTGATTGTTATGTTTCTCTGGGTAACGAAATAGATGAATGTATGAAGCATGAACTACATTAAATATGTAATAAAGTCCTTGCACCTAATCATGCTTATCATGGAATTCTGTGCAAAAAATCTGACAACTTTAACACAAAACTCCCTCTAGATAAACTTGTAGCAAGGGAGAAGTCTCAAGGTGCACCATTCATAACAGTAGAATCCGTGTAGTTCTACTTCACACAGTCAAAAATGCAATTTACAAATGTATAAACATAACGCTATTGTTACGCCTATCATATCTCCCATGTGCGGATATCACCACTATAAGTGAGAAGAGGTATGCATACATAGATCTATAATTTAAGTGTACATGGAGATGTGGAAATTTGAGACTATCACTACAAAGGGTGTGGAGTAAAGGTAAAATAAAAGAGGAGACAGGGTGGGTCAAGCAAATAAAAAAGCACATTTCCAAATGTGTAAGCTAGATGAAATAGGTCACACACACCACGTGGCCATTCAAAGGTTCTGCAATGGAGTTATGAAGAAATGTATTAAGCCAGGAAAAACACTAAGATCTACTAACATTAACAAGGCAAAGATAAAAAATACTTATTTCTAAAAAATATTCGCATTGCAGACACCCAAACCAAGGACTTACAAAGCACATTGCCAAAACTTAGAACATTGCACTTTTTTAGAAAATCGATCATGTGAATATTAGTAATGAATTATAAAATCACACATGACTCTTCTCTTTTACACATCACACTTCACATAAAAATAAACACCACACAGGTACAAACACAACCAGCACACACGAAAATAACATGTCCCTCCCCTATAGTAAATAAACATATCCTAAGAATGAAACCCCCCAAAGCCACATTCTAAAAATGTTCCATCTTTATACACAATATAACCCCCATTATGACTGTTCAGAGAAATAGACTTCATTCGCATACATATACACCAACATGCATTTGGAATACAATTCTAATTAAAACAGTGTTTTTCAATGGCACCACTCATCACTCCGGGTATGTTCTTTCTTCAACCTCCCTATTTTTTCATGTTTTTATGCCTAAGGCAAGGAGATGTAGCAGCTGGAGTGGCGGTCTCTGCCAGCCATTTAAAACTGGAAGTTACATACTGGAAGATCATAAATGACGATTCCTAAGCCACCTTCAACGGTACAGGAATCCAACTCTATTGTGCTGCTGACAAATGATCCCTTACTCCCACAATATTCCAAGAGAGAGGCCACCCCATTTCATTCTAGAGGAAATTCAGCAGATCTGGAAGAAAGTGTCTAATATTTCTTTTAGATGTATGGGAGAGCAGATAGCCAGCTGGCAAAAAATGCATGTCTTGCTCAGACTCACCCATTTCTCCATTACCAGCTAAAAGAGCTGCAGCAGCACCACAGCAAATTTGGCCTGTTAAAATAACCCTATTTGACAGTCCTAAGCATTCCTTTCAGATATGTATAAGTCACCCCTAGGTATGCCTTATTGCCCCTAGGCTAGGGTGCATAGAATGTAAAAGTAGAACATGTAAAAGTTTAATGTAAGACATGTCTTTACAGTGAAAAAGCCTTCAACACTATTTAAGTGTAGCACGGTTTGCAGTTACATAGGCATTGGGATACAATATAAGTTTAATATATGTTACCTCCCCCTAGGAAACAGATACAAATGTATTTTTCGGAGTTTTTGAAATCTTTATACAAGAACAATTCACAAGTAAAGTCCATATGTAATAAATATTTTGAAAAGATGACTTTTAGAAAGTGACCTTTGTCTTGCCTGAAATCCCTGGAAGCTAAACCTGCATTTTGCTCTCTCCCTTCTGCCAGCCAGCAATTAGCATGTAAGTGGGCATGAAAGAGGTGTGAACTTGCAACCAAGACAGGGAAAAAAGACCTTGGGAGAAGGGGATGGTATTGTGCCCTTGACTGGGGGGGCCTATAATGATCTTTTTTTCCTAGGTCATCTTGATTTCGGTACTGGACTAGACTTTGTTTGTGGTGTTGAACGGTTTTAATTTTTGACATTTTGAATGAATTGTACGGATGAATTTATAAAACTTTCTTGATGGATTACAATAAAAAAAAAAGGATGGTCTGTGGTCTGGGTCCAACGACTTAGGACCATATGTACAAACCATTTTTGCGGTCGGAAATGACCCTATCAGACAGTTTCCAACTGCAAAAAATGCTTTTACATATGTTCAAATGCCAGAATACGATTCTGTAACTTGCTACGAAATGGCAAATTGGTTTAGCGATTCAGTATTTGGAAGAGGCATGTTTAGGACGTCTCTTCCAAATACGGAATTGTAGTGCTATGTATGAATGTTTTGCGACAGAATTACAGTTGCAAAACATTCACTTTTTACTGACCACTAAAAGGCAGTGGCAACCATTCACAAATGAGAAGGGGTCCCCAAGGGATCTCTTCCCCTTTGAGAATGTACAATAAAATATTTTAAAGAGCAAGCAGTGATCCCACGGATCACTGTCTACGCTTAAAAAATGAAACTTCAAAGGTTCATTTTTCTTTTAAACACAATCCGTTTTACTTTATAGAAAACTGGTTGCATTTTAAAAAATGCTCTATTAAAAAGAAGTCACAGCCCTAGTGGTCTGCCGACCCCAGCAAGCCACCACCCCTTTGATGGCTGCTATTACCAATGGGTCCTAATTTGTGACCTACTCTACTAACATGCATGAGATTTGCAACCCACTAAGAATTGCTAAATGAAGCAAAAAGAGTTTCATACATTAGGGATAGTGATTGAGATTGGCAGAAAAAAGCAATTAGGAAATTGCTATCCCTAAAATCTCTACATATTTACTTTAAATAATTTAAAAGAGGCCTTCCCCCTCACAGGCAGATGTAGCTAACTCCTGCACTCTTATTCTGTACAGCCTGCCAAACTGGCCTCCATCAAACAGGTCTCTTGTTGACCTCACAGTTTCAGATCCTGCTGGATCTTTCAGATGAAATTGAGGGCACACTTCAAAGGAGGAAACAGAATGCCAAAACAAATTGTCTGGTTGCTGAAACCTCTGCCATGTCTCACCAGAATCCTGTCTCTCTGTTTGCTGGGGGTACAGTGACTGTCAAAAACTTGATTTTAGTGTTAGACGTGGATGGACACTCAGATTACCACAGTACACTACCCTCACTCCCAAGTCCTCGGAACCCAGGTTTAGTGTAGTTGAAGTCTATGGCCATCTTCAAACTGAACAAAGTAAGCAGGATTAGGACCTGGAACCTTTACTCTATTGATTAGGTTGTCCACACAGGCCATTCCCACCCACTAGTTTGTGTCACCTCCAGGCACCTTCTTCAGAACTCTCTTGGACATGTGGAAGATCAGAAGAGGACTCACCCTACTGTCTGAGACATGAGAAAAACCTAAAAGAATGGACCTGCTCAACCTCTTGTTCTTAAGACAAAGAAGTAGACTTGAAGGGTAATACGGCTGATCTTCTGTTAAAGCTAAAGGGAAATGACAAGCTACAAGATATCCTTTCCTACAACTGCCTAGTCTACCAGTGGCAACTGGACCTGGACCCACCTGTTGGTCTCTGCAGGACACCTTGAGTCTCTAAATGCCTCTCCTCCATTCCTTGGGAGATTAAGAAGTATACTTCTGTGTTGGGCTGGGACTTAAAGGACTTTGGTCAAAAGGTAAAGTCTGTGACCTGGACAAACCTGGTTAGTGTAGCTGATTTGTGCTTTATCATGGTCAGCATCACATATCTCCTTTGTCCTGTTCTACTGCTACCATTGGCTATCATTGGCACTTTGTACTTCTTGTTGTTATGTCTACTTAAGTCTCTACAAATTCATATCTGCGGTACCCGTTACTGATTTTTGTCATTTTAGTGTATTTTGTTCATTGAATTTTACTCTATGTCTATAATAATGTTTCGGATTTGTATTGTTTTTCATTTTGACTTTACTATTGGTTTAGTACTGCATAAATATTTTATGCATTGCCTGTAAGTTAACCTTGCCTACTCTGTGCCAAAGCTACCAGGAGGTTGAGCTTAGGTTACTTTAGTGACTTTAACAACTCTGACAAGGATTGTGCTTATTTCTTGAGGTGTTTGTTTTCCTCCCTCAACTAATAACCCAATATCTCACAGTAATGCAGACCATAATTTTCCTGGATATTTGTGTTGGATGTTATCCACACATATTGACACACACAAGACTAGTTTTAGCAGAGTATGGGAGTGATTTTAAGTTTGGAGGACAGAGTAGAGCACTCCGTCACCCTGCCAGACGTCCTGTTTCCCAAATCTGGAGATGTCCGCTGGCCGCAAAGATATCTCTTAGCATTAGCAGGAACCACCCTCATTGCCATTTCTACAAGAGTGGGAAAAATATGGATCCCTCCAAGAGGACATCCACCATTAAAGATTTTACACAGTGGGAATTTGTTTCTGAAAAATGAAAAACAAATAACTCCACCGCCAGAGACTTTTTTTCTCCCATGGCGTGGAGATAATTATTATTATTATTATTATTATTATTATTATTTTTACTGTCTACTCCCCACTGCCAGGTGATGGAAAGCAAAAATAGTCATTTGATTGCCCACTCGGGATGAATGGCCAACCAAGTACATTAGCGACAAAGACAAGGTAGGCTTCATCATCAACATACTGTCTGCCTACCTCTAAATCAGATGGTAGATCATGAGTTTGGCAGACATGGTACACCATCAAAGTTGCAAAGGAGTACCACCTCTAAAACTCTAGCCCCTGTGTCTTGATTGTAACAAAGTGAACATGTCCTCTTGAAAAATAGTACTTATGACCGCTCTTCACCGATATGTGGTCCAAATATCAGATGAGAAGAGTGAGCTTAGAAATTGATATGTAATTTGTACATAACACATAATTCACCATCATACTGTTAATCTAACACAAATATTGTGTTTAGGCTATCCTGTTTAAGGTTTAAACATATAATAACTGGTTAAACCTGGGCATCATTTCTGATGACGCCCTGACCATGAAGGAACATCTGCGGTCCCTTTGTGGCAAAGGTTTTGCTATCCTGAAACTTCTGGCGAGACTTTTTCCCTGGATTCCACTCTACTGCAGAAGATCTGTCATGCAAGCCCTGCTGGTTAGTCTGTTAGACTATGAGAATGCACTATTCGTAGGCATGAATGAACACCTATTTACACGATTACAGGTGCTGCAGAACGCTGCTGTGAAACTTGTCTGCAATAAGGGGAAGCTCGATTCTGCCTCAATGTGTTTGAAGAAATTACATTGGTTGCCTGTGCGCCAAAGAGCAGCATTTAAATTACTTGGTCACACTCACAAAGCTCTGCACAAAACAGGCCCTAGAATACTTCAGGAGAAGGCTGAGTTCTATGTTCCCACAAGGAGGCTGCGGTCACTTCAACTAGCCTTTGCCAGAACTAGGCGAATTAAAAAAGTTAGGACAGGAGGTCGTTCATTTTCCTATTTAGCAGCCAAGAAGTGGAATGAGCTACACCAGGACCTACGACTCACCTCTAACTACATTCAGTTTCGGAAAAAATTAAAAACACATCTATTCCCTAAATATTAAGTTAGAGCCTGCAGACTTACCAGGATATTTGCTCAGTGCCTTGATATCTCTGGTGATGAGTGTAGCGCTTTACAAATAAATAAAATAAAAATAAAAATAAACTCCACCGAGAGGGATAAAGCCCTCACCAGTGTAAACACTGAACAAACACCTGCACAACCCCAAACTAAATGCCATTCAAAGAAAGGAAAAAGAGATTGAAAGAGTCATTTTCATTTCTTCCTGAAATGGCCAATACAATGTAACGCTGTTATACAAGGTAGCAGGAAGAAGGACTGGGCTAACATTATTCTGGTTGAGTTTTGTTCAGGCCTGGGCGTAGTTCATGGAGTTTCGCTACGCAGAACTCCGCGAAGTGACAAAAAACTCTGCGGAGTTCCCTAAGTGGCGGAGTGCAGTGCAAACTGCCATTTGCTCTGATCTTCCTGCCGCTCCAGCAGAAATTCTACCCAAGTGGTAGCTTGCGCTCACTAACTTACCGCGCGCCAACTTACCGCTCTTGAATGCGAGCAGCGAATAAACTCCGCTGCACTATGTGTAGCAGAGTTTTCTGCACTCTGTGAGCTCCGTGGAGTGCAGAAAACTCAGCCAATGGAGCAGAATTCACTGCACAGGTCTAGATTTGTTGTTCAGGGATGTCACTAAAATATGGTTACTTCTTCCTTTCACTTTTTTCAGTTTTGAAGTCTTTGATCTAAAGATTCAGGGTTTAGAAGCACGTTTTAGGTCGTGTTTAATTATTTTATACTGTCATGTATTCCTAAAGGTTCTGAATCGATCCCCCTATTCCTGACCCTATTCTAGTTAAACAAACCAACAAGTTAACTAGCAGTCAGCCCATGAGGCAGAAAATCCCCATGATGCAGATACCGTTATCTGACGCAGTCACACTACGGCACAGGAACGTGTTATCTGATTAGGTCATAACGCTTGCGATCTAATTAGACAAGCGATATTCCTCCAGCCCCTGATAAGGCATACGGAGTTCTCATAACAAATCAAACCTATGACAACCTGGGCAAAACCCTGCGGCCATTGTTTTGATTTCACCGAGAACTTTAGTAAAAGAATGTGCTAACGAGCAAGTCGTATGACATCCTTATTGACGTATCTATGTCCATTCTTACGTCAATCTCGGCACCTTAAAGGTATAAATATTCCTGATCTTGCCCTATGCAAACACACGCGTGGTGACGAGACGGAGCAGCCATACTTGCCGAAGCCAAGAGCAGAGCAGACCCCGCTGGCGCAGCCCCGCCTTCCTGACGCACTGAGAGACGCGCTGCTTTCTCCTGCCGAGAATCCAGCACCGGCGCTTCTGGGTAGCCCTCGCAGGCAGCCTGGAATATCGAGACCAGAGAGAGAGATACCATCCCTCATTCATCCTAACTTCCAGGTACAGAACTGAATAACCCCTCACAGAGAATTCTTTAGTTATTCACTTGGCAAAAACAAACTTAACTTAAACTGTAACTTTCTATTCCCGCCCACGTATTAGGCTTAGGTCAGGTACACGGGGTAGGCGTATCTAGAAACACCAGTTGAGTACGTTTAGTCAAATGTATATGTGTATGTAATATATTTTATTCATTTTAAAACATCTTATGGCTTAGAAACCATATCAATGTTTTTACAGTATTACTTTATACTATTGCTTTTAATGTATGCACTTTACTTAACTATAAGTATTGCAATAATATCGATCCATTTCTCTTGTATGAGAAAAGAGACTGATCAATAAATAACACCTTTTTATTGAACACGCCCGTCTCTTCCTTTTCTCTACAATCTGATGAGACTAAGAATGCACGTACTGACTGAGTAAAATAAATTGCCTTTTGTTCACACGACTCTCGAGATTTACTCTTGATTAGGGGAGAGCAAAGTTGTCATGTTCTATGGTTGTCAGAAACTAAATCCCTTCTTGTCTAATCAGGGAAGTTAAGTCCTCCTTGAACATTCGAGAAAGTTTCTAGTGAACTCTGAGCTAAGCTGGCAAACCCAAAACTTTAAGTCTAGTATCGACAGTAGTAGACCTAGTTAACGTCTGGCCTAGGCCTTTACTGCTGTAGGTATTATTCCAATGCGCAGAGCCTATTGGGATGATAGGAGCTACACTACATGGCGCCCAACGCGTTTGGAAAGGGCGATAAAACTAACGTAAGACATTTAGAGTAACTCAGTCGTGCTTTCTCACTCAGACCCCTTTTCCCAAATACTCCAAAGACGTCTGGAGTGGGTGAAAGGTTATATCCGCCAGACCTCGCAGGAGGGAACTCCTATGTATGGTTCTTGGTATAGTCAACGTTGAAGGATAAACAGTTCCAAAATATTGTGCATCTAACCTTTGTTCCATAAGAAACCTGATCTGCAAACAAACATAATAACCTTCAGGACAGTAAAATGTCAGACAATGAAGAAGAAAGAGAGGCAGTTAGATTAGCAGCTGAACTCGCAGCGGCTGATGCTGCAGCACTAGATGCGGACGGGGATATAATACTCATCCCGGTCATCAAAAGGAGATCTATAACCCTGAAACTTATAGAAAATGGTCTGACACCTAGAGGTGGCACAGTCATATTCGTAATTGAGGCACACGAATATCGGCAGACAGAGGTATATTATTCATGGATACATTTTCCAGCAGCAAATGCTGTAACAAAGTACTTCCACTATTACAAAATAGAGGAACCTCCTGAAACGTACACTCCTTTCGAGGAGGTGGAAGTACCACTCAAATTTCAAGAGCATTTGCTCTTATTTGATGGCGCCCTAAAACACAATAATCACATCACCAGGCTCGGTCCTTTAGGTAGACCAGGAGCAACGTGGCCGGTCCTAGCCGGATACACACCACACCCAGACATCGAAGGGATGTCTACAGCAGAGCTGTTAATACAGCTAAAACAATTAATAAAAATTCATAGACAATTAGTCCAATATGTAATGCGGACCTCAACAATTCAGCCAGCGATTAAACTTCCACAGCTGACCCCTCACCAGGGGAACACAAATAAAATTACACCACAGAACATCCAATCCTGCCTAGGTAAAGTACCGGCTAAACGGGAACAAATACCATTCTGGTTGGCACAGAAAATTACCCAAATAGAGGCGGTGTTTCCTGACACCACCCCGCTAGAAAAACACAGGATTCTGACTATATGTCTTCCAATGGGAATCGCACCACACATTGAGGACTGTGACACTTGGGGTACAGTCTTTGCTTCCATCTACACAAAAACGCACGGTGTTCCATCCATTTCGGTAATACCAGATGTGCTAAAACAAATTCAAGACGAATACGGTCCAGAGCCCGCTTTAACTCTTGGTATGAAATTACTGAAAGACTTCAAGCAGGTCTCGGCTATATTATTAGCCAACATAAAAGGTGAAGCAGCAAACGTGGCGATCCGCCAGAGGTTAAAAGAGACAGATATAGCAGACCAACCAGCTGAAATTGCCAGAATCATAGAAAAATCCTATGAGGAACTAGGCAGAGATAGTTTAGGTGGAATACCAGTAAAACCGCAACTGATTGAAAGTCCAGAAAAGTTATTTTTTAATAATAATTCACCAAAAAAGAACTGGGATGGAAACAAACAATCCAATCCTAAAGAAAAGAAATTCCAGTCCCGAGGAAGGTCTCCTAGGCGAAGAGAAAAATCTCCGAACCAAAGACACAGGTCACCTCAGAGTGACCCCTCTGGGAAAAGATATAACCTTAGAAATAGGGATAATATAAAAAAAACCTGATAGATATCAAGACATTGATACACGTCCCTCTCAATCTTTTCAGAATTCCTCGCAGAAATCGGAAAGAAGAGGACGATCAGAACAAAGAGAAGAGCACGCCAAGTCCAAAGACAAGGAACCTGCTCAGCTAAAAAAGAAATTACAATTTCCAAAAAAGAAGGTAGCCAGTATCAAGGTAGTTAACAATGCCGAGAATACTGAGGACACAACTGAAAAATGGAGAGTGGGCTCAGACAATGCTAGACAGTGCAGCAGAAGTGAGCATAGCTCGCAAAGTCCTTATGAATCATCTGGAGACAGTGGACACGAATGAATATCTTCAAGTGGAAACTGCAGACACCAGGGTTAGCAAACCTCACAAGATATACGAGATAACATTACGTATAGAGGGAGATAAGACTAGGAAAATAAGGGGACTATTTTGGGATAACCTCTCCGAGGGCTATGACATCCTTCTAGCTGAAAAAGACTGGCCACCAGAGTTTGTCAGGGAGTGCCCTCATGGCGAAGAAATAATTATGCCTGCCTTCTCAAATCAAATTCCAATTCATAAAAAATACACACTTGCTAGAAAGTGGGCAGTGGCTCTAGCTCCTGCCTTATATAAAAATCATGTAGGATGGGATGAGGACTCCCCTCCTCACAAAATCCAGTTAAAATCACAACCAACTGCACAAAGGCAGTACCCAATTAAGCAAGAAGCTAAAAAACAGGTAAATGAAATACTAGATCAGCTAGAATACCAGGGAGTGATTGAAACTTGCACCTCACAAATGAACAACCCTTTGTTTCCGGTCTCCAAACCAGACAATTCATATCGTCTAGTTTTGGATTACCGACACCTTAACACATGTTGCAAAACTTTTGCAGTGCAAAACTCACACAGTGCTGCACTAATGAATAACATAGTGCGCAAAAAATACAAAACAACATTAGACATCTCTAATGGATTCTTTTGTCAAAACATAGCACCAGAGAGCAGATATTTAACTGCATTCTCAGTAAATGGCACTCAAAAACAATTCTGTCGGTTAGCCCAGGGGTACAAGAACAGCCCGGGGGTATTCTCAGCGAGGGTAACAGAATTACTACAACTATATGATGATGAAGCATTATCTTATGTCGATGACATTTACTTAACAGATGATGACTTGGAGACTCACTTGAAAAGAGTGAACACCATAATACTTGGGTTCGCAGCAGAGGGTTACAAATTCAACTTTAAAAAATCCAGAATTGCCCATCTGACAGTCCTATTCTTAGGATATGAGTTATCAAGTGAAGGCAAAAGCCTGGCTGACAATTTCCTAGAGAAATGTGCCGTACTCCAAGCACCTAGAACACTAAAAAACTTACAGTCGATTCTAGGCTTCCTAAATTTCGGAAGAACATACATTGCAAATTACGCAGAAAGGGTCAAACCCCTTTATGATCTAATTAAACCAGATTTTAAAAGATCCAGTTGGACTCAAATACACACAGAAATTTTGAGATCGTTACAAACAGACATGCTAATTAAAACAAAATTAGAAACACGTGATAACACACGCAATCTTGTGATTCGAGTCATCCCAGGGAGATGCGGATTCACATACCTGACCTCTAATGAGGGAGAAAAGGTACCAATTGCATTCAAATCACACTTGTACACAGAAGCTGAACAGAAATTCAGCAACAAAGAAAAAATTGTTCATGCAGTTCAAACCGCAATAGCTAGAGAAAAAGACATAGCTGACGGTAGACATATCACAGTCAGAACAGCTGAGTCAGCCTTTGAGGCATTGACAACACCGTGTAATTTACCAACAACAACATTGGATCCAGAATGGTTACAATGGGTAAATTCAATCACAACGGACAAAGTATACTACTACTTTGATCCAGAACTAGAAGAAATGGAAAATCTAGAATATGAAAAAACATACCCTCTGCCATCCGACATTCTGCCCTTACGACATTACGCCTGTGTAATCTATACAGACGGACATGCTCAACCCTCCGTTTGGGGAGAACAAGCATACAACCCCACATGTGAGATTACAAAAGAAGTGTGGCGCGGAGGTAAACTAAAACCTCTATTAACAAAAACACACTCAGTAGAAACTAATTCAGAACAACAAACTGAAATAATAGCATTGAAAATGGCGCTAGATAATGCGGATCGCGAATTCCCGACACTTATAGTGTCAGATTCATATTACTGCGTCAAATCATATAACAGCGATTTGCAGACATGGATTCAAAACGGTTACAAAGATGACACAGATGCACCAATAAAGCAGAAACTGCTCTGGGAACAAATAGCTCTTTTACAAAAAGAACTACCAAAGACTCACGTGACTCACTCACTGAGTCATCAGCGTGATGGCGTTCACGTTGTAGGGAATTCATTGGCTGAAACAGCCGGAACGGCAGCCACTAAATCGGCTCCCGTAGTTCGAAAAAAGCGTACATTAAAATACATTGACGGTGAAACAGTGCTGGCGGTGAAAATGTCATCAAAAGGCGACTGCTCAGCGTTACCGATCAACTATCCACTCAATTATACATACATAATCGATGCAAACTCCGTCCCTTTTGCTCGAATCCCTGGAGTGGGGGATAGAGTGATTCCAAACATGGACAGGAGAAACTTGTTAATCGCAGACGCACATATGGGCGAGGGTCTCAGACACCTCAAATTAAAAGATTCTCTGGAAGAATTACAATCACGGTACTGGTGGCCAGGCATGAGCCTGCGTCACACAATGTTTGTAAAACGCTGCCCAGACTGCAACAGAGATCGCAGTGGGGAGAGAAACAGTTTAATACCTTGTCGTTCTACTCCAGGAAAAATCAGGAGTAAGAAGGAAGGGTTGCGATTAACATATACAGGCTAGTTCCACTTATAATGTAGATCACCAGCACTCGGCTGACGTCCGGACTGTTATACAAAGATTTGCGAGTCTAAATGGCATATACGCTAAGAGCATGCTACGTTTGACCATTGTTTTCACTCAAGCCCTCCGGCCTGGGGGGAAACATGGCCAAATGAGCATAGTCCAGCGGGAATCTTCTCACTTCCTTCCTGAGGGTACGGGATGGAGTAAAGAAAAAACCAAGGCATAAAGCAATCTATAACGGAAAGGATATTAGGTTCGGGAGCTGGATGGGTCAAACATCTAATAAGTGTCCAACGTAGTCTCAATAACTTGCCAAGAAATTCTCTGAAGGGTTTCAGTGCGTACGAATTATTATTTGGAACTAGGATGATGATCTCTGACATTGATAGTCAGACTTCAGTGGTGAAAGAAAAAAGCTTTGATATCAAAGACCGTTTGGCTATTTTGCAGGACTTAAACAAAACAAGAAAAGACCTGAGCAACATTAAGTTGAAACTACAGCCAACAACCACTGAAGAACCACCACCTGTCCCAGCAAGACCTGTCTGGATTCCAAAAGTCGGGGATCTAGTCAGGGAAAAGATCGCGGTAAAGAAGGAATTTGGGCCTTCTTACAGAAAAGCAGTTCCTGTCTTGTCTGTCAACGGGACAAGATCAGTTGTACTACCGCCACTTGCTGGTAAAAAGGAGAACCGAGTTGTATCCATCGACCTGGTAAAACCACAATCATGTGGCCAATAACAAACAGTAGGCCAAGTGGACTCCCAATAAGTAGCAGAACACCAAGGTTTGCTACCAGTACAGAGGTCCTAACAAAGAGGCTCATCACATTCGAAATGCCTACAGAAGAACAACAAGGACTATGCAACAATGCAATAGAACTAAGACCTCTGAAAACCCAAATAAAAACATTTAGCAGAGACACACCAATCTATAATGAAGTACCAAGTGAAAATGCAAGAAACAAAAATCCTGAAGCAATTGGAACAATTGACAGAACTGCATCCGGCTACTTCATAAACTTCGATGATTCCTCTGAAGCTTCAGTGAATCAAAGACACAGCCATCATCAAAAAGCTTTAAAGATAAAGCTAAGGAACTTTTGAAACAACTGAAAGAAACATATCTGATTTCTCCATGGATTGAATTTTGGGTGGGTTTTGGTGCATTTATCCTCATACTTTGGCTCATCATGATACTAACTTTGGGACGCTTCATTGAGGGAAAATATGCTAAAATGGACACAGCAAGTCAGAAAATCAACTTGATCCTCAAACCACACACATCTTCACACGTCGAGAAAAGAGAACTTTCTTCAGCCAACTTCACAGCCAATCCTATACCGGGTGGGGTAGCATGGGACAACACTGACTATAAAATTTATGGTCCGGTCGAGATCCTGAAATATCCACACCAAATTAAGATCTCCTTGAGTGACTTTGCAAAACCAAACTCATTTGCTGATGATTGGGACTTCGAAGGCATTAATAATATGATGTCTGACTTAGTAATGTCTGCTAAATTTACCAAACATGATTATTTGCAGGGTTCTACAAATTATGATAGTATGTATTGCTATAACCACTATGGTAACCACTTTTTACATAGATCTGCACAACCTAGAAATGTTTTAAATTATAATCAATGGGAACATTGTGCAACACCTCCAAAAGGGAGCTCAAGAACCGTTTACGACAAATATTCATACTTTTCAGGTTTTAACACAAGTAATGCTGAAGCATTCTATTTTAAATTGTCGAACAAGACAGGAACCAAGACCATGACAACCAACACTAAATTGTTATATTCAGACTCATTCTTTGAAAAAATGAATACTTTTGGTTTTGATTATTGGGACAAAAATGTTGAATTGAAAAGTGTTTGGGGTACAAAAGAATGGCAAGTACAGGGTATAGAAGCTTTGTTTAGAGCCTGCATGATCCCAGAACAAATGATATTTTTAAATGACACTGTTCAACAAACCACCTGTCTTGGCCTAGCCAAAATCAAAGATTTAATTAAACCGTCTATTCCAAAGCCAACAATGTTTAGCAATAACTCTGATACAGATGAAGAGATAGACGTAAACCATATATTAAACCAAAACAGAACACATCCTGATTGGAAACAATGGTTGATCTGGCCCACAGATACTAATAACTGTCAAGACAGATTCCTGAACAAAACACAGGGGTTCAAAATGACCAGGCCAGACCCTAGATATCCTCAAAGACATCACCCAGGGATAATAACAACCTACAGTGTGGGCAAATTATGCCTTCAGTGGCTACAAACTTCCACACTGGCAGAAATTAAGCAACACCTAACTTTACTTACTGATGGTGCTGACTTGCGTGATTTCACTTTGGGACCACGCAAACAGCGTCAAAAACGTTTCATAGCAGCCTCTGTATATGCAGCATACAATGAGGCCTGGAAGGTTACTCAAATTGAAACAGCAGAGAGAATACGGGAAATTGACCGTATTAATTTGGAAAAATCACTTTCTGTAGTGGACAATGGGTTAATGACTCTGTCCTCCAGAATTTTTTCATTGGACAGCATTGTGTCGTCAGCAATCGATATATTATCGCAAGACTTACTGTTATTACAACACGGTCAGTCACAATTGCGTTCTATTGTACAGCTTGGCTGGACGTTACAAAATCTGCGTTCAGGCTATGTGCCTTGGCGTTTAATCAACACAACGTCACTATTCCAAATCTTTAACCTTACTGATAGACAAATCGGTATGGCACAAAAGGGTGCTGATTATACAATCTTGAGCATTGAAAAACTAGAAAGATTACCAATGACAATGTCAGAACGACCTGTCAGTGAATGGATAATACATGGAATAATAAATATTCCAATCTCAACCTTCAGGTTTCAATACTGCCAAAAATATATACAGGCTGGCATGTACGAGAAATTGGGAAAGGGGTACCTTAAAACAACTTGGAACCTGCCCTATTCACATGCATGTGTCAGTAATAAAGGACAGAAAGTGTTTCTTAGTGGCAACAATTGTGCGATGTCACTAAGTGGCACACTTCTGTGTAACGGAATTAGTTTGCATGGAGCCTGTGAAGGGAATTCATACAACCTTTCATGTCACCAGCAAGGCGCACCTGCAACTGAAATAGAACCATTCTTTCAAAGACTCTATAATGGGAGTTACATTCTTATTGTAGACCGCAGATGTTGTAGTCTTATGCCCGGGACTCCTTATCTAGTAACTACGACTGCGAAGGTCAAGTGCTGTGGACGCTCATTGTTCCCCAGCTCCTTCCCAGACAGGGAGGCAAGGGCATGGCCCGATTTGAAAATTACTTCTATTCGAATAGATACTTTAAGCAGAATGAAAACAGTCCTTCTTCAGACGCCTACCAGGCTCTCGTCATCAAAAGAAACGTATGATCTACAAGTCGCAAGGACGACTGCAGAGATACATACATTATTATCAACTAATTCCCCCGTACATTTCGCGGAAATCCTGAATGAAATCTTAAATATTTCTGATACCAATGGGGTCTCAAAGGTATTTAAGACAGTATTTTCGATGGCATTAACACCATTCAAAGCCATACTGGGTATTTTTCCAGATTTCGTCCATTCGATTTTTGGCGGACTTCCCCTGATCTTGGGACTAATTGCAGGAATCCTATTCCTAGTCCTTATTTTTCGTTATGGCAACCCATGTCACAGACAAAACTCTTGCGACAAGGGAAGAAACAATCCTAGCCATTGGATACCGGGACCGGATATCAAAAATCCTGGGACTCTCCCGGCTTAGAGACCTGAACATGACTTGGTTTCTATCATTTCGACCAATGTGGCAAAGATGTGTTTTACCTGTATTGAGGTGTCTGCTATGCGGAGAAGAATGCGTATTAGACACCTGTCTGACGCTACAATCGGATGCGCCGATGGATGCAGAAACATTGTTGAGCCCGATCAAGGTTCATGCTTTGTGCTGCCCTCAAAGGCTACCAATCCTGATGACGGCATTCGTGGAAGCTTCACCACTACGATTGATGGGTAGTGAAGTTCAAGATGAAAGCAGCATCGAACAGGTACGACCTTCTGTCAGTAATGCAAATCAGAATGTCAATGGAGACAATCATGCGCACGAATGCATGATTACACCTATTTCCGAGTTAGTGGAACTTTCCCAGGAAGCTGTTGACAGTTTTTTCGAAAGCCTAAATGATATGATGTTCTCTCCAGAACAGAAATAGAGACTTTTGAGCAAGCTCGCACACGGCGTTCCCTGAATTCGGCCTTCAACTTTAAAAATAAAGTCACATGAACAGATTTTCCCTCCAGTTCACGGACAGCAATTTTTCAGCAGCCCCAAAATATTTTTGCATATTTTTCGGGACACTATCTTCTGCTTAAAGTAAGAACTATTCTTAAAGAACTAAGGTTTCTAAAGAATTTGGATAGCTTATAGACATTAGCTGCCCGCTGGCATGTTCATAATTATTTTATTTTGTGATGGAATGGTCTCGAACCTTTTTTATGTATTATTTTAAGAGCCATTTCATGTGTAATTCTGATATACCAAATAAGCAATAATGTATACAAATGCGATTACTTTGGCATTATTCTACAGCTTGAGTGCATACAATATATATGTTTGCAATTTTTCCGTATATTTGAAAAATTTCAAAATGCATTTATGTATTTTGGGGTGGTAAGGTATACACACTACTCTATAGTATGTTGTACTATGTTATACTATGCCTAGATTAGTAAATATGTCCATAGTTAGCGTGGAGTGGGTGTCATGTATTCCTATAGGTTCTGAATCGATCCCCCTATTCCTGACCCTATTCTAGTTAAACAAACCAACAAGTTAACTAGCAGTCAGCCCATGAGGCAGAAAATCCCCATGATGCAGATACCGTTATCTGACGCAGTCACACTACGGCACAGGAACGTGTTATCTGATTAGGTCATAACGCTTGCGATCTAATTAGACAAGCGATATTCCTCCAGCCCCTGATAAGGCATACGGAGTTCTCATAACAAATCAAACCTATGACAACCTGGGCAAAACCCTGCGGCCATTGTTTTGATTTCACCGAGAACTTTAGTAAAAGAATGTGCTAACGAGCAAGTCGTATGACATCCTTATTGACGTATCTATGTCCATCCTTACGTCAATCTCGGCACCTTAAAGGTATAAATATTACCGATCTTGCCCTATGCAAACACACGCGTGGTGACGAGACGGAGCAGCCATACTTGCCGAAGCCAAGAGCAGAGCAGACCCCGCTGGCGCAGCCCCGCCTTCCTGACGCGCTGAGAGACGCGCTGCTTTCTCCTGCCGAGAATCCAGCACCGGCGCTTCTGGGTAGCCCTCGCAGGCAGCCTGGAATATCGAGACCAGAGAGAGAGATACCATCCCTCATTCATCCTAACTTCCAGGTACAGAACTGAATAACCCCTCACAGAGAATTCTTTAGTTATTCACTTGGCAAAAACAAACTTAACTTAAACTGTAACTTTCTATTCCCGCCCACGTATTAGGCTTAGGTCAGGTACACGGGGTAGGCGTATCTAGAAACACCAGTTGAGTACGTTTAGTCAAATGTATATGTGTATGTAATATATTTTATTCATTTTAAAACATCTTATGGCTTAGAAACCATATCAATGTTTTTACAGTATTACTTTATACTATTGCTTTTAATGTATGCACTTTACTTACCTATAAGTATTGCAATAATATCGATCCATTTCTCTTGTATGAGAAAAGAGACTGATCAATAAATAACACCTTTTTATTGAACACGCCCGTCTCTTCCTTTTCTCTACAATCTGATGAGACTAAGAATGCACGTACTGACTGAGTAAAATAAATTGCCTTTTGTTCACACGACTCTCGAGATTTACTCTTGATTAGGGGAGAGCAAAGTTGTCATGTTCTATGGTTGTCAGAAACTAAATCCCTTCTTGTCTAATCAGGGAAGTTAAGTCCTCCTTGAACATTCGAGAAAGTTTCTAGTGAACTCTGAGCTAAGCTGGCAAACCCAAAACTTTAAGTCTAGTATCGACAGTAGTAGACCTAGTTAACGTCTGGCCTAGGCCTTTACTGCTGTAGGTATTATTCCAATGCGCAGAGCCTATTGGGATGATAGGAGCTACACTACAATACATTGTAGAGAAACAGGAAATATCAAAATCGTATTTGATATTTTGGCTATATTTGATTCTTTCACTGATAGGTAAAATGCTGGTTTCTTAGTCTTTCAAAAAGTTCTTATTTTTAAGAGTCTTTTCCGAAAGTAGAATTTTCTTTGGACTTTCAAAAGTGCTGCCTTATTTTTCACCACTTCAATAATTCTTAGGGCATGTGGGCCCAGTTTAACACATTTGTTGCACCGGTATTGGCATAGAAAGCTCTCAGTGGCCAGATTTAGCAAATTCTGTACTGGCTGTTTTGCAGTTGCCCGTCTCAAGTGTAAATGTTGAGAGGGTCTTTTCACAGATAAAAGTTTATATGGGAATTAAAGTGCGAGCGTGCATGACCAAAGAGTCTCTGAAGAAGTATTGTATGGTGTACTACAGGACGTTTGATTTGTAAAAAATGTATTTGGACCTCATGTACACTGTACATACACTATCTATATACCATGTACTATCAGTGTGGAATTAAGCAATAAAAGCAAAACGTTCCATAAGCACCGGAAAAACACTGTTTCAGTTGTTTTTAATGGCATGAAAATGTGTAACCACTGTTTTTAAGGTATTGCAATCACTTTAAAACACTGGAAAAACCCCAGCAGAATTTACCAAAAATAGAAACTGAAAACAGGAAAGTCTAATCATATTATTAGCGTATTCAAACGGCATAAATCTCTACTTAGCAACTGTTCAATTTCAACCAAACAGTTAGGCATACAATCCTAATTGGTTGCATCATGTGGACATAAACTAAATACTGGCACATGCATCAACAATGCCATTTACGATTCCTTATAAGCGAAAAATAAGGATTAGCTAATAAGGAATAGCAAAAGGCTCTGCATGTAGAAATTGCTAAAAAAAAATAGCGATTTCTAAACATTTCTTAATTGCGAGTCGCAAATTGCGAGTCGCAATTAAGGAATACCTCACCATTCATTCCTATGGGCCTAGCTGCCCATAGGAATGAATGGGAAGACATTCTCAATTTGCGCAAATTGAGAATGCAATTTCAAGGGTGCTAGGGTGTCAAAAGGATACCCTGTTGCACCCCTGAAATCTGCATATGAGTACATCTTGCACACACACATGCCCCAAGGGCATGTGTATGTGTAAAATGGAACATTGAAAAGTGCATTTTTCAAAGTTTTTGCAAATTACCATGAAGTTCAACTTCATGGTAATTTGCTACCCCTATTAGCGAAATCGCAAATTTTTTTCTTTAATGCATTGCATTTAAGGAATCCCAATTTGTGATTCCTTAAATGTAATGGCAATTTAAGTAATCGCAATTTAGAGATTACTTAAATTGCGATTTTTGCATTTGGGATGATGAATCCCAAATGCAAAAATACCTGTCACTCAGATGTCTGTGCACCGCCAGCTGCTGTGGACCATAGAGATTAGGGAATTGCACCTCCCCCATTTAGAACACCAAACAGAATGCCAGGAAAGCTCTGCACTCCCCGTCGTATGTGTTCCACATCATTTGCCAAGCCACAGAGAATGGGGTCTGATGACATTTGTCTGTACTTTCTTTGCAATCCTGTAACTGCACTGCAGTAGCTGTGAGCTACCTACCCTTTTTCATTTTTTAAAGTACCCCTCCCCAGGCAAGGGGATGTTGTTGGCGACAAATTACATTTTCCACCCTTGGACTAGATTGGTGGGGGTAAAGGAAACAAACTCCTTCTCACCCATGGGCACAATTGGAGGTACACAAGTAAACCCACTTACTCTTTACCCCTGAACAAGGCAGGGGTCATACAATGTTCTTGGCGTGGTTGGTTGGGTTCTGAAAAATATACCCAACCTCTCTCAGCCACTGCAGGGATAAGGTGGAGTTGGGCTTTCTCCAGGCTTTGAACAAGGCGGGGGAACAAATATACCCCCTTCTCTTGTGCAAGGTCACCAAATATGACCAGTGCTTCTGGATTAGGAAGGTGAAAAAAAAGCAATACTTTTCTATAAATGTAGATATTTAAATAAAGGTAGTCTTGTTGCTTTCTGTGAGAAGTTAGCGTGGTATATGATGTTCACTATTCTAGTGAGCACCTTGCACCAGTCCAAACAACCCTTATGGTGATTGGTTGTAAGTCAACCTTCTAGACAAGCTATCCTAATGGTAGCATGGACAAAAGCAGTCTTAGGCTAAACTCGAGAGGGCATGTGAATCCAGCTGTTTTACCATATGCAATCCCTTTAATACCAAATGAAAGGACACCACACAAGTTATATATTATAAAATATATGTATTTATTACTAGAATAATCCTCTGTACTCTTTATGAGGGCAGAAGCACAAGCGTTTAAACAAAGAACTTAATATCATACAACAAGCAGTCTTAGGCTAAACTCGAGAGGGCATGTGAAGCCAGCTGTTTTACCATATGCAATCCCTTTAATACCAAATGAAAGGACACCACACAAGTTATATATTATAAAATATATGTATTTATTACTAGAATAATCCTCTGTACTCTTTATGAGGGCAGAAGCACAAGCGTTTAAACAAAGAACTTAATATCATACAATAAGCTGCATAATTATGGATAGGCCCTGGTGGCCCGTAAAACCATATACTAAAATAGTGGTATAAGAACCACTTCACGAACAATGGTAAGGCCTAGGGCCTTGGAAATCGCTGGGGCTACACTGGACTAACAGCAGTTAGGACGTGGGAGGCCCACAGGATACGGGTGCAGTGTCTAAATGCACACGCGTGCACCAATAGAAGTCAATGGTGCGTAAAAGTTAGAAAGTTGCAGATTTGGAAGTCTTCTGACTGGACTAGAACTTAACCACTTAAAACTAGGACACTAGGGATGTAAATCTCTACAGTAGCACTGTAGTACTCGCGTTACCTCACCCACAGGAAGCGGGTGCATAGGTGTCAAAGTGTGTCGGGTTTCGTCGTGGAGTTCTATGGAGCCTTGGAGAAAAGATGCTGCAGGCGACCAGGAGAGAAGAGTCCGGTTGGATCCAAGGGCGGATCGAAGATGTAGAGTACCTGAAAGTAGAGGGGACAGAGTCTGGGTCACTAGCCAGGAAGGAACCAGGCGATGTCGGGCGCAATCAGGTGGTTGGCGCGAAGCTTGTCTCTGCTGTCACGTGGACCAGGAGGCATCGACGATGACCAGGAGCTGGGCACGGACTGTCCCACAAAGGCTCTCGCTGTCGGCGGTGTCGGCTTCCGTATTGGAGTCAACAAGCCTTGGCAGAGGCAACCCATGCAGGAACTGAAGAGGGCTTCTTACTCAGGCCTGCAAGGACTGAGGGGCTGCTCCTTCGCAGGGAAGCAAGGGCCAGTCTGGAGCAACCGGACCAGCAGTGTACAGCTATCTCATACACAGGATGACCACAATCTACAACTTGACCAACCCCTAGCTCTTGGTGACTTAAACACCTACAACCAAACAACACCAACAAGGGGTGACCACATACATATAGCCCCCTGAAACTCAAGCTAATGAGTGGGCTGACAACCCAATGCCACTCATACACAAGACTTTTGGGATCCTAGTCCCCGTTGTGAACATTTTCTGGGACCTTTGACCCCGTTTTTTGGCTTCTTGTTGCGTAACAAGTTCCGGGACATTGTCCTTTTCAGTCACTTCTTAGCTCACAGGCCCGCTCCTATTTCTTTGACCCTTGTCCTTACAGCTTCTTCTGTGTTCACTGGCCCGCTGCCGTTTCCGGGACCTTTGAGCAGTTCCTGTTACTACCGGGCTCTAATATCATTTTCCATTACTGGGACCTTTGTATCCACTATGCAATTTTCTTCCGGGTACCTAGCCATTTAGGAATCGTTTTCTATGAACCCTGTTGCTGTTGTGTTTACTGTTTCTCCACACAAACAGCGAGATTAGCACTAAACGTCATTTCAGATACAGGCTCGGCCATATCTTGACTTGACGATGTATGCCTAGACTTACAATTAACAAAATGGAGGCATGCACATCGACGTAGAGCCGGCTGGTTCTCGGCCGTAACAAGCACTAAATTATGTTGCACAAGAGTAAGACAGGAATAGAGTGAAGAGTCGTCACAGAGGATGACGCAGAAGACCACTGGAAAGGTAAACCTGCAAATCATTTGAAGGTCTCGTGCAGATTTAAAAGCAAACAGTAACCGTTATCTTCTCCTTGGTTAATGTAACGGTGAAAACCAATGAAAGTCAACATTTTTTTAATATATGGATGACTTCCCAAAAGCACGATCCCAGACTTTGTTCAATCCATAACACCAAGGCTCGAATTATGGCCCCCGAAGCACAAGTAAATAACAGAAGACAAATAACACATCTGCAGATTAAGCCGGTACTTTAAACCAAGGCTCGTTTTTTTTTCCATTGCCCCCGAATACAAACAAATTCTTCACTTTGCATCGAGGCTCGATTTTTACCTCCGAACACAACCAACTAACGCAGCTGCTGGTAAACAAGTACTCCCTCTCCGAGGCTCGATTTATGCCTCCGAACACAACAAACTACGCCGCTGCTGGAAATAATATACTTCAATCTCCCTGGCTCGATTTTACATCGGCACAACACAGCTGCAGTTGATCATCCTTCACTCTACACCGAGGCTCGATTCCACCTTGCCCCCGGACAACAAACACATTTCCATTCGACAGATCTTAAGCCTATAAATAACGCTGATGATCAGGCACATTAGGGTCTTAAGACGACCGATGGTATGGTCACTGATGGGGTTTAAGTGCCAGTAAGCGTTCATTCACAAATTCTCACAAATCATTCACCTCCATACTTCTTTTCTGCTTTTTTTTGTAACTTCTCTGCTTCAAGTCTCACCGCTTGGACTTTTTTACTCAGTTTCAGTCCGTTTCACGTTAACTGATCAGCTTCTTTATAGTTGCACGCATGGATTCTTCTTCAAAATATCGCCAAATGAAGTAATCGGAAAGAAGATGGATTCTTCAAGATAGATTATTCAAGTTACTTTATTAAGTTAGATGTTAAGTTAAGTAGATAAAATGATAATAACCCCATCAGGAGCAGCTGTCCTGCTGCTCAGCCCTCACCCAACTGACATAAACAAAGCACTAGCATTCCAACTATTCAACATTCCACAACACAGACATTCTAGCTGAGCAGCAGGAAGACTCAAGATACAACAACTAGCCCCCAGATTCATCATTGTCATGTTTTGCGAGTCCTTAATAGCGATTATTAAGGAATCGCTATTAAAGAATTGCAAAACGGGATTCATGTAGAAATCGCAATAATATTTGCGATTTCTACTGCTTCCTTATTTGCGATTAGCAATTTGCTAATCGCAAATAAGGAAGCGATTTTTAAGGGTGCCAGGGGTGTCCAAAGGACACCCTGTAGCACCCCTGAAATGAAAATGTAGACTGATGTTGCGCACATACATTTCCAAAGGACATGTGTGTGTGTAACATACAACTTAGAAAAATGCACTAAAGTGCATTTTTCTAAGTTTTCGCTATTTACCACAAAGTTACACTTCGCGGTAAATAGCGGCCCCATATTGCGAGTTCGCAGTTTCAAAAAGGTTAATGAATAGCATTTAAAGAATCTCTAATTGAGATTCCTTAAATGCGATTCTTCGCAATATAGCGATTTCTAGTATAGCGATTTTTGCATTTGGGATGATGAATCCCAAATGCAAAAATTGGGCTCGCAAAGGGCCAGATTCTCAGAATCTGGCCCTTTGCGAGCTGATTTTAGTATGATGAATCTGGCCGAGGGTTCCGAAAGCTGCAGACAGGCTCAGCTCATGCTGGAGCACCATCTCACATAAAACCAAGCACTCTGCCTTCAGGATTGTTAAGGCCTGCCATAGGAGTGACTTATAGGTGCATATGTGTCTATATGTAAAGGTACATATAGGAATACTACATCTAAGCAAGGGGTGATTACACCACCTTGCCCCAGCTGAGTGATCAGCCAGTTGTGTCAAATTGGAAGGCCAGCCAGGGGTGGCAAAAGATATGCTGCAGCCCCTGGTAGGCCTTGGGTGCACCTATGCCCTGGGTGCCTATGGCACACTATACAGGGGCTGATAAGGTGACCCAAATACCAATTGGAGATGTACCTAGAGTACATGGAGTCCGTTTTACAGTGAGAGCAGATAGCCTGGGGTCCTGATTAGCAGGATCCTAGGCCAACTAAGTCGAATGCCAGCTAAACACAAGGCAAAAATTCTGGGGTAACCATAGTCAGATATCCATCCTCCTACACTTTCCTAGCCCTTCTTCATCCTAATTTGCTTGAGGTAAGAGGAGGCAATGGCATGCATGGCACCATCACAGCTATCACCAGCCACGAGCCTCAATCGAACTTGACAAAATGAGGATGAAGGATGCCCAGGCAGGTCTCTACTGCAAACACTTCTCTGGGGCTACTGTTTGCCTCTGGAATTTTTACTTACACTGTTTTTTTTTATTTTTAGAATCATTCCCCACCGAAGGCTTGGTAAAGGTCAGGAACCATGAGTCAGTGCAAAAAAATACCCACTGACCGTTTTGAATTTCACAAAATATAAGTTTACATTTGCAAACAAATATGCTCACAAATAGCAATGCACTATTTGTAATTAGTATTACATGATCGTATATCTGCTCCTGGGGCAGGGAGTGGGTACTCTAGACTCTGGATGCCATCAAAAGTTTGTGAACTCAGTTTTGTTTAATCACAAACATTTACCAAGTGAATTCCCATACTGGATATGGTCAGAGATTGACTCCTGTAATTTGTTACTGTAATTTAGAACTTGTAAAGCGCATAAAATCAAAAGGCATCAACGCGCTAGAACGAGCAAGAGCATACGGAGGTACCAACAGAGAAAGTTATATCTGTGAAAAAAGCCAGGCCTTCACATTATTGCGAAACATTGAATGAATAAGAAGTGGTGCTTGCAATGTGTGCCGGGAGAGTGTTCCACAACTTAGCAGCTGCCACAGAGAATGCACGTTCAACCCATCTCGCCTTCCTAAAATGAAGAACCGTCACCTTCTTCTGCCCAGCCGATCTCAACTGTCTACTAGGAATATACCAGTTAAAAACGGTCCTAAAATAGTAAGAGCCCTGTTGATTAAGAGTCTTAAAAACAGCCACAGAGCTTTGAAAATCAGATAATCCTCACTGGAAGCCAGTGAAGAGATCCTAACACCTCACTTACTGACAGATGTTTAGGAACGCCCAACACTAGTTGAGCGGCCACATTTTGAATAACGTGAATTATATTCAACGAATACTGGTTGGCGTTTAAATATAGAGTGTTACTGTAGTCAAGGTGAGATGTTATTTGCGCAATGCCCACCACTCTTAATGCCTCAGGAAGTAAGGGAAAGATCTTCTTTAGGCTCTTGATGATCCAAAAATAGGAAGTCACTGTCCTATTAACCTGGCTGTATTCAAAGATCACCCCCAGGTTTTTAGCGGCGGTAGTAGGAGCAGATAGTGTGCCACAAGATTCCGGCCACTAACGGTCAGACGACACTGAATTCTCTGCCCCGAAGACCACAATCTCTGTCTTATCGGCCTTCATTTTGAGCCAGTCCTCTCACATCCAGGTGCTGACTTGCACCATGCACAGCTTAAACGTGTCAGCTACTCCTGGGTCCCATGTACTGTCCCCTCTCTATTCCCCATATGGCAATATTCCAGGAGATCAGACCAGGAGTAAGATAAACATTCACCAGACATGTTAAAATGGGTAGAATACAAGGCCCCTGATGCCCTCTAGGTGCGGACAGGTGCAGACGGGCTTTTCTTAGGTGCACCAGTGGTGCATCTGCTCATCGGCCCTCTTAAATGTTGAGGTGGTGCACATGTGATCCTCACTAGAGCGCTGACCACGCCCTCACTGTGGCAACCAACAATGGCAGCCTATAAGAACACCCGGGCTCTAACAGTACCTACCCACAGAAAATAACAGTAATTCCCCCAACAGAACACACAGAAGTAAGTAAAAATCCGATCCTAAAATGGTTTCTTCTAAAAGACTCAAAATACGAACTCAACTAGAATGGAAAAGATCAAATCACAAGGCTGCTCTAACACAAACAGCCCCCGCAGCTACCCACCGCAGGTGCAATCCAGGCATCGGCCCCCTGTGATGTCAAGGCAGTGCACACGTGACCAGGGCTAGAACCCTGACCAAGCCCTCGGTGTGGCATCCAACAATGGCTGCCTGTCAGAAACACCTGGGCTTTAATAGGCCCTTCCCACAGAAAATAACAGCAATTCCCCCAACAGAACACACAGTATGTAAGTAAAAATCCCCTACTAAAACTCTTTTAAAAGAATAAAAATACGAACTCCACTAGATTGGAAAAGGTAAAAACCATCAAGGTTGCGCTAACAAAAACAGCCCCCACAGCTGCTCATCGAAGCTGTCGTCCACTCATCGGCCCTCTTTATTGCTGTGGCAGTGCACATGTGATCAACCCTAGAGCGGTGACCAAGCCCTCACTGTGGCAATCAACAATGGCCGCTGATCTGAAACACCAGAGCTCTAACAGACCCTTACCACAGAAAATAACAGCAATTCCCCCAACAGAACACACAGTATGTAAGTAAAAATCTCCTCCTAAAATGTTTTTTGTTTAAAAGATTAAAAATAAAAACTCCACTAGATTGGAAAAGGTAAAAACCATCAAGGATGCTCTGTTAAAAACAGCCCCGCTGCTACTCACTCAGCTGCCGTCTGCGCATCGGCCTTCTTTAATGCCATGACAGTGCACATGTGATCAGCGCTAGAGTGCTGACCAAGCCCTCACTGTGGCAACCAACAGTGGTCGCTGATCGGAAACCCCCGGGCTCTAACAGGCCGTTCCCACAGAAAATAACAGCAATTACCCCAACAGAACCCACTGTATGTTTGTACAAATACCCTCCTGAAACATTTTTCATTTAAAAGATAAAAAATACAAACTCCACAAGATTGGAAAAAGTAAATACCATCGAGGCTGCTCTAACAATAATAGCCCCCGCAGCTACTTACCGCAGCTGCCGTCTGTTCATTGGCCGTCTTTTTCCCGTGGCGGTGCACAAGTGATCAGCGCTATAGCGCTGAACAACTCCTCAGCATGGCAACCAACAATGGTCACCGATCAGAAACCCTCGGGCTCTAACAGGCACTACCTACAGAAAATAACAGCAATTCCCCCAACATAACCCACAGTATGTAAGTAAAAATCCCCTCCCAAAACGATTTTATTTAAAAGATAAAAAATGTGAACTCAACAAGATTGAAAAAGGTAAAACTATCAAGGCTGCTCTAACAAACACAGCCCCCGCAGCCACTCACCGCCTCATATTACACCTCAATAATAGTCTGGAATTTCATATCTGAAGTCATCTACCCTCTTATTGCACTAGTTCTGATTAATGTGTATTGTGTCATTTTCCCTCAGTCCAATTTAAAATAATGCACACTATAGACTTTTTTCTGAAGGTGGAAAGTGTCCAAAAAAATAGCTAATTCTGAAACATCCATTGACTATGTAGAGTGTTAAGCTGACATGCATGCAGGCTTTCTAAGTCCTTGTTAGATTGAATTCCCGATAAAACAACTCCCCCAAAGCTAGCTTCTGTCATATACGTGTTGTGTTATTTCTGCAACATTCACTTAGATTCCCCACGATCTTGGGAAAAACTAGGATCAGATTAACTTTAATAATAGGTAAGTCCCTAATACCTCTAAAAAGAATCTTCCACTCCACCCCATGGTAGACTATCAGAAAAAGGAAATTAGGTCACACCTATCCAATCCTAAGAGATTTTGTCTGGCTTTCCTTAGCGGTTTCAAAACATTTCAAGACCTTGTAACTCATTTAAAAAGTCTTTCTTACAGGCTGGGCAAGCTACTTAGCTGACCTACCAAAAATCACAGGCGACTCAAGAAAAACCCATAGGAAGGACCGTCTCGTACTCAAACGCCTATAATTCAGAAACAGCACAAGCGCAAAGCCATACTTTTTCTGGACCAGTGCCTGCCACCTGGAACATTCATCTTGCTTAAATAAGGACGTCTCCAGACTTATTAGACCCGATTAGGATGGCGGGGGGACTCACATCCGCCCGCCATCCTATCGGGAATTGGGACCGCCCAACAGGCTGTCAGCGGTCTCGACATAGGCATTATGATGTGACCGCCACCACGGTGACTGCAATGCCAACAGTTTGCATTGCGGCGGGTGCTGCTGGCTGCATCAACCGCCGCAATGCAAAATAGGGACACCATGTGGTGCCTGCCACGTGGTGCAGGGACATGTAAGGGGGGCTCCATAGTTGCCCCCGTGCCCTTTTTGGAGGGCCAGTGGGAAGGAGGGCCTGCTACGGGCCCCCAAAGTCCCTTTCCGTCTGCCTTCTCATGGCTGGTTCACCACCATGAAAGGGCCAGCGGAAATGAACATCCTAATAACTACGGTGGTGCCTGGTAGGCACCACCACCATTGTAGGCATTACTCCACCTCCAATTGACCGACAGGCTCCTTGAGCCCGCTAGATCCGTGGTGGTCGGTCTTTCCTACCGCCACACTGCTGCCTCTCATCCAAATGTGGTGGACGGAAAACTTGTTTACGATTGTGGTTCGACCGCAACCAATGGCCTACTGTCATCATAATCAGGCCCATTGTTCTTCAGAAAAAAGTTTTGAGATCTACTAATTATAAGATATGTAAGTGAAGTATCCGCGGATCTATCAACCATTTGTTTCAGGACCAAACCTCAGTAGAATATGGGTCATGCTTTATTCACCTCAACTCCATGGACTGTTTATACCTAGACACTGTTTCCAAAAATAAGATGTTCTGCTACTTGTCCCCTAAACAGACCATCGTCTTCCTTCCTCCATCTCCTTCCCATTGCCTCCCTTTCTTTTCTCTGCTCCCTCTCCTGGTTGTCTTCTTCACTGGGTACCTTTGCAAACATCTTGCACAGATAGTTCCAATTCTCTGTAAAGCACAATAATACTATCTGGTACAGCGGCACCATAGAAATTTCTGAATATAAATAAATTAATAAATAAATAGAGATTGTTATGTTTTTTTCAGAAGTGTGTCTATTGTGTTTATATTATTTGCTAATGTGGAGAAGTTTTTGATTATTTAGAGATGATATTTCAAATTTGATCCACCCATTCTCCTCAATTTTGTTGTAGCAAGTTATACGTAAAATTAATTAGTTTGTTTTAAATAAGGTTACATTTATTTTTAAATTAGCAAATGTTATCAACATATTTTATAATAAAATCATATTTTTTATTGGAATATAACTCTTTAAACTTTAAATTAAATATACATATATTTTTAAAAAGTCCAAAGAAATAAATGTATTTTAGCAACTCCTATTGGGTGGCATTTTAAGTCCTCCATTGTTTTCTATGGAAGGATGTTGCACTACCTGTGGTTGGCCTTGCATGGTACAGGTCTGAGAAGAAGTAGATATACAACTATGTTGGGACCTTTTTAGCTGTAGTAGTTTTAAAAGTTTGTGAGTAGGCATGGGATTACTGTTTTATGAGTGAGTGTGTTTCTTCCCATAAACCCTGCTTATCCCTCCCCCAAACTCTCCTTCCTTCTGTCCAACCCCCACCCATTCAATTATGAGTCTGTGACTCCCAGTGGCGCGATGGTGTCAATCCAGCCACCGCCTCCCTGGTGGTCCAACCGCTCCATTTCAAGTTGGTATGGTTGGACCGCCATTGCAGCACTGCAACTGCAAGGGATCAGAGATCCCTGCCAGTGGCACGGCAGTCTTGTGGCTGCAATATGCTTCGCGGGACCGCCACGGTCCCATCAAGCATATTACGAGTTTCCTCTCTGCCACAGCTTTTATGGTGGTTCCTCCTCCAGTGGTGCAGAGAAAGCAAATGGAGGCCTTCAAGGTCCCTGTTGACTCCGGGCCATGGGGTGCATGCATAGGGGCACATGTTGTCCCCCCTGTGTGCATGCTCCCCAGTCCCTGCACGGCATGAACTGCACTCGTCCATGCCTTGCAGGTACTGCCTTTGAGTTCCCATTGCAGGTACTGCCTTTGAGTTCCCATTACAGTGCCTATTTTATAGGCACAGCAGTGGAAGAACTAAAGAACCGCCTGCCAGTGACTAAAATGTCATATTCTGGCAGGTGGTGTGCACACAGATTTGGCGGTATGGGATCGGGTAGGCAGCGTGGTGGTCCTGCACCACTAAACTCGTAAGTAGTAAGTGTTCTCCATTTTCCAGTCACTATTGCCCCTCTCAGATTTACAGAAAAAATCTGTATGCATGTTTAAGTTTTAGGATAACTTAAACTATATGTATATGTGCAGAGGTATTTGCACAGATATGATAGGAGAGGCTGAGGTGAAGTCCTCTGCATGTATGTTCATGAATAGCATTGTGTCGTAAATGAGTAGTACTATTGTAGTACTAGTAAACCTACTACATAATGCAGTTTGTGAAAATGCTCCTTAGTTACGGCCAATCTGGACTCTTGTTAAACATGGAATATATGTCAGCACAATTCTAAATGATTTATTTTCCCATAGAAGGACTACAATTATTATTTTCAGTTATCCTGCCATGCTTTTGTCAAAAAGTTTATTTAGGAATTTAGGAATTTGCACAATACATTTGATGAGGTATTCATTTGAATGATGCTAAATCTTTTTGAACACAATACTTTCAGCGCCACTTTGTAGTTAATAAGCACAATATATTGAAGCAGATATCAACATTTAGCTTATGAAGTTTATGTTGATGAACAGCATTTTTTATCTCAAATTATTTCTTTAATGAGGAATTGTGTAACACAGTCAGAGATTAGATTCAAATCAAATTGCATAGTGAGGCTATGGATTTGATCTTCAAAATCCACGGGCTGATAACAATCGGTCTGTGGGAAAATTGTTGGTGGTAGGTGAGGTCAATACTAAGGGGAGAGTGATCGGATATTCCGCGGGGGAGTCTCCGTATGTTCCGGAGGTATCCCACATCTGCCACGGGGCGGAGAAAATAGTCAATACGGGACATACTTTTATGGGCATGTGAAAAATTAGTGTAGTGGGGAGTGGCCGGGTGCTGTAGACGCCAAAGATCTTCGAGTCCCATTGCTTGTGTAAAGTCTGACAGGTCAGAGCCTGGCTTGTGGGAGCGTCTCCGGGGGTGTCTGTCCAGTTGATCATTCATAGTTAGATTAAAGTCACCCCCTATTACCAATGTCCCTTGGGGGAGGTCTAGCATGATTTTACCTAAGACTCGCAGAGCCTCTCCACCTAGTGCCGGCGGGAGGTAAGCGGAGATTATATTCAAATTTCGACCCTCCCAAATCGCTTCAAGGACTGCGAACCTCCCCAGAGGGTCAGCCCATGTGTTTGTGAGTGTTAGCGCCTGTTTTTTTTTAACAAGGATACCTGTCCCGCGGGAGCCTGAGGTAAAACCGGCGTGGATCAGTAATTTATACGCCCCCCGCTGGAGTGCCCGACAACAGTTGCCCACTAAGTGCGTCTCCTGTAAGAGGACCAGATCCGGAGCATGGCATCTAATAAACTGGAGGACCACCCCTATCTTTATTTTGTTACCCAAGCCGTTGACATTCCACGTCATTATTGTCAATTTGCGATTACGGAGGTCTGACATGGTGCTGGTGAGGGTGAAAGCGGAACGGAGGAGTGGGTTTTGCGTCCCCCACCCCCTCGGACAGTGCCAGGTTCAATACGTGAGAAAAACATCGTGACCAATATGCTTCAAAGCTACAATGTGCTTTACACCTAAACAAAAAAACTACAAACAGGCAACCCCATACCAATAGCGCCCTCCACCCTTCCCACCCCCCCCGCCCTGCTTCCCTGCCCGCGGATTCAAAACTATCTACACCCCAACTAGGCAGAGTGCCTGTCGCCCTCCCATCCATATACGGGGTACGCTATAGGTCGCCTAGCCAATCGCCAACACATTGCAAAACAGTGTGCATCAGTAAATGTCAATGACATATCAAACCAGGTGCGATGACATCCACAGGAGTGATGGAGCGGAGGGAGATCTCACACCACCCTAATTTCAATGAAAAACAATTGTGTATGACCAGTAGGAGGACAAGGCCCCCGCCACCAAACACCAATGCAAAGTTCCACATGTATATCAACTGAAGGGCAACAGCGAGAGAAATACAGTCCACAAAGAAGCGTGTCGCTGCGGGGGACCACCATTATTCTCCATAACCCGCCTCGCTGTTCTGGTCCGCCTGTCCTGGCGACTGGTCACCGCATGACTGCACTCCAGGCGATCCGCGATTGTTCCTAGACTTTCCCATCTGTCGCCAGCCTTCCATCCACTCCCACGCCTCCTCCGGGGAGAGAAAGAACCATGCCTTGCCTTCGGACTCCACCCGCAGCTTAGCAGGGAACATCATTGAATATTTAAGGCCTTTATCACGCATCGCCTTCTTTACTTCGACAAAGCTGCGCTGACGAGCCTGTACCTTCACAGTGAAGTCTGGCAAGAATATTATGCTGGCATCCTCGAGCTTCAAGGTTCCAGTCGTCCTGGCTGTGTGGAGTATGACGTCCCTGTCACGAAAATTGAACACCCTGGCCCGAATCGGACGCGGGGGCCCCAGGCTTTGGTCTACCCCCGGGGACTCTGTGCGCTCGCTCGATGGAGAAATAGCTTGAGAGACGTTTGGGCTTGAGGTGTTGCAAGACCAGATTTTCCAGAGGTCGGCTGCTGGCCCCTCCAAACTCTCCGGGATGCCTATGATATGGATGTTGTTGCGTTGCGCCCTCCCTTCGAAATCATCGAGCAAGTCACTCATCTGGTGTTGTTGTTTCTGAAGGAGTGCTACCTGTTGTTGGAGGGTTGAGGTGTCATCGATGAGAGCAGCAGTTTTAACCTCTACGTCTTTGACCTTAGAGTCCATCTTGCGGAGGTCAGCCCGCAGCAAGATGACCTCCACAGACACGCCGTCGAGCTCTGGAACCTGCTCGACACCACAGCCCCAGACGTCGCCTTCCCCACGGAAACCTGGATGAACGCCTCCTCAGCGCCCGACATAGCCATCGCCATCCCGGACGGCTACAAGATCATCCGGAGGGACCGCGTCAACCAGACAGGAGGAGGCATCGCCATCGTCCACAGGAACACCATCCGCATCACGACCAACACCGACGACACCCTCGCACCCGCCGAACACCTGCACTTCCAGATCCACGTCAACCCCAAGACCACCTTCAGAGGCACCCTCATCTACAGACCCCCGGGACCACGCACACAATTCAGCGAAGACATCGCCGACTTCCTCAGCCCGCACGCCCTTCCCTCCGCTGACTACATCCTCCTCGGGGACCTCAACTTCCACTTGGAGAACAACAACGACCGCAACACCACCACCCTGCTGGACAACCTTGCCAACCTCGGCCTCAAGCAGCTGGTGACCACCCCCACCCACTACGCCGGACACACACTCGACCCGGTCTTCTCTTCCAGCAAGGACATCGCCTTCAGCCACGCCACGGGACTCCACTGGATGGACCACAGCTGCGTCCACTTCAGCTTCAGAAGGACCACGCTCCACCATCACCAGCAACAGGTTCCCCGCAGAAGCTGGAACAAGATCACTGCAGACCAGCTCGCTACTTCCCTGAGCAAGAACCCTCCCACCAGCACAACGAACCCCAGCCAAGCGGCCACCAACCTCACAAAATGGATCAGCGACTGCGCAGACGACCTCGCCCCTCTGAAGACCCAGCCGAGCAGACCCGGCAGCAAGAAAGCCCCATGGTTTAACGACGAACTCAAGAGCTCCAAGAAGAACTGCAGAGCACTCGAGAAAACCTGGCGCAGAGACCCAACACCGGACAACATGACTGCCCTCAAGCTCGCCATCCGAAAACACCACCAACTGATCCACGCCACCAAGAAAACCGCATTCAAGGAACGACTGGACAACAACGCACACAACAGTAAGGAACTCTTCAACATCGTCAAAGAGCTCTCCAACCCCAACGCCGGAAACAGCGACATCACCCCTTCGCAAGACCTCTGCAACTCCCTCGCCTCCTACTTCCACAACAAGATCGCGGACATACACAACAGCTTCAGCACTCAACCGACGAACGCCGCGACCGAACCACCGCCCCCCACCACCCCCCTCCGCGCCTGGACCCCGATCAGCACCGAAGACACCATCCGCACGATGAACTCCATCCACTCCGGATCTCCGACAGACCCCTGCCCTCACCACGTCTTCAACAAGGCCGACGCCGTCATCGCACCCCACCTGCGGGACATCATCAACACCTCCTTCGACATCGCCACCTTCCCGGAGAGCTGGAAGCACGCCGAACTCAGCGCTCTACTCAAGAAACCATCAGCCGACCCTACCGACCTCAAGAACTACCGCCCCATCTCGCTACTCCCGTTTCCGGCAAAAGTCATCGAGAAGATCGTCAACAAGCAACTGGCCGCCTTCCTCGAGACGAACGGTTCCCTCGACCTCTCGCAGTCTGGCTTCCGGGCCAACCACAGCACCGAGACCGCCCTGATCGCAGCTACCGATGACATCCGAGCCCTGCTCGACAACGGAGAAACAGCGGCCCTCATCCTCCTGGACCTCACCGCGGCCTTCGACACTGTCTTCCACCGTACCCTAGTACAGCGCCTCAGCAACGCCGGAATCCAGGAGAAGGCACTGGAGTGGATCATCTCCTTCCTCGCCGGAAGGACACAGAGAGTCCGCCTCCCCCCGTTCAGATCGGAGGCCACCGAAGTCATCTGAATGAATGAATGAATGAAAAACGATTTTTAACGCGCAACAAATTTGGTCAGGCGTCAAGGCGCCTGACCAAATAATACCAGATAGCAGAGACTGATCCTAATTACGGATATGCCCTGACAAAACACCAGGTCTTGAGCGCCTTTTTAAAAGAAGACAGAGAAGGTTGCATCTTAATCTCAAGAGGTAACAAGTTCCATAGTTTGGGAGAAGCAATGGAAAAAGCTCTGTTTCCCCAACGAACCCTTTTGGCACGTGGGACAACCAACAAATTCATCTCTGAAGATCTTAAGGATCTACCAGGCTGGTAGCCGGTCAACAGGGCACCAAGGGGATCAAAAGAGCCCTCTGCCAAAGCTCGATAGACAAGACAGAGGATCTTAAAGGAGATCCTGAGATGAATGGGCAGCCAATGAAGGCTCTTTCTGGCCATCGTTGCGGATGAGGCTTTGGGAAGTGCTAAGACAAAACGAGCAGCCGCATTTTGGACTACCTGTAATCGCTGAATGAGCCCCTTGTTGGAGTCTACATAGAGCGCATTACAGTAGTCCAACCTTGAACCTATCAATGCTACTGCCACCTGTTTACGTGCTGAGAAAGAAAGATAATGAAGAATCCTCCTGAGAATCTTTAACACACCCCAGCAGGTAGCCACCGTACGGTTGACCTGCAGAGTCATGGATAGGGAGGTGTCAAAGATTACCCCGAGATTTCTTGCCGACTGGGAGGGAGATGGACAGGTTCCCAGTGAGGCCGGCCACCACTCATCCGACCAGATATCCTGGTCCTTGCCAAAGACCAGGATCTCAGTTTTGTCGCCATTCAACTTCAGGGAATTCTGAAGCATCCAGTCAGAGACTGTCTGCATACAGATCCTGAAGTTGGTGGCAGATGATGAAACTGAGTGGGCCAGTGACACCATAATCTGGGTGTCATCGGCGTATGACACCAATTCCATCCCCTGAGATTTTACTAGCCTTGCAAGGGGGGCGACATAAATGTTAAATAGGGTCGGACTGAGAGCAGACCCTTGTGGCACCCCACATTGCAAGGACATAGCAGGGGAAAGGAATTCACCAAGCTTGACTCTTTGCTCCCTGTGCTGCAAAAAGGAGTGCAGGAGGTTCAGAGCAATGCCGGATATCCCTGCCTCCCTCAACCGAGATGTAAGCGTTGATGGAGACAGGGTGTCAAACGCCGCTGTGAGGTCTAGTAGCACCAATACAGTAGATTGGCCAGCGTCCACCTTCCTACGGATGTTATTTGCCACCATAGTCAGAGCTGTCTCAGTACTATGCGCCTTTCGGAACCCATGCTGGGAGCTGTCAAGATACCCAGATGAGTCCAGGAAGGCGGTAAGATGGCCGTTGAGGTGTGTCTCAAGAATCTTAGCAGGAGCGGGTAACAGTGAGATAGGTCTGAAATTTTTCAACTGTTCCGGGTCTAGCGAGGGCTTCTTGAGTAGAGGCTTTACTATCGCCTTCTTCCATATTAAGGGGAAGGTACCTTGGGTTATTGCCCCATTCATGACTTCCAGGAGTGGCGGAAGCAGTACCACTCTGCATTCCTTCAATATCCTCAGAGGGCAAGGGTCTAGAGGTGATGAGGATTTGATCCTATCGAGTAGAAGCTCAAGTTCTTCTCGAGTAAGAGGTGGAAAGGCCGTAAGATTATCCGGGTGGTCTCTAGTCCAGGCTTCTAATTTGTTCAGGGTTTGAAGTGAAGAGTCGGCTAGGGACTTTCTCTGATTTTCCAGCGCAAGATGGATGTCCTCAATTTTCTTATGGAAAAACTCTGATATGTTGTTGCAGAGCTCCTGCGAGCCCACAACTGGATCCGGGACCTGTAGAGAACTGAGGGAGTCTACAATCTTGAAAAGCTCCCTGGAGGAAGTGAGGGAGGTGGTAAGATTAGAGAAGTACTGCTGCTTTTCCCTGATAACACTAGATTTGTATTCGGCAAGCAGACCCTTATGTAATTCCCTTTCAATAGGATCCCATGCTTTCCTCCATTTTCTTTCCTGTCTTCTACAGCCTTGTTGAAGAAGTCTAAGCGAATCCGTGTACCACGGAGCAGTGGGCTTACAGCGAGCCGAGTATCTAAAAGATGGGGGAGCCAGCTCATCAACCGCTATTGTGATAGAGTCAGAGAGCAATACCGCTGCATCCTCCACATTTCCCAGGGGAGAAAAGGTGAACTTCTTTATGTATGGTTCAAGTGTGTCATTGGTGATGTTCTTAAAGTTCCTTTTTGGGCCTCTGGTAGTGGGGAACAAATCGGATGTTCCTTCCAGAGGAAGGGCCATGAGGAGAGGGATCGCCGAATGGTCCGACCAGACCAGCGGCACCGGGGTGTCAACAGACAGTCTGCGGCGTTCCTCAAGGCTCCTCGCTCAGCCCAACACTCTTCAACGTATACATGAGCCCCCTCGCAGCCATCGCACGCCAGCACAACCTCAACATCATCTCCTACGCCGACGACACCCAGCTGATCCTCTCCCTCACCAACGACCCCACCACCGCCAGAGCCAACCTGCGCGAAGGGATGACAGACGTAGCCAAATGGATGTTGAACAGCCGCCTGAAACTGAACTCGGACAAGACGGAAGTCCTCATCCTGGGATCCTCACCCTCCGCCTGGGACGACTCTTGGTGGCCCCCCGCCCTGGGCAGCGCACCCAAACCAACAGACCACGCACGCAACCTGGGCTTCATCCTGGACTCCTCCCTCTCCATGACCAGACAAGTCAACGCCGTCTCCTCGTCGTGCTTCAACATCCTGCGCATGCTACGTAAGATCTTCCGATGGATCCCCACCGAGACCAGGAAGACGGTCACCCAGGCCCTCGTCACCAGCCGTCTGGACTACGGCAACTCCCTCTACGCCGGAACCACCGCCAAACTCCAGAAGAGACTCCAGCGGATCCAGAACACCTCAGCACGACTCATCCTGGACATCCCCCGCCGAAGCCACATCTCCGGACACCTGAGAGACCTGCACTGGCTCCCGGTCAACAAGAGAATCACCTTCCGGCTCCTCACCCACGCACACAAAGCCCTACACAACCAAGGCCCAGGATACCTCAACAGCCGCCTCAACTTCTACGCTCCCAAACGCCAGCTTCGATCGACCAGCCACGCCCTCGCCGCCGTCCCCCGCATCCGAAGAGCCACCACAGGAGGAAGGTCCTTCTCCTACCTGGCCGCCAAGACCTGGAACTCCCTTCCGACCCACCTCCGCCTGACCCAAGACCACCTCGCCTTCAGGAAGCAGCTCAAGACCTGGCTGTTCGAGCAGTAACGGACCCCCTCCCCCCAGCGCCTTGAGACCCTCCGGGTGAGTAGTGCGCTACACAAATGCTTTGATTGATTGATTGATTGATGTTGACTGAGTCGATACGTGTCTCCAGGGAAGTGCGCACCCCCGCTATGACCTCCATGACGTCCTCCAGGGTCAGAGTTTTCGTGGCCGATCTCCTTCAGGCGCCACCTCCTTAGAGTCCCCCCTGGCATTCGAGGAGAATTTGGTAACGGATTTTTGTTGCGTCGACCTTTTGCCTCTGTTGGACGACATCGGGGCAGTAAGTCGGTCGTTGCGACGCCAAAGAGGCCAATCCAGTGGCACTTCGGGTCGAGGGTGAGCAGGCCGGGCGGGGCAACCGGTCGTCGAGGCAAGCACAGCTGGTCAGATGAGAGAGGACCCCAAGTTGGACCCCCAGTAAGTGCCGGTTGAAAAATAGGCCCGATGTAACCAGCAGGAGCCGGGCAGGTTCGCCCCCCGGGCCGCACCCTGTCACAGAGTCACATTGCCACAAAAGCAAGAGCAGGAGCAGAGGGGACTGCCCGTGGCCCCCAGGGGTGGCACGAGGCAAACGTCGATAGGGGAGAGTTCCAGGCCACCATAAGCCAGGAGGCCACCACGTGTTACAAATTTACGGTGAGGTGGGGGTTCTTTCAACAACAGGGGGCACAGGCAGGCCTCGATCTCCGGATGGAAGGGGCAGCAGATGCGCAGGCCACACATTGGGTCCCCACCTTGCGGGCCCGAGTCCTCCCCAGTATATGTGGGCCTCACTGACGTCGGTCGGTTGTGGATGGCGCCTCCTCTTGCCCCTGTGCCCAGGAGCATGTAGGGATATCCGGGGGGGAGCGCGAGTAACAACACCAGGCTGAATGGAGCACATCAGCGCCCGAAAGTGCAGAAGGGCCCAAAGACCGCAGCTGTTTCACTGGGTAGGCCCCGGAGCCGGGGGACTCGCGTAGATGCGTCCCCAGCCCAGGATACCTCACCTGCTGCTCCCCGCCGGCGTCCAACCTCCTGATGTGGGTGGTGCGCACCCCCTGGACACCCGACCAGCCTCCGCTTCGCCCAACGGGCACTCCGTGATATTTTACAGGCCCCCTCCGTCTTCGGTCATGGGCCCAGTCAGTTCGGTGGCCGCAGGCAGTGGATCAGCCTCTGGGGCCGGTCGCCATCTTGGGCTCGGGTCGGCCTCCGCCGCGGAACAATGCAGCCGTGCACGCCGGCCCGGGGCTCACAGGGGCAGTGCGGCGCACCTGGCTAATGAGCAGCGATCCCCCGGTACAACGGGGGATCAGATATTGCACCAAACAGAGATTTTAGGCAGATTTGATGGCTATGGCCGGGGGAGACACTCTATTCATCGACCATCCCGTTCGGCCACGCCCCCAAAATCACTCATTCTTAACAAAAAGATAACTTGTCACAGAGCTTTTTTTGGTGCTGCTCCAAAGATATGGAACTCCCTTCCGCCGGAAGAACGCAGAATCTCCTCAGTGACAGTGTTCATATTGGAAGCTAAAAGATTACTAATGAACAAATTCTTACCCTAAGAAGGATAGGCTTTACTTGCCTATTGTCGTTCTCCTACTACCATTGTGCCACCATTTGTTACGGCTCTTTTTTGCGGCATACTGTTGATCCCCACTCGTCGCCTGCCTACACCTATTGATTGTGTTACCCTCCTGGGTACAATTGTCCTGTAATCTGCGAATACTTTTGTGTTTTTTTTATTTTTCTTATTTGATGTGGATATTGCATGTATGTCCTTACATCATCTTGTTAAGCGCTCTGATATCCCTCTGGAGTTTGCTCGATCTATATAAAACTTTATAAATAAATATAAATAAATAGTTAATAGTTTATCATTAGTGGCCAGCACTCTGTTAATGAATATTCAAGCTAAGAAACCAGCTCAGTGGTAACCTTCTTCCTCCAAGTGCAGAAAGGAAGCATCAGGCACAAAGTGGATAATCAGAATACATGAGCCTTGCACAAAGAACACTATACTGCGTCTAGACAATTGTCAGGGCATTTTCAATGTGGATACAATGGTAGGGCCTCAGTTCCCAGCTTGTGAACCCATATGTGACCTCTCCCAGCATCTTTTCCTGGTGCCACTGAAAAGGGCTTAAGGTGCTAATGGGTGCCTCACAACGCAGCAAATGTTTGGGCCTGAAAGGGCATTGGCCAGAAATTATTACCTTACCGTTGATTTTTCTGACATTACCACAAACATTGTCTGCAGCAACAATAAATGCATGCAGTTTCTCATACCTTGCAAAATACATATACAATAAGTCCTAAGGAGTTCCAAGCTGCCCTACTATGGAAATGTTGGTCACTTTTTTAGCTATTTGATTTTCTAATGGAGGGTACTTTTGTCTGGAGCCCGGATCTATTTCCAGTCCCAGTCTGACCTACTAGTCAATCTTTTAGCTAGGAATAGTAAAAAAAATAATCTTTAGATGAATAATCGAATACAGAAAAATTGATTCATTACCAGTTCTGTGTACTTACTTAGCAAGTTTTGTTCTATTTTGGCTTATAATCACATCCTCTCTGTGGAATGATACATGAGAACTAATGTTTAATCCTGTTTATCTGACAATATGTCACAGGATTATTAACTTGATGAATAGATGACAAAGGCTCCCTTTTTTAAGTCTGGCCTTGGGTGACAATTAGCTAGTTTGCCAGCACTGCACAATACAAAAAATCATACAAGTATCCCATGGGGAACTTTGTGTTAGTCCTCTTCATGCATTTATCTGTTCATCTATCATTCACCTTTTGCTTATGCCCACCACAGCATTGAGCATGTATCAGCCTACTTCAATCACCTGTGGTAGGTCTCTGCCACAATTCTTATCCGATATTACTAAAACTGCGGCGCTATTATTGTTCATTGAAAAACTTTCCTGCTAACTCCAGACATCCGTTAGCCTATAGACACACTTTTATGATTAGTGATCCCGCCCGGCATGTGACACTTATCCAGAGCTCCTTTGCACCAATACTACTTTTTTAACTCGTGTTTCAATATATGTTTTATAATTTAAATAGAAGTTTTCCTTCAAATTTGAAGTTGAAAGATACTTTCTCAGCAAATTTCGGGCTCTAAATATTCACCCCTGCCCCGTTCCACCGCGGCTGGTGCCGTTTGTTGTGGAGGGCGTGGGGACCAGAAACATTCAGATTGATCTCCGGTTCAGGGAACAGCTGGTGCGCATGCGGGATTCAGACTCACAGCTATAAACTCAACATGCCAGAGCAGACGTGCACAGCGGGCGCACCGAAGGCACGCCAAAGGCAAGCCAGTCTGTGCCCGTCCGCGCCTGGACCAGGACCAGTACCAGGGCCATAATCCCTGCTCCTTTTCCTCCTTTTTTGGAACCTAGATTGACCTATAGTAAAGATACACTTTTGAGCCTCAATATACCTCAAAGGAGTCAAAGTTTTGCCCACATTGCAATTTAGATTTCTCTTTTACTAAAGTCAAAGGTTGTACAAGCTCAGAACAGAATCCACACCAGCAAACTATATCTCAAAAGTTATTTCTAGGACTACTTCTGAATACACGCTCTCTGATAAAACACAATATTTAATTTGCTGAGCTGCTCTCAGCACACAACATAGACTTGGCCTTTGTGACTGAAACATGGGCAGACAGCATTTCTGACCCTGAGCTATCCTTAGCTATTCCTCAAAGCTATATACTTATCAGAAATGACAGACTGGATAAGCTGGCGGTGGATTAGCAATAGTTATAAAGGACACAATGCTGATGGATCACTGACATAATATCGACGGACAGAATATCTACTAGCAAAAATATCGATGCCAAAATATCGACAGACAGAATATCGAGTTTGTATCTACAAACAGGTAAGTACAAAAATATCGAGTCAAAAATATCGTTTACAAAAATATAGTTTATTAAAATATCGACTTTATTAAAAACGGTGTTAAATTAAATTAATAGTTAAAATTAATTACTAAAATATACTTAAAAATACTTAAATTAACTTATAATAATTAAATAATTAATAAAAGTTATAAAAAAATGTTTTACAATCATATTTGTTAAAACAGATATATATAGTAACATTATATAATTAAATATTATCCAATATTATTACAGTAGGATAGCAGAAGTGTAAAAAATACTATTCCCACTCCAGAGAGTGCAAGAGTAGGGAAAGCGTTGGATAGCGTAGAGTTAAAAATGACTATTCCCACTCCAGTGAGTGCAACAGTAGGGAAAGCGTTGGATAGTGTAGAGGTAAAAATTACTATTCCCACTCCAATGGGTGCAACAGTGGGGAAAGCGTTGGATAGTGTAGGGGTAAAAATTACTATTCCAACTCCAAAGAGTGCAACAGTAGGGAAAGCGTTGGATAGCGTAGGGGTAAAAATTACTATTCCCACTCCAAATAGTGCAACAGTAGGGAAAGCGTTGGATAGCGTAGGGGTACAATTTACTATTCCCACTCCAGGGAGTGCAACAGTAGGGAAAGCGTTGGATAGCGTAGGAGTAAAAATGACTATGCCCACTCCAAATAGTGCAACAGTAGGGAAAGCGTTGGATAGCATAGGGGTTTAAATTACTATTCCCACTCCAAAGAGTGCAACAGTAGAGAAAGCGTTGGACAGCGTAGGGGTAAAAATTACTATTCCCACTCCAGTGAGTGCAACAGTAGGGAAAGCGTTGGATAGCGTAGGGGTAAAAATTACTATTCCCACTCCAGTGGGTGCAACAGTAGGGAAAGCGCTGGATAGCGTACGGGTTAAAATTACTATTCCCACTCAAGTGGGTGCAACAGTAGAGAAAGCGTTGGATAGCGTAGGGGTAAAAATTACTATTCCCACTCCGTGGGTGCAACAGTAGGGAAAGCGTTGGATAGCGTAGGGGTAAAATTTACTATTCCCACTCCAGTGGGTGCAACAGTAGGGAAAACGTTGGATAGCGTAGGGGTAAAAATTACTATTCCAACTCCAAAGAGTGCAACAGTAGGGAAAGCGTTGGATAGCGTAGGGGTAAAAATTACTATTCCCACTCCAGTGGGTGCAACAGTAGAGAAAGCGTTGGATAGCGTAGGTGTAAAAATTACTATTCCCACACGTGTGGGTGCAACAGTAGGGAAAGCATTGGATAGCGTAGGGGTAAAATTTACTATTCCCACTCCAGTGGGTGCAACAGTAGGGAAAACGTTGGATAGCGTAGGGGTAAAAATTACTATTCCAACTCCAAAGAGTGCAACAGTAGGGAAAGCGTTGGATAGCGTAGGGGTAAAAATTACTATTCCCACTCCAGTGGGTGCAACAGTAGGGAAAGCGTTGGATAGCGTAGGGGTAAAAATTACTATTCCAACTCCAAAGAGTGCAACAGTAGGGAAAGCGTTGGATAGCGTAGGGGTTACAATTACTATTCCCACTCCAGTGGGTGCAACAGTAGGGAAAGCGTTGGATAGCGTAGGGGTAAAAATTACTATTCCAACTCCAAAGAGTGGATCAGTAGGGAAAGCGTTGGATAGTGTAGGGGTTAAAATTACTATTCCCACTCCAGTGAGTGCAACAGTAGGGAAAGCGTTGGATAGCGTAGGGGTAAAAATTACTATTCCCACTCCAATGAGTGCAACAGTAGGGAAAGCGTTGGATAGCATAGTGGTAAAAATTACTATTCCTACTCCAGAGAGTGCAATAGTAGTGAAATTAAATACTTCATATATTATTTCAATAAATATAAATTAATATCTATAAAAAATTAATTACAAGTAATTACCAATTTAATAAAATATAATAATTAATCAATTAAAATTACAAATAAAAATAATTATTACAATTATTTACCTATTAATACAAATTAATTACAAATTAACAATTAATAATTGAACATTTAAAAATTAATTAACAATTAATTGTAATTAAATACAATTAAATACATTTATTTATTTAATTAATTATAAATAAATAACTTCCCACCCTATTCCCCTATTAACCCGCTACAGAAAATAAATTAGTAAAATTATCATAATTAGCAATTAATCAATTTATTAAAATTATTTGCCAATAAAAATTTAATTAATTACCAAATATAAATTAATTAACAATTAATTAAAAATTAATACCAATAAATAAATTTACATATTTAATTAATTATGATTAAATTACTTCCCACCCTATTCCCCTATAAACCCACAACCCGCTACAGAATGAAATTACGCAAAAATTAAAAAAAAAAAATGTCATTAATTAAAATAAATGATAACATAAATACACACTTTTCACACATATAATAACATAAAAAACACTATAAAAAATTTGATATTATTAAAAATTCGATAAGTTTAATGACCTATATTATATACTTCGATATTTTAACTGTCTATATTTTTAACATTCGATATTACATTACTTACCTTAAAAACGATATTTTTTATGTCTATATTCTGTCCAGTCGATATTTTGTCCAATCTATATTTAAAACTCGATATTATGTCCATTCGATATTTTGTAGTCGATATTTTGACTGTTTACCAATGCTGATAAAGAGCTCCCCAACAGGAAGCTGTCCCGAATGTGAAGTGCTCTCATTCAGAATCTCGCTAAGTGACAATTATACCTTTAATGGTTCATTACTGTACAAACCTCCGGGAGCAAAAAATAAATTCGAAGAAATAATAAGTTATATCATTGAATCTAGTATTGATTAAAAGGATTTCTCCATCTTGGGTGACTTTAACTATCATCTTGAAAATGAAAATGACCAATACACTGTCTCTCTTTTAGAGTTGATGACTAGTGCATCGATGCAACAGTTGGTTAAGACCCCCACGCATAAGGCCAGTCACACTCTAGATGGAATCTTCACGTCCAATTCCCAACTGGAAGTACAGGAAGTTCTGCTAATCTCAATGTCAGATCATAAGGCAATTTTATTCACACCTACCTCTTCCCACCACGTACCATGCCCTCACTCCACCAACAGGACATTTAAAGGGGGAAATTTGAAAAACATTTGCCCTCAGCAAATGCATCTAGTATCAGCCTCCTATAAACCGAACCTAAAGTTTGAAATAAACACTGCAACTAATAGCTGTACGAATTGGGTAAAAGCAGCAGTAAACACTTTAGCTCCAGCAAAAACTAATATTAGTAAATGCATGAAAAAGTCGGGACCCTGGTTCTGCGATACGCTACGTAACCAGAAGCAACTCTGCATAAAAGCAAAGAGACGCTGGAGAAAAAGCTATACGGAGGCTGAAAAGCCTCTATTTCACGGAGAAAATGAAGCAGGCTGGGAACTCAAGTAAAATACTTTTCAGAACCCTAAAGGGGTTAGTTATGCTACCTGTTCCATTAATAGAGGATACCAGTGTAGCGTTCTGCAACTCACTTGCAGGTTTCTATAGGGAAAAAGAACAGGCTATTTTCGATTCCGTTTCAGGAAACGGTAGTGACCCCTCAGTGGATCACCCCACTATCTCCCCAATACGTCCTGGTCACGGTCTGGGCTCCTTTGTGCCACCCAATGCAGAACAGATTTCTCTCATAGTTAGAACAGTTAAATCCAGAGCACCAAAAGATCCATGCCCCCCAAAAGTATACCAACTGGCATCTGATGATATTAGTGAGCAACTTAGCCTACTGTTTAAAGAGATCATCAGTGCTGGTATCTTTCCAGAGCCATGGAAAAAGGTTTCGATTCTTCCTCTACTAAAAAAAACGAATTTGGATCCTTGCGACCATAACAGTTATAGACCTATTGCGAGGATTCCTTTTCTAGCTAAGGTTCTGGAGAGGATCATACATTCCCAACTTACTGCATATGTGTCCTCGGAAGACCTTCTGGATCCTACACAATACGGTCTCCGTCAAGGACATAGTACAGAGACTGCCCTGGTAATGGCAGCAGAGGAACTTCGTACCATATTTGATTCAGGTGCAAGGGCTGCATTGATCCTATTGGATCTATCTGCGGGATATGACACCATGAACCATGATATTCTTATCAAAAGGCTACAAAAAGTGGGAGTCAAGAATTCAGCCTTAACCCTAATTAAATGCTATTCAAACAACAGGCTACAATTTGTTCAAATTGGAGACTCTTGCTCAGAACAGTTTATACTTCCATGTGGGGTGCCGCAGGGCTCATCGTTGAGTCCTACTTTGTTCAATCTATATGTGACTACTTTAGGTGATGTCATCAGGCAGTTTGGATTTTCATTGGTCTCTTATGCAGACGATACCCAGATTGGAGTGTCCATCTCAAGCAATCTGGAAAATACTGCTGCTAGCTTTAATCAAGGTATGTCTCACATAGACCACTGGATGAGCCTCACACTGCCTAAAGCTCAATGGAAGCAAAACAGAGGTTCTGCTGATGGGATCCAATACCTCTTTCTGGTCACAGAACTGGTGGCCTCTGGCTTTGGGAACTCTTCCTACTCCAGTGCATAAGGTTAAGAACCTGGGCATAATTTTTTATGAGAGACTCACATTTCATCACCAAATTATTAAAGTTGCCTCTCAGGTTCATTTAACACTGAAATTAATCCGGAAAGTAAGACCATGTATTCCCCCAGATGCACTAAAAATACTAGTGACCAGCTTACCAACGTCCAGACTGGACTATGGAAATACCCTTTATTTGGGCATTCAGAAACATAACTTGCTGAAACTTCAGCTAGGCTGCTATTGAACATTCCTTAGTACCAGTCTGTTTCTCAAGGCCTGAAAGCTCTTCATTGGCTCCCGGTTCAACAGGATCTGTGTACCTGAAACAGCATTTCTCATGGTAACATCCTTGTAGAACACTACGCTCAGCACACAGTAAACTTATTCAGATACCCAAATTTAGGAAAGCTTGCTGGGGAGGAAACAGTTTTATTTTGAACACTGCAAAACTGTGGAACTTGCTCCCTTTAGCCATAAAAAACTGTCCAAGTTTGCTTTCCTTAAGAAAAGCGCTGAAAACCTGGCTTTTCTCAAACTAAATCCTTTCCTTCATTTACTATGGGCAGATTCCTCTGTTGCAGCGCCTAGACCCCCTTGGGCATTCGAGCGCTATATACATTTAAAAATCAATCAATCATTGGCTATTATGATAATGGCCAAAGTAGGCTACAATTAAAACTATTTTGTCTGATCACATGTGTACATCCATCTAAAAAAAAAACATATTTTATTGCCATGGCTAATAAGCCAATACTTTGCCAGTGCTTTTTAAAAAAAAATCATCATTGTGTTTTTTAACTATATCTTTTAGTAATTTAAAGCCAAAAGTATGTTTGGCCCAATAAGAATAAAATGTTCCTGTGATGTGCATTTTTCCACACCTTTTTTAAGTATTTCTGCCTGCTGACAAGCACTAGCCCTGTTATATAAAAATTGTTTGCTATGTTTTTTTTATAATTTAAACTTATGACTACAAGCATAGCACAATCATGTTTAGGGGACAGCACATTTTAATCCTATATACTGGCTTTTCTAAAGCATGTCAACTTGTGATATTGGGTTCAGATCTTTTTTTGTGAGATTTGGATGCTGAATCCAGCATGTGGTCTGATTTGGATGATGAAGGCAGTATGTTAAAGCAGCACTGTTATTTTCTGCTCCCTCCCAAGGGCTCCATTTAGACTGTGAGAGGTGGCCTTTTGTCTACCAGGAGGGTGGAAGTCATAACCTTTTCCCACCCCTGGCAGATTACCGCCTGACATTATATATCTCTACTTACCTGGCTGAGGCAGAGCTAGCTTTAGGGCAGTGCAACTGGTGCAGCTGCACTGGGCACTGCCTGTGGAGGGGCCTCGGACCTCAGTGGGGGGTGCTATGTTTAGCAATAACTTATGATTGGAGAGATGAGGGGCTCTTTTACCCGGTGTTAGTGAGAGAATCCGAGGAGGAGGTCATGGGGGAGGTAAGCTCCAAAAATGAGTGTTGCAGTGGGCGCCACCAGGGCTAAAGTCGGACCTGGGCAGCGGTCTCTAAGCATTCAGAGGAATTGCAGTCAAGGTTAACCCTTTGAAGTCACTGAATGTTTGCTCAGTGGCTGCCATATTTCATGCAGCCACTTTGTTAAAATGTTGGTGTTCCATAGACAAACCAATAAAGAGGAAGTTTGCTTTCGGAAAACCAACACTAGTAAAATAATCAACCTCTTGTAATACTGACAGAGAGATTTCGCAAGTTGCATCATTTATAGTGCCTAAATGATATGTGACTGCACAATTTCTGTTACTTAACTGAGAATGTATGATTTTCTTAACAAAGAATAACGATTCTCCAAATGAAGTGTCTAGAGAATCTAAATTTCATTAAAGACATAAAGGCAAGCATTGTGTATTAATGTGTTAATGCTATTCCATCCAGCACTTTCAAGAAAATATTATATCACAAAATAATAACAATCCAGAACTAGAACCTTCCTCCACATATAAATAGTTGCTTCACAGAATCATCTTCCCCCTCTGCCCAAAAGCAATGCCGGCTCCCCTAGGAGGCGAGGAGCCGGCTGGGAGGCTCCCCCTACGGTCCCCAATGATGTGGCCATGCCCCAGGAGATGGGGACCTTGGGGCAATATCGGCCCAGGTAGGGGGGCCCACTTAAACTCTGAGTGACCTTGGGGCCAAGTAGCCCACCTGGTACCTCCTGTAAGCCCTATGCAACAGAATTCTTGCAAATGCAACTACTACTTAAAAAAACTAAGAAATTCACCGAAAAAAACAGAGGTTACAGGGACGTTATAGTTAGGAATTAGCATTAAAAAAAACTTGGAAATTCATAGAAAAATCCACAGGTCACATGAACATTATAGTTAGGCTGACATTTCACTTGCACGAAAAAAGAGAAATTCAGCAATTTTAGGGCCCTATTAGGATGGCGGACGGACCTGCGTCCGTCCGCCACCCCAGAGGTGGAGGGACCGTCCGCAGGGGCAGCGGTAGTCCCTCCGTGCAAATTAGGATGTGACCGCCACCCTGGCGGTCACATCCTGTATTTTTAACATTGCAGCGGGTGCTGCTTGAAGTAGCACCCGCCGCAAGGTTAAAAAAATGTATGTTTACCTTTGCATGCACGAAGCGGCAGGCACCGCGTGGTGCCTGCCGCTTCGTGCACGCATAGGCAGGAGTGTACCATAGGTACCCCCCCATGTGCAACCACCACCCCCCCTTCACCCGTGGGGGCCCGCAACGGGCCGCCAAACAAAAGTCCGTATGCCTTTCCACGGCGGAAATGCCGCCGTGGAAAGGCATAGAACTGCAGACATCCTAATATGCCTGGCGGTGTCTGATTGACACCGCCAGACATGTTAGAGCTTTTTCGCCGTGGTGGGAAGGCGACCGCAGCGGAAAAGTGGCGGACGGTCTTCCAGACTCCCCAGCCATCCTAATCTGGCGGGGGGGCTTTGAAGGCTCCGCAGTGGTTTTTCCGCATCCTCCGGGCCGGCGGACACTTCCGCCGGCCCGGAGGATGCGGAAAAACCGCAATCCTAATCGGCCCCATAGTTAGCTGAGCTAACTATAACTTGTGCCCCCGCAATGCATTGCTGATGACATCACTCTTACATCACTAATGACATGGTCAGTGACATCACTCATGACATCACTGATGACATCTCAAATGCCATCACTGATGATATCACTGATGACATCAGCCAGATAATCTCTGATGCTCCTACTTACACCCAATATAATATTTTATACACCCACTCCAGATTTTAGACTAGCATTCTCATAACCAAAGTCACACCAAAACCAGTATGTATAGGCCCACTTACTGATTCACAGGTCTACACACACATCTATTCACTCACTGATACAGCCACTCATACACCCAGTCACTCACCCATAGAGTTACTCACACTCTTAGTCAGTCACCCAAAGAGTCAATCACACTGCCATTTACCCACCTATACAGTTATACACATACCACCTCACTTATTCATACAGATACTAACATATGCTTACCCTCTTTTACAATCACACACTCATCCATACAGCCACTCACAATGACTCACTCTCACATTCAGTCACAAATACTCCACCATCACATATACTGCCATTCATATGTGCAGTTACTCACGCATATACCACTGAGACATCCATCCACTCACCGATAAAGCCATACGCACACTCACTCACTCACCCCTACAGCCCCTCCCAGACACACTCATGAACCCAAACATCCAGTGAATCACCCACTTACACATCCATGCTGGGAGTCACACACACATCTACGCAGACAGACTCTCAGACACCCATACAGATACTCAGACAAAAAATCAATAACCCATATAGACACTCATGAAGCTAATCCCCAACCCATGCAGCCACTTACACAGCAACTGACAGACTTATACAGACCTTCACACAGATTAGTCACTCACCCATACATTCACTAAAACACGTATAATCACTCACTTATAGAGTCAGCCACACACTCACTGAATCATACGTACAGACACTCATACACCTATTAATTCTTCGATATACCTGGGTCTAAAAAAAATAATATATATATATATATATATATATATAACACACCAAAGTTTCCCTCCAAACAAAGACGCCACAAACGGAGGGTTAAGGCTCTCCACACCGCAGGTAGCAATGCTCGCAAAGAGATGCAGCTTTCCCAGTTGCCGTACGCGTTTCGATCATAACGCTCTTGATCACTGGCTCGCTTGAAAACAGGAGGCAAACTGATAAGAGCATGTGATTTATTGAATTATTTAGCTCCGCATTGCGGGGGCGCAAGTTATAGTTAGCTGAACTAACTATAAAGGGGGAATTTCTCTGGTTTTGTACGAGTGAAATGTCCAACTAACTATAACTTTGCCTAAAACCTAGGTGCCACTAGGTAGTTATAGTTAGGACCTAGTTACCCTAGGAAAATCGCAACATTCTAATCTCAATAACTTTGGCGCCGATTGACGAATCTTCTTCAAATTTTAAAAAACTTCTGGCCCGCTCCGGTCCGCTCCTATCTTGAAAGTTTTGGAGTGATTCGGCAAGCGGGTTTGAGGAAAAAGGGGGGTCCCAAAACGTGTTTTCTCCATGCAATTTTCCATAGGAAACTTTAGACACGACTACAGCCAAACTGCTGGACGGAATTACACCAAATTTGGCAAAAAGGTAGCCCTTGGTTCAGAAAGAGCCCTTTTTGTTAAATGGGGTAAATGTATTCAGTAGTTGCTAAGAATATCCAAATTAAAAAAATATTGATATCTAGAGGCGCGCAGGATCCGCCTACCCTGCAGATTAGGATCCGCGAACCCTGCCGATCACGAGCTGCATTCTAATTGGCTGTCAACACTCCAAAGCAGGAACTGTTGGCAGCCATCTTGTGCCTTGGTAGAAGTGAGGCACAAGAAAACAGTAAAATGAAGGCACAAAACATGAATAGGGGGCAGGGTTGAAACACCCTGAACCCCTAGGCCTACTTAGGAGGTGCCACAAGGACCTCTAGGGTAAAACAAAGCATTTTTTTTAAGCGCCTTGATGCGCGCTGGGTGCGCGGATCCAGCCACAAAAATGAAAAAAATAAAGTGCAGGCTCCCGTACATCGTTATTAATTAGCCCCCGGGTGGACCAAGTCCCGGGGCATTTCAAAAATATATGTGCGGGGGCCCAGGGGGGCCCGCAGCCCCGGGGACCACCACACCCTGGGGCTTTCTAAAAATATTTTGGGGTGGTGGACACAGCCCCTCTAGCCCCGGGGACTGCCACCCCCAGGGCTTTTTGTTTCAAATGGGTGGGGGACCTTCAAGGCCCCCCAAGCCCTGGGAACCACCCCCCAGGGCTTTTCTAAAATATTTGTGGGGGCCCATCACCCCGGGGCTTTAGAAATATTGTGAGTGGGCTGCGTGCCCCCTCCTGGAGCCTTCAATGGCCCTGGGGACCGCCACCCCACAGGGCCGGCTCCTGCAGTGTCCCGGGGTGCCTACACCCGGGACACTGTTGTTTGCTTCGGTAGGACAGAAGCATGTCTCCCACCCTACTGTAGCAAACTCTGCTTTGGATTTTGAAAGAGCGACCAGGTAACCTGCTCTCTTTTCCAAAATTCAAAGCAGAATTGCTTTTCCACATGGGGATCTGCATGTTAGCAGCTCCCCATGTGGAAAAGCAATGCCGGCTCTCACAGGACGCAGGGAGCCGGAGGGCCCGTGGGGGCATTGGGGCTCCCCCCACGGTCCCCATTGTTGTGTATAGGCCTCGGGGGATGGGGTCCCCAGGGCGAATAGAAATTAGTGGTAGGAGGCAGTTTTTTTGTTACAGACAAATTTGGAGTTGCAACTCCAGTGCGACGCTCAGCGTGGCCCCCTGGTGTGAACGTGCTGGGTGGGCGACTCCAAGCAAAAACAATTTTTTATATTTTTTAAATATAAATCTAGGTTATATATTTAGATTTTGGTTGGCTCTAAAAAGAGCCCTTGTGTTTATTGGGAGATTTTGGTACCTACAAGTAAGTACCTATGCAGAGTCTAAAGTTGTTGAGAAGGACTCTGTTACTCTCATCTGTGAAATGTACACCATCTTTCCTGTAGATGCCATCCATATTAAAACACATATTGTTGGTGTAAATGGACACAATCATATAATCTCTGAGATAAGCAGAAACAGTTTTATTGACATGTTTCCTAGCTTTCTCAATTTGTGGACAAAATTGATTAGACCAGTTCCATTTCTGTCTTTGGCATATGTTAGAGTAGACAAAGGCAGTTTTGGGGAAAAGTAACATAAATTCTGCAAAGGTGTTCTGCATTAGCATTTCCAGACCTACCCCGGTCAAATTGCCTAGGTCATTGCCACCACAGTGCACAAATATGAGGACAGGGTGTTGGAGATGTAAAAAGGATTTAACCAATGGCATCAATTGGTGCCACTTTAATCCTCTCTGTCCAATCCATTTAATGTATACATTTTGCAAAGCTAGGTCTTTGTCAATACCTCTGCTTTCAGCATATCTTTTGCACCAGAAAATATAGCTGTGTCCCACAATCCACACTCTAAGCATCTTGAAGGGAAGTCTGGATATACTCAGAAGATGTCTGTAGGTGAAGTAGGCAGTTTGTAAAATAAGATGTTTCTCAAATGGTGGGCAAGATGCATTTTAAAAAAAAGAAGAGAAATTATTGGCTGATTGAGAACATTATATACTGAAAAATAGGGTGCATGTTTCTCTGTTTAAAAAGCATGTTTCTTATTGGTTAGTAAAAACTGTTTTAAAGGTGCATTAGATAAGATAGGCTTGTACTTTGGAAAGTCAAGCACACTTGCTGTTTAAATTTGTAACATTGTGTGCTGAACTTGTGACCTGTGTGTTCAGTTGAGTGTTCCATGAACTGTTGCTCCGGTAACAGGCATTAAGCAGAATTGAGGTAGGGTCGGAAGTTATGTGTGGCAATAAAATGTGTATTTCTTCTTATTATTATTACAGTAATATGTAATTGCAGTGATATTTCCCAAGTCACTGATATAGTTAAAAGTAGTGTGTTATGAAAAGAAAACACAAAACTATTTGTCATATACTTTTGAGGTCTCGTCTGGATCCGCGGTTCCATCGCTTACGGTGCACGGACCAGGCGCGACTCCAGAAAATTCCAGAAGCAATTTTGGTTCAGTAGAGGTCAGTTGGCAAGGGTTGATATGTGTAACCAATAGAAATGTGTTTTATACTTCGAATTAATCTGGGAAGCAATGTGATTTGATACATACATGTATATGTGTGCAGAATGAGAGGGAAAGTTTGCCATTTTTTGGTTTTGCTAAATGCAGTGCACTACATTCATTGTGTGCATAAGAAAATCTGGTGAGTGATTCAGATACTTCATAATCTACAAATCAATTTGAAAGGTGAGTTATTAATTTGTGAGGTGTTGTATGTGGTGCCTTTGTTCTTAATCATAAAATATAATTCTTAAAATTTGTTAGTGGTATACTTTTTAATGAAGAAATATTTATTACAGTTTTTTGTATTGCGTTTAAATTTTGTTTAATATAGAGTTTGTATATTATTATGTGTATTTTGCAAAAGGGATTGCTGATTATGACTGATTGTTTTAATGTGTGCATATGTACATTGGTATTATAGTGCATAATTTTAGGTGGTGATTTGAAATTGATAATTTATATGTTGAGTTAAGGTATTAGTGATGAGAGTAGTTTTTATAAGTGTCTACAGAGGTACAGTTTAACCCCTTCCATGCTGGTGACGGAACCGCTCCGTCACCAGCCTCGGTCGCGCTGTGCTGGTGACGGAGCGGTTCCATCACGGCCCGGCTGCCGCGCCAGCGTGGCGCTGATTTCGCGCGTGTGCGGCGCGTTCTATTGAGCGGGCGGGGCCGTGACGAACCGATCCGTCACAAGCACAGTGCGCCCGAGGCTCGTGACGGAGCGGTTCCGTCAGGAGCATGGGAGCGCCGCGCGGCCCCCATCCCCCCTAGCGCTGCGGCGGAATTGCCGCCGCAGCAAAGGGGTTAAATATGTAACACAATTTTCCAGGGAATAGTTTTGCCTGTCTGGAATTACACTGTGAGTCTGTGTCCACTGCTACAATCATCCTGACAGAAGCATGTGCTTATTTAATCTCTTTGGTGACATGGTGCATATAAACTTATCCTGATGTCAACTACTAGCAGTATGAGAAACCAGTCACTGTTTATGCACTTGGAGAATGAGTCAGGCATTCAGATAAGCAGTGGTACAGTCAAATGTGTAGAATGTGTGTAGTCCTCTAACCCCTTCCAGACTACTGAGTCTCTCCTGCTAAAGTCCAGTGAATAGTCATGCCTGTCTGGAATCACACTGTGAGTCTGTGCCCACTCCTACAAACATTCTGACAGAAGCACTTGCTTATTTAATCTCTCTGCTGACACATAAGTTCTTATAAAATTATCTCGATGTCAACTACTAGTAGTATGAAAACTCAGTCGCTGTGTATGGATTTGGAGAATGAGTCAGGCATTCAGACAAGCAGTGGTATAGTCAAATGTGTATAATGTATGCGGTCCCTTAACCCCTTCCAGACTACTGCGTCTCTCCTGCTAAAGTCCAGGGAATAGTCTTGCCTGTCTGGAATCACACTGTGAGTCTGTGTTCACTCCTACAATCATCCTGACAGAAGCATGTGCTTATTTATTCTCTCTGCTGACACATAAGTGCTAATAAACATATCCTGCTGTCATCTACTAGCAACATGGGAATCCATTCACTGTCTATGCACTTGGAGAATGAGTCAGGCATTCACAGAAGCAATAGTACACCTTGTTGTGAACTGCTTGTACTCTAGGTACCCGTGTACTGTGTATGTATTTGTAAAAAACTAATTATTCAATTAGTACTTGTGTAATTCAGTAAATTAATAGTGATTATAAAATGAAGAATTTAAATGTTTTTTATGTACAATGTGTTTGTTTAGTAATAGAATAGTATATTTTATAGATTTATTGAAATAATTGTATACATATTTATTTTTTACAGATATTGTTTATCATCATAAAAATAAACTTATCAAGACTAAAAAAAAACAGAAAACAGAAAACACCAAAAAAAGGACTATTATTTGAAGAAAATTCAACAAGTATTGGATGACCAACAACATGTGGGGAAAAATAATAAGTCGTGCGGTAAGAGAACAAAATAATTTATTTAAAAACTTTCAAAGCCTAGAAACAGTGTGCAGAATATGGAAAGTACAAAGAATGCCTCAACCAGAAAAAAATATGAAGAAAAAATTGTAAAAAATTGGAAATTACATTTAAAAGACACAATGGGGTCGATTCCGATCCGGTAAAATGCGCTCCGAATCGTCGTACGGAGAGTTTTTTCCCCATACGAATCGTACCCGTAGACGTCCCGTACGTACGACGAAGTACGATCCGTACCAGGTGCCAAACTCCGTACGAGTCGTACAGGACTCCGTACGACTCAAATCTCCGTACGAGTTTCACTCGGACCCGGCTGTACGCGACATCACTACGGTTCGCGGCTGGTTTTTACAACCCAGCAAGTACGATTCGTGTCGGGTACGCGCCGTACGACCCTTTTCCTACGGGAGCCGAAAACAGTCGTAAACGCAGAGTTCGCGCCGAAACAGGTACGGAACGCCCCCCCCCGGGTACGGCACGTACCCCCCATGATCGCAGGGGTACGTGCTGTACCCCTGTGATCATGCGGGGTACGTGCCGTACACCCAGCGTACATGGGGTACGCACCGTACCCCATGTACGGTGGGTGTACGGCACGTACCCCATGTACGCTGGGTGTACGGCACGTACCCCGCATGATCACAGGGGTACGGCACGTACCCCTGCGATCATGGGGGGTACGCGCCGTACGGTGTGTAGGTGATCGTGCGCTTTTCCGTACGAATCGACGTGTACCGTACGAATCACGTCTGGGTCGGCCGATCGGGATCGGAATCGTCCGGTCGTACGGCGTCCGTACGAGTCGTACGGAAACGGCTCCGGATACGATTCGTACGGACGGGGATTTTACCGGATCGGAATCGACCCCAATGTATGGTAAAAGGAGGCAGAGTCAGTATAAAGAAATAAGAAAGAAGATGTTTTACAAAGGAGTTGTCTTTAGTTTGTTGAAAGAAGTAATAAAATACAAAAGAAGAGCACTATTTATTTTAAAAGAAGAAAGAAATTGAAATTGTTGTTGAGATGGCTTTTGCATAAAAAGGACATTATAAACTAATCCATTTTATGGAGGGCAAATCTAAGAAGAAAAGAGTAATTAACAGAACTAATTTTTGTGATATTTTATTGGGTGAATGGAAACACAGTTCAAGTTCAGAGCCTTTCTTTAATGAAGAGAGTTATTTTCAGACCAATACTTTATTGCCTGCAGTTGATACAAGTGGTCAAGCTTATGAGGTTAGAAATGGTTGTCCTATTAAGAAAGAGAAGATGGTTTCTAGAAATGTAGAAGAACTAATAGCTGATGAAGTTCTAGGGAGACATCCTAAAGCCCCAGTGTATACTTGGGATACAGTATTATTTGCAGTATACTACATAAATCTATTGATATTTTACGCAAATTCTTACGACAGTATAGTAAAAAAGTGTTTAACAAAAGATTAAGATGTTGCAAGGACTAGATCCTTGCCGAGTGAGAAAAAATACTGGTTTGCAAGGTCATTCTCTGGCTTGTCTTTCTAGGAAAGTATGTCAAAGTGTTTTTCATCATTTCAGAATGTTAGCATTACGTCATTCTTAAATGCGGAAGTTAGTCAAAAGATTTTATTACGCAAAAAGTCCAGCAATAATGTTAAATGAGTTGAACAGTGCTCTTTAGTGTGGGTCAGTATCAGATGTAGAGAAGGTTTATGATGAAATTGAGTTTCGTTACTTTGGTCCTGAACAAGAGAGTGCAGAAACTGACACATTAATAGAAGAAGATGTTGAAGATAATGTGGAACATGATACTACAAAAAGTTTTGAAGAAAAATTGCAAAATTTAGGGTGATTTCATGTGAAAGGCTAAATAATTATTGTATTTGTAGCTGATGAACTCACTATAAAATCATACTAGGACTGTTGATCTATACTAAAAAAAGTGAAAGAGAAAATAATGATAAGTGGAAGGAATTTTCAACGTATTTGTTGGTAGAGAATTGCTTTGATTTAGGTTCTGATCAGCGTATTTGTAAATATTGTTATAACAAATTAGACGAGAATAAAATGCCTGCTAGAGCTGTCCATAATAATCTAGAGTTGGTAACTATTCTTCCACAACTGATCGATTTAAATATGTGTGAGTCTATTCTGATTCAATGTGTGCACCCATTTTAGGCTATTGTTGGTATGGAGCCTAAAACAGGTAAATTGCCTCATACAGATTAACAAAGAGGATTAAAAAGAAGAGGTGTATATTTACCTCTAGATTTAAAGAATAATATTGAAACTATTGGTGTGGAGAATGTAGAAAGTGAACCACTAGTTATTCTACTTAATGGTGCTCCTACTAAGAGTAAGAAAATCTGGCAAGAATTAGTGGATGTTAGGAATGTGCAAAAGGCTACATTATATCTGATAAAAAAACAATGATTACTATAAAAAATGTGTATGTGGAAGAAGAAATACTTTTAGGAGATGATAGTGAAATGGCAAGTGATCAAATTGAAAAAGTGGACATGTCAAAAAGTGAAGAAATCTATGAACATTATAGTGTACATCCACTTTATTCAAAAGAAATGATGGGGAATACTATTGAATTATTTCAAATGCAGAAAGCAAAAGGGACTCCCATGAGTGTATGGGAAAAAAGTTTGGAAGCTCGTTGTTTTCCGCGGCTGTTCCCTACTGGAAAAGGTGGATGATATGACGAACGATCAGTGCAGATTCCTGCATCAGAATATCGGACAACAAGATTGTATGCAGAAGATCCTGGTACTAATGAGTATTGGTACCGTTGTCATGGAGAACTTAAATGTATGCTAAGGAACTTAGGAACTCCTACATGGTTTGTTACCCTAAGCTGTGCTGAATACGCTTGGGATGATTTACTTGAATTTCTTAGAGAAGCAAATTCGAATATAAAAAATATTGAATACAAGACACCTGGAGAATTGTGCTCTTTGGATCCTGTTAATGTATGCAGATATTTCAATCATAGGTTTTAAGCTATGAAGTCTTTTATCTGCAATAAAAAGAATCCTCCTCTTGGAGAAGTTGTGGATTTCTTTTGGAGAAAGGAGTATCAAGCTAAAGATGCTCCTCATATAGATATGCTGGTATGGATCAAGGATGCACCCAAATTCGAAACTGATTCGGAGGACACTGTTGTCTTTTATTGAACAATATGTCACATGTGCTTTACCAAAAAGAACAGAAGAAAACACCTTAAGGCAACAAGTCTTCCGATTCCAAACTCATCAATGTGGCAAATACTGTTGACCAAACTACAAATCTAAGGAAAAGTTTTATACCAAATATTGTTTTGGATTTTCACGTCCAGTGATATCCAAAGGAAGAGTAAACAGTTTTTATGTCAGCTGTGAGACAAACCATTACTAGAAAATCTCCTAAAAATACATACAATTTGAAAAGAAGTGAAGAATCAAAGTATATAAATGATTATAAACCTGTTATTCTCTCAATGTGGAATGCTAATATGGATATCCAGTATATTGTGGATAATTCCATTGCTGCTGCCGGGTATGTGACATCTTACATAACAAAATCAGAAAAGACGGAGTTGAAAGAAATGTGGAAAGAAATTTCTCAAGAGAAGAGTCTTACTAAGAAATTGTACAGTTTCAGTTTGAAGATGTTATCCCATCGGGAAATTGGAGCATATGAATGCTCAGATCGGTTATCATCTGCAAGTTTATACTCAAAATATAGAAGAATCATTTGGGTGAGTCTATGTCTTGCTGCGACGCGAAATCGAGAACTTAAATCAGTACAAGAAATTGAATATTTAGCAGAAAATGAACCGGAAAGTACAGATATTGTCAAAACAAACATGTTGGACACATATTATCTAAATAGAAGTCATCATCTTGAGAACATATGTCTCTATGAAGTGCTGCAATATTACATTTTTTAAAAGGAATACTGCAGAAAACATAAATGAAGGAAAATATGCAGTGGTTGGTTCCGAAGGATGTTTGGTGAAACAAAGGAAGGGAAATTTGATTAATCACAGAAAACTGAGTTGTGATACTCCTGATAAAAGGGAATTTTACTATTTAGTACTTTTGCAACTCTTAAAACCGTGGCGTACAGAATTGGAATTATTTGGCGATTTTCAGAGCTATGAAGAGTCCATCAATGCTTGTAAAGATACCATAGAATGTTCAGTTTTTGCAAATTATCAGAAATGTTGATCGACGAAATTGATCAAGAAGCTACAATTGCAGCTGAGATTTCTTGAGACAGTTCTCAAGACAGTCAAGATCCACTAGGACAACCAATTCGTGAAAATGAAGCGACAATCACCATGAATAAAGTGGAAACAGCAATGCATCAAGCTCAAGAAGATATTATGGACATAGGAAACTTGATAGAACAACTAAATGTTGAACAGAAAGAAATATATCAGCAGGTTTTATAACAGATTGACCATGGATTATCTTCATGAAAAGGAAGAATACACATGCACATCATTTCAACCTATCCGAATGTATGTCCGTGGTCAAGCTGGAACAGGAAAAAGTTTCTTAATTGACGTATTGACCAGTTATCTACAGAAAACAACCAACTCACATTTGTCTTGTGTTGTAACTGCTCCAACTGGGTTAGCAGCACACAACACTAAAGGAATTACATTATATTGTTTACTTATGCTACCTGTAGAGCATGAAAATAAATGGCAATATAACAAACTATCTGGAAAAGCTTGCTATGAAATTTCAAGAGTGCTAAAGAAAATGAAACCTCTTATCATTGATGAGGTAAGCATGGTCTCAAACTTAATGCTTGCTTTTGTGCATTTAAGAATGCAGCAAATTCTTAAAACAGAGTATGATTATTTGGAGGAAAACATGTCATAGTTTTTAGAGATCTACTGCAACTTACTCCTGTAAAAGGACAACCAGTATTTAAAACACTTATACATGAAGACACCAAAAAGTCTTTGGGAAGTGCTGGAAACGTTAACATTTGGTCATATTTTGAATACAAAGAACTCATTAAAAATATGCAACAGGCAAATGATGCTGATTATGGAACTATTCTTCAAGATATAAGAATTGGAGTATTGACAGAATATTGCAAACAAGCTTTGCAAACTCGACTACTTACAAACTTGTTTCTAAATGAAAATATAGTTCCTGAAAAAATATATTCAAAAATTGCAGAAAATAAATCTATAATCTGCTTAATGCCAACATGGTGTGATTGTTCTATATTCAGTTAAGAACTTTTGAAGTCAGAAAATGGAAAAAAAAAAAAATGGAAGCCATTGATAAAATAGAGCACGAAGGACTCACTATTATTTTGATGGAAAAATTGAAAACAAAATTGGATTCGTTAAGAAAATCTATATCTAAAACTGCTGGTTTAGAAAAGAATGTATATGTATGTGTAAACTATCGGGTAATTTTACGGCGTAAGTTGGATGTGGAAAAAGGTTTAGTAAATGGAGCAATGGGTAAAGTTGTTGATTTTGTTAATTATCAAAATAGAGATGGAATAGAATTTTTGAAAATCAAATTTTATCAGATTGAAGAAGTAAAACAAATTGGTTGTTGTTCAGTTAGTTTTTTGCTTGTTAAAGATTTATGTGTTCATAGAAAACAGTTTCCACTTTCTCAGGCATATGCAGCGACTATTCATAAATCTCAAGGTTTAACTGTAGATAATGCTTTGGTAAACTTTGGAAATACCGTTTTTAAAGAGGGTATGGCATATGTTGCTTTGTCCTGAGTCAGAACTTTATCTGGATTGTATGTGATTGATTTTGATGAGGGAAAGATTAGTGCAGATGCAAACTCTGTAAAAGAGTATAATCGGTTAAGAAGAGTGTATGCTCCCAATTTAGGTGAATATCCTGTATATGAAAAGCGTGTACTAGGTCGAAAAAGAAGATATGAGAATATCTTTAGTGAAGCTATAGAGAAGGAAAAAGTCAAGATAATGTTGAGATTGTAAGCAAAAAGAAAAAGGACACTATTGAAGAGATTGTCGGATATCAGTTAGAAAATAGTTCAGGTATCAACTGCTATGCTAATGTAGTGGTCAATTTTGGATTTTTTCTAGAAAGTTTGCAACAGCAAATTATGGAGAATCGTGAAAAAAGATTTTGTTCCTTGTTGCATTGTATTTATGAAAAATTGAGAACTGATCAAAGGAAAATACATAGTGTTTCTGCTGTTCATAATCTTTTGGATATATGTTCTGGTTGTACACAATTGATGCAGAATATTCAACAAGATGCGTTGGAATTTCTAATGTATATGTTTGCAGTATTTGAAAATGAAGGAATAGAAATTGAAAATCTTTTTAGCCTTCGTTATAAATGGTAACATGAATGTGAACATTGTATGTTTACATCTAGCACTAACATAGACACTGAAATATTTCTATATTTGACATTACCAGACTGTAAAACAGTGTCTTTAAACAAACTAGTTAAAGCAACAAATCAAAACATGGAGTGTAGTCAATGCAAATCAGAAATGTTATCAACATTATTTATAGAAAGATTTGGACAATATATAATTTTAATGATACAATGGTGTACAGCCGGTGGAAGAAAATTGGAAACTTGAATTAAACATTTTGGAGCAAGTCAACTATCAATATCAGGAAGAACTTTTGTAGCAGTAGCAATTATTTTTCATGATGGTCCTTCTACAACATCTGGACATTGTACTGTCTATTTAAGATGCAATAAAGGATGGACATATTGTAATGATGCACACTCGGTTTTTAAACATTGTTTGTCTTATGAATTACCAAATTCCTACCTAATATTTTTAAAGCCAAAGTTTTAAGAACATCTTTTGGCCTATTAGGAATATGTTAAAATGTATTAATACAATTACTATTGGATAATTTCAGTATAAAGGATTTCAGGAATACCATTTGGCCTAGAGGAAAAGTATTAATTTCAATTAAGCACTTTTTCTTGGACATTCTCACAGCATATATTTTTCAAGAACATCATTTAGAGTATATGGAAATTATAAAGAATTGTTCATTGAATTATTATTTCAGTTCTTTCATATTGAAGTAAGAACATTCTCTTAGAAATAAGTATTTTATATATGTGTGATTTGTGTTAAAAGGTATGTTATTTGTATGGAATGTGGGGAGATAGTTGACCATATTCAAAATATTTTTGACACAGAATTAGGATTTTTTTTGCCCGCTGTTATGTGATGAGTAACATATAAATCACTGTTTGTAGTGAAATTCAATATATTCTGAGAACAGCAACAAAGGCAAACAAAATAATTCATATAATGTTAAAATTATGTTGTGTTGTAAAAAATATATTATATATTATAACTGTATCTTTTCTTCTCTTTCACAGATCCTAATTCTAAAATATGACATTTTAAGAAATTTAAATTGTAAAAAAACTATTAAAAAATGTTAAGCATTTTTTGTTATGTACTACTGTCAAGGTAAGATTAAGTAATGTAAATACTATCAATGCACTACTACATTCAGCTGTGCACTATATATATATATACGATTTCGTTAAATGTCAATTTATTAATATATAATGATATGGATGTGTAATAACATGGGCAATGGCGAAATATGTAAACCCCAATACTAGGATGATTGGCTGATCCACGGCTTCATGCTTTGCAGAGCTGGGAAATGCATACATGCTATTATAGCATTGCACTTTCCAATATGGCGCGACCCCTAGCACATCGGTCACAGTCCCTTTTCTAAATGTGAATACGATCACATGACACCCCTTTAAATGTTTTGGCTGCCAGGCGCGCGTAGACAACACTGACGAAGGCTTGTAGCTGAAACGCGTCTGTTGACACTGTAAAAATAAACCCAGGAGAGGCATTACCCTTTTGTCTACGAGTGCTGATTTTTGAAAGAATCACTGAGGAAATTGAGCGTGATGTGAGTGCGGGGCCCCGCCGCCGCAGACTGCACCCACTCGCGAGTGACCCGTCACTTCGGCAGGGAAGAGAGCTTTGAATATATATATATATATATATATATATATATATATATATATATAAACTTCTAACCAACTACTAAGTAAAGTAGTACCTATGCAATCTAGGAATCCTCCGGTCTATATCATGCACTTCTCCAATCACCCATCCAGCACTATCTGCATATTCTATCACTTCACCAAATCCTAAGCACTTATCATTTCAGCATACACTCTCTTTGCAGCACTAAAAGTACTCCAGTTACAAGTCATATACTTAAGAAATGGCCTAGCCAGTAACAGAAGTGCAGGTACAATATTTTGTACAGTTCACATGTAAACTCTAAACTGTTACATACTATTGATACACTCTTCTAAATATCCAATTATTACTTATGCAATGTAGTATCCTTCTATCAGTCCCATGTATTTCTCCAATCACCCATCCAGCACTATCTACATACAGTATAATTCTGCAATACCTAATCACTTATAGATTCAACATGTACTTTATTTGAAGCACTGAAATTATTCTTGTTACTAGTAGGTAAGGAATGGCCTACCAGTAAAACTAGTACAGCTATAATATTCTGTACACTATGCATGCAGATTTTTAAGCAGATACATATTATTGATACACTCTTCTAAATACTCAGTTAGTACCTACACAGTGTAGGAATCCTCCTGTCTGTCCCATGCATTTCTTCAATTACCCATCCAGCACTATCTACGCATCCTATTAGTCTGCCTAACCCTAAGCACTTATAAATTCAGCATGTATTCTCTTTACAATAGTGAAATTATTCTAGTGACTAGTCAAGTACCTAAGGAATGGCCTAATCAGAAAAACTAGTACAGCTACAATATTCTGTGCAGTATGTATGCAGACTTCTAATCATCTACATAGTATTGATACAGTCTTTTAAATACTCAGTTAGAACCTATGCAGCCTAGGAAACCATCTGTCTGTCCCATGCACTTGTCCATTCACCCATCCAGCACTATGGGGCTCATTAGGATGGCGGACGGAAGAGCCACCGCGGCCCTGGAGTAGGCGGAAAAAGCCTTTTCCGTGTCCGCCTGCCGCGGATACTCCGTCCGCCATATCAGGATAGGAAAACGTGTCAAATTTCCGTCCGCGACGGAAAAGCACGCACCGCCGCCGAACTACACACGACCACGTGGCGGACGGAACACATCCGGAGGCCCCGCCGTACGTACTGACGTCTAAGACCGTCCCCCAAATCAAGATGGCGGAAAACACACATAAAACCGCAGCGGAAAAACAACCTGTCTGAACACGGCGGAATCCCCACAGCGAACATAGGTGACATAGCAGAGATACCCACCGCAAGCTGACCACCACCATGGACCCAGCGCTACACGCTTTCCCGATGCTCTTCGCGATCCACCACGTCCTAGTCATGGCCCACCATGGACGCCGACGCAGGTAAGGCACAAACCATTGGCTGTCTGGAGGGGAATACCAGCAAGGGACGTGACGTAGGGAGGGGGAGTGTCATGTTACCGAAACCACTGATGAGAAGCATATACGAATACACATTTGTAGTACGCAAGCAGGAATGACAACGACAGACCACGAGACTTGATAGACTACCTTTATTGTACAAAATAGGGGTATAATCACAGTGTATGCGTGAGCATGGGCAAAGTGGGCACAGCTACATCATTGGCAGTTAACGAGAGGGCAGAATGCAGTATCAGAGCTTCAACAGGGCATTGTGCAGTACAGAGCAGGTACATCATAGGCAGGTAACGAGAGGGCAGTATGCATTATCAGAGCATCAACAGGGCATTGTGCAGTACAGAGCAGGTACATCATAGGCAGGTAACGAGAGGGCAGTATGCAGTATCAGAGCATCAACAGGGCATTGTAGAGTACAGAGCAGGTATATCATAGGCAGGTAACGAGAGGGCAGTATGCAGTATCAGAGCATCAACAGGGCATTGTAGAGTACAGAGCAGGTACATCATAGGCAGGTAACGAGAGGGCAGAATGCAGTATCAGAGCATCAACAGGGCATTGTGCAGTACAGAGCAGGTCCATCAGAGGCAGCACGTGAGAGGGGCTAAGTGCATCAACAGTCCATTGCACAGAACAGGTCCATCAGAGGCAGCACGTGAGAGGGGCTAAGTGCATCAACAGTCCATTGCACAGAACAGGTCCATCAGAGGCAGCACGTGAGAGGGGCTAAGTGCATCAACAGTCCATTGCACAGAACAGGTCCATCAGAGGCAGCACGTGAGAGGGGCTAAGTGCATCAACAGTCCATTGCACAGAACAGGTCCATCAGAGGCAGCACATGAGAGGGGCTAAGTGCATCAACAGTCCATTGCACAGAACAGGTTGATAAAAGGCAGCACATGAGAGTGCAGAATGCAGTATCAGAGCATCAACAGGGCATTGTAGAGTACAGAGCAGGTACATCATAGGCAGTAAACGAGAGGGCAGAATGCAGTATCAGAGCTTCAACAGGGCATTGTGCAGTACAGAGCAGGTACATCATAGGCAGTAAACGAGAGGGCAGAATGCAGTATCAGAGCATCAACAGGGCATTGTGCAGTACAGAGCAGGTCCATCAGAGGCAGCACGTGAGAGGGGCTAAGTGCATTAACAGTCCATTGCACAGAACAGGTTGATAAAAGGCAGCACATGAGAGTGCAGAATGCAGTATCAGAGCATCAACAGGGCATAGTAGAGTACAGAGCAGGTACATCATAGGCAGGTAACGAGAGGGCAGTATGCAGTATCAGAGCATCAACAGGGCATTGTGCAGTACAGAGCAGGTACATCATAGGCAGGTAACGAGAGGGCAGTATGCAGTATCAGAGCATCAACAGTGCATTGTATAGTACAGAGCAGGTACATCATAGGCAGGTAACGAGAGGGCAGTATGCAGTATCAGAGCATCAACAGTGCATTGTAGAGTACAGAGCAGGTACATCATAGGCAGGTAACGAGAGGGCAGTATGCAGTATCAGAGCATCAACAGGGCATTGTAGAGTACAGAGCAGGTACATCATAGGCAGGTAACGAGAGGGCAGAATGCAGTATCAGAGCATCAACAGGGCATTGTGCAGTACAGAGCAGGTCCATCAGAGGCAGCACGTGAGAGGGGCTAAGTGCATCAACAGTCCATTGCACAGAACAGGTCCATCAGAGGCAGCACGTGAGAGGGGCTAAGTGCATCAACAGTCCATTGCACAGAACAGGTCCATCAGAGGCATCACGTGAGAGGGGCTAAGTGCATCAACAGTCCATTGCACAGAACAGGTCCATCAGAGGCAGCACGTGAGAGGGGCTAAGTGCATCAACAGTCCATTGCACAGAACAGGTCCATCAGAGGCAGCACGTGAGAGGGGCTAAGTGCATCAACAGTCCATTGCACAGAACAGGTTGATAAAAGGCAGCACATGAGAGTGCAGAATGCAGTATCAGAGCATCAACAGGGCATTGTAGAGTACAGAGCAGGTACATCATAGGCAGGTAACGAGAGGGCAGTATGCAGTATCAGAACTTCAACAGGGCATTGTGCAGTACAGAACAGGTACATCAGAGGCTGCACAAGTACGTGTCCCTACCAACCCGTCACAGGAACCACAAGAGTGCCACGCAGTTCTCAATGGACACACCATGTGAAATAACATTTGAGTGAAGTGTACAGCACCTCACATCACAGAATCAGGGGGACTGCGTGAACTACCTGCCTCGGACACACTGGCAGCACCAGCAACAGGAGTGTGAGACACAGCCACAGCCCGAGTGACACACACATGGGCCACGGACCCAAACACACTGGCAGCACCAGCAACAGGAGTGTGAGACACAGCCACAGCCCGAGTGACACACACATGGGCCACGGACCCAGACACACTGGCAGCACCAGCAACAGGAGTGTGAGACACTGCCACAGCCCGAGTGACACACACATGGGCCACGGAGCCAGACACACTGGCAGCACCAGCAACAGGAGTGTGAGACACAGCCACAGCCTGAGTGACACACACATGGGCCACAGACCCAGACACACTGGCAGCACCAGCAACAGGAGTGTGAGACACAGCCACAGATGTAGTCACTGACACGTGAGCCACTGACCCAGACAGACTGCCAGCACCAGAAACAGGAGTGTGCAACACAGCCACAGATCTTCTAACTGACACGTGAGCCATAGACCCAGATACACTGCCAGGACCTGCAACAGGAGAAGGCACAACTGACACTGTGCCACCATCTGATACATGAGAGTCAACTGCACCAGCGCCACTGGGACAACTGAAATGATGAGCCACAGGGCTGTATGGGCCAGGAGGCAGGGTGGGCCTGGGAGCTGGGGATAGCTGACCTAGAGCCAAATCGGGGTTGGCAGGTGTCAATGGTGTGTGTCTGCGTTTCTTAGGGATGTGTGAGTGCACCCTGGACAGGACAGGACTGGCAAGTGGTGGCGACTCCAAAGAATCACCACCCACCATAGGTGGAGCCTCTGCAGCCGGGGATCTGGTTTCTGGGGACGTGCTGGAGCCTGCTTGTCGTTTGCTCTGTGCCTGCCGCCTGGACTCGGAATCATGTGTAATGGGGGATGCAACTACAGGGGACACCCTCCTCTGCTTCTGACTGGCCTGGATGGGAGTGGAGGTATGGGGGGACTCCGCCGCGGAGACATCTGTTTGGCGTTCAGTAGAAAACATCAGCCTCAGTGCAGCCAGGGGTGAAGTATGCCTGTCCTTGATTGCGCCATTGTCCATGCTAGATGCCTTGTCCGTAGGATGTGCCTTATCCTTAGGTGGAGTGTTGTCTCTGGATGTAGCCTGTGCCCTGGTCGCCGCCCTGTTCCTGCCAGCAGACTTGTCGTCTGTGGTGCACCTGTCTCCAGTAGACACCTGCTCTCTGTGTGTGTCCCTGCCCTTGGGAGATGGACCTTGCTCTGCTGTGGGCCTGCCCTTGGGAGTCTCCCTGCTCCTAGGAGGTGCCTTTGTCTTGTCACTGTCCTTGGGAGTGTCCCTTTCCTCTGCTGTGGGCCTGCCCTTGGGAGTCTCCCTGCTCCTAGGAGGTGCCTTTGTCTTGTCACTGTCCTTGGGAGTGTCCCTTTCCTCTGCTGTGGGCCTGCCCTTGGGAGTCTCCCTGCTCCTAGGAGGTGCCTTTGTCTTGTCACTGTCCTTGGGAGTGTCCCTTTCCTCTGCTGTGGGCCTGCCCTTGGGAGTCTCCCTGCTCCTAGGAGGTGCCTTTGTCTTGTCACTGTCCTTAGGAGTGTCCCTTTCCTCTGCTGTGGGCCTGCCCTTGGGAGTCTCCCTGCTCCTAGGAGGTGCCTTTGTCTTGTCACTGTCCTTGGGAGTGTCCCTTTCCTCTGCTGTGGGCCTGCCCTTGGGAGTCTCCCTGCTCCTAGGAGGTGCCTTTGTCTTGTCACTGTCCTTGGGAGTGTCCCTTTCCTCTGCTGTGGGCCTGCCCTTGGGAGTCTCCCTGCTCTTAGTAGGTGCCTTTGTCTTCTGACTGGCCTTGTCCAAGGTACAGTCCATGGACATGTGAGTATCCCTTGCCTTGGGAGTACCTTTTGTGTTGAATGTCTGTGTAGCTCCTGAAGGCATGTCCCCCAACAACACTTGTGGATCCTGTGTGTGTACTCCAGTGTATCTGACGTCGTCTACGTGAACATATTTAGCTGATCTAGGGGATGGGGTCTGTGCCCTGCGTGCCCTGACGTGCTGTCTGACGCTGCTTCTAGTGCAATAACCTGTGTTTGAGTCCTGCTCAGAATAATCACTACCCCCTTAGACATCCAGTGGTGTAGATGGGGAAACAGAAGTAGCACCCTGTTCATGCGACTGTACTATTGCAGACGACACACTGCTTGCCAATGACTGCACTGTCCTGTGTAGACCTGCAAGATCGCCATGCATCCCTTCCATGAATGCCACCACCTGCCCCAACTTCCTATCATGGTCCTGGAAAGCATTTGTCATATTGGTCTGCCCCACACACAGCTGTCGCAGCAGATCAACGGCCTCAGCACACAGTGCATTTTGACTCACCGTGGCAGGGGCAGCGGTGCCTGCACCGAACGCCACTCTGCTCCCCCTACTCCTCCGGCCACGAACAGTACATGGTGCAGTTGGCGGAAGTGTGGGCCCTGTGTGCTGTCTTCCGACAGAAGGTGATGAGTGCCCACTCCCAGTCTGTGACAACAGTACTGGCTCACCAAGAGTGTCCGACGAGCAGGACGATGGTGTCTCCACATGCGAGTCCTCAGGGACGGTCCTGTCCCCCTCACCGGCGCTGGCCTCCTCTGTGTCAGTCTGCGTGTGTGCGAAGTCTGAGCCGGAGTCATTTCCTCGACTACTCTCCACCGTCTGTGGCTGAGTGTCCTCTGTCATAGCTGAAATGCACATAAAAGATGTGTGAGTCATGGGCAGACTGACGTACAGAAGGACCAGGATTGCCAAATTACATAGCTGACAAAGATTATGTAGCCCTCATCCTGCACACGGCCCACCTCTACCAGTCATCCTCACATTTCCTGCCATGGGTCCATGGACCACTGGGGGATGTGCTTCAACACTCAACTACTACGCAAGTGGCGTGTCAACATGGCGGACCTGGATGTCAAATGAGAACCACCCTATGGGACCAAAATGGCATCACAGACATACATACGCAACACGGAACTCAATACTGTGTCTGTGCACCAATACATGCATAGCACTCACAGGTTTCCTACACAGACAGTATGCTCACCGCTAGTTTGCTGTTGATCGGCACTCAGACGTTCGGCCAGTTCAGGATGCGTCACTGCAATGATACGGTGCATGAGAGGGGTCATGGAGCGTCGTGCCAGACGGGGCGTCCTTGGAATCAGGCCCAGTGTTACTTCCGCTACATTCTTGCTCAGCCTGGAAATGTCGTCCCAGCATTTGTGGCAGTGTGTATGTCGTCTGTTGCACACCCCCAATGCCCGTACTTCCCGTGCTATGCTCCTCCACAGGTCCTTGCGAAGGTGCAGCTTGACCTACCATGATGGGAGACAAAAGGGTTTAAGTCAGTGTCACACACATAGGGGCAAGACGTAACTGTCAGCAGCCATGCACAATCAGGAACATATGTGTAGCCCGCACTACACAGCTAAGATAGAAATAGGCCTGATTATTTGGCCCCCTCATGCACACCAACATGTCCCACACTGCACTTACCACCCGTCCTGGTGCGCCGTAGAGGCGTCCATAGTTGGGAGTACACGTCCACGAGGACATCAAGCTCCGCGGCGGTGAAGGGTCGAGACCGGATCTCTTTGCCTCTCGACATGGCAAGATCACGGAGTATGGCACTAGAGCAGCAGTCGGTGGTCAGCTCAGCAGCAGCAGCAGGTCGAGGTGATGGTCACAGGCAGCAGTCGGTGGTCAGCTCAGCAGCAGCAGCAGCAGGTCGAGGTGATGGTCACAGGCAGCAGTCGGTGGTCAGCTCAGCAGCAGCAGCAGGTCGAGGTGATGGTCACAGGCAGCAGTCGGTGGTCAGCTCAGCAGCAGCAGCAGGTCGAGGTGATGGTCACAGGCAGCAGTCGGTGGTCAGCTCAGCAGCAGCAGCAGGTCGAGGTGAACAGGCAGCACTGGTCCCCAGGGTAGGAAGTGTCATTTTGGCCAACACACATATATAGGGCCCTCAGCACGTGTCAGTGGCATACGTCGCCAGCAATTGGTCAGCCCTGGAAGCGTGATCGTGAAATGGGCCAATGACTGGCCCTGTTGTTGCGGTGCACTGCTTCCGCTACTTGCGATTGGCCATATGCGGCCAGCGTCCCTCTTCCCATTGGCTGCATGTGCAGGGACCGTCACGGGCACACATCGGCAACCGCACGTGCAAGCCTCAGGCACGGATGCTTCAGTTGCAACAATGTTGTATCACTGGCTCCTCCATGGCGTTGCACGTACTCAGCGGGGGAGGTGCAGGCCTATTCACCCTGTAGATGTACTCAATGGACATGCCAGTTCATGACCCCCCTTACAGTCACCTTGCATCATCCACCGTACACCGGCCGGAGCGGCCGGGCCTAGGACGGCCATGCCCGGCCATGTACACAACCGCCGTGCCCGGCCATGAACACAACCGCCGTGGCCGGACATGTACACAACCGCCGTGGCCGGACATGTACACAACCGCCGTGCCCGGCCATGCGGTTGTGTACATGGCCTGGCACGGCGGTTGTGTACATGTCCGGCCACGGCGGTTGTGTTCATGGCCGGGCACGGCGGTTGTGTATATGGCCGGGCACGGCCGTCCTAGGCCCGGCCGCTCCGGCCGGTGTACGGTGGATGATGCAAGGTGACTGTAAGGGGGGTCATGAACTGGCATGTCCATTGAGTACATCTACAGGGTGTATAGGCCTGCACCTCCCCCGCTGAGTACGTGCACCGCCATGGAGGCGCCAGTGATACAACATTGTTGCAACTGAAGCATCCGTGCCTGAGGCTTGCACGTGCGGTTGCCGATGTGTGCCCGTGACGGTCCCTGCACATGCAGCCAATGGGAAGAGGGACGCTGGCCGCGTATGGCCTTTGGGAAGCAGCGGAAGTTGAGCACCGCCATGGCGGCGCCAATTATGTTATCTTGTCAGACGCTGCACCGTGATGTGTTGTGTGCAGTTGCGTCATGAGGGATGTGAGCGTGATAGGGAAAGGTCATATGTCATACAATATAGCATGTGTGTTCATACAATGCCCATCGGTCGGCACACAATGGGCAACATATGTGCATTTGTACGTGTTGACGTCGGGTGTGACCCTACAGACGTTCTTACATCTTCACAACTACACAGTACATCACGGCTGTGTGGCCAAATTATGCATCTGTTGTCAGTGTCTTGTTCTGGCGAGGTGACTACAGTGGCGGTGGTACACATGCATTCCGTGTATGTGTTTTGTACGTTGTGTCACCATGCATGTAATTACCGTATGCACATCATTATTGGTGTTGGCATTTGTGCTTGATGACATGGTGTGTGTATAATTATCGTTTGTGTGCATGCAGTTGCATGTGTGTCTGTGATGTGGCTACTAAACATTAGGGTGAAGACTGAAGTTTTGTCAGTAAGGTTTACATGTGATGGAGTTGTACACGTATGCGTCGTTTGTAAGTTGACCTAAGTTACATCTCTCTCCCACACAGGAGGGCTCCAAATGTGCATCGGCCATACACTGTGCTGGAGGATATGGTTGACGAGGAGGTGATTCGGAAATTCCGGCTGGATCGACGTCGGTTGCTGGAGCTTGTGGCTCAATTGTCTCCTCATCTGCAGCCACGTAGGACGTATCCTGGGTCGATTACACCCACTGCAAAGGTCATGGTGGTACTACATTTCTTTGCTACTGGCACATTTCAGTACACAGTTGGACATGCCGGGGGGATATCACAGGCCATGTTCAGCACGGTTCTTCGGGATGTCTTAACAGCTATGATGCTGTACAAGAATGACTACATACATTTCCCACGGCCGGAAGAGTTGCCAGCTGTCAAAGCTGATTTCTATGCACTGGGCCACATACCTCACGTTGTGGGCTCAATTGATGGCACACACATCGCTATCATTCCACCACGGGCACGGGAACAAGTGTTCAGGAATCGCAAACACTTCCATTCGCTGAACGTGCAGGTGGTGTGCCTGGCAAACAACATCATCTCCCATGTGTGTGCAAGATTTCCTGGATCCGCACATGACGCCCACATCATGCAGAGCAGCATTGTCCCACGACTCATGGCAAATCTGCGACCCGGTCAAGCGTGGCTTGTTGGTGAGTGTGCAGTGGGGACTCTTGTGATCTCTGTGTTGCATGGGGTACCCACCTTATCTTGTTGTGATGTTTGTGTCTGTCATCCCCCTACATAGGCGACTCGGCTTACCCAAACCGGCCCTGGCTCCTCAGTCCCCTACGTAATCCGAGAACAGCGGGTGAAATGCGGTACAATGAAGCACATGGAAGGACACGGAGAGTCATCGAACGTACCTTTGGACTGCTAAAGTCTAGGTTTCGGTGCCTCGATAAGACCGGAGGGGCCCTGCCTTACTCACCAGGAAAAGTATGCAGGATCGTGATTGCCTGCTGCATGCTCCACAACCTGGCAGTACGCAATGACATTGAACTGCTGTCGGACCCTGAAGACGAAGAAGTTCCTCGGCCTCCCATCCCACCCATGTCGACTGATGAGGATAGTGGTGAGGAGGAAGGTGTGGACCAGAGGCGCCAGCTCATAGATCGCTACTTCCCTTGAATGTGAGTAACTACCTCTAGTGGCGGTTGACAATGCCTCATGTATGTTTGCTGGTGTTGTGTGGATGTGGGGTTCATCAGCTGGGTGTTGTTTGTGATGGTTGCATATGTGTGTCTTCATGTCTTTGGACATACAAGTCTCCATGATGTGTGTGCTCTCATCCCATGCTTTTGTGATGGTTGTCGTTTGTGTAATGTTGCTGTGCATTGTGTTGTGATGTGTGTGAATCTGTTTCCTGACGTGTGTTTGCTGTCTCTGATTTTCTCTAGGTCACTCCCGCAGCGCCATGATCATGTACGACTATGATCCCTGTACCTGTTTACGTCTGTTTCTGAAGGCAATCATGTGAATAAACATGGAGGCAAAACATCATTGTGTGAGTAAGTGCAATTTATTTACAGGTTGTGCTTCTGTGCTGGTGAATATTTACAAGTAAGTGGGGTGGAGGGAGTTGGAGTTGAAGGTAATGGCAGATGAAATGTCCGTGCTGACACCGCATTGGGGGGTGTCAGGGTAGTCCAGCAGACCAGTGGGAATGATTGTCTGTGGGACAGGATACTTAGCTGGGTGAATGTCTGGCACAGGCAGTGACATTGTCATGGTCGTCCCCTCTTGGAGCATGTGGATGGCGCTCCAACACTGCTCTCAGCCACTTCCTGCCTCGGTCGGCCCCTCCGTCTCTGAGGTGGAACAGAGTCAGCTGGGAGGGCAGGTTGTTGATGGGCCACATCCGTCGCCAGGGGCACAGGTGGTGGTGGCGGCGGTGGAGGCGGAGGTGACGGTGGCGGGGGAGGCGGAGGTGGCGGTGGAGGCGGAGGTGACGGTGGCGGTGGCGCTACGACACTTGGTGGAGGGGGGGGGTTGTTCCGGCCAACCCATTCCCTCCACATCGTCGCCTGCTGGCCCATGATCTGCAACATCTGGCCAAGGATGCCACAGATTTCGCGCTGGATGTTGGTGTTGTCCACTGAGTCCTGGTGTGCACGATCAGCGTTTGCCTGGGACCGGTCGTATGACGCATGGCACCTGGCAAGGGCTTGTAGGGACTGTGCCACTGGATGGGGTAGCTGTCCTTCCTCTGCACGGCGGTGTGTGGCTCGCCTGATTGGCTGATGTCCTGTTGGCTGTGTTTGTGGCCCACTCACCCTGCTTGTGTGTGAGGCCGATGGACCAGCGTCGTGCGCTGGGTTATGCTGGGTGGCACCGGCAGGAGTCGTGGTGCTGGTGGTAGTGGTGGTAGTGGTGGTACTGGTGGTACTGGTGGTACTGGTGGTGGTGGGGACTGTGCAGATCACAGAGACAGGTGTCGCTGGAGTCACACATGCGACGTTGGTCGGTCCCGGGAGTCTCTGTGAGCCAGATGGCCCTGGCTGCGTGCTTGGTCCCGCTCCATCCTCCGCACCGGAGCTGCCTGTGTCCTCGTCACCAGAGAGTCCTGTAGGTGTGGGAGGCGAGGCTGGCGGCCGGGTACTGGTTTCCCCAGTCAGTTGACGATCACCTGAGGGACAAGATAGAGCTGGTCAGTAATGTGGACATTACTGGTTATATAGATTTGTAGACATTTCTGTTTCCTGTCGCACACACCCCACCCTCCACCACCACCACCCTCCCCGTGAACATGGGGGCCTGTTGGGAGTTGTAGTTTGGGCCTCTCACACACCCCACCCTCCACCACCACCACCACCACCACCCTCCCCGTGAACATGGGGGCCTGTTGGGAGTTGTAGTCTGGGCCTCTCACACACCCCACCCTCCACCACCACCACCACCACCCTCCCCGTGAACATGGGGGCCTGTTGGGAGTTGTAGTTTGGGCCTCTCACACACCCCACCCCCCACCACCACCACCACCACCACCCTCCCCGTGAACATGGGGGCCTGTTGGGAGTTGTAGTCTGGGCCTCTCACACACCCCACCCTCCACCACCACCACCACCACCCTCCCCGTGAACATGGGGGCCTGTTGGGAGTTGTAGTCTGGGCCTCTCACACACCCCACCCTCCACCACCACCACCACCCTCCCCGTGAACATGGGGGCCTGTTGGGAGTTGTACTTTGGGCCTCTCACACACCCCACCCTCCACCACCACCACCACCACCCTCCCCGTGAACATGGGGGCCTGTTGGGAGCCATGGACATGTTAGTGAGTTGGTGTCCAACGTGCATAGGTTGGGGCGTAGGAGATGTTTCTTCTCAGTTGTGTGAGCCTGACCATGTCGTGCTGATCGTGGTGCTAGGTTTGTACTCACCAGTCTCTTCTCCTTCGTCAAGTCCGTCTAGGCTCTCTGGGTGTAGTATCACCAGCACCTTCTCCTCCCAATCGGTGTAGGGTATGGGCTCCGGGGGTGTGCCACCGCCAGTATGATTGGCTCTAGCAAAGTTTTTAGCTCGGATGCCCTTGACCCTGGTCTTCAGGTCATGCCACCGCCTCTGAATGTCATGCTTCGTCCTCGGCACAGTCCCCGACGCAATCACCCGAGTGACGATCCTGTCCCACATGTGGTTCTTTTGCGCCACGGACGTCTGCTGGACTTGGGCCCCGAAGATGTGGGGCTCAACACGGATTATTTCATCTACCATTACCCTCAACTCTGTCTCCGTGAATTTAGGTTTTTTTTTGGGTACCATGGTGTGTGGTGCTCAGTGTGTGAGTTGAGTGAGTTGGGGGGTGCAGGTGTGTGGTGTGTGATGTGTAGGATTTGTGTGGTGGGTGTTTGTGTGGTGGGTGTGGTAGGGTGGTGGGTGGGTGTCTTCTATGTGAGTTTGCAGTATCTCGAATTGGGCCTCTTGCTAGCAGCAATGCTGTGATGCAAAGGATTGTGGTAGCGTGTGGGTGTCATTTTATAGTCGTGTCTCAATGGTTGTTGGCAGTCAGGTGGTAGGTGGGCGTGTTGACTAGTGTGCATTATTGGATAATTGGGACGTGTCATGGTGGCTTGTGCTTGGTGTTGGTGTGTGGGGGGGGGGCGTTGACAATGTTCGTATGTTTGCTTTGGACTTGCGGTACACTTTCTAACATTTGTTTGCTGCTAAGGATGTTGTGCGTGTTGGCCTTCCGCAGTGATGCTGTGGTTATCGTAGCATTCTTTCCGCCGCGGACGTGGATGGCTGTGAGTTCCGTGGTACGGGCGGATTTATCCTAATTGCGGCCACGGAGTATTCACAGGTATGGCGGTACATGTGTTATTTTCCACGGTCATTTCCGTCCGCGGCAGTGGTTGTTCATTGGACTCCGTCCGCCGCGGACGGAGTTGGATGTGTTCCGTCCACCGCGGACGGTGTTTGTTGTGATCCGTCCGCCGCGGTCGGAGTTTCGTGACATGATTATCCTAATCCCAACCGCGGAATCTCCGCGGCGCAGCCGGAAGTAAAATTTCCCCCACCATGGCGGACAGTACCCATTTCCGTCCGCCATCCTAATCGACCCCTATGTATGTATCCTATCACTTTGCCAATACCTAAGCTTTTATAAATTTAGCTTGCACTCTCTTTGCAGTATTGAAATTATTTTAGTTTTTAGTCATATGCTTAAGGATTGACTTAGCTACTAACCCTAGTACAGGTGCATTAGTTTATGTACTATGCATGCAGTCCTGCAACAAGCTACATACTATTAATACACTCTTCCAAATACCCAGGTAATACCTATGCAATGTTAGAATGCTTCTGTCTGTGCCATGTATTTTCGCAATCCCCTATCCAGCACTATCTATGTATCATATCACTTTACCAATACCTAAGCACTTCTAAATTCAACATATACTGTCTTTGCAGTTCTGAAATTATTCTACTTACTAGTCAAGTATCTAAGGAATAGCCTAATCAGAATAACTAGTACAGCTTTAATATTCTGTGCACTATGTATTTAGACCTGTAATCAGCTACATAGCATTGATATAGTCTTTGAAATATTCAATTAGTACCTATACAGTCTAGGAATCCTTCTCTTTGTCCCACACACTTTTCCATTCACCCATCCACCTCTATCTACTTATACTATTACTCCACCAATACCTAAGCACTTATAAATTCACTATACACTCTCTTTGTAACATTGTAACTATTGTAGTTACTAGTCATGAACTTATGCAATGGCCTAGCTAGTAACACAAGTACAGCTATAATATTTTGTGCACTATCCAAGCAGATCTCTAACCAGCTAGATATTAGTGATACACTCTTCTAAATACCCAGGTAGTACTTATATAGTGTAGGAATTGTCCAGTCTATCCCATGTACTTCTTTAATCACTTATCTACCAGTATCTACGTATCCTATCACTCCACCAATACGTAAGCACTTATATATATTAAGTGTTCACTCTGTTTGCAGCACTGTCATCCTTCCAGTTACCAGTGGTATTCTTATAACATGACCAACACAAGTACACATACAATATTCAGTGCATAATCTCTACAAATCTCTAATCAGATACATATTATTGGTCCACTCCATTAAATACTGAAGTAGTACCCATGCAGTGTAGGATACCTCCTGTCACTCTCATGCAATTCTTCAGTCACACATCCAGCACTATGTTCTTATTGTATCAGTCTGTCAATACCTAAACACTTATGGGGCAGATTTACAAGCACCCTGCACCACCAGTACGTCACTTTTTGTAACGTAGTGATGGCGCCAGGCACTCCTTCATATTTGCAAGGAGAGTAAAAGCCACCCTGCGTGGCTTTTCTTTTCCTTGTAAATACGACTCCTTCATACACAGCACTTTGCATTGAATGGGCATTCTATATGTGTTGCTGTGGGTGTTCCCATGCAACACTCATAGAACAAGACACATCTCCAGATTTATGAGAAATTGTAAATCTGGAGATGTGTGTGAATGCTGCGCCGTCTTAGAGTTGGTGTAGCAAGGCACGAGCACAATTGTTTTTATTTCTCCTCATTTTATCCTCTTTCAATGCATGCTGCATTTCACAGCATACATTGAAAAAGGAAAATGCCTTTACTGATTGTTTTTGTACAGGAAGGTGTCCCTTTCTGTACAAATACAATCTCCCCATGACCCAGACATCCTTGCACCATGGTGCAAGGGTACCTGTGTCACCGCATGGCTGCAGTTTGTGCAGCAGTGCAGAGGGAAGCATAGAGTTGCAACATATTTATGTACATATATCACATTTCTGTGCTTCGGAAGTGCCACAGTGCAATGCAGCTAAAGAGCTTGCACTGTAACGCTGCAGTACTTCCTCATAAATCTTCACCTATAAATTCACCATGCACTACTAATACATTCTTTCAGTCATTCATTGTCTACACATATATTCAACCAAACTTTCACACATTACCATACAATTATAGTTCTTTCTTTAACCAGATAAGGTAGTTCTGATAGGAACTTTTTTTTTCTTTCATATATATATTTTTTTTTCTGAACAATTTTGTAGTTTTTGGGGTGTTTTTCAAAAAAAGAACAAAAAAAGAATGAAAAAAACAGGAAACTTATGGAATTATTTACCATTCCATAAAACAAAGCAAACAAAAAATTAGAAACAATGGTTCCATTGTGCAGCACAAACTGCTTCCACTGACTGCTCCCCAAAACATATCAGTTTTTTGCACGTCACACAGTGCTGTTCTAGGAAGGCAAGCTCTGGCCTAATGTCCGGTGCAGGTGTGTCTGATGATGTTCCAGACGTGCTTGGCACTGCAGTTGAAGGGTTCATTTCAGCTTGCCTACATTCCTCCCAAGCCATATTGAGAGGATGTATTGTTTTTTGATGTTTGTACATCGAGGCAGTGCCACAAGAATATTTCTTGTCACTACCTCATGACAGCACTCTTTGACAAATTCGGCAGGTCACCTTCGTAGCGTTCACCTTTTTCTGCCCGGGTGGAAAGGTGAAGAATTTCCACACGATGGACTCAGGCCTTTGAGGACGTGATGCCTCCTGCAAAAATTCTTCTTCTGAAGATCCTTCCTTCTCCTGCTGCTGATGTCAGAAGCCATGTTTTTGAATTTTTTTGATAAACACCAAAAAAATATGAAAAATGATTCTTGAAGGATGTCTCTCTAAAGATGCTCCAACAAGAATGATTGAAATGGGTGGGGTCCTTCAATAGTTACAATGGGAAATGTTATGAACCAATCAAATCTTTTTTTCAGGTCACATGCGATCCGCGCACCCTGCGCTTACGAAGCACGCACCCAACGCGACAACACGAAAATACATTTAAAAGTAATATGTTTATTTTAAGTACAAATATATTATTTTTTATAAGTATCTTAGATAATGTCTTGCCCTAATATATATAATAAAGATACATATATATAATTTTAGACATGAAAAAAAATTTGCGGGAGTCGCGCAACCGGGCCGCACCCGCACGTATATGATGTCACACGAGACCCACCATCCCGCAAGCGTCGCGTACGGTAATGTGCATGTGTCGCAAATGCGTGGGATCAGGAGTCGCGGATCCGTCGCATACCTATCGCGCACATCACATAATGTTAAATGTATATGGCGTAACTGAAAAATACGAAGCCGTCTCTCAACATACGCGGATCCTTCATGACTTTTCTAAAATGGTGGCTAGAATCCGCGCACCCATCATGATGGGTACGCTTTGGGTGCACGACTCCCAAAAAAACTTGAAAAAAAATAATAAAGAAAATAATTTAAATAGATTTAAAAAAAATAAAACAAAAATTAAGCAATATTTCAGATTTACATTTTGCAATTTTCTTAAAAAAATATGTTATTTAATAAATACATTATTTAAAAATAAACAGTTAAAAAACTGTAGAAAATCAGTACCAAAAAATAGATATAACTATTATTACACTTAAAAATTATAATTTAAAAATCTTTTGAAATTGACTGATAAAATGATAGCTTTCAGACAATTTATATTTAGAAATTAGCATTTAAAAAACCTTTGAAATTCACTGAAAAGACCATAGGTTTCAGACACGTTATAGTTAGGAATTAGCATTTAAAAAACCTTAGAAATTCACTGAAAAAACCATAGGTTTCAGGGGTGTTATAGTTAGCTGAACATTCTCTCGTACAAAACCATAGATATTCCCCCGTTATAGTTAGTTCAGCTAACTATTACTCGTGCGCCGGCAATGCACTGCTGATGACGTCACATATTACATCACTTATGACATGGTCAGTGACATCACTCATGACATCACTGATGACATCTCAAATGACATCACTGATGACATCATCCTTGTGATAGAGTGGCAGACCTCTTCTCTCCCTAATTGGCTGCATGGGTTGGTGAGTAGCTACATAAGTGTCTATATAGGTTATTAGTTGCTTTTTTGAGTATCAGTATGAGTATCTGAGTGTCTGTATGGTTTGGTGGGGGTATTGCATAGTGCATGTCATGAGTGATGTAATATGTGACGTAATCAGCAGTGCATTGTGGGCGCCTGAGTTATAGTTAGCTGAACTAACTATAACAGGGGAATTTCTATGGTTTTGTTCGAGTGAAATGTCCAGCTAACTATAACACCCCTGAAACCTAGGGTTTTTTCAGTGAATTTCTAAGGTTTTTTAAATGCTAATTTCTAACTATAACATGCCTGAAACCTATGGTTTTTTAAGTGAATTTCAAAGGTTTTTTAAATGCTAATTTTTTACTATAATGTGCCTGAAACCTGTGTTTTTTTTATGTGAATCTCAAAGGTTTTTTAAATGCTAGTTTCTAAATATGTCTACAGAGGTATGACATGTGAAGAAAGAATAAAAAAACTGAGAAAGAAGCAAAAGAAATGCAGAAAGAAGCAACAGAAGTCCACAAAGACAAAGAAAAGTGCAGGAAGAAGAAGAGATGTACAGAAAGAACCAACAGAGGAGCAGAAAGTCCTTCTGTAACCACAACTTTTTCTCACGGATACTGATGGTAACTGAATCTGACTAACCAGGCCTAGAGCCAGTGCTATGCTAAAAGACACTTGTAATACAGTGAAAACACCTACATACACTAGGGAACACTATGCGTTGGGGTACCCCTGTGATTAGCATGACCTCCTCTGTAAGAGCCTAGTAAATAATAAGGCTGGGGGATTAAAACTACCTCTTAAAACGCGCCACAGGGCGCGTTTGCCAACTGGTGAAGGGAGGAGGGTGCATGAGGTGACATGTGCGCAAACACTCCCTGTGGCTGCTTTAAATTTTGGGATAAAGTCCCCTTGAATCCTGAGTGTGTCTTGGGTCCAACTAGCCCATCAGGTATCTCCAGGAAGCGCCACAGAGCTGCGTTGCAGAGAGGTGTAAAAACGGACATGGCCTGGACTACCTCCCTGCAGCGCAGTGGCGCTTACTGGAAGCACCTGGTGGGGTAGTTGGCCCCCAGGGGCCCTCAGGATTGAAGGGGAGTTATTTCCCCAACTTAAAACACGCCACAGGGTGTGTTTGCACACGTCACCTCAGGCCCCGCCCCCTCCCTTCACCACTGTTGGGAGATTAACTCCCCTTGAATCCTGAGGGCCCCTAGGGTCCAAGTAGCCCTCTAGGTATCTCCAGTAAGCGCCACAGAGCTGCTTTGCAGAGAGGTGTAAAAAGGGGCACGGCCTGGACCACCTCTCTGCAGCGAAGTGGCGCTTACTGTAAGCACCTGGTGGGGTAGTTGGCCCTCAGGATTGAAGGGGAATTATTTCCCCAACTTTAAACACTCCACAGGGCGTGTTTGCACATGTCACCTCAGGCCCCGTCCTCTCCCTTCCCCACTGTGTAAACACACTCTGTGGACGTTTTAAGTTGGGAGATTAAGTCCCCTTGAATCCTGAGGGTCCCTAGGGACCAACTAGCCCACTAGGTACCTCCAGTAAGCGCCACAGAGCTGCATTGCAGAGAGGTGTAAAAAGGGGCACGGCCTGGACCACCTCTCTGCAACGCAGCACAGTGGCACTTACTGGAAGCACCTGGTGGGCTAGTTTGCCTCCATGGGCCCTCAGGATTGAAGGGGAATTATTTCCCAACCTAAAATGGGCCACAGGGCTTGTTTGCACACGTCACCTCAGGCCCCATCCCCCCCTTCCCCACTGTGTAAATGCACCCTGTGGCCGTTTTACGTTGGGAGATTAAGTCCCCTTGAATTATGTGGGTCCCTAGGGTCAAACTAGCCCACTAGGTACCTCCAGTAAGCGCCGTTGCAGAGAGGTGTAAAAGGGGGCACGGCCTGGACCACCTCTCTGCAATGCAGTGCAGTGGCGCTTACTGGAAGCACCTGGTGGGCTAGTTGTCCCCCAGGGGCCTTCAGGATTGAAGGCAAATTATTTCCCCAACTTAAAATGCGCCACAAGGCGTGTTTGGACACATCACCTCAGGCCCAGTCCCCTCCCTTCACCACTGTGTAAACACACCCTGTGGCTGTTTTAAGTCCCCTTGAATCCTGAGAGTCCCTAGGGTCCAACTAGCTCACTAGGTACCTCCAATAAGCTCCACAGAGCTGCTTTGCAGAGAGGTGAGAAAAAGGAACATGGCCTCTGAACACCTCTCTGAAACGCAGCTCCCTGGCGCATACTAGAGGTATCAGGTGGGCTAGATGGCCCTCAGGGACCTTCCGTATTAAAGGGGAATTAATTCCCCAACTTACAACTCGCCAGGGGGCGTGTTTGCACAATGGTGAAGGAAGGGGGTGGGGCCTGAGTTGACATGTCTGTAAACACGCCCTGTGGTGCGTTTCAAGTTGGGGAATTAATTCAGAGGTGTTCAGAGACCATGCCCCTTTTTACAACACACTGCAACACAGCTCCGTGGCGCTTACTAGAGGTACCTGGTGGGTTAGTTGGCCCCCAGGGGACCGCAAGATTGAAGAGGAATTAATTCCGCTACTTAAAATGCATCACAGAGCGTGTTTGCACACATGTCACCTCAGGCCCCGCCCCCTCCCTTTACCACCGTACAAATGCGCCCCGTGGCGCGTTTTAAGTTGGGTGATTAAATCCCCTTGACTCTTGAGGGTCCCTGGGGTGCAACTAGCTCACCAGGTACCTCCATTAAGCACCACAGAGCTGCGTTGCAGAGAGGTGTAAAAGGGGCGTGGCCTCTGAACACCTCCCTGTGGCATACTGGAGGTTCCTGGTGGGCTAGTTGCCCCCCAAGGACCCCCAGTATTCTAGGGGTATTAGTTCTCCATCTGCAAACGCACCAGTGGGCGCGTTTGCAGAGTGCTGCAGGGAGGGGGCGGGGCCTCTGGTGCGATGCCGGTCTTTTTTTTTATAAGAAGGGGGGCTGTGTGGCCCTCCCTTCTTTTCCTATTTTATTGGCCTTGGGGGCCCCATCCCACAGGGCCTGACCCCTATATTGTTTAAGTTTTTTTTTGATTGGAAGGGGGCCGGATGACCCCTCCTCCCGGGGCCATAATCAACCCCCCTAACCCCTTCCCAGGGGCATGGCCATTTTATTTATTTTTTTTATTTGGAGGAGGGCTTGCTTGCCCCCCTCCTCAGGTCATTTATGGCCCTGGGGACCCAATCCCCTGGAGTCGACATTTCTTTTTTTCTTATTTAATTTTTGAGGAGGGGGCCGCATGGCCCCCCTCCCGGGCCACTTGTAGCCCCGGGGACCCCTTCCCCCGGGGCTGGCCCTCTCCGTTGGGGACCGTAGGGGGTCCCCAATCCCCCCACGGTCCCGCCAGCTCCCCTCCTCCTGCGGGAGCCAGCATTGCTTTTCCACATGGGGAGCTGCTAAGATGCAGCTCCCCATGTGGAAAAGCAATCAGCTTTGGTTTTTGGAAGAGAGAGCAGGTTTCCTGATCTCTCTTCCAAAAAACAAATTTTAGTTTGCTATGGCAGGGCGGGAGCCTTGTGTCAAACTGCAATGTCCCGTGGGGTGGGCACCTCGGGACACTGCAGGAGCTGGCCCTGGGGGGTAGCGATCCCCAGGGGCATTGAGGGCTCCAGGAAGGGGCCGCGTTTACAAAGCCCCGGGGGTGGTGGTCCCCGGGGTTCGGGGTGGTGGTCCCCGGGGCTCGGGGGTCCATTAAGGACCCCCAAATTGTAAGAATTAGAGCCCCTTGAGGTGGCGGTCCCCGGGGTGTGTGGGGGGTTCAAGCCCCCCACACAGGTAGTTAATTTTTTTAATAAACAAGCCCCAGGGGATGGTGGGCCCCCGGGCTGCGGGGGGTCCATGTGCCCCCACCAATATTTTATAAAAGCCCCGGAAGGTGGAGATCCCCGGGGCTTGGGGGGCCTTTGAGCCCCCCCACCCATTTACTTTAAAAGCTCCGGGGGTGGCGGTCCCCGGGGCTGCGGGGGGCTGTAAGCTCCCTGCAAATACTTTTTTAAAGTCCCGGGGGTGGCAGTCCCCAGGGCTGGGGGGCCCATTTGGGCCCCCCACTACACTATAAATATTGCCCCCCGGACTTGGCAAACCCGGGGGCTAATTAACAACAAAGCACTTCGTTTTTTTAAATTTTTGCGTCCGGTTCTGTGGTTCCGTTGCGCATTTCACTGTTCTTAAAAAAAAAAAATTGCCCTGGGGGTCCTTGTGGGACCCCTAAGTAGGCCTAGGGGGTTAGGGTGTTTATACCCTACCCCCTTTTCTTTATTTTCGCATTTGTTTTTACAGATTTCTTGTGCCTCGGTTCTCCCAAGGCACAAGATGGCTGCCAACACTTCCTGGTTTGGAGTGTTGACAGCCAATTAGCATGAATCTTGTGATCGGGAGGGTGCGCGGATCCTCCATGCCTTTAGATATTGATATTTTTTTAATTTTGATTTTCCCAGCAAATACCTAACGGATTTAAACCATTTAACAAAAATAGTTCTTTCTGAACCAAGGGCTACCTTTTTGCCAAATTTGGTGTAATTCCGTTCAGCAGTTCAGCCACAGCTAAAGTTTCCTATGGGAAATTGCATGGGGAAAACACGTTTTGGGAGCCCCCTTTTTCTTGACCCCGCTTGCCGAATCACCCCGAAACTTTCAAGATAGGAGAGGAGCGGGCCATGATTTTTGAAAATTTCGCAAAGATTCGTCAGTCAGCGCCAAAGTTATTGGGAATAGAATGTTGCAATTTTCAATGGTAACTAGGTCCTAACTATTACTACCTACTGGGGACCGCCAGGAGGTAATATATATATATATATATATATATATATATATATATATATATATATATATATATATATATATATATATATATATATTTCTCTGAGTTCTCCTTGCCCCCCACTCGTCGGCAAGAGTCACAGCACAGCAGCAGTAAGTTTTCCACAGCTTATTCTTTATTTACACACCATGTGCAGGATATAGTTAATCAAAAAACGGACGGCCTACGCGTTTCGGCTACTCTAGCCTTCCACTGGATATATATATATATATATATATATATATATATATATATATATATATTACCTACTGGCGGTCGCCAGTAGGTATATATAGTTAGGATTTTTTCTCTATGGGTTTTTTGAAAATTCTATGTCTAATAACTTTGGCGTTTGTGGACGGAATTGGCTGAAATTTTCAGGAAAATGGCACATTTTGTTTCTGAGCAGCCCTTGAAAATTTGGGGGGGTTCGTCCAGTGGGGGCCGAGAAAAAAGGGGGGTCCCAAAACGTGTTTTTAACATTGAGTTTTCCATAGGGCGGTTGGCCTCACTTTTAGCCCGAACGGCTGAATGGATTTGCACGAAACTTGGCAAAATTGTAGGGACTGGTAGCCTGATGTGCCTTTTGTAGGTCTCAATATATGTGCTCCAGTGGATTTTGAGAAATTAACGTTTAAAAAAAGATATATATCTGTAACAGCGGACCGGGCAGCGGCCCAGGATGCGTACTTTTCGCGCAACGGAGCTTTGTGAAGCGAAGCTGATTGGTTCTCTGGCTTCTGTCAACATTCCAAACAGTCCGTAGCGGCCGCCATCTTGTCTCTCGGTAGGATCGAGAGACAAGAGGAGGCCAAAGCGAAGGGGCAAATGACCATAAGGGGGAATAGTAGATCCTCGCTGACCCCCTAGGTTTGATGTGGAGGTTTTAAAAGGGCCCCGCGGGGCAAAAAAAAAAAATAATAATAATAATCGAACGGCTGAATGGATTTGCACGAAACTTGGCAAAATTGTAGGGACTGGTAGCCCGATGTGCCTTTGCTAGGTCTCAATATATGTGCTTCAGTGGATTTTGAGAAATTAACGTTCAAAAAAAGATATATATCTGTAACAGCGCACCGCTTCGCGTACTTTTCGCGTTACGGAGCTTTGCGAAGCGAAGCTGATTGGCTCTCCGGTGTCTGTAAACATTCCAAACAGTACGTAGCGGCCGCCATCTTGTCTCTCGGTAGGATCGAGAGACAAGAGGAGGCCAAAGCGAAGGGGCAAATGACCATAAGGGGGCATAGTAGATCCTCGCTGACCCCCTAGGTTTGATGTGGAGGTTTTAAAAGGGCCCCGCGGGGCAAAACAAAAAAAAATAATAATAATAATCGAACGGCTGAATGGATTTGCACGAAACTTGGTAAAATATTAGGGACTGGTAGCCCGATGTGCCTTTGCTATGTCTCAATATATGTGCTTCAGTGCATTTTGAGAAATTAACGTTCAAAAACAAGATATATATCTGTAACAGCGCTCCGCTTCGCGAAGATAAAATTATATCTGTATTACCTAGCTGTTGCTAACACCAGTTAGCGACGGCTAGTAGGAGATAGCGACCATCTTGGGTCCCACTTTGCATGTGAGTGATATTTATCACTAATGACATGCAAAGTGGGCATGCCAAGATGTTAGCGACTGGAAACAGTCGCTAACATCGCTATCTCCTAGGGACTGGTAGCCCAATGTGCCTTTGCTATGTCTCAATATATGTGCTTCAGTGCATTTTGAGAAATTAACGTTCAAAAACAAGATATATATCTGTAACAGGGCTCCGCTTCGCGGAGATAAAATTATATCTGTATTACCTAGCTGTTGCTAACACCAGTTAGCGACGGCTAGTAGGAGATAGCGACCATCTTGGGTCCCACTTTGCATGTGAGTGATATTTATCACTAATGACATGCAAAGTGGGCATGCCAAGATGTTAGCGACTGGAAACAGTCGCTAACATCGCTATCTCCTATTATCAACTTTTGGAAATATTCGAGATAAGCGCGAATATCTCCAAAAAGTAACAGCTGCCCTGAGCAGTTCTTAGCCATGTTATCCAATGGGAGGTGGATAACATGGCTAAGAGCATTAGCTCGGTAATGCATGAATATCGCTGAGTTTTCAGCGATATTAATGCATTGCGGTCGTTTTTTATCGTATTTGCGAAAAACCTTGATAATAGCAAGGTTTATCTGCGATAATTTCTGACGGTAAAAAAATCTTTGCAATGCATCGTTAGGGATAAATATCGCTTAACTTTGGTAATATGCCCCAACGTCTGTTAACGTTCGATTCGAAGGAAATCAGGAATTGTTGAAAAACATTGTGTGCGCCATCTTGTCTTTTTTCAAATGCCACACTTTTGTCGTGCACGGCAGCCATTTTAGATGCCTTGACCAGACCCACTCTGTGCACGCTGTCGATCCTTAGCATGGCTCCCCACCCTCGCAAGCATCTCACCCAGGCAGTGGTCACCCCCGCTCTCTGTCTTATGCATGGGTAATAAACCTCCCCCCATCTGCGCTGCTCTTCCCTGAGAATCACACCCTGTGCCCGCCCGACACCTCCCTTTCGCCCTATTCACTACCGCACCCTCTGACACTCCTTTTCCTCTGTGTCCGATTGTCCAGGCCGGTCCTAGGCTATCAGCTAGCCCTGCAGATGTAGTTTATGGCCACAGCTGTAAAGAATCACCCCTCTTCAAAGGAGTTATAGTAGATCAAGGCCCACACTCGATGAGATCCGTCACAGCAGAAGCGTTGCTATTATCTGAAAACCATCCTGTATTGTGATTGGGGAGGGGACCGAGCGTGAAGCGGAAGATTCCAGGGATGACTCTTTGTACATCAAAGTTTTTACAATTATGTGTCACATTAAAAATATATAGCACTCCGACAAAGTAGTAAGATTATAAAACTTTAATAATTTATAAATATATACAAGAAAACAAAAATAGTAATAACATATAAACATTTTTAGGGAAAAACAACGAAGTAGCGGTCGGCTGTGCGAATAGTCCCAACGCAGCACAACGTCCAGATTTCCGGCGTGGGGCGTCGCGGGGGGTGGGTCATCAGTAGCAAACTGTTGTGCGAATAGTTCCAAGGCAGCAGAACGCGCCGAAATCTAGATGACGCGAAAGTGATGTCTAGTAAGTTGCCACCCAGCAAATAACGGCGTGGGGCGTCGCGGGGGGTGGGTCATCAGTAGCAAACTGTTGTGCGAATAGTTCCAAGGCAGCAGAACGATGGCACCAAGGTGATGTCCAGTAAGTTGCCGCACTGGTTTTGGTATCCTACAATGCTGCTCCGAATAACGGCGTGGGGCGCCCCGGGGGAGGCGGCGTGAACGGGCCTCTCCAGGTGGAGTCTCATCTGTTTTAGTGGGGCGCCCCTTTACCGTTTCAGTTGCCATTCCGTCCGCTTTTGGTCCACTGTGTCAAAATCCGCCATTCAGCTGAGTTGCGCCCACTCTTGCGGTGCAGCGATAGGCGGCTGCCACAGGACTCTCAAAATGGCGGCAGGCTCTTTCCTTTTTGGGCGTGGTCCACTGAAATGGCCCTGGGACACCTTGGAAATCGGACGCTTGTCTGCTAGGTCTTGGACCCCATTCTCGAAAGCGTCCCCTCCGCCTTGAGAATTCATCAAAAGTTTTGGGGGCCCCGACTCCTGCAGGCTTCTGGTGGGGAGCGGCTGCCATGATTGCTCGCGGAATGACCACGACGGAGCTACGAGATGGTGGTGCTCTCATGCTGACGCCAGTTTAGTCTGAAACATCCAGAAACAAGGTGGGGCTTTCATCGTTTGGGGGGAAAAAAAAGTTTTCATCCAATGAAAAGTGTTGTTTTTAGGTCCTATGATCAAGCCTTCCATCATTAGGAAACCAAAAGTAAAATGAACCAATGAAAAGTTTTATAAACAAGTCACATGACCTGTTATGCGGCATAGGGTATAAAATGCGGAGAAAATACGTTGGCACGTGAGGCGGCGTCAGTAGCGGACCGATGTGCGAATAGGCCGAAGGCAATACAACGCGCCAAGATCCGGATGGCACCGAGGTGGTGTCCAGCAAGTTGCAGCACTGGTGTGGCCATCCTACAATGCTGAAAGTCGGCGTGGGGCGCCCCGTTGGCCTGTGAGTTTGCGTCAGTAGCGGACCGATGTGCGAATAGGCCGAAGGCAGCACAACGCGCCAAGATCCGGATGGCACCGAGGTGGTGTCTAGTAAGTTGTCGCACTTCTGTGGCCATCCCACAATGTTGAAAGTCGGCGTGGGGCGCCCCGTTGGCCTGTGAGATGGCGTCAGTAGCGGACCGATGTGCGAATGGGGCCAAAGGCAGCGCAACAATATTTTCTGACTGACACCACAAGGCGCTGAGATGCCAAGATCCGGATGGCACCGAGGTGATGTCTAAGTTGCGGACTGATGTGCGAATGGGGCCAAAGGCAGCGTAACAATATTTTTTGTATGGAAGATACCACTAGGCGTTGAGATGCCAAGATTCGGATGGCACTGAGGTGATGTCTAGCAAGTTGCTGTACTGGTGTGGTCATCCTACAATGCTGAAACTCGGCGTGGGTCGCCCCATTAGCCTGTGAGATGGCGTCAGTAGCGGACCGATGTGCGAATAGGCCGAAGGCAGCACAACGCGCCAAGATCCGGATGTCACCGTGGTGGTTTCATAGTTGAGAGGCACTTCATCTGCAGTGGGGCGCCGAGATACGGATGGCACCGAGGTGATGTCTAGCAAGTTGCTGTACTGGTGTGGTCATCCTACAATGCTGAAACTCGGCGTGGGTCGCCCCATTAGCCTGTGAGATGGCGTCAGTAGCGGACCGATGTGCGAATAGGCCGAAGGCAGCACAACGCGCCAAGATCCGGATGTCACCGTGGTGGTTTCATAGTTGAGAGGCACTTCATCTGCAGTGGGGCGCCGAGATCCGGATGGCACCGAGGTGATGTCTAGCAAGTTGCTGTACTGGTGTGGTTATTCTACAATGCTGAAACTCGGCGTGGGGCGCCCCATTAGCCTGTGAGATGGCGTCAGTAGCGGACCGATGTGCGAATGGGGCCAAAGGCAGCGCAACAATATTTTCTGAAGAGAAGACACCAAAAGGTGCTGACATTCCAAGATCCGGATGGCACCGAGGTGGTGTCTAGCAAGCTATGCAGTTGAGTTGTGTGCGCACTTGCGGCGAATAGGTCGAAGGCAGCATAACAATGTTTTCTGAATAGGAGACACCACAAGGCGTTGAGATTCGGTTACCACCGAGGTGATGTCTAGCAAGTTGCCGCACTGGTGTGGCCATCCTACAATACTGCTCCGAATAACGGCGTGGGGTGCCCGAAGGGGGGGGAGCCGGCGTGAATGGGCCTTCCTAGGTGGAGGCTCGTCTGCTGTAGTGGGGCGCCCCTTTACCGTTTCAGTTGCCATTCAGCTGAGTTTCGGCTGCTCTTGATGCTACAGCGACAGGCGGCTGCAAGAGGACTCTCAAAATGGCGGCCTGTTCTTTGGATTTGGGCCTGGTCCACTAAAATGGCCCTGGGACACCTTAGAACTCGGACGCTCGATTTTTTTTTCCTTTCCTGTACATGCAAAAAAAGGTAAATTGCCGGTACGTTACACGCTTCATCTGCCACGATGAACTCTCCAGAGGAACCGAAAAAAAATATAGTTGTGGTAACTATACCATGCATCGTCATATGGAGAGGTGGCACCAATTAATTATAGTGCTGCATAAAAGAGAGATTTGGAGGAGAACCCCTGACCTGCTAGTACATTCATCAAAGAAGTGGCACTGAGAGCTTCAGAGGCAAGGGAAACGGTCCCAAATATTTAGAAGAACTTTGGAAAGATTAAAATGACATGTTTAGATTGTGGCAAATTAATTTCATGTGGACAGATGAGTGTTACTCTAATAAATACAGCATATGAACATCATCATAGTCGATGGTTGGTAGAGACATTTTGACTATATCCTGGACCTGCCCGTCCTCGCCCAAAATGGCGCCGGAATAAATGGGACTCGTAACTCCTTGTTGTGTACTGGTTGCAGAACCTTGAAATCACGAGATACGTATGCAGTTTTGAAGCACATGGCGGGCGGGGACGAGAATTGATTGAATATTTCGACATCCCTATTGATATTAAGTTCTGATGTGTTATTGATTACTGTACTGTTGAAAGTTCGAATTAACGTCACCCATGGTACTTGCCCGCAAATGTATATCTAGATAATTTTATTGTAACTGGCCCTGTCGTATTTTAATTATAAAATGTACGTCCACCGATTCCGTAACTGTTAGACACCTTAGTTCTTGCAACCTAATGGCCCGCCCGTTACGTTCCTCTACAGTGTAAATGTCTATTCATCATATACGATTACAGTTTGCTCTGTGGCAGGCCCACGTGGTTATAGGCTCGTATTTGTATAATTAAATTTTCACAATAAAGGTTTTTAAAAGAAAACATGGTAGTAGTATATACATTGGTAAAGTTTTTAATAATAGTGACTGTTTTAGAATCATTAAAAGGCAAGTGAAATAAAGCAGACCAATTACATGAAGGGTAAAAGGTATAATACGAAGGAACGCAGTAAAGATAAATGGTCAAGGGCTGTTGTGTTTTCTATTCCTGCAACATAAAGTGATCGATAAGAATCTCATATTCAGGCGTATCGGCGACTAAGACAGCAGGTCGACCCTCTTTTGCTCAACGGCTCCGTCATGGGACGAAGAAACGCTCTTTTTCTCGAAAAAAGAATATATTTTACTTGCAGGACAGTTGTAAAATTTCCGGGAAAGTACATTAGCCTGGAATATTATAACATATATTTAAGAAAAAATAATGTTCGGAAGTAATGAAAAGCGTAATTTTTAGGTCATATGACCAAGCCTTTCATCATTACAATAAGAAAAGTAAAATGAACCAATGAAAAGTTTTATTAACAAGTCACATGACTTGTTATGCTTACGTTACGCGCTGCGCGCCCCGGATGACTTCCGGATGCGCTAACGCGGCGCGTCATATGACGCATTACGCGACAACGCAGGTACAGAATATAGTCAAAATGTCTCCACCAACCAGCGGTCGGAACACAACCCCTTTCAGCAGGCTAAATAGTTCTGTTAAATGACAACAGAAGGGACAGGCAACAAGAACCATCAGTCAAAGAGGGGAGGGCTAGTTCTTCTCTACCGGGTTACATTGGGGCGCTACCGGAACTGATCGAATCGGTAGTCTACAGTGTTTCTGGATGTTTCAGACTGAAGCTGGGGTTAGCATGAGAGCAGCACCATTTCGTAGCTCCGTCGTGGTCATTCCGCAACCAATCATGGCAGCCGTTCTTTATCGTTATTTTGGGCGGGGTGGGTGGCGGAGCCGAGCTGTTTTGCAGCCATCATTGTGTGGAGTTCAGTTCATCTCACTAGTTTTGTATTTGTCATGAGGGGTTGTTCCTAATGTTTCTATTTTAGCGAGGTCAAAAAGAGATCCCATTAGTGGCCTACTGATTTTGCTCGATTCCTTTTCTTTTTTTCTTACACGATTTTTCGTTATCTGCAAAGACTAAACAGAGTATTGCGACTCTGTGTTTGTTTGTAAATAGAGAATGAACCAAAGAGAACTAATTCTAAAACAGTAAATACTTGGATAACAATCAATCAAATGGAGAGAGAAGCAGGCACGACGGATTACAATGGGGGCAAAGGCCTGCGTTAACTACCTTTCACTATCTGCAAAGAGAGAGTACTCCTAATAGAAATGAGGGGGGGGGCACCATTCAAAGCAGATCAGTGTGCATAAACACGAAAATGTTTTCACTTACCACGTACTTGACATTCGACAGCTTATGATATTTGCTATTAAAAAACCATTGAAATTCACTGAAAAAACCATAGGTTATAGACCATATATAGTTAGGAATTAGCATTTACAAAACCTTGAAAATTCACTGAAAAAACCATAGGTTATAGACCATATATAGTTAGGAATTAGCATTTAAAAAACCTTATTTTACTCACACAAAACCATTGAAATTCCATATATAGTTAGTTGCACTAACTATATATCGCGCACCCGCAATCCACTGCTGATCATGTCACATATTACATCATTCATGACATGGTCAGTGACATTACTGATGACATCACTGATGACATCTCAAATGACATCACTGATGACATCACTGATGACATCTCATTTGACATCATTCTTGTGCTAATACGATAAACCTCTTCAGACTCTAATATAACCTTAGATACACTCAGTGTATACAGACACTCACACACTGCCACTCATCCATGGAGTTACTCACACACCCAGTCAGTCATGCAAAGAAACAATCTCACCTCCATTTCTTCAACTATACAGTTAAACACACCTTACTTATTGAAACATATACTAACACATATTTACTCTCTTATACAATCCCTGATACAAGTTCACAATGATCGATACAACTACTCACTCATTCAGTGGCTCTCATGCACAGTTATTTATATATGCCAACTCTCACATGTACTGTGTTTTACATATGTACTTACTATGACATGTAGCATTGAGATATCCATTCACTCATCAATACACTCATGCACACAGTCAACTGCCCATGTAGCTGTTTCTACATGCACTCTTGAACTCATACACCTAGTGAATAAACTGCTCACACATCTATGCATAGAGTCACACACCTTCCAGCCACCCCTACACAAACTCAATCTCCCATAGAAATACTTGGGCAACCAATTAATAACACATATAGCCTCTCGTATAGCTAATGATCAACACATGCAGCAGTTTACAGAACAACAGACATAATGATGCACAAATTAAGACAGTTTAGTCACTAACCCATGCATTCAGTGAGACACATTTAATCACTCACTCATACAGTCAGTCACGCACCTACTAAATCCTTCATCCAGACACTTATACATCCACTCATTCTTCAATATGTAAAACATATTTAAACTTTACAAAAACACACAGACACTAGATGATGTCATCAGTGATGTCATTTGAGATGTCATCAGTGATGTCATTTGAGATGTCATCAGTGATGTCATCAGTGATGTCACTGACCATGTCATGAATGATGTAATATGTGACATGATCAGCAGTGGATTGCGGGTGCGCGATATATAGTTAGTGCAACTAACTATATATGGAATTTCAATGGTTTTGTGTGAGTAAAATAAGGTTTTTTAAATGCTAATTCCTAACTATATATGGTCTATAACCTATGGTTTTTTCAGTGAATTTTCAAGGTTTTGTAAATGCTAATTCCTAACTATATATGGTCTATAACCTATGGTTTTTTCAGTGAATATATATATATATATATATATATATGTATATACATATATATATTTTTTTTCTTTAATGCATTTTGGCTTGCCTCCAGACCCAACCTCGGGAGGAGTAATAGTAGGAGTGGACGCCATGGGAGACGGAGACTCGGCGTAGGGAAATCTTCTGATTTTCAGCGTTGGTACGGAGTTTCTCCATGTACACTACAGCCACACTCAGTATGCCGAGGAAGGTTTGGTGACTGGGCACCATGATAAGCACCTGCTTTGGTTTGGTAAGGATTACGGCATAGTATTCTTTTGGTGAAGATCTCCCCCGACCCTGTACTTTGTATCAATGGGATGTTGAACTTGTTCGCGATTTTTGCCAGCTGGACACTCACACGATATGTGGACTGGATTGCCTGGGATCTGCTGTCTGTAAGCTCATTTGGTGTGTAACGGCATATACTTGATGTTGCTTCATATCTGTCTTCAAGATTTCAGAAAACCAAGACTGCTTTGACTTTTTCCAAAGTTCACAGCTTGTTTATGTTGACTCAAACACAGCTCTCCATGCTGCGAATGCATGTTCATCACGGGCATGACTAGGATGCTTTATTGATGCATTATGGGACTATTAGTCCTCCCTGATATTGTTTGAGTGATGCGAAAGCTAGAGGACATGTAATCACGCTAATGTTACCTAGTATCTATGCGCAGCTTTGGTTTTGTCCCGGAGTAACCAGCATGATTATTTCACATTGTTTTTGATCCACAGAGGAATGCGAGCAAATTGTTAAAAATATTATCTGAACCAGGCTGTTCAGCGATTGCGTAATGAGCAGTATCATTCAAATTATTATTTAGGCAACCTGTTTCCACTTCACGATACATACACCAACAGCCCATTTTCCAAACTAGTGATATCCGATATGGTGTGCGCTAATCCTTTTAACTACAAAACAGAAGTGGTTTTAACAATAGTAACACGTTTTATTATTTAAAAAATGGATTCTGTACTCCATGCTCAATGTGCAATGTATTGGAATTATAATATGACATGACATTTGTATTGGCAATACAAATAACTATTGGCACAGTTGTTTCAAATTATCTAATTAGCCATACAATGTCTTTACATGAATTTTTGTTACCAGTTCTCACAGTATAAACTATATTAATGCATTAGGCAATGTATATAATGTTGTATTAGCTTTTAGTATGTTTACAGTATCTATGAAAGTGTCCCACTATATATAGGAAGTAAAAAATGGCGCTCACCAGATTGACAAAGACTGTCGCTACAGCCGAAACGCGTCTCTCCTGGTAGCTGGGTCGAGGGAGGCCCAATGCAATAAAGAAGCCGTATTCCTGCAATCCTCGTGTGCGTGCTCTTTTCCTTTGAGAGCAGAGGTTGAGTATTATATATTTCTTTATATATATATATATATATATATATATATATATATATATATATATATATATATATATATATATATATATATATATATATATATATATATATCCTACCACAGTTCCTCTGAACATAAGGACGCCACTCCGCTGGTGCAGTTTAACAAAACCATTTATTTCAAGGTTGCACAATGTGTTAGGTTTCTTTTCGTTTCCCCAACGCGTTTCAAAGCTCCTGCCTCTTCTTCATGGGTTTAGTCAGGCAGCACGTGACGGAGTCAACCACAGCTGATCCAATTATTGCATACTCTCCCAAGGTAGGTATGCTGGGAGCTGTAGTTCGATACTTGCCCTTCAGTGGGGTCTGTAATGTGCCAAATTTTGAATGCCTTTCATTTCATTTTCAGCCCTCCAGTGGGCTCCAGACACAAGATGCAACCCAAATGTGAAAAAACCAGCGCTGATATCAGGCAGAGAAATGCCCGCCATACAGTCCCGTTCTAGTTGCGATTGCGATCTATTCCTGAGACAGCAAGCCGATTCTTACAGACGTGCTGACATACCGGCTGATCGTAGACGGACAAATAAAGCATTGCTTCAGTCAGTGCCCTCAGGCTGATCTTGGATCGCCTTATCCTGGGGAACCAGAACACTTCATAGGCTACCCGCACGACGTATGTGACACTCCAATTAAGTATGAGCTCTCCCTACGCACGGAATTATACCAAGCACGCCCTAACTCAGACAACCCAGTCCTGATGACGATCCAAACTAACATGGATCGAAACGCCGTCGACCTAACAGCGTATTAATAGGCGTACTCCTCTTCTGTGGCTTAACAACCAATTGAAAAATCTTATGTATTGTGATATCACGTTGTCACTTACTTTGGAGCCACTCACTGTAAATAATTTGCACTTCGTCACAGTGCGCCGTCCTTGCTGTTCACTTGTTTCACTTGCGTCGCCACTTTCATCACAATCACTTTCAAGCACCAAGTTTTCTATGGTTGTCTTCAATTTATTTATGCAGTGCTGCTTCTAACTGTATTTTTTACGACCATAACTTATGTGACAATATAAAGATGATTAACTATCTTGTTCCAAATTAATGTGGTTTCTCCTTATTTCTTTTTTAGTAATGCTGTATGCATGCACAATTAACTGCCTATACATCATTACCGGTCAGGACATTGTTTCTTAATGCACAGTCATTCTGCAACAGCATATCCCTCAAAAGATGGATACCCTCCATCTTGAAGTGTCTGTACACTAGAAACTTGTTCAAGTCTCTTACATTTATAACAGGCCTCCAGCCCTTGTCATTCTTTCTCTACTAAGAATAGGGTACTCATAATATCTTTGTCCTCCTTGTTCACATATTCCTTCTCTTCTTCCATCCTGCTTGGCTGCTTTCTGCTCAAAACGTATTCTCTTAATAGTTTGTATTGAATGGGTATTTCTATAAATTCTACTCTGAAAACCCAGAGTAGTCTCCAATATCCAAGGGTCTTCCATTATATTCTCCCATACTTTGGCAAAATATTTTAATTGACCACCTACTCTTCCTTGGATAGAGCCAAAAGAAATCACTGTATTCACCTTGAAATCCAGAAGACCACTGCCCATGAGCCTTATTTCCTTTTCCTCGTTTAAAGCGTTCTCTCTGAGGATAGAAGGATGTTCCTGATCGAGCTTGGTAGAATTTTCCAAGTCCTCTTTGCGTATAATTGTAGTCGGACCTCTCAAATCCCCAGCCAGCAGAAAGTCCCCTTCTGCTAGCCCTGCCAATAACACTTCCAATAAACACTCTCCTCATATTATTTTGAGCCTTATCTAAGGCAGTGAATGTGGCAACGTAGTTTACTAGGCTATTAACCATATCCTCACTGAATAATAATTTATTGTATTTTCACTAGCCTCTTTCCCTGCTTGGTCTCCTAACTTAGGGTTAATCTTCATCAATACCCCTCTCCTGCTTTCTACATTAATGCCAGCATGGATGTTTCCCAAAAAACAAGAGTTCTCTGGCTCCATCCTCTTAATAGATCCAGGTCTAGTGGCAGGCCCTTATATATGCTTCATCTGTCATATAAATAAATGGTGCCAATGGTCCTACCACATCCAGGAGCTTATCCTGGCACTGTTTTAAGGACCTCTCCAGTCGTTTCAGGGATCTCTGCCCATTGTAAACAGAAAAGTTATCAACCCTGGATCCAGATTTGGAGTAAGGCAGACTTGATCATCAATAAAAGGCTCAAACATTCTGCTTTTTAAACACTCCTCACATCTTTCTCTAGAGGACTTCTAATCCATTTCCTAATAAAGTTTCCCACATGCTCTAAGTGCCACAATTCTGCACTTCTAGGATGTTTTATGGTATAAGGTGAAAACATATCCTTCCCTAAAAGGTTTTTAATGCTATATTTTGAAGTGGAGGGAAATACCTCCTCCCCAAATAGATCATCTCCTCCATCATCATCTTGTTGGAGATCTAAGACATATTCATCTATTAACTCCTCATCCCTTTTCATATTATCAGGATCCAAAAACGTATCCTGAGTATCAGTTCCTTGTGTGCTACTTAAAACACCCATTTTTATAGACAGCAAGCCGCTTAGGGCAACTCTCTCCTTCAAAGTGCTATAACCTACCACACAATTTAATGGTTTTAACCCTTGTTCAATATGTTTAGTTTTCCTTTTCTTTTTCCCTCTTTTTCATTATTATCAGATTCTCTGATAAGATCCAGTATTCATTAACTGAACATGTTTTCTTTTTTCTCTTCTCCATAAACTTGTCAATGGTCTCCTAAATACGACTTCTTATTTCATGTTATTTTCTCTTCTTTAATATTTCCTCATTAATTTTCCTCTCAGGGTTCTCATTTAAATCGTTTCCCGTCTCAGAAATTCTAATCTCCTTTCTCCAGTTCTGGTGTATATTACATGTATATATCAAATCCTTAATTTCCTTAATTTTCCTCAAAACACAAAATTCAAATGCTCCCCTTACCTTAGAAAACTTGATACGATTGTGTGATCTCCAAAGCTGTTACTGTCAACTGACAGAATACAATGTCAGCTAACTAAACTGTCAAATCCATTGCTGCCGAGAGCTCTCATCTAATTACTTGTGTTCTGCCACCTGTATCATACACCAAATATCAGCTGAGAGATGAGTGACAGGCTTCCTTACCACTGTATTTGTCCCACGCCTTACATGGCAGGAGTGCATAGACACGATAACCAGCCCACAAGCACAAGAGCGAGTGGCTAGATCGTGCTAACCTTGCGGAGGTCGGTTAAGCTTCAAAGGAGACATATGCCAGTAGGAAACTAACTGCTGTTTAAGCTGCTTGTTGCAAAGTGTCTGTTTGGTACAATAACAAGTAAGACATCTAAGTATTCAAAAATGAAACCGTATTTTCTTTATTAAGTACATAATTTTTATTTTAAACCTTCATGCCCATATTTCACTACAACTAATATAATAACTACAGACAATTTCAACCCATATCTTGTTGTTTCCATAAATTGGAAACAATCAACATGATATATTCTTCAAACTACATCAATCATCACTCTTAAAATGTAAATGCTGTATGATCTAAGGTTTCCTCCTCCCCTCACTGCCTTAACGCCTCAACGCCGTGCTGGTGCCCGCCCACACCAGTCATGCGCCGCACGTCAGGAGGAGAGGGAGCAACTAGAGAGGCCCTGATGCTTGAGGGTGACTTGAGGAAAATTAAAGACCCAACAGTATGGGAGACATGGTGGGGTGGGTCCGATGGCTAGTCAGTTCAATTTCCTTGCAGGCCAGCACTTGACTGATCTTCCTTCTTTCTTCTCCTGCCTCAAAACACATCAGATAGTAACAGCCTGATACCAATGCTATCGACTTGCTTTTGCTGTTGCCATTACCACTCAGCTCCAGCTAGCTGTCACTGCGCCTGGCACGCTCACAGAAGCAGGTGCATTTGGGTGTACGACAGGGAGGCGGAGGAGCTGCAGAGCAGAGGTGAGTGCTGTGTTGACTTTTCCTGAGATGTGATTTGGGGGTCTTTGTCTTGTGCTGTTGTTTCTTTCGCACCCCTGAGGCAGATGAGCTAACTTCTTGGCTACCGTACCAATCAGTGTACCATTGAATCTTCTGTGTGGGTGGAGGTGGTAGCAGACCCTGGGGGAGGAGGTAAGGGGTACTGCTGGCAGAAAAAAGTAATGTAGCCATGGTGCAGTATCATTGTGTTGCACTTCTGTTTCTTTTGCTAACTGCTGCCTGTGATGTACAGCTGTACAGACCTGTTGCTGAACTCTTCATTGGTTTGCTATTATTATTATTGAAAAATCACTTGGCCCTTTGCCGGACTGTTTAATCTTAAATGGACTGGGACAGGACTACTTTCTCAGTCTACTATTGGTAAGGCTGGGCAGGTTGTTGTAGATCCTAGATGGTTTTAGGCACCTTAAGGCCAGTGTTGGGGGTGGGCGGAACTCGTGGAGTTTCGCTCCATGGAGTTTCAGAAAAACTCAGTGAGACTCCTCAGAATTCCACCAATGGGCAGAAAATATGCAGCTCGGAATGCAAGTTAGTGTGAGCAGTGCTGCAGAATCAGCTCAAATGGCACCATGCCTTGAGCAAGAGTGCACAGCCATTTGAGTTTATTTTACTGACGCTCGAGTACAAAATCTACTTGAGCGGCAGCAGATCTATTCAGGGTGATCTCTATCCCCTCTTTAAAGTGTAGTTGCATGCTGCCTGCACAGAGAAATATGGAGTGGCTTGTAAGCAGCCACTCCATATTTCACTGAATTCTCTGCCGCCAGGGTGAGGGCAAGATTGCGGTTGTCAAGGGGCCCGTGCATTCATCATAATAGGGCGTACTATCCTGTTTAGTGCCAGGCACACCTTTTAAAAGGTGTGTCATGGTCCAAACAGGGAAAGTGTGACCTATGTATACAGGCACAGGGCATTTGTTTTTTTGTTGACCAGAAACAAACATCCTCTTTAGATGTTTGTTTTTTCTCTGAAACAACAGCAGGCTGAAAGGAAAAACAGTACATGCTTTCCTAGCATTACATTTTTGCCAAAAGGACTTTTAGTTAAAATATTCCTTCTGGAAGGTGGCGGCCTCCATAATCACAGCAGTTTGCAGCATGTCCACCTAAGTCATTATGGACCCTTTAGACATTCAGCTTTTGCTTTAAGCAGAAAATAAGCTTGGAGCCACATCAGTGTTATACATATTTCTACCCATTCAACTCTTTAATACACATTGAAGCCTGAAGGCTATAATACAATAGCAGTTTCAAAGAAACTGGATCCAGAAACATCTTACATTGTTTTAGCTTTTTAAGCTTAATAGGCTGTAAGCAAAACCTACATTATTGGATGCAATCTGAAATTGTTTTCCAGGTATATTTTAAAAATATAAATATGCCATCTTAGAAAACAAATAGCAATGATATTTCCTTTAGTGCATGTGTCCTTGCTTGAAACATTGTTCAATCAAATGCCATGCAAAATGGTATTCTTATGGAACAATATGACTCTTTTAACCAGGCAATATGTATTTTGTCAAGAAAGAGGGTGAATAACAATTTGCATTACTTCAGACCCACTCAAAATAGTTAACATTACAAAAACATTTGGGAGTCTCAGTCAATCCAAATATTATGAATCATAGATCTTATGTCGACACATATACATATATTTTTGTGCACTTTCACTGAAATCACTATTGTGGTCAACAACTCAGAAGTAATCATGGGTTCTAGAACACCCTTTGGTAATGCATGCTGAATTTAGATCTTTCAGTTTGTCTTTCTGTTAAAACCTGTCCCTTTAACTTTTGAATAAGGATGTTCGCCTTCTTCTGTTGAATTCTTTTTAATGCTGAAAAGCAAGCCATTTTCCCAAATTTATCAAAAATAAACTTCAGGCTATTTCTTAGCTACAGATGTTCCATTATACTTTCATTGCACATTACACACCAAATCCTTTTGAACATCATTCTCAACTTCTTGTGATGGACCCACAACGGGGCAGATACTCTTTTGTGTCACATATATCTTTTCCTAAATTTCCCTGCTTCAAACACATTATTCATCCATGTTAAACTCTTCTCATGATGAAACCTGCACATGTGCTTGGGGCAAAGTGTCAGAAAGCTGTAATACTGATATGTTACACATAAGGCACATTGAGGATAATTTTTTGCCTTCGTCTTAATTTGTAACACTATATTGTTGTATTTATAAACCTCAACTTTATTCTTCACCACACATTTTAAATGGCACTTGCATGCCCTGACATAATGTCTAACTTCATGATTTCATTGCAATTGAGGTATCTTGCCTTCTAAGCAGGACACAGTTAGTCATTTGGCATATGGCTGATATTATCACATTTGCAACATTCCATTTTAATTTTATTTAGATGGTTACTCATTCTACTGTTTCAACCCCCGTCCTTGCTAACCCCAAGTTTCCTTGTTCCTAATTATTGTAATGTTACCCCCACTTTAGCAACTGCTCCTCTTCTTCCATTACTCTTGCTTTAATTTAGAACCTCTACACATCTGGTTTCAATTCATATACTTAGTGCTATCTAGATAACTTCAGATAACTTGTGATCCCAAACTCTTCCAGCAAGTGATCACTCACAATTTCTTCAGTGTGTGTTATTTGTGGTTATACAAACAGAAGGTGGTTCAAAACAAACTCCATCTGTCTGCCAGTTTCAGATCCACAAAATTATATAGCATGCACAAGGCAACGAACACACCAGGTTTCTCTAAGAAAACAAATATAATGAAACATTCAGTAAAAAGTAAAATGCAAACCTTAACTAAAATAAAACTGTAGGTTGAACAGTCAGGTTTGGCCTTTCTTTTTTAAATAGCATCAGAAGCTGCACACCTACCAATCCTCTTTTCTTATCCAAACAATCAGCTACTCCAGATGCTATGATAAACTCATGTTTGAAAATAAATTTAGTAGCCAAAGCATAAAGTCTTTATTTAGTGTTAGGGATTTAATCACTCTTAGATGGATCTAACCAAGATAGGCCTTTATTAGGGATGGGTGGAACTCACAGAGTGTCACCATAGAATTCCATGGAATTGCAGAAAAACTCAGCGAGATTCTTCAGAATTCCACAAATGGATAGAAAATATGCAGCCCACGCTGCAAGTTAGTGTGAGCAGTGCTGCAACCTCAGCACAAATGGCACCATATCTTGAGCAAGAGTGCGCATTCGTTTGAGTTGATTTTGCTACTGATCGAGTACAAAATCAACCTGAGCTGCAGCAGATCTACTCAAGCGGCAGCCATTTGACTGTGATCGATGGCAAACGCCTGCAACCTTCCACTTTAAAAGATGGTGCTAGGGGACACCAGATCTTGATAATGCTTGCCAGCTTGCGTACACTGGAGCATTGCAGGGGAGCATTTCTGCTGTGCAACGATTGACGGAATTTGGCCAGAACTCTGCATTAAAGAGTAATGCGGAGTGGCCAAAATTCTGCCAATTTTGCGAGTGTAAAAGAACATTTCTCCCATCCCTACTCTTTATCATGCCTTGATTGTATCTCCCTTGCAAATTTGTACATGTTGCTATAAATTAATTTTTTATGCTATGTGTTGCAATTGTTAGGGACTGAAGACACATTCCACTTTTGATGCCCATCATGTTGCTGATGTTGGAACAGGAAGAAGGTTGAGGCATCTGAGTTTTTTATAGCTTTCCTTTTGCAAAATTCAAGTGGTCTATGCTTCTCATCCCTTGGTGCGAAACAGTGCATCCCCTGCAGAGTTGTGTGGACTGTCCTGCTTGTTTTCTGTACTGGTGGAAGGACTGGTTTGTTCATGATTTCTTCCAATCCAGTCTCCTTAGATATGTATTGTCTCTTTCCTCTCACATCTGGTGTTTAACTCCTCACCTTACCTTTGAAGCAGAGCAATTATGCTCCTGACTTTTGCCACGACTAGACTGCTCAGTAAATGGTTCCTGATGTACTTATTTTGGTCTAGCTAATGGATGACTGACTATTTGTCCCATCAACAGAATATATCACTCTTTTACAAAGCCCTTCTGACATTTCTTTTGTCTCAGTAAATCTATATTATGCCATTTAGGGTGTCAAAATGTGCATCCTAGTAACTTAAAGCAAGATGTTATGAATTATAGTGTTGATTCCAAACACACATGCGCTTGAAAGAGAGGAAAAGGTGAAAAGAATAAGAAGCTAGAGGATTATGTGGCCATCTTAGTCAGTCCATGGCCACAGCCCCTAATTAAAACATATCGCTTTAGTCTTTATAGCAACATAAGACTTTTAACTTTAAAATACAAGATGGTACAGCATCTCAAGAGAGGCACCACACTACTCCTAACTGTTAAAAACCAAAGGGATTTTGACTTCTCCCTTCCAAATAGTTTTTACTTGACCCTAGGATCCATTTAGATAGCTTGTGGGTCCCGAGACAGAGAAAAATGTTGAGAGGCCTTAGTGACTCTCGGCTACATCACAGTGATCAGTCAGGTTCAAAACTGCTCCTGGCTTCACAAACACTCTTGTTAGTGTATTTTTTTTATATGGAGACCCCTCTTCTGGATTCAGAGAAGCCATTGAAGGTAACTACAATGTATTTGCAAGCCTTTATTTCACATTAACCTTGAGCAAGGAGAGTGATATGATTATGGAATAATATGTTAAGCATTAGCACAGTTATTAATTAGTAATGGGATTAAAAAGAATATATATACATTTTTATGTAGACCTCAGCCTTAGGGTGGACCTCCCCCAAACCTTTTGCCTTCGTCCTTTAGTTTTTCCTGATATCATTTTCGCTGGCCGTGGGACTCTGCACACTTTACCACTGCTAACCAGTGCAAAAGTTCATGTGCTCCCTCCTTAAAACATGAAAACATTGGCTTATACCCAATTTGTATGTTTAATTTGCTTCTAAATCCCTAGAAAAGTGATACTACTTGTACCCAGAGCCTGTAAATGAGATGCTACTAGTAGGCCTGTCGCACTGATTGTGCCACACCACCTAAGTAGCCCTATCAAACATGTTCCAGGCCTGCAATTGCAACCTTTGTGTGCAGTTTTAAACTGCCATTTAGGTCTGGCAATGTAAACCATTTGCCGGGCCAATCCTTCTTTTTTAATACATATAACTCACCCCATGTCAGGCCCCACACATCCCAAAGGACAGGGTGTAATGTATTTAAAAAAAGTTAAAGGTTTTACATGTCTTGGTAGTAAAAAACTATAACATGTGTTTTTCTCTACTGCAAGGCATACCTCTCCCATAGGATAACATGTGAGTACCTTAATACATTTAATAAACTGTAACTTTCAAATGGTAGGAGGTTAACCATTCATGTTTGATGTCTTTGGAATTGTAATGAAAAATCCTAACTCATGGTGAAGTCAGACTATAAATTACAATTTTGAAAACGCCACTTTTAGAAAGTTAGCAGCAAACATTGTATCTAGCTGCCACTTGTGTAGCTATTATCTACTTAAACAGACTAAAACCAATAACACATTTCATTGGTCCTGGTTATTTATTTAACCATTATTCTATATTTTTCATTAAACTATTTGTTTTACCTTAAAGTGTCAGAAACAGGAGAAACATGTATTGTTTAAATAAAGTTACTACAGAAGTATACAATAATACTCATATGCATCAACCATGACAAAACAATTCAAAAACAAAATAAATATGTGAATCATACATCACAGTATTGAACCAGTAATTGATTTCACAAATGCAACAACACAATTCATAATTCATTTGAACAATTTAAAAAGTAATTTTTGAGGTTGCTGCCCACTGGGAACAAACTTTTAAGCAACTAAAGGTTTGGAATTTTGACCAGTCCCTTAGAGCTGATCCTATTCCTATATGTATGTTTCCCAAATCGTGTGAGATGCCAACATGTTTCAAGCCCCGATAATATTCTTGGGGTTCTCTTCAGGGCTCTGACTGGGTGCAATCTAAAAAACTGAGGGGCATATTATCAAAAAACGGTGTTAAAATTATCGCCGCTTTAGCGGCAGGAAACTGCTGCTAAAGCGGCGATAATGGGCTTGATAATATACCCTTGATAATTCCAATAGAAGCCCATGTTCTGGTGTTAACATGGGCTTCTATTGGAATTCTCTACGGCATATTATCAAGCCCGTTATCGCTGTTTTAGCGGCAGTTTCTTGCCACTAAAGCAGCGATAATTTTAACGCCGTTCCTTGATAATATGCCCCTGAGAAAATATTAAAACAACCTTTTGTGAGCAATTTCTAAGCCCTTATCAGTATATTTCATTCAGTTTAGTGTCATGTAGTGCCTAATGGTACCTGCTTGTTCTGGCGCCTACTCCTTTAACCTCAAGTTATAGGCAAGGCACACGTTTTCTCTTTTGCTTAATTTAACGCATGACCATTGACCATTCTGTCTGGAATCTAAAGCAGATAAGTACATTTAGCATTCTCATTTCAAAGCTTCAACAATCACGACAAACATGGGAATGTCTTACTTTGTTTATTGTCCAATATTCACTTGGTATCCAGCTTCTTATCATATCAAGGACCAATTTTGATGACCCCACGAGTCCGTTTAGAGTCTACAACAAACAGGACATCCATCAAGGATTATTACGCGTTTTGGAAATCAGGAACTTTGGTACAATAGAAGCGTAAACAATTGACTCCCTATTCAGCCATGCGACCATTGGCGTTGTGGATACGTTTTCTCCGGGTGAAGCAATCACAAATACTTCCGGTTTGTAAATCATTTAAACTCCCTCGGTCCCAATATTGCTGGAATTGCATTCTGGAGTTTGTAGTCAATAAGCACCATGGCAAATTTGTGGATGCGATACTGGTCCAGTGTACAAATGTGAGCACTGCAGCTCGGGGGATGAAGTCCACTTGTGTCCTGAGGGCCTCAGGACACAAAAGGACCTGAGCGCCCCACCAATAGTGTGCGAAGAGGCGCGTTTGCAGTGATGTGTAAAAAAGGGGCGTGGCCTCAGACCACCGGTGTGGCGCTTGCTGGCGGTACCTGGTGGGCTGGTTGGCCCCCAGGGACCCTCAGTAATCAAGGGGACTTAATTCCCCAACTTAGAACGCGCCATTGGGCGTGTTTGCAAAATCATGCACGGAGTGGGCAGGGCCTCTGGCGAGTTGCCATTTGTTCTTTTGTGGGAGGAGAGCCACTTCTGGCTCTGGGGACCCCATCCCCCGGGGGCTGGCTTCACCATTGGGGACCATGGGGGGAGCCCCAATGCCCCCATGGTACCAGCCGGCTCCCCTCCTCCTGTGGGAGCCGGTATTGCTATTGCACAAGGGGAGCTGATGACATGCAGCTTCCCTTGTGCAAAAGCAATCTGCTTTGGTTTTTGGAAGCAAGAGCAGGTTTCCTGCTCTTGCGTCCAAAAACCAAAGCAGAGTTTGCTATGACAGGGCGGGAGCTGTGCTCCCGCCCTGCCATAGCAAACAGCAATGTCCCACACTAAATATTATTTATAGCCCTGGGGAGGTGGTGGTCCCTCGAGCCCCCCCACCCAATTTTAACAAATCCCTGGGGAGGTGGTGGTCTCTGGGGCTGGGGGGCCCAGTAGGCCCCCCACCCAATTGTAACAAATCCCTGGGGAGGTGGTGGTTGCTGGGGCTGGGGGGGCACACCTTCATTTAGAATTGCAATAAGAAACGTTTAAGAAACGAATTCGGCCAAAATTATTTTTTTTAAATGCTTTTCTGTGCCTGGGGGTCTGTACCCTGCCCCCTTTTCTTGTTTTTCATCTTCTTTTTTCTGTTTTCTTGTGGCTCGGTTACTGAGTCACAAGATGACTGCTAAAACTTCCTGGTTTGAAGTGTTGGCAGCCAATCAGAATTCAACTTGTGCTCGGGAGGAGTTTCGACTCCTCCTCTGTGCTCAGATATATAATTTTTTCTTTTTTGAATGGTGGGCAACCCAAGACATTGCTATAGCCAGGCCTGGGGGGGTGGCGATCCCCAGGGCCATCAAGGGCTCCTGGAAGGGGGCCGTGCAGCCCCCTCCCTTCATTTACATGAAGGTGGTGGTCACCGGGGTCTATAACGGACCTCCTAATTTTAATATTTATTGGCCTGGGGAGGTGGTGGTCCCTGGGGCAGTGTGGGGGGGCTTGAGCCCCCACACTAATTATTATTTATAGCCCTGGGGAGGTGGTGGTCCCTGGGGTTTGGGAGCCCATGAGGCCCCCCACCCAATTTTAACAAAGCCCCAGGGAGGTGGTGGTCGCTGGGGCTGGGGGGGCCCGCAAGGTCCCCCGCCCTTATTAAATTAAAGCTCCAGGGAGGTGGCGGTCCCCAGGGCTGCGGGAGGACCACATGCCCCCACACATAAATCATGAAGACCTGGGGAGGTGGCGGTCCCCGGGGCTGTGGCCTCCCCCACACCTTCATTTAGAGTTGCAAAAGGGACCTGGCCCACCCGGGGGCTTTTTAGGAAATAAATTTGGCCAACATTATTTTTATAAAAATGCTTTTTTGGGCCTGGGGGTCTGTACCCTGCCCCCTTTTCTTGTTTTTCATCTTCTTTTTTCTGTTTTCTTGTGACTCGGTTACCGAGTCACAAGATGACTGACAAAGCTTCCTATTTTGAAGTGTTGGCAGCCTGTTAGGGATGTTCCCATCGCGACTGGTCGTCCCACGTAGTCCTGTAGTACTTTGACTCTGTTTAGCCTTTCAGTAAGTTGAAACGATCAGTAAAATGTTAATTAGTTATAATTTGATCGTTACTTTAATGATTGTAAAACAGGATTCAATTTAGTTTGAAGTAATATTTAATTGATTTTACCAATGCTTGTTGGTTTATCTGTAAACAATTGAACTGGATTTAGCGCGTGAGCAAGTTATGTGTTAAGCTCGTGCAGGTTCACGCTGGGGAGTCTATTTAAGAGACTCTCACCAACGGCTCTGCGCTTCGTCTCAAGTTGATATCATGACGAGCGCTTCTGTCCACGGAGCCGATTGAGAAGATTCCGTTATTTGGAAACCCTTTTGCCCTTTGCTATGAGCGAGTCTTGAAAACCCCTTAACCCCTCGTCTGATCCCACCCTCATACCTGCCTTAGTTTCTTGATTGGTGAAGACACTAAAGAAAGCCGATCGTCGGAAGAGGTCTCGAGGTTTTCCCTGTAAAGCTGCGGAATCGAGCGACGACATTTCTCCTTCAGTGAGCAGCAGTTCGAGTCCCGAGTTCGTTGAGGACAGGAGATTTAAGGAAAAAGAGGACAGTAAGATTAAATTATTTCTGGAACTGGAAATTCGAGGTTTTTATTTGCGTTCAAGTTAATAGACTTGCTGAGCTTAAACTGAAGTTAAAGACTTGAAAGCTCAAAACTGAAACAAGCCTTGGCTAAGGCAAACGAAAAAACTCTTTCAAATAGAATCTTGAGTTACTAAAGATAAGTTAATTTGATTCGTGTTAAATGAACTGAGTAATTGTATTTGAACACAAGGGGCTAAGCTAACATTTTAAAAGTTGGTTAAGAAGTAGGAAGTTGCTTGTTTTGTTTCTCTCTTACTACAGACTTCCCCTTTGATAGAAGGTTAACTGGAAACCTCAGGTATGAGCTTTGCATGAAAATTCAAACTAAGTTAACCCAACCAAATGAACTTACTAATTCACAAGTTAAAATTTGATGTTGAATCGAATAATAACATTTGTTTTAAAGGTGTCAATTAAGTAAAATGACAACACTTGACTCCAGACCGTAGAAAGTGTGAACAAGGGCTGTTAATTTTAAAGGTTAGTTAAGCAATTGAGTTATTTAAAATATTCTGGTGGTCAAAATGTTTTAGAAGAAGAATAACTTGTGGTTACACTGTGCTACAGGATTGTGTGGGTCCAGAGTTGCGCAATTGAGTTAAGACAACGGCCTGGAACACTTCTTTGAGAGACAACAGCTGGAACCAGTGTTTGTTTTGATGTTGTTTGTTTCTCTCTCCACTTCCCCTTTCCCTTAGGGAGTAGTTGACATAGTCAGAGTAACTATCCTGATTGTGTTGGTTGATCCTTGAGGGAGTTGGGAGTTTGCGGCTTCAAGAGGAAACGTCAGAAGTGACTCTCGTGACTTTCTCAACAGAAGACGAAGCCATTTAAAAGAAATCGTTTCCTTTTGGGTTCGTAAATTCACCCTCATGGATATTCCTCAGTTGACTCAGTTAGTGGAGAAATTGAATGCGGAGATGGAGACGTTGCGTTTGGAGAATCAATCGCTTCGTCAGGAGTTACATGAAACTAGAGCGGGGTTCACGGTTTGGAGAGATCCAACAGAAGAAAGAAAGGATAGAAAGCCTATTCTAACTCCAACAAGGTTTGGTACTAATGTCCATCAGTCTCATTCCCAGGGAGATCAGTCAGGCAGTCAACTAGTCCAGGTCACAGTAGTGACCCCAGCACCTGTTCCGTTGGCAAATCCTGAAAGATTTTCTGGGGAAAGTAGTAGGTACGCTACATTCATTAGTCAATGCCAATTACATTTTATGTGTAAGCCTCAGATTTTTACCTCAGACACGGCCAAGGTAGCCTTCATAATTTCATATCTTGGAGGGGCGGCTTCAAAATGGGCTATGCCGTTGGTGGATAATAATGATCCTTTGCTTCACAACTTGCAAGATTTCAAGTCAGCCATGTCTAAGTTATTTGCTAAACAAACTTTCATTCAGGCTTCAGATAATGAGTTACTGAGTCTTCGTCAAGGAACTAGGGATCTCATTTCATACATTACCACCTTCAATAGACTTCTGACCGAAATACATTGGCCTGAGGAAAAAAGAATATCTTTGTTTTATAGAGGTCTAAAAGATGATCTGAAGGATTCGCTTGCACATATAGTTAATTTGCCTGATGACTTTAAAGAATTTCAGGATCTTGTGGTTAAGCTGGATCACAGATTAGGGGAACGTAGAAATGAGAGACCAAAGAGTGATTTTAGAAGTCAACAACTTCGAGTTGAAAAGGAGTCAGAAGATAAAAACTCTTTAGTGGAACCAATACAGATAGGGGGAATTAAGGGACCTTTAACTCCTGGAGAAAAAAAACGTAGACGAAAGGGTAACTTATGTTTATATTGTGGATGGCCTGGGCACTTCGCTAAGGATTGTACAATAAAACTAGTTAAAAAGAAGGCTTTAGTGATAGAGACAATTTCTCAAACTCATTCGGAAAACTAGGATTCTCGAAGAAAGTTGAGATTGTTTCTTCGAGTAATTCCAACTTTAGGATCTCTCAGTTTGCCACAAATGTATTAACACAGATTCCCAAACACTTTACAATTCGGATGGTTTATCTTTTAACTTCACTACAAAGACATAGTATTCCAGTGCTCTTAGATTCAGGAGCCACTTGGAATTTTTTCGATTTGGAATTTGCTCGTAAATTAAATTTGTTCCTAAGAAGGAACCAGAGCCGGTGAGGGCCGTTGATGATTCAGTTTTATCTTCTGGTTTAATTCGATTTAACACTGAGCCATTGACCATTGTCACAGATAATGGACATACTGAGAATATACTTTTTGATTTAATTGATGCTTCAACCTTTGGAGTCATTTTGGGAATCCCGTGGCTGGAGTTACATAATCCAAAGATTGATTGGATTAAAAGGACAGTTACTTTAGAGTCCTCTTATTGTAAGTTACATTGCTATCAAGTAACCAAGGACCCTGTAATGCCTCTCTTTTGTGCAGTTTCTAGTTCTGAAACTAATAATCTTCCTGAAGAGTATCAAAATTTTTCTAAAGTTTTTGATCCAGTTGAAGCTACAAAACTTCCACCTCATAGAGTCAATGATTGTCGGATAGACTTAGTTCCTGGAGCAGTCCTGCCTTGTAGTAGAGTTTACGCTCTGACGGAACCTGAGAATGAATACCTGAGGAAGTATTTGGATGAACTCTTAGATCTAGGATTCATCCGTCATTCAACTTCACCGGTCTCGTCACCACTTTTCTTCGTTGCGAAGAAAACGGGGGATTTGGGAGTCTGTATCGATTATTGAGCAGTCAACAAAGAGACAATTAAAAATAGGTATCCTTTACCTTTAATTCCAGTGCTTCTTAATCAAATTAAAGGTTCCAGTATTTACACCAAACTGGATCTTAGGGGAGCGTATCATTTGATTCGAATTAAGGAAGGCGACGAGTGGAAGACCGCTTTTCGCACAAAATTTGGTCTTTTTGAATATACAGTCATGCCGTTTGGTCTATGCAACGCTCCAGCCACTTTCCAATATTTTATCAACGAGGTGTTGCACGATCTGCTGGATGTTTGTTGCATAGTCTATATTGATGACATTTTAATTTATTCTAAGAATACAGAAGAACATGTGCAGCATGTTCAATCAGTTTTACAGAGGTTGAGGGATAACTCTTTATTTGCAAAATTGGAAAAATGTGTATTCAACGCCACTAAGGTGGAATTTCCTGGCTATTGTTTGTCTCCTGAGGGAATCCATATGGATCCCAAAAAAGTAGAAGCAATTTTAACTTGGCCAATTCCAACCTCTATAAAAGATACTCAAAGGATTCTTGGTTTTGCCAATTTCTACAGACGTTTTATATCTAAATTTTCTGAAATTGTAACACCGATTACTCAGTTGTTAAAGAAGGGGAATACTTTCTCCTGGACTGAGGAAGCAGATCAAGCCTTTTCTTTGTTAAAAAAGGCTTTTACCTCCGCACCAATTTTGGTTCATCCTGATCCTGATAGGCCATTTTTTGTTGAAGCTGATGCTTCGCAGACTGCGATAGGTGGAGTGTTACTTCAAAAGGATCCTGACACTGGTCATTTACATCCGATCGCTTTCTTTTCAAGTAAGTTATTGTTAGCTGAACAGAATTATACAATAGCTGAACGAGAACTTTTAGCCATTAAAGATGTGTTTCAGGAGTGGAGACATCATCTCTTGGGGGCAAAAAATACCATCACTGTATACTCTGATCATAAAAATTTGCAATTTTATTCCACTGTAAAAGCTTTCATGAGATGAGATGAGATGAGATGAGATGGTTAAAATTTTTTAGTGAATTTGATTTCTTAATCACATACCGTCCAGTGAACAGGCAGTTGTTGTCAGATACACTTTCACGATTAGTATGTGAAAAACAATTTAATTTGTTAAAAGAACCACCAAGTATTCTTCCTAAAGAGAGATTAGTTGCTGAGATTCATTCAGAAAGTTTTCTTGATTCAATTAAGAAAGATTTAAAGTCCTTCAATTTCCAAGAGTGGTTATCTAAGAAAGATATTTCAATCAGAGAAGTTCTCTTCTTTCATTGTAACAAATTGTTCATTCCTACTAAAGATTTACAAGACAAGGTAATACAATGGAATCATGATTTGGCTATTGCTGCACATCCTGGAATTAATTAGACTTTGGAGTTATGTCAGCGTCATTTTTGGTGGAATAAAATGATTCCTGCTATTCAGCAATTCGTTAAGGCTTGTCCAGTTTGTTCTCGACAGAAGGCTTTACACTCAGCACCAATGGGTTTGCTTCATCCGATGACTATTCCTCCTCAACCTTGGCACACAATTAGTCTAGATTTTATTACAGATCTTCCTAAATCCAATGGGTATACTACTGTCCTGGTAGTGGTAAATTTGTTATCTAAGATGGGACATTTTATTCCTTTGCAAAAAATTCCTACAGCAGCAGAGTTTAGTACGGTGTTTTTATCGACTATTCTAAAACTTCATGATCTCCCCACTAAGATAATTTCAGATAGGGGTCCTCAATTTATATCAAAGTTTTGGTCACAGCTTAGTAAACAACTAGGAATTGAGTTGGCCTTGTCTTCTTCTTTCCACCCGCAGACAGATGGACAAACTGAAAAGGTTAATCAGCATGTAGAACAGGGTTTACAATGTTTGTTAGCCACTACATCAAATCATTGGGATGATGTTTTGCCCTGGGCAGAATTTTCTTATAACAATACCACACATTCAGCTTTGGGTTGTTCTCCTTTTTATTTTCTTACTGGGCAACATCCTAGATATCTCCCTAATCTTTTACCCGAAGAGCAACAAACCATGCCAGCTGTTACTGATAGATTAACTTCATTGTTATATATTCAGGAAAAGGCTAGAAAACAGTGGATTAAAAGTAAGATAACAATGAAAAGAACTGCAGATTCTCATCGAAAAGCTTCACCAGAGTACAAGAAAGGTCAGTTAGTTTGGTTGTCCACGAGGAATATTCAGTTAGAAGGTCCCAGAAAGTTGAAACCAAGATTTATTGGACTGTTCCAAATTGAGAAAATCTTGAATCCTGTGTCCCTAAAATTAATTCTGCCTGAAGAATATGCCATTCATCCAGTATTTCATGTGTCCCTTCTGAAACCCTATGAATCAACTACCCGACCTGATAACCCACCTCCTCCAGTGATAATTGGTGATCATCTTGAATATGAGGTTAAGGCTATTTTAGATTCAAAGAGGGTTCGGGGAACTCTGTTCTATTTGGTAGACTGGAAAGGTTACGATCCTTCAGAGCGATCTTGGGAACCTGAAAAGAATGTTCATGCCCCTAGACTTATTAGGTATTTTCATGCTTTACATCCAGACAAACCCAGACCTGGGAGACGACCTTTGGGGGGAGAACTGTTAGGGATGTTCCCATCGCGACTGGTCGTCCCACGTAGTCCTGTAGTACTTTGACTCTGTTTAGCCTTTCAGTAAGTTGAAACGATCAGTAAAATGTTAATTAGTTATAATTTGATCGTTACTGGAATGATTGTAAAACAGGAGTCAATTTAGTTTGAAGTAATATTTAATTGATTTTACCAATGCTTGTTGGTTTATCTGTAAACAAGTGATCTGGATTTAGCGCATGAGCAAGTTATGTGTTAAGCTCGTGCAGGTTCATGCGGGGGAGTCTATTTAAGAGACTCTCACCAACGGCTCTGCGCTTCGTCTCAAGTTGATGTCATGACGAGCGCTTCTGTCCACGGAGCCGATTGAGAAGATTCCGTTATTTGGAAACCCTTTTGCCCTTCGCTATGAGCGAGTCTTGAAAACCCCTTAACCCCTCGTCTGATCCCACCCTCATACCTGCCTTAGTTTCTTGATTGGTGAAGATACTAAAGAAAGCCGATCGTCGGAAGAGGTCTCGAGGTTTTCCCTGTAAACCTGCGGAATCGAGCGACGACATTTCTCCTTCAGTGAGCAGCAGTTCGAGTCCCGAGTTCGTCGAGGACAGGAGATTTAAGGAAAAAGAGGACAGTAAGATTAAAATATTTCTGGAACTGGAAATTAGAGGTTTTTATTTGCGTTCAAGTTAATAGACTTGCTGAGCTTAAACTGAAGTTAAAGACTTGAAAGCTCAAAACTGAAACAAGCCTTGGCTAAGGCAAACGAAAAAACTCTTTCAAAAAGAATCTTGAGTTACTAAAGATAAGTTAATTTGATTCGTGTTAAATGAACTAAGTAATTGTATTTGAACACAAGGGGCTAAGCTAACATTGTAAAAGTTGGTTAAGAAGTAGGAAGTTGCTTGTTTTGTTTCTCTCTTACTACAGACTTCCCCTTTGATAGAAGGTTAACTGGAAACCTCAGGTATGAGCTTTGCAAGAAAATTCAAACTAAGTTAACCTAACCAAATTAACTTACTAATTCACAAGTTAAAATTTGATGTTGAATCGAATAATAACATTTGTTTTAAAGGTGTCAATTAAGTAAAATGACAGTGCTTGACTCCAGACCGTAGAAAGTGTGAACAAGGGCTGTTAATTTTAAAGGTTAGTTAAGCAATTGAGTTATTTAAAATATTCTGGTGGTCAAAATGTTTTAGAAGAAGAATAACTTGTGGTTACACTGTGCTACAGGATTGTGTGGGTCCAGAGTTGCGCAATTGAGTTAAGACAACGGCCTGGAACACTTCTTTGAGAGACAACAGCTGGAACCAGTCTTTGTTTTGGTGTTGTTTGTTTCTCTCCCCACTTCCCCTTTCCCTTAGGGAGTAGTTGACATAGTCAGAGTAACTATCCTGATTGTGTTGGTTGATCCTTGAGGGAGGTGGGAGTTTGTGGCTTCAAGAGGAAACGTCAGAAGTGACTCTCGTGACTTTCTCAACACAGCCAATCAGAATTCAGCTTGTGGTCGAGTGGAGTCGCGACTCCTCCTTGGTGCTCAGATATATACATTTTTCTTTTTTGCATTTCTCAGCAATGACTGAACGGATTTACACCATTATCAAAAAGGTTGCTTTACCAAGCGCAAGAGCTGCCTTTTTACCAAAAATGGTGTCATTCTGTTCAGCAGTTCGGGCTGTAGCCGTGTATAAAGTTTCCTATGGAAATTAACATCGGGAAAACGCATTTTGGCACCCCCTTTTTCTTTGCCCCCACTTGATGAATCATCCCCAAACTTTCAAGACAGGAGCTAACCTGAGTGAACAATTAGTTTTGAAAATTTCGCGAGGATTCGTCAAACGGTGTCAAAGATATTGGCAAAAGAAAAAATGCTTTTTTGAATAGAAACAAGGTCCTAACTATTACCACCTACTGGCGACCGCCAGTAGGTAATATATATATATTCCCTGAAAAAATCCACAGGTTTCAGGGATGTTATTGTTAGTTAGACATTTTACTTGCTCAAAATCAGAGAAATTCAGCTGTTATAGTTAGCTGAGCTAACTATAACTCACGCCCCCGCAATGCACTGCTGATGACGTCACATATTATATGATTCATGACATGGTCAGTGACATCACTGATGACATCACTGATGACATCAGGTACAGAAAGAGGCAGGACGGGTGCAAAAAAAGGGAGAAAAGTATAGAAAGAAGCAACAGCTGTGCTAAAAGAGGCTCGAAGAGTGTAGAAATAGGCAAGAGAAGTGCAGAAAGAAGCAACAGAGGTACAGAAAGAGGCAAGAGAGATACAGAAAGGAAAGGTACAGAAAGGGAAAACAGGGGAGCAAAAAGATGAAATAGAGTTGCAGAAAGAGGAAAGAGGGGTACCGAAAGAGGCAAGAGGAGTGCTGAAACAAGCAAGTGAGGTACAGAAACTAGCAAGAAAAGTAAAGAAAGAGGCAAGAGAATTGCTGAAAGAAGCAACAGAGGTATAGAAAGAAGCAAGAGAAGTGCAGAAAGAGGCAAGTGAGATGCAGAAAGAGGCAAGAGAGGTGCAGAAAGAGGCAAGAGGGGTGCAGAAATGTGCAAGAGTAGCAGATAGAAGCAAGAACAGTGCAAAAAGAACCAACAGAGGTATGGAAAGTGGCAAGAGAGGTGCAGAATGAACCAACAGAGGTACAGAAAGAGGCAAAAAGGTGCAGAAAGAGGTAGGAGAGGTACACAAAGATGCAAGAGAGGTACTGAAAGAGGCAGGAGGGGTACAGAAAGAAGGAAGAGAACTGCAGAAAGAGGCAAGAGAATTGCTGAAAGAAGCAACAGAGGTGCAGAAAGAATAAAGAGAAGTGCAGAAAGAGGCAATTGAGGTGCAGAAAGAAGCAAGAGCAGTTCAGAAAGAACCAACAGAGGTGCAAAAAGAGGCAAGTAGGGTGCAGAAAAAGGTAGGAGAGGTACACAAAGAGGCAAGAGAGGTACAGAAAGAGACAGGAGGGGTGCAGGAAGAAGGAATAGACGTGCAGAAAGAAGCAACAGAAGTACAGAAAGAGGCAAGAGATGTACAGAAATAGGCTGGGGTAGAACAAAAAGCAGGACCAGGTGTACAGAAAGAGGCAAGAGAGGTACAGAACGAGAAAGGAGGGGTGCAGAAAGAGGTACGAAGGGTGCAGAAAGAGGCAAGTGAGGTGCAGAAAGAGGCAAGAGAGCTGCCGAAAGAGGCAAGAGGGATGCTGAAATATGCACGAGAGTAGCACAAAGAAGCAAGAGCAGTGCAGAAAGAACCAGCAGGGGTTCTGAAAGAGGCACGAAGGTTGCAGAAAGAGGCAACAGAAGTGCAGAAAGAAGCAACAGAGGTACAGCAAGAGGCAAGAGAAGTACAGGAACAGACAGGAAAGGTGCAGAAAGAGGGAACAGGTGTGCAACAAGAGGCAAGAGAGGTGCAAAAAGAGGGAAGAGGGGTGCAGAAAGAGGCAAGAGGAGTGCAGAAAAAAGAAAGTGAGGTGCAGAAAGAAGCAACAGAGGTGCAGAAAGACACAAGAGAGGTACAGAAACAAACAAGAGAAGTGCTGAAAGAGGCAAGAGAATTTCTGAAAGAAGCAACAGAGGTGTGGAAAGAAGCAGGAGCTATGCAGAAAGAGGCAAGTGAGGTGCAGAAAGAGGCAAGAGAGGTGCAGAAAGAGGCACATGGGGTGCAGAAATATACAAAGAGTAGAGGGGTGCAGAAAGAGGGAAGAGGGGTGTTGAAAGAATAAACAAAGGTGTTGAAAGAAGCAAGACAGAAAGAGGCAACTGAGATGCTGAAAGAAGCAAGAGCAGTGTAGAAAGAACTAACAAAGGTGCAAAAAGAGACAAGAGTGGTGCAGAAAGAGGTAGGAGAGGTACACAAAGAGGCAAGAGAGGTACAGAAGGAGACAGGAGGGGTGTAGAAAGAAGGCAGAGAAGTGCAGCAAGAAGCAACAGAGGTACAGAAAGAGGCAAGAGAGGTACAGAAACTGTCAGGGAAGGTGCAAAAAGAGGAACAGGGATGCAGAAAGAGGCAAGTGAGGTGCAAAAAGAGAAAAGAGGGGTGTAGAAAGAGGCAAGTGAGGTGCAGAAAGGAGCAAGTGAGGTGCAGAAAGAGGCAGTAAAGGTGCAGAAAGATGCAAGAGAGGCGCAGAAACAAGCATGAAAGGGAAGTGCAGAAAGAGACAAGAGAATTGCTGAAAGAAGCAACAGAGGTGTGTAAAGAAGCAAGAGATGTGCAGAAAGAGGCAAGTGAGGTACAGAAAGAGGCAAGAGAGGTACAGAAAGAGGCAAGTGCGGTGCAGAAATATACAAGAGAGTGTAGGGGTGCTGAAAGAGGGAAGAGGGGTACAGAAAGAGGCACAATGGATACAGAAAGAAGCAAGAGAAGTGCAGAAAGAAGTAACAGAGATGCAGTAAGAGGGGAGAGGAGTGTAGAGAGAGGCAAGAGGGAAACAGAGAAAAGCAAGAGAGGTGCAGAAAGAAACAAAAGAAACAAGGAACAGATGTGCAGAAAGAGGCATAAGGGCTGCAGAAAGAGAGAATAGGGGTGCAGAAAGAGACACAAGGGGTGCTGATGAAAGAGGCATGAGGGGTGCAGAAAGAAATAAGAAAAGTACAGAAAAAGCAACTGAGGTGCAGAACGAGAGAAGGCGGGTGGAGAAAGTAGCAACAGAAGTGCAGAAAGAAGCAACAGAGATGCAGAAAGGGGGAAGAGGGGTATAGAAATAGGCAGGAGGGGTGCAGAAAGAAGCAAGAGAGGTGCAGAAAGAAACAAAAGAAGTGAAGAAAGAAGGAACAGAGGTGCAGATAGAGGCAAGAGAGGTACAGAAACAGTCAGGGAAGGTGCAAAAGGAGGGAACAGGGGTGCAGAAAGAGGCAAGAGAGGTGCAAAAAGAGAAAATAACGGTGCAGAAAGAGGCAAGTGGGGTACAGAAAAGAGCAAGTGAGGTACAGAAAGAGGCAACAGAGGTGCAGAAAGACACAAGAGAGGTGCAGAAACAAGCATGAAAGGGAAGTGCAGAAAGAGGCAAGAGAATTGCTGAAAGAAGCAACAGAAGTGTATAAAGAAGCAAGAGAAGTGCAGAAAGAGGAAAGTGAGGTTCAGAAAGAGGCAAGAGAGGTGCAGAAAGAGGCACATGCGGTGCAGATATATACAAGAGAGTAGAGGGGTGCAGAAAGAGGGAAGAGGGGTACAGAAAGAGGGAAGAGGGGTGTAGAAAGAGGCACAAAGGGTACAGAAAGAAGTAAGAGAAGTGCAGAAAGAAGTGACAGAGATGCAGTAAGAGGGGAGAGGAGTGGAGAGAGAGGCAAGAGGGAAGCAGAGAAAAGCAAGAGAGGTGCAGAAAGAAACAAAAGAAACAAGGAACAGATCTGTAGAAAGAGGCAAGAGGGCTGAAGAAAGAGAGAATAGGGGTGCAGAAAGAGACACAAGGGGTGCTGACGAAAGAGGCATGAGGGGTGCAGAAAGAAATAAGAAAGTACAGAAAAAGCAAGAGAGGTGCAGAACGAGAGAAGACGGGTGGAGAAAGAAGCAACAGAAGTGCAGAAAGAAGCAACAGAGTTGCAGAAGAGGGGTATAGAAAGAGGCAGGAGGGTGCAGAAAGAAGCAAGAGAGGTGCAGAAAGAAACAAAAGAAGTGAAGAAAGAAGGAACAGATGTGCAGATAGAGGCAAGAGAGGTACAGAATGAAGGAAGAGGGGTGCAAAACGAGGCAAGAGGGATGCACAAAGAAGCTAGTGGGGTGCAGAAAGAGGCAACAGAGGTGCAGAAAGAGGCAATAGTGGTACAGAAAGAGGTAAGAAAAGTACAGAAAGAGCAAAAGAGGTGCAGAAAGAGGCAAGAGAACTGCAGATAAAGGCAAGAGAGGTGCAGGAAGAGGCAGGAGAGGAGCACAAAGAGACAAAAGGGATACTGGAAGAGGCAAGAGTGATGCAGAAAGACGCAAGAGAAGTGTAATAAGAAGCAACAGCGGTGCTGAAAGAGGCAAGAAGAGTACAGAAAGAGGGAAGAGGGGTACAGAGAGAGGCACGAGGGATACAAAAAGAAGCAGGGGAGGCACAGAAAGAAGCAAGTGAAGTCTATAAAGAAGCAACAGAGATGCAGAAAGGAAGAAGTGGGGTGGAGAAATAGGCAAGGGGGTTACAGAAAGAAACAAGGTGCAGAAAGAAGGAACAGAGGTGCAGAAAGAGCCAGCAGGGGTGCAGAAAGAGGGAACAGGTGTGTAGAAAGAGGCAAGAGGAGTGCAAAAAGAGGGAAGAGGGATGCAAAGAGGCACGAGGGGTGCAGAATGAAGCAAGAGAGGCACAGAAAGATGCAACATAGGTGCATAAAGAGGGAATAGGGGTGGAGAAAAAAACAAGAGAGGTGCAGAAAGAAGCAACAGATGTGCAAAAAGAGGGAAGAGGGATGAGAAAGAGGTAAGGGGGGTGCAGAAAGAGGCAAAAAAGGTGAGGAAATTAAAAAAAGAAGTGCAGAAAGAAGGCAAAGAGGTTCAAAAAGAGGCAAGAGGAGTGCAGAAAGAGAAGAGGGGCGTAGAAAGAGCCACAAGGGGTGTAGAAAGAAGCAAGAGAGGTACAGAACGATGCAAGATAAGTGTAGAAAGAAGCAACAGACATGCAGAAAGGGGGAGGTGGGGTGGAGAAAGAGCCAAAAGGGGTGCAGAAAATAGAAGAGATGTGCAGAAAGAGGCAAGAGAAGTGCAGAAAAAGAAATAAAGGTGCAGAAAGAGACAAGAAAGGCGCAGAAAGAAGCAAGAGTGGCTTGCATACCATTAGGACCAATTTAACACCCACATTTATCAACAAGTAATAGGTGACCATTCTAGGTTTACAAAGGACCCATACTGCTGTAACGCCTGTTTGAGCTAGAAACAAGGTTTTTTTTGTTCAAATCCGCAGATTAAGCAGCAGATGATGAATTCTGTGGCTATTGCGGAACATGTGTAATTGTGCAAAAGTTGGTGCAGCAAACAGTCGCATAATTCCAGTGGCCCTGCTCATACCTCTGACTAGGTCCAGAAGTGTCCCTCAGTGATTCCTTCTTTTTTTGTCTCAGTGAGTTCATAGTTTAACTTCTATGGAAACGAGGAAGACTAAACCAGGGGTTACCACTCCATAACACAGACTACTATACCACATAATTATACTCTCTATAACACAAAATCCCACTCTACATAATTCCTATACACTAAATACCACATACTTTCTATCCACATAATTTCAATGCACAACATACCACATAATTCCACGACACACAATCTACATCCACTCCACTCCAAGAAACAATAATAAAAGACTTTTAGATTTACAACGCCAATAGTTCTAACTCTAGCAAATGGGATACCTATTACATTACAAATGCTTCTTTAACTGGCAGTCGCGTTTGCAGAGTGGTGGAGAAAGGGTGCTGGGCCTCCGACCAGCACTCAGGAATTCCTTACTGGAGGTACCGGGAGGGCTTCTTGGCCCCCAAAGTCCCTCACCAGTAAAGTGAACTTTATCCCCCATCCTATTACCTCCAGTAAGTCCCACACAGCAGGATTTCTAAATTCTCATAGCAGGCCATGCCCCCTTTGCCTACCACTCTGCATACGAGCTTCCTGGCATGCTCTTGGGTGGCGATTGAAGTCACCTTCACTGCTGGTGTCCTTTGGGGGCCAACTAGCCTACCTGTTACCTCCAGTAAGCCCCACACAGTGGGATTGCTGAGAGGTGGACACAGGCCACACCCCCTTTCTCCACCACTCTTCAAATGTCCCTCCTGGTGCACTCTTTTTTGGGGGATGAAGTTCCCACACAGCTGGATTGCAGAGAGGTGGTCCGAGGCCATACCCCTTATTACACCACTCTGCAAACCCACCGCCTGGTGCACTGCTGCTCGGGGAATGAAGTCCACTTGTGTCCTGAGGTCCTCAGGACACAAGAGGACCTCATCGCCCCACCAGCAGTGCACCTGGAGGCGCGTTTACAGAGTGGTGTAAAAAAGGGTGGGGCCTCCGACCACCTCTCAGCAATTCCACTCAGTGGGGCTTACTGGAGGTAGCTTGTGGGCTAGTTGGCCCCAGGGACCCTCAAGATTAAGGGAGACTTAATCCCCCAACTTAAAATGTACCAGGGGGCACGTTTGCAGAATGGTGCAGGGAGGGGCCAGGGTCTCAGCGATATGTCAGCTTTTTTCAAACTTAGGTTTTTAGAAGGGGGTTGTGTGCCCCCCCTCCTTTCCTTTATTATTTTTGGGCCCTGGGGACCCCATCCCCCAGGGCCTGAGCATTTTATTTCATTTAAAAAAACTGTGAAAGAAGCTGCGTGGCCCCCTTCCATGGGCCACTTCTGACCCTGGGGTCCCTATTCTCCGGGGTCTACCCAGCCTGCTTATTAGAGGAGGAAGGCCATGAGGCCCCCATCCTGAGGCCAATTAGGGCCCTGGGGACCCCATCCCCCAGGGCCGGCCTTCTGCTTAAAACAAAAAATAAATAAATTAAAGGTTAGGGGGGGGCCGAGTGACCCCCTTCCCGGACCACCTCTGGCCCTGGGGACCCCATCCCCTGGGGCCAGCCCTCAAGTTGGGGACCTTGGGGGGAGCCCCAATGCCCCCACGGTCCCAGCCTGCTCCCCACCGCCTGCGGGAGCTGGCATTGCTTTTGGACAAGGGGAGTTGCTAACATGCAGCTCCCCTTGCCCAAAAGCAATTCTTCTTTGCTTCTTGGAAGTGAGAGCAGGTTCCAAAAAGCAAAGCAGAGTTTGCTATGACAGGATGGGAGCCATGCTCCTGCCCTGCCATAGCAAATGGCAATGTCCCGGTGTAGGCACCCCGGAACTTTGCAAGAGCCCGCCCTGGGGGTGGCGGTCCCAAGGGCCATCTAGGGCTCCAGGAGGCGCAGCCCCCCTCCAAATGTATGCAAAGCCCCGGGGAGGTGGTGGTTCCCGGGGCCCCGCAACGGACCCCTGCATTTTAATATTTTGTGCCCCTGGGGCAGTGTGGGTGGGAGCCCCCCACACCTAATTTCTTCAAGTTGAGCCCCAGTGAGGGCCCCGAGGCTTGGGGGCCCGTGAAGCCCCCCCACCCAAAAGGAACAATGCCCCAGGGAGGTAGCAGTTCCTGGGGCAGCGTGGGGAGACAGGAGCCCCCCACACAATTTTTTTCAAGCCCTGGGGAGGTGGCGGTCCTTGGGGCTGCGGGAGCTGCATGCCCCCCGCATATAATTAGCATAGCCCCGGGCAGGTGGGGGTCCCCGGGGCTGTGTGGGCCCACGGGCCCCCACTATATATTGACTCATTGCCCCCGGGACCTGGCCCACCCGAGGGCTTATAGAAAATGAAGAGGTATGCTTTTATAATAGTTTTCGCTTCAGATGGTTGGAAGATATCCAAATTCGAATAAAGTTTTTGCTTTTTTCTACAGAATGTGGCTCTTCTTGGGATGAGAGTTTCAGATAAAAATGTGTGTCAACAGGATAAAGATGATAGGGAAGGTTTGACTGTTTCAGGATTGCAATTAATGGTCGGATGAAAAGGGTCAGTAACAGTGTTGAACCTTGTAATGCCTATTCAGCGACTGCAGCGATATTAGATAGTAAGTTGTGTAATTTGATATGGTGTGAGTGGTTCATCAGGAATGACAAAATCAAGTTCAGAAACGTGCATCTGATTTCCAATTTCTTTGAGCGAATGTTGAGAATGATATTGTGACTGACAGTGTTGAATGACACAGTAAACTTCTATTTGGAGGCTCTGCTGAGGTTTGTAGTTTGCTAGCCTTGGCCACCAGAGTTTGTTTGCTGGTAATTTCTGTTAAAAGCAAAGTATCCGATAGGTATTCTGGCAATTATGCGTGACAACCTATTGAGTGATTTATTTTGTTCTTAATGCTTACGCAAATATGCCTGGAATCAACATGAAATCAGCTGGTAGTAACTCCTACTCTATAATTTACCCTTCCAACCTTTCCAGGAATTCAGCCAAAAATGTCAAACACAATTTACTGAGGAATTACCCTGAGACACTGATCTCGGATCCTTCCTTTAACCCAAAATAAGGCATTATTGTTAATGATTTGATATTTTATACTTGAAAAATTGAAAAATGGCGCTCTGCCATGATCAAAATGTTAAGCACAAAAGAAATAAGAAACATCCCTTATGATACTAAGATCTTGGTCACTCACTAAGTAAGATTGAGAGCTGATCTATCTATAACCACCTACAAAAACGATATTGTTCTTATTCAAGCTTCCAATAATAAAAAACTTTGCAATCCGTCAAACTCAAACATTGGGTATGTGGCATTACAAGCCCAAACAATGAGAATCCAGTTGCACGATGTGAAAGGGATCTACACCCACTTAATATTATGTGAATGAACTTACTCATCACTATAATTCTACGATGACGAATATAATCAATTTGATTGCTCCTCTACAGCTGAAAAGAATTCAGAATAAAGATAAAAATCCTTCATTCCATGGGTCACTTAACGATAAAATGTGAACTTTGAGACTATCTGAAAGGAAATTGAGACAGCACCCCTCATCTCCCCAGCTACAGCTACTAAGAAAGACTAGAAATGCAAAACTATTCTTAGAACAATAAATATTTCTGTAGGACTGAACTTGATAATGCCAAAAGTAGACCTCGTAAACTCTTCAAAATGATAAAACAACAATCTAACAACCTGGCCAAATCCTCACAGGAATCAACAAAATACCAAATAAGTTGCGAGGAATTCTCTACCTTTTTTACATCCAAAGCCAACTTCTTGGAAAGCGAGCTCAAGAAACCTGCTGATAAATTCACTAAACCGTGGATATCCCAATCTGATCGATAACACTCCCCATTGGCAAAGTCAAAAAATAAAGCACAATGGTTGAATTTCAAGCTGTATGACCACAATAATATTGCTAGAACCCTTTCTTCTATTCAAATAACCACTTCAATGACCCTCTCCCTTCTAAATGCTTGCAGATATTCTACCATTGCGTCGTCCCTATTTAAACAAATATAATCAATGCTTGTCTGTCTCTAGGTTCCTTACCAGACTGCCTTAGACCTCCCCATCTTAAAAAAATGCCTTAGACCGCCCCATCTTGAAAAAAAAGACAAGGAACACGGTCGACCCCAATAACATTAGACCACTGACCAACATTCCTCTGTTAGCTAAAGTGCTAAAAAATGTGTGCAACAATAGCTGAGCCAACAAATTTTGAAATTCAATCTGCTAGACAATTGTCAATTTGGGTTCAGACCAGGTCATAGTATGGAAAAATCAATACTTCATATAGTGGACGTTGCTCTACAGGCACTTGATCAAAACAAAACTTGTCTATTAGTTCTTCTAGACTTGTCAAAAACTACTAGCCTGACTAGAAAACAAGATGGGGGTATCAGGAACCGTACTAAATTGGTTTAAATCCTTTTTGCAGAACATTACCCAACGATTTTCAGTTAGCCAAGATCTGTCATTGCCATCCTCATATGGATTGAAGTCCTGCAAGGCTCAACTTTATCCCCTTCACTTTTTAACCTAATTGTCGAACCACTAACTCAAATTCTACAACACGCTAACACATTCTTCCATATGTACGCTGATGACACCCAGATTTATATGAAGATCTCAACACTAGAGGAAATCAAGACAATGAATGATGCCTTAAAGTTCACCTTACAATGACTAACTTACAATCATCTTAAACTTAATACACAAACAACAGAATTCCTTTTAATTCCCCCCACCCCAAAAGCCCCTCCGATATTAAGGAATGGACCAAGAGGATCACACTCTAAATTGTACCCCGGTCCTAGTTGACTCATCCTAATCCCTAGGAATTACGCTTGATAAGAATCTAAGCATGCAAACTCACATCAACTCGATGGCAAAAAGCTTCCACTTTGACTTGAGCTATCTTAGGAAATTGAAACCACTCATTGCAGCAAATACCTGAAATTGGCAGTCCCTGCATTGGTTATTTCTAGGATTGAATATGGCTGTACAACTCTATCATGTTTACCCAAGATCTTCACAGCTCCACCAAAAAAAGCGTGTCTTAATGCTGCTGTGAGACTCTTAACTGGGTGTTAAAATTTGACCCCATTTCTCCTCATCTGAAGACTCTAAACTGGCTACCATATAAAGCCAGAATTCAACTTAAACTGGCATGTATTACACACAAAGCCCTCCACTACAAATAGCTGATGTATCTTGCTTAAGAAATGTAGATATCTGGGGGAGGCAGACCATCTCCGTGCGCCAGCGTCCTTGTACTGCAACTGTCCATTTTTCAGAAGAAGACAAACTATGACAGAGCCTTCTCCTGAGCTACCCCGAGAATCTGGAATTTGCTTCTTCCCTACATTAGAAGAATTCAGTCTACTTCAGCCTTCAAGAAGGAAGCTAAAATCTTTCTTATAAGCAAATTCCTCGCATAGCCAATGACTGAGCAATTTCCGCAATATCTGTTAGTGAAGATTGCTTCCTTGACCCTTTGGGTATGGAATTTTCTCTCTCCATGTGGAGTTTTTTTGATCTTCAAAAATTTGAGTTGGAATGCTTGTCTGTGTATGACCGTAACCACTCAAGCTTGACAGTGTTCTTTGTCAAGGTGTTTGATCTTGAGATTGGGTAAAACTAAAATGACGGTCAGAGGACCACAGGAGTTGTTCAGCCACATCTCTGTGAGAAATAAGATACCCACCTTATAGGATATAATTGTTTCTGATATTGCTGAGAAGTGTTTCCCTTCCAATCTGCAGTTGAGTGGCAAACATCTGAGGTTGGATTTACCGAGGAATGATAAGGGTAGTAGTACCTGGGGGAGGTTAATGTTCTAAAAAGGCTGCTTTTTCCTTTTTGTTTGGTGGTGCATTCTGTTGTCTTCGCTTTCCAGATTTCAATGAACAACCTCTGGTGGTTTTTATATGCCTGAAGTAGATTGATAATGTCCTGCTGCAACAGATCATTAAGGGCTCTTCTCGGTCTCTCGGCTCTGTCGCTTCCTGTGGGAAGAAATAGTGAGCAGATGTTGCTAGTGCTCTTTGTTTCCAAGGGGAAATGGAAGGAAATAATTGAGGAGTTAATGGATTTCGAATAGGGAGCTAGGAAACTAATATTGCTTGAGAAGGGGTTTTGCCTATCCCATATCTTGAGGATGGTTGCAAGATGGAAGCTAACGTCAGTTGGATATGGTAAACTGTACCTTTTTGGAGGAGGATATGTTAATTGGTGTTGGCGCTCAACCTACATGTGTGGGGTATTGGTGCTTTGAAGAAGTGGTTGAGGGCTGCTGCTGTAATTTAGACATGGATTGCAACTGAGACTGTTAGTGGACTCAGTGCTGACTTGTTTTCAGGGAAGCTGTGGTAGGTAGATGCATAGCCAGAGACAGGTTGGGGGAGTCCATTGTGGTGGAAAAAAAGGAGGGTTGGGTTGGTGATAGTGCCTCTGGCAGACATGGTAGGTGGCGGTCTGAACTTGGAGGGGGGAAGGGAATAGAGTAAAGCAGAGGTTTTCCCATTAGGGGAAGCACCACCGTTAGTCTCAATGTTGCAGGATTGAAGAAAAGGTGAAAGGGTTATTGTGGAGTAATGCTGAACTCTATTCATTTTTGGAATGGAAGGGGTAGTGATTGTAGGAATTTGTGAGTGGACATGTGGGTGGTTGAAGATCCCTCCAAGAGCTTGGGTCAAAGGGTTAGAGACAGGGGTATTGGAAATTTAAAGAGGCAATGCAATAGGGGAGAGGATTAATGATGGGGATATTAGAATGTGCCTAAGGCTGGGCTGAGTTAGGTGGGACATTTTGCAGGAATTAAGTTTGACCTGAGGGCTTGACCCTCAGAAGACTGGCAAATTGATGGCAAAGTTTCCAATTTTGTTGTCAGGGATTCGGATCATGATTCTGCGGGTGCTGGGACCGGGCCCCAGTGGTGCGGCGGTCCCGCCCCAGCCATTAGGATGCCACTGCCACCATGGCATCCTCCATTCCCAGCATTGTGGCGGGAGGAGCTCTTAGCACCTCCCACCACAATGCTGGGAATGCACTGCGTGCCTTGTCCTGCACAAGGTGACAGACACCGCGAGGTGCCTGCCACCATGTCTATGACGATGCAGGGGGGTACCATAGGTACCCCCCATGTGCACCCCCCCAATACCCTGGGGGCCCGCAACGGGCCCCAAAGCAGCACCCGCATGCCTTTCCGTGGCAACAACGTTGCCACGAAAAGGCATGTTTCCGCCCCAATACTAATATGGATGGCAGTGTCTAGCAGACATCGCCACCGTATTAAACCCTTTTCCCCCCGGTCGACTTGTCAACCAGGCGGAAAAGCGGCGGACGTTCTTCCCGTCCACCGTGGTACCCCGCCATACTAATATGGCGGGGGTAAATGGGTGGCGGGCGGGGAAGGATGTAGGGTGGATTCCCACTGCCATGCGGGTGGTGGCGATCCACCCTACATCCTAATGACCCCCTCAGGTGGAGGGATAGAGAGGCTGAGAGTTTGAGCCCATGTGGAATTTTGATGGACCTGGACACCATAGAACTGGTGCATGAACTGCATTTTGTAGTAAGTAAACAAGTGCTACAGTAGTATTACTTACTACAAAATGCAATTCATATAACAATGAGTGAAAATCTCCTTTTCCACTTCAACTATCTATTTCATAGGTATATCCTAACACATGTAAGTTTACTAGTAGTAGTAGTAGTTTTAAGTAGTAGTATCAATCAATCAATCAAGCAAGCTTTATTCGACGATTGTCATAAAAGCATATTCCACATATAAAAAAATACATGCATAAAATGAATAAAACTGAGTTAAAATTCCAGATCATAAAATTCATAAAATACATAAGATACAGTCAATTCATAACCAATACAGGTATGGACGATACTATTGTACAATGGTTTAGCGAAGATTCTTGGCTTACATGATTCTGATTATTCTTTCAACAATTGACCATGCCCAGCCTAGAAATTTCGCCACCGCTATATACACAGTCATGTTTGGGCAGGTACGAATAATCCTAATTGCAACTAGTCCACTACTAGTGCCCAGTAGCCTACACATCGGGCGTAGCCACTTCCGACGAGGCGCCGCGTACACTGGGCACTCAAACAGGAGGTGGCCAATAGTTTCAGGAATATCGAGACAAGCTGGACAGGCAACCTTACCCCCGCTAGTCCACCTATTAGAAAACGCCCTTACTGGTAAGCTTCCTACTCTTAATTGAAAGTAGAGCTTACGGTCAAGGGGCTTCGTGATGGTATCCCAAAATTCCTCAAATTTGGCCGCTCTTTAATTTCCAAGAACAATCCAGTGAGCGAGTGGGAAGGAGTGCTACTAAAGGCTTTTGAGGCCACATGGTTCCAATATAAGTTCTTAAGTACCTTCTTTGGTGGGAACCTAGCATTTGATGGGTCTTCCCACAGTTCTCCTAGGCCTAAATCAAAAAGAACACTCTGAATATGTCCTAGCCACTTTATTTTCCGGGAACCGTCACTTTTAATTACATCCATCAACCCCCTGGTGTATGTGACCAGTTCAGGCGTAATCCAAATCCGCCTCAAATATAAAATTGGGCGGAAGGATGCAATTAAAGCTATTGGCGATAGGCCCAAATCATAAAATAGGGGGCTCAGTGGGGTACTCTGGGGTAGCTTTGATTAATTTCCTGAGAAAGGAATTTTCTGAGGCTAATATCCCCCTTAAATTCTCATTTCCCCACAATTCTACACCATACAAAGTAGAACTAACCACTTTGCCATTGTAAACCGATAGCACTGGTGATATTGGCTTGGTCAAGGACCTGGAGTGTTCTAGGCTCAAAGCTCCGGAGAGCTGGCGATGTTTCAAAGAAGCCAGCTCAATCTGCTGCCTCCAGGTTAAATCCTGTTGGATGCAGACACCCAGGTAGCTAAATGCCTTTACCTTCTCCAGGGGACCATTGCTCATTCGTACATTACCCTTATATGTATTAGGTGCATTAAAAGACATGTACTTTGATTTAAGAACATTTACCTCCGGACCACGGGCAACGCAGAAATCTTCAAAAATTAATAGAGCCTTCTGCAACCCGCTCGGGTTTTCATTACTATAAGACAGTCGTCGGCAAACATTAAAATAGGGATTTTGGCTCCTGCGAGGATAGGTGCATCAACGTTAGAACCAATTAAAATGTTTGCAACATCATTTATATACAGAGAAAATAGTGTTGGTGCCAGGAGGCAACCTTGGCGAACACCTGTTTCTACTGGGAACTGGGATGTAACATTGCCAGGATTGCCCCACCTAATTTGAGCAAAATTCTCCTGGTGGAGTTTTTTAATTAGTGACAAAATGTCCCCTGGCATACCCATATCATTTAGCACTTTCCACAGAGTTGAACGCGGGGCAAGATCAAAGGCTGCTCTTAGATCTATAAATGCAGCATATAGGCTGCCACGTCCAATTAACACAGTCTTCCAGTACAGCATTGCAAAATGCAAAACCTGGTCGACCGTGCTAATGGACGTTCTAAAGCCAGCCTGCAAGTGAGACAAAATACTATGGTCCCGTTCCCAAGCCTGAACCTTGTTTAAAATCAGCCTACCAATGATTTTCTGGGTGGTATCAATCAAACTGATAGGCCGATAATTTCCAGGCTGGGATTTATCCCCTTTCTTGTAAACTGGGATAATTTCGGCCCCATTCCATGAATGGGGAATGGGCGCTCCCCTAGCAACCGCATTCGCCAAGAGTAGTATATAGGGGCCCCAGGAGGCTTTGTCTTGTAAAAATAGATCAGCTGGAATCCCGTCGATTCCTGGCGCTCTACCAGGGACAACGGCATCTAGGGCCAGCTAACCATCCCCCAGGGTGAAAGGGTCTTCCATAAAGGGGATAGAGGGCGCCTCCATAAATGTGGCTTGGTCATCACTCAACGCAAACTGTGGTTTAAAATGGGATACCCATTTATCCTGCGCGACCCAGTTCTGTGGCTTGTCAGAACTACCATCCACACCCCATTTGTAGACATTCCAGAACTTTCTCGAGTCTTTGTGGCGTCCTGCTTCTTTCAGGTCCAGCCACCTCTGTTCGTCCCATAAGCGATTGGATTTAAAGACGATTCAGAAAAGGGGGTGGTGATGAACAGAGTGTCTGAATTAAGCAGACCACTCTTACCCAGTCCAAAGATCAGGGCTTGATCCATCACCGTTTTTTAGCTCACTGCACCATCCCAGCTCAGAACCTGGCTGTATGCAAATTAGTCTGTCCCTGGCCCAGTGCATCATGGGAACAGGGCAGACCAAACTACCAAGCCAATTCTTATACTGGGAAGGAAACAAGCTTCCGGGGACCGGTTTCTGGCATTTCAGCCGTCTTCGGCCCGGCTTGCTTGAATCCTGATGGTGCAATGAGCAAGGGACTCACATCTGAGTATACCCTTCCACGCTTATGGTGGACAAAAACGATTCAGAAAATAGGTTCTGAGCTGGGATGGGGCAGTGAGCTAAATAACGGTGATGGATCAAGCCCTGATCTTTGGACTGGGTAAGAGTGGTCTGCTTAATTCAGACACTCTGTTCATCACCACCCCCATTTCTGAATCGTTTTTGGCCACTATAGGTGTGGCAGGGTATACTCAGACATGAGTCCCTTGCTCACTGCTCCATCAGGATTCAAGCAAGCCGGGCCGACGATGGCTGTAATGCCAGAAACCGGTCCCCGGAAGCTTGTCTCCTTTCTGGTGAAGAATTGGCTTGGTAGTTTGGTCTGCCCTGTTCCCATGATGCACTGGGCCAGGGACAGACTAATTTGCATATAGCCAGGTTCTGAGCTGGGATGGGGCAGTGAGCTAAATAACGGTGATGGATCAAGCCCTGATCTTTGGACTGGGTAAGAGTGGTCTGCTTAATTCAGACACTCTGTTCATCACCACCCCCTTTTCTGAATCGTTTTTGGCCACTATAGGTGTGGCAGGGTATACTCAGACATGAGTCCCTTGCTCACTGCTCCATCAGGATTCAAGCAAGCCGGGCCGACGACGGCTGTAATGCCAGAAACCGGTCCCCGGAAGCTTGTCTCCTTTCTGGTGAAGAATTGGCTTGGTAGTTTGGTCTGCCCTGTTCCCATGATGCACTGGGCCATGGACAGACTAATTTGCATATAGCCAGGTTCTGAGCTGGGATGGGGCAGTGAGCTAAATAACGGTGATGGATCAAGCCCTGATCTTTGGACTGGGTAAGAGTGGTCTGCTTAATTCAGACACTCTGTTCATCACCACCCCCTTTTCTGAATCGTTTTTGGCCACTATAGGTGTGGCAGGGTATACTCAGACATGAGTCCCTTGCTCACTGCTCCATCAGGATTCAATCAAGCCGGGCCGACGACGGCTGTAATGCCAGAAACTGGTCCCCGGAAGCTTGTCTCCTTTCTGGTGAAGAATTGGCTTGGTAGTTTGGTCTGCCCTGTTCCCATGATGCACTGGGCCAGGGACAGACTAATTTGTATATAGCCAGGTTCTGAGCTGGGATGGGGCAGTGAGCTAAATAACGGTGATGGATCAAGCCCTGATCTTTGGACTGGGTAAGAGTGGTCTGCTTAATTCAGACACTCTGTTCATCACCACCCCCTTTTCTGAATGGATTTAAAGACGGCAGATTTATATGCCGCCCTTGCAATGCGCGTATTCACACTTGAGCCACTTTTAATTGCTCTACCCAATTCCAAGCGAGCTTGTCTACATTCCCCTGAGTACCAACGTGGCAGGTGGGGAATACAAGTGCCACTTTGCTTACATGGTTTAACAAATAAAGTTCTCAGTTCCTTAAAAAAAGCTTCATGAATCCTGGTTCCATTTTCTATGTTGACAATAGAGCAATCCTCGCACAATAAACCCTTCAAATCATTTGTTGCTTGGGCAAGCTTGCTAGCTATAAAATCAATATTCCCTTGAATGGCTGAGACTTTAGTCCAGCGAACGTGTCGCATGTCATTAGAGATGACAATGTCCAATGGAGAATTGGTATCCACCTCCCTTCCCAGGGGGTCTGGTGTTTTCCAATATGTGATTTTTGCCGATAGGGGATTATGATCACTCTCTACTCTGTCAATAATCTGCATGTCCTGAAGGTGTCTCCACAAACCCAAGCTAACTAGGATGTAGTCTATTCTGCTCTGCCGGGGACCGCTCATGAACGTATTAGCCCCAAGCTTGTCCCCTACTGTTCTACCATTGGCAGATCTAACACCTTTATTCAGACAGAGTGAGTTAAGTTGTAATGCTATTTGCGTCCACCTTGTGATGGGGACAAGGTCCAATTTGGGAACCCCCATTCCCTATCTTCTTCATCTGTTAAATTCCAATTGCCATTCAAGAGAGGTTCAAAAGTTACATCAAAATCTCCACCTATGATTATGTTAGAGTGGAGAAGATTATTTTCTAACTGATCTTCCAGAAGTGTTAGGACTTCCGAGTTGTTCCCCCCAGTGCTTCTGGCATATACATTATATATATAAATGGGCTCTCGATTTGCAAACTCTAGTCTAAGGGACTGGAGATCCCTATGGTTAGTGGATATAGATTTAACCGTTACAGCAAGATCCTGCTTGATCCAGGTTGTCAGCCCACCTGATGGTCGACCTTTTCCTGACTTTTTGGCTGAAATGCTATAATTTAAATACCCTGGGAAATATAACTGTTCTAAGGACCAGGTTTCCTAGAATAAGCTATTTCATGCTGCCTGATGAAAGAAGCCCATTCCGGGGAGTCCAATTTCGTTCTCAGACCAGCAATGTTCCATGAGAGAACTGATCCAATTTTGCTAGTGAATGAAGTGCATTCTACAGCTTGTGGTTCCTGTGGATGGACAAAGCGAACGGCAGGAAAAATGGAAATGCTTAGTCCTAAATGGATGGGGATTAGGGAAAAGTAAGGTACAGTTTAGGATGGGCTAAGGAGGGTTTTAGGGAGAGGTGAACATCTTCAAACAAAAGAATAAGCTCATTGCTATTCACAAACTCCATTTCTAAAGTTAATACAGCCAATAAGGACACAAAACAGTAGTACATGTACTCCAGCTCAGACCTGGAGTAAATCTAGCACCAAACACGGCAAACCACTGGTACTTCAACATGCTCCCATTGAAAATAAGAGGAGGCAAGGAATTAAAATAGAATGCTATAATAAATTATGTTTAAATACATTATTTAATTTAGAATTCTTATAATATAAGTAAATTTAATTTATTTAAATGTCAAAATATTTTACATAATTTAAAAAAGCAGTTTTTATGGTAAAATCTTTTGCTAACTTTTTAAATTTAAAAACAAATGTAATTTCTTTTTTTAATACTTAAAAATATATCAATTAATTCAATACATAACGTTTTGTCATTGTCATTACATAAGTAAAATATAAACATTTTGATTGAGGTGTGATTTTTTTATAAATACATCTTTAAAAATTCAATTGAATTTAATTAAATATATCTAAATGTATTCAATGTTTAATTCAAAATTAAAGTAAGAGACAGCAGTGTGTTTAGAGTTGGGAACTAAGTGATGATCTCAGTTCTCAACTGGAGGGGGAAACCTGTTACATTACTGTACAAACAGATATAAGAAAACCTTACATCTGTGATATGACTTTGTTATACTGGGTCTTTAGTCTGTCTTCTCCCTTTACCACTTGTGTCCTATCTGGAGTGGAATGTGGGGACATGAAATACGCGGGGGGTTCTGATCAGTTGGTGAAGCTGGTTGGTTGCTGCTGGGCCCCTGGCATGGGGTTCCTGTATTTCAATAAACCTACCATTTTAGTTTCCATGCTGTTATCGTCTTCATTGGATGGAAGTGTCTACTACAATTTTGGTGACTAGGATGGGATACGCTACAGACATCAGACACCATACAATTTCAAGCTATGTGAATATGGAGCCTGGTAACGGAACTCCGTGCCCTGCCTGTGTGATTTATCTGCCATCCTTGGTGCGGTTGGATTGCTTCTTTGTTGACCTCTCTATTTGTGCTGCCCTGCTCATAAGTATTTACCCCAAATCTACAAAGACAATGGTGATATTATGGAAGATGTGTACAAAGAAGCTAAATTGCACATCCACAAGCGTTATGCCAAAACCTTGAATATTGTCATGCAACGCCACAAATTTTACACCCATCCTTAAAAGCCCAGTGAGTCCCTTGATACATTTGTGGCAAGACTAAGAGAGCTGGCTATTAAATGCAAATTTAGTCCCATGACGGAGGAACTCATACGTGACAAATTAAGCGTTCAGTGCAGCAACAAGAAAATTCAGGAACGCTTGTGGGCGCCTGCTGATCCCTCTTTAAAGGAAGCCATTAAAATTGCTAAAGTTGAGGAGGAATCACAAAAGTGCATGAAGGAAATGCAGAAAATGAGCAATAGGGAGCACATTGAGGTCTCTGAGGTTGACGGTGATTAAGACTCTATTAATTTAATCAAGAGAAAGACTGCCATGACTACATTTACCCGCAATCCTACTACAAGATCCACAGTTCCTCCCCACTTCAGAGCTAACACATGTTTTTGTTTTCGATGCAGCAGCAACGTTCACATTGTGGACTCTAAGTCTTGTTTTGCGCTGGGCAAAGACTGTTGTTTGTGTGGTAGGCCAGGCCACTTTGCCTACAAGTGTAAAGCCAACAAAACAAAAGTAGCTGTGGTTGAGGAATCTGAGGACCTACTGGAACATAAAATTCTGATGGTTGACTCTAACACATCAAATCTACTGGAACAGGAATAGTCGGATGATATTAAGAGACAATCTCGTCCCAAAGTGGATTTTTTGATTGATGGCAATGTGGTGACTGTGATGGGGTCTATATATACCATCATTTCTAAAGACTTGTTTGATACAGTGTGGCCATGCAAATTATTGAATAACACAAATGGTGTACTTAAGGGTTATCAAGGTGCCAACATAGGTGTTATAGGGTACTTTGAAGCTGACATCCTTTTTCATGAGTGTCACACAAAAGGGAAAATGTATGTTGCTACTGAGGGTCCACCCATGTTGGGCTGGTCTCATCAGTATGATTTGTTAGTCGAATCCAGGGCTACAGAGCAGGTAAATGGTAGTGTGTGAAGATGACGTTAGCCGAGTGCTGGATCAATTAGCTTCGGTTTTTAACAAATTGGATGTGGCTAAAGACTATACCCATAAAATTATTTTAAAGAAGGATGCTATTCAAGTAAGGCACAGTTCTAGGAAGGTTCCCATTGTCATGAGAGGGGAAGTAAAGACAATTAAAGACAATTATCGATCAAATGGCATTGGATGGTGTTATTGAACCAGTAGAAGCAACCCAGTGGTTATCTCCAGTGGTAATCCCTAAAAAGGCTGACAGGACTTTGAGGTTCTGTGTTGAACTTCGCAGCCTTAATCAGAACGTAGTCATGGACCGTTTTCCACTCCCTAACATTACGGAGCTGGTATTTCTTTTAGCTTGGGGAAAATTATTATCAAAATTAGATCTCAAAAGTGCGTACCATCAGGTCATGCTACATCCTGACTCCAAACACTTTACTGCCTTTGTTACAGCCAAAGGTGTCTTTCAGTTCAACAGATTGCCCTTCGGACTGTCATCCACAGCAAGCGTGTTTCAGAAGCTCATTTCCAAGGTTCTAGTCGGTGTCAGCAATGTCATTTTCTGGTGGTGACACCATTGAGTCTCACAATAACAAACTGCGCACCGTTCTTCACAGGTAGTTGGAAGCTCAACTCACTTTGCGAAGAAAAAAAGTGCAAATTCTTAGTTACTGAGGTGGAATACCTGAAATATCGCATTTCCAGTGAAGGTGTATGGCCCAAACTCAACCTTTTAAGTGCTATTGTTAATGCTCAAACATCCATTGATAAGGACATGTTGCACCCTTTCATGGGTATGGTTGAGCATTATTCCAAATTTTTCAAAGACTTTTCCACCAAATCAGAAATTTTGCAAATTCTTCTAAGGAAAGGGCAGAAATTTGAGTGGGGTGTTTTCAAGAGAATGCTTACCTTGCCATTAAGAATGACATTTCCAATGTGAAAATGTTGGCCCCATTCCAATGCAATATAAAGACAATACTCACTGTAGATGCCAGTGCTGTTGGATTGGGAACTGTTCTGTCCCAAATGCATGCTGGTATTGAGAAAACAGTGGCCTTTGTGTCCCGCTCTCTCTTGGATACCGAGAGGAAGTATTCTGTTATCCAGCTGGAGGCTTTGGCAGCTGTTTGGGCTACTTCTCACTTTTGTACATTTATTTGGAGTTCTAGAGTTACCTGAAGCCCCTGTTAAAAACTCTTGCACCTAATGGCTTCAAAAATTGTTTGGCTCGTCTGGCTTGACTGGCCGTCAAGCTACAAGAATGTGACTTTACCATTGAGTATTTGCCTGGTTGGAAAAACAAGGTAACCGACTGTCTTTCCAGGCTAACTGACAAGATGTGTGAGGGTGGTAAATCATTTATTTAGAAAGTTATGGCAAGTATTGGTGAGATTTTTTCTGATATAGATGGTGCCATCTCCAAATGTGAATGGTTGGATGCTTCCGACAAGGATCTTGAAATACTAGCAGTCCACAAAATGACCATTCAGGATGCAAAAAGGGAGAGTGTGTATCCTAATGATGTCAGACCTTATTCTAAAATAGTCGAGGAGCTGTCTGTGAACCCAGATTGCATCATCATCAGGGGTGGACGTTTCATCCCTCCTGCCACTTTGAGATCAAAACGTATTGCCTTGGTGCATGAGGGCCACATTGGACAAACGTTTACTCTTAAAAGAATCAAGGAATATTTCTGATGACCCAGAATGGATTCCGACATCATGAGGTGGGTTGAGAACTGCATTGCTTGTAAAAATTGTAAAAAAAGATTGAAATTAGTGGGCTCTGTTAAGGATACTTCTCTTCATATGGCTGAAGCTGATTATATTGGGAGAAGTTCAGCCTTGATTTCTTTGGTCCGTTCACGTTTCTGTCTGAGCATGAGCGATTTTCCACTGTCTTGGTGGATGCCAAGTCACGCTGGTGTAAGGTTGTTTTTGTAAAGAATATTAGCACCAAAACCACCATTGCATTTTTAGAAGAGAAGGTGTTCCACTTAAACTTGTCACAGACAATGGCACACAGCTTACTTCTTCTGAAATGGAGTCCTTTTTGACTCATGTGGGGGTGAAACATGTCTGTACATCCTTGTACAACCCACAAAGTAATTGTCAAGTTGAAAGGATAAACAGGTTAGTGAAAGGCATAATGGATTTAGCCAACAGAGCAGGGCAGAATGTCCAATGTGCTGCCAAGGACAAGTTGTGGGCATAACGCACCACACCCAATGCGGCCACTGGCAAGACTCCTTTGGAAATGATGAGAGGTAGAAAACCCTCTTCTAAGTTGTGCCCTTCTTGGATGTGGAAAAGTGGGAGTCTTGTTGCTTCCAAGGATACTGTTTCATCTCCCAAAGATGTTTTCTTTCAAGTAGGAGGTTTAGTTAAAGTTAAACCAGGGGGTGTCAAAGCTGGTCTTTCAAATGTCATGGTCCTTTCAAAGTTCTTCAGGTGGGTCACAATTGGTTGACGTTGGACAATATGCAAGTCTGGAACATGAGAAGGGGGGTTCTCTTTCAAAGGGGTGGTTGCAGTCCTTCACCAGGAGCTGTAGTCTCTGACTTGCCTTTAATGAATGTGAACCGCAAAGCTTCTAAGATGCCTGCCCTAGAGTCCATAGCAGCTGATAAATGTGCTGATAAATGTTCTTTGTTGCCTTATGCGAGACCAGAAAGAAGCAGGAGGTCTACGATTTCTCCAAAATGGTTCAATGATTTTGTCACTTGTTGATCCTATCTGTTACTTTGGTGTTTTCTCTCTTTTGTTCTGTTGTTTTTGTGGGGAGTGGGTGGTGTCCTGTCTGGGGTTCCTTCTGTGTTTGTTTGTGGTACTTGTTCTGTTATTGAAAGAAGAGGGTGTGTTATACTGGGTCTTTAATCTGTCTTCTCCCTTTACCACTTGGGTCTTGTCTGGAGAGAAATGTGGGGACTATGACATACTTGGGGGGTTCTGATCTGCTGGTGAATCTGGTCAGTTGGTGCTGTGCCCCTGGCATGGGGTTCCTGTATTTCAATAAACATACCATTTGAGTTTCCATGCTGGTATTATCTTCATTGGACGGAAGTGTCCACTACAAGCTTCTTTGTATGTCCCTCAGCCTTAAGAAGTAGGGATCCAGGAATCTTCTTTTTCTGATTGAAAGGGAGTTGGTGAGATAGAAGTAATTGACTTCAAAATGTGGAGGTTTATTTTTTCTTAGAGGTCGAGATCCTAGAAAGAAACCTCCTCTCTTCCTATGATGGTAGAGGGAGAGATAGTCTTTTGTTGGTTTTACGTAAATACGTGACACGCTTACCTTCCCATGAAAATGGCCCCTGAATTGTAAATGTGTCACCCATTTGAGGAAGATGATAGCAAGGAAAGATGACCAGCCTTTAACCATTTGTCTCATAACACACAAAGACCTTTATACAAGCATGCGAGAAAAACCCAGCAGGAAGAACCCTCCAAGAGTAGGTTTGCACGGATATTATTGGGAGGGGGTGAAGCTCAGAAGTAAGCATTGAAGTCTGTGTTGGTTAGGCATTGGTTTCAGCTTCTTGCCCACTCGCTGTCGAGAGTACAAATTGAAAAAGACCTCATTGTGGCGATTGAGATTATGGGCAGTCCTGAGTGGAGTTTGCGGATTACACAAAGTGACAAAAAACCTCTGCGGAGTTCCACAAGCAGTGGAGTGCGGTGCAAAGTGATGTTTGCACTGATATAAGTTGAGGTTGGAGATCAGCGGGGGTTCTATCCACCACATCAGGCCTTTGCTGCTGTGATGGTCCAGAAGAGGTTTGTAATACTTATGAAAATATCCAAAAGGTCAGCATTTCAATAATATTTATTAAAAGGATTTGCTTCCTATGTATTGTATACTGGTACTTGTACAGGTCAAACTCTCCTTCCTAGCTGACTTCAAGTCTATATCTAGGTAAAAGTAATGCTCAATTGCCAAACTCAGACCAATATCAGCATCCTGTTTAATAAATTATAACAAACATCAGAAGGAACAAACAGGGAGGGAGTAGCCAACTACACAATTTTTATCAATGCAATGGGGACATTAAGTCCTACAAAGATAAACACATTTGACTGGCCCTGTGTTCTCTCTAAGCTGTGTAGCCTGCTCACACCGTACCTTCTCTTTGTGCAGTAAGTAATTAGATGCACACATTTCAAAGGACACTCCTCCACAGCACTAGCAGAGCGTTTTAGGAGCTGTGTACATTTCATGGTAGAGTGAAAATGTACTCGGGCTAGTTTCACACACAAGGCATTCAAGAGATGACCAGTCTCTGAAACCTGACCCTGCCCTTTCTAGTGAGTTCCACAGTGATAGCTCCACCTCTGTGGGGATTTCTCAATGGTGGGTGAAAAGGCTATGTATTTAGTCCCTTATCAAGAGTGGTGGATTTCACACAGTTCCATAAGTTCAGGTGGCCTTCCACCACCTGCAATTTCAGGTGTCTCCAGACCCAGAATTCGGAAACTTCTGAATCTAAAAATAGTGGCCTGGGAGACAACAGACCCTTTACCAAGTTGCAGGAGATGCAGGTAGGAGCACAGCCGGGCCCACACTGGACACCTGTTACAGTTTAATGGGAGGAGAAAGTGCATTTTTCAGAGTGGCTTAAGCCAGCCCTAACCTACTGTCTCCAAACTGGCCCTCTCGCTGACACTTTCTGCTTTCTCCAAGCAGGTGGAAAATATCAGTGGTTTCTCCATGGAATCACGATAAATAAAATGGAAAGTGACCAGGTATTAGTGAATCTGTGCAGTCGTAATTGTCATAACTTGGTGCAAAGCTACTAGTTGGACATAGACATTATGAAAGGTACTAAAAGTCTGAAGAGAAAAAGGAGAGAGAGATGTCAATACAAATCTCTCTCTGGAACCTAATAGTGTCCCATTTTATACCCAGACCACACAGTTGATCTAGAAAGTTAACATTGTTATACCCAAAGACATGAGAGGTAGAGAAGATACAGAATCTGAGAAAAAGTACCCATCAGCCCACTCATAAGTGGAATCTCGTCATCTGGGTATATGTTGGCAAATGGTGTCCTGTAGGTTCTACCTCGGAAACGAATTTCGAGGCTACCTAATAGCGGACCCAAAACATTACACCAACAGATGGCAGTATATGAGCGGGAGGGGCTAGAAGTTTGCAGTGCTCAAAAAGAAGAAAAGAAAGGAAAATGATCCAAGTGATTCTAAAAATACCTACAGTGATGTCATAAAAAACTTTATTGGGTCTGACCATCAAAGTGGTATGGTTAAAAAACAGTATATTGATAGCATGCAAGGAATTGCTACCCACCAGATATGTGATTCGGTCAACATGTTTCAGCCTAGAAACGGCTTTCGTCAGGACCTCTATGGTGCTACTGCAACACTTACTTTAGTGATGTGATGTGAAATCTACACCCACTTTCCAAAATGAAAATAGTGTATCTTCTCCTGTATATACAATGTACAAAAAACACAAAACAAAATATCAACAGAACAGGATTATTAGTATACAGTTCATGTATCCTTGATCTCTGTAGTGTAACTATAGTCATTAGTAGGACACTCACCCTAATTGCAGGGATAGAGAACCTCACCTCACCTGGCCACTGCTCAGGGTAGAAGGAGGCCACGCACTGGAAATAAACAAATAGATTCTAAAGTTAAATCCAGAGGCAATTGAGAAAAGAGAGAAAAAATTAAAACATCTGTATTGGTGATACACATGGTTAAGCAAAATGGCCAGAGTGGTTTTGCATTGCATCAGGAAAATACGCCCAAATCGGAACTGACTACACTGGCATGCGCTGTCCTGCATAATAAGATAGAGCAGCTATCTAACCAGAATATCAGCAACATAAGGCGCCTGCTCCTGTGCTGTAAAATGGTACTTTCAAAAAGCAGGGTACCAGCAGCATCTATCCAAGTAGACCGCCAACACTAACCTCTCCGTCGTTGCCTCGGGGTAGAAACTGAGCCGAGGGGGAGGCGATGATGAGAGGTCGTGAGCGGTTTAAGTATGCAAAGTGGCGGACCTGAACGGAAGCTACCGCCACAAACGGATGTGATTGGTTTACAGCATCCTCGTGGGGCGACCAATGGCCGCCGACCTCGCATTAAGCCAAAACATCAACACTCGCGGACAAATTGGAGCCTACCGCTCTGGCGGTCGATAGTGTTCGACAACGCCTCCATAGCTCACAAAAGTATTACGAGAAATGTTCCAAGTAGATCTCATAGTAAAGTGTTTAACGGGAAACATTCAGTGTGACAAAACGGTTCTATGCCGATTGTAAAACCCATCATTGGACTTTATGATTTCAGAACAAACACAGACCCAAACAATGTAGGTAGCGGACCTTAGTGAGAACTCATCTCCGGGACGTAGCTAAAGGCTCACGCATTGGTTACGGCGGAGCCAATCAGCAGCGTCCATTCGTTTCCAGACAGATGTCCGCTTTTTGGAGGCAAAACGGATGTTCCCAACCATTGGTGTAGTCCAAAAGACTCGTACCAAGCTCAACAGAGTCTGTCTTGGTCTGTCTTTAAACACTGAAATATTTTTGGAATTCACGGATAAAGTAAAAGCAAACCCAAAAAGGATGTCAGCGGCGGATGTAGAAGAGACACCAAACCGAGGACGTAACTGTCGGCTCCCGCATTGGTTGCGGCAGAGCCAATCAGCAGCGAGTCTTGGTTTCCAAGCAAATGTCCGCCTAGGGAGGAACACGGGTGTTGTTAGTCGCTGGTGTAGCCTCAGTCACAGCCTGTATTAGCCTAAATCATTTAACCAGAGACTGTCTGTGTGCTTAAACAATAAAAATGATTATGGCAGAAGCGAGTTACCAACATTTGACCAACTCGTTGTCGGGTAGAGCGGACTGGGGCCAGCAAAACACACTGTTGCAACATAGTAAACACCTAGAAAAAGTGCCACACGCTCTGAAATAACAGAGCCTCTAAGGTGCCTAATTGGTCTTATAGTTATGGGCATCAAAGAGAAATTCAAGGAGGTGGATGGTTGACCCGCCTGGATAGTTAATATTGATGTACATAACGCCAAGTGGACTACAATGACATCCCCTTAGTCTGTATTCAGGAAACACCTGTTTGAACAATCAAGGATCTTTTGTTATTCATTCTTAATTCTTTCATTAACTAAATAACTTCAGGAGAGAAGATGTCACGCACTAAGATTAGTCAGTTGGCATTATTAATGCGAAGGTGATTTAACCTCTTCCAGATAACATGAAATCAGATGTATTGTGGTGTGCACATATAGATCTGCTCAAGTGTACACTCACAGCTGCATCCATGGAATGTCATCGTTCAATCCCTCAGTATCACTACGGAGTTTGTAAACCCATCTTTGCTCTTTTCTTAGTAGAAAAAGTGAAACATCAGTAACGTGACTGGGTATATACGGTTGTTCCAGGATCAGCCACCTGAGATCGTCAGGATTGTGTCTTTTATCAAGAAAATGAGTGGTGAGCCGTGTTGCCTGTTTTTTGCGCCTCATGGTGCTCATGTGTTCCTGAATACGCAATTTCACTTTTCTTGTGGTCATACCTATATACCTTAAACCACAAGGGCAGGTAATCTGGTAAATCACTCTCTCGCTATTGCAATTTGTGTGGCGTTTTAGTTGCCATGGTCGGGAAGTCCCAATGTCTACTGCAAGAGTTTTAGTGGTTAATGGACACACTGAACAGTTTCCGCAGGGATGATGTCCTTGTACTGGTGGCAAATTCCAGAGGGTGGGTGTTGATTCCCCCACTTCTTGTCGAGGTCTTGTGTGAACAAGAGAGTCTCTCAAGTTGTTCCCTCTTTTAAATGAAAAGAGTGGAATGGGAATGCTCTCACCCGAACTATTCAGGATGCGCCACCTCTTTCTGATCATCTTCTGAATTTTGGAAGATGATGTATTATACGTGGTCACACATACCAGCCTGTCCAGGGGTGGTTTTTTGACTGGAGGTTCCAACAAGGCTTCACGATGGTTGTTCGCAGCGCGTTTCAAAGAAGTGAAGCCGCATTCTCAGAGAATGCGGCGCTATCCGAACACTTTAGTCCGCACTTCTTTGAAACGCGCTGCGAACAACCATCGTGAAGCCTTGTTGGAACCTCCAGTCAAAAAACCACCCCTGGACAGGCTGGTATGTGTGACCACGTATAATACATCATCTTCCAAAATTCAGAAGATGATCAGAAAGAGGTGGCGCATCCTGAATAGTTCGGGTGAGAGCATTCCCATTCCACTCTTTTCATTTAAAAGAGGGAACAACTTGAGAGACTCTCTTGTTCACACAAGACCTCGACAAGAAGTGGGGGAATCAACACCCACCCTCTGGAATTTGCCACCAGTACAAGGACATCATCCCTGCGGAAACTGTTCAGTGTGTCCATTAACCACTAAAACTCTTGCAGTAGACATTGGGACTTCCCGACCATGGCAACTAAAACGCCACACAAATTGCAATAGCGAGAGAGTGATTTACCAGATTACCTGCCCTTGTGGTTTAAGGTATATAGGTATGACCACAAGAAAAGTGAAATTGCGTATTCAGGAACACATGAGCACCATGAGGCGCAAAAAACAGGCAACACGGCTCACCACTCATTTTCTTGATAAAAGACACAATCCTGACGATCTCAGGTGGCTGATCCTGGAACAACCGTATATACCCAGTCACGTTACTGATGTTTCACTTTTTCTACTAAGAAAAGAGCAAAGATGGGTTTACAAACTCCGTAGTGATACTGAGGGATTGAACGATGACATTCCATGGATGCAGCTGTGAGTGTACACTTGAGCAGATCTATATGTGCACACCACAATACATCTGATTTCATGTTATCTGGAAGAGGTTAAATCACCTTCGCATTAATAATGCCAACTGACTAATCTTAGTGCGTGACATCTTCTCTCCTGAAGTTATTTAGTTAATGAAAGAATTAAGAATGAATAACAAAAGATCCTTGATTGTTCAAACAGGTGTTTCCTGAATACAGACTAGGGGGATGTCATTGTAGTCCACTTGGCGTTATGTACATCAATAATAACTATCCAGGCGGGTCAACCATCCACCTCCTTGAATTTCTCTTTGATGCCCATAACTATAAGACCAATTAGGCACTTTAGAGGCTCTGTTATTTCAGAGCGTGTGGCACTTTTTCTAGGTGTTTATTATGTTGCAACAGTGTGTTTTGCTGGCCCCAGTCCGCTCTACCCGACAACGAGTTGGTCAAATGTTGGTAACTCGCTTCTGCCATAATCATTTTTATTGTTTAAGCACACAGACAGTCTCTGGTTAAATGATTTAGGCTAATACAGGCTGTGACTGAGGCTACACCAGCGACTAACAACACCCGTGTTCCTCCCTAGGCGGACATTTGCTTGGAAACCAAGACTTGCTGCTGATTGGCTCTGCCGCAACCAATGCGGGAGCCGACAGTTACGTCCTCGGTTTGGTGTCTCTTCTACATCCGCCGCTGACATCCTTTTTGGGTTTGCTTTTACTTTATCCGTGAATTCCAAAAATATTTCAGTGTTTAAAGACAGACCAAGACAGACTCTGTTGAGCTTCGTACGAGTCTTTTGGGCTACACCAATGGTTGGGAACATCCGTTTTGCCTCCAAAAAGCGGACATCTGTCTGGAAACGAATGGACGCTGCTGATTGGCTCCGCCGTAACCAATGCGTGAGCCTTTAGCGACGTCCCGGAGATGAGTTCTCACTAAGGTCCGCTACCTACATTGTTTGGGTCTGTGTTTGTTCTGAAATCATAAAGTCCAATGATGGGTTTTACAATCGGCATAGAACCGTTTTGTCACACTGAATGTTTCCCGTTAAACACTTTACTATGAGATCTACTTGGAACATTTCTCGTAATACTTTTGTGAGCTATGGAGGCGTTGTCGAACACTATCGACCGCCAGAGCGATAGGCTCCAATTTGTCCGCGAGTGTTGATGTTTTGGCTTAATGCGAGGTCGGCGGCCATTGGTCGCCCCACGAGGATGCTGTAAACCAATCACATCCGTTTGTGGCGGTAGCTTCCTTTCAGGTCTGCCACTTTGCATACTTAAACCGCTCACGACCTCTCATCATCGCCTCCCCCTCGGCTCAGTTTCTACCCCGAGGCAACGACGGAGAGGTTAGTGTTGGCGGTCTACTTGGATAGATGCTGCTGGTACCCTGCTTTTTGAAAGTACCATTTTACAGCACAGGAGCAGGCGCCTTATGTTGCTGATATTCTGGTTAGATAGCTGCTCTATCTTATTATGCAGGACAGCGCATGCCAGTGTAGTCAGTTCCGATTTGGGCGTATTTTCCTGATGCAATGCAAAACCACTCTGGCCATTTTGCTTAACCATGTGTATCACCAATACAGATGTTTTAATTTTTTCTCTCTTTTCTCAATTGCCTCTGGATTTAACTTTAGAATCTATTTGTTTATTTCCAGTGCGTGGCCTCCTTCTACCCTGAGCAGTGGCCAGGTGAGGTGATGTTCTCTCTCCCTGCAATTAGGGTGAGTGTCCTACTAATGACTATAGTTACACTACAGAGATCAAGGATACATGAACTGTATACTAATAATCCTGTTCTGTTGATATTTTGTTTTGTGTTTTTTGTACATTGTATATACAGGAGAAGATACACTATTTTCATTTTGGAAAGCGGGTGTAGATTTCACATCACATCACTAAAGTAAGTGTTGCAGTAGCACCATAGAGGTCCTGACGAAAGCCAATTCTAGGCTGAAACATGTTGACCGAATAACATATCTGGTGGGTAGCAATTCCTTGCATGCTATCAATATACTGTTTTTTAACCATACCACTTTGATGGTCAGACCCAATAAAGTTTTTTATGACATCACTGTAGGTATTTTTAGAATCACTTGGATCATTTTCCTTTCTTTTCTTCTTTTTGAGCACTGCAAACTTCTAGCCCCTCCCGCTCATATACTGCCATCTGTTGGTGTAATGTTTTGGGTCCGCTATTAGGTAGCCTCGAAATTCGTTTCCGAGGTAGAACCTACAGGACACCATTTGCCAACATATACCCAGATGACGAGATTCCACTTATGAGTGGGCTGATGGGTACTTTTTCTCAGATTCTGTATCTTCTCTACCTCTCATGTCTTTGGGTATAACAATGTTAACTTTCTAGATCAACTGTGTGGTCTGGGTATAAAATGGGACACTATTAGGTTCCAGAGAGAGATTTGTATTGACATCTCTCTCTCCTTTTTCTCTTCAGACTTTTAGTACCTTTCGTGTGTTTTATTGACTAGTTGGGGGACTAGGTACTAGTGGGTCTATAAAAATTTCTCCCCTTGGACCCTCTACCACTTTCTTGTCTCTCTGCCATAGACATTATGATCCTGCCAGTTCCCTACACTGACATTTAGCATACTCATGAGGGCCTTACAGGTACATGCATCATTGTTGCCGTTTGAGATTCCTTAATTGCGAAAATTAAGGAATCGCAATTAAGGAATCGCAAACGGCAATGCATCAAAAATTCACAATTTTTTTAGCGATTCCTTATTTTTCCTTAATTGCGATTCACAATTTATGAATCGCAATTAAGGAATCCCTTCCCATTGATTCCTATGGGCCAAAAGGCCCATCGGAATGAATGGGAAGACAATTTCATTTTGCGATTCGCAATTAGCTAATCGCAAATTGAGATTGCGATTTCAAGGGTGCAGGGGTGTCCAAAGGACACCCTGTTGCACCCCTGAAATCAATCTATGCACATATGTTGTGCACACACATGCCCTAAGGGCATGTGTGTGCACAACATGAAAGTATGAAAAATGCACAAAATTGCATTTTTTAGATTTTTCGCAAATTACCATGAGGTCCAACCTCATGGTAATTTTTTCCTCCTAATTGCGAAATCGCAATTTTTTTAGGTGTCATGCATTGCATTTAAGGAATCGCAAATAGCGATTCCTTAAATGCAATCGCATTTTTAGAAATCGCAAAAAATAGCGATTTCTTGTATTTTTGATTGATGCATCCCAAATAGTGATTTAGGAATCGCAAACGGCCGATTTTTGCGATTCGCACCGTTTGCGATTCCTAAATCGCTTGATGCATGTGGCTGATAGTCTCCTAAATTCTTTGTCATCTGTGTAAGAGTAATCCGAAATTCTTCTTCATACAACTTTTCAAGAACTACGATTTGAATGTCACTGAAATTGCTTCTGCCAGGATTTCTGCAGTAGAGATTTAAAGTGCTTTCTATGTTTCTGGTATAGTGGAATTGGAAGCCTTTTGTCTTGCAGGAATGCCATGAGGATTTTTACAACTGAGGGGTAAAGCAACAAAGTTAGTTCAGAAAGAGGGGCACTGCATGCGTGTTGTGTGGTATTTAAATCCCATGTTATGTTAGTAGCTCCAGCCTCCAACCATGCTCCCACACATTGTGATTCAAAACAATAACAGAACATGATGTCTTATTGGCATGGTGATTGATGGCTTGTGAAGGGTTTGGATTGCTTTAACGTCATGGGTTTGTAGATGGTGTGATCATTTTTCATGTTTCACGGTGATAATACTGAAGATATCGCCTTTTATGTCAATTCTGTAATGTTTCCTTTCCAACTTGGGCAGGTTGCGCAACTAGACCCAAACTGGGGTGGGTGGGGGGATGAACTAGCACTTCGAACCATGGGGGCTGAGCCATCTTTGGAACTAACGGGAAGATTACTTGGGGAGCTCCCTTCCTTCTTGTCGAACACTGCCTAATAAGAATGGCCCTTTTCTGGGATATACTTGGTCAATGATGCACCATTTTTTTTTTTACAGAGGTTAAGAGTTTTCTGCAGGAGTTGTAAAAGAATGGATGGAAAATGCTGTATTTTAAACACATTGGACCAGTAGACTGGGCAGGATTATAAAGAACATAAAAACAGACAGATCAGTAGAACTGCCAAATAAACAATACAGGTAATCCATCATATTCTTAGAATGAAGCACCCCAGCTAAAAACAATGATAAATAAAAGCAAACATTAGGTGTAGGTAAAAATTGTAAATACAATAAAGCTGGTGTTGCTTGCTTCAATTCATGAACAGTAAAAGCAGACAAATAAATATATATCGTAACCTACAAAATGGAGGACAGATAAGACAATGTGCAACTATCCATTACAGCAGCAGTATCACATGTACAAATCTGGGGCTCAGAGGGCTTATGCCACCCAGATATGAGCTAGGGGAACAAATTCAGATTAAATAAGTCAGAAGTCGTCTGTGATGGGCAGGCATGTCAATCGCCAGGTACAATTCAGTATTACACAGAGATTTGCCCTTAAAATAATGAACAGGTGAACTTTTGGTTGTTGCACACAGGGCTCTTTTTTCGTGTGCTTTGGAGGAAAAAGCTTGTTTGACCTAATAAATATGGGCTTTGGAGATACAATCAGGGTCAGAAAAGAGATCGGGACTACCAAGATCAATCAAAGTACATTTAATATAGTATAGCCAGGGTATATGGTACCAGTGTTCCACGCCTAGGCAATCTCTTAAAATCCTTCGGTTTAAGGTGAATTCACCCTTCAGCCAAAATGAGAGCCACAGCAACAAGGGCAGATCTAAATATGATCTAAAAAATATCTCACACCCAGTTCCTGTTGGACAATCTCAGATGGTACACTTTGGGGGATCCTCAAATTCCTTCTGAAGAATTTATTTTCTGCAATCGAACTGGAGATGCAAGCCTTATACCCCCAGATCTTGCAGCCAAAACTCACTGTCTGAATATATTTAGCTTTATAAAGATCAATAATTGATGTAATGTGGGTACGACCAAGCCACCTAGAGAAATCATCTATACTGTGGGCTACTCTATTAAAACACTGTATGTGGGTATTAATCAAGGAATACCAGTTCAATTTGGTATCTAAAAAAATGCCCAGGTAACAAAATTTGTCGGCTCTACCAATATGATGACCGTTAATTGAATAGCTTTTAGTTTTCGTTTCTTTGTCCTGAAAACCATAGTTTATGATTTAGACAAATTGGTTTTCAGACCCAAACTATCCATAAATTCGATGAAGCGGTCTAACAATTACTGAAGGCCGTTGACCATGTGCACTATAACGACTGCATCATCCACCTATAACAAGGCTGGTACAAATCTGTCACCGACCTTGGGGACATGCTTGCATTGTTTCAATAAAAAGGGCTCTAACTGATTAATATATAGGGTAAATAGAAAGGGTGCTAATATACAGTCTTGACAAACTGCCCTCTCAGGCTTGAAGTGTGACGAGCATGGCCCACTGGGGCCAAATCTTACAAAGGCCTCAAGCCTCTTGTGCAAATCATCCAGAAAAGTGACAAATGCATTTTCTACCCCCATGGATCCCAGCACAGCACAGAACTTTGTTCTGTACACCATGTCAAAGGCTGTGCTTAGATCCCTGAAGGACAGTTCCTTTTTTAGCTGTTCAAATGATGTTCCATCGTCCGCCAGGTTTATTTTAAAGCCACATTGGATATCTGACAATATATTATGCTCCTCTGCCCACACCATCAACCAATTTAGCAGGACTCAGCCAACAATTTTTACTTCCACATCCACTAGTAATATTGGCCTATAGCAGGCTGGATCAGCTCTGTTCCCTTTTTTAAAAAATGGGACAATCACCAATTTTTGCCAGGATGGGGGAATATGACCAGGAGCCGCCACATTTAGATGTTGGGTGATAATGGGGGCCCAAAGAGCCACACATTATTTATAAAGATCCTGAGGAACTCCATTCGGACCAGGAGCTTTCCCAGAAGGGAGAGCCAAAATAGCTTCTTTAACTTCTTCCCAATAAAAAAGATTCTCATCCCTCCTGGGGGGAGGGAAATGGGATGAAGGAGAGCTTTCTGCCTTATAGACAGATTCAAAATGGGTGACTCAGGCTTGTGCCCGAAACGTTTGGGGCAGATCTGGCATGGTCTCCATGTGAAAAAGGTTCTGATTCACCACCCTCCAAAAAGCCGAATTGTCCCAGAGTGAGCAAGTGGCCAATAACTGTTCCCAGGCCTCCCTTTTAAGGGTCCTTTTCGATTCTTGCAGGTGGTATAGTACAGGATCATAGGCTCCTTCACTACTTCTTTAATTCTGGGTTTCTGATGTAAAGCCGGCAGTAACATTTGGGCCCAAAGCCATGGTGTGGTAATCCCTTCCTAGTAAGGGCTATCTGTACTTCGGAGCAAATGTTCTTAAATGAGTCCAGTATGTCTCGGTCAGAACTCTCAGACTGTAAACACGCTTCAAAATGGGAAACAGCCTTAACCATGCAGCGTGAAATGCGCAGGGCTGAACTACGCAGGCGGTACAAAGTACGTCTAAACCACAAATATGCCTGGTTAAGGCATATGCGCGGTCTAGTTGCTGCTGCGGGCGGTTGAGCAGGAAGATGAAGCATTGGGATGAGGTGGAAAGGTAAGTCGGGTTTTGAGGGGGGTAGTTTGTAGGGGTTCTGGGGTAGTTTTCAGGGCTGGGAGGGGTCAGGGTAGTTTACAGGGATGATGGGGGTCTGTTGTTGTAGGGCTCAGGGCAGAGGACGAAGATGGGGGAGATTCTTAGGGTTAGGGCTAGTTTTGGGGGTGGGGAATCGGGAGTTTTAGAGTTCAGGGCAGGGGACGGGAAAGGTGCAGTTTTAAGTCTGAGGGGGCAATTGGGCTGGGTTGGGGGTAGGTGGGTTAGGTTTTAGGGGTTGGGGCTTATTTTAGAACTCGGGGAGGGGGTTGGGGTCAGATTAGTTTTTAGGGGAATTAATTGTAGGGCTCAGGGTAGGGGACAGCATATGCTCAGTTTTCATGTCGAGGGAGCTTTTGGTCTGGGGTAGGGCGGCGGTAGGAATTTTAGGTTTACAGTGTTTTCAGAGTTTGGGGCAGAGGAGCATGAGTTTGAGCTTTACCACACATGCCCATTTACAAAACATGTCTTTACCACGAAATTGCGTGGTAAAGTCATGCGTGGTAAAGATGCAGTCGAGGTTTAGGCTGCACGGTTAAGGCATGCGTTGTTTAGGCATGCTTTTTTCCATCACACAACCCTTCAAAATCGCTGCAACAAGGTATCACCAGGTTCTTTAGAAAATAGCCTGTGACTACCTTGGTCCAGCTTATTCTACGTCCCTGCTCCTTTTATTATAAGACTCTCTTTGTACAGCATGTAAATAAATAATATATAAAATTTGTAAAAATCCCCATACTGTGTAGATAGATATTGACAGGGAGTAGAGATGGTGTGAAATGATCACAAAACGTAGATACATACCCTTTGGGGATGTATGCTTAGCTTTAAGAGCTGGTTTATTTGTCCAAAGTCAGAAAGTTAGCTCAGTAGGTCATGCGGCTGTCACCACGATCTCTATATGATCGAATAATCACATTTAAAAAACTTGTATAACATCCTCGGTGATCCTAAATGCCTTTCATCTGGAAATTAGTTGGAAAAATAGGGACAATTGTGTACATTTAAAAGATGACGAAGAACGTATCCTTGCCTTACAGAGAGCAATGTATATAGGGACACTTTGAATGTCGCCTCCTTATGAGACCATTTGTTAAATACTGCAGGCCCATAGTTAATGAACCTTACCCCCTTTAAGACCCAGAATGTGTATGTTTCAAACTAGGTATACAGGGTTGAAAAGCACATCTAGTAACATTTTGCAGTATTCTTCACAGAAATACTGGTTTAATGTAAAGAATAGCTAATACTTAGGCGACTTTTTTCATTGAGATGCAGAGCAAGTGTTGTGGTTTTGTTAAAGGAAACACAACTTTAAAACTATTGTTGGTATTTAGTGTACTCTAATTGATGAAACCATTTCATAAATGTAGCCATAGGGTAATACAGAAAGTACAAGGCCATTGCTTACATTAAATTGTGTTCACCGTGCGTCAAGGTACAAAGAAGGACAAGGCATGCAAATACCCAAAGGGAAACTGGTGTCTCTTCACTTTGTTACTTTTACCTAATTAACAATATGCCTTCAGTTTGGATTAGGAAATCAAATAGCTGGTTCTGCCATTAGTTTAGCTTGCAGGTCAAGAGTTGTAATACTGTCAAGACCAAGTCACCTTTTCATCCTTTTTAATGATACATTTTATAAATTTCATACCATAGAACAGTGCCTAAAAGCCTCCAAACCTGCACTATTAAGTGCAAATGTGGGTATACATGCACACAACAGCATAGAAACAAGCAAATACCCATAACCTGGGCCAAATACATTTTTGAATATGATTCTTCACCTTACAAAGATGAACTAATTAAAGGTTATATGACTCAACCATGCATGCCGAAACCACGTGTTCCTTATAAATGTGGTCGGATAACGAATGCCTCTTAACCACGCATGCCTTTACCACGCAAGTCTTTACAACCTCCCTAGTGCAGGAAGGTGCCACTTCCTGCACAAAAGCAATATCAACATGACGCAGGCATCCTGGTGCAAGGATGCCTGCACCGGCGCATGGCAGCTGTTTGTGCGCCAGCGCAGGGGAGAGCACAGGAATGCGACATATTATTGTAAATATGTTGCATTCCTGTGGTTTGGAAGTGCCGCAGCGTGGTGCATCCAAAAGGCTTGGGTTGCTGCGCTGTGGCACTTTCTTGTAAATCTGCACCGAGATGTTTGTAACCTCTCCCTTTATTGCAGATAGTGCCAAACGAACGCACTGGAAAATTAGCCTGCCCTGCAGTTTTCTGGGCTACGCATTGCGCCAGAACAGATTGATCTCTGGGCGCTGTGAACACCTAACTTATTTACCTTGAAAAATGTATGTTTTAAGTTGACTGCAAAAGGCCAGCAGTGACTCTGGTTGCTGGGTCCATAGTTGAGGAAGTTCCATGTTAATGTGCTTTAATGGAGCCTCCTTGACGGATGTCCTAATTTGGGCCTTTCACTGTCATCAGATCATTGGAACTAAGGAGCTGGGGGAATTGTAAGATTTCAGCTACATGATGCACCCCTTGAGTTGCATATGGATTCGTGCATGTACCCAGTAAACACACACACCTGGTGAGAACACCTGGCCCTTTGAAAGGAGTGGTAATATCCTTTAACACATCCGTATTTGTAGCTATCCTGTTAATCATTAATAACAAGGGTACTAAAGAAAAGGCATGCAATTGTTTTTAGGGATATCTTTTTCAGATGATGATTTTCACCTATTATACTATTTGTTTTCAAATGATGTGCCAATAGGTGGGGATTTTAAAAAATCATGAAAGTTGTTAGTTTTGAAAAATTATATGAACAAGTTATTTAAGAACTTGATGTAGAGAGCTTTAGTGACCACGAACCTCCTATTGTTGAAGAAACCATTTGAAGGAGAATTCTCATCTGATGGAGAACGTGCTGGCAGAATTACTTCTACTATACTGTCCCAGGGGAGATAACTACGCTGGCAGATTCTCCAACAGAGGATAATCCTCGAGCAGAGGGTTTTGGGGCACATCTACAACAGAATGACAGAGGTTGGCGTTAAGCAAAACGTACTAACCCCACACTCCGCCATTCTGAAAATGCATTAATGCACCGTATTTACAAAGATACGGTTCACCCCTATGTTTCCCCTAGCGATATCACAAAATTAAGCTGCCTAGCGCCAATGCCGGCACCCTTGCAAAAGTGCCTGCGCAAGGGGGAATGATTGTTTATGTGCAGGTAGGTGTGCCTTCCTGCACACAAACAATCACAAATGGTGATTTGTAACTTTGTGCAGCACACAGAGAAATTGCAACCCGTCATTTTTTTAATGATTGTTTACTTGCAGGAAGGGACACCTTCCTGCACATAAACAATATTTTATGGTGTTTTGCTATTTCTATGTGTGCTGCACAATACAGCCCACATAGAAACATCAAAATCAAGGAGAAATAAAGCGTTGTCATGTTAAGACCATTTCTTAACTTTGGCGCTGCACCATATTTACGTCACCCTTGTAAATATGGGGCAGCATCAAAATCAATGGTTCCACAGGACCACCCATTGCCGACCCCTTTCACACTAAGTATAGCGTGAAAGGGTGCCTTATTTACAAGGTGGCATGAAGCCACAGGCATAGCCCCTTTCAGCACAGGAATGCGGGAAAAAGTGACGATCCTGTGGCAATAAGGGCTTGTAAATATTCCTCTTAGTTTTTGCTAAGTAGTCGTCAATCTCTAAGCCAGACTCTAAATCTATATCAGACACATCCCAATATAACATATGTATTAAATCGCATGACGAAAATATTGCATCCACTACCTCCATCTAACCATGAAAGAGCAAGATAAATATAGGTACGTGTAGCTTAATAGAGTTAAGTGCACAATATGGAGGTAAAAATAATAATCTATTTAAAATGGCATATCAGTGTTAGGTGATGTACAAGATGCTGTGTTTTTGGAGGTCACTATTATCGAATATCGACCTTACTATAGTGTCATTGAAACCTTTATGTGTTTCCATTTAAGCACATGTGCTTCAACCTATTACAAAGGAATGTGCATTTGTAAGTAACATGTTTTACTCTGAATTTGCTTCTTCGTGTCTTGATACAGCTCCTCATGAAAGTGTCCCACTGCCGACCATTTTCGCCATAACTCCAACATACGCTCGCCTGGTACAGAAAGCAGAGCTAACCCGGCTTTCTCACACTTTTCTTCACCTGAAAGGATTCCATTGGATTGTCGTTGAAGATTCTAACAACAAGACCCAACTTGTGACCTCGTTTCTCAAAAACTGTGGGATTCAATATACCCATTTAAATGCAAGGTCGGAGAAGGAGGAGCATTTAAATAAAGGAGCACGACAAAGAAACAAAGGACTATCCTGGTTGAGGGAAAAATTCACTCTGAACCAAAAAATAAAAGGAGTTGTTTATTTTGCAGATGACGATAACGTCTACAGCTTGCAACTATTTGAAGAGGTGAGGTGTGCCTTACATTCATTCATGTTTTTTTTTATTCCAGACCTGGTCGCCATAAACTGATGTATGCCTTCACAAAATGCTTTGCTGTTATTTAGGTAATATTATTGGAATTTGCATAGTTCAGTTGTAACATTAGTGTGGTATCATAGAGGAGCAAGCTCTAAATTGGGAGGGAGGCTGAGCTTCAAAACACAATGGGGCATATTCTCAATGAACTATCGCAGAGTTATCAGCACTGTATTGCAGCCAAAGTGGTGATAAATCTATCGCCTCATTCACAAGCTGGTGCTAGCAGCCGATATCACCAGTATACCTGTGATAGGAGGTGCAAACAACATCGCCTCAGATGACCCCGCAACTATCGCTAATGAGATGCAGAGTAGGCGATCCTGTGCAAAAAGCTGTGGCAACACCACTTCGCAACATTCTCAATGACCAGCCAGATCAGCGAAAAGGTCACAAAACTCGCGATAAGGCGCTTTAGCAGCAGAGTATGAACACCTGTTTTGACCTGGTATAAAGTCGGACGACAGCCTGCACCACAAAATGGAGCCCAGCCCAGAGCCACACCTGAAGACAAACAGAAGCCATGGAGATACTGATCATCCTGCTTGGAGCCCCAACAGGGCGAAAACTCCCACCACCACCACACCCAGGCCCGCCACCCCCCCCCCCGGGCCCCTTCCTGCCCCCCTAGCCACCACAGAGGCAGCGCTGACACAGGCAGCGGACTTTCAGAAAACGCACCAGCCTCACAGATTTATCACCAGAGTATGTCATTGCCCACTACAGGCTCAAAAGGACAACCAGCCTCTGCATCCTGAACATCATTGCCCACAGGCTGACGGTACCAACACAGCGGAACATCCCACCACAGACAAAGCTGCTGGCTGTGCTGCACCTATCGGCCTCTGGTACCTTCCAACCAACAACCCCCAGAGTCTGAGGAGTCTCACAGTCAGCCCTATCAAAGTTCTTCAAACCTGTCCTTGATGCCATCATCGGCTTGGTACCCCAGTAACTATACTTCCCCCACACTGCGCAGGAACAGCTGGAGACCAAGCAAGGCTTCTATGCATTAGCTGGCTTCCCGCACTTGTTGGGTGCAATTGACTGCACACATGTCCTACGTGTGCCCCCTGCCGACACTGCACACAATTACTGCAACAGAAAGCACATGCATTCCATCAATGTGCAGGCAATAGTGGACCATCGGGGACTGTTCACAAACGTCGTCCCCAACTACCCAGGCAGTGTGCATGATTCCTACATCTTCCGACAGTCCATCATCAACCAGTGCTTCCAGGCTGGCACCGACGGAAATGCACTGCTCATTGGCAAATACCAAATGAACACACCACACTACAAATCCACAATCATGCAATTCAGAACTCTGGGAATGCACATGTCACAAACCCACTTACAAAATGCCAAACAGCATGCCCACCCACCAGACACAACAGCACAACTTACAGTGGGAACCTGGGCTAGCCATGTACACAAGCCTTCAATGGCATGGCACCTCCCTTTGATCAGGTGCCACCAACTCCGTGTATAGCATTCCAACCACACCTGTCTGTGGGCCCTTGCTGACTTTGGCCTACACTACGGTCCTGTAGGCCTCACACCAATCCAATGCAGTCCGTACCAGGCAGGACACAGCATCATACAAGGCTGCACACCCGCTCAGCTCTGGTGCCACTACCTCTGTCAGCCACAAATCTTCTCCACAAGCCATTCCAACATCGTGTGTTAGAGATCAAGGAGGAGATGGCTGGACAGCGGTTGACCCCCGCTGACTGCTGCCTCTGGCCTACACTGCGGTCAACTAGGTCCCACATTTGGAACTGAGTCTAGATTTCTTCATAGCAGTGTTCATGTCATAGTACGCAAGGAGAGGCGTAAGAGGAAGACGCGCTTCAGTCCAGAGGAGAAAAGGCACTCAGTCACGGAGGTGATGGGACACTACAAACAACTGCACTGGTGCCACTTACTCTGTGCATTGCAAGCCAACGACACATGGCTGTGGGCCGCTGCTGGCCGCTGCCTCCGGCCCACACTGCAGTGGAGTAGGTCACACAATCAGAACTGAGTCTTGCCCTCATCATGGCAGAGTTAATGTCATTGTACAGGCTTCATCGCAGAGTGCATGCCCTTTCAGCTCTGGTGTCAGTAAGTATGTGCCCCTCAAATCATGGGCACTCTCTGGTTGAACTTTGGTGGCGTCTGTGCCCATGGCCTGGGGGTTGTCTACATCATCATGTAGCTGATACTGAAATGGTGGTGAAGAGGAGTCTGTAGCATTCAACTCCGCCATTTTCCTGTTCCTGCTTGCTTGCTTGTGCCCTCTGCATCATGCCCTGGAAAGACACCTTCCACTATCCCCCACAACCCTCCGCAACATTCACCTTGGACATCGACAAGGACCCGCTCAGCTCGCGTGGCCTTACCTCAGTGCAGCGCAAGTCACCGTCCCGTGGCGGTGTGCCTGTGCCGGCCGCAGTGCATCCGGGGCCACTAACTCTGTGCAGCTGAAGTCATGGACACTTGCTGTTTGAACCTTGTACTGTTGATTGTCTGATCACTGTTGTGGTTGTTGCCAGCACCAACCATCCCTGAGGGGTGGCTTACACTACCAAACACCAATCCACCACAGGCGTCACTGGACATGTGACCCTGGCAATAAAAGGGGCCGGGCGCATATGCCTGTAGCCAGTTCCACAAACTTACTTGGTGTATCTGTGTGGTCATTATGTATGCATGAGGGCCCCTGGCCATACCACATTACATTGTGCTGTGTACAGCATGCGCAACCATGTCACCGCATGCAGTGGGGTAGACCTGGGACATGTAGCCGTGTCGTACCTCCCTGTGAGCGTCAGCGGAGTGGACAGGTTTACGACAGTCCATCGTGGGGGTGTGGCTCTTCAACACGTGGGTCTGGGTGTGGATACGTTTAGGGCTTCCCAAGGAAGTGACTAATGTGTGTGTCTCTGTTGTGGTGTCTGCACCACCCGTCCCGCAATGGACAATGTTACTACATGGCATGCCCCCGGAGTGCGGGCTCAGCCGAAGGGGTACATGAGTGAGGGCATGCCCACTCGGGGTCAGGGTTCACACAGCCCAACTGTTGTGTGTATGGCTATTAGCGCTTCATGCACCAAATGTCTACCCTCAACCACATGGCGAGTTCGGCTAGGCATGTGCTCTACATCTGTGTCAGCCCCGTCCTTAAAATGGGCCTACACACATGTGGCCGGACACCTTCAACGCACATCATCACAGTGTCTTAGTCAGGCTTGTGGACATGCTCAGACAGGCATGACGATGGTGTGCAAGGGATGCAACCGTGCTGCGCACACTTGTGACTATGCTCGGCGAGGGAGGAGCAGCAGTGAGGATGCGTAATACACATTGATGCTGCACATTTGCAACAAGCGGTTCATTTCATACAGGAATCAATAAGTCACACATATCACACACCAATGAACCAGTGAGCCTGCCAACACATCATGCAGTATGTAGTCTTGACTCATGTCTCTCTCTACTGTCACAGGTGACCAAGGATATGCACTCTGCACTTGGATGATGACACCCCTCCGAGCCCCGAACACACAGAGGCCCAGAGGCAGTTCAATTTGGCCCACAAACGCACCAGGGGCATCGTGGAACGCACATTTGGCGTGTTGAACTCACGTTTCAGGTGCCTAGACATCAAAGGTGAAAGGCTCCTGTACAGCCCAGGCATCGTGTGCAAGATGATCGTTGCATGTTGTGTGTTGCACAACATATGTGTACGCAGCAATGCCCCATTGATACGAGTGCCAGATGCCCTGGACGATGATGATGAAGATGAGGCAGGTGGACCACACCACACTGCAGCCGCAGTGGGGTGTGGTCCACCTGCCTCAGTTTTACCCCGTAGGGACACCATCTCATCTATATAGGCACTTTATTGAGACAAGTGTGGGTGCGACATGTAGTGCTAGCAATTTTGGAATTTGTTAAGGGATGGTGGGTGTGTCACCTCTGTGCAGTGAGGCTGTTTAGGGTGTCACGTATTCGGACTGCCAGTTCTGTGTGCCAAAGTTGGTATGGTATCCCACTCTTCAGCGTTTCACATGTGTCCCAATGCATTCCATTTTGGCTGTCATCTGTGGCCTACAACTGTCAACAGAGCTTCTTTTGGGCTCTGATATGTGCCGCCATGATGCAGGGATGCACCCTGTGACTCAAGTCTCACGACATGGGCAACATGTACGTAAGGGGGAGTCACTGCCCCTACATTAGTCCATGCTTTCATTGTTGTTTGGTCATGGACATGGCACGTCTGTGTGCGGGGGTGTTAATTGTCACTCTGCAATGTGAAGAGTAGATGCGGTTTCACAGTGTATTCCATGTATGTTTCCACATTGTTGCAGTTTACATACAGTATGCATGTCAATGTACATTGTGGGTGTTTGTGAGGTGTTGCCTACCTGATGCGGGTCAATGGTTATTTGTTCTGCGTCACAGCTGTGGGGTTGTGCTCGTAGGTTGTCATCGCACCGTTTTTTTACTCTGCTTTTGTGGTGCATTTTCCCGCATGACGTGTGGGAATCGCAGGCCTGCCGCTGGTTATCGCTGATGTTTATATCGCAATTGGCCTCATCGCTACTATTTTTGCGTTGTTGTTTCGCATTTTTTCGGTGTCATGTTGGTTTTAACGCGGACATTTGATGCGTTGTTTTGGGCCTATCGCATGGTGCCTCCGTGTTGTGAATACTTAGTTAACACAGCGTTATTTTCCTGCGATATGCAAAGTTGGGTTAAGCTAATTTAGCAGTGTTTATCACACGTTCTTGAGAATATGCCCCAATGTTTGACCCATGTGACATCACTGAAAGGGACAGCATCTCTTTGTGTGGTACTGCAGAATTCACTGGAGAGATATAAATGGATGGTTATAGGACTTACAGTTATGCCAACACATAGGGCGGTTTTAACTACTCCCACTTGTGCCATGTAAGGTGTCATTCTGTCAGTAGAGGGTGGTCTCAAGGTAAACAGGTAGACTAGGTTTTTGGGATTGAAAGGCTGGACTTCTCACTCCAGGAGACTAAGGGTAGATTACTTACAGGGGTGCTCTGCTACAGATCCCCGGGGGCGGTCACCCAGTACCAGGACCTACTCAATTCCATTACCGATTTGAGTCTAACCCACGCACGTATGCTGGTATTGGGAGATTTTAAACTATGGGATAATGGTAGCCTAGACAACTATTTAAGGGATCTAAGGCATACCTGTGAGAATCTTGGTCTCCATCAAATGGTAATCCAACCATCTCATAAAAGAGGACATGTTTTGGACCTCCTGTTTGCGAATCAGGCCAAGACGGAGGTGGTCGATATTTTGCCTCAGAGCTGGACTGATCACTTTTGAATTCATTTTTCTATTAAGTTGCCTAGCCCAGGGGACAAAGACAACCAGTCATCGACCTTCTGGAAAGAAAGAGAATGGAATAAGGTGGTAAAAATAGGACCCAATTGTCCTTTAAGGGCCAGTTTTTATTTTCTTCCTCCACCTCGATAGATGAAAACTACCAGACTTACTGTAAGGTGGCAGCGGAAACCGTGACTCTGTGGCTCCGATAAGACGCCTAAAAAACAGGAAAAAAAATCTCTCCTTCCTGTTATAATGATGAACTGAAACAGTTGCGGGAGCATGTAAAAAAAGGCCAAGAGAAAATGGAGGAGGTCCTACTTGGAATCTGAAAAAAAAGTGCTGCAACTCGCACAGACCCAGTATAAAGAATCTATTGCTAGGGCCAAAGCAGATTTTTATGCTAAATCTATTCTACAAGCCCCCAATAGTACAAAAGCACTTTTTAATATCGTCAGGGATCTATCCAGTCCAGCCTGTACAAGTAACAAGGTAGTGGCATCGCAAAAACTTTGCGATGAGATTGATTCTTTTTTTGAGGACAAAATAACCAACATTGTCGGAAAATTACAGTCTGACGGCCCGGCTGACTCGGTTTGGAAGCCTGATATAGTTTCCCAGAATGCCACTTCCTTGGACATTTTCCATGCCCCCTCAGAGGACTGTTTTAACCAGTTTGCTCTAAGTGTGTCATTGGGTTCCCCACTAGATCCTTTTCCTCATAAAATCTGGAAAATCTTGGGCGAAGAAACCTTTCATGGGCTATGGAGGATCTGCTGCCAGTCATTGGAGGAAGGTGTGGTTCCGGGGGTATGGAAACAAGCAGTAGTAACTTCTCTGCTAAAGAAAACATCGCTGGACCCCACTGATCCAGCAAACGTTAGACCCATTTCCCTACTGCCCTACCCGGTTAAAATCTTGGAGAAGGCAGTCAGCAAAAGCCTATCGTGTTATCTTGAGGGCAAGTTTTTGCTGGACAGGAATCAATATGGTTTCCGCCCGGGACATGGGACTGAGACAGCACTGGCAGAGTTCAAAATCACTCCGGAGGATGAACTTTTGGCTCCAGTTAAAGTAGTACGCAACCTGGGAGTTATGGTAGATGAAAATCTCCAAATTGATATACAAGCTGCCAGTGTGTGTCTTTCTTTGCCATGAGTATTGCGTAAGATCCATCCACTACTCCTAGAAGACACCCGACCGCTTGTAGTGAGAAGTGTAATACTGAGTAGGTTGGACTATTGCAACTCCCTGTATCTGGGAGCACCACATTATATTGTGCAGGGGTTGCAGAGAGTACAGGCAATGGCAGCAAAGCTGGCGCTAAATAGACAACGTAGGTCCTCTACAACACTGGCGTTAAGAGACCTTCATTGGCTGCCCATCAAGGAGAGAATTTGTTTTAAATCACTGCATTGTATATAGAGCAGCACATGGACAGGGTCCTATTCCCTTGCAAGAAATGTTCACCTGGTATAACCCAAGGAGGCAGCTCTGTTTGTCAAATACCAATTTGAATACAACTACCAGATTTAAGATATCCCGGAAGAGGGGGTAGAGCCTTTGGAGTACGTGCCTCACATATTTGGAATGCGCTGCCTTTGACTCTTAGGCAGGAAAGCTCATTGATCGGGTTCAGGAAGAGTCTGAAAACCTGGGTTTTTCCAAGGAATGCTTCTTAGTTTTCCTGCTATTGACAACTGACTCTGCTATTTGATGTTCTCTCTTTGATCCAAGCACCAGGATACCCGTAGTGTGGCAGTTTTGCGCTATATAAATTCCTATTCCATTCTATTCCATTCCAAGTGGCGGGGCAGTGAGATGGGGGCGGACAGGGGGCGACGTACAAGCAAATGCTTCAGAAAGTGCAGCTCATGTTAAGGAAAAGGAGGGGCATCAGGGTACAGTCGGTAAGGCAGTGCGCAGATGCGCTGAAAGTAGGTGGGAAGCAGAACAACAGAAATGCTGAGCTGAAATAATTAAGGGAACTAGGTTGTGCCATGCATTGATGAGTGAGGAACCTCAGAAGGAGAAGAAGAAGAAAAACGTGGATATAATGGAGAGTATAGAAAGCTCAGGTGAAGATAGTGATGGTGGTTCTAGTGATGACTTTCTGGATGTGCTATTGTCAACCCGCCCACCCCCTTAAAAGGTGACCCAGTCTGAAGAGATACGTGGCACTGCTAATGGTGGAAACTCTGAGAGAGCCACCGTCCAAGTGAATACAAGTCACAGCCCAATGGGAGAAAAATCAGGGATTTGTACCCCTGTTAACTCTTCTGTTTCTAATACCCCAAATGCAATAGTTGTTCCAGTTACTATTGGTCTTGCAATGCCATTATATAAACCTGAGTCGTCTGGAACCACAATATATGCTTTGACCGTTCCTACTGGAGTAAACAGCCAACTACTGTCCCAGTTCCCCTGGATGGGGAGGGGTAGGAATGGGAAGAACTCCATTGGTCCTGAATAGGGTGACCCCACCATATATATCTTTTGCCCAATTCAGGCCTAGTAGGCAATAGTGCCAATTTACATGTACACAGTTCTTTTCGACAGTTGCCTTCCCTTCATCACATCAACTTTTGACACACATTTGCATTTGTGACACTTGGGTTAGTGTCTAAGAAACACTGACCTTGCTGACACAAAAGACCTTCGTGAGAACACTATTAGACTGCCTTAGCATTATGTGAAAGGCCTTCATGTGTGTGATACAAATGTGTTTGCTATTAGGTCCATATGGCGACTCAGCTATCTGTGGAATACAAACAATCACAATAATGGCCAGAGGCAAGGATGCCCTTTTCTATATATATCCTTTTGTTTTCAAATACATTCAGAGGAGACTCTTCTGCTGACTTAGAGGGGTCCCTGCATGCTTATGCTTTCGCCTAGCAGCTGACTGACATCTCCGAGGAGGGTGTCCAGTTCATGACCAAGACGGGGTCCTACAGTCTTACCAACAAGGTAAAGGGGTTAGATCATCCAGAAGGGGGTTTCTTGGCAGAACATGCATTCACACCCTAGACACATAGGTTAGGGTTTGCATCGTAGGAATACGCTAGATTGATATTCTTACTGCATGTTTATGCATATATAAGCTGTTTAACAAGAAGGTGGAACTCTTTGTTTTATTCACTGTTTGACACTCATTATAACTTTTGTCTGCTTCTGTCTATTAATCATTTCAGCACATATTTTCTACACAAGAATCACTATGGTTCATTAAATATTGAAAAACATCCCTTTTTGTATTCTTTGTATATTTCTCTGACCGAAAGAGAGCACAAGTGACTGAATGAAAAGTCCTAGGTCTGTCACCACGGTTTCTGAGGGAACAAGGTTGTCATGTTCAGTGGTTGCCATAGCTTTTTGCTCCCTGTCTTGGTATAGTGGGGCTAGTGGCATTGTGAGCTAGCTGGTCCAAGGCACAACATACCCTGTAGGGGTGCATGGAATTAATTTGGTACCATCCAAAGTTTATGTCATCCGCAAACACTCAGTTCCTCCTGATTAGTGGAAACTACATGACAGTCGCTCCTCTACCAACAGCAATGAATGCGACAGGACTCACCCCTGTGGAAGAACCCGCTCGGAGGTCAAAAGTTCTCAACTGTCTATTTGGAATTCACCTAAGTGTATTTGAGACACTAGTCCCCAGAAAGGGATATCGTCCAATACCTCTGTAGTCTAAATGATGTTAATTCACAGGGGTACCTGCAAGAATGTGAGGGTTTGGAATTGAGCAGGGAAGTCCAGTCTCAGAGGAGGGTGACTGCAAAGGATGTGGCCAAATTAAAATTAAAACCGAATGAGACGATATTTGCAAATCTTGATCTTTCCCTCTTAGATGCCTATCAAGAAAATTAACTTATATACATGCGCAAGGATGTTACTAGGCGTGCAGGACAAGCTCATGATAAGCTTGTTAAATTAGCTCAATTGTATGATGTAGATATAAATAGGACTAAATCCTTACAGAAATAATATCAAGTATGCTTTGATGAAAGTGATATAACTAGTATGAGGATGTCAGGAATTTAAATGCAAATTAGGGAATTAATTTGTAGCATCCTGAAATAGAATGAATTGGATAAATGGGAAGGCAGATGGGCCAAGAAGAAAGACTAGAAGAAATTGAAGGTGCCCTCAACCACAGAGAACATGAGGGAGACCCTTCCCTATTTAATAGAGGGAGAAGGAACATCAAATTTTCCGCGGAGAGCGGTGCTTGGTAGAGGTTACATTCATCAACCTTAAGGTAGAGGTAATCTTGCTTCATTCAAGAACAAGTTCCCTAAATTAAAAGAGAAGCCAGTGGAGTGGTTTACAAAGGTTGATCGATTTGTAAAGATTTCCCATGTGTTGTGGGTAGATTTGAATACCCTTTTCGTCATTGTTGAGTGACTAATGGGCAGAGTGACTATACAGTGGCTAGAGAAGGATCCTCAGAGAGAACGAATATCTTGTGTCCTGTCGCCTTTAGTGACGAAAACGTACCAACAGGTGTTTTACTTTTTGAAATGAAAGGTGCTGTCGAAGCACATTGATTGGATTAAGATTGACAGAAATACTCAGGAGACTCAAGAGGTTGTGTATACTTTTTATGAGAGATTGATCAATTTTTAAAACAGCATTGTGGGATGCAAAATCCTGTAGCCAAAGATATGGGAAGATTTGTGTCTGGGTTTGTGACAGGAATGAGACCCGGGATTAGTTTGATGATTCAATAGCATTTAATTTGTTGGCAAAATAAGTTAGATCTTGAGGTATGCAAATATTGTAGTGATGAACTGGACATTAAACAGAAGCAGTTGAAGGAAACTGTCATGCCTGCTCAGATGAAAGCAGCACAGAGAGGAAGTCAGAATCAACTATATGTAGGGAATATTGGTGTTATGCAAGGTGGTTTGCATCAACAGGGAGCTCTTGTGATGCAGGGAAAAAATGGGTACGCACAGGGTAGAGGTCATGGTGTCCCAATTGACCAGAGTACTGAGATGGATCGGCAACACTGAGGAAATCTAATCCATGTCAATATTGTAACAAGTTAGGGCATTGGAAGTGGGAGTGGTGCCTTAACTCCAACAGGGTAAAGAGTGAAAATCAGAATTGAAACTCAGGGTTTGTGCAGAATCTAGACCCCGGACAGCCACAAAATATGGCCAAGGATCCAAGATCCTAACATACCACACTTTCCAGCCAGTGTTGCAAGTCCCAATGCCACAGCATAATGTAAATGGTCCTAGGTTTAATCCCAGTCAGGTCCCGAATTTTAAGCAGAATTCCTTCCAGAATCAAAATCCATTTCAGCAATTCACTATGTTTCACTCACTTGAGGGTTATGGTTCTGATCTGTGACAATGACGGTGCCTGAGGGTGGAGAAAAATTTTATTCTTGCCTCAGTCTTAGAGGAATCCCACAGTGGTTCATTTGTGGAAGAAGTGAATGTCCAATCAGTGTCATTTTTGATTGACACTGTTAACATCGGACGTTCCAAACCTACCCCTCACGCGAAAAGTAATCCAAGTTTTAGGAGTTGTAAATGAACAAATTACAAACCCTAAAACACAGGACATCCATGTTAGAATAGTGTCTGTTGAAGAAAGCCATCAGTTTGTAGTGTGCGATTCTAGTCCTGTAAATCATTTGGGACGTGATTTGCCTCGTAAGCTAAATTGCAAAATGTACTGCACACCGAAGGTTATGGCATTCCCGACTCATGACGAGGATGCTGATTTTAAATTGAGACTTTACCCGTTGAAGATAACTGATGATTTTCCACTGGATATATGGGGAAGCCTGAAGTATGGAACTTATCAAGAAAGGATATAGGTCTCGTAAAGGGAATTGAGCCTCTCTAGATAAATGTTAAATCTAATGCTGAATATCCAAGAACTCCTCAGTACAATTTGACTCCCAAAATAACAGCTGGGATTACCCTGTTGATTGAGTCAATGAAACAAGACATTTTGAAGGAGATAATGGGGAGTCCATGTAATTCACCCATCATGGTCCTGCAGAAAGCCTGCAGTATACATCATGCAGGACCTGGGAAAGATTAATAACATTGGTGTTCCCTGTTGTCCTCAGGTATCAAATACAGCTGTGATTATATTTTAGAGTCCATGTGAGGCTGAGTAGTTTACTGTGATTGATTTATGCAAGACTTTCTTTTCTATATCCCTGCATTAGGACAGCCAGTACCTTTCCGCGTTCTGGCACTGTGTTTTGGCATGGTCCCTAGTAATGCCCTGTAACTCTGTCTTAGTTCAGTACATTGATGACCTGTTAGTAGTATCAGATACCCAAGAAGCGTGTAAACAAAATGCCATCGCATTATGTAAACACTTGGCTGAGAATGGACATAAAGATTCCCTGAGTAAGTTGCATTATTGCCGAAGAGAAGCTGTATATCTTGGACATCACATTGAGAAGGGAGCGGGGAAGGTGTCACAAGAAGGAATTTTGGCAATTCTAAAAAAAACATCTGCCAGCAACCGAAAGGGAAGTCAGGATGTTTCTGAGAATGGTGGGCTACTGTCCATAGTTGATACCCAAATTTTCCCCAGTGGCCAAACCCTTACAGAGGTTGATACACAAGGATGTGTCAGATTCAGTACCATTGTATAACAATTGTTTGATTTCCTTCCTAGAGCTGAGAGAAAGTCTCTGTTGTTCCACAACATTAGGAAGGCCTGATTATAACAAAGCATTTACACTTTTCGATCATGAAAAAGAGGGCTGCACTCTCTCAGTGCTTACACAAATGCTTGGGGATGCAGGAAGACCTGTGGTTTATTTTTCCTAATTCTATAGCAGCAGGACTGCGTGGATGCCTTAAAGCTGTAGTGGCAGTAGGTGTCATCATTGAAAGATGTGAGAGTATTGCCATGTGACACTCTCTTACTGTAATGGTACCCCACTCAGCGGAGATCTTGCTGGCGAATAGACGCACTCAGCACTCGACCAACAGCTGATTGACTAAGTATGAGCAGATCATTCTTGCAACTGATAATAATAACACTGAAGCGGTATGCTTCCTTGAATCCTGCTACTTTAATGCCCTTATCTGAGAATGAACATGATAATGGGGAAGTGGAGCATGACTCTCTATGAGTCAATATCAGTGATACAAGATGAGCCACTTCCAGAGTCGGATTACATACTGTTCTTTGATGGGTATTGCCTGAGTGATGCCTGGGGAACACAATGAACTGCCTACACAATGTGTGCAGTCACAGGGGTGTGAGTGATGTCTTCTGCACAAGTGGCTGAACTGATCACTCGTAATAGAGCTTGCCATGTTTCTGAACAGCTGAGAATGACTATTTTTACTGACAGTCAGTATGGCCTTGGTGTGGTTCATGACTTTGGACGGTTGTGGTCCCACAGGGGACTTATGGCATCATCAGGATCCCCCATTCGTAAAGGAAAGCATGTCATGAGATTGCTGAAGGTATTGCAGTTGGCTCCCAAAATTACAGTTGTAAGGTGTTCTGCACACAGAAGCGGAGATGATTAGGTAACAGTCGCCAACCAATCTGCTGATGAGGGTGCACAATATTGTGCTTATGAATCCCCAACATTCAATAGAGAATATGTGAATAAATAGGAAAATAAGGCCAATTACTGTAGTTTGTTAACAGTAGACAATAATTGGGAAGAAGAGAAGAGATTGTAAGAGAGATTACTAGCGGCAGAACAGCAGGGTTCTATCAGAGCAGGTTTTGTCAAAAGATAGGAAGACATCTGGGTTTTAGCAGATGGAAGATCTGTATTTTTAGATAGCTTGTTGTCCCCAAACGGCTAGACAATTTCATGGTCCAGCACGCTTTGGGAGGGATGCCAAGGACTGGTTATTTCAACAGAAGTGGTTTACCCCCATTCAGATTGATGGCTGAAGGATTGTGTCACAGACGCAATGTGGGTCAGCAGATGGATTTAGGGAACAGAACCTCAGTGCCATTATGCCATGTTGGGAAATCAGGAGAGTCATTCAACGTTATGCAGCAGGACATCAAAGAGATGCCTGTGTTCAATGGGCAGAGATATGTCCTGGCGATTGCGTGTATTTTCTCACGCTGAGTTGAAGCACATCCAACCCGGAGAAATGATAGCCTCACAGTAGCTAAGTTGTTGTTGAGGGAATAAATCCCCAAGTTCGGTTTCCCGAATTTACTGAAGTCAGAGAGAGGAACTCATTTCAATAATGAGGTACTGAAAGTTTGGTGTGCTGCATTACAAGTGAAACAAAGTCTACATTGCGGTAAAAGTCCTGAAGCTTCAAGCATTGTGAAACAGGTGAAAGCACATTAAAATCCAGGTTAGCCAAGGTGTTCTCATCAACGTCTCTGAAGTGCCCTGATGCTTTCCCCTTTTGTCAATGAGTCTTCGCTGCATTCCTGATAGGAGTACAGGACTGTCTCCGCATGAAATCATCATGGGTCGAGCAATGTGACTGCCAGCAGTGCCTGCAAATGTGATTGTAAACATCACATATTACATGATTCTTGATCATCAGCAAGGATCTAGCTGATTATGCATTATGTGTCCCACCAGGTTGGAGACGCTACCACCCCACCGCATTAGGAGCAGTGCCACAACCTCAACCCTGGTGAGTGGTTCTTGGTGAAGAGACACGTTCGGAAGAAGTGTGTGAAACCTTGATGGAAGGGTCCTTGTAGCCGATCCATCTGACAAGTATTGCTGATAAATGTGGGGGTCTACCAACTGGATCTATGTTCCCCACACTCATAGAGTGGAGTGTCCCCATTTTGATTTGGCAGCACCTCTCCCAGAAATGCAGTCAGTTACTAAAGGGCAGAGGGAGGAGGTTGAACAAGCTAAAGAAAATCAGAGTAAACCTCAGAGCTAGGTGGCAGTCCGAGATCCTGAAACATCACATCCTCCGCCTGATGGGCATCATCATGTGTTGGAGTCTGAGGCTGAGATAGTAGGAGAGTCTTGTCCTGTGGCGTTGAGTGAGCCAGATTCAAATTCTGATGAAGGGTCTAGTGATATGCCACGCCGAGTGGAAGCTGGAGATGGCTAGCTAAGAAAGCAAGAGGTGAAGAGGCAAAGTTTGTCTACAGAATGTATACTGAGGATTCTGATCTGAGTGACAGTGGAAACAAACTATCTATGTTCAGGAGATCAAAAAGAGCTACGGATACCTTGTCAGAGGTACTGCGCCCCTGAATGGACATACTTTGTGGCAAATGACTGTGATAGGGGATCTTGTGATTTGGAGAATAATAGTGAGATCCAGTTGAACATCCATGAATCTAAGGTTGGCACTGAACATTGCTTTGAATTTATTTCTACCAACAAGTGAACTGACCAGAGCTGCAACAGGCACAGTCTTATGACTGGGCTTTGATTTTCATTTTATTAGAGACAATCAAATTAACTTTGTTTAAAAGGAATTAAGAAGATTCCCTGGGCCGGAAGCTGCAGAAGGAGCATAAGGGTGTCATTTAGAAGAAGACGCAATAGGGTTAGGGAAGACTCGCGAAGACTTTGTAAGTAATTTATTGTAAGTTCTATGAACTTGTTTTTGCCATTTGCCCAAGTAGAAACATACGAAGGAAATCTACATACTGCTATTTTCTACTCAACGGTCTGATTCTAGTGAGGTGATGGAAACTAGTGATCATAATAGATGTAGGTTTATATTAGCTGGTGTATTAGAAGCTATTGGTGTAGGACTCATTGTTTTGCTTTTAGGACTTTACTCAACTACACTTACCAAATCACTTAAACTTAAACCTAAAACTATTCTTGGAGTTCAGCTTCCCACTGACAGCAATTTGTTCACATTTAGTTTTATGGCACTGCATGTAGATTCAACGAGAGGAGATTTCTCCTCAACTGCCAATTTTAAGATGCTGTATGAACACATTGATACCATGCATGCTAAGGAATGCTATGTGTGCAATTACTGGCTTCAGCTGCAGAAGGGATTGCCTATCACCATATTCCTTTTCAGTATGTTATTAATTGCAGCTTTTTATTGAGTTTTCTATATGGACAAGGTAATTTCAAGATACCATTTCTTGAATTATGATTTAGTCTTTTCGGAAGTCCCCATGTTTAAACTTTTGAATCGCCACCAGAAAGCAAATAATTTCTTTAAACTAATTTTGACATTAGACACTGCTTATGTTCATAGGCATAATTTGACTAGCTTCTTAACTGGGGTTAAAAAGAAACTTCTAGATTTGTTGGGGAACAGGAGAAGGTCAATGGATGCATGATGGAGAACAGGGTAGGATCAAAAGTTTTAGAATAAGTGAGCTAAGAAAGAATTAGATAATCAAGGGTCAGGTATTATGCCTTCATTAACTTTAGAATGGAAACATTAGGAAAATTATGTGTGCATAGAAGTAAATCTGTAGTTCACACCAAATTGATGGTAAGGAGTGATTGTGATCAATTTTTTTAATACTGAGGAAATTGGACTTCATTCATGGGATGTCAGGAACCTGTTATTCCTTGAGCTTATTATGTTTGTGGGGATCACTCATATTCTACATTGCCTCAAGGGTGGTATGGCACATGTTAGTTGGCCATAGTATTTACGAAGATTTATCATGTGAAACATTTGGATGGTCCAGTGTGGGGATCATCAGTTAGAACCAAAGGAAGTGTCATTGGTTTTGAAATAGTTAGACATACTTTTTATGCAATGGTTCCTTCTATGGAGGGATTTTACATGATTTCAAAATTAGAACACTATATAATATAATTGATATGTTAGCTACCAGTACAGAAAATTAATTGTTGGCCATGGGCACTAAAATGAAAGCTGTAGGATCTATGATGATGCAGAACGCCTTGCGTTAGACATCCTTCTCACAATGGAGGGCGGAGTCTGTAAGATGTTGAAAGTTCCGCAATGCCGTACTTATATTCCTGATAACAGAGAAGAGGTGATGAAATGCATTAAGAACATCACAGACTTATATGGAGACTTAGCGGAGTTGAAAGCTACAGGTACTTGGGAAGGGATTGGAAGTGTGTTTGCTTCAGTGGGCAAGTGGTTAAGAAACTTGGGAAGTGGGATATTTGGTTCTATTTGAGACCCCCTGTAATTATTTTCATTTGTGCCATTAGTTTGTTTGTAATCTTTACGGGTACAAGTGCATAAAAGCAAAAAGAAAAGAGAAGCATGGAAAGAAAATAAGAAGAACAAGAAAGGAGGTGGAACTAGAGGAGCATCAGTATAGTTTCAATAATGAGATTAAACACCTGAAAAACAGATCAACAATGTTGAGAAGATCAGGGTTTTGAGCTGGTCTCATAAAATAAGATTAAAATGTTGTTGTGATGGATAACATCGCCACCATAGGGGAGGACTGGAGCAGAGTTATTTAAGCTCCACATTTTATTTCTCCAAATTATGTAATTATATACTCATAACTGACATTATATCCACTGTGTGCCTTAACTTCATTAACATGTGTGAACCATTTGAACGTATTAATGAAATATAATCATCGTAGGGAATAGGGTTTAAAATAGGAATACACTAATGCTTAGTTGAAACATGTAATCATGTCCTCTTTTATTCATTTTTACAATTAGGGCCTGATTTAGATCTTGGCATACAGGTTACTCCATCACAACGATGATGGATATCCCTTCCCCCGACATAGAAATCCCATAGGATATAATCGGATAGATATTTCAGCAGATGGGATGTCCTTCACTGTTGAGATGGAGTACTCCATCTGCCAAAGTCTACATCAGGCCCTTATTAATGAAGATATATTTGTGTATGTATAATTATTTATTCAAAGTCTATATTGATTGCTGAGTTAACTTAGCCTGACTATAGGCCTCAAGTGAAATATAGGTAGCTTTGCAAGCATATTCTTTCTTTTGTTTGCCGGTTCCTTAACATGCTTCTTGTTAGTTAGAGAGACTGCTGATAGTGAAGTTATGATGCAATGGGACATTTTAGGGATATTACAGATGCTCCTCTTGAGCAACAATTGGATTGGTTCCTGGTGGTGTGAAAGGAGATAAGGACATTTCTGAAACGCACATAAGTTTAATTTGTGTTCTCACAGTTACAAGGCAGTGATTCCATTCAGATTTGGAGAGAGACAGATCTTTCTGCTTACCTATATCCTTGCAAGTGTTAAGTTTTAGGCTAAAAACTTATTTCCACTCCTAGACATCTACAGAAGTGTACATGATGCTGACACCTTCTATGCTCCCTAAATAGAAATATTGGATACATAGTCCTATAGCTGATCAATGTTTAGAAGAGAGAAGGGAACTTTCTTTATGGAACACTAATTTTCTTTAACTTTATTATTGTTGTGCCAGTTACTATTCTGTATCTTATGTTAATGCAGCTCAATCCAATCTACTGAGATGTTTCAGCTTACCCGCCCTATTTTCTTATCTTGTCAGCTTATTTTTGTTCTGCTTATGTACTGGGTTGATTAGTAGCCAAACAAAACATCAATTTAACCATATTTGATGATTTATAGTCCTTATTGGGAAGTCACATTGGCTTCACGTGATAGAAATGTATCGTTGATGTCTTCTTTCTTACAGCACTTCAAGTCAACCAACAATGGTCCATACAACAAATGGGGAAAATCGTTAATGACTTTACCAAAAGATTGCGGTGTAAATACCAGCATGCTGTCACATCCTTGTAAGAAATTGGATTATTGATTAAGTGAGGGGTTGAAATGCCTATTCAAGAAACAACCAAAATTCTTGTCCAGATGAACGCCAAAGTCACTAAATTATGCTTTACTTAACCCTCTAGTAGCTTGCCACAAAAACAGTCAGGCTTAACTTAGAGACACTGTGCAAAGTATTTATGTAGTTGACAAGTAGTGATAATGAGAAAATAGAACAAAAGAAAAAAATCTCACACCTATTTATACAACTAAAGAACATTTTAATAAATACGATGACACAAAAATTAATCATATGTAATCAGTAGAACCAGAGTTATGAATTTTACATTTTTTGTGTGAAAATAGCACCTAAAAGATCAAAGTGCCAAAAGTGGGTATCTGGTAAGACTGGGGCAAAGTAAAAAATTAAGACCTACCGTGGTGGAGCAAGGTTCGGATATGAGAGATGGATTTGGGCTGGTCTTGGCTTACTTTCGCACTAGGATGAAATTCTGAGAAATGCCCAAGAAAAGGTAGAGTTCAGCGGGGCAGGGCTGCAGGCTGTGTCGAAGGAGTAGTCATTGTCGCCATGAAGCACTGGACCAGGTTTTGGTGAAGTTGTTGACGATGATGGGAAAAAGCTCAGAGTGGGAGAAGCCTCATTGCCAAACTAAGGAGGTCGTCATTGTAAATATGGAGTTTGTCGTCATCGACCCCAGTGGAGATTTTTACCTTCGGATCTATACAACTTTTTGGAAGTTGAAAACCTCAAGCAGGATAATGCTATAAACAACAGGCGAAGAGAGTTCCAAGTGGCTGGGTCCCTTTGCTCAGAGGACTACTGCACAAGATTTACTGCTGCAGAGAAGAACGTAGCCAGAGCTACCGCAAAGTCAGGACGACTGGCAATGCACCTTGGGTGGATTGGCTGGCAGGTAGGTCCCGCCCTCTATTGGTTCTTCTGGCACTTTTTGATGAAACAACTTTTAGGGTTAAGCAGGAGCAGCGCATTTTCCTCTAACACCACTTCTAACAGTCCAGACCTTGTGGGCACCACTTGGGGGGTTTGGATGCATTCCAGCAGAGGTCAGGTGCACAGTTAAAGGTCTTTGGAGCTTGTTATGTCACTAAAGCTAACTCAGGAGGCCAGCCAACTAGCCCTTAGAGTCACTCCGGCAGTCCTGAGTTCAAGGAGATGGTCCTCTATCCGTCAAGCAGCAAGGTAGGCCTCAAGCAGCAGGGTATCCATCTGGAAGCAGTAGCAGCAAGATAGTTCTCTGAATATCAATTTCAATTTGCAATCTTTATTCGGCTCTTAAAAAGACACCATAAAAGCACAAATACAAAGTACACACAAAATATTTAAAACAAGAATAATTTTCCATTAAAAAGTTATAAATGTTAAGATTATTTGACATTATAAAAAGACCAGGGGATCATGAATTTAAAAGTTCAAGGGGACGAGAATTGTTAGGGGCCACTTTCTCTAGTGTTCCTTAGTCGTATTGCCATCCGAATAAAATTTATGGTGCAAAAGAGGGTATAAGCATCCTCCGCTTCCTGTAAGAACCTCAGGGCCAATCTTGCATGTTTAAACTTTAAGTCTTTCAAAATCCCCACTAAGAACTTGCGTCTTGGGACGGTATAAAATTGGCACAGTAAGACAAAGTGAAGGGTATCCTGCGGAGACCTATGGTCGCAGCCGCAGGTACCCTTCTCCTCCACTGTGTGAGTGAACCCAGCCGGGACCGCAAAAAGGTGATGAAGCATGTTAAATCTGAAACGGGTCATAAGATAGCGATCCTGGGCGTTATACATGACCCTTAAATAAGGTTCCATGCCGTGCTTCACTGTGAGTTCATTATAAGAGAGATTAGTGGGTTTATGGTTTTCTTTTTCTGCCCTTGACAACTTAAGCTGTGCCGGAAAGAGTTTTTTCACAAGGGCCTTGCTCTCGGGTGTTAGAGAGTCTGGGGATGTAAAAAAGTTAATACAATCAATCTCTGCTAATGATTTCTTGACATATTTCAGCCAGGGGATGATTTGACCTTTGTCTCTTTTGAGGCAGTCCGATATAATTTGTCTTGTTAGGGTCGCCTCTGGGTTAGTCCATATTTTGACCCATGCCAGGAGAGGTTTAATTTTGATCCTGTCTTCTATGAAGGTTTCTCCCACTTCTTCATGGATAATGTGGGCCGATACACTCTGGGGCACTTTCAAAATTCTTCTCAAGAATTTGTTTTCTTCTGTCTGGATCTGCTGTACTTTATTATCCAGAAAGCCCCACACTTCTGCCCCATAGGATACTTTCGCACAGCAAATTGACCTGTACAAGTTCAGTATTTGTTCTGGAGACCATTTTCCTAGTCTTTGCCCGTACCCCATGATGGCTCCTACTGAAGCTGCCAGTTTCATAGAATGCTTTTCTACCAGAGGTTTAAAGGTAAGGTGGTGATCAAATAGTACCCCCAGGTATGAAAAGGTCTTGACCTGGTCTATTTTGTGTGACCCAATGTGATAGGTGAAGTTCCCTTTTGTCAGTTGCCCTGATGCCATAATATAGGATTTTTCCAGGTTTGTCGCCAGGTCCAATTTGTCCATGAACGTGACGAACCCGTCAATCAGTTTTTGCAATCCTAAAGGGGTTCTGGCAAGCAAAACCGCATCATCGGCGTAGAGTAGTACAGGCACAGCACGATGACCGATTTGGGGTGAGTCCACCTTAAGTTTGAGGAGGTCTTTTTCCAGCGAGTTAATGTAGATAGAAAAAAGAAAGGGCGCGAGGATACATCCCTGCCTTACTCCACTAGTGCAAGTGAAGGGGTCGGTCTTTTTTCCCTCTTGATTGTATCTCACACTTGCGGTGGTATTCCGGTGGAGATTTTGCAGGGTGTCAACTAGTGGTTGATCCACTCCTAGTTCTAACAGCATGGACCAAAGCTTTCTTCTATTTACACGGTCGAAAGCCGCTGAAAGGTCCATGAACCCCATGTGAATGGACCCCTTCCCGGCGATGGTATATTTAGCTATCAGGAGATATAAGTTTAGGCATTGATCGGTGGTAGATCTGCCTTTCCTGAAGCCATATTGGATTTCCGAGAGGACTTGATGCTCCTCAGCCCAATCTTGCAGCCGCTGTAGAGTGACTCGCCCCAATACCTTTGCTGTCACATCGATTAAAGAAATGGGTCGGTAACATTGGGGGTCATCGCGGTTCCCTTTTTTGTAGATGGGAACTATGGTGGCCGTTGACCAGGACTGAGGCAGACCTGCCACCACAGCCTCGTTTAATACCCTGGTAAGCAACGGTGCCCATAGATCGAGTCTACTTAGGAATAGGTCTGGTGGAATTCCGTCCGGGCCCGGTGCCTTGTTTTTACTGAGCCCTGCTATTCCCATTTCGACTTCTTTCAGGGAAAAGTCTAACTTGGCCGGCTGAAAGCCCCTAGGTGCATCCTCCAGAGTTAGATGACTTGAGTGATTGTATAAACTCTGGAAGTGGTTCTGCCATTGTTCCGGCAGAATGATGTTCATAATTTTTGGTGCCCCTTGGTCCTGGAAACATGGGGAATTAATCACTTTCCAGAAACTTGCGGAGTCTTTCCTTTCAGCAGCGTCCCTTAGGTCTTCCCAGGCTTGATTTTGTAGGCTTTGCTTACGTTTCTTCAGAGCTTTATTATATTCAGCTCTGTTCAGTGCCACCGTGATCTTGTCCCTTGGTTTGGAGTGGAGGCTGTCCTTCAGTTTTTTAAGCGCCTTGGTGCAATTCGAATCAAACCAACGGGGATTTGAGGACGTTTTGTTAAGCCCAGTAGACTTTAGGGAGTTATGTACATGTTGCGCAATTTCTTCAAATGCCCTGACCACCGAAACGCCAACCACGCTTGGATCAAGGCATTTGTCTATTGCTTCTGAGGCCTCTGTTAGTAATTTTTTGTAAAATCTGGCCCCATCAATTTTGGCCCATTTGATTCTTCTTCCCTGATCCACTGGTTTTTCCATGATGTCAGGTCTCTTTGGATAAAAGTTAAAATCAAAGCCTCCAATTGTGATAATGACCGGGTTGTGGTCACTAAAGCTGCTGGCCTCAATAAAAGTATTGCTGATGTTTCTTTTTAATATGGGAGAGACTAAAACAAAATCAATGTAGGAGTGGCAACCTCTTCCTTTGTATGTTGGGTTTAGTTCCCCTTTTTTGCCCAGCACAACCAGGTCTAGAGTTTGAATCAGGTTATGCCTTTTCGTTAGCCTCTCTAAGTCCCATCCCTCTTTTGAGTGAATGAAGTGAGGGCCTTTCATTATGGTACATCTTGACCAGTCTTTGTTAAAGGGTTTTAGTTTGTCACAAAGGTGGCAGTTAAAATCTCCCATTAGTATTACGCTTGGGGGGTTTGGTGTCTTATTTAAAGAGTTCAAATTTCTTAGACAGGCTTCCAGCTCGTTTACGGCTGTTCCCTTATCCGTCGTTCCAGGAGCATTGTACCAGTTGACTAAGAAGAAGGTTAGTCTTGGTGAGCCGAACCTTAATACTTGGAGGTTATATGAGGCCCATTTAACATTGGACCAGGTACCCTTAATGTCTAGATTGACGTATATGACGAGTCCTCCGCTGGCTCTCCCCGAGGTTGCTTTTTTAGCTGGGACAAGAAAACTTTTGTAGCCTTCCAGGCTGTAATCATTTAGTTCGGTAGCCCAGGTTTCTTGCAGGCATATGATTTGAAATTTGGTTATATAGCTGAGCCATTCCTGGGTTTCAAATTTGGCCGCTAATCCTGCAATGTTCCAGGATACAATTTGTAAGTTTTCTTGGGTCATTTCCTTTGGAGTTCCTTTTGGGTCTCCTAATGGGAGCATTGCATGTTTTCCCGCTTCCGATGAGGTAACAGGACTGGGCTGTATACTGCCAGAAGCAGTTAATCTACTCTGTTTAGCAGTGGTCCTATATTTTGGGGGATTTATCCACTCTCCTTTTCCCCCGCTCGGGTTCGTCGATATGGTGCTGCCTCCATTACTGGGCGCGAATTCTGATCCCTTTCCTGCCCCCATTCTCTTTCCCGTTGCAAGTGTGCTTACCTCCTTCCGCCTTGCGATCATAGGGGGTTGTTTATCCCATCCATGTCAATCGACCTCTTCAAGTGTGCTGAACCTGTTCCAGTGTGCATGCTGCATTAAAAAGGAGTCATAATTTGGAACGACAAAGTTTGGCCTTTGCCACTGAGGAGGTCCATATTGAGAGCCCATATTGGGTATTCTAGTCGGTGGTGGTCTGTTACTCTGCCTGGGTCTTTGAAATGCGAAAGGATAAAAGTAGGATAGATGTACCGGATGAGTTTGTGAACGGGTATAGCTCGGCGGGGCATTACAGATAAAGTTGACTGCTGCCATATCCCTGAAGTTCACCGTGATTATATCCCCTGCTATGGTCTTGGTACCTTTGCCGATCCACTCCCCCCTTCTTACTGAAAGGATTTCCCCATGGATATTGGGGGGCAGTGGTCTGTGTATTTCTAACCACTGTGCACATTTGTTTTTTAGCTCTACTTGTGATTCCCGTTGGCCCTCCCTTAAAGGTGGGACTCCTGTTAAAACTACTACAAACGGTAAAGCTTCAGGCGGGAGGTTAATTGTCCTGAAGCGAGTTGCTGTTTTATGCTCTTTAATAGTTGTTGTAGAAGGGGTCGCATTGGTCTTCGGGTTCTCTTTGGGGGTTTGAGCGGTGTTTCCTTCCGAAGTTTGAGGGGGTCCAGGGGGTGGTTTATTATTTTCAGTGATAGTTTGTTTTTTATTTTTACCTGTATTCGGTGTGGTAGCAGCCTTTTGTGTATCTTTAGTACTTATTTGTGTGCCTCTGTTAGGAATCCTTGGCGCCGTGTCAGTTGTTGTAGCGGCCTTATCCTTGGTTAGTCTTTTAGTTGTGGCCTCATTCTGTTTTGCTGGGCCACCTTCTTGCGCTAATTGGACTTTTGAGCCAAACCCCTTATTATTTACGAGTGATGTTAGCCTATCGACTTTGGCTCTAAGGGGTTTTATCAGCACAGTAATGGAGTGCTCCAGGTCCGTTTTGAGATCAGCCACCATGTTGGTGATCCAGCAGGGTATTCCTGGTGTAGATGGATTTACAGGTGTTACCAAATTATGATTTCTAGTTTTTAGTGATCCTTTTTTGCCCCCACATTTCGGACCTTCCTTATCCGAGGTTTTATCTGTAATATTAGAATTCTTATTATGGTTATTTGTTTGTTCACCAGTTCTCTCGCTACAAGTTTCGTCGGGCACCTGGGCACAAGGGAGGTCGACGAAGGAAGAGGGGGTAAGGGGCAGACTAGTATCATATTCTTCTGCCAAATCTCGGGAAGCTTCAGATAGATTAATAAGGGATTCCTGGGTTTCTTGGACGACGATCACGGGTGGTAGGGACATCCTTCTTTCAGTGTTTGCGATGGCGTTTGAAACCGCCCCTATGGTTTGTTTAAGCATCTTGTCAATAGCGGTTAAAGTTGGTAAAGGCGGAAGCAAATCTATTTTAGATTTTGTACTTGATCTTAGGGTGGGCATCTTTGACTTCTTGGCCGTTTTCCTCATAGTCTACCATGCAAAGTACAAAAACAATGACTGGGTATGGCTGATGTAAGTAAGTCCAGATATAATACCTGTTATGCAAGATGCGGTTGGCAGATTTTGGGGGGGCGACCCAGCCCAGCCTCTTCTGGCCTCTGAGGGCCACAGAGGACCCGCCCTTTGCCCGGGCTTCGCTCGGCGTCCCGCTCGCATCCCGCTGAGCGGTAGTACGCTGTTCTTAAAGGAGGCGTTGCAGCCGGGGGCGTGTCTTGCTGGGGGCGCGGCCGTGCACACCTGTGCAGCGCGGGGACTCCTGGTCTATGGAGTCCCTGCGGCACGCGCCCACAGTTACCTCACGCAGTTCCCTCTTCCTCCCGGTTGCTCTCCGGCGCTCCTGCTGCCTCAACCCCACACCAAACGCCGCGCAGCGGCACCCGCGAAGCGGGTGCTGCAAGTTGTTAAGCGGCGATAAGGCGGTCAATCCCTCCTGGGACACGGGGAGGCTGCAAGGCTGGATGGCGGATTCACAATATACCTCGTCGGCTAATGACGGCGTCCAGGTACAATTCTTCTCGCATGAGGGTCCCACTGCACTCGGGAAATCTTTGCTCTTAAGAGCTTGGGCGGCCGGGGGCGTGTCTTGCTGGGGGCGCGGCCGTGCACACCTGTGCAGCGCGGGGACTCCTGGTCTATGGAGTCCCTGCGGCGCGCGCCCACAGTTACCTCACGCAGTTCCCTCTTCCTCCCGGTTGCTCTCCGGCGCTCCTGCTGCCTCAATCCCACACCAAACGCCGCGCAGCGGCACCCGCGAAGCGGGTGCTGCAAGTTGTTAAGCGGCGATAAGGCGGTCAATCCCTCCTGGGACACGGGGAGGCTGCAAGGCTGGATGGCGGATTCACAATATACCTCGTCGGCTAATGACGGCGTCCAGGTACAATTCTTCTCGCATGAGGGTCCCTCATGCGAGAAGAAGAGTTCTCTGAATAACAAAGCAGGCCTCAAAGTATCATGGTAGTGCTCTGGAGTACAAGGCAGGACTTCTGAAGTCTTTTAAAGGTCAAGGTGTGTACCGAAGAGATGATTCAGAAGGTCCACTATTTATCCTTGGTGGAAGCCTTTGAAGTGGGGATGACATCCTGGCTACCCTCACATCTGGTTCTGGAAAGACCTTGACTTCCCCTGCAAACGCTCTATATAGAAGTAGTTGTGAAAAACAACTAGTGTTATGTGTGTGTGCTGGGGAAGGCCTTTGAAATGTAAGTGGGGCAGGGAACTCCTGTGCCCCAGTCGATGTGTCAGGAATGACCATCCTGCCAACACCTTGCCACCATTTATCTCTCTGTCTAGGAGGACTATACAAAGGCCAATAGCTAAACTACTCACTGCCTTGTAACCCAGGACACAGGCAGCAGACACCAAATGGTTAGGACAAGAAAATGGCAACTTTTTAAAAGTCGTATTTTCAGAATTGTGACTAAAAATACCAACTCTACCATTAAAGAGGATTTTTAAATTACAATTCATTGAGTCCAAATATGACATTTTTTATCAAATGTTAGCACTTATCACATGTAATAAGTTAACACAATGGTATCCAATAGAGAGATAGGCATTACAGTAGTAAAAAACTAATTTTGAAGTTTTTACTTCCAGGACTTGTAGAACATAAAAGAATACATCAAACTTTTAAACTCCAGTGGAACCTGCACTGAATGCTGTTTTCAGCCTAACATAGGTGTGATTTATATGTATTAGAAAAGAAAGGTTGAATCTTGCAAAGGTTTAATTTGCTAATTCAAATTGGCAGTTTAAAACTATACTCTGGGCTGCAATAGCAGGCCTGGGACATGTTTTATAGTACCACTCTATTGGGTGACACAATGAGTGCTACAGGCTCACTAGTAACATTTAATTTAAAGACTCTCTTTATCATGTAGTAGGGCATACTAGGGACTTATAAGTAGATATAATATGCCAATTAGATTTAGGCCAATGTTGCCATGTTTTAGGGAGAGACCACAAGCACTTTAGTGCTGGTTAGCAGTGGTAAAGTGCACAGAGTCCTAATGCCAATAAAAACTAAATTCACAGGAGGGTTGAAGGAAAAAGGTTTGGGAGTGACCCTGTAATGAAGGTCATGTCCAACAATCCTTGTTTCTCTAGTTTTGAGTTTCAATGAGAGATGCAGAACTACAGCAAAGTAGAGTATAAAGGGAAAAGTTTGACCTAACAACTATTAACACCCAAGACATATCCTTAATTCACAGGGCCTTATTTACAACAAAATGACTCAGCGGGCCGCTGCAAGCCATTTTGCTGTGCCGAGCGGCATCAATTTAAAAGAACCGGGATGCGTCATATTTATAACAACATGACATCCCTGTGCTATCCTCCTTAGCCATATTGGAACTAAATGTTCGAGAGACTGGATGTTTCATTCTATAAAAACTGCAGAACGTCTCAGCCTTAAAGAACTCGAATTAATCAAAGAATTGGAAGAAGCCCTTTTGAATAATTCAGCGGTAGCGAATGCCTAAGCATTGTTACTAAAACTTGAAAAAGAAAACGAGATTTAAAAAAAAAACACAGAAGACGCAAAAAGATCTAAGCTCCAAAAAGATATCAGCAATTTCTCTGAAAAAAAGACATACCCTTATCTCGATAAGGAATACTTCAAACAGCCCCAAAATATAGGAGCATTACGCACCTACGGAGGACCCAAGTAGACGTCAGTTTCTCACGTCCTCCGACGCATCATCTCTGTCACATAGTTCAAGCGATACAGAAGCATCGACCAGCAGCAGTAACAATCCCCCAAGACAGTTCTATCAGCCAGCTCCTTTCTTAGAAGGAGGCAACAGATGACCAAGGGGTCGCGCGAAAGCCAACCGATGGTACAATCCTCAATCCAACCAGTACCAGGGGAGATAACCACGAGAAGGAACGTCTACAGCTGGTAAGACATGAGAAAAACTCGATCTATAACTTGACGAACCATGAATTATCCAAAGATGAAGTGAATGTATTACAAAGAGGGCTCTCTTTCATTCCAACAATTAAACCAGACTTAGGTCAAACAAAATTGGAAGTGATACAACTTTTTCGCAAGATGAGACTAAAAATCTTCTTTGAAGAAAGACTGGATCAGACAGAAAGGTACTATTCGGGCTTGAAAAACCCTTCTAATTTCTTTCCCAATAGAACTAATATGACAATAGAACTATTGACATTTGGAAAGAATGTATTAAGGGATTTATCAGCTTTGGAGAAAAAGAAGTTCTATACGAAATGGAACCTTCCAAAAAATGAAAAAATGGCACTGGACAGAATGATCAAATTTTAATCAAGCCTGCCGATAAAGTGGGAGGAGTGGTGTTAATGCAACGAGAAATGTACGAAGCAGAGGTGAAACGGCAATTGAATGATGAACAATACTATCGGAGAACTGATGAAGATTGGAATAAAAAAAAACAAGGGTAAATTGGAGGTTTTGGTCACCATAGGAGAAAATGAAGGATGGCTTTCGAAGAAAGAGGCCAAGTACCTCATAAACGAAAACCCCAGGGCACCGGTTATGTACATCTTACCAAAGATCCATAAAGATCAAAACAATCCCCCGGGAAGACCTATAATTTCAGGGGTGAATTCGATACTAGAGCGACCGGCAAAATACGTGGATACTTTTTTGAAACCACTAGTGAGCAACACGACCAGCTATATCAAGGATACCATGCAGGCGATCGTTTTCTTAGAAGATCAACCGTTTGAACAAGAATACGAAATACTTGTTACATTAGACATCGTGAGTTTATACACAAATATTCATCAAGAAGCTGGCATTGAAGCGCTTCATGTATTTTTGGAGAAAAGAGATCGACCTCAGAATGTACCCACAGATTTTTTGCTTCAATTGGCAGAAATATGCTTAAAAACAATTTTTGCACCTTTAATGACATCCAGTTTCTACAGGTAAAGGGCACCGCGATGGGGTGCCCTTTTGCCCCAGAAATGGCCATAATGTTTATGGCCTTATATGAGGAACAGTGGGTATATAACAACAACCCGTACGATGGACACATTAAGATGTGGCATTGTTATATAGATGATGTCTTTATGCTCTGGCGTGGAAGTGAAGAACAGTTCCAAATGTTTGCAAGATGACTGAATTATCGGAATCCCGATATTCAATTTACCCTCAACATGAGTAAGGTCGAGATCAACTTTTTGGATCTTCTTATCAAACATGATGAAGGTCACATATATACCACTCTCTATGTCAAAGAGACCGACAGGAACACATTTCTCCATTTTGGGAGCTTTCACCAGCGAAATTTAAGAGAAAATCTTCCGCTGAGCCAGTTCCTCAGAATTCGTCGCAATTGTAAAAGAAGGGAAGACTATTTTGCCAATGCTTCAGTTCTGATTAACAAACTTATTGAAAGGAACTACCCAAAAAAACTACTAAAGAAAGCCATGAAGAGGGCATGGTATACCTCTAGGGAAGCCCTTCTCATGCCAAAAACGAAGAAGGAAACAACCCCCTTGGTCTGTGTTACAACCTTTTCAGGTACCACGAACGAAGTACAAAAAATAATTAGAAAAAACTGGAATACTGTTAAAAGCCTTGAACCATTCAGACAAGTTCCCATCTTTGCACTCAAAAAGAATTCCAGCATTAAAGACAAACTTGTCCATGCACATTCAAAGGCCAAAAAACAGGAAACATCTTTTTTTTGCAGAGTTTTATATAGCGCGAATTTGACCCAAACTGAATCAGGTATCAGAGCGCTTTACATAGCACCAGTTACGTTACATGAGGACGCACGCTCTATGCTGTCACTACCAGCAATTAAAGGACACAAGAAATGTGGCAACCGTGTCTCATGTGACAGCACAATAGAAGATTTACCTATGGAAACAAATACATTAAACACAACAAATTTACCAACTGCAACACCAATAACATTGTTTATTGCGTAATGTGTCCCTGTGCAAAGGCATATATCGGCAAAACCAGTCAACCGATCAAAAAGAGAATCACACAACATCGATCAAGAATTAAATGTAAAACACCCAATGCTCCGATTGTGGCATTGCAATGGGGCACCGTCCGAATGAAATCAAGTGGACAGTGTTAAGACACATCACTGGGAGTAGTGTGGAGAACACCCTATCTAAAATTGAAGCAAAATTAATTCTCTTCCTTGGTACTATGGAAAACGGCCTGAATGAGATGTCCGAAGTTACAAACTGTGGGTAGTCACACAACCAAGTCTGTCAAGATATTTCACCAAGCAATTTTTCGTTTTTTCAAGCCACCTTTGCAACTGCCCCTCCGTCAAATATATTTCCACCTTGCAGCAAGCCATAGTAATATTGAACGCAAAAAACCTAATGTGCCCACACCTCAAGATTTACGGTGGTGTAAACTCTAGCTCGATTTAGAATCTAAGATTAAGGAGCCCTTGCCCCCAAAGGCAAAGATCAACAGGACGTGAGGCTGCGTAACATGAAAGCAAGGAGCAAGAAAAAAACTACAAGAACATGCAGGCTCCGCGCATGTGGTAGATAACTCTGCATGTGACCAGAAGATCAACGGCGTCACAGAGCTAACACCAGAGAAGTGAGAAGTGTGGCTCAATGGTTAGAGCGCAGACCCTGATGCAGAGGTCTAGCCCGGGACCAGGGTTCAAGTCCCCGCCTCGGCGGGTCTTGGGCTCAAAATTCCACGGACCTGACAATTCTCGCCTCGGTGCCTATTCCAATCATGGAGTCCCACTCTGCAACTCTGGTCAATAGCTTGCTTAATCTCCACAACGGCCCCCACAACGCTAAGGATGCCTGGCCTCCACCTTGGGGGTGCCCAGGAGTGGACACCTCACAGGGAAAGCCAGGATGGGTTCCACAGCGGTATTCGTACAAGCGCCTTGAGACCCTTGCGGGTGAGTAGTGCGCTATACAAGTATCAATTTACATTTTACATTTACAAGGGAAATGTGTAATAAGCTAGGAGATAAGAAAATTACAAGAATTATGTCGGCGCAACGCATGCGCAAGAAAACTGTGCACGTGACCATAACAAGAAATAAACGTACCGCTGACATCAGACGCCACCAAAGCCAGAGCGCGAGCCTGTTGGGAACGAGCAATACCTAAAGAAGAGCGAATTCTGCCTCACAGCATAGTGTCCGGGATCAGTGGCGGCTGGTGACATTTGAAAGTGGAGTGGCGTAAAACAATTCTATGTCAGGACAGGAGGCTCCGATTATGCTTTTCTCATTTCTTTATAAGGAAATGCTCAGCAGCCAATTATAGTAACAAAAAACTACATTACCCATGAACACCAGGGCATAACCATAGAGTATACAATATAAAAGGTTATAATGCTAGTCCTTCTTCCTCTTTCTTTGCTGCTCCGCAGCCAGTTAAGTGCTCTCTCCAGTATTTGCATGTCTTTACTGTGATTGCTTTGATGTAATTTGTTATTCTACTTACTTTGTATGCTTTGACTCGAGCGCTTGCAGTGCGCTGTGTGTTGCGTTTCTCTGGAGCGCTCCGGCTCCGGTTGCCTGCTGTGCCCGCTGCTGTTTTTCTTTCGTTTTTGGCCCGTAATTGCTGCGTGTGTTCCCGGGAGCGTGTGGTCACCTCCCTGAGGCCAGGCGCTTGTGTGCTGCCTTGTTTCTTGTGCGTGGAGCGGGAGCAGGGGTTACTGGCTCGTGAAGGGAGCACGAGCGCTCTCGAGCCGTGTCTTCGCAGGCAGCCGTGTCGCGCATGCGCACTGGCATTTTTTCCGGCTTCTGTGACATTCTTCACAACGCCGGTTAGAGGAAAGTCGTGTTCTACGTCAAAGCCCACAGCCTGCTTGGAGATTAACCCCGTATGACGCCGGAGTTCTGTGAGAGCTTTGGCTGTTAATATTGTGCATAGGCTTTGCCTAGAGTGTGTTTCTTGGTGACAGCACGCCTTACTCCCTCCACTTTTTCATACAAATTGAGTCAGGTTGGTGCCTGCTCTATTGGCTTGCTGTGGGGTTTACCTTACTCCCCCTGCATAGTGTCTTTGGCACTCCATACTTTCTTCCAGTCATCTTGTGGGCATTATTTCAATACACCTTGTGTATCATGGAAGATTACTATTTGTGATGAAGATGACTACTATTATGGGGAAGATGATTCTGGTTCTTTGGAACAGGATTTAGTTGAGGAATTGGACAAGGGTGTCCAGCAGTCTGTAAATAAGGCGCTAGTGCGTGCCATTAATCCACTCAAACGGCATTTGAATGAATATGCGCAACAACAGGGTTGGTTGCCGACTGCTAAGAAGTCCTCAAAATCTCCTGTCAATCCCCACAGGTCGGACTTCCAAAAATTGGCGAAATCTTTGGCGGCTGCGGCCTCCAAGTCTTCTGCACCTCACGATACTGACGACTCTGATCATGTTCATACTTCAGCTTCTTCTGACCATGATGATCCTCCACCAAGGAAACGAGTCTGCAAAGAACATTTTGTTGATGCTCCTGAGTGTCCCCCTGTGTTGACCTTTGAGCCTGCAGATATTATTCTTCCTCATTCATCATCTTGGTTGCCTTCTCCTGGAGTTGCAGCGTATGTTCAGACTCACATACGTCAGCCTTTTGATACGAATGTTAGGGCCAGGCTCCGCTCAGAATGTCCGAGGCCTGATCTCGCTGATCACTTGGCAGAAACGCCGGAGGTAGATCCAATGATGGTCACTTACTTGAAAAAGTACGCAAAGGACCCCAAGAAGGGCCTTGACAGGTGTTGGCGATCTTGCCAAGACAAATTGCTTGACTTGCTTGGTCCTTTCACCAAAATTCTAGATCTTGGATTCCAGGCCAAGGAAGCTTCGGCTCTTGTGGACCCTGCTGAATTGATTGAATGGGCGCAGAGGGCTATATGCCAATTGGGGAACACCAATTGTGCTTTATCTTGCGAGAGACGCCGATCTATTCTCTTAAAATTAGACCCAAAACTGGCAGAACTCTCTACCTCTGAGACGGGTCCGGAGGTGCAAGGCCTTCTATTTGGCCAGCCTTTCTTGAAAGAGCTGACAAAATTTGTTTCCACCTTCAGTGGCATTGACAGAGCGCAAACTTCATTGCGTCGCGCTATGCGTCCGGTTTTTGCCAAGGCCGGACGACATCGTGGACGCTCGTTCGGCCGAGGTTCACATCAACAGTCCCACAGAGGTAACAACTCTCAGCGTGGAGGAGGTCAAGACTCAGGATTTTTCACCAGAGCAAACTTTTATCCCTCCCGCAAGGGTAGAGGGAACTATGGAAAAGGCCATTCCGGAGGACAGCAAGGCCGTTATCAAGACTCCAACAATTCAGGTGAGCCTGATTCATGCTTGCGATGTGGTTTGGGGGGGCAGAGTACAGTTTTTTCTCAACAACTGGCGCACGATCTCCAGCGATGCATCGGTGCTGGAAACTTTCAAGGTTTCAAGATAGAGTTTTACCAGCCCCAGCATCAGATCCACCCTCCCACTCATTTAAGTTTTTCCCTTCGAGATCAAGTTTGCCTCTCCGAGCAGATCGCCGTTCTTCTCAAGAAAGGGGCGATTCTTCCCACTGTCCGTCATCCAAGAGGGTTCGTCAGCTCAGTGTTTCTGGTCGAGAAAAAAGGGGGCGGATCGTGCCTTGTTCTCAACCTGAAAGACTTCAACGGAGGGGTCGTGTACAGGCACTTCTAGATGGAGGGCATCCATCTCTTAAGGGATCTCCTTCGCGAGGGAGATTGGATGGTCCATCTGGATCTCAAGGACGCATATCTGTCAATTCCAATATTCAAACCCCATCGTCGGTTCCTCCAGTTTCATTGGAAGGGTATTTGGTACGAGTATCAGGTTCTCCCGTTCGGCCTCTCGTCGGCACGTGGTGCTTCACGAAGCTTCTGAGGCCGGTTGTAGAACATCTCCGAGCTCGGGGTGTGCGTCTGATTATTTACTTGGACGACATTCTCCTTATGGCGGATTGTCCTCGCAAACTCCTGACTCATCTGGAGTGGTCCATCGATCTCTTACAATCTCTCGGTTTTCTGGTCAACATTCAGAAATCGGTTTTGACACCGACGCAGTCAATAGATTTTCTGGGTTTCAAGATCGACTCTATTGCTTGTCAGCTTCTCTTGCCCAACCAGAAAATTCGTTATATCAAGAGGGAGTTGACTTCCGTTATTTCCAGACAGACTGTGTCATTGAGATCGTTGGCACGTGTAGTAGGGCTGTTAGCGTCTTCGATTCAGGCGATCTTTCCGGGTCGTCTGCATTACAGGGCAATGCAGCGTCTGAAGATCCAACATCTCCGGAAAGGCCTCAGATATTCAGATCAGATTCCTCTATCGGAGGAGGTGAGGTATGAGATGCAATGGTGGCTAGACCACATGGAGGCCTGGAATGGTCGAGCCCTCTTCGGTGCGTCGCCGGAACTGGTGATAGAGTCCGATGGCAGTCGCTGGGGTTGGGGCGCCCGGTGCGGTCCTGTCTCGACGGGGGGTCGTTGGTCTCCTCAGGAATTATCTCTCCACATAAATTGTCTAGAACTCCTAGCGGGTTCCTTTGCGATCAAGTGCTTTACTCCCCATCAGTCCAACTGCTGCATACTTCTCCGAATGGACAACGTGTCAGCAGTACGCTATGTCAACAAGCTGGGCGGAACTCGGTCCAAAGTGCTAGCGGAGATAGCCAAGGATTTTTGGCATTCTTGCCTGCAACAGAAGATCACTGTTATGGCAGAGTATCTTCCCGGTCGCCACAATCAGATTGCGGATTGGCACTCGAGACATCTTCGGGATTTCAGCGACTGGAGGCTTCACCCTCGCATATTCCGCTCTCTTCTTCGGAGTTGGGGCCAGTGTCACATAGACCTGTTTGCCTCTCGCCTCAACACACAGCTTCCGAGATTTTACAGTTGGAGGCCGGATCTGCTAGCCCTGGCCACGGATGCCTTTCTTCAGGCTTGGCCGACGGCTCTGTGCTATGCGTTTCCCCCGTTCATGATGATTCCCAGGGTTCTGGCTTACACCAAACGGTATTGAGCGGATCTGATTCTGATTACTCCACTCTGGAGGGCTCAAGCGTGGTTCCCGGTTCTCCTGGAAATGTGTTGCGAGGTTCCAATCCTTCTTCCCCAGAAGTGGAATCTTTTGCTGGATCCTCTCGAAGATCCGCATCCCCTGATTCTGTCCGGCACTCTCCAATTGCTGGCGTGGCGGATTTCGGGGACCGCTGGTCGATCCGAGGCATTTCTAGCGACGCTTCCAGATTCATTAGTGAGGCCTGGTCACCCAATACTCACAAATGGTACAAAGGAGCTTGGAAGCGTTGGTGTGATTGGTGTGTTCAACGGGAGGTTGATCCCGCTTCAGCAGATGTCTCCTTGATTATTAATTTCCTGGCGTCCCTAGCCTCTTCAGTTTGGCTTATAGGACGGTCAACAATTTTCGTTCTGCCATTTCGGCTGGACATATCCAGATTGATGGTAAGCCTGCTGGTGATCACCCTTTCATTTCCAAATTGCTTAAAGGTATTCGTCTCACAAAACCGCCCAGTCCTAAATATGTTTCTTTATGGGATGTTTCCATCGTTTTGCGGTTTTTAGAGGCTTGGCCCTCTAATCAGTTGCTGTCCCGCAAGCATCTGTCTGCTAAGTTGACCATGTTGTTTTGTCTTGTTTCTTGTAAACGTGTGTCGGATGTTCATGCATTAGACCTTGCGGGTCGCAGTTTTACGCCAGAAGGCGTTACATTTCGTCTTTCCAGACGTACTAAATCTAATACTGCTTCGATTACCTATCCATCCTTTCCCACTCATCCCAACCTTTGCGTTGTGCAGTGTCTCAAGGATTACGAAGTAAGTACTGCTTCTTTACGTTCAGATATGAAGGGTCAGTTGTTAATTGCTTTACAGAAACCATTTCGCCCTGTAACTCCTGCTACATTAGCGCGCTGGGTAAGATGGCTCATGTCAGAACCTGGCATTGATGTTTCTGTGTTTGGTGCACATTCTGCACGTGGGGCGATGGCTTCTAAAGCTTTCTCCATGGGTGTCACTCTTTTTGACATTATGAAGGCCGCAAATTGGTCTTCTGATTCTGTTTTCAAAACGTTTTATTATAAACCAATCGATCATATTGCTTCTGTGGTGGTGAATCAGCTTTGAACAAGCATAATCGGAGCCTCCTGTCCTGACATAGAATTCAAAATTTGCAAACATACGTGACAAGAATTTTCAATTCTATTAAGGACAAGGAGACGAGGATTATCCCACCCATTGTTATTGATTTGCATTGTTATTTTGCTGTAATCTTTATTGATGATGTTGAAAACTTTCACATCCCTTATTCCCCCCCCCCTGGTTTGAATTCTTATACTCTTGCACTATATATGTGTATTACGGCTGTATGTCTCTTTTCAGGCTCTGACCCGAAGTAGAGTTTGCCGGTGTCATCCGTCTTCGTTTCCCCCTTTTTCCTGGTTTGGGGATCCAGTGTTCTTCTGCTGCCTGCATCCAGTTCGTTTGGACCTCTGCGGCGTGCTTTCTTCTGTTCCTGATGGTCTACGTTGGATTACCCTATTGGACTTGAACTGTTTCCTCGACAAAGAAAGAGGAAGGACTAGCATTATAACCTTTTATACTGTATACTCGATGGTTATGCCCTGGTGTTCACGGGTAATGTAGTTTTTTGTTACCATAATTGGCTGCTGAGCATTTCCTTATAAAGAAATGAGAAAAGCATAATCCTCGCCTAATTGTCCTTAATAGAATTGAAAATTCTTGTCACGTATGTTTGCAAATTTTGAATTGTCGTACTTCACTGTGGCGGGTGAAAACACATGCACTCTCAGGGTGTGCTTAGCTAAAAACAAAAGAAAAAAAGTAGTGTCTTAATAGTGAGCAGCGCAAGGACACAAGTAATGCCCAACACCTGCAACCATGGGCGCCATTTAAGCACTTTCAACCAGCATCCGACAGTGTGCCAGGATCTCTGTCAGACACAAGTTAGTGACACCATCACATGAACTTTTAAACCTACTATACACTACAGTGCTTTCAACTTCACTGTATCATTATTACACATGCACCAATGAAACTGCCTCGATAAAAGGCGAGGTATGAATTATGTTCTTTAAGAACCGGCAGTAATCGGGGCAGAATGCCTGTATGAGAGGGCAGGCTGTGCCAGGCAAGGTACCTGATTAGTCCCCCCACTTCATTTTTTAGGACTTCAAGGCTCCATTTGGCCGCTTTACTTTCAGCCTTAGCCCATATGTTTGGGATTGTAGTTCGTGCACAGCTTTATCCTTATGTCAAGAGCTTGTCACATTCCAAGAGTCCCATCTACCTTTGCTCCCCCAACCCGGTGTCCCAGGTGTGCTGAGTCTGTGGGGTAGGGAGCATTGCACCACTACTGCCATGCTGTGCTTCTTTGGTCAAGGAAGGGAAGTTGTCCTTTTGTTGTGACTCAATAGGTACCTCTTTTGAGAAGGAAGAGAAACTTGCACAGTTGTTGCAACACAATTGGTACCTGTTTTATGAAAGAGAGACAATTGTCCTGCTACTGTTCTGTGAGTGACAGAAGCCTGCACCACTTATTCTTACAGCAAGTACTCATGCGCGTAGCTATCAATAGTGCAGAGGGTGCAGAGGCACCAGACCTCACTGTAAGAGGGGCCTATTGCATTCCAATTATGGCGGTCTTTCATACCCAGGCAGGGAGGGGGCATTGAACGCATTTCCATTCCTTGCGCCAGGCTCCAGGGCACTCTTGCTAGGACACTGGTCGTACTGCTTTCGGTAAACTTGAATTCCCACCATGCACTGCCTCCCCCTGCAGGTCCTTTGCTGCTCCCTCCCTTTTTACCCTGCACTGCTGGCCACCCACTTGGCCATGTGTGCTACCCCTTTAGAACCAGCACTGTTCCCTCCCTTATGCCTGTGGAGCACAGACACACACAGGGTAAGAACTCGAGGGTTTTGTGGTGTGAAAATTAATTATAATTGTATTTATACAGCGTTTACCCCTGACGAGGAGTTGCAGTGCTTTTGGGTCACCAGCACGCTACTCCAAAACCCAAAAAGGATTGGTGGTGAATTACTATAGGGAAATTCTTGTGCTCTGCTGGGATTCAATATAGATGAATGAGAAAAGTCCATTCCCCAATTTGTACATTAAAAACGAAAATGAGAAATTTGTAAATAAAAATCGGGGAATTGGCTTTTCTCATTCATCTATATTGAATCACAGCAGGGCACGGCACAAGTCCTAAAAAATGAAGTGGGGGGAGCCTGGCATATATATATGTTAAAACGTTGCAAGCTTCTAAACCAAGAGCTGCACAGCGCCTGTAACCTAACCCTGTGACTTCCCGAAAAGTGAAAGTAAAATGTTGAAGGAACCGAACGTACTGGCACCTTATACCTAAAGGAAAGCGTGTTGTTTGTCACTCGTCTTATGAATGAATGCCAGAGGGTCAAAGTCAACCAGTCGCGGGCCTCGACCAGCATGACGGGTGGGTGGGGGGTGTGTGAAAATGGGGTCGTTGCGCAGGGGGAGAAACGGGAGGTGAGGTGTTAAATGAAAATAATAAACCTTACTATCAGCCACCTCAGCTTCTGTCCCGACTCCCGCTCCCGCCATCCTGCATTATTCCTGCAGCTCTCTTCATCAGGCAGCCTCCCTAGTCCCTCCCCTCCACCAATCACAACGCTGCCATGGCACTATGGCAGCGTTGTGATTGGTAAGGCCGCTGCCCTACCCGGGTCATTTCTTAGCAAGCATTGAGAACACATAGAGAGTGGGCAGTGTTTCTCAAGGGCAGGGGGAGTGGCTTGCCCACTCTTGTTCATACTGCATGTTTGGGCAGCCTGAGGCTGCCCAAACAGTCAGTATGCACAACAGTGGGCAAGCCACTCCCCCCTGCCCTCGAGCAACACCGCCCACTCCCAACCAGGAACTTCAGCTTTCTCGCCATGCGAGAAGGCAGAAACAGATAGTAGTTATTACCATTTATGTTTCTGCCTTCTCGCACTGCTAGAAAGCAGGGGGGCGGCACCCAAACGCCCCTATAAAGGAGCCGCCACTGTCCGGGATATTTTCTACTGGCCGCAGTACAGAAGAAATCAGGTAAACTATGAAGATGTATTACTGCAGTAAATTATCGGGAACATCGTGTATGCGACAAGACAGCTTGAAGCATGGTTATGGCCCTGAGTAATCCTCGCACTTCACAGATTGGCACCTATGAGAAAAATCTTTCCTGTAAAATTCTTGAGAAGGAGTGCTGTGGTAGTAACACTCACAGTGCACGTATGAATAATCATCACTTCGATCACTACGCGCCCAACCGCAATAAAAGCACACCAAGCACGATAAGGCACAAGTACTTCAAGCATAAGTTGGCACTTTTTCGTGGTGAGCACTACCCGTTCACGACTCATATAATCTGAGCACTCTATACATGTAGCCGCGATAAATTGAGTTTACACCCCTCACTTAACCTTCACAGTGTTTAACAAGAGTATATTGAAGATATGCGAAAGGAGCGCAAAAGTAACTAAAGCTCCCCCTTTCTTTAATTTCAACAAAATTGGACTCCTAAAAATACACAAACACAAGAGAGAGGGTAGGTACATTCAACTCATTTACAAGCTACAGTTGCTTGAAATAACAGACATAGAGATGGGACTATAAATATTACCTCTATTCAAACAGGTAGCAAAGAAATATTAACGTTCTTCAGCTACAAAGACGGTATGTACAGGCTACAACAAATGTTGATTAAGTAAAGTTTTTAAGTTATAATCAAAGAAAACACACTAAAATCAGTTTCACCAATTCTCTTGTAGACACCAAAAATGTGTCCTACCGCAACCAAAACCAGCCCTGATGAAGACCTTGATATAAACTAACGTGTTGGTCCCACAACTGCAAGGTCGAAATGCGTCGGCACAACCCAGTGGTCTAGAAAGATCTAGTCTAAGATAAGCTGGTGTTCTTTTCACCTGGTTGAGTTGGAATAAGATAAACTCATCCGTCTAAACAAATTGTAAAGTTCTTTCAGACCACTCAAAAGGACCACAAGTCAGGACAGGTGTACAGGACTAACATTGTGTAAAGTCTTGACACAGTAAATAACAGTAGGGCACTAGAATCGTGTAGAGAAACAAATAGTGCTTATACATGCTTAAGTTAACCAAAGGTCTCAAATGTTTTTCTTCTTTGCCTGAAAAAATGAAAATGTAAAGTTTCAGTGATTTCCAAATATTTGTATGAACTTAAGTGTATTGTTGTATAAGTGCAATAAGTGATTTTTTGTATAGATTTTATGTTTTGTGTGTAAATGCAAAGTTCTCTTTTTTTAAAGATAAAAATTTGTGTTGTGTTCATGGTGAAGGAATACTTAACTGCAAAAAAACCAAAGAGATGCAAAAAATAATAATAAAGAAGCGCAGGGTCAATAAAAGGGACTCCTGCTGTCAAAATATTTAGTGTGATTTATGGTGTCAAAGTTATCCTGTTTTGTTGAAATTCTCCCAGCGCTGGCTCACAAGTGGCTGCCATGTGTCAAAGTAGGCACCCTTGCACCCTGTGGCAAGGGTGCCGGCCTTGCGGTGATGATTGTTTTTGTGCAGTAAGGGACACCTTCCTGCATAAAAACAACCACAAGATGCTTTTTCCTCTTTCTATGCTTGCTGCAGAATAGAGCAAGCATAAAAAGAGGAAAAAACAAGGAGAAATAAAAGTATTTCTCTTCTTTACGCATCCTTACATGTCCTCTAGGGAGGTGTAGGATTCTGACGCATTCCCAGGTTTACAGAATGTTATAAATCTGAGAATGCGGCAGAATCCATGGGTGCTGCAGTGGGAATACCTATAAAAACACCCCTAGCACACCCCTTCTATGCAAAGTGATGCGTGAAAAGGGTAGCTTTGCGTGGCCTTGTAAATATGGAGCAGCACTCAGTGCCACAGATGAGTAAAAAAATAAGTAATGAACCTGCTGCGCAAGGGGCTTGTAAATAAGCCCCTCTGTTTTGATATGGAACAGTTTCTTCATATGTTTCTAAACATGTATTTGTGGAAACCTTGTAAAAAACAGAGAGTCTGATTTTAAATTTGGTAAGCAGGATACTCTTAAAAAATGTACCCAGTCCACCAAATAAATAGTCCACTCACTCTATATAGTATGGCTGACTATCATGTTTCCAACAGCGCTGCCCTGGTCGCTCCGCCAATGGGAATCCTAACCCATCAATCCAACAGAGTTGCAAATGTCTTGCCTTGATAGATATGTCTATGACCGACTCCTGGACATCAATTCAGCAAAATGCCCGGGGTAGCAGAAGTGACATCACCTGCCAATAGACACTCCTGATGAAATCTCCGAAGGAAATTCCATATGACCTCCCAATTGAGTGACACATGACATTTCACTCTGAAGACATCACAGGACATAACAACACTAAAGGTGAACAAACAGTCATGGCAAGGTGGATAAACACATTAAAAAGATTTGCCAAATCATATGCAACTATAGTTTGGCAAACATGCATATGTTAAGTTGACTGCTGCTGACAATTTTTTATTTTTTATTTATGCATGATTTATAGGTTATTAGATATGCCACTGGAAGCCGCTGATCCAGTGGAAGCGATGTCATTTTTATACTCATTCACAATAACTCAATATATCATGAAATAGAAAATGTATTATATCTAAAGGTTTGGGGCCATAGAAACTCTATAACCACTTATAGTCAAGAGATCCTTCAATAGATCTTTGGAGAGCTAATAGGGACTCAGATAATTAGAGACAAATGCTATTTCCTTCATGAGGTCCTATAATGAATAAAAAAGCCTAACCAACCACAATAGTCACAATATGCATAAATGTCAAAGTATTCACAAATAAGAACAAACTCTGTATTCTTATTAAGTCACTGTTATCTAATATTCAAAATATGAATGGTCAACACAAAGTACATTTTTAAAATATCAGTTATATGTTAATTCAATGTTACAGGCAAAATCTCAATAAGAAAATACAGTTCATTGCAAATACATTATAAATCAATAATAAGCATGAGAAGAGAGTGAGAGAGAGACAAAGAACTAATACATTGCAATATCAGTATGCAATTCAAGATTCATGCGAATCTAGGATTGGTAAACTAATGTGCAGCATCCAATAGTCAGGAATAGCTAACCCTTCAGCCGAAAAGTTATAGCTTGAAAAAACATCACCAGCCAATGAAGGGCAAGGTAATCAGGATAGATTAGTTCAAGGGTAATCAGGTTCGGGCTGACAGCGTGTCACGCCCAGTATTTGCAGGAATAGTAGCTAGCCAGAGTATCATAGAGAGTACAGCAGCAAAAGGCTGCCTTCTCGGAGAAACAGCTACTGCCATGTTCTTTTCCCACGTAAATATTTATACCCCAAGATGTTCACAATCCAACCCCCAAATATTGCATTTTCACAATTCTACACAATTTTATTGGTTAGGTTCATGAGGTGATCATTCTCAAAGCTATGTCATCCGGAACTTCAACAACTCAGTCCTTTGTTAGAATGGATGTCATCATTACTCCATTGAAGAAAGAAAGAAAATTGAGTCTTCTCCATATCCTCATGCTCGCTTCCACATCAGCTTGCATCACAGTTGATACGATTATTCATAGAAAAAAATACTCTAACCATAAGAAGGACATTCTAGTGATATGCAGTACACAACTAACAAATAAATCTGCATTTTTGGAAATAATGAAGGACAAAATACATTCTTCTGAGGCCTATGTTAGAAAAAGGAAATAACTCTAGCAGGTTTGAGGCCTTCATAGAGAAACCATAAATCGTAGTTTTTCTGAAGAATTAAACACACACATTACTGGTTAAGACATGAAGAAAATACAAAAGGAAACAATAATTAATGATTTATTATTCTGATTAGACACACAAGCATAACCTAATTTCAAAATGTGAGTTATTAGTATTCGATTACTTCCTTTTTATAAAGAAGAAAACATAATCATGAAACATTTTACTCTAAGCATTTTCATTGTTATTATTTTCGAAATTCTACTTATAAGTTTGCTCAGCACATTTATCAACTTCCTCTCCTGTGTCATTTTCACTATCATAAAAAGAAAATCTTTGCATGCTTTCTGCACGTTAAACATTACAGCTTCTGATTACTACATGTGTTGTGATTTTCTTGCACATTTTCACGTTTTGCTTTTGAAAGTTTCATATGTTAATAATTTTCACAATATTAATTATGTTTATTATGTTTATTAATAACACACTTATGAGCAGACTTGATCAAACAATATTATTTTGCAAATAATCATGCTCTATCACTACTAAAGAAGTGACATTAAGTAAGGGAAAGGAGAGGACTATGGAAATAGAAGAAATAGAAGATGAAACTTCCGGTACTCTGTATGGAAGAACTTAAGAGGAGGATGTGTCTCTTAATCTGACCCACTTAGAATGATTTTACGTGAATGATTTAATCCAAAACAGGACAGACCCCTTGATTTCCACATTTTCAAGACAGTTGATCAGGATGTGGAGGTCATTGGCCATCTATAGTATCATATGCTGCTGATAAGTCTACAATTATTAAGGTGGACTTTTGGTTAACATCAAGGGCTTTAAAAATTATCAATTGAAAGGCGAGGAGAGGAGCTTCTCTGATTATGGGGAGGCCTGAATCCTGAAAGTGTCTTTTGGAGAAATGGCTCCTTACCACAAGCTTGCTAGGATTTTTGTATTTATAAGAATTTTAGAAATTAGGTAATAATTGGACAAGTCATAGATATGCACCTTTGTTACTTTGAGGAGCGTTAATTGCAGCTCTTCTCGGGCTGTCATGGACTACTCTTTGATGGAGTGAAGCATTTACAATATCAGGCTACTGAGGTGATGTGTTTGGTTAATAACGTTGGCTTGGCAAGAATCCCCTTGATCCACAGCATTGATATTTCGTACCAATTTGGTCATGACTTCCTTTGATTCAGGTGAGAAATTCAAGAAGGACGTCCTAGACACATACTGGCCATCAGTAGCCTCCCGCGAGTGGTTGTAAGTGCCTTGTGTCAGCAATAATCTCGTAGGCACAGTACACTTTTAAGCTTAAAAAGAAAGAAAGGTCGCTCAGAAAGGAAAATTTGTTTGGAGTCTTGGCCCTTTATGTGAGTCTCAAAAAACCATGGAAGATATACACTTTGGAAGTTAAGATCAAGTGCCAGTAATCCTCATAAGTAAACTTTTTTATTTTTTTTTTAGATTTTTATTGAGTTCTTGGCAAAAATTCAACAACATAATGATTACAAAATATCCAATAGATTCACAATCACACAACTGCGTCTGGACATAATCAACAACGATGCATTTAAATCCCCCAAATAAATACATAAAACATAAAGGATTATATTGCAACATAAACATGATATTCCAAAGATCTAACTCTGACCAATATCTTATTCAAAATAATCTTTCCAGATTTTTGTAAATTTACGCAATGCGCCCATCCTTTTTGCATACAAATATTCACTCCTCCTAACTCTCCTAATTTTTTGAAAGCACTCATCTACCGTTGGTATTATTTCTGTTTTCCAATATTTAAGAATCAGAGATCTGGAAATTGCAACAAATATATACCAGAGCTTCACTAAGGAATCGTCCAGATTAAGCTCTGGATCAACCCCAAGTATAATTAAATTATTATAACTAACAATCGTAAAATGTAAATATTGAAACAATATGGAAAACATATTTTCCCAAAATACCTTAATTTTGGGGCAAAAGGCAATGATATGCGACCAATTAGCCAAGTCCGGTTGAGTGCATCTAAAGCAAGTAGGCGACGTATTACTATACATTTTTGTGATAACTGCAGGCATGTAATACAAAAGCCATTTGCTAAAGAAAAGCATACGTCTCCAATTTACGCCTCTAAGAACCGTAAAGTTGAATTTGTTTAGGGTTTTCCAAGATGTAGCCTTTAAGTTAAAGCTTTCATGCTTTTGCCACTTTTTTATCGCTTTGGCACTTATATCCTCCTCCCTACTTTGCGCCAAGCTTTTCCTCCATACTCCCGCCCTCTTAAATACTGGGGACCAAAAAAGATCATTCGTTAAATTAGAAATTTGACTTAACTGTGTTATGTCTATATAGCACAATAACCTGTATAGTGCCACATATGAGCCCATAAGAAGAAGCTTTCCACGAATTAGCATAGACATCTCATCGAGATTCAACCAGACTCCATTTTTAGTAAAATTAGATAAATTAGTGAACCCAAATCTGGCCCAATTAAATAAAGTATCTGGATCTAGTCTGGTCCCAATTCCAAAGGCAGCCTCTCTTAATGGCGTTACTAAGGTCAGGAGAGATAGTGAGTACCTTTTCAACAAAACATCTCGCTTTTTAAGAAGCCAGCTTAAAGTCTTATATCTGACTAATTTGGGTGATTTAAAGATCGAGAGTGGAGAAGGAATCTTTGTTTCTTTACAAATTAAATCAAAGAAGAAATTAATAAATAATACATCTCTAGATGCTGGATATTTAAATCTGGAGAGATACTGTGCAAAATATGCAAAATATTAGTCTTTCAAATTTGGTAAGCCCAGACCGCCTCGTTCCTTGTCTACATACAGGGTTTCTATAGCTATTCGTGGGGTCTTTTTAGCCCAAACGAAGGTTGAAAAAAGGGATTCAACTCTTGAGAAAAAATAGCCAGGAAGGGAGCAGGAGATGGTGGAAAACAAAAAATTAAATAGAGGGAGTACTGACATCTTAATTAATGCAACTCGGCCTAGAATGGATAAAGGAAGTACTTCCCATCTTAAAAACATATCGCGCACTTTCCGAATTAAAGGCTCAAAGTTCAGCATTTATAAATCACGTACAGAGGATGTAAAATATACCCCTAGATACCTTTTGGGTTTGTTGTTAATACAGCTCTGAATATCTGGATACAAAACCGGATTTGAATTACCGCAGACTATAATCTCGGTTTTCCTTTTATTAATACGGTACCCCCCCAAGGCCTCAAATTGTGTAAAAATAGAAAAAACTTGTACTTGCGACTGCATCTCAGGTTTCAATAATAGCATAATATCATCCGCGTACAGTTTGATCTTGTCCATACCATTTATGGGCGGAGATATATCTTTACTTTTTCTTATCGCAGTGGCTAGAGGCTCAATAAATAAAGCAAAAAGGGTGGGAGAAAGTGGACAGCCTTGTCTCGTCCCTCTTTGAACTGGGATTGACCCTACCATCGATTTATTGATAAGAATATGAGCTTTTGCTCCCCGGTACAGATTTTTAATTACAGTAATAATTTGGGAAGGAATACCAAAACGATATAAAATGAAAAAAAGAGTGTCCCAGACTACTAAATCAAAAGCTTTTTCTGCGTCTAAAAGAAGAATTAAAGCCGACACCTTACGTGTTTCAAAGAAATCTAATGCCTCTACTAAATAATGTGTGTTGGTGAGTAATTGACGGCCTGTGTTAAACCCATTCTGATCTGCATGAATTAACTGTGATGCAACATCATTAAAACGGATAGAAAGCAATTTTGTAATAATTTTGTAGTCCGAATTCAGTAGAGTTATAGGCCGATAAGAGTTTGGGTCTTTTGCTTCTTTTCCTTTTTTCAAAAAGCTGACCACTGTTCCATCATAGAAGGAGGTCGGAATCGTACCCCCTGAAGCATCGAATTTACTAATAAAAGAAGTGTTTCAGAAAGACAGCTAAAGAAAGTGATAAAAAATTCGGCCGGAAGTCCATCTGGACCACAGGCCTTACCACGTGGCAGATTTTTCATTACCAGCTCCAGTCTACTAATAGTGAAAAGTGATGCCATTGCTTCTTGATCCGTATTGGAAAGAGAAGGAAGGGAATATTTATCCAGAAACGCATTTAAACTAAATTGATCCATGGTATGAGAGGAAGAATAGATGTTCTCATAATGGGACAGCATAATTGCCCCTTTTTCAGCCTCCTCTGAGGTATCTGCTCCGGTAATTGGTGATTTTAAAGATCGAATCAGATTAGCTGCGGCTTGTTCTTTTATTTGCCATGGCAAAAATTTACCAGTAAAATTATTGTGTTCATATATTTTTTGGGCTTGCCTGCAAAAGATTTCCTCACTTCTTGAAAAGTAATGCTCACTCAATTTGCGTTTTGCAGTGCTTAATAGATTCTGTATCTCGACAGATGATTTGTGATATTTTTGATAGACTAAATCCTGTATTTTTTGCTGTAGTTGATTTTTTGTATCTCGAAATATAGCTGCTTCCCCAGCATCCCTACTTATGGCAAGGCCCCGGATAAATGCTTTTAGGGAGTCCCATATAATATGAACGGGGGCTGTCCCCATATTACGTTTTAAAAACTCCTTGATCTCAGCTTGGACAGACATAACCCAAGGTTCATCAGACAAATAAGACTTGTTAAAAACCCAACGTTTCACAGCATTTATCTTTTCATCTAGCATAACTGCAAAGACAAGCATCGCATGATCGGAGAAGCCATTATGTAAAAACCGATGATCCCGACTTTTAAGAATTGAGGAAATAAGAAAAAAATCTATACGAGAGAATGACTTGTGCCTCCCCTACACGTGTATTCCCTTTTATGAGGGTTTATTAAACGCCAACACTCTGCTAGATCAAAAGTCCGAATATTGTTCAATATTGTCTGAAAAGATTTGGGTTTAGCCTGCTTTTTCCCACCCAGGGTTGAATCAAGGTGTGGCTTCATCAAGATATTAAAGTCCCCCCCAATAACCAAATCTCCATCAACCATGAGAAGAGACTGAAACATTTCTTCATAGATTACAGGGCTATCATTAATAGGAGCATAAAAACTCACAAAGGTAATAGGTGAAAGTCTGTTCTTAATTTTACATTTAGCCCAACACCAACGACCCTGATTATCTGCTTCAGTTTGAATTATTTCCACCTCTAGTTTCTTATTGAAAAAGAGTGCAACCCCCCGCTGTGACTCCGAAAAAAAGGAAAACCCTCGATAGGCAGCCCATCCTTTAAACATAGAAAATATATCCGCTTTAGAGATTGCGATATGAGTTTCTTGTATCATAATAATTGCGGGGTTCTCCGTCAAAAGCCATGCCTCTATTGCCCACATTTGTTTTCTGTTATTTAGGCCATTGACATTAAAAGAAATATAAAAAAAAAAAAAAAAGTAAACTTTCTAGTTTGTAAATATTAAAAAATATTGGTCACTTTCTTTTTATTCATGAAATATTATATACCAGTCGTGCTGCTTTTCGTAATTTTTAAAACAGTACTTTCCTTATGCTGGAGGATTACTATTTTCTTCACTATACAATTCATATGTATAAACTTTGAAAAAACACTGAAAAATCCATTATGTGCTTTCCTTGGTATTTGTATCCATACAGCTTTGCTAGTTTCATAACACAGTAAATACAGCTGTCACACTGTGCCTTTCTAGATTCATTATACAGCTTTACAAGGCAGAAAACAATCATCTGAAGTTCTGTATTCAAAGTGAAAGCACTACTGAGATCATATGTGAACGATGCAGCAGTTCATTTAAAATGTAATACAACTGTCATGCATTTCAATAACGTTTTTATAGTCTAACAATCTAACTAAACTTCATGCACAGTCTTTTCATTTTCCTATAATTGATATGTGAGATGGAAAAAATACTCTCAGCATAACCCTCTTATTGCACCCTTGGCTAAAAATAAGAAGCTACTGGGGAGTAAATAAAGAGACAAATGATGGGTGTGGAAGCCCCTTGCCCCACCTTTGACTCTCACCAGAATCATATTTGCTGCTAGGGCAAAAGGCAAAACTCAAGACAGTTCCTAGAATCTCCTTTTGTTATCAAATAAAATTAGGTTTTACACTTGTAAAACGTTCTATTTCAGCAAACCTTCCACACGAATCTGCAATTTTATATAGAATTCTCAATTTAAGGTCTCAATTATTTTGTTTTATCATCACTTAACCTTGATATATAGCTAAAAAAAGTGTTGTTTCATTTTGTGAAATTTTAAAGAACTATCCACATGAGTTCAGCTTACTGGAAATCAATGGTTTGTCAAGTTGTAGGGCTACCATTTTAGTGCCAGATGGACCTGTTTCCAGTTTAAATGATGGCATGTAGAGCATAGCACACTCCTGAAAAATTAGCAATGCGTAGGTACACAACATCAATGTGCTCTGTGCTGCCAGAGCCATTGTGCAATTCATTTGTAAAATGTGCAGCATTACCTACAACAGCAAGTTTAAAAAAGTAGTTCTACTAGAATACTATTAAAAAAAGAGACCTTTAGAGTATTCCCATGCATTGCATCAAAGTTAAAAAATAGATAATGCAGTTTTTCAAACGAATGTTTAGGGCTTTCCATTGCGCTATTCTTCCTAAACAGGACAACTTCCCACATGCACTAGTTTGAAACATGTATTGACAAGGCAGCTAGGTTTGGTTTGTTTTTATGTTGTAATTGTTAGTTTTATTGAAGAATTTGATAAAAGAGAGAAACTTTGCATTATAGATAGGATAAATTACCTCCTGCCATACATTATAAAGAGATTGCACGTCACCAAAGAGAGCTTTGTCTACATTGCCACCAAACTTTGGAACTCCCTTCTCACTTCCCTAAAAAAAGATTCCAATCTACTTAAAATCAGGAAGGCCATAAAAACCTGGCTGTTTTAGTTCACCTCTTCCACAGTTTCTCTGCCTGTACGCTTGTTTCAGAGCCTAGACACCTTCGGGTATATGTAGCGCTTTATAAATCCTTCACTTCATTTAATCTCTGACCATATATAGGGACAAGGTCAAAGACTGATTTCTTTTTTATGCTCATGGAATCCGAGGAACATTGCAATATCCTTTTAATGTATGTCAGATGGTATTTTATTTCTTTTAATACATGGTCATACCATCACTCTTCCCATAAACCACTTAAATCCTTAGGGGCCCATTCACAAAGGCATATCTACATGTGCATATTTACTGCTAGCAAATGTACTCTTGCACATTTGAGTAACTTTACTACTTTGGGCAATTCACAAAATCTGAGTGTACAGTTACTCAAAAGTGTACACTTACATGTCTCTCCTTCTGAAAATGGGGTGGATCCAAATTCATTAGTGTAAAGTTACTACTGCCCAAATGGAGCATTAATATGTTCTGCACCACACATGGACAACCACTGATACAATACAAAACAATACAACCACTGAGAAAATAAATATAATAGAACCACTGTTATTGCCACACACTCTTATGGAAAATAATAGAGGAAGGGTCATAAAGTAGAATCAACAATAGGAAATAATGTTAAATTACATACAAATATTTTAAATAGCTAAAAATATAAATAATTTAAATGTAATGCTTAAAGAATTATCTAAAAATAAACTACATTTTCATTGTAAAACATTTTATTTACATTTTCTGAATTAAAACATTAATGTAACAATTGTTATTGAATTTAACTAAATTACTTTTTATTTATTGTTTTCACCACTTCTAATAGTTAATTATGAATACATAATGCAAAGATATATAGGTTTTGTACTTTTGGTGGATTTTCTTGTTTATAAACATATGTTATTTAATTTAATATATCTAAAATTAGCAAATAGTTAATTAAAAATGAAATGAATAGTTATGTAGATTTTTTGTTCTAAATTTAAAATAACTAAGTAAAATCAACTTACAATATTATTTAACATAAATAAACATTATATTGTTTTTCCTGTTTATTAAACCTTTTATCATTTCCACACGTTATCATATTAAAGCATTCACCTCGATGGCAGCGATCTCATTTTGGGTAATTATATGGGGAAAGTTACGAATAAATTCTTAAACTTGAAAAAATTTGGTAAAACATGTTTATGCCAACTATTAACATGACTTAATTTTATGTACGAATTTTAAAATAGATAATTGTATGCATTTATTTAGAAAATAAAAAAAATTCAATTATAGTACAGTAAAGTAAAGCATTTATTTGAAATATATTACATTCAAATATTTTCCCGTAGTTTACATTAAAAATAAAATGTCCACCTAAAGAAAAACGCATATATTTTATTATATACTCAATCAAATGAATTCATATATTTTTTAAGTCTTAAAGGAAGAAATGTTTATTGAAGGTCTAGAGGTGTCAATGTACAATACATATAATTACTCAACAATCAATATATCATATATTCATTCCAGCAATAATACATGAATAGGGTTATTAAATAGAACAATAACCGTAGGAGAGTGAAGATTATTATATCGAAAAATTAGGTATACATTTTTGGAACATCTGGGAGGCTCATGGGGGTTTAAGTACTTCTTGTTGGGCAGGATGCAATGAGAAAGTTTGTTTGGCACAAATATCAAAAAACGTTGTGACCATAACTGAATACACTTTGTAGCCATTTGTGTAGGATAGGTGAGGAAAGTATCCAATCTATGATTATGACAGATATCATACCACCATGCTTTGTAAGAAATTTTTGAGAAATCTTTCCGATTCCTTGTTATTTGCTGAAAAGCAACCGCTATTAATAGATCGATAATTTTGACATTGAGTGTGCACTTGTTCCAAATCAGTGAAATACTTCCTAAAAAGATGTTAATGATAGAAAAGGGAGCACTGGTGCCAAAATTCAGTTGATTTGAGACCATACACGCTTCCAAAAATTATGCACTAATAGGCATGAAAATAACATGTGGAATAAGTCAGCGTTTGGAGATGTGCAAGTCCAGCAAGTATCTGGTACATTGGAAAATCTCTTATTTAAATTATTTGGGGACATTAAAAGTCTGTTATAAATGTGAAACAGTGTTTGTGTTAAACTAGCTGCTCTTGAAGATTTACGTATCTTGATCCATATATTGCTCCACATAGAAAGAGACCAACATGTGTTAAAATCTTTTTCCCAAGCTATCACTATCTTCGATTTTTGTCTATTTTTATGAGGAACTTGCAAGAAATTGTATATGGTGGCGGCTTTGGGTAAGGGTACGTATTAAAGTGGAAAGACCTGTAGGTTAATCACAATTATGAGCTGTGGAGGAGATGCTGGTTAATTGGATGAATGTGTCACGTACAATTTTCCTAAGAATGTAATATTTGGTAAGAAATGGCAGATCATATAATTGCCTAAGTGAGGGGAAGGAAATAAATTCTGAGTTTGAGAATAGTTGATGAATCCATATTAAGCCTTTTTGTCTCCAAGTTTTCCAATAAACGGGTTTATTACGTATTAATAAAGTTTTGTTATGCCATGTAGTTTAGTCAAGAAAAGAGTTAAGAGTGGTGTGTATCGAAGGGTAAAGCGGGTCAAGAAGTTTGGAATTGAATTTAAATATGGGAGTAGAAAGGGTTTGAGTTTTGCGAGAAAAGAATAAGTATTCTTGAAAAGAAAATGGAGACAGAAATGCGTTTTCAACTAATATCCATAAAGGATAATCTTCTATAGAATCCAGTAGCCAAAATTAGGCTTGACGTAATAAAAATGCTTTTTGATAAGCGGTGAAATTAGTAAAATGACTCCCCTTTCAGCTTTAGGACAGATTAATTTGGAAACAGACATACAGGATTTCTTCTTATTCCACAAAAAGGATAGAGGATGGAGTTAATAGATGTAAAGAATGTAGTTGATATAGGAACAGGTATGTTGGATATTGTGTATAACGCAATGGGAGAAAGCCTCATCTTTATAGTATCAAAGTGGCCCCACCAAGATAAAGGGGATGCAATTTAGTTGTAAGTTCCGAAATTTTCTGAATGCAATTATTCATACAAGATGTCACTGTACCTGAAATCGTAGGCGTGAAGTGCAATCCTAAATATTTAATATGATTGGATGTCCATGTGAAGTTAGCTGATGTGAAGCCTGCCTTAAAAGTGTATTTGGTCAGAGGGAGAATTTCACATTTATCACTATTTAGTTTGTACCCAGAAATTTGGAAAAAGGACTGAACCTCTGCTAAAAAAGCGGGAATTGATTCCTTAGGGTTTGAAATAAAAAGCAAAATGTCATCGGCGTAAGACACAAGTTTAATATGAGTTGTGGGCGTTTTGAAGCTATGTATAAGTGCATTTTGACAAATTTTTGAAATAAAAGATTCAAGGGCTAGGTTAAAAATAAAAGGGGGTAAAGGACATCCTTGCCGCACTCCTCTACCAAGATCAAAAAATTATGATATTAAACTATTGGTGAACAACTACAGGGAGAAAGTCAGTCTATGAATATGACAAAGAAACCTCTGAATGCTCTAAGAAAAATATGTTCACCAGATTGAAAATAGTTTGCCCAGCGTTTGGCAAGAGTTTGAGCCCACCCATTTGGCGGAGCTTTGTCATCTGGAAACCCTCAGGAGTAGAGTCAATGTAGCCAGTGTTGCTCTAAGGCTAACATGATTGAATACTTGACCTCATGCTCCCGGTAATCTCAGTCAAAATGCTTGTTCAAAATATGAGACAGCTGATGGAGTGCAGTGCGAGTGAAAAGTGTGAAAGATAAAAATGACTAGAAGGACAAAAATATGTTTATTAGGTATTGTCCAAATGTCATGAGTAAAAACCGCCTGATAGTATGGAACAAATTTACTATCTCCTGGCAAAGAGTAAGGTCGACATGTTTCAGCCGTACTGGCTCTGTAGCCCGGCTTTCTTCAGGACCTAAGATGTACCGTGCTACTTCAGGAAAAAACACTATTAGTGAAATATAATGTACATAAATCAGTTTCACATACAGGAATGAGTAGATCAATGGTATATTACCACCCTACCAGACATGTATCGCATGTATATGTAGGTAAGAGCTATCTTTTCTTTCCCAACTCTCTGTGGGAGTAGGCCTCCCCTCACCTGGCAACTGCTCGGTGGTTGAGGCCCCGCTCTGTCCGTCGGTACCCCCTTGCAGTCAGCAAGCAGTGTGGGACATAGCTTTCAAATGTCAGCCTGTTGCCAAAGAGAATTTTATCACTTTCTCGACAGGTTTTGGCAGTGCACCCATTTCCTGGGGTCATCAGCTAGGAGACCAGAAGTAGGTGTTATTCCTGAACAGGACTATCTACGTATTTTCCGAGTTCAGTTTTAGGCAATTGTTTTGCGTCCAGTTGCTGATTTGCAACACACTATCAGTAAACCTGTCTGCAATGTTGTTTGTATCACTGGACACTGAATCCGCAATCTGGGTATTATCAGCTTAAGATATCACTGAGAAACCAAGTGGCTTTAGAAGCCTGGCCAGTGGGGTAACATATAATGAGAGGACAAAGGGATTGGAAATGAATTAGTCGAGAGCTACAAACTGTTCCAATTCAGAGAGGAAGGATTTTAGAAGAGCTGAAGCTGCTCCCCTAATTCTTAAGGAGTAGAGACGGTCAACCAAAAGGTTGTAATTGAACATTTCAAATGCAGCTGAGAGGTCTAATAAAATCAATGCCGCATTTCCTCCTTTGTCAAGAGTAGATCTTAGGTTTTCAGCTTCCACAATTAGGGCGGATTCTGTGCTATGTTCACTTTTAAAGCTGAACTGAGTGGAGTTAAGCAGATTATTTGCTTTTGTAAAGGAGGCCAACTCCAGATTCATGGTGTCTCGACTATCTTGGCTGTGAAAATCAGATGAGATATAGGCTGATAATTACTAGGATCTGCAGAGGAGAGACTGTTCTTTTTTTCCAAAGGTATGAGATTTAATTAAAGATGTCAACTAGGTTAGCAGATAATGTTTCTGGGACTGGCTGAAATGTTTTTGGAGGGCAAGGGTCATTAGGGGAACCTGATTTCTGGGCCTTAATCAGAATAACTACCTGTTTATCTGAGAACCACAGGTCAGCCGGAGTTGCCCTGTGTCTTGTGCAAGAACAGCCTGTGCAAGTAAGAGTGGTGGGCCAGAGGGCAGTGTGCAGTGGAGTCGAAAGACGATGACGAGGTAAGAAAACCACTTATCTTGCGCTCGCTGCAGAGCCGAGTCAGCGAGCACTAGTTAAGTGTCATCATCTATTGACTTCACCTCCCCTAACCCCCGCCCCTATCCCTCACCCGCCACTCCATCACTCTAACCTGCACGGGCCTCTCCTAGTCTTGAGTACATTTTATTGGGGCTAACTTACTTACTGCTTCATTTATCCAAGAGTTATAGTAAGACACACCATGGTCTACGTCTTTTAGGGATTTTGGCTTTGTTTTAGTGAGAACTGAGAAGTCTAGTGCGTCTCATTCAATGTTGTACCACTGTGTGATTTCTTGGCAGATTGAGGACAATTTGATGAGAGTACTTTGTCCGTTAGTGTTAACTCAAACATGATTGCGAAGTCGTCAGACCGTATCAGAGTCAATATCCTCCTAAAAATTATGGAGGGATTGTTGGAGAATATCCCATCCAGTGCATGGCCCGCCACAGGATTCTGGGCAATTACCAGTTGGGTGAGATCAAGACTGGCCATGGTGTCAATTAAGGACTTGGAGTCTCTATCTAATCGGTCCTCCATATGAAAATTAAATTCTCCAAGAACTGTGCAATTTGTGGCGCTAAATCTTGATTCCAAGTATGGGCTTTAGGCCTGGATGAAATTAGTCCTAGGGGCCAGAGTGCGATAAATAAGTAGCGCACTAAAGGTATTGTTGGAGTTTAGTTTGATTTTAAAAGAGAGTGCTTCACATTCAGCAGTGGGGGTATTTGTGGATAAAGTGGCAGTCAGCTTATTGTGACAGACAATCGCAGATCCCCCGCTTCTTTTTACAGGCAGTCTAGTCTATATATTGAGTAGCCTAGTGGAATAGTGGCCACCAGGTTGGGACCGGAGGAGGGAACAGCACACGTTTTGGTGATGAATAGCAAGTCCAGTTTTGGAGCATCTAAAAAAATCACTAAATTAAAGTGCATTTGAACATGTGTTCTTGAGCTGGCTTATTTGTGGTAACAGGGCTAGCAGAGTTAGTATTGCTAGCTTTGAAATTGGTTACTGAAAGCTTACAAGCAGGACATTTCATCATGCCTGCGGTCCCCAAAGGTTCCAGGACAGTGCAATGGGGTTCTTAGCAAAAGCATTAAGCTTTAGCAGTTCCTTCCTTGTTTACTTTTTCATTGGGGTGAGTTTGGGTATGAAACAGGCTGGGGCTGCCATTGGGCACTATCCAGGCACAGACGGGTGCAGACAGGCTTGCCTGTGGCATGGCGGCTGCACATCCACGCTACCACTGGCATTTAAAGGGCTTAGAGCACTCACAGACTCCTCTCCAGCTGTCTGATTAGTTTGCCCTAAGCAAATGAGAACAGAGTATGGTACTTCCTAGAAGACGATATCTAAACAGAATGCGTCAAGTTAAAAAAGCATTTTTAGTGCAAATTACAGTATTTAAAACAAAGTGCTGAGAACTTGTTGTAGGTTGTTTAGTTGTCACCCTGCCTTGTCTTCAGAAGGCCGTGGGGACTTGGTTGGAAGATCAATTGACAACGGAAAGAAAGAGTTGGAGAAGAGGGATATGAGGGTGGTGAAACCTCTGGGGTGGCATAAGGATTACATTATGTTTTAAGATGTCTTATTATTACCACCACTGTAGAAGTTTGAAGTACTGTGAGCACTGGACTTCAAACGTCTACAGTGGTGGGCACAGAAACCCTACTTTGGCTGCATTCTGAGTGGACTTGGAGCGTTGTGTTCTGCTGGAGGTACTATGTCCACTGACTGGCACAGCAGTTACGTAGTAATGCATCACACTCTGACTGGCACAGCTTTGGGTTACTGGAACATCCTCAAGAGTTGTATGTTCTAGATGTATCTATTGTGCTATACTAGTCAACTGAAGTTTGTGTACACTGTTCCATTTCTTGTTTTTAGCTACTAGGTTTGCATGGCATCTACGAGCATGAATCAACCACCCCGTTTCTTAATGAGGAAGGTGTACCTATTATTCCATGGAAAGAGTGGAAAAAGATTTTTGTCTCTTATTTATTATTATAGATTTCTCTCCACTATTAGTGGAGAGAAATCTTCTCCTCTGAGAAAACAACATATTTTGTTGCACAATTTGGTTATTGAGGAACAGAAAGTGTATGAAAAGTCAGAGGCAGAGGATGGTCAGGAGGATGTATATTCATTAGCATTAACAAAAGTAAGAACACACTTTGGCCAGAGAATGTAAGTGGTTCTTGAACGTCCCCATTTTTTTTGCAGGGTTCAAGAGAAAAATTCAAAAATCACGAGTTACGTTGCTGTCCTAAGACAGTTGGCTAATTTGTGTGATTTTGGTACATTAAGTGATTCTTTAATCAGGGACCAGATGATCCGTTGGACCAACAATCACAAAATTCAAGAAAGGTTATTAACAGGGAATCCTGATTTGACAGTAGCTATTGAAATTTCGAAAAATATGGAGCACACAGCAGAATGCATGAAGGATATGAAAGTGGAAATGTATCAGATACTGTGCATGTAGTGAAAAATAAATTGTCTCAGGAGTCTCAAGGTGAGGTAGGAGTTGAGTGTAAGAAAACTAATGAATTTCACTTCAGGAATGGATTAGAGGACAGCAAAAGAGATACATTGAGATGGTTGACAAGGTGGCTGAGTGGTTAAGGCAATGGATCCTCCCCGCCAAATAAATGTTGAAATGACTTTACTCCATTTCAAGTTGCAAGGAAGACTTTATTGATGCGACAGCCGCAGGCAGCCAACTGAACCAAATGACAATCCAGTTCAGGGGTAACTGACAATCCTTGTTTTCCTGCAAGAACCATCATTTACAAAAAGTGCAATAAAAGGGGCCATTTTGCCAGCCTATGTAAAGATTAACAGGTGGGAAAGAAATATGTAAATTGTGTTATGGATAATGATGATGATGAAAAAAAGTTAGTGTTTCATGCAGGTGAAGATGTGGTGGGGTTAGTGTCCTTACATCCTACATGCATGATCTCTTTGGACGGGGAGGAATTTGAAGTTTTTGCATACTCATGCTCGCCATATACATTAAATGACTATGGCACATTTAGAAATAAGTTCAAAGATAAGGTGCCGGAGTTGATCCAACCTGACATCGAACCTGGGGGGTACAAAAAAGACCCTATTCCATTGGTTGGGATGTTGACACTGGAAATTCCTTTCAAGGATAGATCTACGGTGGGGAAAGTGTATTTAATCGAAAGAGGATCAAGTGTACTACTTTGGGCTCATCACAAATATCTGGGTATTGTATTAGATCCTAACAAGGAGAATCCTGTTTTAACAGTAAAAATTCCCGGGAAGCATGATCTTTAGGCATTGTGTGATGAGTTTCCCACTGTGTTTTCTGAAAAGGTGGAGCTTCTTAAAAAATATCAACATAAGATTCAAGTACAGGACAATGCTTTACCAGTTGTACACAAAACGAGACAAATTCCATCTCATGCAAGAGCCTCTCAAAAATGAATTGAACAAATTGGTAAGTCAAGGAATAATAGAACCTATTCATAGTTCATTATGGTTGGCTCCGATTATAGTGATACAGAAGACGGGGGAAGAGGTCTTCGTCTCTGTGTGGAATTAAGAGATTTAAATGCCAACATATGGGTTGGCAGGTTTCCCTTGCCTAGAATTAATGACATGTTGAGTGTAATTGGTGAGGCTTAGTTTTTTAGTGTTATTGATTTATCGTCTGCCTATCACCAGATCGAACTTCATCTAGATACTAAAGCTCTTATATCCTTTTATACCCCCATTTGGAGCTTATCAGGTTTGCTGTATGCCGTTTGGCCTTGCGTCAGTGGCTGCGTATTCCAGAGGGTGATGCAAGATGTACTGAGGGGGATCAAGAATGTCCTATGTTTTCAGGCTGATATCTTGATCTAAGGAGAATATGTGGTACATCATTATAGCATATTGAGAGACGTTCTAGGAGCTTTGAAATCAGCTGGTCTCACTGTGAGCAAGGATAAATGTCAAGTGGATGTAGACTCAGTGGAATATTTGGGTCACACAATTTCAAAGAATGGGGAGAAGTCCAAATTGGATTTGGTGAGGCTGTTAAGAGAGCACCTTCTCCCAAGAATAAGGAGGAATTGAAATTGTTCCTTGGGCTTGTAGAGTATAAGGCAACATTAGTTAAAGAATTTGCTGATATCACTGCACCAATGAGAAGTTTATTAAGGGAAGGAGTTTCATTTCTCTGGGATGGTTCATGTCAGAATTCCTTCTATCTCACTAAGGTAGCTATTTGTGATGCCCCTTCTCTGTGGAATTTTGACACCCAGAGGAAAACTTTGTTGACGACGGATGCTGGTGGGGTTGGTGTGTGTGCGGCTCTGTCTCAAATGGTGCACGGAGAAGAGAGGGTAGTTGCTTTTGCATCCAGAGTATTGCAGAAGGCAGAACAGAATTACCCAACGGTGGAGAGAGAAGCCTTGGTGTGTTTCTGGGCTATAAAACACTTTAACTGTTTCATGTGGGGTTTGCCCTTTGTGGTATGGACTACAAGCCTTTGACCTTTATGTTTTCCATTGGAGGCAGAGATACCACTACTCCCTGTATAGCAAAATGGTTGCTAGGTTTAGAAGGTTTAAACTTTCAAATTTAATTTGTACCTGGACTCACAAACAGGGTGGCTGATTGCTTGTCTAGGCTTCCATGTGTGGATGGGTTGGTTATGGAAGAGTGTGAAGAAAGTGAGTTGGTGTGATTTGTGGATATTCCTGGTATTTCAAGGGAAGAAGGGAAAACTGGTATGGAGAAAATCTGGTTCTCAAGCAAATAAGGGAGAACATTGCCCAGGAATCGCCTACCAAGTTTGATTCCCTTTGTCCAGAATTGCAAGATTATTGAACCGTAAGGGATGAATTATGTATTGTCGATGACAGAGTTCTTAAAGGTAACAGCCTATTACCTCCATCAGACTTGTGTGAAAGTATTGCTGTGGTGGCTCACGAAGGACATCTGCGTAGGAGCATCACTAAGTCCAAGGTTAGGGCATCGTATTGGTTTCCTAAAATGGATAGTGTTGTCGAAAGTAACGTGTGCTTGAAGTGACAAATCCAGGCCTGTCAGAAGCTCTCCGTTATCTCCAGCTGTAGTTCCATCCAAACCCTGGGACAAGTTAGGGTTGGATATAATGGGTCCTTTAAGGAATTCTCTTTGGGTTGGAAAATACATGTTGATTGTAGTGGACTATCACTCCCACTGGATCATGACTAAGGTGGTGAGTAGTATTGACACCAAGGTTCTTATATGTTTTTTGCAAGAAGTGTTTTCCACTGAAGGTGTCACTAGCACGATTATAACGGATAAAGGGGTTCAGTTTGCTTCTGATGAAATGTGTCCATTTTTGAAGAAGTGGTCTATTCAACACCACAGGATGGCTGTGCATTGTCCTAAGGCTAATGGTCTAGTTGAGAAAGTGAACAGGATGATCAAGGAATCTTTGCAGTTAGCTCAAGTCTCTGAAAGCCCAGCGGATGTTGCTCTTCAAAACATGTTGTAGTCATACCACATGGCTCCTAATTTGGTTACTAATGTTTCTGCTTTTCTGGCCTTAAAGGGCCGGTTACCTGGTACTAAACTGTTACCCAATTGGTTGGGTGGTGGTGGGCTGTGGTGGGTGGGCAGGAAAGAAATGGGAAGGTTGAGAAGACTTCATCAACTTAACTACAAGAAAAAACACGATATTCCTCATGGTGTAAAAGACGAAGATGGGAAGTGGGTGATTGGGTATTCATCAAGCTTCCTGTTCCTAGACAGAAAGGATTCAGTAAATTTTCAGAACCTATGGAGGTGGTTAAGGTGGGCAAAAAAATGTTGTGACATTCAATCAATCACTCAATCAAGGGCTTATATAGGGTGCTACTCACCCGTGAGGGTCTCAAGGCGCTGGGGGGGTGCGGCTCCGGGTCAGTCGAAAAACCAGGTCTTGAGGTCCTTCCTGAACGAGGGCAGGGTAGGGGAGCATTTGGTGTTCACGGGGAGCTCGTTCCAGGTCTTGGCTGTGATGTAGGAGAAGGCTCTCCCGCCGGTTCTGTTTCTGCGGATGCGGGGGACCATGGCCATGGCCATGTCGGCAGAGCGGAGGTTCCTTTTGGGTGCATGGAATGATAATCTCTTGTTGAGGTATTTTGGTCCAATTTTGTTGAGGGATTTGTAGGCGTGGGTGAGGAGTTTGAAAGGAATCCTCCTCTCGATGGGGAGCCAGTGGAGGCCTCGAAGGTGTTGGGTGATGTGCTTGTGACGCGGATCATGGAAAGACATGGAGCATGGATAGAATCGCTGCATGTCACCCTGCCTTGTTGTCTTCAGAAGGCCGTGGGGAGTTGGTTGGAAGATCAATTGACGATGGTAGGTAAGAGTTGGAGAAGAGGGATATGAGGGTGGTGAAACCTCCGGGGTGGCATACAGATTACATTATCTCTTCAGATGTCTTATTGTTATGCAAGCATACTTCTGACCTCTGTCTTGGAACTGAACTTACTGTATAGTACATCAAATGTTTTATAGGTGGGAGAAGTGTTGTAGGTTGTTTAGTAATAATGTATTTATTTAACTCATAGCTGCATTATGGTTTGCCCCATTTTCTCCTCTCCTTTGTTCCCCTTCCTTCCCGTCCCTTGGGAGCTCCCACGTTCTAATTCAGTTTCTTCTGACTGGATTGTCAGTTGGTTCCTTGGCTGCCTGTGGCTGTCGCATCAATAAAGTCTTTCTCGCAACTTTATATGGCGTGAAGCCACTCCAAGTGACTAGCGCTGTTTTTGTAGCCAGCGCGTCGGAGCTAATGCTGACATTTGAGAAGCATCCAGCTCTCACATTGAGAAATGAGAACTCATCCTTAGTAAAACATTGTGTTCACAATAAACATAAATTGTAACAATTAAAAATGGAAAGTGTTAGAAGTGGTAAAAAATTATCCTAGAGAAGGCAAAGTGAGAGGAATAGTATTTAGATGTTAGTCGCATTGGATGGATCTTCTGAATACAGTGGAGCTGAAGGATTTAAATGACTCACAAGAACTCAGTTGCATTTCATGAAAAAGGAAAAGGGGATACATTTAAAAAAGAAAAACTCAGCTTTTCAGTTTAATTTTTTAAGGGCAGGAGTAGTCCCTGAGACGACTGCCTGCTCTTAAAAAATATTTCCTCGCTCACTCAGAGAGGGGAGGGGGTTCCCTGGGGACCTCTTCCCATTTGCGAGTGGTATACCACATACTTGAAGTAGGTGGTAAACTGCGAGTGTTTTGCAGCCGCAAATGCAGTTGCAAAACAATAGTACATGGCAGTGAGTCTCGCTATTAGGAAGGGAGGCTCCTTCCTAATAGTGAGATTCGCAGACACTATTTTGCGATTCAGTGACTCACAAAATAGCGTTTGTACATGCCATTACCCTTTTTTGCAGTCGCAAATGGGTTAATCTCCTGTATGCGAGCACAAAAATGGATCGTACATCTGGCACATCTATACTACTATTATAAAGGAAGAACTTTGAACCTTTGAGGCGGGTAAACTCAGGAACCAGAGCACCAATCCACACACCCGATACATCATTGTAATCGTCAGGGTGTGCAGATGGACATAGGCTATATAAACGTAATAAATATACGTTATTTAAAAAATTTACCGAAAAAAAAGTAGTCCCTTGGAAGAAGCGACGTGCGTGCCCGACGTGAGGAGCGCGGGGAGAGGACCGGAGGACATGGCGCGGGGAGGAGCGGCGGACAGGCGGTGAGGAGCGGCGGACAGGCGGGGAGGAGCAGTGAGCAGCGGATGAGTTAGGTTATTTATTTATTTATTTAGGAGCTGTGAGCGGCGGAAAAATGAAGCAAAAATGAAAATCGTGAGCAAGAGGAAGCAGACGGAGCATTACAAAAGTGAGCCAAACTGTGCATTACTGGAGGAAAAAGTTACGTGTGCAGGTTACAAAAGCGTACATCCTGAGCAAGAGGAAGCAAACGGAGCATTACAAAAGTGAGCCAAATGGTGCATTACAGGAGGAAAAAGTTACGTGTGCAGGTTACAAAAGTGTAGAAAGTAAACATAGAGGTATAGGAGGAAAAAGTGACGTGTGCAGGTAGCAAGAGGAAGCAAACGGAGCATTAAAAAAGTGAGCCAAACGGTGCATTACAGGAGGAAAAAGTTACGTGTGCAGGTTACAAAAGCGTACAAAGTAAACATAGAGGTATAATACTGCAATATATGGAGGAAGGCTCCGGGGGACCCACGGACAACGTCGGGGCTGGCGGGGGCCCTGAAGCCTAATTGCTCCCGGACAACGTCGGGACGGGCTGCTGGTAATAAATAAATAAGTACATATTTATGACATACTTTCTGCAAATCTTACTCATTGACAATCTCCAATAATCCTGTGTACTTGTCTTTAGATCCTGTCATAGTGATCTAAAAGTAAAGCATTAGATGACCTTGATGTGAAATTCAGCACTTGTCTTGACTTTCCCAACTTTTCTTACAAGTAGAACACCAATAATGAACAAAAGAAGTACCAAAGTTCAATGTCCACTTTAAAATCTGCAACGTATTGAATAGTTTTTTCCAACCAATTTCTCCTACAACTGTATTGCTGGTTATGGACAGGCATGTCTAAGTGCTATGTTTGTATACAATATACAGAACAAAGTTGATTGTCTTAGCAAATAACATGTTTTTTAAACTGTCTTGACACTCTCTTCTATTAATCTTTTGTAGATGAGGAATACTCAAAAGGTGTCTGTGTGGCCCGTGGCTTTCGTAGGAGGACAACGATATGAATCCGTTGATGTAGATGCTTTTGGAAAAGTAAAAGGATGGAAAGTAAAATATGACATTCAAAGGCCCTTTGCAATTGACATGGCTGGATTTGCAGTAAATCTGAATGTGATCTTAAAGAACAGTAAGGTCGGGTTTCCAGAGCGAGGCTACAGTGGGAGAATGGAATCACATTTTCTGGAAGGGCTCGCAGTGTTGGAAGACCTGGAACCCAAAGCCAGGAACTGTACCCAGGTGAGGAACTTTGAAAACACACAATCGAACCTCTCGTTCTATTCGTATATTTACATCCATTTCCACGTCGCCCCTCCTTCTTTATTGCGCTCAACCTAAGGCCTCAAAATTCTAATCTGTGCAGTAACAACAGTTTATGCAGGGATCAGAACTCTAAATAACGTGGAGTTTACAGTCCCTGATCCTAACCCGGTTTGGAAAATTCTGAAAAACCCACGGTTTTACCTAGTTATGTAGATCAAACCTACCCAAAATATATATGCGAAAATGTGCCCGGTAATTACAGTCATGGCCAAAATTCATTGTGATAGTTATCAATTTCAGGATATTATTCTAATTTCCGAGTTTGAATTCAGAATTGGAAGTGTTTACTGGACCTAATAAATGCTTTAGCCATGGTGCTATTATTTACCAGTAAATACCCTTAGGCTCCTCTGCCTCTTTTGTGATAAAGGCTTTGGAGTATAATCTCTCACTCTAAAGATATAAATTTAAGGGGGGCTCTATTAAAATTAAAATGATATTCCTCTTTTTTTCCCTTATTTCTCATGATAATTATACAGCTACCACATCCTGATTTACAGGTGTCATAAGCCTCTTAACCAGCATTAACATATCAGGTGGTGAATATATGTATCTATTGATTTCTGTTATTTACATTTCACTTTTCACTTTCTCTGTTTTGTATGGGTCTCGGGTCCAAAACTAGGTTGGTTGTGTCTGGTGGGAGCGATTCATGCCCTCAGTGAATGGTGACTTAACTGGCAGAGGGTACCGTGTGGCACTAGTTTGTGCAATGAAGTGAAAATTGCAGTACATAACCGGCTATTACCTCAAGTCTCTAACATGGGGTGAGGGCTAGCATCAATACTTGCTGCTAGAGGAAACTGCTCCTGCAAAAAGACAACATTTACCTTTCATGTGCATTGTCCATGGCTTCTTTCAGGTGGAATGGCAATACTGTACACTGACAACCTGAATGTAATAAGCATTAGTTTTATATACCGCAAACTTGACCTGTAGGTATCAGAGTGCTTTACATGAGCACAAGGTGCATTGCAGACGGACCCGTTCACTTTGTTAGGCACTGAGAGATTAAGCGATTTACCCCAGAATCAGGATGTTGAGCGTCCCTGTCAAGACTTGAACCTGGTTCCCCAGCTTCAAGTGTGGCTGCTCTAGCCGTTAGGACCCATAATAATGATAAGTTTAGTCTGGTACATCCAAGGTATTCCATCCAAGGTATATTATGTTGCCACAACCACACAGTCCCTCACTCAAACAAACGCAAATTAGGCGTCCATAATACCATTTTTATTTTACTTTTGTTGCTGCCTTTGCCAACCTCTCTGATGCCCCACTAAACCTTTCCCAAGGTGGCTAGAATGATTTCTAGCACTTCTTATCATGTCTTGGATAATTGAATAAGTTACTTCTCTTTGATAACGCTCATTCGGGAAACATCCATTACAACGCAGTCATTACAATGACCTACCTTTACAACGCAACTGTTACAGCGCAACCGCCTTAACATCACATACCATCACAATGCATGCCATTACAACGCATGCCATTACAATGCATTATAAGGTAAGTAATAGATATTTTTCAAGTATTAGGGTGGGTATGGGTTTTGGGGTACATGGACTAGTAATCTTTACCACTACACTATTCAGCACTTTCCCTACTGTTGCACTTACTGGAGCGGGAATACTAATTTTTACCCCTACACTATCCAACACTTACCCTACTGTTGCAATCACTGGACTGGGAATAGTAATTTTTACCCCTACACTATCCAACACTTATCCTACTTTTGGCCTAAAAGCATTATGCGTTGTAATGGTATGCGTTCTAATGGTATGCGTTGTAAGGGAATGCGTTGTAATGGTAGTTTTAAAAAATGTGTTGTAATGGCATACGTAGTAAACAGTTTCCTCAATTTCTATCCCCAGAGTCAGATTGGATTTAGATTTTATCAAGTAATTGCTCCAGTGCATCCGTAAATGGTTGGCAAAGCCAATAGGACTGGTGTTGTCCGCCAGCCTTTTGGCAATTCTTGGTTTGTTTTGTCATGGCTTTTGTAAAATGTTATTGTTTAGAAAGCTTCTGGGCATTTATGAATTGAATAAAAAACATTGACTAAAGGCAAAAAAAATGTTGGTCTCAAAAAGAGACCCATTACCATAGTACTTTCTAGCACTTAAGGAAACTACTGTCATGTTTAGGATAGTCCCATGCACTTTTACATACATTGTCCCATCCACACGACAATAACGATTCTAAACAGGTGACCTTTTACCTAGTAGCTTGCTCCCTAGTAGCTTGCTCCTGTCTCCTCGACAGCAGGCTCTAAGAATTCTATCATAATCCCTGTACCTGACATACATAAACATGGCCCCAGACACAGCAGATTTATTCTGTATGAGGGTCACCACCTTTTTTCATCCTTGGCCAACAACCAGCTGTGCATGATCACACTTGTTTAGAAAAGCATTGGTGATAGTTTTCAAAACATTTATGATTGTTTTCAAAACATTTTTGATTGTTTTCAAAACATCCATTGTTCTTTTAAAAACATATTAATTAGAGAAAAATTCCTGGATGAGCACATTAGTATAAAAGACCCTCACTCTCCCCTACAAATTAGAGGAGAATTCCTTCCAGGCTGAGAAGGGTGTCCTATATGCTGAATCTCCGACAAGCAGTGGTCTATGTTCCTTGCGGGTTGTCATTCTCAGCGCAGAGGCAGAGTCCTTCATTCCCAACCATCAAGTGAGGGGGCTGGCTCATCTCTAGGGGTTTCTGGGCTACAGATATACATATCTATATGCATACACACCTACACATCCAGGTTAGGCTAGGTACATTTTAGCCAATTACTTAAGGTGCATATTTTAGGAATATGTAAGTGCTACTGTTTTTATCTGAACTGTTTCTGTTCATCTTATTAGCACTATGGTAGAAATGTATCTACTATTTACAATACTGGTACTACCAATCTCTTTCATATGCTTCTGTCTCCGGATTTTCGCAGCATATATATTTTACACAAGGTTGTTGCTGGACCGATAAATACTTATTGAAACGTCCAAATCGCCATCCTCTGTATTTTCTAAGAGAAAGCAAGCACGAGTGTCTGAGCGAAAAGTACTTACTGTTTTCCACAATCCCTGAGGAATCAGAGTTGTCATGTTCAGTGGTTGCCAGAGACTACCTACACCACTGTAGAATATAGGGGGTGGTAGTGGCACTGTAGAGCTAGCTGGTCTAACGGCTATTGGGGTGTTGTCGAAAGCGGTTGGGATACCAAGCCCTCAGTTTAGGTCATCCAAAACACGCAGTCCCTAGGGACTCCTACGAACTACAGAACACTACTTTGTGTATGGATGTGCTCTATGTGAAAGGGCATCATGCCATAACTCATAGTGAAGTCAGCAATGACTGAAGTGGGTAACGCGTTGTCCCTTGACGGATGCTCAAGTGGGAAGGACACAAACGTGAATGTCACAACCACAGACAAATGGATGAAGTGAGGCTGAAAAACCCCATAAGTAATTATGCCATATTCATAATTTTAGTAAAATCAAAAAATCTTGGCTAACACAGACCTTAAACAGCCAATCTTTGTAGCATTTGCTGCCAGCCTCTTTTCTTTGAGAAAAAAAGAAGGACAGAAAGAATGAAAGCAATCAGGAAAATAGGAAAGAAAGAAAAAGAAAGAAAGAAAGAAAGAAAGAAAAGAAAAAGAAATAAGGAAGGCCAGAAACAAGAAAAGAAAGAGTGCAAGAATGAAAGGAAGAACTCAGGAAAGAAAAGAAGGTGAGGAAAGAATGAAAAAGGAGCAAATGAAGTCACTGACAGTGACGTTATCCAGTGACTGGAAGTAGGCTGACGCCCTGCCCTATGGTGTATGCTGTAGTAGGTGGAAGCAAAATGTGAATGACACACCAACAGACCAATGGATGAAAAAAAATGTCTGGAAGTCCCTTTAAATAAGTATATTGTACATAGTTTAGTTTTAAATCAAAGGGTCTAGGATAACACCAGACCTAATAAAGGTCAGACCCTGAGGAATGCAAACACCAATGTGTAGTCATGGATTCAGTGGCAATGTGGTCAGTCTGCTGAAGAGCACCAGCATGATTTCTTTTTAACAGCTATAATGAGGCATTGTGTGAAAAAGCTAAAACGCCAGTACTAAGAGTGCTAGCACCTATCCTTGTCATGTGTGCGGTGCTATATATTTTGTTTTTGCAAAGTCCTGATAACCTCTGACCTATGGTCCAACCTTCATCATATATTATTTTCACTTTTGCATATTCATTATGATGATTAAACCCTATCCTAAATCTTATGATTAGCATATTCTGTGACAGTCTATCTATGCTACATGTCTACACTAATAGTTGTGGTATTATTGACGGTGTAAGTATGGAATTTAGAGGAAACATATTGAAAGGTCACAATATCATGACCAGAATAGCAATATTGAGAAGTAAGTTTGCATAGATTTTTTTATACCCAACCCAACATATTGGTACCTTGGTTTTATATATATATTCAATGTACGTAGTGGAGTTAACAACAGTAAATCTATAATTCCCTCTTTACGCTTTCCTCTCCAACACTTTGTTCCTTGATATTGGGATCATAAATTTGTGCCCCGGCGATATCACGTTTTTGCTATTCCCTACCACAATTGGTATTTATTTAAGGATATATGGTAGAATTTATAGTGCTAACTTGCTTTTTAATGAGGTATGTGAGACAGATCTAACACTTTAGTAAGGCCTACGGTTGGATACATTTTCACTATGAGTTCTCACTCTGCTGTTCCATGAGCATGACTACATCTTTTCACAAACATGTTTGTTTTTATGAGAGAACCCATACATAAAAGACATTATTTATTGTCCACGGCAACAGGGATAAAACCCCTCCAAAAAGCTCCAGCTCCAGAGCTGGACTGCTGTTTATTCCATTGGACATTTTCCCGGTAGGCTTTAGCCAATGGAGACCAGATTTGAAAGCAGAGTGCAGCTACCAGCACCTACGTCCCTTTTCCCAGCTCCCTTAGGTTAACTGCAACACCCAGAAGGGCGCTTTGAGAGCAGTGGCATAGCAAAGGGGCTGGGAGTGGTTTTCCCCCAGGCGGCATGAGTTTTGGGGGCAGCGGAAGCACTTTTATCCTCGTCGTCATCTGTCTCACTGTCGGTACCCCCCAGAAACCTCCCCCCCTGCTCTTACCTGCGGCCGTCGTGGGGCAGCTACCTCCTCACCTGGACAAAGACCTGAAGCTAGTCCTAGCCCCACTATGGTGCAAGATCATCAATAGCTCACTGAGCTCTGGATTCATACCTGACTGCCTCAAGGAAGGGCAAGTCACACCACTACTAAAGAAACGAGGACTAGACACTGAAGATCTGAATAATTTCAGACCTGTCTTGAACCTTTCTTTTTTGTCCAAAATTATGGAAAGATGTGTACTCCCACAGCTAACCCAACACCTAGAAAACATCAAAGTTATTAGAACCCCATCAATCGGGCTTCAGAAAGGGATGCAGCACTGAATCAGCAATCCTCAATGTCATAGACGATCTACTCAAGTCACTCGACTTGGATCAATGCTGTCATCTCATCCTCCTAGACTTGTCGGCCGCATTCGATACAGTCGACCACAAACTGCTCTTAAGGGTTCTTCAAGAAAGGGCCAGTCTACAAGAGACGGTCCTTCACTGGTTCTCTTCCTTTCTTCACAACTGATCACAAAGAATAAAAATCAAAAACTTCAAATCCGACCTCCACCCTGTCATCAGAGGTGTTCCACAAGGGTCTGTAATCTCCCCCCAGCTCTTCAACATCTACATTGAACCCCTTACTTCTCAACTCAGGAAATCCATAATCGCCTTTCATCTATATGCAGACGACATGCAGCTCTATCTGGAAACCACCTCAATTGACAACATCCAGAGACTAAACAACACGCTCAAGGAGGTCCAACACTGGGTCACAACCAATCACTTGAAACTTAACTAAGAAAAAACGGAAATACTACTCATTTCCAACAAAGATGATAACCCACAAATCGAAGAATGGCTCAAAGCCATTGATGCCCTCAATGATAACCTCTCCTTGGCAGACTCGGTAAAATCTCTAGGGATCACCCTAGACCCAAAACTTGACATGAAGAAACACATCACAAGATCCGCTAAAAGTGCCTTTCTAAACCTACAATCACTATACAAAATAAACCCTATCCTCCCACCCAAGGACCTTCAACAAGCCACCAAACCACTGGTCCTCTCTAGAACAGACTATGGGATTACTACCTTGACGGAGACAGCAAAAACCTACCTTGCCCCCCTGAAGACAACCCTCAATGCAGCAGCCATAATGGTCACCGGAATTAAGAAATTCAAGCACATCTCTCCAGCTCACAGAAAACTCAGATGGCTCCCACTTGAGTTGCAAGCCAGTTTTAGAACAGCCTGCCTCACGCACAAAGCCCTGCACACAGGTAAACCAGAGTACCTGGCCGCAAACTCAAAAGGGCATGCCAGTCCAGAAACCTCAGGAGCTCCAACTCTCTACTGCTCATCCCGCCAAAAACTCGCAAGCACAGAACCCCAGCCAAATCTTTTGCTGGAAACGCACCAAAAATCTGGAACTCTATCCTACCCCATATCAGAACAATCCCCTTGTTTCCAAAATTCAAGAGCCTACTCAAAGCCGTCTTCCTCAACAGCCCTCGAGTGAATTGACAGACCACGGACAGTTCCCCAACCGACACTCCATCTTTCCTAAATTTCGAGATTGACAACACGGACTCAGATCAAGAAATCCTTTTGTGTATAAACAGTCTGATTGTCGATTATGTATGGTTATTCATCACATTCGACTTGCACCCTCTGCTCCTCTCCCCGGCTGCCTTATGCCTGTTCCCCTCCTGCCCTAACCCCATGTTCCCCCATTCTCCTGTATCATATGTTTGTACATTATTGTATATGCTGCGACGCGGTCTGATACCCATGGGTCCAGTTAGCGCTATACAAAACTCCTAGAATAAAGAAATAAAAAATAAAAAGCGATCAGAGAAGGAAAAGGAGAGTGAGAGAAGGGGAAAGACAATGAATAATGGAGGGAAAGAGATAGAGCAAGGAGAGGAACTCAGTGGAGCTGATTTGAGCATTTATTCCATAGCTGCTTTTGGCTCCTAGTCCGGCCCAACATATCTCCAAGGACACTGGCCATCTTCCCCCACACCATGTGTAGGGAGCAGAAGCATAGACTGTGTACTTGAAGCAGGCAGGGCACCTTTTGTCCACACTTCTCATTGCATCAGATTATTAGCTACTAGGTTTTATGGGCTATAATCAATTTTCCCTCAAATTTATTTCTATCCATGTGTGGCAAGAAAATGTTTGCATGCACCTTTGTCTTGGCTGTGATTGGGTATGAATGATGTGGGGTGTCACCATGCATTCATACCAGTTGCCAGCTACATGTATGGCTACAGGTGGGGCTCTTCCCTATATTAAACCAAGTATTTTTGTTTCTTAATGAACCAAATGATGCCAATTAAACTACATATGACTTATAATAAATATTGTTAGATACAAGACAGCTGGAGTACTCACAAACATTTATTTTCCGGGTTTTTACTGTGCAAAAACTTTACTCCTGTACAGTTCATGAAACCTTCAGAAGCAGTATTTGTCATTTATGTGTAGAGTGCTATATAACACTCAAAGTCAGGACATACTGGCAACATATTGCATGCTTGTCAACCATAGGGCCATGGCTTATCTGCCTATCAGATGCTGGGTTACCAAAATTCCAACCTGTTATTTACCGGGTCAGACGGTACTTGTCGGTACTGGATCCCGGATGTTTGGCCAAGAATTCCAGGTCTGGGTCGCATTTTATGTGACTACAAGTTAAAAGGCTCAAAATATCCATCCATCAGCTACTGGATCAATAGATGTTTGCCATCAGTTAAAAGGCAACAAGCTGCTTGGTCGCTTGGCCATCAATTACAGAAGGCATGGGCATCAATTCCAGGACAATTATAGGGCTGAGTGTCTTATAGTGTGCTGGAAATCCTTGTTCTCACTCTCTGTTACTTTCTCTCTCTTTCTTGCTCTATTTCCCTCTCTCTCTTCTTGTCAATTTCCCCTTCTGTTTCTATTTTCTTTCCTCTGTATTTCTTCTGTCAGCCCCCCTTCCCAATCACCAACACTGACTCTATCTCGCTCTCATTCTTGCTCTTTCATTCACGCTCTTTCATTATAAAGAAATGCTCACCACTCCTTGATATGTCATTCTTCCATTCACTCTTAATTAAACTTTCTATCTCAGCCACACTCATTGTCCTCTTTTCACATGCTATTACTAGCTATCTGTCTTGAGCCAACCCTCTATGTCAGCTCTCCAGTTAGTGTTTTATATTCATTTACTCTAAACCAGTCTTGCATGTTTCCACAACGACTGTTTAGTCACATCTTATTTATTTTACAGGTGAAGTATTAAATAGAATGTGGGACTACTACACACTCTAAGGGTATGACATAATGTAGCAGTCGAATTGAAAATGCATCTTGGAAATACAAAACAGACCAGAGAGCTATATAAGAACCTACTATTTAGTGTCATTAATACAAATATGAAAAAATTCTAATTTCTTTCACCCTAGAAAAGATGAAAGGCTAAGTGAACCAAATCATTTTGAAATGTAGTATGCAGATGAGGCACATATCCTGCAGCATGTACATTAACACCTGAGCTACGATTTTAATGTATTATATGCAGTTACCCTAGAATATAACTGAATGGGGATCAGGGATTTCCTGTAGAGTCAGTCAGAAGGCACTGTGCTGAGTAGGCTGAGTAAGCAACAGCAAAATATATCCTTAGGTATTTTTTTTGCAGGTCACTAGGCAAAATGTGCCTGGTGGCTCATTGACACTGATAACATTGGTGATTGAGGCTTTATTCATGTCAGTTGAATGGGTGTTTAGAAAACAGACTGCCTTGTGAGAATGACAACTGTAGGTTGTGCTTCTGTTTTTCCTTGCACTGTTATAATGAAGAATCATAAAAAAATCAGTAGTTAATGAAGGACCCTTGGGTAGAGGGACTATTAAGAGTATAGCACTGCAGATGGACAATAGGCAGAAAGGCACAGAAACACCTCAATGAATAGGAAAATATTGGGAGCTGGGTGAGCTCTGAAGGAATGAGAAGGAACCACAAACAACACGTAAATCGAATCTACATGAGGACTCGATCACAGAAGAGACACATATTCTCAGTATATACTATTATACGATGGAGAAACCTTATCCACCGGTGATGGTGCGCTTAATTAAAGAGTCCATTCCTCATTCGAGGCAAATAAAATACCAGAATGGGCCCCAAATAGGAGCTCTTATAGAAAAATATTTTGATTTGAAATGAATCCTGAAACGGTGTAGTATCCTTTAGGCTAGTCCTGCCGTGTATACCCATATTTTCATACATTGTCCTATCCACTTGACAATAACGATTCCAAACAGGTGTCCTTTTACCTAGTAGCTTGCTCCTGTCTCTTCAACACCATGCTCTTAAGATTCTATCAGAAGCCACGTACCTGACGTACATAAACATGTCCCCAGGCACAGCATAATTATTCTGTATAAGGATCACCACTTTTTTTCATCCTTGGCCAACAGCCCGCTGTGCATGATTGCATTTCTTTGGAAAAACATTTATGATTGTTTTCAAAGCACATCAATTCTAGAAGAAACCCTGGAGTGACCACTCTAGTATATGGGACCCTTATTTCCCCCTGCAAATTCCTTCCAAGCTGACAACGGTTTCCTGCATGCTGAATCTTCCACATGCAGCGGTCTGACATCCCTTGCGGGGTGTCATTGTCGAGGCAGAGATGGGGTCCTTCATTCTCTACTATCAGGTGAGGGGGTTGGAGCTTCCCTAGGGGTTTTTTGGCTACATACATACATATATGCATATACATGCTACTCATACAGATCTAGGCTAGGTACATTTAGGCAAAATATTTAGGGCTATGCAAGTAATACTGTTTTTTATCAGAACCGATTATGTTCATCTTATTAGCACTATGGTAGAAATGTCTCTACTTTTTACTGTATTGGTACTAGCAATCTCTTTTATGTGCTTCTGTCTCCTGATTGTCACAGCCAATATGTTTCACACAAGACTGACACTGGACCAATAAATACTTATTTCTCCTAATTGCCCTCCTGTGTATTTTCTGAGAATAAGTGAGCACGAATGACTGAGTGAAAAGTACTGTACCATTTTCCATGATCCATGAGGGATCAGGGTTGTCACGTTCAGTGGTTGCCAGAAACTACCTACGCCACTGTGAGATACAGGGCGGGGGGGTAGCAGTGGCAAAGTTGAGGTAACTGGTCGAACACCTGACATATCCTGTGGGGGTGTCTGGAAGTGGCCTGGACACCAAGCCCTCCGTTTAGGTCATCCAAAATGCACAGGTCCTGGGGATTCCAAGGAACAACACGACAATGGATGCTGTGTGAAATTATCTAATGGTTCACCTAAGATTAAAATGTAAGAGAGGATGCTTGGCAATACTATTATTCCCACAGCTGGTGGTCTACTATTTTGGCCAGCATTCAAACTCATAAAGGGTCTGCGGCCTTCCTCAGCACCAAAGAACCCTACTTCTTTCCTAACTCAAACTATGGTGTGTTATGAATTTGTTTATACGAAAGAATGAATGGCCAAAATTGTATACTAACAATTACTTTCACATCATCTAGTGAAAATCTTAATGAGATGAAATAGAACACAATAATGTGACTATGATAGAAAACAAATTGGTCAACAATTACTAAAAAGTATGGAAGTCCATGAACCCCAAAGAAGCACATGCTGGACCAAAGTGAATCACTCTAGCACACAAAGAGCAAAATGCACAATAAATACTGTAAAAGGGGACATGTGGCCATGTAAGATGCCCAACAGGATGTGTTTCTAGGAGGCTCCTTGTCCGCCTGACCTCATCCTGCATGATCCAGCTTCATGCATTAACTTTACCAGACCTGCGGCATGAAAAATATCCCCGGGGCGCTCCTGTGCTTGGTGCTTTCGCCTTTGAGGCGGGGATAGCCATGACACGTGGTGGGCCTGTAGGCTGTTGGTGACACCCTGGCTGGTCTTGTGGAGCTCAATGTGGCCTGCTAGGTTTGGGTAGGGCTGGGCTGGCGAAGCTTCCTGGGGCTGCAAGTGGCAGCTCCTCTTCTCCCTCCTGAATATGAAATAAGCTACCAAGCAGTGTGGTCGTGCCATGTTATGGCCGCTGGGAGGCAGCAGCTGGAACCTCCTTTCCTGCTTGGGCCTACCTTCCCACAGAGCTGCCGGAAGTGAGCGCTCTGCATAGTGTTGACTACCATGCCTCAAGGCCAGCTTGCTCAACTGCTGCATTATCGGGGGTCACCCAGAGTGAGTGAGCCCTTATGGCCTTGGCCAAAGGGGGGTGGCAACCAGTTTCTCCCGCCCTACGACTCTGTGGACCAGCGAAGTTGCTGGGGGAGAGCAGAATGTGCTGTGGGGGCTGATGCGCACCACAGGGTCATTGAAGAGTAACTTCACCCAGTCGCGAAAAACAGGTCTGAACCCCATCCCCCGCAGCACTGTCATCAGGTACCCCCATTGCAGGGAATTGAAAGCCTTCTCTGGGTCTATTGATACAAGGGCCAGTTATTGGTCACCATCTATAGATTCATAGAGCACGTGTGAGCCGACGGAGGTTGAATGCCATACTGAGAGCCGGCATAAACCCACACTGATCTTCATGCATCAGTCCCCAAATTATTCCTGCACTATCCCCCAAAAGGCCCCTCCCAGCCTCGTCAACAACAATTATGAAAGGATCGTAACTTCCGAGTTAAGCATAGTGAGTGGCCTGTACAAGGAGGAGTCTACAGGGTTACACCCAGGTTTTAATATGAAGCAAACAATTCCCGTGCGTATGGTGGGCAGGATGATCTGCTCTTTTTGCGCTTCTAGAAGGACCTCTAACAGTTTCTCTTTGAGTGCAGAGGAATACGTCTGAAAGAAGTCTGCAGGGAAGCCTGTCCCCACCAGGGGCCTTGTACTACGGCCACCCAGGGCTACTCGCAACTTCTCCAGTATGATTGCCCTGTCCAATTCATGCACACAATCGGGCACCAGACATGGTAACCCCACCCCTGCAAGGAACTCAGCAACTGCCCCTGGTTGAAGAATGGCACCACCTGATGTGTGTAGATGCAAAATAGTGTTCCTCTAATACGTGTTTGAGGGCCCATAAGTCTTGTCCATTAGTCTCTAAACAGCGATGGGCCCAAATACTTAGCCAATAAACTGATTAGATACGAACCAGGCAGACTCCTCCCCTCGTACAGCAAACTCCTCCTAGCCATACCTAAAGTGCGCACAGTCAGAAACGGAGGCAGAGCTTTTTCCAAATTTGGCCCTGAAACCTGGAATGCCCTTCCCTTGCATCTTCGTGCACAACAAAACCACAAGAGATTTCGCAAACTACTGAAAACCTGGCTCTTCTAGCTCTAACGAGTGACCACTCACAGGCTATCTGTGTATTCCGCTGGCGCTGTGAGACCTACAGGTGATACACGCGCCTAACAAATACCAAATACATACATACATACAAGCCAGGGGCCAACTGAATTTGTCCCCCTCCCTGTGCAATCATTGTCGGTATGTCTTGAGTGTACATTCGGTATGCAGACAGAATATCGAGTTGAAAAGGTCGACCTACACAAATATCGAGTTGGATATATCGTGACACAGAAATATCGACAGCAAGAATATTGTGGTCAAGAATATCGAATTTAAGGTAAGAAGTATTGTTTCCAAAAATATGTAAGTCATTAACATTGTTTGCAAAAATTTAGCTGTTTAACATATCGATTTATTAATGAGTGATATGTATTTTAGTTTATATTTTGAATTATGTGAAGTATGTTTTTTTTGTATAAGCATTGTTTATATTTTTAATATATTAGTTAAATTTTTAGTAGTTATCAATTTTATTTTAATTTCATGTTGTGTTTTTTGGTTCCGTAGCAAGTTGTGGGTTTATATGGGAATAGGTGGAAAGTAATTTCATTATAATAAATTCATGATTATTTTTTATTTATTCATATTTATTTAATTGAGATTTTATAGTGTTAATTGTGAAAAGTAATTTATTTGTATTTAATTATTAATTGGTTGTCAGTCAATCAATCAATCAATCCATTTTATTCGATTAATTAAAATCATAAAAGTACATTATACATTTATAAAAATTAGACTAATCCACATATAAAAACATTTTCATAAATTCATAGTGCATTATTCCATATCCATAAAATAGTCTAAAAAGATAAAAACAATTAAAACCGTGCTATCATAGGCCGAGTAGTTATGCAATTGGTAATCTCACACATCTTTTTTGTTTGATTTGTATAGCGGCTACAAGAAAACTAGCAATGGCAAACATATCCATGGGGTCACTCAGCATTTGAAGGTGGAGCAAAGCAGGTCTAACTTGCACAAAACCCTTGCCAATCAATATAGGGATTAAAAACTTCCTACGGATTTCATTAAAAAAGTCACAAAACATCACAAAATCAATTGTGTCCTGTACAGAATAATTGATACATTGTCAGGGAGCTGCATCCTCAGGTTTAGACCACACAGGGAACTCACCCAGAGTGAAGTGGATCAGATTAAGACGGAACCTAGTCAGTAACCAGCGCTGAAATGCCCTATTCACCAATTCAGATAAGGTTCAATTAGCAGGGTAGTTTTGGTTAAAAAAATTTTTTGCCCTAACTAAGGGCTTCATCATCTCCTGTTCTTCCCGTTCCATCATCAGTAAATTCATAAGATTCATCTTGACCCACTTCACATCTTCCTTACAAATTCTGTCTGGTGTTTCAAATAGTTCTGGTTGCCCCAATTTAAGTAGCATATGCTTAACATAAAACAACCACTTAATTTTGCTGGCTTTCTCCAGTTTGACATAATCCCGAAGGATTTGATGATTCAGAGTCAATTCTGGGTTAAGTCAGGTTTTAAGCCAGCATAATAGCGGGGCGGTTCTCATAATATCCAAAACATAACCCTGCCCTAATTCTTGATGTATGGAAAAAATTGGGGTCGACTGGGGTGCAGACAAAAGACTACGCAAGAATGTATTTTCAACTTGCTGCAGCCCCTCCTGCTGTTTAAAACCCCATATTGAAGAACCATAGGAAGCAACGGCAAGGCACTTTGAGGAATATACCTTAAGGATAGCTTCCACCGGCCTGGCCCCCAGGCGCTGGGCAAACCCCAACAGGGACGATGTAGATCTAGAGGCTGCATTTTTTTTATTTTCTTTTGGGGGACCCATGAACAACCTCTCTCATCAAATACAACTACAAGGTATGTAAAAGAGGACACCCTAGTCACTTCCAACTCGTTGCAATATAAGGCCTTAGTTTTCCTGTAACTTTTACCAGTAATCATAATATGGGATTGCCTGGTGTTGATAATCAAGTCTAGTGACCTCATATAAGCACCAAAAGCATCCAACAGCCTCTGTAGGCCTACCGCGGTCTGTGCTAAGAGAACGGCATCATCCGCGTATAGGTGAACCGGAACCATACATTCTCCTACACGCGGAATATTCGGACTCACTTCTACTAGGGATTTTTCCAATGCATTAATATATAACATGAAAGCAAGGGCGCCAATATACATCCATGGCGGACACCCCTCTCTGATTTAAAAGGCCTAGTGCGTTTGCCATCCTGCCAGATCCTAATTGACGCTAAAAGGTTCCGATGGAGATCAGCCAAAAAATAAACGAAACACGGCTCAATCCCCATTCCTAATAGGATACTCCACAGCCTCGACTGTTAACCAAGTTGAACGCTGAGGATAAGTCCATATTTGCCATCTGGAGGGATCCTTTTTTAGCTACTGTGTATTTGATAATTAATAAATACAAGTTAAGACATTGATCCATGGTGCTTCTACATTTCCTGAATCCTATTGTAAATGGGATAGGATCTTGTTATCATTTGCTCAGTCAGAAATTTTCGCTAAGACCACCTTACCTAAAATCTTTACCGCTGAATCAATCAGTGATATGGGTCTACAGCACCGTGGATCCCCTCTCTGAGCTTTTTAAAAACAGGAATAATAGTTGAAGGGCATCAGGAGACCGGAAACCCTTGAGACCCTGAGGCATTAAAAACATTTGCCAATATTTCCGCCCAAAATTTGGGATCAGATTTATATAAGTCTGCTGGCACTCCATCGGGACCCAGGGCTTTATTGCTAGAGGTCTCCTGTATGGCTCTCTCAATATCCGCCACAGAAAACACAAATGGCGCTAATTCCAACTGTGGAAGAAGCCTTGGGAAGGAGTATGATGTCTCAATAGATTCCCTCGAAATGCGCCAACCACTGTTCTTCAGTGATATTATTATCCTGATTGTCATTATCCAATCCCTAGAATTACGGGGTATTAACTATTGCCCAGAATCTGGAACTATCCTTCAGAACCTTTACAGATAAAAGAGCATTCCATGCCTCTGATTTGATCTCAGTCTTTTTAGTGTTTGGACAGCTAATTTATACTGCTTCCGTAGGCTCGCTACCCGGGCCTTATTATGAGGTACACTTTTCAAGGCTAAAATGAGGGAACGATGTGAGCTGGAGCACTTTTCATCAAACCACCTTTTCATAAGTTTTCCTTTGGGTCTACTAGCAATGGACAGATCTGCTGTAAACTGACTACATATGACCCCAAAGGCAGTAAGAACCTCACTATTTGAATTTGAGGAGCCTGCACATATTGCAAACTCCCTTTGCACCTTAGAACACAAAACTTTAAAAAAGGAGTCTGGAGTGACTGGAGCCCATTTTAACCTCCTACCTTGATCCCGAGTTACCAATAAAATTCTACCCTTATTTCCCTCTACCTTATACAAAAAACCACAGCTACTATCCAGTACCAGCCCAACAGGGTTATGGTCATTGAAAGACGACACCCTGGCATTATAAAACTCTACTTTATCTAATAACTGAGGGGACAAAAATATATAATCAATAATGTTATCACTACTCCTTGAATAAAATGTTGGGCACCGGTCTAGGGGGGTATAAAAAACAGGTTCAAAGAGATCGACTTCAGCCAAAAGAGTTTCCAAAGCCTCCCCCTGAGAAGAGTGTTCACAGTGAGGCGTCACCGAGTGATTGTGCCCTAGCTCATCCTCAATGAAACAATTCAGGCCACACAGATGTATATTAAAATCACCCATGAGTACCTTATAATAAGAAGTGGATTGATTTAGTTTATAGTCATCTACAAAAGAGTTAACAAAACACAAATGTTAGTTCCTAAAGTCAGATTCCCCAGAATTATGAAAATTTACAAGCAATAGCTTAGGGTGATAAGGGGGACTAACTTCAACTGCCAAACAGTTTGGGTAGTCTACCTCAATCCTTTTTAAGGGGCCCTTTAATTTAACAGAAAGTAAGAGGACCAAGCCACCAATTGTTATACCAGCAGATGCTGGCCGAGCAGATTGAAAAGGGGAGCTAAAGCCATCCAACCAAAAGTTTTACCCGGTGTACCATGTCTCCTGAAGTGCTATTATATCGTAGAATCTAATAAAATCTAACCAAATTGGGTCATCTTTTTTCGAGACCCGCAATATTCCAACGTATAATAGTGCATTTAATCAAAGTTTCCACTCCTATAGCCTCAGTCCCAGAACTGTAAGGGGGCAGTTCAAACGTACACTCAATCTTCTCCTCCAGTCAATCGTTGCCATCCAAATGTGTCAATGGCCACAGTCTGTTTGAAAGGGGTAGGGGTCCCACAGCAGGCCCAGACACAAACGTATTCTGATCCAAAGATACTTTTCCCTTCATTAAATCAGAACGATTTACAAAGCCATTATTTGATAGATGCACTTTTGGGGATGGACATTGATTTCTTGGTTCAAACACCCTTTTTACTTTTTGACTTTGCGATGGGGGATAAAAGAAACCTAAAGGTACTGCCCTAATAACACCCTTCTCTATCCCAGACGCATCCCATTGTAGCCTATCCACCATGTCCCTCCTATTAAAATTTACTATAATACAATCACCTTGCACTTGTTTGGGTCCGCTACCCACCCAAGCCACCCGAAGGGTCATTATGATATGGGAAGATAACTCAGAGTATCCACTACAATAATTGTTGCACCAATGTTTTGTCTTTCGTAACAGGTCCGCCGTAGATTTGCAGTCTGAATAACTAAGGGGTGGGACCCCTACAAGGACCACCACCAGAGGGGTAGCTTCTGGTGGGAGATTTATCCTACAGCCATCATAGCTTAGATTGCTGTCATGGAAATCCCCGCACCTGATGTTCGACAGCGACTGCTCCAAGAGTCGAACATTAGCTATGCTAGAGGAAGTTTGTGAGAGATACCCCTCCTCTGAACCCCCCCCAGAACTAATCCCCCTGCTCCCAGCAGGATTAGGATTTGCCTGATCCTTTAAAAGGCATGGCTGTTGTGTTTCATAGGATACCCTTCCAGAGTTAGGCAAGCTTATTGGACAGGGAATAGGGAGGGAAACTGGCTTAAGACTAGGAGTGACGTGTGACGAAACTATTGAATTACTTATAAAAGAGTCCAACTTCTCACATTTTTTCTTCAAATTCGCCACACATACATTCAGAGTATCTATAATATCTTTAGCAATACCGGTTAACATAGATTCAAATTTTGCACTAAAAATATAGTCTATCAATTTCCGCAATAGCGATTGTGTGGCTTCATCCACCTTAGCCGTCACCTTGGGTGAATTTCTTTTTACAATATTCTGCCGCATACTGGATTTTCTTGCACCACCTTTTCCCTCCACAGACACCCCCTTAACTGCCCCCAGAGAGCTCTTCACACCCACAGTAGAGGTTGCAGGAGAAGCAGCCTTATTCACAGAGGACCTGGAGTTCTGAGCCTCACTACTTGTTTTAGGAGTATTAATCAGGACGAGCGGGTTCAATGGTACAGGAAATTTAACCTGTTGAGCAACAATCGCAGTCGCACTCCCATCAATTGAGTTTTGGCTAGTGGCCAGTCCCAGTACTTGTTCAGCATTTGCAATCTCTACATTGAATGCACCCACAGCTGAAGTCAAATAAGAGATAATGGATGGTGTCTTCTTTGACATTTTAGCTTTTAGCCCACTCTGATCTTGACTCCCGATATACTTGCGCTTACCCATGGCTGGTCGTTACGGGGGCGGGCCAGCCCTGCCTCCTCCTGGCTCTGACGGGCACAGACGGGCTCACACTTGGCCCGGGCACACCCGCGTGCGTCCTGCGCTGCGGGGGCCCTGACCCCCTTATGAATGCCTCCTGGCGCTCAATACGGCGTGATGCGCAGCGTGAATGCCGCAAGGAACGTTGGGGGATGTAGTCCCATGGTGGCAACAGGCAATGGCGGCACTCGAGGCTCAGATGCGGCTCCCCACACGTCCCTCAAACCCAGCAGTGTTCAGCATTTGCAATCTCTACATTGAATGCACCCACAGCTGAAGTCAAATAAGAGATAATGGATGGTGTCTTCTTTGACATTTTAGCTTTTAGCCCACTCTGATCTTGACTCCCGATATACTTGCGCTTACCCATTGCTGGTCGTTACGGGGGCGGGCCAGCCCTGCCTCCTCCTGGCTCTGACGGGCACAGACGGGCTCACACTTGGCCCGGGCACACCCGCGTGCGTCCTGCGCTGCGGGGGCCCTGACCCCCTTATGAATGCCTCCTGGCGCTCAATACGGCGTGATGCGCAGCGTGAATGCCGCAAGGAACGTTGGGGGATGTAGTCCCATGGTGGCAACAGGCAATGGCGGCACTCGAGGCTCAGATGCGGCTCCCCACTCATCCCTCAAACCCAGCAGTGTCCAGCAGTAATGAGCAGCGGGTGGCAGCAGGTGAGACAATCCAAACAGACCCCCTTATGAACGCCTCCTGGCGCTCAATGCAGCGTGAATGCCACAAGGAACGTTGGGGGTGTAGTATTTTGTAAATAAGTAGATGTAGACAGCAGGACACTTCTTTGTAGTTATAAGTTAGGTTTATTGAGTTACAGCAGAGCAACACAACTCGCCAGCTGCCCAGACCTTCAACTGTCAAGTGTGGATCCACCAAGTAAAACATAGAATGTAGACAGGCATTCTGGGAGGCTAGTAGGTAGGAGCTTAGAGGAAAGGGTGATGACAGCAGGTGGCCATGTTGGAAGGAGAACTAGTTTACTACACATCCTCCTCCTTTATCTAGAAAAGACAAAAGACCGCAGTTGGCCATGTTGGGAGGAGCATATGTTTACTACATAGTCCCCTGGTGAAAACAGGCAATGGCGGCACTCGGCGCTCAGATGCGGCTCCCCACCCGTCCCGGCAATCCCAGCAGTGTCCTGCAGTAATGAGCAGCGGGTGGCAGCCGGTGAGACAATCCAAACGGGCAATTGGTTGTCAATTATTATGAATTAAATAATTGGCAATTAATCATGGTAATTGTGTAATTTTTTTAGGTGTGGCTTGTGGGGTTTACAGAGATAAAAGGTGGGAACTCATTTTTGTTAATAATGTAGTGAAAATTAATTATGGAAACTGTAATTAATTTTAGGTGCAGGATGTTGGGTTTATAGGGTTAAAAGGGTGGCAAGTAATTTATTTGTAATTAATTAATAAATAGTTGTTAATTAATATTTATTAATTGAACATTAAATATGGACATTGCGTAATTAATTTTAGGTGGGGGTTGTGTTGGTATTAGGGATAAAAGTTGGGAAGTAATTTATTTTTAATCTGTTAATAATTAGTTGATCATTATAATTAATTAACTCATTGATATTTAATTAATGTATTTGTTTATATTTTTTGTGTGTGGTTTTACTTTCGTAGGGGTAAAGGGAGGGAGGTAAATTTGTTTTGTAATTGAAAATAAGTTTTAATTTTGTAATACATTTTTTACAGTTTAATTTTAACTGTTCATTGTGAGGCTTATAGGGGATACGTGTGGGAAGATAATTAATTTTTATGAGTTTTTATTTATTTTTTAATTAAAATAATTTCTTTAATTGGTAATTAATTATGTTAATTATAGAAGTACATTTACATTTTTTTTAGATGTGGTTTGTGAATTGTGTGGTGTTATAGGGTAGGAAACAAAATGTAAATGTATGTAATAATTAATGTTTTTGTTTCTAAATAATTTAAAATTCTTTATTTGTTTGAAACATATATTTTATTATATTTAATATAATATTTGTAGGTATTTGTCATATGTATGTAACATTATGCTATGTTTTTATTTTTTATTTTTACTATTAAATATATTTGTATTTTAGTTTGTAACATAGTTATATACTTTGTATGTACTTTGTTTTTTAAATATTTTTGTTGTTAATAATTTGTTTGTTTTTAATTTTGAACTGACTGTAGTGAGAATAATAATTGTTACCCCTCCACAATCAAACATTTTCCCTACTGTTGCACTCATTGGAGTGGGAATAGTACATTTTACCCTCCCACCATTCAACACTTTCCCTACTGTTGCACTCATTGGTTTGAGAATAGTAATTTTTACTCCTCTGCTCTTCAACACTTTCCCTACTGTTACAACTATTGGAGTGGGAATAGTATTGTTTACCTCTCCACAATCCAACAATATCCCTACCATTGCACTGACTTGAGTGGGAATATTAATGTTTACCTCTCTGCTATACAACAATTTCCCTAATGTTGCTCTGATTGGAGTGGGAATGGGAATAGTAAATTGTATTTATTTATTTATTTATTTATTTATTTGGCACATTTATAAAGCGCAATGGTTACACTAAAGACAGTGTGTCCCCGCGCTGCGGTACAATTGCCGAGGTAGAGCTACCCACCACCACTACCCTACATATATCATGGGAAAAGGTAAATTTTTAAGTTTTTCCTGAAGCGGCTCTCTGGACCTCCATCCGAAGGCCCACCGGGAGCGCATTTCATTGTTTAGCAGCCAGTAAGCGGAAGGACCGTCCCCCCATCCTCGCTCTCTTGACGGCGGGTACACACACCAGACTCACTCCACCCGATCTTAGCTGACGTGTAGGGACATAGGGGGTCAATAGCTCCGACAGATATGATGGAGCACTCCCCTGCAGGATCCGATTACAGACACAAAGTACCTTAAATATGACTCTCTCTCTCTTATCGGGAGCCAGTGTAGTGCCGCCCGAGCTGCCCTCGCAGATAACCTTCTAGGGCGCTCCAGGATTATGCGGGCTGCCGCATTCTGTACTCCCTGCAGAGGGAGCATACTTTTGGTCGTTGCACCTAGATAAAGAGTGTTGCCATAATCCAGGCGCTACTTCACCAAGGCATCGACCATGGTCTCCCTGGCTGGCGTGGGTAGAAGGTCCAACGTTTTCCGCAGGACCTTCAGGACCCCAAAACAGGCGCCTGCCACCCGCCTGGTGTGATAGTCAAAAGAGAGGTTCGAGTCTAACCAAACTCCCGATTTTTTGCCTGCACACAGGGCGTTGGTGTCATCCCCAGATTCTGGGGCCACCATGCCAAGGACCACACTGTCGGAGCCCTACCCACCACAAGTACCTCCGTCTTGCTGCCATTCAACTTCAGGAAATTCATTGCCATCCATGCAGCCAGTTCTTGCAGGCATGCCGTAAAGTTGGATGCAGCCATCTCCGGAGCCTGGGTCAGGGAGACCACCAGCTGAGTATCGTCAGCATAGGATACGACCCTGATCCCAAACCCATCAGCAATCTCCGCTTCTGGAGCTACGTAGAGATTGAACAACGTCGGGGACAGGGTCGAACCCTGCGGCACTCCCTGCCTCAGCTCGATGACTCCAAAGTAGTGATCACCCTGTCTCACCTGGAAGCAGCGCCCAGACAAAAAAGATTTTAACCAGCTCAGGGCATTACCCGACACTCCTCCATTTCTCAGGCGTTGCACTAGCATGTGGTGCGCCACCGTGTTAAAGGCGGCGCTTAGATCCAACAGGATCAAGGCCGCCATTTGACCTGCGTCCACCAATTGCCTGAAGGATTCGGTGGCAAAGAGAAGCGCAGATTCAATGGAATACTGTGCTCGAAACCCAGACTGGGTTGGGTGAAGGAGACCGCATTCCTCAATGTGTGTCGTCAGTTGGTCATTCACCACTTTTTCTGCCACCTTCGCAAAGTACGGCAAACGTGAGAGTGGTCGTAAATTGTCTAGTTGGTCTAGACCAATATGCGGTTTCTTGAGGAGCGGCAGGACCACAGCTTCCTTCCAGCAGCTGGGTACTCTGCAAGTCCTAAAAGATGTCTCCACCAGATGTCTTATGTAGGGCTCCAGGCATTCCAAACTCCCTCTCAGCCTTTTCGGTGGTGCCGGGTCCCTGGGAGAACCGGACTTAATGCTGCGGCAGATTTTAATTAGGTGCTCGGGAGGGGCATTAAAAATGTCTTCAGCCCTTCTCCTTCCTCCTCAAGTTCACTCTCCTCAGTCCCTTCGTCTCCTATTCTGGCCAATACAGGTAAGGTGGCGTGTATTTTCTTCACTTTATTGGAAAAAACTCAGCTTTCCGGTTGCAAAACTCCTCTGAGCCCACTGCTGGTGCTATTAAAGTAGTAAGGGAGGATATCTTCTTATAGACCTTAAATAGTTCCCAAGTAGAGTTGCTGGCTAAATCGATTCTCTCCACGTAATAAGCAGCTTTGGCCCTTCTAATTAGTCTGTGGTATTTCCTAAGTGCCGCTTTGTAACGCTCTTTCCCCTGTTCTGAGAAATCTGCCCTCCACTGCCTTTCCAGTCGTTTACACCCAGCTTTCGCTGCTCTCAAGGCGTCTGAGTACCACGGGGCAGATTTCTGAGCTCTGCCTGGTTTTCTCTGTGCCCAGGGGGCAGTACAGTCCAAGCCCTGCGTAATCCGTCTCTCCAGGTTCTTACATGCTGCTTCGGCATCTGTGCCACCAGGATGGCCCCCCTGAACTAGGGCATTACTAAAAAGTCCCTGTGAAAAGCCCCCCCATCTCCGGCTAACTATAGTCTTATTATCGTTTTTTTCCCTCTTAAATCTAGATCGCATTATTGCAAAAGGGACCAAGGAATGATCTGTCCATGTGACAGGGAGAGGGGGGTGGACTACGATGTCTTCCCAATTCACAAACAGGGCGTCCAACAGATGTCCCTTTATGTGGGTAGAGGTGTTAGATCTAAGCCTGAGTTGCAGTGTGTCCATTTCTTGGCAGTGTTCAGTGGCTGCGGTGCTGGCACTGTCCTCAAAGTGCAAGTTGAGGTCTCAGAGCACTATGAATTTCTCGTATTGCAGTGCCGGTTGAATAAGGTAATACAGCAAGCTTGCCGAAAAGCCCTTGGAAACGCCAGGTGGTCTATAAATTAGGACCCCCTTTAAGGAGTAACTCTGGTCCACCTTAATCGTGAAAGCCCCAGCCTCACTATCAGTCAGGTTGATATCTTCCAGAGTGCATTGAATGGGGTGTTTATAGATAATCGCTATTCCACCCCCCTACCGACCCCTCTATCTATTCGGCTAATAGCATATCCCTTAGGAACCACCTCTAAGATATCAGGGGCCGACTCCTCATCCAGCCATGTCTCCCTGAGAAACATTAAGTCACACTGACCATCTACCAGCTGGTCATAGACTTCCAGTCTATGTTTCCTAAGGGACCAGCAGTTCAGTAAGCAACAGGTGAGCTTACTAGTCACCTCCTTCTCCTCCCTCCCTCCTCCTAACGTAAATGGGCAGAAACTACATCCCCCACTTTTGCTGTTACCCGCAATACTATGTTTGCAGCCATCCTTGATATGGGGGCGAAGATTGTAAGTTCCTGACGACCATAATGGTGGTTGACTCTGCCACGACCTGGGGTTCTGGCCAAGGCCACGGACGGCCACGGACGGGCGCAGACGGGATTGCCTTTGGCACACTTTCAGCAGCTAGACCGCTAACCGCCCCCCGGAAGTGCCTGGCTCTCCCTACCCCGCCCTCCGTGCAACGCTACTGGTTACCGCGTCGGACTTGGGGGGGTAGGAGTGACGATTGAGCCCAGGACACAAGCCTCCAGGTAAGATTGCCCCCAAACATGCGATTAAAAATTAAGTTTTAAAAGGAACTGGGTGCCGAAGCTAAGCACCGCTATGTAGCACAATCTTTGATCCACAAGTTAAAAATAGATCCACAAGTTAAAAATAGAACAGTGACTAGCCCGTAACGCGAAACAGCGGCAACAGGGCTCTGCCGCTGCCCTACTCACCGCATCGCACCCTCGGCGCCACCTTCCTTTATGCCCGCCTGCTCCAGCAGCTAGACCGCTAACTGGCCCCCCCGGAAGTGCCCGGCTCTCCCTAACCTGCCCTCCGCGCAACGGTACTGGTTACCGCGTCGGACCTGGGCGGGTAGGAGTGACGATTGAGCTCAGTACACAAGCCTCCAGGTAAGATTGCCCCCAAACTGCGATTAAAAATAAAGTTTTAAAAGGAACTGGGTGCCGAAGCTAAGCACCGCTATGTAGCACAATCTCCGATCCACAAGTTAAAAATAGATCCACAAGTTAAAAATAGAACAGTGACTAGCCGGTAGCACGAACAGCAGCAACAGGGCTCAGCCACCGCCCTACTAACCGCATCGCACCCTCGGCGCCACCTTCCTTTATGCCTGCCTGCTCCAGCAGCTAGACCGCTAACCGACCCCCCCGGAAGTGCCTGGCTCTCCCTACCCCGCCCTCCGCGCAACAGTACTGGTTACCGCGTTGGACCAGGGCGGGTAGGAGAGACGATTGAGCCCAGGACACAAGCCACTATCCCGCCAATATCCAACACTTTCCCTACTGTTGCACTCACTGGAGTGGAAATAGTAATTTTACCCCTCTGCTATCCAACACTTTCCCTACTGTTACACTCACTGGAGTGGGAATATTTAGTTTTACCTCTCAGCTATCCAACACTTTCCCTACTGTTGCACTCACTGGAGTAGGAATAGTGATATTTACCCCTTTGCTATCCAACACTTTCCCTACTGTTTCACTGACTGGGTGGGACGTTTAAGCTTATAGATTTTTAAATAGTTTAATGTTTTAATTCATAATAACATTTTCTTTTTAAATTTGATTTTAAGTTATTGGTATAGGTACATATATATTTCAAATTTTTTATATAATGTTAAAATGTTAAAACAAATTTAAATTAATGTTTTATTAGTTGTTTTAAAGTTAATATATATATTAATTATTATGTATGTGTGTTTAACTTTTTTTAATGAAGTTTTTTTGTTATATTTGTTAAAATATGTATAAAATCTACTTTATGTTTTATATTAATTAATTGTATTATTTAACATATTTAATATGTATTATTTTATTTTGTATATACATAAAAATTGATATTTTGTACAGCTATATTTTTGGGATCAATATTTTTGGGGTAGATTTTGGTACTTAACTGTTTATCATCTTCGCTGCGGTGGCTATTCTGCCGCAGCGCTAAGGGGGCAGGTGGGCCGCGCGGCGCGCCCATGCTGGTGACGGAACTGCTCCGTCACCAGCCGCGGTTGAGCTGTGCTCATGACGGAGCGGTTCCACCATGGCCCCGCCCGCTTAATAGAACGCGCCGCGCAGGCGCGAAATCAGCGCCGCGCAGGCGCGTCGGGCGGGCCATGACGGAACCGCTCCGTCATCAGCGCAGCGCCACCGCGGCTGATGACGGAGCGGTTCCGTCATCAGTACGGAAAAGGTTAAGTATAGGGAATTGCTATTTTTGCATTCTATATTTTTTCATCGATATTTTAACAACTATATTTTGTACATCGATATGCTGTCAGTGAACCTGTAAATTAATGGTATCCTCTAGCCTGTGGAAGGCACACTGAGGGGGCACCACCTTGGTGCGTGCCCCCTCAGAGCCCGGCTCCGACTTACGAAGATATGCCAAGCTCCAGTCCTGCACCAGTTGTCTCCGAACACCTCCGTTGGGCCCTGTACATGCCCCTCTCATGACTATATTAAGGGTCTCCCACTCAGTAGCTCTGGAGGTTGTAGTTCCCCAATTAGTTGCCAAATAATCAGCAAGGGAGGTCGCTAGTGGTTCACACAAGGCAATACAGAATCATCAAACAGGTAGCAGAGTCATCCAGCACCTTGGCAGCCACCTGAGGTTGTGAGTCCCCCCTTCAGCACCCAATGCACTCACAGGGGAAGCCAAATACCTGCAATTATTATAATAAATATAATAAAAAATATTTTTCAAACAAATAAATATGTTTCATTACAAATTATTTAGAAACAAGAACATTAATTATTACGTACATTTACATTTTGTTTCCTACCATAGAAACACCACACAATTCACAAACCACATCTACATTTTTTAATGTGCTTCTATAATTAACATAATTAATTACCATTAAAAGAAATCATTTTAATTAAAAAAATAGAAACTAATAAAAATGAGTTATCTTCCTACACTTAACCCCTATAATCCTCACAATGCACAGCTGAAATTAAACTGTAAAAACAATTTATTACAAAATTAAAACGTATTTTCAATTAAAAAACAAATTTACCTCCCTCCCTTTACCCGTATAAGTAAAACCCACACACAAAAAATATAAACAAATATCTTATTTAAATATCAATGAATTAATTAATTATAAAGATCAACTAATAATTAATTGATTAAAAATAAATTACTTCCGACCCTTTAGCCCTAATACCAACACAACCTCCACTTAAAATTAATTACACAATTTCCATATTTAATATTCAATTAATATTAATTAACAACTAATTAATTACAAATAAATTACTTGCCACCACAATTTCCATAATTAATTTTCAATAACTTAATTAATATAAATTAACTAATTACTCATTAATGAAAAATGAGTTCCCACTCTTTACCCCTATAAACCCCACAACGCAAACCTACAAAAATTACACAATTACCATAATTAATTACCAAATATTGAATTCATATTAATCAACAAACAATTAATAGTTAATTACAAAGAAATTACTTCCCACAATTAACACTATAAAATCTCAATTAAATACATTTTATTAAATAAAAAATAATCATTAATTTATTGTAATGAAATGACTTCCTCCCCCCCATTCCCATATAAACTCACATCCTGCCACCGAACCAAAAAACACAACATGTAATTAAAATAAAATTGATAACTACTAAAAATGTAACACATATATTAAAAACATAAATAATACTTATACAAAAAACATACATCACATAATTTAAAATATAAACTAAAATACATATCACTAATTAAAAAAATCGATATGTTAAACAGCTATATTTTTGCAAACGATATTAATGACTTCTATATTTTTAGAAATAATACTTCTTACCTAAAATTCGATATTCTTGACCACGATATTCTTGCCGTAGATATTTCTGTGTCACGATATTTCCAACTCCATATTTGTGTAGGTCGACATTTCCAACTCGATATTCTGTCTGCATACCGAATGTACACTAAAGACATACCGGCAATGATTGCACAGGGAGGGGGACGAATTCAGTAGGACCCTGGCTTGGGCCCTCAAACACAAATTAGAGGACCCCTATTTTGCATCTTCACACCCCAGGTGGTGCAATTCGTCACCCAGGGGCAGTTGCTGAGTTTCTTGCAGGGGTAGTGTTACCATGCCTGGTGCCAGATTGTGTGCATGAATTGGACAGGGCAATCATACTGGAGGAATTGCGAGTAGCCCTTGGTGGCCTTAGTCCAAGGCCCCTGGTGGGGATGGGCTTCCCTGCAGACTTCTTTCAGACTTATTCATCTGTACTCAAAGAGAAACTGTTAGAGGTCCTTCTAGAGGCGCAAAAGGAGCAGATCATCCTGACCACCATACACAAGGGAATTGTGTGCTTCATATTAAAACCTGGGGGAAACCCTGTGGACCCCTCTTGTACAGGCCACTCACTATGCTTAACTCAGAAGTTACGATCCTTTCTAAATTGTTGTTGACGAGGCTGGGAGGGCTCTTTTAGGGGATAGTGCAGGAGTCATTTGGGTACTGGTGCATGAAGATCAGTGTGGGTTTATGCCGCCTCTCAGTATGGCATTCAACCTCCGTCGGCTTATGAATCTATAGATGACGACCAAGAACTGGCCCTTGTATCAATAGACTCAGAGAAGGCCTTCAATACCCTGATGGCAGTGCTGGGGGGGGTGGAGTTCAGACCTGTTTTTCGCGATTGGGTAAAGTTACTCTACGATGACCCTGTGGTGCGCGTCAGGGGTGAGCTCTTGGAGGCTTGGATGAGTGAAGGGCACCAGGCAGGGATGCCCTCTTTCACCACTCCTCTTCGCGATTGTTATTGAAACTATGGCGTTATTGTTACGCAAAGAGTTGAGCCCTGAGACGTTCAGGTGAGTGGCTTCATTCATATTCCCTTGCTATAAGTGAATGATACACCAATTTGCATTAATTTCCCCTGCAGGTGGATACCCGTTCTGATAAGGCTATTAAGGCTATTAGCTGTCAATGGTGAGGTCTCCATTCTCAAGTTTAATGTTCAGAAGACACTGTTATTTCCCTTTGTGAGGTTCGTGTGGATACCTCTTGAACAACTTCCGGATCTGGGGACTTACATGGAGATTTTCCAATACATGGGCAGTCAAGTTACTCACACAGACGCTGCTCCACATTGCCTCAAAGTGTACAGGATCCTAGAGGGCTTCAAGGAATTGATTGGGTTTTGGAATAAATTGCCGCTGTGGTGATGGGCAGGGCGGCGGTACCCAAAATGGTTTTCTTCCACACTGTTTCTTAGTTCAGGATTCGCTGTTTCCCATGCTGCAAGGTGGCTTACAGAGCCTGAAAATTGGGAAAAGATACTGTTTTGTGACATGATTGGGGATGACACGTTGGCACGCTTATTAATGCATGGGAATAGATTGTTCGCCCTAAGTGTGGCAGGGTATGCTCAGACGTGAGTCCCTTGTTCACTTGGCCACTGGAGTCAAGATAGCCTGGATGATGAGGATTATGAATCCGAAACCGGTCCCAGGATGCTTGTTTCCGGTCCAGGGAAGACATGGCTTGGCAGTTCGGGCTGGACTGTTCCCACAAGGCACAGGGTCAGACTGATTTGCATATAGCCATGTCTGAACTGGGGTGGCTGAGTGAACTAAAGAATGGTGATGGATTAAACCCAGATCAGTTGACTGGGGGTGAGTGTTTGATTTGTTCAAACGCTCCGTCCATCATCCCCTTTTGTATCGCTTTGTTCGCCCTAAGTGTGGCAGGGTATGCTCAGACGTGAGTCCCTTGTTCACTTGGCCACTGGATTCAAGATAGCCTGGCTGATGAGGATTATGAATCCGAAACCGGTCCCAGGATGCTTGTTTCCGGTCCAGGGAAGACATGGCTTGGCAGTTCGGGCTGGACTGTTCCCACAAGGCACAGGGTCAGACTGATTTGCATATAGCCATGTCTGAACTGGGGTGGCTGAGTGAACTAAAGAATGGTGATGGATTAAACCCAGATCAGTTGACTGGGGGTGAGTGTTTGATTTGTTCAAACGCTCCGTCCATCATCCCCTTTTGTATCGCTTTGTTCGCCCTAAGTGTGGCAGGGTATGCTCAGACGTGAGTCACTTGTTCACTTGGCCACTGGATTCAAGATAGCCTGGCTGATGAGGATTATGAATCCGAAACCGGTCCCAGGATGCTTGTTTCCGGTCCAGGGAAGACATGGCTTGGCAGTTCGGGCTGGACTGTTCCCACAAGGCACAGGGTCAGACTGATTTGCATATAGCCATGTCTGAACTGGGGTGGCTGAGTGAACTAAAGAATGGTGATGGATTAAACCCAGATCAGTTGACTGGGGGTGAGTGTTTGATTTGTTCAAACGCTCTGTCCATCATCCCCTTTTGTATCGCTATGGGAATAGATTGGAGCATTATGTTCAGTACTTGGTGCAGCACACAACTGCCATATGGGAAACAGTGGTCAAGAAGATATGTCAATGGGCTCCCTTTGACAGAGAACAAGGTCTCTGGGCTCTTGTGGCTTTTAAGGCAATTGATGCAGATATGTCTATGGACCAGTGGAGAGTGGGGGGCTGTCAGGTGGCGGGAGACCTGTTTCCAGGAGAGGATTTCTTTACCTTCCCAGATGCACAAGAAGCTTTTAGCATAGGGCAGCTCACTTCCTGCACTACGATAGAATGGAAAGCACAGCAAGGGAGGTCTGGAGTTATTCCCTGGTGGTACCATAGCCCTCCCAGGTATTGGAAGGCCTGCTTTGTTGGTTGGAGGGCAAAACCAGATTACCCGCTTTTATAGGGCACTTAAGGGGGACATGCTGTAACCTCCCTATAAAGCTCCGCAAACTCAGGAGACGGAGCTGGGAGACCCATAGCGGATGTGGATTGAGCATGTGCCTGTGAATTGGTGAGGACGGTGCCCTGCAATAAATTACTACATTTGAACTACTTGCATCACACCTAAGTGACCCCTTTTCAACTTAGTAGAATGGATCCCACTAGGGCAGCAAGCTGCGAGCTGTGTGGGGCGAGGAGTGCCACCATTTTCTATCTTTCCTGGGGTTGTGCTGCAATTCAGGGGTTCTAGAGGGAGGTGGTGCCCAGGATTAAGGCAGCCACAGGCATCGTCATCCTCCTTGTACCTCGGGGAATGCCTGTTGGGTATGGTTGTGAGACCTGCAGGCGAAAGATTCCATATAAAGCTTGCACTCCTTCTAGCTAAACGGCGAGTGGCCATTTGGTGGTTGGGATCTAGAGCATCGCAGACATGCTACTGGCTTAGGGATCTGCTTGAGTGGGGGGTGGTGGAAGAGCATAACACGTGCCTCTCTCGCACTGTCGAGGGGGCTGCCGAAAATGTGCTGACTTGGGCTCTTCCCCTTGTTAAATTCAATGGTGATAGTGAATCGGACTCAGATTGTGGCACGGAAGATGAGACATGACTTCTGCTTTATATGTACTGCTATGTACAGGTAATATGACAGCCAAGTGTGGCAATGATTGATTTTGGTAAATGGGACTAGCTTGGAGACTTGAACTATGTTGTATTGTGTCCCCTATTATTTAGTCTCCTGTTATGTTATATGTTTTACGGCGCCCATCATTGGCATCTAATGTATTGCTTTAATGGGACATGTAGCACTTGCACTTGAGACTTTTGTACTGCTTGTTCAGTTGTCTTTACACGTAAAAAATAATAAAACAATTTTTTTTTTAAATAGTATAAAAATGTACATTAGCCATTCTTGACAGAAAGAGGTAGTGCCTACTAAAAGTCAAACACTCTATATGGAGGTAAGAGAGAGTACAATTGCATCTGATTAGAGACAGTCTCAATTATGACAACAGTGTTTTTCTGTAAAGAGCAGGGGATGAACAGGTCTTTTTACAACATAAAGGTATGGTACCAGTTGGCAAAAGCATTGCCTGTTGTATGTATGGTTTATACTCATTACATACATTTTGTAGACATGAGACTGCCAGTGGCTGCATGAAACATGGGTTGCAAGCACATCTGATATCATATGCACACTTTGCATGACATAGCACATGCGTGGCATGTGACAGCCTCGAACAGCACCATAGAAGCTCATGTCTCTTCCTGTTTCAAAGTAGACCATACTTTTTTATATATTAGCAATGCCACCACGAAATGCATGTCTTTTAATCTCTTGGGGATTGGTGCTTAATCTAAAAAATATGACATACCACAGATTGGGAATAGTGGGCCCTCACAGTGAACAATTTGCCAAAACCTATTTTCATTTTGTATGTAAAGATGGATTGTGAAGGAACTATTACAAAATAAATTAATTCCTATATCCATCTGGGAAAACACTGATGTGATGATTAAAAGTTACTTCTCACAAATTGAATGGCAAATGTATGTTTATGAAAACTTTATTGAAAACATAGCTTTAAGAAGTGTATGTTGTGCTGCCAATGATGAGTGAATAGTATGTAGGAAGAATGGTGTTAAGGTCCAAAAGAGTTGACCAACACAATGAATAGGAATGGAAGACTATTATTAATTATATGTATTGCAGAAAGAAAGGAATGATTTAGTACTCTTTGCATTGCATTTGGGATGCATGTTCAAAATGACTGCATAAGTCTATGTGTACAGATTGCCCGGTTGAACAAAAATATGTGGGATGTGTTTCAAAGATCTTTGTTATGACGGTGTTTGGGAATGACTCATAGTATACATTGTAGAATAATCAACAAAAAGGGGAAACGTAAACATAGCTGAATATATATATATATGCCATACTGATGAAGGATTGAAAAGAGTCAGCAAAACTATGGATCCCTAGTCCATTGAAAATGGGAGAATGAGAATGAGTAGCTTATGAAGAAGAGGTTTGTAGCATTTATTATGATTGTAGAGAGGACCTTTGAAGGAGTATAATGCACCAGATGTACTGGAGATCTTTAAGGCCAAGTTTTTAATGACATTAGAGTGTAAGTGGTTTGACTGCTTGGTTAGGTTTTTATTGTATCTTAGTTTTGTAATCTAACGAATGTTTGGCAATGTTTGTGATGTATTTAATACATTTTCAATTATTTGGTTTAATACGATTTTAATATTAACTGCAAAAAAACTAGATTTTCATATTGTAATGGGTATTCTGTATGTTTAAGATGAGTATCAATAGTACTATAATGTGAATAATGATAAGCCTAGTTACCTAGGATTTTTGTTAGCCTAACCCTACTGTCATGATTGTGCTGCCTGACAGGAACCCAGTTTAGATCAGGCCTACTCCACAGGCCCAATACACAACCTTGGATGGATGCTAATGACACAGCTCTTGGAAGTCAATGGCTTGGCCCCTGGGTCTAGAAAGTCAGGGGTATTGTTAACAAGTGGTCATTAAGGGATTAGTCATTAGGTAGGGGTCGGGAACTGTTGGCAGAACAACTGGCAGATTTTGCAGTTCTTTTTTTTACTTGGAGTTCCCAAATTGGACTGTCAGAAACTGCTACCATTCATTCAGGCTCCAACCACAGCAGGAGGGGAAACCATTTCTCGCTCTGTACAGGAGTGGCTAGGGAAGTACCAGAGCTTGTTACGTTGGAGGATGGCAAGAACCATCTTTTTTAGCACTCATTGGCAGCAGTTTATAGTAAACTAAGAGAAAATATGCTTAAAGATGGTATGGGTATGAAGAGAAAGTAGTCATAATTGAGTTTTTGGGATTCTCCAATCATGGAATAGGGTAGAGGGTAAAACTGGCACCTCACCACCACCTCCTCAGAACATTCCTAGAGGTCGGGATGAAAACTTTTCAAAGAAGAAGACTGTCTGAATGCTGGCAGCAAATTACTCAAGTACTCCTGACACCTGCTGGCACCCATGGACTGGAATTGCTCTCCAAGGGTCCATGAGTCAATTTTATTTAGAGATGTCAGTCTCATCAACAAAGATACATTGACAAAATTATTAAAACACTATAAAAACATTAAGAACAATTGAACACCAATAAATAATTGTACAATCACATAGAACATGATCACACAGTTAAAAGCATCATAAACTCTAAAACAGGCATGAATCATTTAGAGTGTGACTGCTTATTCTATCCCTATTGCTCTGGCTCTAATTGCCCAGGCTATATGCAGAAACCTCGTTACAGTCACAGCCACAATTGAGGCGGGGTCACCTTTGCAAATTCTTAGAGCTTGAAATCGGATTTGAAAGCTGAGGAATCTCCACAAAGGAATGATCCATTCGTTTCTGGGGTTTAACACAGAGTGGGCAGAAAAACAACAGGTGCTTGTTACTTTTTTGGACAGTTTTTCTGTAAAAACAACGGTCAGATCCCTGTTTCCAATTCCACCAGTTGGCAGCAAAAGCTGCTAGTAGGAGGGTTCCATACCTACATTGGAGAAAGAGGGACCAAGCATGCACCAGGAGAATAACATTCCTCCACCTTGGTTACAGATTGTGGAGGAGGAAACCACGTTTTAAGCGGCCTAGCATAGATGAACAATCCCCACTGCTGATAACTTTCTCCTGGGAAAGAACTTTAACTTTAAGAGTGTTTCCTCGAGGAATGGACTGGGGCTCAGACCAAATTTTCTCTAGCTCTAGCTCGATACAGGCCTTTTTGACCACCCCCAGCCATCTGACGTTCCCTACCCTGTAAGACCCAATAACTTCCTCTCTAGGGTGGCACAATATGTGGGTACTCCAAATACGAACCCAAAACAATAAAGGTCTCAACACTATTTGCACCAATATCTCATTGATCCCCAAGTCAAGGCGAAGAGGGACCAATGGTGTGCCTTTCCCTAAGCCAAGAAAGCACCTAAGAAAGTAGTCTTCTGCTTTCCTCGAAGGCACTTGTGTTGTAATGGCAACATAGTTCCACTTTCTATAGCGTGCCCCCCTGCCTTGTGCATTGTAAATTTCAATTGCTGGTCGAGCAGGGGTCCAGGCAGCTTTTTTAGCAAAAGTGTGTATGGCTGCAGCTCAATATTCCACGATTCAAGTGCTTTTGGTAATCTGTGGGTCCCAGGAACCAGTGTTGTCCAGCCTGATACCCAGATAATCGAACTGCTGGACCCTTTCCAGTGTTTCAGAGTCCACCTTGATGAACCCTCTCACTCTCCCTCTTTTAGTATAAATCATGTATTTGGTCTTTAAATGTATTAATTTCAATACCAAAATCTTCACAGAAATGGTTGAAGCTATCAATCAAGTTTTGAAAGACCCTCCTGGTTTTGGACAGCAACAAGGTGTCGTCCACAAAAAGGAGGGCTGGTATTTTCCCACGTGGGGTTTGGGAGTCATTGGCACAGTTTATTAGGTAGGCAATGCATTTGTTAACATTTTGGAGGAATACATTTGGGGCTAGGACACACCCCTGACGTACGCCTTGTTTTCCCGGGAAGGCGTTGGTTAATTCTCCATTCGCTCCACATCTTACTTGTGCAAAATTCCCCTCATGGAGCAGCTGAATCAAGTGCAGGAGATTGAGAAACAAGGTCAAATGATTGACCTTTTGACTGCTGCAGGTTTATAAAAATGAAAAGGACTCTTGACTCTAAGAAAGTTAAGCTGAGCAATGTTGCATGGGCCCCACACGAAACCCAGAATGAGAGAGACATGGTGCTTGGAGCCTGCTCCGAGGACCTAATGGCACCAGGAGTGACCATTAGAATAATCTTACCTTTCAGTTGGGTAAAAGTTGGACTTAATAATTGTTTTCCACCTCCTGAGGACCAAGACAAGCTGCCGAGTCTTATCCAGGAACAATGCATATATGCTTTTTGCTATGGTCAATTTTTGCACAATATGAATTTCAAATTTGTCTTGCAAAATTAGTGCTCTTTTTCTTACTGTTATTTCTGCCTTGGTTAGATGCCTCTAACAACGCTTAGCAAGTGAATGCAATGAGCTAGCCCAGCTTCCTCCAAAGTTGTCTAGTTCTTCCTCTCCAAGAAAATGCTGAAAACAACATGGCTGGAACTGAATGTGCACGATGAAAAATTAATAAAATAAAATGTTAACAATTTCATGAAAAGTACATAACAGCTCTGCCTTAGAATCTAAATATCCTTACAGTACAACTGGAGATAAGCAATTTAAAAGATTTAAGTGAAATTAGCACCAATAAGCCCAAAGCACATGTCACAGTTATCTGGCCATGCAAGACTGGGAGAAAGTTACAAGGTCAAGCCGACTGTGATGGAGCACAGGTTTGAATACAGGGACCAGGTAAGTCCCATTGTAGAGTGCCGATCAGGCCAGATTTCGCTGTAGCGCAACAATCCTGTTTTTGTTGCGGGCAGTTAGGCTAGAGCTTTCTAATGGTGCTCCCCGCAAGCCGTCGATGCTGTAGCATGATAGGTCAGGTTGACAGAAGTTCACATTGTCGGGTCATACGAGTGATAAGGTTTCTGCACGAACGGGCCCGATCCTGGTTGTGAACAGCCCAAATCTAAAATGCAGCCTCTCTGAGGCCACACCAAGGGTTCAGAACCTGAGGGTACAATTTGGGGGTCAGGAGATTGCTTCAGCTGGATATGGTTGCTGATTCAGGTGATGTGGGGCCTGTTATGTCCCTGTGACTCCGAACAGTAGGCCAGCAGATTAGCCCTTAGAGTCACAATGGAAGCCCTGGGTTAAGGTGCAGGTCCAATCCCTCTGACTCAGGAAGGGGGCAGCAGCACACAATCCACCAAGACAGTAGTCTAGCAAGGCAGTAGTACAGGACAGCAGTATAGCAGAGTGGCAGTCCTTTCCCCAGCACAGCAGTTCTTCTTCCTGTTAGAGTCTCCACAGGTCAAGAAGTGTCCTGAAGAGTTGGCGTATGATGTCCAATATTATCAGGTGACTCCCTTGGAGTGGTAGAAGCTTCCAGAGGTTTCCCTTTACAGTGCACATGTTTCCTGCCTACTCTGCCCTGGCCCCAGACTAACTACAGGGGGTGTGCAGCCCTTTGTGTGGAGACAAGACACAGCCTATTCAAGTGCAAGTAGGGCTGTGCCCAGCTCCGCCCTCTTATCCTGCCAGTGATGGCACTTCCAGGTAAACCTTAGCTCTCTATTGTTTTTGGATGTCTAGGAAAACTACACAAAACCCAACTGTCAGCTACACCCAGTAATGTGATCCAGAGACATGCTACGGGCACTCAAAGTCTAAGGCAAGAAAATGCCAACTTTCTAAAAGTGCAAAAAGAACAATTGATTGACAAAATGTTGAACAACGTCAAACATTCTACCTAGTACAGAGATCTGAACCTAAATCCATCATTGGTTTGCTCCCCATGCCATTCCAGTTTAAACCCAGCCATATGCAAATCAGTCTTGACCCAGCTTCCATGGGAGCAGTCCAGCCCAAACTCCTAGGCCAGGTCCTCCCTGGACTGGTAGCAAGCATCCTGGGATTGGTTATGGGGTTTCACCCATCATCAGCCAGGCTAGCGTGACTTCAATGGCACGGAGAGCACAGGACCCATGTCTGGGCATACCCATCCCACTCGGGGTGACAAATGCTAAAAGAACAATTGATGGACAAAATGTTGATCAATGTCAAACATTCACCCCAGTACAGAGATCTAGGCGTAAATCCCTAGTTTTTTTGCTGCCCATGCCATTCCAGTGAGGAACAGGGTCAAGACTGATTTGCATATTGTATGGCAGACTTATGCTTTTTCCATGCTTGCACATTCTAGACTGAGACTACTGACAAAGAGCCCAACCACTCCCTAGTTCGTATTTTTGCCAAAGTGAGAGATTATCTTTACCACTCGTCTAATATTGGAAATGATAGTCATGTAGTAGATTAGTAGCTTTGAAACTGAAACGATATAAACTATTCAATTCCAGACAAGCTTGAATGATGTACTGCGTTATACAACTGACAAGCATAATATGTAACGTACTGCTCTTACTATGGACATGTAACTGCCTTGAGTGTTTCTCTTGATTATTATATAAATGCCATTAAACAAATAAAAAATAAAAAAGACTGATTTGCATATGGCTTGGTCCAAACTGGGGTGGTGTTGTGAGCAAAAGAACAATAGATTAAACACAGATCTTTGAGACTGGCGGTGAATGTTAGCATTGTTCAGCGTTCCATCCATCCTTTTTTTTTTACTATCTAAAAGTGGCATTTTCAAAATTATAAATTATAATCTGACTTTACCATAAGAGAGGATTTTCCATTACAATTCCAAAGACACCAAACATGAATTGGGCACCTATTACCATTTGAACTTTACAGTGTATTGAAGTCCCAATGTTATCCTATGGCAGAGTTTTTCACTACCATGCCATTTAAAACTTTAATGTACATGTCTACTTTTTAAACACACTGCACCCTGTCTTCTGAGCTGTCATGTGCCTAACCTAGGGGGACCTATATGTATTAAAAAGGAAGGTTTGAGCCTGGCAAAATATGTATTTTACCAAGTTGACATGGCAGTTTAAAACTGTACCCACAAGCTGATTCCACCATGGTTACAGGAGAGAGCGCAAGTCCTAAGGCCACAAAAACCGAATTCAACAAAAAATGTAGTATAAAGGCAAAACAAAAAGTTTGGGCTTTACCTTGTAGAGAGGGCCAGGTCCAACAGACATGTAATATCACTTGCATACCTGCAGACCAAAAGGCCAAAAATGTAGTATCTCAATCTCATGTATAAGGGGCTTTTGTTACCCCTTAACAAGCTTATGGAGCATGTGATAGTTTATTTACTTGCAACCCTTGTTTCCAGCACCAACCTAAACCAATGCCACTTTGGAAGCACCAGGAAGTGCCCTTTGTTCGTTCTGAGCTCCTTTATTGAGTAAATGTTCATTAAAACATATTTAAGAAAAACAATATGGTCTGATTCTAGCTTTTTATAGAAAAAAGGAAACCATTACTCTTACAAAGTGACACCAGAACTGCTGTTCAAGCAATAGTATTCCGGTATCTAGATGGTAACAACAACCTGCTCTATGACCTTTGGACATCATAAACATTTCCACACGCAGCACACAGTGCCTGAAAAACTATGATCCTGTAATCACGAGTCTGATGGAACCCTACTCCCTCTATTGCAGGCCTGCACTATATTCAAAGCCAGCTCCATCATTCTTAAAGTCATCCCAGCTACCATTTCTGGCAATTTGGCTTGCAAGCTCACCACTTCTGGAAGCTTTCTTTATTTATGCTTTCAGCACCTGGAACAACATCCCCATATCTCATCAGGAATGGCCCAACATTGCCTCATTTTAGAGTTGAGCTGAAGATACGCCTCTCTAAAGTAGACTACATCCAAACTTTGGGGTCTATTAGTATGGCGGGTGGATCGCCGCCGCCGTTTAGGCGGTGGCGATCCGCCCGCCATAACACACCGCCCGCATGCCATTTACCCCCACCATATTATGATGGCGGGGGGACCGCGGCGAACATGACTCCCGTCTGCTGTTTTTTTGCTGGTCGACGAGTCGACTGGGCGAAAAAGGGGTATAATATGGTGGCGTTGTCTGCAAGACACCGCCATCCATATTATAATGCAGGCGGGGATGTGCCTTTCCATGGCGACGTTGCCGCCATAAAAAGGCATGCAGTGTCTGCATGTAGGGGCCCGTTGCGGGCCCCCAGGGTGTTGGGGTGTGGGGGGGCACATGGAGAGTACCTATGGTACCCCCTGCATTTGCATGCACAACATGGCAGGCACCACGCGATGCCTTTCACGTTATGCATGCAAATGCACAATATGCCTGTTTAACATTGTGGCGGGAGCTGAATACAGCATCACCCGCCACAATGTTAAATATAAAGGATGCGACCCCCATGGTGGCAGTCACATCCTGATATGCACAGCGGGACCGCCGCACCTGTTGCGGTCAGTCATGTTGACCGTTACAGTGGTGGGCGGTCATTGTCCGCCAACCATCGTAATAGACCCCTAAGTGATGGTCAGCCTCTACTCTCAGTAACCAGCAACCTCACCCCAACGCTCATTGACTATGTCTTTGCATTTGACCTCGCACAGTGCTTTCCTGACAGACACACACACTATCTTGGTAAATTTGTATGTCACAGGAAAGTAGCTTAGAGCATATGTCGTGCCTCCTGTTTCTGTAGATTTATAAGGGCATTTGAAAACATGACTGTGTAGAGTAGGTTAAAGTTATACAAGTCACAGCGTCCAATAAATTGATTCCAAATTGCAGTAGGTAGAAACAAGAGGAGCATTAAAAATATTCGTCATTAGCATGAGATTTCATACTTCTCAGATCCTTCTCTTGTAGTCTATTTCATCATCCATTCACCCCCATTTTGTGAGCTGCAGTTTCCCTGTGCCCCAGATCGCAGTGAACTAAAGACCAGGAGGTGGTAATCAGGCAGGCTAGTGCTGTCTCTTTCCTAAAATGTAAACAGCGATTTTCCCTATCCGTGATTGCATCATTTTTAACTGTTTTTGCTTGCGGTTGTTACAGTTTAAAAATGTAAGTTTTTAACCTGCCCGTGTTTGCATCATTTCTCTCCTGTTTGTTGTAAAAACCTGTGGTTTTTACATGCCCGTGACTGTGTCACTTAACCTGTTGAATTGTGGGATTTGCAGTCCAAAATCTGTTGGTTTTTTTTCTCACATTCCCAGTGACTACCTGTTTTTCTCTCCTAATTTCTCCCTTGCCCTGTGCTCAAGGCTGTATGTTATGCAATCCACCTCAGCTCCCATTTTGTGTTAGCAAAGAGTGAACAGAGGGTGCTCTGAGACAGCAGTAATCTGCTGTGAGCTGTTAAGCTGTGTTTTTGTTGGGACTGTGCACTCGTTTTTTGGTTACAAGAGTGAGTAAAGTGTTATACAAAGAGTATTGTTAGAGGACAATGTTTGTTAGGTCTTTACCTGCAGAAGTCTAAAACTGGTTTGAGCATGTCTGTCTCCTAGGAGATTCTGAATAGAGGAGCAACTTTCCAGCCTCCCTGGGCAGCAGCCTTAGCTTGCTGATTGGCTCCCGCGCTCCCAGGCAACACTGAGCCCTCCTCTCACAGCTGCCCAGGCCCCAGAAGGGTGTGCTGGGTGAACCCCAAAACATTGACCTCCATTTTGTGACCTGCAGTTTCCTTGTGTCCCAGATTGAGGTGAACCAAAGACCAGGAGGTGGTAAGGAGGCAGACTAGTGCTGTCTCTTTCCTAAATTTTAAATAGTGATTTTCCCTACCCATGATTGTGTAACTTGAAATGTTTTTGCTTGTGGTTATTACAGTTTAAAAATGTAAGTTTTTAACCTGCCCATGTTTGCATCATTTCTCACCTGTTTTGTCTAGAAACCTGTGGTTTTTACTTGCCAGTGACTGTTTCATTTAACCTGTTGAATTGTGAGATTTGCAGTCCAAAATCAGTTTTTTTTTCTCACATTGCCTGTGACTACCTGTTTTCCCTCCTCCTTTCTCCCTTGCTCTGTGCTCAGAGCTGTATGTTAAGCAATCTACCCCAGCTCCCATTTTATATTAGCAAGTGAGTGAATCCAGACCGCCCCTTTTCCCCCTCAGCAACAGGGATATTCTACATCAGAGAGTGAACAGAGGGTGCTCTGAGACAGCAGTAATCTGCTGTGAGCTGTTTAAGCTGTGTTTTTGTAGGGATTGCGCACTTGTGTTTTGGCTAGGAGAGTGAGTAAAGTTCTATACAAAGAGTATTGTTAGAGGACAGCGTTTGTTAGACCCTTACCTGCAGAAGTCTAAAGTGTGAATTAAGCCTGTCTGTCTCCTAGGAGATTCTGAATAGAGTAGCAGCTTCCAACTCACTGGTCAGGAAACCTTGTCTGAGGTCGCAGGGGCCTAATGTACTCTGCTATTGGATGGTACATGTGTGCACTGATTGGTGGTTGCATCTGGTGTTTCTATTGGATTAGGGTTAGTGTCCTCATTGATTGGGTATTTGAGTGTTCTGATTGGTTCCTGGGTCAGTGATTCTATTGATGTAGGGCTTAGGGTTAATGATCTGATTGGTGGATAGCTTTAGGGTTTCAAATTGGTTCCTGGGTTGGGCTTTCCGTTCGATGTAGGGCTTAGGGTTTCCTATGCAATTGATTGCTGGAACTAGGGTTGGGATCAGGCCTAGGGTTAGGCTTTCTACTAGATATAGGCATTAGGGTCACCTGTGTGATTGGTTGCTGGGAATAGTGTTGGGACCAGGGTTGGGATTTAGGCTTTCTATTGGACGTAGGGTTTAGGATTTTGTGCCTGATTGAGTGCTTGGACTAGGGATATGTTTGGTTGTAAGGTCTTGGTCTCTTATTGATTATAGGGTTTAGGGCTAGTTTTGTGATTGGTTAGGGTTAGGGCTAGGATTCCAATTGACTTAAGGAGTCACCTGATTACTAGGACTATATAAGGCCAGGGGATAGGGCTTCTCAGCCCGGGAGTCGAGGCTAAGGCTTGAGTGGACAAGGGTGATTGCCTGTTTGCGCCTGTTAAGGGTGGAGAGGACAAGGATGAGTGCCGTCTTCCTCCTGTAAATTCCTGCTCCTTTACAGACCTCCACCTAGCAAGGCAACATTCCCAGACACACCTCTAAACACGGCTTTAAACCTGATAACACTATAACCTGTGCATTCTGGTTGACCTCAACATTTGGTTTGCCAAACCAAATATGCCCCATCCGAAAACAATCATTGCTGGCCTAGAAGCACTGAACCTGCATCAGATAATCCACAAACTCACACACATAACTGGACATATCGTAGATGTCATTTTTGTTAACACAGAACTAGTTACCTTTCAAACGATGATTCCGGTCACATGGTCAGATCACCATGTGCTTGCCTTCCAACATCAAACAACACTAAGCGACACACCTAAAGCCACCTTACGTGCTTCCACCTATCGGCTGTGGAACAAACTCAATTTGGAACACTTAGAAACACAACTAACATCCAGTACAGATCTTGAAACAATTAATTCTGTTTCGAAAACTATATGAGTGGCTACAGGAAGCTTTTGATATCCTGATACAATTAAAAACCAAACAACAGAACAAAAGAGAATAGGCACCTTGGAGAAATACAGAGATAAAAGAGATAAAACAACAAATTAGAAAGTTGCAACATGCCTGACTCAAAACAAATGGCAACAAAGAAAAACTTCACCAACAGAAAATTAACAGATTGTACAAGTCATCTATCAAAAAAGTGAAGAAAAAATACAAATTCAGACAGAATAAAAAATGCTAAATGTGCAAAGAAAGAATTCTATAAAATCCTCAATTAATTTCATAAACCAAATTGCCTAGAAGCAGCTCATCCCGTTTATCAAGAGTACACAGACAAACTGGCAAATCATTACACAGACAAAGCAGTCACATTGGACTCAAACAAAGCATCAGCACTAACCCTTTTACAAAGCTACAATCCAAGAATACTCTAACTCCATACTCTAACTCTAACAGCCTCTCTGTTCCTTCCAACACATTTCACACAATGGATTTATGGACCTCGTCAATGCAAGCAAGCCTGCCGGCAGCCCTTCTGACCCGAGTCCACTGCAAACCTTCAAGACAATTCTTCTAACAACCTCTGCTGCCACTCCGGTAAGGACAATCATCAACAACTCCTTAAATACTGAAATATTTCCAGAAGAACTCAAAAAGTCATGCATACGCCCATTACTGAAGAAAACAAACTTAGACCCGCTGAACCCTGACAACTACAGACCGATTTCAAACGAAGCTTTTCTGGGCAAACTAATAGAAAGAGCAGGTTTCACTCATATGTCACAATTCATTGAAGAGAATGCCATACTTTCAGATTCCAAACGGGATTCCGTTCAGGAAAAGGCTCAGAATCTGCACTCCTTGCCATCTGGGATAACCTGTAGAACATAGTTGACTGCTACAGGGTTGCTGGGCTACTTTTTTTGGACCTCTCAGCTGCCTTTGACACGCTTGCCCATGCCACTCTGCAAGAAAGACTCTACAATCTGATGCAGCGGGTATAACATAAAACCCTCGCTATATATCACTAATCCAGGAAATACTTATCATTCATTCATCGTTGGGGCCCATAACACCGCAACTTCACTTTCATTCCTGTCTCTGGACTAGTGATAAGTAGACGGGCTGCAAGACATGCGGAGTACCTAGTTAATCTATATCTCAACCATATAAATTTTATACATTTTGTTATATTAGTTATCTGTTTTAAATCATCAAGATACTCCGCTGTTTCGGTCGATGGACCAAACTATTCGGAATTAGTTGATGGCGATTAAGTCCTGCTCAATCACAGTTTAAACTGTTAACTTTTATTTGTCATGACATTTAATCTAATTAACCACTGACTCAAGTTTATATTTCTGCAAGACTTTATCTTAACACATTTTTAAGAAGTATTTGATCACATAAGTTTTATTAGTCAAATAATATTTCAAGCATTATTTCAATACATTTGCGCATAACATTTTTTAGAAGATAACGGAAATAGTTCACCAGAGCATGAACTGTAGATCACAGAATAGGTTCCAGTGCTGACTGTCTGTCGCACTAACCTCTTCGGACGTATCCCTCCCGAGATAGGATTCCAGCAACGATCTTGTTCCTTTTCCCCCTCAGAATTTAAAGTCCAAAATCTGCAAAGTCTCTTTAATCAAAAATCATCTCAACTGACAGCTTGTCAGGTCATGAATAAGAAAATAGCACAACAAGTCAACACATCATAGGCACAAGCCTTCTTATATCCTTTCACTAACTTTCTACATCCACATTTGATAAATGTAGGGGCTACATTCACTCCTGATTGGTCCATTGGATCACCTCATTGTCCTCCTAGCTCAAACCAGTTCGAAAAAGTCCTTGCTCATCTCAGAGCTTTCACAAGACTCCATATCATTTTCACATTGGGTTTTGTTTATCATTCGCAACATTTCTCCGTATCCAGATTTCCTTGTCCGTCCGTTCCCAGGGGTTTCAGAATAGAATTTTGGCACAACTCCTGTAACAGGCCATGCTGGCCTTGACATCTCTCACTCTGGACATAGGCCATACACTCGTGACTGAACATCCTCTCTACCCATGTGCAGGGGCCATCTTTGAATTTTCTGTGAAGAATATCAGCTACTTTCAGACTACGCCGACCAGGCTCTCATTGGAATTAGCACAAAAGTATATATAAGAAAATTAGATATAGATTTTAAGCCCTTCTGTTTACTGCCCACCATTCTAATACTCCATTTTAGATGTTACCTAGCAAAAGCAATGAACAAAGCCAATTTTATTTACTTACCATCTGCTTTCTATGCCACAACATAACTCTATTACAAACACAAAGATACATGCTAATTAATCTTTTATTTCTACTCAATCACAATCTATGTTATTTCACATCACAATTTATTAATATATTAGGTTTTTGCAACATAGCACTAAGTTTACCTGTGTGTAGGGTCTAAAATATAGGTGCATTTGGTTGATTAATTTACATGCTTCACACAGTTAGTATCATTAAAGATATGAGGTCGTTAATTTCGAAGGGGTACGACAATTTTTGTATTTTCCCTGCTCCATCAACTCCCTCCTTTGGTGATTTTTAAACATCACCACAAAACCATCCCAAACAATCTATTTATAACAGGCTACTTGTACATTTACTTTAAACTACAGTATCCTTTTCATTTTGTCTCTTAGATTTTTTATGTACATTTTCTCCTTAAATTCTTCTAATTTGAAATTGTGTCTTATTTTCTGCTTTTCTTTTCCTAATACACACACAAGCTAATCTTAGCATCAATGTCATTAATATTACTATTCTTACAGGTATTAGTATCTTCCCTATTAGTGAACTACCTATATCTGCAAACCATTTCTTTACAGGGGAAAAACTCTTACCAAGTTTCTCTAGAACACCATCAACCTCCAGTGGAGCAATTTCTTTATGTAATTCAGTAATATTCTTATTATATCTTTGTACATTTTGACTTTTGTCAGAAATGTATGTACAACAATGTTGCACTTTGAACACTCCACAGACTCCTCATTCTTTTGTCGAAAGAATGTCAAGAGCAAGTTGATTTTGCATTACCATAGCTATCATGGCAACCGTTTCGGTATTTACCATTAGGAACCCTTCTGCAGTATTTGTTGATAATCGATCTACTATTTTCGAATTCCATTTGCATTTAATGGTATACCCACTGCTGGTATCAGTGCTCCAAAAATATCACCTATTATCTCTGCAAAACTTTCTCTTCTCTGTCGCTAAATCCTAGAACTCCCTTACCTACCAACATCAAAGTGAGAAATTGGGGGCGAGTGAATATTAACTCCCTTTGTTCCTCGCTTTCCACTTCTAGTCCGACTAATGTTGTCAGACTTTTCCCTTCACGATCAGGCTTTGGCCATTAATTCCTGGCTTACCTCATCCTGTGATGAATTGGTCCCCTGGAGATCGATTCAACTTAAACGCTCACACGATACGCAAAGATGGTTCTCCTTTTCTCTACAAGCAAAGAAACTCCAGCCCAGACAGGCAGAACGAAAGTTGGGCCGGCGTTACGATCCATCTGACAAAATTATCGACTCCACAATACTCAGGGAATAAAAAAATGACATCCTCACAGCAAAAACCCAATACTTCTCTGCAATGATTCTATCTTCTCCCAATAAGCCCAAGGAAATCTTTTCCATTCTTAACAGTCTCTCTAAACTTGATCGGGTCACTGCTAAACCTCTCCCTTCTCAGGACCTCTGTGACTCTCTTCAAGACTATTTACTTTACAAAAATTTCTACTATCAAACTGCATATATCTTCTCCCTCTCCCTCTTTCGACCCTCCTATACCCCCCCATTATACATTCTATCACACATTTTCCACCTATCTTGGCAGAGAATTTTCTCTGTCTGGTGAGCTCTATGAAATCTGTCTCTCCCACTGATAGCTGCCCCTCACATATTCTTCGTGAGATCTTCTCGGTCTGTCCTGACCCACCTCTTGCTCTCCTCAACAAATCATTGGCTTTGGGCGTCGTCCCTAATCATTTTAAATCACCTACGATTGTTCCTGTTCTGAAAAAGTGGGGGGCTGATCCAACTATCCCGTCTAATTTTCGACCTATCTCCCTGCTTCCCTTTTTAGGTAAACTTTTGGAGAGATACGTCACTCATTGCCTTAGCTCCTTCATTGAGGCCTCTGATTACTTTGATCCCTATCAGGCTGGTTTCCGTCCTACTCATTCCATGGAATCAGTTATCCTCTCAGATTTGGATGAACTGAGAGTTAGTGCCGACCATGGATCCACTCAGGCCCTTGTACTTCTCGATTTATCAGCTGCCTTTGACACGGTCGACCATCATCTTTTGGTCGACCGTGTCCAACGTGCGGGTATCTCGGATGTGGCCTTGAGTTGGGGCTCCTCTTTTCTGGAGAACGGTCAACATGCGGTTCAGCTCTCCTCCTTTTCTTCTACTTCTCGAACAGTAACTTGTGGTGTCCCCCAAGGCTCTGCTCTCTCCCCTCTTCTTTTTAATCTTTATATTTTTCCCCTAATTTTTGCTTTATGTCACCGGGAGGTCACAGTGTTTAACTACGCTGATGACCTTTAACTCATATTCACTTTTTCTTCTTCTCCTGATTCTATTTCCCATTTCCAGAACACTATGATCTTTATCCAGGACTGGAGGAGCACAAACCATCTTAAGTTAAATCCCGACAAGACGGAACTAGTCTTGATCGGAGGCTCATCCAATCCTTGGTCTTCTAATTTCTGGCCTTCTTCTCTTGGCCCTGACCCCTCTCCTGTTAAGTCTGTGAAAAGTCTGGGCATTAAAATCAGTGATGACCTCTCGATGCACACCCAGATTAGTATGATCGTCTCATCTTGTTTTTTATGCCTCCATACTATTCGTAAGGTTTCCCGTTTTTTTACCACTGAAGCTCTCAAATTCATCCTTCTTGCCCTTGTCATCTCTCTGGTTGATTATGCTAATTCTCTTTACATCGGTATCCCTGCTTATGAATTACCCCGGCTACAGCTTATTCAAAATCAGGCAGCTAGACTGATTTATAGTCGGTCCAGATACCATCATGCTCTTCCGCTTCTGAGGCAACTGCATTGGTTATCGGTTGCTCATAGATGCCTTTTTAAACTAGGGTGTATTATTTTTAAATCATTAGCGGGCTTAGCTCCCTCTTATGTAGCATGTAGACTTACAACCTCCACTCCTTCTAGAAACTTACGGTCTTCCTCCAAGAATCTTCTGGTTGTTCCACGTTTTGTTAGGAAGAAACATCGGGGGTTGAGTTTTTCCTTTCAGGCCCCTCGATTTTGGAACTCTCTTCCTGATAATCTTCGATCTACCCTTTCATACTCGGAGTTCCGCAAAGGTCTGAAGACCTGGCTATTCACTAGAGCTTTTGAGGTCTAATTGTTGCCCTGCTCTGCTGCCGGACTGAATCAGCGCCATGAAATCTTTTTGGTATACGTGCGCTTTACAAATTCCCCCAACTTCAACTTCAACTTATTCTACGGGTTAGCAGTTTACCTATCTCGTGAGTTCTTTCAGTTCCCCAATCTACATGAAATATTTTGGAAAAGACCTAGAAAGCATGTTCCGTACCAATGGTCCGGCAACTTGTAATAAGCATTATTCCCATATATAAAATAGATTCCCGGAAATACTGGATCTTTTCCTCTTTTGAATCCCATCCGCCTATAATTCTGTATGTGTCTTTGCATTCACCAGCACCCACAAAATAGTTGTCATACATAGTATTACCTCTACGAATACACAATTTCCCTTGTTGAGGCAAGTCTAATCCTATTGCTACATTAGTATCATTCTTTTCATAATTTCCTTCATCAAAACTCCACGGTGGTATTTTAAATTTATTTTCAGTTGCTTTTCTTTGGTATTTAATTCTTCTGTCTTCTACCAAATCTAGAAACCCCTTTTCTTCTTTTCTCAATTTACACTTGAGGTTGTGTCTAAAAGCATATTCTAATGTTAATTCTTTTGTTTCAAGGAAAAATTCTCCAAAAACTTTACCAAGTTTCACTTTGTTTAGTCCATATACTATAGAAAGTTTAGCAAAGCCATCATCTACAATTGAATAATAATATTCTATTGATTGTTCTATAAAATAGGCTTGCTAATACACTGCAAGGTATTCCATACGTTAAAGGAAGGTGGTGATATATCACACCTTCTGACAAAGAAGCAGGTAATCGCATGCATACGTAATAGTCACGTACATCCATTGTTTCTACGTACTCATAAAGAAGCCTAGTAAAAACATTCTTTGAAAAATCATTAATTGACCTATCTCTATGCAGTTCAGTATTAACCACCAATTTTACATCATTCTTCACATTATGTGTCTTATCACTATTTGTGTTATTGTTCCTCTCAGATACATGTCCTGAATTCGGTCTAAATGGAACAATTATTGCTAAAATGAACCACATAAGCATTAATAAACCTGTACAATAAAACCACATTCTACACCATTTACATAAAACTCTACATTTAGATCTTCTGTTTTCATTTTCAGGCATTATGAACTATTAAGATTTGGAACTATGTACTTGTATACAAGATAATGTCGCTTTTCACACTTAAGTGTGTCCTTTGAGCCAACTATTCTTTTGGCTTTTATTCTGTTCTTTAATTTTATTTTGATTTCTCCCAGCTTTGTCTTTTGACCAATTGTCTTTACTTTACTTTATTTCTCCATTTCTTTTAGCATGAATATAGTTCCGTTTTAGTTCTGATACTCACAAATTTCATCTTGATTCTCTTGACTACTTTCCACTTCTTCAATATCAGGCAATGCAATATAAGCCCATTCAGGTGATTTCTATTAAAGATTAAAGATTTGGGGGCAGATTTACAAGCGCCAATTTTGCGTAACTTTTAATATGGGGAAAGTGACGCAAAAGTGGCTCAAGGGGCTTGTAAATCTGCCCCTTGGTCTTTTCACTCTTTTTGGTCTTTGCAAATGTCTTCCATTCTCTTTTGATTGTCCTTCTTAACTTGTTATCTCATTGACTTGTTCCTCCTTGTTTTTATTAACATTTCTTATTTTGAATTTCAGTCCTTTGATTTAATTTGGCCAATTATCTTCTTTTCTTGGCTTCTTGTTTCCAGAGTCTATTATTTCACGTTCCACTTTCCAAGCCCTTTTTCTTGGACTTCTCCTTTGTTCTATTTCTCTGTAACTCGTTTCTTATTCTGTTTCACTTCCGTTCACCTTGAATTTTATGATCTCAGATTCTCTGTTTTATCTTGGTTCCGTCAGGAGGACTTTCACCATAACTGGTGCTCAGTTGTTCATCCTCACTGTGAATTTGTTTTCTGTTTCACCAGTTTCAGTGTCAATAGTTTGTCTCTCAGAACTTTCTGTTTGGTTTGCAGAGTCGGGCATTCTATTGTCACAGATTCCTTTTCTTTTACAGGGAAAGCTAACGATGCTTTATCAATTGTTGCATGCCTTTTCTTTATCCACCTACTTCTCCATCTATCTGCATCTCCCCATTTTCTCAGTAATACAATCAATTCTTTTATTTGTGTTAATCGTCCTAATGTATTTACATTTTCTATATCTTTCTCAGTAATGTCTACTCAGTATGGTTTTTGCAATACTTTAATTTTACCAAAATCTATCCCTAACTCATTTGCTATTTCTTCCAATCTATCCTGCAAATTCTTGGCTCTCCAAGTTATACTTTTGCACATAAACATTAATTTATCTTCATGATATGTTTTCAATCTATCTGTGCCAATTTTTCCAATAATTAGTTCTTCCATGTCTATTTTTAATCTAACCACATCCAACAGTTGCGGTTCTGTATCTTTCTTTTATAAAGTTTTAACCCATTCATTTAATTCTTCTGCTGTTGGCTCTACTGGTGTCTATCGTATCCACACTTCTTTCTGGGCTTTCAGTTGCTGATTCCAATCCCATAGGAACTCTATTTATTGGACTTTGATTTATTGTCAAATCGGCCGGTGGTGTTGATCTAATCAAACTTTTTGTTTCATAAGGTCAGAGTAAAATTTTCCTGTACTATCTGCATACTAGAATTTAAAGGAATAGTTAATGAATGTTCATCTATTTTCTGATTTTCAAATACTGGTATCACAGGACCTATAGTTACCGGCACAGTCACAGCTTCCACATTCCTTGTCAATTATTTCATTTTTCAAGCTAATTCTTTGGTTGACCTTGCTAATTCTGAAGTATTAGGTTCTATAATCTGTGGTATCTCCTGTTTTCCAAATGGACTTTTTATTTCAGAAATTAATTTGGGTGTTTCAATCATTCCAGTCTCCATGGGTGGTGCATTTCGGTGTCACCAATGCAGAAACCTGTTGATATGGAGGGGGTATTTTATTTAGTATGTCTTCCAACACCTCGTCCTCTGTATCACTAACTCCACATCTACTCTTTTCTGATAATACATGTTTCTTCTTCTCAGTACACTTTCTTCCTACCATTCCATCAACCATTCTAGCAGGAAACATGCCATTTGTCATATCAGCATACCTCCATCGTCTCATTCTATCTTCATGATTTTCACTCCATATTCTCAATCAATCAATCAATCACGGCATTTGTAGAGCGCGCTACTCACCCAGGAGGGTCTCAAGGCGCTGGGGGAGAGGGGTAAGCTACTGCTCGAACAGCCAAGTCTTGAGCTGCTTCCTGAAGGAGGGGTGGTCTTGGGTTCATCGAAGGTGGGTGGGGAGGGAGTTCCAAGTCTTGGCTGCCAGGTAGGAGAAGGATCTTCCTCCGGCGTGGCTCTGCGGATGCGTGGTACGGTGGCGAGGGCGTGGCTGGTCGATCGTAGCTGGCGGGTGGGCGTGTAGAAGGTCATGCGGTCGTTGAGGTACTTGGGGCCCAGGTTGTGGAGAGCCTTGTGTGCGTGGGTGAGGAGTCTGAAAGTGATTCTCTTGCTGACGGGGAGCCAGTGCAGGTCTCTCAGGTGTCTGGTGATGTGGCAGTGTCGGGGGATGTCCAGGATGAGTCGTGCGGAGGCGTTCTGGATGCGTTGGAGTCCTTTCTGAAGTTTGGCTGTGGTTCCGGCGTAGAGGGTGTTCCCGTAGTCCAGTCGGCTGGTGACGAGTGCCTGGGTGACGGTCTTCCTGGTTTCGGTGGGGATCCATCTGAAGATCTTGCGGAGCATGCGCAGGGTGTAGAAGCATGAAGATGAGACGGCGTTGACTTGTCTGGTCATCGACAGGGAGGAGTCCAGGATGAAGCCCAGGTTGCGTGTGTGGTCCGTAGGTTTGGGAGCGGTGCCCAGGGCCGGGGGCCACCAGGAGTCGTCCCAGGCGGAGGGTGATGATCCCAGGATGAGGACTTCCGTCTTGTCCGAGTTCAGTCTAAGGCGGCTGTTCCTCATCCAGTCGGCGACGTCTTTCATCCCTTTGTGTAGGTTGGCTCTGGCGGTGGTGGGGTCGTTGGTGAGGGAGAAGATCAGCTGGGTGTCGTCGGCATAGGAGATGATGTTGAGGTTGTGTTGGCGAGCGATGGTTGCGAGGGGGCTCATGTAGACGTTGAAGAGGGTTGGACTGAGTGAAGATCCTTGTGGTACGCCGCAGATGACTTCGGTGGCCTCTGATCTGAACGGAGGGAGGCGGACTCTCTGGGTTCTTCTGGCGAGGAACGAGATGATCCACTCCAGTGCTTTCTCTCGGATTCCGATGTTGCTGAGGCGTTTCACTAGGGTGCGGTGGCAGACAGTGTCGAACGCTGCCGAGAGGTCCAGGAGTATGAGGGCCGCTGTTTCCCCGTTGTCGATCAGGGTTCTGATGTCGTCGGTGGCAGCGATGAGGGTGGTCTCGGTGCTGTGGTTGGCCCGAATCCCGGACTGCGAGGGGTCAAGGGATCCGTTCGTCTCGAGGAAGGCGGCAAGCTGTCTGTTGACGGTCTTCTCGATGACTTTGGCCGGAAAAGGAAGGAGCGAGATGGGACGGTAGTTCTTGAGGTCGGTGGGGTCCGCCGTTGGTTTCTTCAGGAGGGCGGTCAGCTCAGCGTGCTTCCAGCTCTCCGGGAAGGTGGCGGTGTGGAAGGAGGAGTTGATGATGTCTTGGAGACGGGGTGCGATGATGGCGTCGGCTTTGTTGAAGACGTGGTGAGGGCATGGGTCGGTTGGTGATCCGGAGTGGATGGAGTTCATCGTGCGGGTGGTGTCTTCGGTGCTGATCGGGGTCCAGTTGCAGAGGGTGGTGGTGGCGGGTGTTGGTTCGGTGGTAGGGTGCGTGGTCTGTGCGTCGAAGCTGTTGTGTATGTCGGCAATCTTGCGGTGGAAGAACGAGGCGAGTGAGTTGCAGAGGTCTTGCGAGGGAGTGATGTCGTTGTTTCCAGCGCTGGGGTTGGAGAACTCTTTGACGATGCTGAAGAGTTCTTTGCTGTCGTGGGCGTTGTTGTCCAGTCGTTCTTTGAGCGCCGTCTTCTTGGTGGCGCGGATCAGTTGATGGTGTTTGCGGGTGGCGTGCTTGAGGGCATTCCTGTTGTCTGTGGTCTGGTCGAGCCGCCAGGCTTTCTCGAGGGTGCGGCAGTTTTTCTTGGATTCCTTGAGTTCGTCGGTGAACCAGGGGGTTTTCTTGCTGCCGGGTCTGCTGGGAGGGTTCTTTAGTGGTGCGAGGTCATCGGCGCAGGCGGTCAGCCACTTGGTGAGGTTGCTGGCCGCTTCGTTGGGGTCCGTTGTGCTGGTGGGGGTGTTCTGGCTGAGGGAGGCGGTGAGCTGCTTGGCGGTGATCTTGCTCCAGCTTCGGCAGGGAACCTGTTGTGGGTGGTGGTGGGTCGTAGTTCTTCCGAAGCTGAAGTGGACGCAGCTGTGGTCGGTCCAGTGGAGTCCGGTGGCATGGCTGAAGGAGATGTGCTTGCTGGAGGAGAAGATGGGATCAAGCGTGTGGCCGGCGTAGAGGGTGGGGGTGTTCACCAGTTGCTTGAGTCCGAGGTTGGCGAGGTTGTCTAGCAGGGCGGTGATGTTTCTGTCGTTGTTGTTCTCCAGGTGGAAGTTGAGGTCCCCTAGGAGGATGTAGTCGGCGGAGGGAAGGGCGTGTGGGCTGATGAAGTCCACGATGTCTTCACTGAATTGTGTGCGTGGTCCCGGTGGTCTGTAGAGGAGGGTGCCTCGGAGGGTGGTCTTGGGGTCAGTGTGTATCTGGAAGTGCAGGTGTTCGGCGGCGGTGAAGCTTTCGTCGGAGTTGGTCGAGATGCGGATGGTGTTCTTGTGTACAATGGCGATGCCTCCTCCCGTCTGGTTGATGCGATCCTTCCGGGTGATCTTGTATCCGTCCGGGATGGCTATGGCGATGTCAGGCGTTGAGGAGGCGTTCATCCAGGTTTCGGTGAGGAAGGCGACGTCCGGTGCAGTCGTGTCGAGCAGGTCCCAGAGTTCCACGGTGTGCCTGTGGACGGAGCGCGTGTTGAGCAGGATGCACTTCAGGTGGTTGCTGCTGGTGCTCGACTTGGCGGAGGTGGTGCAGGTCCGGGGGCAGGTGAATCGGCAGGCTTGGCAGGCGAAGGGTCCGTGGGTGCGTCTCGGGTTCCGGCCGGCATTGAGTGCGTTGAGAGTGGCGGCGTCATAGGTCTGTCGGGTAGTCTTGCCTCGGTGGTGGGGGCCAGGGGTTCTGGCGCTGGGCGAGGTCCAGGCGCGGACGGGCGCAGACGGGCTTGCCTTTGGCGCGCCTTCGGCGCACAATCGGCGCTCCCGCTGCGCGTGACCGCTGCGCGTATGCATGGGCGTCATAAGAAGGAGCTGGGAGGGAGGAGCAGCTGGGTGGCGGGAGCAGGGCGGCGAATGGGCAGGAGGGGGGCGGGCCGCAGGGAGGCAGCGGCGGGAAAGGAGGGCAGGGGGCGGCTCAGCGGCGGCTGGGTCGCCCTGTGGAAATAAACGGGAAGGAAAAACGAAGGCAGCAATAAGGCAAGTCAGGGCACAGCAGAAGGAAAAAACGAGGGCAGCAGATAAGGCAAGTCAGGGCACAGCAGAAGGAAAAACGAAGGCAGTAAATAACAAGACAGCAGAAGGAAAAACGAAGGCAGCAGATAAGGCAAGTCACGGCACAGCAGGCAACAAGGCGAGTGAGGCAGTAGCAGGGGTGTGTGGGGACGACCTCGCCCTGTACAGGCTCAGTGGTTCTATATACACCAATCTATCATTTATCTTTGTGTCTCTCTCACTCTTGCTCATATATCTCATCTTCCCATTCAAATAAGCTTCCAATTGAGTCGGTCTAAGTCATGGTTCAAGTTCCATCATTCCTTCTCTCAAACTTCGTATTATAGCTACACTAAACGAACCTGTTTCTGGAAAGGCCAGTACTCCATTGTTTTTAGTATATTTCACCCAATTCTCTAACCATATACAAGTATGATAGCCATATTTCATTATCATGTAAGACGCTGGAGTTTTCGGCGGAGGAAGCACTTTTCCCTCTCTTGTTACGATCTCCTTGTCTTTCTTAAAAAGTTCTTGACTTTTGTAAACCATGAAGGTTTCTCTTTTTCTTATACATAGTAATTATCTGCCGAAGCAAAGTCGCAACTTCTCTCTAATCTGCCTGAGTATTTTGTCCTATCCCAGTGCGAATCACACTAACACACCAATCAAATTACTCCTACGTCACACTCACTTGGACCTATCACAGCGCAAACCACACAAATGCACCAATCAGAGCAATTTACGTCCTTTCCCAGCCGACCAATCCCAGCACGGTCCTTACTGATGTCAGCTATGATGCTGTTTCTGCCGACCCCTCCTTTACAAAGATTATCGGCACAGAATTTATACTCTTTTCTCTTTAACATACATCGATTAGTTACAACATAAAACACATTTCTATTGTCTGTTTCACTAAACCAAAGAGATAGTTTGTTCAAGTTTACAAGAATTCTGTTTTTCCAGTAGCCAGCTCTTACCTCTACCCTACCACAGAAATTCGTTTTGCCAATAAAGTAGCACTTCCCTCTACCTTACCCTTCCAACAAGCAAGAGGCAAACCCGTTTCTCAGGGGATAAGACACATGTGGAGACTACACTGGTCCTGGGAATTAAGGCCAGAGTTTCACAAGAATACCTATTGCTACTTCATTCACCACAATACATACATGAATTCCCTATCATAACACAATCCTGTGTTATCACCAATTTGAAATCAGACAATGCACAATTCCGTGTGATTTCCCTTCCCTTGTCACATATATCCACTTCCTACTTCCTGGAAGCTTCAACTTTTTACTACATAAAAACGTGAAACCAACTCAACATGTAGTATTAAACATAAAACATCAATAATCACTAATCGACGAGTCCAAACTAACCTATAGAAACCATAGCTCTGCTACAAAGAAATCTGATGCAGCGGGTATAACATAAAATCCTCGCTATATATCACGAATCCAGAAAAAACCTATTATTCATTCATCGGTGGGACCCATAACACCGCGACTTCACTTTCATTCCGTCTCTGGACTAGTGATAAGTAGACGGGCTGCAAGACATGCGGAGTACCTAGTTAACCTATATCTCAACCATATACATTTTGTTATATTAGTTATCGGATTTAATCATCAAGATACTCCGCTATTTCGGTCGAGGGACCAAACTGTTCGGAATTAGTTGATGGCGATTAAGTCCAGCACAATCACAGTTTAAACCGTTAACTTTTATTTGTCATTGCAATTAACCACAGACTTGCGTTTTTATTTCTGCAAGACTTTATCTTAACTCATTTTAAAGAAGAATTTGATCACATAAGTTTTATTAGTCAAACAATATTTCAAGCATTATTTCAAAACATTTAAGCATAACATTTTTTTAGAAGAAAACAGAAAATACTCATTACCCATTGGCCATAGGGCGATGGAAATAGTTCACCAGAGCATGAACTGTAGATCACAGTGTTGTATAGCGTTTTAGGACCCTAGTATAATTTTCCCGATTCATGCCCATATATAGGTATAAAATATCGTATCCTTATATAGGCATAGAAATCATAACCATATTAAGACATAGCTCAATAGTCTTAATACGGCTTGTCTACTTCCACTAGTTCCAAAAATCTACAACGATTTCTTGGAAAAACCCGCCTTCAGCAGTCAGGGACTTCCCCCTGCATGAATATTAATTTATCCCAGAACTCATGGAGTTTTCAGAGAATTTATTCTCTAATGACGTTATTATGTTCAATCTTACGTCAAACTCGGCACCTTCAAGGTATAAATATGCACACAAGGTGGTTTGCAGCAGTTCGACTATCTACTTGCCCAACGCACCCTGCTGCAGCAAGTGCCGAAGGAAGCCGACCCTCCTTCGCTGTACTTTCTCCTGCCGAGAAATCTAGCTCCAGTGTTTCCAGGCTACCCTTGCGGGTTGCTGGGAAATCGAGTCCTGAGAGAGAGAGAGATACCAGACCTCCTACATTCTAAAACCAAGGTACGGAGCTGATTAGACGCTAAGAGAATTCTTGGATTAGATTCTTGGCAAAGAATACTAAAACTAGGCTACACCTTACTTACTTCTTCCCTTGTACTAGACCAAGGTTAGGTACACCGGGGTAGGGGTATTTTAGAAGCACAAGTTGAGTACTTTTTGTCATTAATTATCACTGTATGTATTTTATGCATTGTAGATATTTTATGGCTTAGAAACCATATCATGCTTTCACAGTATTATTTTATAATACTCTTCGTATTGTACGCTTTGTACTTTACAGCAAGTATTACGATTGCAGCAGTTAATTTCTTATGCCTAAGAAAGAAGACTGTTCAATAAATACCTTTTATTGAAAACGCCCGTCTCTCTATTTCTCTGCACCTCTGGTGAAACGAAGCATGCACGTCTTTTTTTTTTTTTTTTTTTTTTTTTAATTTTTCAAAACCTTTATTGTTATTGTCAATGAGTACACCGCTATTTAGCCAACAACCCGGAGGCAGGCAGCTTAATTACATTGCGTTATACATCTAGATATTATAAGGTGTACACTTGTGCATGATATGAACACATTTTACAACTCGTCAACTAACAACAACATACGTAAGTGAGTGTCGCAAATCAGCAAGCATTAGTCCAACTGCATATCCCCGGGCACTGCTGCTATCAGCTACTAAATTATAAAGCTGGTCGCACGCCTCTGACCACCCTCTCAAACCCCCCAGACTTACCCCACCCGCAACCCTCAGTCACTTTCACTACCTTCCGAACTAGCCAGCCAGTCCACCAATGGTTGCCAGATGTCGGCTGGCCTGGAACGCAATGGCATCAGTTCCCAATAGGCAGACAGCTGGTCTTTACAGTACAGTGCAGATTTTACCCAACCGGATGTTGTAGGATGAGCCCTTTGCTTCCATTGTAGTGCTATTTGTCGCTTGGCAAGTAATAGCAGGAGGGCTACCAGCTTCCGGGATGCACTAGGTATGGGCATCACAAATCCCAGCAGCGCAACAAGCGGGTCAGGGCCCATGTGTGTTTCCACTATCTGACCTATGCTACGAAAGATTGCCTCCCAAAATGTTTGTATTGGGCCACATTCCCAAGCCAGGTGATAGAATGTAGCCTCCCTCGCACCACATCTCCAACAAGAGGCATCATCCTGCAGTCCCATTTTAACCAGTTGCTTGGGTGTGCGGTATGTTCTATGCAAATAGTAGAAGTGTATGAGCCGCAACCTATAGTTGGGCGAAAGGTGTTCAAGTTGTGTGCAGCAAAATGTCCATTGTTTTTCCGTGATGCCGATACCCGCCTCCGCCTCCCAGGCCACCCGTGAGTCAATGTGCGGGACAGGCGTCGCGTTCTGTGTTGCCCTGTATATTCGTGTTATCAATTTGTGCGAGGAGGTGTTCGATAGTATGTCCTCCAAAGCCGCTAGCGATGGTGGGGCCTCAGGGAAGACCGGGTACCTACGTTTGCACGCAGCCCGTAGTTGGTAATACAGTAATAGTTCTGAGGCGGTCGGGTCAATGGACTCAGTCATGTCTTGCAGTGCAATAAATACGTCATTTGGGTACAAGTCGCACGCCACCTTCAGACCTCGCTCGCTCTCTCTGCGGACCACCGCCCCGTCCGTAAGCGGTCCCAGTAGTGGGCTACCCTCCAGTGGCATGCTCGGGGCATATAGTTTTCTAACACCTGCTCGTTTGGCAATGCCCGCCCAAGCCCAGCGTACCACTTCCACAGTATCAATGTCCTCTTAGGACGTTTGTATTTTTTGTATGCCGCAGCCTTAAGGGGGCAGGGGGCTGCCACGTCAGTCTCTATGGCCACATGCGGTTGATATGGGATCGGGTGGTGCCAGTAGTACAGGTATTGGGCCTGTGCACTATACGCATATAGCTCGAAATCTGGCGCAGCCAGCCCTCCCTGATGGAACGGAAGAGTAAGAAGATTCCGGGCCACTCTAGGCTGCTTACCTGCCCAGACCAGTTCGATTATAGCAGACCGAAGCCGGCGGAAAAATGCCATTGTTAAGGGTAGGGGTATGTTTATAAATAAATAAAGAAATTTGGGGACCACCACCATTTTGGCAATGGCTATGCGGCCCGTCAGTGAAAGTGGTAGGGTCTTCCATTTTTTAACTTTGCCCTCAAGCCAGTCCATTGCCACTCCGAAATTTGCCAGCCAGATGTCTTGTATAGAGCGGCTTACCTTAATTCCCAGGTATTTGACTTCATCCACTACCCAGTCTATCGGAAATTCAGTGTGGCATTTGGTTGTGCCGTCCGTCAGCGGCAACATAGTAGATTTCAACCAATTAATATTGATCCCAGTAAGGCCACTGTATCGTAGCACTTCTCTCATCAATGGGTCAAAGTTCTCTGCCGGATTCGTCATGTAGAATGTTACGTCGTCAGCATAAAGGGAGATGAGCAGGCCACGCGACGTGAAGCCAATGCTTCGCGGAGTATGGTGTTGTCGCATGCGTGCCGCTAGCGGTTCCGTTGCAATAGCGAACAACAACGGAGACAGAGGGCACCCTTGTCTGGTGCCCCTCGTAATCAGGATAGGAGCCGAAGTCTGTCCATTCACCCGAACTCTAGCGGTCGGGTTATTATATAAGATGCCGATGCGTTTGGGCCTGACTGAGTGAAATAATTGTCTATTGTTTCCGCGACACTAGAGATATATTTCTTATTCTTGCGGAACAAAGTTGTCATGTTTTAAGCGATTGTCAGAAACTAATCCCTTCTTGTTCATTCGAGAAAGTTTCTAGTGACCTCTGAGCTAGCTGACGCACACACAATTAAGTTTAGTATTTTCGGTAGAGACCTAGTCGACCTCAGTCCTACGTCTAAACTACAGGATATACTATTCCAATGCACAGAGCCTATTGAGAATATAGGAACTACACAACATGGCGCCCAACGTTTGGTAAGGCGATAATTTAACGCTAGATACTAGAGTAAGTCAGTTGTGCTTTTCACACAGACCCCTTTTTCCCGTAAAATACTCCAATAGACGTATGGAGTGGATTAAAGGATAAAATATCCGCTTTAATCTGAGTAGGACGAAAAAATCCTGTGTATTAGTTTTTAGTTTGTTCAACGTTGAAGGAAACAGTGTTCCAAAAATATTGTGCACCTAATCTTTGTTTCCTTGAAACTTCCTCTGCAAACTTTTGATCAACAAAATGACGGAGAGTGACGATGAAAGGGAGAGAGCTGCACTAGCAGCTCAGGCAGTTTTAGACGACACAAGTCTCCAACAAAATGACCCGGATGCTATACTCATCCGGTAAATATGAGGAAAACCATTACTGTAAAACTTATAGAAAATGGAGTATCATCAAGAGGTGGTAAAGTAATATTTGTTATAGAGGCACATGAAATTCGGAAGACAGAGGTATTCTATTCATGGATTCTGTTTCATGCAGCAAATGCAGTAACACACGGGTTCCACTATTACAAAGTAGAGGAACCTCCAGCGGAATACGTTCCTTTCGAGGACGTTGAAATTCCACTAACTTACCAAGAGCATCAGTTCTGGTTTAATGGCGCCCTACAGCATCAAAATCACATTACCAGGCTCGGTCCACTAGGTGGACCAGGAGCCACATGGCCGGTACTAGCCAGCTATATACCACATCCTGACATTGAAAGAATGATAGCTCCTGAACTGTTAGCTCAGCTAAAACAGCTGATTAAAATACACAGTTTGCCACTGGATTCAAGCAAGCCGGGCTGAAGACGGCTGTAATGCCAGAAACCGGTCCTCGGAAGCTTGTTTCCGGTCCAGGGAAGGCATGGCTTGGCAGTTCGGGCTGGACTGTTCCCATGAGGCACAGGGTTAGGCTGATTTGCATATAGCCATGTCTGAACTGGGGTGGCAGAGTGGGCTAAAGAACGGTGATGGATTAAACCCAGATCTTTTGACTGGATGTGAGTGTTTGATTGTTTCAGATGCTCCGTCCATCACCACCCCCTTTTGTACCGCTTTTGGCCACCATAAGTGTAGCAGGGTATGCTCAGACGTGAGTCCCTTGCTCACTTTGCCACTGGATTCAAGCAAGCCGGGCTGAAGACGGCTGTAATGCCAGAAACCGGTCCTCGGAAGCTTGTTTCCGGTCCAGGGAAGGCATGGCTTGGCAGTTCGGGCTGGACTGTTCCCATGAGGCACAGGGTCAGACTGATTTGCATATAGCCATGTCTGAACTGGGGTGGCAGAGTGGGCTAAAGAACGGTGATGGATTAAACCCAGATCTTTTGACTGGGTGTGAGTGTTTGATTGGTTCAGATGCTCTGTCCATCACCACCCCCTTTTGTACCACTTTTGGCTGCCATAAGTGTGGCAGGGTATGCTCAGACGTGAGTCCCTTGCTCACTTTGCCACTGGATTCAAGCAAGCCGGGCTGAAGACGGCTGTAATGCCAGAAACCGGTCCTCGGAAGCTTGTTTCCGGTCCAGGGAAGGCATGGCTTGGCAGTTCGGGCTGGACTGTTCCCATGAGGCAGAGGGTCAGACTGATTTGCATATAGCCATGTCTGAACTGGGGTGGCAGAGTCGGCTAAAGAACGGTGATGGATTAAACCCAGATCTTTTGACTGGGTGTGAGTGTTTGATTGGTTCAGATGCTCCGTCCATCACCACCCCCTTTTGTACCGCTTTTGGCCGCCATAAGTGTGGCAGGGTATGCTCAGACATGAGTCCCTTGCTCACTTTGCCACTGGATTCAAGCAAGCCGGGCTGAAGACGGCTGTAATGCCAGAAACCGGTCCTCGGAAGCTTGTTTCCGGTCCAGGGAAGGAATGGCTTGGCAGTTCGGGCTGGACTGTTCCCATGAGGCACAGGGTCAGACTGATTTGCATATAGCCACGTCTGAACTGGGGAGGCAGAGTGGGCTAAAGAACGGTGATGGATTAAACCCAGATCTTTTGACTGGGTGAGAGTGTTTGATTGGTTCAGATGCTCCGTCCATCACCACCCCCTTTTGTACCGCTTTTGGCCGCCATAAGTGTGGCAGGGTATGCTCAGACATGAGTCCCTTGCTCACTTTGCCACCGGATTCAAGCAAGCCGGGCTGAAGACGGCTGTAATGCCAGAAACCGGTCCTCGGAAGCTTGTTTCCGGTCCAGGGAAGGCATGGCTTGGCAGTTCGGGCTGGACTGTTCCCATGAGGCACAGGGTCAGACTGATTTGCATATGGCCATGTCTGAACTGGGGTGGCAGAGTGGGCTAAAGAACGGTGATGGATTAAACCCAGATCTTTTGACTGGGTGTGAGTGTTTGATTGGTTCAGATGCTCCGTCCATCACCACCCCCTTTTGTACCGATTAAAATACACAGGCAGCTGGTTAAATATGTCATGAGGACTTTAACAGTCCAACCAGCTGTAAGAATTCCACAGCACATCCCTCATCAAGGGAACACAAACAAAATTACACCACAGACTATACAGTCAGTCATTAGTAAATTACCCGCAAAACGGGAACAAATTCCATTCTGGTTAGCTCAAAAAATTACTCAAATAGAGGAAGTATTTCCTGATAGTACACCTCATGAAAAACACAGGATTCTAACAATCTGTTTACCAATGGGGATTGCACCACACGTAGAGGACTGCGACACATGGGGTACAGTCTTTGCTTCAATCTACACAAAAACACATGGTGTCCTGTCTATGGCGGTAATACCAGATGTTCTAAGACAGATTCAAAATGAATACGGTCCAGAACCGGCCTTAAATCTGGGATGAAATTACTGAAAGATTTCAAACAGGTCTCGGCTATACTATTAGCCAACATAAAAGGTGAAGCAGCATCAGTGGCGATCCGCCAAAAACTAAAAGAAACAGATATAACAGAGCAACCTTTTGAACTTGTCAGAATTATTGAAAAATCATATGAAGAACTCGGTAGAGATAGTTTGGGTGGGAAACCGGTAAAGCCCCAACTAACTGAAAATCCTGATTTTTTTTCAATTAAAAATAATTTCACTGTTACTAAAAAGAAGTGGGAAAATAGCAAACAGACACTTCCTAGAGAGAAGCATTCTCAGTCCAGAGGAAGGTCTCCTCAACAGGAGCCCTCTGAAAAAAGGTACAACCGCAGAAATAGGGATCATTTCAGAAAACTTGATAGATATCAAGATAATGATACACGTTCCTCTCATACCTTTCAGACTTCCTAGCAGAAATCCGAAAGAAGAGGACGATCAGAACATAAAGAAGAACAAGTGATGTCCAAGACGTTCCAAAAAATAAGAAAACTCAATTCACCAAAAAGAAGGTAGCAAGTCTAAAGATCAGACATGCCAAGGATCTTGAGGACACAACTCAAGAACGGGTAGTGGGCCCAAACAATGCTAGACAGCGCAGCAGAGGTAACCATAGCTCGCAAGATCCTGAAGGATCATCTGGAGATAGTGGACTTGAATGAAAGCATCCAAGTTGACACTGCAGATACCAGGGTTAGTGTACCACATAAGTTATATGAAGTAACACTCCGGATGGAGGGGGACAAACCAAGAAAAATTAGAGCACTCTTTTGGGAGAAGCTCTCCAAGGGTTATGACATCCTACTAGCTGAACAAGACTGGCCACCTGAATTTGTCAGGGAATGCCCACATGGCGGAGATATAATTATGCCAGCCTTCTCAAATCACATTCCAATTCATAAAAAATACACATATGCCAGGAAATGGGCTGTAGCCCAGGCCCCAGCATTATACAAAAATCATGTAGGATATGATGAGGAATCCCCTCATCATAAAATCCAGTTGAAAACTCAACCAACAATGCAAAGGCAATATCCTGTAAAACGGGAAGCTAAAAAACTGGTCAGGGAGATTTTAAATCAACTTGAATATCAAGGGGTGATTGAAACATGCACCTCATCAATGAACAATATTTTGTTTCCTGTCTCCAAACCAGACAATTCATATCGTCTAGTTTTGGATTACAGACATCTAAACTGTTGTTGCAAAACTTTTGCAGTACCAAATGCACATAGTGCAGCACTGATGAATAACATTGTGCGCAAAAAATATAAAACCACATTAGATATCTCAAATGGTTTCTTTTGTCAAAACATTGCACCTGAAAGCAGATATTTGACCGCTTTCTCAATAATGGGGACACCGACAATTTTGCCGTCTCCCCCAGGGATTCAAGAATAGTCCAGGGTTATTTTCAACAAGAGTAACAGAGTTACTACAAATGTACGATGATGAGGCATTGTCCTATGTCGATGACATCTATCTTACAGATGATGATTTGGACGTACACTTGAAAAGAGTGAACACCATCATACTGGGGTTCACTTCTGAAGGGTATAAATTCAATTTTAAGAAATCACGAATTGCCCACCTCAACGTCCTATTTTTGGGCGCGGGGACACGCCGGTGTGCGTAAACCAGGCGCTTTACAAATTTCCCTAATAATAATAATAATATGAGTTGTCAAGTGAAGGCAAAAACCTGGCAGCAAACTTCTTAGAGAAATGTGCACTGCTCCAACCTCCAAAAACGCTGAAAAACTCACAGTCAATTCTAGGTTTCATGAATTTTGGAAGAACTTATGTTCTAAATTACGCAGAAATGGTTAAACCTCTCCACAACTAATCAAACCTGATTTCAAACCTACTAATTGGACACAAAAACACATAGAAATTTTGCGTTCAGTGCAAACAGACATGTTAGCAAAAACACAGTTACAAACACGCGACAACGTGCGCAACCTAGTGATCCAAATCATCCCAGGGAGATGCGGATTCACATGCCTAACTTTTAACGAAGGTGAGACGGTACCAATAGCATAAAAGTCACACTTGTACACACAAGCTGAAATGAAATTCACTTCAACAGAAAAGATACTGACAGCGGTTCAGACTGCTGTAGCAAAAGAAAGAGCCCTCCCACAGGGTAAACGCATTAAAATCGTTACACCTGTACCTGCCTTAAAGGCAGTGACAAAAGCAAGCATTCCAAATGCTAAAACTTTACATCCGAGATGGATACAATGGGTTAATTCTCTTGCTGCAACACATGTTGAGTACATTTTTGACCCGTATTTAAAAACACAAGAATTCCTACAATACGAATTAGAATGTCCTCTGCTGACTGAAATTCTGCCACTTGAACATTATGGCTGTATAATATATACAGACGACTCAGCACAGCCCGCAATTGGGGGTAAACAAGTTTACAGTGCTTGGTGCGCGATTGTTAAAGGTCGCTGGCGCGAAGGTAAATTTAGACCTATGGTCACAAAAACTCAATCACTCTGGGACTGTACAGCTCAGCGAGCTGAACTGCAGGCTTTCAAGATGGCGCTTGAAAATACCGATCGCGAATTCCCCACACTGATAGTGTGCGATTCGTATAACTGCGTTCATTCTTACAATGAATATTTGCAGAACTGGGTCCAGAACGGTTTCAAAGACGCTAAAGGTGTTACAATTAAGCACAAATTGCTTTGGGACCAAGTAGTTCTTTTGCAAAAAGAACTACAAAAGACTCATGTGATTCATACACCGAGTCATCAGCGTGATGGCGTTCACGTTGCAGGGAATTCATTGGCTGATGAGCCGCGAAGGCAGCTGTGCAAACGGCTTCCGTAGCTGCATTCACTCGTTCAAAAACAATATTAGACGGTGAAACAATGCTAGCAGTGAATGCCTCACTGAAAGGAACTATGCAGCATTACCACTAAACTATCCACTCGGTAATACATACATAATTGATGCAAACTCGGTTCCATTTGCTCGAATCCCTGGAGTGAGGGATAGAGTAATTCCAAACAGGAACGAGAGAGGTGCTTTGGTTCACGAAGCACATATGGGAGAGGGTCTGGCACATCAAGGGATCTTGCAATCTCTAATAGAATTAGAAGAGATGTACTGGTGGCCGGGAATGAGCGTCGAAGTTTACAAATTCAGAATTAACTGTGATACCTGTTACAGAGATCATAGTTGCGAAAACCACCAGGTACCTGACTACAGTGTAACCAGCCCAGTTCAGACACCATTGTTAGACAGCATTAGACTATCTGCACACAGACGTAACCATAGACGTACGCGGTCCCACAAATATTAAGACAAGATTAATTTGGATGTGACCCCAGCGCTCGGTTGACGCCAGAACTGTTATAAAAGATTTGCGAGTCTTTATCGGCACATACGCAATCGGCACGCTACATTCTCCTGCGTTTAGCTCTCGAGCTTACAAGGAGGCCATGGCTAGCTTGGGCGTTGCATTGCCGTTTTCGAATCCCTTCCATCCTGAGGGAAATGCGGTAGTGGAAAGAAAAAAACGTGACATAAAGCAATCTATAACAGCTAGGGTATTAGGTTCGGGTGACGGGTGGGTCAAACATCTAAATAGTGTCCAACATAGGCTTAACAATCTGCTGAGAAAGTCTCTGGGGGGAATCACTCCATATGAATTATTATTTGGTACTAGAATGCTTATCCAGGATCTTGATTGTCAAACTTCAGTGGTAGAACAGAAACCCTTTGATATCAAAGACTGTTTGGCTGTTTTACAGGACTTAAATGAAACAAGAAGAAGTCTGAGTAACACAACACAAAGCCCACCGACCACTGAAGAAAAAACACCTGTCCCAGCAAGACCTGTCTGGATTCCAAAGATTGGGGATCTAGTCAGGGAAAAGATTGCGGTAAAGAAGGAATTTGGGTCTTCTTATAGAAAAGCAGTACCAGTCTTAGTAATTCTTGGAACAAGATCAGTGTTACTACCGCCGCTTGTTGGAAAAAGGGAGAACAGAACAGTATCAATTGACCTGGTAAAACCACATCATGTGGCCGATAATAAGTAGTAAGCCCAGTGGACTCGCAAGAAGTAGCAGACGACCAAATCTTGCTACAATCCAAGAGGTTCAAACTAAAAGACTGATCACGTTTGATAAACCTGCAGTAAGAAAAGAAGGACTAAGTAACAAAGCTATGGAACTTGTACCTCTTGAAACCCAAATAACAGTTCATCAGGAAACTCCTGTCTACAATGATGTAGCATCTGACTATACAAACATGTCAAAGAAGGAAGCAACTCCAGTGATCTCAAAGAACAAGGATGCAATCCCAACAATTGACAGAACTGCCTCTGGCTATTTTATCAACTTCAATAACTTTTCTGAGGATACCAGTGAACCAGAAATAACGCCAGCAAATAAAGATATAAAGATTTTAAAGAACAAATAACAGAACTCTTTCATCAACTTGAGAAAACATATCTGGTTTCGCCATGGGTTGAATTATGGATAGGATTAGGTGTACTATTTCTGCTGCTATGGCTCATTCTTGTTTTAAGTTGATGACAGATGATAGATGGAAAATACAGTACAATGGACACAGCAAGTAAGAACATCAACTTGCTCCTGGAACCTTACAAGTAATCTCATCGTGAGCAAAGAGACCAGTCATCAGTGAACATCACAGCCGTTCCTATACCTGGTGGTATAGCATGGGACACAACTGATTATGACATTTATGGCTCGGTGGAACTGTTGAAAATTCTACACCAGTTTAAGGTTTCTTTAAGTGATTTTGTTTCATCAAGCACTTTTTCTGATGATTGGGACTTTGAAACTGTTAAATAATATGATGCCAGACTTAGAAATGTCAGCAAAATTTCAAAAACATGAGCACCTAGAAGGTTTAACAAGTTATGAAGAACTATATTGTTATAATCATTATGGTCACCATTATTTGCACAAATCTGCATACCCTAGGAATGTTTTTTCTTATAATCAATAGCAACATTGTCCTACGCCGCCAAAAGGCAGCTCTAAAACAATTTATGAGAAATTTCCATACTTCTCAGGTTTTAATATGACAAATCCAGAAACGTTTTATTTTAAAAAATATAAATAAGACAGGAATGAAAAACATGTGACCAATACTAAACAAATTTATTCTGAGAACTTTTATGCTCAGCTGTCTACATTAGGGTACAACTTTTGGAGAGACAATATTGAGACAAAAACTGTCTGGGGCACAAAAGAATGGCAGGTGCAGGGTTTAGAAGCCTTGTTCAGAGCCTGTATTATACCAGAACAAATCATATTTTTAAATGACACTGTTCAACAAACATCATGTCTTGGCTTAGCTAAGATAAAAGATTTAAATAAACCGTCCATACCTAAACCCACACCTATCAGTAATGACACTGGAGATGAGGAGGTAGACGTAAAACAGATTTTACAACACCACAGAACTAATCCTGATTGGAAAAAATGGTTAATCTGGCCCATTGACACAAATAACTGTCAAGATAGATTCATGAACAAAAATGAAGGGTTCAAAATGAATGGGCCAGATCCAAGATACTCCCAGAGACAACATCCAGGGATAGTCACCACATACAGTGTAGGAAAACTATGCCTTGATTGGCTACAGAAATCCACACTTCCAGAAATTAAACAACACTTGACTTTACTTAAAGAAGGCGTTGACTTACTAGACTTCTTACTTGGGCCTCGTAAACAACGTCAAAAACGTTTCATATACGCCTGTATATATTCTGCTTATAATGAAGTGTGAAAAATAACGCAAATGAAAACTGCAGAAAAAATACGAGAAATTGATCGTATTAATTTAGAGAAAACACTCTCTGTAGTGGACAATGGGTTAACGACTCTGTCCTCCAGAATTTATTCTTTGGACAGCATTGTATCATCTGCCATGGACATAATAAAACAGGATTTGCTAATGTTACAACATGGCCAGTCTCAATTACGTTCTATAATGCTATTGGGCTGGACATTGCAAAATCTCCGTTCAGGCTATGTGCCATGGCGTCTAATCAATACCACGTCATTGTTTACTGTCTTTAACCTTACAGATAAACAAATCGCTCTGGCACAAAGAGGAGCAGACTATACGGTGCTGAGCATTGAAAAACTGGAAAGATTACCATTAACAGTCTCTGAGAAACCTGTCGTTGAATGGATAATACATGGCACCATCACGATACCAGTGACGATTTTCCAATTTCAGTACTGTCTACAGCATATACCAGCAGGCCTGTATGAAAGGTTGGGTAAAGGATACAATAAGTCAACCTGGAATTTACCATACACACACAAATGTTGGAGTGGGGGAAAGGAGGTATTTCTTAGTACAAAAAATTGTAAAAACTCACTAAGCAGTACACTTTTATGTGAAGGTATTAATTTACATGGAGCCTGCGAAGGTTCTTTAAATAACGTTTCTTGCCACATGCACGGTACTCCAGCGGCCGTGATAGACCCGGTTTTCAGCGATCACCGCCAGAACCCCGCCGTGCCAGCCACCGAGCGACCGGCTACCAAAGCACTTAGGAAATGCTATCGGCCAGAGCCCCGCCATGTCAATCTATGAACGGCCAACCATTAACGATCCCCGCTAGTACCCCGCCGTGCCAGCCACAACGCGAACGGCCGGATAATACTTCACAATCGGCCCCCTGACCAAGACGAAGGCCGATCCTGGACGTTCCTCCACACAGGAGAACGCATCCTTCCAATACAGGCAAATGTTGAAACAATCTTAAGACAAACATGACTAACACTTTTGTCCTGATGATGATGCCTTGTATTTAAGTTGTGGCATCGAAACGTCGTCGACAAATGAGCACCATATGTTCTAAATAATGTTATTCAACGCCTCTTACAATGGTGTGTTAAAATCGAATCAAGTTTGTCAAACTGAATACAAGTACAGACCGCCTTGTGCGCTTTTGCATGAACCCTCCCTTCTTGTTTTGTCTTTTTCACCGTGGGTCACGGGTCGTGCCCACTTGTTATGTTATTTTATGTTGATTCTATGAGCTATTTCGAAATATTGTAATTAATAAAATCCTGTCCGGCTGGACAAAGGGCATACGTACAATCCTGTGTATGCCTATCATTTCCCTGATCCTGTAAAACTAGGGTCCACAGTTCCTTAAAATAGACCCGATTTTCAGGCAGCTTTCCAATGGGAGCTACGTTATGCTCAATGATCACAGCTGTTGTGGCATGTTGCCAGGAAAAGCCTATCTGGTTAGTGTGTCGGCCAGGGTCACTTGTTGTATGCAAGTATTGTATCCAAAAAGTAATACAGACAGGGAGACAGCGTTATGGACTTCATTAAATATCTCTTCTATACGAGTTGATACTTTAAGCAGAATGAAAGCCATTCTCTTACAACAAACTGTGCCACTGACCTCGTCTAGAGAAACGTATGATCTGCAAGTTGCAAGGACTTCTGCAGAGATACATGCATTATTAGCAACAAACTGCCCAGTACATTTCGGAGAAATGTTAGGTCAAATCTTAAACATGTCTGATACCAGTGGCATCGCACATGTATTTAAAACAATCTTTACGGGACTGTTAACACCATTCGAAGCAGTCCTCGGCATTTTTCCAAATTTCGTGCACTCTGTGTTCGGCGGTCAGCCTCTACTTTTGGGACTCGTAGCAGGAATTCTATTTTTATTTCTACTGCTCCGATATGGCAAGTCCAGTCACCAACGATACCCAGATTACAATGGAACGGTCTCTCCTGGCCATGCGGTATCGTGACAGAATTACACAGATTCTTGGCTCGGCTCGTTTAAGAGATCTGAATACCATTTGGTTCCTTTCATTCAGACCAATCTGGCAAGATTGCATCTTACCTGTTCTACGATGCCTGCTTTGCGGAGAAGAATGCGTGTTAGACATTTGTCTTACACTTCCATCAGCACTGCCAACGGATGTTGACACTTTGCTGGGTCCTGTAACGACTCATACATCGTGTTGCCCCCAACGGCTGCCAATCCTGAGACGGCATTCATTGAGATCTCACCAGCGAATACAGCAATTGGTGAGGTACGTGGAACAACAGGCACATAGGTACCATCTACATCGAACATTGCTAATGGGAATGACGCAGACGGCGATGCTTCACATCTATGCACATTTGATCTACTTGATGAAGTAGTTCCACTTTCACCAACTGTGGTAGATGGTTTCTTTGCTAGCTTAGATGATTTGATGTTTTCTCCCGACACCAAAAATAACTTTTGAAAGTGCACACAGCGTTCCATGAAATCTGAAATTCGGCCTTCGGTTTTTCAAAACAAACCCTCTAACTTGGGAACTGTATGTTTCGGCAATCTACATAAAAAAAAAAAATTCTCTCCTCTTTTCAGAATAGAACTTTTCCCTTGGCACGAAGTAATCTGCTTAAAGTAGAACTATTCTTAGAGAACAAGAAATTCATTTGATACTTCATATAGACAAATATTTGGCATTATCTCATGAAAACTATAACAGTATACATATTATGCTATGGAATGGTCTCGACCTATTTTTTTTTTTTTTGAATTTTTTTTTCTCTGTAAATTTAGAGCCATTTCATGACTGTCATTTCATGTTTCATTTAGACAGCATTTTTTAATGACAGCTATTGCTTGTAAAATGCGTGCAAGACAAATACTCATGTATGTGTATAAACCATGTTTAATGCAGTTCATGTATTTTGGGTGGGATTATGAACACATGTTTTAGTTATGTTTTTTATGCTTATAGATTTAGTAATATTAGGCATAATACGTGGAGTGGGTTTTGTATAGCGTTTTAGGACCCTAGTGTAATTTTCCCGATTCATGCCCTTAAATAGGTATAAAATATTGTATCCCTATATAGGCATAGAAATCATAACATATTAAGACATAGCTCAAGTAGTCCTAATACGGCTTGGCTACTTCCACTAGTTCCGAAAATCTACAACGACGTCTTGGAAAAACCCGCCTTCAGAAGTCAGGGACTTCCCTCTGCATGAATATTAATTTATCCCAGAACTCATGGAGTTTTCAGAGAATTAAGTCTCTAATGACGTTATTATGTCCAATCTTACGTCAAACTCGGCACCTTCAAGGTATAAATATGCCCACACTTGTCCAAACATACACACGGTGGTTTGGAGCAGTTCGACTATCTACTTGCCCGACACGCCCTTCTGCAGCAAGTGCCGAAGGAAGCCGACCCTCCAGCTGACGCACTGAGAGACGCTGTACTTTCTCCTGCCGAGAAATCCACCTCCAGTGTTTCCAGGCTACCCTTGCGGGTTGCTGGGAAATCGAGTTCTGAGAAAGAGAGATACCAGACCTCCTACATTCTCAAACCAAGGTGCGGAGCTGATTAGACCCTAAGAGAATTCTTGGATTAGAATCTTGGCAAAGAATACTAAAACTAGGCTACACCTTAGTCACTTCTTCCCTTGTACTAGACCTAGGTTAGACACACCGGGGTAGGCGTATTTTAGAAGCACCAGTTGAGTACTTTTAGTCATTATTTATCACTGTATGTATTTTATGCATTGTAGGTATTTTATGGCTTAAAACCATATCATGCTTTTACAGTATTATTTTATAATACTCTTCGTATTGTACGCTTTGTACTTTACAACAAGTATTACGATTGCAGCAGTTAATTTCTTATGCCTGAGAAAGAAGACTGTTCAATAAATACCTTTTATTGAAAACGCCCGTCTCTCTATTTTTCTGCACCTCTGGTGAAACGAAGCATGCACGATTGACTGAGTGAAATAACTATCTATTATTTCCGCGACTCTAGAGATATATTTCTTATTCTTGGGGAACAAAGTTGTCATGTTTTAAGCGGTTGTCAGAAACTAATCCATTCTTGTTCATTCCAAAAAGTTTCTAGTGACCTCTGAGCTAGCTGGCACACACACAATTAAATTTAGTATATTCGGTAGAGACCTAGTCGACCTCAGTCCTACGTCAAAACTACAGGATATACTATTCCAATGCGCAGAGCCTATTGGGAATATAGGAACTACACTACAACAGAATAGGTTCCCAAGCTGACTGTCTGTCTCGCTAACCTTCTCTGACGTATCCCTCCCAAAATAGGATTCCCGCGACAATCTCGTTCCTTTTACCCATCAGAATTTATAGTCCAAAATCTGCAAAGCCTCTTTCATCAAAAATCATCTCAACTGACAGCGTGTCAGGTCGTGAAAAATAAAAAAGCGCAACAAGCCAACACATCATAGGCACAAGCCTTCTCATACCCATTCACTAACTTTATACATCCACATTTGAAACATTTAAGGGCTACATTCACTCCTGATTGGTCCATTGGAGGGGTGGTGATTATTACCTCATTGTCCTCCTAGCTCAAACCAGTTCGAAAAAGTTCCTGCTCATCTCAGAGCTTTCACATGACTTCATATAATGTTCACATTGGGTATTGTTTATCATTTGCAACTTTTCTCCGTATCCATGTTTCCTGTACATCCGTTCCCAGGGGTTTCAGAATAGAATTTTGGCACAACTCCTATAACAGGCCATGCTGGCCTTGACATCTCTCCCTCTGTGCATAGGCCATACACTTGTGGCTGAACATCCGCTCTACCCATGCGCAGGGGCCATCTTTGAATTTTCTGTGCGCAGTCGCGTAGAATATCAGCCACTTTCAGATGAAGCTGACCAAGCTCTCATGGACACTAGTACGAAAGTAAATATAAGAAAATTAGATATAGAATTTAAGCCCTTCTGTTTACCGCCCACCATTCTAATAATCCATGTTAGATGTTACCTAGCAAAACAACAAACAAAGCAATTTTTTTTTACTTACCATCTGCTTTCTATGCCACAATATAACTCTATTACAAACACAGAGATACATGCTAATTAATCTTTTTATTCTACTCAATCACAATCTATGTTATTTCAGATCACAATTTATGGATATATTAGGTTTTTGCAACATAGCAGTTAGTTTTCCCGCGTGTAGTGTCTAAAATATAGGTGCATTTGGTTGATTAATTTCCATGATTCACACAGTTAGTATCGTTAAAGTTATGAGGTCGTTAATTTCGAAGGGGTACAAAAATGTTTGTATTTCCCCTGCTCCATCAGAAGCCAGCATGCAGGGGACTGCTCTAAACTGGATCACGTCCTATCTTCGCAACAGAACTAATGTCATCCATACCCGCCCTTTCTCGTCCAAACCATACTTCACAAAAGCAGGGGTCCCATAATGCTCTATTATCTTGCCCAGGCTTTTAAACATCTACATGACGTCTTTACTGGCACTGATCAAACAATGTCACTTCATGTGCTATAATATGCAGATGACATGCAATTACTCATTCAACTGCAATGCCCCAAACACATTGTAAACTCAACAATTTTCATTTGTCTCAGAGCTGTGGATCAATGGATGACATGGAGCCAATTAAAATTGAATGTTTCCAAAATGGAAATACTCATGTGTGACGATTGGAAACATTATGGCCCATTTGCCATGTGGCCTGATGATTTGGGAATACCTCATAAAATAATGTAGGAAGTAAGAAACCGCAGAATGACCATGGACTCCAAGCTATCGATGAATGCCCATGTGGGCAAACCAGTAAGATCAAGATTTGCTACTATAATAACTCTGCGTCGAATCTTCCCTCTTTTGGGATTGCCACACAAGGTCCAGGCTACCATCTCCCTTGTTTTATCTAAACTCAATTACGCCAATAGCCGCTACCACGGATCACCTTTAACGACATGATAAGACTACAATGGATTCAGAACTTGGCTGCCCTACTACTCCTGTATAAACAACAAGAGAGAAAGGGCAAAATAAAATACTCTCACACCCCTAGGGTAATCAGTTCAAAACAACAAGAGTATCCGAAACTAAGGTATATACAAAGCTCTAAAAGGGGGAAAACGGTAAGACAGCCCGTCCACCACCACCCTTAAGTGCCTTATATCAGAAAGTGAACTGTGTCAAAAGGATAGTGACTTCCCAGTGTGGAAAAAAGGAACCCTCAGGCACCCACACACAGTAGGTAGCCATGTTTCTTCATCGGGTTCCTGTGGTTAGTAGTGTAAGGGTATAATAAACCAAACAGGTGCAGATTAAAATGGGTGTAGACCACTCCCTCGACCAACACTTTTAATAGAGGGATGATTCAAACCCAATTAAAAACAATGTGAATGTGAGGACAAACAAGGGTTGAGTAAATTTGAACCCCCTGTCCTAAGACTAGGTCGACATGTTTCAGCTTTAGGGTCCTGTTCGACCCAGCATTCCTCAGGACCAATGGTAAAATCTCTCCCAAATGGGCACGGCCAACCCTAAGTAGCCTACTCACGTTGGAAGGAAGATAATCAGCTTTACGTATGTATTTTTACCAACTTGTAATCGCTGTATTGATAAAAACTCAGGTGCTCAACCTCCGTTTTATGAGGGGTATGGAATCTGAAATGAGACAAAAAACAAAACACCCAAATACAAAATAAATCAATATTTTTTCAAAAGATTATGTCTTCAATTCCAGATATATATTACAGCTATGATTATGAACTACCCATCACACGCCCAGTGACACAGAAAAAGATATGCAGTCATTTAAAAAAAACAAAAAAAAACGAACCCCTATCCATTATGATCAGGGCAAACTCAAACTTCTGCTACTGACTACCATTCATGTAGTAGCACTCTCGTTATTGCGTTACATGTAATCTCGCGCAACAAACGGGGATTTTCTATATGCCCCGTAGATCAAGATTAAGGCTTTTCTTTCTTATCCAAAATCTATTTAAAAACAACAGTATTCCTTTGGAAAAATTACTGGAGACCAAATGTATTAAATATCCTATCACGCTTTTCAAACAGGAAGACTCTGGTACATGCATTCAATGATATAATTAGACTCACTCAGTATATGTTCCGAATGTTTCCCAAACATAAGTAATAGCAAATCTTTTGCCACAGGATCTATTTGGAAAAAAACAGACCTGAAATCAAGTTCTTTATCTGTATTTTCACAATGTAGATAATGTTGTTTCAGCCTAAACTTTACGACTGTAGTGTATTATGAGTAATGTCTAACTAGTTAGAATCATATTGTTATGGTTGACTTACTCAGATGATCCTAAATATAAGGCTTCATGAGTCCATGGTGGGGGAATTCTTCACGTCAGCATCTATCAGACTTAGTATGAAAATAAAGTTTATTCCCATTGACCTGATATGTACGATTCTCATTCTCAATCTCATTATTTATAAGATTTAGTCATTCTTTTACATGTCAAAATTGAAAGAAACGGTCGTCCATGCTGAAAATGCCTCATTAAATATTCCATGAAAATGTATGTGTGTGGGTACTGCACTCTGCTTTGCTAAATTTGGGGGCGTTTAATCAAAATCGTGTGCTACCTTCGATTGGTGTCTGCTACACCATGTGAACCAATGTATTAAGCCTGACACCTAACTGGCTGCCAGGACTCTAGGGTGCACAACATAAAAACGAGCGAACTCTTAATTCATTTGAACTTTTTGTTTATATTTCAACCATTATTTTTTTATGTGATATAAATTTCATAAACATGCTCATCATCATCAAACATAATTTATAATGTGCAAATCAATGAGGTTTATAATGTGCAAATCAATGAGGTTTACAAACTCAAAAAGAACAATTACATAATATGAACCCAATGCATTTCGGGACCTTTCGTGGCCCCTTCGTCAGGGGTCTGTCAAAAAAAGGACAAAAATTAGTGAAAAGAAAACTTATTACTTTCGATGTTTACTAGTTTCTCAGTTACTTACAATAATGCGAATTTGTACTATAATTATAGGTTTCATGGTGTCTCATTACCTGAGATCAAACCCTTTTTAATTTTGGAAATTGCATTACTTATTTTGTTTACGCTTGTTAAACTGTCTTTTCAAAACGAAACAACCATTTGCTACACGCTAAAGAGCTATTTATAATTTGTTTACATTGATAGTTTAAATCATAGGCTTTCTGCTAAGCCTACCTACCGTTAATGACAAGTTGCTTGAAGCAATGAACGATATTTCTATAGAAAAAGACAAGATTGAGCGCAAAGCTGTTTAGTATACTGCAATTAGATACATGTTGCCTGTGCGCATTGTCCCTTTTTTTTGGAAGGATGAAATCATTACCTGCGAGCCTGTGCGTAACGCGTTGGTCTCGCTTCTGTGGCCAAATAAAATAAATTTATACTGAAAGAGAAGGGGAAAAAATGTTTTAGTCTAATTTCATTAGACAACAGTGAAGGTAATCTATTTTGCGTATTTACCACTGAACCAGTTTTGTAAAGGCAGTGCTTCGGTACTTATGCTATGTGTAAACTGGATCCGAGGGTCAATGGTATTAAGATTTTGAATATTCTCTAGTAGTTTCATTTGTGAATCTTTCCAAAGTATAAAAATGTCATCTATATATCTTTTATAATAGACCAGTCCATCTTGCCACTCTGGATGCTTCAAAATGTGATCATCTTCAAATTTGGCCATGAAGATATTGGCATAAATACAGGCTCCGGGAAAACCCATTGCTGTGCCGTTTAATTGTATGTAAAAGTTATTTTGCCATGTAAAATAACTATTTTCCAAACAGAATTCTAGTAACTTGATAGTCATACATTTGACTTCTTCAGATTTTTCACCCTTTAGGAGCGCCCATTCCATGGCTTCCAGGCCCTGTTTGTGTGGTATTGATGTATACAAAGATGTAACATCTATTGTGCAGATAGTCCACTCAGTTGCTCCTTGTGCATCAATGGTCTTAAGGTTCCTTAGGAAGTCTGAAGTGTCTTCCAGATATGTTGACCAATTCTGTATGAATGACTGCATGTGCGTATCAATGAATATTCCCAGATTTTCGTAAATAGAAGAGCACCCAGACACTATCGGTCTGAATGGTGGATTTTGCAGACTTTTGTGAATCTTAGGTAGAAAATATATCCGCGGTCTTCTTGGATACACTTGTCTCAGATAACGTTTTGTTGTTGAATTGATCCAACCCAACTCTTCTGCTTTATTTAGTATCTCGTCCAAAGCATGTGTTATTTCCATTGTGGGATCGTTGTCAAGTTTTGCATATGTGGTTGCGTCGTCAACATGTTCTGTGCCTTTTTGTAAGTAAAACGTGGAGTCCATAATGACTAGACCCCCTCCTTTATCCGCCTTCTGGATTACGATTGTTGGATTTTTCGCTAATGATTGCAGTGCACTGTATTCAGCTTTTGTCAGATTATTTAGTTTCCTCTTGAAATGAATTTTGCTTAAGTCAGCCTTGACTAGTATCTCGAAGGTGTCTAATGTCTTGTGTGATATTGGGGCTAGAAAAGTACTCTTTGGTTTGAATTTGATGTCGTCATTTTCATCAGTTTGGACTGGATTTACTATAGTGAAGAAATGCTTGAGCCTTAAGAGGCGCATGAACTTAAAAAACGCTATCTCAGTTTCTAGCTCATTAGTTTGATATGTCCTCACAAATGTTGTTCCTTTGTTAAGTAAATCTGTTTCAAATTGCGTTAAGGGATATTTTGATATATTAATCACGAGGTTTTGGCTTGACTCCTGAGGCTTGCTTTCCTTTCCCTTTCCTTTTCCTTTTCCTCTTCTCGTTTTTTGTCCACCTGCGATGTAGCTGTTTGATCCGGTGGTTTGCTGGGCAATTGGCCCGCTTCTAAAAAAGAATCAGAAATTGGATTGGTGCTGCTAGCGCCTTCTGTTGAGGTTGAAGGGGTTGCTTGTTGTTTACTTAGGGGTTGCCTTGATGCATTGGTGTCACTGTCTGAAACGCCACTTTCGTCTGATGTTGTAGGTTGTTGCTTTTTATTTGTGTATCTCCTTTTAGCGTAAACTTCAGCCCAAGTATAAGCTTCATTGAGCTTATAATCAATTGTGTCGCGTTTAAATTTCCGCAACTTTGTTTCCTGTATTTCTTTGCCATACTTGTCTAATTTTATATCCAGATCAGCCAGAAATTTATTCCAGGGTTCTAACTCCATTCTAGATGACAAATCCTTTTTAACATTGAATATTTCTTCTTCTAGCTCTTTGATGATTCTCGAGAGCTCTTCCACTAGTAGCAAAATCAAATCAAGCGAACATTTATTTAGGATGCAGTACCACTTTTCCATAAATTGAGGATTGTTATTCAGTCTATATAACATTGGTCTGATGGCGAGTCTGAGGCCTCTTGGAATTCGTCTTACGCGATGATATTGGATTAGTGTTGAGGCGTGTAAACGTTGGTTTAATTCACGTTTTGTTAGGTATTCCAATTGTTTCAGCTGTTGCGTAACTGATCCACTTTTCGCATCAAAAGTTTTGGTTTCCTTGATCAGTTGATATATTTGATCGGCGTCATCTGTTGTATAGATTTTTATGTTTGCTCTATTTTCCGTGATACCTGATATCGATTCAAAAGACATTTTCCTTGGTGCTAGTGCCCACCGTTTGCAGAATAATATATAAAATGTATGTGTGTGGGTACTGCACTCTGCTTTGCTAAATTTGGGGGCGTTTAATCAAAATCGTGTGCTACCTTCGATTGGTGTCTGCTACACCATGTGAACCAATGTATTAAGCCTGACACCTAACTGGCTGCCAGGACTCTAGGGTGCACAACATAAAAACGAGCGAACTCTTAATTCATTTGAACTTTTTGTTTATATTTCAACCATTATTTTTTTATGTGATATAAATTTCATAAACATGCTCATCATCATCAAACATAATTTATAATGTGCAAATCAATGAGGTTTATAATGTGCAAATCAATGAGGTTTACAAACTCAAAAAGAACAATTACATAATATGAACCCAATGCATTTCGGGACCTTTCGTGGCCCCTTCGTCAGGGGTCTGTCAAAAAAAGGACAAAAATTAGTGAAAAGAAAACTTATTACTTTCGATGTTTACTAGTTTCTCAGTTACTTACAATAATGCGAATTTGTACTATAATTATAGGTTTCATGGTGTCTCATTACCTGAGATCAAACCCTTTTTAATTTTGGAAATTGCATTACTTATTTTGTTTACGCTTGTTAAACTGTCTTTTCAAAACGAAACAACCATTTGCTACACGCTAAAGAGCTATTTATAATTTGTTTACATTGATAGTTTAAATCATAGGCTTTCTGCTAAGCCAACCTACCGTTAATGACAAGTTGCTTGAAGCAATGAACGATATTTCTATAGAAAAAGACAAGATTGAGCGCAAAGCTCTTTAGTATACTGCAATTAGATACATGTTGCCTGTGCGCATTGTCCCTTTTTTTTGGAAGGATGAAATCATTACCTGCGAGCCTGTGCGTAACGCGTTGGTCTCGCTTCTGTGGCCAAATAAAATAAATTTATACTGAACGAGAAGGGGAAAAAAATGTTTTAGTCTAATTTCATTAGACAACAGTGAAGGTAATCTATTTTGCGTATTTACCACTGAACCAGTTTTGTAAAGGCAGTGCTTCGTTACTTATGCTATGTGTAAACTGGATCCGAGGGTCAATGGTATTAAGATTTTGAATATTCTCTAGTAGTTTCATTTGTGAATCTTTCCAAAGTATAAAAATGTCATCAATATATCTTTTATAATAGACCAGTCCATCTTGCCACTCTGGATGCTTCAAAATGTGATCATCTTCAAATTTGGCCATGAAGATATTGGCGTAAATACAGGCTCCGGGAAAACCCATTGCTGTGCCGTTTAATTGTATGTAAAAGTTATTTTGCCATGTAAAATAACTATTTTCCAAACAGAATTCTAGTAACTTGATAGTCATACATTTGACTTCTTCAGATTTTTCACCCTTTAGGAGCGCCCATTCCATGGCTTCCAGGCCCTGTTTGTGTGGTATTGATGTATACAAAGATGTAACATCTATTGTGCAGATAGTCCACTCAGTTGCTCCTTGTGCATCAATGGTCTTAAGGTTCCTTAGGAAGTCTGAAGTGTCTTCCAGATATGTTGACCAATTCTGTATGAATGACTGCATGTGCGTATCAATGAATATTCCCAGATTTTCGAAAATAGAAGAGCACCCAGACACTATCGGTCTGAATGGTGGATTTTGCAGACTTTTGTGAATCTTAGGTAGAAAATATATCCGCGGTCTTCTTGGATACACTTGTCTCAGATAACGTTTTGTTGTTGAATTGATCCAACCCAACTCTTCTGCTTTATTTAGTATCTCGTCCAAAGCATGTGTTATTTCCATTGTGGGATCGTTGTCAAGTTTTGCATATGTGGTTGCGTCGTCAACATGTTCTGTGCCTTTTTGTAAGTAAAACGTGGAGTCCATAATGACTAGACCCCCTCCTTTATCCGCCTTCTGGATTACGATTGTTGGATTTTTCGCTAATGATTGCAGTGCACTGTATTCAGCTTTTGTCAGATTATTTAGTTTCCTCTTAAACAACAAGCAACCCCTTCAACCTCAACAGAAGGCGCTAGCAGCACCAATCCAATTTCTGATTCTTTTTTAGAAGCGGGCCAATTGCCCAGCAAACCACCGGATCAAACAGCTACATCGCAGGTGGACAAAAAACGAGAAGAGGAAAAGGAAAAGGAAAGGGAAAGGAAAGCAAGCCTCAGGGGTCAAGCCAAAACCTCGTGATTAATATATCAAAATATCCCTTAACGCAATTTGAAACAGATTTACTTAACAAAGGAACAACTTTTGTGAGGACATATCAAACTAATGAGCTAGAAACTGAGATAGCGTTTTTTAAGTTCATGCGCCTCTTAAGGCTCAAGCATTTCTTCACTATAGTAAATCCAGTCCAAACTGATGAAAATGACGACATCAAATTCAAACCAAAGAGTACTTTTCTAGCCCCAATATCACACAAGACATTAGACACCTTCGAGATACTAGTCAAGGCTGACTTAAGCAAAATTCATTTCAAGAGGAAACTAAATAATCTGACAAAAGCTGAATACAGTGCACTGCAATCATTAGCGAAAAATCCAACAATCGTAATCCAGAAGGCGGATAAAGGAGGGGGTCTAGTCATTATGGACTCCACGTTTTACTTACAAAAAGGCACAGAACATGTTGACGACGCAACCACATATGCAAAACTTGACAACGATCCCACAATGGAAATAACACATGCTTTGGACGAGATACTAAATAAAGCAGAAGAGTTGGGTTGGATCAATTCAACAACAAAACGTTATCTGAGACAAGTGTATCCAAGAAGACCGCGGATATATTTTCTACCTAAGATTCACAAAAGTCTGCAAAATCCACCATTCAGACCGATAGTGTCTGGGTGCTCTTCTATTTTCGAAAATCTGGGAATATTCATTGATACGCACATGCAGTCATTCATACAGAATTGGTCAACATATCTGGAAGACACTTCAGACTTCCTAAGGAACCTTAAGACCATTGATGCACAAGGAGCAACTGAGTGGACTATCTGCACAATAGATGTTACATCTTTGTATACATCAATACCACACAAACAGGGCCTGGAAGCCATGGAATGGGCGCTCCTAAAGGGTGAAAAATCTGAAGAAGTCAAATGTATGACTATCAAGTTACTAGAATTCTGTTTGGAAAATAGTTATTTTACATGACAAAATAACTTTTACATACAATTAAACGGCACAGCAATGGGTTTTCCCGGAGCCTGTATTTACGCCAATATCTTCATGGCCAAATTTGAAGATGATCACATTTTGAAGCATCCAGAGTGGCAAGATGGACTGGTCTATTATAAAAGATATATAGATGACATTTTTATACTTTGGAAAGATTCACAAATGAAACTACTAGAGAATATTCAAAATCTTAATACCATTGACCCTCGGATCCAGTTTACACATAGCATAAGTACCGAAGCACTGCCTTTACAAAACTGGTTCAGTGGTAAATACGCAAAATAGATTACCTTCACTGTTGTCTAATGAAATTAGACTAAAACATTTTTTTCCCCTTCTCTTTCAGTATACATTTATTTTATTTGGCCACAGAAGCGAGACCAACGCGTTACGCACAGGCTCGCAGGTAATGATTTCATCCTTCCAAAAAAAAGGGACAATGCGCACAGGCAACATGTATCTAATTGCAGTATACTAAAGAGCTTTGCGCTCAATCTTGTCTTTTTCTATAGAAATATCGTTCATTGCTTCAAGCAACTTGTCATTAACGGTAGGTAGGCTTAGCAGAAAGCCTATGATTTAAACTATCAATGTAAACAAATTATAAATAGCTCTTTACCGTGTAGCAAATGGTTGTTTCGTTTTGAAAAGACAGTTTAACAAGCGTAAACAAAATAAGTAATGCAATTTCCAAAATTAAAAAGGGTTTGATCTCAGGTAATGAGACACCATGAAACCTATAATTATAGTACAAATTCGCATTATTGTAAGTATCTGAGAAACTAGTAAACATCGAAAGTAATAAGTTTTCTTTTCACTAATTTTTGTCCTTTTTTTGACAGACCCCTGACGAAGGGGCCACGAAAGGTCCCGAAATGCATTGGGTTCATATTATGTAATTGTTCTTTTTGAGTTTGTAAACCTCATTGATTTGCACATTATAAACCTCATTGATTTGCACATTATAAATTATGTTTGATGATGATGAGCATGTTTATGAAATTTATATCACATAAAAAAATAATGGTTGAAATATAAACAAAAAGTTCAAATGAATTAAGAGTTCGCTCGTTTTTATGTTGTGCACCCTAGAGTCCTGGCAGCCAGTTAGGTGTCAGGCTTAATACATTGGTTCACATGGTGTAGCAGACACCAATCGAAGGTAGCACACGATTTTGATTAAACGCCCCCAAATTTAGCAAAGCAGAGTGCAGTACCCACACACATACATTTTATATATTATTCTGCAAACGGTGGGCACTAGCACCAAGGAAAATGTCTTTTGAATCGATATCAGGTATCACGGAAAATAGAGCAAACATAAAAATCTATACAACAGATGACGCCGATCAAATATATCAACTGATCAAGGAAACCAAAACTTTTGATGCGAAAAGTGGATCAGTTACGCAACAGCTGAAACAATTGGAATACCTAACAAAACGTGAATTAAACCAACGTTTACACGCCTCAACACTAATCCAATATCATCGCGTAAGACGAATTCCAAGAGGCCTCAGACTCGCCATCAGACCAATGTTATATAGACTGAATAACAATCCTCAATTTATGGAAAAGTGGTACTGCATCCTAAATAAATGTTCGCTTGATTTGATTTTGCTACTAGTGGAAGAGCTCTCGAGAATCATCAAAGAGCTAGAAGAAGAAATATTCAATGTTAAAAAGGATTTGTCATCTAGAATGGAGTTAGAACCCTGGAATACATTTCTGGCTGATCTGGATATAAAATTAGACAAGTATGGCAAAGAAATACAGGAAACAAAGTTGGGGAAATTTAAACGCGACACAATTGATTATAAGCTCAATGAAGCTTATACTTGGGCTGAAGTTTACGCTAAAAGGAGATACACAAATAAAAAGCAACAACCTACAACATCAGACGAAAGTGGCGTTTCAGACAGTGACACCAATGCATCAAGGCAACCCCTAAGTAAACAACAAGCAACCCCTTCAACCTCAACAGAAGGCGCTAGCAGCACCAATCCAATTTCTGATTCTTTTTTAGAAGCGGACCAATTGCCCAGCAAACCACCGGATCAAACAGCTACATCGCAGGTGGACAAAAAACGAGAAGAGGAAAAGGAAAAGGAAAGGGAAAGGAAAGCAAGCCTCAGGAGTCAAGCCAAAACCTCGTGATTAATATATCAAAATATCCCTTAACGCAATTTGAAACAGATTTACTTAACAAAGGAACAACTTTTGTGAGGACATATCAAACTAATGAGCTAGAAACTGAGATAGCGTTTTTTAAGTTCATGCGCCTCTTAAGGCTCAAGCATTTCTTCACTATAGTAAATCCAGTCCAAACTGATGAAAATGACGACATCAAATTCAAACCAAAGAGTACTTTTCTAGCCCCAATATCACACAAGACATTAGACACCTTCGAGATACTAGTCAAGGCTGACTTAAGCAAAATTCATTTCAAGAGGAAACTAAATAATCTGACAAAAGCTGAATACAGTGCACTGCAATCATTAGCGAAAAATCCAACAATCGTAATCCAGAAGGCGGATAAAGGAGGGGGTCTAGTCATTATGGACTGCACGTTTTACTTACAAAAAGGCACAGAACATGTTGACGACGCAACCACACATGCAAAACTTGACAACGATCCCACAATGGAAATAACACATGCTTTGGACGAGATACTAAATAAAGCAGAAGAGTTGGGTTGGATCAATTCAACAACAAAACGTTATCTGAGACAAGTGTATCCAAGAAGACCGCGGATATATTTTCTACCTAAGATTCACAAAAGTCTGCAAAATCCACCATTCAGACCGATAGTGTCTGGGTGCTCTTCTATTTTCGAAAATCTGGGAATATTCATTGATACGCACATGCAGTCATTCATACAGAATTGGTCAACATATCTGGAAGACACTTCAGACTTCCTAAGGAACCTTAAGACCATTGATGCACAAGGAGCAACTGAGTGGACTATCTGCACAATAGATGTTACATCTTTGTATACATCAATACCACACAAACAGGGCCTGGAAGCCATGGAATGGGCGCTCCTAAAGGGTGAAAAATCTGAAGAAGTCAAATGTATGACTATCAAGTTACTAGAATTCTGTTTGGAAAATAGTTATTTTACATGGCAAAATAACTTTTACATACAATTAAACGGCACAGCAATGGGTTTTCCCGGAGCCTGTATTTACGCCAATATCTTCATGGCCAAATTTGAAGATGATCACATTTTGAAGCATCCAGAGTGGCAAGATGGACTGGTCTATTATAAAAGATATATAGATGACATTTTTATACTTTGGAAAGATTCACAAATGAAACTACTAGAGAATATTCAAAATCTTAATACCATTGACCCTCGGATCCAGTTTACACATAGCATAAGTACCGAAGCACTGCCTTTACAAAACTGGTTCAGTGGTAAATACGCAAAATAGATTACCTTCACTGTTGTCTAATGAAATTAGACTAAAACATTTTTTTCCCCTTCTCTTTCAGTATAAATTTATTTTATTTGGCCACAGAAGCGAGACCAACGCGTTACGCACAGGCTCGCAGGTAATGATTTCATCCTTCCAAAAAAAAGGGACAATGCGCACAGGCAACATGTATCTAATTGCAGTATACTAAAGAGCTTTGCGCTCAATCTTGTCTTTTTCTATAGAAATATCGTTCATTGCTTCAAGCAACTTGTCATTAACGGTAGGTAGGCTTAGCAGAAAGCCTATGATTTAAACTATCAATGTAAACAAATTATAAATAGCTCTTTACCGTGTAGCAAATGGTTGTTTCGTTTTGAAAAGACAGTTTAACAAGCGTAAACAAAATAAGTAATGCAATTTCCAAAATTAAAAAGGGTTTGATCTCAGGTAATGAGACACCATGAAACCTATAATTATAGTACAAATTCGCATTATTGTAAGTATCTGAGAAACTAGTAAACATCGAAAGTAATAAGTTTTCTTTTCACTAATTTTTGTCCTTTTTTTGACAGACCCCTGACGAAGGGGCCACGAAAGGTCCCGAAATGCATTGGGTTCATATTATGTAATTGTTCTTTTTGAGTTTGTAAACCTCATTGATTTGCACATTATAAACCTCATTGATTTGCACATTATAAATTATGTTTGATGATGATGAGCATGTTTATGAAATTTATATCACATAAAAAAATAATGGTTGAAATATAAACAAAAAGTTCAAATGAATTAAGAGTTCGCTCGTTTTTATGTTGTGCACCCTAGAGTCCTGGCAGCCAGTTAGGTGTCAGGCTTAATACATTGGTTCACATGGTGTAGCAGACACCAATCGAAGGTAGCACACGATTTTGATTAAACGCCCCCAAATTTAGCAAAGCAGAGTGCAGTACCCACACACATACATTTTATATATTATTCTGCAAACGGTGGGCACTAGCACCAAGGAAAATGTCTTTTGAATCGATATCAGGTATCACGGAAAATAGAGCAAACATAAAAATCTATACAACAGATGACGCCGATCAAATATATCAACTGATCAAGGAAACCAAAACTTTTGATGCGAAAAGTGGATCAGTTACGCAACAGCTGAAACAATTGGAATACCTAACAAAACGTGAATTAAACCAACGTTTACACGCCTCAACACTAATCCAATATCATCGCGTAAGACGAATTCCAAGAGGCCTCAGACTCGCCATCAGACCAATGTTATATAGACTGAATAAATATCCTCAATTTATGGAAAAGTGGTACTGCATCCTAAATAAATGTTCGCTTGATTTGATTTTGCTACTAGTGGAAGAGCTCTCGAGAATCATCAAAGAGCTAGAAGAAGAAATATTCAATGTTAAAAAGGATTTGTCATCTAGAATGGAGTTAGAACCCTGGAATACATTTCTGGCTGATCTGGATATAAAATTAGACAAGTATGGCAAAGAAATACAGGAAACAAAGTTGCGGAAATTTAAACGCGACACAATTGATTATAAGCTCAATGAAGCTTATACTTGGGCTGAAGTTTACGCTAAAAGGAGATACACAAATAAAAAGCAACAACCTACAACATCAGACGAAAGTGGCGTTTCAGACAGTGACACCAATGCATCAAGGCAACCCCTAAGTAAACAACAAGCAACCCCTTCAACCTCAACAGAAGGCGCTAGCAGCACCAATCCAATTTCTGATTCTTTTTTAGAAGCGGACCAATTGCCCAGCAAACCACCGGATCAAACAGCTACATCGCAGGTGGACAAAAAACGAGAAGAGGAAAAGGAAAAGGAAAGGGAAAGGAAAGCAAGCCTCAGGAGTCAAGCCAAAACCTCGTGATTAATATATCAAAATATCCCTTAACGCAATTTGAAACAGATTTACTTAACAAAGGAACAACTTTTGTGAGGACATATCAAACTAATGAGCTAGAAACTGAGATAGCGTTTTTTAAGTTCATGCGCCTCTTAAGGCTCAAGCATTTCTTCACTATAGTAAATCCAGTCCAAACTGATGAAAATGACGACATCAAATTCAAACCAAAGAGTACTTTTCTAGCCCCAATATCACACAAGACATTAGACACCTTCGAGATACTAGTCAAGGCTGACTTAAGCAAAATTCATTTCAAGAGGAAACTAAATAATCTGACAAAAGCTGAATACAGTGCACTGCAATCATTAGCGAAAAATCCAACAATCGTAATCCAGAAGGCGGATAAAGGAGGGGGTCTAGTCATTATGGACTGCACGTTTTACTTACAAAAAGGCACAGAACATGTTGACGACGCAACCACACATGCAAAACTTGACAACGATCCCACAATGGAAATAACACATGCTTTGGACGAGATACTAAATAAAGCAGAAGAGTTGGGTTGGATCAATTCAACAACAAAACGTTATCTGAGACAAGTGTATCCAAGAAGACCGCGGATATATTTTCTACCTAAGATTCACAAAAGTCTGCAAAATCCACCATTCAGACCGATAGTGTCTGGGTGCTCTTCTATTTTCGAAAATCTGGGAATATTCATTGATACGCACATGCAGTCATTCATACAGAATTGGTCAACATATCTGGAAGACACTTCAGACTTCCTAAGGAACCTTAAGACCATTGATGCACAAGGAGCAACTGAGTGGACTATCTGCACAATAGATGTTACATCTTTGTATACATCAATACCACACAAACAGGGCCTGGAAGCCATGGAATGGGCGCTCCTAAAGGGTGAAAAATCTGAAGAAGTCAAATGTATGACTATCAAGTTACTAGAATTCTGTTTGGAAAATAGTTATTTTACATGGCAAAATAACTTTTACATACAATTAAACGGCACAGCAATGGGTTTTCCCGGAGCCTGTATTTACGCCAATATCTTCATGGCCAAATTTGAAGATGATCACATTTTGAAGCATCCAGAGTGGCAAGATGGACTGGTCTATTATAAAAGATATATAGATGACATTTTTATACTTTGGAAAGATTCACAAATGAAACTACTAGAGAATATTCAAAATCTTAATACCATTGACCCTCGGATCCAGTTTACACATAGCATAAGTACCGAAGCACTGCCTTTACAAAACTGGTTCAGTGGTAAATACGCAAAATAGATTACCTTCACTGTTGTCTAATGAAATTAGACTAAAACATTTTTTCCGCTTCTCTTTCAGTATAAATTTATTTTATTTGGCCACAGAAGCGAGACCAACGCGTTACGCACAGGCTCGCAGGTAATGATTTCATCCTTCCAAAAAAAAGGGACAATGCGCACAGGCAACATGTATCTAATTGCAGTATACTAAAGAGCTTTGCGCTCAATCTTGTCTTTTTCTATAGAAATATCGTTCATTGCTTCAAGCAACTTGTCATTAACGGTAGGTAGGCTTAGCAGAAAGCTCATGATTTAAACTATCAATGTAAACAAATTATAAATAGCTCTTTAGCGTGTAGCAAATGGTTGTTTCGTTTTGAAAAGACAGTTTAACAAGCGTAAACAAAATAAGTAATGCAATTTCCAAAATTAAAAAGGGTTTGATCTCAGGTAATGAGACACCATGAAACCTATAATTATAGTACAAATTCGCATTATTGTAAGTAACTGAGAAACTAGTAAACATCGAAAGTAATAAGTTTTCTTTTCACTAATTTTTGTCCTTTTTTTGACAGACCCCTGACGAAGGGGCCACGAAAGGTCCCGAAATGCATTGGGTTCATATTATGTAATTGTTCTTTTTGAGTTTGTAAACCTCATTGATTTGCACATTATAAACCTCATTGATTTGCACATTATAAATTATGTTTGATGATGATGAGCATGTTTATGAAATTTATATCACATAAAAAAATAATGGTTGAAATATAAACAAAAAGTTCAAATGAATTAAGAGTTCGCTCGTTTTTATGTTGTGCACCCTAGAGTCCTGGCAGCCAGTTAGGTGTCAGGCTTAATACATTGGTTCACATGGTGTAGCAGACACCAATCGAAGGTAGCACACGATTTTGATTAAACGCCCCCAAATTTAGCAAAGCAGAGTGCAGTACCCACACACATACATTTTCATATAATATTCTGCAAACGGTGGGCACTAGCACCAAGGAAAATGTCTTTTGAATCGATATCAGGTATCACGGAAAATAGAGCAAACATAAAAATCTATACAACAGATGACGCCGATCAAATATATCAACTGATCAAGGAAACCAAAACTTTTGATGCGAAAAGTGGATCAGTTACGCAACAGCTGAAACAATTGGAATACCTAACAAAACGTGAATTAAACCAACGTTTACACGCCTCAACACTAATCCAATATCATCGCGTAAGACGAATTCCAAGAGGCCTCAGACTCGCCATCAGACCAATGTTATATAGACTGAATAACAATCCTCAATTTATGGAAAAGTGGTACTGCATCCTAAATAAATGTTCGCTTGATTTGATTTTGCTACTAGTGGAAGAGCTCTCGAGAATCATCAAAGAGCTAGAAGAAGAAATATTCAATGTTAAAAAGGATTTGTCATCTAGAATGGAGTTAGAACCCTGGAATAAATTTCTGGCTGATCTGGATATAAAATTAGACAAGTATGGCAAAGAAATACAGGAAACAAAGTTGCGGAAATTTAAACGCGACACAATTGATTATAAGCTCAATGAAGCTTATACTTGGGCTGAAGTTTACGCTAAAAGGAGATACACAAATAAAAAGCAACAACCTACAACATCAGACGAAAGTGGCGTTTCAGACAGTGACACCAATGCATCAAGGCAACCCCTAAGTAAACAACAAGCAACCCCTTCAACCTCAACAGAAGGCGCTAGCAGCACCAATCCAATTTCTGATTCTTTTTTAGAAGCGGGCCAATTGCCCAGCAAACCACCGGATCAAACAGCTACATCGCAGGTGGACAAAAAACGAGAAGAGGAAAAGGAAAAGGAAAGGGAAAGGAAAGCAAGCCTCAGGAGTCAAGCCAAAACCTTGTGATTAATATATCAAAATATCCCTTAACGCAATTTGAAACAGATTTACTTAACAAAGGAACAACATTTGTGAGGACATATCAAACTAATGAGCTAGAAACTGAGATAGCGTTTTTTAAGTTCATGCGCCTCTTAAGGCTCAAGCATTTCTTCACTATAGTAAATCCAGTCCAAACTGATGAAAATGACGACATCAAATTCAAACCAAAGAGTACTTTTCTAGCCCCAATATCACACAAGACATTAGACACCTTCGAGATACTAGTCAAGGCTGACTTAAGCAAAATTCATTTCAAGAGGAAACTAAATAATCTGACAAAAGCTGAATACAGTGCACTGCAGTCATTAGCGAAAAATCCAACAATCGTAATCCAGAAGGCGGATAAAGGAGGGGGTCTAGTCATTATGGACTCCACGTTTTACTTACAAAAAGGCACAGAACATGTTGACGACGCAACCACATATGCAAAACTTGACAACGATCCCACAATGGAAATAACACATGCTTTGGACGAGATACTAAATAAAGCAGAAGAGTTGGGTTGGATCAATTCAACAACAAAACGTTATCTGAGACAAGTGTATCCAAGAAGACCGCGGATATATTTTCTACCTAAGATTCACAAAAGTCTGCAAAATCCACCATTCAGACCGATAGTGTCTGGGTGCTCTTCTATTTTCGAAAATCTGGGAATATTCATTGATACGCACATGCAGTCATTCATACAGAATTGGTCAACATATCTGGAAGACACTTCAGACTTCCTAAGGAACCTTAAGACCATTGATGCACAAGGAGCAACTGAGTGGACTATCTGCACAATAGATGTTACATCTTTGTATACATCAATACCACACAAACAGGGCCTGGAAGCCATGGAATGGGCGCTCCTAAAGGGTGAAAAATCTGAAGAAGTCAAATGTATGACTATCAAGTTACTAGAATTCTGTTTGGAAAATAGTTATTTTACATGGCAAAATAACTTTTACATACAATTAAACGGCACAGCAATGGGTTTTCCCGGAGCCTGTATTTACGCCAATATCTTCATGGCCAAATTTGAAGATGATCACATTTTGAAGCATCCAGAGTGGCAAGATGGACTGGTCTATTATAAAAGATATATAGATGACATTTTTATACTTTGGAAAGATTCACAAATGAAACTACTAGAGAATATTCAAAATCCTAATACCATTGACCCTCGGATCCAGTTTACACATAGCATAAGTACCGAAGCACTGCCTTTACAAAACTGGTTCAGTGGTAAATACGCAAAATAGATTACCTTCACTGTTGTCTAATGAAATTAGACTAAAACATTTTTTTCCCCTTCTCTTTCAGTATAAATTTATTTTATTTGGCCACAGAAGCGAGACCAACGCGTTACGCACAGGCTCGCAGGTAATGATTTCATCCTTCCAAAAAAAAGGGACAATGCGCACAGGCAACATGTATCTAATTGCAGTATACTAAAGAGCTTTGCGCTCAATCTTGTCTTTTTCTATAGAAATATCGTTCATTGCTTCAAGCAACTTGTCATTAACGGTAGGTAGGCTTAGCAGAAAGCCTATGATTTAAACTATCAATGTAAACAAATTATAAATAGCTCTTTAGCGTGTAGCAAATGGTTGTTTCGTTTTGAAAAGACAGTTTAACAAGCGTAAACAAAATAAGTAATGCAATTTCCAAAATTAAAAAGGGTTTGATCTCAGGTAATGAGACACCATGAAACCTATAATTATAGTACAAATTCGCAATATTGTAAGTAACTGAGAAACTAGTAAACATCGAAAGTAATAAGTTTTCTTTTCACTAATTTTTGTCCTTTTTTTGACAGACCCCTGACGAAGGGGCCACGAAAGGTCCCGAAATGCATTGGGTTCATATTATGTAATTGTTCTTTTTGAGTTTGTAAACCTCATTGATTTGCACATTATAAACCTCATTGATTTGCACATTATAAATTATGTTTGATGATGATGAGCATGTTTATGAAATTTATATCACATAAAAAAATAATGGTTGAAATATAAACAAAAAGTTCAAATGAATTAAGAGTTCGCTCGTTTTTATGTTGTGCACCCTAGAGTCCTGGCAGCCAGTTAGGTGTCAGGCTTAATACATTGGTTCACATGGTGTAGCAGACACCAATCGAAGGTAGCACACGATTTTGATTAAACGCCCCCAAATTTAGCAAAGCAGAGTGCAGTACCCACACACATACATTTTCATATAATATTCTGCAAACGGTGGGCACTAGCACCAAGGAAAATGTCTTTTGAATCGATATCAGGTATCACGGAAAATAGAGCAAACATAAAAATCTATACAACAGATGACGCCGATCAAATATATCAACTGATCAAGGAAACCAAAACTTTTGATGCGAAAAGTGGATCAGTTACGCAACAGCTGAAACAATTGGAATACCTAACAAAACGTGAATTAAACCAACGTTTACACGCCTCAACACTAATCCAATATCATCGCGTAAGACGAATTCCAAGAGGCCTCAGACTCGCCATCAGACCAATGTTATATAGACTGAATAACAATCCTCAATTTATGGAAAAGTGGTACTGCATCCTAAATAAATGTTCGCTTGATTTGATTTTGCTACTAGTGGAAGAGCTCTCGAGAATCATCAAAGAGCTAGAAGAAGAAATATTCAATGTTAAAAAGGATTTGTCATCTAGAATGGAGTTAGAACCCTGGAATAAATTTCTGGCTGATCTGGATATAAAATTAGACAAGTATGGCAAAGAAATACAGGAAACAAAGTTGCGGAAATTTAAACGCGACACAATTGATTATAAGCTCAATGAAGCTTATACTTGGGCTGAAGTTTACGCTAAAAGGAGATACACAAATAAAAAGCAACAACCTACAACATCAGACGAAAGTGGCGTTTCAGACAGTGACACCAATGCATCAAGGCAACCCCTAAGTAAACAACAAGCAACCCCTTCAACCTCAACAGAAGGCGCTAGCAGCACCAATCCAATTTCTGATTCTTTTTTAGAAGCGGGCCAATTGCCCAGCAAACCACCGGATCAAACAGCTACATCGCAGGTGGACAAAAAACGAGAAGAGGAAAAGGAAAAGGAAAGGGAAAGGAAAGCAAGCCTCAGGAGTCAAGCCAAAACCTTGTGATTAATATATCAAAATATCCCTTAACGCAATTTGAAACAGATTTACTTAACAAAGGAACAACATTTGTGAGGACATATCAAACTAATGAGCTAGAAACTGAGATAGCGTTTTTTAAGTTCATGCGCCTCTTAAGGCTCAAGCATTTCTTCACTATAGTAAATCCAGTCCAAACTGATGAAAATGACGACATCAAATTCAAACCAAAGAGTACTTTTCTAGCCCCAATATCACACAAGACATTAGACACCTTCGAGATACTAGTCAAGGCTGACTTAAGCAAAATTCATTTCAAGAGGAAACTAAATAATCTGACAAAAGCTGAATACAGTGCACTGCAGTCATTAGCGAAAAATCCAACAATCGTAATCCAGAAGGCGGATAAAGGAGGGGGTCTAGTCATTATGGACTCCACGTTTTACTTACAAAAAGGCACAGAACATGTTGACGACGCAACCACATATGCAAAACTTGACAACGATCCCACAATGGAAATAACACATGCTTTGGACGAGATACTAAATAAAGCAGAAGAGTTGGGTTGGATCAATTCAACAACAAAACGTTATCTGAGACAAGTGTATCCAAGAAGACCGCGGATATATTTTCTACCTAAGATTCACAAAAGTCTGCAAAATCCACCATTCAGACCGATAGTGTCTGGGTGCTCTTCTATTTTCGAAAATCTGGGAATATTCATTGATACGCACATGCAGTCATTCATACAGAATTGGTCAACATATCTGGAAGACACTTCAGACTTCCTAAGGAACCTTAAGACCATTGATGCACAAGGAGCAACTGAGTGGACTATCTGCACAATAGATGTTACATCTTTGTATACATCAATACCACACAAACAGGGCCTGGAAGCCATGGAATGGGCGCTCCTAAAGGGTGAAAAATCTGAAGAAGTCAAATGTATGACTATCAAGTTACTAGAATTCTGTTTGGAAAATAGTTATTTTACATGGCAAAATAACTTTTACATACAATTAAACGGCACAGCAATGGGTTTTCCCGGAGCCTGTATTTACGCCAATATCTTCATGGCCAAATTTGAAGATGATCACATTTTGAAGCATCCAGAGTGGCAAGATGGACTGGTCTATTATAAAAGATATATAGATGACATTTTTATACTTTGGAAAGATTCACAAATGAAACTACTAGAGAATATTCAAAATCCTAATACCATTGACCCTCGGATCCAGTTTACACATAGCATAAGTACCGAAGCACTGCCTTTACAAAACTGGTTCAGTGGTAAATACGCAAAATAGATTACCTTCACTGTTGTCTAATGAAATTAGACTAAAACATTTTTTTCCCCTTCTCTTTCAGTATAAATTTATTTTATTTGGCCACAGAAGCGAGACCAACGCGTTACGCACAGGCTCGCAGGTAATGATTTCATCCTTCCAAAAAAAAGGGACAATGCGCACAGGCAACATGTATCTAATTGCAGTATACTAAAGAGCTTTGCGCTCAATCTTGTCTTTTTCTATAGAAATATCGTTCATTGCTTCAAGCAACTTGTCATTAACGGTAGGTAGGCTTAGCAGAAAGCCTATGATTTAAACTATCAATGTAAACAAATTATAAATAGCTCTTTAGCGTGTAGCAAATGGTTGTTTCGTTTTGAAAAGACAGTTTAACAAGCGTAAACAAAATAAGTAATGCAATTTCCAAAATTAAAAAGGGTTTGATCTCAGGTAATGAGACACCATGAAACCTATAATTATAGTACAAATTCGCAATATTGTAAGTAACTGAGAAACTAGTAAACATCGAAAGTAATAAGTTTTCTTTTCACTAATTTTTGTCCTTTTTTTGACAGACCCCTGACGAAGGGGCCACGAAAGGTCCCGAAATGCATTGGGTTCATATTATGTAATTGTTCTTTTTGAGTTTGTAAACCTCATTGATTTGCACATTATAAACCTCATTGATTTGCACATTATAAATTATGTTTGATGATGATGAGCATGTTTATGAAATTTATATCACATAAAAAAATAATGGTTGAAATATAAACAAAAAGTTCAAATGAATTAAGAGTTCGCTCGTTTTTATGTTGTGCACCCTAGAGTCCTGGCAGCCAGTTAGGTGTCAGGCTTAATACATTCATTAAATATTCCGACATAAAGCCCTCTTTCTCAAAACACGGAACAGAGCTGGCAATTTAAGTTTGCACACTGATATCGTCGCGTTTAGATAATAAATGACGACTTGGAAATATCTTAATGAATGGATCTTAGACGTCGCTTCGCAGAAGGCAAAACGAAAATACAGGTCTAGGCAGTAATCATTTCGCGCGCGTTTACATTCGTGCCGATTAGTGACTGATGTTACACACTGGGAAGTCACTATTCTTTTGACACAGTTCACTTTTTGCCCTACTACTCCTACATATAAAACTGCAAGACCATATCTCCCCTACCTTGAAAGCCCTGTATTGGTCACCGGTTGCCAGAAGGTCCATGTTCAAGCTGCTTTGTATCACCCACAAAGCAATACATGGAACAGTAGCACTCTTCATCAGGAATAAAATCACCAAACACATTCAACAAAGGAACCTCCGCCCTAGAGTGGCACCTCATCTCAAAATCCGAAGATACAAGAAAAACGACAATAGGTGTCACATCATTCTCTGTTCAAGCAGTCAAACTATGGAACGCTTAACCCCCAACATAAGAACCACGGATAACCACCTTATCTTCAGAAAACTACTCCAAAATTAGCTCTTCCCCTCATAACGACCATTAGCAAACAGATAGAAATATATAGCATATCTCTCTGTATATAAGCATTTATTTCTACTATGGATATATACCTATATATGTGTATTGATTTGTATAAGCATGTAGAATACTATTTTCTTTTTTTATTATATATGGATATTCATTAGTTCTGCTTAACAAATGTACATATTACTGATAGTTATATTATTCTATGTTTTAACATGTATACAGGTGACTGCATACACAAGTACATCCTTTTATCATAACTATTTATCTACAATTGCTTCACTATTGATCTACAAATATATATATATATATATATATATATATATATATATATATATATATATATATTATATATATATATATATATATATATATATATATATATATATATATATATATATATATATATCGTTACCAATCCCTCTTCCAGCAGAAAAAGGGGGTCTGACACAGCCAAGGCAGATCCACAATTGCTTTATTCTTCACCAACAAAAGCGCAATATCCTTAAATGCGAAACTTCAGGCAGACGCGTTTCAGCGTTACCGCTTTCTTCAGTGCCAGTTTCAAATTGTAGGCAGTTTCACCTGGGGTTCTTTCAGATGTTCACGTCATCACTCCTTCGCGGTGATAGCACGGCCCCTTTTCCCTCTCCTTAAGGGTGTATTACCTCCATTGCGTGCGCTACTCTGCCCTGCTGTTCAACACACAGCGCTGGTTCTAGTCAGGGAGCCAATTCAGTGATTAGCGTGTCCGACACACAGTGGTGTCCCAACAAAGGTTAGCCAGTTCACAGCACAATATGCACAGCAGGGTTTCGTCGATGAAATCCACACGGTGAGTTCATGGGAAATGTCTAAACCATCCCTCCCCTCGGCAAACATTGTGACCGAGTGGACACTGTCCTGTCCGGTTGCTCCCCTCGCCCTCTGCCTCCCCCAGACGCTACATTCACTGCTGGCTGCATTCGCTCCTGCCTACCTGCCTGCCTGCCTGCTGCTTAAGCGCACTCAGCGCTCGGTATCGTTTTTGTGCAGATCGAATTTATTTATTTAATTGTCTTTCTCTGTATTGTACTCGGCGCTCGCTAGTACTTGCCTGCTGATACTATATTGAGGTCCATCTGCGCACTACTGCTGATTTATCAGAAAAGAGACGATTGTAGAGTGCATTTTCAGTGTTTATCTACTTTGTAGCTGTGTTTACCCTCGGCAGCCCGTGGCTCCTCCCAGATCCCGCCTCCCAGCCGCCCCTCCCACGCTCCACCCCCTCCACCATCCATTTATGGCCAATGCCCCCACGCGCAGCGTCCACGCGCTACGGCCACGCCGAAGGTGCGCCAAAGGTAAGCCCGTCTACGCCCATCCGCGCCTGGACCGCGCCCAGCACCAGACCCCCTGCCCCTCGCGCTGCCCAGCCCTCCCGCATCACCTACGATGCCGCCACCCTCCTAGCCCTTAACCCCGGCGGCGCCCCCAACTGCGTCCAAGCCGCTCCTGGACACACCCATGGTCCTTTCTCTTGCTACTCCTGCAAATTCATCGGCACCAACAACATCTCCGCTACAACCACACCACAGATCCCCGACCCCAACCACCTACAATGCATCCTGCTCAACACCCGCTCGGTCCATAGGCATGCCATTGACCTCTGGAATCTACTAGACACCATCTCTCCAGACATCGCCTTCCTTACAGAAACATGGATGAACGCTTCCTCCGCCCCAGACATCACCATTGCCATCCCTGAAGACTATAAGATCACACACAAGGACCGTACCAGCCACACAGGAGGAGGAATCGCTATCGTCCATAAAAAATCAATCCACATCTCAACCAGCTCTGACGTCAACCTCGCCAACTCTGAACACCTTCACTTCCAGATCCACATCGACCCCAAGACCACACTCAGAGGCACCCTCCTTTACAGACCACCAGGACCCCGCGCAAAGTTCAGTGAAGACATCACGGACTTCATCACTCCACACGCGCTCCCCTCCAAAGATTACATCCTTCTGGGAGACCTCAACTTTCACCTTGAAAATAACAACGACCGCAACACCACCACCCTCTTGGACAACCTCGCCAACCTCGGACTTAAACAACTGGTCACTTCCCCCACCCACATAGCAGGTCACACACTCGACCCCATCTTCACCTCCAGCAATCATGTCTCCTTCAGCCACACCACGGATCTCCTCTGGACTGACCACAGCTGCGTTCACTTCACCTACAACAAGCCGAAACCCACCAACCACCTCCAACCAACTCTGCAAAGAAACTGGAACAAAATCACTATCGACCAGATCTCCTCATCACTCCTTCTAAACACCCCAGCCCACTCTTCTAACCCAGACCAAGCCGCCGCCAACTTCACCCTATGGTTATCCAACACCGCCGACATCCTAGCACCACTGAAAAAACGTCAACGCAAACCTGGCAGCAAGAAGGCCTCATGGTTCAACGATGATCTTAAGAAGTCCAAGAAACTCTGCCGCTCCCTTGAAAAGGCCTGGAAAAAAGACCCAACCACTAGCACCAAGGACGCCTTCAAAAACGCCACCCGCACACACCACCAACTAATCCGAAAGGCCAAGAAAACAGCATTCAAGGATCGACTAGACAACAACGCCCACAACAGCAAGGAACTTTTCAACATCGTCAAGGAATTCACCAACCCCTCGGCCAACTCCAACGACATCACCCCGTCTCAAGCCCTCTGCGACTCCCTAGCTCTATTCTTCCACAACAAAATTGCGGACATCCACAACAGCTTCGACAACCAACCCGGAGACCAACCCACCCAACCTCATGCTGAACATTCCCCCCCCTCGAACACTCTTAACGACTGGAACCCAATCTCCACTGAGGACACCATCCGCCTGATGAACTCTATCCACTCAGGATCCCCCACAGACCCATGTCCGCACCACATCTTCAACAAAGCAGACTCCGTCATAGCACCGCACCTCCGAGACGTCATCAACTGCTCCTTCAACTCCGCCACCTTCCCGGAAAGCTGGAAACACGCTGAACTCACCGCCCTTCTGAAAAAACCCACAGCGGACCCCACCGAACTCAAAAACTACCGCCCCATATCGCTCCTTCCTTTCCCAGCCAAAGTCATCGAGAAAGCTGTCAACAACCAACTCGCCGCTTTCCTCGAAGCCAACAAATCCCTCGACTCCTCACAATCTGGCTTCCGAGCAAAACACAACACTGAGACCGCCCTCATCGCAGCAACAGACGACATTCGAACCCTACTGGACAATGGAGACACAGTCGCCCTCATCCTCCTCGACCTCTCTGCAGCCTTCGACACAGTCTGCCACAGCACCCTTTTACAACGCCTCAGAAACATCGGAATACAAGGAAAAGCACTCGAATGGATCACCTCGTTCCTCACCGGAAGAACCCAGAGAGTCCGCCTTCCACCATTCAAGTCCGAAGCCACTGAAGTCATCTGTGGCGTACCACAAGAATCCTCACTCAGTCCCACCCTCTTCAACTTATACATGAGCCCCCTCGCGGCCATCGCTCGCCAACACAACCTCAACATCATCTCCTACGCGGATGACACTCAACTGATCCTTTCTCTCACCAATGACCCCAGCACCGCCAAAACAAACCTACACGAAGGAATGAAAGAAGTTGCCGAATGGATGAAACAAAGCCGTCTGAAACTGAACTCAGATAAAACAGAAGTCCTCATCTTAGGTACATCCCCCTCTGCATGGGACGACTCTTGGTGGCCGGAAGCCCTTGGAAAAGCACCCACCCCGACAGACCACGCACGGAACCTAGGCGTTATCCTGGACTCTTCTCTCTCAATGAACAGACAAGTCAACGCCGTATCCTCATCCTGCTTCAACATTCTTCGCATTCTCAAAAAAACATTTCGCTGGATCCCCACCGAAACCAGAAAAGCAGTCACCCATGCTCTGGTCACGAGCCGACTGGACTACGGAAACACCCTCTACGCAGGTACTACCGCTAAACTCCAGAAGAAACTCCAACGAATCCAAAACGCCTCAGCCAGGATCATATTAGACATCCCGCGTAACGAACACATCTCTGGCCACCTGAAAGACCTCCACTGGCTACCCGTCAATAAGAGGATCACTTTCCGACTGTTAACCCACGCACACAAATCACTCTACGACATCGGACCAGAATGCCTCAACTCACGACAGTCCTTCTACACCCCTTCCCGCCAACTACGTTCTTCCAGCCAAGCCCTCGCCACTGTACCCCGCATCAACAAGACCACCATGGGAGGCAGATCCTTCTCATACCTGGCAGCTAAAACATGGAACTCACTCCCCACCTACCTTCGCCTTACCCAGAACCACCTAGCATTTAGAAAGCAACTTAAAACGTGGATATTTGACAAGTAATCCTCCTCCCCTCCCTAAGCGCCTTGAGACCCTCTGGGTATGTAGTGCGCTATATAAATTCTCTGACTTGACTTGACTTGACTTGACACAGTTGTGTTTGGCAGCCAGGGGGGGCTCCGCGTTCTGCACTTTTATGCTCTACCACACTTTCGCTGATCCAACGCGGTGCACCAAATCGGGAGGGGGTGTCAGTAGAACGGTGTCAGCATACCGTTCGTAACATCGTTACCAATCCCTCTTCCAGCAGAAAAAGGGGTCTGACACAGCCAAGGCAGATCCACAATTGCTTTATTCTTCACCAACAAAAGCGCAATATCCTTAAATGCGAAACTTCAGGCAGACGCGTTTCAGCGTTATCGCTTTCTTCAGTGCCAGTTTCAAATTGTAGGCAGTTTCACCTGGGGTTCTTTCAGATGTTCACGTCATCACTCCTTCGCGGTGATAGCACGGCCCCTTTTCCCTCTCCTTAAGGGTGTATTACCTCCATTGCGTGCGCTACTCTGCCCTGCTGTTCAACACACAGCGCTGGTTCTAGTCAGGGAGCCAATTCAGTGATTAGCGTGTCCGACACACAGTGGTGTCCCAACAAAGGTTAGCCAGTTCACAGCACAATATGCACAGCAGGGTTTCGTCAATGTAATCCACACGGTGAGTTCATGGGAAATGTCTAAACCATCCCTCCCCTCGGCAAACATTGTTTCACATATATATATATATATATATAAAATTAATTTAAAGTACAACACTTGAAAGCCAGAGTTTTTGTAATACGTCTTTAATCTACATACACTACTTTCCTTCATGCATCTATATACATTTCATGTACTTATGGATCTATATTTTTATTACTTTTGGATCTATATATTTATTACTTTTACTTATTTATTACTTGTCTTCTAATTCAGCATATCCAGTGCACTAACCTATTTTTCACCCTATACCACTCTCAATATATCCTCTAGCGCAACTCTCTGACTCATCACAAACCTCTATCTACTACTCTTTCCAATGCACTAAACTATTTCTCACCCTATAGCTCTAGCAATATATCCATTACCTCCACTCTCTCATTCATCCCAAACACCATATCACTACTATGACCCCCCAAAATAACCCTTTAGAGACTCTTCCCTCCTTGCATCATCTCAAACCTCTTTTGTACTATTGCGATCACCCAAAACATGCCTTTCTATACCCTCCCTCTAATTCTTCCCCCCCACCTCCCTTTTACTCATCCCAAGCCTCCTCCTACTGCTATGAGCTCCATAGCACAAAAACAAAAACAAAAACTATCCTTTTCAATCGAGGTAACAGACTAACATGTCCACCACTCAAATTAATTTCATATTTCACTACACTAATTCACCACCTTTATGGGTTCCGGAGTAGTGTGCTACTTGCCGAAAGAGCACTTAAAAACCTAATCAGGGGTAGTAAGCACTATATAAAGGCAAACCTTTTTACCTCTTCTATGCCTTTGCTATTCTTCTCAATCCAAATAACTGACTAAAATATCCACCACACAAATTACTTTCAAATTTCACTATACTAATTCATCACTAACACTGTATGGGTTCCAGAGTGGCATGCTACTCACCCAAAAAGTACTTCAACAGCCATTCAGGGGTAGCAAGCGCTACCCCTGCAGCAGGCAGACTCGTCCTTGGGACCCCTCGGCACGAACATATGATGCAAAGCCTTCGACACCTACACTGGCTCCCGGTCGAGAAGAGAATAACATACAAGCTTCTCACCCACACCTAAAAATCACTCCACAACATCGGACCCAAATACCTCAACAATAGAATCTGTTTCCATGCACCCAATAGACCTCTCCGATCCGCCGACCTCGCCCTAGCAGAGACCCCCCCGCATCTGCAGAGGCAGAGCATGAGGAAGGGCCTTCTCCTACATCTCAGCCAAAACCTGGAACGATCTCCCGGTCAGCATCAGACGCTCCCCTAACCTGCACATCTTCAGGCAGGACCTCAAGACCATGCTCTTCGACTGATCCGGAGCTGCCTATCCCCCCCGAGTGCCTTGAGACCCACACGGGTGAGTAAAGCGCTTTCTAAACCCTTGATAGATTGATTGATTGATAAATGCAAACCTTTTTCCCTTCTTTCTCCCTCCACTATCCTTCTCAATCCAAATAACTGACTAACATATCCACCACTCAAATTACTTACATATTTGCACTATATTAATTCACCACTAATCCCTTATGGGTTCCGGAGTAGCGTGCTACTTTCTGAAAAAACGCTTCGACACCTCAAGAGGGGTAGTAAGCGCTATATAAATGCAATTACAATACAATATAAATACTGGTCTCAGACTGTCACAGCAAGTATCTGTCACAGATTTCCAAGTAGTTTCTTGTGTTCAATTGAAAAGCTATTTCAGATCGGCGCTTGCTTTTACTTTGCTGTGATTGTCAACTCATGACTAGTTTAAATCTTACTTTAGATGAAGGACATGTGCATAATGTGCAGTTGACGGTTATAATCACAAATCTAAGGACTATATCTCGATTTTGATGGCAATAAATCTGCCTTCCGTGTGGGAGATGTTTCTCCTTTGCAATAGCAGGGGAGGAAGAAACCAATTGAAAATCCTCAGAAAAGGTATGTCTGTCAAAGAAGCTGAATCCAAAGCTGGAAAAGACTATTACCAGCAAAAACTCCAGTGAAACATCCATCAGTGGGGCAAGTTTACAATGGAAATGATGGAGCGCAGCGTTAGCCTTCTTGGCTTAACCCCGCGCTATACCACTTCTGAATCGCAGGGCTGCATCATATTTATAACAATGTGCTGCAGCCCTGTGTTTCCCCCTGTGTTGGTGCTAAATTTAGCTGCCTAGTGCCAACGCAGGCAGTCTTTTTTTTGCAGGGTAAGATTATTCATGTACAGGAAGGTGCCCCTTCCTGCATATCTTTAAATGGCATTTTGTAACTCCTATGTGTGCTGCTTAATGCAGCACACAGATAAGTTTCAAAACCTCATTTTTTTAAATGATTGTTTATGTGCAGGAAGGCAAACCTTCCTGCACATAAACAATCAATAGTGTTTTGCTGTTTTAATGTGTGCTGCGCAATGCAGCACACATTGAAATAGCAATACCAAGGAGAAATTAAACATTTCTCCTCGTTTCGTCAGGGTAACACCAGATTTTTCCTGGTCTTAATTTTGGTGCTGCCCCATATTTACGCCATCCTTATAAATATGGGGCATCATCAAAATCAATGGGTGTTGCAGTGGAATGCCCACCGCAACACTCATTGCCCACCCATTTCACGCTAAGTATAGCGTGAAAAGGGGCTTCATTTACAAGGCAGCATTAAGCCACGTTAAGTGGCTTAACGCCGCCTTGTGAATAAGACGAAGCCCCAATCGCCACCAAAACATCAAGAAAAGTGATGGTATGATGGCGATAGAGGCTTGTAAATATGCCCAGTGCCTTTTAAAGCTGGAGAAATTTCCACCAGTATGTGAGGGCATTGGAAATACACTCCAAAAGTAGATTACATTGTTAGTGGTCGCAGGTCTGCTTATACTAATGTGATGTGAGTATTGGGCATGTTAAGGGCATGTTATTCTGTCAGTAATGTTCAGTGAGAGTTCATTAGTGGTCTTATACTGAGGTAAGTGTTCAGTATAGTGAAATACTAGCCACACTGGGGGCATATTTACAAGGGGATATCTTTTAGTGACGTTCTGTTGGCAATTTATCCCTCTCTTTATTAACAAAGCGGCGTTAAGCCACTTAACATGGCTTAACACCACCTTGTAAATAAGGCCCCTTATCACGCTTCACTTTGCATCAAAGGGGCAGGCAGTGGGTGTTTTAGTGCGCATTCCGTCGCAACAGCCATTGAATTTTGGTGCTACTCCATATTGACAAGGATAGGGCAGCGCCAAAAACTAAGGGCATTATTAATTTCTCCTTATATTTTGCTGTTTCTATGTGTGCTGCATTCTGCAGCACACATAGAAACACCAAATCACCTTTAAAGATTGATTATGTGCAGGAAGGTGCCCCTTCATGCATATAAACAATCACCCCTGCAGCACAAGCTCCCTTGCAACATGGCGCAAGGGTGCCTGTAGTAGCGCTAGGCAGCCTTGTTAGCACCACTGCTAGGGCAAACACAGGGGTGTGCCGTATTTTAGTAAATACGGTACATCCCTGCATTAAGAAAATGGCAGAGCATGGTGTTACTAATTTTGGCAAAACATAGCGCTCTGACATTTTGTTGTAAATATCCCCCTTAATCTGTTGGTTGATCTTCAACCATACTTTGTCGAGTTACCTCTGCAAATTGGAGAAGGGGATGGAGATCTGGAAGTGTTGCTGCTGATTAGCCACTATCTACTGGACACTAAATTGATTGATATCTTACTAGTGGTCAACTTACCTCCTGCCTTCAAGTAAAATAGAGTGAGAACCTACTTTCCTGAAGAGACTGCAGAGCCAGTGTTTAAGTCATGCTGTGTCTTCTGATGCTCAGCATTATCATTATTATGGAAGTTGGATTGAGCTCCAGCTCTTTCTGTGCATAACAAACTCTCCACTGAAGTCTTCTTTCATCCTTGGAGGCTGTTGGTGAAGAATAGCCTCCTTCATGTGACCCCTGAATGCTGATGGGCCTGGGCCACATTCCACTCAATGAAGTGACTTGAGTCTGGATCAGACCTATGCAGAAGAACAGAGGCTTCACAAAAAGACACCTCTCTGGACATACTTTAAGGCGCATACATTGGATGGGCTCCTTCCTCCTCCCCCACTGCTGCCATTAAATATTATAATATGGCCCACCAATTTGTTAGGTGGCTTGTTGGCATCGGTGGAGTCTGATGTGCATTGTACAGCCTGATCAGGCACCAGTAGCACAATGTAGGATGTACTGCCTCAATCCAGTAATTGGACTCCTGAGGTGAAGAGGAATTCTAATGATGCTGAGAAGAATATCTTTCTCAGTGTGAAGAGGTCTTACAGCATAAATATGGCCCTTTTGCTCACCTTGGTCCCAACTGCTTGCAGAGACATGGACTTTCTGCTGGCTGGGACTTAGTTTTGGGATCTGAAGGTGAAATGGAATCAACATGTAGGTTGTTGACTGTGGATGAAGCTAGCAATGGGCAAAACGCCCCTGGCGCACATTTAAACCTCAGGGAGGCCTTGCAACAAGTCACTGCCTTCCATCAGTTCACAAACAATGGTTGTGTGCAAGAGGAGCCACAACCGCGATCTTTCCACCTTCTGGTCCTGTTGGTGTCACAGACTTCAAACTGGGAGACTGAAAGCAAGATTGTGCCTCTTGGGTGTTGTTGATAGATGAACGGAGGGGTAGACCTAATGTGGCAAAGTAACATATTTATATGTTGATTTATTTACATATTCTTTTGTATGTTAACTGTTAATACTTGGCACTGTTGCTAGTAGCGTCAGATGGCTCTCCTCTCTGGGCATTTTACTAGCAGAGAAGTATCACAGAAATTCTGATAAATTTATTTTTTCAGGCTCATTAATTGTGATCTACAACCTACTGAAAGATAATGAGCCTATTCCCTGGCACTGTAATGTGGAAGACAGTAAAAATAGAGTATAATTATGGATTTTCTGAATTTGCCACATAATTTGCAGCATAATCTGCAGATTTTAACAAAAATAATATTTCTAGCTCAAACTGATAAAAAGTTACTAAAAATGTGGCAATATGGGATCTAGTGAAGTGAAATTCAAAGGTTGTTTGATCACCTTGCTGTTGTTGATTGCTGTATTTGCGTGTGGAAACTGGTACTAATGGGGTGAAAGCTTTGCCCAGAGAGTGCTAGTGTGTGTAAAAATTACAAAAAATAAAGTAATACCATCGGAAAAAGTGCTACATTACGCATCATAATTGTCTTTTCTTGCAGTAAAATTTAGTTAGTCCTGCTTCATCTTTTGTTCTTCCCTTGCGTATAATTTTATGTGTCATGCTAATTTAAGGGCCAGGCCCACTAGTTCTAGACCTTTTCTAGAGACACACTCCAATAATTCTTTTTCTCAGCATGAAAGTTTGAAGGGGAGAAAATTGTTAGTACGCAACCAATTAATCAATAATTTGTCTTACCGCACAATAATCTGCAGACAACTAAATATGGTTAGGTAATTTATTACAAAGACAAAAATAACTGGCCATAGAGACACCTCAACATGAGGGTATAGAAATACAAAGGAATTAGCATGAAGCCAAATCTACACATCCAATTGAAATGGTGCATTATGAACAAAGCTATTAATTGAAGAGGTAGGATACAGAGAATCAAGAAGCATGAGTACAAATGTCCCTGCCTTGAGGATTGATGTATAAAAAGCATTAAATCTATCCCATCTCTAACGCTAAGATGACATCCCTGCATAAGTATTTTCAATTGAAAGGAAAAGGTGTCAGTGAATTGAGTCTTACTAGGAAGTCTCGCCACCATCATTGGGTCAAGTTGCATAAAGCCACTATCGCAAGGAAAGAGCTTGTTCTAAGATACTCTCTGTCCAAAGGCAAGAAAGAAGCAGGCACTTTCCCTAATTCCAAAAATCAATTATACACAGGTAGAATATCCCAGAATGCACAGCATGTGGCTAATCCACAATGGGTACACTCATGCGGGTACTTTTCCACAATGTTCTCCATGTACATCACTCATAACAATTTGTCCTTGTTTCCTATGCCTTCTCCCATGGGAATCCACATCCGTCTTTATCACCACCAACCCACGTAACTGCAACTTCTTTTCTCCTTTCCTAGTTACTAAAAAAAAAGACATTACTTTTCTTTAACAAATGCTTCTCCACCTGCAATGCAACCGTGAGAAAGAACAGATTCTACAGTGCACATGAAATTCAAGTATTAATTCTAAAGTAAGAGTGTTCAGGGCCTTGCATTTCAGGCCTATGATTTCATAACAGAAGAACATGTCATATTAAGCATTACAAGTTTGCAGAACTGCTATAGCATTTCAACTAATAGATTTACCTACTTATAGAAATATCATTGTTAAACATATTTAGTATATGAGTGTTGTCAATTTCACAGCACAAGTTTTACATGTTAATGTTTTCTGCAAGTTACATTTATTTCCTACGTATTTCTCCAGGCTATTTGTCAATGATCTAACACATGTCATGTAATTGCTTTAATACATTTCACAATTCTAACACTTCGCGTCAACATAATTGCAAGAATATGTGCAGATGCCTCTACAAGTGATTATAATGCACCCCTACAAATAAAATTTGATTTGCGCTCCATCCCCTCTCTGATGACGCTGGGTCATCATAAAAATCTCCAAAACATCCCTGCAGATTAAACCGATCTAGACAGATGTCGTAGCTAATCATCTCTGTCCCAACTCCATTTGCTTCAAATTATCATAGTAACTTTCCTGCAGTCCTTCTATCATCCTCTCTCTTTCTCTTAAGTAGTTCTCCAACTGCCTTGTATATATATGCCACTTCTATGTCTTTACCACACCTACCAAGACAATGATACAGATGATAGCAATCATTATCGGCTTCAAGATGTATCCAACAATTCCACTTCCCAGATTTGCAAACCATTTACCAACTAAGCCAAATCCTTTTCCAACCTTATCCCAAACTCCTTCTGCTGCCAAGTCTTGAATTTCATGATTTATGTTAGTGATCCTTCAGATCCTTATTTCTAACTGGGATATAAGTACAACACTGTTGGACCTTCCTCATCCGACAGACTCCGCCTTCTTTTCCAAGTAGCACATCTAATGCAAGATCATCCTGCATCCCCATCGCCCTTACTAAGATAATCTTCCCATCAATGAGTAGTAAAGACTGAGCTGTGTTGACAGATAATTTATGGACTATTGTAGACAGCGTTCTAATCTTGATGTCATGCAACACCACTCCCAAAGTAGGTATTATTGCTTCAAATATATCTCCCACAACCTCTCCTGCCCTCAATCCACATTTTTCACTGCGTTCGACTTCCCTTCCAAACTCTTCAAATCATCCACATGGTATATTTTCTGAAACACGACCACCAAATAACAAGTACCATACCATTTGCTTAGTAACTGAACATATGCATTGAAATTAAATGAAATTCCAGTATTTGTAAAGCGCACAGCTACTTCCGTAGTGGTGTCCCGGCGCTGGGGGCCCTCGGGAAGATTAAGCAAGCTATTGCCCAGAGTCACATGGTGCTGGGCTAACCTGCGGACCGGGATTAAACAGTGAACCCAGTAGTCCGGAGTCGGGCACCCTGGCCGCTGCGCCACACCTCTTCCACGAACAACATACGCATTCTTTCACACACAAAATGTACTCCTGGTACGATTACTACTGACTCTTGCAAAAACGTCTTCCAAGGACCACTGACTAAGGAGATTGATAACACACGCTCTGTTCCACCAATAGCAAATCATTACGACTTTCAGCTTTACGTTTGCAAAGCTTGCCTGATTGTTGCCAATCCTAAACTATAGGACCAGAACTTCCCTTAGCATTATGAGCTAACTCCTCCTTGGTCCAACCAGCATCCTTGTCCTTGTTGCTAACATTTAGTAACTAATCCCCTATGTCTATCTTCTAATTGATCTATACATGTCTTTTCTATATCTATTAGTATGTATGTCAGGTTATGCCTATGCATGTAAGTAGTGTATAATGTCATTGTTCCATTCTTTCTACTCTCTTATAGTAATCCTATGTATTCAGATGTTTATACATAGGTATTTCTAAAAGTACCACATCATAATTTGAAAAGTAGTATTCATATTGGCCTTTTTCATAAAACATACATAAATAGGGTTAGGCTTTCTATTGGAAGTAGGGACTAGGGCTTCCTGTGGCAGTCGTTTGTTGGATTAGTGTTGAGACTACTGGTAGGGCTAGGGCCTCTATTGGACGTAGAGATCAGGGTTTTTGAAACTGATTGGGGGCTTGGACTAGGGCTAAGATTGGCTGTAAGGTCCTCGTCTCCTATTGGTTCTAGATTTTAGGACTAGTGCTGTGATTGGATAGGGTTAGGACTTGGGTTTCCATTGGCTGAAGGGGTCACCTGACTACTAGGGCTATAAATGGCCAAGGCTTAGGGCATCTCAGCCGGGGCGTTGAAGCTAAGGGTGGAGAGGACAAGGGTGAGTGCCTGTTTGAGCCTGTTTGAGACTGGTCGGGACCAGGGCCGGTAATGCTGCCCATTTTCCCATTTATTAATTCCCACCCTGTGTATTTGTCCCTCTGTATATAAGCATTTATTTTCACTATAGATATGTGCCTATCTTTGTGTATCACTTTGTATAAACATGTACAATAATTATGTTGTTATAAAAACAAAGACAAAATAAAAAAAATCATCTTTGATCTACATGTACTTGCTTCCATTGTGCATCTATGTACCTCCATGTACTTGAATCTGTGTGTCTGTTACTTTTCTCCTGAAAAAGCATATCCAATGCACTACCCTATTTCTCATCTGCTACCTCTATCAATATCTTTAATCTGCATATACTTACCTCCTTCATGCATCTATATACATTCAAAGTACTTATGGATCTACATATTTAACATTTTCTTCTAATTTAGCATTTCCAATGCACTACCCTATTTCTCAACCTATACTTCTCTCAATATATCTTCTAGCCCAACTTTCTGACTCATCTCAAACTTCTTTCTACTACTCTTTCCAATTTACTACCCTATCTCTCACCTATACATCTATCATGATATCCTCTACACCCACTCTCTCATGTATCCCAAACCCCATACCACTACTATGTTCCCCCAAAATAACCCTTTCTTGACTCTCTGCTACTCTATCCCTCCTTGCATCATCTAACACCTTTTACTATACATATTCCCCAAAACAAACCTTTCTAAACTCTTCCCTCCGAGTCTTCCCCTCCAAAAACCCTTTTTACTCATCCAAAAGCCTCCTCCTACTGCAATGACCTAAAAAAAGAAACCCTTCACTCTTTTATCACTCCACTATCCTGTTCAATCAAAATACCAGACCAGCATGTTCACTTCTCTAATTTCATATTCCACTATACTACTTCACCACTAATCCTTTATGGGTTCTAGAGTAGCATGCTAACCACCAACAAGGTGTTTCAACACCTCATCAGGGTTATAAGTGCTATATAAATGCAAACCCTTTTTCCTTTTTTACCCCTCCCCAACGCTTCTCAATCCAAATAACTGACTAACATATCCACCACTCAAATGATTTCATATTTCCCTATACTAATTTTCAACACTAATCCTTTATGGGTTCTGGAGTAGCCTGCTAATCACCAGAAAAGCACTTAAACACCCCATCAGGGGTAACAGGCGCTATATGAATGCAAACCTTTCTTTCCCTTCTATCCCTCTGCTATCCTTCTCACTCCAAATAACTGACTAATATCCACCACTCAAATTACTTTCATATTTCACCATACTAATTCACCACTAATCCTGAAGTAATCAAGTACAAGACATCATGAAGAGAGAGATGTACTTTATTGACTGTTAGCCACAGCAGCTCCCAGGAAACTGACAAGTCATCTCAGATGATCAACATTCAAACCTCAACATTCTGTTGTTATGGAGATAATATAATGGGAGCTAAGAGGGCAGAAGACTGAGATGTTAGAGAGTATAGGAAGATTACTACAACATCTCCCTTCTTCCAATAATCTTAACAATAGAATAACATGAAATACAAAATAGATTAAAAACTTAACCACATGAAAGATAAAGAAAAACAAGTGAATACATAAAATCAAATAACATTAGAGATGCATAGATGTAGGATATAAAATCAAGAAAATACAAAATCAAGTTACATTACAGATACTTAAACCACAACAAAGATCCATTTGTTCATCAAAGATCCATTCGTTCTAGTGAAACACGAACCCTACTACTCCTTCGAGGTGGAACATATTTCAAAGTTGAATCATTACAATTAATTTTTTTCTTAGGGGAAGATGTGGAACCATCTACAGTAGTTACCAAATTAAGACCAAGTTGCAACACAACTTTTTCGGGAAGCTTATAAACTCTTGAGAGATTCCACCAATTTTTTCCATTAACTCTTACAGCAGAGCGAGCAAGAGCATCAACTCTAACTGGAGAACCAAACTTAGATAAACCTTTAGGTACATTGTGAGTTGACTTGATTTTTACCCAATCACCTACACACATTTGTGAGTTAAATTCCTTAAGGTTAACCATTTTGAGCTGACATGAAGAACCAGACCTTTCAGGTGAGTTCTTTCTTTTGATAAGAGAGCCCGATTTTTTCATCCAATCAGGACATAGATGAAATGAAGCTTCTCTACCTCTAAGTAATTTGAATGGACTCCAACCAGTGACAGCATTAGGTGTTGTACGATGTGCCCACAACATGATTTAAACCGCTTGCCTGATATCAATGTTTGAGGAAACAGTCCATTGAATACATTCAACAAGAATGCGGTTAGTCCTCTCAATGAAGCCATTTGCCTGTGGATGATAAAGAGCCACATGTTTGTGGACAATACCAGATTGACATAAAAATTCACACATTTCTCCTGAAGTAAATTGTACTCCGTTGTCTGAAGCAATTTCCTTAGGAAATCCTTTTCTTGCAAATAAACTCTGAATTTTTTTTATAACTTTCATTGAATTAGGGTCATACATAAAATGAACCTCCCACCATTTAATAAAATAGTCAGCTACCACAATAGCAAATTTGTACTTTCCTGGCAGAATATTAAATGGTCTGACAAAGTCTACTGCTAATTTCAACAAAGGACCATCAGGAAGCATGACTTCTTGAATAGGAGGCGAGAATATCTTTACAACCTTTTCACTTGAGTCACATGTCAAACCACCTTCTACCACATCATTAATTTTACGATCCATAGAGGGCCGCCAATAATAAGCCAGCATCCTTTTTTTAGTGTTAGTTTGTCCGAGATGTCCCTCAAGTCCAAAATAAATAATACGATTTCTCAGTGACTGAGGTGGAACAAACTTATCACCTCTCATGATCATGTCACCCTCCTCTAAGGTGAGCTCATCAGAAATGTTTGCAAAAGGATGAAATTGACTCTCAAGATGTTTTTCTTTAGGCCATCCAGAAACAAAATAATTTTTGTAATCCTTGAGAATAAGATCAGAATCCAGAGCAGAAAACCATTCTTGTTCAGTAAAGCATCCCAAAGAACAAGCATCTACAGTGGCAATTAAACTTTCATCATCAACATTTTCTTCCAAATCATATGTAGAAAGAGGAAGAGGAAACCTAGATAGGAAATCAGCCCTTGTGTTCTTTCCTCCTGGTATATGTGCCACATCAAAATTGTACTGCAATAACTTAGAACTGAGTCTAGCAATCCTTGGAGAATGATCTTTCACAACTTTTCCTTGAAGAATAGGGACAAGTGGTTTATGATCTGTAAAAAGATTAGGGGCCCGATGTCGGTAAATCTGATTTACCGACTCTAGAATACCGAATTTTACCGATTCGGTATTCTAGATTCGGTAAATCAGATGTAGGAAAAAAATCCGGTATTTTTTACCGAATCGGTATGATCCGGTAATTACCGAATCGGTATTTACTGATTCGGTAATTGCCATTGATTCCTATGGGCCTGGAGGCCCATAGGAATCAATGTCAATTACCGAATCAGTAAATACCGATTTGGTAAAATTACCAAATTGTCAAGGGGGACAGGGTGTCACTTTGACACCCTGTTGCACCCCTGATTCTGGCTTGTGTGCCATGTGACACACATACATGCCCTTAGGGCATGTATGTGTGCCACATGACACAGGTGTACATGCACAGATGTGCATGTACACAGGAATTCGTTATTTACCATGAAATAGTATTTCATGGTAAAATACAAATTATTAAGGGCCTGTGGCACTGTATTCAGTGCCACCTACATCTAGATTTACTGATTCGGTAAATTTACCGATTCGGTATTTTACAGAATCGGAAAATTTACTGAATCGGTAAATTGTGAGCCCCCTACATGTCAAAAACCAAATACCGGTCGGTAACGGCCGAAATCGTCCGTCACCGACCGGTATTTGGTGACCTACATCAGGCCCTAAAACTTTTCCCCCACAAAAAACATTTGAACTTCTCAAAGGCCCAGCAACATGCAAGCAACTCTTGTTCAATTACTGAGCAGTTTTTCCCACTTGGTCGCAAAGCCCGTGAGACAAACCCCACGGTAAATTCCTTCCCTTGTTTAAGTTGAGAGATCATGCCCCCCAGTCCATATAAACCAACAGGGTACATGTTAAACTGGGATCAAAAGGTGTGAGAATTTTACAAGACCCCAACTCCTTCTTTAAACAGTTAAATTCATTTTGGCAAACTTCGTCCCATCTAAAAATAGCTGTTTTCTTAAGTAGCTCTCTCATGTGTACAGTGTTCATTGAAAATTTTTGAATACATTTAGAATGAAACTCACACATACCCAAAAACGAAGAGACAAGTTCTTTTGAAGATGGACTGGGAGCATTAACAATGGCCTGAATAAGACCCTCCCTGGGAACAATTCCTTCACCTGAAATGTGATATCCTAAATACTCAATGGATTGTATACCAAAAACAAATTTGAGTCTATTTGCCACAATGCCTCTAGACTCTAGCCTTTCCAAAACACAATGAAGATTTTTGTCATGTGATTCTTTATAATTTCCTGCTACTAAAAATGTCATCCTGATAACCAACAGTGTCAGTAACACCCTCCAATACCTTTTCCATTATGCGTTGGAAGAATGATGCCGCTGAAGCGAGTACAAACGGCATCCTCTTGAATTGAAATGTACCTATGGGTGACACAATGCTGTAACATGTTTAATTGCAGGATTTAATTCAATTTGATGATAAGCCGATGCCAAATCGATTTTAGAAAAATATTTGGCACCAGCAAACTTACAGAGAATATCATCAATCCGAGGGAGAGGGTGGGAATCAACCCAAATTTCTCTATTTACACTGCGTAAGTCAATACAAACCCTAAGACTACCATTTTTCTTTTGTGCCACGACCATTGGAGACAACCAAAGAGATGACTCAATGGGTTCAATAACTTCTGATTCACACATTTTCCGGAGTTCAACTGACAAATCATCTCTAACACTAAAAGGCACATTGCGTAACTTGTGCTTAATCGGAATTGCCCCTTCTTTCACTTTATTAAAATGTTTGAATCCAGTAATACATCCTAAGTTATTTCCAAAAACTTTAGGAAACTTGCAAAACAAAGACGTTGAGGTCCCGCCAACACTGTGTTCATCCACAACAGAAACTTGTTCTTTAGTACCTGGCCTAAGTATCATGCCAAAATATCCTTGATGGTACCACCCTAAGATGTTGAGTCCTTTTTTAGCTACATATACTTTGCCCTTGATATGTTTGTTTTTGAAAACTAGAGACGTTTTAAAAAAAACAGACAATTCAATTTTTCTACCCTCATAAGAAACTGGACTCCTATCGAGCGGACTGAGTGGTTTCTCATTCCAGGTCTTCTCAAACAGTTCATCTGTAATCATTGTCATGAACGCCCCCGAATCAACCAATAGATTGAGTGGTTTATTGTCTACTATAATCTCAACAACAGCATCAATACAATCTTCAGAATCATCTTTGACAACAACAACCAAATCAGATAAAGTACTAACAACCTCACATTCTCCCTCAACTGACTTGTCATCTTCATCTTCATCGTAAACTACACTCACACTTCCTTTGTAATTGCATACTTTTGCAAAATGACCCTGTTTTCCACATTTGTGACATGAAGCAACTCTAGCTGGACAGATCTTAGAATTGGGAAAATGAGCAGCAAAACCACATTTACCACACACATTCTTTGAAACAATGTTTTTTTTCTCATATTTGTTGGATGGATATCTAGAACCTTTAGATTCATTACGTTGTTTGAACGATGAAGCTTGTACCTTTGCATTTTTTCCCCAACATCCTTAACAGCTCCAACCAGATTCTTTTCTGGTTTCATCTCCTTTTTTTTACTTTTGAGACAATTCAATACTCTTTACTATGGAAATTGTCTCTTGTAATGATGGATTTTTAAGAGTAATTAACTTCTCCTGCACTTTTCCATCATTAGTATGAACAACAATCTGACATTGAATAAGCTGCAATGTGAAATGTTCAGACTCACATTCAGGCACAAGTATGCAAAGTGCAGCAACATAAGAAACTATACTCTCATTGTTTTCTTGTTTTCTAGTGAAAAACTTATGTCTAGCCACAACAAGACTGCTTTCTACATCAAATTGTTTATGCAGCTTGTTGGAATTTCGTCTAACTCATCCTCACCCTCAACTACCTCAAGGGGAGGAAGATGTTCCAAAACAGCCTGGCCTCAAAACCTAAATTGTGTTCCAAGCTAAAACGTTTCCTTTGTGCACTAAACCTACTACCTCCCATTGCTCCTAAATCTTTTTCAAAAGCTCTGAACCACACCTTCCATCTGACAGGTGGATCCCCTGGAAGCTGTAGAAATGGAGGCGGAGCTTGTACGTTCTGCATATTTGAAATGTTGTCTGTAGAATACTCAAATTGAAACCAAACAAAACCACTAGAAATAGATGTTAAAAGCAAATAAAAATTAGATAGTAGATGTATAAATACAATTATAGATAATGTAACACAGTAATATATTATTATGGTCCGTCCCTGGTTGTGCACTTTAAACTTCCTTGTTCTGTCCCTGGTTGTTCACTTAAAACTTCCTTGTTCACTCTGAATTTCCTTAAACAATTGAAAATGTCATCACTTGTGAAGCAGTTAAAGATTTTAAGAAAATGTATCAATTCAGATATTTTCCTTGTGCGACAAGAGTGAATCTGATCTACTTCAAATAAATGTACAATTAAGCCGTGCTTCTCACCTCTACAACCATGAACAAAAAGTTGGTAATTCACACATCGTGTCCAGAGTCAATAGAATTCCAGAGTCAATACAATTTTATAGACTGTCACATACACTTAAAATGAAATTATCTTGCGTCCTTCTGTAGCAATGCAAGCCCCAACATCTGTAATTAAGTGAAGCGCTCCGCTAATGATCCTTTCCGTGTATCGGAGATGGTTGCTATGGTGTTGCCAAATAAATCAAAACATTTACATTTAAGATGGCCGCCGCGTCGGGCCACGTTCTGTGACCTAGCGCGATGACGTTTTAATGACGACAAGCAGATCCAATGCAATCCTTCTTCACGCACTTAGACTCTGACGTGACGAACATTCAGTGCCGACGTAACCAGCAGACGTAGTTGTGAATCACCGAGAGTACTGAGTATTTGACAACATCATCATTCAGTCGCCAGCTCCTGTCCAAGTAACTTCATCTCACAGAGGGAAAACCCGACAACGACGGGGTAAATGTTGCACACTTGACAGTCTTAAATTACTTATAAATCCTCACGCAGGGAGTAACAAACATCATCCAAACAAAGTACTCACGTCGTACTCCCACAAGGCTCAACTCCTCCGTATGTACAGGACCATTTTAATTTCTTTCAGCAAAGAAAACGGAGTTGGAAGAGCTTACTTTCCTTGAATGTAAACTGAGTTCCCTTAGCTTCTTCACGAGCACACCGAGATCCAAGATCCCATCGGTGTGAACCAAGTTAGTCTTTATGCCAATGACCTCCGAACGATTCAGTATAATCCAAAACTGTCAAAACTGGTGATGACTCGTTGAGAAACACAAATGAAGAAGCTGCACACATGGGTGGATGGGGTAACAGTCACTCCTTGTCGTCAAATTGAAGTAATCAAGTACAAGACATCATGAAGAGAAAGATGTACTTTATTGACTGTTAGCCACAGCAGCTTCCAGGAAACTGACAAGTCACCTCAGATGATCAACATTCAAACCTCAACATTCCCTTGTTATGGAGATAACATAATGGGAGCTAAGAGGGCAGAAGACTGAGATGCTAGAGAGGATAGGAAGATTACTACAAATCCTTTATGGGTTTCCGGAGTAGCGTGCTACTCACCAAAAAAACGCTTAATCACCCATCAGGGGGTAGAAGCGCTATATAAATACAAACCTACTTTCCTCTTCTATCCTTCTGCTATCCTTCCGAATCCAAATAACTGACAGCTCTTGGAAATATAAGATGTCCCTGCGATGGGGTGAGCGCACAAATTGATTTGCACTTTTTCTTCTCTTGTAAATATTATATAAAATATGTAAAATGGTTTTTAACTTATTTTCTTAAAAAATGTAGACATATTACTATGGGGGAATCTTATAATATAATAATAATCCACATTTGTAAAGCGCACAATCACCCGTAAGGGTCTCTAGGCGCTGGGGGCCGTCGGGAAGATTAAGCGAGCTATTGCCCAGAGTCACATGGTGCTGGGCTAACCTGCCGCCGGAGCCGGGGATCGAACCCTGATCCCCAGATTCCAGCGTCAGTCACCCTGGCCGCGGCGCCACACCTCTCCCCTATCAACTGTTGCTTTCTTTGGACACTGAAGAAATATTTTTCCGCACTAGCACTTTCTTGAGAATCGCTACCAGAGCACGTAAAATGATGGACAACCCTTGACTTTCTTTTGTTTAACAATTTGAACATTTGGCTGATGCTTATTTTGATTTACTAATTTTAATATGGATTTTATAATATTATTGTAAATCTGTGTATGTGCTTTTATGAATTCTTGGAATTCGAATAAAGATTTATGAAACTAAACTGACTAACCTATCCACCACTTAAAATAAAATGTACTTGCATGTTTCACTATACTAATTCAACACTAATCCTCTATGGGTCCCGGAGTAGCGTGCTACTCGCCGAAAAAGTGCTTTGACGCCTCGTCAGGCGTAGTAAGCACTATACAAATGCAATTACAAAACAATACAATACTAAGGAGTAATCTACAACTAATGCCATAAATCAAGGGTAAGTGATTGTAGCATATTCCCTCCTCAACTGAGGCAGGCAATTGCATGCACACATAGCAATCCCTGACTTCCATAGTGTCTACATACTCGTACAACAACTTAGCAGAAACATTTAATGTATAATCACCCTTGGATAGGTCTACATGAAGGAAGCGACTAGGTTGCTCTATCAAGTTTTCTCAGATCCTAGTGTACTCCCTTTGAGACAGCAATGGTAGGTGTGGATGTCCCGTCTACCCCCACTCCAAGCTCTTTGTTTTCAGGTGAACTTAAAATTTACTCTATAATGACTAAGGCTTTTAATGCAACTACCCCTACAATGAGTGCACCTTTAATACATTTATGCCTATGATTTGAATTTCCAGACTCCATTTTTTGAGTAGCTCGGATCCCAGTTCGAAAGAGGATCAACACACAGATTCTCTTTTCTCCCGCCTCTCTCCATGTATGACAAAGTTCTTGGGCAACTTTTGCAATCTTGGTTGGTTCTTTTCAATAGGTCCTCTGCTTTTACAGTATTTACACAGCTTGGAAGACCTCCTTAGCCCTCTTTCTTCTTCTTCTAGATGCAATCCCTAAATGTATTCTTTTTCCACCCGGGCCTAGGTTATCTTCTTCAAACAAATAATTTACACTCCAAAGTTCACTTCACATCCCTAATCATGTCAGAGCCAATCTCCTCAATAGCACGTTGTAGCAGTTCAGCTCTCAGTGCTGCAATCTCTTGAGGAGACTGTGGTGCTCTGACGCTCGGAAATTCAATGTCTTTCAAAATTATAGTCCGTCAGCCACTTAGCCTAGGTAGGAAAGAAACTGTCAATGACAGAGTGCATTGGTTTCAATTCCAGGAACTCTCAGCAAGATCTCGAAAATCAGCACCAAAATCACGGACCTCTCTTTCCGCCGAGTATGCAACCGGGAATGTCCACTCAGCAGAGTAATATCTTCGACAAGGTACTTGAGTTCTCCTGGATCTTCACACACTCTCTGTGTTTTGCTCTGTCTCATTTAGATCGGACTCTGAAGATTCACCTATTGGTACAAGTTTTCTTTCAGCTGCAACTCTCAAATTCCTTCTGCTCTGTCTCACTGTCCATGTCTCACCTTCAGCATCTTTCTTCCTTAACTGCCCACGGCCACTTGTCACACCAGTCTCTTTCAAACGAGTCAGACTCTTTGTCACTCGCAACGTTCTTGGAAAATCTACATTTGGCTTGACCTGTATGCAGACTGGCTCAAATACTTGAACCAGCCCGATCTCTTTCCTTGTGAAATCCCATACCCCTGGAGGGGCGGAATCTCTGAGATCAGTGGCATGTCTTCAATTGTCAGTAAAGGAAACATGGCGGTGCATAGGTTCTAGTTAACCAATTTGAAAGCAATGTCATCATCATTAGTCTGCAATTTGATTCCCTTTGATGTTAAGTAGATGGTACAATTCAATGTGCACAACGAGTCACTCCCTACCAAACAGACCGAACTCGAATCACACACAGCAAACTGATGATGATCCTGAACGGTTCCGATTTCCAGCTGCTCCTCTTCTGCCAAAGTGGTCAGCATTCTTTTGTTAGAGACTCCTACAACTTGGATCAACTTTCCAGATAGGGGCAGGTTTGGGACTATTGGGAATCTCACAGTAGAACGGGTAGCACCAGTATTAATCAAGTATGTACTGGGATTTTAAAAACAACCCTTTTATCGTATTTAATAGAGGGACCAAAATTAAACCATAGAAATCATTAACCTTTTCAAAAACATATATTTCAAGATACCTCTTGGGTCTAGCGCTGGCTACGTATTGAAATTCTATTGCTAAAGTATTGAGTGCTGTATTGCATTTCTGAATCGCTGTTTTCACTTAATTTATTTTATATCCCAATCAGTTGATACTCCTGAAAAATCTCAAATGTATTTTTCAGAATCTTTAAGTCAGGTTTGAGAAACAACGCTTTATAATCAGAGTACAGCTTTATATTCATGATCCTTGGAAGCGAAGATGTTAAGTTACTGTTCACACGAACAGCAATTGCTAACAGCTCGATGAAAAGAGCAAAAAGTATGGGTGCCATGGGATAGCCTTGCCGTGTTCCGCTGCTAACGCTACACTTACCAAACAGTATTTGAATTATTAATTATTTTGCAAAGAGGCCCCTTTATAAAAATTAGATATCATACTAATGAACTTGGCGGGGAAACCTTCTCGGCATCTTACAGCAAGATCTGGGATTTTATTTTGACTAAAATAATCTAAGTCCTCGACTAAAAAAGTGGTGTTTAAAAATAGCTGCCTCCCTGATACAAATCCACACAGATTTTAGTGCATAATTGACCCTATACATTTGCTCATTCTATAAGTTAATGGCTTAGTTATGATTGTATAATCAGTATTTGATTGCTTATTGGTCCAATGAGTTGATATCCTCCATATCTTTATTTTTTATTCAGAAAGCTGGCCACAACTGCACTTTGGAACGAGGGCGGTGTCCCACCCCCTTTTAGAATGTAATTGGCTAATGTCACCAATTCAGGATTTAATACTGAAGAAAATTAGGTAAAGATTGCACAACTTCTTCTATCTCTTTAAGCGTAATATCTTCTAGCAAACCCTTTACATGGCTTATCTGGAGTTTCGAGATTGAAAGCTTGCTAAGAAAATCTCTGAGTTTTAAAATGTTAATTTCCTGTCTGACAGAGTAAATAGCTTCATAATGAATAAAAAAGCTCTCTTGTATTTGTACTTCCTCTATAATACACATTTCAGTATCCTTTTCTACCAGGGATGTGATCCTGTTCTGGCCTTGTTGCTCTCTTATTTGCCAACCTAAAACCTTCCGAGCAAATTTGTTATCTTTGTATACTTTTTGGAGATATACAGAATTTGCCATTTACCCTCTAGTATAATAGTATTCTTGCATAGTTTTTCGTGCTTGCATAAGTGTCGATTTATTTTTAATATTCTTATTTCTTATGTATTGTTTGTTTGCCGGATGGACCTCTTGTTCTAATTGGGTCCTTTCTATTTTCGGGAGCATTTTATTGCAATATCTTTGGAAGTAATGTAACCATGAATGGTTTCTTTAAAAGTCTCCCAGACACTTTCTATTTTAGCAGTATTTCTATTTTTTTTTAAAAGCAGCTTATTTTGTTATGGACTTCTGAACACCAATCTTCGTCTTCGAGATGCACCTTATTAAAGAACCACCTCGCAGGTAATTTGCGATTTCCAAACCCTGATATTTCCAATTTCATCAGAGCATGATCAGAGAAGTCATTTTAGATATGCATATAGTTAATAAATATTACGGGAGGTGAGAAAGTAACCCAATCGAGCTGCAGTCTTATATTTAGCTGAAAAACAGGAATATTCTCTCCTATTTGGGAATTGTACACGCCATATATCGATGAGATCTAACTTTTGCATGCACTCCGCTAATGCCTTTGCCATTTGAGGCTTATTTTGTTTACATTTCCCAGAGGATGAATCCAAGTCTGGATTTTGCAAAAAAGTTTAAATCACCACCCATTATCACTGCACATGGGATAGTACAGATCGAAAATTCGGGAAAGATTATCCTCTATTAGTGCATATATTACAGCTATTGTTAATCTCCTGCTATTAATACATTCTCTGATCAGACCCCATCTAGCTTCTTCATCCATCTGAGATGAGGTAATTTGAAAAGGGAATGAATTGCTAACAAAAATTGCTATCCCCTTGTGGGCGGCATTCACTGATGAAAAATATTGCCCACCTGCCCACTGTCTAAACATACTGTATGTGGATTCCATATATCCATATAATGCATTACTGAATCAATACAATATCTGGAACGTGGCCTCTCACCCATTCATCGATAGCACAGGCATTAAATTTATTGCTGAGGCTGTTAGCATTCAAAGAGACAATACGCATGGAATCTCTATGCATCTGTGTGGCAGGGGATATTACTAGAAACCATATGGTCTAAAGTGTGCTGTGCATAAATACTGAAGTGTCTGCTTCTAATAAGTATAAGGTGCATTATTAGCTACCCTTGTCAATAATGGGCCGAGCTGCGTTGATTTGCATGTCAATTTTACCCTTATGTAAGTTTTTATTTTCCGCAATTCCGAATGCAAAACAGATTAGATTTTTTAAAGAAGTGCAAGGTATGTTTTATGGGCAAATAAAACACCTAGATTAGGTTTAGATATATTGTATAGACCAGTGACTGACAGCGGCTGGGCCCTCCCTGATTTGAAAGAATATTATTTTGTGAATTTTTCACATACCACGTATAAACTAAATAAATCCATAAACATCAATAGGTGTGATCATTTTTTTTAGATTTGAATTTTTAAAGACTATGGTGTTATTGATTTTATGAGCCTGACCAAAACTTCTAAAAAAAGTCAGATATAAGGTCTTACAGTGGAATATTAAACGTAGTCAGCAATTCTTCCGTCATTATGATATTCCCTGATTTAATGCTACAACCCTTTTATCAGATGTGTATTTTGGGGCGGATCCTTTGGTGGATACGTTTTTTGCTTCTAGGTGGCTAGAAATGGCTATGGAAGGATTTGGAATTTTCTGAAAGGAAATTGGAAAAACTGGAATGAATTACAACCCAACAACAAGTACTTCAGAGAAATGATTCAATGGTCCTTTTTTAGCATCAGGCATTTTTTATGGGACTTCAATCCCACACAAATAATCGTAGCTGTAGAACTCGTTGACAATTTCATAGAATCCAATACTCATGGGACAATTAGCAACTGGGTTTCCTTGTTGCGCAACTATGGGATGGTTAAGCCTCATGGATAAAGCGCAAGCAAAATGGGAGTCCAAAGAAAATCTCCATATAGCTGTTTCAGCTGGGATAAGATTAATGAGTTTAATTTCTCATTGCAAAAGGGCGCCAACTTGTGGCGCATGCAATTATATACCAAGTGGCTTTTATATAGAACCCCTCCGTCCACCATAAGAATGTGATGCAGAGGGAGGGGGTAGTTGGACACATATTATATGGTCTTGCCCAAGGCTGTGTAAGTTTTGGGACGAGATCAATAGGTTTTACATGTATACACTGAAACTGCAACAACCCTTAGACACTCAGACAGCGATGTGAGGATATTCATCCGACTTGAAAACCAATCTGCTAAAAAAAAATTGATATTGTGGTCTTATTTGCGAGATCCTCAATCCTGCAAAAAGGGCTGTCGGAGGGAATTCCAACATCTCAACATCTATGATCTAAATTAAATAGGATTAAGGAGTCGAAATACAGATATGCATTTAGATCTTGGTCATATAGGGATTTTCTGAAATTATGGCAAATATTCGGTTAATGGGCATTTCCCGTGCAACAGCATATATGAATTTACAATTTTTTGATAATGTTCTGAAGGTATTTCTAGAATCTCAATAGATGATGGTATTATTGCAACTTTGAAACTCTGTCTGATTTTTCTCTGCTATGTATGTATGGATTTTGTAATAGATTAACTCTCCCCAAAAACTAATAATTAAAAAAAAGAATGTAATGGATGACCATCTACGTTTGCTTCTAAGTTTGGTCCACTCTGTTCAACCTATAAGACTGCGCCAAGTGTACAGTCTTCCTACCCCCTCAGGCAATGCCATAAGGACTGGTCCAGATCGAATCCATCCAGTGCTTCCATTAAGGACATCTGATGATATGTTCTATTACCTTGTGAAATTCTGGGAGGCTGTGGCACTTACACTAAGCGGTTATGATTCCCTCCCGCATTAAATGATCTTGGCCTGATTTACACCATCTTCCACCTGTATGAGTTTTCCTTCCTGCTCTTGGTTTGCAGGACTAAGGCAACACTCATGCTTACAATGCCTGATCTTGAGACAAAAATGACAGGCAGTTGTCTTCTTCAGAGTTGCGACATCTATCCCTGTCTTCGGATCTATCGGGATACCTCTCCCTCTTCCCTGGCCCGTGGACCCTGCCACTGATTGTACTTGTACACCTCCTAGGGTATTTCACCAACCACGAGTTACAGTTCCCATAATTCCCTGTACTTGCACTCCCACCGCTGCAATACCTGGCATACCATAAGATTTTGTCTATGGACTTGTTTTGCCAACAGATTGGGTGCTGTTGGATCATGAAGATGATCTCTGGCTTCAGTCCAGGCACATATTGTCCCATGTCTTTAGGGTCGAGTGTGTCTAAACCACTGTACTGCTTAAAGGCCTGTAACGGCTAGTCATAATACGCATGTACCAACACTTTAGGTTCCTGGGTTTTTTGATCTATCTTAACCCAATCAATGTTCTATGGGGATATTTTGGACATCAAAATTATGTTCACCTGATCATACTTCTTCATGAGCATCAGCGAAGGACCATGAGTTTCTGAACCCCTCTCTCAGCAGTAGGCAACTTAACAGCTTTCTTACAAGCAGAACATGGATCACTAGGAACCACAATTTAGAACAAGGTATTTAAGTCAATGCACAACAATTTTGAGATCTTAACAAAGCAATCCACTTGCTAGTACTTCTCAGAGGGGTTCTCTCTTAACCTGGGGAAATCATTTGTGAAAGCGACAAGGTCACTCCAACTCCAGGGAATATGATCGTATCCTCCACTGGGCACTTCCCATAAAAGAGATACCTCTACTCCCTGTGTTCCCCCTTCTTGAGGTGGCATCTCTCCTGTTACCTTTCTTACACTTTTCTTCTTTGACTCCCACTTATCCAGAATACTGCAAGCACGTATTCCTATTACCAGTTCCCGAAGGTGTGTCCTCAATCCAGTCACTCTCTTTTCCTCCAACTCTGGGTCGCTGTATGTAAGCCTGGGATTTCCCTGCAATGCCTTCATACAGGATAAATCTACTCTGTACCTCTGAGCCAACTCCGACAACTTCTCATATGCTTGTCTCGTCCCCGGGTGACATCCTTAGCCATAACAATGAGTCATCTGACTCATAGGTCTCTATTCTGCCTAAAGGTAGACTCCCACTGATGATTTCCTCCAACTCAGCCTTCATCCTCACAACATCCACTAACTTCACCTTTATTGCATCCTTGATAGTACTCTGATTCGACTTACTATTCTGACTCAACCATGCCTCTAAGTCTGCAATATCCAGGACATGCTCATTTTCAGAGGTTCTCTGACCGGTGCGTGCTTCTTGAACCATGACACTTGGTCCTCTCACATGAGTTTCCCACATTCACAAATTGAAACTTGTGCTTCCCATGGCTATAGGCCTTAAGGTACTGGAGCCAATCAGTACTCCAGAAGGGTCGGAAGTAGTCACTAAAGGGACTGGATTACATAGACACTAAAGGATGACAACTCCCATTCATGCTACCTGCTCCTCCCAAATTGGTCCCTTCAGCAAGTATAAATTGTCTCTGACTAAGACTTCCCACTAGGCCTGGGTCATAAACAGGAACAACAGGACCAATGGTAACCGGTAACGTAAGAGCTTCCGGCAACTGCGAAGCAGAATTAACACTATTTTGTTCCATACCTCACGAGACACTCCTGTCCACCCTACTCCTGTCAATATCATTCCTATGACCCCTGGATCAGGAGCTACTGAGACTCCTCACATTCTTGGTGCCTTCAGCGCTTCGTCCACCTTCACCGATTTGTGGACTGTAAGGGGGTGGATTCTCAGCCAACAACCTATCCAACAAGCTGTCTTCATTATCACTAGTGTCACTCCCATTTGTCATCCTGCTCCTATCCTGTTGTCCTCCATCTCCTCCCACCACTGGGTATAACCTATTTCCACTAGTGGTATCCCCTCTCCAGCTCTTAAACCTCACATCCCACTGTGCATCCTAACAGACCTTCATAGTTTTCTTCATCCTACCTTGATATTTCACTCCTAGCTTAGCATAAGCTGCAAGCATCCATGCGTCTAATGCTTCAAACTGAGTGGGTCTAGGCAAGGGTTGCATCACCAACATAATTACCCTAAGTTGATTCAACACGTCCCATTCACAAAAAGTTCCCTGTCTTAGGTGGAACTGCCTATGATATCTTATAACAATTCCTCAATTCTTCGGTCAGACAATTACAATCGCGGTTTCTTCTACTCCATTAAATATCCCGGGAGCTTAGGCCCCTTTGGGACCTGCAACTCAAATCTCAATCTTTGGGCCAAGTCTGACCCGAAACCACATCCACTCGACTCTCACTCCAGCCCTGCAAGACATCACACAAGCAAACGATTACCGCTATCTAACATACTACATACACCCTGTTAATACTCACTCCACCTTCAACCGCTGATCTTGCCACACCATCAAACTCAGGCTGTCTCCACCAGATTCCGTGGCCTTACGTTCTTGGTCATTGGGTTCTAGTTCAGGGCTTTGAGGTTTTAAGTTCCACCTATTCTAGACTACTTCTATATTCTCCCCTTACTTCATGTGCGAACCATCTTGCTACGAACTGAAAGGGCCATGCCCATTCGTTCTACACCTTTTCTAGAGACACACTGAAGGGGAGAAAATCGTTAATACGCAACCATTAAGTCAAAAATTCTTCTTACCGCACAATAATCCATGTACAACTAGATATGGTTAGGTAATTTATTACCAAGCCAAAAATAACTGGACATAGAGACACCTCAACATGAGGGTATAGAAATACAAAAGAACTAGCATGTAGCCAAATCTACACAGCCAATTCAAACAGTGCGGCATAAACAAAGCTATTCATTCAAGAAGTAGGATACAAGGAATCAAGAAGCAAGCCATTGTAGATAGCATTCAAGGAGCTTGGTATAAAAACAAAAGGATAAAATATACACTAATGTGAATGACAGTTTCATATTAGTTCTATTATGTCAAACAAAATTCAAGTAGTACGTCTCTAACTTCTGTCTTGATAAAACTGGAGTGAGGTGCTAGCTCTTGTTGATGGTGGCTGAGAGTTCCATATTATTGGAGCAGATCCAGCGAAAGTGCAGCTGTGAGTTTTCCCTTCTTTCTATTTGGCTGGTTCTAGTATGAGGTATTTAGCACTTCTAGAATCCCTTTCACTTCCTAATAGCTTGATCCTATTCACCAAGTATTTGTGTTTAGAGCTTTGTGTGTTATGCATGCAACCTTCAGTTGGATCCTGGGATCCTAGCTTCAACTGGAATCCAGTTGAGTGTCCAGAATGATGGACAATGGTGTATCTGTTAAAGGTCTTGCTGCTGCATTTATTGTCACTTTCATTGGGACAAGGCTGGGTTTAGGTAGCCATTTGAGAGTTGCAATTCCATACTCCAATCTTAAGAGCATTAGAGATTGAACCGCCGTTTTGAGGTCATTAAGCCGTATGAATGGTGTTAGATTGTTTCAGAAGCTGCAGCTGTAGGTTGGTGCCTCCGGTTTCCACTTGTATGTGAGCTCACATGTTTAAAATTGAGCTAAGTGTGATGCCTAGTGATTTTACAGAGTCTAAGATGGTTGGGGTGCAATTTAGCGTTTTGAGGTGAAGAGACCAAGGTTGCGGTTGTGGGGATCCAAGGGGTGGGGAGAAAAGACTGAATTTGGTTTTCATTGGATTCAGTTTTAGCTGGTTGTGTGCCAACCAGTCATGTGTTTTCCTCAGGGTGACACCTATTCTCCTGGTATCTTCTTGAGTTGAGAATTTGATGTAGAGTATCATCAGCATACATGTGGAATTGTTTTTTTTTATTGTGTAGGGATTTCAGTGTGTGGTTCCATGTATAGATTGAAGAGTGTTGGTGAAATTGTGGATTCTTGTGAAACAGCCCTGTCAATATCTGCTACCTCAGATAACGTGGTGCTGATTTTGACTCTTTGTTGTTGGTTCTGCAAGAAGGAGGTTAACCAGTTGAGGACAGCTCCTGATAGGCCCATTCTAAGTTCAAGAGTTTCTCGGAGTTGTTTGTGGTTGACAGTGTCAAATGCCGCTGATAAATATTAATAGACAGGATTTGTTTTGGTCTAGTGATGTTTGTATATCATCTAGGATGTTTAGAATGGTGACCTCGATGTTGTGTCTAGGCCTGAAGCTGGATTGGTGTTGGTCTAGTAGGTCATAATTCTTAAAGCGTTCGCATAGCTGATCATGCGCACATTTTTCTACCCATTTAGCCAGGAAAGTCAGACTGGAAACTGGTCGGAAGTTGTTAAAGTGTTTCTGAACAGTTCCCACGTTTTTTAGTAAAGGAGACACTTGGCACTCTGGAAGGGATCCTTGCTGGAGAGATGCATTCATGATTTTCGTCCATAAGGGAGTGACAGCTTGGTGGATCTCTTTCAGTAGGTAGGACAGAATTGTTTCTTCGAAATGTGTGGTAGGTTTCATTGACTGGATGATTTTCTAGATTCCTCCCTCAGACATAGATCTGAAAGTGTTCCAGTTTTTTCTTGGGACAGTTGGGGGGTGTTAGTCAGTATTCTTGCTGTGTGCCTGGTATTAGTGGGTTTGCTAAGTTGGGTACTAGCTTGGCTGTGGATAGAGTTGCTTATGGTTTCGATTTTTTCTTTAAAGAAAGTGGAGAAGGCGTTGCAGATGTCCACTGAGTTGTTTGCAATTGTGCGTTCTGCAAGTTTTCCTGATTGTTGTTTTATTATATCAAAGAGGTTTCAGGGCCTGTTCTTTGGTTTGTCTAGTTGAGATTTGATCGCTCTTGTTTTGACATCTAAGATAGCCTTTTTATAAAAGATGCTGTGTCCTTTCAATTGTTCGAGATGGGTAATGTTTGGGTCCTCCAACGTTACTCCACTTGTCTTAATTGTCTTCTATTGTTTTTATGTTTTGGTTGAACCATGGTACTGTAGGATTTTTCTTTTGCCTTTTTAGACATAGTACAGCTGCCTTCTGGGCTATGCCAATCATGCTGCTGTTGTAGAGATGTGTCAGTTTGTGAACCGATGTTTGGTCCATCTGAGGTTCTGAGGAGGCTTTGCATAGGCCCACAAGTTCTCTTCTGGTTACGGTCTGTAGTCCCTCATCCACATTGTTTCCCTTCTTGTTTAACCCTTGATTATAATTGTTTGGGTGGATATCTGGAAATGAATTTGATGGTGGTCTGACCAGGCTGTAGGGATAATGTCTACCATGTTAACTGATCCCAGTTTAGCAGTGATAGGGTCAAGTGAGGCACCTTTGTTGTATGTTGATCCATTGCAATCTTGAATCATGTTGAGGGCCCGGAGAAGGTTATTGAGTGCAGCCACTGTGGGATCTTTGTCATTGTTCCAACGTAGGTTGAAATCTCCTAATAATATCATATTAAAGAGTGATGTAGCATTGATAGTGATCATTTCCATCAGTTGCGCAGGAAAACTGTGTTGTTCCCCAGTGGATAGTATAAAGGGAGTGTTTTTACAAGTAGTTTCTTTTCCAGCTTGTTTTCAGCTCCCAAGAGTTCAAATGATGAAGTACCTTCTAGAGAGAGAGGGTATAGGGTAAGGGAGTTTCTGTAAATTATAGCAAGGCCTCCCCCGCTTCAAGGAGTGGTCATGGCGTAAGATGTCATAATGCGGGGATGGGAAGATCCAGTATTGTGGCTGCAGTAGGGTTGAGCCATGTTTCAATTAGGAAGAGAATGTCCAGGTCATACTCTAAGATCCCATTAGCTATATCAGTTGCATGTTCAGCGGCTGATCTGCAATTGTTCAGCATGCATTTCAGGGTAGTTACTGTGATGGGCGTTGTGTTCATTGCGATCAGGATCATGTTGTTGTGATTGACTTGTAGAGGATTGCATTATTCTCATCCCTATGTTGCCAACCTGTTTACATATGGCCTTTTCGACCTCTAAACTACATTCAGTGGTTCCATATTCAGTCCACTGGATATTCATTGGGCTTCTTACCTCTGCTTTCATAACTTTTACAGCATCTAGCATTCTAAACTCTAGGCTTTGCAGAAGGATAATGAGGGGGTGTAGCAATTCTACAGAGTCTATTGATTAAGTCAGTTGGCACCGCAACTTAACTTCGCAATCACTTAGCCTCTTTGCAGTGACTAACATTAGAGATGCTTTATACAGTAGAAAGACTATAAAATGGAGCTGTTTGTCTCTAAAGTCCAGCAAAGGGGAGGCAACACACAACATGATGCATGCTCTGATCTATATAAAAATGTCTCCCATAGTTCATATTGTCTGACTGATTACATTGTCCTCTCGCTATTTTTATGTTGTTTTCCAAATTCCCATTAATATTGGATTATTGTAATTTTTTCCATTTTACAGGTCTTGGTGTGGCACACAAGAACACAGGGGCCGAATGTAGCACTTAATAACGTTTATCCTGGCTTAAATGCAGAGGTTTGAAGAAATAAACAGGACTCTGTTGTGAAAAGTGTTTAATCTATCTATATTAGGAATGCTTGGATGACGTTGCTGAAATAAAGTTTTTTTTAAACCACAAACATTTACTTACCTCTTCCCATTAATAAATGAAAAGCAAGTTTGTAAGCTGACCAATGTTGCTCAATGTGCCAGTTCTATTTAGACGAAAGAACAAAAAGAAGCAGACTTACATTATAACTTGATGAAAATGTATCAAGCCGAGTTTAAATGTACGATTTAAAAATTAGGTGTGAAAATGCTCAAATTATTAAAAAAAAGCATTTTAATAGGGGTTCGAAAAAATAACTTGTTTTTTCAGATGAATGTTGTATTAACAGAACTGAAAACGTCATGACGCTTGTACATTCGACTATACAATTTCAGGAATTTGAAAGACTCAAATAAAACATTTTTGTATCTTCTCAAACTGAGTTTTTGTGAGTCAAGACAAATATAGTTGCAGCGTGGCTTGTTTAACTGCTCTAACTTTTATGAGCCCGTATTTTTGAGGACTGAATATAATTGGATTGTCATTTGGAAAAATATGGGCATCATTATGGCGTTTTTCTAGAGAAAATGCATAAACTGGTCTAAAACTTAAATAGTACAAGTCCTAATTTTAGAATAAATTCAACCGAAATCAGCACCAATAACCACACAATAAAGTCATTTGGCCTCTGAGGGTCTCTAGCCATCATAATGAATGCAGTTTCAAGAGGGCATATAACCATTTTTACGTTTGGCCTTTGAGAGAGTTTTGCATGAACTGCTAGACTGTTGCATTTCCCAAAACACATCATGCCCAAGATGAATACATAGAGGGACTTATGGTCAATGGGGGATCATCCATTGGTCTGGTAAATTGCCATTCACATTCACATTTTGCTTCCGCCCACCAAATGAGGTGCTGGCTGAGCCCATTTCCCCCTTTGGCTCCCTTTACTTTGAGTGACTGCACAAAGCCAGCACATATCGTTTACATCAGCCTAAAAATGGTTCCTTTCTCTTCAGTTGCAGACCTGGTTCAAACAGTGCTTTTTAAATTTAATCTACTGTTTATTTTAACTCTAAATACCAGCTATTGTTTTTGCCTGTGATCCTTTTTATAAAGCATATGTCATAAAGGGTTTAAGTTACATTGTACCATTGTAGCTGCTTCTTTTGGCATCATATGCTTGTGTTCTGTATACATTTCATCCTTTTGGTTGAATATTAAAATATAGTTGATAGAAATTCTGTCTGACATAAATATTGTGTTCTAAATATTTGACATAAATATTGTGTCCTAGATATTACTCAGAAAAATATCACCTCACTGAGTGTCGATTTTCTGTTATTAACTTCAACATGCATATATTTCTGTAAACAATATGTAGGATTTGATACTTATGAAAGACAATATTCTAATTTAAACTCATTTTTACTTATTTTTAATGAACATGAGTATTCAAGTCTCATTTTGTTGTCAGAATTTACACTCATACTTCAAGTCTGGGATCAGAAAGGCCTCAGATGGGTCATTGTCTGTCCGGTAGTGTTGAGAAAGCATTAGCAACCACGGTTACTAAGATCCATGGAACACAGGAAACTGTAAAGTGGATTTTCTTCTTTACTTTGGTAGCGATAGACATGGAGGTACAAACAGAAGTCCAAGTAAACAGTTCAATGCAATAACGGCATAATGGACACCTACATAAACACGCATCTCATATTTAAGCCATAACATCCCGCGAGCTCCCCACTAACATGAATGAATGAATGAATACGCTCTTTTATAGCGCATGGCTACCCTAAGGCATCCCAGCGATGTAACTTAAACGAACAACAGAAACATGCTGAAGCACGTGTCTATATTACCTGCTTTGTAAGTAACACACCTTCCCCCCTAATTTTTTATTTTTTTAACTAAGAACATAATCAGAAAACTTAGCAGGAGATCACCTTATTCTATTAATGATTTGCCTTGTAATATCACTAACATGAATACGTTCCATACCCACATTTTGATGAAGTTTAGATACATCCACAAATACATTACTTTCTGAAAAATCACAACTTGCAGTATTGCCTTTAAACAAAGACACTCTGTTAAGGTTCCAAACGCACCCCTCGACACGAACAGCATTCCTAAAAATTTGTATAACAAGGGTGGGGTCCGACCACATACTTTTCCCCTTCCCATCAGCTTTGGATTTCTTTATGCGCACAACATCACCAACATTTACTTTTTGGTTGCTAAAAGGCCTCCTTTTGCAGCTCATGCCTTGCTTCCTTTTAGATTTGTAATCCTCCATTTTGCATCTAATTTCCTTGAAATCCAGCTCAAAATCATCAGCTGTTGTACAACTCTTGTTCCTTAACCACCATGGCATTCATTTGGACCCAGGTTTACATTATCTAAGTAGTTCAAAGGGACTGACAGAATTAATGGCATTAGGAGCGGTTCTATAATCCATGAGCATAGAGTGTTACACAATTTTCCACCTAATACCACCATTGACACTCAGGATGGAACACAGCTATTCTCTTATGTGACACACCACAAATGAAAAAGATAATCCTAAAAAAATCTGCTGACAAATTGTGGTCAATTGTCAGTGAACAGCTCTTGAGGTATACCCTACATGCAAAATACACTGTCCAAAAATTATACAACAACCTCTGAAGTTACATCTTTCACCATTTTGACCTCGGGCCACTTCGAGTAATAGTCAATGAGAACCAATCCATATGACTTATGTTTAGGCAAAACAGCAAATAGTCCTATAATATCAAGACCTAATTTCCACCATTGGCCATCAGAAACTGAACTAGCTTCTGGTACTGGAAATCCCTAAATGTCCTTCATATGCTGAAGAGATAATAGATTTCCTTAGGCTAAATGGAGGAATACATGTATCCCCCCCTTATAACTATAACATTTTAGATAGCTAACTCCTCATGAACTTAAAAAAAAAAGCCAAATCATTTTTTATTTTCCTTTGTTCTGGCCATCCTTTAAGAATATGCTCTGCGACTTTTATAAGTTTGAAGTCTTTCTCCATTTCGACCAGCCATTTATCCTCTTGAAAATGGGACAGGAATTTCCAAACAAATTAATATCCTTGAATGCTACTTCACCAACAACTTTGTCATCTCTCTCAGAACAATTTGTAGCTACCAGCAACCTTGACATGCAATCAGCATGTACATGGTTTTTCCCATTCAAATACTCCAATTGATAATGGAAATTAGGCAATCTAGAAGCCAACTGTACTAACCTAGCAGACATTGTGCGACCTCCTCCTGGTGCCATCATGTATACTAGCGGTTTGTGGTGTGTTTTTATGATAAACTTGGTACCCCATAAGAAAGTCCTAAAATGTTAGGTTCCCCAAACACAAGCTAACAGTTCCTTTTCTATTATGGAATAATTTGTCTCTGCATCAGGCAAGGCTTTGGATGCATAGGCAACTATCCATTCCCTGCCATTGTCTTTCTGGATAAGTACACCACCCAAACCACTACTGCTGGCATCAACCATCACAATGTTTTGTTTATAAATCACAAAAGGTTTTAAACAGGGATTATTAACTACACATTCTTTTAACAGGGAAAAAGCATCGCTCATCTCTTGAGTCCATTGGAAAACAGCATTTTTCTTCAACAAACAACTGAAAGGGTCCACCTTGGAAGCATAGTTTGAAATAAATTTTGCATACAACTCAGTTAAACCAAGAAATGCCACTAATTGTTCTTTTGTACTAGGGGTGTGTGCGTTGATGATACTATCAACATGGCTCTTCTTGGGTTTAATACCATCCCCACTAATATTGTGCCCAAGATACTCTACTTCCAATGTTTTTAATCTACACTTGTCAGCGCGTAGAGTAAGACATTTTGATGACAATGCAAAAAGAACATGAGATTGTGATTATGTTCCTTGTGGTCTTTACCAAAAACTAGAATGGCATCTTGGAATGTAACAACTCCAGATAAACCCTCCAATGTTTCCTTCATAAGTTTCTGGAAGACTGATGCTGCACTTGCAAGCCCAAAAGGCATTCTACAAAACGTAATAAACCTTCAGGTGTGATGAATGCAGTAGAGTTCCTCGATTCATCATCCTGAACAAGTTGGTGGTATGCACTAGCGAAGTCTAAGAATAAAAAAGATTTGCATTGTCATAAGTTGAGACCATTTCATCTAAATTTGGGAGGGTATGGGCATTTACCAAAATGGCACTATTTAAACTGTGCACGTTCACACATTTATTTATTTCTTTTCGGATTTATACCGCGCATGGCTGCCTCAGCAACGAGGCATCCCAGCGCACCCAGATACCGGAAAAATAAAGCCTGGCGGTGGGCAGGGTGTTTAAACAGCATAAGGGAAAAGCCAGGTCTTCAAGGCCTTACGAAATGCCAAATGGTTCGGTATAGCTTTAATAGTGGCTGGGAGCGTGTTCCACAGTTTCGCCGCCAAACAGCGGAACGACCACCCCCCGGCCCTCGCTCTTCGAACTCGAGGAATGCAGACCAATGCTGAGTCGGCCGATCTCAGGGTACACCCCGGCACATAAGGCTCCAACAAGTGTGATAGCCCCATTGGGGCCTGGTGTGTCAAGATCTTATGAGATAAACACAGCGCCTTGAACTGAATGCCCTGTTCCACAGGTAGCAAGTGGATTTTAGGGAGCACATGTGCCACTGAGCAAGATCTAGACAGTGCAACCAAAAAACAGGCAGCCGTGTTTTGGACCCTCTGCAGGCGCCTAACGCTAACCCTGTTAGCACCCAAGTAAAGGGAATTGCCGTAATCCAGTCTGGACAAGATGGACGCCTGAATGATGGTCTGTCGCACCTTGGGGGGGGAGAAACCCAGCAGAGGCTTCAGACCACGCAGAAGCCCGAAACAGACCCCAGCGACAGCTTTTGATTGTTTGTCAAAGGCCAAGCTGTTGTCGAACCACTCCCCCAAGTTCTTCACAACCTCCTTTGGGAGTGGGGCGGGTTTGAGGCGGTCCAGCCAGCACTGCTCGGACCATAACTCCCGGTTCCTTCCAAACAGAACAATCTCCGATTTACTGGCGTTCAACTGTAAACAGTTTGCCGCAATCCAGTCAGAGACCGCTAGGTCCTCTTTGAAATTCCCCATATTGGAGTTGCATTTCTCCAAGAAGACAAACACCAGTTGGGTGTCGTCGGCATACGACACCAGGGACATCCCCCGGCCCTTTGCCACTGCCGCCAGGGGTCTAACATAGATATTAAACAAAAGAGGGCTCAATATTGAGCCCTGCGGCACCCTCTGGTGCAAGGCAACCTCCTGAGAGTGGAAAGGTGGAACTGACACCTAGAAGGACCTCTCCTCCAGGAAAGACCGGAACCAGTCGAGGGCTCCATCCCTGACCCCGATTTCCTGAAGGCGTTTGAGAAGTATCTCATGGGAGACTGTATCAAACGTGGCACTTAAGTCCAAAAGGACCAAGGCCGCAGAGTCACAAACATCCAAGCTGCCACGAATGGCTTCCGCCACCACCAACAGCGCGGCCTCGATACTATGCCGAGAGCGAAAGCCGTGCTGAGATGGGTCCAGAATATCATTCTGCTCGATGATTTGAGACAGAGTGGAATTCACGTGTGATTCCATCAACTTGTCCAAGAAAGGTAGCTGGGAGATGGGCTGATAGTTTCCAGGTTCGGCTGGGTCTAAGGATGCATTTTTTAACAATGGAATCACTTTGGCATGTTTCCACTCCTGAGGAACAGAAGCTGACAGCAAAGACAAATTAGCGAGATCAAGACTTACAGGAGAAATCAGAGAGTGAAACTGGCGAAAATGGGCAGGTGTCAGAGGGTCGGCCGGAGATCCAGATTTAATTTTTGAACAGAGGGCCTCAAATTCGGTGGATGACCGAGGAGGAAAGGATGACAAGCTATAACCCTCCTGGTGCCTCCCTCTCCATTAAAGGGACCACCTTTGGTAGGCCCATGTAGATCTGCTCACCTTTATCCATGAAATACCCTGCAAGCTCGTCGCACTGATGATTAGAGGCAATGGGAGAGGCCCTAGTAACATCCATGCTCTTCATGCCTTTGAGCAGAGAGAAGATGGTCTTGGCGGGGTACGAACTAGCCAGGATTTTATTGGCCACAAACTCCGCTCTGGCTCTCCGGATTCACTTGCGGTACTGCTTAACAGCCGCCCGATATTCTGACTTATCTACTGCGTCGTAAGAGCGTCTCCAGGCGCGCTCAAGCTGCTTACAACCCTTCCTTGCTGTTATTAGAGAGTCATTAAACCAGGGATTAGATGGCCCTCACCCCTTCCCTCCCCTTTTAACCGGAATACAGCTATTCAGACCCGCTGTCAGCCATTCTTGGAAATGCAAATTTGCCGTGTCCACGTCTGACGGTAGACGGTAGCTAGGGCCTGTGTCCAGACAGCCAGGCAGAAAAGAGATCCACTTTTAACTCATGCCAGGGGTGTTTAAGAACTGGGGCTGGGCGAATGAGATCGGCTTTGCCCTGCAGCTGGAGTGAGAATGATACCAGAAAGTGATCAGTCCAGGCCTGCGGGACCGGTGAAAAGATTTTTATCGGACTAAGGTTAGAAAAAATAGGGTCCAATAAATGACCGACCGCATGTGTGCCCTCAAGAACGTGCTGCGTCAACTGGAAGGCTTCCAGGTCGGCCAAGAAACTGGCCATCTCGGCTTTCCCCTCCTTCTCCAAATGGAGGTTGAGGTCTCGTAAGATGGTGAAATTCGCCCCTTACCAGCAAATTGATCCACTTTACTCAGCAGGTCTTCCCTAAACAAACTCAAGGACCCAGGGGGCCTATAAATAGAAGGCCTGATACTGTAAAATTGTGGTTGAGCCTGATTTTAAATGTGGCGCTTTCACAGTCCAAAATGTTCTCCTTACACAGGCTAAGAGAATAAACCTCCTTGGCAACTACAGCAATCCCGCCCCCTCTCCCCCTCTATTTAAGGTTTTTAATACACAGCCTGGAGGGAGAGCCAACTAAGGCTCATCCACTGAATCTTGAGTGAGCCAAGTCTCTGTTAGAAATAGAGCGTCCTGCGCCTCATCAGATAAGAGGTCAAATACCTCAGCATGGTGGTTCACCAGAGAGCGGCAGTTCAAGCTAAGGAAATTGTACTCCGTATGTCCAGGTGGACATGGAGCCCGCTCCACTGGAGCTAGCTTGAAAGTACAGAATTCACATTTGTAAGAACAATCCTGTGGAGCCCAGAGAGGGGAAGGGCACTTTAAAGCCAAAGCCAAGAGTTCTTCCTGCGAATACCTGAAGGGAACCATGGAGAAAGATGCAGGGGTCCTGGCGACTAGCGATTGTCCAGCGCGGACAGGCACAGACTTGTTTGCATTTGGCGCACCAGCGGCGCGGCCGCTGCGTGCACCCGTTGAGCGCACGCCTTGCGCGGCCGCAGCTGTGCCTGCATTTAAGGAGTCAGGTAGATCTAAGACACAACTACTGTCCCGCCAACCTATCACTCCCCCCAAGATGGTGGAAACACTCCAGCCGTCCCGGGAGAGCTACAGCCCAGTGTCTTATCCTGCCTCCCTGCACCTGCGAACAGTACAAGAGAAGGTAAGTTTAAAAAAGATGAAGCGGCAAACAAGTAAAAGGCAAGTGTGGTTTTAAAAACATAGCAAAATGCTAATGGTGCATAACAGAATAATTACAGACAGAGTACTCACAAAACACAGTCTAGCACACTGCCGGCTCACGCCTCAGGAGTCTGGGTCAGCGCGGCCGTGGCTATGCCCGCTTTTAAGCAGTCAGGTCGATCTAAGCCACAACAACTGTCTCGCTGACCTATCACTCCCCCCAAGATGGCGGAAACACTCCAGCCATTCCGGGAGAGCTACAGCCCAGTGCCTTGCCCTGCCTTCCCGCACCTCCGAACAGTACAAAAGCAGGTAAGTTTAAAAAAGACGAAGCGGCGAACAAGTAAAAAGCAAGTGTGGTTTTAAAAACGTAGCAAAATGCTAATGGTGCATAACAGAATAATTAGATAGAGTACTCGCAAAACACAGTCTAGCATACTCCCGGCTCACGCCTCAGGAGTCTGGGTCCATAATCTCAATACCCCAGAATGTTTGACCGAAATCACGATGGGAGAAACCCATGGTGATGATTCTACAAGTTCAATAATGTTTTGCTACATAAATCTCGCAGTATGTTTTTGAGTTTGTTCCTGAGGATTAGCATTAGGGTCTATTTTTATTTCCATTTCTTCTTGATGTGGCCAACCCGAAAGCGATTGTTCCTTCTTGGATATGTAAACTTTACCATGTGTGGAATGGCCAGAAAAGACTAAATTGGCCCAAAAATAGCCAACTAAATCGGCGCCGAGAAACCCTTTTTGGGTAGCTGTTGCACCTTATAAATGTAATAATAATAATAATAATAATAAAAATAACTAAATCAATTTTGTGGCTGGTGTATCCACCGGGACTGATATCTGGGTTACTTAATTCTACATTAGGCCAGTTCTTTTTGACCACATCATGGGACAAAATAGTATACCAAGCACATTAATCCAGAAATACATGAGTGCTCACACCATTAATGGTGACATGACAAGAAGGAAATTTGTTGCTACTCTCACCTAAATTCATCAGTATTTACATCTTGTTTGTCATACTCATAGGGTGTATCACAGTCATCAGAGAAATGCACCAAATGTACTCTCTTGGGAATTGATCTACATACTCTACTGAAATGTCCTTTCTTCCCACATTTAAGGCAAAACCTCTCGATAGCTGGACAATTTTTGGAATTCCCTAGATGCCCACTGCTAACACATCTATAGCATAAATAAGGACCTATTTTATTGTCTTGTCTTGAGTCTTTGAATTTGTCATTTCTTTGAATATTACCAAACCTGGAAGAATTTTATTTTTGTTTTTATCAGTCTTTGGGAACAACTTGTACCTCACATTTCTCTGTACCTCTTATTTCTTGTACAATTTTCTCAGAATGTTCAATTACTTTAGTAATATCAATAGCAGCATTAAGAGACATATCAGACGTAGTCCATAACCTCTCTTGTATTTTCTTGTTATTAATTCTCATTAATATTTGGTGCCTTAACACTTGATCATATGAAATGTGTTCAAAGGCACAAGGCAAGTGATCTTAATGATGAAACGTAATTGTCAATGGATTTATTTGCTAACTGTTTCCTAGAGTAGAATATAAATCTCTCCATGACAATATTGGTTTTCTTACCATACCTTAAACTTAATTGTTTAGCTGCATATTGGTACGCATTAATATTTCCAGGATTGATGAAAGCTGGAAGATTTTTAAATTCCATACCACCTAAACAGTTTCAAAAGCGCCAATTTCCTTTCAGGTTCACACTCTTCCCCTTCGAGTACCTCAACATAGGCTAAAAAGACATGTTCCCAAATATCCCAATCCAGAGGTGGTTCACCAGGAATTGATAGAAAGGATGGGGGTGGTACAATTCCTGACATACTAATATATTTAAATGTAAAATTGCGAAGAGAAAAAAAAGTGACAATTAAAAATAATAAAAGTAGTCACCGTAGTCTATGAAACGTGAATAGTGTGTGTTGTGTGTATCACTGTGATTAAGTGTACACATTGACTAGATGCAGTTCCCTTCAAGCATAAATATGCACAAACACTACAGAGTTAAAAGAAATACCAAAATGTTACCATAATATGTGTAAAGACATGTTAAAAAGCACAGAATTTACGATGCCCAGAGGAGAATGATGAGTCATAGATGCTGTTGAAATTAACTGAAACACTCCCTTGGGATCAACAGCAGGAGGTTAATTAGCCAAGACGCTGCCTCCTAAACTTCTGTAAACCAAATGAGGCAAAAGTAAAGCACTCCTTCAATATGGCAATCTCTGTGAGTCAGCGAGGTGCTGTAAGAGTTAAAACACTCTTTATATGTCAACGCCGAACAGTAAGGAGTACCCAGTAACAAATTACTTAGAAATGCTTCTGCTGACGTGCCACGTGAAAGAAAACCAACAAGGAGGAGTCTTTCTTCGTGGGAGGTCCAATAGCGTTGAGTGATATTGACGGTGGCAAATCCAGGGACAATCCAGAAATTACTTGAAAATTACGGGATTCAGCCACTCGTCGCCAGTGTTGAGAAAGCATTAGCAACTACCGTTACTTAGGGGCACATGCATCATTGTAAATTGCATTCGCAAATGGTGTGAATCGCAAAATTCGGCCGTTTGCGAATGCAATTTCAATTTTTGGGATGCATCACCATTTTTGTACTTTTTGCAATTTAAAATTGAGATTCCTTAAATGCAATGCATCAAACAAAAAAAAATTGCGAATTCGCAAATAAGGGGAGCAAATTACCATGAAGTTGACCTTCATGGTAATTTGCGAAAACTTTGAAAAATGCATTAAAGTGCATTTTTCAAAGTTCCATTTTACACACACACATGCCCTTGGGGCATGTGTGTGTGCAAGATGTACTTATAGGCAGATTTCAGGGGTGCATCAGGGTGTCCTTTGGACACCCCTGCACCCTAGAAATTGCATTCTAAATTTGCAATTCTCTAATGGAGAATTGCAAATTAAGAATGTCTTCCCATTCATTCCTATCTAGGCCCATAGGAATGGATGGGGAGGTATTACTTAACCCCTTCAGCGCTGATGACAAAGCCAGCTCGTCATGGGCATTACCTGCGCTACGCGGATGACGAGCTGGCTTTGTCATAAACAGTGCATTTTTGAAATTCCAGCGCACAGCGGGAAAACGCGGTAGCGCGGTAGAGGTTAATTGCGATTCTCAATTAGAGAATCGCAATTAAGGGATTTTAAGAAATCGCTCTTTTTTTTGCGATTTCTTGATGCATTGCAGTTTGCAATTCCTTAGTTGCGATTCCTTATTTTTCGCAATTAAGGAATCACAAAAAGCAATATTGATGCATGTGCCCCTAAGATCCATGGAACACAGGAAACAGTAAAGTGGGTTTTCTTCTTTATTGTGGTAGCGATAGACATGCAGGTACAAACAGAAGTCCAAGTAAAGGGTTCAATTCCCTAGCGGCATAACGGGCACCTACATATACATGCATCTCATATTTAAGCCATAACATCCCGCATGTTCCCTACTAACATGTAACTTCAACTATTGCATCTTTGTAAATAAACAATGTGTTGGACAGTGAGCCACCATTAACACATATGCGACCACACGAGGATACCTAGATACCTTACGCTGTATGTAACAGGTATTGTGGCTATGGACAGAAAATCTGGCTCTTTGGTGTGGGGTAGCAGCGAAGCAGGGCATTGGGTTGCACTTGTTGCAAACCTGTTGCAAGATGGCAGCCTCATTTTTATGAATCGAAATCTGGACTTAGAATGATGTACTTCCAATCCAAAATGTTACCCACTAAGTTGGGTCTGACCTGTTCTGTTTAATGACAGGTAGTGACAGTATAAAAGCCAGGGACAAAGCAGTGCACTGGCCTGCAACATTGTGAGTTCAAAGGTTGTCCATTCTTCTGTGTAGTTCATCACCAGGCTCTCTCATGCCCACGTTTGTTTTTTTCCTTGCGTTCCTTCTCTCAGGTTCATCCTGGCTAGGATTAGACTTTGCTTTTTGGTGTTTGTGCTTTATTATAGTTACTAGTTTTTTTCCAGTGGGACCAGCCTTTTTCATTTCCTCTGGGAAACTAGTTCCCAGGCTTTCATCAGGGTAGTAATATTCTATGCCTTTTTTGGTGATTACTGTATTGTTTTTCATGTATCAATGATGTCAACGTTTTTTGGCCATTTTTAAAACATGTTCCTAGGTCTAGGAGCATCCCATCCGGTCCTGTTGCTTTTATCACCTTTTCTTCCTGTTTTGCTTCCCTGTATCCACACTTCAATCTCTTTGCTTCTATGTTATTCATAAATATTCTCTTGTGGTGAACCTGTGGTTGCTGGAAAGAGTTATCTGCTGTGTCCCTTTCCCATATCCTTGATTCTTGTCAGCATTTGATATCATACAGCGCATCAATGCTGGTGTACCTATGCGTGCAAGTAATCTGAAACATGCCATGTAGTCTGGACACTAAAGAAGCAAAAATATAAGAAATGTGTGAAGGACGTGTGAGGGCCAACACGGGGGTTGTATTTTTCAAGACCTAAAAGGACAGAGCTGATCTGCTGTTTAGTGGGTCTCCTAACAATCCCAGGTCATTTGTCCTACCTTATATCAAGGCAGTTTATCATCACTTGTTCCATTTGTAATGAAAGCATTACCTCTTCCAATGCTGGCATGACTTCCCTTACAAGACAGCCACCTCAGTTTTGTTAGCTACAGCTTCCCTGTGACAACATCCCAGTGAATACAAGACCAGAAGGTGGTATCAAGACAGACTTTGTGATGATTATTCCAGAAACTTCAAAAATGCTTTTTCCCTGCCAGTGACTGCTTAAATTTACCTGTTGCTTTGTGCGATTTGTAGCTTAAAATATGCTGCTTTCACTTGTCCATGACTGCTTACATTTACCTGTTGCTTTGTGGGCTTTGTAGCTGAAAATCTGCTGCTTTACCTGCCCATTATGGCTTAACTTTCCATTCTAGTTTTACCTTATACTGTGCCGAGACCTGCGTGAAAGTAATCCAACCCCAGCTCCCTTTTGGATTTAGCAAGGGGAAAAAAATGTCAAAATACACCTCAGAGGCTAAGCAGAGTGTGCTTTGGGCTGCAGAAATCTACTCTTAGGGCCCGATTCACAGAACTAACTTAAGACAAAATCCTAAACTTACTACCATTTTGGTATTCACAGATGGCACTTACTCATTTTGGTATTCACAGAAGTTAGGACTCCTAACTGTAGGACTCCTAAATGCCTTCTGTGAATACAGAGAGTCTTAAAGTTAGGATTGTTCTCAGTTTCTCAGTTCTCAGTTTAGGAGGAAACTGTATGTGGAAAGTGTATATACTACTAGTTATTGTCTAGGAGAATGAGTTGTTTAAGTTTGGGAAAAACAGTATTGTTAGTGGCTTAGATTTGGCTTTACCTGCCAAGCGGATCTCCGGAGTGTGGTTTGAGCCTGTCTGTCTCCAAGGAGATTCAGTTCTTCAGGAGCAGCTCTCTGCCCTCTGGCCATCAATCTGTGCTTGCGGTCGCAGACTCCTTATATAAGTTTGCCATTGAACGTTACATCTGTACTCTGATTGGCTGCCCTCTCTGGTGTTTCTATTAGGCTAAGGGTTATGTTTCTGATTGGCTGATAGGTCTAGGGCTCTGATTGGTCCCTGAGTAGGATTTCTTTGGGCTTAGGGTTAGGGTTCTGATTGGTCGATAGGTCTAGGGTTTTGGCTGGTTCCCGGGGCTAATGTTTCTATTGGGTCTAGGTCTAGAATTCTGATTGGTTAGGGTTAGGGCTAGGGTTCCCATTGGCAGAAGGGGTAACCTGACCTAGGGCTATTTAAGCATAGGGCTCAGAGCGTCTCAGCCCCAGCTTTGAGGCTAAGGGCGGAGAGGACAAGGGCAGTTGCTTGTTTGGGCCTGTTCAAGACTGATCGGGCCTAGGGCCTGAAATGCTGCTCTTTTTTCCATTGACCATTTCCCACCATAACCCATCAACATCCACAAACATATTAACATACTCAGAGCAAATGTACTCAACTCATTTACTACAAACAAACCCAACACACATTTCAATGTCTCAACACCCACTACGAGCCCTCGAAACCACACCTTTACACCCTTCTACCCCAACTACCATACAATGGCACCTTCACTCATACACAAAACACAACCCTATCCTATACTACTAACTAATTCACTCAATGCCAACAGAACCCACATCCATACAATACGTAACTATATCCCATCCATACATACACTCCCTGGTCTAATTACCCCTAACAGACCCCTTTTTTTCACCAACAAACCTATACTCAGCCTTCCATCTCTTCATCCATCAGCACTCTCCTTTTCTTTTTACAAAAAAAACACAAGCACACAATCTTTATACTCCACTGCACCACCCATATTACCTCTTTTAGCAATCAAATGCAACACAAACACTTTTAACTCTCCACCATCCCCTCTCGCACACCAAATACACTCTTTTCCAACGCACATCTCTACCTCTTTACCTTGCATCTTCCACTCACCAAGCGTACTTTACATACAAGAATGCTTTGGGCAGTACGAGTAGTGTAGAGAGATGTGATTGCCTGATTGGAAGCAGGTGGTGCAAGCTGAGAGCCGAGCGCCGGTGTAAGCAGCAAGCTGCAAGCTGAGACCGCGGACGCCACGGACCGAAAGACCGAAGCAGACTGCAGCCGGGGGTGAAGCCGGGGGCCAAGTGGTACGGCTGACACGACAAACTGCAGCCTGCATGCTACACCGCTGCCGAGGTCAGACAGACACCGGGTGTCAGCAGACGCCGCGGGCGGCCGAAAAACACACAGTAATCATAGCCGCAGCCCGTCAGGGAGGACGCTGGGAGCCGCCGAGGGGGTGCCGACGGGATTCTTCCAAACGCTTCCCCTGAGCCCCGCACCCCGTACCCCCGTGCCATATCAGCCCAGGGCCGGGCGCTGCGGTACTGTGTTGCACAGCTGGGCCGATGGCCAGTGTGGGCTGCGCCTAGCCTGTGATTTATAAGCAACGGTTAATAAAGGAGTCACAGAGTGGGACCAAGCGCGACCCAGGCAAGCCATGCTGCAGAGAGGCTGGGCAGGATGAGTACCTGCCTAGTGAGGGTCTAGGGCGCAGTGTGCCATCTACGACTCCCCCACACGTCACAGCAAAGAGGAGACGCAGCGGAGAGCAGAGGAGACAAGTGGCGGAAGTGCGCTGGGAGCCCGCTGAGAACAAGGAGCACATGGAGCACAAGGAGCTAGGAGCCAGGAGCTAGGGGCCCAGATCGCCAGAGAGCCAGAGTACCTAGAGCTCTGAGTGCCCGAGAGAGTCCGAGGGAGCCTGCGTACCGAGCAAAGGAGGCCGCCCGGGGCAATGTGGTAAGGAGAGGCAATTGTGCATCGTAATTCTTGTTATCCTGGGGTGCATACACATGCACATGACTTGTATAATTGCCCCCCCACCCCCGATAGTCCTATCGACAGCCGGTAGGGGCCGAACGCACAGCAACGTACAGCTACGTACAGCCACCCACTCTCTACATCTGCCTACACCTGCCAACATCGGTTTACTCCGTTTGCTCCCCCCAACCACGACAAGTTCCTGCTTTAGCCCACGCTCGTCCCCGTAGAAGATAGCTACAATTTAGCACGACCAGATCCTCAAGACAGGGTCCAAAGGAACTAAAGGAGCGCAAGATCTCGACCGGGGAAATGAGATCGGGGAAAATGCGCCAACCTGCGGAAAGTAAAAATCCACAAAAAAACGAGAAAGCCAACCAGGGAAGCCGAAAAGCCACCGGAAACAGGGTCAGAATCAAATTCTAGGGAGAGGTTGGGATCGGCACCAACCCCCGAGTTAACATCAAACTCCAGACGGAAACCCGGTCTCTTAAAATTCTTTTACTTTAAGGACCCAATAGCGACGATCTACGCACCAACTGCGGAGGCTTCTAAACTACCAAGCCCCATCGTGCCATTAAACATGCCAAGCACCAAACCAGAGTGTCTAACCCCTCTGTTGTGTTCGGGCCCCTCACTCCAAGGCAACTGGCGTTGGCAACCGCACAGGTGCACCGTTCTAACACTCCCGCAGCCACAAATGAAATCAAGGGAGGCCAAGCCGTAAAGGACACTTCAGAAAATTGCCCTGCAAAGGACATCAGGGCATGCCAGAGTAAAAGTGCGACATTTGCGGAGCTAGTCGAAGTCAATGACCACGCACTAGCAACTGAGGACACCCAGGAGGGAAATACAGGTCACAAAAATCCATCTACCATTAGAGGGCAAGAAGGGGACTCATGGCTAAAACCCCTCTTCCTATCAAACGACCCCCAACTCGAGGAACTTACCGAGAGGATTACTAAGTACATAGACTCACAAGGGAGAGCACCTCGAGCAGGACACTGTTTTAGCGATCAACATCTGAGTCCGGGTATGTTGGTCTCAACACCCCGCAGCCTCGAGACAAAAAGAGACCAACAAAAAGCATGCAAAAACGACACCATGTTTACGCAGTCAAACCAACCACACCATCGCCGTTCTGCGCCAATCACAATTTCATCGGGGAGCACGTCGGACCTAGAACCTAAGGATCTGAGCAAAATCGAAAAGACGAGCCCTCTATGCCATGGACCCAATCTCTGTTAAGCACTCTAGAGCAAGCAATAAGGGTGCTGAACTACCAATCCAATAAAATGGAAGTCCAGATTGACCTCATTACACTAATGGCCGGGCACATCTCGGGCATAAACGCAAAACTGGACTCCCTATCAATGCTCTTATCAACTCAAGGGAAATTAGAGCCCAACACAAGCGGGAGTAATCAAAAACTAAACTGCGGATGTGGAAGCATTATTGAAAAGCTAGCAAGCCTCCCGGCCATTTTGATGGACATCCTAGGGGAGGTAAAACAATCACGCGGTTACTGTCAGGCGATAGAAACTAAGCCTATTCCGGAGAAACCACAAACACCTAAGCAAAAGCCTATTAATGACCCCACAACAAGCAAGCTAACAAGGGACCGAGAACAACCATTAAAGGAATGCTGCCTAGGTAAAACAGATTCAGATACTGAAGAAATACAACCCATGCACCAATCCAGTACCGAGGAAAAACCAACAAAGAGAGAAAGGAAAAGGGCAAGGAAGGCCAGGCTTAAGTACAAGAAACGACCAAACGTAGATCCGGACAACATTTTCCCCATATTTAATACAAATACCCATTACGAAAACAAATCCAATCCATTGAATGGGTCAACAGCGGGCGAGGACTCTCCTGCAGACCCATCCGATAAATCAAATCCATCGAATTCATCAAGGGGCAAAGGCACCAGTACAGGAGTTAATCCTAGCCCATCTCCACCTACAGGCGATAAAAGTCAAATGGACTCCAGTTTGAACCAGCAATTACAAGTGCGCGTGCTGGAAAGGGAAAAAACGAAGCCAACACAAGTAGGCGAATATGGAGTTTGTGAGCAACAAGACCCGACACCAGCCCTGGAAAATAACAGTCTGGTCACAAAACAAAGCCACAAAGAGGGCTCCAACCCTGCTATAAATGTTTCGATCGAACAACAACTATCCGCAACATCTGAAAGAAACGTATACAAATCTTGTGGTCCTGCAGCAGCACTCGAAACCAACTCCGTGCCAGTCCCCATGCGAATTACTGTCCTGGACAAGGATCGCAAATGCTCGCTATTGCAAAGGGAGCAAAGTACGGCCCAAACGAAGTTAACAAACATAGCCCCAACCCAGAAAAACAAAATAACAATCGAGGCAGTACAGAAAGAGCAAGAAGAACAATCAGCCTACTCCGGTTGTGATAGGATTCAATCTCACAACCTGTCTGCTCGAAAAGCAGGATCAATACATAATGAGCCAAGCAAAAATTCAGATTCATATGATTTAAAATTAACCTTTATACCCGAATATCCAACAAGGGGGACACAAGACATTCTGAACCGAGACAATTTATTAAAACTGTTTAACGAAGTACCGGACCTAAAAGAAATTACTTCCCAGGACCTTTACTCTGTTGTATTCCAACAAAACAAAAACAATATGGCCATAGAAGAAACAGTCACAACTTGGGCCTCAAAGGACCTGGTAGAAAGGATATACCTTGCTAGACCTCAGTTTGAAACATGGGGAATATCCATAATGCGACATACGCGTCTGAAGTACCCATATCCCTTACAATTTAATACACGTGACCAAATAAAGGGGAAAGAGAGCAGAGGTCCACACATCTCTTGTCTACGTGGCGCCCGGGCCTCCACGCCAGAGCCCACAAGCGCAAGGCGCAATCTACAAACAACTGGTCTCTACCACGCAGACAGAATGGACTGGTCTTGGATACCTAGCGTCCTGAGCAAGAAAGTTACCTAACCTAGACTTAAACTCCTCCGCAACATTGCGGAACGAGCCGTCCTCTCAGAATCTAACAAAGAAATCTACAGTTGCAATCTGCTCGTGGAATGTGCACGGCTTTCGAGAAATGGCCCATGATTATGAAACCCAAGCATTCTTTCTACGCCAAGATATAATCTTGATACAGGAGTCATGGAAATTACATTCAACTCCAATTCTAGGCTTCAAAGAACATCAAATATATGCAGAAAGCTTCTCCACGCATGGCCACCCCCGCGGAGGACTATCGACATACGTAACCCATAAATATAACTGGGCATCTGAGGAGATAGACGTGGGCCTGAAGTGGGTCCAGGTGACCAGAATCATCGAACATCCATCACCGGGGACAGAACCGTGGAAAATGATAATATTTAACGTGTATATCCATCCGGACAAGAAGTCACAAAAAGAAAAACACGTGATCCTGTTGTCACTAATTAAGGTTATGCAAAGGATCTATTCGCATTACCCTTTGGTTATCTCCGGGGACTTCAACAACGCCCTCATTGACCAAAACAAGGCGAAGGTGAAGAGGAAAGCAAACAGTGGCGGAAAAAAGTTAGCATCTAGCCTCAATGAGTACGGCCTGTCAATCCTGAATGGCAACACAAAGGGGGATAGGCCGGCAGCCGTCACATACCTGAGCGGTAGGGTATACTCTATAATTGACTACTCTATAGTAAGTGACGAATTAATCTCCAGCATTGAATCTTTCGGTATAGAACATCGAGTAGAAAGCGACCATTTCCCCCAAATAATAAGTCTGAAAAATGCACCAAGTTTTGGGCCAACAACGACCTCACTACTGCAACACGCATCAAAGTTCAACCTGAGAAAACTAAAATGGCGTGGAGAAGGGCTGGGCAAAATCACAAACTCAGTTAAAGCACATATGGCCAACTTAGGAACACAAAAGGAGGAGGACCGTGTTCCCAACTGGGAGCAAATGATTGAGGTACTGCAGCAAAAGTTCCCAGCAAGGTCCGGGAAGGGAAACAACCTTTACAACGCAACTTTTACAACGCATTACCATTACAACGAAACTTTTACAACGCAAATACCATTACAACGCATGTATTTACAACGCATGTTTTTACAACGCAAGTACCTTTACAACGCATACCATTACAACGTAAGTATTGGTAAGTATATAATTATATTTAAAATGTTATATGTTTGGGTTTTTTTAAGGGGTATTTTTAGGGTTCAGGGTCAGTTTTCAGTTTTTGGGTAAAGGGGTATTTTTAGGGTTCAGGGTCAGTTTTCAGTTTTTGGGTAAAGGGGTATTTTTAGGGTTCAGTGTCAGTTTTCAGTTTTTGGGTAAAGGGGTATTTTTAGGGTTCAGGGTCAGTTTTCAGTTTTTGGGTAAAGGGGTATTTTTAGGGTTCAGGGTCAGTTTTCAGTTTTTGGGTAAAGGGGTATTTTTAGGGTCCAGGGTCAGTTTTCAGTTTTTGGGTAAAGGGGTATTTTTAGGGTTCAGGGTCAGTTTTGGGTTTTTGGGTAAAGGGGTATTTTTAGGGTTCAGGGTCAGTTTTCAGTTTTTAGGTAAAGGGGTATTTTTAGGGTCCAGGGTCAGTTTTCAGTTTTAAGGTAAAGGGGTATTTTTCGGGTTCAGGGTCAGTTTTGGGTTTTTGGGTAAAGGGGTATTTTTAGGGTTCAGGGTCAGTTTTGGGTTTTTGAGGTACAGGGGTATTTTTAGGGTTCAGTTCAGTTTTGGGTTTTTGGGGTACAGGGGTATTTTTAGGGTTCAGGGTCAGTTTTGGGTTTTTGGGGTACAGGGGTATTTTTAGGGTTCAGGGTCAGTTTTGGGTTTTTGGGGTACAGGGGTACAGGGTAAAAATAAAATAAAATTAAAATTAAATTAATTAAATTAAATTTAAAATAAATTAATTAAATTAAATTAAATTAAATTAAATTAACTTAAATTAAATTAGATTAAATTAAATTATATTAATTTCAATTAATTTAAAATAAAAAAATAATATATACTTACCAATACTTACGTTGTAATGGTATGCGTTGTAAAGGTACCTGCGTTGTAAAAACGTGCGTTGTAAATACATGCGTTGTAATAGTTTTTGCGTTGTAAAAATTTCGTTGTAATGGTATGCGTTGTAAAAGTATGCGTTGTAACGTCATACATCCGTCCGGGAACCGCAGACATCTTTACAACAAGAAGGAGCCATGGTTCAGCATGGACCTAAGAGCTAAAAAAAAGACAGGTGTCCAAGGAAGTCCGGGCCCTCATAAGTCAAAAAACATCGGGGTCAGCGGCAAACAAATCCAACCTAAGGAGAGCCAGGAGCACCTACAGGAAGGCATTGAGGGCCGCAAAACACTCATACAAAGAAACCATTTGGAATAAACTGCTAATCGCAGGAAAACACCCTAATAGCCGGGACTTCGGGGGCATCATAAATGAGCTCAACCAAGGGGCAAAACTCCAACAAGAAGCCGGGGTTGGTGCAGAAACCTGGATCAGACATGTGCAAACCCAATACAGTAATACAGATCCAAGCAATGCCAAAGGCTCAGGGGTAGTTAAGGACAACATGGAGGAACCAAAAGGAGTGAAGAACAAGGTCTACTGGGAGTTCGAGCAGGAAAAACATCAGAAGGGGCCAACAGAGCCAGACAATCTAACGTCCAAAATGGAACTGTGGACGATAATCTCAAGACTAAAGTCAGAGGGTGCAGCAGGACCAAACGGGTTGCCAAACGCGATCTTTAAGCACGACCCGGATCTGTGGTCAGAGACCCTAACACCTCTGTTCAACAGAATATATAAACAAGCAGAGTTACCCGCCTCCTGGAAAGGCAGCATTATCCACCCAATATTCAAGCACGGCGATCACCGCAATCCCACAAATTTCCGACTGATATCGTTAATAGACGTAGAGGCCAAACTCTACGCCTCCTGCATCCTACAGGAACTACAAGCCTGGATAACAGAAACAAAGATCATGCCAAAATTTCAAACAGGATTCAGGCAAAGAATGGGAACAATAACCAACCTAACTTGCCTGGCCATCCTAACAGACCAAGCGGTAGCAAAGGGCACCCGCCTGTATGCCTGTTTTATAGACATCAAGTCTGCCTTTGATCGGGTGAATAGAGAGCGCCTATGGAGAAAATTGGAGAGCTGGGGATTGCCACAACAACTTTTAATAGCTATCAAAGCCCTACATCATCACACCTGGGCAAAAGTGAAACTGGGATATGGAGGCAGTACTACCAGGAGAATCCAAACGCATCAAGGCCTAAAACAAGGCTGCGTATTAGCCCCCACCCTCTTTAATCTTTTCCTTTCCGACCTCACAAGCGCGATCGAATCAGCAGACAGCCACCCACCACACTTGGTAAATAACCCAATACATTACCTACAATATGCCGACGACATTGTACTGTTGAGTAAAACCCCAATCGGCTTACAAAGGGCTATCAATAAATTAACATCGTACCTAGAACGGGAAAGCCTGGACCTAAATAAAGAAAAAACCAAAGTGGTCCGTCTAGTTGACCCGCAAAAATTAAAGTACAAATGGATGGCCCAAGGAACAACAGTGAAAGAACAAGAGTATTATAAGTATTTGGGAATAACAATCACAAAAGGAGTAAATCACAAGGACCAAAAAACAGCATTAAAAGCAAAGGCACAATCTTTAATCTTTGCATACCGTTCCCTTAAAGGAAAAATGGACTGCCCCAACTATAACCATCTTTTAAAAGTAATGGCAGCGCAGATAATGCCCACCCTATCTTACGGTCTAGTTACATGGTGCGGCAAGGAGGCCGATCTTTTAAACGATTTGCAGATTCAAATTTACAAAGCGGTCTTCAATCTGCCAAAATCTGCCTCAGCCTCACAAGTCAGGCTAGAATTTGGCCTGCAAAATCAGAAGTTCCGGAGCATGAGCGGCTTCGTGAAACTCTGTTATAAACTTCGATCTGCAGACCCTGACACACTGGACTGGCTAAGTTGGGAGGAAATCATAAAACAGGGGGAAACTGAAACACCGAATATCTGGGGACAGTATTTGAAATTGTGTGTGGAAAAATTGGAGCTGGAATCAGCATGGAAACCGGGGACAGATAAGGCAATACTAAGAAAACTAGCCAACGCGGCAGCAAAAAGAAAATCCTTTCTGGAGGATAAAGAGATACTGGCAAAACGTCGGCACGGCTGGACCATCATGAACTCCTTTACAACCCTAAAACCACTGGCATATCTAGTATCCCACTTTAGTGATTATCTCAAAAAGGCTTTCATAGCCTATCGGATGGGGATGCATGTCTCAAAAGATCTACTACCATCCTGGAAACCTTCTCACCAGACGAAACAATGTCGCCTCTGTGGGTATAAAACAGAAACCCTTGTTCATCTCATCTGTATATGCCCGGCCCTGATAAATCAGAGACGACTCTTATTGAAACCCACCCTCAACGCGCTAAACATTCGTTCTTGCAGACATGCAGTCACTAGCTGGCTCGGAGGTTCCTCCATAATCTTGGCATGCCGCGGAGTCAAATTCCTGGAAGAAGCTAGAAAATGTTTAGAACAAACTGAACAGGAGGGCTATCAAGGTGGCAGGCCAACAGGGACAGTCTAATCCTCGGATTCTATGCACACTGTCTCCAATAAAATTGGAGGCCGAGAGACAATAACCTCAGCATTTTTAACAAACCTTGTACTGTAATTTTATCATGAGAATTTTGTAATGATTTTAATTAATTATGCAAATAAACATTTATTGTTGTTGTTATTTACATACAAATGCTTCTCACAAGACAAATACATCATCACTTCCTCTCACTACTCCTCAAAAACAAAACATACCACACACCCCAGCACAACAAAATCTCACACACACATTACCCTATAATACTGTCTGTCACAAACTAGAAACATACACCCGCTCTCATCCTCATGACTAAACAGTTAATACACACCCTAAACCAACACCACTGCCAAGCTTCCTCTCTTCCTGCACAACTAACACATATTCAGCAACAGAGAAACTCTCTTTCAACCGGCTCTCATCCAGTGGACAATTTTGAACTTTACAACATGACCCACATGCTGCACCCCCCAACTCATACACCTTCCACCCCAAACAGATGCAAACAAAATAAGCAACATGCCACTCTTACCAACTTTGCATCTCCATGTCTACCACACAGCAAGGCTACTCTACAAAAACCTCACAGATCACCAAATCACTCTCAACCTCCATCTCCACCACCTAGACACGCATGCCAATTAAAATGCCTGCTTAGCCTGTTGGACACGGAATACGATTAAGAACAGCTATACTATTGCTAACCTCATACAGCTAATACCAATACTAAGGACACACCTGCTACAAGTCCACAAAATACTGCTCACTCTTCTACAAAACAAAATCACACCATCCCTAAAACACAGTCTCTAAACTGCCTACTAATAAATGCTTGATCACTTTAAAAAACACAACCATTACATCAATGACCTTCTAACTGACACATAACCTGACTTACTCTTCATAAATGAATCATTGTTGGGAGATGACATCACTTCAGTGTTGCATGAACTCGTTCCTCTTGGCTATCAAACTATAACACAAAATCGTAAACGCAAAAGAGAAGGTGGCCTAACTGTTGTGTTCAAGCAAATATTAAATATTACTAAAACTGATGACGTCTCCATACAAGGTTGTGATGAGGCCTTCTTCACCAGATGCAACCCTACATCATCTTACTTCTGTAATTTTCTACGCCTTTACAGACCTCCACCTAGCATTGCAACATTTCCTGACACACTTCTAGACACAGTTTCAAACGGTATAACACTGCACTTCAACCATGGGTGGCTCCTCCGCTATGACGGAGGAGCGTCTCCTCACTGAAAAATTAAATGATAATAAACCATTTTATTATCATTTTGTTTTTCTTACCTTATTGCCAGCCGAGCCGGGGTTCTGTCCGGGGCAGGGCCATGCTGATGAGCATCTCGTCAGTAGTAGGGAGGAGTTGTGGGTGTAGGAAGCTGGCTGTTATTTACTGCTGGACTTGGCCCTTTTTGCAGGGTCATCCCTAAACTTTTTGCCTTTCTCCTAGCCTTTTTTCTGACATGGTGTTGGTGGTTTTAGGACTCTGGGCACTTTAGCACTGCTGTTCACTGTAAAGTGCGTGTGCTCTCTGTGATACATTTGGTAAGATAGGTCTACACCTGTTTGGCCTATTTAATTTACCTGTCAGTCCCTTGTAAAGTGGTATCTCATATACCCAAGGCTGGTAAATTAAATACTGCTGGTGGGCTTCATGGCTAATTGCGCCACCTACCAAAGTAGCCTTGCAAACTTATCCCAGGCCTCTGCCATTGCAGGGCCTGTGTGCGCAGTGTCACTGCCGCTGTGACGTGGCACCTAAAGTGTGTGCCATGTCCGTGACCCCACTTTTACTACATGTCAGTCACCCCTAAGGTAGGTCCTAGCTAGCCCTATGGACAGGGTGCATTGTAGGTAAAAGATAGGACATGTACCTTAAGTGTGTGACTTGTCCTGGTAGTGACAAACAGCCATTTTGTTTTCTCACTACTGTGGGGCTGCCCTCCCATAGGAATGCATTGGGGATTCACTGATAAGTGTTTCAGTGGTAATCCCTGATATGAGAGGCGCAGCGTGGCTCATTTTGCCACAGCTACCCCACCAGACAGTGGCCAGCTGCAACGTTGGGGCAATACTGTTTTCAGAGTCCCAAAGTGGGGCTCCCCCAGGCACAGAGGTGCATTGCCCATTTCTACATTTGCTGCACCGCGATAGCGCGGGCAGCTGCAACATTTGGGGGCCATTTATCTTGTTGAGGAATGGGTGAGTTGCAACTCACAGCTCCCAGCGCATGTGCGCACCGTAGTTCTTGCCACATTGGTGGCCAGAGGGCTAATTCGATAGCCCAGGAGTGAGCCCTGACTTTCTGGACATAGGGCATTTGAGCCCTGTTGAAAGGCCAGTTGGCCTTAGTGATTTTAGGGTGTTATTTGGGCGCAAGGCCCTTGCCAGTGCTACTATGGTGCATTGCTGCTTTTATGCCTAAGGGATGTCCTGCCTAATGAGATGCATAATGTGTTTTTATGCTTGTGATACCTAATGTGTAGTGTATTTATGCCTAGGATGTTATGCATAATGGGTTTATGTTAGTGAGGCCTAATGCATAATGTGTTTATGCTTAGCAGGGTGTCTAACGCTAAGGTGGTTATTTTATGCACCCTGATTTATGCCTCTAATGATGTTTATGCTAAAGAGGTTTGGGCCTAATGTGTTTTATGCCTACTGTGATGCAGACATGATGTGTTTATGTTGCTAGATATAATGCTTAGGTCATTATGGTACCACTGGTTACTGGTTGTGTTTTGTATTTACTTACCTGTTCTGATGGTTCTGACCGTGGCCCGATTGACCTGGTCCCTTATATAATCCCCTGTGAATATTGCCTAGTGCCAGTTGGCACAGCGTAAATGTGTGATTAGGTTTCTAATGTGTTCATGATAATACACAGGATATTTTTTATATAACCTTGTGAGTAGTTTATTTTGTGGTGTGCCTAGTGTGTTGCTGCTATGTGTGTGTGTTGCGCAAACGCTTTACACATTGCCTCTGGGATAAGCCTGACTGCTCCTGCCAAGCTACCAAGGGTGTGAGCAGGAGTTATCTTAAGTATGTAACTCCCTTGACCTACAGGCCCATAAGAATGAATGGGGAGTTATTCCTTATTTGCGATTAGCAATTTGCTAATCGCAAATAAGGATGCGATTTCAAAGGTGCCAGGGGTGTCCAAAGGACACCTTGTAGCACCCCTGAAATGCAAATTTACACAGGTGTTGCACACACATGTCCAAAGGACATGTGTGTGTGTAACATGCAACTGAGAAAAATGCACCAAAGTGCTTTTTTCTATTTTTTTGCTATTTGCCACGAAGTCAGACTTCGTGGTAAATAGCGGCCAAAAATTGTGAATTCGCAATTTAAAAATGGTTAATGAATTGCATTTAAGGAATCTCAAATAGAGATTCCTTAAATGCAATTCCTCGCAAATATGCGATTTCCCAAATAGCGATTTTTGCATTTGGGATGATGAATCCCAAATGCAAAAATTGCGCTCGCAAAGGGCCAGATTCTGAGAATCTGGCCCTTTGCAAGCCTATTTTTCGTTCATGAATCTAGCTGATAATACTTTGCAAGAATAATGCAGTTAAACACAGTTGAAATCTCGTTTATGGGGGGGGAGGGGGTGGATGGTGGGTTTGAGGGGAGGAAGGGCTAGGGGGGTTTGGGGGAGTTGGGTAGCACTAAGGGGGTGTAAAAGGGGAAAAAATGTCACAGCGACAAGTACAAGTCTTCGTTTTTGGATACAAGGGAAAGATAGCTCTGTTAGTGTTGAGGGGCAGCTTAGATCCTGGTTTGTAAGGTTTCAGAGGGTCAATTATTCAATAAATTGGAATGTTAAACGTTCGAATTAAAATCTGTTCACTGAATGTGTCTGGTCTTAATAATGTGTTAAAACGACAAAATGTGGCGTCAGAACTACGACACATTCGGCCAGATTTAGTATGCATACAGGGAACACATATTCCATGGGCAAAGAGGGGTATTTTGAAAGAATTGGGATTTTCTTTAATAGTTACATCTGGCCAAACTAGCATGATTCGAGGGGTAGCTATTCTTGCTAGACGAAATTTTGTAAATGTTGATTGCAAATTAATGGATAAAAATGGGCGGTGGGCTGTAGCAGAGTGTTGTTTTGAAGGTCAAAAGATTACACTTTTTACTATCTATGGATCCAATGTTGACGTTGCAGGGGTCTTAGTTGAATTAAATGTTGAATTAGCTACATGGCCGCAACCAGTGCTGGTTTGTGGTGATATAAATATAAATTTGACTAATCAAGCCTTACAGGATGGCCCTGATAAATATACTGGACGAAAGACCAAAGTTTTTAAAGCACTTTATAATTTAGTTAGCGATCAAGGATTGGTGGATGTGTGGGGTAAAATGAGGGAACATGATAGCGGTTTTACTTTTTACTCATACCCACTCAAAAAATTTGTAAGATTAGATTACTTTTTTGCATCGGTTTGCTTATGGGGGGGGTCAAGACATGTTTATCCAAGGATTTCCACGGACCATGCTCCAATTGTTCTTGAATTGGCCTTATGTAGGAGTAGACCTAAACTCAATAATTTTACATTTGATCGGAAACTATGTGTAAATGACGAATTTAAGGATTATATGGGTAATTGGATCAAGTGTTTTTTTGGAAATAATAATGGGAATGCATCAGTTAGTATAGTTTGGGACACATTTAAGGCTTGTTTTCGGGGGGAATGTCTTAGTTTTAGTTTATGGCAGCAAAAGAAATTTAAAGCGGAGTTGGCAAGGCTTTATGAGGCGTTGACAGAGGCAGAAGGTTCTCTAACTAGGGGGATTGCCTCAAGAAGGAATGATATATCTGGCCTAGAGAATAAGGTGGCTAAGGATCAAGCTAATGTTCATGGGTTTTGGAGCGCTGAGAATGCTAGAAAATATTTGGGGCTAGATGTAGGTAATTCTAATTTACCGACTCATAAATACCGAATTTTACCGATTCGGTATTTATGAATCGGTAAATTAGGAGGGAGATGTAGGTAATTTTTTATTTTGAATTACCGATTCTGTAAAATTCGGTATTTACCGATTCGGTAAATACCCAATCGGTATTGCCCATTGATTCCTATGGGCCTTGAAGCCCATAGGAATACCGAATCCAGCAAGGGTGCAGGGGGTGTTACTTTGACACCCTCTAGCACCCCAAGTACAGGTGTGTGTGACATGTGGCACACATACGTGCCCTAAGGGCATGTCTGTGTGTCACATTGCACAGGTGTGCATGCACAGGTGTGCATGCACAGATGTGCATGCACACCTGAATTCGGTATTTTACCACCCAATAGGATTGGGTGGTAAAATACCGATATATATCAAAAAGAGAGGGGGGGGACCAAGGAGCTTATAAGGTCCAGTGTCCGTGCTCCGAAAATCAATGTTTAAACAACAAGGAGGACAAAGTTCCTATGCCAGGGAGCAAAAAGTCACCCATGCATCGTGGTGCAAAAAGTCACCCATACTTAAAAAATTGGAAGAAAAAGAAAGAAAAAAGAGAAAGGGGGATTCCTAGGTATAAAAGACCCAAAATTATGAGAGGGAAAGACATTGTGTTTCCTCTGTTGCCCTCACACACCCCGAAGAGTGTCATGCTTCATCATCGGGCGTTTGCTCCTCGTAGGGCCGGCGCTGCAATTCCCTACGGGTCCCCCGAAGGGTCACTTTATCGGAGATCTTTTAGAGGAATGCCGGATGATGCATGCGGGTGTGCGGGTAATGAGTCAAGAGGAGGGTAAAGAAAAATCGTGCCAGTGTGATAGATTGAAATTAAAACAAGGGTAAACATGCAGCGATATGTTTAAAAGTATACCCTTGGCAGTCAATACTGCTAAAAATTATTGACCCAAGAGGCCTATTATGCCTAGGTGTCAATTGTCAAGGTCAACATGTTTCGCGCTTCCGTTGCCCATAGGTCGTTAGCGCTTCGTCAGGACCATAAAGAGTATGTAAAGTGCACGTGATTTAGCGAGTATAAAAATTACCCTCTTATCTCAATCAGGGTGGAGTAGAACCTGTGTACCCTTATCATGGTCACAGCTAATAGGTGGAAGCCACTCCTGAATGAAGCCTAGGAAATTGAAAAAGAACAAAACAAAGTAATAAGACAGCATCGATAACAACTTGATGCCGCAAAATGTACCACATGTGTGTACATCAATTACACTTAAGCAATAAAGTAGAAAGGCACACAGGACAGGTTGATCGTAACTGGTCAAAAAGAGGGGGGGGGATTTGTTTAATGTGGTTTTGGCCCCTACCCTACATAGCATCAATATTGAAAAAAGGCGGGGAGGAGTTGTCCCCAACCTAGTAAAGTTTAAAATATATGCTCCATACGACAAAGCAATCTGTCCTGGTTTGTTTACTTAAAACGAGCGTACAAACTGTAAAGTGATAAGTGCTCAAAGAATATGCTCACCAAGCACTGCGTGTAGTAATCCTACGTGGTCAGAATTATGGGCGCCCGCAAGTAACCGGGCTGTAAAAACAAACACAGAGACAGCAGCCTACAGGCACATTAGCCAATCATCTGAAGTGCTGGGCCGAGTGCTCACAGTGCTCCTCCCCGCCTTTTTTCAATATTGATGCTATGTAGGGTAGGGGCCAAAACCACATTAAACAAATCCCCCCCCCTCTTTTTGACCAGTTACGATCAACCTGTCCTGTGTGCCTTTCTACTTTATTGCTTAAGTGTAATTGATGTACACACATGTGGTACATTTTGCGGCATCAAGTTGTTATCGATGCTGTCTTATTACTTTGTTTTGTTCTTTTTCAATTTCCTAGGCTTCATTCAGGAGTGGCTTCCACCTATTAGCTGTGACCATGATAAGGGTACACAGGTTCTACTCCACCCTGATTGAGATAAGAGGGTAATTTTTATACTCGCTAAATCACGTGCACTTTACATACTCTTTATGGTCCTGACGAAGCGCTAACGACCTATGGGCAACGGAAGCGCGAAACATGTTGACCTTGACAATTGACACCTAGGCATAATAGGCCTCTTGGGTCAATAATTTTTAGCAGTATTGACTGCCAAGGGTATACTTTTAAACATATCGCTGCATGTTTACCCTTGTTTTAATTTCAATCTATCACACTGGCACGATTTTTCTTTACCCTCCTCTTGACTCATTACCCGCACACCCGCATGCATCATCCGGCATTCCTCTAAAAGATCTCCGATAAAGTGACCCTTCGGGGGACCCGTAGGGAATTGCAGCGCCGGCCCTACGAGGAGCAAACGCCCGATGATGAAGCATGACACTCTTCGGGGTGTGTGAGGGCAACAGAGGAAACACAATGTCTTTCCCTCTCATAATTTTGGGTCTTTTATACCTAGGAATCCCCCTTTCTCTTTTTTCTTTCTTTTTCTTCCAATTTTTTAAGTATGGGTGACTTTTTGCACCACGATGCATGGGTGACTTTTTGCTCCCTGGCATAGGAACTTTGTCCTCCTTGTTGTTTAAACATTGATTTTCGGAGCACGGACACTGGACCTTATAAGCTCCTTGGTCCCCCCCTCTCTTTTTGATATATATATTTAGCACGGCTGTTTAGCCGTGGGACCGTTAATTTTATTCTGTCCTTTCTTTCTTTTCTTTTCGTGAGGCACACGAGACAGGATTACTTTTTCAGTGGGACTTGGTTTCACAGTATACCTGGACTTCATTGCCATTGCGATGCAGTGAATTTTTGCCCCACTTTCGTAACTGTAGATGTGCGCAAGGTACGTAATGGATAACCCTTTAAGATAGCAATTTAACAAATTGTATTTTAAGAAAGTGCTGGAGTCCATTTGAGTGTTCACGATTAGGTAGCAGTATCACAGAGCTATATTACTTGCAGGACGAAGTGCGGTCCAGATATGACATTAAGATAACCCCTTTATGGTAAATTATGTGGCGATGGAGGGCATTGTACTTAAATTATTTCATTTTGCAAATTGCCTATATGTTTCTGGGTATTTTTTCGACAATTCCCGTTCCTTGATCATGTAGTGAGCCATTGCGCATGAGCAGGGGAGTAGTGTGCCCGATTAATGCTCATGCGCGTTTATCTCCGGTGCTCACACATGCGCATTTAGTTGCTTCTCACTAGGATTCCTTTCCTCCCCGGAAAAGGATACCGCCTCACACCTGACCCGGCCTGTGCATTTAAACCGGCGGTTTTGCCGATGTGAGTTTCCTTTCGGCAGAAGCGTGGTCTTGGGTAGGTTGCAAGAAGGCAGCACCCGCACTCATTTGTAAGTACTTCAAAGATGCAATATCCTGCACTGTGAGCACTCGGCCCAGCACTTCAGATGATTGGCTAATGTGCCTGTAGGCTGCTGTCTCTGTGTTTGTTTTTACAGCCCGGTTACTTGCGGGCGCCCATAATTCTGACCACGTAGGATTACTACACGCAGTGCTTGGTGAGCATATTCTTTGAGCACTTATCACTTTACAGTTTGTACGCTCGTTTTAAGTAAACAAACCAGGACAGATTGCTTTGTCGTATGGAGCATATATTTTAAACTTTACTAGGTTGGGGACCACTTAAACTCCTCCCCGCCTTTTTTCAATATTGATGCTATGTAGGGTAGGGGCCAAAACCACATTAAACAAATCCCCCCCCCTCTTTTTGACCAGTTACGATCAACCTGTCCTGTGTGCCTTTCTACTTTATTGCTTAAGTGTAATTGATGTACACACATGTGGTACATTTTGCGGCATCAAGTTGTTATCGATGCTGTCTTATTACTTTGTTTTGTTCTTTTTCAATTTCCTAGGCTTCATTCAGGAGTGGCTTCCACCTATTAGCTGTGACCATGATAAGGGTACACAGGTTCTACTCCACCCTGATTGAGATAAGAGGGTAATTTTTATACTCGCTAAATCACGTGCACTTTACATACTCTTTATGGTCCTGACGAAGCGCTAACGACCTATGGGCAACGGAAGCGCGAAACATGTTGACCTTGACAATTGACACCTAGGCATAATAGGCCTCTTGGGTCAATAATTTTTTGCAGTATTGACTGCCAAGGGTATACTTTTAAACATATCGCTGCATGTTTACCCTTGTTTTAATTTCAATCTATCACACTGGCACGATTTTTCTTTACCCTCCTCTTGACTCATTACCCGCACACCCGCATGCATCATCCGGCATTCCTCTAAAAGATCTCCGATAAAGTGACCCTTCGGGGGACCCGTAGGGAATTGCAGCGCCGGCCCTACGAGGAGCAAACGCCCGATGATGAAGCATGACACTCTTCGGGGTGTGTGAGGGCAACAGAGGAAACACAATGTCTTTCCCTCTCATAATTTTGGGTCTTTTATACCTAGGAATCCCCCTTTCTCTTTTTTCTTTCTTTTTCTTCCAATTTTTTAAGTATGGGTGACTTTTTGCACCACGATGCATGGGTGACTTTTTGCTCCCTGGCATAGGAACTTTGTCCTCCTTGTTGTTTAAACATTGGTAAAATACCGACTCTTAAGGGCCTGTGGCACTCTTAGGAGTGTCAGCTACATATGGATTTACCGAATCGGTAAAATTACCGATTTGGTATTTTACAGAATCGATAAATTTACCGATTCAGTAAAATAATGGCCCCTACATCTCAATCACCAAATACCGGTCGGTAACGGCCGAATTAGGCCGTTACCGACCAGTATTTGGTGACCTACATCTGGACCTTGATCTCTAAGCGCCAAATAACCCGTAGTCCTACCAAATTCTTTAGCTACGCGCTCTATCTCTTTAATCGCAAGAGAAGGATTCTCTGTGACTATCGCTCTATCGTCTGCGTAAGCAAAACAGAAAAGCAATAATCAAAAACTCGAAACGGGGGAATGGATACATTATACGACAATTGTTCTATAAAAGGGTTAATATATAAGGCAAACAAAAATGGGGAACAGGGACACCCCTGCCGAGTTTCTCTGTTATACTCACTGGATCCGATAGCATTCCCATTACCGATATCTTAGCTGTGGGAGTCATATATAGCGACTGTAATGCTACAATAAATTTCTTACCAAACCCAATTTTATCCATCAGTCGCCACATATAATCCCATTGAACGCGATCGAACGCTTTCTCTGCGTCCAATAAGATTAGCGCTAGATCCCTTTTTCCTGTACCTGCAATGTCAAATAAAGTTATTACTTTATTCACATGGTCCACCGTGCCCCTTTTTGGAATAAAACCATGTTGATATCGTGAGACCAGAGGTGTATTGACTTTAGCCAATCGATTGGCCAATATTTTAGAATACATTTTATTATCGCGATTCAATAAAAAAATTGGGCGATATGATCCTACTAAATCCGGAGATTTACCCTTCTTACAGAATACTGCAATCGTAGCATCTGACCAAGATCTAGGAGGATGTCCTAACTGTGCCAGCTGTAATACTTTCAGCATTTCATCTTTAACAATATTAAAAAACACCCTATAAACTTCCACCGGAATCCTATCTGGCCCTGCCGCTTTCCCTAGCGCCAAGCTTTTAACTGCGGTTTCTAATTCGAGCATAGAGATCGGGGAATCCAATTGCTCCGAAAAAATGGAATCCATTGGAATGCGCTTGTCTGTTTTATTTTTTTATTTTATTATGCTACATGTTTTCTTTTGAAAATGAGGGTGTTCATTGCGGGGGAGACCGCTGCTAATATTGCTATTGCCCCAACAATTTTTTTAATTTTACTAGGCCCAATTGCAAAACAGTGTTTATTTATAGAACTGGATGGCAGCTACTATAAACGAACATGATTTAAAAGTTTTGATCAGCGCATTTAGAGTGTGGAAATTGATTTCTAAATCGAATGTAATGGGAAAGATCTCATATTATACTCCCTTTAATGCATGTAGGCTCTTACGAGGAATATTTGGGGATAATATCTCTCTAGGCTGGAAGAAGAAGGGGGTTAGATACCTAGGCAATTTGTATTCTGATACTGGGATATGTAAATCATTTAATGATTTAATTACTCAATTTTGCTTTCCCAAAACTATTTTTTTTAAATTTTTGCAAATTAGAGACTTTTTAGCTCAAACTAATGTTGATATGCGATCTAATGCTGTGGTAGAAGGGGTTAGAAGGCAGGTTAAAATTGGAGCTTCATATCAATTGCTGCTTGTGGACGGGTCAGACGATCTTGAAAAATGTAGGTCTAAATGGTCTGTAGCGTTGGGAGAAACAGATATTGTGATTGAAGATCTTCTTATGATGTCTAGAGAAACTTTAATGGTGGCAAATTTGAAAGCTCGAAGACCTTATTTGATTTATATTATACCCCTGCATGGATGGCTAAATGAGGGGGTGGGTATGACGGGAAATGCTTTAGATGTGGGGAAGACAACGCGGACTGTGTTCATAGTTTTTTTAGATGTAACAAACTGCATAGTTTTATTGCAGATATAGAGGAATTTCTGTCCTTGGTTATTAATATGCCTCTGATCATTACTCCTGCTATTATGCTATTGGGGAAGATTACCACAAACAGATCAACGAATGGACTATATCAATATCGATACCTGTTTTTTTTTTCTATGACGGTAGCTCGCCTGTGTATCGCAGCGGAATGGCTGCAGGAAAAATCGTTGGCATTTGAGTATTGGTGAGCAGAAATGTATAATCTATAGTGGGGCTTATTCTCGGTTAAAGGTTCTAGGAAGCGATTGGTGGGTACAAATATATGGGGAGCTTTTGGTGATTACTATGAGGTTTAATCTTAAAAAAGTGAAATGAACGGAGTCTCTGTCAAATATTTGTTAATTTTCCTTTCTCTTCCCCTGTATTGTGATTGATGATTATGATCTAAGCTGCCTTCACGTATCTGTTTATATGTATGTATCTATGGTTTATGAATTATATATGGATTTATGTAATCTTGTTGCTGTAAAACTATAAATAAAAAAATAAATACATTTTAAAAAAAATAAACACAGTTGAAATGCAGTAAAATGCAATTGGTTTTTAAGTCAACAGTGAAAGTAACTTTTTAGTCACTATTGTAATTGCTTTACAGTTACTATAGGGATTAATATTTTAGTTACTTTTGAGACTTGAGGTAGGTCAGGGTTCACCAAATTCTAGATCTGGATTGACGGGGAGACCTCCTCGTGGTGTTGGGCCACTCGAACTCGAGTCGTGGGCTTCGAGTGCAGAGTGGGGCAGACTCGCGGATTTTGGTAGAGCCAGAGTCTGTTAGTGAGCAAATCTGGTGCTCACAGGAGACAAAGTCTGGCTTGGGAAGCCGGGGCAGGTCCTCCGGGTTCTGGGGACTGCTGGTTGCAGGACACACTGGGATTTCGCTGGAGCAGGTCGAGGTCGGTAGAGGCCTGTAGGGCTGGGGCCAAGTCAGTTGGTATCCTCCTCTTCTTCTTTCAGCATGGCTTCTTCAGTCCTTCTTCTTCTATCTTCTTGTCTGATGAGGCAAAGGTTCAGGGTTGCCCCTAAATACATTTAGAAGTGTTATAGGTCGGGACCAATGGGTCTCTTCCTTGGGGTGGATACCCCCTATTATGCCACCCTCCAGTGGGAGGGGTCAAAAGCCTCACTCTGGTTGGCTGGGTCCCTCCTCTTCAAGATGGTGGGGACTGAGAGTTGTGCTTCACCTCTCGTCCCCCACCTGAGGAATGGGGTTGGCAAAGGTGGGAACAACTCGCCTCCTAATTTGGCTTTCCCGACGATTCTCCCCCCAAAATGGGGGTCAAAACCGGTGGGGGCCAGTTGCTGAGAGCATAAAATGGCTGGGGTAGCTCACAAAGGCAGCAAGCCTTTGAAGCTTCCCCTGCGTGGACCCTACCTATCCTGGGGGAGGAGGCTTGGCACCTCTACCCAAGATGTTCTTTTGTTTCAGGGCCCCAAGAGCGGCAGGCTCTTGACCCAGGGGTCCAGAAACATGTCTGGTGGCGGCAGCTGTTAGGTCATTTTTCAGGGGACATCTCTAAGATGGTCTCTGAGTAAATTTTTCATTAAATCCCACAGTGGCATCAGAGTGGGTTTAATGTGCTAAGACGTTTGATACCAAACTTCCCAGTTTTCATTAAAGCCATTATGGTGCTGTGGAGTTCGCATTGACAAACTCCCATACCATATACTCTTTATTGCTTTACTGCACTTACAATGTCTCAGAATGGACTTAGACACTGTAGCGGTATAGGGCTCATGCACCTGTACCCTCACCACCGGTATAATGCACCCAGCTAGCGGGGTGGCTTACCTATATAAGGACAGTGGATTGCAGGCATGGCACACAGAGATGTGTGCCATGTCATCTCTTCAATTGGCTCTGTACCAAAACACGCAGCCTGCAATGGCAGTGTGTGTGTTCAATGATACAGGGCTTCTAAGGGTGGCATAATAAGTGCTGCAACTCTTAGAGGCCTTCCCTGGTCACAGTGCCCTTGGTACCTATGGAACCTTTTACAAGGGACTTCAATGTGGCCAGAGAGTTGCCAATTGGGTTTTGCAACAGTACAATTTGGGAAAAGAACATAGGCCCTGGGTACCTGGTTGGCAGGAAACCAGGGCCCACTCAGTGAAAGTGCATCAACATTAGGCAAAAAGTGGGTTGCAACCATTCAAAACAGTAGGCACTTCTAAGTGCCCGTGACAGTTTGGCCGGCTGTCGTAGGCTGGCCAAACAGACATGCACACTTAGGGTTTCTCCAACCCAGCTGTGTTGTACACCCAGGTTGGAGAAAAGCTGCATGCTCCCTGTACCTGAGCAAGCATTAAACCAGCCCGATCAGGCCAATCCAAGTGCTGCTCTCATGCTTGGTATAGCATAAGAGCATTGTCTGGATTGGGTTGGGAGCCTGTGCACTGAAGCCCATCGACTTCTGGGTCGAAAAGAGAAACAAAGCAGGAGGGAGCGGCAGGTGGGTATTTTTATTTTTAAAACCCAAGCCCCCCTTCCCCCACCCAATCCCTTTACTATAGCGGCAGGTGCTCCTGACTCTAACCTATGCATTCTTGGTGACCTAAGCATTTGGCTTGACAAACCCAATATGCCCCATCCAAAACAAATCATCTCCGGCCTAGACGCACTAAACCTAAATCAGATCATCCACAAACCCACACACATCGCTGGTCACATCCTAGATGTAATTTTTGTACATTCAGAACCAGTTACCTACAGACAATTACCACAATCACATGGTCAAACCACCATTTGTCTGCTTTCCGGCATAAAACAACACCAAGCAACATACCTAAAACCACCTTCCATGTATCCATCTATCAACCATGGAACAAACTCAATTTTGAACACTTAGTAACACAACTAACAGCAAGTACAGATCTAGGCTCAATAAGGTCTGTTAAAAAATCATATGAGTGACTAAAGGAAGCTTTTGATATCCTAATAGTACTAAGAACAACACAACAGAACAAGAGAAAACAGGCACCATGAAGAAATACAGAGATAATAGAGACAAAAATATGCAATGCACCTGGCTCAAAGCAAACACCAATCAAGACAAACTTCACCTACAGAAACCTAATAGATTATAGAAGTCAGCAATAAAAAAGCTAAGAATAAATACTATTCAGACAGAATTAAAAATGCTAAATGGTCGGAATTCTATAACATTCTTACCGAATTTAGTAAACCAAATTGCCAAGAAGGAGCTCTTCCCATTACTCAAGATTTCACAGACAAATGAGCAAATCATTGCACAACCAAAGCAGACATGTTGAACAAAGACAAACCACCAGCACCAATCCTGGTCCAAAAACCCATGAGTAGGCTAACCCAGCCTCTGAATTCCTTCCATAAATATCACACACTGAACTTATGGACTTGGTCAAATCAGGCAGACCTGCTGGTAGCCCTTCCGTGCCATATCCACCACAAACCTTCAAGAAAATTCTTCTGAATACTTCTGTTGACACACCAATTACAAATGGACCTTTCTTGGGCAAACTGATAAAAAGAGCAGCCTTCGCCCAGATGTCACAATTCATTAAAGACAATTCCATACTTTCAGACTTCCAACCAGGATTCCATCCAGGAAGAGACACATAATCTGTCCTCATTGCCATCTGGGATGACCTTAAGAACACAGATGACCGGAACAGGGTTGCTGCACTACTCTTGGACCTCTCAGCTCCCTTTGACACAGTTGACCATGACATTCTAATACAAAGGCTCTACGAAGACAGCATAGATTGGACTGCCCTTGACTGGATCACATCCTACCTTTAAAACAGAAATAATGTCATCCATACTCCCCCTTTCTTATCCAAACCATACTTCACAAAAGCAGAGAACCCTCATCTCACCCATGCTTTTCAACATGAAGTCATTACCGGCACTGATCAATGAATATCACCTCAAATGCCATAACTTTGCGGATGACACAGAAATATTCCTTAAACTGGAAAGCCCAAAGACATTGGAAATTTGCAAATTTTTAGTTGCCTCAGAGTCATTAATCAGTGGATGACATGGAGCCATCTAAAACTGAATGCTTCCAAAACGGAAATACTCACATGTGGCAATTGGAAAAAGCATGACCCACTTGGCGCCTGATGATCTGAGAACACAGTCTAAAGTATCCAATGAAGTAAGAAACCTCAGAATTACCATGCACGCCAAGCTATCAATGAATGCCCAAGTGGACAAACTAGCAAGATCAAGCTTCATTACTATAAAAACTCTGTGACACATCTTTCCCCACCTGGGATTTCATCACAAGGCCCATGCTACTATCACTCTTGTTCTGTATAAACGTGATTATGCCAATAGCCTCTACCACAGATAATCTTTCTCTACTATGAAAAGACTACAACGGATTCAGAATTCTGCTGCCAGACTACTCTCACATATAAAGCCACTAGCCAACACTTCTCCTGCCTTGAAGGCCCTACACTGGCTACTGGTTGCCAGAAGATCCACATTCAAGCTGCTTTATATAACCCACAGCGTGATACAAGGAACAGGACCACTCCTTATCAGGAATAAAATCACCAAATATGATCAACAAAGGAACATCCACTCTAGACTGGCATCTCACTGCAAAATTCCACCTACAAAAAAAAACATAGGTGGCACTTCCTTCTCTGTTGAAGCAGCTGAACCAAGAAATTCTGTACCCCCAAACATAATGATCCACGTATAACTACGTTATCTTCAGAAGACTATTCAAGAGCTTGCTCTTCCCCACATAACCACCATACTCAAACATAAATATACAGCTTATCCCTGTGTATATAAGCATTTATTTGGACTATATATGTGTACCTAGATATGTGAATTCCTTTGTATAAACGTGTATATTAATTATGTTTATAAATACATAGATAATCATTTGTGCTGCTTAACAAATGTGCATGTTACGTATGGTTATATTACTCCATGTTTATCATGTACATAGGTCGCTGTATAAATAATTAAATTTTGATCATAACTATTTATCTACAACTGCTTCACTATTGAATTACATTAAAAAATATATAAAACAAAAAAATGAGCGCTCAAATAACAGCCACTGGAAAGTTTGAGTTTATTAAATACAACTGAAATCTATATATTACCTTCCTTATACATATATACCTTCCATGTACTTATGTATCTTTATATTTATTACTTTACTTTTAATTAACGTCTAATTCTACAATGCACTACCCTGTAGTTCTCTCAGTATATCCTCTACCTCCACTCTCTGACTCATCCAAAACCTCATTCTACTACTCTCTCCTATACGCTACCCTATTTCTCACCCTATACTTCACTCAATACATCCTCTACCCCCACTCTCTGACTCATCCCAAACCCCATTCTACAACTATGATCCCCTTAAGAACCCTTTCTAGAATCTTCCCTCCTCCATCCCTCCTTGCATCATCTCAAACCTATTTTATTATTCTGATTCTCCAAACAAGCCATTTTAAACCCTTCCCTCTGTCTCTTCCCCCCTCCACTTTACTCATCCCAGACCTCCTCCTACTGCTATGATCTCCAAAAAAAACCTTATAGACTCTTCTCCCTCCTATCCCTCAAGTATCCTTTTTAATCAAACCAACAGACTCACTTTCATATTTCCCTACACTAATTCCCCCACTAATCCTGTTTGGGTTTTGGAGTAGCGTGCTACCCACTGAAAAGTGCTTCAACACCTCATCAGGGTACGCAAGTGCTATATAAATGAAAACACTTACAGATTCTATATCTCCTATATACTTTTTCAGTCCTCATAGTCAACAAACATGTTCACTGCTCAAATTAATTTTCTATCTCCTTATACTAATTCACCACTAGTCTTTTTAGGGTTCCGGAGTAGCTTGCAACTCAGTAAAAAGTACTTTGATGCCTCGTCAGGGGTAGTAAGCGCTATATAAATGCAATTACAATGACAATATGCTAGTCTCTTGACCAATTGTGAGGATGCATTAATTCGAACAAGCATTATTCAGGCCTCCTGGTTGCAATCCTATTCAGAGTTAACTGAAGCAGATTCATAATTTTGGGTGAAATCCTGTAAACACTGGGCTACCCCATACCATATGATAGAAATCTGCTGGCACGTTCGATGGGTCGTGCTCCTCACTAGTGGTGACCACTGTTTTGGTGCAGGCAGAGGCGTTGGGGATGGTGTTGGGTTTGTTTTTCTGGATGTTTCAGTATAACCACTCAGTTCCAAGGGCCCAGGACTGGTTTTGGCATCATGTAGCATTGCAAGACTCACAGCAGAAGAGTCCATGTGCTGGTACGAGATGTGAATGAAGTCTTTGATATCCTTGAGACTTCCAACAGGAGGTAAGCTCAACTGAAGCCCTTGGAGAAACTTGTAATGCAGGATGGAGAAAGAAAAGTCCATTCCCTTAACTGCCCAATATAGAAATAGCAGCAGCAGCCCAACACAGCAAAGCAAACAGCAAAGTGGAAGTCCCTCCTCACAGCAATACTGCTCGTCTTCCTGGCAGAATATCCTGAATCCAAAAGTGTTCTCAAGTTATTGTGTCAGAGCTCCAATACTTATACCAGTTTCTGCCTTTGAAGTAGGCAAACTTCAAAGGCAGGTCTATGTAGTGCACAAGACCCTGCCTTTCCCTGGCCTGGCTCCAGACACACTACAGGGGGTGTAGACAGCTATGTGTGAGGACAGGCACAGCCTTATTCAGGTGCCAGTGACAACTCCTCCCACCACTCTAGCTCATGAAGGCCCATCAGCCTGGTGATGGACAATCAGGATATGCAATGCACATCCCTGCTCTCTTTGTGTGACTGTCTATAGCAGAGGTCTTCAATCTGTGGAGCATGACCCCAAGGGGGGCTGTTGAGTCCTGGGAACTGGGTTGCACATTTCCAGGCCTCACTTCTGTCTGGAATCTAAAACATGTAAAAGGGAAAAAGACAACCCACCGGGATGCTTCAATGCTTCAGCCAAAGTTAATTGAGTCTCCTGGTCTGTGAAAGGAAAAGGCAAGGAAGGCAGGTAAAAAAATCCTTTGCGCCAGAGTGCCTGCTTCCCTAAATGAAATGCAAATGTGTGAGTTAATCTGCAAATGTAAAGGATGCTTGGGAGTGGTTCTGGCTTTAATGAGGGGGGCGCTCGTTTCACTACCTGGCTCCATGTGCCTGGAATGAATTGCCTTTTGATCTTAGACAGGCCCCTAGTCTGATGTCTTTTAGAAAAGCATTAAAAACCTGGCTGTTTAGCTAGGAATTGTGAAGTCTTTTATTCCCAGTTATGTTTTCTTTCCAATAAAGGTCCTCTTCGCCAAAGCGCCGGGACACTCCTTTGTGAGTAGCCGTTGCGCTATAGAAGAACCCTATTAACATAACATAACATAACAATTGCTCAAATCACTCCATGCATTGTGATGGCAAAGATTTTTAGTATTTTTTAGTGGTAATACGAAGAGTTCACAACTAACCCCGGGTGTAGTGGACATAGTGGGGCTACGCAGAGGTCCGCGGAGTTGGAAACGAACTCTGTGGAACTCCGCAACACTACGCTACGCCACCTGCCCCCCCCCCATATTATCAATTAAATCTACATTACGCACTAGTAAATTTAAACCACTTACCTGCCATGCGGCGTCCCCGGGCTGCCCTCCTCCTCTTCCTCGCAGGATCAGTAATCCTTGAGAAAACTTTGCATGTGCACGCATGAACGAACATGTGCATTTCTTGCGAGAAATGCGCATGTGCTGGCGGAGCGGAGGTCTCCACCCAGGGTTATCAACAATTGAGCTGTGAAGTGAAGCTTTTAATCATATTTGCATTTGCACAGCGCTTAGCACCCCTGAGAAGGTGTTGCAGAGACAGTTATGCTTAAAAAACAATTTGCATTACTTATGGTCTGGTATTACAAAATCTCCATTTTGGAAGCTCCATTTTATACAAAAACTATTTGTACAGTTTGTAGTAGTCTATCTAATAATGTGTGTAACGCAAGTATAAAATATTGACTTACACATTCACAGTCCTTTCTGTCACAGGCTTTGACCTCCTACCACTAAAAATACAGAAGTCACTATTCTCCACTGCGCCAACCAAATTTAATTCTATGTCCTTCTGGTTTCACATAGACCTGTGTAGTACAGCATTAACTAATAGAGGTGTCCTAATGTACTACAATGCATTTCTCACTGGGTAACAACTTTTAAAAATGTGTTTTTCATTTACGCTACCCATTATTTTATATGTAGCTACCTGATTGTGAAAGACTTAAAAAACTAACAAAATATTTTGCAGCTGATTTATGAGAGGCTTGCCCCACTGGAGCGTCACTTTTTTTGAACCTCCGGCAGCTCAAGCATCTAAATCATATCTATGAGGCTATGCAAAGTCACCATGCGTGGGTTTCCATGGCCTCATAGATCTGAAGTAAGACAAAGCACTCACCTTGGACCTCGACATGGACTGCCATATTCTGTTCGATCGCCAATGGCAAAGCAATCAAACTGCAGACTGAACTCTTCCTCTTCCTTTGGACTTGTCATTCCCTGAAGGACTCTGGCTGGCCCTCCACGGGCCAACATTGTAATGTGGGGTTTGCATGGCCCTGTACTGCTCCAGATGAAACACTCCACTGAATGTGCATTATACATTCATAATCACACAGATGTGTCATGTCTATGGTCTTTCAAGTGTGGAAGTATGGATGAATGTAGGCTCAGTGATTTCCCCTTACATACATGTAGCTCTTGTCATTGAACTTGGGTCACAGGGTGAAACATTGCCGAATGCAGTTCGGGTGGCACCGGCACTACAACAGGGGCACACCCATTAGTTACTTCCTTCTCCAGCCCAAATCGGAACCATGCACAGAGCCCCATGGTCATTGTTCAGACCCTTACGCTGGACTGGCATATGCCAGGCCAGCCCACTCTGCCTACACTCACTAGGGGCGACAACAACGCTGCATGTCCCAGGTCTTCCCTGTAGTGATGTGCTGGTCACAGGTCTAGTTGTCAGCATGCCACAGCCACTCCCTCACGGCTGGTGTACACCCACACCACACCCATCCAGCACATGTGTCATAGTACATGTGATCCTGCAAATAAAAAGGGCAAGGTGCACGTGCTCAACGCCATTTCCACTCTCTATCTGGGGGTATCCTTGTGGTGTTAAAGTAGGCATGAGGGCATAGGGCCCTGCAACATCCTATTCTCCAGGTCCGGAGATGACATGCTGTCGTCCGCACCACAATACTCAATCATACAGGATCCATGACTTGCGGGGCACAGACTTAGTGGCACCTGATACACTATGGCCGGCACAGGCACAAAGCCATGGGACGGTGACTTTTGGTGCACTGAGGTAGGTGCACCTTAAGTGCTGAGTGGGTGTGCAGCCTGCGATGATGACGGGTTTACTGGTATGTCCTCTGCCATGGCAAAATCAAGCCCCAGAATCAAATGTGAGACATGGTGGCCTGTGGAGCAGGGCTGCATGATGTGGAGGGTGCCATGTTCGCGGGCCCCGTACTTGAGGCTTGCACAGGCACATGGTGGGCCATCTTTGCGACACGCCGGTGGCGGAAGGTGAGCTGTGAGGCCTGGGTGCGCAAGGGTGGGCATGCCCCGCTGGTTTCCGGGAGGGGCTGGGGTGCATCTGCCTGGGTGCACAGGGGTGGACAGATGATGATGTCATGTGCAATTGTATGTACTTTACCATTCATGTATCTGGACTCAGATACATGTTTCAGATGTGGGATCTGTTTCAGATGAGGGACCTGGTGAACTGCACTACATACTTGCACGTGGTTGGAGACACACCGGTGGCAGCAGGTGAGCAGTGTAGCCTGGGTGCGCAGTGTCAGGACTCTATCTTCCTGTCCCTCTCTTCTTTTCTCTGTGTCTCTTGCTCTCTCTCTTTCTGTCTTCCTCTCTCTCTCCCTCTCTTTCCATCTTCCTCTCTCTCTCTCCCTCTCTTTCCGTCTTCCTCTCTCTCCCTCTCTTTCCGTCTTCCTCTCTCTCTTTCCGTCTTCCTCTCTCTCTCTCCCTCTCTTTCCGTCTTCCTCTCTCTCCCTCTCTTTCCGTCTTCCTCTCTCTCCCTCTCTTTCCATCATCCACTCTCTCCCTCTCTTTCCGTTTTCCTCTCTCTCTCTCCCTCTCTTACCATCTTCCACACTCTCTCCCTCTCTTTCCGTCTTCCTCTCTCTCTCCTTCTCTTTCTCTCTCTGTATCTCCCTCTATCCTTCACTCTCTCTCTGTCCTTTGATGGCCGCATGACACACCTTCTCATCTGGATTTTTGTCTTGTTATTTGGACCTACAGGTTGTCCCGAGGAGTGCCGCCATGAGTCTTCATTGATGTTCTTTTCAGTTATTTTTTTATTTTTGTTTTTAAAATTTTTATTTATGGTATTTATACATATACATATAGTGAAGAGGATTTACTTCGTTTTGGGAAGCCAGCCTGTGAGGATACAGGGTGAGTAGTACATGGTAAATTTCCTGGCAGGCCCCCTCATTTTCTTCTGGTACTTCGAAGGTGAATGTGTGATGCTCCTTTTTGTGACGACACATGCATGTTACATGTGATTGTGCGACATCATTCAAATTTTCTGTACATGATTTCGTGAGGTTGATGTGACATGTCGGGGGGAAGGGGGTCCTGGGCGTGGTGGCGGTGGGTGTTGTGGCCCTGTTGGGGCTCCCAGCTGCTTGATCAGTGGCTCCTTGGCATCTGTTGCCCTTCAGGTGTGGCTCTGGGCTGGGCTCCCCTATGTGGTGCAGGCCGTCGCCCGACTTTACACCAGGTCAGAACAGGTGTTAATTTCCTGCTGCTAACGTGCCTTATTGCATGTTTTGTGATCTTATCGCTGATCTAGTTGGTCATTGAAAATGTTGCGGAGTGGTGTTGTTGCGACTTTTTGCATGGGAACGCCTCCTCTGCATCTCATTAGCGATAGTTGCGGGGGTCATCTGTGGCGATGTTTTTTGCTGCTGCTATCGCAGGTAAACTGGTGATAGGGGCTGTTAGCACCAGCTTGCGAAAGGGGCGATACATTTATCGCCACTTTTGCTGCAATAAAGTGCTGTTAATTCAGCATTAGTTCCTTGAGAATATGCCCCATAATTTTAATGAAATTGAAAGAATTATTTGGTAGTGGACAGATACCTTCACAAATTGGATGAGACCATCTAAATAATTTCAAAACTCTTTGAATCAGGAACATATAATGTGAAAAATTGGGATGATGCTTGGCTGGGTTGTGAGCCCTGTTCACGCAACAGCCACAATAACTTGCAGGGTGAACCACAAAAAGTCACAAAATTAACCTGTGCTTAACCCTAGGTAGCTTGGCTCAAAAAGCTGTTAAACTTAACTTAGAGGCAATGTGTAAAGTATTTATGCAGCTCACAAAAAATAATAAAATGAAAACACAGCACAAGAAAAATCCCAAACAAATTCGGAAATTAGTAAATTATTCAACACCAAAACAACAAAAATCCAATCAGTAGAACTGGAGTTATGATGTTTTAATGTGTTTGGTGAGAGCTATCACCTAAGTGATCTAAGCACCAACCATGGACATCTAGTATTGCGAGACTTGGTCAAAGTCGAAAAATATGGCAGACTGCGATGAAGCGCAGTTCAGAAACAAGAAGGGGATTGCGCCCAGTCAGCACTTACCTTCAGACTAAGACCAAAGTCTGAGAAGAAGTATTCTGAGGAGGTAAAGTTCAGCAGGACAAGGCTGGAAGAGGTGTCAGAAGATGATGTGTCATCGTCAGATGGCCTTGGGTCGAAGCCGCAGTGAACATTTTTATGTTTGGACTTAATTTCTGAAATGGAAGTCAAAAATCTAAAGCAGGACCAGGCTGAAGGCTGTAGCGGAATACAGTTCCATGAGGCCGGACATTCCTTTGGTGAACGACTGCTGAAAAGGATTCGCTGCTGCTGAGAAGAACGTAGCAGAGAAGCCTTAAATTCAATCTGACCAGCAATGCTCCTTGGGTGTATCAGTGAGCAGGCTGGTCCCATTCTACTCCTGGTTCTCAATGCAGTTTTTGACCAAATGTCCTCAGTTTTGGGGCCATCTGGGAACCTTTAGCTCTACAACCAAGGGTCCAAGACCAGTGGGGCATCACTTGGGGTTTCAAGCTGGGTCCTGATGTGAATTCAAGATGGTGGGAGCCTGCTGAGTCCCTGTAGCTCTGAACAGGAGACCAGCAAACTAGACCTTGCAGTCACTCTGGAAGTCTGGGGTTCAGGTGAAGTAGCAGGGCTCAACAGCAGGGCTGGCCTCTAAGTGTTCAAGGCAGGCTCCAGGCAGCAAAGCAGTCCTTTCAGGTACAGCAAAGCAGTCTTGCAAAATGCGCAGCAGGTCAGAGCAGCAGGCAGTCCCCTGAGAGTTCTTTCGAATGTACGGGAGTGAACTGAAGAGAGGGTCTAATGATCCTATTTTTATACCCTGGTGCCAATCCTCTTGAAGTTGGGAGAAGCTTCTAGAAACGTTCTTTTCAGTGCATGGAATTTCCAGCCTCCCTTGCCCTGGCTCGTAGTTGGCTAAAGTAACAATGTGGCGGTGTTAAGTCCATTTGGTTAAGGCAGATTACACCCTATTCAGTTGCAAGTGGGGCTGTTCTCATCTCCACCCCCATACAGCCAGCAGATGGCCCATTTAGGCACACCTAACTCCTCTTTTATGTGACTGTCAGGGAGGAGTTCACAAAGTCTAACTGTCAGTTACACCCAGTTATGTGACCCAAGGCAGGCCCCAGGCACAAAATGCTAAGGATAGTTAATACCAACTGTCTAAAGGTGGCATTTTCAAAATTGTAATGAAAAATCCGACTTCACCATTAAAGAGGATTTATCATTACAATTTCATAGATACCAAACATGACATAGCTGCCTGCTCACAACTGGAATTACAGTTAATTAAATATGATATGGAATCTCCAATGTTAACCTATGGTAAGGGTAGGCCTCACAGTAGTGAAAAACAAATGTAGGAGTGTTTCACTACTGGGACATGTAAAACTTAGAAGTACATGCCCAACCTTTTAATTACACAGCACCGTGCCCTATGGGCTACCTAGGGCCTACCTTTGGGGTAACATATGTAATAACAGGGGCGTTTAAGGCTTGGCAAGGGGGCTTTATTGCAAATCGACATGACAATTTAAAACTGTATTCAGGATGCAGTGGCTGGCCTGGGAAAGTGCTATTTAAGAGGGTGGCACAATTAGTGCTACAGCCCCACTAGAGTAATTTAATCTACAGGCCCTGGGTATATGGTATACAACTACACAAGGGACTTATTAGTAAAGTAAATATGCCAATCAGCTGCAAGCCATTCAAAACACGTGTAGGGGAGTGTGCACATGCACACTAGCACTGACTAACAGTGGTAAAGTGCATAGAACCATAGGACCAACGAAAACAAATTTCATCACAAGAATGGAGGTAAGTAAGCAAAATGTTTGGGGGAAGACCACTCTAAGGCTGACCGGTCTAACATTTAAAATATACAAAAAAGTGATGAATGAAATTATTGAATTAACCCCAGTCACTGGCAATTACTTGGGCTCCATCCTAGTCCATCATTATTTTTCACACATGGCCACCTCAGTGTGGACACAGCTATATGCAAATCAGTCTTGGCCCTGCTCCGGTGGAAACATTCCAGTCCGAGCTCAGAGGCTATGTATTTCCTGAACCGGAATACAAGTAACCCAGGCCTAGTTTTGCCCTAGCCAGGGCTCATGAGTCAGGTAAAGTTGTATTCAAGTGGTACAGTGTGTACAGGACCCATTTATGGGCAAACCCATCCCACTTAGGGCAAAATACTTAAGTATACAAAATGTAATGGATGGAATGCTTTAATTAATCTTAGTTGCTGGTTATTACTCAGGGACACATCCCAGTCCATGGTTATTTTACACATCATACTACTTCAGTTTGGACCCAGCCATATGCAAATCAGTCTTGACCCTGCTCCAATGAGAAGAGTCCAGCCTGAACTGCAAGACTAGGTCCTCACTAAACCAAAGCAGAAGCATCCCGGCACCAGGTTCGCCCTAGCCAGTGCTCATCAGCCAGGCATACCTTGGTTCCAGTAACATAGTGTGCACGGGACTCATGTCCGGGAATACCCTTTCCACTTATGTTGACACAATAAAGTATACAAAAAAGTGATCATTAGAATGCTTGAATTAATCTCAGCCATTAGTTACCTAGGCCGCATCAGAGTCCGCTGTTAGGAGTTTGAGCTGGACTGTTCCTACTAGAGCAAGATCAACACAGATTTGCATATTGCTGGAACCAAGCTGAGGTGGAATGGTGTGCCAAATAATGATGGACTGGGAAGTGGCACTGAGTACTTACCAGTGACTGAGATGAATTCAAGTATTCCATCCATCATTGTTATGCATACGTTGGTGTATCAAGAACATATAAGGCAGCCACCTGAGTGTTCTGTTGCTTGCCTTACAGCCAGCTTTTATCAGCTTGGAAACTGGTACTCCTGACACACTTTTAATGTTTGTGTTAAGTGCAGCAGCTAATACCCTTCATACTCAAACAAGCAGGAAAAGCAATTGGTATTGTCTGAAATCTCACTCCAGCTTCTCTGGTTCTTGCTAGTTCATGTGATACTACTATGACTTGAAAAGGGAAGAACCATTCCGGACATGTTTCAGTTTTCGGTTCATTTTGTTTACTTCCACTTCCGAGACTACCATTTTGGTAGCATCCTTCTATAAGCAGTTTTTGGTTCTAGGACATGAACCTAAGAGCATTTTCCTTTGGTATGTAGGAGCCTGGTAGAAGGGTCCAGGAGGCAGCAACAGCCCTCTTATTGCCCTCGCATGCTCCCCATTCCCTCCCTTTCCTTCATCCCAATTTCCCTCATCCCATCTCTTTCCTATTTCTTATGCAGTTTCTTTGACTCGCTGAACTTGTATTTTGCACTTGGTTGCTGAAGAATTTGGACCTTGCCTGGGTGTATTTTACGGTGTCTTTTGTGTGGGGAAAGCTTCCAAATGCCAGCAGTTATGCAGCCAGATGGTCAGGTAAGTTGCCATAATTCAGTACTCTTTTGCTTCTGAAGTCTCTGATAGTGACACTTTTTCCTACATGATTGCTGCATTGATGTTTTTAACAGTTGCTTGTCCGACTGCACCACTTCTCATCCACTAGAAGATCAGGCAATAGTACAGAGGGCAGGAGGCGCCAACCAAGTGTTAGGAGCTGCATCACAGTGCTTGACGGGAAAGTAAAAAGGGATAATGTTTCAAGTGCCAGATCCGCCAAGCTGCAGTTTATCAACAGCAAGCTCTCTTATCTTCAGAAGTCCCTATTTGGGACCTTTTTCCTCTTTGCTGATTGTACTCCAAAGGAATCCCCAGTAGGCTTTAGAATACATTAAGAAATTGGGACTTCCAGTGCACAAGGTAAGTGTGTATTTCGAAGTATTCAACCTATTGAATGTCAATAGCACAAGACATTAGAGGTGGAAGAAACCAGCCTACAGGAATACTATATTTAAACATCCAGGGCCATATGTACAAAAGTGAGTGTTTTTGGTTTCCGAATAGCAATTTTGTAGAAATTGCTATTTGCGATTTCCAAAGAGCAAATTTGTAGACATTGCTATTTGAAATTTGGAATTTGCAAAATGAGATGTACTTACAGGGATTTCTATGTTTTCGCATTTGCAAATAGGAATTTTCGTACAGATGCGATTTACAAATGTGAATTCTCAATTAGGAAAAGTTGCATTACAGGGTGTGGCCACAACCCAGTAACCACGAAAGGTGCTGGAAGGAAGGAGTGCTCATGTCTGACTTCTGGCAGTGAAAAACTCATTTCTGAAATACACCATGTCCATGTAAGATGGGGACAAGGACCCTGGCAGCAGGAAGCGCACAGTAAAGGTTTTTGAGAGAGAGCTGTGAACAAAAGAATGTGTTGCACACATGGTCCAGCTTTTTGGGAAAGCATTATTTTCTGTTCCTGAGGCCCAGAAACACAAATATGGAGTAGCATCCTGGAGAAAGTCAACTCATTTGGCATCACTTAGAGAACCCTACCAGAGATTAGGAAATGCTGGGATGACCTAAAAGAAAGTGACTAGCAGAATAACTGAGGTTCCTGCCACAGACGGTAGGCCCTCCAAACATCCTTCTCCCACTCCAATGGAATCACTGATTGAGAGAGACCCCAGGACACCCCCCAAGCCGCACGGCTCGCCAGCTGTGCCCCCTCGCTGCTGCTCATTCTCCCTGCTCTGTTCTCGCTCTATTTTCGTGCTTACTGTAATTTTACCTGTGCTTGTGTTTGGAACTTCTGTTTTTTTTATTTTATTTACTTCTGTCTTAATAGATAGTGTGCTTTCGCTATTCACGCTACCCTCTAGTGTGCCCCCACCCGCTCCCCGCTTCCCGCCACTGCTCCTTCACGGCCCCGCCCCCTTTTCTTTTCTGTACCCCATTGGCCGCCCCGCTCCCACCTCCCAGCTGCTCCTCCCTCCCACTTGGCCTCATATGGAGCCTGCGCGGCGCAGGTGAGTGTGACCTGACCCCAGGACACCTCCCACGCCACACGGCTCGCCAGCTGTGCCCCCTCGCTACTGCTCATTCTCCCTGCTCCGTTCTCGCACTATTTTCGTGCTTACTGTAATTTTACCTGTACTTGTGTTTGGAACTTCTGTTTTTTTTTGTATTTACTTCTGTCTTAATAGATAGTGTGCTTTCGATATTCACGCTACCCTCTAGTGTGCCCCCACCCGCTCCCCGCCGCTGCTCCCTCGCGGCCCCACCCCCTTTTCTTTTCTGTACCCCATTGGCCGCCCCGCTCCCGCCTCCCAGCTGCTTCTCCCTCCCACTTCGCCTCATATGGAGCCCGCGCGTACACGCAGCATTCACGCGCAGCGGGCGCGCCGATTGTGTGCCGAAGGCGCGCCAAAGGCAAGCCCGTCTATGCCCGTCTGCGCCTGGCCCTCGCCCAGCGCCAGGACCCCTGGCCCCCGATGATGCCAGCCCACACGATGGACTTACGCCGCCGCCACCCTCAACGCTCTCAAACCCGACCGGAACCCCGCCTGCTACCGAGCCACCCCGAAACGCTCCCACGGACCCTTCACCTGCCAAGCCTGCAAGTTCACCTGCCTCCGGACCTGCACCGCACCCGCCAAGCCAAGCACCAGCAACAACAACCTCAAGTGTATCCTGCTCAACACCCGCTCCGTCCACAGACACGCCGTCGAACTCTGGAACCTCCTCGACACAACATCGCCAGATGCCGCCTTCCTCACGGAAACCTGGATGAACGCCTCCTCAGCCCCCGACATTGCCATAGCCATCCCGGACGGATACAAGATCACCCGGGGGGATTGCGTCAACCAGACCGGGGGAGGCCTCACCGTCGTCCACAGGAACACCATCCATTTCACGACCAACCCCGACGACACCTTCACCGCCGCCGAGCACCTCCACTTCCAGATACACACCGACCCCAAGACCACCCTCAGAGGCACCCTCATCTACAGACCCCGGGACCACGCACACAATTCAGCGAAGCCATCACAGACTTCATCAGCCCGCACGCCGTCGCCTTCTCGGACTACATCCTCCTAGATGACCTCAAATTCCACCTGGAGAACAACAAAGACAGCAACACCACCACCCTGCTGGACAACCTCGCCAACCTCGGACTCAAGCAACTGGTGAACACCCCCACCCACTACGCCGGCCACACGCTTGACCCCGTCTTCTCCTCCAGCAAGCACATCTCCTTCAGCCACTCCACCGGACTTCACTGGACTGATCACAGCTGCGTCCACTTCAACTTCAGGAGAACCACGACTCACCACCACCCGCAACAGGCTCCCTGCAGGAGCTGGAGCAAGATCACCATCGACCAGCTCACCACCTCCCTCAGACAGAACCCTCCCGCAGGGCAACGGACCCCAACAAAGCAGCCCGCATCTTCACTCAGTGGCTCACCAACTGCGCCGACGACCTTGCACCACTGAAGAACCCTCCCAGCAAACCCGACAGCAAGAAAACCTCATGGTTCACCGACGAACTCAAAACATCCAAGAAATACTGCCGCACCCTTGAAAAAGCCTGGCGCCACGACCAGACTACAGAAAACATGACTGCCCTCAAGAACGCCACCCGCACACACCACTAGCTGATCCGCACCACCAAAAGGACAACATTCAAAGAACGACGAGACAACAACTCTCACAACAGCAAGGAACTCTTCAGCATCGTTAAAGAGCTCTCCAACCCCAGCGCCGGAAACAACGACATCACACCCTCACAAGACCTCTGCGACTCCCTCGCCTCATTCTTCCACCGCAAGATCGCTGACATACACAACAGCTTCGGTGCACCAACCACACACCCAACCACCGAACCAACGCCCCCCACCACCACCCTCTGCGCCTATACCCCGGTCAGCACCGAAGACACCACCCGCACGATGAACACCATCCACTCCGGATTCCCTACCGACCCCTGCCCCCACCACGTCTTCAACAAGGCCGACTCCATCATCGCACCCCAACTCTGGGACATCATCAACATCTCCTTCACCACTGCCACCTTCCCGGAGAGCTGGAAGCATGCCGAGCTCAGCGCCCTCCTGAAGAAACCGACAGCGGACCCCACCGACCTCAAGAACTTCCGCCCCATCTCGCTCCTCCCTTTTCCTGCCAAAGCCATCGAGAAGACAGTCAACAAACAGCTCGCCGCCTTCCTTGAGATGAACGGATCCCTTGACCCCTCACAGTCCGGTTTCCGAGCCAACCACAGCACCGAGACCGCCCTCATTGCAGCCATCGACGACATCAGATCCCTGCTCGACAACGGAGACACACCTGCCCTCATCCTGCTCGGCCTCTCTGCAGTATTCGACACTGTCTGCCACCACACCCTCAGCAACATCGGAATCCAAGAGAAGGCAATGGATCATCTCGTTCCTCGCCGGAAGAACCCAGAGAGTCCGCCTCCCCCCGTTCCGATCCGAGGCCACCGAAGTCATCTGCGGCGTACCACAAGGATCCTCACTGAGCGCCACCCTCTTCAATGTCTACATGAGCCCCCTCGCAGCCATCGAACGCCAGCACAACCTTAACATCATCTCCTATGCCAACGACACCCAGCTGATCCTCTCCCTCACCAACGACCCCGACACCGCCAGAGCCAGCCTACACGAAGGAATGAAAGACGTTGCCGAGTGGATGAAAAACAGCCGCCTGAAACTGAACTCAGACAAGACGGAAGTCCTCATCCTGGGATCATCCCCCTTCGCCTGGGACGACTCCTGGTGGCCCCCGCCCTAGGCACCACCCCCAAGCCAACGAACCACGCACGAAACCTGGGCTTCATCCTGGACTCCACCCTCACGATGACCAAGCAAGTCAACGCCGTCTCGTCATCCTGCTTCAACACCCTGCGCATGCTCTAGAAGATCTTCTGATGGATCCCTACCGAAACCAGGAAGACGGTCACCCAGGCTCTCATCACCAGCCGACTGGACTACGGGAACACCCTCTACGCGGGAACCACTGCCAAACTACAGAAAAGACTCCAGCGCATACAGAACGCCTCCGCACGACTCGTCCTGGACATCCCCCGCCACAACCACATCTCCGCCCACCTGAGAGATCTGCACTGGCTCCCCCTCAGCAAGAGGATCACATTCAGACTCCTGACCCACGGACACAAGGCTCTCCACGACCTGGGCCCCAAGTACCTCAACAAGCGCCTCACTTTCTACACGCCCACCCGCCAGCTACGATCAACCAGCCTCGCCCTTGCCACAGTACCACGCATTCACAGAACCACCGCCGGAGGAAGATCCTTCTCCTACCTGGCGGCCAAGACATGGAACTCCCTCCCCATCCACCTACGGCTGACCCACGACCATCTCTCCTTCAGGAAGCAGCTCAAGACCTGGCTTTTTGAGCAGTAACGGACCCCTCCCTCCCAGCGCCTTGAGACCATTCCGGGTGAGTAGCGCGCTATACAAATTGTTTGATTGATTGATTGATTGAATCTGAAAGTGTGTTGGGAGTGTCAGACATTGACACCCCTAACCCTGCAGGCTCCAGGCAAGGTAAGTCATTTTCCTGTTAATTTTTAATCATAACATATGGTTTGTAAGTCTCAAGTACAACATCTTAGCTAATAAAACTCCAGGCGGAGTCAGTCAGTGCCAGACCCAGCACTGAGAGGCCAGCAGGCGAGGAACATGGCGGCCGCTGACTGAAACGGCCACGGGCGCTCTCTCTCTGGGCTCCAATGGCGGCATGACTTCGAAGTAGAAAGTTGAAACTCCTGCTCCAGAAACTTCCCTGATGGTTTCGATCAACACTAATCTTCAATCTGATGATTTGGGGTCGGCGCCCGCGTTTCTGTTTGCGCCTGCCTCTCTGCTCTCCCGGACGTCTCCTTTGGCAATTGCGGCAACTGCGGATCTGGCGTACGTGCTGAGGACAGGGGGGAAAGCGGGAGGAGCCCGCTGCTGGTCTTTCGGTTCGGGTTTCGTTGGAGAGACGCGGTTGGTGGCACTCGGGGCAGAGATTGAGAGTGAGCCGGAACCAGGGCGAGAGACGGTGACTAAGCGAGCTGTAGGCTAGAGGTGGGGGAGAGCCGCAATAGAGCTGAGGCGGTTTGGGCAGAGGCTGAGTTGGGGCAATAACAGCGCTCCGAGGTCGGATTACTTGGTGCGGGGAGCGGGTGTTGGACTGGAGGTGGGGAAGGATCAGGCAAGCTTTCCGGTGGAGGAGGTTTTTGGTGAGACTTTTGATACGTCTGGGGGATTGAAGAGAGTCGCTTCTTGGGGGGCAGTGGTGGCGTTCTTCGCAATTTCTGATTCTCCATTGTTTCACCTTGCTGAAAACAGGGGCAAACTTAAGAATAAACCTGCGGATGTGGAGAGGGATATATCAAGCAAGGTGTTTGTTGTCTGCATGGAGAGTGGAGCATCTGCGCAATAGGGTATTTTTGCCCTCCAACCTACTAGGTATTCATTAAGGGCTAGAGCAGCACATATTGTTTAGAATAAATTGATCACTCATTCAATTATTCCTCAGCGAGTTTCCCCCCCCCTGTGGCAGAAGTAAATACTGTGACTAGGAAAGTTAAACAGATCAACCAGCAGGGGCATTTAGGATCACCAGTAACCCCAGCTTTTTCTAGAGCACATAAGAATAAGGCAAAATTAAGAGAACAGAAATCCGTAGAAACCAAAATAAGAATTGCGCCATCTCTGAAATCTTACTATCAGGTTATGTCCCTCACCTCTTCTAAAACCCCTCAGCCTCAACTTAATCCCCAGACCCAAACACAGCCCCAAGTTCATGATGAACCTCAAGTAGTCACTATATTACAAAAGGCGCCTGAAGAGATAAATCTGAATGAAAAAGAGAAAATTCTATCTGAATCTAGCGCTATGGATAGTACTGAGGCCGGTAGGAAAGAAGTGGAAGAACTTACATCACAATCTACATCTAATCAAGTCCAGGAAGTACACCCAGACATAACTCTTATCAATAGATTCGCTATATTTGATCAGCAGGAGGAAGCTATTCAGGGGCTAGAAGTAGATCTTAGAGACATGCCAGATCCATCAGAAACATTAGTGAAGGGGTAGAATGACGAAGCGACAAAGGAAGGCTCCACCTGCCCCCTGGCTATTAAAGAAATTCCACCTTCAATCTCCCACTCACTGGTAGATATTCTACTGGCCTTGAAAGAGGAGATGACCAACAGATTCACAGTCTCCGAGGCAAACCAAGCTGATCTGGCGAATAGATTCTTGGTTTCTGAAGCTAATCAAGCGGCAATTCGGTCCTCCTGCGATTTATTGGCCCAGAAACTGGAAGTAGTTACTCCACGGACGGACGCAATTGAGGAAGAGATTCCCAAGATTAAAACTGTAATAGAGGCCACGGCGTCACAGTTGGGGAAATTGTCCGTTCATAATAAGGAGCTCAAAGATGACCTTGAGAGGCTGGAGAATCATGCGAGGAAAAACAACCTGAAGGTTATGAATGTACCTGAGGCAATGGAAGGGGACGACATTAAGGGTTTTTTAATCTCGCTCTTGAAACGTACAGTGCTCAAGGACCACCCGGGAATTGACCTAAGTTATGAAATACAGAGAGTCCATACAGACCCGTTTAAAAGGAATCCTGGTCGGTCGAACCCCGGAAAATCTTGGTTAATTTTTTGTCTTACTCAGTAAAAGAACAAATCCTGTAAGCAGCTCTGAAGGAAGGCGCCATCTCCTTCCCATTTGCAGAACAGTCTCCCTTTTCATTTTTTAAGAGATCAGACATTTCGCCTATAACAGCAGAGAGGCAGTGGGAACTGGGGAAGAGATTACCGGAGCTGAATGGACTGGGGGCAAGGGCTCAACTGAGATTTCCAGCGACATTGCGTGTAATGTGGAACAACCACATGTACATGATCCGCTCTCCCCAAGAAGTTGACACTCTAATAGCAAAAACACAGCTTGAAAAACAGGGAGGTGTGTGAGGTGGGCGAAATTGAAGTTCAACTAAAAGCCTCAAGCCAAGCCACCAGTCTAAGTTTACATTAAAAGAAGTTGTTTACTAAAAAGCCCAGAGGGGGAAAATGCCTGAAAAGGCGCTCAGCCTTTTTGGTAGGTAGGGTTCCTCAAGGGGTCAATGGGTTAGGGAAACACGGGGTGGTAGGGTTGGAAGGTCAGTTGGGAAGGGAACACAGGGTGCCGGGAAAAAAAAAGGAAAAAATCTCTCATCTCACAGGTTATTTTTACTATGTTGTAAACGCTGTTTGCTAAGTAGGGGAGGCAAGATAGAAAAACAAAATGAAGGGTCATAACATTCAATTTATTTCTTGGAACGTAAACGGCCTAAGATGCCCAAGACGACAACGATTAATCTTCAAATATATAGAGATGTTGCCAGCACAAGTTTGTTTATTACAAGAAACACATTTAAGTCAAATAGACTCTAAGAACATCTTTTCTAAACTCCCCTGGCTACAATGTTTTTGCAACTCTCAGCAATTGGTGCACTGCCGAGGGGTGGCAATATTGGTTAAGAGAGGTCTTAACTGTGAGATAAAATCGGTTTTAGCAGACCAATCAGGAAGATGGATTATTGCCCAGCTACAATTGGAAGGGGGACAAATTACATGTAATTCTTTTTGTGGTCGTAATGTGGACGACTCCTCTTTTTTGATTAAATTGCAAGATAATCTTATTTCAGCGTCACCTCCAATGATTGTTGGAGGTGACTTTAACATCCGCCTTGACCCAGTCATGGATAGGTCCAATCGCAGTTGTGTTATTGGAGCTCCAAGATCTAGAAGGGTTCCAAAGAATCTTCTCCTTAATATCAATATGGTGGATGTTTAGAGAGCAAAGATGGGGGGTTCACAGGGTTTCACTTTCCATAGTAAAAATACCATCTTTTGGCAAAGATAGACTATGTCTTAATTAATAAAGAAGCCCTAGATAAGATACAAAATATTTCTGTAGCACCTAGTCATCTCTCGGGATCATGCCCCTTTACTCTTTATATTTTCCACATGTAGAACATGTCGACAGTCGAGGTGGACTCTGAATGGAACCTACTTGGTGGATACAAATATTATCCAGAAAGCGGCCTCAACTGAATTCTTTGCTTTTAATATGGGTTCTACCTCAATGGATCAAGTTTGGGACGCATATAAAGCTAATTTGAGAGGGGTCTTGGGTACCCAAGTAAGAATCAAAAACAAGAAAAATGCACAAGAACTGCAGTCTCTTGAGGCAAGAATATTGGACCTTGAAAGAGAAAGGAATCAAGCAATTCAGGGGAACCCCGGGGGCTTGGTGCAATTAGAAGGAGACCTTGAGAATGCAAGACAAAAACTAAGGATATTTCTTGATGGGAAATGTAAGGCCTAAAGGCAAGCACGTAATATGGAAAACTTTGAGTATGGGGAGAGAGCTGGAGCATTGCTTGCGTGGAAAGCAAGAGTAGACCGAGCAAGAAATGATATAAATGAACTTATCATAGACAATCTGGGAACAAAATCTAGTAACCCTGATGATATCCAGAATTGTCTTCGGTCTTTATTTACAACCCTGTATAGTGAGGAAATAACACCTTCCCCAGAAGCAATTAGCTCATGGCTTAGGGATAAGTCCATGTCTGTCTTAACTAAAACAGCTAAAGAATCACTGGAAGCACCCATCTCAGTGGAGGAGATAAAGGCTCAAATTAAGAGGGCAAAAAACAAGAAAGCAGCTGGCCCTGATTCCCTCCCCAATGAAATCTACAAACTGTTAAGCGATGAGCTTTTGCCTATTCTCCAGATTCTCTTCAACTCAGTCTATTCCACTACCGGGGTGGTCCCAAGATCTTGGAAAGAGGCTACAATAGTTCCAATATTGAAGCCAGGGAAAAATCCACTGTTGGCTGATTCCTACCAACCAATCTCCCTGCTGAATGCCGATTATAAAATCTTTATGAGTATTTTAGCAGGGAGGTTGGCAAAGCTTGTATCAAACCTAATTAATCCCGATCAGAAAGGTTTTATGGTGGGCAGGTTTATTCAGGAGCAAACCCAAACCTTGATTGGCAACATCGATCTGGCTGAGAGGAGGAACAACCCTTTAGCAGTTGTAGCCCTGGATGCCGCTAAGGCATTTGACCGAGTGTGCTGGAGTTATCTCTGGGTGGTATTAGAGACTGTGGGAATGGGTCCCATATTTGTGCAAACCCTAAAAAAATGAACCCCGGGGGCGTCAGCAAAAATCTTGGTAAATGGCTCCCTTATCCCGAGTTTTGAAATAAAGAGAGGAACAAGGCAAGGGTGCCCCCTGTCCCCCCTTTTATTCAATATTTACATCGAAACCCTGGCGCAAATGATCAGATTGGATAATGACATCAGTCCATTTAAATTACAAGAGTATCTGTGCAAAATAGCTCTTTACGCAGATGATATTATTATATAAACAAGCGATTCCAATATTGCCATTCCTCGGATTGATACATTGCTGCGAAAGTTCGGTACACTGTCAGGTTATCTAGCCAACTCGGCTAAAACAGAGATCATGTGTTGAAACACAGTGTACAGGGGTGGCCCAGAAAGTGGAGAGTTTACGTATTTGGGGATTAAAATTGTAAAAGATCTAAAGAAAATCCCCATGTTAAATCTGGCTAAGGTTGAAAAAGACATAGAGTACCTCTTTGTAAAATGGAAAAATCTCCCGCTGTCTATCTATGGCAGGGTTAATCCGGTAAAGATTACGGTCCTCCCCAAATTGATTTATCTGTTCAATACTATCCCTCTTACTTTTTCGCAGAAAGCTATTAAGAAAATCCAGGGCAAGATTGGAAGTTTTATATGGGGACAAAAAAGTGCAAGATTGTCATGGAAGAAACTAAGAAGGAAGCTTCTAAAAGGCGTCTTGGCTGTACCAGATATTAACTGGTACTTAATGGCATTTCAGTTTAAAAACATTAGGATGCTGCTTACAACAACAGCTAAATCTAAGTGAGGTAGTCTTTTGAGGGAAATGGCCATAGCAGAGGGAGACAATGGGCAAGGTCGATTCTTGTTTACATTTGGGGCGCCTAGATTTTTTAAACGAGTACGCCTAAAGGTCTTGAAAACCGCCTTGTCAACGTGGGATAAATCGAGGCGACTCTGGGTTTAGGGTATTTCTCTAATCTTGCCCCAATATGGGACTCTCCTGGAACCCCAGAGTGCTTGAAGGACAGCTTAGCGGCTCCATTAAAGGGGGCTGGATTGCAGATATGAATTCCAAATGAGGTCGCACACTGCTCGTCCCATCAGCGTGTGACCCCGGAGCATGATGGTCGATGTAGTAGGTATCAGCGGGTGCGCTTCTACCCGAGTCTTGAGTCTTGAGGGTATTCACTTGATGTGCTTGCCATCCCTGGACACATGTTTCTCGGTTATTACCGCTCGTCAGCAGGGATTAGGCGTGTGCACGGGGTTGCTGCGTGGGCTGCCGAAAATATTCATAGGTCCAGATACCTTTTTGTGGTGCGCAGGTGCGTAATCTCGAGGTCGTCACCTCCACCAGCTCAAGGGAGCCTGTATAAATAGTAATTCCAAATGAGGTCGCACACTGCTCGTCCCATCAGCGTGTGACCCCGGAGCATGATGGTCGATGTAGTAGGTATCAGCGGGTGCGCTTCTACCCTACTGACGAGAGGTAACAACCTCGAAACACGTGTCCAGGGATGGCCAACGCGACAGTGATTTTTGCTGAGGCGCACCCGCTGATGCTTACTTCATGGACAAGAGGTGTGTGACCAATTGGACTTTCTTTTATATTCAAGCTCTCTTGAGCTGGTGGGGCTGATGAGCCCGGGTTACACACCTGCGTGCCACGAGTGGTACCGGACCTGAGAATATTTTTTGGCAGCCTACGCAGCACCCCTTCATATATGCCTATTCCCTGCTGACGAGAGGTAACAACCTCGAAACACGTGTCCAGGAATGGCCAACGCGACAGTGATTTTTGCTCAAGACTCTGGCAGAGGCGCACCCGCTGATGCTTACTTCATGGACCACAATGCCTTGGGGCAACACGCTGATAGGACAAGCAGTGTGCGACCAATTGGACTTTCTTTTATATTCAAGCTCTCTTGAGCTGGTGGGGCTGACGAGCCCGGGTTACGCACCTGCGTGCCACGAGTGGTACCGGACCTGAGAATATTGTTTGGCAGCCTACGCAGCACCCCTTCATATATGCCTATTCCCTGCTGACGAGAGTTAACAACCTCGATACACGTGTCCAGGGATGGCCAGCGCGACAGTGATTTTTGCTCAAGACTCTGGCAGAGGCGCACCTGCTGATGCTTACTTCATGGACCACAATGCTTTGGGGCAACACGCTGATAGGACAAGCAGTGTGCGACCAATTGGACTTTCTTTTATATTCAAGTTCTCTTGAGCTGGTGGGGCTGACAAGCCCAGGTTACTCACCTGCGTGCCACGAGTGGTACAGGACCTGAGAATATTTTTTGGCAGCCTACGCAGCACCCCTTCATATATGCCTATTCCCTGCTGACGAGAGGTAACAACCTCGAAACACGTGTCCAGGGATGGCCAACGCGACAGTGATTTTTGCTCAAGACTCTGGCAGAGGCGCACCCGCTGATGCTTACTTCATGGACCACAATGCTTTGGGGCAACACGCTGATAGGACCAGCAGTGTGCGACCAATTGGACTTTCTTTTATATTCAAGCTCTCTTGAGCTGGTGGGGCTGACGAGCCCGGGTTACACACCTGCCACAAGTGGTACCGGACCTGAGAATATTTTTGGCAGCCTACGCAGCACCCCTTCATATATGCCTATTCCCTGCTGACGAGATGTAACAACCTCGAAACACGTGTCCTGGGATGGCCAACGCAACAGGGATTTTTGCTCAAGACTCTGGCAGAGGCGCACCCGCTGACGCTTACTTCATGGACCACAATGCTTTGGGCCAAAACACGCTGATAGGACAAGCAGTGTGCGACCAATTGGACTTTCTTTCATATTCAAGCTCTCTTGAGCTGGTGGGGCTGACGAGCCCGGGTTACGCACCTACGTGCCACGAGTGGTACCGGACTTGAGAATATTTTTTGGCAGCCTACGCAGCACCCCTTCATATATGTCTATTCCCTGCTGACGAGCGGTAACAACCTCGAAACGCGTGTCCAGGGATGGCCAACGCGACAGTGATTTTTGCTCAAGACTCTGGCAGAGGCGCACCCGCTGATGCTTACTTCATGGACCACAATGCTTTGGGGCAACACGCTGATAGGACAAGCAGTGTGCGACCAATTGGACTTTCTTTTATATTCAAGCTCTCTTGAGCTGGTGGGGCTGACGAGCCCGGGTTACGCACCTGCGTGCCACGAGTGGTACCGGACCTGAGAATATTTTTTGGCAGCCTACGCAGCACCCCTTCATATATGCCTATTCCCTGCTGACGAGAGTTAACAACCTTGATACACATGTCCAGGGATGGCCAACGCGACAGTGATTTTTGCTCAAGACTCTGGCAGAGGCGCACCTGCTGATGCTTACTTCATGGACCACAATGCTTTGGGGCAACACGCTGATAGGACAAGCAGTGTGCGACCAATTGGACTTTCTTTTATATTCAAGCTCTCTTGAGCTGGTGGGGCTGATGAGCCCAGGTTACGCACCTACGTGCCACGAGTGGTACCGGACCTGAGAATATTTTTTGGCAGCCTACGCAGCACCCCTTCATATATGCCTATTCCCTGCTGACGAGAGGTAACAACCTCAAAACACGTGTCCTGGGATGGCCAACGCGACAGTGATTTTTGCTCAAGACTCTGGCAGAGGCGCACCCGCTGATGCTTACTTCATGGACCACAATGCTTTGGGGCAACACGCTGATAGGACCAGCAGTGTGCGACCAATTGGACTTTCTTTTATATTCAAGCTCTCTTGAGCTGGTGGGGCTGACGAGCCCGGGTTACGCACCTGCGTGCCACAAGTGGTACCGGACCTGAGAAGATTTTTTGGCAGCCTACGCAGCACCCCTTCATATATGCATTTTCCCTGCTGATGAGAGGTAACAACCTCGAAACACGTGTCCAGGGATGGCCAACGCGACAGTGATTTTTGCTCAAGACTCTGGCAGAGGCGCACCCGCTGATGCTTACTTCATGGACCACAATGCTTTGGGGCAACACGCTGATAGGACAAGCAGTGTGCGACCAATTGGACTTTCTTTCATATTCAAGCTCTCTTGAGCTGGTGGGGCTGACGAGCCCGGGTTACGCACCTGCGTGCCATGAGTGGTACCGGACCTGAGAATATTTTTGGCAGCCTACGCAGCACCCCTTCATATATGCCTATTCCCTGCTGACGAGAGGTAACAACCTCGAAACACGTGTCCAGGGATGGCCAACGCGACAGAAATTTTTGCTCAAGACTCTGGCAGAGGCGCACCCGCTGATGCTTACTTCATGGACCACAATGCTTTGGGGCAACACGCTGATAGGACAAGCAGTGTGCAACCAATTGGACTTTGGATTGCAGATATGGTCGGAATTGAGAGATTCGGATGGTTTACTTCCTTGGGAATACTTATCGGCCAAGATTGGTCCCACACTTTCGAGATTCAAATATATCCAATTGAGATCATGGTATGAAGTGGAAGAAGGTGAGATCAAATGGGATTTGGATCTGGAACAGCTTTTTTTTAGATCCGCATCCAAGAAAAAAGGAAATAGCTTATTGGTATACAAAGCTGCTCGAGGCGGAAGATAGAGAGATCCCGCCCCAATCCGCTGTGTGGGATTCCCTCCCTCAGGCTTGTCCAGGAGAAGAAAGATTTGAATCTTCCCTTAAAACCTTGTACAAATATATAAAGCCAGCGAGATTAAAAAGGAATCACTTTTTTGTGTTAAATAGGCTTTATTTTACTCCGGCCAAAATTGTGAGGTTTGCTCCAATTCCGACTCCTAAATGCCCCAGATGCAACACCGACAAGGCTGACGATCTCCATATGTTCTTCGACTGCCCAGAGCTAACTGTATTTTGGAAAATGTGAGGGAAATATTGGTTGCAATTATTAGCACAGATTTGGAAATGGACATAAACTTGGTGATTTTGCCACGACTCCACAACAGTGGTGCTCTCCCAGTCGGACAAAGGTCTATTACTGTACTTGATAATCATAGCCAGGAGAGAAATATGTTTAAGGTGGAAAGATCCGACCCCCCCCCCAATAGAGAAAGCTGGGTAAAAGCTATATTAAACATTGCTCATGGGGATCAGGGAGATCTGTCAGGGAGGCAGGCTAACATCTGTGTAGCATCCCGCTACAATAATCACAGACACAGATATGTACTATCAATGGAGCTTTATTATCATGCTCCCTGCCTGTCTCCTGTCCCTACTCTAACTGACTTCCCCTCGCTCCTGCTCCTCCTCTTCCTGCCCTCCCCTGTCTCCACCCACAACCACTAGTCTGCTAACTTCACAACATCTCCCCCTTTTGTAACAAAACAAATGAAAATTCTGACTTCTTAGTCCATTTCTGCAATAAGTCTTCTGGGTGGACGGGTATCCCGATGAGGTCGTGGCGACTTGACACTCGGACCAATGCTGTTCGGTGTTTCATCGACAGGACTAATGTTCTCGCAATCATCTGTCCGTGGTTCAGCCGAACCAGGAATGGTTATCTCACTAGATGCAGTTTCAGTGGTGTCTTGTGATAGTTTCTTGAAGTGTGAAATGTTTCTGGTGATTCGCCGCTGCTCCGATTCGGCAGTCAACATAGTTCCTTTCCGTTTCGTGATTACTAACGGTTCATCCTTGAAAGGGCAGTCAGTCTTCCTCTGCTGCTCTTGTCTGACAAGTACCTGGTCCCCTTCATGTAATGAGAGTGACCTTGCTCTCCTCCGTCGATCTGCATATGACTTCATCTTGTCTTTTCGGTGTTTGTCAGTCACCATCATCTCGTGATGTTCTCGAGCAGGTGACACTGATGGTCGTAAGGCCCCTTCCCACGTTGGAATGCGGTTCCGCATGGGACGTCCCAGCATGGGAGTCGCTGGGCATTGCCCTGTGGTTGCATAAGGGGTTGTTCGGTAGGCTCGGAGGACCTCATTGAGGGCTACTTGTAAGTCCTTTCCCTCCGCCGTTGCATGCTGAAAAGTCTTTTTAAGCGTGGCCATGAATCTTTCGATTGTTCCATTGGCCTGTGGCCAGAGGGGCGTAATCTTACGGTGGTGGAAATCTAGATGTTTTGCAAACGCTGCAAAGTCTTGTCCATTGAATGGGGGCCCATTGTCCGTCTTCACTTTAGAGGGAACTCCCCAAGCCGCAAAGACTTCATCAAGCACCTTGAGAGTGCTCGCGGCATTAGTCGATGGTACAAAGTGTGCAAAGGGATATCTGGAATGTTCATCAATGATGGCCAACACATATTTGCCCGATGACAGGGGTCCATAGAAATCAATGGCAATCTCTTGCCACACTCCCGGTGGAAGGGGGGTCATGTTCAAGGGTGCTGGAGGATCATTTTTGCTTGTGAGCTGACAGAGGTGACAATCCTTCAAAGTGGCTTCCACCATTTGGTCAAGGTATGGAAACCATACTCGCTCTCTCAGTGCACGCTTGGTTGACACAATACCCCGATGTCCTTCATGAGCAAGTGCAACTACTCCTTGTCTCAGTTTGGTAGGGATTACGATTCGCTGGTCTCTCAGCAGTATGCCATCAGTGGTGGCAGACAGTTCACTGCATACATGTTGGAAAGCTTGCATTTCCTGTTTGAGGAGTGGATCAGTCTCTTCATCCTTAGAATCGTGTCTCCACCTGTTGTGTCGAATTCGGCGTAAGACCTTCTGCATGACAATGTCTTGGGACGTACTTTCTCGGATGGTGTCCATTGGAATGGCAGGAGGGAGAGCTTGATCTGTCACAAAGTGTATGTATTCTTCCGCAATGGAGGGATTAGAGGCTGACGATGCAAGTGGATGTCTAGACATGTAGTCAGCCGGGTTTTCTGACTTCCTCGGCTTGTGGACGATGATAAATGTGTATTCCTGTAACCTTAGGCCCCACCTCTCAATTCTTGGGGGCATCTTGGATCGGGGATTTCCGTAAATGGTGACAAGGGCTTGGTGGTCTGTAATTAGAGTGAACTGCTTACCATATATGAAAACATGAAAATGTTCACATGCCCACACTACGGCAAGACTTTCTTTCTCGGGCTGCGAGTATGCCCTCTCCGGGTCAGTTAGGCTGCGACTCGCATAAGCAATGATTCGACGTTGATCTGACTCGTTGTCATACTGTGCCAGGATGGCTCCAAGCCCAACGGGGCTGGCATCCACAGTTATTTCCGTTTTTCGTTGTGGATTGAAGTATGACAAGTGATCTGCAGTTGCCACCGCCTTCTTGATTTCTTTGAATGCTTTCTCACATTGGGGAGTCCATTCAAACGGTTGACCCTGTTTGGTCAAGATGCGGAGGGGGTGGCTGATCGTCGCATAGTCCTGGATGTACCGAGCACAATAACTGGCCATCCCGAGGAATGACCGGAGCTCATTGACGTCTTGAGGACTCTTGGTGTTGTTCAGAGTCCCAATTTTGTCGGGGTCAGGTTTCATGCCAGCACCGGAGAAGATATGACCAAAGAATTTTAATGTGTCTTGATGAAATTCACATTTGTCTCTGTTCAGGGTCAGGTTTGCTTCTAGTAGTGCGTGACAGACACGATTGAGTGCAATGTCATGTTCTCGTAAATCAGAGCCATATACAAGGATGTCATCACTAAAGTTGAGCGTATTGGGAATGTTCTGGATGACTTGTCTAATGGCCTCTTGAAATATTTCAGCTGCTGAAGACACTCCAAAGCTGAGCCTCTTATATCTAAACAACCCAAGATGAGTTGCAAATGTGGTGATGTATCTGGATTTTGCCTCTAGTTCCAGTTGATGGTATCCCTTATTTAAGTCCAATTTGGAGAACACCTTCGCCCCGTTGAGAGCTGAGATCATGTCGCTCAAGTGTGGTCCTGGGTGTCTCTCTCTTTCAATTGCAGTGTTGGGCAAACGCATGTCTACACAGAGTCTGACTTTGTTGGCAGTGCCCTTTTTGGGGACAATGACTACTGGAGATACCCACGGTGTTGGGCCTTCGGTGCGCTCGATGATGTCAGCGGCTAGCAGGTCCTGGAGTTCCTCTTCCACCGCGGTCTGTAAATGGAATGGCACCCTTCGTGGATGCTGAGCAACTGGCCTGACTTGTTCGTTGATGTGCAGCCGCACTTGACAGTCCTTTAACTTGCCTAGCCCTTGAAATAGTCTGGGGAACTGACGGGTCACGTCTTGGTTTCCACTGACCTTGAAAAGAATTTCCACTAGGTGAAGGCGTTCTGCTGTCGGTAAGCTCAACAGACAGTCTGCTTCAGGGCCTTTGATAACGTGGATGACTGCTGAAATGGTTGTGTCTTCATGTTTGAGGGTTGTCGAGAACTTCCCCAGGCAAGGAAGTGGCTTCTTGGCCATCCATGTGAAGACTCTGACGGGTGCGAATGACAGAGGGGGACACGGACTCATTCTTTCGTATTCAGTGACTGGAATATAGTTCAGAGACGCACCTGAGTCTAGTACAAATTTGGTGTCGTGATTGCCAACCTTAATGTCCAGCCTCGGATATGTTTTGAGCTGATCTGGATCCGCAGCTAAGTTCAAATATTCAATAGTATATACAGAGTCTCTGGATGACGGCCTGGATTCCTTGGACTGTGATCTCCGGTCCCACCTGGACCGACGTGACTCCCTGCTGGAGTGTGACGACCCTGACGACAGCTCAGTTTGGTCTTGAACCGCTCGTGCATGGTATCTTCGGCTGTCAGATCGGGACATTCCTGAGGTACCTCCTCGTGGCTCAGGCTGAACTGTCCTGTTGGTTCCACCTCTTCTCTCTTTGTGGTACTCCCCACACATCGCTTCAAAATGATTGGTTCTGCAGCATTTCCGGCATTTCTGACCCATGGCAGGGCAGCTATCCACATGGGGGTAATCATACCCACACCGAAAACACTTCCTTATATTTTCAGATCTTCTTTCTTTCTTCCACGGTTCTCGCCGCTGATGTCGTGATTGTTCTAGACGAGATGACGGGCGTGACCTCCACTGCTTGTCTCTCGAGCTTCTTCGCTGGTCACTTCTGGCGTGCACACGTCGCACTAACTCGCGACTCCCTTTGTGCCCTGTTTCGATGGCAGCTGCATGCTCCTCCGCTTGATCAAAGATCCGTGTCATCTCCTCGATCTCATCTAGTGTATGTTCTTTCCTCAGCAGCCGTCTCCTCAGTTGGTCGGAGTGACAACCATCAATTATTTGTGATTTTACTGCAGCATCAGTAGAGAAGTTATCAAATGCGCAATGCTTGGCTAGTCTCCTCAGGCGCATCATGAAAGCACTCATTGGTTCTTCCTTCCCTTGACGTGCTGAGTGGAAGGTGTGTCGTTCATAGTCGACGTTCTTTTTGTGAAGGAACCTTTTATTTAGAGCGTCACGCACTTTGTCATATGTATCTGCCTCTGTGGCAGGAAGGTCCTTAATTATTTTGACGATCTCCCGCCCGCCAAGTTACGCAGGGCAATCAACTTCTTTTTGTCCTCAGTCACCTCCGATCCCTCGATATAATCTTCAAATTCTTCGAACCATTCCTGCCATTTGGGGCCCATTGTTCCCCCAGTGGTCACTTTGAGGGGTTCGGGCGCTTGCAGGTGTGACCCGCCTGGAACTGTAGGCTTGACATCTGCCGCCTGGCGATCGTCATCAGACATCGTTGCAGTGCCCGTTTAAGTTTCTATCACGCTCACTTGGTCTTGCCAATGCCTGTTTATTTTCAAGTATCAATGTTTGTTTGATTCGGGTACCAATGCTTGTTTCCTTGCCAATGTTTGTTTGTTTTCGGGTACCAATGCTTGTTTCTTTGCCAATGCTTGTTTGCTTTCGGGTACCAATGCTTGTTTCTTTGCCAATGCTTGTTTGCTTTCAGGTACCAATGCTTGTTTCTTTGCCAATGCTTGTTTGCTTTCGGGTACCAATGCTTGTTTCTTTGCCAATGCTTGTTTGCTTTCAGGTACCAATGCTTGTTTCCTTGCCAATGCTTGTTTGTCTTGGGTACCAATGCTTATTGCTTTTCCTTGGTGCCTGACTTCAAAATGGCCGCCCGTTGAAAATCAAGGGGTCTGTCTTGATGAGCGCCTGACTCTAATATGGCCGCCGCCAGTACCGGTACACAAGGCTTTCTCTCTCTCTCAGCTCAGGCACTCCAGACTCACCGGCCAGCAGTCACAGGGCAGCGCGCTCCAGCCAACACTGTTCTTTGGCCATCACAGCAACCAGGTGAGGTTGGGGTGGGCTCCCGCCTCGCTCTGCACTTTCCCACTTTTTCTTCGCGGTGGCCTGCCGACTTACACGCATCAAGCGTGAGGATTTCACCGACGGCGGGGTCTCAGGCTCGGGCTTTCCGGCGCTTGGTCACTCTCGCTGGTCGGTCTTGACAGACGTCGTACTCGACGCTGGGGGCACTTTTCTTTCACTTTGAGGCACACAGCAGGGTCGGAGTAGGCTCCCGATCTCTGCACTGTTGATGCTCACGCTTCTGGCGGGGTCGCGTGTCGGCGCGCTCCGTTTCTTCTTTCTTCGAGCCTTTCAGCGCTCGGATGCGCAGCCCCTCACAGCTCTCTCCTGAGGGGGGGGGCGCAGGTTGCCTGCGGCTGGCCTCTTCTCCTGGGGCATCAGCAGCTCGCACTTCTCGGCAGCGTTTTCTTTTCTTGATGCTGCCGGGGACAGGGTGTCTCTCTAGACTTTCTGCAGGCAGTGGGTTTGACTGAATCCTATCCTCGTCGCCAGTTGTAGCATCCCGCTACAATAATCACAGACACAGATATGTACTATCAATGGAGCTTTATTATCATGCTCCCTGCCTGTCTCCTGTCCCTTCTCTAACTGACTTCCCCTCGCTCCTGCTCCTCCTCTTCCTGCCCTCCCCTGTCTCCACCCACAACCACTAGTCTGCTAACTTCACAATCTGGACCCCGCTTTTGGACTGGGGTCGACATCTACATCTGATAAACTCCTAGCACAAAGGTGGCGGTTTCCCGGTCCAATGATTACACCTGACCTCAACCACAAGAGGTAGCCCGAGGGCGTGGATCTTAGCAGTGAGTCGAAGGGCGCCCAGATTGATCATAGACGGCTTGCTAAACCTGCACAGATCTAAGGTGAGATGAGGACAAAAAAAACAAAATGTAAAAAATAAAACTCCATGAAGATGTTTGCTGTACTTTGGCAATGCATTATGGAAATTGTAGTACATCTTTAGTTACGTGGTGTACTGTGTACTGATAATTAAGCTACACATATCTATGCTTAATCTCCGTCACAAATACATAAATCACATTTTGAACAATATTACGCAAACATATTAACCATTTATTTACAATAACTATATATATACATTTCAACAGATCACACCTAGGACCTGACTGAAACCATTGAGGACGGCGAAGCAATTGAAACATGTGTGAATTTGGAAAACATATCCCCTGTGTAATTCATTTATTGCTAAGTTGTTTTATAACTTTTAGGATTTTCTGCTTTTATCTCAAACCTGGTATAGCCGTTATTTTTAGTCATTTTATCTTGCAATTTGGATACATTTCTACAAATTGTATTATCTAGGAGCTCTCTCGTAATCCTTAAATTAAATAATACTCTGCCCACATGCACTTTATTGTTCCCCACTGTGTGGTTAACATAGAGGACATGTACTGTCTGTATATTGCACACCCCTCTGTTGAGGGCGTTTAAAAAAGTTGGACTAGTTAATCTAAGAATGTAGACAAGAATGTATATTCATAGTGCTATTCATAAATAGAAATGTTTTTATATGATATAGCTATATTCTGGATATAATGTATTGTTTTATCTCATGTGCTTTTATGGCCTGTGTGGCCGAAATAAAGATTTTTGACTGATATGGAGAACAGCATAATTGCTACTTCAACGATCATTACTCCTACTCCACCTACTATGAGAGCAAACGTGTCACCACTACAAGAGTTTAAGGATGGTGATTAGGAGCTATCACAGAGCAGGAACATAACTTCATCTGTGTGCACAGACACAGACAGCTTAGAGTCCAACAACCAACAGTCCACAATGATAATGTTTTGAATGACATGGCAGAGAGTTCTTCATTGTTTGGTGGTCTGGAGAAATCCATCATCATAGTACAGCAACTGCAAGCCAAACAGATAAACAATGTTAATAGGCATCTGCAAAGCATGTCATGGTCTATGCTGCAATTTCAGAAAGGATAAGGCCATTGGATTGCTGCCATGGAGAAAGCGCAACGTCAGTAAAGACGCAGGCATAATCAGCACACAGCACAGTATAATGCTTTAACTAAATCTATCAATCGATTGGCCATAACCACTCTTGCCAGGAGAACTGTCAATATCCAAAATGACCTGGGGTACTGCTGCCAAGATGTTGCACATGGGCTGGTCAAGCTCTGGAAAACATACAGAAATATAACCTGTCTATCCCCAACATTTTGGCACCACCTGAAAGTGAAGACGGCTCTAGCCTCAGTGCCACATCTGAGCTAGATGGATGCTGTACCAGGCGAACATACTGACGCATCTGGAACAGATATATTCCCACCTCCATAGTCAAGTCCTGCTGAGTATGCCACGAACGCCGAGTACATAAAAAGTGACTTTTGTGAACACTCAGATGTGTGAGACTACTTTGTTAAATTTGTGTATTCGAACATTGTTAAAAATAATACATCCAACATACAGTTGATGATGAAGAATCACATTGTTGCAACCTGAACAAAAGGTTTACTTTCAGTCATGCATAAAACATTACCATCATGTGTGTTGTCTATTTCTTAGATGTTGTCATTGGCCTCAACTTAAAAATAGTTGTTGGTGATCTCTGTACATCGAGCTCGACCCTCTGCTGAACATGACCCGTTCTGCTGAATCTGTATTGGTGGTAGTTCATCGTCTAAGTCTGATTGTGTCTCTGCGTTGATGTGCAGACTCTTGCTTGTGGTTTTATTGTGGAGAATGCCAGATATAGCAATGATTTTACACTGGTCTCTGGTCTGTACTGTAATGCTCCCCAAGTTTTGTGGATACATCTTAAATGAGACTTGAGTTTTCCAAAGTTACGTTCAATTATTTATCGCATTGTCTTATGTGCCCTGTTGTACTGCCATTTACTTCTGATTCTTGGATCCAGGTATGGTGTCAGTATCCAAGGGCGCAAGGCATTTGCACTGTCTTCCTAAATAGTATGTTATGTTATGTTATGTTATAACAAATTTGTAAAGCGCACGTAGACCAAGGTTTCATGGCGCTATTCTGGACTGGTCGCATACTGAGGCAGGGCTTACTCGTGTGCTTGTTTAAATAGCCAAGTTTTAAGAAGTTTTCTGAACCGCAGTAGTTCTGTGCAGGATCGAATCTCCAAGGGAAGCGAGTTCCACAGCTGTGGGGCCAGATATGCAAACCGGCATCCACCATGTCGTTTCCGCTTGAATTTCACAGTGACTAGCAAGTGCAGATGTTTGGAGCGAAGATCCCGAGTAGGGGTGTACCTAGATAGCAAATTATTAATAAATATGGGACTATGACAATTTAGGGCTTTAAAAATTAAGCAAGCTGTCTTAAATGTAGATCGTTGAGGCAGTGGAAGCCAGTGTAGTTTTTTTTATAAGAGGTCTGGCAGAGTGCCACCTGGGCTGCTGATGGATCAATCTTACAGCCTGGTTCTGCACCAGCTGAAGCCGCTTAGTCAGGCAGGATGGGAGCCCTAGGTAAATTGAGTTAGCATAGTTTAAATGAGACAATACCAGCCCTATCACCACCTATATCAATGCTGCGTGAGTAAGCAGGTGATGGATCTTATAAATCTTTCATAATTGAAAGAAACATGTTGAAACCACTGTCCCTATTTGGCTTTTCAGGGATAAATCTCTGTCTATGGTAACCCCCAGACTTTTCACAGAGGTAGATGGCTTAGGGGAAAGCCCAAGCTCTGCTGGCCAGTAGTGAGGGCCTCAGAAGACATGGCTGCCCCCTATCAGTAGCACCTCAGTCTTCCCAGGATTAAGCCTCAAATGATTGTGGTCCATCCAGTAGCGGATGTGTAACATGGTTTCCTGAAAATTGCTGATAGAATTAGGAGAATTGTTTATAGTAAATGAGAGTTGTAAGTCATCCGCGTAGGTGAATGTAGTCACATTCCTATTTTTTAAGGACTTGATCAGAGGGAGGAGGTACAGATTGAATAGATGAGGGGACAGGGAGGAACCCTGAGGGACCCCACAAGTGATGTTCAGCCTAGGTGCTGTGAAATTAGCCAGGCGTACTGCTTGTGTGCGGCCCTCCAGAAAGGACATAATCCACTCTAGGGCAGGTCCCTGGATCCCAGCCCGTCTGACACGGTCCACCAATATCTTATGGTCCACCGTGTCAAACGTGGCTGACAAATCCAGGAGTACCAAGGCCTGAGGGGTTCCCGAGTCTGCCTTCCTGTGTAGATCGTCCAATACTGCCAGTATGACTGACTCTGTGGAGTGGCCAGGGCGAAAACCCGCTTGGTGGGGGTCCAGATATCCAGATTGTTCCATGAAGTCTGACATACACTTAGCCACATGTGCCTCCAGTATTTTGGCCAAGTAGGGGAGTAAAGATATTGGACGATAATTGGAGGGGTTAGATGGATCTGCTCCAGGTTTTTTTACCAAAGGAACCACTACTGCATCTTTAAAGGATTTAGGGACTCAGCCCTGTAAGAGTGAGGCATTCAAGAGAGACAGGGCAGGTTGTGGAAAGATGGAAAACATTTCTCTCAAAATGTAAGGTGGACAGCAGTCCCTCGGAGAGCCCGATTTTACTTGGGACAGTAGGAGGGTGAGCGCATGAGGACTAATTGTGGGGAACTGTTCCAGCAGTGGGATGTTCCTAGGTGTGTCCAATGGGGGTACAATTGAGGAAGAGCACAAAATACTAGCTTTAATTGTGGCTATTTTATCAAAGAAAAAATTATTCAGATCGTCACAGAGCTCCTGAGTGGGAGTGGGTTTGAGAGAAACTCTATCAGCGTTTGATAGTTTGTTCACAATCGAGAAAATCTCTCTCGATTTATTGCTGGAGTTCAAGATCCTAGTGGAGAAATAATCTACCTTTGCTACCTTAATAGCTTTATTATAGCTTTTCTGCACCTCTTTGTAGAGGAGCTTATCTTCAGGGGCGTAGTTTAATCTCCATTTTCTCTCCTTTTGACGGAGTGACAATTTCTGTTCCCTTAGTTCACTAGAGAACCATTTATGAGCATCAGCCCTGCGATTAAACCTAATTTTCTTGAGTGGAACAAACTTGTCGCTGGCAGTTTGAAGCCATGAAGTGAACATAAGTGTTTAAGTCTTGAGTGACCGTTGGGGTTAAGCTAGCTAGAGAGTTCATAAATTCCAATCTATCAAGAGTACCCCAACATCTTGTTAGGCCACCCTCGACCCGAGGAGACTTAGTTCTAAGAGGCAGAGCCATCAGGAATGTTATAAGGTGATGATCAGACCATAGACATGGGAGTACCATGAGAGCAGAAATGATAGGGTTTGTGGTCCAGACTTGGTCCGATATATGAGCCTTATTGTGTGTCAGCACCGATAGGTGCTGAGTTAAGTTAAGGTTGGTTAATAAGTCCATAAATTCCTGTGAATGGGGACCACCGAGTGTATCACTAAACCAATAATTAAAAATCACCAATGAGAATGATGTTAGAATAGTTGGTAGCTATATTTGCTATTTCCTCACTGAATGAGAGAGGAAATAGAGGCATATGCTGAGGGGGCCTATAGATTACAACACAAATCAGTGAGGTAGAATCAGATTCCAATTTGATGACTAAACTGTCCACAGCCGCAAGATTCAAAGGCGAAATTATCGTGAATTTGTGGTTGCAGTGGACAATTGCAGACACTCCCCCACCCGATTTACCAGGGGGACGGTCCATTTGGAGAATATAGTAATCAGTGGGAAGTGCCGCCAGAATATCAGGTGTGGAGTCAGGGGTCAGCCAGGTTTCGGTGACAAACAGGATATCTGGTTGATCAGTAGTCAATAATGTGAATATTTTTAACTGATGTTTGACTAAAGAGCGTGTACTTAAATAATACACCCGAAGCACTACCTGCCTGGAAGAGGTGGAGTTGCCTTTCTGTTCCCGACTGACCGATATTTCTGGGAAGCTGACGCGTCGCTGATGAATTCTATTTTTGTCGAGGCGGTTTTTAATGGCAGGCTCTAATGGGGACAGCGCCCGATGCAAACCGCGAAGCTCTTCTGAGGAGTAAATGAGACGTTGGGCAGAGTGACTCGCCCCTAGCCCCATACTAGCACGGACGGGCGCAGACAGGCTCGTCTTTGGCGAGCCTTCGGCACGCGCCGCGCCATTAAGGATTAAAATACTGATTCCCCGCCTTGTTTTCCGCCCCCGCCCTTAGTGATTGGCTGGCAGGAACCCTGTGGCTCGTTAGGGAGTCAGCGCCGGCTTTGTCCATGACCGTTCTCTGATTCGAGGTACAGTTCACTTCACTAATTCAAATTACAATTTTAAAACAGATCTCAATGCAGCATAGTGGTTTTTAAAACATAAGTAAAAACAAAATGCGACACGAGCAAATTCTTGCGCAAGGTAGCGGCCCAGTTACCAGAGTGCCCGCTCCCGCGCTAAGACGCCTTCAAATACTGATTCCCCGTCTAGTTCTCTGCCCCCGCCCTTAGTGATTGGCTGGCAGGAACCCCGTGCCTCGTTAGGGAGTCAGCGCCGGCTATGTCCATGACCGTTCTCCGATTCGAGGTACAGTTCACTTCACTAATTCAAATTACAATTTTAAAACAGATCTCAATGCAGCATAGTGGTTTTTAAAACATAAGTAAAAACAAAATGCGACACGAGCAAATTCTTGCGCAAGGTAGCGGCCCAGTTACCAGAGTGCCCGCTCCCGCGCTAAGACGCCTTCAAATACTGATTCCCCGCCTAGTTCTCCGCCCCGCCCTTAGTGATTGGCTGGCAGGAACCCCGTGGCTCATTAGGGAGTCAGCGCCGGCTATGTCCATGACCGTTCTCCGATTCGAGGTACAGTTCACTTCACTAATTCAAATTACAATTTTAAAACAGATCTCAATGCAGCATAGTGGTTTTTAACCCCTTGCATGCTTGTGACGGAACCGTTCCGTCACAAGCCTCGGGTGTGCTGTGCTTGTGACGGAACGGTTCCGTCACGGCCCGCTCGCCGCGCCTGCGCGGCACGAATTCCACGCCTGTGCTGAGCGTTCTATTGGGCGGGCGGGGCCGTGACGGAACCGTTCCGTCACAAGCACAGCGCGTCCGAGGCTCGTGACGGAGCGGTTCCGTCACGAGCACGGGAGCGCCGCGCGGCCGCCCCGCCCCCTTAGCACTGCGGCGGAATAGCCGCCGCAGTGAAGGGGTTAAAACATAAGTAAAAACAAAATGCGACACGAGCAAATTCTTGCGCAAGGTAGCGGCCCAGTTGCCAAAGTGCCGCTCCCGCGCTAAGACGCCTTCAAATACTGATTCCCTGCCTAGTTCTCCGCCCCCGCCCTAAGTGATTGGCTGGCAGGTGGCTCATTAGGGAGTCAGCGCCGGCTATGTCCGTGACCGTTCTCCGATTCGAGGTACAGTTCACTTCACTAATTCAAATTACAATTTTAAAACAGATCTCAATGCAGCATAGTGATTTTTAAAACATAAGTAAAAACAAAATGCGACACGAGCAAATTCTTGCGCAAGGTAGCGGCCCAGTTACCAAAAGTATGAGAAGGATAAACTGTTATGTCCTTTTACAAACACACTATTGGACACTGTATGAAATGAGTTTGCAATTCTCTTACCAAGTAAAAAGCCATTGTCAAAATCACCCTATAACAGATTGTGTTTTTCACAGTGGCGGAACATTAAGAAGTCATGGGAATCTGGCTAAAAGCCAGTTATGAGGCATGAGGCATCATACACTCCTTGTACACTGAGGCGCTTATTTACAAGCCCCTTGCATCACCCGTATGTCTCTTTTTCCCCATGTTCAAAGTGATGCACCTGCGGTGCAAGGGGCTTTTAAATAAGCCCCTAAGTGACTGTGTGTATTTTCTGTTTCTAGAAATGAATTGATTTGAAGAGGGGTGACATATGGCAATATGGGTGCCATCGACACAACCAATAACATTGAGAAACTGTGCTATCCAGTAAAACATTAGTGATGTCTGTGAAAGTTGGTGAGGATTTGGAAAATAAATATATTGGTTCACTTTGATAACCATGATATCCAGAAACCTATGAAAAAAACTATAAGAACTTAGGCCCAGATGCATCAAGCTAGAATCTGCTCGCAAAGGGGCAGATTCTCAGAATCTGCCCCTTTGGGACCGGTATTTTTGCATTTGGGACACAGAAACCAAAGTCGATCAACATCATGCAGACACAGATGACCCCAGGAGATGATGAATAGGACACAGATGATGATGATGTTGAAGGGGAGGTACACATAATGTATGTATGCAGTCAGGAGAGTACCCTCAACAACGCATCCTGAAGTGCGCAAGCCTTCTAGATGGCCACCAGATCCCATCCCTGATTGACATGGAGCTTCAATAAACATTTTGACACAGTCAGTGTTACAAACCCTCTGGATGCAGCTGGTCCTAGGCCCCACTGCCACCCAGGTACATGCTTTTGGGTCCTCAATGCCACTATCATTGGCAGGGGTGTTCACAATCAGTGTGGGTGTAAAATCCGTTACGTCCGCGAAATGTGCGGATTTTTGGCAAATTCGCGATCCGCAAATCGCGCGAATTTGCCCCAAAATGCGCAAATTCGCAAGTTGCGGATTTTTTTGCTTGGTCGCGCTTGAAAAATACAATATCGCGCGCGCGGCGTTGACTTACCGTGATTCAGAGTCCGCCGATTTCTTTTCTCCCGGTTTGCGTGTGCTGCGCCATTTTGGATCTTGCTGCGTGATCGCGCGTGAATTTTTCGACCGTAATTACATCATCGCTGTTTGCCATCTTGCACAGCGAGAGTTTGACAACACGAGTACGTCATAAGGGCCCGCGATCATGCATCGCGGGAGTAAACAATGCAGAACACGTAGATGCGGCGCACAGCTGACATCCGGCGGGAGATTTGAACAGCTCGCTTTCCCGAAATTGCAAAAATTGCAATTCTGCACAAGAAATCCACTGCAGGCAGCATAAACCTTCTGAAAATCATGATCTTGATCAGAATAACTCCTCAGATTGAGATTTGGCTGCACTTTTTTGTGGAAGGAGTCCATTTTTTAGGGGGGGGGGGTGTCTGGAAGGAAGTGCCCCAGAGTCTCCAACTGTTCCTGTCCAGCAGGCTCCTATCAGTGCTTTGTCCATCTCCTGGTCACTTTTGATTTGGATCTGGAGCTGGAAGGATTACTTTTTGTGGCTGCTGCTGGATATTTGTACAAGATTTTAAACCTGTGAAATAATGTGATTTTAAAGATTTTGAAAAGCACTCACTTTACTTAATTGTACAGCGCTCGTGTGCCCGGTCCACCGCCAAAAGTTTGGTTTGTGTGGAGGGACGGCGACGCGCCCACCACGGAGGAAGTGATTGCAACTTCCTGACCCCCAACCAATCAGCGAGTAGCAGAAGACTCCCCACAGGCTTTTAAGCCGCTCCCACCATCGCTCTGTTGATTATTTGAGCGCAGAGACAAGCAAGGAGACGACACTATCTCGAGCGCTGGCAAAAACGTAATGTACATGATTTCAAACCTGTGAAATAATGTGATTTTAAACATTTTGAAAAGCACTCACTTTACTTAATTGTACAGCGCTCGTGTCCCCGGTCCACCGCCAAAAGTTTGGTTTGTGTGGAGGGACGGCGAAGCGCCCACCACGGAGGAAGTGATTGCAACTTCCTGACCCCCAACCAATCAGCGAGTAGCAGCTGACTCCCCACAGGCTTTTAAGCCGCTCCCATCATCGCTCTGTTGATTATTTGAGCACAGAGACAAGCAAGGAGACAACGCTATCTCGAGCGCTGGCAAAAACGTAATGTACATGATTTAAACCTGTGAAATAATGTGATTTTAAACATTTTGAAAAGCACTCACTTTACTTAATTGTACAGCGCTCATGTCCCCGGTCCACCGCCAAAAGTTTGGTTTGTGTGGAGGGACGGCGACGCGCCCACCACGGAGGAAGTGATTGCAACTTCCTGACCCCCAACCAATCAGCGAGTAGCAGCTGACTCCCCACAGGCTTTTAAGCTGCTCCCACCATCGCTCTGTTGATTATTTGAGCGCAGAGACAAGCAAGGAGACAACGATATCTCGAGCGCTGGCAAAAACGTAATGCACATGATTTTAAACCTGTGAAAAATTGTGATTTTAAACATTTTGAAAAGCACTCACTTTGCTTAATTGTACAGCGCTCGTGTCCCCGGTCCACCGCCAAAAGTTTGGTTTGTGTGGAGGGACAGCGAAGCGCCCACCACGGAGGAAGTGATTGCAACTTCCTGACCCCCAACCAATCAGCGAGTAGCAGCTGACTCCGCCCCTATCCATATAATCCCATGTGTCCTCGGCCGCGCAGCGGACTCGCGCAGCGGGCACGCCGCTGTCGCGCCGAAGTCAAGCCAAAGTCCTGCCCGTCTGCGCCTGTACGCGACCAGACGGGACCAGGGGCCACAACATATGTTACAACTAAGAATATCCCCATTTCCTATTCCAGAGAGACTCTTCTTGCCTGCATTCCCCCTCAATGCCCCCAAGTCACGCTCCTTAATTGCATTAACACCCCTTCCTCATGTACCGACTGCAATCTAAGCCTTCTCTCTATACCTTCCGCAATAAATCTGGAAACTGCCGACGTTCCACCATCACGGCACATACAAATTATGACTCCACCCCTAAATAATCTCACTTTCATCAGCTTGAATTGCAGGTCACTACCAAAACATAAAAGGGACATTTTTGATTTACTCACAACATCACAACCAGCTGCACTCTTTCTCACTGAGACCTGGTTGAACGATAGTTCGGGACCAGGCATAGCAGCAGCACTACCCATGAACTACACCTACATCAGTAAAAACAGACTCCACACTCCTGTAAATGGATAGATTTGGACATTCCAAACTGTGAAGCTGAACCTTTCAAGATCCTATTATCCCCAAACTTCACTCTATCCGGTGCTCTAATTTATCGTGCTCCGGGCTCAGCTAGCACCTGGGCAACCTCTTTCCCTGAGCTTATTGCCCCGTTCCTGTTAGAAGCTACTAACTTTCTAATAGTCGGAGACCTTAACATCCATTTTAATGATGTCTCTTGTCATACCAGTACTAATCTTATTGCGGATCTAGCTGCTCTAAACCTTACCCTATGCAACTCTGGTCCAACTCATAAGGCCGGCAATTTACTTGATCAGGTTTTTGTCAACTTTGATAATATTGTATGTAAACCACCTATACCCATCCCTTGGTCCGACCATTTCTTGGTGGAATTTACCATAACCGTGCCCCCACCTGTCACCTCTCAGAAGGCTCCTAACGGACCAAGGGTAATGAGAAATTGGAAAAAACTTGATATTGCCCAGTTGACTGCACATCTGAACGAAACCAGGCCCCTCACTAATATAACAAACATCGATGAAGCCGAAGTTATTCATAACTGGCTCAGTTCGGCCATTAATGTATGCCTTCCACAAAGAGATAAAAAACAAAGTTCACATCATCCCCCGGCCCCTTGGTTTACAGAAGAACTCAAACTCGAAAAAACGTCCTGCAAAAATCTAGAGCGTCGATGGCGTGCTTACTACGACCCCTCAACAAAGCTATTATATAAAGCTGCTCTATCGAAATATCATGCCAAATGTACATCAGCTAGAGCTGAATATACAAAAGCAACAATTGAGAACGCTCAGAACCGTCCTAAAGCACTTTTCAAAATCATACAGGAAATCTCTGGCTCGACATGCCAACCGAAAGCCCGTTGTCTGAACTCATCACAGTGCAATGTTCTGGCAGAATTCTTCATAAACAAAATAGATCAAATCTACGCAGATTTCAAAGAGCCAACCTCTCCTTCAAAAGTTCGAGACTCTCCCAAAATGACTTCCAACCCTGATGATGACAGGCCAGATCCTTCCTTAGGCGGCTCCCCTCAGCATTTAGCCAACTGGGATTCGCTTAATTTGTCATCTTTACGTGAAATCATCAAAACCATCAAATCTGGCTCCCCCCTGGACCCCTTTCCCCCACAAATCCTTCTTACACTCGACACCCCTTCCCTCACGCTCATCCTGGAGCTCCTCAACTCCTCCTTAAGAGAAGCCAAAGTCCCGAAGGAATGGAAACATGCCATGGTATCACCACTATTGAAGAAAGCTACCGCAGATCCAGACGACCCCTCTAACTTCCGCCCAATCTCGCTCCTCCCCCTATTTTCCAAAATTTTGGAAAAACATATTGTTTCCCAACTTACTCACTTCACAGAAACCAATAACCTCCTTCACACATCCCAGTCGGGATTTAGGGCAGGTTTCTCAACCGAATCAACCCTCTTAGGGGTCTCCGAAACTATACGCCGACATGTTGACAATGGGGAGACCGTGGCACTCATCTTACTCGACCTCAGTGCCGCGTTTGACACGGTCTCCCACACCATCCTCATTAACACCTTGCAAACCTGTGGCTTAACCGGACCAGCCCTGGCGTGGCTAAAAAGTTTCCTTACCGACAGAACCTTCCAAGTCTTCTCTTCCACATCCTCCTCAAAACCTCATAACTCACTTTTTGGGGTCCCCCAAGGCTCGACCCTCAGCCCCATCCTATTTAATTTGTACATCAGTCCCCTTGCTTCTTTAGCCGAAAAATATGGGTTGACGATCTACTCATATGCTGACAATACCCAGCTCGTTTATTCACGGTCCGCTAACGCACATTCTAACCCATCTTCCCTCTGCTCCGGTCTTAACAACATTGCCAAATGGATGCATGATAACAAACTAAAACTCAATGGAGGAAAAACCGAACTGCTTCTGTTTGGCAAACACACTACCCTATGGGGCCCTCAACATTGGCCACCGCAGATGGGACCTACACCCACCCCCTCCAAGACCGCTCGCAACCTTGGCATCATTTTTGATGACCAAATGTCTATGAAACAACAAGGGGTCAGAGTGGCAGCCACTTGTTTTACCATCCTCAAGTGGCTCAAGAAAATCAGGTGGATGCTCCCCCAGAACACACTAAAAACCGTAGTCCAAGCTCTAATTACATCTAGATTGGACTACGGCAACATCCTCTATCTGGGAGCCTGTAAAGAAGTCACAAGGAAACTTCAAACAGTGCAAAACGAAGCAGTTAGGCTGCTATGCAAGCTACCTAAAAAATCTTCAACTTCGTCTGGTCTTCGGAGTCTTCATTGGCTCCGCATCGAAAACCGCACAAAATTTAAAGCTCTGTGTTTCATGCACAGAATTAAGGCGGGCAAAGCACCATCCTATCTTAGTACCCTTGTCCATCAATATTGCCCCTCAAGAACTTTGCGCTCCTCAAGCCAACATAAGTTTCAGGTACCTATGATTAACCGAGTAAGACTGGGCGGATGCTCCTTCTCTTACCTGGCCCCCTCTCTTTGGAATTCCCTCCCAATTCAGCTTCGCACAGACGAATGCTATCTCCAATTCCGTAAGAACTTAAAAACATGGTTGTTTAACCAATAATCTTCCCATAATCCCTCTGTCTCCCTCTGTCTTTTCGCTCATTGTGTCCTTAGCGCCGGGAAATCTCAGGGTAGCTGCGCGCACTACAAAAATAAATATAATAATAATAATAATAATAATAATTTGTATTTGAGGACTTTTTGGACTTCACTTTTGGATTTGAGACTTTACAAGTAAGTTGATGTTGTTTGTTTGGGGCACTGCAGTTGCTGCAACTACAATTTTAAAACTTTTTCACAACTTTAAAAAATATATATTATGGGTAGCCACAGTATCCAGTAGGCCCAGGGTTAGTCATGGGTGCATGATACAACTGTTTCTGTGAGTTTTGTTGAACTTAAATCTCATTTATGCCATTGAATTTTAGCTCACTATATGTGGATTTGTATTTTTTATTTTGGGGTGCCTGTAAAGCCACACTAGCCAGCAGGCCCAGTGGTAGTGAGTGGTGCATGGGCCAAGTCTTTCTGTGGGGTGTCTTGAATTTAAACATCATTGAGGGCATAGATGGCATTGGATTATGGTGATTTTTGTGTGTTTTTCGACTTTTTGGGGTGGTGTTGGGGCCTGGCCATGTGGGTGGGGGCCATTTTGAGGCTTGGTCCAGGCAGGGCCTGGCCATGTAGCTGGGGGTCAAGGGCCCATTTTGAAGCCTGGCAGTGTGCTCAGGCCTGCACTCAGGTTGCCTTGCTTTCATCCATTAGGCCCAGGGGTACTCAGTGGTGCATGGACCGAGTCTTTCTGTGGGGTGACTTGAACTTAAACATCATTGAGGGCATAGATGGCATTGGATTGTGGTGATTTTTTTGTGTTTTTTTGACTTTTTGGGGTGGTGTTGGGGCCTGGCCATGTGCGTGGGGGCCATTTTGAGGCCTGGTCCAGGCAGGGCCTGGCCATGTAGCTGGGGGTCAAGAGCCCATTTTGAAGCCAGGCAGTGTGATCAGGCCTGCACTCAGGTTGCCTTGCTTTCATCCATTAGGCCCAGGGGTACTCAGTGGTGCATGGACCGAGTCTTCTGTGGGGTGTCTTGAATTTAAACATCATTGAGGGCATAGATAGCATTGGATTGTGGTGATTTTTGTGTGTTTTTCGACTTTTTGGGGTGGTGTTGGGGCCTGGCCATGTGGGTGGGGGCCATTTTGAGGCCTGGTCCAGGCAGGGCCTGGCCATGTAGCTGGGGGTCAAGGGCCCATTTTGAAGCCAGGCAGTAAGCTCAGGCCTGCACTCAGGTTGCCTTGCTTTTATCCATTAGGCCCAGGGGTACTCAGTGGTGCATGGACCGACTCTTTCTGTGGGGTGACTTGATATTAAACATCATTGAGGGCATAGATAGCATTGGATTGTGGTGATTTTTGTGTGTTTTTCGACTTTTTGGGGTGATGTTGGGGCCTGGCCATATGGGTGGGAGCCATTTTGAGGCCTGGTCCAGGCAGGGCCTGGCCATGTAGCTGGGGGTCAAGGGCCCACTTTGAAGCCAGGCAGTGTGCTCAGGCCTGCACCCAGTTTGCCTTGCTTTCTTCCATTAGGCGCAGGGGTACACAGTGGTGCATGGACTAAGTCTTGCTGTGTGGTGTCTTGAATTTAAACATCATTGAGGGCATAGATGGCATTGGATTGTGGTGATTTTTGTGTGTTTTTTGACTTTTTGGGGTGGTGTTGGGGCCTGGCCATGTGGGTGGGGGCCATTTTGAGGCCTGGTCCAGGCAGGGCCTGGCCATGTAGCTGGGGGTTAAGGGCCCATTTTGAAGCCAGGCAGTGTGCTCAGGCCTGCACCCAGTTTGCCTTGCTTTCTTCCATTAGGCCCAGGGGTACACAGTGGTGCATGGACCAAGTCTTTCTGTGGGGTGTCTTGAATTTAAACATCATTGAGGGCATGGATGGCATTGGATTGTGGTGATTGTTGTGTGTTTTTCGACTTTTTGGGGTGTTTAACTGGTGTTCCTCTGGCTTCCATTGTTTTTAGGTGCACAAGACAACCACCAGTGCCAGGAAGAAGTCCTGCAGCGGTGTGTGCAGCACAACGTCATGTGACGTCACGTGTGGCCATAGACAAGACAACTCTGCAACTTGTGCAACTACGGCCTGCTGTTCTGACATCTGAAGAAGATGGGCCCAAAGAAAGGTGGCCGTAGCGCCTCAGAGAAAAAAGTTGCCTGTGTCACTGCCAGTAAGAAGGAGCAGAAGAAGCAAGTGGCACCACCTACCAAGGAGACTGGTGTGCCCACCGACACCTTTTTTGGGAGAAAAAAAACTACGCCTGCAGCAGCAGTGGTGTCCGCCGGGTACCAAGCTGGAAGCAGCACCTCCGCTTCATTGGGCTCAGTGCCACCACGCCAAGTTAGGTCCAAGACCATGAGTGCTGCTGCGGCAGCCACTTTGGTTGTTCAATCACCATCGACCAGTGATGTTGGCTCATCACAAGAAAGTACCATCCAATCAACGCCGGGTGTAACTCAGCTGACGAGTGTTCAACAACCACAGCCGCAACGACAACCACAGGTGCAACTAGTACAAGCGCAAGTTCATGCGCAAGGAGAGGCGCAAGGATAGGCGCAAGGAGAGGTGGAAGGAGAGGTGCATGGAGAGGTGCATGGAGAGCTGCAACTAGAGGTTCATGGAGCGGTACAACTGCCTACAACGCTTGTTCCTCCAGAAGTAGAGGCACATCAGGAAATTGATATTCAAGTGGAGGTATCATCCGAGGAAGCCACCCCTCCTGAGGATGATCCATTGTCCTCCAGATCCCCAGCAAGAAAAAGGTCAAGGAGGGCTACTACTACTACAAGCTCTTCTTCAAGCCCCCTTCATTCTGATGACCTTGATCCTGATTGGAACCCACAAATGCAGTCTGAGAGTGAGGCACGCCATGAGCCGATAAAGGTAGCTAAGCCTAAAAGGAAGGTTCCCGCAATGCTTCGACTTATGTGTGATGACGACGAACAAGAAGTGGTGTCTTCTGCTGCTGAGGAACAGTCTGACGACGACCCAGTCATCACAGACGTCACTCCAGCCCCAGCGGGCATGTAGCAGACAGACATTTTGACCCTATCCCGAATGGCTGCTGAGCGGGATGTGGGCGGCGTGGCACTGGTACCACCACCAACGCAGTTAACTACAACACCAACACGACCTACAGCTTCCATATTTTCTCGTCAGAAGGGCCGGCAGGGACCTCCATCCAGCTCGACCTCCATTACCTCAAGTAGTGGTGCTGTAAGTGAACAACAGAAACGAATTCAGCCACGCCCATCCTCCACTTCATCTGGCATTGAAAGTCAAAGTAGCAACTCCACCACCAGCAGACATCTCCAGTCCCCAGTATGGGACTTGTTTACTGTTAGCAAAAATGCAGAAAACATGGTCATTTGTTCGATTTGTAAAGTATCAGTTAGTTGGGGTAAGCTTGGTACCAACTATGGTACCGGAGGCCAGAGAGGTCATCTAAAAAAACACCACCCTATCCAGTGGTATGCGCACCTAAGTAAGATCCAGGAAGTCCAAAGTAGAACTGATCCAAATGTATCCATTCACCTTGCATCTGATGCTGACGAGTGGCTAATTGTGCAGGGGGGAAGTCAAGAACTGACCGACATTTTTTCTGGTACACCCAGTACCCCTGGCAGCAGCACTGCAGTGGTAGCGCCCACACCCTCTACCCCTGCAACATGTATGTGGCACACTAAGAGTCTGGGACAGACACCAATGCAAAAAACAAAATCAATGAGCCTAACTGGTGTGAAGTCTGCATCATCATCATCATCATCATCATCATCACGTAAAACGGTCCAGTCCACCATTAGCAGCATGTTTTGGTCAGATGCGCCATTTGAACGCAACCACCCAACGGTACGTCTGTCTAAAGCAAAGCTGGCTAAAATGCTAGCGCTGGACCTTCTCCCTTTCTCTTTCGTGGAAGGGGTGGGTTTTCGTGAATTTGTGGCAACAGTCTGCCCTAAATGGAAGGTTCCTAGCCGGTCCTATTTTGCCAGGGTTGCTGTTCCAGCACTACATCAAGATGTGCTGGAGGTGATTGCCGCAGCTATTCTGAAGAGTGCTGTTCACACTATCCACCTGACATCAGACATGTGAACCACTTGCCAAGCCCTTGATTACATGTGCATCACTGCACACTGGGTCTCTTTTGCAGGGGTCAAACAACAGTTAAAACAAGCAGGTGTGAACACGGACACAGTTTTTCAAGCTACTCGCAAACATGCAACAGTAGGCATGTTTGCCATGGAGAAATCAAACACTGCAGCTAACCTTTTGGAGGAGTTTAACAGGAAGGTCAATGAATAGCTGCATCCAAGAAATCGCATAGTTGGTTATGTTTCCACGGATAATGGCAGTAATATAGTTAGGGCCATGTCTGATGATGAATATTTCAGAGTGCCGTGTTTGGCGCACAGTATTAACATCGTGGTGCAAGATTTCTTGAAAAAAGAAGACACAGTCATCAAATTACTGACCATCTGCCGAAGAATCTGCACACATTTCAGCCATTCTTTTAAGGCCCGGAAGCAGCTGAGGAGCATTCAACATGAACGTAAACTGCCAGTCAAAGGACTAATCCAAGAGATGGCAACACGTTGGCACTCAACCTTTTACATGCTTGAGCGACTGTCTGAGCAGTGGGGGGTAATAAATGAGTATGTCTATAAACTGGGTTCTACTCAGAAAGACATGAGGTTAGAGTTGGAGGAATGGAAGCTAATTGCAAGCCTGACAGACATGCTTCGTCCTTTTGAGATCTTCACGCGTGAAGTCAGCAGGGAGGACTGTTCTTTGGGCAAAGCTATCCCATTGTTGGTCATGCTAGAGCACCAACTGAAGGACGTGTCTTCAACGTTCAGAGATGATTCTGAAAAGCGAGAAGCATATGATTTGGCGGAGAAGTTATCAAGGCGCCTACTTCACAATGAAAGGCTTAAAAACATACATACAGAACAACATTACATTTGTGCCACTATTCTGAATCCATGGTACAAAAAGGCAGTGGCCAGCAAAGCATTCATTCCTTTTGATGAAGCAGATGTTTCAAAGTACAAACATTGGCTCGCTGTGTCAGCCACTCGGTTCGAAAAAGAGCTGCATAAATTTCAAGGAGGCAGCACAAGTACAACTGAATCAGCAGGCCATCCGGCGTCAAGTTCCACTTCTGAATTCTTGGCCGAAGGGAGTCACTTTCCCTCACAGCCGTTAATGACACCAGCAACCGTGTCATATTCCTGACCTGCACCAGGCCCCAAAAAAATATTGTCCGAAGCGGATTGTCTAACTCAGCAAGGGTTTGCTCGGTCGACTGCTGCAAAGGCCACAGATGGTATGGAAAGTGGAGCAACCCTGGAGAACCTTGAGTCAATGGTGCAGGCCCATCTGGATGACCCAACAGAGGTCTGTCTTAATGAGAACGCATTGTTGTATTGGTATAGGAATAGGCCTGTAAGGCGACTGATCACCAACCTGGCTCTAAATTATTTGTCTTGCCCACTCGCAAGCGTGTCTTCTGAATGTGTTTTCAGTGCTGCTGGTGCCATTGTAACTTCAAAAAGGACCCGCCTCTCGCCCCAAAATGTGGAGAGGTTAACAATAATCAAGATGAATCAGCACTTCATACCACCCGATTACAAAATACGTGAATGCATGCAGGAAGAAGAGGACACCGACTTAGGTGACGCCGACGGAAGTTCTTCTCTGTTACCTGACCTACTCCCGTCTCAATTCATAGACTTTGAGGACGAGCTCTACTTCCCTGACACCGAGGCCTGAAAATTACTTCCTTTTTTTCGTCCTTATTCACTTTTATTCCTGTTTGTCTTTCTTTGTTTTGCAACTTTTACCACAACAAAACTCTAATCACCTAATCACAACAAGTCCATCATCAGCACTGTCTTCATCTTATTTTCTTTATTGATTTGAAGGTGCCGCAGTCTGCATTCCTGATGTTCACAAGTTCACAACTCAATCATGCTCCTCTATCCTCCTCCTCCAGACTCCCCCTATCCATTTCCCTCAAGGCAGATGGATGGATTATGGAGAATAAAGAAACTTTGTCTTCGTAGACGAGTCCCCTCAAGTGGGACTGAAATTACTGACTGACTACATGCTTGCTGATTTTTGACAGACTTACTTCTGAAATTGACAGGAGAGGCTGCCCTGTGGGCCCTCACTTTCCGAAGAAGATGTGGACAAAAAGTAGAACAGGTAATGAATAATGAGAAGATGGCATGCACTGGACACCAATGGCTGTCTGTCTCTGTTGAAACCAATTGCTGTTTTTTTTTGTGTTTTTTATGAACAGCGCCATTTGCCATGTTTTGAATATACCAGTATTGCAGGTTTTTGGGGTTTCTTTGGGGGTGTTCTAGATTTTCGGTGCTGGGTCGGGGGGTCTTGGAGCACTGCTGGGAAGTTCTAATTTTGATTGCAAGTGGTTTGAAGAAAATCCATGGTGGAAAAGGGGGGTTATGGCCTAGCTGCAGAGCTCGTTTGGACAGAATTGAAGGAAGGCTGAAAATTTTCTAAGTGTGAGATTATGCATTTTTGCTTTTTGCCTGTTTGGGGGGGTTCTGCTTTTTTGCGGGTGGGTTGGCGGCTCTTGGGGCATTGCTGGGAAGGTCTAATATCGGAATCAAGTGGTTTGGACAAAATCCATAGTGAAAAAAGTTTTTCAGGTTTTGCTCACTTGCCTGTTTTCAGGGGGGCTGTTTGGGGGGTTCCTGGTGTTTGGGGGTCTTTGAGCAATGCTGGGCATGCCTAATTTTGGTTGCAAGTGGTTTGAAGAAAATCCATGGTTGGAAAGGGAAGTTAGGGCCTACCTGCAGAGCGCGCATGGAGTGATTTGGGAACTAGGCCTAAATTTTGCTAAGTATGAGATTTTGCATTTTAGCTTTTTGCCTGTTTGGTGGGGGTTCTGCTTTTTTGCGGGTGGGTTGGCGGCTCTTGGGGCATTGCTGGGAAGGTCTAATATCGGAATCAAGTGGTTTGGACAAAATCCATGGTGAAAACGTTTTTCTATTTTTGCTCACTTGCCTGTTTTTGACGGGCTGTTTGGGGGGTTCCTGGTGTTTGGGGGGGCGTTTGGGGGGTCTTTGAGCAATACTGGGCATGCCTAATTGTGGTTGCAAGTGGTTTGAAGAAAATCCATGGTTGGAAAGGGGAGTTAGGGCCTTGCTGCAGAGCGCACATGGAGTGATTTGGGAACTAGGCCTACATTTTGCTAAGTATGAGATTTTGCATTTTTGCTTTTTGCCTGTTTGGGGGGGTTCTGCTTTTTTTGCGGGTGGGTTGGCGGCTCTTGGGGCATTGCTGGGAAGGTCTAATATCGGAATCAAGTGGTTTGGACAAAATCCATGGTGAAAAAGTTTTTCAGTTTTTGCTCACTTGCCTGTTTTTGGGGGGCTGTTTGGGGGGGTTCCTGGTGTTTGGGGGGGGGGGGGGTTGGGGTCTGGGAGCACTGCTGGCACAGTCTAATTTTGATTGCATTTGTTTTTAAGGAAATCCATGGTGGAAAAGGGGAGTTATGGCCTAGCTGCAGAGCGCGTTTGGACAGAATTGAAGGAAGGCCGAAAATATTCTAAGTGTGAGATTTTGAATTTTTGCCTGTTTGGGGGGTTCTACTTTTTTGCGGGTGGGTTGGCGGGTCTGGGGGCATTGCTGGGAAGGTCTAATATCGGGCGCAAGTGGTTTGGGCAAAATCCATGGTGAAAAAGGGGGGTTAGGGCCCAGGGTTAGAGTTAGGGTTAGGGTTAGGGTTAAGGTTAGGGTTCTGAAATCGCTGTTTACACTTTACACATAGCTTGAGGGGAAAGATCCGCAAATTTCACCCACACTTATTTATCCTTGAAAAGGAGACTCAGAGTACGCACTTTCTAAATGATGCTTGTATGTTTTGTAATACTGTCGACTCTGAAACTGAAAGTGTTATTTTTGCACTACACAGCGTACCTTATATTTTTTTCTCCGTGGTGTTTTAATATCACTTCCTGTTTTTCCATCAACAATTACAGGCCAGTTTTTACCCTGTGCAATGACAAAAAGGATGACCTCAGGTTTAACGACCCGTAATTCAGCATCCGCCAGGCAGGCAGTGGACAGGCAGTGGACAAGGTGTCTTCTGGTCCCCAACATTGATCGGCGGAGCGTCAGATGGAATGGAGGAGTACCGCGAAAGAGGAATGGCAGGATGCATGCAACTTCCCAAATTCAACAGGACAACTACAACAATATACATTTACAGTATCCATCTTCATTTCGACTTATCTTTTAAGTAATGTTATTGCTGTGAACTTCTGTGAGTGTGACACTGTGCATTTGTTTGCTCTCTGCTTCAATTCATCCCTCCAGCCATTGTATACTTTTTTCTTTGCTATTTTTTAAACTAATTTAATGTACTAAGTGGTTCTTCTCTCTGAGGGCAGATAGGCAAGTGAAATTGCATAATTACTGCAGCCCTGTACTGTCACATTGTTGTTTCTTCATAGTATATTGTAGAAAGTACTACTTACTTTACAGCAACCTATCCATTTAGCAAACAACTTCATGCATGCAGTGGTGCATGCCCTTCCTTTATGTCCCTTAAAAGATTTATGAATAGCTTTGTATCCAAAGATTTGTTTTTCTTCATTTGTTGTTTGTCCATGCTGTGTTTTTTTTCCTCTCTCCACAAAACTTTACCCACAAACTTCATTCCCATCCAAGTTTCAAACCCTAACCCTCTTCCCCCGGGCTGTGTGGTTTTCATTGAGGTGTGAGTAAATTACAACAATAATTCCACACACTTGCTGGGGAGGATAAGGTGATAGGAACCTCCTCAACTCAATTTTAAGGCAGCTAGATGAATCCTAGGATATTGTAAAATTGTAAAAAAACAAAAATAAGTATTTTAAAATAAATTCTGAATTTCATGCCCACCATCGATTGGATCCATCGTCAACATCATCCTCCTACATGTCAGGAAGACTTGTGTTACGCTGCTGTGTCACTGTTCTTGTTGTAGCCATAATCATCCATGCAATTCTTTTTTCCCCATACTTACCTTCAGCATTGCATAGGATACTGTTCCTTCTAATACTCCTCTCAGGCTACTCAATGTCTCATTTTTTTACTTTGTTTTTCATATGCTGCTACTGCTAGTGTGGTACCACTCCTACTAATACCACAACAACGGAATTTCGGTCCGGGATGGTGTAATCGCCATTTGCCATGTAGCCAGCGCTGTGTCTAGCTCTATTCTCAAACACGAATCACAGGTAAGATTAGCTTTTTGGGGAGGTAGAAAGATGGGCTAGGATGCGGAGGAGAGACTGATAGTAGTACAAGTAAAGTAGTAGTAGGCCAAATGAATTCACTAACTCTGTTAGTGGCACTTTTGAACATTTTTGAACGGTTTAGATAATTCATGCTGGTAAGTTTGAGGAAAACCAAATGTGCCGTAACTTCCGCCCACCACCCCACGAAAATAAGATCAAAGCGTATACTATGTTGAAGTATGTAAAATGAATAATGTTGTATTTCCCCTAACAAAAATAAACTAGTCTCACCCCTCCCTAACCCAAACAATTGCCTATTTCAAGTAGTCCAAAAATAAATAATCCCCAACTCCCGATTCCCCCCACCCCCAACAGTCTTTAAAAAAGGGGCAAGGGACACAGTCATTTCCGGCGGTGTTTGGGCAGGCGGTCCTTGCGGAGGTCCCGGAGCTTTTTTTCTAGGTCGTCCACCATGCGCTCCAGGAAGTCCACTCGTAAGGTTAGGCGGCGCAAGCGTGCCTTCCAGGCTCTGAGGGGGCCAGCTGCTGATGGCCTTGCTGCTGAGCGGCGGCAGGGGGCTGTCCGAGCACGGCACTGGGATGGAGGCTGCTGGCTGGTGGACACGGTGGCAGTGCTAGAGGAGGTTGTTGATGTTCCCTCCTCATTTTCCCGAGCCCACAGCCGGCAATATTGAACCCGAATGGCCTCCATCTTCCGGGCCCTGGCCCGGACAGCCATCTCCCCTCTGGTGAGCTTTTTGGGAGCATCTATATGAAGAAAGAAAGAAAAATAATGTAACCAATACTCTTTAACAATAACACAAAATAATTCAACAGAAAGTTGTCTCACAGTAACACTAGCAATTTGCAAGCACAGTATAACATTTTGGCATGTATCTTTCCGCCATCTTTGTAGGCCTGTAACAGTGGGAGTTTCAGGAATTCTACTACCTGTCAGCACTATGGACTCAATACATAGTCAGAAAGTACACCAGTATTTGTCTTTTTTTCTCTACTTTTGCGAAAGAAATTACTTGTACGTGAACTTGTGGTAGCCGGCATTATGTCAGCTCAGTCAGCTTGCACCCAAGAAAAAGAGACACAAGCCATGATGACGCAGACTTGCATGCATTACTTTAAGCAGTATATGCAGGTGGGGATAGGGAAACTCTTACTTTTGTATAGGGGTGGCACTGGCCATACTCGGTTACATCAAGGGCTACTGCTCAATGTAATTTATATTTCGCACTGCCCCCCCCTGGGCCTTCAGTACTACAAAAGGAAAATGAAGATTATTAATTTCTGATCATGTCTCCAGCCGATCACATGATCTCTTTGCTTATGTGATGCATGACCTTAGGTGCTTTATTCTGATAGATTGAGTGAACAACAGCGATAGTCCACCCATGATTAACACAGCAGAAAGAAAATTATGAACATAGGGAGTGAGTGTGGTAACCATAATTGCCGGAGGAAGGGACTTGATTTGATATAATTGTCAACTATACAATACGTACACAATATATGCTGTGCTTGCAAAGTAAACTACTGTACTGTTACTTTAGGCAAGGGAGAGTTTCAGAACAATCACAACTTGTAGTATTTGGATTTCCTCTGCTTTGCTACTCTGGCACGGACATGCTTTTCGAACAAAGTAACACTCTTCATGCACTGAGCGTCTGCTCTACATACACCTCTGCTATGTATGAGGAAGAAGATACCATCCAGGCTTCCAAATTAAATGTCTATCATTCTTCTTAATATCTCAACTGTAACAACTTTACTTTTTCTCAACAACCAAATAACACCCTTTTCATTTTATTTGGTAAACCACCGTCTTGACTTGCATTTGAGTTTCACCCAAATTATGTATTGAAATGCACAGCACACATGAATTTTCTGATTGACCCACACAGGCAGTAATTTTTTCTTTCTCCTCCAACCATCCTTGCTTCAAGCAGCCATGCATCTGATTCCTTCCCATCAGCCACCTCTGCCTGCATTCAAAAAAACGTATCATTCTTTAGTCATAAATGTTACGACTCGCTCGTCCTTCCATTGACCCTAAGTTCTTTCCCTTTTCGTTCATCACATCCCTCAAGTTCATCTGATATGACTTGGCTTCACGATAAAAGTTTCCCAGCTGATTTGAAGTCAAATAGAGGGGGCCATTGCTTACTCGAGAACTACCGCCGCTAATACTATTGCTAAGTCAAGGGTGACTGTCTTCTCCGTGATTGGCTAAAAAAAAATGTAGTTCTAAATCAGTAACTGTTCTTAACAGTACAGTGTACTTGTAGTAGTGTACTTTCTACTGTACAGTACATCATACACTCCTTTGCGAGCCTACTCTAAAATGTCAATAAGTAAGGAGTATAATAATAACTTACCACCGTCCGCCGCTGCTGAGCCATCCCCCTCAACTCCTCCTGGTGGCGCCGCCGCTTGAGTGGACCCCTCCGCGCTGCTGACCCCGGCAAAGGTTGTGGCAAGTGCTGCATCAGATGTTGTGACGCCTAGAAAAAACATGTCATATTTTTAGATGCCATACACCACCCCCTACTTCGTCTCGTAATGGAAGAGAAAATGTTAAACAATTTTTAATTATTGGGAGTGAAAAGAAGTCACGGTTTTGGGAAGGGTGTTAACTTATATGCTTAGCCATAACATGCAACTCTTTTTGGCACAACTGAAGAATGCTTGCTCTTTAACGTGCAACATTTTTATAATTACAGACAGAACCAACTACTCCTCATCACCACCAGGAGGACTTGAAGTTCCAACAAGGTGAGGGCTCCCGAGTCCCACACAGTTACTTCTGACTGAGGTATGTGGAAAGTCGAACTGCACCTATCATCAACAATGTCCTATTTCTCTTGTCCATACTTCTGTATGTGCAGAATAGCCCCATAAACACTAGCGGTAAGGTATGTGCTACTATCAAATCAAAAAGACAACTACTAGCTTATTCTTGGTGGACATTGACATTTTGTTGTTGGAAATTGTCAAAGCACTAACATTAAGAAGACTGGAATAGACAGCAAGGGCAACCCAGAGGACTGCACTGAGTGCCTCTAGAGCTATTGCTGGATCAGAGTTTTGTTTAACACCGTTTGCCGACTAGGCAAGCTTAGCTACCTACACAGACCGACTCATAAATAATAGTAAATAGTAGTAGCACAGAGAGTGATGGTAGAGAGGAAGGATAAGAATGTAGAAACAGTGTACAAGAAGATCAAAGACTATTTTGTAAAAAATAGAGTTAGGGAAGTATAATTATATTAACAACAGAACTACTTACTGGGGCCAGCAGAAGAGCCTGCAGTGGACCGTTCCTCCTGCCCACTCCGTTCCGCCGGAGTCTGGGGTGGTGCTGTGCTCTTGTCCCTGGGAGGTGCTGATGATCATGAAATAAACACAAACATGGATGATTGTTTTTTGGAAATATTTGATTTCTTTGACCACAATCCTAAATTATCTCGGGGAAACAAATTAGCAAGAATTGCACTACATGTATTGACCTATCTGATCTGGTCAACTAGGAGGATACTGGTACGGTATTGCTGCTTTCGCAGACCATCTACTTGGAAAGTTATGTAAATCACTAAGTAAACCAACAACAAAAAGGTTCTACTACGACTGCCAGCACTCAGGAGCACGCGACGTGACAGACACAGTCCATCATCATGATTGCAGAGCACTAAAAAATGTCCTACTACTACTAATAATAACAAGTCATAATATCTCAACCTGAACCTATCAATCCATCACTATCACTTCTTCTTAGTAGCAGCAGGAGTACAAAGGAAGGACTAGACTTGAGTCTCTAGTCTCTCTAGCATTACGCAGTTCTGTAAAGTACTACACTCATACATATTCAGGCCAAATGAGCACAAAGTTGCAAACAAGTAAGCATAGTAGCAACGCCACTGAGCAGGCAAGCACCTGCAATCACAGAAGCTATTTAAACGTTAATTTACCTGCAATGTAATCGAATTGGCAGCATTCTTGCTCTTCGGGAAAAACATATATTAGCAATATAACACAGAGCAGAAGAAAACAAAGTAGTTATTAAATAGCTACTCACCAAGGCCAGGGATCTCCACATCGAGCAGGTGGAGCAGGTCCTGCTCGCAGTCAAGGAGGTCCGACCATCGGTGCGTCGCTTGCAGGGAGGTGCGCCGGACCCCTGACTCCCTCCGCATGGCCCGGCACACCTTTCCGCACAGCTGGCGATGCTCCCGGAGGCCATACCCTGATGCGAGCCTGCCCCCAGCGGCCACGGTCTTGGGGAGGTGGCGCTGCACATAAAAGATCTCTGCGGCCACCTGCACCACACTGAATATCTCCCTGGCCATCACTTTCTCCCCTCGTAACCGCCCGCAAGGGAGCCGGGTACGGGGTGCGGGACCCTTCCCCTTCTCCTTCCCTGCTCCCTGTGCCATGGTCCTGTACAGCAGAAAGAAAGAAAAAAAAAGGAAAGAATAGGGAAAAAGTAAAGAAAAAAAAAAGTTTAAAAAAGTAGATTTAAAAGTAACGTAAAGTTGAAAAAAACACAAAATATAGATCTAGAAAAAAAGAGAGATAGATATAGAGTAGAAAAGATAAAAAAGTCCAAAGAAACAAAGGATTGCACAGATGAAAGGAGGATTAGAAAGCATGCACAGAACCATAGCAATGAATGAAAAACAAGATGGCCGCGCCCATTGAGGACCGCGTGGGTAAGTTTGCGTGACATTTTCCCCACGAGGACGCAAAAACGCCTGCGAACACGTAATCGCGCGCTGCATACGACGCGAGCATGCAACTAGTGCCCGGAAACGGAAACACGTCATGCAAACAAGATGGCCACGCCCATACACGACCGCATGGGTAACCTCGCCATGCAAGCAGCCCGCGAACACGCAAAAAGCCCCGCGAACACGCAGAAAACCAAAAATCCGCAAATTCACACGAATTTGCGGATTTTGCGAATTCGATTTCGTGCGAATTCGCTGATCGCGAATTCGTAAATTTCGCCCATACTTAGTTCACAACAGAGATCTTACCAGTCAGCATGTGCCATGGTGTATGTTCCTAAGATTGGTTCAAGAATGCTCCTGACCTTCAGGATGAAAGCGATACAAAAGGGGATGATGGACGGAGCGTTTGAGCAAATCAAACACTCACCCCCAGTCAACTGATCTGGGTTTAATCCACCACCATTCTTTAGCCCACTCAGCCACCCCATTTCAGACATGGCTATATGCAAATCAGTCTGACCCTGTGCCTCATGGGAACAGTACAGCCCGAACTGCTAAGCCATGTCTTCCATGGACCGGAAACAAGCATCCTGGGACCGGTTTCGGATTCATAATCTTCATCAGCCAGGCTATCTTGAATCCAGTGGCCAAGTGGCAGGGTATGCTCAGACGTGAGTCCCATGCTCACTTGGCCACTGGATTCAAGATAGCCTGGCTGATGAGGATTATGAATCCGAAACCGTTCCCAGGATTCTTGTTTCCGGTCTAGGGAAGACATGGCTTGGCAGTTCGGGCTGTACTGTTCCCATGAGGCATAGGGTCAGACTGATTTGCATATGGCCATGTCTGAACTGGGGTGGCCGAGTGAGCTAAAGAATGGTGATGGATTAAACCCAGATCAGTTGACTGGGGGTGAGTGTTTGATTTGCTCAAACGCTCCGTCCATCATCCCCTTTTGTATCGCTTTGTTCGCCCCAAGTGTGGCAGGGTATGCTCAGACGTGAGTCCCTTGCTCACTTGGCCACTGGATTCAAGATAGCCTGGCTGATGAGGATTATGAATCCGAAACCGGTCCCAGGATGCTTGTTTCCGGTCCAGGGAAGAAATGGCTTGGCAGTTCGGGCTGTACTGTTCCCATAAGACACAGGGTCAGACTGATTTGCATATAGCCATGTCTGAACTGGGGTGGCCGAGTGAGATAAAGAATGGTGATGGATTAAACCCAGATCAGTTGACTGGGGGTGAGTGTTTGATTTTCTCAAACGCTCCGTCCATCATCCCCTTTTGTATCGCTTTGTTCGCCCTAAGTGTGGCAGGGTATGCTCAGACGTGAGTCCCTTGCTCACTTGGCCTCTGGATTCAAGATAGCCTGGCTGATGAGGATGATGAATCCGAAACCGGTCCCAGGATGCTTGTTTCCGGTCCAGGGAAGACATGGCTTGGCAGTTCGGGCTGTACTGTTCCCATGAGTGACAGGGTCAGACTGATTTGCATATAGCCATGTCTGAACTGGGGTGGCCGAGTGAGCTAAAGAATGGTGATGGATTAAACCCAGATCAGTTGACTGGGGGTGAGTGTTTGATTTGCTCAAACGCTCTGTCCATCATCCCCTTTTGTATCGCTTTGTTCGCCCTAAGTGTGGCAGGGTATGCTCAGACGTGAGTCCCTTGCTCACTTGGCCACTGGATTCAAGATAGCCTGGCTGATGAGGATCATGAATCCGAAACCGGTCCCAGGATGCTTGTTTCCGTTCCAGGGAAGACATGGCTTGGCAGTTCGGGCTGTACTGTTCCCATGAGGCACAGGGTCAGACTGATTTGCATATAGCCATGTCTGAACTGGGGTGGCCGAGTGAGCTAAAGAATTGTGATGGATTATACCCAGATCAGTTGACTGGGGGTGAGTGTTTGATTTGCTCAAACGCTCCGTCCATCATCCCCTTTTGTATCGCTTTGTTCGCCCTAAGTGTGGCAGGGTATGCTCAGACGTGAGTCCCTTGCTCACTTGGCCACTGGATTCAAGATAGCCTGGCGGATGAGGATTATGAATCCGAAACCGGTCCCAGGATGATTGTTTCCTGTCCAGGGAAGACATGGCTTGGCATTTCGGGCTGTACTGTTCCCATGAGGCACAGGGTCAGACTGATTTGCATATAGCCATGTCTGAACTGGGGTGGCTGAGTGAGCTAAAGAATGGTGATGGATTAAACCCAGATCAGTTGACTGGGGGTGAGTGTTTGATTTGCTCAAACGCTCCGTCCATCATCCCCTTTTGTATCGCTTTTTTCGCCGTAAGTGTGGCAGGGTATGCTCAGACGTGAGTCCCTCGCTCACCTGGCCACTGGATTCAAGATAGCCTGGCTGATGAGGATTATGAATTCGAAACCGGTCCCAGGATGCTTGTTTCCGGTCCAGGGAAGACATGGCTTGGCAGTTCGGGCTGTACTGTTCCCATGAGGCACAGGGTCAGACTGATTTGCATATAGCCATGTCTGAACTGGGGTGGCCGAGTGAGCTAAAGAATGGTGATGGATTACACCCAGATCAGTTGACTGGGGGTGAGTGTTTGATTTGCTCAAACGCTCCGTCCATCATCCCCTTTTGTATCGCTTTGTTCGCCCCAAGTGTGGCAGGATATGCTCAGACGTGAGTCCCTTGCTCACTTGGCCACTGGATTCAAGATAGCCTGGCTGATGAGGATTATGAATCCGAAACCGGTCCCAGGATGCTTGTTTCCGGTCCAGGGAAGACATGGCTTGGCAGTTCGGGCTGTACTGTTCCCATGAGGCACAGGGTCAGACTGATTTGCATATAGCCATGTCTGAACTGGGGTGGCCGAGTGAGCTAAAGAATGGTGATGGATTAAACCCAGATCAATTGACTGGGGGTGAGTGTTTGATTTGCTCAAACGCTCTGTCCATCATCCCCTTTTGTTTCGCTTTGTTCGCCATAAGTGTGGCAGGGTATGCTCAGACGTGAGTCCATTGCTCACTTGGCCACTGGATTCAAGATAGCCTGGCTGATGAGGATCATGAATCCGAAACCGGTCCCAGGATGCTTGTTTCCGTTCCAGGGAAGTCATGGCTTGGCAGTTCGGGCTGTACTGTTCCCATGAGGCACAGGGTCAGACTGATTTGCATATAGCCATGTCTGAACTGGGGTGGCCGAGTGAGCTAAAGAATTGTGATGGTTTATACCCAGATCAGTTGACTGGGGGTGAGTGTTTGATTTGCTCAAACGCTCCATCCATCATCCCCTTTTGTATCGCTTTGTTCGCCCTAAGTGTGGCAGGGTATGCTCAGACATGAGTCCCTTGCTCACTTGGACACTGGATTCAAGATAGCCTGGCTGATGAGGATTATGAATCCGAAACCGGTCCCAGGATGATTGTTTCCGGTCCAGGGAAGACATGGCTTGGCAGTTCGGGCTGTACTGTTCCCATGAGGCACAGGGTCAGACTGATTTGCTTATAGCCATGTCTGAACTGGGGTGGCCGAGTGAGCTAAAGAATGGTGATGGATTAAACCCAGATCAGTTGACTGGGGGTGAGTGTTTGATTTGCTCAAACGCTCCGTCCATCATCCCCTTTTGTATCGCTTTGTTCACCCTAAGTGTGGCAGGGTATGCTCAGACGTGAGTCCCTTGCTCACTTGGCCACTGGATTCAAGATAGCCTGGCTGATGAGGATTACGAATTCGAAACCGGTCCCAGGATGCTTGTTTCCGGTCCAGGGAAGACATGGCTTGGCAGTTCGGGCTGTACTGTTCCCATGAGGCACAGGGTCAGACTGATTTGCATATAGCCATGTCTGAACTGGGGTGGCCGAGTGAGCTAAAGAATGGTGATGGATTAAACCCAGATCAGTTGACTGGGGGTGAGTGTTTGATTTGCTCAAACGCTCCATCCATCATCCCCTTTTGTATCGCTTTGTTCGCCCTAAGTGTGGCAGGGTATGCTCAGGCGTGAGTCCCTTGCTCACTTGGCCACTGGATTCAAGATAGCCTGGCTGATGAGGATTATGAATCCGAAACCGGTCCCAGGATGCTTGTTTCTGGTCCAGGGAAGACATGGCTTGGCAGTTCGGGCTGTACTGTTCCCATGAGGCACAGGGTCAGGCTGATTTGCATATAGCCATGTCTGAACTGGGGTGGCCGAGTGAGCTAAAGAATGGTGATGGATTAAACCCAGATCAGTTGACTGGGGGTGAGTGTTTGATTTGCTCAAACGCTCCGTCCATCATCCCCTTTTGTATCGCTTTGTTCGCCCTAAGTGTGGCAGGGTATGCTCAGATGTTAGTCCCTTGCTCACTAGGCCACTGGATTCAAGATAGCCTGGCTGATGAGGATTATGAATCCGAAACCGGTCCCAGGATGCTTGTTTCCGGTCCAGGGAAGACATGGCTTGGCAGTTCGGGCTGTACTGTTCCCATGAGGCACAGTGTCAGACTGATTTGCATATAGCCATGTCTGAACTGGGGTGGCCGAGTGAGCTAAAGAATGGTGATGGATTAAACCCAGATCAGTTGACTGGGGGTGAGTGTTTGAATTGCTCAAACGCTCCGTCCATCATCCCCTTTTGTATCGCTTTGTTCGCCCTAAGTGTGGCAGGGTATGCTCAGACGTGAGTCCCTTGCTCACTTGGCCACTGGATTCAAGATAGCCTGGCTGATGAGGATTATGAATCCGAAACCAGTCCCAGGATGCTTGTTTCCGGTCCAGGGAAGACATGGCTTGGCAGTTCGGGCAGTATTGTTCCCATGAGGCACAGGGTCAGACTGATTTGTATATAGCCATGTCTGAACTGGGGTGGCCGAGTGAGCTAAAGAATGGTGATGGATTAAACCCAGATCAGTTGACTGGGGGTGAGTGTTTGATTTGCTCAAACGCTCCGTCCATCATCCCCTTTTGTATCGCTTTGTTCGCCCTAAGTGTGGCAGGGTATGCTCAGACGTGAGTCCCTTGCTCACTTGGCCACTGGATTCAAGATAGCCTGGCTGGTGAGGATTATGAATCCGAAACCGGTCCCAGGATGCTTGTTTCCGGTCCAGGGAAGACATTGCTTGGCAGTTCGGGCTGTACTGTTCCCATGAGGCACAGGGTCAGACTGATTTGCATATAGCCATGTCTGAACTGGGGTGGCCGAGTGAGCTAAAGAATGGTGATGGATTAAACCCAGATCAGTTGACTGGGGGTGAGTGTTTGATTTGCTCAAATGCTCCGTCCATCATCCCCTTTTGTATCGCCCTGACCTTCAGGATGGCAGAATGGATCCACCTAGTCTCCTTCGCCTTCATTGTGCAACTAGGGAGTGTGGACAATCTGATGGCTGAGTTCTCACAGCTATTCAATGACATTGAATGTCTCTAGGACCATCTCATATGCCTCCACATCACCGAGTTGATCAAGCCTACTGCACTGAGACATTGACTGGTGGCTTTCCATCTGCACCCAAAGGTGGAGGACAAACAGAAAATTAGAGCAGGTGGACACCATTGAGCAGGTAGATGTCCCTATACCCTGGGTGTACCTGACTGTGCTCGCTCACAAGCCCAACCAGCCCGGTGAAGTTAGGACTTGCGTTGACATGCATTTACCTAACATGCCCATCCGGTGTGAACATCACCTGACATCCACTTTAGATGATTATAGTTGCTAAAGTGAGCAGATCGAGATGGTTTTCTATGATGGACCTCTGAGCAGGCTACCATCAGCTGCTGTTGGCTATGGAGTCAAGAGCCATTACTACATTTTCCACCCATATGGGTTTAAAGAGATACAAGCTCCTCAGCATTGGAGTGTCAAGTGCAGCAGAAGTCTTTCAAGACACAATCAGGGGAGTGTTGGCTGGACTGAAGGGCGTCATCAATGTCAGTGATGACATCCTAGTACACACCCCAACTATTGAGGAACATCTTGGCAGGCTGAGAGTATTGTTCAAATGATTACAGGACAGTGGTTTCAACCTACACCGTGAGAGTGTGTTTTTCTTCAGAAGGAAATCGCTTTCTTCAGTTACTGATTCTCTGAGAAAAGAGTCATCCCTCATCCTCCAAAGGTTCTAGACAATCAATCAGCCCCAATGCCTACCAGCATTACAGTCATCCGCAGTTTCTTGCGGATGGTTACATACTGTGGCCGTTTCATTCAAAATTTGACCACACTCATGGCCCCACTTCAAGAACTTAAAAAAGCAAATGCAGTTTGGAGAAGTGTGGCTCACTGGTTAGAGGAGGCAGACCCGGACGCTGAGATCAGACCCGGGACCAGGGTTCAATTCCCGACGCGGCAGGGTCTTGAGCCCAAAATGTCCACGGACTCGGTAATTCTCGCTTCGGTGCCTACTCGAATCACAGGTTCACACTCTGCAACTCTGGGCAATAGCTTGCTTGATCTCCATTACGGCCCCCCACGGCGGGATGCCTGGCTTTCACCTTGGGGATACCCAGTAGGGGCTATCTCACAGGGAAAAACCAGGACGAGTTCCCAATGCAAAGCGCTTTGAGACCTGGCGGTGATATTGCGCTATATAAAAACCCATCCATCCAGTTTCGGGATGGGGCCTGCCCAGAAGAAGGCTTATAAACAGACAAAAAAAGCTCTGTCCACACATACTTCCTTGGCCTATTTTGATCCTCGCCAGGAATCGGAACTGTCAGTGGATGCCAGTCCCACTGGCCTTGGGGTAGTTCTAACTCAAAAACAAGATGATGGTGAATTGGCCTCTGTGGCGTATGCCAGTCTTGCTCTAACAGATACCGAACTTCGATATTCTCATAATGAAAAGGAAACCATTGCAGTCCATTTGGGATGTCGCCATTTTCACCTATACCTTTCTGGCTAACCGTTTACAGTTCACATGGACCACAAAATACTTATACTACTGTTCACTGGATCATCTTCAAAACCACCTCCCAGGATTGAGAAGTGGATTTAGCAGCTACAGGATTACCATTTCTCAGTGGTGTACTGACCGGGATCTCAAAATCCAGCTGACTATTTATCACGGAATGCAAGTGGTAGAATGGTCATGGCCATTGCCTATTTTCCTGTATGACATTATGGCAGTGACCTAGTCAGATGACTGTCTTAAGCTAGTGATCTCAGGCGTGGCCTATAGGAATTGGAACACTCATTCACAATGCATCTCACTACACAGGTGAAGCTTGAGTGACATTGCCGTCATACATAATGACTCGACCTTTCTGTTTCCCCTGAAGGGTGTTTACAGAGGGGTAGTTGGTTGGTAATTCCGACGTCATTGCAAGAGCAGGTGGTGGATCTAGCCCACTTTGCCCATCAAGGAGTAGCAAAAAACGAAATCCAGACTCAGGCCCTAAGTATGGTTCCCTGGTTTGGATGACCTGGAAGAGCATACTGTGAGGTAGTGTCAAGCTGTTGGTCCTATAGAGCCACCTGCACCTCTCATCACAGAATCCATTCGCCCCCATTCCTTGTCACCAAGCGAGAGCTAATTTTGGAAGCTTACCTGATGTCCGCCACATGTTGGTGGTGAAAGATGATTTTTCAAAGTACCTTAAAGTGGAGATTCTAGAATCAATCACTGAGGCCCATAGCATATCTCGACCCGAGAAAGTTATGGCCACTCATGGTATGTTAAATGAACTAAGGACAGACAATGGTTCTCCCTTTTCTAGGTAGGAGTTTGGCGAGAATATGGCTTCTAGAGAGGTTCATCATTGGAAGACCGCTCTCCACAGGCCTCAAGGTAATGTTGAGGCAAAACGTTTCATGCAGATTTTAAGCATTACCCAATGGTCAAAACATGGACTGCGCTTTATATGCTTTTCTCCATGAGTACCATCTCAGTCCGCATGCTACCACCAGGTTGTCTCCCAGCACTTTGTGAATGAACCGATTGGTGGGAGACACCACTCCCAAAGCTGGAGAAACTTTTGCAATCAGAGACAAGATTTCTGATGCATTGCATCGGCGCTTTGCACAGAATTTCTGCATGTCTAGGAGGAGACAAGCCAAGCAACAGGGGTTTCGAATTGCTGATTTGGTGCTTGTCAAGAACAACATCAAGGGAGCATGTTTTTGTTGCTGTTTGAGGTTTTGCTATGGAGAGTGAGTGCTGTAAACAGGACTAAAGTCGTTTCTGGTTTAAATAGTGAGACAGTCACAAGGAACATATTGGGGCATATTATCAAGCAGGGCGTTAAAATTATCCCCGTTTTAGCGGCAGAAAACTGCCTCTAAAGTGGGGATAATGGGCTTGATAATGTGCCCTGGAGAATTCCAATAGAAGCCCATGTTCACACCAGAACATGGGTTTCTATTGGAATTCACAAGGCCATATTATCAAGCCCATTATCGCTGCTTTAGCTGCACTTTTCTGCCGCTAAAGCGGCGATAATTTTTAACACCCTGCTTGATAATATGTCCCATTGTTCTTTAAACTTTACAGGCAGACATATTCTGAATCAAACAACACTTGTGGTGCATCTGCGGTGGAGGAACTTGGGGGTGATGCGGATAATGTCGGGGCTCCAAAAGGTCGTGCCTGCACATCCTTCCCTTCACTGTATGGGGAGTTAGATGGTTATCTACAGCAAACAGACACCTGGAATCCCAGGGGAATAGTAGGAAAAGCAACAGTGGTGCAGACTAAGATGAACCAGAAATGGAAGAGCCAGGTCCCCCTAGGCAGGGCATGGGGAGATATGGTCTACGACCTCGGCCTGTGATTTCCACCAAGTTTAAGGATTTCTTATTAATCAGAGAATGTGTGTTTTGTTACTGTTCGGGTGTAATATTGTACCTGTCTATTCTCTAGGTCTTCATGCAATGGTTACTGTGGTACTTTGAAGTGAAGTTTGTGCATTTAATGTTTATAGATGCTTAGTTCGCGTGTAGGTCCCTGCCTGTTTTTTTTTTTTTGTTTTAACTTATGCTTCATTTTGTTTGGGCAAAGGAGGAATGTTGTGTTGGGGGTGGAATATCCCAACTTGTGAAATGAAGGGGGGAGATACGTGGTCGACCCCAGTCACGTGTGGCTCCAATGGTATTGGCCATGACGTGAGGAAATAATAAAAGGCCTGGGGCCCAGACCTCATGGATAAACAGAAAAAGTAACTAGTGTGACTCCGTCATTCCTTCATGCTGCGCACGTCATTTGGGCCTACTTCGCGACGCAACAGACGCCATGGCATAGAGCTTAGCTTTGAACATCCCACAGTGCAAACAAGCTAAAGCAGGCAGCCATTGATCCCATTGTGCTGGTCTAATTTATCATTGCCACGTCCCTCCGGAGCCCTGTTTGAGGTCCCATGTTAGTCAGTCATTGCACTACAGACGTCCACTGGTCTGCGTGATGTAATCCATCTACCCGTGCCCTAGAACATCACCAGGGCAGTCGTCATCATGCTGGCATATCTCCCATATTGCAATCTCTGGGGCAGATTTATGTTTCCTGGCACATCCCTGCAAATCAGCAGGGATGCGTGACTTAAGTTTACCCTTGCGCCACCACAGATGCACCACATTTACAATGTAGCGCATCATGGCGCAAGGATAAACAGATGTGTGTTGCATCTGCCAGCGTAAGGTTGGTGCAGTGCTTCAAGCAGGCCCAAGGTTCTGGCGCAGCAGAGTCGGAAAAGTGACTGAGTGATATCTTGTAGATTTCACTCAGGCTTTTCCGAGGCGTTCCTGGAATGGAATGCCCACCCTGTGCGAGAACGTCCACATGAAACCTGATGCAGGTTTCATGTGGCGTAGGGCTTTACAAAGATGCATCACGTTGTAAATAGGGCGCAATGTGGTGCATGGTACACCGCCGCTGTGTCGAAAAAGTGACACAACAGCGGTGCAAATGTGGCACACGGGGCTCATAAATCTGCCCCTCTATTTCTAATTCTGCACATGCAATGGCACAGCTTGAACAGAGCTAACTGCGTTGCAATCTGCCCTTCAGTATGGCTATATGTGAAAATTAAACTCTTCAGGCTACCCCAGGGACTCCTAAATGGTATGACTGGATTCACAGGGGAAATATGTACTCTCTTTCTTATTTCACTTATTGAGTCCTTACCAAAGATGCATTTTGAAGAGAAGAGATGCATTATTGCTTTGTGCTCCATAAGAAAAACAGGGGAATAGAGCAGACATACCCCTATCAATTTAATAAAGTCACTCAAACATTGTCTCAGGGGGTTGTGTCTCTCTTATTGCTTACGTTTACTTTCTCGACCATTGACACGTTAAATGCGTAGCTGAAGCCACTGATGACACCCCTCCAGAATATTTCACAGTTTGTTTTTGAGAATTAAAAATATGAGCCATTGCTTCAAAAAAGCTGTTCTTGCTGTGATAACGTGCAAAGGAAGAATAGGAAAATAAATTTGAAGTTACAGAAGCATCGAGGGGGATGGCAGGTTTTCAACAGTAATTTGTAATTGAATTACTTAGGGAGATGCCCAGTCCTTCCCCTGTGTCCCACTTAGCTTCACACTTCACCTTCTCTCCTTAGCTTTCCTATCTTCAACCTTTCTCCTCTCCTCCCCTCTTTTCCCCTAAGTTCTGCTTTGCCCATTCTAACCACTTTTACCCAGTGTCACATTGTCTACTTGTCCCTATTGCCCCCTATTTGTTTAATTGTTTCCTCCCTCCTCCCTCTCTACACCATGTCTTCCCTAGAATAGTTTTACAATCTCCGTAGTGTACTATCTCCCCATTCCTCCCCCATACCTACCCCTATTATCTGTATCCCTTTCACTTCTGTCGCTTTTTGACTTCTTCTACTAGTCTGAACCCCTTCTATTTTCACTATGTCCTATTCTGCCCTCTCTTCTATCTGTCACTCTTCACTTTGTGCTCCCTCTGCATCACATTTCTTTCTTCACGTTGTCACTCTCTCCAGGTCTCCATTCTCTTTTGTCCGTAAGGCTTTGTCTGAACCCTTCTCATTTTGACTCCCCTTCTCTTAATGTCTTAGTCCCCACTGCCTTCTTTCTTGCCTCTTTATCCTTTCCTATATCACTCGCTGATCTGCATTGTCAGTGTCTTCACATATTACGCTCTGCCATTTCTCACTAACTGGTGCCCATAGTACTGGGGAGGTTCAGGTTCATTTGCAAAAATGTGAAATGGGTTCTTATCATTGATAAATGATTCTGGAAAGTGTACTACTTTCCAAATTTTTTAAAATGTTGTTCCCTGTCCCTTTGGGTAATGTAGGGGTATGTGGACATGCTTTCTCGCAACACTAAGGCTGACATTACCCGGTTCAGAGAGGCATTTGTCATTAAAATCTTAAACTAGAAAATCTAGAGTTCCGACTATATCATTGGTGAGATCCTATGTTCTGGTCCAAGCCTCGCCCTCAGTGGAACTCTGTCTCCCCTATGGACTCTCTAACAATCAGTGTTTTCTGCTTACTCGCTGCAGGTTCAATATGATACATACATTGATACGTGTTCCAAAAGGCTGGGTACAGGATTAATTAGATGCTTCCTGTCAATGAGATGGCCCTTCACCTCAGGATCCTATGCACTTTCTCCTTATATGTCCTTTTTATCAGTCCATACACAAACATTTCTTGAAACCGATATTGACGGAGCTTAATTTCAGACGTGTTTGGCTCGCCTTGCTGCATATGCAGATGTTGACTGATGTTCGAACTAGTTACTATGTGGCATTGTGGTTCTGAAAAATATGGATCCGTAATAGTACCGTACTCGAGAATAAAAACTTCGTCGAAATAGGACGAATTTGGTATCAAAAGACCGGAAATGACGAGTACATCAAGCACATGTATTTTCAGTATATTCGAGTGACAATTTCACCTCGAAATCGTCATTTACCTTCTGAACCCTTAGTTGCATGTTGCCCTCTACATAGGCCTTAATCCAGTCGAATTTGATTCCACAAGGACACGTACTCCTTAATCGACTTCTTCCTGACCCCAGTACAAGTTAGAACCATTGCCCCAGGCCGAACTCGTTAGGTCAGTTCCCTCCCAGTGGCCAAGCAAGATAGTATCTAGGCCCAACCGGCCATAAAGCCATTTCAGCACGCACACCTGCCATATCTCGCTCACATCTTTCTTCACTCCTTTTCCTCACTTATTTTATGGTGGGGAGGTGACCATCTTTATTAGGGGTCCAGCGATATCTGATGAAATGTTGGGCCTTGCCGGACGATTTGTTATGGGTATCACGACGTGAAATATGTACATGTCATCATGACTCTGCTTTCTTTTTGTAATCAGTAACCATAAATGAAATACCGCGCACCCAAGGAATGTTTCGCCAAAGGGCAAATGTTATGTATAAGAAGAGAAGCCTAACTTTGTGAAAGTGTGCAGTCTCCTGAATATACTGGCATTGTACTTCTAGGACCCTGTCACCTTGGTTGCAGCCAATAAACTAATCTTTGACTTCACCTAGAAGACTCTGAAGTTTCTGTGGGTCTGACTCAGGAGAACCCGAGGTCTTTGGTGTGTTGATCCCCTGGCACCGCTGGGTTACCGGTTCGGTACCGGTTCCTAAAAACCCAGTACCTCATTTGGCGCCCAGCGTTGGAGCGATTCCAGTGGTACCAATCAGCCTGAAGATCGTGAGGAGCTTCGTGTGAAAATTCCGGAGGAGGGCCCACCACCTCATCGACCCCTGCATGTCGACGTGGTCCGAAGGTCTTTACTACGAGGTTCCCCGCTTCCCGACGGCTACAAGGACTGCTGCCCTGGCTATCGCCCTGATGTTGGACCCTTGACATTTTCGGTAGAGCGAAACGCTGAGACGAGTCTTCTGGTGAAGCCATCGATAATTTTCAGTTAAGTATAAGTGGAGCGTCTCCTAGTCCTTAGTTGGACTTACTTTGTGATATCTTAGAGATACATAAAGGTTTTTATTGGTTCTTGCAAGTACCATAACCGAAGGACTCGTGTTTTCACGAGCAATATCGTAATCGATAACTCCTTTGAAGTTTTGGAACTAGACTAGAGAAGAAGGATGCCTAGTCTTAGACTCGGGAATTTGTTTTGTCTTGGTAATAATAATAGGGACTCCCGATTGGAGGACTCATGTCCGGTTCCTCCAGTTGGAACTCCGACTTACGAGCTATACGTTAAACATGGGGTAGGCCCCATCGTTTACAACGAGGTATGGATTAAATACACTAGGAAAGACGGTGTTTTAAAATGGCCCCAATATGGTAGCTTTGATTCTGAAATCTTAGACAACCTTGAAGTTAAACTCTTCAAAAAGAAAGCCCGGCCGGCGATGTTTGACTCTTTCCGCATATGGCGCAAAGAAGCCAAACAAAAAGAAATTAAATTAGCTAAGAAAAATAAGAGAGAAGAAGGACTTTCAGTAATGCAAGCTGCCGTGCAGTTTAAAGATAATGAGGAAGAGCAGATAAATGAACAGTTGCACAGGCAACGTAAAATGGCAATAGATAAGTGCTATCCAGTTTTGCCGTCTCTTCAGCAAGGGAAAGCAAAAGAGCGTGAAAAAGACCAATTAATGTCGCAATTGTTAACTTCGCCACCGCCCTATGCGCAGAATGCTACCGCACCCCCGCAACCTTTAGTTGCACAAGCTGCGCCTCTGGCTTTTCCACAGCACCCACCAGCTGTTCTTCAGCTGGCTCCTACTTCTTCGGTGCAGCCTCCTCTAGGCCCACCGACCACTTCTGTTGCTCCTGTGTTTTCTACGATCTTGCCTACTGTACTTTCTACAAATGCCCCTTCTGTGATTTTGCCTAGTACCACATCTATTATTCCTCATACCTCTTCTGCCATCTCTGCATCCGCTTTACCTCACCCCGTTCTTTCATCTGTTTGTTCTTCCGTTTCACCTTCCCTTCGGCAAAAAATGGCCAGTACTGTTACTAATCTTCTTTTACCACTTTTCGGGTCGCCTGCTACGACCCCTAACATAGGAAAAAGACAGTTGCGAAGTCAACTGCCCGATTATCAAGAGAGAGATTCCCTGAATAATTTAGCTCGGAAATGGGTCATGGACACTGCGAAATATGATTTACAGTCTGTCATGGAAGTTTTCCATCAATGGGAAACAGCGACACAGAGATATGTGTTCGAACAGATGTGTGTTTTTCTTTGCGAGGATTTAGAAGACAATGATCAGGATTGCCTCCCACAAGAGATGTGTCGTATAAGGTTTAAGTTTAGTCTGGGTATGATTGTAGGTCCCGATGTAGAAGAAGCAGTTGAAATGCTATTATCACATCGAAGTAAGGGAAGTAGTTCTGGGTCACCATCAGAATCTAGTGCATCTAGTAAGAAAAAGGCACGACAATACCTTATGAGAGAAGTTCCCCCACAGTGGAGAGAGGGTGACGCGACAGCTGTCCCACCTGTCCTGCCCCACTTTCACCGAGTATGGGTACATGTTCCATGGAAGCGAGCAGAAGTTTTAGCACTCAAACAAACACTACCAGATCCGCGTAAAAATCCTGCAGGGTACTATAAAGAATTGTCGCAAACTGCTGGGTCATGTATTATGAATTTAGCCGATATCGATATGTTATTCGGGAACGTTGTTCCACAGCCTTTATGGGGAAAAATTCGTCATGAAGATCATGACCAGGAATTAGGTGACACGTGGGCTAATATTACTGTTGCAGATGCACGACAAGTTGGTGGTGCAAAACCTGAGCCCCTGATAGCGGAACTACCTGGTAGAATAGTAGATTACATGAAAACAATAATGCCTGCAATACGCGTAAATTGGGATAAGTTATCTGCATGCAAGCAAAAGAAAGAAGAAACTGTTTCAGATTTCTTCACCAGATTTGAAGAAACATTCATTGACCACAGCGGTCAAGATATGACCACAGAAGGTGGTCAGAGATTGTTCGTCGATAAATTTGTGCACAATCTGCTTCCAGACTTGTGTAGAAAATTGAAAGATTCAGAAAGTTCTTGGGCAGTCTCATCTTCAGCCCAGATATTAGCTACCGCACAGTACTACGAGAATAGAGACAAGGATGAGAAAGATAAAGTAGAGAAGAAAACTAGAGAACTCAAAACGAAGGTTTTGCTACAGCAAGCATATCCTCCACGTGGTGGTGGTAATAGAAATAATAATGGTCCGAATCACTACCGGAACACTTTTCAGCAGCCGCAGAGAAACTTGCAGAGATTCGATTACAATCAAAACCGCGTAGGTCCCAATCAGTGTTTATACTGCAAACAAGAAGGCCATTACAAATATGACTGTCCTGCCCTGCCGCAACGTACAAGCGAGTTTTCTGGTGTACGAGGTCGTGGTAGTCAGCAAGCGCCCAGAGGTAGAGGGCGTGGAAACACCCCTCAGGACACACGTCCCCTTCCACCACAAAACTCTATGAACAGGTTTGACCAGCAAAATAACGTATCTGATAGGACAACTCAATACTACGTCGATGAGTATTACACAGAAAATGAGCAGTGGGAGAATAACGATTGCTAGGACAGCCTTAGACGAAGAGAGGGAGTTGTTTCAGTTCCAGTAGATCAGAGTGGACCTTACGTTGAGGTGATTACATCGGGTGTGTCAGAACCTTTTCTGTTGGATACTGGTGCTACAAAGAGTTCTATTATGCACTCCAAACTCCCTGGCGCACCTTTGTCTGGCGAAATGAACGTTTCCGTAGGTTTTTCTGGCGCCCCGGTTAGAAATCCGATTTCTGACCCTTTATCTCTTTCTGTTGGTCCTTGTGAATTCGAAGCACCCCTTATTTTGACAACAGGTTGTGGTGAAAATTTGCTAGGATTAGATTTGCTGAAAAGATTGTATGCGACTTTGTACTGTTCTCCCTCAGGAGTACAACTGACTTTAGGTAAGAAAGTGGTCTCTCCCATGTATTTGTCGAGAAATACGCTTCCAACAGAATTGACACTTCTTCCGGATATTCTTTGGGCTACTGGTCCGAATGATGTAGGTCTTTTAGAAATTCCACCGTATGTTGTAACATTTAAGTCGAATGTCAAAATGCCACGAATTCCCCAATACAGAATATCCAATGAGGGCGAAAAAGCTTTGCTAGCGATTGTTTACGAGTTGATTGAGAAAGACGTAATTGAGGAAACACGAGGCAATGTTTGCAATAGTCCTGTTCTGCCTGTTTTAAAACGAACTGACCCTTCTCAGCCACCTGTGTACAGATTTGTGATTGATCTTAGGGAGGTAAATAAGATAGTGGTGCCACAATTCCCAGTTGTCCCCGACATTACAACATTATTGACTATGATTCCAGCATCCGCATCATGGTTTTCGGTGATTGACCTGAAGAATGCTTTCTTCAGTATCCCGATTGCGGAGGAGAGCAGGGATATTTTTTCCTTTAGTTTAGGTGGTCGCAGTTTCCGCTTTAAACGCGCTCCTCAAGGCTACTGTGAGAGCCCCTCAATATACAGTCAAGCTCTGAAAAGTCAGCTTGACGCAATGGTTTTGCCCAAAGGTTCCACTCTAGTACAGTACGTGGACGATTTGCTCATAGCTGCGGATACTGAGAAAATATGTAAAATGGCCACGTTGGCACTACTGCGTCATCTATGTGATCTACATCACAAGGTGTCACTTTCCTAGCTCCAATATTGCCGACAAGAAGTGACCTACTTAGGTCATCTCTTATCGAAGGAGGGAAGGAAACTGACCCCAGAAAGAATTCAGGCAATAGCGAAATTAAATGTGCCAAGAACGCAGAGAGAAGTACGCGCTTTCTTGGGCATTACATCGTACTGTAGACAGTGGATTCCAAATTTTTCGTTATTAGCCAAACCCTTATTGGCACTAACGTGTACAAATACACCCAATCCCATTCCTTGGTCCGATGAGTGCCAGAAAAGTTTTCTCGAATTACGCACAGCATTATGTTCGGCCCCTGTGTTAGGTAACCCCAACTACAGTAAGCCTTTCACATTATATGTCCACGAGAAGGAGGGCTGTGCATTGTCTGTGCTGACTCAGTTATACGGAGATAGACAACGGCCATGCGCCTATTTTTCGTCAACTTTGGATCCAGTAGCACGAGCATTGCCAAGTTGTCTAAGGGCCACAGCAGCAGCAGCTGTTTCTATTCGACAGTCTGCAGGCCTAGTAATGAATAATACACTAATTGTGATGGTTCCGCATGCAGTAGATACATTGTTAAATAGGACCAAGACACAGCACTTAACTAGTGCTCGACTGTCCAGTTATGAATTGACGCTACTAGCGAGCCATGTGCACATCAAAAGATGCAGTACTCTGAACATAGCCACATTGTTACCAATTGCTGAGGAATCGGATGCTTCAGAAAAGCACGATTGTTTCCTCAGGACGGAGGAGGAGACCAAAGGGAGAGTTGATCTATCCGATACTCCTCTCGCCGAAAGTGATGGTACATTATGGGTGGATGGTTCATGCTTTAAACTCCCAAATGGTAACGTGACTACAGCGTATGCTGTCACAACTCTGCACACAATCGTTGAAACTGCGCGAATACCACATGGTTCGGCTCAAGCCGCCGAACTCGTGGCACTAACGAGAGCATGTGTATTATCAAAAGGAATGAAAGTGACTGTCTATACCGACAGTCAGTATGCTTTTGGAGTGGCTCACAGTTTTGGTCGATTGTGGAGAGAACGTGGGTTCCTGACTTCGCATGGAGCTAAGATTCAGCATGGTCAGTTGGTGAATGAGCTTCTTGAATCGCTGACGTTGCCCCTGAAAGTAGCAGTTGTAAAATGTAGTGCACACAAGAAAGTGATCGATGATGTTGGTCGTGGAAATGCATTTGCTGACGAAACTGCTAAAGAAACGGCAAAGAATGTGATGAGCCGAATGTATGTTGCGAGCCCAGAAAGATGGACTGGTGATGTTGGAATGTGTGAAGACACGATAGAAAGTGTGAAGTCCATCCAAGCTGAGGCCACGTAGAAAGAGTTAAGCATGTGGAAAGAAAGTACAGGGAGAATGGATGTAAATGGTTGTTGGATTGAATCAACAGAGCAACAAAGATGGATGTTACCCGATGCGTATGTGCCTGCAGTGGTTACAATGGCTCATGGGATGGCCCATATCAGCGCGAAAGGGATTTGCGAGTTGTTGGCCCCAGTGTGGAAGAATTCAGGGATTCCCAAGTGTGCAGAAAATGTTGTCAAGAATTGCATGATATGTCTGAAGCACAATCCTGGTAGGGGAACTCCAACTCCAGCTGGTCATTTCGCACCTCCTACGTATCCGTTCGAGGTTTTGCAGCTAGATTTCATACACATGGAGAGGTGCAACAACTTAAAATATGTGCTCGTGGTTGTTTGCGCCTTCTCAAGGTGGGTAGAAGCCTATCCCCTAAGGGACAATACTGCCTTGTCCACAGCGAAAGCCCTTGTGAAAGAGTTCTTCCCCAGGTTCGGAATGCCTAGAATGGTCTGGTCGGACAACGGAAGTGAATTTGTGGGTAGTGTGATGAAACGAGTGTGTGAAGGGCTAGGCATTAGTCAGAAGTTCCACGCTGCAAATCACCCCCAATCAGCTGGATTAGTGGAATGTTACAATGGCACGCTTAAACTTAAATTGGCCAAAATCCAAGCGAGCACGGGTCTTAAATGGCCCGACGCTCTACCCTTAGCACTCCTATCCACCAGAATGACTGTGCATTCGCGAATGAAACTCAGCCCCTATGAAATAGTCTTTGGTCGGCCAGCCAACATATGGGGAGTGCCTAGGCCCACGAAGTTTAGCGAGCTGCAACACCCCATTTTGCTCGACTATCTGTATGAATTGACGGCTAAATTGCGTGTTTTATATCAACAGGTCCACAACACCTTGCCTCCGGTTTCCGAGACACCGGGTCACTCCATTGACCCTGGCTCCTGGGTTCTGGTCAAGAATTTCCAGAGAACAAGAAACGACCAGCCCAGATGGACCGGACCGTACCTCGTCCTCCTGTCTACATGGTCAACTGTTAAAGTGGAGGGGAAGGCCAATTGGGTCCACGGGATCCATTGTAAGAAAATACCCTTCCCTCTGCCACATGACCAATGGGTCTGGACAGGAGGCACTGACTCAAAGCGCACAACTGATGAACACGTAGAAGAAGCTAAACGCGATTGTGACAGTAAGAACATTTTTCAAGAAACTACGCCGCCATCAGAACAATTGAACTCTGTGGAACCTGAGCTACTATTTCCGGACCAGACAGCACCCGGGAAAAGACGCTATAATTTCCGACCGAGAAAAACAGACTAAAGTAAAAGTGATTCATTTTTTGATCCGAGAGAAAAACCTGTGGACTAATAAAATCATGAGTTTTTTCCTTCCAAAATGCTATTTTGAAAATGCAGATTCTCCCATCTAGGTAACTTGCTTATTTTTGTTTTTTCGAACCGCCATCCGGGTTCCGCTGCTAGGGTCGCGGTTGACTAAAGACTTTTGGGTGCAGCTGACAACAATAGGTTGCCGGTTCCAGTTGGTCGAAGGGAGCCACCCTAGACTGATGGAAGCATCCTTTAGCAGAAACAACCTACCGCCGCGGGCAGCACCTTAGAGAGGATGGAGTTTCCTGATGTGGAGAGAACTGCCAGACAAATGAACTTTAAGCAGAGACTTTTGAAAACAATGAGAAAGAAAATTTTTATAATGATGTGTATTTTTATGATATTTAGCGTAATGGTGTTTTTGATAAGCTATGCTTTATTCTCTTTTCATGTGACATTCACGCCTACTACATCGCCCATACCTCCCCCTACTGTTTCCTCTCATTCTTTCCACTCTTTGCCTGACCATGAATCAAATAGGAGATTAGAGTTCATTAATAACTCCTTCATTCAGCTATTACACCAACACCAACTTGTAATGAACACAACCAACTGTTGGGTGTGTGGTCTCATGCCCCACACCACGGATAGAGGTATCCCCTATTTGGTCCTGCCATTTAGTCACAATGGGTCAGTATGGGCATATAGGACAATGTTCATATATGCACGAGAAATCCAACCCCTACGTTCTGTAAAGGACAACCTCAAGACTAGCGCTCTAGTGAAGGGTATAGTTGACATGATCAAGGAAGTGACTTCTTACGAAGATACCCCAGACGATGAGATACTTGCATATGTAGGTTGGAATGTGACCGGATATGGCACTACACTAAGTGAGAAACAGCAAGCCAAGAGATCGTCCCCTATCTGGATCGTACCCCATCAAGGTCACCTGTGTCTGCAAGGTATTGGTAGGAATCCCAGAGCTCAGCTAGGGAAGAGTGTCTGCACAGAAACGTATGTTTTTGGATCTCAGACTTCCCCTGCCTTTTTAGCCGCAAAGGGTACTTATTTCATCTGCCACGATAGAGCCTATACATGGTTGCCCCCTGACTTCTCAGGCTCATGTTTTGTTTCATTCCTGTTACCTCCCACCTACACAGCAGCGGCGGATTACCATCGGACAAGGGTAGTTAGAGGTGTTTTGAGTAAAGAAGACACTGCGGGTCAAGAATTTGGTGACTTTGCAATGGGTATTCTGCCGTTCTGGGGAGCCATGGTTAACAGCAGAAACATAAGGCAATTGACAAGGGTAGTTGAATCCACCGTGATTGAAACTGCCGGTGCCCTTAGTAACCTGACTGCTGAGCTCCAGTCGGATCGACTGATGACCCTTCAGAACCGGGTCGCTTTGGATGTAATACTTGCGGACCGGGGTGGGGTATGCAAATTGATCCAGTCCAGTTGTTGCATTTTTATTCCGGATAATGCTCCAACAGTGTACAGGGCCATCTCCAAACTACATAAGATTTCCGAATCTATCCATGTGGACAAAGGAGATTGGTCATTAATGGGATGGTTCTGGGGGCTGATATCTGCCTGGGGATGGAAAATTCTGATGGTCATTGGGATGGTCTTAGCCATTCTTTTCCTGTTCTGTCTATGCATACAGTGTGCTCCTGCAATATGTGGCCTCTGTGCTACATCATGTGTAAGGAAGCCTGTGTCAAGACACGAACTCAGCACTAGAATGATGTTGCAGCAACACCTCAATGACTTTATGAATATAGATCTGGACTCAGATTAACATGAGGATAGATTAATTGCCTATGTAAGGGCAAAAGGAGGGTCTGTGGTTCTGAAAAATATGGATCCGTAATTGTACCGTACTCGAGAATAAAAACTTCGTCGAAATAGGACGAATTTGGTATCAAAAGACCGGAAATGACGAGTACATCAAGCACATGTATTTTCAGTATATTCGAGTGACAATTTCACCTCGAAATCGTCATTTACCTTCTGAACCCTTAGTTGCATGTTGCCCTCTACATAGGCCTTAATCCAGTCGAATTTGATTCCACAAGGACACGTACTCCTTAATCGACTTCTTCCTGACCCCAGTACAAGTTAGAACCATTGCCCCAGGCCGAACTCGTTAGGTCAGTTCCCTCCCAGTGGCCAAGCAAGATAGTATCTAGGCCCAACCGGCCATAAAGCCATTTCAGCACGCACACCTGCCATATCTCGCTCACATCTTTCTTCACTCCTTTTCCTCACTTATTTTATGGTGGGGAGGTGACCATCTTTATTAGGGGTCCAGCGATATCTGATGAAATGTTGGGCCTTGCCGGACGATTTGTTATGGGTATCACGACGTGAAATATGTACATGTCATCATGACTCTGCTTTCTTTTTGTAATCAGTAACCATAAATGAAATACCGCGCACCCAAGGAATGTTTCGCCAAAGGGCAAATGTTATGTATAAGAAGAGAAGCCTAACTTTGTGAAAGTGTGCAGTCTCCTGAATATACTGGCATTGTACTTCTAGGACCCTGTCACCTTGGTTGCAGCCAATAAACTAATCTTTGACTTCACCTAGAAGACTCTGAAGTTTCTGTGGGTCTGACTCAGGAGAACCCGAGGTCTTTGGTGTGTTGATCCCCTGGCACCGCTGGGTTACCGGTTCGGTACCGGTTCCTAAAAACCCAGTACCTCAGCATGTTTTTTAAATTCCACAATCAAACTAAAAAAAACTGTGATTTTAGACTGATGTTATTCTCCTAATGGTTGTTTGCCCTTCTCTATTGTTATTAGTGTTATCTGGAGATGGATCTATAATGTATTGGTCTTATTCGTTATCAATCATAGCATTTGTAAAGCGCACTACATACCCTACTTTTGCAACCACCAGTCCAATGTGCATGACGATGGTTGTGGCTCTGGATGTGCAACTGGACCTAGAAATCCAACTGTGAATGGTATATTGAAAGATGTAGCTGATTGGAGGTCAGTGACGTCATTGAGATTTTCATGCACATACTAACTTTCCAGGATTTTTGTTTTTTCCAGTATTACTTCAACATACCTGGTGTATGCAGACTTATTGTATTATTTGGCCACTCTTTTCCTTTCTTACTGATCTCTCCTTTTTGCTACTTCTTTCGGTCAACAGCAGACTGAAGGGAGGGGCTGTGTTGGAACTTAAGTGGAGAAGACTTTGTGGTAAATCAAGTTGACACACTGTTAAAATTGTTGTCTCATCACTTTTGGTATGCAGGTTATTTGTGGAAGGATGGCTGAAGCTGAAAAGACAGAGTTAAATAACAGAGTGAAGCAAGGGGTTGTATTGAGACTGTGGGGCACATTTACAAGGGCTTATTACCACCAGAACATAACTTTTTATGGCGTGCTGGTGAGGATAAGCCCTTCACCTTATTTACAAGGTGTTGTTAAGCCTCTTAACATTGCTTAACGCCACCTTGTACATAAAGCACCCTTTCACGCTATATTTAACCAGAAAGGGTGGGCAATGGGTGTTGTGTTGTGCTCTCCACGGCAACACCTGTTGCTTTTGATACTACCCATAGTTGCAAGGGTGGCGTAAATATAGTGCAGCGCCAAAACAAAGCCAGGGAAAACCTGGGGGCATATTTACAACAAAGTGATGGAGTGCGGCGTTAGCCTTCCTAGCTTCACGTCACACTCTGCCACTTCAGAAACACAATATGGTTCAGCCCTGTGTTTCTCCCTGTGCTGGCGCTGAACTTAGCAGCCTAGCACCAACCAAGGCACCCTGGCACCCTAGTACAAGAGTGTCTGCATTGAGGAGAAGATTGTTTATATGCAGGAAGATCTCCCTTCCTGCACATAAACAATCTTTAAATGACTTTTTGTGACTTTAATGTGTGCTGCTAATGCAGCACACTTAGAAGTTGCAAAACATCATTTTGTTTTTGATTGTTTATGTGCAGGAAGGGTCACCTTCCTGCACATAAACTATCAATGGCAATTTGCTGTTTCTGTGTGCTGCGTTGTGCACTGTACTTAAAACAGTAAATAATGAGCAGAAATAAAGCATTGCACCTTGTTTCGCCTGTTTAAGACCAGGTTTTCCGTGGTCTTAATTTTGGCGCTTGCTCCTATTTACACCACCATTGTAAACAGGGGGCAGCATTAATATCAATGGGTGTTGCGGTGGAACACCCACCACAACACTGATTTGCCTCCCCCTTTCATGCTAAGTACAGCGTGAAAGGGTGCCTTTTTTACAAGGCCTCATTAAGCCACATTAAATGGTTTAATGCTGCCTTGTAAATAAGGTGAAGCACCTATCGCCACCACAAAGTCACTAAAAGTGGCGTTGTGGTTGCGATAGGGGCTTGTAAATATGCCCCCTGGTCTTAACCTGGCGAAACAAGGAGAAATGGTTGATTTCTCCTCGTTTTTGCGGTTTCTATGTGTGCTGCATTATCGGGCACCCATAGAATCAGCAACTCACCATTAGAAGTTGTTCATGTGCAGGAAAGTTTCCCTTCCTGCACATAAACAATCCTTTAAAAATGACGAGTTGCAACTTCTATGTGTGCTGCACAAAGCAGCACACATAGAAGTTACAAATCACCATTATGGATTGTTTATGTACAGGAAGGGGCAACTTCCTGCACATGAACAATCATTACATGCAACGCAGAAACCCATGCACTATGGTGCAAGAGTGGCTGTGTTGGTGCTAGGCAGCTAGATTTAGCGCCAGCGCTAGGGGAAACGCAGGGGTGTGTGCAGCATTCTTTTGGATACAGTCCATCCCTGCGGTTTTAAACTGATTGAGCGCGTTTTTAGCAGTTTTGGAGCTACACCGTTCTCCGCCAGTTTATGGTAAATATGCCCCTGTATTTTGGCGTAATCCAAGGTGTAGGATTGTGATAGTTATTGTTACACTTCTGCTTTGTTTTAGAGGATCTCTATGAGTAGATGGGTAGAGTGTTGGATGCTGAGAACCACAACAAAGTGCAAGAAGGTGAGGTTCCGTGAGGATCGATACGATGTTTTGGGCATGTACGAATATGGACAAGTTTGGTATCTACGAACCGTAAATGCCGAGTTTAGTAGGTGTACGCGTTTTCGCTACACTACATGGAAGGGTTCGTCTTATTTTCGTGTTTTTCCATCTGAACCCTTGGGTTCCATTTTAGATACGGCATCCATTTTGTTTCTTGCCCTCACGTAGCCAGCGAAGTGACAATGTCCGCTTCGTGACCCTGGGATTCCCAAGCTTTGCGGAAGATGCATTTCCCTTTGGTGCGTCTTTTATGACTGAGGGATGACACTGCAAAAGGCAGATGGCTCCGCTCGAGGGTAATCTTGCCGCGGCGGGCTATTGATTCAGCCTTGCATGTGTTAGGCTCGAATCCTTTGATCCTGTGATCACGCTTCCGATATTACCCCCACACTCTTTCCTCTACTGTTGTCTGTCTTCCTTGCATCTGTTCCTGTCTCTTTCTTTCGTCTGTTTACAACTAGAGTGGAATGTGCCTAGCGGTGGGATAATGTGCTTTTACAGTTGGGAACCGGCAATGTTACTGTAATTATGTTCCGGGTTTCCGACACCATGAATGAAGCCTTTTGAAGTTTACTGTGGGAACTGAGTTGTAACCTTTTGTTCGTAATGTTGTGTAATGACTAAAAAGTGTATAAAAAGAGCGATCCACATATGCAATTTAAAGCAGACTCTCATAACCTACACTTTGTTGTACTTCGAGTGACTTCTGTATCCCTGCAGTAATAAACTCTGATCTTTGACGCCGAAGGAAGTGTCCCGTGTCTCTGTCAGTTTTCGTACGCCAGAACAGGTATCCCACGAAGGTTTTAGGTGTTGTCCCCTGGCACCGCTGGGCCTTAAATAGCCCAGTCTTTCAGTTGGCGCCCAACGTAGGGCGACATCAACGGTACCGGTCCAAAGCCTGACGATCGTGAGGAACTTCGTGTGAAATCTCCGAGGGAAGGTGCACCCCGCTTCATCGATCCTGTTGTCGAAATAAGTGGTCCGAAGATTTTTCCCGCGAAGATTCCCGCCTCCTGACGGCTGCGACGGACCGATGCCCTGACTGTCGACCTGTTTTGGCGCCTGGCGTAGTCCTTTGTATGGCGAGACGATAGACGGGCCTTCCTGGTGACGCCATTGTGCTTTCAGTTAAGTATTTCGTGGGTCGCTCCCAGTGTCCTAAGTTGTTGTTGGTGCTTAGTTGTTTGCATGGTTCCATTGCATTTGTGGTTCTAAGTTGTTGGTTCTTAGTTGTTATTTGACAGTTGCAATTGCCAAAAACCGAGGGTTTTGTATTTCACGAAGATTTTGTACTTCGATAACCCTTGAAGTTTGATACTAGGTTAGCGTGCACGATGCCTGGCCATAGTGGTTTCCTTGGTTTCTTTAAATGTTGTAAAATGGATTCCCGGTTGGAGGACTCGTGTCCGATACCTCCAGTTGGAACTCCGATATATGAGCTCTATAGTCGACATGGTGTGGGCCCTATTATATATAATGAATATTGGATTCGTTATACAAAGACCGATGGTGTGCTTAGTTGGCTGCCTCATGGAAGTTTTGAAACTGAGATTTTAGATAATCTTGAAGCAAAATTATTTAAAAAGAAAGCTAGGCCAGCTATGTTCGATTCCTTTCGGTTATGGCGCAAAGAAGCCAGGCAGAAAGAAATCAAACAGCTTAAGAAAAATAAGAAAGACAGTAGTATCGTTACGATGATGCGAGATGCAGAACACCATCGTCAAGATACAGCAGATAAAGATAGGGAGGTTTCAACTAGATTGCATCACATGTGGTGGGATAAATGTTATCCGGTTTTATCGTCAAATTCTGATAAAAAGGATGATGATTCGAAAGAAGATCCTTTGTTAGCGTATCTGTTGAAATCACCACCTCCTTATGCACAGGGTGCTACGGCTCCTGTAGTTCCTCTTGTAGTTCCTCCCGTAGTTCCTCCTGTTCCTCCTCCTGTTGTTTTAGCGGCTGCTGGTCAGCCTGTTGTTGGTCCTGTTATTGTTCCTCTACTTGCTCCTCTTCCTCCTGTTTCTTTGCCTGTATCTTCTCAGTCTATTGTTCCTGTTACCCCAACTGTTCCTACGATTACTTCTGGTGTTGTTGCTCCTGTTCTTCTTTCTTCTTCTCCTTCCGTTCGTAATCGTATCCCTAACTCTGTTGCTAACCTCTATTCTCCACTTTCCAGATCGTTATTTCAATCCGATGTCTCTGAAGCTTCCCAGAGACGAAGCCAAATCCCTGGTGGGAGAGAGAGAGAGACGTTAGAAACTATGTCGCGTAGATGGGTTAGACACCCTGCTAAATATACTTCACGTATAGTTTCCGATACATTTTCTCAGTTTAATGAGCCAACACAGAGATTTGTGTTTGAGGAAATGTGCAACTCCTTGAGAGAAGAGTGGGATAATGATGATTTAGATGATGTACCGTCTGATATGACTGAACTTCAGAGTCAGTTTTCGAACGGTATGATAGTAGGTGGAGATGTACGACGTGCATTAGAGCGATTATTGGCCTTTCGGTCTACAGTGCCATCTCGAGTGTCGTTTGATGATGATTCCGATACTCCGAAAGCAGACTCTGGTCAGTATCCTATGAGAGAGGTTCCGCCAGTTTAGATGCCAGGTGATCCTAATGCTAATCCTGTGGTTCTGCCATATTTCCAAAGAGTTTGGATACACCTCCCATGGAAGCGATCAGAAGTCTTGCAGGTGAAACAATCCTTGCCTGATCCACGTAAGCATCCGGCAGGTTATTATAAGGAGTTATCCCAATTGGTGGATGCTTCTATTATGAACCTTGCTGATATCGACATGTTGTTTGGCAATGTCGTGCCACAACCGATTTGGGCGAAAATCCGCCAAGAGAATCATTTAGTTGAGTAAGGCGGTGATTGGGCTGCAATAGTTGCGGCCGATGGACGACAAATTGGTGGGGCTAAGCCTGAGCAGTTAATTTCGGATCTGCCCCAAAGAATCATCACGCTCATGAAAACGCTTATGCCAGCGATGAGGGTGAATTGGGACAAATTATCGGCTTGCAAGCAAAAGAAAGACGAGAGTGTTTCGGATTTCTTTACTAGATTTGAGGAAGCATTCATCGATCATAGTGGTCAAGACATGAGCACTGAGGGAGGTCAACGGTTATTTGTTGATAAATTTGTGTTAAATTTGTTGCCTGAGCTATGCAACAAATTGAAAAATTCAGAAAGTGCATGGGCCGTTTCAACCACTGCTCAAATATTAGCAACGGCTCAGTACTACGAAAATAGAAAAAAAGAAGAAAGTGATCGTTCAGAAAAGAAAACGAAGGAGCTTAAAACGAAGGTTTTGTTGCAGCAAGCGTATCCTCCGCGTCCGAATCAAAATGATTCGCAACAGCAGTATCGACCACAGGCACAGTCTTCTAGGATGCAGTCACGCTCTGACTCCTCTGACTTTAGATCTATGCTTGGGTATAATCAGTGTGCATATTGTAGGGGAGAGGGCCATATTAAATTTAATTGTCCTGCTTTGCGTGACCGATATAATCATGTTTTGGCTCGAGGGGGTCGTGGTGGTCCCCAACAGACATCTCGAGGTAGAGGTCGGGGCACCTCTCAAAATCAGAATGAGCGCACTCCTACTTCATCGGATGCGAATAATTGTTTTGACCAGCGAAATGCGAGGTCCGATAGATCAGCACAGTATCATGTGGACGATTATTACGTTGAACATGAGATTGTTGCAGACAACCGTTACTAGGACAGCCACCGACAAAGAGAGGGAGTAGTGTCAGTTCCGGTTGATCAGAGGGGGCCTTACGTCGCAGTTGCTACATCTGGCGTAGTTGAGCCTTTTCTGTTGGACACTGGTGCAGCAAAAAGTTCCATCATGCATTCGAAACTCCCTGGCGCACCTTTGTCTGGCTTAACGAATGTTTCCATTGGATTCTCTGGCGCCCCTGTTAGCAATCCTGTCTCTAGCCCTTTGTCCCTTACGATTGGTCCTCGTGAGCTAGAGGCCCCATTGATTTTATCCACTGGTTGCGGTGAGAATCTTTTGGGTTTGGATTTGTTAAAACGGTTATATGCGACTTTGTACTGCTCTCCTGCGGGAGTGGAGCTTAAATTAGGTCAAAGAGTAATCTCTCCTATGTACTTGTCGATCGATAAGTTTCCCCCGGAATTGAGTTCCCTTCCTGTGTCTTTGTGGGCCACGGGTCCCAATGATGTGGGACTGTTGGATATTCCACCTTATGTGGTCCACTTGAAATCGAACGTGCGATTACCACGTATACCTCAGTATCGTATCTCTCTTGATGATGAGCGAGCGCTATTAGCGATCATTTATGACCTGATCGAAAAGGATGTCATTGAAGAAACTAGGGGTAATGTGTGTAATAGTCCTGTGTTACCGATTTTGAAACAAACTGATCCATCTAAACCTCCTGTGTACCGTTTTGTGATTGATTTGAGAGAGGTGAATAAAATTGTGGTCCCACAGTTTCCTGTGGTTCCCAACATCACGGCTTTATTGACCCTGATTCCAGCTTCTGCCTCCTGGTTTACAGTGATCGATCTAAAGAATGCCTTCTTTAGTATTCCAATCGCTGAGGAAAGCAGAGACCTATTCGGATTCTCATTAGGTGGTCGCAGTTTTAGATTTAAACGTGCACCACAAGGCTACTGTGAGAGTCCATCGATCTACAGTCAAGCCCTTAAAGGTCAACTTGATGCAGTTGTGTTACTGACGGGTGCGGCTTTGATTTAGTACGTTGATGACCTCTTGGTGGATGCTGATACCGAGGTTATTTGCAGAACAACTACAGTATCGTTGTTGCAGCATTTATGTGACCTACATCACAAGGTGTCACCTTCTAAGCTGCAATATTGTTGCCAAGAAGTAACCTACTTAGGTCACTTATTGTCAAAAGAAGGGAGAAGGTTGACCCCAGAAAGAATAGCAGCGATTGCTCGAATGATTGTGCCAAAAACTCAGAGAGACGTACGTGCCTTTCTAGGTATTACGTCATATTGCAGACAATGGATTCCAAATTTTTCATTGTTGGCGAAACCATTGTTAGCTCTCACATGCAAGGATGTTTCGACTCCTTTGCCCTGGACTGAAGAGTGTCAGAAAAGTTTTTCTGAATTACGTGATGCGTTGTGCTCGGCTCCTGTGTTAGGCACTCCTGATTACAGTAAGCCGTTCACACTTTACGTTCACGAGAGGGATGGTTGTGCGTTGAGTGTCTTGACGCAACAATTTGGCGACAAACAACGTCCATGTGCATATTTTTCCTCGACCTTGGATCCAGTGGCTAGAGCATTACCGAGTTGTTTAAAAGCAACAGCGGCAGCTGCGGCGTCCATTCGACAGTCCGCAGGTTTGGTCATGGATAATATGCTTACGGTGATGGTCCCGCATGCAGTTGACACTCTTTTGAACCGAACAAAAACTCAACACCTGACGAGCGCAAGGTTGTCTGGGTATGAATTGACGCTTTTGGCAAGTCATATACGGATTAAACGTTGTAATGTGTTGAACCCAGCAACGTTGTTGCCGATCAGCACGGAATTAGATGATGTAGCACCACATGATTGTTACTTAAGAACTGAAGAAGAGACGAAGGGTCGTATTGACCTGAAAAACACTCCATTGGTAGATCCCGATGGTACTTTGTATGTTGATGGTTCATGCTTCAAGTTGTCGAATGGTGATGTGACGACTGCGTATGCTGTAGTGACGTTGAGTACGGTTGTGGAAACTGCGAGATTGAGTCAGAATTCGGCCCAGACGGCTGAGTTGATTGCATTGACGAGAGCGTGTGTGTTGTCTAGAGGAAAGCGGGTGAATGTGTTTACCGATAGTCAGTATGCCTTTGGCGTAGCGCATAGTTTTGGACGGTTGTGGAGAGAACGAGGGTTTTTTACGTCGCATGGTACGAAGATTCAGCATGGACAGCTTGTGAATGACCTTTTGGATGCACTTACATTGCCTAAAGAGGTGGCAATCATTAAATGCAGTGCGCATCGGAAAGTGACGGATGATGTTGGTCGTGGTAATGCGTTTGCGGATGAGATTACTAAGGAGACAGCCCGAGATTTGACAAATCGAATGTATGTTGCGAGTTCAGTAAGATGGCCGGTGGAGACTAGTATGTGTGAGGACACAGTTGAGAGTGTGAAGGAGATACAGAATGAGGCTACTGAGATGGAAAAGACTCAGTGTAAAGAAAGTACGGGGAAGTTAGACGAGAATGGATGTTGGGTTGATTTGTCGGAAAAGCAGAGATGGATGTTACCGGATGCATATGTGCTTGCTGTTGTTACTATGGCTCACGGTACATCACACATTAGCGCAAAAGGCATATGTAAGTTGTTGTCTCCCGTCTGGAAGAATGATGGGATTACTAAGTGTGCGGAGAGAGTGGTTAAGAATTGCATGGTATGTTTGCTGTATAATCCTGGTAAGGGCACCCCCACTCCACCTGGTCAATTTGCTCCTCCTACATGTCCCTTTGAAATTATTCAGTTAGACTTCATCCACATGGAGAGATGCAATAACTTGAAGTATGTCCTGGTTGTAGTTTGTGCGTTCTCCAGATGGATTGAGGCTTACCCCCTTAAGGATAATACTGCCCTGTCCACAGCAAAAGTTCTGCTCAAAGAATATTTCCCCAGGTACGAAATGCCACGGATTGTATGGTCAGATAACGGAAGTGAGTTTGTGGGAAGTGTGATGAAGAGTGTATGTCGTGGTCTTGGTATAAGCCAGAAGTTTCATAGTGCTAATCATCCTCAGTCTACGGGTTTAGTGGAAGGATATAATGGCACTCTGAAATTGAAACTTGCCAAAATCCAGGCAACGACTGGTTTAGCATGGCCTGATGCTTTGCCTCTAGCTCTCTTATCGACCAGGGCGACTGTGCACTCTCGAGTAGGGCTTAGCCCATATGAGATTGTGTTCGGCCGTCCTGCGAATGTTTGGGGAGTTCCGAGGCCTAAGGAGTTTAACAGACTTGAATATCCAATGTTGATTGACTATCCTTATGATCTGACTGTTAAATTGAGTTTGATTCATCAACAGGTTTTTGAGGCACTACCGGCACAAACAGAGGGTCCTGGTCATCGGCTGCAACCAGGCGATTGGGTCGTTACCCGTAATTTTGGACGAAAACGCAACCTTGAGCCAAGATTCGTGGGACCTTACCAAGTATTGCTGGCAACGAGGACTGCAGTTCGGCTGGAAGGCAGAAAGCACTGGGTGCATGCCACCCACACCAAGAAAGTCCCGCTCCCATTGCCAGCAGATAATTGGATAAGGAAAGGAGTTGCTTCGTCTGAAACCGACGTCCCTCCATGTTACGTGCCATTTAGTGATGCTCAGCTTGTAAGAAACGATTCAGTACAATCAGACACCCCTGTTGAATCATCCGAAGCCAACCCTTTATCAGAAGCATTGGAGAATTCAAGTTCTGAACTGTCACCTGAACAATCGAACACTGTTTTGCCATCTGATCCGTTGTTTGAAGAGCAGACTCGACCTGGAAAATGTCGATATTTTCTTCGACCGCGCGATAAAGACTAATAAAGTTTTTTTTATTTTTCATTTCACATCACCCCTTACTGTTGCCATGAATATTGTGGACATTTTATATATTGTGTATACCTTTTTCCTTACAGCTAGGAGGCTTATATTAAATTAAATGAACACTTGATTAAAAACCTATCATCTGGGTTGACCGTAGGGCCGTGCGGGTACCTCCTTCTGTTTAGCAGGTATCTGACACTAGGTCGATTACCCTTTGTCAATTTCTGGGAACTCCTGGGAATTGATAATCGCTACTCAGAACGAAGTGCGTCAAGAACGTCATGGACGGTCTTTAGAGGATGGAGTCTTCTAAGCTGTTGGAAATGGAGAAAATGGCGGCGCAAAGATCCAAATTGCACAAGATGTTTCGAACAAAATGTTTTTTGTTACAGGTATTCATGTTGTTCCTAACTGTTTCTATGTTACTGGTGGTTGGAGTGTATTTTGGAATTCAATCACTATTGCCTTCCATTTCACCTACCTCTTCTTCACTTGATCTGAATTCTGGTCCCACTATTTCTCCACATTCCTTTCATCTTCTGCCCCGACATGAACAGGTCAGACGTGCGGAATTCATGAACAATTCCTTTGTTCAACTTCTACATCAGCATCAGTTGGTGATGAATACTACCAATTGTTGGGTGTGTGGGTTAATGCCACATACCATGGATAAGGGTATTCTGTATTTGGTTCTTCCCTATAGTTCCCAGGGGTCAGCTTGAGCATTCCAATCTATGTTCCGTAGTGCACTAGGGGCCAGATGTAGGTAGGGTTTTACCGGTCGGTAACGGCCGAATTCGGCCGTTACCGACCGGTAAAAGGAATTTGAGATGTAGGGGGCAGAATCGGTAATTTTACCGTTCTGTAATTTACCGATCTGTAATTTTACAGAATCTGTAAATATACCGGTCGGTAAATTTACAGAACGGTAAAATTACAGATTCTGTAAAATCGATATGTAGGTGGGACTCTGATGAGTCCCACAAGGCCTAAGAAATCGGTATTTTACCATCAAATTCAATTTGATGGTGAAATACCGATTCAGGTGAGCATGCAAATGTGTGCATGCACACCTGTGCCATATGACAGGCAGACCTGCCCTTAGGGCAGGTATGCCTGCCATATGGCCCCCGAACCTTTTTTGGGGGTGCTAGAGGGTGTCAAAGTGACACCCCCTGCACCCTTGCCAAAAATCTGTATTTACCGATCGGTAAATACCGACCTGTAATGCCCCATTCATTCCTATGGGCTTCAAAGCCCATAGGAATGAATGGAGCATTACAGGTCGGTATTTACCGAATCGGTAAATACCGACTTTTAAGGAATCGGTAAATCCACATCTGGATTTACCTACATCTCGGTACATCTATTTTACCGACTCTTAAATACCGAATCGGTAAAATTCGGTATTTAAGTGTCGGTAAAATAGATTTACCTACATCTGGCCCTAGATTCCTACCCCCGTCGAGAGCCTCGCTCTATAGACCTTGGTCCTGGCCCGTACCACAAGCCTCTGGCGATGGCTATTGCTGATTTAGATAGAGATATTTTTGATGCGACAATCATTCCAGAAGAAGAGGTGCGAGCTTACAAGGATCTAAGTGAGGTTGAGTATAGTATGTCAGTAAGTGATAGACAGCTTAAGAGCTCGTCTCCCATCTGGATTGTACCCCATCTTGGTAATTTCTGTCTGCAAGGTCTGGGTCGAAATCCGAGAGCTCAGCTTGGGAAGAGTGCTTGTACTGAGACGTATGTCTTACCGATGCTCTCTTCCCCTGTCTTTTTGACTGCCAAGGGTACTTATTTTGTGTGTTATGATCGTGCATATACATGGTTGCCTCGTGATTTCTCAGGCACATGTTATATCGCGAATCTTTTACCGCCAACTTTCACAGTTGCCTCAGATTATCACAAGACTAGAGTTGTGAGAGGCGTTGTTAGCAAAGAGGACACTGCTGGTCAAGAGGCAGGAGACTTCTTTAAGGGTTTCCTACCGTTTTGGGGTCCTATGGTTAATAGTAGGAACTTGAGACAGTTGACTCGTGTGGTGGAATCGACTGCTAATATCACTGCAAGCGCCCTTGGTAACCTGACAGCAGAGCTGCAAGCAGATAGACTTATGATGCTACAGAACCGTATGGTTCTAGATGTTATACTTGCAGATAGAGGTGGTGTGTGCAAGGTAATCCATTCGAGCTGCTGCATTTTCATACCTGATAATGCTCCAACTGTTTATCAAGCCATCTCGAAGTTGCATAAAATCTCAGAGTCCATACACGTGGACGAGGGAGATTGGACGCTTCTAGGATGGTTTTGGGGTCTGATGTCGACTTGGGGTTGGAAGATTCTGATGATTATAGGGGTTGTTGTGACGTTTCTGTTCACGTGTTGTCTTTGTGTGCAGTGTGGTCCTGCCTTATGTGGCCTTTGTGCTACAACGTGTATAAGAAGGCCATCTGTTACCAAAGAAACATTGATGGATAGAATGATGTTTCAGCAACATCTGAATGATCTGATGAATATCGAAATTGATTCTGATTTCAATTAGTGCTTGCCTACATGAGGGCAAAAGGAGCGTCTGAGGTTCCGTGAGGATCGATACGATGTTTTGGGCATGTACGAATATGGACGAGTTTGGTATCTACGAACCGTAAATGACGAGTTTAGTAGGTGTACGCGTTTTCGCTACACTACATGGAAGGGTTCGTCTTATTTTCGTGTTTTTCCATCTGAACCCTTGGGTTCCATTTTAGATACGGCATCCATTTTGTTTCTTGCCCTCACGTAGCCAGCGAAGTGACAATGTCCGCTTCGTGACCCTGGGATTCCCAAGCTTTGCGGAAGATGCATATCCCTTTGGTGCGTCTTTTATGACTGAGGGATGACACTGCAAAGGCAGATGGCTCCGCTCGAGGGTAATCTTGCCGCGGCGGGCTATTGATTCAGCCTTGCATGTGTTAGGCTCGAATCCTTTGATCCTGTGATCACGCTTCCGATATTACCCCCACACTCTTTCTTCTACTGTTGTCTGTCTTCCTTGCATCTGTTCCTGTCTCTTTCTTTTGTCTGTTTACAACTAGAGTGGAATGTGCCTAGCGGTGGGATAATGTGCTTTTACAGTTGGGAACCGGCAATGTTACTGTAATTATGTTCCGGGTTTCCGACACCATGAATGAAGCCTTTTGAAGTTTACTGTGGGAACTGAGTTGTAACCTTTTGTTCGTAATGTTGTGTAATGACTAAAAAGTGTATAAAAAGAGCGATCCACATATGCAATTTGAAGCAGACTCTCAGAACCTACACTTTGTTGTACTTCGAGTGACTTCTGTATCCCTGCAGTAATAAACTCTGATCTTTGACGCCGAAGGAAGTGTCCCGTGTCTCTGTCAGTTTTCGTACGCCAGAACAGGTATCCCACGAAGGTTTTAGGTGTTGTCCCCTGGCACCGCTGGGCCTTAAATAGCCCAGTCCTTCAAAGGTCTCCCCTGGTGAGTGCTCGACAGGGAGTGCATATGAAACTCGAAGTCAATCTATACTGACCTCAGTTAACCTTCCTCCATCTTGTTTGAGGTTAACTAATCAGATGTGTCTCCAAAACATGCCTGAAAAATGTCTTCTTTTAATTCTAAATTGTATTGATATATTTTCAAGAAAATTGTTTTGAATGCGATTTAATCCTGCAATATTTGCACACATTTGATGGAGATCAAGTAAAGCTGTTCAGATTTTACTTTCCTAACATTTTGTGGTATCTTATATTTTCCTTTCCAAATGTAGGTGTTTGTTTGTGTTCTTTTTTTTACTTGGCATTTGAAATAAAGGATGGTCTGTAAGACCTGTTTGATGCTAGGGGAAGTTTGATTGCCATATTTCAAAAGCATAATTGATTTTCCTCATAACCATCAGTGAAAGACAACATTATTCATTGTTGTTAGTCGGTTGAGAGCAGGAGTATACAGTATAGAGTACAATAAATATTGTTGTTGCTGGATTTATCTGTACGATTACCTTCCTTTCAAGATGGAAGAACTGACACTTTTTTCTCTGCTCTTTGTTTTGTATTAGGTTTTATTTCAGGAATAGTTTTTTTTACCCCAAACCCTCTAATTATTTATTTATTTAGAGTTTTACAGAGCGCAAACCAGACCCATGAGGGTATCAGAGCGCTTTACAGGAATGATAGGCGGTAAACAAAGGGCTTTGGGAGGAGAGGAAACAGTTGGGCTGAAAACAGGGAGATACAGTCTACAAAGAAGCAGGCGGTTTCTATTCCCAAATACCTGTGGGAAAAAAACAGGTGAAAACATTTAGAACAACAGTCTCAGTGTGGGTAGGTTCCATCCAGAAAGACCATGGATAATGCCAAAATAGAGGGTGGAACAGGGTCACTGAGGTGCATGTAATGTCAGCGTTAGGGGAGGAATTTGCCAATTAGGAAAGTTTTGGCCTCTGACTTGAAGCGAGCCAGAGAAGGAAGTCTTCTGATGGTGGGCGGAAGTGAGCTCCAAATTCTTGGAGCAGCCCAAGTGAAGGCCCGATTGTACATTTTTTTATTCCACAAGCATGTCGGTTGGAGCAAAAGGTCTCTAGCATATCGGAAATTTCTGGCTCCTCCGGATATCACAGGTTTTTTGGACCAGTAATGCCGTGGAATTGGAGTATAGAGACTTGTGAGTGATGCAAGCCAGCTTAAGATGGATCCTAGCCTCTAGAGAAAGCCATTTTAGAGCTTTCAAGTGGGGAGAGATGTGGTCAAATTTCTTTGAACCTGTTAGGAGTCTGGTGGCTGTGTTGAGGCAGGCTTTCAGTGGGGCCAATGAGCTCTTGGGTAGACCTGCAAGGGTGGAACATCCATATTCTAGTCTGGCAATGACTAGCACCTGGATTGCCATTTTTAGGTTGGGAGTGTCAAGGAAGGGTTTCAGGTTTCTTAGGTAGCTCAGGTAAAATCTGGCGGTTTTGGCCATCGAAATGATATGGCCATGCATATTCAAGCAGCCGTCAAGGGTTTTTCCAAGGGATTTGGCGTAGTCTACAATGAAAGAGGGGACAGTTTAACGCTGTGATAGCCTTGGTCCATTCTTGAACGTCAGGGTTGTTTTTGTTTGGAGAAATGAAGAGAAATTCCATTGTTTTTGCGTTAAGTTTGAGCTGGTTAGAGGTGAGCCAATGCACAGTCAGCTTCAAGACCTCATTCAGGGAGAGAATGTCTGCAGGAGAAGAGATTTTAATGTAGATCTGAGTGTCCTCGGCATACATGTGGTATGCGATATTGGTGGTAAGAAGCACCTCTGTGAGCGGTTCAAGATAAAGATTGAAGAGGGTTGGGGACAGGGTTGATCCTTGGAGAACTCCAACTGTGATCGGAGTGGGAGCCGATAAGTTACTGTTGATTAGGATTCTCTGTGAACGATTCTGGAGGAAGGACCTAAACCATTCAAGAACGGTGTCATCCAATCCCATCCTGAGTTTGAGGCATTTTAGGAGTGTTTCGTGGTTAACCGTATAGAAAGCCGAGGATAGGTCGAGGAGGATTAGGAGACATGTTTTGCCTTGGTCAAGGGCTTGTAGGGCATCATCCACGATGTGTAGGAATGTTGGATATAGGTCTATAGTTGTCAGGGGATGCAGGATCAGCATAGGTTTTTTTAAGATAGGGACGACTTGGTCGGCTTTAAGAGAGTCAGGTATCGTACCCTGTAGGAGGAATGTGTGGGCAACCTGGATTGCTGTAACCGTGAAGACCATAAAGCTATGGAGAAGATAGAACTCATGCTGTCGATTAATAATTTCACCATAATTGCAGCACTGTACATGTCTCAATAGGTTTCTGCCTGCACACATATGTGGCCAGAACTGCTGCCATCATATGGTTTTCAATACTGAAGGCACACACCATCTCGTATGGGCCTACAATATCTGGTACGAAATATCACACTGCCAAAATACTGTAGAAAATATATCATCAACCAAAACATTAACAAGATATGTATAGATCTGTTATACTTAACTCCTCATATATGTTCCTTGATGATATGTATATTTAAAGTGGTATGTGGTGTTTATGGTGTGCTCTTTCTGCCAATATGAGTTCATCACCTATGCTGCACCACATTATGAATTATCACGATAGTGGATAAGGATTAAATGCCATAACAGAGAGGCAAGAAGCAGCAAAAAAAGAGCGGGTGCTACACATCTCCAAGACAAAAAATGAGAGGCATCCGCATCCTGACCACCATTGCCCACAAGCTGACGGTACCAACATCGTGGACAACCAACATCCCACCTCAGACAAAGTTGCTGGCTGTGCTGCACGTGTTGGCCTGTGGTACCTTCCAACCAACATCCGCCTGAGTCGGAGGAGTCTCACAGCCAGCCCAATCCAAGTTCCTCACAACGGTCATGGATGGCATTATCAGCTTGGTACCCCACTATCTATACTTCCTCCACACTGCGCAGGAACAGCTGGAGTCCAAGCCATAGCTGGTTTTCCCCACGTGCTGGGGGCAATTGACTGCACATATGTGCTACTTGTGCCCCCTGGCAACACTGCACCCAATAACCTCAACAGAAAGCACACGTATTCCATCAATGTGCAGGCAATAGTGGACCACCGGGGAATCTCAACGCCAACCACCCAGGCAGTGTGCATGATTCCTACATCTTCTGACAGTACATCATCAACCAGTGCTGCTGGGATGGCACCTATGGAAAGGCACTGTCCGTTGGCAAGTACCAAATGAACACACCACATACCTCAACTCCACAATCATGCAACTCACAACACTGGGAATGCACACGTTACAAACTCACATACAACATGCCCACCCACCATACACGACAGCACAACTTACTGTGGGAACCTGGGCCATCCATGTACATAAGCCATCAACGACATTGCACCTCAGCCACACAATAGCAGATTGTGGGAAGAGATGGGGACCAGGCATGTGCGATGGAGGTAAGTGACCGATGAATGAGAATGTACACAATGCCAAGTGTGGCGTGGATGTGATGGGCAGACTGCACTATGCAGACCACACACATATCAATGTCAACATACACCACTTGTGTTTGGAGTGTAGTGGACAGTGGACGCAACCATGTCACCCCAGCCAGTGGGGAAGCTCACGGAAATGTAGATTGTTACTTCCCCCCGTAAGCGTGTTCAGAGTGGGATGGCCCGGCGTACGCCAGGCCAGCCTAGGGGTGTGAATGATAATTTTGTGCCACTGGGCGTGGTTCAGTACTGGAAATGTGCAAATGCATGTGTCTCTGTCGCAGTGTGGGTCTACTTTGTGGGATGTAGGTGGTCCCTGAAGGGAATTAGACACCTACGTATGTGATCTAGTTCGTCTTCCATGGGTTTGGACCCCACCCACACCTGTTCGGCCACCTCCTTTTGGCATTCTGACACCTACCATTGGAATACCATGTGTGGCTCGGTGAAGTGTTGTGAGCAGCCGTGCTGGTGGGTGCTTCCTGCTGTGTGGTCTGTGCAGGGGCTGGGTTCTCCTCTATGTAGCTTGGCTGCCCTGGTCCTGGTGCTGGGTTGCCTGGGGTGTCCATGAGCTGTTGTAGGGCATCGGTGTCGAAGGTGTGGTGGTCCTCTCCAGCATCACTGATGAGTTGTCTGCTCTGCTCTGCTGGAGGTGTTGTTTGTCCCTATGTAATGTGAAGGGGAGATACATGTTGACATTGTGTTCATGTGTAGGTTGGCGCATTGTTCTTGTTTACATGTAGACTGTATGGAAATGTACATTGTGACTGTTTGGGAGGTGCTGGATTTTGATGGGAAACAGTGGACATTTGGACTACATGACGGATGTGAGGTTGTACGCGTACATTTCTGTTAGATTTGGGGGTCTCTAGTTGGCACAGGTAGGTACTTGTGACACGTAGGGACCCTCTCCTCTAGTCAGGACAAGGGGGTTACACACCTAAAATAACCCCTGCTCACCCTCTAGGTTGCGTGGCACGAGCAGTCAAGGCTTATTTCAGAGGCGTTGTAAGTTAAGCAGTTGTGACCACATACGGTAACCCAGTGACAACACTACAAATGGACACCACACAGGTTTTGTATAAAAAATAAGTAGACTCTATATAGAGTTACCACAAGACCATAAACGACAAAAATACACACTATGATTACTTTAAGAGGGTAGGTGTAAGCTTAACTCAATTCTTAGATGCGACACTCTGCGTCAATGTACTTTAAGTTGCATTGCGCTTCCACGACAAGCAATGTCGCAGCGATGGGAAATACGGCAAAGTCTGGTGCAAAGAAATAAAGACGTGAAGATCTTCCAGAAGCGGCGCGCTTCTCAGGGATGCAAGAAACTCTCGGTTTGATGCGTGGACTGCAGCAGCGACACCCTTACGATGCGAAGGCAACAGCTCCAGTGGCGAAGCTCTTCTCCACGATGCGTGAAGCTTCCGCTCAATGCGACAACTACAGCGGCGACATCCAAGATGCGATGGCAGCAGCTCCGAGGGCGGTGCGCTTCTCGGGGATGCGAGGTGCTCTTGGTCGATATGGTGCAATGCGACAATTCTAGCAGCGACACCCTCCTTCTTCGGAGTTGCGATGGCAGGTACAGCGACTGCGACACGCTCCAACCTCATTGCGAGATTCTTCTCCTGATGCGGTGCAGTGCGACAACCACAGCGGCGACGCCCTCTTTCTTCGGAGTTGCGACAGCAGCAGCAGCGACGGTGACACGCTTCCTCTTTGTTGCGGCCCGCTTCTCTCCGATGCGGTGCAGTGCAACAGTTCCAGCGGTGACACCCTCCTTTCTCTGGAGTTGCGACGGCAGGCACAGCGACGGCGACACGCTTCTTCTCATTGAATCGCGCTACCAGTTCCTTGCGACACGCAGTTCCTCAGAAGGTCCAAAACAGCAGCAGGCACTTCCACAAGAACTCTGGGGAGCCGGGGGTGAAGTCTGTTGTCCCTGAGACTGCAGCAGGAGGCGAGCTCTTTTCCAAGCCCTTGGAGATCCTTCACAAGTTGAAAGCAAAGTACACAAAGTTCCTTTCTCCTTCCTTTGGCAGTAAGGCAACCACTGCAGGCCAATCCCCTAAGCAGCACTTCAGCTTGTGAATAGTCTATCCTCAGTTTGTTCAGGTTCCTCTCCACAGTAAAGGTTTCTTCTTGTAGTCAAAAGTGATCTAATTTCATGGGATCAGGGTCCCAATATTTATACCCAGAAATCCTTTGTTCTCTGAGGGGAGAGGGGCTTTTGCCCAGTCCAAACCAGTTCTGAAGCACTCTGTTTACCAAACTTCTCCTTTCCTTTCACAGTGCATGGCATGCACATCAGACGCCCCACAGGAGGTGGAGCCAGCATTGTGGAAGGCAAGTACAATCCTGGAGCACTTTGTTTACAGGACTCCTTCTCTTCTTTCAGTGTGCAGGGCAGAGACATCAGCCTCTCCCCAGGGGGAGGAGCCAGCATTGTGGAAGGCAAGTACAGTCCTGGAGCACTTTGTTTACAGGACTCCTTCTCTTCTTTCAGAGTTCAGGTGCACTCCTCCCTCCCATCTAGATGCAGATCTATCTATTCACCACTGGGGGACTCAGCCTGTCTCCTGGAATTCCCCAGCCCTGTCACTCACAAAACCAGACATAGGAATACACAAACTAGCAGAGGCAGGTTTGAATGGTTAGACAAGCAAATACCTACTTTCTAACAGTGGTATTTGTAAACACAGAATATTAAAATAAACTTTACTAAAAGATGTATTTTATTATTATGAGTTCAGGCATACTAAACTCGAATTTCTATCATGTTCTCTGAGCCTGTTAGGATTATAAACTGTAACAATTCTAACATCCCATTCTGGCCTATGGAGAACAGGTAGCCTTGCAATAGTGAAAAACAAAAATGGCTGTAATTAACTATTAGGACATGCTACACACATCAGGGCTTGTCCTACCTTATACTTACAATGCACCCTGCCCCTGGGCCTACCATAGGAGTGACTAATATGAAGAAAAGGGAAGGTTTAGGGACTGGGAAGTGGGTGCACTTGCCCAGTCAGCATGACAGTACCAGACTGCACGCAGGCTCTGCAATGGCAGACCTTAGACACATTTTACAGGGCTGCTTCTGTGGGTGGCACAACCAGTGTTGCAGGCCCACCAGCAGCATTTGGATTACATGCCCTGGGCACACTCAGTGCACTAGACTAGGGTCTGACAAGTAAACCAAACAGCCAAACATGGAACCACTGATTAGTACAGCAATTTACAGTAGGGAGCACTTGCACTGTGGCACTGGCTAGCAGTGACACAGTGCCCAAAGCATCTAATACCAGCAAAAATACATGAGGCAACAGTAAAAATGGAAGGGAGACCCACGCCAATGGTACCAGGTCTAACAATTTCCATCTCACAGTTTCCTGCTCTGTTAGATGTAGTTGGTCTGTTTCTGCGCATGTTCGGAGCCAGTTGTGTCCTCTGTTCTGCAGTGTTGGGGTTGCACATTGTACCACATTGTCGTCATTGTGAATCTGCTATTGCTATGTGTGTGTGCTGCAGTGTACAATGTAAATGATTAGGATGGATGCACAGCTGATATAGTTGTAATAGAAGTATGAAATAAAATTTAACTGTTTTGGTGCTCCTCAAAGGTAACGCTGAGGGTCCGTACAGCGTTTGTAGAACAATGAATGAAAGTGGAACTAGAGGACCTCTTGTTCCATCCCTTTAGGGCACACATATATTGTCTTTCTTGGAAAAGGAAGACTTCCACTCTTAGGTTTCTTAGTTCATGAATGATGTTTTAATTAACAATTCATTTGACACATCATTGTGTTATCCTTTCATGTAGTGATAATCAAATAAACTTCAGGCCATGTGATTTCAAAGAATTCCAATGCATTTCGGGCAGGTATTGCATGCCCTTCATCAGGGAATCAACACTGTAATCATAATATGGTAATCATTAACATTTTGCATAGTAATCACGCCAAATCATAAAACACATTGTCTATTCATGTTAAAATGTGATAAATTCAGTGTCGGTAACGGGTTCTAAGTGCCTAACGTGTAATCATGCCAAAACATATCCGTGAGGTTCTAATTGTGTTATTTACAGCGGGTTGTGCAGAAACCGAATAATCGGAAAAACGTGGAAAAACGATGTTTCACTTACAAGCCTTTCCTTGGGTATCGTTCTACATCTGTAGAAAAAACAAAATGTCAGCACGTGTATAGCGAGCGTTATGTTAAAGCGCTCGAACAGACAAACAAGGTTAGTTTGATAGAACCTCTAGAGGAATAAGGCAGTGAGCGCTTTAACACGGATATGTTTTGGCATGATTACACGTTAGGCACTTAGAACCCGTTACCGACACTAAATTTATCACATTTTAACATGAATAGACAATGTGTTTTATGATTTGGCGTGATTACTATGCAAAATTGTAATGATTATCATATTATGATTACAGTGTTGATTCCCTGATGAAGGGCATGCAATACCTGCCCGAAATGCATTGGAATTCTTTGAAATCACATGGCCTGAAGTTTATTTGATTATCACTACATGAAAGGATAACACAATGATGTGTCAAATGAATTGTTAATTAAAACATCATTCATGAACTAAGAAACCTAAGAGTGGAAGTCTTCCTTTTCCAAGAAAGACAATATATGTGTGCCCTAAAGGGATGGAAATAGAGGTCCTCTAGTTCCACTTTCATTCATTGTGTGCTGCAGTGTGCCACGGGGATCAGGGACATGATCCAGGGTCATTGTGAGTGTGCAGTGTGCTACACATCATTGTGCATGTGTGCCATTATGCCCATCTCCCCCTGGCCCCCCCGGCCCTGGTCGTTACTCACCCTTTTGATGTTGTGTCAGGTCCTCTAGAGCTGTGTCCGAACTCCCAACTCCTTGCACCATCTACGCACTGATGACGGTGGCCTCAGTTTCCTTCCTGTTGGCAGCGGGTTGGTGCTTGTTTTTGCTTTTCACATCATGCCATCGCCTCTTGGCCTCCTCCATTGATTTCCTGGACACTCCAATTGCATTCACGTTAGTCTAATTGTGGGTCAGTTGATGGCAGTGTTCTGTCACTTCTGTGACACTGATCTGGTTTTCCTGCAGACTGCACCCCGTCTTCCTCTCCCTCTTCTCCTTGGCCTTCCCTGACCTCGTTGTTCCTTGCTGGTGGTTTGTGGGGCTTGTGGAGTTCGCGTTGACCTCTGCACTTGGTCAGGGGGCATCTATGGTGCTACGTACTTTCAATTGTTTTTGGTGTGTTCTTTTTCTTTCTTTTGTAGTGAATTTTCCCGCATGACCCGTGGGATTTGCAGGCCTGTCTCTGGTTTTCGCTGCTTTTTGTATCGCGATTGGCCTCATCACAAAATGTTTTGCGTTCGTGTTTTGCATCATTGCAGCGTCACATTGACTTTATCATGGACATTTGACACTTTATCATGAGCCTATCGCATGGTACCGCCGTGTTGTGAGTGCTACGTTAACACAGCGTTATTTTCCCGCTATAGACTGGATAAGGAGAGTTGCGTTAAGCTGATTTTACGGTAATTATCACACGTTATTGAGAATGTCCCCATAGATGTGAAGTGAAGAATTTTAAATCAACATTTTCCTGTGTATACCGCCCTTGTTGATATTTTAGTCATTAATGTTTGTTAAGATATTGAAGTGGCGCTGTATTTAAAACTCGATATAGAGACTTGGAACCACATCAGGGGGAAAGAATCTTGGTGTTAGTAAGAAAATACATTTCCATCGGAAGGCTCCGCACATTAGTCAATTGCTGCTTTTATCAACATTTTCTTCATGGAATATCGCTTCTTCTTTGACATTATACATGATTATCGGACTAACTTGAATTCCTTTCAGGATGTTTGCACTCAATTGAATTTTCTCTGGAGTTATTAAATTACAACACGGTAATGTCTCTAAACAACAGGGGTGGTTCCTTTATTAGGGTGTGGGGGCGTTGCCCCGCCATATATGTTGCCCACCAGCCTCCGTGTAATGTAAATAAATGTCTAAAATAAATATAAATAATGTGTTTTTTTCTGGCTGCGGCAATCAGCTTTTTCAGCCATGTATGGGCCCAGCCTCTTACAGTTCCTGAGTGAGAATTTCAGTGCATTCGCACCTGCGGGGTGGAGCTTCAAAAAAACTGACAGTAGCAGACACTACTAGACCTGTCCTGGCTGTCTCACCTGGCTCCACACTTTGTGCACATGTCGGGTTGGATGGCTGCCTTTCTGTGGTCAGTCCTTCATTTGCACTAGAGCCCACACTCCCCCTGACAATTAGTGAGCCAGAGGAATCACAGCCGCAGCCCCACGGTCTCCTAAAAAATGGTGAGTGTGCCTGCCTGAGCCAATCCTGATGCTGCTCCCATGCTGTGTTAGTAACATAGGAGCAAGGGAGCAGCATCTGGATTGGCTCGGTGCAATGATCTTGCACATGAGGTAGCGCAGGGATGGGAAGCTCAGGTCCTTGAAGCATGGCCAATCACCACATGGCTTTATCATGAAGCCATGCAGTGATTGGTCATTTCTACCATTGCCCCCCTCATGATCATTTTCACCAGTAATGGCACTGCACATTTGGGAGCGCTGGAAACAAGACCTGTCCTCACCTCATTGTGACCTCTCGCAGACTTGAATGTCCCACTCCTGGATCCGCTGCCTTGTAAATAAGTTAAAGCCCCTATCGCCACGGGAACGTCGCAAAAAGTGACTTTCCCGTGGCGAAAGGGGCTTGTAAATATGCCCCTTAATGTTTCTCTGTGTAACGTTAACTGGTGCTCATGTAAAGCGCTCCAATACCTTCAGGCTGAGTTATATAAAACTGCAAAAAGAAAATCTACATGATCAGACGATTTTCTAGAGGAATTTGAGCCTCCAATTTTGTTTGCCCCTCTCACATCCTGGCATGAAAAGTGGCTTTTTCTGTTGCTAGGCTGTATGGCACCCACATGCGCACAGTGCTGCCCATGTTTTTAAAAAATCTGCTGTGACTCAGATGCACTAATGGAGTAGCTATAATCCGCTGTGACTCAGATGCACTAATGGAGTAGGAGAACTATTTAAATTGCAATTAATGTCTGTGCGGAGCTTTGAAGGCCACATGGATATATAACAAGGCATTCTGTTTAGAGTCTGCCACTCACTCATTTCATTTGATAACTTTATTTCAGTCCTTGACCATAAAAGTGCAGATAAAATACATACAAGCACAATAATAAAATCCATAAATACAAGCAGTTAAAAAGTTATTAAACAGCAAGTTATCAAAAAGAGCAAATTAGAATTACCCCGGTTAGATCCTTGTCAGAAAGATGATCCTTCTGCGCCAGATACCATATAAGAAGCGGGAAACCGAGAAAACAATAGGAGGGGAGGTATCATATGTTAAAACTCTACAAGCCTGTGCACATTGTCTGAGTCCCAAGTTTCTGCACAGTGGAGACAGCCAGTATTTCCGTATTTTACTATACGCCGGGCAGAAAAAAAGGACATGCACAATATCTTCTGTGCTATTATTGCAGGCTGGGCAGGTTCCCTCATTTGAATTAGTCCATTTAGAAGTCAGCACCCCAATGGGCAAGCACCCATGTCTCAGTTGTGTATATAGTTTTCTCGCAAGAGGAGGCTGCACTAGATCTAGAAATTCCTCCTTCTTGGGTGCAATTTTCACCTGAAAAAATTCAGTTGATAGCCTACCCAAGGTTGTAGAGCAGTGTAACATGTTAAGGCTATGGTTTCTCAAAATGGCCAACAGCTCTGACCTCTGTAACCTTGGGCAGCCCTCCCCGGGGGACTACCACAATTCAGTTAAGCCAATTTGGTAGACGAGAACCTTGATGTGGGATAACCAGGGTATATTTTTGTTCTTGACCTGCCCCCAGACTGCGGAGTATTCCGCCCTGTAGTCAGCAAGCTCCGGTACAGTCCAGAGCCTTCTCCAATAAAGCAGGGGTCGTGCGGCTATCAGATCTTTAATGGACTCAAGGCCCATATCTAGCCGCAACGGTATGAGAGGGGTGCTTTTGGGTAGACCTACCAAATTTCTCATAAAGGCCTGTTCAATCTTTAGAAGACTCAATGCGTTCTTATGTCCCCAAAGTTCTGCACCGTACATAGCTGCTGACCTAGTCTCGGTTCTATAGGTGTCAAGAACTGGGGCAACCGGTTTAAATTGTGATGTTTTATGAAATTTCCCAATACCCCCTGTAATCTGTGTAAGTCTCAGGGCGGATCTAGACACCTGGTGTCACCAGTCAAAATCCTCGGTTAGCGTGACGCCGAGGTAAAAAAAGTTTTTCACCCGCTCAAGCGGGGTGCCATTTAAAACAGGGTTCGGGCGGGTGTGCCTCGGGGGATTGAAAACCATAAACTTGGTTTTATCCAAGTTTACCTCCAATCCCCTCGAGGCACAGAAGGTTGAAAACCCATCCCGAACCCGCTGGATGCCCGTTGATGTTCGGGATAACAACAAGGTGTCATCCGCGAACATCAGAGCGGGCACCCGTCCAGTAGCCAACCTCGGGGCATCATTATCCCTGACTCCCTCAAATTCCTCCACCAAGCCGTTAACATAAAGGCTAAAAAGTGTAGGGGCCAGGGCGCAACCCTGGTGTACACCCCTGGTTACGGGAAAGCGGGCCGAAAGTACTCCATTCCTTCCGCACCTCACCTGGGCGTAATTCCCCGCATGCAATCGAATCAAGACATCTAATAAATAGAACCGGAGTCCTAGTTCTTCCAATACCCTCCATAGTTTCTCTCTGGGCACAAGGTCGAAGGCGGCCCGCAGGTCCACAAAAACAAGGTAGAGGCTGCCACCCTCTACTCTTGCAGTTTTCCAGAAAAGGACCTGCAGCCTAAAAATCTGGTCCAGGGTCGAGATGCCAGATCTAAATCCGGCTTGGAGAGTGGGCAGTATTTTATGTTCCTCTATCCATCCCAATATTCTGTCCAGTAAGATCCGGACCATTAGTTTTTGCGTGGTATCTAAAAGGCTAATGGGCCTGTAATTAGATGTAGATAACGGGCAGCCCTTCTTGTAGATGGGAACGATCTCAGCTCCCAACCAGGTTTCTGGTAACTTGGAACCCCCGAGGATCGCATTAAACAAAACTACAAGATATGGAGTCCAAATTTTGGGCTGGGAGCGAAAGAGGTCGCCGGGTAATTTGTCAAGGCCTGGAGCTTTGTTTGGGAGCAGTCTGTCAATAGCAGACTCCACTTCCCTGAGAGAAATACTCTCAAGATTTTGAGAGGAAGTCATCTCCTGATCATCCATCGGGCCCCTCCGACAGCCCAAGTCCGAGGCCACCGGCAGTCGATACTCGTGCAGGGGGTCTAGGTCCGGGGAAGTCCGAAGGGTCCTGTCTACTCTTGGCTTCTGGGCCTGCCGTTGATGCACGTAGATGCCAGTCTCGGGGCTTGTATAAAGGGCTGTAAAGTGTGCCTCCCATACTGAGGGAGCTATGTTCGGGAAATCAACCTCTCCACCACCTATTGCGCCATCATTAATTATAGCCCAAAATAATTTGGCATCCTTTAAAAGGAGCGCTTGTCTCAGTTCTTCCCACCTGACTTCCTCCCACTCTTGCCCCTGATAATCTCCTTTTTGTACAGCAGTCTAGTTGCCCTAATTTTTGCATTATCTTTGGATTTGATTGCTGCAAGGAGTTCCCTCTTAGCTTTCTTACAGGTACAATCAATCCAGGGGTGCGACCTTGGCGTGCTTCGTTTGGTTCTACTTACTGGGTAGAGCACCTCCCCTAGCGTAATGGCTAGTTGCGTATGTATTTCTATGGGTTGTCGGCAAAGGGCCGGTTCGCCCATCTCGCTTATGCGAGGAATTGCAATCTGGTATATTTTTGCAAGCCTGGTGGGTGAATTCACAAAATGGGGCCATTTAATCCTTCTCCTATTGTTTGTTACCGTGAGAGGTGTCATCAACATGGCAGGATTTGGGACTGGATTTGTTAGGCCAAAGGACCCAGGCTTAAGGGTTAAGACCAAGGCGTTATGATCGCTATCGTGCCTTGGTACAATCCTGAATTCTTTCAACTTATCCCAATATTTTGCCTCCATCATGATATAGTCTATGATGGAGGTTTGGTTTGCCCTATTATAGGTGACTAGCCCTGGACAATCCGGATCCAATCTCCCATTGCACGCCCGCAGAGTCGTTGCAAGGGAGAAAGATTTTATCTGGAGCACCAACGGTGTCCATGCCTTAACTGGAATGATCTTAGGCTCTGGGATGCGCCAGAATGAGTCTACCTCGTCTTGTTCACAGAACTCCATACTACCCAAGGGCTCAAACTGACAGTTAAAATCACCACCCAAAATTATCGCGATGAAGTTGTCCAATCCCTGGATAAAATGATCGAGTGCCTTGATTGTGTTTGATTCCTGCCCCTTCTTGACCGGCCTTGAGTAGATATTTATTATAGCTACTTGTGGTTTACTTTGGGGTGTTAGTAGGACACACTGGACATCCAGGCAATTTGTTTGCATTTGTTTTGCCTGGATGCCCAAGTGAGTGCCTATCCATATTGATAGTCCGCCCGAAGGGCGGCCTCTCCCTGTAGATACTGCAAGAATATCGTAAGTTGCAAAGGCCGGATTAATGCTCTCCTCCATTGCCCAAGTCTCCTGCATCAAGCAGATATCGTGAGCAGCCATGAAGGCATCCCACTCTGGTATGAGGAGTTTGTTTTTTAGCCCGGCTATGTTCCAGGAGATGATTTTTAAACAACCTTCCACTGCTTTATCAAAACCTTGTACAACCCCCCCTCCATTTACAAGGAAGGTGTCCAGGTTCCCCTTTTCTCTGGGCCCCTCCCTCCTCGAAGAGTAAGATATAGGGTCATCCCCGATGGAGGTGGATGTAACATTTTCCTCCAAAACCCGTCTCCTGAAGGGCTCTTTATTGATGATTTGAGGTGGGGAATCTCCCTTCGGTGTGAGTCAATCTACCTCCTCCAGCACACTAAACCTGTTCCAATGGGGTTGGAGGAGGTGTGTAGAATGATGTGGAAAGAAATCCTCTCCAAATGTCGGCCTGTATTGCATTCTACTTGATGGTGGATAAATTCCCCTATTATAATGGGTCCCATTAGGGTGGTTTAATCTCGAGTTGGGAGTAGGGTAGAAAGATGACAGATGTTGTGGGCATATTTGGGAGTTTGATCTGCAAAAGGGGGCATTACAAATGTAATCCACAGCGGAGGTGTCCCTAAAATTAATTATTACAACATCCCCTGACACTGTTTTAGGTCCCCTCCCTATCCAATCTATTCTTCTAACTGCCAGTATTTCCCCTGAGACATTTGGAGGTAGAGGTCTGTTTACACTTAACCATTGGATACACTTATTTTCAGGTCAATCTCCTTTTCTCTTTTCCCATCACTTAGGGCTGGAACTCCTGTAAGGGCTACCACATATGGTAGTGCTTCCGGGGGTAGATTAATGGTTGGTAACTGGCAGAAGGAAGCTTTGGGTTGTACATTCCTAGTCGTTAGAGTGCTAGATTTACTTTCATTTTTATTTTTACCCTCCTTCGACTTCGGGTTAATTGTATCAGAGTTGGCAGTGGGCTTTCCCACTGCCAAGTTAGTTTGACCGTGTGTACTACTATTAGGGGGGAGGGAAGGTACAACATGTACAGACTCAGTATTAGTTATTGATGTTACTGCATTTTTGGTCTGTTTTGAAGGATTTTTTGATAAAGCTACCCTGTCACTGGATGTACTTTTAGGTGTACCACCACAGTCAGAATTAAATGGGGATGCAGAGTTTCCCAAGGGGTTGACTGACTTTGTTATCCCTACCCCCTTATTATTTAGCATAGAGGATAATCTATCAAGCTTTGACACCAAGGGTTTAATATGGGTAACAATAGTCCGCTCCAGGCATGCTTGCAAGTCAGCCACCATATTAGTGACACAGCACGGGATTCCTAAAGTCAAGTGCGACGAATTGATAATTGGGGTCACCAAGTTGAAATTGGCCAAGTTCTTTTTGGCCCCTTTTCTTGGAAGGCTCTCTTTTTTTCTCCTGGGGCATGGTTAGCCTACTGTAGGGGTTTCCCTCGGGAAGGAGGGAGTCAGTACAATAGGGGAGTCCTCTACAACTACAGGGATCTCTATAGACACCTACGCACAGGGCAATTGTACATAAGACAATGTTAAGTAGGAGTTTTGATCCGGGACGTCGGTTGCAATGACAGAACAATCACCCCCTTGGTTTTGCAGACATAGAGTGGGTGTAATTGATAGCCTTCTCTCAGTATTTTCGATTGCAGTAACTACAACCCCAATAGTTTTTTGTACCATCTTGTCAATTGCTGTTAAGCTGGGAAGAGGCTGTGGTACTGCAGCCTGCAATCTAGTATTTGGTCGTGTAGCTGCTGCAGTTTGTGTTTTTTTCCCCACTTTACTCATTCTGAGAAAGTCGATAATACTGAGTGGGGATAGAATTAAGCAGCAAGGTCCCAATCAAATAGTCACACATCCTCAAAGATGCAGAGTAAACTGCTATTGTAATACGTTTTTAAGCCGGGGGAATTGAATCCAAATAACAGTGCCTTTTTATGGGTTGCCTTCTCCTTGAGGTTGTCCTCAGCAGGGGAAAAGGGGGGTGGCCCGCCCCCTCCTTGTACGTCCTCGGACGGCCACAGACAGCCCGCCCTTTGCCCGGGCTTAGCCCGGCTGGTCCCGCGCGCGTCCCGCGACGTGGATGAAGCCTGGTTGTATTTAGTGACTTGGCTTTGGTGGTGGTGGCAAGAACTACGTAACTGAAGATAGACTGTGGCACCATCATAGCTCCCAACGCTAATTAATTATGGTGGAGAGATATTGTCTGGCAATTTGAAATGTGCTTCTTTATTATAAATGAATCGATTCATTGTGAGTGACTGACATCCTTGAAGCTAGCTTGTACTACTCCGACTGACGCCGTATTTAAATCGAACTCTACACGGTGCACAAAGGAACACATGGGCCATTGCGTTGATTTTAACAATCACCGACAAGGCCATCATGGCAATGGGGCCAAAATACCTCAGATCCAGAATTAGACCCTATAATATCCAACAACTTGTGCGGTCATCTGCGGAAAACATGCTAGCATCTCCCCCCTTTCATTTAACATCTAGAGGGGGAATGTCTATGGCTGTCCTGGGAACGAATGCCTGGAATAGCTTGCCTACGCAGCTGAGACTGGTGCAGTCTGAACTTATGTTTAACAAACTTCTAAAAACTTGGGGGCATATTATCAAGAAACAGCATTAAAATTATCGCCAGGAAACTGCAGCTAAAGCGGCGATAAGGGGCTTGATAATATGCCCTTGTGAAATCCCATAGAAGTCCATGTTTTGGTGTGAACAAGGGCTTCTATTGGACTTCTCAAGGGCATATTATCAAGCCCATTAACACCGCATTAGCAGCAGTTTCCTGCCACTAAAGCAACGATAATTTTAACAACCTTCTTGATAATATGCCGCTTGGATTTTTGCTGCCCCAGATAACACTGTGCTATCCCTCATCTGATCCCTATCTCCTTTGTGCCCGCTAAATCTCTCCAGCTCAGACTTCCATGCCTTTCTGCTAGCGCCAAGATGCTCCTTGGAGTGAACATTGCGCTTTATAAATATACTCATTCATTCATTCATTCAATTACTTACTGCGTCAGCACTGCAGCTTGCCGAGTTGTCGGCACATGTGACTACTATCACTTCAGCTCATGGACGGACTCGTCAAAAAATTGTGTTTCAAACTATACTAAAATTGTCAAGGCGAGAGTGCGTAGTGTTTCTCTCATGTTTGCTTTGATTTATTCACAGCTTATTACCAGGGCCGGCTTTGGTGCTGGTGGCGCCCGGTGCGACAATCCTTATTTGCAACCCATGACTGCCTCCTCGGAGTCTCTCACTACCACCAGGCAAAAGTGACCCTCGTCTCTCCAATCATAAGTTATTGCTAAAAAGAATGCACCCCCCTCCCGCCAAAGTCAGTGACCCCTTCACAGGTCAGTGCCAAGTGTGCTCCCGGTCGTACTCCCTAAAGCCGGCCCTGCTTATTTCAGTCCACTACACAATGTTTCTATTGTAGATGTCTCGCATAGCTAGGAGTTCTTTCCCTGTGTTATTGAAATTCTTAAAATAAATTTCCCAAAACAACCGGTGTAAACAATCCGATCAAGAATAGAACATAGATAGAACGCCTACTCCCTAATCCCACATACACTATCTGTGTCATAATTCATAAGTTATAAAGGTTTTTCAAAGAGGAAAGACCTGTTAACTTTTCCATATTTATTGCTAATGCTAATACACTGTGGTTTATTTGATTTTTGTGATCTGCTGCTTGCATAAATGAAGATATAAAAAAACACGTAAAATTCACAATAGACTGTCATCGTGCGTGCACATCAAAGGCAACACGCCTGGGATTTTCTTCACCATCATAGTTTTACAGCTCATTCTGAGCCCTGTGTTTATTGCCTGACAAATGGTTGCAGCTTGAGAAATAAAACTGGTTTGCCAAAAGCAGGCTCTTCCATCCCTTCCAGATACAAGCAATAAATTCAAGCCATTTTGTTAGGATATAAACAAAAACATGGGGCTGCCTGGTAACAGATCAGATGGCCTCGGTCTGTAGGCTGCTCTACTGTAGTATAATCTTTGGGAAAGGAAACCCCAGCTGCCTCTGATCATGCACACTAGGGTGCTTTTGTGACCAGGCCAGCAAATATGGTGTGCACCTAGCTTGATCTGAATCACACAGTAACAGATTGAATATATGTGTATAGCTTATATATTATAATGATATAAGATTCTTATATTAATATACCTCATAAATTAAATAAGGTGAAAAAATGGCATCTTACTTGCATGCCTCTCTGTGCCTTTCGTAATAATCATAACTACAACTGTTTGTAAAAATCCTGGGGCATATTATCAAGGCAGGCGAAATGAAATTATCGCTGCTTTTGCGGCCGTTTTCATCCGCAAAGCGGCGATAATTTTATCGCCCTATAAGCAAGCTGTCGCTAACATCAGTTAGCGACAGCTTTTAGGTGATAGCGAGCGGTTTGGGGCCCGCTTTGCATGTCAGCGATATTTATCGCTAATGACATGCAAAGTGAGTGTACCCAACCAGTTAGCGACTGAAAGCAGTCGCTAACGTCGCTATCGCCTATTAGCAAGGCAGGCGTAGCAATAAAAAATTCATGCTAAGCGCGAATATCGCTAAAAACTAAAGCCTGCTCAGACCAGTTCTTAGCCATTATATCCAAGGGGAGGTGGATAATCTGGCTAAGACCCTATTGGCGATGGTGCATGAATATCGCTGGTTTTCCAGCGATATTCACGCATTCGGGCGCTATCGCTGTTTTTTATCGCATTGGAGAAAAACGTTGCTAATAGCACGTTATCTCTGCGATAAAATCCGGGGGTGCTTGGCAATAAAAAAAATGTCGCTAAGCTTCTTTAGCAATAAATATCGCTAGTTGTTGATAATATGCCCCTCTATCTCTTGGCATGAAATCTGTTTAAGTGTAAAGCGCTCTAAACCTTTGGGTAATGTTGATGCCATAACTAGACGGTATGAAGAAAATGTAAGACAGGTTCTTATAAAGACCATGTAATATATTTGTACTAGTTCCATAGTTAAGTGCAACATATTTAAATATTTCAAGTCCTCACTTTCACAATGCTTTATAAAGCCTTTTGTTTTCTCAAATTTGCTTGAAAAAGAACCATTTGCTCACTTTTTTTGCAAACTTTTCCCGTGGGAAGAACTCCCCTGAATCCTCCTTACGATGGTTATGCTTGCTTGCTGGGTAACATTCTTTCCCAAATGTAGCGCCCCGCCCCGCCCCCCCTTCAAATGTCACCAGCCACCAGCCCACCACTGCTAACCAACGCATTCGGAAGTGTTAAGTTCACATGAACATTCAACGCACGTTTTAGCACTAGAATTGTCGCTCTTGCTGAAATATCCCAAATAATTAGGGCACTTTCTTTATTTTCTCCGCGAATTTTATTGACCTTTCGCTGTTGAATAGAGGTAATTTTTAGCAAAAATGTAAAAGAAGAAAGCTCAAGTAAGCACAATTGTATTTCCTAATGTAACCATGAGATGGCGTACTTTACCCGTATTAGGACAATACTGTTTCACTAAGGATATTTTTCCAAAAGGCACCTTTGGTCCCCTCCCCTTGTACGACACATGTAGTAATTGTAATGAATACTTTAGAATGTTTAAATGTGATGGCAAGGCATTCTTGCAACTATATCGAGGTAAGCATATATGTGAAATATAGATTTAATCCAATGCCCCATTTACTTATCTTGATTATATAGTGACAGTCAAATTTGTGGATTTGATGTGTTTGCAGGTCGATATTAAAACTTTAAAAATATATATTTTGCCATGATTGCAGCACTCACGAGTTTCCCGGGATTTTCTTCTACGAATGTAGGTATTCAGAATGGTTGCATTCATATGAAATTTGACATTAAGGGCACGCATGACCTACATCAGATAGAAAGGATCCATGACAAATTCTAGGATGAAAAATAATTTTAACTGGGCATCTATACAATCTATGAATGAACTGCTGCTCCCATTAGGATAGTCATAAGAGAACAATCCTACTCCATTATTCCAGGATTGTTGCACTGACTTAATTACTCGTGGGACGATTTCACTCATTTGAATGTGATCAGGGCATTTATTCGGTTACACAAAGGTTTAGCCTCCAAAAGTGTTAAGCATAAGACTAGTTCAATATATTCTTTCAAAATACGTTTTTACAGCAGGATACTTTCACCGCGATCAATTTTCATATGTATGGGAACTGTTGTACAAAGCTACCTGTTGTCAAGAACAAAACATTTGAAAAAAAAAAAATGACAATAAACATGGTACATCCTCGTTGAACCACTAGATGGCAATATAGGCCTATATTCCGAAAGGATCAGTCATCTTATGCCATTTTATTCGAAATAATGTTTTTATGCTTCTGTGAGTATATTGTTTGTGCTGGTAGCAGCTTCAAAAAGGAATAAAATAACACGTATGAGCCCACATGATGGTCATTTCTGGAGGATTGCAGCACTCGAGTGAGCTTTCCTGTGTTTCTGCCCAATTACAAATGTGCCCTAAAAGATGCTTTCATTTGAATTCCCACAATGGCGGCCGCATCATTGGTAACGTCAGACCGGGGGGGTGGCGTGGTGGTGTTTGGGTTGGGGGTGGGAGTTGAGGGGTACCGTACTCCGGCAGAGTGTGTTGTTGTTTTTCAGGGCCCACATGTTGCTTACTGCTCTTTTTATGTAATACGAAAACAGGCGCGAAAGAATCTAGATATGTGTGATAACTTTAGCCGCCAATAGGTGTCACCATAAAACCAGAGACTGACCTTCATAGTGTGACTACACGTCCCATATTTCCTCGCACAGTCTCTGTTTTACACAGTGTCCCTCCCGGCTTCTCAACACTTTTGAGTTAATTTAATACATAACAGTGATAAACAACTGTCCGTTTTTTTAACGGGACTGGACAGTGCCCACTGCACATTAACTATAGTGTTGTGCAGACTCAGGTTTCCAAGGCCCTCTAACCACAGCTGGAACATAACTTGCTTCTTTTTGTTACCTGCTGCACAGCCGCACCTCTTTCATGCAGCACAACAGGTTGTAGGGAGGATGAATAGGTGTCACAGTCAAGGTTAAGCCTGCCCCTGAGGCTCACCACAGCGTGGGAGAGGGAGTTTTTTTTCTGCATAGATTAATCTAACAGAGGTTTGTGCAATTCTGAATATCATCACCTCTGAAAAGGGGTGTCATTTGTTTTCAATCTCATTGCAAATTGAAAATAATTGGTCACAGAACTCTGACGATCACTTGATTCCCCCTCCTCGTGCCCCTCAAACCCAGGTAGACCCCCCCCCTCCGTTGAAACATAGGGCCTCATTTATGAGAAGTGATGCATCGCTGCGTGAAAGCAGCAGCGATGCGTCACTTCTCAGTGGGCCCTCCTTGCGACATGATTGATGCGTTATATTTACTGTATGACACATCATGTCACATGGAGTTACAGATGCGTCAGTATTTCTGACGTAACTGTATGACACAAAAGTGAAGCATTGCTGGAGTGTTTCACAAAAGTGACGCAACTCCAGCAATGTGTTCTTTCACATAGGCCAAGCCCCATGTGAAAGGGCCTTCTCCAGTCTTATGCCTGCTGTGAGGCAGGCGTAAGATATTGATGCATTTGCACCCTAGAAGTGGCGCAGTGAAATCTGGTAGATTTCACTGCGTCACTTCTATGAGGCTTACTTACGTGGGAACGCCCACCCACATGCATTATACCTGACGCAGGTATAATGTAGCGCAGGGGATTACAAAGTGACGCATCTGCTTAGATGAGTCACTTTGTAAATAGGGCGCAACAGGAGGCATGTTTTACTCCACCGAGGCGTTACAAAAAGTGGCGCAACGGAAGCGCAAAACTGTTGCAAGGCCTCATAAATAAGACCCTTATAACGGAGCTTATCCAATCCTCATAATTTTTCTTAGCTCTTATAATCTCTTTTACCAAAGCACAGGACTACGTGCCCCAGAATGCAAAGCAGTTGATCATATGTGATGAAAGACAACTTAAGATCAGCTAGATCACCTTACTTTACTCAGATAATGAAGGAGTTTTGTAGTGGAGAAAAAGGCAGCACCACTAGAACACCAGTATTATTTTTAGTTGTAGTCTTTTTTGTAGTTTTGAGGGATGTAACATTCTAGTCCTTTATTGGTGAGTGCTGTATTGTAGCCCTTCCACATCTGTGATTAGAGAAATCATTCAGTCATATTTCGAAATCTGTGGCTGACCCTAGCTCTGGATTACATTACTGCCCGGAGCCCCTCAAAAGCTTGCAAGCCAGGACATCATCAACGTTACATGGAAGGAATCTGGGTCAAATCCTAAAAAGTAAATCAATAGGTGTGACCATTACTGCTCCTATGTGAATTATTACCACAGAGGAGTTCTAAGGCATTGATCAAGGAAGATTCTACAAACTTGAATTTCTCCTTGGATATTTGCACTGATTTGATTTGCTCCGGCGCTTATTCAAGTATACAGTGGTTAAGCCTATGAAAGCATTTAAACATCAGATGGCATTTTGGCAAAGGGCAGACCTCAAGGCATGTTGCTGCAGTTCCCTATATTAAAACAAAAGGTCAGGAATGCGCCATATCTATGAGATACCACATATTCCTGTCCTTTTCCACTGTGGCGGCGCACAATGGGCTGCCATGCGCCAACGCAGACAACCTTGCCCCATGGTGCAAGGGTGCTTGCGTTGCTGGGCTGATTGATTTTGTGCTAGAAGTGACACCTTCTTGCACAAAATCAATCAATTCAGGTGATATTCTCTTTTTTTGCACCTCCCTAGCACCACCCCAACACAGTTAGATTCAGAGGCATTGCCAGGTTTAAGATTTCTCGTAAATTTAGGTATGCTTCAGGTTCCACCCACAGCAACACCCACGGAACGCCCCTTTCACGCAGTGTTCTGCATGAAAGGGGCACATAATTACAAGGCCAATAAAAGCCATGTAAAGTGGCTTTACGTGGCCCTGTAAATATTCCACGGCACATTGAGCCACCAGAACATCAAAAAAGAGATGTTCTGGTGACAAAAAAATGCCAAAAGGAGTCTCATAAATGAGGAACCACGTTTTTACACCAGGATTGTTTTCCTTGTAGAAATATCCTACATAATTAAGGCACTAGCAATAATTTCTCCCATATTTTTTGATCACATTTAGGAACAGTTACACAAAGGTAATTGTTTTAGTGCATTGAAAGTCCTGGGGTGCTATGTTCCTTTAGTTCCAGGAGTGCAGCAAGGCCACTATCAATCAATCACCCGTGAGGGTCTCAAGGCGCTGGAGGGGAGGTAAGGGGGTGCAGCTCCCGTTCAACCAAAGAGACAGGTCTTGAGGCTCTTCCTGAAGTTTTGCAGAGTGAGGGAGCGTCTGATGTTGACTGGGAGCTCGTTCCAGGCTTTGGCTGAGATGTAGGAGAAAGCTCTTCCACCGGCTCTCATTCTGTCGATGTGTGTGGTTTCTGCTAGGGCGAGGTCAGCGGAGCAGAGGCTCCTTTTGGGTTTGTGGAAGGAGACTCTTTCATTGAGGTATTTGAGTCTGCTGTTGTGGTGGGATTTGTAGGCATGGGTGAGTAGCTTGAAGGTTACTATCTTCTTGACGGGGAGCCAGTGGAGGTCTCGCAGGTTTTGGGTGGTGTGCTCATGCCAAGGAATGCCAAGGACGAGTCTGGCCACGGTGTTCTAGATGGTCTGGAGTTTGCGTAGCAGGGATCTCTTGACTCCAGCATAGAGGGCATTTCCGTAGTCCAGTCTGCTCGTTATGAGTGCATGGGTGACGGTCTTTCTGGCTTCGGGGGAGATCCACTGGAGATCTTGCGGAGGATGCGGAGGGTGTAGAAGCAGGTGGAGGTGACGACGTTGATCTGTCGGGTCATGGTGAGGGAGGAGTCGAGTATGATGCCAAAGTTTCAGGCATGGTCCGTGGGCGGGGTAACGAGGGCCACCAGGAGTTGTCCCACATGGAGGGAGAGGGTCTGAGGACTAGGACTTTTGTCTTCTCCAAGTTGAGCTTCAGACAGCTCTTGCTCATCCAAGCTGTGACGTTTTTCATTGCTTCGTGGAAGCTGAGTCTGGTAGTTTCAGGGTCCTTTGTGAGGGAGAGGATGAGCTGGGTGTCAACAGTGTAGAATACAATGCTGAGTCCATGCTATCTGATGATGGTGGCGAGGGGAGCCATGCAGATGTTGTAGAGCGTGGGACGTGTAGAGACGATCCTTGTGGTACTCCTCAGTTGATCTATGTGGGTTCGGAGAGGAAAGGCGGAAGTCTAATCCTTTGGGTTCTGCCAGCAAGGAAGGAGCGGAGCCAGTCGAGGGCGGTTCCCTGTATTCCAGCGTCGTGGAGTCTGGGTGCGAGGGTGCGGTGGGAGACAGTGTTGAAGGCTACGAAGGGGTCAAGTAGGATGAGGGCTGCAGTGAGGCCTTGGTCGAGGAGCGTGCAGATGTCATCAGTGGCAGCGAAGAGGGCGGTCTTGGTGCCTGTGGTTGCTGCGGAATCCAGATTGGAAAGGGTCGAGGATGTAGTTCTCATCAATGAAGTTAGTCAGCTGGGCGTTGATGATCTTGACTTTGGCTGCTGAGGGGAGGAGAGAGATGGGTCGGTAGTTCATCAGGCCCGTTGGGTCTGTGGAAGGTTTCTTGAGGAGGGGCTTGCCTTATGCCCTTTTCCAGTTGTCTGGGAAAGTGCCGGATTCGAAAGTGGCATTGATGGTGCGTCTTAGCTGGGGTGCAAAGGCGGCAGCGGCGGCTCTGTGGAAGATGTGCAGAGGGCAGGGGTCCATGGGGGTTCCTGCTCTCTACCCGCAGCTCCGCTGTTGTGCTGCTGCCGCTGACCCCCCTCACTTCCGCTCGTAGGTTTGAGCCCGCTCGTAGGTTCTAAGTCTGGATCTGGGATTGTCCCCATTTCTGTTCTGTTGTTTGTCTTTAGTTAGGTTTTGGTATTTGCATTATTTGCCACTTCGGTTTTCTGCCTTACTTGTTGCTCTGTCTCACTTGCTTTACCTGTTAATTCTTTTGTCCCTTTTGTGTTGGCCTCCGTTTCTTATTTGTTTTGCCTGTTAACTCCCTGCCCCTTTGTTGTGTCCTCTGTGTCCGCTCGCAGCTTCTCCTGCCACTGCTGCCCCTGCGGCCCCTCCCCATCTGCTGTGGAAAGCTTATCGGACCAAGTAGTTCATGATCTGCCTCTAAAGAATCCTGTTGTGTTACCACAATATCAGAAGGCAGATTACCCATTGTAAGAAATTGGGTTATTGTTTGTGGGGAGCACCTCCAGTAAAAATCACATTCCTTGTCAAGGTCAAAATTTAAAAAGTCACTAAATTTATCTGAGATCAACGCTCGGGAAGCTATGGCACAGAGCAGACAGGGTTAACCTACTCCTACTCTTTCGCACACCCTAAACTTGAGTGCCTGCAGGCATGGTTGAGCAGTCAACTAGCTGCTATTTTAAATTAAGTGCCCAGCTCATTTGAAACATTACCCAACTCAAACTAAAGCATGAACTTTATAGTGCAACAATGGTGCTGCAGGTGCTAAGGTCGTGCAAGATGGCTGACACCACTCTTTAGAGCTCCTGCACCTGCACCTGTTAATCCGCCACAATCCAGAGTGATCTGTAGGTCCAGGAGACCAAAATAGCATCACATAGTTGCCCTGCGGTGGGAAACAGGGACTGGGCCCGGGAGTCGACCCTGAGTGGACACCGTGCATGGAGAAGACAGCGGCCTATCCAACAAAGAGGGTCATGGAATTGATGGGTCCCTCTAAAGGGAGGCATCCAGCCCGGGTCAGATAACCAGAAAGACCCAGAGCCTGAGTGCGTCCTGAGGAAGCGTATCTGTACAACTCTGGGGGGACCCGGGAGTGCAGAGAGAGAGGCAGTCTGAGAGGAATAAGAAGGGATGGCAACGAACGGCTGACTGAACGAGGGGAGGAGGTTCCTGAATGATGTAAGAGGCTGGCACTGCGGTTGTGGTGATAGGCCCGTGATCAGTAAAGTGAGCTGAGGCCTGAAATACCTAGCTACCAGAAAGAACAATGAAGCAAGGTTCTTGGATGTGGTGGCCAGCTAGGTTCTGGTTCAGGGATGAGAGTGTTGAGTGAATCAGGCCTTGTGCTGCCAGGAATGGAGGAGAGTAAAGCGCCCTCAGCGGGGGGACAGCCCAGAGGGCTGGGTAAAATGTGAGTCCCTATGCCTAGGGAGAGATGAGAAATCTGGTCTGCCTGAGAGCCCTCACCAGAGAGAGGCAGCGGAGATTGCCACAGACAAAGAGGGGACCGATGGCATCTCATGCGAGAACATACATAGATGGCACAGGCCCGGCTTGTCTTTGCTAGGCTATCCAGTGGCCACTTAGGAGGCATTGAAGTGTGTGTTGGGTAAGTATCTAGGGCACCAGGCTGGGTCCCACACTTTGCCTATAAAAGTCAATATCTGCTTATCGTGCCTCTCCTCTCGGGTTGGAGGTGGAGATCTGGTGGGTTAAGGAGGACCTGGTGGCTCTTGACAACCCACGGAGAAGGAGGGATGATGGCAAATGACAAGGTGACCTGTGATAGAAGAAATGAGATACATATGAAAGCCATTGCAACCCTTCGCACCGAGGAGACCAAGATGGGAGGGAGCAGAGGTGCCACAACTGCCCGAAACCTCAGTCATTCTACAGGCCATTGAGACTTCCCCAAAAATCCCTGGAGACCAAAATAGGGGAGGTGGGAGTGGATGTTGCCCTGCTCCGCCAGGATCTGTTAAAGATAGTAGGTTGAGTAACAGAAGCAGATTGGGGCACTTGAGGGTACAGTCACAGACCTCCCTCAAATAGTTCAGCAGGGTACAGTCTCAGAGCTGAACACCAGAACAGATGGTGCTGAGGGACAGTCTAGAAGGAACAACGTGAGGTTTGGGGGATTCTCCTAGGGGCTAGAGAGAGAGACAAGAGCATATCCTGGAGGACTGTTTGCACCCTCCTACCGAGGGTCAAATATTGTCCTGCTTCTTTCATGTATACTTTTTTCACTGCTTTGGCAAAGAAGCCCCCTCCATGAGCCCTGCCCCAAATGGTGATAGTTCATCTGTTAAACTACAGGGACAGAGATCTGGTCTGAGAGTGGCTTGACAGCCAAGGTATCTGATGCATGATTCCCAATGGATCCTATTCATCCCAGACTACACTCGACTGGTGCAAACACAGAAGAGTTTGTTTCAGCAAATGAAACAGAAACTGAGAACGTTGGGGATTCAGTATCGATTGCTCTACCTGGCCAAGCTTAGAGTAGTATTCTAGGGGAAAACACTCCTTTTTGACCACCTGGACAGGTTATGGGAGTAGATCGAGGAATGACCCCTTCATAAGTCACTCCAAGCATGGTGACTGGGGATGAGGAACTGAAGGAGCAGCGCAGGAACACTTGCAGAATCCACCTAGCAGAGAAGAAGAGGAAGGTCAGCTCAGGGGCTGAAGAAAACCCTTAACGAGAAGAGGGACTCAGACATAAACTAAAAAGGGGAAGATTCAGATGATCAGAAGGAGGATCTTACCAGATCAAGTTTCACAGAAACCTGGACCAACACCTCCTCTGACCCAGACAACGCCATCGCCACCCCAGAAGGATACAAGATCCAGTGTAAGGACCGCCCCAACCACCCAGGAGGAGGACTCGCCATCGCACACACAAAAAAAACTCATCCTCAAGCGGCCCCTTCCCTGCAGGCGAACACCTGCACTTCCAGATCTGGACCAGCCCCAGCTCCACACTCAGCGGCACCATCGCCTACAGACCCCCGGGTCCCCAAGCCCTCTTCCCCGACACCATCACCGACTTCATCGCCTCCATAGACTACACTCTCATCTGAGACCTCAACTTCCACCTCGACAACCCCAGCGACCCCAACACCACCACCCTCCTGGATAACCTCCCCAGTATCAGACTAAAGCAACTCGTCACCACGCTGACCCACAAGGCAGAACACACCCTCTACCCCATCGTCGCAAGAGGAGACAACATTCATTTCAGTCACACCACGCAACCCTCAGGGACTGACCACCACTGCATTTACTTCCAAGTCGACAAACCCAAATCGCCCAACCCTGCTCCACGCCCACCACGAAGAAGCTGGAGCAGAGTCACAGAGGAGCAGCTCAACTCCTTCCTCAACCGCAACACCACCGTGGACGCAACCACACCAACCTCACAGCCAACAAATTTATCAATTGGATCTTCAGTTGCGCAAACAAACTCGCCCCACTAAGCAACACAGACGGACACCACCGCAGCAAAGCCACCTGGTTCACCACCGACCTCCAAGCAGCCAGAGCGCACCTGCAGATGCCTCAAGAAGAAATGGAGGAATAGCAAGACACTCGAAAACCATTCCACCTACAAAAACGCCATGACCGAGTACCACCAACGCATCAGAGCCACCCAAAAAACCTTAATCCACAACAAAATCCTTGCCAACGCCAGCAACTACAAGGAACTCTTCAACATCATCCAGGAATTCACGAAGCCCCCCAGTGAAGCCACCGACATCACCCCTTCCCAGGACCTCTGCGACAAGCTTGGATCCTACTTCACCTGAAAATCAAAAACCTCAACGACAATTTCAATGACCATACTCCCGACCCAGCAACCACTGCACTCCCTGACAGCACCAGACCCACCATCTCCTCCTGGACCCAGATCACATCCGAAGAGACCACCTTGACTATGAAGGGCATCCACGCAGGTGCTCCTCCCGGCCCCTGCCTCCTCACATCTATCTCAAGGCCGCTGCCGCCATTGTGCTGGTATTAAGTCACACCATCAACACCACCTTCAAGACTGGCACCTTCCCCGACAACTGGAAACGTGTAGAAGTCAGACTCCTGCTCAAGAAACCATCAGCAGATCCCAAGGACCTCAAGAACTACTGGCCCATCTCACTCCTCCCCTTCACGGCAAAAGTCGCCGAAAAGACAGTCAACGCACAACTAACCAGGTTCCTCAAAGTCAACGCCATCCTCGACCACTCTAAATTCGGATTCCGCAGGAACCACAGCACCGAGACTGCCCTACCCGCCACCATGGACGACATCCGCACCCTCCTCAACCAAGGCCACACCGCAGCCCTCATCCTACTTGACCTATCAGCAGCATTCAACACCGTCTCCCACCACACACTCGCCGCCAGAATACACGCCGCCGGCATACAAGGAACCACCCTCGACTGGATCCACTTGTTCCTCACTGGTAGGAGCCAGAGAATCAGACTGCCATCCTTCCTCTCCGAACCCACGGAAATCAACTGCGGAGTACCCCAGGGATAATCGCTCAGCCCTACCCTCTTCGTCGTCTACATGGCGCCCCTCGCCACCATCGTCAGACAACACAGCCTCAACATTGTGCCCTACGCCGACAACACCCAACTCATCCTCTCCCTCACCAAGGACCCCACCACTACCAGACTCAGATTCCAGGAAGGAATGCAAGATGTCGCATTCTGGATGAGAAACAGCTGCCTGAAGCTCAACTCAGAGAAGACAGAAGTCCTCGCCCTCGGAAACACCACAGCAGTATGGAACAACACCTGGTGGCCCACTGCCCACAGCACCCCGCCCACCCCCACGGACCACGCCAGATACCTCGGCATCGTACCTGACTCCTCCCACTCCATGAATAGTCAGGTACACACCATCACCTTCAGCTTTTTCAACACCCTCCGCATCCCCTGCAAGACTTTCAAATGGATCTCCCCCCGAGTCAAGGAAGACAGTCACCCACGCCCTCATAAACAGCAGGCTCGACTACTCCCCAAGCTCTGGATAATACAGAACACCGCTGCCAGACTCGTCCTCAGCCCTCCCCTGACAGGAAAGCATCAGCCAACACCTATGGAAACTCCACTACTTCCCTATCGAGAAGAGAATCACCTTTACATTACTCACCCACGCCTAAAAATCCCTCCACAACACCGGACCCCAATACCTCACCGAGAGAATCACCTTCCATGCACCCAAGAAAAACCTCATATCCGCCAACCACGTCCTCGCTGAAACCCCACGCATACGCAGAACTAGAACAGGGGGGAGAGCCTTTTCCCACATCGCGGCCGAGACCTGGAACGAACGCCCGATCGACATCAGACGCGCCCCCTCCCTGAACGCATTCAGGTAGGCCCTCAAGATCTGGCTCTTCAGCTGAACGAAGCTGCAGACCATCCTCCCCAACACCTTGAAACCCTTGCGGGTGAGTAGCACGCTTACAATTCCCTGGTTGATTGATTGATTGAAGTTTGAACTCTAGTGACTACAAGGCTATAATGGGTGCAAAACAAGAAGGGGACTTAATAGTAAGTAAGCTCAAGGAGGGAGTTTGGGATTTAATTCACAAGCTGAGGGTATACATGTGAAGGGAGGGAGGGACGACAGATCTTTCTGCAGTTGGGGAAGTGGGTAGTTTTTTGGCTTTCACACGGGGAAAGTTGTGGGGAGGGACACAGGAAATGGGCACTGCATGAAGACTTCAGACGGAACAAGAAAGATGTCAGAAGGGTTCAGAAGTCCTTGAGATATAGCCCACACCACAAGCCCCACACTCCATTTTATAGTATACACATAGGAGACTAAATAAATGGGTTGGGATACATGATTAAAAGGGGAATAGTGACACAGTATTTCCGATGATGTAGCCTTCCTACAGGAGACACACCTCATTGGAAATAATTGTTAGCATCCCCAAAAAAGCAAATATATACTGTTGGCATATGCTGGGTTCATGGGACATCAAGAGGACTATTGATTCTGGTAAAAAGTACCCACTATTGCAAGTGGAAAATAGATGGGTGGACCCAGCCCTCCGATACATTGCGGTCATGGAATCTCAGAGTAGACAGACGGTCCTCTACATGCCACTCAAATTACAGAGAGGAGTAGGTGACGTGGGGAGGCCTCTGCTGCTTAACCAGAGGGCAAATGATCCCAACTTAGGGGGAGATTTTAATCAAGTTATGTGCCAGACCATGGACAGAACGGAGGGCAGGACCAGCTGCTGGGAAGGCCAACAGACCTAACACCTCATGCGAGACCTAGGGTCTAGTTGATGTGTGGAGGGCTATCCACCCCTCAGAGAGATAGTATTTATTCCTAGCGGGGGTGCATGGGTCGCTCTCGAGATTAGACTACATGTTTCTCCCAGTAGAACAAGTTCCCTGGGTGCGGGAGGCAACCTTCCAGGCGAGAAGCCTCTCCGATCATACTGTACTGCAGATTACACTGGGTACACGTAACTACTATGAGCCCAGGGCATGGAGCCTCGGGGCCTCATTTATGAGGCCATGCGTCACTTTTACGCCGCCAGTGCGTCACTTTTTGTGACGCACCCACAGCGTAAATAATTTGCCTTGTTGCACCATATTTACAAAGTAAACCCCTGCGCTACATCATACCTGCGCCTGGTATAATGTATGCAGGGGGGCGTTCTGACGCAAGAAAGGGTCATAGAAGTGACGCAGTGAAATCTATAAGACTTCACTGCGCCACTTCTAGGACGCAAATGCGTCAATTTTTTACGCCTGCCTCACAGCAGGCGTAAGACTGACACAGACCTCCAAAGAAGAGAGTTCCCCAAGTAAACCAGAAAGGACTGGGTAATACAAGTTAACAAAAATAGATTCCTTTCTGTGCTGTTCAATTGAATAGAGATGAATCCCCACAAACTATGTTAATGACCATCACCAATCTAAGTGACCTAATCACATACTATTTTGACACACATAGGTTCATATTTCACTGTTTATTTTTTTTTTAAATGTTTTATCAAGCTCTTGAGAAAATTCTATACATTCAATAACATTAAAATCACCTCAATTTACAGTATTTCTTACAGTCCAGAAAATTATGGCAACAAGCATTTCATTCGAATACAGTACGGTAGATACCTTCTTTCATATGTGACAATAAACAGTGCTAATATACTAAGAAAGTACAATAAAAATTACAATGAAAAATGTATACAATTAAAATTAAAATAAAAAAATTAAGTCCTTATGTCGACGCATTTCGGTGTCTTTTTTGTGATTCTGTAAACACCCTCCTCAGGACAGAACAATTAGAAACATCACATCTTCCATATTGAGTGCCCGTTTATTCGGCTTCTCAATCTTGAAACTGTGGACCTTCTTAATCACTTTGGATCCTTTGTCTAGGAGTTCATTGCCAGATACCCCCTCAGTTTTTTATATGATGGGGTGCTTTATCTTTCCCCTTTCTCTTAGACCACTTGTTAGTCTTCTATTTATGTGAATGGCGCGGACACAGTATTCGCTGCGTTTTTTGTCAGTTTAACCTCCGTCGAAAAAAAACCCCCTATCCAGGTGGGTTTATGTCGCATTTGGCACCTTCGGCTGTGCTCGTATATAACTCCCGACCGTGTGTGTAGTCTCCGTTGATTAAGACTGACGCAGGCCCTTTCACATGGGGCTTGCCCCATGTGAAAGGACACATTGCTGGAGTTGCGTCACTTTTGTGACACACTCCAGCAATGCGTCACTTTTGCGCCATACAGATACGTCAGAAATATTGACGTATCTGTAACTCGTTGCGCAATGATGCATCATACTGTAAATATGACGCATCATTGGTGTCGCAAGGAGGGCGCAATGATAAGTGACGCATCGCTGTTTTCACGCAGCGATGCGTCATTTTTCATAAATGAGGCCCTAAATGGGTAGGTCTTGCGAGACAGGAAGATGGTCCAAACCCTGTGGGGGGCATCCAAAGTATAATTCGAAGACAATGAGAGCATAGTGGCCTCCCCGGTTATGCTTTGGGAGACATATAAAACGGTACTCTGCAACAGGGCCCAAGCTGTGATAGCCCTCAGGAATTATGGAAGGGAAAAACAAATACAAGGGTATGAGAAGCAGCTCCTCTAGTTAGTGGTGGAGTTGGCACAAAGAGAGGACCCCTAGACGTGCATGCAACTTGGGGAAGCTCTGGAATACTACCATAATCTTACATAAAATGCAGCACGTAATCAATACCTTACCACACAGCGCCTTTTTTGTGTCAAAGGAGACATGGTAGGCCACCTCCTAGCATGGTTGGACAGGTGGAAGAGGGGGCAAGATGGGTTGTGGAGGTGTGGACCGAAGGTCTGCCTGCAAATAAATCGGGTGGACGGACAATCATGTTGGTTGTATGTATACTCTGTTGCGATGGAGTATACATACTGCCAACAGGGCAGTGCTGCACGCCTTCCTGCTGCGCTGCCTTATTGCAAATGAAAAGGGCAGGATTGTGCCATATTCATTAGATATGGTGCACTCCTGTCATTTACCTCTCTGCTGGTGCATGAATGGTTGCCAAGCGCCAGCGCAGGCACCCTTGCACCAAGGTGCAAGGGTGTCTGTTTTAATGAGTGAATGTTTTTGCGTAGGAAGTGACACTTTCCTGCACAAAAAGGATCAATGAAGGCGATTTCCTCTTTCCATGTGTGCTTCTGAATGAAGCACACATAGAAAGAGGAAACAAGGAGAAATGTAGTAATTTGTCCTCATTTCGCTTCCCCTGTGTCACCCCTGGGAGGCGTAGGCTTTTGATGCATTCCCAGATTTACGAAATCTGCTAAATCTGGGAATGTATCGGATTCCATGGATGTTGCTTGGGTACACCCACAGCAACACCCACGAACGACCCTTTCATGCAGAGTAATGCGTGAAAGGGGGACATATTTAAAAGGTCATGAAAAGCCATCAAGGGTGGCTTTAAGGGGCCTTCTAACTTTGGGCTGCACACTGCGTCGCCGGTGCATCAAACAAAGTGATGCACCAACGGCACAATGGGCTTGTAAATAAGCCCCAAACCCTGACAAATCGACCCAGGACACTGAGACAGAGCTATTGACACAGAACACTGAAACAGTAACATTGATAATTGGGCACTAACTCGGGGGTAATGACAAGACAACATGGCACAGAAATAGATACATTGACAGTGTGTTATTGACACTAGGGAGCTTAGCCAGTAACAGAGATGCTGTCAATGTATCAAGGATAGCTATTTTATGAAACTGACAAATGACAGTAGCATAGTGACCCTCATATTTGTACTCAGGTATACTGCTGTTAACTATTATGGCAACAGCCTCCCTATATAAAATGATCACCTTACCAAAATTACAATATGTGCTGCAAAGTACTTAAATTCACAATACCAGAAACATACTTTATTAAGCTTGACGACAATCTGAGATGGCTCTTCTGGAAATATAAGGGCCAGAGGATTGCCTTAAGGACGTTCTACAAATCCTGTTATAATGGAGAGATTGCCTTGCCAGACCTCAGGACATATTATAGGGTTACCGAGCTACAGGTTATCAATAAGTGGGGGTTCACCTCTTACACTGCACCGGCGACGTGAGTCTAGAGGGAGAGAATGGTGCCAGCTACCTATGTCCTTTACTTATACTAGAGGAAGGAAAGGAAACACATGCCCGCGCAAACCAGGATGACCCTGACAGGGTGGGATGAGGCAAACAGGGCCATTGGCTGGCGTGGAAAGGTCACACTGACCACTCCGTTATGGAAGGATACGACCCTAAAAGAGGTCCATAAATTGACAGCTTTCAAGAAGTGGGAACTAGTGGATATAGAGCAGGGCCAGACTGCCCGTAGCTGGCACCGGGCATTTTTCCAATGGGCTGGAAGGGTGGGTGGGCGGTTTTCGAGCAGTGGGGACTTTTTTTTCTGGGGTCTGGTTTGGTTGCAGTGCTGCAATATCAGCCCCTGTAATAAAAGCAGTTGCAGTGCTAAAGTGGCAGCGGTGCTTCACACTAGCCCCCCCAGACAGTGCTTCTCACTAGCTCTCTACCTTATGTCCCCCCCAACTGTGGGCCGGTAGAGCTGAATAGTCAGGGCTGGTTTGTGTTCCCAGTCGGGCCATGGTATAGAGAACCTAGGAGATGTCCTGCACACAGGGGATATGAAACCCTTTCTAAACCTGCAGTGAGTGTACCACTTGGATGTATGACGTTGCAATGCATACATTTACATCACGGTTTTTACAACGCAAGTCCTTACAACGACTTGCATTGGAGGGCGCTGGACTTAGGAGTAGTATATTTTACTATTCCAAATCCAGTCTACGTACAGTTGGGAAGGTGTTGGATAGTAAATTATACTATTCCTTGTCCTAGAGCGCCACCTAGCGCAAGTCGTTGTAACGACTTGCGTTGTGAAAACTGCGATGTAATGTCATCGCGATGTAATCCCTGCGTTGTAAACGATATTTCCCGTACCACTTAGCCTCTAGCCAACGATACAAATACATACAACTAACACGTGCAATCCAGAGGGAGAAGGTGCTGAAGGTGGAAATTCTGGAACATTCTCCTTTGGAGAACTGGGTACTACTGGGTGAAATAGCCCAGAAGGTAGTATAACAGCTGTACCACACGCTGACTAATCATGTCCCAGACAATCTTCAAAACCTACGGGCCAGATGGGAGGCGGACTTTGGAGAAATGGAAGACATAGACTGGGAGGCAGCCCTCATGCACACAAGGGGGTTGGCTATCAAGTCCCGACTAAGGCTAATACAGCTGGAAATACTGCACCGTTTTTATTATAAATAGAGTAAATTGTTCAGAATGAGTTTGACTCCTAGCCCTGGTTGCCTTCGATGAACAACTGAGGAAATAACTTTCCTACATTAGATATGGGAATGTCGCAAAATTGGGAGATACTGGAGATGGGTCATACAGGAGATCATAGAAGTCTTGGGCCTGAAGATACCGAGAACACCCCAATTAGTAATTTTGGAAATCCCAAATGACGAGGATATTCCGTGCTGCATGCTGGGGGTTTGCTAGTTGGGTTTCATAGTGACCAAACAAGAATTGGCTACGTTGTGGGGGCAGGAGCAAGCATCAACTGCAGTACAATGGAGGGAGAGAATGAATATGTGAATGTAAGCAGAAAGGGGGTGTCCCAAGAAGTTTAAAAAGTGTGGTGAAAGTAGAGAACCTACCATGGGTGCGAGGTATTATGAAGTGATGCAGGGGATGACAATACTTTGGACTGAAGCCGCTCTCCCAAACATGGAGAGGAGAAGAGTGGAGCGAAACGCAGGAACTGTACAAGTCAAGTCAAGTCAAAAATTTGTATAGCGCGCTACATACCCAGAGGGTCTCAAGGCACTTGAAGAAGGGTGGGAAATTATTTGTCAAATATCCACGTTTTAAGTTGTTTTCTATATGCTAGGTGGTTCTGAGTGAGGCGAAGGTGAGTGGGAAGTGAGTTCCAGGTTTTAGCTGCCAGGTAGGAGAAGGATCTACCTCCCATGGTGGTTTTGTTGATGCGAGGTACAGTGGCAAGGGCTTGGTTGGAGGATCGTAGCTGGCGGGAGGGGGTGTAGAAGGACAGTCGTGTGTTGAGGCATTCGGGTCCGATTTCGTAGAGTGCTTTGTGTGCGTGGGTTAGGAGCCGGAAAGTAATCCTCTTATTGATGGGGAGCCAGTGGAGGTTTTTCAGGTGACCAGAGATGTGTTCTTTAAGCGGGATGTCTAGTATGAGCCTGGCTGAAGCGTTCTGGATGCGTTGGAGTTTTTTCTGGAGTTTTGCGGTGGTACCGGCGTAGAGGGTGTTTCCGTAGTCCAGTCGGCTCGTGATCAGAGCGTGGGTGACCGTTTTTCTAGTTTCGGTGGGGATCCAACAAAATGTTTTTTTGAGCATGCGAAGAATGTTGAAGCAAGATGAAGAAACGGCGTTGACTTGTCTGTTCATCGAGAGGGAGGAATCCAGGATGATGCCCAGGTTCCGTGCGTGGTCTGTCGGGATGGGTGCTTTTCCAAGGGCCTCAGGCCACCAAGAGTCATCCCAGGCGGAGGGGGAGGTGCCTAGGATGAGGACTTCTGTTTTGTCTGAGTTCAGTTTCAGACGGCTGTGCTTCATCCAGTCGGCTACTTCTTTCATTCCTTTATGCAGGTTGGTTTTGGCAGTGTTAGGGTCTCTGGTGAGGGATAGGATCAATTGAGTGTCATCGGCGTAGGAGATGATGTTGAGGTTGTGTTGGCGTGCGATGGCCGCGAGGGGGCTCATGTATACGTTGAAGAGGGTGGGGCTAAGTGAGGATCCTTGTGGTACGCCGCAGATGACTTCAGTGGCCTCTGACTTGAATGGTGGGAGGCGGACTCTCTGGGTTCTTCCTGCAAGGAACGAGGTGATCCAGTCCAGTGCTTTTCCTTGGATTCCGATGTTTCTGAGGCGTTGTAGCAGGGTGCTATGACAGACTGTGTCGAAGGCTGCGGAGAGGTCGAGGAGGATGAGGGCGACTGTGTCTCCATTGTCCAATAGAGTTCGAATGTCGTCTGTTGCTGCGATGAGGGCGGTTTCAGTGCTGTGCTTGGCTCGGAAGCCGGATTGTGAGGAGTCGAGGGATTTGTTGGTTTCGAGGAATGCGGCGAGCTGGTTGTTGACCGCTTTTTCGATGACTTTGGCCGGGAATGGAAGGAGTGAGATAGGGCGGTAGTTTTTGAGTTCGGTGGGGTCAGCTGTGGGTTTCTTCAGGAGGGCGCTGAGTTCGGCATGTTTCCAGCTTTCCGGGAAGGTTGCGGAGTTGAGGGAGCAGTTGATGATGTCTCGGAGGTGAGGTGCTATGATGGAGTCTGCTTTGTTGAAGATGTGGTGAGGGCATGGGTCTGTGGGGGATCCTGAGTGGATAGAGTTCATCAGACGGATGGTGTCCTCAGTGGAGATTGGCTTCCAGTCATTGAGGATGTTCAAGGGGGGTGGGGGTCCTGCAGGGGGTTGGGTGGGTTGGTCTTCGGGTCGGTTGTCGAAGCTGTTGTGGATGTCTGCAATTTTGTTGTGGAAGAATGAGGCTAGGGAGTCGCAGAGGGCTTGAGAGGGGGTGATGTCGTTGGAGTTGGCTGAGGGGTTGGTAAATTCCTTGACGATGTTGAATAATTCCTTGCTGTTGTGGGCGTTGTTATCTACTCGGTCCTTGAAGGCGGCTTTCTTGGCATTCCGGATCAGTTGGTGGTGTATGCGGGTGGCGTTTTTGAAGGCGTCCTTGGTGCTGGTGTTTGGGTCTTTTTTCCAGGCCTTCTCAAGGGAGCGACAGAGTTTCTTGGATTTCTTAAGATCATCGTTGAACCAGGAGGCCTTTTTGCTGCCTAGTTTGATTTGTCGTTTTTTCAGTGGTGCTAGGATGTCGGCGCTGTTGGATAACCATAGGGTGAGGTTAGTGGCTGCTTGGTCGGGGTTTGAGGAGTGGGCGGGGGGGTTATGAAGAAGCGATGAGGAGATCTGGTCGATGGTGATTTTGTTCCAATATCTTCGCAGAGTGGGTTGGGGGTGGTTGTTGGATGTGGACTTGTTGTAGGTAAAGTGAACGCAGCTGTGGTCAGTCCAAAGGAGAGCTGTGGTGTGGCTGTAGGAGACATGTTTGCTGGAGGTGAAGATAGGGTCGAGTGTGTGACCTGCGATGTGGGTGGGGGTAGTGACAAGTTGTTTAAGTCCGAGGTTGGCGAGGTTGTCCAAAAGGGTGGTGGTGTTGCGGTCGTTGTTCTTTTCAAGGTGAAAGTTGAGGTCTCCCAAAAGGATGTAGTCTTCGGAGGGGAGCGCGTGTGGAGTGATGAAGTCTGTGATGTCTTCACTAAATTGAGCGCGGGGTCCTGGTGGCCTGTAAAGGAGGGTGCCTCTGAGTGTGGTCTTGGGGTCGATGTGGATCTGGAAGTGAAGGTGTTCAGTGTTGGCGAGATTGACGTCAGAGCTGGTTGAGATGCGGATGGATTTCTTATGGACGATAGCGATGCCTCCTCCTGTGTGGCCGGTACGGTCCTTGCGAATGATCTTATAGTCTTCCGGGATGGCAATGGTGATGTCTGGGGCTGATGTGGCGTTCATCCATGTTTCTGTTAGGAAGGCGACGTCCGGAGAGATGGTGTCTAGTAGATTCCAGAGGTCAATGGCGTGTCTGTGGACCGAGCGGGTGTTGAGCAGGATGCATTGTAGGTGGTTGGGGTCGGATGTCTGTTGTGTGTTTGTAGATGAGGGGTTGTTCTTGGTGCCGCTGAACTTGCAGGAGTAGCAGCAGAAGGGTCCATGGGTGTGTCCAGGAGCGGCTTGGACGCAGTTGGGGGAACGGCTGGGGTTAAGGGCTAGGAGGGTGGTGGCATCGTAAGTGATGCGGGAGGGGCGGGCATTACGAGGACCAGGGGCTCTGGCGCTGGGCGCGGTCCAGGCGCGGACGGGCGTAGACGGGCTTACCTTTGGCGCACCTTCGGCGCGGCCGCAGCGCGTGGACGCTGCGCGTGGGGGCATTGGCCATAAATGGATGGTGGAGGGGGCAGAGCGTGGGAGGGTCAGCAGCTGGGAGGCGGTAGCGGGGAGGAGGGGCGTGCCTGGGAACAACAACAACAGCAAACAAAATGGAGATCAAAGGGGAGGCGAGGCAGGGGCAGCAAATCGCCTGAGTCACCGAAAGTGGAATAAATAAAATTGAAGTTGCTGGCAGAAGTAAGCAAACACAGATAATTGCAAAGCAGGGCGGGCGGCGCTACAATTACATGCGCTATGAGCCGGTCAATTACAATGCGGGGATAGCGTTATAGTGAGCAGCTTTTTTAAAATCACACTGCGCTAATTAACTAAGCGCAGCCAATACCTTGTTGTCCAGTTAGGGGTGCGAAGATCACCAGGCAGGCAGCAGCAGTAATGGGAGAGGAGCGAGGAGGGAGCAACCTGGGCTGTGTAGCCTGGACTTTAAGTGATGAAGGGGGGTGGGGTAACCTTCTCTTGTACAATCTCAGTTGCTCGGTATCCGTCTGTGCTGTACGCTTTAGTGTTGGGCCTTTGAAATCAATAAAAAGAGCTAATCCTGAGCATTAACGAGAGGAGGATGGGAACAAGAGGCATCATAATGCTATAAAGTTTAATGCACATCAATTAACTGGCTGTAAATACCAGCTGTTGCTTTGTCTTGAATCAAAAACGAATATTTCCCAACTTTTGTTTTTCTTTATTATAACTGAAAATATACTGCCAACGATATTTTGAACTGTCAGTTACTCTCTTTTTTAAATTCGCTAGCCGGGGCATTTTTTATCCATTAAATGCCCCTTACTCTTTTTTATTGATATCAGTTGCAGGTACTTTCAGGTTGGTATTAGCATTACACAACCAAACTACCTGATCCCACTGAAACCTGGACTCACTGAAACCTGGACTCAGTGATACAGACACTGGGTCAATGACCCTGGGATAGGAATACTGGCATTGTCACACTGACATTTGGATGGGGACAATGACACTGACACAGAGACACTGAAGCACAGGCAACAACAGGGACACAGGGATACATTCACTGACATGATGATAGTGGGATAATACATGAGGATACTGAGGCAATGACACTTAGGAAGCAAGGGCATTGTCTCAAGAGCACTGACATGCAGACTCTGAGATACTCACAGAAATACCAAGGCACAGGCATTGACACACAAGACACTTGAACACTGACACACTTATCACAGGAAACTGATATGGGAAGACTTACAAAAGTACACAGATATGAGGACATTGACTTTCACAAAAGACCCCTTCACAAGGCCAACAACACTGGAAATATAGGGACACAGGGACAATAACCCTGAGCGCTGACTATGACTGTGGGGCCCTGGCACATGAAAACTGTTATGGCGACACTGTCATTGAGACATTGAGGGCCTGATTTATTTATTGACCGATGACTCATCGGTCCGCCATGGGGACAGAGTAAGTTACTCCATCCCCATGGCGGTGGGACTGCCCACCAAATTTACAATTGACTGCCAAGCATGCAGTAATTCATAATGCATTGCAGAAATTTCGATCACAGCGTTTCCTGCCAATGCATATCGCTGTTTGGTGCAGAGCTATGTCAGCATGACGCATCCCTGCACCAAACAGTTTTCTATTTTCATGTTCAAAAAGAAAATCCCAAAACAGGATTTTCGTCATGAAAATTAAAAAAGTAATTCTCCCCTCGCCATGAAAGGAAGTGATGGACAGTAAAAGCAAATGGCTATATGTCCACTCATCCTCATTGGGTGGGTGTACATATAGCCATTTCTCTGAGAGAGAGTAGGAATCGCTGTAGCCGAACCTAAGGTCTGCCTGCAAATAAATCGGGTGGACGGACCATCATGTTGGTTGTATGTATACTTAGTTGAGATGGAGTATACATAATGGATGTTGTGTGGGAACACCCACAGCAACACCCATGGAACGGCCCTTTCACGCAGAGTAATGCGTGAAAGGGGGCCATATTTAAAAGGCCATGAAAACCACACAGGGTAGCTTTAAGTGGCCTTGTAACTGTGGGCTACACATTGCACTGCCGAAGCATCAAACAAAGTGATGCACCAACGGCACAATGGACTTGAATGAAAATAAGCCCCAAAGCCTGACAGGTTGACCCAGGACACTGAGACAGAGCTATTGACACTGAACACTGACACAGTAACATTGATAATTGGGCACTAACTATGGGGCAAGACAACATGGCACAACAACAGAGACAATGACATTGTGTTGGTGACAGTAGGGCACTTAGAAGGTGACAGAGTTGGTGTCAACATATCAAGGATAGCTATCTTATAAAACTGACAAATGACACTAACATAGTGACCCTCATATTGGTTTTTAGACATTGAAAATGTGAAACCGACATAGAGACCCTGACATTGAAAGACTAACTGGGACAAAGACACAGGGACCCTGCCTTAAAAAGAGTTGTCACATGATGATTGGGATACTACATTGGGGTGCTGATACCTTGCATTTGATACTGGGGTATAGGGAAAAAGGTATACACCCTACACAAAGGTACAGAAATGGTCCCCAAGCCCCAAGTCAAGATTCACAGTTTCCACATGCTGTTGTTAGCATGTATCATTTTTTTACCTTTTTTGCTAAATTATATGATACATATTGATAGCAGCATGTGCAAACTGTGGATCTTGACTTGGGGTGTGGGGACGAAGCCTTGATGACAAAACCAAGAACTCTGGTGCACTATGGACTATGGCTATACCCCCAGCACAAGGCATGCTATGGTGCCAGCTAAACAATAGAAACATACAATATCCCTGTAGGAAAATGGGTTTTTGTTGCAGTACTCCCCCCCACCACTTTTTGTCTTGTATCAGATGCAAAGTTTACTGAGAGTGTGCTGGGTTCCTGCTAACCAGGTCCCAGCATCAGTGTTCTTTCCCTCAACTATGTGATTGTTCCCCAATTAGCACCCCTTAAGAATCCCTCATAAATACCTAGTAAGTAGTATCCCTGGTATCTAGGGCATTGGACCTAAAGAGGGTCCCTAAGGGCTGCAGCATGAATTATGCCACACTAAGGGCCCCTCAACAAGTTCATGCAAACTGCCATTGCAGCCTGTGTGTCTTGGTGCAGAGAAAAGTGAAGGGTCGGCATGGCACATAGGGATGTGTTTAGGATGTGCCGTTAACCATTAATGACATCCCTCTAGGGCACACACAATTCTCCTCTTATTCAAAAAAGGATTCAACATGAAGTTCCATCTGAATGTTCAAAAGTGTTCATTTATTCATTCGTTATTTGAAATTAATTCAGCTTTTCATATTTCATTCTTAAAGTAATGTTTTCAATTGACATCATAAAGATTCCATCCTCCTATGTATTTCGGGCATTGGAGCCCTTCCTCAGGGAGAGGCAAAATTCAAAAGCATGTATAAACAAATGTCATTGTATCGTGCATACCTAAAAATACAGGTAGATTAATCGTTTTGCATGCTCAGTGTTTGTACATTTGTGATTCAAGTGTCTCAGTGCAACCGTTAACCCGAAAAACAGCTATTCGAAAAAAACGCCGAGAGACGTTACTCACATAAATCTGATGTCATATGGCAGGCCCTACTAGAACTTCCGCAGGTGTCAGACGAAAGCAAGACAATGTTAGCTGAACCTATAACACTTATGGAAATAAAAGCTGCAATTAAGGACCTTCCTAAAACAATTAGATGGCCTCCCTGCGGAGTTTTATACTGCCTATATACAACAATTGGCCCCACAACTACAGAATCTATATATAAGGAAGCTTTCAAAATAGGTGCATTGCCCTTCTCTACAACACAAGCCCTATTAACCTCTCTCCCTAGACCCAGGAGGGACCACTCTCGGTTATCCGCATATCATCCGCTTTCCTTATTAAATACTGAATTTAAGATATTAAGTCAAATTCTAGTCAACTGCCTACAGCCCCTTGTACCAATGCTAGTACATATAGACCAGTGTGGCTTTGTCCCTGGGCGCAGAACATCTTTGAAAATACGTAGGCTGTGTAATATCATGTTTGCTTGTGCCACGGAGGACCCAGAGGCCGGATGCATCACATTAGACATTACTCAAGCATTTGACACACTGAGCTGGGAGTATATGTTGGCCGCTCTACAGAAATTCGGGATCCCACGAGCTTATACCCTTTGGATCCAAGTGCTGCACCATCTCCCCACAGCAAGGGTTCACACAGGATCACACATCTCAGAATCATATCAAATTGTATGTGTTTGTATTTATATAGCGCACTTCTACCCAGAGGTCTCGTAGCGCTGTATTCATGCCGCTGTGGAACCCATCCTGGCTTTCCTGTGAAATGTCCACTCCTGGGCACCCCCAAGGTGAAGCCAGGCATCCAAGCGCTGCTGGGGCCGTTGTGGAGATTAAGCAAGCTATTGCCCAGAGTCACAGAGTGGGACCCATGATTAGACTAGGCACCGAGGCGAGAATTATCAGGTCCGGGGAAATTGAGTCCAAGAGCCGCCGAGGCGGGAATTGAACCCTGGTCCAGGGCCAGACCTCTGCATCAGGGTCTGCCGCTCTAACCATTGAGCCACGCTTCTCCACGCTTCTCAAATTCAATGGGACACAACACAGGGCTGTCCCCTATCTCCCATATTATTTGCTCTTACCCTTGAACCACTAGCCTACCAAACTACAAGGGTCCTCAGCGGAATGGGGGATAAATATAAATAGCGCCCATCATGCCATATCACTTTATGCAGATGACATTATCCTATACACTAAGAGATTACAGAACAACTTGGATAATGTAGCACAACTTTTTACACAATTTGAACACATAGCAGGATTCGTAATTAATTATGATAAATCCTATGCCTCCCCCTTCGGCACTAATATGGAAGACTTGACTATACCATTTGGAGACCGTGAGATAACAATAGCTCATAATACTTTCAAATACTTGGGGATCCAAATATATAGAACCAAAACCGATCTCATAGAGGGTAACCTATATAAAACGATCCATTTCCTGAAGGCCCAAATTGCTTTCTGGGCGTCACTGCCCCTCTCGGTGGCTCGACCATTAGCAATTTCTAAAATGTTTATTCCGCGTTTGCTTTATTTCTTTACAAATCTCCCCGTGATAATCCCGAGGGCAGTATTTGCAATCCTGAACACATTACTAATCACTTTGATTTGGGGCTCCTGCCATAGACGCCTAAGCTTAGCAAAGCTCCAACTTCCATCGGATGCCGGGGGGAATGGGAACTCCAGACTTTTATGCGTATTGTGTAGCATCACAATTGCAATGGCTCCCATACTGGCTGGCAGGCCGAAACCTGCAAGAAATTGCATATACGGAACGTATGCTGGCTCAAGGCACATTGCATAGACTGCTATCCCCAAGTGGATCAATACCGCACACTGCAGGAACCCTCCTCAGAACTGCACTCACATACTGGAAGCAGGCATTAAGTTATACGAATACCCTTCTTGCATATGCTCCAAATATAACATTACTAGGAATTCCGGCTACTCTAGGTACACTTATTACCCGTAAATTAGAACCCTGGTTGCAGGCTGGAGTGACAACAATAGGTTACTTACTTGGGGACAAACTGTTACTTACACATACAGATTTTGTAAGCGAATGAGGAGTCACGGAGAAACTATTCATGACCCACCGAGTCTGTGGGTACGTTAAAAAATACTGGGCACCTAACGGGGCAGAACCAAACACTCACAAATTTGTCCACATAGCGTACCTCATTGGGACGGGTAGCCACTTACCACGCTTGCTCTATCGGGGCATACACACACACCGGCCCACTCTGCTAACTGTAACACCTACTAAATGGGAGCAGGACATTGACAGACCACTGTCAAACAAAGAATTGGCAACAATATTAGAGTGCCCTTAAGTGAACCTACAGCAACACCGTTTCAAATGTGTACAGTATATGATAACGCAGAGAGCATACCTAACCCCACATAAAATAGATGCCATCTTCCCTACCATCATGCCTCATTACCCTAGATGTCCTGAACAAGATGCAGATATATTAAATATGCTTTGGGTGTGCTTTGGGTGTGCCTCAGCCTAGGACGAAACGAGGGTGGAATCACCACTGTATTAAAAGAGGTCGAAGGGGATATGGGGTGGCACAAAGCAGAGACAAGTATATTGGGATTATACAGAAGACTTAAAGAACACAAGGTACAAGCCAGATTTGCAGATCTGGCATCACTACTTGCTAAACAAGGTATCACCAGGAGATGGAAACCCCCTGTATCCCCCACACTGTTCAGCTGGAAGGAAGACATGGAAAAATGGGGTTTGGCAGAGAGCGTAGCTGTCCGTAGTGAAGAAAAAGAGACCTAAGAAGGGAACCAAGTGCTATAAACTGGGGTCCTTTGCTGGAAACCTTCAAAGCTACCGACAATCTTACTCCATAAGCCTTAGTAAGCATCATTATATTTAATTATTAGGCCCCTACCCAAATAGGAGACATTATTCTCGCAGCCGAGACACGGCAAATGCCAGGATCAATAATTTTTCTTCTTCTAATGCCATTCACCCCCAGTATATAAAGATTCTACCTAACTAGGCAAAGATTACACTCCTAGTGTTTATACGCTAGGTTCTAGATATAGCCTCACTAGTTGGAACCTCTAACAATCTGTGGCGGCTCATCAGCAGGGTGGGGGGTGTGGAGTTAATAAAAATAAATATTATTGACTAGATCTTGATCCAGGAGAATAAAACAATTATTATAATAGCAGGATGGGAAGAGATGCCATAGTGGGATGACAACTGTTTAACTAGGTCCCAAGTAGCTAGGAATATTATTGTGGTACAAGGCTCTGATATGTTAAGAGTGTATTCGATTTATGTCACCATCATGTATATATGTGTGATCCTGCTATGCAGAAAATGTCTTCCGAAAACGTATTTTTCATGTACTGTAACTGGAGAAAATGAACAACATGTGTTTAAAAAAAAGAAATGGCAGGCCTTACAGCCCTAAGGCAGGGTGCCCTATACCCATGTGAGGGTATATCTGCAAGAGTGGATATGTCCCGGTGATATCTAAGTTCACCCTTAGATACTGTACAAGGAATCCATAACAAGTACATAGGCAGGACACTTGTGTTTACATGTTCCCCAGCTACATGTTGGCTTTACTGTACCCCAAGGTGTTTTGTACCAAACACCTCATCTTAATAAACCCACACTGATGCCAGTGCCTGATTTATTAATAAATGCGCACAGAGGGCACCTTAGAGGTGCCCCCTGAAAGCCTATGGACTACTTGTGTGTTGACTGACCGGTCTCGACCAGCCAGCCACCATAGACAGGTTTCTGACATACTGAGGTGAGAGCCCTCACTCTCGGAGGACAGGAACAAAGCTTGCCCTGGGTGGGGGTGTTCACACCTCCTCCAAGCAGGATGGGGATTCCAGAGCGGGAAGCTTCAAAGGTCTTGCCACCTTTGTAATGCGACCCTGGTCTTCTCCAGATAGTGGAGGTGCCTAGTCCCCTGTCCTGACTCCACTTTTTGGCAGCAAGACAGGCAGGAAAATTAGTTAGATTAGAAGGCGTGCCCACATCAGCCAGCAACACCCCTAGGACGGGCCATTTTGTGTGGACTCCACTTTTCAGATTCGTCCATGTTGTTTTGGCAAAAATTAGACTTCTAAGGTCAGGGTTATACTCACTTTTCATGGGAAGTGGTCATATAGAGGCTGTAGACACCCTAGGATATGTAGCCCATTGGCTACTACCTGTCACACCCCAAAAGCGCCCCTAAATTGTGTATTTAGATGGTACCTCTGAACCCAAGAACTGCAGCAAAACTTTGGACTTTGGTGCAAAACCCTGCTGTTCTCAACCCTCTCTCGACAATCACGACAGAGTGACTTGTCCTGCGAGCTGGAGAACTACCAAAGCCTTGGGTAGTCTGCTAGCACTTCGACAAACACCGAAAGTCTCCCTTGGAGTAGAGGAGCTACTCCCCTGCAGTCCACAGGCACCAACAAGCAGAGTCTGGTCCACCACCTTGCAGGCTCCGAACCTGATTGATGCTGCAGATGACCAAGAGAAGGTACTCGTGCTCTGGAAGGTTAGATCTGTCTCCCCACCAAGTGTACCAACCTACAGGGTACCAGACACCCTGCACCAAACACCAAAATTGACTTCCCAGTCCAGATTCTCACTGCACAAAGATCAAGCAGCCATCGAGGGGTATTAGCACCACTTCAAGAGGAGCCCTGCTGCTTTGATTTCTCCTCTTCCAGTTATTTGTCTGCGAGGGGTGCAACTTTACGCACCAGCCCAGCCGACCTTTCCACTCTGATCCTGAGCCCCCACCCGTGTCAGGATGAACCAGCTGTGCCCCCATGCTCCAAGACCCCTTGTGGTCTGAGCCACTGTTTCGGAGCCCTCTGACTTACCTCTGCAGCCTCTTTCCAGGTGGCCCCCTTTCTCCGTAGTGCGCCAGCTACCAGCCTCACCTGCACTCTCCTCCCTGTAGAATCTGGATGGACTAACTGCTTGCCTACACTACCACAAAAGAAAGTGTTAGTATTATTTATTTTAGCCTCTGTAAACCAGTTGGGGACCCCATGGTCTCTCTGTACCGTGTACTTTGTTTTAGTACACTATATAGAGAGCGAGCTTCCTACAGTCCCTAAGTGGCAAGTGCCAATATCAATGCCAGGTATTACACTTAACAAATATCACCCAACTTGTTTTCATTTGAATGTAGGAATCTCAGATTTTGCGAAGCACACATGAGCATATTTATCGAAGGGTTGTGTCGCTTTTGCACCATGCAATGTGGTGCAAAAGTGACACAATCCTCAAGATGCAATTCATCAACACACAGAAGGTCACCTTGAGTGGCCCTGAGTTGCTTGATAAATCCAGTGTTATGCATCGCAGCTTCGCATTTTTGGCTGCTGAGTTGCGTGAGAATTTTATAAATCTGGCCCTTAGGGCAGAATTTACTAAATTCTCATGCAGCACAGCATTGAAAAATGCTGTGCTGTGTTGCATGAGAGGGAGAGAGCAGGTGAGTGTCATATCTACAAAGATATGGCTCCATCCTCTCGTCTCCCTAGCGATGGTGCAGAATTTTGTCTCCGAGCGCCACACACACACCTATACGCTATATTGCAATCATGTGTGTGTGTGAGTCTATTTAGCATAGATTTTGTACTGGAAGAGTACCCTTCCAGTTCGAAATACTATTCCTAGACAAGTTTTAAAACCTTTCCTACTTTGTATGTGTGCTGTACAGTGCGGGATACATGAAAAATGTGAAAAAAAAGAGAAATTAAACATTTCCTTTCAACGCCTGATTTCGAATTGCATTAATTTTTTACACAAAAACTGTCTCAAATTTTGGATAGATAGGGTTTTGTGTCAAAAAGCAGGGGTTAATGCATGGGAACACCCATGTATAGCTCATATACCACTCCCTTGACGTACAAAGCAGTGGCTTGTGCTGCTTTGCGTTACTTTTAGGCAACCTTCCAGCATAAAACAAGTTTTGCTCTGAAAACTTGATAACAAAAAGCCCATTTTGTTCTGATTTGCCTCACTTTTGTGACCTGAACACAGCGCAAAATGTGGGTAAATCTGGCCCACAGAGTTAAAAAATATAACCTGGAGCAGTCCACAAATGTAAATTTAGTAATTGATAAGATTCAGTTTATGCTCATTGCTGAAATGATCACATGGACACTGATAAAAGAAGTGTAAAGTGTGCAGATACGAGAAAAATATTGGGTTAATAATTATAAACTTATATGATGGTTTCATGAGTAGTTCTGTCACATGGTGATACAAATTTTACAGTTAATGGAGGTTAATTATTATGTTAATGGTATCGACAACATTTTGGGGCTTGTGCCAACAGGTCACGTGGTCATTGCATTCGAACGGACAAGAAGGCCCAAATCTGAAGAGCTACAAAATTTAGAAAGTAAGCACCTGATTGGGTCCTAGGGAAAAAGGAATTAAATCGTAAGCCTGCATGAGACAAGATAAATCCACAGTGAAAACAATTGTTGGTGAAGGCCTGCAAGTACAGAAATAAGCTGAGTGCCTTGACCATTTATCCACACATCACCAATTCAACTGCCCTCCACATCATATGCTTTGTCCTCCATCCTCTTTGTCCTTATGATGATGACCCAGGAACTTACTAAGAAGTGTTGAAAAGCCATATTTGCCATAAACATGTGGATCACTTACCATTACCTTATTAACTCATTGATTCTCTATAATTATGTGTACGTTAAACCTGTATGAGCAATTGCTGTTGTGTTCTATGTAGACCCAGGGCTCCTGTGAGGTCCACTTTGGGTTGACCCTGTTGCATATTGTGATTAGTTCTTTACAGTGTAGGCATAAGTGTATTTATATTATCCATATTCTATCATATTCAGGGGTGTCATTTCTGCCAATCCAAGTCAATCTGTTACTTAGTGGAAGTTCACACCTTATTCACACCAACTTAAAAGCTAATTAAAGGCTGGCCGTAGTGGGAGAACAAAATGCAGATTTACAGGTAGATGCATCAAGCATTTTTGCGAGCGCAAACGGTGCGAATCGCAAAATTCGGCCGTTTTCGCCCGCAAAAATGGCATTTGAGATGCATCAAGGGTTCATGCACTCGCAATTTAAGAATTTGCAAATAATTACGAGTTCTCAAATTGCGATTGCATTTAAGGAATCGCAATTTGCGATTCCTTAAATGCAATGCATGAACCATTCCTAGATTGCGAATTCGCAATCTGGGGCTGCTATTTACCGCGAAGTCAAACTACGTGGTAAATAGCAAAAACTTAGAAATATGCACTTTAGTGCATTTTTCTAAGTTGTATATTACACACACACATGTCCTTGGGACATGTGTGTGCGCAACACCAGTGAACATTACCATTTCAGGGGTGCAACAGCGTGTCCTTTGGACACCCTGGCACCCTTGAAATTGCTGCACATTTGCGATTAGCTAATTGCTAATCGCAAATAAGGAATGACTCCCCATTCATTCCTATGGGCCTTTAAGCCATTCCTTATTTGCGATTAGCAATTAGCTAATCGCAAATTAGAAATCAGTAGGAATCGCAAATAATATTGTGATTCCTACATGCATCCGGTTTGCGAGTCTTTAATAGCGAATCCTTAAAATTCGCTATTAAGGACTCGTAAAACATAACTTTGATGCATCTGGGGGCTAGTTTCCAGAGTCTTCAGCCATGAAAAAGATAACTTTTTAAAAGTTGCCTTTCAGTAACATATAGAACAAATCTAACTTCACCATTTAATTTCATTTTTAATAACTATTAAGAATAGTTGTTTAATTATTTATCTAGCTACTCCCATTCCCGAGATACATGATCAGTATTTAATATTGCATCAAAGTGTTTTCCTTCAGAACAGCTGAACCTGCTTCAGTGAAATTAGCTTTGAGGGCATTTTACTGTAAGGGTGTTTAACAACACATTTTTAAGCATCCTAAGCTTTCATCTTGCAGTTATATAGTGTGAATCAATGACTTGAATGTCCATGAAGCAGCCCACAGCCTCTGAATCTAGTCATTTCAACATTAAAGGGGGCCAGACAAAGTGGCTTGTGATGTGTGCTCTACTCTCAGCAGACAGTGAATCACCTGACCATGATCTTTTAATTAAGGTCCTTCAGCTGGGGCATTTTCTCACAATATGCCCTGCTTCCCCACAAAAATTATACGTCATTCTTCCTTTTCTGATTTTTTTCTTCTAGGTCTAAAAACTTACATACACTCCTAATTTGAAGGACTCTTCAGAAGATGTGACTTGGTGATGGCAGATGGAGTATTAGCAAAATGATCGATGCAAATTCTTTTTTTGATGATCTATCTAAAGTAGTACATTGAATAATTCATTAGATGTGGAGGGCCAATTCCCATCTGCAAAAGAGCATCTTTTTGCACCTCCGATAATCCATGAAAGAATGTAGTCCATGTTGCTTCTGGTTATCATTGTGTGCACTGACTAATGTAGGCAATAGTATCCTTACACTTTGCTGTAAAGTTGGTAAACTAGAGTGTGTCCATTGGTAATCTGTTGCCAATCAGACACCGCCTTAAATCATTTTTAAAAAGCTGTATGTTCTAAAAAGGGTGTGTATTGATTAAGCCAAGCATTTATGTAGGATTAAGGGTGTCACCCACATGAGAGCGTCTTTAGAGAAGTAGGAGGATAAGATAAAGGCAACCTTAAAGCTATTGAAGGAAAACTGGGTAGGTTGCTCTATAAAATGCAAATTAAACTGAGCCAGGAAATAAAGAAAACACTGCAGATCACCAGAGAATTTATCAAGCGGTGCTGTGCTAGGAGACGCACACTGAAGGCTACTGCAGCCAGGGTGGATTTACATAAAGTGTGAAATACTCGGGTTGGGGGGATTATTTAAATCTCCTGCAATTTAGGCTCAAATGCTTTAGTAAATATGCTTGTTCACTATGACCCCTCCTGAATGTTGGTAAAGACGTGTGTTTAACCTACAGTGGACTGGGATCACAACGCATGCTAAAGAAAATCATGACCTGGCAAACTGCCAGGATTTGCATGACTTGGTGATGGCAGGCTGCCCCAGGACATAGTACTGCCTGTATATGGGTAAGCACGGATAGCAGGACCAAACCCTGTAGGGAAGGGGAGTGGGAATGAGAAAAGAAAAGAGTCATCTAGAGCGCCACGTTCTCATTGGGTGTACGTCATGGAAATTTCAGGGAACTGAAGGTAATGCTCTTACAAGTTAAATTCAAGGGGCCTCATTTATGAGGCTGTGCGGCACTTTTACGCCGCCTGTGCGTCACTTTTTGTGACGCACCAGTGGCGTAAAAAATGCACCTTGTTGCGCCATATTTACAAAGTGACGCATCTAGGTAGATGCGTCACTTTGCAAACCCCTGCGCCACATTATATCTGCGCCAGGTATAGTGTATGCAGCGGGGGCGTATTGACGCAAGAAAGGGTCATAGAAGTGACGCAGTGAAATCTATGAGATTTCACTGCGTCACTTCTAGGACGCCGTTGCATCAAAATCTTGCGCCTGCCTCACAGCAGGCGTAAGACTGATGCAGTCCCTTTTGCAATGCTGGAGTTGCGTCACTTTTGTGACACACTTCTGCAATGCGTCACTTTTGCGCTTACAGATACGTCAGAAATACTGACGTATCTGTAACTCCTTGCACAATAATGCGTCATATTGTAAATATGACGCATCATTGGGGTCGCAAGGAGGGCGCATTGAAAAGTGACGCATCGCTGTTTTCTCGCAGCGATGCGTCACTTTTCCTAAATGAGGCCCAAGTACTTTATATTGATGTGATAAACCACAAACGTATTATAGTTCGTTGTCAGAAGCAATGCAATAACAAAGGTTCCTTTTATTGTGGCGCTTACTGGCTTAAGAAGAGCGGGCTGCAGTTAACGTAACCAATGTGGACTATGCCAGTATCAGAAATGGTGAACTCCAAGATGAAAGTAGCCCTGGAAAAAAGGTAAGAGGAACCAAGGGAAACTACACAGCAAACCAAGCTAAATCATAATTAAGGCTCCTTTTTTAATTTTTACTGATTTTTATAGACAAATACAGACAGAAATCCATTGATTTTCTTGTCTATATTTATTTTTAAATGTGGATAAAAACGGAGGGGCTGATTCACAAAAGTAATCAGAGACAAAATCCTAAATTTACAACTTTTGGTATTCACAGAAGGCAGTTAGTAGTAGTGAAGTTGGGATTCCTAACTTTACTACTACTAAATGCCTCCTGTGAATACCAAAAGTAGCAAGTTTAGGATTTAGTCTCAGATTAGTTCTATGAATTGGCCCCGGAAATTGAGTGCTTTTGAGTGATTCTAAATACACTGTCCCATGACTGCCAACCAGTAACAGTGTTTTGTAGTTAAGGGGGTTAAAAAATAAAGCAATTTTAGTAAAGAGTCTTAAACAGCAGTAGATATGCACAAGGCTGATGCTGAAATGTGCATATTTTCATATAAGTGCATTGATTTATCTTCTGCAGGTGTTCATATCACTGAAACCTGGCAGGCATTCAAGCATGACTGCATATTTATTAGTTAAATAAATTACAAAATATACCAGTTTCAGCTTTATTTTTTCACAAAACTCATAATAAATAAGGATGAATACATATAAAGTTGACAAAAAATAAATATGGATAAATACAGACGGAAATGTCAAAAAAATAAATTCCATAAAACCGGGATCCCTAATCATAATCTATTAGGAAGTCAACTTTCAGGAAAAAGTCAGGAAATCAAGGGAACCAAAAGAAGTATCAAAACAACAAAAATGAGGGACGACTAATATGGTGATCAAAGTATAGAGAAGTAGACAATATGAGAAGCCTCAAGGGACCTTCGCATAGGAAGTGAAGAGTTAATAAAGAACTGCTGGAACTAGAGGGACCCTCGTCTACCGACCCCCCGGACCCCGCCCTCAGTTCAGCGACTCCATCGCCGACGTGATCAGCACCCACGCCCTGACCTCCACCGACTACATCCTCCTTGGAGACCTGAACTTTCACCTTGAGAACAACAACGACAACAACTACACAACCCTGATCGATAACCTCGCCAACCTCGGACTGAAGCAACTTGTCACAACGCCCACCCACTCTGCCGGCCACACGCTCGACCCCATCTTCTCCTCAAGCCCACCTGTCTCCGTCAGCCACACCACCAAACTCCTCTGGACCGACCTCCGCTGCATCCACTTCGCCTTCCAGAAGCCCACCACACACCACCACACCCAACAGATCCCCCGCCGCTGCTGGAGCAACATCACCGAGGACCAACTACATGCAAACCTCGCTCTCAGCCCACTCACCAAACCCTCCAACACCGACGACGCTGCCCACAGCCTCAGACGCTGGATCGAGGACTGCGTCAACACCCTCGCCACGCTGAAGAAACCACCCCACAGAGACACCAGTGAGAGGGCCAGCTGGTTCACCCCAGAACTCCTAGCCTCCAAGCAAGCCTGCCAGAAACTAGAGAAGAAATGGTACGGTGAACAAACTCCGGACAGCCACGCAGCACACAAGGACGCCATCTGCAACCACCACCACCTCATCAGGGCAGCCAAGACGACCTCCTTCAAAGACCACTTCAACAACAACACCGTCGCAAGCCCTGTCGGATTCCTTCGCCAACTTCTTCCACCGCCAGATAGCAGACATCCACAACAGCTTCAACACCCAGACAGCCCCAACAGACAGAAACACAACAGACCCTCCGCACACCATCGACCACGACCCCCTCCTAGCCTGGGCCAGCGTGAGCATCGATGACACCATCAAGACCAAGCGCACAATCCCCTCTGGCTCTCCGTCAGACCCATTCCCGCACCACATCTTCAACAGAGCAAGCAGTTCTATCGCACCTGCGCAACGTCATCGATCTCTACCTCGAGACCGAAACCTTCCCAGAAATCTGGAATCACGCCGAGATCAACGCCCTACTCAAAAAACCTAAGGCAGACCCAAGATACCTCAAGAACTTTTGGCCCATCTCTCTGCTCCCCTTCCCGGCCAAGGTCATCGAGAAAACCGTCAACAGACAGCTAACCCGATACCTCAAAGAAAACTGAATCCTGGACCCTTCCCAGTCACGGTTCTGCAGCAACAACAGCACCGAGACAGTCCCCATCACCGCCACTGATGACATCAGGACCCTTCTGGACAACGGTGAGACCGCAGCACATCTCTGCTGCCTTTGACACCGTCTGCCTCCGCACACTTCGTGCATGCCTCCACGCCGCAGTGATCCGAGACAAGGCTCTAGATTGGACCACCTCCTTCTTCTCCGGCAGAACCCAGAGCGTCCGCCTCCCCCCATTTCGTTCCAAAGCCTCCGAGATCATCTGCGGCGTACCCCAGGGATCGTCCCTCAGCCCGACGCTGTTCAACATTTACATGGCCCTGCTCGCACACGTAGCCCGACAGCAGGACCTCAACATAATCTCCTATGCTGACCACACTCAGCTGATCCTCTCCCTCACCAAGGACCCCATCACCGCCAAAGCCAACCTCCATGAAGGAATGAAGGCCGTCGCCGACTGGATGAAGACCAGCCGTCTGAAGCTAAACTCGGACAAGACGGAAGTCCTCATCCTCGGCTCCAACCCTTCAACCAGGGATGACTCCTGGTGGCCAACGGCACTGGGGGCAGCCCCGACACCCCCTGACCACGCACGTAACCTGGGAATCATCCTCGACTCAATGCTCTCAATGACCAAGCAAGTCAACACCGTCTCCTCCTGCTGCTTCAACACCATCTGCATGCTCCGCAAGATCTACAGATGGATCCCGACAGATACAAGAAAGACAGTCACCCAGGCCCTCGTCAGCAGCAGACTCGACTACGGGAAATGCCCTCTACGCCGGAGCCCCGACCAAGGTCATCAAACGACTACAACGCATCCAAAATGCCTCAGCATGACTGATCCTCGACGTACCACGCCACGGCCGCATCCCTCCCCACCTGAGAAACCTGCACTGGCTCCCCGTCAACAATAGGATATCCTTCAAGCTCCTCACCCACGCACAGAAGGCACTACATAAGACCGGGCCCAGCCTACCTCAACAGATGGTTCTCCTTCCACATCCCCAACCGCCAGCTATACTCCGCCGACCTCTCACTCACCACCGTCCCGCGCATCCGAAGAACAGCCACCAGTGGGAGATCCTTCTCCCACCTCACCGCCAAGACATGGAACACCCTCCCACTGAGCCTACGACAGACCCAAGACCTGCTGACCTTCAGGAGGAGACTCAAGACCTGGCTGTTCGATCAGTAGCGCACCCCCCCAGCGCCTTGAGACCCTCGCGGGTATGTAGTGCGCTTTACAAATGATTGATTGATTGATTTATTGATTGATTGCTGCCACTCGTGACCTACAAACCCTGCACCTTGACCTTCCAGGGTAGCAATGTTAGTGCCCCAACTGTCATGGGCCTGTTTGCCACAGTGCAACAGGAATTCTAGGGCAGCTTTTATTGTGGCTTCTTTCTACAGGAAGCCCCTGCCTCTACACACCCTGCTTATTCCTGACACCAGTGCTTCCCTGCCCCACCTGCTACTCACCTGCAATGATGCTGCACAAAGGAGTGGGATGCCCAATTAACACTGCCAATCTTGGCATGAATAACAAGAAAAGAATGAGTGCAGAAATAACTTTCTGCCCATAAACTCGTATGTCAAACACAATAGAGGTATACGACAAGCCATTTAAAGTAATTATGGCACAAATTACTTGAAAAACTCACAAAACCATGTATTTCAAAATCTAATCGTTCGTGTTATTTTATTTCTTTTTTCTTATTGTTTGTTTTTTCTTTTTATAAGACAAATGTCAATCTACAAAACATGATTTACACACACACAAACAAAATAATCGACAAAATTGTGATCACTCGACTTTCCCGGGCATATTCATACATCTCTTTTTGCATGAGTTGTTGGTTCTTATTGGTCTATTATGTACATTTGAAATCCAACCACAAACATATGTTAAAATGACCCCAGTCTTTTCATAAACTTTTCAATTCAGTCCCTTCACAAAAGGTCATTAATTCCTCCTTTATACCAGTTGAATAAAAAGAGAAAATAGAACTCTTACTTGCTCACTAGCGTAGGCAATGATGCACACTCATTTTCAGGTGGATTTCAACATGTGATCAGGTGAATTGTCATCACTCACAGAGCAATACAGCCACTGGCTGAACTGGCTAACACTGTCCCATGATGTGTGCTGTAGTAAATCGAAATGCTAGTCGTGTGTGTGTGTGTGTGCTCTTCAACATAGCATGATAACAACCCCCCTACACGGTCATCCAGCTTTAACATATGCTTTTCACAATTGATACATCAGCCTTTGTCAAACATTTTCACAATAAACCGGTCAGTTCAAAGGCTTCTAACATACTGTTTCTCCATGAACCTTTGAGGATTATAGCGTTTATCATTATCCAATCACCATAACCATCTCAGGCCTTCTATTTAGACCATAAGCTTTCCCCTGAAGAAAGGGCACCGAAGAAAGTTAGGTATGTATGTGAAATCATGGATGAGAAAACAATATACAAACCCTCATTAGGAGGGCCTGACAAAGATTTTCACAGTGCAAATCTTCTAACCCAAGGGTTGATCAGAGAGAGCCAACAGTGACAAAATACCCGTCTACACATTTTAGTGAAGTACATTATCCAACCATCTTCAAAGGACTACCGGCTTTAACAAATTGTTCTCACAATATATTGTTCATCCTACTGCCTTTGTTGCAAACTTTCATTTTTTTTTTTATTCCATTAATTTTTATTGAAACAAAAAAGAGTTTATATATACAAGGTACAGTATATTGGGGTACATTCTGGGTCGACCGGGGTGGAAATAACAATTTGACAACATTCTCAGCTGGTAGGGTTACATAACGGCCATTTTGTAAGCATGCCTGCTACAATCGCATGTTCGGTGTGCGGTGTTGTCATCGGCCCGTGTCTGTGCCCCCTGGCGACGAGAAGAGGAAACAGTGGGAAAGGAAAATAGAAGAGTGAGAAGGTGGGTGGAACACGGTGTGCTAGTGTTGATGTAGTTGGCCAGGCTTTTCGCCCGCTATGTGCGTGGGTGTGTCGTGCCGTTTGGCTAGCGGTCTAGGGGGCTTGTGTGAGGACAAGTAGTTGTCTAGGGTGAGCCACATTTCACCCTTTGTGTCTGTTGTTGGTCTTTGGTTTGAGGTTATGGTGTCTGCCCCTCGTAGGAAGGTGATCCAGTTGAACCAGACCTTGAAGGTTGCTTTCCCTGTGTCTTTCCAGTTATTTAGTACCGTCTTGACCGCTCCTGTGAGTAGGAGATCAATCAGCTCTCTGTCTTCTTTGGATTGGATTGACGGTGCCATGAAGGCCGTCGCCAGCCCTTGGAAGTCTAGCTGTAATGAGAGGCCTATGGCGTTATTTATGAAGTCGCTTATTCTGTGCCAGAATCTTTTGACCTTAGGGCAGTGAAATATTAGATGTGCCAGGTCTCCTTTATGTTTGTTACAGTTCCAGCACACGTCACTGTCACCAGGTAAAACCTGCAGCTCCAGACATAATTCTTATGAATAAACTAATCAAGACTGTTTCCTGATTGGATATTGTGTAACCAACTCAGGCCTTAAGTATTGGACATAAGCTGGCAACCATCAGGCATGCAATCATAAAATTACAAATATATGCAAAAGTACAGCTGACAAAACAATACACAACCGATCTCAAACGGGCCAAACAAGAATTATCACACTGCAGATCTTCAGCTTCAAGGGTTTGTCAAAAGAGGTAGCCAACACCAAACCAAAAGCATTGATTCCCTCTGTAATCTGTGAAATTCGATGTTTCCTGTGCTTGGCACTAACATCATATTGTCAACACCGGCGCTAATGACAGTCAGCCACAAGGTGGTGCTGTCTGGCTAATTTAAAGCAGACCACAGCAACAGTTAATAATTACTTCAATATACATTAAAAATGACTTGTCTCACTTGTAGGAGTGTGATGGTTAGTAGTTTTGTTGTTACTGTCATTGGCAGCATGGCAGGGCAATGTGTAGTGCAAGCTGCTGTGGCCTCCTGACGAGAGCCCTGGCACGTATTTAACTTTTTTTTTTTTTTTTCTTTTTACAAATTAAGCTGTGTCAGAAACCCTAGCCCTAATTAGGAAAGGGGTTTAATTCAGAATGAGGGAATCTTGGCCAATCTGCCGCCCACCTGTCCCGGAATGACGTGTGGGCCTGAAGGAGGAAGCCAGTCCTTAATTGTGCTGGAAAAGAAGGAGCCTGAGAGACCTCTGTGAGAAAGTAGAGTGGAGTGGCGCCCGCTTTGAAGTTGCACTGCCCTAATGTTTCCCATGACTTTATCTGCAGATTATTGGCTCACAAAATATACAAGTATAGAAATTGTTTTTAATCTCTTAAGTAACAATTTCCTTCTCGGTGTTGCTGCAAGAAATGGGTCACTGGAAGCAGCTGAAACAACAAGCGCCGGCCTGAGAGACTGCTAAATCAGGAGGGAGAGGTGATGGGAAGGGGGAAGGGAGGGTCAGCGAGAGAAGGAGGAAGGGAGGGGCAGTGAGAGTAGGAGAAAGGGAGAGGCCTGCTGGAATGCCAATAGCTGTGAGAAGCCAGGGTGCACGGGCAGCAGCTGACTTTCTTCCTCGTTATGTCCTGAAAGTCAAGAAAGATCTACTAATCTGTGTGCAGTCAAACTACTTCGGTGCCTCATCCGCCACTTGTAAGTGGCCATCATTACTGACCACTAAGTCACGAATCCTTGACCTAAATGTCAGCCGTTAGTGTTGTCAAAGGCATGGATGGCTGTCTAGCTGCTGAAAGCCAGAGTTTTCCAAGTGTAGTAGTTATCTCACCATCATTTATAAGTAACACCACGTGACCCGAGTTCAAACCTAAAGAAGTAGGAAGTAAATTCATCAAAACAGTAATGCAAACTAAAATCACCCCAGCTGCATTGTGGCCCCTAAAATTCCACTAATGCTGGCTTCCTTAGATATGTGTAAACGCCTTGGGATGAACTGAAGCTTGGGTCTCACAGGGGCGTATCTTGACGAAGGGTGGTGAACGGAGCACCCCTCCAATATTTCTTGTTATTCGGGTAACATGCATAGTAGCAGGGCCGGACTGGCCGTAGCGGGCATTTCCCTGGGAGGCTGGAAGGGTGGGGGCCAGTTTTGTTACTGGGGGCCTATTGCACTGATCTAAGGAGACAGGACTCGTTTGCACTCATTTTCTCTAGTAGAAATGTGTGTGTATGTCAATCAGGAGAGTGAGTTAGAGTGAGTGCAAGTGGTTGGATGAGAAAGGGATAGCTGGGGCTGCTGTACTTCAGTAGTAGCTCTAAGGTGCAGAGTTGAGTGTATCCTTCAGGAAGAGAATTCTATTGAATGCACCTGGTTGCTCATACAAACGTGCATTGGTAGAGCTGTGTGTGACCTGGCTAGATAGCAGGGGGTGCTCATAAGTCAGGAGGGTGGTATATTGTTTTGGGGGAGGGGTCACCGTAGTGACACCAAGGGTTCACGACCTCATGAATGAGAGCACTTGTAGGCCTGTGTTAGGGTCCAATCCTGCACCTAAACTTGAACCTGTGACAATATCTTACCAGTCACACTGTAACCTCCTTCATGTATATACGTATGTAGTATGTGTATTGTGCAAACCTAGGAGAAAGGCAGAGGAGTTCTGTTCAGGGTCAATGTCAAGGATACAGTCGATGAGTGATTGGCAGTGTAGTTGAATTTTTAGAGAAGTTCACTCTTACTACGCCATGATGTTGTGTTATTGGAAGAGGTAGTCAGCTACTTCCTAAATAGGAGCAGGGATGGATATTATTCTTGATGGTTATCATTCTAGATCCTGGGTGCAAGATGGAAAAGCATGCTGCTTTATTTTTTCCCATTTTTGGGCATCATTGTCACCAGCCCCTGCTTCGTGGGTGCCAATAATCATCAGAGTGAGGGAACATTCTGTATGGAATAGTCTCACTTTCTTTAGAACAGAGAGCTGGTACTAATCTGTCTTGGTTTTCTTGATAATGTGTTCCTTGAGGATAAAGCTGTTGTCCAGGTTAAATCCCAGCAACTTTGCGCTGGTGGAAAGCTGGTGTTTGACTATGTCCAGGTTCATCTAGTTGAGGCAGGTTTAGAAAAATTGCTTGCTTTATTTTATACATCACTTGCTATCACATCCTCACTGGTTCATATTTCAGGTTGCGCCAACTGTCTAATGTCTGAAGGTTGGAAGCTCTCTTGTAAAGTTGTATGTAGTTTTTATGTTATTCTGCAATGTGGAAACCTTCATGGGTCAGCTGATCTGTGTTTGGGAAGGTGTAATGAGGTCATGGGTAGTCTGAAATGAAAGGGCTACTTCAAGACAGTAATACTCCATAAGTAAGTGGCACTTGTTTATCTGCCTCAGAATAATAAAACACCGTGTTGGCCTTTTGTGTTTGAATCTATGACTTGCATGCTGGAATCTTGCACCAACATGCTACATACAAGAGCAAATAGAATCAATACTTTTTGCAAGATCAAATTTTCTGGCAAACCAATTGAAGATTGAGCACGGTGGCAGAGGAGTAGATTACCCTTACTTGAGCCCCAAGCCGTAGTGTTGATGTTGTTACAGCGTTGGGCTTTGAGTGTGTTGATCAATTATTATTGAGGTGTGTAGAGGGAAAGGAGTAGACATTCAAAAGGAGGGAGGCTCTTATATGTGACTCCTCCTTTCATTTCTTGGTTGGATTAATTCACCACTCTTCCCTTATGCTCTTACATCAAATCTGGTCGCCTCAGTACACATCCAGATCCCATTAATGCCTTGCACAATTGTTTGGCCTGTGACCTTGCATTGAGCATTTATAAAATTAGGACCCTCTTTAAAGAACCCAGTAAAAAATACACAATTCAGTGCCCCAAGACAGACACCCAACACAGTACAATGGCCACACAGTGCCACCCATAGATGTATAATTAGTTGTTTACTATATGTGAATGTGGCATTTCATTGTGTTACTTTGTAAACGTGACACTATGTCATTTGTTTGGCATACTGTGTTGCCAGAGATTACTCATTGTTCAACTGAGCTTTGTAGCATGTCATTAGTTTTGGGTTTGGAAAGTTATTTTACCTCTGGATAGTTCTATCTATGTATTAATGCTACCAAGAGTATTCCTTCATTATTTAAATTCCAAACTAATCTCCATAATTCCACCCACCCAAAACCTGCCCCAGCCTACAAAATCTCCTTTTCATTGGGTATGCTGTAGCACTTGTTGAAAAATCCCAGACTCAGAGCCTCCAAATATTACTGATTAAGCTACACCCCTGCCCACCACATGTCATTTTAAATGGGACATGCTGTGACGCTTGTTGGGGAAATCTGAGACCCCCCCCGCCCCCAAGTATTACTGCGCTCATGGGGTCTCTTCTGTTCTGCAAGGGTAGCAGAACCCTACCTTCCTGCCCTGTTCAAGGCGTTGCACCTGTACGTTTTTGTAAAATCTGTATTGAATAATCAAAATGTTATTGGACAGTGATTTTCAAATAGCACCAATACTTTACCACCTGATTTAGAGTTGAACGGGTTACTTCGTCACAAACGTGAAGGATATCCCCGCCATCATATCGCAACTGCATTATATCCATTGGATTTTTAATATGGTGGACGGAATATTCATCACGTTTGTGACAGAGTAGCCCAAGAGCATCTATTTAAAATAAAAATAAAAACATTTCAATCACAGAGGGTGCAAGTCCAACCAGAGGAGTTGGGAGCTTCGCCAGGATAGCTACTGCTACCCCTACCAGCTCCCAGATGATGTCTGCCCAGGTAATTTTGCCTCTGGAGTTAAAGGTGCCACCCTTTTTTACTTCTGTTCACCTGCCTGATAAACAAAATACTTACATATACTTTAAAAGGGTCACCCACTTTTCAAACCTATATCACTTGCATCATTCTCCAAAAAGTTAAGGGGATCACCAGGGATGAAATGAAGCTTCAGGAGAAAGGAAGGACCAAGTCACAGAACCCAAAAACCCGCAGGACCCCAAGATAAGTAGTAGGGCCCTAAGATAAGGTGCTTTAGTGACTGTGAAGCTATTGTCACCTAACCGGCGCAAGGAAACCCTGGTCACTAAAAAACAGGCTATAGGTTTACAAATACATGGAAATGTCTGACAGACACTCACATTTAGGACCTCGTACGACCTTTGAATGCCTTGGAAGATCCTGTGGAGAAACCAGAGCCTTGCAGTCTGCTTGGGAAATAAAAATAACCTTTTACAGTCTGACCACCAAAGGATCTGTTTCTCTCAGGCCATCCAGAGAACACCAAAAATGGCCCAAGAGCTCCAAATGCAACGTTAAAGTGGTGATCTCTGGTACCAAAGGTAAACCATTGAGTACAAAAATCCAACATCCTAGAGGCAAGGCAAGAAGCAAGCTGCAAAACTTAGGATGGCACGCAGGATACAAAAGATGAGCAATGGTAGATGTAGGACTGACAACTGACCCATCTCTGCATCCTGCCCTGAAAAACCTTCACGCAGAAGACCTAGGGCCATATGTATCAAGCCAAATTGCGATCGCAAATGCTGAAATTCACACAATGTATCACACAAAAACCCACTACCAAAATAAGGAATCACAAAATTTGCGATTCCCTATTTTGCAATTGCATTTAAGGAATTGCAAACTGCGATTCCTTAAATGATATGTAGGAAGCACCCAAGTTGTGCGATTTTGGCTAAAAGGAATCGCAAATTACCACCAACTTTTTGAAAAATGCACTTTTTTGCATTTTTCAAAGTGCCATGTGGCGCACATATATGCCCTTAGGGCATGTATGTGCGCCACATCTGCACCCATGCTTATTTCAGGGGTGCAACAGGGTGTCCTTTTGACACCCTTGCATCCTTGAAATTGCATTCGCAATTTGCGATTACCTAATGGGTACTCTCAAATTGCGAATGTCTCCCCATTCATTCTATGGGCACAGGCCCATAGGAATGAATGGGGAGGTATTCCCTAATTGAGAAAAGCACTTCGCGATATGCAATTAAGGAATATGTAGGATTCGCAAAAGTTTTTGCGAATCCTATATACATCGAGATTTGCGATTCTCAAATAGTGATTCGCAAAAAATCGCTATTTGAAAATCGCAAAACAACATTTTGATACATATGGCCCCTAATCTCTCGGGCATTAAAGGCTGACTGAGGCAGGACAGTTAAAAAGGGGAGGAAATGGAGATCTTAGTGATGAAGGAACAAGAAGACAGGATGGCAGAGAATTCAGCATGGAGAAACACCCTGATGAATACACTAAAGAGTTGCTAGGAGAAGCTCGGCCCTTTCCCTCCGAACCTTGGTCGATGCATGAGGAATGACAGGGCTAGTCAGAAAGACATGACCAATACCTCTTGGCTTCTGTAGAAATACTGTATACACTCCCGCCCCAGGACAGAGAGTCCTGAAACTGCAACCAGGAGCAAGGCAGACGCCTTTTGCCCCTCAAAGCAAACAGATTCAGCACTGGCACCCCAATGTCCGGCACACATGACCAAACACTCCTTTAGACTGACACTAATCTTGGAACATCCTGGACATCTGGCGTACTGTGTGACCAGTTGCGTAGCAAGTTCAGGTGGTACCCAGTGCAGAACATTTCTTCCCACCCCCCACATTAAAATTATTTAAAAAGGGAAAAATAAGATACTTTAAGCTTTGCCTTTCTGTTTTTTTTACCCCCTTTTGTACCACTTTGTTCGCCATAAATTGGCAGGGTATGCTCAGACGTGAGTCCCTTGCTCACTTTGCCACTGGATTCAAGCAAGCCGGGCTGAAGATGGCTGAAATGCCAGAAACCGGTCCTCGGAAGCTTGTTTTTTTTTTTTTTTTTTTTTTTTTTTTTTTTAAATTTATACTTTATTGCAACAACATGTCACATACACAGCCAACATCGCCTACAACCCGGAGGCCGGCGGCATCAAGAAGAAAAAAAAAAAAAAAAAAAAAAAAAAAACACCCTCCAATCCCTGGGTAAAGGTAGGTTACACAGCCGTAAAGTCCAACAGCCCGAGGGCCTGGTGGCGAGACTGCCGGTATGGGACAAGCGTGCAGAGGCAATGGAACATAGTAGCTACCATCGGATGACCAGAACATATAAGCAGGATGCACGCCCCGCAACGCCAACAGAGTCAGACCCAGGTGCAACATGGCGTGCCAGATTGGCAGGATCGAAATAGCCATCCGGGAAGGACTGCGCAGAGACCCAGACCCAGATCATAACAAACCCACCCACCCCCAAAAAAGAACAAGCCAGACTACCTAAACCCGTGTCCACCACCCACCTCCCACCCTACACCATCACCATGAACCTCTCAGCAAAGCTAAGGGAGATAAACAAACGCCCACTAAGGCGGGATAACGCTCTGGGAAGGGGACAGCGGACGCCACAAACCAGAACATCCGTCACAAGCCACCCCCAATTCAAAACAACTCAAGAGTCAGACGAGGAACACCACACTGGTACAACATGAAGGCCTTCAACTGACACACTCCTCATCCACAACTGATGCAGCCCCCTCCTCCTGTAGCACATCAAGTTCCACACTCTCCGGATCCGACTCACCATCCTCTTTCGCACTCTGAAACGCCCGAAACAGACCCCAAAAGTTTTTGGGTCTACTCTGCGGCGGCAGGAGTTCACTATACACCTCCGACTGCGTGCAACAGTAAAGCAGGTCTGTTTCCCATCGTTTTTTAGTAGGGACTGGCCCCCGCATCCAACACACCGCTAACAGCCGCTTCGCCGTAAGTAATGCCATGTCTGCAAGTCGACGCAGAGCAACAGGAAGGGGTTTTGAGAAACCAAGTAAGGCGAGCGCCGGGTCGGGCAGGATCACCTCACCAAGGATAGCGCTGAGCTCCGCAAAGACCTCCGTCCAGTATTTATGTATGGCAGGACAAGACCAGGCCATATGGAGAAAGTCCGCTGTGTGAAAGTGGCAACGCTCGCACTCCGCTGATTCTCTAAGGCCATACCTGTGCAACCTCTCAGGCGTGTAGTAGACACGCTGCAGGAACTTAAAATGCACCAGACGGTGCCTACCGTTGAGCGAGATTTTCCTAGTATTAGTAGCACAATAACGCCACATGTCGTCTGAGATGGGAAAGCGGAGGTCAGCCTGCCAGGCCAAACGGGCCTTGGAGGGGGGACATCGCCGTTGACTATCACCCAGTGACCTAAGAGCTGTGATCAGTTTGCGAGCTGAGGGGGTTTTGATGACATAGGTGAGTTCCGGCACTTCCGGTGGTTCAGCAAGGTCCGGGCCTAGAACGGCAAGAGCCGCCTTACGGACCCTGTGATATTGAAAACTATGAAGCAGCGTTGCCCCGGGACAGGATTGAAGGACGTGCTGCAGCGTTTTCAGAGTGCCCTTTGAAAAGAGGTCCCCCACGGTAACAATGCCTAGGTCACGCAGCGCCTTCAGGACGCCCTTCTCCGTTAGCGGAGCCAACCAGGTCGCCCATTCTACACGGAGCAAAGGTGAATACAGCAGCGTGCCCTCACGGGAGCCGAGCAGAGCATGCCAGGCATGATTCGTGGCAGCTATGGAGTCCAGATTGCCGACCCTTCTATCGGGCGGATAACATACAGTCGCCGGAAGCGGGACGGGGTCTGCAAAGAGCCGCTCCAATTTCACATGAGGGATGCCTGGATCCCCATGAATCCACGTATGGAGGTGGGCACCCTGAGCAAGCCTATAGTATCGCTCCAGGTCTGGAGCCCCAAGGCCTCCCTGTTCGTACGGAAGGGTGAGCGTTTGCCACTGCACCCGCGGTTGTTTGCCCCCCCACGCCAGGCGGACAAGGGTCTGGGTAAGTTGCCGGAAAAAGGCTCGGGAAAGGACTACCGGTATGTTCACGAATAGAAATAGGAACCTGGGGAGCACCACCATCTTCATGAGCGCAATCCTGCCCATAAGTGAAAGCGGGAGCCTAGACCACACCTCGACATCATCCACCAGTTTGGAGTAGGCCACTCCATAATTCTCGCGGATCAGGACCTCCGGGTCTGTATGAATGCGTATCCCTAAGTAGCGGATAGAGTCTGTGGCCCATTGCAAGGGGTACTCCGAGTCAAAAGGGAGCGTCACCGGAGTCAGGGGCAAAGCTACTGATTTAGTCCAGTTGACACGGAGGCCCGAAAGAGCCCCGAACCTCACCACCTCCCGCAGCACCGCAGAGAGGTTAATCTCCGGGTCCCGGACATATAGCAGAGTGTCATCCGCATATGTGGAGATACCGATTTGGTACGTCGGAAAGTTGATCCCCTCAAGCCGATGATACTCTCGGATAGCGCAAGCGAGAGGCTCCGCTACCATGGCATACAGCAACGGAGAGAGGGGGCAGCCTTGACGCGTGCCCCTCCCAATTTCGATGGGAGCAGTGACTAGGTTACCTATCTTCAGTCTCGCAGTAGGTTTGTAGTATAGGGCTCCCAACATTTGCAAAAACGGTTCCCCGAGGCCAAATTTACGAAGGACCCTCAGCATGAACGACCACTCAACAGAGTCGAAGGCCTTCTCCATATCTAAGAAGATGGCCACAGCTTTGTTGTCCTGTTTGACATGCTGGATCGTGCCTAGGACCGTGCGGATATTATAAGTGAGATTGCGTGAGGGAACAAATCCAGCCTGCTCCGGGGCAACCAGGTCCGGGACCAGCAGCGACAGACGAGTCGCAAGAACTTTAGCATACAGTTTCGCGTCCACATTTATCAGCGACAGCGGCCGGTAGGAGCCACAGTGATTAAGGGGTTTGCCAGGTTTAGGGATGGTGATAAGGAGCGCCTCTCTCATGGACTTTGACATGCCGCCCTGCTGGCAAATATCATCGAACAAGAGCATCAGGTAGGGGACCAGTTGCGCCTGAAAGGCTTTGTAGAAGGAAACCGTGAGACCATCCGCACCAGGAGCGCTACCGGACTTCATGGCCACCAGGGCTTCCGTAATCTCCTCCTTCTGGATGGGGGCCATAAGAAACTCCCTCTGCCAGTCGGTCAGGAAGGGCATCTGAAGATAGCTCAAATAATCGTCGATTTCTTCCTCGAGATGTGCGTCTCTCGAGGAGTAGAGGGCAGTGTAGTAGGCATGAAATTCCGCCAAGATATCTTGCTCCTCCGTAACCACCGCCCCAGTAGCCGTCACCAACTCCTCGATAACCATTGGGGGCCTACTGTTGCGCATAAGTTTAGTTAGGAGTGCACCAGGCCGCTCCCGTTCCCCATACGCACGCGCCGTCGCGTATTTGCCCATATGTTTAATTTCCCTGTCCGCTTCCTCATGAAATTCATCTAGCAAGGATTTGAGTGCGATCGCATCAGCTGTGTCCCCCGAGTCCACCGCCCGACCTTCCAGGCCCTTTAGCTGCGTCTCGAGCAACTGTAGGCGTCGCCTAATAGCCTTAAGTACCCCTGAGTGCTTCGCCATAGTCATCCCTCTGATGTAAACCTTAAATGCGTCCCAGAGAACCTGAACGCTGTCCACTGAGCCCACATTGGTTGCGAAATAGGTCTCTATGTCTTCAGCGAGTTCCCCTCTGAAGACTTCATCTAAGAGGGAGTACGGGGGGAACCGCCACGTGAAGGGGGGAATCCCCCTGGGAGGAGCCACCAGCAACAGGAGCAAGGGGGAGTGATCAGACAGCGTGCGCGGGAGAACCGCGCAACCCTTAACGATATCCAACAAAACGCGGGAAACAAACCAATAATCTATGCGTGTATGGATGTTGTGGTAGGCCGAGTAGTGAGTGAACCCACCCCGCCCCGAGTGTCTATGCCGCCACACATCCAGTAAATCAAGTTTCACACATTCCGACAAAAGGAGGGACGCGGAGGCTGCAGGGGACCTAGGGGGGCCCGCAGATCTGTCCAGGGCCGGGTTCAGCACCAAATTAAAATCCCCCCCCCACAGCATTCTAGAGCCCACAAACTGCCTACAGCTGTCAGCAAGCGAAGAGTAAAACTCCGGGGAGTCGTAGTTGGGGCCATACACATTCACCAGCAGGAGATCACGATCTTTCCCAACACAACGTGCAACCACAAACCTCCCCTCTGGGTCCACCGCCACCCGGGTCAACGACAGTCGGGACTTGGGATTAGCCCATATGAGCACCCCTCTAGCATGCGTTGTGAACCCCGCAGCGACACAAGCAGGGCCAAGGCCCCTCACCTGCAACATAGGGCTGGAAAGCGGTAAGTGTGTCTCCTGTAATAAAGCAATGTCGATATGATGGCGTTGCAAATAGGCCAAGACCTTCCTGAGTTTGCGGAAATCGTTAAGCCCCCTTACGTTCCAGGACAGCAATCGCAAAGAGCCCAGAGAGCTCTCCGCACTTAGTGAGTCAGCAGTCGACATAGCAGATTAGAAAGTAAAATGTCGCAGAGCAGACAGTGTGACAGACACAGTGCGGTAGTCGGCAAAAACAAACCCCCCACCCGGCAAACCCCGAACCCCAGACAGCATGACTGCAATAATACACAAACCATCAAAGAACTGTCTCCCACCCACCCACAGCCGACCATCCCCAACCCGGTCAGACAGGAATCATCACCACCCAGCATCCCCCCCATACTCAACTATGAACTCTACAGAACCCCAAATAGCTCCCGAGGGAGCCAGAAGCCAAAAGCGCAGGGGCAGAGGGATCTAGCCAGCAAACGGCACAGCTGGGAAACCAGAGCCAGTAACCTCTCGCGTGCTCCCGTCCCGCCCCCCGCCCAGAAGTAGTGAGCCCTGCCGGCTCTAGTCTTCACATGTCCTCAATACCAGTCCCTTATGCAGAGGGGCCTACCCCTTGACCCCCCCCGGCAAGTGGAGCGGCCCCCCGCCCAATCCACAGTGCCAACCAACCAAACCGGGAGTTAACAGGTAGATCTCACCCAAAAGACATGACTCGGTGGGTCCACACTGACCGTGTGTAAGTCTTTGCGCCGCCCAGCGCCAGCAGTTCAGCAGCGTCCCTCATGCGTCCGGCTACTCCTGGTCACTCAAGTGGGAGGAGGCGTCCAGGTCCTCCCGCCCACTTCCCTGATTGTTGCGGTTGTCCTTCCCCCATGCCCTCAAGGATTTCTTAAGTTCCGCTGGGTCGGTAAAAAAGTGTGAGTGACCTTGCCTGTTGATGCGAAGCCTCGCCGGGTACAGCATGGCGTAGTCGAGCCCCAGGTCTTTCAGCTGTTTCTTGTAGGGGGCAAAGCGCTTCCTTTCCTCCTGTACTCTCGCCGTGAAGTCCGGGAATAGGGAGATGTTCATGCCCTCGAACTGTAGTTTCCCCTTTTCTCTGGCTAGTCGCAGTGCCAAGTCTCTATCCCGATAATTAAGCAGCTTTGCTATGATCGGTCGCGGCGGGAGGCCAGGTTGTGGTTTCGGCCCCAGAGTGCGGTGGGCCCGTTCAACAATAAACATAGGGGAGAAGACATCTTCCCCTAACAGGGTCTGAAGGAGTTTCTCCACAAACAGCTCCATTTTGCCGGTGCTAGTGGATTCCGCCACACCCGTAATGCGTAGGTTGGAGCGCCTGGAGCGTGCCTCCAAATCCTCTGTCTTATCCTGGATGACCTGGAGCAGTCGACTAAACTGTCTGCGGTCCTTATCCCACTCCGTTTGAGCCTCTTCCGCCTCTGTGAGCCGTCTCTCTGCCATGTCCAGCCTCTCCGCATGTTTGTCCACCCTCTCGGACATGCGGTCCATCCGATACGTCAGCGCGTCGATTTTGGTGCTAATCTCTGTCATGCTGACTTGTAGACCTTTTTCCATCGTCCCCAGCATGTCCCGTATTTCAGAGCATAGGGAGGTCTCGGACGTCGTAGGGCGTGGAGGGGGAGTATGAGGTGCCCCCTCGGCCCCCTTTGCCTTCCTCTGGTCGAAAGACAGCTTAGGTTGCGACCTGTCCCCTTTCCCCATGGCAGTTCTAGTGGACATACAGGCGACAGGGACAGAGGAGTGGAAACCACCACTTGCGATTTGCTGTCCGGCTTAGCGGAGGGCACAGGTTTGTAGTCTTCCCTCGTCAAAGGGCGGCACGTCGCGGGACCGTTGCCCAAGATGGCGGCCTCCCGCACCAGAACGCCGATTCAATCGATCCGCAGAACGTGCCCTTGGGGAGTACCCCACGTTGTCTGGACGCCCGGTGGACGGCCAAAGTGCCCCAGTGTCTGGGAACAGGGCACTCACCGCCCCTCCGAGGGCCTTCCTCTGCGTGGTGTTAGGCGCTGGGAGTCAGCGAACAGTGCTTCTCGCCGTCAGCTCAGCAATTCACCTCAGGGCCTCCTCACAGGCAATGCGGACTCAGTGCACCCACTGGCAGCCTCCTCCGCTCGTCGCCACCAGACAGGGGACAGTCCCCTCCGCTGCTTCTCAGCGCTGGGCGCGAGCGCGACCGCCGACCAGGAGTCTCTGCGGATGGTCGGGACCGCCACGGGCACTCACGCCGCACGCACTGCGACGCAACCCGGGCAGCCCTCTAAGTCAGGCCGGGGATCGCGGCCTGGGTCTCCGACGCTCCGTGCACTGCAGCACCAAGTCGCACCGCGTCTGTTCTCCGCCGGACAAAGGGGCCGCCGTCTCACCGAGGGCTCGTACGAAGGTCCCCCACAGGTTTTAATGCCGGCAGGGCCGATTCAGGATGCGTTTGCAGGAGTTTTGCGGGATATCGGCAAGGAGCTCCGCGCTCAAGCGTCTTACATGGACGCCGGCTAGCTCCGCCCCGTCCTCGGAAGCTTGTTTCCGGTCCAGGGAAGGCATGGCTTGGCAGTTCGGGCTGGACTGTTCCCATGAGGCACAGGGTCAGACTGATTTGCATATGACCATGTCTGAACTGGGGTGGCAGAGTGGGCTAAAGAACGGTGATGGATTAAACCCAGATCTGTTGACTGGGTGTGAGTGTTTGATTGGTTCAGATGCTCCATCCATCACCACCCCCTTTTGTACCACTTTGTTCGCCATAAATTGGCAGGGTATGCTCAGACGTGAGTCCCTTGCTCACTTTGCCACTGGATTCAAGCAAGCTGGGCTGAAGACGGCTGAAATGCCAGAAACCGGTCCTCAGAAGCTTGTTTCCGGTCCAGGGACGGCATGGCTTGGCAGTTCGGGCTGGACTGTTCCCATGAGGCACAGGGTCAGACTGATTTGCATATGGCCATGTCTGAACTGGGGTGGCAGAGTGGGCTAAAGAACGGTGATGGATTAAACCCAATTTTGTTGACTGGGTGTGAGTGTTTGATAGGTTCAGATGCTCCGTCCATCACCACCCCCTTTTGTACCGCTTTGTTCGCCATAAGTTGGCAGGGTATGCTCAGACGTGAGTCCCTTGCTCACTTTGCCACTGGATTCAGGCAGGTCTGGCTGAAGACGGCTGTAATGCCCGAAACCAGTCCTAGGAAGCTTGTTTCCGGTCCAGGGAAGGCATGGCTTGGCAGTTCGGGCTGGACTGTTCCCATGAGGAACAGGGTCCGACTGATTTGCATATGGCCATGTCTGAACTGGGGTGGCAGAGTGGGCTAAAGAACGGTGATGGATTAAACCCAGATCTGTTGACTGGGTGTGAGTGTTTGATTGGTTCAGATGCTCCGTCCATCACCACCCCCTTTTGTACCACTCAGCACTTAAATGCCAGCACCAGTAATTAATCCCCAGAACTTGCACTTATGACAGCTGCCACATGGTGGCGCTGTTTGTGTACTTTGAAGATGAGCAGAAAAACAGTTGCTTGTTAATTCAATACACATTAAAATCAACTAATACCTGCCACCCAGGCCATCCTCAAAGCATTGGTGGCCTTGAACAGTCTGAATTGTCACGCTTGTAGCAGTGTGATGGTTAGTAGTTTTGTAAGTACAATGGCAATGTGAGGTCCAAACTGCAGTGGCATCCTGACTAGGGCCCTGTTACATATATATATATATATATATATATTTTTTTTTTTTTTTTTTTTTTAAGCAAATTAAGCACTGTGTGGAAACAAGACTAAATAAGAGCAAACAGCCAGAAAACAGCCACCAGTTACCCCTGCCTTTGGTACATTATGAAGTCCTCTCTCTGATCCTGGTGAGAATCAGGTTCTTATTGCCCAATGTCTGGCAACAGCCGAGGCAGAAATAAAACCAGTGCCAGAGAGAACAGGCGCCACCTTCTGACCAAGTACGAAACAGTAAAAGAGTGTCCTTACAAGACGACGCTTGTGCTTGTTAAGTATCGTGTGAATACACTTAACATTCTCACGTCATAGATTACAGGACAGACAACAAACAGGTCGTTTTGACTGTGATCTCAATATTTATGACCTCCACCTATAAGGGTTGGGGCAGATGGGAAATGTCATCAAAAATGTTTAAAAGTTTATTTTGCTAACCAACCGGGATGTAAGGAACTGACAGTGGTGGCAGAGTGAATCCAAGTTGAAAGACAAATCTCTTTTCCTGGTTTCTGTGTGGGCAAGTGACCCACTAGCCTTGCTGTGTAAAATGTATGTTCAATTCATTACAAACAGGACCTGGGCTACACCCCTCTGCATGTGAAGGTAGCATGAATAAGTATGCTTGTGTAAATGCTTCAGTGTGTAGCAGTCGTATGCAAGTTGTTCGTGCCATGTTGTTCAATTGACACACAGAAGTTCATCTTGAGTCCCCTGTGTGGGCCTGTGTGCAAAATGGAGGGAAGCAAGCCCGCCCAAACAGAGCAGTGTATTTATGTTCATCTCTGAAGCTTCTAGAAAGCTCCAGACTGTGAGATGTGAGAGTATGAAGACTAGGGTCTCTTTAGAAATGCAGCAGCAGCCGGCTGTTGAGTCATGCCTGCTTGTGCAGGACAGAAGCTCTGCCATAGGTTTAGATGGGAGGCATTAGAACTGAATCCCACTGTCTCTTTTGTAATGCAAGCCTGATCTCATCATCCAGAGCCTGCGTTTTGCTCCACCAGAGGTGCTACCGTGAAATGGTGGATACGGGTGTACGTGTGAAAGCTACTCATTTCTTTGTGCCAGAGTATTTTGTTGCTCTGGGTAAGAGCCTTCTAGCCCCATCTCTCCTTCCTGCTGACATTTGAAAGCCAAAGACTGTGTCTGACTTGTGTTGAAGCCAATTCACCAAATGGTGAAACTGCCTAGATCTAGTTTCAGGGCTGAGGCCTATAATCAACAAACTGTGGGGCATATTTACAAGCCCCTATCGCCACCACAAAATCACTATAGGGGCTTTGCCTTATTCACGAGGCAGCGTTAAGCCACTTAACGCTGCTTAATGTCGCCTTGTGAATAAGGCAGCCTATCACGCTATACTTAGTGCGAAAGAGGCGGGCAATGGGTGTTGTGGTGGGCGTTACACCGCAACACCCACTGATTTTGATGCTGACCCATATTTAGAAGGGTGGCGTAAATATGGTGCAGCGCCACAATTAAAACCAATGTTTAATTCTCCTTGTTTTTGCTGTTTCCATCTGTTCTGTTCTGCATTGTGCACCATATACAGAAACTGCCATTGATTGTTTATGTAGGTTTCCCTTCCTGCACATAAACAATCATTAAAAATAAAATACATCTTGCAACTTCTATGTGTGCTACCTTAAGCAGCATACATAGAAGTGTGCACAAAGCGCACTAGACAATTTGGATTAAAAAAAAATGAAAAAGGCGGATGGGGCTGCCCACAAAGGGAATGGTCATGCCCCCACCCCAAAAATGTTGCAATAGTCATATTACCCCCAGGGTGTGAATATAGGAGGTGTTGCTCAATCTACCTACCTGGGAGGGGGGCAGAGAGCCCACTAGACACCAGGGAATTCAAAACGGTGCCAAACAGACAAAAGGAGATCATGGCCTAACCTAGCATCAAAACATACCCCAGAAAGGCAATAGTGTTTTGTCTTCCCCCTTGGGTCAAAGATAGGAGATTTGTCCCAATTGAGGAGGTTAACCCGAAATTGCTCCGCCCCCAGGGGCAGTATATTGTCCAGCAGACTCCAGGGATTTTTCATCTGGGATCAAAGAAAGGGGCCCTGGCATTGCACTCTAGCATTGGCCACGTCCCCACCCCAAAAGGGTGTTCCTGCTTCCCCATGGGATAGGCACAGCATTTGTCTACAATTTGCCCCTTGTGGGCAGAAAGACTGTATGGCAGCAATATATTTTTTATGAACTAAGCAGGTGGGTCTTGGCCATCCTAACATCAGGCCCCATCACCAATAAAGTATCCACAGTCTTTCTGCTCCCCTGCGGACTAAAACACACCATCTCAATGGCAAGCCGGAGGGCATTTGATTCTTATGGGTGTTGCCAGAAAAGTACGATAAATCCTAATATCGTCCCACTTGCCATCATGAATGTCTGCACTTTTTGGGGTTGGGTGTGCTGCCACGTGGCCAAACCTACCAGACCCAGACGTTTCTGAAGACTAGACACCCTGGGGAGTCTAGGGGGAATACAGTTTTGAAAAACATGTCGGTTTGCCTGGTTTCCTTAGGTGCCGGTTTGGTTAGGGCTCAAAATCCACAGCTACGCACTTTGCAAAAAAGTGTCTGTTTGCAATGTAAAAATGTGATGTGTTCCTGTTGGTTTTGGGCCCTCTCCTGTCACAGGTATTGGCCTACCCACACAAGTGAGGTACTATTTTTATCTGAAGCCTTGGGAGAATGCTGGACGGCATGACATTTGTAGCTGCCCACAAAATCCAGAGGTTTTCTCACAGAAATGTGAGGAAAATATGTGTTTTTTGTACAAAATTTGAGGTTTGCAAGGGCTTCTTTGTAAGAAAACCTGACGAGAGCCACACAAGTCGCCCCACCCTGTATTTCCACCTGGTGACTAGTTTTCAAAATATACAGGTTTGCTAGCTGACCCAGAGACCAAAATCCACAGCTACCCTCTTTACAAAAAACTGTCTTTTCAGTGGAAAAATGTGATGTGTCTATGCTGTGTTTTGGTCCTTTCCTGTTGCGAGGACTAGGCTTACCCACATAAGTGAGGTACCATTTTTATGGAGAGACTTGGGGAATTGTTGGCTATTAGGAAATGTGTGGTTCTCCGCAGATTCCAGTCATTTTTTTAACAAAAATGTGTGGGAAAAGTGTGTTTTTTTTTGGTCAAAGTTTGAGATTTGCAAGGGCTTCTGGATAGGAAAACCTAGTGAGAACCATGCAAGTCACTACACCCCATATTCCTCTGGGTGTCTAGTTTTCAAAAATAGACAGGTTTGCTAGATTCCCCTAGGTGCCGGTTAGGCTGAAGCTCAATATGGGAGCAGCGATCGCCGCCATTTTTCACCAATTACGTAAAATCAAGAAAATTGCCCACCTGCTGACTCACTCAGCACTAACTCAGGCGGTCATAGCCCTTGTACTCTCCCGGCATGACTACTCTAATTCAATATATTAAGGTTTACCTATTGGTCTACAAAAAAGACTTCAAATGGTCCAGAATCAGGCAGCTAGACTGATTCACAGGCAGCCGAAATGGCTGTCAGCCAGACCTGGACTAGAAAAACTCCACTGGCTCCAGGTTGCCCAACGGGTAGCCTTCAAGACCAGATGCTTGGCCTTAAAAGCCTTGCACAGCAATAGTCCTAAATTCATCAGTAACATGATATCTAGGTACACCCCATCACGCAATCTCCGCCTCAGCTCACCTCTCCTTACTAACCACATCATCCATCAGACGCAAACGACAAGGAGGATGCTGCTTTTCTTACCTGGCACCCAAACTCTGGAATTCTCTCCCCCTGACACTTAGAGACTGTGACAACCTTCTGAGTTTCAGGAAAGCTTTGAAAACATGGCTGTTTAAGCAAGCATCCTTTTAGTATTCTAGTATTCTAGCCGCAACAGTCTTCTCTTAGCACCATGAAACCCAAGGGTGCCCGTGCGCTTTACAAATGTCTATTAACATAACATATCCACAACTACCCACTTTGTAAAAAAAAGGTCAGTTTTCAGTGGAAAAATCTGATGTGTGTATTTTGTGCTTTGGGCCCTTTCTTATCGTGGGCACTATCCACATAGGTAAGGTACCATTTTTATTGGGATTTCTCTGCATTTGTGCATAATGCAAGCCAGTGTATGAGAAAGAAGACATTTTTAAAAATGCCCTCTGAATCACATGCTAGTATAGGTACTGGAGGCAAATTCAGAGATGTACAAATAGCCACTGCTCCTAAAGTCAGTATCTGGTGTACATTTCAGAAATACATGTTTCCTTCATGCCCATTTTCCACTCTTTATATTTTACCATATGACTTGCTCTTAACTCAATACCCAATGAACAACCATTGAAGCTCAGTTGTTTGCTCTGGTTACCTGAGGTTCTTTGAAAACCTATAAACCCAATATTTTCATTTAGCAAGAAGAGTCTAGCGCAAATAATGATATAATACTTTTGTGAATCAGCCATCGTGACAAGAAGTTAGAGATGAAGACGTTGTCACAAATGGCTGTTTTTCCCATTCATTTTCAATTTTTTTTAATTTCAACAGTTAGTTTATTTAGGAAAACCTTGTTGGAACTACAGAAATGTCCCCTTCCTGAATTCAGAATGTTCTCTTCATTTCAGAAATGTATATCTTTCCAGGATCACCCATAGGTTTCACACTGGTTTCCACCACAAACTGAAAGTAGGGTGAAAGCACAAACATTGGGGAAAATGGGCCACCTTTTTGAAAAATGCCAAAACTGTGGTAAAATATGTATTTTTTGATTCAGCTCTCTATGATTCTGAAAGGTGGGACGGTTGTGATTTAAGAACCGCAAACCTTTTATTGATGTCAATTTTGGGGGGAAAAACTAGACACTTTTTAAGAAGCACTTTTTTCTATTTTTCCCCAAAGCTCAAAATGTAGCTATATTTTGGCTATTTTCTCAGTCCCCTCCTGGGGAAACCAAACCCTCGGAGTAAATTTAGCATCCCCATGATGTTGGGAAGAAAGGTAGCCAATTTGGCATAGACACCTTCCATGGAAAAAAGTTATGGGGTCCTAAGCACAAACTACCCCATATAGCCAAAAAGGGCTCAGCACTGAAGTGAAAAGCCTTAGCAATTAATGGGCTATGTTAGGTCTGGGAATGTGTGTTAAGAAGAGAGTTGTAGGACCTGGGGGTGGGTGTTACTTTTTCTTCAACTCTGAAAAAATTAATCAAAGTTTGGTGTGGTTCATTGAGTTTAGAGCACTGAAAGTGTGCTATTTAAAGTTGATTGCTTAGCCGTGTATTGCAATGTTATTGCACTTATATGGTACTTTATACCAATAAAGAGGAAGAGCTGTGAAAGCACATTGGCAGATGATTCGCACCCTACACCTTGGAAATTGCTTGGTTTGAAGAATGTTAAACTTCACCTGGCCATATATGAGGAATGTGTTAATATTGTGTGTGATTGGTCTACACAGTGTTCTTATACTGATTTAGGTCTGAGTGTCTAAGCATCTAGAAGAGAGTAGATGAGTGAAGCACACAATGCTTGAGTTTTGCATTTACAGCAATGCCTGCTTTAAAAGGTTTGTATTGTGAGTGTGTCCTTTCTGGGTGGTGTTTGGTGTCATGTTTGATGAGTAAGTTATAGTCTGGAATATGGAGTGGGCTACATTTATATGTTTTAATATAATTGGAAACTATTGAGGATAACAAATATGGAGAGATAAGTGCGTATACAAATGTATGAATTGACTATTCTTAACTTCACATTTACATACCGTGACAATATAAATTTGCGACCAAGGTACGTAGATGTGGAGCTAGGTGTAGAAAATCTATACAATTTTACTTTATATATTTGTGTTCTCAATAAAATGGCTATGATATCAAGGCATAATGATATTCCCTACTTGATATTCAGGACTCACACTTGATGAGAAGTGGAATGCACTGCTCATATCGCTGCAATAGTACAATTGTTACGCTGTGCTTGTCAGTGGTTTAGCTTGACCCGTGGCAGTCCCTGCGTTTGCCGCCCGCAGTGCCATGTAAGAGCGGGGTTGAATGGGTGCTGGCAGTTCCCAGGACGTGACGGTCGTAGGTAAGAGCAGGGGGTGCTGGCCATTCCCGCGATGGCCACAGGTAAGGGGAGAGGCTGTCACCCCCAAACCTTTTGCCACCCGGGGTGGACCCTCTCCCTCTGCTACGCCTCAGGTGCTTGTGAACAAAGTGCACAACAGCAAAGTAACAGATAGATGCGCAGTTGGACTTGTCGGCATTCTAGATGGTGCAATGGTTGCTATTTTTGGTTTGGTTTGGTTGGGTTTGTTACTGGATTACGTGCACTGATAAATGTTCTTTGGAGTCTAACAAGAGGAAAAATTAAGGAAGAGAGGGTGCAGGTTCCAGTGAAGTATGAAGGCTAGAGTTTGTGGTGGGGATAGAAATGCATGATGTGAGTGAGAAATGGATGATGTGCAAGAGAATGTGCAGAGCGCAGAGAAGCGTTGCATTGTTGGTGGATGGTCAGAGACTGCATGGAAATGATAGTGCAGACTGTAGTGAAATGTGGAGGTGGACTAAGAATGTTGTAAACAGTATTGTACAATATAAAGAAGCTGTAATGGTGATATGGTGTTGTGTCTTAAGACTATGAGTACCAGGACCCCTCGGTTCTGGGCGGACTCAATGAGAGAATTACCTAATCATTTGGGGGAGGAGTTAAGATGTGGTCATTAACGGTTAGGAGTAGGAGAAGTTCAGTTGAATGTTCTATGCTGGTGAATAAAGACGTCAGTTATGAGCTCCATTTCTGGTGTATTCATTTTACATGCTACCGGGCTGGAAAGGATGCTACATATGGTAGTGCTGACAGAGAGTGCTAGCATTGGCAGCAGAGTGGTCAGTTTTCTGAGGGTGGCAGTGTATTGCAGAGCAGGACAGCTAGCATTACAAGAGCTCATTCTATGTTTAAGGTTGTGTTTCTGCTAGAGCCTGTGTGTGTATGTGATATCTAGTTAGGTAGCACCCGGAAGTATGTTTATATTGTGCAGGGATGTTGCTGGGTTGTAAGAGAACAGAATATGTCTAGTAGGTTCCTTTTGGCTGCCATGGAAGTGTCCATGGTATTTACTACGGAATGTGCTATCATAATAAAATGTTGCTTCTAGGAGATTCAGCTCTGACTTATTAACTGTTCTGTGAGCCAAGCTGGAGGACATTCTTGATTATGTATCAGATGAAACCGTATCCTTAGGCAACATACTGCTCTGCCCGATTAAAAAAATTCCAGGGTTTGTGCACATAGGGGCTTATTTACAAGCCCCTTGCGCCGTGGGTGCGTCACTTTTAAAATGGGAAAAAGTGACGTACCGGCAGCGCAAGGGGATTGTATATAAGGCCCATAGTTTTTTTGGGTCCAATAACACTGGGCCCAATTTTACCAGTGGTTAGTATTGTGTGCACACTGGAATCCAAGCACGGCTATGAGCCTGACCACTTCCTGTGATACAGGGAGCAGTGAATATTACCACTTTAACAGGGCACAAGTCCTTAAAAAAGAAGTGGGGGGACGCTAACATCATGACAGGAAGTGATGTCACGAAAGGTGGCTTGCATCATCAGACTCATTGCCTCCCCTCGCTTACCCCTTAGATGCGATTGCATCAGAGAAGCCATCACGTGAGCAGCGTTCTGAATGAGCTCCGATCTCGCCCCGGAGAGGCCAAAGAGTGAATGTGTGGCTCCATATCCTACAGTTATCGAGCTCCCGGTAAAATAAGTGTAGGGACGCCATCCACCCACGTGGTACCCCGACTCGAGCCCTGTGCTTTAAGCCCACATCCTCTGCTATTCCCTGACACCCTCTCCTCAGACATTTCCTCCCACCCATCCCTCAAAGCGCCTCAGCTCCCGTTTACCACCTGCCCAGAAGAGGTAGTAAACAGAAAAGATATGTGTCTGGAATGGGGACTCTGCTTTCGGATTTGGACACAGCAATTCCGAGTCCATGTTTTATTGGCCATTATGGGGAAAACAACTCAGACAAGCCAGATTTGGTTGGCGGGTAACCACTGGTGTCATTACTTCCGGATAACACAGTATCCGTGGGCGTACATCCGGCACATTCAACAATAACCAAAAGTGCTTATTACAAAATTCTTTCAGGTTAACTGCTAAACAGGGAAGAGTTGTAAATGTCCCCTCAAAAAACAGGAGAGAAGTATATATACCCCCCAAAAATACGAGAGATGTATGCCCCTGTCTTCTGGGTGGATAACTGATGGCTGAAACGTGAGGAGGGAGCACGTGTTAATAGGAGGACTTCGAAAAATCAATAAATCAGCGATGATGAATAACAACACAACATAACAGAAAAGTGGAGGTCACAATCTCAATACTTGCTACCCTCTGTGCCCCTGGTTACAAACCACTGGTAAATCTCCACCCCCAGCACGTAATTTGGCACTACATACAGTGCTTAATTTGAGCAGGTGGTTTTTGGTGCTCCACACTGTAGTGTCTTGGCCCCAATAACGACAGACACTAGATTACTTATTCAAGTGCCTTTATTCCACACATCTCCTTCACTCCCTGTCCCTACTCTAACTGCCTTAGTTCCTGTCCCCGGCTCCTCCCGTTCCTGCTCCTCCCTTTAACTCCACCCCCCAACCACTAGACTGCATCACACAATCCTACATCTCCCCCTTTCTTAACAAAATGAGCTTAATTTCCACAGTGTTCGCACTTCTTCAATCCACCACACGGGTCGGCGGACAGCCTGTTCTTCAAGCCTCAGTAGTGTCGAATCAGTGATGGGCTTGACTTTGGTCAATCTTCCCGTCGTCTTAATCAGGGCATCGTTGACTACGTTGCGTGTGAACTGTTTATTCCCACATTCCGCAGTCATCATGTTTCCTTCTTGTGGTGTAACTGCTGTTGGCTCAGATGCTCAATCTCTTTCCTGAGTGGATAATGTTCTGGTTCTCTTCCGAGCACCCGCATCTACTTTTACTTCCTTTTGTCTTGTCCGGACGAGGGCAACACTGCCCTCCAGTTTAGGGTCATGTGTACCAGACAGTACGGTACTATCTGAAGAGATTGTCTTGGTTTGGTCCGGTAAATCATTCGCGGCCTCGGGTTGTCTGGCGAACTCTTGGGCTATCTGTGCATAGGCATGTTTCTCTCTCATCCGATGATGATCTCTCTCTACTGACACGTCCAGCTTTCCTTGCGGAGTGACTGGCTGGTCCCTTCCCAACCGGTGACTAAGGTCCACTATCTCTGTTTTCCTTTTGTAGGCCCTTTGAGTCAGCCTCGCGGACCCCTTCAGGGGTGACGGTGTATGATCTATGTCTGGATGTACTTGTGACTGACATGACAGGTTGTCTTGTGGAGTGACTGAGTATTCAGAGACCTTAGGGTGGGACATGTTGCTCTTGACGGGAAGGATGTCCTTTGGTTCCATGGTGCGTTCGGGTGGTTGACGCCATGGCTGTTGTCGGGACCATGACTCGGTCGACTCAAGGGATTGGACAGACATGCTTTCTGAGTCAGAGAAGTCTTTTGTCGACTTCCAGGATCGGACAGACGCGCTCTCTGAATCAGAGGAGTTCCTAGCCATGTTCTTTTTAAGACGTTCCTTTGAGAGTGTATCGAATAATGGATTTCTGAAATGAGTAGGCCGTGACACGTTGTTCTTTGACTCAGGGTTGTCTTTAAAACGCTTCTCCGGGCGCCTTCGTCGACCTGTCTTTGACGTTGTTTCATTTGAGAAGTTGTTCAACAACCACGTGATTGTTCTTTGTGTTTGATCTCGAGGTTTTTCATCTTTGCCCTTCTCACATGATGTCAACAACTTCTTCTCAGTTTCTTCGTTGTCACGGGTGCCATTGATGCGTTGGTCTTTTCCTGTTCGTTGTTGGGGAGGATCAGTTCATCTTATGCGACCTATTTCTTCTTCCCACTTCTTTGGTGCTCGGACACCTATGATGCGGGTGTGATGCGTTCTCCTGCTGGATGTTCCCTCGGACTCATCTTCACAACTTGGCGAAGAGTGTTCCTGCGCCGACTTCCAGTATTGACCATTTTGATCTCTTCTTCTATAGTTTGTCTTCCTTACCCTCTTGTTGTGCAGGTTGCCATCTTGTCCAGGGGTGCGATCTGTCCCACTTGATGCTCCCTCCTCGTCAGACTTTGAATGACACCTTGAGGGTGAAGAACTCCTTGGGGTTGTCCTTTGACTGGTTGACTCGGAGTACTCCTTGTCACTTCCCTTGTCACTTTGTCTCTCCCTTTGTCTTTTCACTGGTCTGCCTTCCCTCTCTCTCCTTTTCGTTTTGTTTGTTTTCCGAGTTTTATCTGTCCAGGCATCTTGACATTCTGCCTTCAGAGCTAGGTCTTTTGATCTGTCCCTTGCCGTGACGTGCATTCCAATTTCAGCCTTCCTAATGATTTCTTCTAACGACCAATGCTCTCGCAGTATCTTGCGCTTTGTGTCGGGGTTTGCGCAGCCTTCAATTATCCGGAGTCGAACTGCGTCCTCATTCGTAAAGGTGTTGAAATGGCAGCACTGCCTATATAGTCAACATGCAACATACATTAACTCATCCCATGTGCTTACTTATATATGAACTTTCCTCTCCAACTGATATATTTTTACCTAGCCGGAAGCAGTGAATATGAAACAGAACAAGTGTAGAGAATTGTAATTCTTGTGACTTGGTGCAGGTGACTAGCAATCCAGTACTCAGTGGGCATTTTCAAAGGTTTCAACCTATTTACTCACTAAAGTCATTTATTTACTCTATCACTCGCTCAGTCACTGACTAATGAGCACACTTATTGAACTGCACATTTAATTACAAACTAACTAAATCAATCACTCATTCAGCTGTCATTGACTTAGTTCACGTTTTAAGAAACCTGCTGACGACTAACAGGAGTCGTGTGCGCGGTACCCTTAAAGCATTACCTTATAAGACATGGAATTTTGCAAGCCTGTCCCTAATTTCCTTATGAGTGTATAGTTATTAAGGGGGAGATTTACTAAGATTTTGCGCTGTGTTTGTGTCACAGAAGTGACACAAAACAACGCAAAAGGAAGGAATAATGCTTTCATTTCTCCTTCATTTTCTGACTTTGCATGTCTGCTGCACTGTGCAGCACGCATACAAAGTGGGAAAAACTTTCCATGGTGTCTAGGCATAGTATTTTGTACAGGAAGGATACCCATCCTGTACAAAACCTATGCCAGAATCCAGCAATGCCCGTGCAGGGCGTTATACAGTGGCGGTGACATCAGGCGGGGGAGGGTCAGGGTGGGGGTTTGAAAAATGCGGGATATGGAACATTACAGGTATGTACTGGAAAAAAAGAAACAAATTTTGTTGCCCGCGCTGCATCACATTTGGCGAGGCAGCGCAGGTAACGAAATTCTTTTTTTTTTTTTTTTCCGGTACTTAGCTGTAATGGTCCATATCCCGCATTTTACAACCCCCCCACCCTGACCCTCCCCCGCCTGACGTCACCGCCCCGGTATAACGCCCTGCACGAGCCGTGCCTGCCAGACTCACTAACACACACCATTGCGCTATGGCACTGAGGTGTGTGGGTGGCGCACGGCAGCTGCAATCAGTCCCGGCGCAAGGAAAAGGGGAGGAGAGAGCTGTCTTAAAAAATATGGTGCTCTCCTGCTCCCACCCTGCAACGCAGCAAAATCTTGCGTGGGGGGGCATGGGGGGGGGGGGGGAGTGCGCTGCTTTGCCTGGTTATTTGGTAAACCTCCCCTGAAGTGTCTAGTCAATCGTAAATGTGAAATGAGTAGCTGACCAACCATAATAAGTTAATACATTTGACTTCTGACATCACAAGCCTGCTCAAGAGCCTGCAGCCAGGGTGAAAGGAAGGTCACAGAGCATAATCACAGTCACATTTTGACCAAGGCAAATGGGAGCTGGCTTTCCTTTCTTCTTTTTTTTTTTTTTAACTTTTCAGAAGTTTATTTAAAAACAGTAACATTTACAAGTAAATTAGAAAAATGTACACAAACAGGACCTTCTGACCGTTTTCCTCTAGACTAAGACACTTTCCACGGCTCTAGGCTTTCCTTTCTTCTGATAACATTTTCTAAAATGAAAAGGTGATCGCAGAAATTAGATATTTTTATTTTTTTCTACTATAGGGCATTTGAGTAAAGATGCAATCGCCTCATGTTTCTACACATTCAGAGTCAAGCACTGTTTTAGCCAGACATACATCAAATAAATTCAAATACTTTTTGGGGAAACTTAGTAAATGCTTTTTGGTGTTTAATTTCTCAGTGCAGATTCTGTTTTTATAATTTATGTCTGCAATGGACATGAAAGTGCCAGACATAAAGGATTTAAGCAGTTTATAGGAATGGTGACGGTGTGATCATGTACTGTAAAGAATCAAATACTCTGCCATACATTAAAAGGATGCAGCAAGTCACCTGGGAGTTCCATGACCTTAAAAAGGAACTCTGCCTCATTCCTCCCCATGGTCATCAAATTCTTCAGTGATATGGAATAATATCTTTGAAATGTATGCTAAGGGCTACTTTATATTATATATAATCCCTATGCAATCACTTGTCCACTAGAGCCACCAGCAGGCAGTGCCAAATTGCATTACCAGAATATTATCACCTGTAATACTTTTGATCCCCTTGTGTTTGCCTCATACTTTTGATCCAAACATGGGCACCTGGCACCATCAAAGCTTTTGATCCAAAGGTGGGGCACTTGCACAGTCTGTTGTTTTTTTTAACACATTTTTAAATGTGTTTATTTAGAATTATTTTATATAGCACAGACCTCTTCCTTAAGAATTTCAGAGCTCTATATGTTCAGACCAGTGTACATATAGTGAGGGAATATATAGTGTGATGATTTCAGTTTTATATTCATAGTTTTTATCCAATTCGTTTTTTTACATATATATATATATTATTATTTAATTTTTTGAAGTAGTACAACAGCAGGATTTCCCAACAATCCCTTTCTGCCCCAAACCATGAGAAGGAGCCTTCCACAGAAATCACATATTATCTGGTAATACATAATATCCACACAGCACAGATGTATTTATAAATTCGGTATCCAAACAGTCTTCATTTCAAGAGTTCCATTTCAGTGACAATAGATTACCCTTCTGTGTGTTCACCGATCCGCGCTTCTTCGGGACCCTCCATTTCCTGTCTTTATCGTACCCCTGCCAAATACCATTCCATTGTGCACCCACTGCCCATATCAATGTGCACTTTTTGTGACCTAATTCACATCAGGCACAAACCCATCTCGCATATTCCCACAGCCATTGTTTAAGGGTTGGCAATCGTTTTGTTATCCATAGTAGAGCAATACATTTCTTTGCTACAGTTAATGTCAATTCAACTATATTTTCCGCATGTTTACTATGTTTGGTCCGAGACACCATACCTAATAGGAACAGGCATTCCTACTGCTGCTGCTCAAGAAGCCCAACCCGGACCCGGGGGTGCTTAGTAATTTTAGATCCATCTCATTGCTTTCAGCACCCACGAAAATCTTAGAAAAGATTGTTTATCGACAACTATCATCCTTTGTAGAAGCTAATGGTTTGTTGCATGACACCCAATATGGCTTCCATGCAGGCTATAGCATGGAGACCGCTCTAAAGTGTTTGAAACAGTTAGAGAGGCGCTGGGGGGAGGGCGGTACCTCTGCTATGATAATGATGCTTGATCTTTCTGCAGCTTTCTATATGGTAGCTCACTCTACCTTGTTGAATAGATGAAGCTATTTTGGCACTCAGGGCACAGTGCTATCTTAGTTTTTATTTTTTTTAGAAGATCGATTCCAATGGGTCTTCCTTCGTCCTTTTTCATCTTCACCCAAACCGTTGGTTTGTGGGATGCCACAGGGTTCTGCTCTCAGCCCGCTGCTTTTTAATCTATATATGGCCCCTTTGGCTACCCTCATTGAATCCTGGGGAGTGAAGGTTGTCTCATGTGCGGATGACATGCATCTTGTGTTTTCTTTCAGAGAACATTCAGAAGCAGCATTTCTTAATTTCAAAGAGTGTCCAAAAGATATCTCAAAATGGATGAACAGCAAGTTTTTAAAAATTAAACACGGACAAAACTGAAGTGCTCTTTTTTAGTCAGTTGGCGTCCCCTCCTTTCAGTCTTTGGTGGCCCACTGAATTGAATCATCCACTGATTCCGCCTTCTTCAGCTAGAAATCTAGGAATTATGTTGGAATCCAATCTCTCTTTTGTGATACAAATAGAGCACATTTCTTCATCTAGCTTTGTTAAGCTAAGATCGGTCACACAGTGATTGAATTTTCTACCAAAGGAGACCCAAAAGATCATAATCCATGCATTGGTGACCTCACATTTTGGATTTCGCCAATAGCTTATACCTGGGGCTTCCAGTTTTTTCTGATCCATAGACTACAAATAATACAGAATCCGGTGGCCAGGCTCATCCGATGGGTCCCCTTTCACCATCACATCTCCTCTAATTTGAGGCAGCTCCATTGGTTTTAGATTGCCAAGATAGTTGAGTTTAAAGCCCTGACATTTGCTTTCGGAGCCTTTATGGGCAGAGGACCAAAATATCTTAGGAATAGGTTTAGCTTGTACCATCAGGAGAGAGACGTGAGATCAAACTACCTGCGTCTCCTCCTTATTCCAAGCTTTGCGAAGGTTCGACGAGGTAGTAGGTCGTTTTGATACAGACGGCCAAGCTTTGGAGCTCCCTGCCCATTCATGTATGCATGGCCGAGTCTAAACAGGGCTTCAGGAAAGATTTAAAAATGTGGTTTTTCAATCAAGCTTAGATTGTGTTGGCCAAGCCTATTCTCCAGCCTGCTTTGAGCACCGAGTCGCCTCAGACGAGGCAGCTGCGTACTGTACAAATGTCTTTGATTGATTGATTGATAGCAAGCAGAGTTGGATCGTCGGCTATAGTGGTAACTTGGTCAAGTCCCCCACTGTCTGAATAACTTCTTTCCAGAATCCCCTCCCCTCTGGGCACCCCTACCACATGTTTATAAGTCCCTGTCGCTATCTTACATTTCGGACAGCGCTCAGGTTTAGAGGAGCCTACTCTGTGTGGCCAGTGCGGTGTGACATAGTCCCTGTGTATGCACTTGTAATGTATCAGTTTCAACCTTGCTTTGCATGTAACCCTCTGGCATTTGCCTAGTATAGCTAGGCAATCGCGATCCCGCAATTCTGTTCCCAAATAGTTCTCCCATTACAACCTGCAACACCTCCATGGAGGCAGCATTTTTAGGTAACAATAATACATATAAGCGGGTAATTAATTTTCCTTTTTCTCCTTAACCCTGAAGCATTTGATTTAATAGATGAGTCTCTGGGTCCTGCTGGAATCCCACCCAAGCTTCGCGTATTGCCGCAACTAAGCCAGCATAGGCCAGCCAGCTCCCACCTGGCGCAGAAGGCCACATATCCTGTTAGTCGGTCATATTCATAGAGGTCTCCAAGTGTTTGTGGGATCCCCCCCCCTGCATCTTAAGAAAAGATGCCACATGGAACTAATTTCCACATACCAGAGGATTAGCTGTGGCATGTAAATATCATCATCTCCATCTTTACGGAAGGCCTGTCAACATATATCTAATATTGTTGTGACGTGCAGCGGCAGCATATTCCACTTCCTTCTAGGGATGAGGGACAAAGCCAGAAGCTTATGTGTTCCACTCAATCGAGTCAATAGTCCTGTCTCAGTGTCGGTGTCCCCCTCTGTGAATGATATCACCACATGGCGTAGGTAGACGGCCCATTAATAAACAAGAACATTTGGAGCCTGCAACCCTCATTTATCCCACGGTAATTTTAGGACCTTGTTTTATTCAATGTCAACATCTTAACTTCATAATATTTACATGACGGCTTCTATATAGTCCATAGGTAACACTGCATGTGTGCATTACAGTTTACAATATCTTAGATTTCAAAGGGTTACAGCTAAAGGAGGGAGTTACATTAGAAATATGTAATTTAAAAAAGGCCTGTCCTCTTAGTTACATCATTTTGCATAGTGCAATATGACCTTTAGGATGTAGTTCAGGTTGTAGTGAAATATCCATCATCTCTACATGGTATATAGAGGGTAATAGATGCAACAACCTGGCCAGGAAAAGATATTTATAAAAAGGCAGGTGGTCCTGGGATATAACTTGAGATTTGACAAGAACCACACCTTATGAAATGTACTGGTAATGAAGTTTTTCAATTGGAGTGCTTGCACTTATTGGACAAAAGTAAAATCTGCTATTGAGCCAAGAAAGAAAGCAGGCCATGGAACCAAATTAAAAGTGACCCCAGACATGACAACTTACACTGTGCCACCGTGTGACATACGATTCCCTCTTGCTTCACACGGTCACCTAGTGAGAAGCTGAAATCACACGGTTGCAGGCAAGGCAAGATGGGGGAAACCACTGCACAAAATGGCTTCCAGCTTGTCCTTGGAAGCTCTGAGCAGCTTATTTCCATTAAGTGATGTGAAAACACCACAGGACAATGGCAACAGCCTCAATGGTGACCCTTTGTTGGTTTGTGCATCTTAGGGAGCTCTCCCAATAAGCTGCGCTCTCTCTGAGGCTCCGCCCACTCCTCACACGATGAAAGAAATTAATAAGTTGGCAAGTGTGTGTACCCCATTTACGAATCATATAGCTAGAATAGTAGTCCACATTACGCAAATCAGGTCAGTTCTAAACATGTAACGAAAACCCTTTTAAGTGCTTTGCAACACATTGAAGATTGCTTGCATTTGTGCTAGCTGCAGGCAATGCTTGTGGTAATATCAGAGAAATCAACAGTAAAAACTCGCCTAGCAGATCATAAAAAAGGCCCCCAAACAGCCCAAAAAACGTGTCATTATACTGGCCTTGCAGACCAGCCCTTCGGGGTCTGCCAGGTTGCCCTATAGGGCCAGTCCGGTCCAGGTGCTGAAATACAGTGAGTGCCCATCATTCCATTACCACTATGTTTTCAATAGTACACCCTGTGAGCTGCATCGCGTAGCCCGAGTTTATGAATCTAACATTTTGTGTGTGTGTTTTTTGGCATCAGGAGTATGTTAAAAAGTTAAAAAAGCACAAGAGGGAGACGCAGGCTGAGTGATGAGCGAGGATGCACCGGAGGTGGCCGCGCGCCAGCCCGGGGAAGCAGGCACTGTGTGGTGATGAGTGCCAGCTGGCTGCTCCTTGCACCCGCCTTCCCACAGCAGTTTGCTCTGAGAGACTTGAATGTATCAATCATTGATTAGGAGCAGGAGCCAAGGCTGTTAGTGGCACGTCTAGGAGTCGGTGAGGAGAGTAAACGCCGGGTCATCCACCCTGTTGCGGAGGGAGGGAGAGGGGGAAGGATGGAAGAAGGAAGGAAGGTAGGAAATAAGGAAAGAATGAAGGAAGGAAGGGAGGGAGCAGGGGAGGGAGGGGGAAAGGGAGGGAGGGGGAGGGGGGAAGGGGATGGAGGGGGAGGGTGAGGGTGAGGGAGGGGGAGGGGGAGGGGGAGAGGGAGAGAGGAAGGAAGGAAGTGAGTGAGCGAGGGAGGGAAGGAAAGAAAGGAAGGAGGAAGGAAGGAAGGAAGAGAGGGAGGGAGAATTCCTCATTTTGCTACATCTGCTGCCGTTGTGTTCTGTGTTCACAGGTTGCAAAATGTGAGCATCAGAAATTCTTTATTAAATAATTCAGTCTGCGGTTAGACAAACAAGGAACAAACACTGCTCCTTGTACACTTTTCCTTCCCAGTGCTCATTGACATCCCAGAGCAGTACCTACGCTTAGCACGACTCTCTGCTACCGCAAAGCATGGCTGGAAATCAACGAGCAATGCCTTCATGCTCCAACTTAGACGACATTGAAAGTTGTGTCCAAATATGCTTTTTCTGTTACAGTTAAACCTTCGCAGAGGCAGTAGTTGAGGTCCAGTTGAAAGTTACCGGCTCCCATTTCTAACGCACACTTCATTGCATGGAAGGCACCGCATGCGTATCACTGGTAAACCAATGTGATTATTGCTGAGTGTGGTGATTGCACATGCCTTGCTTTTAAATCAGTGAATGACCTGTTAGTGTGTCTTAAAAGATCTCAATTGGCAATAAGAGCTAGCCATGTTCTTTTCCAGTCTATCTCATTGGGTCACAGAATTGAACATCTTCTTGTCTGCTTGGGTGCTGCTGCCCACCAAAAAATCTTAGTTCACTAGTGGTCATTTACAGGGTGGCCTTTATGAAGGAAGAAGGTTTCACTGCCCTTTATCCATTGTCAACGCCGGCTAAGCTTTGCGTTGGCCTTCTGGGCTGGGCCTCCCTGACAGCCCATCGGGATATTGACCTCCTCTACGTCACAGGATATCTGTAAGTGAGACTGTCTCCAAATGGAGCCAGGAGTTATGAGAGGGCATGGCCTGCTGTTCTTGGGTCCTCATCCGCATCTGGTTCTGGCTCCTTCATTTTTGCCCTGTGAGATCAGACTTCTTTCAAAGCATATAACCTTTAATACACTATGGGTCATATTACAATAAAATAATCAATCAAGTTGTATTTGTATAGAGCAGCTAATCACCATAAAGATTGTCTAGGTGCTGTGCTGCAGGCATCATTCGGAGAGCCAGGTCTTGAGTCCCTTCCTCAAGTGGGTTAGTCAGGGTGTGGTGCAGAGGTGAAGGGGGAGGGTGTTCCTGGCTTTGGCAGCAAGGTGGGAGCAGTGGCGTAACGAAACTTGTGGGGGCCCCCCTGCAAAAGTGATGGAGGGGCCCGCCCAACGCTACGGACCCAGGCAGTAAGGAGCTCGCAGGTCCACCTGTTCACACTGCCGCAGGGGACCCCCTGGAGCTCGGGCCCTCCATACCCTTGAGGCGGCGGGGATTATTGTTGCCCCACTGCTCGAATCAGACTCCAGCAAGATACCTGGCTCTAACTCAATTTGAGGCCATCTTAGACCCTGGACTAAGTATGGGCGGATCTAGCGGATCTCGCGTACGCGAATTTGCGTATTTACGGATTCGCAATCCGCAAAATCCGCGAACTCTCGTGGATTTGCGGATTTTTGTGTTTTTTGTGTTCGCGAGCGTTCGCGAGGATTTGTGGACCATTTCGCAATTGTGAACTTACTTTTCGGCTCGCAACGGCCGCGACTATGTTGTTTCTACGTCTGGTTTATTATCACAGGTTCACAGCACCCTCTGTTTCACCACTGCCACCCTCTGGTACACCCATGCCACCCTCTGGTACATCCTCACTGCCACCCATTAGGTTTGTTTATAACTGTAGATTATGGGGGTGAAAAAAAGCAAGCACACCTGCCCTGCTTCAACTGCCATGAATTAATGTGGGGTTGATTAATGTGTCAGTGATTTTGAAACTTCCAGTCTGGCTGGCACCTGCTTCCTTCCTTATCTGTAATTTGCTTTCTGTTGCAGTGAAAGCAAGCACACCTGCCCTTCTTCAACTGCCATGAATTAATTTGGGGGTCATTAATGTGTCAGTAATTTTGAAACTTCCAGTCTGGCTGGCACCTGCTTTCTTCCTTATCTGTAATTTCCTTTCTGTTGCAGTGAATTTTTTTTCCACAGGACCTTTATGGTCTACTTGTAGCTATTCTATGAGCCTGCTGTTTGGGTCATAGCAGGGTCATAGAATAGTTGCAAATAGGCAACTGAATTCTGGAGGGGCCCCTCAGGAAGCACTAGAGTGAATGGTTACTAATGTTAAGTTTGAACTTTTGCACCTGCTGATTGCTTTCAGTTTAGCAAAAATCGTTTTTCTGCAATTTCGCGCCATTTGCGGGGCGCGAATCCGTGCGAGATCGATTTCGGAAGCCGCGAATACACTATTTTTTTTTTTTTGCGACGTGTATGTTCGCGTGATTTTTTGCATGTTCGCAAGGCGCTTGTAGGGATACGTTTGCGAAGTTACCCTAGCGGTCGTACACGGGCGCGGCCATCTTGTTTGCGTGACGTACTTCCGTTTCCGGCCGCTATGTGTAATCTCGCAAAGTGTGCTGCTCGCTAGTACAATTTCGCGCGTGATCGCGAGGAAAATCTCGCGCGAACTTACCCACGCGGTCGTGAACGGGCGCGGCCATCTTGTTTCTCATTCATTGCTATGGTTCTGGGCATGCTTTCTGTATCCTTTCTGAATCTCTGCCATCCTTTGCTTGTTTGAATTTTTTTTTATCTACTTTTACTTATTATCTATCCCTCTATTTTTCTAGCTCTATATTTTTGTGTTTTCTGCTACTTTTTGTTAATTTTAAACTACTTTTTTAAACTCTTTCCTTTTCTTCTTCCCTATTCTATTTCTTCTTTATTATTTAACTTAATTTCTGCCCAGACCATGGTAAAGGGAGCCGGGCAGCACCCTGAGAAGGGGAAGGGTCCCGCACCCCGTGCCCGGCTCCCGTGCGGGCGTTTGAGGGGGGAGCTAGTGATGCCAAGGGAGATCTTTAGCGCGGAGGAGGTGGCCGCACTCATATTCCACGTCCAGCGCCGCCTCCCCAAGACCATCCTGGGAGGCGGTAAGATCGCAACCGGCTATGGCATCCGGGAGCGCCGGAAGCAGTGGGAGAAGGTGTGCCGGGCCATGTTTAAGCTCTCTGGGGTCCGGCGCACCTATAACCAGGCCACCCACCGCTGGACGGATGTCATGGACCGGGAACGCGACTTGCTGGACGCGCTCGGCGTAGAGGTCCCCGGGCTTGGAGAGTAGTAGTAGCTATTTCTAGCTATTTCATCACTACTCTGTTTTATCCGGCTCTGTTATTTGCAAATCTTTGTTCTTTACCAAGAGCAATAATGCTGCTGATTACATTGTAGGTAAATTATATTTCAAAATCTTCTATGCATTTCAGGTGCACTGCTCTCCTTCTCAGTAGCCTTGCTTGCTACTATGCTTATTTGTTTTGTATTTTGTGTTCATTTCATTGGCCTGAGAAATTATGTATGAGTGTAGTGTAAAGAACTGCGTAATGCTAGACACTAAGGGTCATATTTTCAATTGCCGGCGCATCCCTGCAAAGTAGCAGGGATGCGGCAGTAATTGTGCGCCATGCCACCACCACCACCCATGGGCCCAAAACGTCACAGAAGCCTTACGCATCTGTGCCGTAAAGGCGGCGCATTGCTGGAGTTGCGTGCCAACGATGGCGCAGCTCCAGCAATGCTCTGGGGTGCCCTATCTCCCCAATGCTGCATCAAGCCGTACGTCGGCTTCAAGCAGGCGCAGTGTTTCAGTCATGCATCATTGTCCTAAAAGTGACTGATTGACATCTTGTAGATTTCCCTCAGCCACTTTTATGATTCGTTCCTGCGCAGGAACGCCCTCCCTTGCGCCGGAACGCCCCCTGATAGCGCAGGGCTTTACAACGTCATGCATCTCCCATATGCGTCATTTTTTTTTATATACGCCGCACCATGGCGCCTCTTTTGTTCTGCCTCTGCGTCACAAAAGTCACGCAACAATGGAGGAAAATGAGCCGCAAGGGACTTCTAAATCAGCCCCAACAGACTGAAGTCCAGTACTTCCTTTAGACACATGTCTATAAGAAGAAATAGTGGTGGTGGTCGGTGGATTGATAGTTTGAGTATTCACTGATCTGCAAGCACGATGGACTTTGTCTGTCACTTCACGTGCTGCGGACTGCTGCCTGCAAGGCCTAGGCAAACCTTTTTAGTAGTCTGTTTAGTGAGTTACATAGGAACTTTCAAAGTCAACGGTCCGCAAATCAGGCAATACGAATAACGTAGTATACCATATGAGATTGGTCAATATATCCTGTGGAATAGTTGTCTATCTATTTGCTATTTCTCCAAAATATTTTGTTATTGTTCTTTTGAAATGTTTGATTTGGTTGACAAATCTCATCCATGTTTTCTGGTCTTTCTTTCTTTCATGTTGTACATCAGCTCCCCCCAAGGGCAAGAGGACACAGGAGGAGGAGGAGGGTGCTGTTCAGGAGGATGCAGGCCAGGATCAGGCAGGCGAGGGCTCCTTTGCTGGCCCCAGTAAGTTTTAATTTTAATATAGAGTACCTATTTTTTCCTAGCGTTCCTCATTCGATTTTTTCTAAATCGTCTTTGATCTTCTTGTAGACTGGATCTAAATTCTTATCCTGCCTCGACTATGACTCCCTGTGGTATTACTAGATTATTCTTATTAGTCTGTCTGTGTAGCTAACTAAGATTGCACATTTGGCAATTCCATTGGACTCCCATTCTAGTCAGCAATAGCTCTATGCACTGAGTGCAGTCCTCTGGGATTGTCCATAATGTCTTTTCAAGTCTTCTAAATGTTTATGCTTTGACAATTGCCAACAATAAAAAGGTGAATGACCACCAAGAAAGAATAAGATACTACTTTACTTTTGGTTTGGATAGGAGGACAATCCATTCTACTACTGTTGCAGGGACAAATCTGCACAAACCGAACTATGAACACTAAATAGTGCATTGTTTTTCAATTATAATAGGCGCAGGTAGACTTTCTTTCCACATACCTCAGTGATATCAGACTTTGAAGAACCCCCAATCTCCTTACTGACTAGATAGTGTGGCAGAGTCATTTAGCTCCCAAAGTCACCGATGATTGATCCCCAATGATGATTAGATTATCCAACGCAGGACAAGAGTACGGAGTCACAGTCAAGAAGTGTCAGAGGCACTCATGTTTGCAAAAATTCCAAAACCTTTAGTTCATCCACTCTAGTCAGGAGGACCAAAAACCACAGAGTCTATTTAAGTTTAAAAGCTTTATTAAAACTAAACACATGTATTAAAATCAACTTTGTCATAAAAGTAAACGTTTAACTGAAAATGGAAAAGTGCTTAGTGCTAACGATTAATTGGACACATTTCTTGTGGTCGAGCTGAGCTCTCACCTGGTTTGAACTTGAGCTTGACCCTGATTGTGTTCTTATAAGTCAAGCTTCTGTTAGGAGAAAAAGTGGTGTGTGTTAAAAATAAAAAGCAAGCATTCATCAGTTGTGCCAAAAAGTGCATCAAGACAACAGCCTTCCCTGGAAAAATTGACATTTTGACTTTAGAGTAGACAGTTACAAATTATTACATTGTATTTCGTTTTTTTAACATTTCTTTATTCCTCCTAGACCAAATATTATATAGTAGTGAGTGGTGTATTCTAACATTCTTAAATGTACTTTGTAGGTGGAACATCTGGTGGCGGGGCCAGCGCAGAGGTGGTGGTGTTGGACGCGGACTCTGGGGAGGAGGCGGTGCAAGTGCCGGACGTTCCTGTGAGGGTTCGCACGGTGGTGGCGGGAAGTGGTAAGCTATATATTCCTTACTTATTGAGATTGAAGACTGCATAGTGTGCTTTCTGCACGGGTGTATTATAAATCAACCAGGTAGTAGCCTCCTCTAAATGTACTTCGACTTAGCTGTGATATATCCGGTTATTACAGTGGACACTCCGTACCTCTCTTAATAACTTTAGTTTAGTAGTAGTACGTCATTCATGTGTAGGTGTATCACTGTTCACTCAATAATAAGCAAAGCACCTAAAGTCATCCCATATGTCATCAAATACATCCCATGTGAAGTGATAGATAATCAAATTATTTAGCTTCTTCATTTTCCTTTTCTAGTACTCATTTGCACTGTAGGGTGAAAGGTAAATTAATTAAGCAGTAGCCCTTGTAACAGAGTTTTCTCTGTGCCACCCGTAATAGAAAAGTAATAGCTTCACCACCTGCATGTACTGGACCGGTACAGTAACGCAAGTCTGTCTCACTCATCATGGTATGCGTCTGTTTTTCTCGGGTGCAAGTTCACTGCGCTGGCATTCTGCCGGCTTGCATAAGATAACGTACCAATTTTCCTAAACAAGAGAGAAGAAGAAGAAGAATAAGACTGGTGTACTGTCATAGTCGACTGTAATGGAAGTCCATAGTGGTCGTAGAATTTGTTCATTAAACTCCCACTAATGTTAGAGCAAGGATGCAGAAGTGGGAGGTTAGATAGATACTGTCCTCAATAGTTATGTACTGTGCTTTCAATTTGCTACTTGTACTGTGACACAACTTTCGGCTCAATCACTTTGTGTTATTAATGTTAAGGAGCATTGGTTACAGACTATCAGCCTGATTCATGTAGCTAAAAGCGCTCGCAAAAGGGCCAGATTCTGAGAATCTGGCCCTTTGCGAGTGCGATTTTTGCATTTGGTATTCATCATCCCAAATGCAAAAATCGCTATTTAAGAATTCGCATATTTGCGAGGAATGGCATTTAAGGAATCTCTAATAGTGATTCCTCAAATGCTATTCATGACACAATAAAAAATTGCGATTTAGCACTTTTGGGCCGCTATTTACCGAGAGGTCAGACCTCTCGGTAAATAGCAAAAACTCAGAAAAATGCTTTTAAAAGCATTTTTCTAAGTTGCATGTTGCACACACACATGTCCTTTGGACATGTGTGTGCGCAACACCTGTTCAAATGTGCATTTTAGGGGTGCTACAGGGTGTCCTTTGGACACCCCTGGCACCCTTAAAATCGCTATCTGATTTGCGAGTAGCAAATTGCTACTCGCAAATGAGGGATACTCCCCATTCATTCCTATGGGCCTTTTGGCCCATAGGAATGAATGGGGAGTTATTCCTTTTTTTGCGAGTAGCAAATTGCTACTCGCAAATAGAGAACATGTAGGAATCGCTATTGATTTAGCAATTCCTACATGAATGCCGTTTTGCGTGTCCTCAATAGCGAGTCGCTATGATTCGCTATTAGGGCCACGCAAAACGGCCCGTACATGAATCAGGCTGTATGTCTTTCTTTCTTCATATAGTTGCTCCTTCCAAATCGACATCACGGAGGGAGCAGGCTCGAATGGCCCGGCAACGGAGGCTGGATGACACTGTCGCCGAATATCGGCGGCTGGTGGCCCTGGAGGAGGAGGACACGCAGTCAACCGGTGGAACCACAACATCCTCCACTGGGACAGCTGCATCCTCCTCCGTGCCCCCACGGGCTGCCAGCCAGCGCAGTGCTCCAGCGGTACGGAGCCGGGCTACCAAAGCCAACCGCCACCGCCAAGCAGCAAAAACACCAGCTGCCCCCCACAGGAGTTGCAAGGCACGCCAGCGCCGCTTAGGACTCAGAGTGTCGTACCTGGAGCAGGAGGTCCCATAACTATAAGAACTTGGTGGAGGGCCTCCGCTTCAACCATGCCACCCTCCGCAAGGAGTATGATGCCCTGGCCGCAAAATTCACCAGCACCCTCCAGTAGTGGAGTGTCCCTTGCCCTTTTTTTAGAGACTTTTGGGGGGTGGGATTTGGGAGTTGGGTTCTTTTTGGGACTTTTGAAAGACAATCGATGGGGTTAGGGAGGGTCTTGAGGGAGATTATTTTGTTAGGGCTACATAAATATACTTTTTTAAACTTTATCTGACCATACCTGTTTTTTACTGCTTTTGAGTCTGGTGGGTGGGGGTTTAACAGTAAGTTTGTTTTCCTGAAGAGTCCTAGGACTTTAGTAGTACTACCGTCAATCTCTCGTCTAGTCCTAATACTCCATTATACTACCTCCCACCAAACGCTTATCATACCTGTAATTTGTGTTTGAAATTAGGGCTAGGGCCAGGGCTGGCTCCACGGGAAATGGGGATTAAGGTTGGCAATCCTGGGCGGATGAAATGTCCTCATTGCGGTGGTACTAGTGGTGTGACACAGTGGCAGTTGCATGCCTATGGAAAAAAAGAAAACGAAACCTGGTTTGTCCTTACTGTAGCATTACAACGGTTACGGTACAATAGAGAATATAGCAGGTGACAGTACACTAGAACAGTGCCACAATGTAGCCTAAGAAATGGTAAAGTATTGCAAGTATAACTAGTACTTGCGTTGAATTTATTTGACATTGGCTCCTACTACTACAAGAAATAGTACTGAAGCTGAGTAAGTCTAGAATATATCCTCGTATTCCTTCACCAGCCTGCTGCTATGACCTTATCCTCCCCAGCAAGTGTGTGGAATTATTGATGTCATTTAGTCAGACATCAAGCAAAACCACACAGCCCGGCGGAAGAGGGTTAGGGTTTGGAAAATGGATGGGAATTGAGGTTTCTTTTTGGGTAGGTTTTGTTGAGAGAAGAAAAAAAAAGCACAGCATGAACAAACAATAATTGAAGATAAAGAAATCTTTGGGTACAAACTAAAGCTAACCACATGCAGTCACACTCATAGAAGAAAACAATGGATACTGTATCTGTATGTTGTTGGAGTTGTCCTGTTGAATTTGGTAAGTAAGTTGCATGCAGCAAACAATTCCTCTTATTAGCGGCACTCCTCCATTCCAGCTGACGCTACGTCCATCAATGTTGGTGACCACTGACAGAAGACACCCTGTCCACTGCCTGCCTGGTGGATGTTGACTGAAACCCGGCCTGTAATTATTGAACGGAAAACAGGAAGTGCTATTACAATACCACTGATAAATAAATATAAGGTATGTACGCTGTGTGGTGCAAAAAGTCACACTTTCATTTTCCTAATAGACAGTACAATATTTTTGAAATTGCGTACTCTGTCTGAGTCACCTTTTGAAGGATAAATAAGTATGGCCAAATTAATTTAGCGGATCTTTCCCCTCAAGCTAGGTGTACTGTAAACTGTGTTTTAGAACAAAATAAGACCTTCCCAGCAATGCTCCCACCAAGACCCTTACTAAAGCCAGTCGCAAAAATGTAGAAGACCCCCAATCAGATCTCAAAAAACGAGGCCTAGCAGAAAAATGGTGACATAACGTACTTTGAAAGTAAAAGTAGGCCCAAATACCCCCTTACCCACCGTGGATTGTATTCAAACCACTTGCAAGCAAGCAAAAGTATCCATAGCCAGCATCGCTCCAAGAGTGCTCTAAGACCCCAGAACTCAGGTGCAAAAATCTAGAACACCCCGAAACACATGCAATCCTGCTGCTAGGGCTAACCCTAACGAACCCTAAGTTACAAAAAGTGCCAAAAGGCTTTTCATTATGGATTTTGTCCAAACCACTTCTATCCGGTATTAGACCTTCCCAGGAATGCCCCAAGAGACCCGCCAACCCACCCGCAAAAAAGCACGCGACAACACCCCAAACAGCCAAAAAGCAAAATCTCATAATTACAATATCTCTCGGCCTTCGGTCCAAACGCGCTGTGCAGCTAGGTCATCATCATAACTCCTGTTTTCCACCACGCATTTCCTGAAAAGCAAATGCAATCAAGATTAGACTGTCGCAGCAGTGCTCCGACAGAGACACCAAAACCCACCCACAAACACCAGGAAGCCCCCCAAACAGGCCCCCGAAAACGCTACATTGAGCAAGATGTCAGAAGAAATAGCCAAAAAAAATTCTGCATGGATTTTGTCCAAACCACTTCTATCCGGTATTAGACCTTCCCAGGAATGCCCCAAGAGACCCGCCACCCCACCCGCAAAAAAGCACGCGACAACACCCCCAAACAGCCAAAAAGCAAAATATCATACTTACAATATCTCTCGGCCTTCGGTCCAAACGCGCTGTGCAGCTAGGTCATCATCATAACTCCTGTTTTCCACCACGCATTTCCTGAAAAGCAAATGCAATCATGATTAGACTGTCGCAGCAGTGCTCCGACAGAGACACCAAAACCCACCCACAAACACCAGGAAGCCCCCCAAACAGGCCCCCGAAAACGCTACATTCAGCAAGATGTCAGAAGAAATAGCCAAAAAAAATTCTGCATGGATTTAGTCCAAACCACTTCTATCCGGTATTAGACCTTCCCAGGAATGCCCCAAGAGACCCGCCAACCCACCCGCAAAAAAGCACGCGACAACACCCCCAAACAGCCAAAAAGCAAAATCTCATACTTACAATATCTCTCGGCCTTCGGTCCAAACGCGCTGTGCAGCTAGGTCATCATCATAACTCCTGTTTTCCACCACGGATTTCCTGAAAAGCAAATGCAATCAAGATTAGACTGTCGCAGCAGTGCTCCCAGACCCCAAAAGTCACCCACAAACACCCAGAACCCCGCCAAAGAGCACCTCAAAGGCACGCAAGTCAGCAAAAACGGCAATAAATTTCCGCCTCATATTTGGTCCAAAAGACTTTTATCCGTTATTAGAGCTTCACAGCAATGGGCCCAGAGCAGTCAACTCACCCGCAAAGAAGTAGAACACCTCCACAAGTGCTGAGTCTTTCTTCATTGGGCGTAATCCAGCCCTCTGCTTTGAGGGAAATAGGAGTCTGGAGGAGGAGGATAGAGGAGCATGTTCTCCTGAACTTGTGAACCTAAGGAATGTAGACTGCGGCACCTTCAAATCAATAAGCAAACAAGTGAAGACAGTTCTGCTGATGGGCTTGTTTTTGTGATTAGGTGATTAAAGTTTGAATTAAATTAACTGTGCAAAACAAAGAAAGACAGACACACAGGAATAAAAGTGAATAAGGACGAAAAAGAAAGTTATTGATTCATTGTCTCATTTTCAGGGCTCGGTGTCAGGGAATAAGAATAAGAGTTCGTCATCATACTCTGCGAATTCAGGCAGGATGAGGCCAGCGTCACCGAACAGAGAACAAATTCCCTCACCTACGTTGCTGTCCTCCTCGTCTTCATGCGGCGTGCTTTCTCGTACTTTGTAATCTGGTGGTATGAGGTGCTGATTCATCTTGATCATTGTTAGCCTCTCCACATTTTTGGGCGAGAGGCGGCTCCGTTTGGGAGTTACAATGCCACCAGCAGCACTGAAAACACGTTCAGAAGACACACTTGCGAGTGGGCAAGACAAGTAGTTTATAGCCAGGTTGGAGAGCAGTGGCCACAATTGTTTTTTCCCATGCCAATACTCCAATGGCTCATCATTAAGAAAGACCTCTGTTGAGTCATTCAGATAGTCCTGCACCATCGACTCAAGGTCCTCAACGGTTCCTCCACTTTGCTTACTTTTTGCTGTGCCTGTGACCTTTTTTCGAGAACCATACTCAAGCCAAGATAGCCAATCCTCTTCAGCAGCCAATGTTACTCTTGTGTGTGGTGCAGATGATCCGGTTGCCGGTGTCTTTAACGGCTGAGAGGTCACTTGTGCCACAGCCACAGGTGCAGAAGTGGATTCTTTTGACTGGGGATGGCCTGCTGATGCTGATGCTGATGTACTGCCTTCTCCTTCAATATCCTGCCGTTCTTTTTCAAACCTCTTGGCTGACCAGGCTAGCCAACGTTTGTACTTTTTAACATCTTCATCAGCAAAAGGAAAGAATGCTTGGCCTGCCAGCGCCTTTTTGTAGTGTGGATCCAGAATAGTAGCACAAATGTAATGCTTTTCTGAGTTGATCATTTTAAGACGTTCATCACCACGTAGGCGCTCTAATAATTTCTCCGACAAAACAAAAGGGTCTTTGTTTTTTTCATCTTTTTCTAACTCAGAAGACACCGCCTTCAGTTGGTGCTCCAGCATGCACAACAATGGGATAGCTTTTCCCAAATTACAGTCCTCCTTGCTGACTGCACGCGTGAAGACCTCAAAAGGACGAAGCATTTCTGTCAGGCTTTTAACTATTTCCCAGTGCGCCGCATCCATCCTCAGGTCCTTCTGAGCTGTACCCAGTGTTAAGAAATAGTGATCGAGTACCGTATACTGCTCATACAGACGCTCAAGCATGTAGAAGGTTGAGTTCCAACGTGTTGCCACCTCCTGGATGAGTGCTTTCACTGGCATTCGACGTTCATGTAGCAGGCTCCTCAGATGCTTCCGGGCCTTAAAAGAATGGCTGAAATGGTTGCACATTTTTCGGCAGGTGGCCATTACCTCGCACGCTGGACTGTCTTTATCACTCAAGAATTTTTGAACTACCAGGTTGATACAGTGCGCCAAACACGGCACTCTGAAATAGTCACCCAGCGCCATGGCCTTAACTACATTGGCGCCATTATCCGTGGAAACATAACCAATCTGGCGTTTTTTTGGGGACAGCCAGTGAAAGACCTTTTTGTTAAACTCGTCCAAAATGTTTCGTGCTGTGTGACTTTTCTCCAAGCCAAACATGGCTAGTGTTGCATGTTTCCGAGCAGCTTTAAAAACTTGGTCCGGGTCAACACCTGCGTTTAGCTTTGCTTTAACCCCTGAAAAAGAGACCCAGTGTGCAGTGATGCACATGTAATCAGCACCTGCGCCACTGGTCCACATGTCTGTTGTCAGATGTATAGTGTGAACAGCACTCTTCTGCAAAGCTGCCCCAATCACCTCCAGCACATCTTCATGTAGTGCTGGAACCGCAACTCTGGCAAAATAGAACCGGCTAGGAACCTTCCATTTAGGGCAGAGCGCTGCCACTAATTCTAGAAAACCTACCGCTTCTACAAAAGAAAAAGGGAGAAGGTCCACAGCTAGCATTTTAGCCAGCTTAGTGTTATACAGACGCGTCAGTGGGTGGTTGCGTTCATATGGCGCGTCTGAACAAAACATGGTTCTAATGTTGCCCTGGACCAAGCATTTACGGGATGATAATGACTTTTTTGACCCAATTATGCTCGCTGGTGAACTTTTTCGCGTTGGTGTCTCACTCGCTCCAACACTCTTAGTGTGCCTCACATGGGGTGTGCTGCTGACAGGGGTACTGGGCGTAAGTGAAGTGTTTGACACGTCTTCTTCCTCCTCGTCATCATCAGATGAAACATCAACGTTTTTTTGACTTCCAATTCGGGCTTCCTTGATCGCCTTTAGGTGCGCAAACCATTGGACAGTGTGCTGTCTCTCAAGATGACCTCTCTGGCCTCCGGTACCATAGTTGGTACCTGACTTACCACGACTAACTGCAAGCTTACAAAGGGTACAAATGGCGAACTTTTCCTTTTTTGGGCAAACAGTAAAGAAGTCCCAAACTGGGGACTTGAAGTGTCTGTGGGGCCTGGAGGAGGCGGCGATACTGGTGGTGGTGGTCATGCTGCTAATGCCAGATGAAGTAGTGGATCTGGATTGCCCAACTTTTGTACGTTGTGCACTTTCACCGCCACTAATTAAGGTCGAGGTGGATGGAGGTCCCTTCTTGTGAGAAAGAAATATGGAAGCGGTACGAGTTGGTGTACTTAACTCCAATGATTGTGGTGTTTCCACTGCCTCCTCGTCGACAACATCATCATCATCACGCTCAGCAGCTTTTCGGGCTAGGGTCAAAATGTCTGTTTGCTGCATGCCCGCTGGGGCTGCAGTGACCTTTATGATGACTGGGTCGTCGTTGTCAGAGTCTTCATCAGCAGCAGTATCCGCCACTTCTTGTTGAGCCTCATCATCACACTCCATAACTCTGAGACTTTGGACGAGCTTCCTTTTACGCTTAACTACCTTTGTCAGATCATGTGCCTCACTCTCAGACGGCAGTGGTGCTGGTTCCCAATTTTGATCCGTATCATCAGAAGGAGGTGTGCTTGAAGAAGATGTAGACACCACCCTTGATCTCTTCCTTGCTAGGGGTGTGGAAGACAATGAATGATCATCAGGAGGAGTGTCTTCCTCAAATGATACCTCGCCTTGATTGTCGATTTCCTGATGTGCCCCTACTTCGGGAGGAACAACTATTGTGGGCACTTGTGACCCTCCATGCACCTCTGCTTGCACATCTCCTTGCGCTGCCTCTCCTTCCACATGTACTTGGGCTTGTACTTGCACATGTGGTTTTTGTTGCGGCTGTGGTTGTTCAACACTCGTCAGATGAGTTACAACAACCTGTGTTGATTGAGGGACATTGCTGCTACTTGTGTGGCTCACTGGGTGAAGTAGTGTGGCTCACTGGTTAGAGGCGGCAGACCCGAGAGCAGAGGACGGCCCGGGACCAGGGTTCGATTCCCGGCGCGGCAGGTTTCTGGACCAGGGTCAGCGGACTCGATAATTCTCTCGCCTCGGTGCCCACTCTGATCAGCGTTCACACTCGGCAACTCTGGGCATTAGCTTGCCTCATCTTCACTAACGGCCCCACCAGACCGCCGGGGATGCCTGGTCTCACCCTGGAGATACCCATTAAGGGACCATCTCTCAGGGAAGCCAGGAAGGGTTTCGCAGCGGTCGAAGCGCCTTGGGACCCTACGGGTAAGTAGTGCGCTATATAAATGCCTATACATTCTTGCGATGAGCCAACATCACTGGTCGATGGTGATTGAACAACTAGACTAAGTGCCTCTGCAGCAGTGAAGGGCTTGGACTTAAGTTGGTGTGGTGGTGGTGGTGGCACTGAGTCCAATGGAGCGGGGGTGCTGCTCCCAGCTTGGTCCCCAGCAGATCCCGCTGCTGCTGCAGGCATACTTTTTTTTTTACTCCCAAAAAAAGGGGCGGCCGGCACACCAGTCTCCTTGGTAACTTGCTTCTTCTGCTCCTTACTGGCAACTTTCTTGCTAGAGGAGCTACGGGTAACTTTTTTTGGGGCCATCTTCTTCAGAGCAGGTCAGAACAGCAGGCAGCAGTTGCACGAGTTGCAGAGTTGTCTGTGTCCAGACGTGACGTCGCGTGACGTTATGCTGCACACACACACCGCTGCAGGACTTCTTCCTGGCACTGGTGGTTCTCTTGAGTCTTGTGCACCTAAAAGCAATGGAAGACAGAGGAACATAAGTTCAGTTATACACCCCAAAAAATCGAAAAACACAGAAAAAACAGCACAATCCCATGCCATCCATGATGTTTACATTCAAGACACCCCACAGAAAGACTAGGCCCATGCAACACTCACTACCCCTGGGGATAATGGATGAAAAGTAGGCAAAATAAGTGCAGGCCTCAGACACTGCCTCTCTTCAAAATGGCCCCTTGCACCCCAAGCACATGTTGCCTGTACCAGCCAGCACTCAAGATGGCCACCACCACCACCACCCACATGGCCAGTCCACATCAACAGTACACCCCAAAAAAACAGAAAAACACACAAAAATCACCACAATCCAATGCCATCCAGGATGTTTACATTAAAGAGAGTGAGACCACACCACAGGCACACTCAGTCCATGCACCACTACCCCTGGGCAAAAGCCCACACCAGCAGCCCCAAAAAAACGACAAAAAACACAAAAAGCAGCACAATCCCAGCCCATCCATGGCCTCAATGGTGTTTAAATTCAACAAGACACCCCACAGAAAGACTAGGCCCATGCAACACTCGCCACCCCTGGGCAAAGGGCCCCACCAGCAGCCCCAAAAAACGACAAAAACCACAAAATTCAGCACAATCCCAGCACATCCATGGTCTCAATGGTGTTTAAAGTCAAGAAGACACCCCACAGAAAGACTAGGCCCATGCAACACTCACTACCTCTGGGCATAATGGATGAAAAGTAGGCAAAATAAGTGCAGGCCTCAGACACTGCCTCTCTTCAAAAAGGCCCCTTGCACCCCAAGCACATGTTGCCTGTACCAGCCAGCACTCAAGATGGCCACCACCACCCACATGGCCAGTCCACATCAACAGTACACCCCAAAAAAAACTGAAAAACACCCAAAAAATCACCACAATCCAATGCCATCCAGGATGTTTACATTAAAGAGAGTGAGACCACACCACAGGCACACTCAGTCCATGCACCACTACCCCTGGGCAAAAGGCCACACCTGCAGCCCCAAAAAAACGACAAAAAACACAAAAATCAGCACAATCCCAGCCCATCCATGGCCTCAATGATGTTTAAATTCAAGAAGACACCCCACAGAAAGACTAGGCCCATGCAACACTCACTACCCCTGGGCATAATGGATGAAAAGTAGGCAAAATAAGTGCAGGCCTCAGACACTGCCTCTCTTCAAAATGGCCCCTTGCACCCCAAGCACATGTTGCCTGTACCAGCCAGCACTCAAGATGGCCACCACCACCACCACCCACATGGCCAGTCCACATCAACAGTACACCCCAAAAAAACAGAAAAACACCCAAAAAATCACCACAATCCAATGCCATCCAGGATGTTTACATTAAAGAGAGTGAGACCACACCACAGGCACACTCAGTCCATGCACCACTACCCCTGGGCAAAAGGCCACACCTGCAGCCCCAAAAAAACGACAAAAAACACAAAAATCAGCACAATCCCAGCCCATCCATGGCCTCAATGATGTTTAAATTCAAGAAGACACCCCACAGAAAGACTAGGCCCATGCAACACTCACTACCCCTGGGCATAATGGATGAAAAGTAGGCAAAATAAGTGCAGGCCTCAGACACTGCCTCTCTTCAAAATGGCCCCTTGCCCCCCATCACATGTTGCCTGTACCAGCCAGCACTCAAGATGGCCACAACCCACATGGCCAGTCCACATCAACAGTACACCCCAAAAAAACAGAAAAACACCCAAAAAATCACCACAATCCAATGCCATCCAGGATGTTTACATTAAAGAGAGTGAGACCACACCACAGGCACACTCAGTCAATGCACCACTACCCCTGGGCAAAAGGCCACACCTGCAGCCCCCCAAAAAACGACAAAAAACACAAAAAGCAGCACAATCCCAGCCCATCCATGGCCTCAATGATGTTTAAATTCAAGAAGACACCCCACAGAAAGACTAGGCCCATGCAACACTCACTACCCCTGGGCATAATGGATGAAAAGTAGGCAAAATAAGTGCAGGCCTCAGACACTGCCTCTCTTCAAAATGGCCCCTTGCACCCCAAGCACATGTTGCCTGTACCAGCCAGCACTCAAGATGGCCACCACCACCACCACCCACATGGCCAGTCCACATCAACAGTACACCCCAAAAAAACAGAAAAACACCCAAAAATCACCACAATCCAATGCCATCCAGGATGTTTACATTAAAGAGAGTGAGACCACACCACAGGCACACTCAGTCCATGCACCACTACCCCTGGGCAAAAGGCCACACCAGCAGCCCCAAAAAAACGAAAAAAACACAAACATCAGCACAATCCCAGCCCATCCATGGCCTCAATGATGTTTAAATTCAAGAAGACACCCCACAGAAAGACTAGGCCCATGCAACACTCACCACCCCTGGGCAAAGGGCCCCACCAGCAGCCCCAAAAAAACGACAAAAACAACAAAATCAGCACAATCCCAGCCCATCCATGGCCTCAATGGTGTTTAAATTCAACAAAACAGTTGTATCATGCACCCATAACCAACCCTGGTCCTACTGGATACTGTGGCTACCCACAATATATTTTATTTAATGTTCTGAAAAAGTTCCAAAATTGTAGTTGCAGCAACTGTAATGCCCCAAACAAACTTACTTGTGAAAGTTGATTTCTAATCCAAAAGTGATCCAAAGAAAGTCAAAAAGGCCTCAAATCCAAACATCCAGCAGCACCCACAAAAAGTAATCCTTCCAGGTCAAGGTCCAAATGAAAGTGACCAGCACATGAAGAAAGCACTGGGAGGAGCCTGCTGGACAGGAACAGGAAGTTGGAGACTGTGGGGCACTTCCCCCCCCCCAAAAATGGACTCCTTGCAAAAAAAAAGGCCATGCAAATGTCAGCCTGAGGAGTGATTCTGATACAAATCATCATTTTCTGAAGGTTTATCCTGTTTGCTGGTGGATTTCTTGTGCAGAATTGCAAAATCTCTATTTCTCGAGTGCGAGATTGTTCATGTCCGCCGCAACTACGTGTTCGCGATTGCGAACTCTCGCGAGGCGTGCTGTGCAAGGTGGCAAGCCGCGATTACGTATTCGCTCGCGCCAAACTCCCGCGGGATCCCGCAGCAAGATCCAAAATGGCGCAGCACTCGCAAAATATGATCGAGAAAAACAACTCGGCAAACGCTTAATGACGGAAAGTGAACGCCGTGCACCACGCCGCGCGCCGCAATATTGTATCACCAAGCAAAAAATCCGCCGTGAGCGAATTCACGCATTTTCGACAAATTCGCGAGAGTTCGTGGATTGCGAATTTGCCGAAAATCCGAAAAATCCGCGAGCGGAACGGATTTTACGCCCATGAAACAAGTCAAGATTTAACGTGGCTTCTAAGATTTAATGTGGCTTCTGCCTGCAGTCACGCTCTACCTTCATGTGCAATGAGGTGATTTGCATATGGCTGGGTCCAAACGGAGGGCAGCAGGCCAGGTCGCTCCCCACGCCGCACAGCTCAACCAGTTGTGTCCGTGCCTTCCCCCTACTGCCTCCTGCCTTAGTGAGTTCGCCGCTGCTGTGCCATGCAGTGTAATTCTGCTTGTCTCTTCATGTACATTGTTTGGCCGCCCCAAAACACACACACGGACCATTCTCCTGCCGCACCTGCAACTTCACCCTCGACAGATCCACCAAGCCCCCAAGGACCGGACGCAACCACCTTCGCTGCATACTCCTCAACACCAGCTCCGCACGCAAACATGCCATCGAACTCTGGGACCTGCTTGACACCTACGCCCCAGACGCTGCCTTCCTGACATCTGCATACTCCTCAACACCAGCTCTGCACGCAAACATGCCATCGAACTCTGGGACCTGCTCGACACCTACGCCCCAGACGCTGCCTTCCTGACCGGGACCTGGTGGAACGACTCCTCGGCGCCCGACATCGCCATAGCCATCCCGGACGGCTACATGATCACCCGCAGGGATCGCGCCAATGGATTCAGAGGAGGTTTAGCCATTGTCTACAAGTCCACCCTCAAGGTCTACACCCACGCAGAAGACACCCTTAACACCGCCGTACACCTGCACTTCCGGATCCACACCGAACCCAACACCACCCTCAGAGGATCACTCGTCTACAGACCCCCCGGGCTCAGTTCAGCGACTCCATCAGGACCTGAACTTCCACCTCGAGAACAACAACGACACCAACTACGTCACCCTGATCGACAAGCTCGCCAACCTCGGCCTCAAACAACTCATCACCACACCCACCCACGCCGCCGGCCACAGGCTTGACCCCGTCTTCTCCACAAGCACCCACGTTGTCTTGAACTACACCACCGAACTCAACTGGACCGGCCATCGCTGCATCCCTTTCTCCTTCAATAAACCAACCTCGCACCACCGCACCCAACAACTGCCTCGCCGCTGCTGGAGCAAAGTCACCGAAGACCAGCTGACCTCCGCCCTCGCCCAGAACCCACCCACCGACCCCACAAACCCAGACGCAGCAGCCCGCAACTTCAGACAGTAGATCTACGACTGCGCCAACACCCTCACCCCACTCAAGAAACCCTATAACAGCCACACCAACAAGAAAGCCATCTGGTTCTCCGAAAAGCTCCAGACCGCCAAACGCACATGTCGGAAACTGGAGAAGAAATGACTCCACGATCGCACACCAGACAGCCACGCAGCCCACAAGGATGCCACCCGCAGACATCACCACCTCAACAGAACAGCCAAGAGATCCTCATTCAAAGCCCGCCTGGACAACAACGCACACGACAGCAAAGAGCTCTTCAGTATAGTGAAGGAACTCTCCAACCCCAGCGCCAACACCAACGACATCCCGCCCTCTCAAGATCTGTGCAACTCACTGGCCATCTTCTTTCACCGCAAGATCGCCGACATCCACGACAGCTTCAACACTGCGACCGCTCTGAATAAACTCCATCCACTCAGGATCACCGCCAGACCCCTGCCCACACCACGTATTCAAAAAAGCAGGCACAACCATCGCATCCCATCTAAGGAAGGTCATCAACATCTCCTTCGAGACAGCAACATTTCCGGAAAGCTGGAAGCACGCCAACATCAACGCCCTCCTCAAGAAGCCCAAGGCGGACCCCAAGGACCTCAAGAACTTACGGCCCATCTCCCTGCTCCCCTTCCCGGCGAAGGTCATCGAGAAAATCATCATCATACAACTGGCCCGCCACCTCGAGAACAACAACGTCCTAGACCCATCCCAGTCCGGATTCAGACGTAACCACAGCAACGAGACAGCCCTCATCGCCGCCACAGATGACTGCGAAACATCAGCCCTCATCCTCCTGGACCTATCAGCCGCCTCTGACATGGTCTGCCACAGCACACTAAAAAACCCACCTCCAAGAAGCCGGAATCCAGGAGAAGGCCCTAGACTGGACCACGTCCTTCCTCTCCAACAGAACCCAGAGAGTCCGCCTCACACCCTTCCGATCCGAAGCCACCGACATCATCTGCGGCGTACCCCAGGGCTCTTCTCTCAGCCCAACCCTGTTCAACATCTACATGGCCCCCCTCACACTAGTGGCCCACCAACACGACCTGAACATCATCTCCTATGCCAACGACACCAAGCTCATCCTCTCCCTCACAAAAGACCCGCACACCGCCAAAACCAACCTCCACGAGGGAATGAAGGCCGTCAACTGCATGGATGAATAGCAGCCATCTGAAATTGAACTCGGACAAGACGGAGGTCCTCATCCTCGGCCCCTCCCCCTCTGCCTGGGTTGACACCTGGCGGCCTACCGCACTGGGGACAGTACCGACACCCACAGACCACGCACGCAACCTAGGATTCATCCTCGACTCCTCCCTCTCCATGTCGAAGCAGGTCAGTGCTGGCTCCTCATCCTGCTACAACACCCTCTGCATGCTCAGCAGGATCTTCATATGGATCCCGACCGAAACCAGAAGAACGGTGACGCAAGCCCTCGACAGCAGCAGGCTGGACTACGGCAACGCACTCTATGCAGGAATCCCGGCCAAACACCTATGACGACTGCAAAGCATCCAAAACGCCTCCGCCAGACTGATCCTCAACATCCCTCGTCGCAGCCACATCACCCCCCACCTGAGAGACCTACACTGGCTCCCTGTCAACAAGAGGATCACCTTCAAGCTCCTCACCCACGCACACAAAGCACTCCACACCACTTGACCAGCCTATCTGAACAGCAGACTCAGCTTTTACACACCCACCCACCACCTCCGCTCCACCAGCCTCGCCCTCGCAGCCGTTCCCCTCATCCAACGAACGACATCCGGTGGCAGATCCTTCTCCTTCCTCCATGCCAAGACCTGGAACACCCTCCCTACTCACCTGCGGCAGACCCAAGACCTGCTCACCTTCAGAAGACTCCTCAAGACCTAGCTGTTCGAGCAGTAGCAGCACCCCCTCCCCTCAGCGCCTTGAGACCCTCACGGGTGAGTAGCGCGCTTTACAAGTGACTGATTAATTGATTGAGGTAGCATGGTGAGCAAAAGAACGAATGGTTGGAGTGCTATCCAAAGCGATTGCAAATTGTAAGCATTCCTTCCATCACCTTTTGTGGATTTCATGTATCGCCTTACGTGGTACCGTTCTGCCCAGACGTGGATTCCATGCTCACTGTGTCACTGGAACCAAGCTATACCCAGCTGATGGGCCCATAACTAGGGGAAACCGGTCCTGGGTTGCATGTGTACCAGTTCAGGGAGGAACTGGCCTGTCAGTTTGGGCTGGCCTGTTCCCATAAGGAGCAAGGTCAGGACTGATTTGCATATGGCTGGGTCCAAACTAAAGTGGCTGGTCAGCAAAAGAACGATGGGTTAGGATGCTACTCCGAGCAACTGCCAGTAGTTAAACAAATTTCAAGCATTCCTTCCATCACCTTTTGAGTGCTTGATTTAACTTTTGTGTTTGACTAAGAATTAAAGACACAGTAGTGACGTTTAATGTAAAAAAAAAAAATAGGCATTACCCATCTAGTAGCTAAATGAAACCAGAAACCTGGGATCAATTCGGACTTTTCTGCTCCACCAAATTGTTTGATCCTGGGAAAATATTTTACTTTACTGCACCTCCTTTACCTTCATTATCACAAATGAGAGTGTCTTCAAGTGTCTGAGTTTATAATATGCTCTGTTCAAAATATTATAAATCAAGAAATATAGGGTACAGGTGACAATTGACTTGCATCATAGTTTACTTGTGGCATTACCATCAAGAGGAGGGTGGCTTGAATGTTTCTTAATTCCTCACTTTTAATAAATACGATGCACTTAGATGAAACACTTTTGCAGTTCAAAGAAATACACTGTTTTTGAATGTTTGGAGACACTTTAGCATTCATATCTGAACATATTTTTTTATGTTTAGTTTAGTGATTTCAACATATAACGTAAAACACATTGAACATATTGCAGGACAATGGATTGCACTATAGTAGAGAAAACATTCAGTAGAGAATATAAGCAGTTGATCAGGTAGACGAAGGAGACAATTGGAGTCTGAGAAAGTCCCAACCAAGCAGACCAACGCCACGGACCCTAACGGACACAATAGCATATTAATGTACGTCTGGCGCCGAAATACTGGCCGGAATGTTGTTTCTTCCCCTAGTTGCAGGCAACCCATCTCTTTGCGCCTAAGAGAGAAAGGTTTTTTAGGGTACAGGGAAATACTAGGCGCACAGCACACGTTAGTGTAATTTTATAAGTGGGTCTGGGTGCAAGTTGGTGAGGGGAAAAAAGCCCTAAACCCCTCCAGGAGTGTGCGGAGCACACTCAAACAAAGCAAACACAAAAACCAAATGCACTCCAAATACAGTAAAGAGAGAGATGCCTCAATGGACATGAAATGTACAATTGACATTAATTGAAGCAGAGGAAAGATGGGTGAATCCTCTTTTATTGCATGAATGGCCAGCCGACACGTGTTTCGTCGTCAAGCGGTAACAATGCTTGCACGACTCATCAGGGCTGTAGTGTCAGAAGGAAGGACCACAGGTCGCTTAGCCGGTGATACTTCCGACCCGGCCCTTGCTCGGGACCAGGCAGTCGAGGGTAAATGGATGTTGCTCCAGATCCAGTGGAAAAATGTTGTAAACAAGAAGCTCAGAGTAAGGAAACAGTGCTCCAACTTTCTTAGTGCGTGGATGCCACTAATGGTAGCAAGCATTCACCTCTAGATACAGAATTATCTCAGTGGTTGAATTCGTCTAAGTAGACATTAATCATGAGGTTGCTCGGTAGTGGCGGGTACCCGGAACTGCTGTTGGGAGCACCCTCCCCGCTGACCACCGTCCCGATCTCGGATCCCGCCACTACCGAGCAACCTCATGATTAATGTCTACTTAGACGAATTCAACCACTGAGATAATTCTGTATCTAGAGGTGAATGCTTGCTACCATTAGTGGCATCCACGCACTAAGAAAGTTGGAGCACTGTTTCCTTACTCTGAGCTTCTTGTTTACAACATTTTTCCACTGGATCTGGAGCAACATCCATTTACCCTCGACTGCCTGGTCCCGAGCAAGGGCCGGGTCGGAAGTATCACCGGCTAAGCGACCTGTGGTCCTTCCTTCTGACACTACAGCCCTGATGAGTCGTGCAAGCATTGTTACCGCTTGACGACGAAACACGTGTCGGCTGGCCATTCATGCAATAAAAGAGGATTCACCCATCTTTCCTCTGCTTCAATTAATGTCAATTGTACATTTCATGTCCATTGAGGCATCTCTCTCTTTACTGTATTTGGAGTGCATTTGGTTTTTGTGTTAACCCATCTCTTTGCCACCATCTGCACAAAAGACACATACCTTCGTGCAGTCCATTATATATTTATTGTGCATTGCATAAGGGCCTGTTTGGGGGGTGGTGTCACTGCTAGGCCAATAATTTTACATAGAGCCATGAATATCTTAGTCTAGTAATCAGCTATGGGCGGGCATAGCCATTCACTACCAGAAGGTGCACATGGAATCCGACCGTAGCCCCCAAGCAAGCTGTTTAAATGGTACACCTTGTACAGAACTTGAAAGTGTATAAGACGGAGCCATCGTTTGGGGGTAAAGCTCTAGCCTGCATGAACAGAATATCCATTCCATAATGCACAGTGTGCATATCTGTAGTGTGATTTACTTGCCCAAAATGTTCAGAGCTAGGCTCGTGCCTACGGTTAAGTGCAAAGCCAGACCCTTATCTTGGCTCTGCCTGGTAACCTGTTGGCTCACCCATCTTTTGGACAGTGCAACTGGACTGATAAGAGGGGTGGGAAAGGGGGGTGAGGGGGGATTGCAGGGATCCTAGATTGTAAAAGAAAAACAAAGCAACTTCAGCGCTGAAATGTTTTCAGAAAACACTCTGAATGGGGCTGACTGTCAGGGCTTCCGCTCAACTGCAGCCCAGTTCCTGGCATCTTAAGAATCCTGTATGCCTCTCCACTGAGCCCGGCCCGTGGCACACGAAGGGATGGGATGGGGAGGCGAGGCCAGCCAGACCATAGAGAATTCTATACGCGCAGCAACGCCCATTCGGCCGAAAGGTCTTCAAGTGCCGTGGGTCAGGTTCCGTGAGAGGCCCTTCCTTTTGCAGTATATGCTGCTCGCTTCAGAAGGGGCTGAGGGGCCCCCTTCAGTATCGGTACAGCCTGGGCCCCCCCGCACTGCGGGGTCTGAGGGGGCCTTTGTTACGCCCCTGGGTGGGAGAAAGAGCGTCCACCGGAGCAGCAGCGGCTGATACGTGGTATCTGTGCGAGGGTGAGGTGTGCAGAGCGGAGATTTCTGGTTGGTTGGTGGAAGAGCAGGAAGTGGTTCACGTACGCTGGTCCTTGGTTGTGAAGGACTTTTTAGGCGCAGGTCACAAGCCAAAAATGGCATCTTGTCTGGACAGGGAGCCAGTGGAGGTCCTTCAGGTGCTGGGTGATGTGTGCCCTTCTGGGCAGGTTGACGATCAGTCTGGCTGCTGCTTTCTGTATTGTCTGGAGTCTTTGCATGAGTTTGGTTGCGGTGCCTGAACAGAGTGCATCGTCATAGTCTAGTGGTCTGGCGATGAGGGACTGTGTCACAGTTTTCCTTGTGCTGATGGAGAGCCATCTGAAGACTTTGTGGAGCATGCAGATCCTGTGGAAGCAAGCTGAAAAAACAGCATTGACCTGACATTTCATGGAGAGTTAACTGTCCAGGATGATGCTGAGGTTGCCGGCATAGTCTTTCAGCATGGGGGTTGGTCCAAGCTCTGCCATCCACCAGGAGTAAATCCAGAGGGTGGTGTGTCTGCCAAAGATCAGAACTTTCATTTTGTCAGTGATAAGTTTCATCACCATCTCCTCCATTGCATGGGATGTCTTTGACTGTGGCTGTCTTCTGGAGGAGCCAGGAGCTCCATCATTAGAGGGAGTGGCCTGCTGTCCCTGAGCCCACATCTGCACCTGTATCAGGCTCCTAGTTTGATGTCCTTCACCTTTTCTACGTGCCGCAGGATATCTTTGGAGGTGACTGCCTCAAAGAAGAAATGTTGCTCTTTTTTGATGCCATACAGAGTCGGATATCCTTTGCAGCACATGACTCTTAGGGTCCCATTATGAACTGGGTTGAGCTGTATACCGGGGGTATACTGCCTGATTACAGATTTTACCCGGTAAGGGAATACAGTCAGTAGAAACAAATGTGGATAGCAACTTCCCTGAGAAGTGTGGCTCAATGGTTAGAGCGGCAGACCCTGATGCAGAGGTCTGGTCCGGGACCAGGGTTCAATACCCGCCTCGGCTGGTCCTGGGCTCGATTTCCTCGGACCTGATAATTCTCGCCTCGGTGCCTATTCTAATCATGGGTCCCACTCTGCAACTCTGGGCAATAGTGCTTAATCTCCACAACGGCCCCAACAGCGCTGGGATGCCTGGCTTCACCTTGGGGATGCCCAGGAGTGGACATTTCACAGGGATAAAAGCCAGGAAGGGTTCCTAAGCGGTATACGGACAGCGCCGGGACACCTTGGGTGAGGTAGCTGTGCGCTTTACAAATGCCCTAATTTCATTTCATTTCACAATAAAGCAGGTGGAGTTGGCAGATCCCAAATGTAGTCCCCAATTTTAGAGCAAAACATCATAATGCCCTGTAGCTGGAAGATGGAGGAGATACCACAAGCAATCGTTAATGTACGGCCTTTCCTAGTGTACCTTGCTATGTACATAGCTTTTCTGTGCATAGCGAGATAACTTTCATGATACATAGGGTCTAAAACACACCATTCTTCATCAGATCCAAGCTCATTTTTAGGGCTCGGGGCGGAGCTCCGAGATCCTAATGTAAAAGAAAAAAAAAAAAAAAAAGTTTCTTTAGGGCTCGGGAAAGACACATTCCTTATTTTTTTTATTATCTGAATGGTGATTGGTCCTCGCTGTGATGTTTTTTTAGTAGTCGTGATGCGATTGGGCAGATGTAATTGTCGGGCGCCATTTTGGGCATTTTCTCAGCGGTTACGTGCTCGGCAGTGCATTAATTTTAATTAGGAGCTGTCAGAGTGGCCGTGTAATGCATTCCAGATGGTGTGTGCGCGTTCACCATAGAGCAGTGCGTTTGTCGGGGATTTCAAAGGACTACAGATGTCCGCCCTACTGGCGCCCCTGGCCGTGGATTGGAGGTATGTTGTATTCGGAGAATGGGAGTGGAGTGAGATCTGGGGTTGTGGCCAGTATGGCGTCTACACTTGCGCTGCCCTGGAAATCTGGGAGGTTAGAGGGCCAGCCACCGTCCTCAGGGAGTTTCTTCGGAAGGGCCTGGCCATGGGCACACACAGACCTGCTGCCAACAATTCGTCTCCGGTTTACCAAAGAAACGGGATCGCCTCAGTTCTCGTCCATTCGCCTCCCTCCGGGAGCAACGTGGGACTGCAAATGGTTCTTGAGTTACAGGCCAGCAGATTTCAGGGATGCGACGGTGAGCGGCTGCTCTGGCCTGGAGGGGGAGGCCTGGAAATGCTTTTTCTGAGCAGCAGGGGGATGGGGCCCGGGGACACACTGATCTGTAAAGGTCCTGACAGGAATGCGGAGAAAATGCGAAGGGGGCAGGGGCCCCTGCACAGCAGCCCTGGAAGTGCATCAGTCCGGCTCTGCCGTGTGCCTCCAGCCACTTTCAGCTCAGGAACAATTGTGTCAGCGCGGGGCCATGTGCGGGGGGGGAGGGGGGCTGCAGCGCACACAGCCGCCCGCTGCAAGCTTTATGTGCCAAGCCACAGCTCACCCTTGCTGCTGCCTTGGAAAACGAAAAGGTGCTAATTGTTTGCTGTTTACGTCTCAAGGAGGCTTACGTGCTGTGGTGCACATTCGACCACTCCAGACGCTTGCTTCATCGACACTGGGCATGTTTCTAATTTATTAAGAACTTAAATGGAAAAGGTCTGTTTGATCCCTTCAGAACAGAGAACGGCGCAGCCTGCATTCCACTGCGGGAAAATTGGCCACTTAACAGTGGAGTGCCCCACGGGTTATCACAGCCGCCCTGGCTGGGCTGGAGCCTCCGAGTTAGACGGTGTGTTGAGTTAGTCTTCGTTAGCCACGTCTGTTTGCAGCTTTTACTACTGTATCTGACATTTTTTTTATTGTTAACCGTGCAAATTACAGTTACTGCTGCACATTAGAAATTGGCTGCAAACTGTCTGCTTTCTGCCCACAAACTCATGTTGAACTCGCAGTGTTGTCAGCTGTGCCAGTCGTTGCATAGTTCACTCAGGCAAATGGGTGTTTCTCTGTATCTGCCCAGGCGAGGGCCGCCGTAGAAACCACACAAGACTATCCGACGGCAGCCAGCCGCATTCTCTTGTACTTCCTTCCACACACGTGCAGGGGAGTCTTCTTTTCACTGCCCCTGTTAGTTGTGTGCTGGGCCAGTAACAAGGGGAGGCTGGGCACGATGACCCCTTCTCACCTATGGTAATAAACAGCATATCCATGTACATTCTTTGTGCCCTGCTGCCTTTTTCATTTGTCTACATTACAATCAAAAGATATTCTACCAGACCCCTAACACAAGGCCACGTGAGGTGGGACTATTTCCTTTCTTGTGGAAAACTTTGCATGTGTATGCTGTGGTGATAACATGGAATTGGACTTTTACTCAGTGGTATAAAGCGTGAGTCTGTTTATTAGCATCTTATACTGTGCCTCTTTTCACTTCGCTACATAGCATTTATACATATGTACTATGCAGTGAAAATAGCGTGGTCTACTAACACCTGTTATTTAGAGCTGGAGTACAAACCCACTTGTATTCATGCACCTGTTACTACGGTGAAAATATGAAATGTCATGATATACATCCCATGGTAAACTCAGCCGACATTAGGAAACATGGCCTGCTGTCTGACAGTGAGCATTTATTACCAGTATTGGGGGGGGGGGGGGGTGAAGAGGGGGGCTATCCTTACTCACCGGAGGTTGCTTCTCCCCTCTTCTACTCGTAGCCACTTACCACACCCAACAATGGCTATACATAGCATTGTCCATCTGTCCTATATTTGTATCTGGGAAGTGATTACTGTATGGAGTCCGAACGTGATTTTCTACAGCCGTGCTCTATCATGGTTACAGTGTTCACTTATAGCTTTACACTGCACAAATAAATGTTGATTTATGAATATAGCTCACTGCACATAGCAAAACAACTCGGCGTATTCTTAGGAGGCCTAACGTGTTCACGGACATAACCCCTTCGTCCTCCTCACGTGCACACAGGCATAGCGAATCAGTGTCTCAAACAGTCTTGATTTAACCAGGGGACTCATGATCTCTTTATAGTCTAAATTATTTTATTTTGTCTTTCTCCTTTTTAAATTTCTCCACTCAATACATGTTAAGGGAGAAATTAAATTGCCTCGATGTTATTTACCACATTTCAAAGGTTATCATTTATGAATTTCTTTTCATCTGGTGTTTTCGTAAAGCACTACACATACCTCCCAACAGTGTCCTCAGGCGATGTCTGCATTTCTGCTGCTGATGGTGTTTTTTGGAAGGGGAAATAGCGAAATATAGACATTTTGGGATCGCTTGCTGAAAGAGTTGTAATCTGAGTGTGATGGTTTCCTTTTCTTATTGACTTTTTATGGCGGGAGCCAAAAAAGGTATCATTAAATACAGAAAAACAATATATCAAGGCGCGCAAAATGTGCACCTCTGGAGACCCCAGCTTGTTCTCAAACACCCAATATTTATTCAGTGTATTGTGCACAGCCCCAGCTCTGTGTGGCACATGTCTCCCAGTCTCCGCAGGCGCTGGGACTTCCTTTTGTTATGAACTCGCTTTCCAATACATCCGGCTGCTAGCCCGAGGCGCTCCTGCGCGAGAGTCACCTGTCAGACAAAATGGCGGCTCAGCTTGTATTTCCAAATGAAAATTATTGGGAACACCTTTATATTAACGTTTCGGGAAGGAAAGCAAGAACCGGTTTAACATTAATTGCAAACCTTCCCACCCCACTGACCCCGGCCCCCGGCAATGCCCGCACAAACACGATGACATTGGGGCGCGCACACACATGAAATATAGGCACACAGGTACATGCACACATTTTTTTTCGTTTCAAATCCCAAATAAATGTAGCTCACCGTTTTCACCCCAACACAGTGGGTCCCTCAAAACATCCCATTTTAAAAATAGATTTTCTCAGATTGACAGGGAACAAAGAGGTCCTTGGGATTTTGCCTCGCGTGGTCAAGTCAAGACATTGTGTTGGAAAGCGCTGTTACTCGGTACCACACAACAATGTGAGTGCAGAGTGAGTGTGCAGAGTAGTGAGTAGTGAGTGCAGAGTAGTGAGTGCAGAGTAGTGAGTAGTGAGTGCAGAGTAGTGAGTAGTGAGTAGAGTAGTGAGTAGAGTAGTGAGTAGTGAGTAGAGTAGTGAGTAGAAAGTAGTGAGTAGAGTAGTGAGTAGTGAATAGAGTAGTGAGTGGAGAGTAGTGAGTGGAGAGTAGTGAGTAGTGAGCAGAGTAGTGAGCAGAGTAATGAGTAGTGAGTGCAGAGTAGTGAGTATTGAGTAGAGTAGTGAGTAGTGAGTAGAGTAGTGAGTAGAGTAGTGAGTAGAGTAGTGAGTAGTGAATAGAGTAGTGAGTAGTAAGTGCAGAGTAGTGAGTAGAGTAGTGAGTAGTGAGTAGAGTAGTGAGTAGAGTAGTGAGGTGAGGTGAGTAGAGTAGAGTAGTGAGTAAAGTAGTGAGTGCAGAGTAGAGAAGTGAGTAGTGAGTAGAGTAGTGAGTAGAGTAGTGAGTAGTGAGTAGAGTAGTGGTAGAAAGTAGTGAGTAGAGTAGTGAGTAGTGAGTGGAGTAGTGAGTGGAGAGTAGAGAGTAGTGAGTAGTGAGTGCAGAGTAGTGAGTAGTGAGTAGAGTAGTGAGTAGTGAGTAGAGTAGTGAGTAGAGTAGTGAGTAGAGTAGTGAGTAGTGAGTAGAGTAGTGAGTAGTGAGTAGAGTAGTGAGTAGTGAGTGCAGAGTAGTGAGTAGAGTAGTGAGTAGAGTAGTGAGTAGTGAGTAGTGAGTGCAGAGTAGTGAGTAGAGTAGTGAGTAGAGTAGAGTAGTGAGTAGGACATCACAGGCAGCAGCTGTGCAAGCTTCTTACACTCACAAGGAGACCACAGGCAGCTGAGGTGCAATCTTCTCCCACTCACAAGAACGACATCACAGGCAGCAGCAGTGCAAGCTTCTTACACTCACAAAGAGACCACAGGCAGCAGAGGTGCAAGCTTCTCACACTCACAAGAAGGACATCACAGGCAGTAACGGTGCAATATTCTCACACTCACAAGGAGATCACTGGCAGTACACACCACATGAACACACTCCATAACACATAGCAACAATACATTGGCATTTGCAATGCCATTAGCTCAAACTCAAATAAATCCGAGCCCGATTGCATTTCTAATGCTTGTTTGATATGGCAGTCATTGGATTATAATTTAAAAACATTTCTTTTTTATTGAAATGTCACTCTACAAACTTCTTATAAAATACCTGCAATATATTTAATTTCCAGTACATTATAGGTTAAATAGGATTCTAATATCGCTAAATAACATTGAGAAAATATCCTAGCCACTTTAGTTATCCCAATAGCTCTAGTTATAGTCATAGACAATTTCTCAGATTTCTTGCCTTTAATGCTGTATACATTCTAATTAATCATGTGAGAGCCAAAATCTCTGAGGCAGTTAGTTTCAATTTCATCTCCAGTGCTTATAGCGTGTAATTTAGAGGAGGCCCAACATTATAATCTCTTTTAGACCCTAGCCTACCTCCTTATTCAATATTAGTGGCTAAGGGTTAGATGTAGGTAGGCTTTTACCGGTCGGTAACGGCCGAAATCGGCCGTTACCGACCCGTAAAAGCCTTTTCCTACGTAGGAGGCTATTTTACCGATTCGGTAAATAACGAATCGGTATTTACCGATTCGGTATTTACCGAATCATCATTTACCGATTCGGTATTTACCGAATCGGTAAATGAGATGTAAGAAGCACTGTAAACAGTGCTTCTGGGCTTTAGGAATTCGTTATTTACCACCAACTATAGGTCGGTGGTAAATAAGGAATTCTTATGTAAATGCATAAATGTGCATTTACACCTGTACCATATGACAGACATACATGCCCTTAGGGCATGTATGTATGCCACATGTGCACACCAGCACTAATCAGGGGTGCAAAACTGAAGATCCCACTGGCACACCAGGCGCACACTCTTTGTGAATAACACGTTCCTCCTGACAGCGGTCATACACATACACTAATCGCGAATCCAGGCGTAGGCGTAGGCATTGGGGAGAAGAAGGGAGGGAGGGAGGGGGGGAGGGAGTTGGGCAGTAAGGGAAGAGGGGAGGTCTAGGGAGGGGGAGGGGCGAAAAATTTAAAAGCAGACTGCAGACATATTAGCACGAGGATTTAAAGTGCTCAGGGGCCGATGAGAGGGGTGTACAACTGTTTGACGCCGCCCGACCTCCGGGTTGTGGGCCCATAGGCTGTGTAGATGAATCACTCGAGCTAATAATTGGTACTGTTCATGGTAATGTAAAGTGCTCATGAAAGTATGATATCTGTAAGATTTGGATCTGCAATAAAATCGGTGTTAAAAAAAAAAAAAAAATCAGGGGTGCAACAGGGTGTCAAAGTGACACCCTGCCACCCTTGAATTTTTTTGTATTTACCGAATCGGTAATTACCAATTCGGTAATTGACATTCATTCCTATGGGCCTCTAGGCCCATAGGAATGAATGGCAAATACCGAATCGGTAAATACTGAATCTTACCGATTCGGTATTTTTTACCGAATAATTACCTACATAGGATTTACCGATTCTGAAATACCGAATCGGTAAAATTCGGTATTTTAGAATCGGTAAAACCTATTTACCTACATCTAGCCCTTAGCTCGGTATAGAGCACCTTTTTGCAAGCCATCAAAAGCTGAAACGGTTTTAAGCTTGGTGACTTTTAAATGATCCCTCCTGTTAAAATTGACATTTAACCTTATGCTCAGATATTTACAGCTCTTCACCTTTTCTACTTTCAAACTAGAAAGAGACCGGAAATTTGTATTAACTTCCAACTACCAACACCTTTGTCTTTTCACCATTGACTGTGAGTTTTTTCTTCTCACAGTAATTATTCTGAGCTTCACTCTTCCTTTGAAGGCCCACCGACCAAAACGAAGTCATCTACATATATCTTCAATTACCATGAGCCATGATGTCGGAAAGGCACAGACATCCCAGTAGGCTCTTTTATGCCCCCTTGGATAGCGTGATCAAAAGAAACCTGGCTTTACAGGTTCCATATAGTGCTGCAGGTCTAGACTGCCAAGTTAAAGTTTTAAGGAGGGCTCCCAACCTCTGATGCTGTCTGTCCTCTGCATGAAGAGAAAGAACATAAGAACACATTTACATTCCTTTTACATATGAATTCCCGGGTACATATATCTGTTGCAGAATAGCCATCCAGCTACCAGACCCACAAATTAACATATATGAATTCCTGGGTACATATATCCGTTGCAGAATAGCCATCCAGCTACCAGACCCACAAATTAACATATATGAATTCCTGGGTACATATATCCGTTGCAGAATAGCCATTCAGCTACCAGACCCACAAATTAACAACCTTTTCTACTCCCTCCCATAGCCCAGCAGCCTCATCCTCCCACAGGTCCACCGGCAACTAGCTTTCTTCTTCCTCATCTCTGTTCAGTACCTTCATCTGGTCTCCACTGCCTCTCTCCTTTATCAATTTGAAACACCTCCCTGTATGGCAGACTCCGCCACTTTACCCCTCTTTCCATGCCACCAACCACTCTCCTCTCTACATCACTTCTGTGGGGTGCATGTATCCCACATCTTCGTTATAACTCCTACCCATTGACCGGTGACCTATTGCTTAGTAGCTATGTTTGTGCTGTACAAATTGCACACATATGAACGTACATATATGGATGTATGACATTACAACGCATGCTTTTACATCACATGCCTTTACAACGTGGTTTTTACAACGCAAACCTTTACAACGCATAGCGCTTTGGGGTACTGGATAGTGAATAGTTTAATTTACTATTCCAACTCCAGTCCCCGTGGACACTAGGGAAGGTGTTGGATAGTAAATTAAACTTATCCCTATCCTAGAGCGCCCCCCAGCGCAATGCGTTGTAATGGTTTGCGTTGTAAAAGTTGCGTCGTAAAGGCACTGCGTGGTAAAAGTTGCGTTGTAAAGGATGTTTCCCTACATATATAGTAGAAGGCCACACCTCTAGCACAGTATTCATGAGTGTCAAAGTGGCATAACACACACTAATGGGGCTCTTTTTTAGTACATGTTTTTTAGACTTTGTAGGCTTCACCCCACCCATAGGATTCCCATTTGCTGGCTCCATATTTGCTTTCATATTCCTTCTCCCCATTTATGCATAACATGCATGCGTGATGCTCTTCCTGTGTGTAGCCCTCCTGGAAAGCATGGAACAATTACTACTATTCTGTCTAGTTAGGGAGGTATCGTAGGAGTACGCACTTTTTATCATGTATTTTATGTACTTGTATATATTCATGATTACTGCAAAATGGTAGAACTGTACCATCCTTTTACTTTCATAATACTTCTGATCATATATCTCTGCTACTGTCTAATGGTTGTTACAACTCATCTATTCTACACTAGAATAACAACTGTTCAATACATTCTTATTGACAAAAGCCCAGTATGTTTATTCTGTGTATCTCTGAGACAAACTAAGTGAGCACGATTGACTGAGCGAAAGGTAGTATATTGTTTTCACAACTCTGAGGGATCAGGGTTGTCATGTTCTGAGGTTGCCAAGAACTATTCTCTCCTCAACAAGAGGAGATTCTAGTGGCACTGTGAGCTAGCTGATACCGACAGGCTAACATACCCGGTGGGGGTGTACGGAATCAGTCTGCCACCAATCCCACAGTTTATGTTATCCAAATATGCAGATCCTGTATAGGAACTACACGACATGAGCCTATATAGGGTACCTATACGGAATATACCAGTTCTTCTCCAGCTTCCGTTTTAGCAAATGTTTTCAGAGTGACTTTATTCTTGGATATGGAGCACTTTACACAAGCACTCGTTTTATCACTTGCTCCGAGCTCCCTTACGGTATATTGTTCCAGCGTGACACAGTTTCTACTATGCAGTGGGGGTTCTGGTTACTGGCATGGCGGCCAAGTAGAGCTGCAGCATTTGCCTTGATCAGTGAGGTGCCCACCTCATGGCCGCCGCACTTCATCTTTCAGCATGGCGACTGCTTCAGAAGGCTGTGCGCCTTTCTTTGTTCTGCACAACGCCTGCTTGTTTCTAGATGTTATCATATATTTATTTAAGGATTAGTAATGCACAAAGCTACCCCCAGTGTTTTCCCAGAGCTGAAGCAGTAAGGTGGAGAATTTTAAAAGTCGTAAATTAAAAAAGACAGCTCTTTAACCCCTTACGAAAAGCAAGCAGTGACATACAAGTTCTCAACTGCTCTTGAAGGGAGTTCCATAATTTAGGCCTAAGTAAGAGAAGGAATGACCTTTCATATGGGCTCAGAGGAATCTGGGCACATTAAACAACGCTTGATTCAAAGATCTCAAAGCTTGTGTCGGTTGATAGGGCAACACTAGGTCCTGAATATATTGCGGGCCCATGCTAGTTTCTTTCTAGAGCTCAGTACTCCACTTACACTGTGACCCTCCATCTGTAGAGGTCGAAGCAGTGGAACATTATAGTGCCGTTCAACCCATCTTCATTTATCAGCAAGACTCGCACACATGGTAGGGGGTGGACCTTGGCAGGACATGAGAAACAGTCCCTCCTTCACAGCAATTTAAGAGGGCAACAACCCGCCCAAACTCGTCCCGCATATAATATGCATCGTTGTGCCTTTGGGTGTGATGTATGTGCAGTGGAACTCACATACAATTCATTAAAGAAAAACAATGTCTTTTATAACACATGTACACCCTTTGTATTGGTGTAATTCCTACAAAATGTTAACAGCTAGTTCCTTTCACTGGTAGCATCTTACCAATAAAAGTCATGGTTTGACTCTTTCTTTTTTGCTGGCCTATCTTTCGGAGGTTATTGCTCTGCACCCCCAAACTCACTGGTATTGTACCGAGCCATGGAGACCATCTGATCCAAAGGTGATATCTGTCTAATACTGTTTTGCCAGGTGTGGTGGATGGGGATGGCACAGGACCTGCATAAGGAAATTAGTTGAGTGAATTCATTTGTGTTAGAAATGGGGTCTCTAGTTGACAGTTGGTATGCACCCTGTCCAAGTAGGGGCCTTCACTTCCATCAGGGTAAGTAAGTTACACAGCTAGGATAACACTTGCTTGCCCCCTTGGTAGCTTGGCATGAGCAGTCAGGCTACTCTCAGACGCAATTATTTGTATATACACACAGACACACACACACAGTGAAAAAAACTACAAAAAGACTCCACACCAATTTAGAGAAATAGGCAATATCTATCTCAGTAAAACAAGACCAGCATGATAAATATCCAACATACACAAGTGAAAATATGAATTTTGCAAGACTAAACTTAAAAATAAAGTTTCTTGAAGTTGATAGCGCCAACTGGGGCTATTGCAGTGTTGTGATCAACACAAATCCAACAGTTCAGTAAAACAGCATTGGACAGACCCGCAAAACAGTTCCTTTGGAAGTGAAGAAGCCTCAAGGACATTGTGATAAAATCCAAAGATGAGGTGTCGCCGGCGTTGGCAGGTGTTGATTCCGAAAGTTGGGCAGAAGTCGTTGAGGCCTTGAAAATACATGTGCTGGGGATTGAGCTCCGAGGTGGCGAGATCAAAAGCGCTGGTGTAATCGGGCCCTGGCTGCAATGTTGTCGTAGTTGATGCGTCATACTCTTCACGAGCTGTGACCATGGCTTCGGTGAAGGTAGGGGCGTAGCATCGATGGTGAGTGCGGTAGTTGGTAGACCCAGAGCTGGGATGTGGTGATGCATCATGTTTTTCAAAAGTCATGCCCTCGGCCACGGTGCAGGCACCAGTGTCTGAGGCAAGGTCGGAGTCGATGGCGCTGTCATCAGTGCACCAGATGCTGAGATGTCATCGAGGCGATGCATCATGCTCTTCACGAGCAGTACTCTCGGCTTTGGTGCAGGCAGCGACATTGGTTAGGCTGGGGCTGCGATGTTGTCGCTGACAATGCATTGTGCTCATCACGAGCGGTGACCACAGCTTTGATGCAGGCAGTGGCATTGGGGACGGTGTCTGGTTTGCTTTTCTGGATGTTAAAGCACAACCACTCTGTTCCAAGGGACCAGGGCTGATTGTGGCGCCACTTGGCAACACAGGACTTACCGCAGAAGAGTCCCAGTGCTGGTAACCAGATGTGGAAGAAGTCTTTGATATCCCTGAGACTTCCAACAGGAGACAAGCTTAACTAAAACCCCTGGAGAATCTTGGAAAGCAGGATGTAGAAAGCAAAGTCCAGGACTTTCACTGCCCAAGACAGAAGCAGCAAGCAGCAGGCCAACACAGCAAAGCAAACAGCAAAGTGGTAGTCCCTCCTCACAGCAAGATAGCTCCTCTTCCTGGCAGAATGTCCTCAATCCAGAAGTGTTCAGATTTGTGAGTGTAAGAGGTCCAATACTTATACCCCTTTCTGCATTTGAAGTAGGCAAACTTCAAAGGGAAGTCTTTGTTGTTCACAAGAACCTGCCTTTCCCTGACCTGGCTCTAGACACACAACAGGGGGTGGAAACAGCTTTGTGTGAAGACAGGCACAGCCCTATTCAGGTATCAGTGACAACTCCTCCCACCACTCTAGATCAGGGAGGCCCATCAGCCTGGTGATAGCCCATCAGGATATGTGAGGCACACCTCAGCTCCTTTTGTGTGAATGTCTAGAATGTATGCACAAGAGTCTAACTGTCATCCCAGCTCAGATGTGGATTCTACAGACAGGCATAGGCAAGAAACGGTAAAGCAAGAAAATACCCACTTTCTAAATGTGCTAAACCAAACAAAGGGGTTGGGCTCATAAAATCAGTCAGGCTGAGCCGCAGGAAAGTAAACACCAACTATGCCAAAGCTGACCAATCCTTTCAAGTTCAATTAATTCAAGGTCACTTTAATCAATAAAGGCAGTCACCTTTTATATTCTGTTTTTTATATATAAAAAGTCATCATACAAAATGCTATTATTTTTTGTAACACACAAAGAAACAAATACAAAATGAAATCACAAAAACTATTTTACCAACCCAGCAACAAAAATCACAACACAACAGTGGATACAAACAAAATATTTACAAACAAAATTGAAAAAGAATACAAAACAGAAGACACATTACAAGGAATACAATACAAAATGCCAATTCTTATTTTCAAATGTCCAGGACAAGAGTATAGAATTAATAACAGATACATTTGTATACACAATACTTCAAATTAAATTCAAATGCTCTGTTATAAATGGACAGTGTACCTCTAGAAAAACGTGACTTCTGAAGCCAGGTTACAAATTTGTTAAAAAAAACCTATAACACTTAATGGTACCCTTGGGAAAAGTGTCACTCCTTTATCAAAGGGGAATATTTATAAACATACCAGGTGCACAAGTGATGGTCAACGCGTTTCGAACCCACTACATCATCTTTTTGGGGGGTTTTCCTCAGGACACAGAACTGATATCCACTCTTGGGTGATTGGGATTATTAGCACTAATGTGCTACAATAAACCTGGTTCAGGCAGTAGGGACTGACAACCCTCCTCTGTGACGCAGTGATCCAATTAAATACCGACCCATCAAAGACGAAAAAGACCAATTTCAATTATGTTCTTCACAGCCATGCACGACTGTCTGTTGAGTTACTCGCTGCTCAGAGAAAGTCACACAATAGTGGATATCAATTCAGTTCTGTGTCTAGCACACAACTACATTTAAATGAACTATGCAAATATTTCATAATATATCAGAATTCGGTAAGCACAAATAAAGCTAAAGTTTTTGTAATTCAGAATGTAGTGGAAAAAAATGTTTTAATACGACCAAAACAAATCAGTACACTAGGGAATGTTATTCCACACATTATCGTTTGTTTGTTGAATAGTTTTATCAGTAAAACTGTTTGTGCAAATGTAATGGTCATTTTAATTGAAAATGTTTTGTTTGTACTGGCAGTGCAATAACGCACCATGCATACTCTATTCTAAGCCTTGGCACTCCACTCTAGGGTACATTAGGACATCCACTCCGTTCTATGCCACAACACTCTAGGCCACTCTACGCCACTCCATGCTACACCACTATTCTCCATTCTATGACACTTCATGCCACTTTACTCCACTTTAAGCCACTCCACACTACGCCACTCCACTCTGAAACTTTACTCCACTCTACTCTAGTCTCCTCTACTCTATTCTACTCTAGTCAGCCCTACACCACTCCACAGCACTCCACTTTACGCCACTCCACTCTATGACACTTCAATCTTCTATACGCACCTCCACGCTACACTTCTCCAGTCTAACATTCTAAGGCACTCCACTCTGACACTCTACTCCACTTTATGCCACTCCACACCACTCCATTCTATGTCACTCCATTTTATACCATTTCACTTTATGCCACTCTACTCAATGATACTCCACTCTACCCCACTTCACTCTGCGCACTTCACTCTAGGCCACTCTATGCCACTTCACTCTTCACTACTCTATGCCACTCCCACATTAGGCCACTCCTCTGTAGGCCACTACACTCTATTTCACTTCACTCCAGGCCACTCTATGTGACTCCACTCCATGCCACTTCACTTTACGCTGCTCAACTCAATGCCACTTCACGTCACTCTAGTCTATGCCACTTTACTATATGCCACTCCACCCTACACCACTCCGCTTGATGCCACTTCACTCTAGACCATTCTACCTCACTTCAATCTAGGCCACTGCGCTACTTCACTCTAGGCAACTCTATGCTACTCCACGCAACTTCACTCTTGGCCTTCGCTCAACACCACTGTACTCTGACAGTATTCCATTCTGATACGCCACTCTGCTCCACTTTATGCCACTCTGCTCTACTCAGCGCCACTCTGCTTCACTCTGCTGTACTCTACGTCACTCTATTCCACTGCATTGTACTCCACTAATTGGTGGGGTACAACATGGCAAAGCCAATTGCTCTTGCATAGGCGAGACCTACTGGCTTTGCCAATGCTTGTTAAGAATATCCGAGAGATCTCATGAAGAGCTCACAGTGCATTGGCTTATCATCAGGTGCTGAACACTCAGTCAAGTTTGGCACAAGCACACTTAGCACAATGTTCAGTGAGCATGGAGCTGGCTCAAGAAAGAGGTGTGATGAAAATGCAGCCCATAACATAAGAGGTGGGGGTGTGATGAGCTGCAAATATTTCCCAATTTGCATCAGTCCCTATACAACGCATTGTGAAATAGGTGGACCCACTCACAATTTAGCTATTGTGAAGTTGTGTTTACTCACATTTCAATGTTGTTAGAGGTGTCAGTTCTAGAAATTTCCTGACACGAGTTTTGCAGTATTCGTCATTTTAGAATCAGATTCCCATCCTACATTTTTCCATTGGGCAGCGATTTTAGGTTGAAGGTAAATAGAAAACAAAGCGTGGTCCATTCTACAGGGTCAGATGACTGACTTTCTGCCTGTGTAGAAGCCATTATTGACATTTCAAATTCCACATTATATGTTGCATTTGAGCTTCTGCAAACAATTATGGCAGATGTAATAGTTTTTGCTCAAAATACAGCTACTCTACAATGCAGAGAGAGAGATTGTCATGATAGAATTATATGTATTAGTACATAACCACATAGAATTTCATTATTCTGTGGGATTTCACTATTTGGTGGCCCATGCGTCACAAGAGTAAACATACTACTTTACTCAGCAGGATTAAGGGCTTGGTAGTCTGTTTTATTATAATTGAATTAAATGCTACTGCACCTGTAATGAGGTTAGCCACTGGAGGTTATATGTCAGAATATCGAATAAAGAATTTTTGTCCGATACCACATCCTAAATATTGTTCAGAAAAATACCTCATTGGGTGAGGACTTTCCATTGACTCCAATGAGCTGATATTTTTCTAGAAAATATTTATGGCACCATATTCATTTCAGACAGCGTTCGGACAATGATGCACTGGTACTTCCCTTCAGAAGGACTAGGGAAATAATATATCTCCTCATGTGGTATTATATAAGGGAATTCCTATTCGGCTTACAGTTTTAAAAATCGCAGAGAGATCATGAACAGCCTTTTTTGCTGATAACTGTTCCTGACCGTCGGCTGAAAGGTCTAACTTTGTCCACTAAGTGGACCCATCATGCGTGGGGGAGCTGTGGGCTTGAGCACGCCCTTGACTCCTTTGCTTCGAGGTGAGAAGGATTCGAAAGGAGCACGCCGTGTTCCCTAGCCGTGCAGGGCAAAGGTCAATGTCTTACTTTCGGCTATCGATTAGTCTATAACTATATTCAATCACGGCCAACGCGCCTGAAGTGATAATGCCTGAAATTACGCGGAGCAGGGGAACATTACCCTTTGATTTACCCCAAAGATAATGAAGGTTTAAATAGCTTTTATTGACATTGTTATCAAACACTTGATTTCCTGTTTGGCTTTGATGCTAAGCTCTCGCGCAGGCTTCGGTAATTGAACAACAGTGGGAGAAATGAGGCCTTCAGCTCGTCCTATGGCCTTTCATAGCAATTCCGCCGACAAACCTGGACGTGTATTTGCTCTGCAAGTTTAAAAACAAGCATTGGCAAAGCCAATAGGTCTCGCAATGGCTTTGTTTTTTTATTTCCTGATCAGAATTGCTTTGTAAATGATATAAAAAAGTTGGCACAAAGTTGGCGCTGTAGCTGCTGTGCAACATGTTTGGAAGTGACGTAAAAAAAGCGCTATGACACAGCAGTGCTCCACATCACAACGTTTTATTACACAAAAACTTTTAGATCAGCCGCTGTGCAACATGGCTAAATATCACATTGACAAAGCCAATTAATCTCGTCTAGGCGAGACTAATTGGCTTTTTGCCAATGTTTGTTACTGCTGCCTTGCCGAGGTGTAGGTGGACGAGCAACTTTCACAGTAATTTAGTACCAGTTAGGACCCAGCTGCGGATGCTAACATGAGAAACAGAGATGGGGGTGAGGAGAGACAGATGGAGGGTGAGGAGAACATAAACAGAGGTTTAGGGGAGAACTTATGTGGAGGTGGAGGGTAAGGAGAGAGACAAAGGAGGAGAGAGACAGAGGAGGAGGGTGAGCATGCCAGCAAGAGGTCAGAAAGCGCCATTCCAGGAGCAGAGACCAGGTACACAAAAAAAACTTTGGTAAATAGCTGCAGGGCAACGAAGACCCTACCAAACTAGGAAACAAGAATGGAAGAATGGTGCATCCTCTCTAGAAGTACAATATCAATGAACACAACACCAGCATAGAGACTCAAGCACAAGTACATGAGAATCACGGAATAGTTACACCCAATGGGAATGAAATTATATTCAGGCTGTTAGTCAAAGTCTAAAGAGTAGGTATAGAGTTTCACCCAAATAAAGTAGCAGCCTGCCCCCCTAATATTCAGATTGACCAGGCTAAGGGCCACCCAGTGGCGTGAGCAGGCACGCCTGGTCCAAAGCATCAGGGCTGCTGCACCTGCAGGTTGGGGTTGGCGCCACCGGAGACTCGGCTGAGATGCGCTGCGGGATTACTCTGCGCATAAACCCAGCAACGGGTGAAACCTGGGGCCCGAGATCCCTCCAAAGGCCAGCAGTGGCCCTTCACAAGAACACCTCAGACTGGCCCACTGGCAGGCCAGGGACAGCCCTTCTAAAACAACCCCTGGAACAGAACACGTCTGTTCCATCGCCCTTGTAGAGTGCAGTGGCTGGGACATTATACTGGGCACCGCAGAAAGGGGCAGGCACGACAACCAACCCATCGGAGGGAAGCTAGTGACCTTTCTCTCCGACCTACAAAGCACACAGACTTAGGAAGGCACAAGAGAAGATTGCGTCGCACAGAGAGTGAAGAACATCTACATCCAGAAAGACATTCGGTTCTTCTGGAAGGAAATAAAATACAGTCAGAGAGTGACAAACCATGCCAGCAAGAGGTCAGAAAGCACAATTCCAGGGGCAGAGACAAGGTGCACACAAAACACTCTGGTCCAATTCAGCGATAAACTGCCAGACACATACAGCACGGCTGGCCGTGTAAATAGCTGCGGGGCAACGCAGACCCTACCAAACTAGGAAACAAGAATGGCAGAATGGCGCATCCTCTCTAGAAGTACAATATCAATGAACACGACACCAGCATAGAGACTCGAGCAGAAGTACATAAGAATCACCCATATAGAACAGGAAGCGACTGGAAAAGCAAGAGCGCCTTTACTGGAATGGAAACATCAGCGAGAATCATTCCCAGTTCAGGCACACCCACAGGAGCCTTATGTACACAGGCATCAGCAGTCGAGCTCCCAAGGGCTCCACTGCAGCATACGGCCGTGCAGGAGGTGCAAGCGCCAAAGCTACGAAAAGCACCCGCAGCCTTTTAAACAGGCTTGTTGCAAGAGCACAAATTCTACAATCAACAACAAGCAAAAGCGAAAGCACGCAGTGTGTAACATGACCCAGGAGGAATGCAGTTGCCACACTGCACGCCGCTGCTTGCTCCCTGGAGCAAAACGCCATGGGAGTGAACCTTTAGAAAGAGGTGGGACATGCACCCACCTTTGGCCATTTGCGTGCTTTCATTATTGAAAGCAACACGCAAAGGCCAATCGAATGTGTGGGAGTTGCCAGATCCACACAGAGAAGTTTAGGGGAAGTTTGGAGTGCTCAAAAGAAGCCTCCTATAGAGCAGCGCATGCTCGAGGCTCGACCTAAAAACTGAGTGGGTCACCGCATTGGGGAAAACGTGTGCCCCTCACAGGGGCGTAGTGAATCCTCTACTTAAGTAGCTAGATTAGGGGGGATTTCTGCCAAAGACAGCTCCACCAGGGTGAGTCAAACCAAAAACCTAGGGGCTTATTTACATGCCCCTTGCGCCACCAGTAGTCCCTTTTAGGCTTATTTACAAGCTCCTTGCACTGCCAGTACGTCATTTTTAGGCTTATTTCCAAGCACCTGGCGCCGCAAGTACATCACTTTTTCCCATAGTTAGTTAGTGCCTCATGTGACACAGATAATAAGCAGTGTACGTCCATGCTTGGCATGAGCGGTAAATGTGGTGATGTAGACAGGGAAAGCAAAATAAGGCAAATCGAGATGAAAGAAGAGCTGCCAATGGTAGGAGCTTGGAACAAACAGAAATGAGACAAATGAAAAAACTTAAAAAAAGTGTGGAAATGAAACCCGAGGGAAGAAAGAAGGGAGGAAAATAAAAAAAATGAGTGAAAGGAAGAAAGGAGTATACCAGGCCACTGAAATATGTTGAGTTTACCTTAAGAACGGCACGAATGACAGTTTAATAAAAAATGAACAAACATAAAACACACTATTTGACCATTTTAAAACATTGTTATTAAGAGGGGGAAAACCTAATCAGCCCCACAACCACTTCTTGAACACTTCTGGGAGGTCAGATCTCACTCACTTTGCTCACTAGGGGCCACATTTATGCGGATTCGGCACAGGGTAGTTCATCAAGTCACCTTGCTGTGCTGCTCTGCGTCAAAGTGAACGGACAGGAATGCACCATATTTATACAATATGGTGCATTTCTGGTGCTGTTTCAGTAGACTAGCGCCAACTCAGGTACCATTACACCATGGTGCAAGGGTGCCTGTGTTGTCGGTAGGATTGTTTTTGTGCAGGAAGGGACTCCTTCCTACACAGAAACAATCCATAGAGGTGATTTCTTCTTTTTGTGTGCTGCAGAATGCTATGGCGGAGGAACGTCGTCCCCCTTCCAGCAGCGTAAAGAAAAGAAAAATAAAACGATAATAAACTCTGGTTTATTATTGTTTTATTTTGTATTCCGGAGTCTTGGAGGTGGGGCCAGGGGATAACAGGCCCCCACGGGGAGTGGTATGCACTGTTATCAGTGTGCATGACAGTCTGGCCGGCCGTCTCAGGCCAGCCAAATCATCATGTACACTTTGCATGTTCTCCATGCAGGTGCATTACAGCTGGGTGGAGAACATGCCCAGGCTCCCCGCCCCAGGCTGATAGCCAAGCCACGGCACTCAGACCAATCAAAAGCTACATTGCAGAGTTGTGATTGACGCAGGGGAGCCTGGGTGCTTCCAGCCGGAGTAGAGCGACGACGAGGAGGGACAACGAGAAAAGATGTGGTAGCGGCTGCAATAAGGTAAGTTTAACTATTTTTTTACTACCCTCCTAGCCACCCCGATCCGTGCCAGTCACCACTGGGTACACATATAAGAGGAAAAAATTAGGAGAAATAATGATTTTCCTCCTCGTTACATCCTACCCCAGGAGGCGTAAGATTTTCATGCATTCCCAGGTTTGCAAGTCCATGTAAATCTGGGAATGTGCAAAATCCATGGGTGTGGCTTGGGAATACCCACTGCAATGCCCATAGAACACCACCTTTCTCAGAGTAAGGCACAGCATTTTGTGCTGGCTTGCCTTACTCTGTATCTAAGAGGCCATTCAAAGCCATGCAAAGTCATAGTCTCATAAATATGATTTTGTGGTTTGCCCCGCCGGCTCTTCACTAAAAGTGACACTACGGCGCTGCAAGGGGCTCGTAAGAATCCCCTAAGTGTCTATCTACTGCTGTCCACTGCTGCCAAATTGTTTTTCCTTTGCTGATGAAGGGCCTCAGATGATCCATAGTGAAGGTTAAATGCAGGGCCACTGGTATACGATTCTGCAGCCATGGCGTTTTCCTCATAATTATAAATTTGCCGCTTTTAGCCACATAGACCATCCATCATCTCTTCCATAATTTGCAAATTTAGTAAAAAATGATTTTCTAGTTTAAACTGATCAAAAGTTACTAAGAACATAGCCACACAACTGTTGCTGCAGATTGGCAGGTCCTTTGCCACACAGTGGCAGATCACCTTTCATTTACTGCCCACACAGTGTCAACAAGTGTAAACATTCTAAATATTACAGCAGTACAACCACAAAAGTGCCACCACATCCCAAATAATTTGTATTTTCTTGCTGAAAAATGTATTCAACCCTGACACATAATTTGGTCCTCTCTTACCGCATACTTTCATTCGCCCTAGTTAAAGGTCATGTTATCCATCGACTTCCAATCTGGTGGAGGCTTTAAGTGCTCTCTCATCTTTGGTTCAACCTCTCTGCCTCATTGGTTGCACAACGCAAATACATATATCACAGTTCTTTTGCTCATATTTCGCCACAACAGGCCTTTTCTTCAGATTCAATGGCTGATGTACAGTATCTAATGGGTGATGCACCGTTACATCGCAACTTTTACAACGGGAGTCTTTTACAACGGAACTTTTACAACGCAGGATCCATTACATCGGATGCCATTACAACGCATGGCATTACATAGCAGATGCTATTACAACGCATGGCATTACATCGTAAGTATAGGTAAGTATTTAATTTTTTTTAATTTTATTAATATTAATTATAATTAAATATATTTATTTATGTTTTTTAATATTATTAATTTATTATTTATTATATTAATTAAAGTAATTTTTAAAATAAGTACAGGTGTACAGGGGTGTTTTTAGGTTTCAGGGTAGGGTTTGGGTTTTGGGGTACAGGGGTGTTTTTAGGTTTCAGGGCAAGGTTTGGGTTTTGGGGTACAGGGGTGTTTTTAGGTTTCAGGGCAGGGTTTGGGTTTTGGGGTACAGGGGTGTTTTTAGGTTTCAGGGTAGGGTTTTTGGTTTTGTGGTACAGGGGTGTTTTTAGGTTTCAGGGTAGGGTTTGGGTTTTGGGGTACAGGGGTGTTTTTAGGTTTCAGGGTAGGGTTTGGGTTTTGGGGTACAGGGGTGTTTTTAAGTTTCAGGGTAGGGTTTGGGTTTTGGGGTACAGGGGTGTTTTTAGGTTTCAGGGTAGGGTTTGGGTTTTGGGGTACAGGGGTGTTTTTAAGTTTCAGGGTAGGGTTTGGGTTTTGGGGTACAGGGGTGTTTTAGGGTTCAGGGTTGGGTTTGTGCTTAGGGCTAATTAAATTATATTTACCATTTATAAATTAATTAAAATATATTTATGAAATTAAATTAATTATATTATATTAATTACATTTTTTAATTAAATTAATTAAATTAAATAAATTATTTTAATTAATTTAATTTAATTACAATTTTAAAAATATTTAAATTAAATTAATTTCATTATATTAATTAATTAAAATTAATTACAATTTTTATTAAAATTAAATTAAATAAATAGATTTAAATCTATTAAATTAAATTATTTACTATTTTAAAATGTATTTTAATTAAATTAATTAAATTAAATTAAATAAATTAACTTAATTACATTTTTTTTAAAAAGGTATACTTACCTATACTTACGATGTAATGCCATGCGTTGTAATAGCACCTGCTATGTAATGCCATGCGTTGTAATGGCATCCGATGTAATGGATCCTGCTTTGTAAAAATTCCGATGTAACGGAATGCGTTGTAAAAAACCGCGTTGTAGTGACACCAATCCTATTTAATGCACCTATCTATGTGATGAGATGTCATGTTAAGTTCACAGATTTTCATGAACAGGTCTGGTATTTCTCCTGCTGTCCTCGAGCCTTAGGAACTGTTGCTTGCGAATGGGCATCCAAGAACTCGCTTTGTGTCCTTATCTCTTGGTGGTAGCCCTTGTGTGCTTCACATACTAACCTTGGAGGTGGTTAGGGACACAGTATGACACGCTTCATTACAGACAATAAAAGTGGTATTCCCAAAGAAGGAAAGCAAATGTCTTACACAGTTACCAAATATATAGCAGATAAATACATATACAAAACAAATTAATGGAGTCTAACATGCTGAAGTGCAAAGATAAACTCAACAAATAAAGTACGAATAATTAATTCATTCATTCCACTGCTTGCGCAGTCTCAAGAGCAGATAACGATGACTATTGGAAAGCCAAGCAGAGAGAACTGAGTAGTATGTAAGTGTTACTGACCACTGCTCACAGCATTAATAGTGGATAATGCCTTAACAGTTGTCAATTGTCAGCAGCTAGAGATATTATACCATTAATCACTGTTAGTACCAAACATTTAATGCTGAGAATGACAGTAACCACTGTTGCTTGCCTGCATACACCAGCAGTAACATGGAGCAGATAGAGAGAGTGGGCATGTTCATTTGCCTGTGGTAGGTGAATTTATGGGTATGGATGAATGTGGAATTAGTGGAGTAATTTATTGTGCTGTGCTAGGATCGTAGGTGCAGTTGCTGGCAATTGGCCAGCCAAATAACCTCTTTGGGACAGATTTACTATTCTTTAACACAATGTAGTACAGCAAGAATATGTGCTGCCGTGTGTTGTGTGAAAGGAAGAGACCGATATACTCCATATTTTAAAGGATCACTGCTCTCTCCATGCACTGGGGCACTGCATGTTGCCTTGTGCCAATGCAGGCACCAATGCATCATAGTGCAAGGCTGCCTCCATTACGGGCAGATTTTTGTGCAAGAGAAACACCTTCCTGGACAAAAACAATTCTCAGAGGCATATTCCTCTTTCTAAGTGAGCTGCAGAATGCAACACACAGAAAAGGCGTCTGGTCACAAGATTGTATTCCCTTACCTGGGCTAGACTCTGCTGGATACTCCGGGCGATACGCTGCTGGTCCCTCTGGTTGCTCCGCCACCGCCGCCGCTGCTTCTGAAGCCCGCAGCGTGATCGCGGTGCGGCGGACCACAAGCCCGAAGCTGCCCTGCGGCAGGAAGCCGCTCCCGGGATTTTTCACGTCAGAAGGCGCTTGAAATTGGTTACACCTCCGGTGGAGCGGGCGTCTGGTCATAAGATTGTATTCCCTTACCTGGGCTAGACTCTGCTGGATACTCCGGGCAATACGCTGCTGGTCCCTCTGGTTGCTCTGCCACCGCCGCCGCTGCTTCTGAAGCCCGCAGCGTGATCGCGGTGTGGCGGACCACAAGCCCCAAGCTGCCCTGCGGCAGGAAGCCGCTCCCGGGATTTTTCGCGCCAGGAGGCGCTTGAAATTGGTTACACCTCCGGTGGAGCGGGCGTCTGGTCACAAGATTGTATTCCCTTACCTGGGCTAGACTCTGTTGGATACTCCGGGCGATACTCTGCTGGTCCCTCTGGTTGCTCCGCCACCGCCGCCGCTGCTTCTGAAGCCCGCAGCGTGATCGCAGTGCGGCGGACCACAAGCCCCAAGCTGCCCAGCGGCAGGAAGCCGCTCCCGGGATTTTTCGTGCCAGGAGGCGCTGAAATTGGTTACACCACCCGCGTCGCGGGACAGCGCGCGGGCAGCGCTGGGAGAAGCCCGGGACAAGGGCGGGACCGTCCAAGGCCGTCACAGGCTGGAGGAGGCAGGGCTGGGCCCCCCTCTTTCATCTGTGTTTGAGTAATACCAGAGACATCTATAACTGAGGTGCGAGACATTATTGATTTTGGTCACTAATCCCGATTGTTGCCTCAACATTGTCGGGTAATTGTATTACCTTATTTAGGATTACCTGACCATCATGGCTAAATCTAATCCTAGAGTGTGCTCTGGGGCTGGAGGGGTGGGGACTTTGGATGCATTTCGCAAACGGGCTGAATCTGTTGTGGCTAAGGAAATCGAACTTGTAGAAAGGAGATTTTCCTTGGATCCATCTTCCCAAGCTGTTCTCCCGATACCAACTATAGAGAAGTCTTTCAGCACAGCTGCACTCCCCGAGACTATGGGTCCCCTCCAGGTTTCAAATGGATGTGTCCTAGATGTCAGTTTATCAATTTCTTCTGACTCTTCTCCTGTACCAAGCCCACCCTCTACATCCCAAGTTGTTTGCACTAGGCAGCTACGGGCTAGGACGGTTGATAGAAACAAAGCTCTACCGGGGAAAAGGAAGGCCATTAATGCCCCCAAAGGTAGCCGGCAGCCAGCAAAACAGCCTAGGAATATAAATTCCGCATCTGGGCTAGGCAGACAGGAAGCAAATGCCACGAACAAAGTTACTGTGGCCAGGGTGAAAGGAGGAAATGTACACAATGAGCTAGATGTAGTTAACAATATGGGGGGTAAGATGTCTGAATTTTTTAGGCTAATGGATGAATGGGTGGGGACATTCATATCTCCAGTGATGGATAAACTTGAGCAAATAGATGGTAGACTTAATGTTATTGAAAAATACATTTCACATCAGAAAGCTACAATGCTCGGAACTAACCTACCCGTAGTTCACTCTCTAAGTACACTTACAACTACTGTTAACAACCTGGTGGATTCTATGATGACCCCAGCACCTCAAGTTGCGGCACCTACCACTCTAACGACAGCATAGGAGCTAAACAAGGTGCAAAGCTTGGTCCTAGGGGTCCAGAGGGGAGACTAAGTCCTCTCACACATGCCCCTGTAAGGGAGTCTTTCTCGTTGCATCTTCCACCGGAGGCTTGCCCGTATTCTATAATTTTGGCAAACGTTCCGAAAAGCAAGGATGACAGGGAGGAACACTGGTCTACACTAAAAAATAAAGCCCTCCACTTTTTGACTAACAAAACAGTGTTAGGTGAACATCTGTTCAATAATTTTAAAATGGTGAGAAGGGTACCTTGGGTGGGTAAGACAAAGAAGACCATGAAGGGTGACTGTGTTGTTGTGACCTTTGGCTGTCCTGTTCTGGTTGATAATATTCTGAGGCAGGCAGGTTCAGCTAGGATTCACCATGATTATGTTAATGTACTCCCACTGGGGTTTTTTTTATCCACCATATAACACTGGAGCCAACAGAAAGGGAGAGTACTACACCCAGATAGCTCCCCCTATTAGTTCTGTTGCATTAAGCAATAGATATCAGGTTCTAAGTTCACTGGATGCCAATAACTGACTCTGCGGCGGGAGATCTATGGACTAGGAAATGTCCGGTCTTGCCGATGACCACAGAGTGACCTTGCACTCTGTACATGGGTTACAGGGCTCCTTATATCCTGCAGTGATTGACAGTGTTGCATCCACTGGCCTTGGAGATATGAATATTCCCCCCAGAGATGTAGGCCCATTGGGGGTTAGAGCACATGAGGACCCTGTGGCAGGGGGTCCTTTTGAACTCTCCATGAGAGCCACTGACCATACCCTAACAAGACTGGTTTCATGGAATGTGGCAGGTTTTAAGAGCAAGGCATCATCCACTGATTGGCCGACATTCCTCGATGGAAGGGACTTAGTGCTCCTCCAGGAAACCTGGCTGAATGCCCCAGAGTATAGACCTGGATTCCTTAGTTTTAGTGTCCTTGCAATCCAAGCCAACATGGAAGATCAAAAGGGGGACTTCTAACGTGGGTTAGACAAGACAGCAGATATAAAGTGACCCAATTAAACTCTAAAAGCAACGATATATTGCTAATTCAAATTTGTTGCCCTGACTGTAGTGAGCTCTTTGTTTTTAATGTTTACTCAAGGGGAATGCAGGGTGGGAAACCGTCCAAAACTATTGAAGAACTAGAAACCCTCCTTGAGCTTTACTCCACTAATGGTAATACTATAGTTGCGGGGGATTTTAATTGCTGTTTTGAACCGCTAGATAGAAATGATGTGGACCTCACCTCTGAAGAAGATAGAACATGGAAAATCCCTCAGTTGACACTTCCCCCAATCAAAAGATGGACAGAGGCTGCTCTACAGCTTAAGGTTCTGTGTGTTGGACTAGGGTTGAGAGCAATTAATGGCAGATCTGCTTCAGACAAATACGGGGCTTTTACCTTTAACAATGGTTTACGTAAGAGCCGTATTGATTATATACTCACCAACAAAGAGAACTGGTCCAATTTAAAGGACATGGTGGTATTAGAAAGGGCTGAAAGTGACCATGATCCCCTCTGTCTTACATTTATCTTAGGGAAACACGCAGGGGAGGAAATTCCTCCGGACAGGATTGACATCGTCCTATCAAATGATGTCAGGCGCATTAGATGGGCGAATTGTTCAACGAGTGAGGCCAAGTTAACAGCAATGAGGGAACTTACTATCCAGGCGACTAATGATCTCCTAAATTGCATAAACCAGGAGGGGGTTGTGGCAGATCTGAATCCGATCCACACAATTTTTTTTAATAAACTTAGGGCTTTTTTTACGAAAAATGGCCCTCTTAAGTCCAATAGGCCTGTTAAGAAGGAAGACCAGTGGTACGGGAAGTCATGTAGGTCCGCGTACAAAGCTTTGGCGGTGGCAATAAAAACTAAAGACAGAGCCGGGGTTAAAAGTGCATGTGTCCTTTATAAAAAAGCACAATATGATGCCAAACGTGCTTGGGATGATGAGTACTGGAGGGAGCTGTATTCCGCAAGTAGGGGGACCCAGAGGGGCGAACCAAGTAATTCTGTTTCGCCCGACCACTGGGTCTCCCACTACGCCGCCCAGTTTGCATCTCAAGAAATGACCCAGGTTGACACTGAGGGTCCTGTGCTTTGTAACTTGGCCGTAGTTCCCTTACACTTCGAGAGAATAGAGGTGAGAAAAGTACTTAATTGCATCCCTAAGGGTAGAGCACCTGCTCTGGATTTTATTCCAGCCGACCTCTTTATGCATGATAAAGATCTTTGGGAACCATATATCCAGAACCTAGCAAATGGCATCGCCAATGGCTCGCCCATACCATCTACCTGGAAAGGCGCGGTGATCATACCGATCCATAAAAATGGAGAACGCTCCGATCCAGGCAATTACAGGCCTATTAGCTTGTTAGATTGTGTACAGAAGGTTGTTGCAAGGCTTGTTCTGCAGAGAATCCTAGCTTGGATTGAGGAGGAAGAAGTATTGTCACCTCTCCAGGCAGGATTCCGCAGTCATACAAGCACTTTCAACCAAGTTTTTAGATTCCTTTTAATTTACTGGCGGGTGGTAGTCCTTGAGGGGGGTATGCTATTTGAGGCATTCGTCGACCTCAAATCGGCGTTTGACCTAGTGCCTCGAGAAAAAATGTGGGCAGTTTTTGCAGATCAGGGCATGCCACTAAACATCTTGTCCTTTCTTAAAAGATTACATGAGGACAATTTTGCCCAAATCAGGTGAACCAACAGGGTAATGTCACAGATATATTTCCTATAGAGAGGGGTGTACGCCAAGGGTGCGTACTAGCCCCAACCCTTTTCTCCCTATACATCAACAGGGTGATCGGCTACTTTATGCATTGTCCGACCGATGCTCCAAAGTTGGACGGTATGCTGATCCCCCTGTTGATGTTTTCAGATGACACTCTTTTAATTTCCAAAACGCAGCAGGGCCTACAACGAGCCATTGATGTGTTTGAGGTTTTCTGCAAGGATCATGGACTTGTTGTAAACGCTAGCAAGACCAAGTTTATGGTACTTCACAAATCTAAACATGTTAGAGGTAATGTGGCATGGAATGGGGTCAGATTAGAAAAGACTCAGGTTTTTTCGTACCTGGGCATTACCCTCGCATCCAAATTAGATTGGAAACCACACGTTACACATTTGGCTATTAAGCATGCTCAGTTAACAGGAGTTTTAATCAAGGAATGTTTCCTTTCCCACACTAGGCCAATAACGCCCACATTGAAAATCTATGACACTAAAATAGCCACAGAAGTTTTATATGGGGCGGAATTGTGGGGATACAGCAATTTAACTCATTTGACTAGGTCCCAAAATAAGTTCTTAAGTGGGGTCTCGGGCCTTCCAGCATCAACTCCGTTGACCCCTCTCTTTTATGATCTAGCCAAAATCAAATGGTTGAGAGACATGAAATCACTACTACTAAATTTGGGCCTAAATGAATCGTGGACAAATAGATCTTCACCCCCAAAGTCAACTCTCAAGAAACTTTATTGGGACTGGACTCTGCTCCAAAGGAACACTAGTACCACTATGGGCAGACTAACGGAGGATTTCTTGAGGTTTAAGGACCAACCGAAACGGGAAGTGTATCTTGATACTATCGAAAAACCCTTTGATAGAGCTCTGTATTTTAAATTCAGAGTAGGAATTCTCCCTTTGCATTCTCTCACCTCCCGATGGAAATCCCCCGCACAGACTTCAAAGTTTTGCCCACTTTGCCTAGACAAACCAGAGACAGTGGCACACTTTATGTTCGAATGTGGAGAGTATGCCCTTCCTAGGAGGGTTTGGCTTAAAAATGTATGTCGTCAGCTGGGCACTAGGAGTCACATGGACGCAATTCGGATATTAATGTCTGACAGTCGTGCCATCTATGCTTGCGCCCTAGCTAAATTTCTTTCATGGGCCTGGACCATTAGATCCAAAAGGCTAAAATTACTTGTTTAATTCTATTTTTAAACTGACTGCTAAATGAATTTCTTTTTAAAAGACTCTTAAACCTTTTAAACTAATTCTCTTTTTCGAAGGAAAATTTGTTGTAAGTTTATGTTTATTTTATTTCTTTTTTTCCCTAAAAAAATCTGATGTATTTGTGATTTGTTTGCAGCTTTTATGATAAGTTTTACGGAAATAAAGCCTTTTTGACTTGACTTGACTTGATCTAGGCATTCATCGACTGGAAGACAAGGCCCACTATAGGCCAGTGGCGTACTGGAGGAGATTGTGGGTTACCCCAGAACTCTCCCAGTACGCAAGGGCTTTCATAGATGTAAGAAATGCCGATAAGGCCCATAAAATTCGGTGGCTGTGTGAGGTAAAGTCTATATACTCTGCCATGGGCTTGGCTAGCCTATCGGAGGACCCCATAGCAAATACCTTCCCCCCCAAGAAGGCCCTAAGAGATCTTTATTGGAGCTTGGTCATATTGAAGAGATTTGGTTCGACCATTGGTCCGTCACTGACGGCGGATTTTTTGCAACTAAAACACTCACCTGCGCAAGAGGGGTACTGGGACTATATTACTGTCCCGGAGGCTAGAAAGAGATACCATCAATTTAGGGTGGGAACTTTACCAACAAATTCCTTCACTTCCAAATGGAGAGAAGGACTTGTTCCCACCTGTCCTTTCTGCCCCACTCTAAAGGAGACCACTGGGCACATTTTATTTTGTTGCCCCGCGTATAAAGTTCCTAGACGGGTATGGCTTTGAGGCACTAAGAATTTTTAAAACTGACACTACCCAGTCTGTGGTTATCGCAGTGGCTAAGTTTTTACATTGGACATGGAGAATCCGTTTAACCAAATCATGTCCGAGATGATCATTTTAGCCTTCTTCTGTATATATATTTTAACTGTAGTTCCTTTTTAAATGATCTTAACCTTAGTCTAATGTGTATAATAGAAGCGTTAATGTATAATACCTTATACCCAATCGAATGTAAATTATATTTTTAACCTGTGAGACGGATAGTTGTTCTGCTACTAAGCCCTGGGATGATTTTAACCTTGTTGGAGCTTGCAACTAATGATCTTATATTCTCGATTATTTAGATCTATTTGCAACCTGCTGAAACTTTATATTATGATTGTTGTCTTTTATGACTCACCGTCGAAATAAAGACTTTTGATTTGATTTGAGTAACAAAAAGAAATGTAGATATATCTCTGTGTTACGTCTCTGTTGGGTCAGCACACCATTTTGATACAAACCCAGGCTTCCAACTCTTTGTAATTCTGGGTTTGCGTCAAATTACATGGATGGATGAATGAGAACGCTCATGCTCTACCCATGTATATATATATATATATATATATATATATATATATATATATATATATATATATATATATATATATATATATATATATATATATATATATATATATATATATATATATATATATGTATTATCTACTGGCAGTCACCAGTAGATAGTTATAGTTAGGATCTAGTTACCATAGGAAAATCGTAACATTCTATTCCCAATAACATTGGCGCCGATTGGCTCCAGGTGGATTGAGTGAAGCTGCAGACCCGCCCACTTGGGTCTGTACTTACAAGTATGTGTCTGCAGCGCGAACTCGGAGCAACAAGTTTGGTATAACCTCCTCTCCTTGCTGGACAGAGTGCCTCCACCAATCGTATGTGAGGCGCTTGACATAATTCAGTGGACAATGAGCATTACAACTAAGAAGGCATCTGAAGAAAGCATTTAACGCTGAAAAGCGTCATGCCGCTCAACACTGTTTATTTTAATAAAGAAGCCACGTTCCCTGTGATCCGGTGTGGCTCAGTTCTTTTCCTTCGAGAAGAATTTGGCAGCATATATATATATAGCCAAGAGACTGACCTGTAGGACAGACTTTGCTGTCTATGTGCTGGAGTGTCCGTGTGGGCTCAGGTATATTGGTAGCACAAAGTTACCGGCCCATAAACGGATAATCCAGCACATTCGAGCCATTTCTAGCAAAGATCAAACGTACCCAGTGACCAGGCATTTCGAGCAGTCGCATAATAGCAACCCTAACTTGGTACAATATTATGTGATTGATTCGGTAGACCCCATGAAGCGGGGAGGTAATCGTGAGGCCAAATTCCGTCTCTTAGAGACCAGGTACATACTAGAACTAGACACTAAGCATCCTACAGGTTTAAATTCCAGTGAGGACTTCTACACTTGCCTTTAGCTGGACAAAGGATTGAAAATATGTATATCTGGGTAGGTGTATTTCCAGCTAGGGGCACCTCATTAGATTCTGGATATGGTGTCCATCTCTCAGGTCTCTTGGTGGGTTGGTTATAACAAGTCATTATTTACTGATTTCGAGGGCATCCATGATACAGGTGAATTAATGTAAATATACAAAAATGTATTGATTGCCATCATTTGGAAAGATATCTGATTATATGAAATAATTTTAAACATAGACATTTTACACTTATTTAATAATTTGTTTAGAGGAGGCACGAAGTATCATGTAGTAAAAAACTGAGGATTTGGCTTCTACAGATACAGGGGATTAGAATGAGGTATTTTTTGCACGGGTTATATTTTAGGGCAGTTATCAGGCACATTTTTAATTATTCTTACACAGGTATGTAGACACTATAAAAGACCTACTATGGATAAGGGAGATATATATGCCCACTTGGACTCTATATAGATAATACAGCATTGATATTTTATAAGTAGGTGGCTGAATTGATTTTGAATATGCAATGAGTGTCACACAGTGGGTATTTAAGATACCTATGAAATGCAAGTATTTATTATTTATATTTATGTTTATATATATTTATATATTTATGTATTTATTCTTGATGGTATAAAATTGCCTTAGGTAAGGGATGGGTTGATGAGTGACCACGTCCATTTCCCCAGTATTTGCATTATGCAGATAATATCCACTGTTGCTGCTACTATATTGCTGCTATTATATGGTTTACAGATCGTGCTTTCATTGCACTAGCGTTATTTGCACATGAGGAATATTACTCGCATTATGCGGATAGTTTCTGTTATGGCTGCTTCGAATATGTTTACTTAATTTTGTTTACATTGCACTAGCGCTATTTTGCACATCAAAAATGTTTTTAGCCAAACATTTCTGTGTATCAATGCGTTATTTATTATTAGGGTAATTTATCTGTATGATTTATAAATTATCCTGTGTTGTCCTTTGCGTATTTTTGCACATGCAGTTTTTGCACATGGACATACCGAGTATTTTGTCTCTCGTTATGCACTAGTAGGTCACATGTCTAATTTCATGTGTTGATTGCACTTTAAAAAGCCTCCTCCCCATGGCAAGGCATCATGTGATCAAGACCCAGTGGGGGTCGAAACGCGTCATGGCGGACTGGCTGGTCGGAGAAATAACAAAATAAAAATTTGATTGGCACCAGCGTTGTCGGTCGACTTTTCGTTTCTTGCCTGGAATCAAGGCGATGGAAAGCAACGATTGAAATTCATATATATATATATATATATATATATATACATATATATAATATATATGTGTATTATCTACTGCCGGTCGCCCGTAGATAGTTATAGTTAGGACCTAGTTACCATAGGAAAATCGCAACATTCTATTCCCAATAACTTTGGCGCCGATTGACGAATCGTCGCAAAATGTTTAAAACTTATGACCCGCTCCGGTCCGCTCCTATCTTGAAAGTTTCGGGGTGATTCGTCAAGGGGGGTCCCAAAATGTGGTTTGCCCTTGCAATTTCCCTTAGGAAACTTTAGACACGGCCACAGCCCAAACTGCTGAACGGAATTAGACCACATTTGGCAAAAAGGTAGCCCTTTATTCAGAAAGATCCGTTTCTGGCATTCCATCCATCTTCAGCCCGGCTTGCTTGAATCCAGTGCCAAAGTGAGCAAGGGACTCAGGGCTGAAGACGGCTGGAATGCCAGAAAGCAGTCCTCGGAAGCTTGTTTCCGGTCCAGGGAAGGCATGGCTTGGCAGTTCGGGCTGGACTGTTCCCATGAGGCACACGGTCAGACTGATTTGCATATAGCCATGTCTGAACTGGGGTGGCAGAGTGGGCTAAAGAACGGTGATGGATCAAACCCAGATCTTTTGACTGGGTGTGAGTGTTTGATTGGTTCTGATGCTCCATCCATCACTACCCCCTTTTGTACCGCTTTGGCCGCCATAAGTGTGGCAGGGTATGTCAGACGTGAGTCCCTTGCTCACTTTGCCACTGGATTCAAGCAAGCCGGGCTGAAGACGGCTGGAATGCCAGAAACCGGTCCTCGGAAGCTTGTTTCCGGTCCAGGGAAGGCATGGCTTGGCAGTTCGGGCTGGACTGTTCCCATGAGGCACAGGGTCAGACTGATTTGCATATAGCCATGTCTGAACTGGGGTGGCAGAGGGGGCTAAAGAACGGTGATGGATCAAACCCAGATCTTTTGACTGGGTGTGAGTGTTTGATTGGTTCTGATGCTTCGTCCATCACCACCCCCTTTTGTACCATGTTTGAAGATATGTCACCTCAGGCCCTGCCCCCTTCCTTCACCATTGTGCAAACGCGCCCCCTGGCGAGTTGTAAGTTGGGTAATTAATTTGCCTTCAATACTGAGGTCCTTGAGGGCGAACTAGCCCACCAGGTACCTCCAGTATGTGCCAGGGAGCTGCGTTGTAGAGAGGTGTTCAGAGGCCATGCCCCATTTTTACACCTCTCTGCAACGCAGCTCTGTGACGCTTACTGGAGGTACCTAGTGGGCTAGTTGGACCCCAGTAACCCTCAGGAGTCCAGGGGACTTAATCTCCCAACTTAAAATGGCCACAGGGCATGTTTACACAGTGGTGAAGGGAGGGGACGGGGCCTGAGGTGACATGTGCAAACAGGCCCTGTGGCGCGTTTTAAGTTGGGGTAAATAATTCCCCTTCAATCCTGAGGGCCCCTTGGGGCCAACTAGCCCACCAGGTGCTTCCCGTAAGTGCCACTGCGCTGCGTTGCAGAGAGGTGGTCTAGGCGGTGCCCCTTTTTACACCTCTCTGCAACGCAGCTCTGTGGCGCTTACTGGAGGTACCTAGTGGGCTAGTTGGACCCTGATGATTCAAGAGGACTTAATCTCCCAAATTAAAATGGCCACAGGGCGTGTTTACATAGTGGTGAAGGGAGGGGACGGGGCCTGAGGTGACGTGTGCAAACACGCCCTATGGCGAGTTTTAAGTTAGGGAATTAAGTACCTTTTAATGCTGAGAGTCCCTGGGTGCCAACTGGTCCACCATATACCTCCAGTAAGCACCACAGAGCTGTGTTGCAGAGAGTTGGTCCGAGGCTGTGCCCCATATTACTCCTCTCTACAATGCAACTCTGTGGCACTTACTGAACATACCTGGTGGGTTAGTTAGCTCTCTGGGACCCTAAGGATTCAAGGGGACTTTATCCCCCAACTTAAAGTGCCCAGAGGGTGTGTTTGCGCACATGTCATCTCAGGCCCCCCCCTCCTTTCACCAGTGTGCAAACGCACCCCGTGGCGCGTTTTAAGAGGTAGTTTTAATCTCCCTGCCCTATTATATACTAGGGGCTTACAGAGGAGGTCATGATAATCACAGGAGTACCCCAGCGCATAGTGTTCCCTAGTGTATGTAGGTGTTTTCACTGTATTCTAAGTGTCCTTTAGCACACAACTGGATGGAGGTCTGGTTAGTCAGAGTCAGTTAACATCAGTATCCGTCTGAAAAAGTTGTGGGCACAGGATGATTTTGTAACAAGTCCTCTTTCTGCTCCTCTGTTGGTTCTTTCTGCACATGTCTTGCTTCTTCATGCACTTTTCTTCGTCTTTGAGGACTTCTGTTGCTTCTTTCTGCATTTCTTTAGCTTTTTTCTTCTTTCTTCACATGTCCTACCACTGTCGGCATAGTTAGAAACTAGCATTAAAAAAACCTTTGAAATTCATTAAAAAAAACATAGGTTTCAGGCACATTATAGTTAGGAATTAGCATTTAAAAACCTTTGAAATTCACTGAAAAACCCAGTTAGTTGCACATTTCCCTCGAACAAAACTAGGCCTGGGTGGTAAATTCCGTTCCGCTAGCGGAATTTGGGTAATTTCGCGTTCCACGGAGAACGCGAAATTGCCCAGAACTCTGTGTTCCATGACTTCGCGAAATGTTTTGCTTGTTCGCGTTCTCAAATGGGTGTTTGCGAGATTTTTCCCCCTCGAGCACGCAAACAGCAATTGTGAACAGTAAAAAAGCTGAGATTTTTTACAGTTTTGCGGAGATTTTCGTAACCCAAATTCCGCCCATCCCTAAACAAAACCATAGAAATTCCCCCGTTATAGTTAGTTCAGCTAACTATAACTTACGCGCCCGCAATGCACTGCTGATGACGTCACATATTACATCACTCATGACATGGTCAGTGACATCACTCATGACATCTCAAGTGATATCACGGATGACATCATCCTTGTGATAGAGTGGCAGACCTCCTCTCATCCTAATATAACCATTGATACACACACTCAAAAATAGAAACTAACATTTTCAAAACAATGGAGATACCAATACCAGTTACAACACACCTATTCAGTAATTCCAAGATCTACACACATCCACTCATTCACCAACAGTTCTATACAGTCACTCATGCATGTACTCACTCATCATATGTACTCATACACCTATACATCCTGTTACACACTGACACTCAATCATAGAGTTACTCACACACATAGTCACACATACAAAGTATCAAACATCCATTTACTTGTATATACAGTTATACACACACCACCACTCTTACTTCTACAGATGTCACTGACCATGTCATGAATGATGTAATATGTGACATCATCAGCAGTGGATTGCGAGTGCGCGAAATATAGTTATTCCAACTAACTATATAGGAGCAATTTCAATGGTTTTGTATGAGTGAAATGTCCAGCTAACTATAACACCCCTAAAACTTATAATTTTTTGAGTGAATTTTAAAGGTTTTTTAAATGCTAATTCCTAACTATATAAGGCCTGAAACCTATGTTTTTTTCAGTGAATTTCAAAGGTTTTTTAAATGCTAATTCCTAACTATATAAGGCCTGAAACCAATGTTTTTTCAGTGAATTTGCAAGGTTTTTTAAAATCTAATTCCTAACTATATAAGGCCTGAAACCTATGTTTTTTTCAGTGAATTTCAAAGTTTTTTTTATGCTAATTCCTAACTATATAAGACCTGAAAGCCCACCAGGAATCTCCAGTATGCGCCAGGGGACTGCATTGCAGAGAGGTGTAATGAAGCCACGCCCCTTTTTACACCTCTCTGCAACGCAGCCCTCGTGCATGTTTGAAGAGGGGGAACTAATTCCCCTTGCATGCTGGGGGCCCCTGGAGGCCAACTAGCCCACCTGGAACCTCCAGTATGCGCCAGGGGGCTGCATTGCAGAGGTGTAATGAGGCTATGCCCCTTGTTACACCTCTCTGCAACGCAGCCCCCTGGTGCGTTTGCAGAGGGGGAACTAATTCCCCTTGCATACTGGGGGTCCCTGGGGGCCAACTAGCCCACCAGGAGCCTCCAGTATGCGCCAGGGGGCTGCATTGCAGAGAGGTGTAATGAGGCCACACCCTTTTTTACACCTCTCTGCAATGCAGCCCCCGTGCATGTTTGAAGAGGGGGAACTAATTCCCCTTGCATACTGGGGGTCCCTGGGGGCCAACTAGCCCACCTGGAACCTCCAGTATGCGCCAGGGGGCTGCATTGCACAGAGGTGTAATAAGGCTATGCCCCTTTTTACACCTCTCTGCAAAGCAGGCCACTGGCGCATTTCCAGAGGGGGGGACTAATTCCCCTTGCATACTGGGGGTCCCTGGGTCATATCTGCCCAAACGCCGATATTCCGAACGATTGAAAATGACTTTTCTTGAGAAACATTTGGATTTGGATTATCATGTCCTATACTTTGGAATTTTTGAAAGACTGACTTTGAGGATGCTATAAATTACTCAAGTCTGCCCGAATTGTGTGGGTAAATTTGATACCTAGTCACTTTGAATAAGAATGTACTTACGTCTCGTCTAACATTTGGAAGAAATATCTAGTTATATGACAACAGGATACCGACATAACTTGAAGGAAATAAGAACGCCCTGAAGAAGTTCTGTTGTACAGAACGAAACGCGTTGGCTGGCTGTGGTATATAAACTTAAGGAAAATAAAAGCATTTGAATATACACCAAGATTCAGCGCTTCAATAAGGACTCTAAGTGATATGATTTGATTGGACTTATTGTGCAAGTGGTGCTGTGCCAAACTTTGGAATATTCTCCACTACTCTCTACTACTTACTCTCTACTACTCCACTACTCTCTAATACTCACTCTCTACTACTCATTTTCTACTACTCTACTACTCTCTACTACTCTCTCTCTACTACTCACTCCCTACTACTCACTATCAACTACTCTCTACTACTCACTCTCTACTACTCTCTACTCTCTACTACTCACTCTCTACTACTCTCTCTCTACTACTCACTCTTTACTACTCACTCTCTACTCACTCTCTACTACTCACTCTACTACTCACTCTCTACTACTCTCTACTACTCACTCTCTACTACTCTCTCTCTACTACTCTCTACTACTCACTCTACTACTCACTCTCTACTACTCTACTATTCTCTCTCTCTGCTACTCACTCTCTACTACTCACTCTCTACTACTCACTCTCTACTACTCTCTACTACTCACTCTTTACTACTCTCTACTACTCACTCTCTACTGCTCTCTACTACTCACTCTACTACTTACTCTCTACTACTCTCTACTACTCACTCTCTACTACTCACTCTCAACTACTCTCTACTACTCACTCTACTATTCACTCTACTACTCTCTACTACTCACTCTCTGCTACTCTCTCTACTGCTCTCTACTACTCTCTACTACTCACTCTCTACTCTCTATTACTCACTCTCTACTCTCTACCTCTCTACCTCTCTCTACTTCTCTCTCTACTAGTCTCTACCTCTCTACCTCTACCTCTCTACTCTACACCTCTACCTCTCTGCCTCTCTCTACACGCACACATATACACATATATATATATGCATATATATGCATATGCATTTATATATATGTATGTGTATATATATATATATATATATATATATATATATATATACATACATATATAAACATATATAATCTGCATATCTATATAAATACAAATATAAATGCATGCATACATATACATATATGCATACATATGCATGTTATTTACATGAAAGTTTTAAAAACACTAATAAAAGAAAAGCTAAAAAGCCACCTCATTACAAATAGAATGGCTTTAACTTAAACGAGGGCGAGATCTATTGCATTTTCAATGCTTGTTTACTTTGGTTCCATCAAGAAGGCATTCAGATGTGTCACACATTTGCCATAAATTCTGAATGTTAGCACTCTAGTTGTTCATTAGATCACTGTAGTAAAGCTACTGCTCACCAGGGAAGTCTGCTGCTGGTATTCAAAGTGCATGTTTCAGTCTGCATGTCAGAATTTTTTTCATGAAATAGAAGAGGATTTGAGAAGTCACTCAAAATGTGCCCTAATTTTTCTTTCTGAAGCACTAATCATACTTTCTATGGCAAAATGAACCCCCTCACTTTGTTCCTTTTTAAATTAAACGTTTTCAGACTTACCACTTCATTCCAATCAAGATGGCTTCTGGTGTGCCATACTTTTGTCATAAGTAAGACTGTTAGCGCTCTAGTTGTTCTTTAGAACACTCTGGGACATTCTGTCATTGGGCTATACTTGGGCTACATCTGGGTGATATTTGGGCTACATTTGGGCTCTTTTGTCTCTGGTGGCCATCTTGGGAGACTGCATGTCAGAATTTTTTAATGAAATAGAAGAGGATTTGAGAAGTCACTCAAAATGTGACCTAATTTTTCTTTCTGCAGCACTAATCATACTTTCTATGGCAAAATATACGCCCTCATTTTGTTCCTTTTTAAATTAAATGTTTTAAGAGTTACCACTTTATTCCAATCAAGATGGTTTCAGGTGTGCCATACCTTTGTAATAAGTTGGACTGTTAGCGCTCTAGTTGTTCTTTAGTACACTCTAGGAGGCTGCAGTAGAACACAAAGGAATCAACTGACAGTCTCTGTCCTTGTTGGATGTACATGTTTTACTGAGAATGTCAGACTTCATTCTCACATGACTGAGAAAGATAATGTGAATTTACAGAAAATATGCTTTCAGTTTAGCTTATAGATCCCCTTCCAAACCACTGTGGGAAAAGCATGAGAGAACAGTTTTCTTTCAAACATGATTCATGATATCCCAGCAGAAGGCTTTTTCACATGGTAAAATCACCTTAGAACACACCACAATTCCTAAAATGAGTATGGTACCATCAACAAATGATTTATAATGTAACTAAAGTCCTAAAACCCTCTTTTAACTACAATGCTTTTTAATGAGGTGCTATCATGTATATTAGTCCCAAGATGGCTGCCAATACTTCTTGGATGAAGTGCTGACAGCCAATCAGATCTCACGATGAGATGTGTGGTTAGGCTCCGCCCAGATAGATATATTTTTTTGAAGTTAATTTTCGTAAAAAACACTGGAGCAATTTTCACCAAATATAGAAAAGGCACTTCTGCGTACCAGTCCCTACAATTTTGCAAAGTTTGGTGTAATTCAATTCATCAGTTCGGGCTGTAGCCTTGTCTATTCGTCCTATAGAAATTAACACGGGGAAAACACATTTTGGGACCCCCCTTTTTTCTTGGCCCCCGCATGACAAATCCCCCCGAAACTTCCAGGGAAGAAGCGGAGCGGAGCTGGCCTAAATTTTGGAAAATTACACGCAAATTCCTCAACCGGTGCCAAAGTTATTCCCAATAGAATGTTGCGGATTTTCTATGGTAGCTAGGTCCTAACTATATATACCTACTGGCTATCGCCAGTAGGTAATAAATATATATATATATATATATATATATATATATATATATATATATATATATATATATATACTAATATCAAGAATATAAATACAACTATGGAAGTTTGAACTGGACTGTAGGGAATGGATTTAAAGGAAGAAATTGTAAGGAAAGATTAAAGGAGAGAGAAGAATGAAAAGAGAGGGAACAATAGAAAAGAAGTGAAAGGGGAAGAGGGAAAGCTACAATTCTAAAATATGCAGTAAAAGGAACTTCCAAAAAAACATGTATTAATACATTATAGAATAAAAAGAACAACATAAACAGTAGTGAATTATTCCTAACAATAGCCTAAATATTATGCATAGAACAGAGAGATACCTAAACACTATTATTTGCATGAAAAGTCAAATATCTAGTCAATAAATCCCACAGTGCTTCACGTTTGACTAATAACGATGTAGAGTGCAAATTGCAGCGATCCAATCAATGGTTGTGACATACAAAATTACACCAGTGTTGAAGGATAATTCTGTCTGAAGATTTCCAATTAGATGTAATTACCTGGAAGACAACAACAACCAACAGATAAACTAATTTGTGAAGCATTTTATTCTGAGGCCATGAATTGCTCAACCCCCCCTTCCAGGAACAAACCTACAATGGAGAATGAAGTAGGAACGTAATGATGTCCCCTATTCTTGCCCATACCTGATCCCAAAATTGGGACAATTTAGGACTTAAAAGAACATGTGAAGGTTGGTTCGAGGAATGGTAGAATAACGCCAGCAGGTATCCAGTTTGAGTAATTTAAGTTTAAGTAAATGTGTTCGATATAGTCTTATAGAAACAATATAACGTTTGAGTGAGATTAGTGGGAAGTGCAGTAGAATGAATCTTTTCCTGTATTCTCTGCAATAAGTGATATAAGCCATCAGGAAAGCAAATCAGATTCCAATAAAAGGTCTAGTTTGGATTTGGGGCTGCCAGACAGGTGTGTAATCAGTGGTTTTATAAATTAGCCCCGCTTTGGAAGGGGAGATGATAGAGCTATGAGAGGCATGTGAACACCATCCCTGAATGTAAATACTCAGGAGAGAGGATGAGGAAGGGAACTAACGGAGATCCTAAAAGCATGTATTGTTTGAGATATTTTGGAGGAAGATTGAAGGAAGAGGAGAGGATATCAAATGGGATAATAGCATTATTATGGAAAATTAATTGAGAGATTGTAAATAAACACCTTTTTAACGATTTTCAACACAAGAAAGATTTGGCAGTTACTGCTTTGCTTTTTTTATACCAATTAGGACTTTGAATAAATTGCTAATATGAAAAGAGGTGACCTACTAAATAAGGCTTGAAAAGAGACAAGGAGTGTGAAATAACTGCAGGTATCCAACACATAGGGGGATGAGACATGTGTAGTATATGTTTTTGTAGAGAACAGAGAGATAAGGGCTAGCTCCAACTGATACTGCAATTTAGATTGAAAGTCTTAAGTTCCAAGAAAACAACCTTGACCATGCTTAATACCAAATGCTTTGTGATAGTGAAAGAAGTCTGGGAAATTGACCCCTCCAGAATGTTTGGCTAATTTTAGGTGCTGTAAGGCGATACAAGATGGTTTCCTATTCCACCAAAATCTAGATAAAGCTTATAAATAGTTATGAAGTATTTACTAGTAATTTTATTGGTACCATCATGAAATAGCAATGAATTATAGGAAGTCTCATCCTTTTAATTGGATCATGGCAGTCCCACCATGACAAGAATATCGGTGATCAGCCCAGCATGAGTTTCTTAATATTTGCAAGAAGAGTGTCTCTGAGATTATTGCGATGCAAGATTCCTAGGCACTTGATCCTATCGGGATTCCATGATAAGCCCGTTTCAGGAAAATTATTTTTTAAACAGAATTTTTTCAACGTTATCACTTTGGACTTTTCTATATTTAGTTTGTAACCATTCACCATGGAATATGTAGTTAACTGTTCAAAGAAGTGAGGAAGTACACGTTGGCGTTTGATAGAATTTTTCAAACTTTTAGCATTCCATGTTGTTAATCTAATTGACATTCAAGAAGAAGTCATTAAGAAATATCAAGGAAATACATATACTTATTGATAATGTACAATGGCTTAGTCATTTGTGCAAGCAGAAAGGAAAAAGGAGAACAGCGTGACGGAGAAAAAAAGGAGAGAAGGGAAAGGGGGTGAGATACCCCTGAAAAATAAGGATGACATGGAGGCAACACAGAACGAAATAACTTTAGTTGCAAAATGATATTATATGAACATAAATACATCCAGAGTGATAAGTAGGGTAAGGAAGACCTAAAGAAAAGGTGGAACCAGACTTAGCTCCAGCAAATGTGAAAGGGAACACAGCGAACAATAAAGAGACATGATCAACAGCTGCTGTAAACAGAAATACAGTCATGTGATGACTGTGTAAAATTGAACAGTTTTTAAGAAGGCGGAATACACAAGCATAAAAATTGTACCACTAAACTAACCATGTAGTACCAGGGGTAGGATGATGAGGGGACAATACACATATTAATGGAACAGAAAGTACTAAGACAGGAAACGGACGCCATAAAACGCTCTGAGCTGAAAAACAATGAGTTAGAAACTGATTATGCATAGTACAGAGACCTACAAAACAAAATACCTAAAGGATAGAGAACAATGTAATAATCAAGAGGAAAAACAACGAAGTACAAATAACAGTCATGTTTTGGCTGCTGCACCGATTTCCATATCCTCAAGGCGATGCTGTAGAAAAAAGCCCTTTTTGAAAACAACAAGGGAACCCAAAGAAGTCGGCAAGGGACCTTGGGAGTCAATATTATTAAGGCAACAGTGGTCCCTTACAAATAATAATGCTTAATCAATAAATATAGACAAAGTCGTTGCTATATTTGAAAGCGACATGCCCAACTGGGCAAAGGTCTTGGTATTTACTTTTCAGTCAATGTAAAACATGAATAACACACAATATACACGACAGGGCACAAGCCTGTACCCAGTCAATCACACAAGAAATATCAGGACAGGGAACAATTAAAGGGAACAAACAAAAGGGCTTAGGCAAGAGCTTAACGTTCTGTAAACTTGTTAATCGCACAGTTTTGATTATAAAACAGAACAATATTGACACCTTCACACTTTTAAAGGGCAAATAAATCATTCCATGTGTGTAAGGTGCTCATAGTTGTCAACGGCGTTTCGATCCGTTTAACACATTCTACGGATCTCATCAGGACATTTAATGTATGCCTAATAGTAAAGCAGCCTCATTTGCCTAAAGGGAGGAAGGGAAGGAAAATACCAAAAGACATCCGTAAGGACAATTCGGAAAGGACGCATGTATACATAGCGTGAATTTTGTGGGCATGCACTCTGTGGGAGGAAGGTTCGAGTGCGACAGGCTGATATCAAGTACTGAACAAAGGATACCTAAACACATGCAAGAAAACAAAATTACATTCGGCGCAAGGTGTGAAATAATTACATTCGGAAAAAAGTCCTTATCTGGTCAGGAGACCTAGAAATTCTTAATGCCTTCTTTCACTGGCTTAATGAAAACTGCAATGGTCTCACATTCACCTTGACACACAACAAAGACAGTATTCCGTTCCTCGATCTCACTATCCAGCATCAAGACGGTACTCTCTTCACATCGCTTTTTCGCAAACCAACTGAGTGCAACACTCAGTTGGTCACACTATAAAAGCTGTCACCCCAGGGCCCTTAGGGACAGTCTACCTTATTCGCAGTCCCTCAGAATAAGGAGAAACTGCTCACACAAAACTGACTATTTTTCTGAAGCACAAATACTTTCCACCAAACTCATTACCCGAGGCTATCCCCGCCGCCTAGTGCGTAACGCATCAAAGAGAGCATGGTACTGCCCCCGAGACACTCTACTCGAACCGAAACCCAAACCAGTGGCAGAATGCCTTGTCTGCGTCACAACATTCTCCGCAGTTTCTAGCATAGTTCGCAAAACCATCAGGTAGAATTGGCCAATTCTCAATGCGGGCTCACTCAACATAGACCCACCTATGTTCGCATTTAAAAGAAGTGAGAATGTGAAAGTCCACCTGGTTCGAGCTGCATTGCCCTCCATCCGGAACTCCAACCCCACACTGAATGACCTTTGGTCCTTAGCCCCCCCGAAAGGACATATTACCTGTGGTAATTGTATAGTGTTCGAGTTTACCATAGAGACAAAGGAGTTTGTTTTTAAGGATGTGAAAAATGTCTTAAAATCCCTGAGTAATTGTATTACTTGCAACGTGATATATGCCATTTTTTGTCCTTGTGAAATGATTTATGTGGGCCAAACAAAGCAAAAGATCCGGCTACGCATCTCTCAACATCGCAGCAGAACTCGATGCAAGACAGCGAATGCGCTGCTCGTGGATCACTTTCTTGAGAAGGGACACACAGAAAATGACATTCGGTGGACAGTTATCACCACTGTGAAACTTCCCCCGAGAGGAGGGGATCTCACACGCATCCTCAATAAGGAGGAGTTGAAATGGATTTTAAAGACTGATAGACTCAACACAGGATTAAACCTACAGGAGGACTGGAACACCTTGATATGAACATTTTAGCCCGAGTTCCATGCATTCCTCCATATCCTTTCTCTGTTTACAAACGGCTGTCTATTTTACGCAGTAGGATAGTTTGCCTTCTACAAATGTTTTGTTCTAATTACCTTATCTGCTAAATTTTAAAATTGTTCTAAAAATGTGGCCCTCCTTCTCTCCTTCTCTCTTATCTATATTCACCCCTTCAAAATGCCCGACACAGTCGACACTACCTCTTGTCACCTCTTCTATGTCTAATAATCACATGGGAGCATCTGCCCAATCAAATGCACTCTCCTACCACATATAAACTCCATGCATGACTCGCCACTCCTACCGGCACCCGCGATTGAGCAGTACTGCATCCTTACTATCGGTAAGTCCTTACCAAGAAGCTTTGCCCGACCACCACGCTCCACGCTGGTTCCCCCTGGGGCTGCCGGGTCTACCATCTAATTCCCGCCAACCTTTTGCTTCCCCACCCAGGTTATCGTACCGGACTATCTTGAACGTCCCTATATTCCTGATTGTGGTCCACCTGGCGTTCTTTGACTGACCACACCATGGTAAGCGCCATTGCGACAATTCTTCTGTGTCGCCCCTGATCCTAGTTTACTGCTGGTTTCACTTTGCCAGTCCTATTCGTTCTTTAAGGCCCTTCTTCAGTCTTACACAAGCATATTGCTAACCGGAATCGAATTCAAGCTGACCCCAACAGGTCACAGCAACAGCCCGCCCGGTAAGCCTCCCTTTACCCGTCCCACCCACCACCTTGTCTGACACCTCACCCGCAACGTACTGTAACCTACTCGTTGTTTTTTGCAGGAAATTCCTGTGATCGGGTACACAATAAGCCTTGAACCCCTTGGCTTCCCTCTTGGTGAGCTTTAGCCTTCTCCTGTAGATATTGACTCTCTCCAATGTCATCTTCACTAGCCTGAATGAACACGTCGTCACCCCTTTCCCCCCCCTTTTTTAACCTTCTTAACCAGCCTCAGCACTTGCGCCGAATGTAATTATTTCACACCTTGCGCCGAATGTAATTTCGTTTTCTTGCATGTGTTTAGGTATCCTTTGTTCAGTACTTGATATCAGCCTGTCGCACTCGAACCTTCCTCCCACAGAGTGCATGCCCACAAAATTCACGCTATGTATACATGCGTCCTTTCTGAATTGTCCTTACGGATGTCTTTTGGTATTTTCCTTCCCTTCCTCCCTTTAGGCAAATGAGGCTGCTTTACTATTAGGCATACATTAAATGTCCCGATGAGATCCATAGAATGTGTTAAATGGATCGAAACGCCGTCGACAACTATGAGCACCTTACACACATGGAATGATTTATTTGCCCTTTAAAAGTGTGAAGCTGTCAATATTGTTCTGTTTTATGATCAAAACTGTGCGATTAACAAGTTTACAGAATGTTAAACTCTTGCCTAAGCCCTTTTGTTTGTTCCCTTTAATTGTTCCCTGTCCTGATATTTCTTGTGTGATTGACTGGGTACAGGCTTGTGCCCTGTCTTGTATATAGTGTGTTATTCATGTTTTACCTTGACTGAAAAGTAAATACCAAGACCTCTGCCCAGCTGGGCATGCCACTTTCAAATATAGCAACGACTTCATCTATATTTATTGATTAAGCATTATTATTTGTGCGGGACCACTGTTGCCTTAATAGTAGAAAAAAGTCCTGCAATGTAGCTGGGTCTTCAAAGGTGTAAGAGTTTATCTTATATTTAATTTTAAAAAACACAGAGGTGAACAAGACCGTATCTGATATTCATGGATTTTACTTGTGGATGAATTTCAAGAGAGAGCTTACTTCTCGCTGCTGTTGTGCTAGAGACATCCTGCGAGAAAAAGATCTTATGACCAGACCATTGGAGGGAACAGCTTGTTTAGCTCCTGAGAGGATGTGTATTTGTGCATTAAATTGGTGTGCTGCAAGAAATGGATGATAATGCCTCTAGGTCTTTGATGAGTAGTTATAGCTGAGGTTTTGGGATCGAGGCAATGTGCTCATTGGATATTAAGCTGACTGTGCTCAGGTATGTGAACTATAGTGGAGAAGATCCTTTTCAAAAAAGTAATCACATTAGTTCCCTCTGAGTTCTCTGGAATGCCCTAAAGGTGCAAATTATTTCTCTAAATTCTATTTTCCAAATCCTTTATAGTCTGTTTAAGTAGTTTTATTGTATTTTCTTTTGCAGCTATGAAACCACTGGGAGAGAATCCTCCACACCAATAATCCTCTGCTCACCAGCCGTGATGTGTTGGTCATGAGACCATTTCTCTTTGATGCGTATCAGGGATGCATTGGCTTCCAAACAAAGGGCTTTAAAGTTCGGATTTGTTCCATTACATCATCCAAGGTGAAATGAGGGTGTGACTTAAAAGAAGAATCTGAATCTTTATTAAGTGTCTTAAGTGGAGCAGAGGTTTTCATTGGCAGTGCTCCTGCTGAAACATCCCCAGATTGCAGGAGCTCTCTATGAGAGCCGACAGGTACCTACGAGCGAGGTCACGCTGATGACTTTTAGGATGTGTGATGATGTTATTAGGGAATGAATGAGGTGAAACTCTGTCCTTTTGCCTCAAGGTGAAAGCAGAAACACGTGATGTGATTGCTTACTCAAGCGGGGTCAGAATAAAGATCAAAACCTGTAACCCACCCTACTAGAATGTCCATGGTAGTGTGCACCATACACTCTGGGAGGATGAAACTCCAGAATGCTAATTATGTCCATATTAATGGCACAGGTATATGTATTGGCTGACTTCTGAATTGGAGCAGAAGCTGCTAGAATTAGGTGCTCTGCAAAAACAGCCAGTGAAGAACATTTTCTGTCTTATTGAGGTATCAAAATATGACTATGATACTGACAAAGTAGAGGCAATGAGGAGAGTGATTGTAGGCTATATATTGTCAAATTCGATTCGCCTGCTTTTGCAATAATTGTCACAGCTTCCAATGACCAGCAGCTCGCCAGCAATATATAATTTTAATAAGGCAAGGAAGTGCAAGTAAAGCAAAAAACCCTTCACCATTGACATAAATAGAGAGAGACTCTTACTGTGACAGTGGTATCAACTTGGCTTTCACCGAAGCTGGTGAGGAGGGGACTCCAGTCGGGGAGGCCAGTCAAGAATTTCTTTACAGGAATTCAAGATGACGGCGGCATCCTCTGAAGTGTTCTGTGCATCGTGCGCAATTGGGGAATCATGCTGAGGGCTGGTTTAAAGCAGAGGGTCAAATAGTAAGGGCCAACCTTCCAACAGTGATATCCAGGGTACTGGAGGGGCTACATAAGGAAGTAGCATTGAATTCCCTGATGCATGTTGGCGCTGGCTGGGAGGCCTAAAGTCTGGCGGCCATTTTGCTTGGCGCTCGCTACCTCTCTACACTGTTAATCCTAAATATTGACAATCACTATCCGGTTAAGAGTATTGCTTTATAAAGGAAAGCAACCATATTCAAGCAGTTTGAAACCAGAGCAGTTGAAAAGACAAACTCTAGAAGCCTCCAGCTCCACCACCAGAAAGGATTACCGTAATTAGATAACTAAGGTGTGAAAATCCCTTGAATCCTAGGGAAACATTTTCCTACGAGTTCATTATTGAGGTTATCAGAATGCCTGAGCTGACCTTAGAATCCCAAGTTCCCAGTCAATAAGGCTACAGTCTGTAGTAGTGCTAGTTTCTGAATCAGTTAATTCAGAGTTGAAATTTTGAAACAACTACTTCACCCTGGAACCTTATTTTTAGTTCTTGTTTGCGTTCAGGATTGGACTGCTCTATAGAACCATTAGGGAGTACTCCAGGGGCTGGTCTGGCATATCAGTGTTTGGGACATTTTCTTATTGGTTTGTGGGCCTGTTTTATGGACAGATGTGCCAGTTCATACTTCCATGATATTACCACAAATATTACCTGCAGCTAATACATGCAATCTTCCAGACCTTGCACAATATCCAAAAAGCATGTCTTTACAATTTCAAAACTGGCTTGATTTGCAGGTGTGGGCCACCTTTTTAACTGTCCGGCTTGCCAATGGCGGTCACTTTTATTTTAGGCACTGGGATGATTTTGTGTCCCAGCCTTACCCTGTTTGGGTTAAGGTATGTCCGTGGGTTTAGGCTCTCGTAATCAATGTCATGGAATAAGTTCAGTTCAGAACCCCAACCAAGACAGTCACAATAGGCTTTCTGACAGGGTCTCTGACAAAGTCTACTGCAATAGGCTTCTCAGTCCCCTTGAGGCTAACCAGGATCATTGTAATGTAGTAGGATTTTAAGTAGTATTCAGGGGCAAGTACTTTCAGACAAACTGGTTGCATTTTTTTACTATATATGAATGCGCGTTTCTTGAACCCAAGATCCACTGTCACATGAGCACTCAGAATATACTTTCATACTCTTTTGAAATAATTGTCTTCACATAATATTTATGCTTTCATTTTCTTTAATTTTCATCGATATGTCAATTTTTAAATCATAACTTTTAAGGTTCTTCACATTTCCTTATTCCTTAAATGCCCGATGCATTTCAAGCATGACTGCTCTTCCTCAGGGGACTTTTTTCCGAGACCTGGTGCTTACCGGCACACTTCCTGATGATAAGGCGCATTGTCAATCTGTGCTCTGTTGTACTCACTATTCTTCGCCACGGATTGTCCACTGGTCCTTCCTTAGGCAACTCAGTCGTTCCCTCTTGGGAAGAGCAGCCGGGCTAGATATGTCTCTAACAGGAGCAGCTGATCATCTTCAGACATGTTCGATTAACTCAGCAAAAAACTGCCGGTCAAAGCATATTCAGGATGACTTCCGGGGTGACGTTTGTAATTCTACTCTGTGGGATCTGACTCCATCATGTTTGCTGCAAATATGTTTAGGTTTAAAAAATCGATACATGTTACCTTCTAAATGCCTCTATATTCCCCTATGCCTCTGTGTTTGCTGTAATTGGGCTCATTGTGGCAAATTGCAGAATACCATTTTCCACACTTTTACCTTTGGCTCTAAACTGGCATTGGCACTGCCCAATCAAAAGGTTGTAGCACCTTGTGGACTGCCTACTTCCGGTCTTCACAATGGGCAGTGGCTCATGGATTACACCACTGCATTGATCTTGTCAATGCATTGAGCCTTGATTCACAATGATCACTGCCCAGTGAGTCCTGACCACACTGCACGTGTCCAATTCAGGGAGTACCTAATGCTGTGTTTGATGGAGTCAACACACTAAAAGTACTTCCCATTTTTTTGTCATTGTTCTCTATTGTGTTACACAGACATATGGGCCATGTTCTGCTCATTGCAGAGCTTTCTAGAAGCACCTGCTTTGTGCGTCCATAGTTGAAATTTAGTATGGATCTTTAACTGTGAGTACTGTGCACACCTGTTTTGGTGTAGAGGCATGCAATTCTTGTGTAATTATACAGGTGTTTTAAAGGTAGCATTTGTTGAAGTCGGAAACCTTAGCATAAATGGGATCGAGTGTCTTCCAGTCGAAAATGATCCTTTTTTGATAAAATCTAGGGTAGGATATTGCGTAGTTTATTGTCGATTAAAAGTAGTACTAGCCTACCACTTTCAACTTTAAAGATGCTGTAATTGAACACCTTTGCAAAAGCGGTTATTACTACCCCCTTATTGGGTGTTTAGAGTAAAACAAACTGCCAGTAACCCCCTAGGAGAGTGAGTCAGCTTTGAGCTTCAGAACTTTATTGCAAATCAATTTTACATTATATGCAACACAAAACTGGCGTCGAATCACATGAAATGCGATTTGAGGGTTCTCAAACGCAGGTCAGATTTGGAGGTGTTTAAAAGAATTATAGAGTTGGATACAAAAGACCTCAGCTTTGATTTGGATAAAAGTAGTTGTACTTCCATTTCTGATCATAACTATATTGAAGCTTTTCTAAGGAAGGCTAAAAGCAATTTTATTTGAAAAATTTGCTGAAGCATTCGATGCAACATTTTTTCATAAATCTGTTCTGTGATGGCTTTCCACTTCAACTTAATCTTGCAAAATTGTATGGTATGATACATTTGATCAAAAATGCCGCTATTGCCCTGCGCCTCTTACAAGATGTCACTCACATATTAGTTTATATTCTTTTATAAAACTTGGGCGGTTTTGTTTTTTAAGGAACATGTTCCTTCAAAATGGCATTGAAAAAGGCTTATGCTACTCTTATTTACACCATCAGAAAATGTTGCAATCTAGTTTTCAATTCTTGTTAGTGGCTGTCTTTTACGTGCAAGTATGAGGATATTGCAAGCAGCATTGAGGGTTTTCAAACCTGAGGATATTGTATAACATTCTTGATTGTTATTTTCTGTAATTGGATAACAGTTTTCGTAATCTTAGTACTGCAATAATGTTTTGTCTAACACTATAGGTGGTATACACCACAACCAATATATTATTTATATGCCCTGTTGTTGATCTCCCTGCAAAACTGCTTATTCTGTAATTCAAGCAATAATCGAGTAGTATTTAAAGGCAGAGATTTAAGAAGTAACGTCTCTAGAAGTGATATATATCTATATTACCCAGTTGCAGTTGCCCCTGTGTAGTTATAGTAAGGTCTGCGTTTTCATGGGAAAAGTACTCAGTCCTGAGTCGTACAAAAACGTTAAAAATAGATATAAGGGCCAGGAGTATCCACAAAAAAGTGGTAATCAGATTTTGTTGAAGAGGATTCCTGCGCTATAAAAATAAAAAATAAACTGGGTGTGGCAGGGTCCAGGGGGCCAGCTGAATTGAAAAATTTGGGGAGGGGGGTTCATATACCCCCTCCACAAGCCTCTTAGAGTCTCCAGAGACCCCAAGCCCAACATACTCACAAAGGAGAGGGGTGCAAAGTTGTTCTCACCGAGCCTGTTAAGGCCCTGGGGACTCATGCCTCAGGCCCAATATATTAAAATAAAACAAGCATTGGCATAGCCAATAGATCTCGCCTTTGGGACCTTATGTGTTTAGCCAGAACTTTTGGCTATGTTGTAGAGCATTGTGGTTGCTGTGCATTATGTTGATAAGTTATAATAAAAAGTGTTAGGTACTTGTTTCTCTAAGAGACGGTTATGCCCCGTTGGGCAGTTAGAGACAGACGGGCCATCTGCCCTTTACGTATCCTACTCACCACTGCGAATAACCTCCTGCCTGCCGCGAACGCTTTGACACTGTATCTGCAAGCCGTGCGGCCGGCCATTCTGAGAGGGTTGTAGGCAAGGCGCTGTGTTAAAGTTTGTACTTCTGGCCGCTTTGCCGCCGCACTCAGCAATTGCATCTTACGCGGCCGGCCTCGATACGAGGTTGTAGGCTCATCGCTGTGTTTAAAATAAACAGACTTGAATATAAAAAGTGTTAGGCATTTTTGCAACCTTTATACAAACGAAGACGGCATTATGTACAACTGAAAAACCTGATTAAAAAAAGATTTTAACATAAAAAATGGCTTCTAGTTTTTATGTACTTGCACTGCCTGACTTCTTCCTGCCTGTTCTCATGCTTGTTTGTTATAATATTTTTTGTTATGGGGAAGCGGGACATAAATAACAGGGGAGTGGAGGGTTGGAAAACAGTAATTTGATTAGAACACGAGCAGCGGACGGACACTAGGTGAGAATCAACGGATGCTAGATTCCAAGGGCAGACTGACATGATGCTTAGGTGGTGCGCTGATGCAAAATGGTGGTGGTGAATGATGTTTGGTGCTCAAGTGGTGACACTATATGGTATGGTCTGGAGGTACATTGTGCATTGTGGAGTTGTGGAGTTGAAATATGTTGTTTGGTGTGCATTGGAAATGTGTGGAGTTGGATTGTGTGGCCTGGAACTCTGGTGTTGAGTGAAATTATGTTTAGTGAAATTGTGTCATGGTGTGGAGTGCATTTATGTTGATTGGTGGTACGTGGTATAGAGTGCATTTATGTGGAGTGTATTTATGTTGCATTGAGTAGAGTGTAATTATGTGGCATTGAGGGGTATTATGTGGAGTGTATGAATGTTGCATTGAATAGAGTATAATTGTGACGTGTGATTATGTGGTATTGAGTGGCATTATGTGGAGTGTATTTATGTTGCATTGAGTAGAGCCTAATTATGTGGCGTGTAGTTATAGAAAATAGTCTTAGTTTCTCTAAAGTACATGTGAAGTGATAACCTGTATGCCTTTGCTTCCTTGGCATCTAGGTGTTAGGCTCTAGTTGGCTCCCAGCCAACATGACAATTGAACAAAAGAAGGGCTGGGCTTGGTTGGAAGTAAACAAAAAAAAAAGCTCCCTCACTGCCTGTAGGTTGCAGCTCTGAACAATATGCCAACAACGTGTGGGCGCTGCCAAATAATGCTTCGGTGTCTGAAAATGATACAGGACACATTCAGCATGGGAAGGCCATCCAGCCGAGCAAGCAATAGTTGCTGGAACCCGTTTCCGAGGTTTCCCCCCACTTTCCAACACTGGAATAATAAACTGAAGTAAATTAAACTCAAACAGACGACTCCCTTTCATAAATGCATGCAAACTGTCAAGGTATGTGGATGTTGGGGGTGCGAGCAGAGTAACTGGAGTGCTTTGTTTTATTATATACCTCCCGGCTCGCCACCCTCGTTACTTTCCCGCACTCACTTGGCCCCCGCAGCCTCGAAGTGCTCAGCCCACGCGTCCGGGTTGAAGAACTCTGCGGTGAAGCCGGGTGCGAAGTCAGGGTATGTAGTACCTGGTGCACAGCATTCTTTCATGAAGTTTACGTAATCTGCTTTGTGCTCGCCTTCCCAGTTGCACCAAAACCATTCAGAGCCGAAGGAAGTTACAGAGAAGACTCCCCAGTGCAGAAATATCCCGAATTTGGTCTCATTGTACCAGGCAGGGCGTCAGAGAATCCCCGATGGGGTTGTACCGAGCCCAAAGTGCTGGGGTGGCAAGCAAGAAGAGCACATGTTGAAGACATCTTGAGAGCGACTGACAAGCAAGGCAACGAGCAGTGTAAGATACAACACAGCGTTTCCGCCACACTTCAGAGCAAAATCTGCACTGCACACGTGCCTGTCAGATGTCTAACTGTGAGCAAAGAACTACTGCCAGGCAATGCTTTTTACTTCCGCCACACAGACCACTGTGCATGCGCTTAGTGCCAGTTGCGAGGCATTTTCAGTGAAGGCTATTGCCTTCACCGCCGTAACCTGACAAACAACTCAGACATGAAACAAATCAGCATCTCCATCAATGGCAAACCCCGGGTAATAGACGTAAAAAAGCGACTAGCACAATGGGAATGGTTTCCAGTATCCTAGAGTTCTGTGAACGTGCAAGGCCCTATCCAACATGGCTGCTCTTACAGCGCTTAGCTAAGTTTACGGCTCAAACACGTCTTCTAGTTTATTTCCAAGGCAAATATGGCTACGGTGTTGCAAGATCTGCACAAGTTGTCAACGCTGAGCAGAGGTCAGAGTGTTATATCTGCAATATTATTAGGCCGAGGATGTTTTAACAAGGCTGTGGCACAGGGGAAATGGCTGGTTTTGATTACACAGCGTTATCGATGGAAGAGTCTCTGGTCTGCCATTAGAGTTGGTACCTTTTACAGATTAAAAACCTGGCTATTTGTATATGTTTTGCTATTCCAAAAGAGCCAAGATCGAGATGATGAGAGAGAATTTGCAAAACCTTTCCAGTGTTTATTTACGTACATGCAACATTTTAGAAGAGGAAATTGTACGGTATTAAAAAACAAGCCCGGGAGTGGTGCACGCGCGCTAAAAGGAATTTGCGCCAGGGCCAGCGTGACCACCTGTTCCCAATTAAAATAATTGGAAACAGATGGCGCTTCTGCAAGCTCCCGAGCTGCCTAGGCCAAGGCAGAGAGAAGACAGGCCATGCACCCGCCTTTGGCCAATTGCGTGCTGTCTTTCTTAGAAAGACAGCATGCAAAGTCCAATAGCAAGTGATAAAAAATGCACGAGCGTGTGTTTGGAATTTAAAAGCCCTAACTAAATGTCTCGCAGAGCGCTGGCTCAGGCGGGACCTAAAAACGGAAGGGGGTGTTCAGCCCACCACCTGAGCCCGAAGCTGTTTATGGTTCCAAAACCCTATCCCCAGGCCAATATATTAAAAAAAAGGGGAGGGAGCACGCAGTCCCCATCCCAAGGCCTAAGGCTAACTATAACTTATGCCCCCACAATGCACTGCTTATGACCTCGCAGTGTGAGTGGCTGAATGGGTGAATGTGTGGGTATGTGAGTACCTGTATGGGTGAGTGAGTTTCTGTGTGGGGAATTGAGTGGGTGTGTGAGTGGTTGTCAGGGTCTATGAGTTGTGTAAGTGTCTCTATAGCGGGATGTGTGAGTGGCTCTATTGGTGAGTGAGTGGATGCATGAGTGCATGTATCGGTGAGTTAGTGGGTGTGTAACTGGCAGTATGACTGAGTGGATGTGCGAGTGGCTCTATGGATGAGTGAATGATTGTGTGAATACTGGTATTGGTCTGTGAATGGATATGTGAGGGGGGTTGTGTGGAAGTGGGTGTCTGAGAGGTTCTATGGGGTATGAGTGGGTTTGTGAGTGGTTCTGTGGATGATGCAATCATGTAAGCTCTATCGCCATGTATTTTTCTAGATATTATTATGAAAGAGAGGTTAGACATGATTTGCGTTCGTTTGTGAAAGTTTTGTTTACGGTCTGTTTTTTACTCAGGAATATTTGAGAAGATTGGGCTGTAGATTCTACTCGAGGCCTGCTAGGAGATCTTATAGTACCTCTACCTCTCCCATAAAATGATCACTATCTCCCTTCCGCGCAGTGGACGGGTGCAGCGGGCGCGCCGGCGGTGTGCCAAAGGCTAAAACCTCTCTAAAAACTCTCATAGACAAATGTACCAAGTTGTGAAGCAATTATCCGGTAGAGTCCCAGATGCCACTCCTCCTCCTTCACAAGCACTGAGTGATGCTCTGGCCAAATATTTTTTCGAAAAAGTTAACAATATTTATTTACAGTTCTCCTCTAAAGTCAATACTTACACACAGTTACCCAGCGCTAATCCACCTGACTACTGCCTACCACAATTTATGGAAGTCAATGAACAGCACATAGCGGACATCATTAAAACGATAAAATCGGGTTCTGCCCTAGACCCTTGCCCTCCCAAAGTGTTTCCCCCCGTTATTAACCTAATTGCGCCTGTGATTACCCAGATCTGCAATGCCATGTTCGAGACTGTGATTTACCCAGCTTCACTTAAAAATACTCTCCTCAAACCGCTTTTAAAAAAACCTCATCTTGATGTGGAGGAATTGAAAAATTACAGACCTATAGCCAGCCTACCCTTTTTGGCCAAGGTGGCAGAGAGAGCGATGAATACTCAACTTTCTGAGTTCATTGAGGAGCATCATCTGTTGGACGACATGCAATTCGGGTTCCGTAAGCTTCACGGAACCGAAACTGCTCTCATTAAAGCCACAGAGGACATTAGAATAATCAGAGACCAAGAAGGCACTGCAGTGCTCATACTGCTGGATTTGTCAGCGGCCTTTGACACGGTCGATCATGTTATTTTGATCGTTCGTGTCGCGGCCATGGGCATCCAACTTAAAGCCAAAGATTTGCTCGCCTCCTTCCTATCGGAAAGAACGGAGGCAGTCAGCCTGGGGCCATTTCAATCGGCTGAGTTAACCCTACCGTGTGGAGTTCCTCAAGGCTCATCCCTAAGTCCGACACTTTTTAACATCTATGTTTCGGACCTAGCTAGAGTCATAAAGTCTCATGGTATGGGCCTTACTTCCTACGCTGACGACACTCAGTTGGTGCTGGCCATAAATAATGACGGAGACAAGGTGGCAGAATGTTTCCAAGAAGGCATGCTGGCCATCAAGGATTGGATGGCTAGTAACTGCCTCAAACTTAACTCCGAGAAGACGGAGGTGGTTATCTTCGGGAAACTATCTCTAGTCTGGTCCAGTTCTTGGTGGCCTCCATCAATGGGATCAGCACCCAGTCCAGTTTCAAAGGTTAGGAACTTGGGAATAATATTTGACGATAACTTAGACTTCATATCCCATGCCAACCAAGTTGTGTCAAAAGCCTTCCATAAACTTAGATTGATAAAAAAAAGAATCCCATTTTTACCAGAAAGTGCAGGGAAAACATTGGTTAGTACTTTGCTAATGTCATCACTGGACTACTGTAATGGACTGTTTGCAAATGCACAATGCAGGGTCATCACAAAAATGCAGACGATCCAAAAAAAAGCTGCCAAATCATCCGAAACTACCACTGGCTGGCGATTAAGAATCGCATAAAATTTAAGGCCCTATGCTTGTCATATAAAGCTGCATACAATCAAGGCCCCCAGTTTCTGTCAAAACAGTTAGCTCCATATTGTCCCAATAGACAGCTTAGATCCACTACTGCTTTTCAACTAGTGGTACCACGTACCAGGACAGGGTCCTGGGGAGACAGGCGTTTCGTGGTGACAGCAGCAAAACTTTGGAATGCTGTACCACTCCAGATTCGCTACACCCCATCTTTGATCCAGTTTCGTAAAATGATAAAAACTTGGTTGTTTAATCAGTAAATCTAGCCTCTGTATTTAGCACTGAATCTGTAGCGCCGAGATGCCCAAGGGCATTTGTTCGCGCTGAACAAATTTCAAAATAAATAAATAAATAGTACAGGCATTCAATTTTCATCTTCACTTGCAACCTTCTTGTAGCGCCTTAAGATATCCTTGATCCACCCAGGGGCTTTCTATGTTCTGCTATGCTCAGATACTTTATCTCTGACTACCCGCTGGTTGTCTCTCTGTCGAGCGCCAAATTATAACTTTCTTTATAGGATGTTAGACCTCTGCCTGGGTCTACTTTCTCCCAGGCAGCTCTGCAACACCGACACCTCGCCTCAGTGCAGAGCCCTCCTCCTAATGAGGGTTCTCGACTGCAGTCTGTCTCCTCCCTACATCGGAGCTGTGCCTGTTTCCGCATGCCTGGTGCCTTTATTTTAATTTCTCTGCCCTCATTTTCTGCTCTGCCCTTCTAGGTGTCTCCTCAGTACAGTAGCCCCTTTAACCTTTAATTTTGAATTAATTCATATTACCACCGATTTTCCCACCGCTTCTGCTCCTGCGGCCCCTTCCCCGTGCACAATCCCCGCTCCTGCCTCCCAGTCTCTCGTCCCACCCCCTCCCCTACTTAACGGTGGCCACGCACAGCGGGCGTGCTGCCAGATCAACATAGGCAAGCCAGTCTGCGCCTGTCCGCGACCCAACCGCAGCCAGCGCCAGGGACCCTGATTCTACTACACCCTGCACTACAACTCCTTGCACTCCTTGCACTCAAACCCTGGAGGAACAACAACTGCCAGAAATCGACGCCGCACACCACCCACGGCCCGTTCCCCTGCATTCTCTGCTGACAATCTTTCACCACCGACTGCGCCCCCACTGACGCTGAACCCTCGCCGGACGCCCGTACCATCAAAGCCCTAAAGTGCATCCTCCTCACAGGTGCTCCCTACACAGACACGGCGTAGAGACCTGGGACCTGCTTGACACCCTCTTGCCAGACCTCGCCTTCTTCACCGAAATGTGGACCAATGCCACTTCTGCCTCCGCCATCGCCATCGCCATCCCCGACGGATACAGGATCCAAAGAAAGAACCACCCGACCGCCCAGGAGGAGGACTTGGTGTCGTACACAAGAGCTCCCTCCGACTCTCCACCTCCAGCATGAGCGACCCCCTCTCCAACACAGAGAACCTCCACTTCCAGATCCAAACCAGCCTCAGAACCACAATGCGTGGAACCCTCGTCTACCGACCCCCAGGTCCCTGCGCCTCTACCGCCACCACCATTGCTGACCTCGCCGAACCCCACACCATCGCCTCCATGGACTACATCCTCATCAGAGACCTGAACTTCCACCTCGACAACCATAGAGACCCTGAATCCACCACCCTCCTTGACAACCTCGCCAACCTCGGACTGAAGCAGCCCATCACCACTCCCACCCACAGAGCTGGACACACCTTGGACCCCATCTTCTCAGGAGGGAGAAACATCCACTTCAGCCACACCACACAACCCCTCCTGACAGACCACCACTGCATACACTTTACCTTCAACACCACCACCGCACCCAAATCCGACCCGCGCCTACCACGGAGGAACTGGGGCAAGATCACAGAGGAACACCTCAACACACCCTCCTCCATGACCCCCACTCCGCCACGACCAACGGCAACTCCGCAGCCAAAGAACTACACCGCTGGATCGCCAGCTGCGCTGACAATCTTGCACCCTTCTGCTACCCCCCAAGCAACACCCCCCGAAGGCTGCCTGGTTCACCAGCGACCCCAGGAAGCCAGGCGCTCCTGCAGGCACCTCGAGAAACTCTGGTGAAACAGGAAAACCACGAAAACCAGAACAACTACAGGAACGCCATGAATGAATACCACCAGCGCATTAGGGCCACTAAGCGGACCTTTATCAAGAACAAGATCCTCGCCAACGCAAGCAACACAAATGAACTCTTCAACATCATATAGCAGTTCACCAAACCCCCAGCTAGGCGAAGGATGCCACTCCTTCTCAAGACGTCTGCAACAGGCTCAGCTACTATTTCCACCTAAAAATCAAGGCCTTCTACAACAATTTCAGCAAACAGACTCCGGACACCGTGCCCCTCCCCACCACCGACAACCAGCTGACCATCACCACCTGGAAACCTGCCACCACTGAAGACACCACCACGACCATTAAGAACACCCACTCAGGAGCCCCCACGGACCCCTGCTCAACGCACGTCTACCACAGAGCCGCCACCTCCATAGCACCCGAACTAGGCCGGACCATCAATGCCTCCCTCGATTCCAGCATCTTCCCTGACGACTGGAAGTGGGCAGAGGTCAAGGTCCTCCACAAGAAGTCATCGGCCGACCGGAAGACCTGAAAAACTACCGGCCCATCTCGCTCCTTCCCTTCGCAGCCAAGATCACCAAGAGGTTCATCAACACCCAACTGACCACCTTCATCGAAGAGAACGCCATCCTCGATGCCTCCCAGTCTGGATTTTGCAGCAACCACAGCACCGAGACTGCCCTCCTTGGCGCTACCAATGACATCCGCATGCTACTTGACCAGGGCCACACTGCGGCCCTCATCCTACTAGACCTCTCTGCAGTCTTCAACACTGTCTCCCATCGGACCCTTGCAGCCATACTCCATGATGCCAGTATACAGGGAACCGCCCTCAACTGGATCTGCTCCTTTCTCTCCCTCAGAACCCAAAGGACCGGACTCCCTCCCTTCCTCTCTGAACCTACTGAGATCAACTGCGGAGTACCCCAAGGATCCTCGCTCAGCCCTACGCTCTTCAACATCTACATGGCACCCTTCGCCACTATCGGCAGACATTTCAAAGAATGGGGTTTTACCCAACTATGGTCTTGGACCTGGGTGCTGCGTGATACAGAATACAATGGTCCTAGACCTAATTTCAATAGGATACAAATCATTAATCCATACGATTCAATTGGTCTAATCAGTTGGTTAACATTAGGAATACTGAAAAAAGTAGAGTTCACAGTACTTAATACATTATTCATACATTAAATGAAGGAAACAGAGGTGCAATAAACCAAGACCAAGTTTACTGTTTCATTTATTTTACTTTTAGACAATCTTCTAAGCAATATTTAGTATTTAAATTCATGATACATCAATATTTAGGACAGAAAAAAGGGGGGGTTGTTCCAAGGGAGAACGTGCAAAGGTAAGTAGTGCTCAGTGTGAATTGGTGGATAATGAAAGAAGGAAGAATCAAGGAAGGGATATTATATACATTCAGTTATAGTAGGTCAGGTTGTAATTCACCTGCCTAGCTGACCTAGCCACGTACAGTATACAATGGTATTCTATTTAGTTCAAATACATATTAGATAGTTATGGGCACGGTATGGGGTACAGAAAATGTGGTCTAGGCTCTTCAATAAAGCATCGACGTTTCGACTCGACTTAGGGATCAGGGGTGCTGTGGGCCTCGGCCATGCGGGTCTTCATCAGGACTGGAGCAGGGTAGGGGGGAACAACCTTGATCAAGGGCCTAAGTCACCTATAAGGATAAAAAGTTGAAAAGGTTGGAGTGGTCAGGTTTGTTGCAAGTGGGGACTTAAAACAGAGAGGTGCGGGGAGGACTCCAGTCATGGGCCCTGGCTTACCTCTCCTGTGGTTGCTAGAAACGATTAGGTCCCAGAGCTGCGTAGAGGGGATGCTCACCCTTGGTGTGAGCAGCGCGGCAATCCCAGCCGGTGATTGCAGGCTATCTGGAATAATGTAGTCATAACAAGGGAATCAGTAAAGTGCACAGGGGGGGCTAAGCATGTGCTGAATTCTAACAATAACCGCATTAAGAAACATACCTCTGATTCATTATTCCACGCTGGAAGGGGACCATCAATGTGTATGTTGAGGTTGCGAGTGAATCGGCAACTAAAAAGTAAAAGGATCATTACTCTCCGCCTCGAGGCATAAGGGTAAAACAATAGTGGTCAGGGCTATCGGGGAAGCCAGCCTGTGCTGGCATGATACATTACCTTAGATTCGTTTAGGGCTGCAAGCGCTGTCTGCAATAGATCCGCCGTGTGGAAGAGCGCTGCACGGTTTGCCCAGTTGAAATAACCGGCTGCCGCGTGTAGACGTGCCGACGTGCGCGCCGGTGTTTGAAAGTAATGAAGAAAAGACTATAGAGCGGGTGACGGGCAAGGTCCCGGTAGGCATAATTTGAGGAAGAAAGGTGGGTGAATGGTGGTCAGGAGGTGACCTGAATAATTATTTACAGCATTGTATTACAACAATTTAACAACAATTTTTACATCATACAATATAATGATTCAAAATTGCATCGGAAGATTATATACAAATAGATCGCATTGCATTGGGTAATTATATACAAATAGATCGGGACATGGTGGATGGAAGCAAGTATAAACAGTTGCTACGCTACATGATCAGGCACCTTTATAGAAATGTAAGGGATATCAATCTCTCTGTGCTACTGTGTGACACAGTACATGGCACTTCACTGACTAGGTCAAGGGTGGTCTCTGCAGTGATGTGTGTCCATAACAAGCCGCTGTGGCGAATGGGTCCTGGAGGGGCCCGCACCATTACTGATTTAGCAGGTAGCTACTTGAGTACACTAGGGCCCTAGTGACTAGTGGACGAAGAATCGCGACAAAATGAGGGTATGGGTCAATCATTACTTAAGGTAGTGACCTGTCTACTGATTTCTTCTGACTCATTCAGGCCCCGTGCAATTGTGTCAAGTGAGTATATCCATCTGCATTCACGTATACTTAATATGCTAGAGAAGTTCCCACCCCTAGGGTTTGGTCTCACCTTTTCTATTACCCACCATAGAAGACTGTCAGCAGTGTGTTCGAAGGTGGAAAAATGTTCCACCAGGGGTGCGCCCTGTACCTTGCATCGTATGCGACTGCAGTGCTGAAGTACGCGGCACTTGATTTTTTGAGAGGTCTGCCCCCGAATGCAGAAAGACCATCATCCACGCACTCACAACCAATATATTGGACTACGGCAATGTCCTCTACGCCAGAATCAATAAAACCCCACTACACAAGCTCCAAGCCATCCAAAACACCGCAGCCATACTCGTCCATGACACGAGCACATGACCCAGCACCTATGAGACCTCCATTGGTTCCCCATCAAGAAGCGAGTGACCTTCAAGCTACTCCTCCATGCCAACAAATCCCTCCACAACATCAGACCGAAACCTCAACAAAAGAGTCTCCTTCCACGTACCCAAAAGGAACCTCCGCTCCTCAGACCTCGCCTGGTAGAGACCCCACTCATCCGTAGAACCAGAGCAGGTGGAAGAGCCTTCCCCTACGTCGCAGCAAAGACATGGAATGAGCTCCCATTCAGCATGAGACGCTCCCCCACTCTACACACCTTCAGGAAGTGCCTCAAGACCTGGATCTTTGACTGATCCGAAGCTGCACCCCCCCCCTCCACCCACCCCCAGCGCCTTGAGACCTTCTCGGGTGAGTAGCGTGCTTTATAAACCCCTGATTGATTGATTGACAGATGTCATCAGTGACGCCTTTTGAGATGTCATCAGTGATGTCACTGACCATGTCATGAGTGAGACGCAGTACATTGTGGGGGCGTACATTATAGTTAGCTCAGGTAAATATAGCTGCTGGATTTCATGTTTTGTATGGGTGAAATCTGAGCCTAACTATAATGTCCCTGCAACCTTTGTTTTTTTTCAGTGAATTTCAAAGTTTTTAAAATTCTGTTGCCAGCGCCACTAGAATTTTGCAAGTGTGCAGCCACAACAATTTTCACATAATTCTAGATTTGCCGCATTTGCAACACAATCCATTATTTGCTGCAAAATCTGCACAGTGGAAGGCCCTTTGAAAAGGTTGGCTAGTTACAGTTTTGTTATTTATTGCTATATTTGTGTGTAAAACTGAAACTAAAGAACAGTAGTTAACAAACTACTGGTAATGATCACTGTTCCTATCGGAAACAAACCTGTTTTCCACACAATAATAATAGTGACTCAAAGGTTAACTGAACACTTTATCAGTTTATGAATAATTTGAGTTTTGCATCATACAAACATACTTAATAAATGACAATAATCAATCGAATCCTAATGATATGATAATACACCTTACTGAAGTGTATATTAACACAATTGATTGGATGGTCATACTAATACATAGTACATCCTGCCCAAATGCTTTTATTGTACATCATAATTAAACAAATTAATTTCCTAACATTAATCCTTTGGTGAACGTATTTACTAGTGGTATCAACATATTTTTCACTTCGGCGCCCAATGCATTTCGGGACCTTTAGGTACCCTTCTTCAGGGGAAAAAAATCCTGACTATACGGTATTCCAATAAACAATAGCTCAACAGTTGGTGGCTTCAGAGATAACCAAACTCAATTCGTAGGTAATAAACAGTCTACAAACTGTTTAGGTGCGTCACTGCACAGTATTGATGCTAATAGATATCATGTAGCGCGTCTAAAGTCGATAAATTATTACTGTAGCTTCAAGATGGGACAATATCTCATGTACGGTGAATAGTCACAAAGTGAAGCTCGTATCCCACAACGGTGACTCAAAGCTGTAAGGTCTACTGGCAACGTCGTTATTTTGACTCAAATGATGACATGATTCTCAACATTCTGATAAAGATAATGTGTCAAAAAACGAACTGTCCTGCTCAGGTCTTCCGTCGAAATTCTATCGCTGAAACTAATAAGGTGCAACCAATGCCCAAACAATATTAAAACGTTTGAAAATGACAAAATAATGAAACAATACTATCACAAAAAGCGCTGCATTATGCTGCATAATTCGCTTTTCTTGCCACATAACTTATTCAAGCCTGTAGCATCATTTGAGCCTCACCTATTGCATAATGCCAGTGTCCTTGACTATAATGTTAAAGCCACTGGATGTTGCCTTCATGAGTGTGTGAGTCAGTCTGTGCCTGAGTGGGTCTATGAGTGGGTGTGTGTGTCTCTGGGTGGGTCTGTGATTGGGTGTGTGAGTGTCTGGGTGGCTGTCTAAGTAGATCCACAAGTGTCTGAGTATGTGGGGGGGTGTCTGAGTGGGCCTGTGAGTGGGTGTCAGAATGTCTGAGAGGGTTTGCAACTGCCTCCCTAAGTGTGTGAGTCAGTCTGTGAGTGAGTACATTAATCTCTGGCTATGCCTGTCAGTGAGTACATGAGTCTCTGAGTGGGTCTGTGAGTGAGTGCATGAGTCTTTGAGTGGGTCTGTGAGTGAGTGCATGAGTCCCTGAGTGGATCTGTGAGTTGGTGTGTAAGTGTCTCAATGGGTTTGTGACTGGGTGCATGAGTCTCTGAATTGGATCTGTGAGTGAGTGCATACATTTTGTTGGTCCGTAGGGTAAGTTGGTTGGGGAACAGGCCCAAGGATATCATTGGCGATTGCGTGGTGGTAAACTTCAGGAACCACCGTGTGGTCGACCAAATATTTATGTGGGGACTGACTAGCTATTCTAGTAACATCAGATCCATGCCCTTAAGTTTTTTTTATTTAAGGAGCACCCGCAGCCCGGGTTTAGATCCCGTTTGGCAAATTAGAAGTGACAGCAACTTGGTTAGGTTTTGTCGCCCACTCCCATATGTGTCCCTAATGAACCAAGGAGCACTGAACCTGAAGAATAGATTTGACCCCCTAATGTCCTTGGAGGAGCTGGAGTGATAGAGCCTCCCCTACGAGACACCGTGGGAAAAAAAGTTCCTCCCCCCCCAAATTGCCCAGACACTATCATTCACCAAGCACAGTCTTAGAGTCGATGGGTGGGTCTAGCGATGGACTACTGGTTAGGCCCCCAGTTAGTACGGAAACAACGGGGTTGGACCTTATCCCCTTATGCCCACAGCAACTGGGGAACTTTCACAACTCCCCCAGGTTAAAGGAAGTCCCGAATAGTGATGGGATAAACAATTATAACCCAGCCACACTGCCGATAAGAGTGACACAAACACAGGAGGGGGTTAAGTTGCTTTAATGGAACATAGCGGGACTAGCAGCGAAATTTGATAATCAGGATTGGAAGCAATATATCACCAGGTTTCAGGTAATTTGTTTGCAGGAAACCTGGGTGACCGACTGCAATCCTTTTATCTAGCGGGATATAAGTGTTTTTCGGTACCCACACAGAAGTCACCCTCGGGGAGAGCCATGGGAGGTTTGATCACATACGTGGATCTACAGGTAGAAGGAGTGTGGACCAATTTCAATTGGACATCACATAATATCCAGGCCATTGGGTTACACACAAATGGGTTAAACATCATCCTGATCAATTTGTATAACTCAGTGGGAGCCAATGGGAAGGGATCCACAATAAGAGATTTGGACACCTGCCTAAATGTTGAGACTGACTCAAGGAAGAGCGCGGTGGCGCCGCTTGTGGTGTTAGCAGGCGGTTTTAATTGCCATCTGTGCCCTACCTTGAGACCTGTCAATGAGGATTGGTCCCGTTGCATGGTGGAGGATGGCCCGCACTTCCTGCATTCCCCTGAGGGGATGGAATTGGATAGGGTCATGAAAAGCTATTCCCTTGTTCATACTGTCGATCTCGTAGCACTGGGAAGTGAAGTAGTGTGGCTCACTGGTTAGAGGCGGCAGACCCGAGAGCAGAGGACGGCCCGGGACCAGGGTTCGATTCCCGGCGCGGCAGGTTTCTGGACCAGGGTCAGCCGACTCGATAATTCTCTCGCCTCGGTGCCCACTCTGATCAGCGTTCACACTCGGCAACTCTGGGCATTAGCTTGCCTCATCTTCACTAACGGCCCCACCAGACCGCCGGGGATGCCTGGTCTCACCCTGGAGATACCCATTAAGGGACCATCTCTCAGGGAAGCCAGGAAGGGTTTCGCAGCGGTCGAAGCGCCTTGGGACCCTACGGGTAAGTAGTGCGCTATATAAATGCCTATACATTTACATTTACATCAACTCCACATTTAAGGGTAGAGGATGTCGTTCCTTCATTGACTATATTGTGGTCTCCAGCCTATTTAAAGCCTGGATTAAAGGCGCAGACATTGAATGGAGCATATTCAGTGATCACAATCCCCTAGTGTTGGAGTTAAAAGGCCTGTCTCCCAGAAGTGCTAGTAGAGGTGTAGGGGTAGATAGTATAGAGACGGTAACGGATCAGGGGAGACGACTTAGATGGCCAAAGTGGATGGGGACATTTTCTATAAATCTTTAATGGAGAAAGGTATAGATGAATTTAAGGTGTGTCTTGACCTCTCCGTGGAGGGGGTTGCTGTTGTTAAAGCATTTGAGGAAATGGCGCACCTAATTGATGGACTACTAAGGACCACTAAGAAAATGAGATTAAACACCACTCCCAGATCAGATGGTTCGATAAGGACTGCTGTCGGGCACACAAAGAGCTGATATGCAGCCTGAAAACTCTACCCCGGGACAGGTCACATATCGCACATTGTAGGCTGGCATACAAAAAAGCACTAAAATGTAGGAAGTACTCCCTTCAATCTCAAGCCTGGGAGGATCTAAGGGAGGCAGTAGAAAGAAGGGATCTGATAGAGTTCTGGAAAATTATAAATAACCTTTGTTTCCAGGACACTAATGCCCCAGAAATTGGCAACACTATTCTCCCAGAACAATGGCAGAACCACTTAAAAAATGCATATAACCACACTACCGATAATAACGAGGTTGATGGGTTGGGCCCTCGGTGGGTAGCCAGGATTGAGTTTACATTGGAGGAAATAGTAGAGGCCATTCAGGGCTTAACCAAAAATAAAGCGCCAGGCCCAGATGGCAAACCCCCTGACCTTTATTTAAGTAAGGCGGAGCTGTGGGCCCCTATCCTCATGAGGGTTTTAAACGCGGCGGTGGCATTTGGCCTCCCGCGCTCCTGGTCGCAGCAATAATAGTCCCCATTTTATAAAAAGGGAATAGGGACAATCCCCAATGTTACCGGCCGATATCCCTGATCGATGTAACAGCGAAAGTGTTGGGTCGTGCGGTCCTCAATCGCCTTACGGAGTGGGCTGATGCACACCAAATTATTACCGACACGCAATACGGGTTCAGGGAGGGGAGGTCAACAACAGACCAATGCCTGAATCTCTATCTCCTGGTCGCTAAATACACCCTAGCTAGTAATGAGGCAGTATACCTAGGGTTTATGGATCTTTCTGCTGATTTCGACCATGTCAATAGAGAGAAGCTGTGGGCCCTGCTGATTACATTAGGAGTTGAACAGGACATAGTCAATATATTGAAAGCACTGCACTGGAATACCTCAGCTAAAGTGTGTTTCAATTTGGAAGGGGGCACCACATCACCTTTCCCATGTAACAGTGAGGTTAGGCAGGGTTGAATTCTAGCCCCATTTTTGTTCTCCATATATATCAATAACTTAGAGATGGAATTACGCAAACTAGGAGTAGATTCCCCCCAAGTACGTTTCTGCCCCGTCCCGGTCCTGTTATATGCGGATGACGCAGTGCTTCTAACCCGTACTCCTAAGGAACTCCAGAGTTTGATTGATGGGTTTGTCAGCTTTATAAATACGTTAGACTTATCTGCAAATCTGGATAAGTCCTACGTTATGCTGACAAGGACCAAACCCTGCAGGAAGTTTTCTTATAAGATAGGCACTCACAGACTAGGGCAGGTGCAGTCCTTTTCCTATCTAGACCTGTAATTTTATGGGTTTTTAAACTTCAAACTTCTAGTGGAAGAACGACGCTCAAAACTGGTGGCCTCGAGAGGGGCCATAATGAACTACGGACGTAGGCTGGGAAGGTGGTCGTCCGAACAAGTCATGCACCTATATAGATCGATTTGTTGCTCTAAAGTGGCATATGGGTCTGAAGTTTGGGGTTTTGCAAATACCCAGCAGTTACAGGCAGAGGAAAATAAATACTGTAGAAAGGTACTCGAAACCCCGCAAAGTATCCCCACCTGTATCATTCACGAGGAACTGGGAGGGGCATACATGGAGGACCTAATAATGGTTAAACCTCTTATAGCCTGGCTGAAGATCTGGACTAATAACGAAGCAGACCTAAGCAGACAAATTATTACAGACTGCCTGAAAAGGGACAAAGGAATGTGTATTCCCTGGTTAAAATATGTGAAGGGCAAATTCTAGGGAATTGGTTGCAAGAACCTTTTTACTAACCCCAATGAAATTACCCCCCATGACAAACTGAGAGTCAAAAGATTTTTGGGGGAATGGGCAGCTTCACGCAGGGCCGCTGTAGAAGAACGTAAACCCACACTTGGTGCCTGTAAAGTAATGAAAACAGAGGAAGGAATGGAACCTTATCTTGCCCTCATGCACAACACACAGGACAGATTTTTAATGTCCCGTTTTAGGCTCAACCTTTTACATCACATACTGGCTGATCCACCAGGTTTTACTTCAACGGTTGAGCAGAAGGGTATATGCGGCTGCGACAATAGGTCTCCGCAGGATACCCTTCATTTTGTACTCATGTTCATTTTACACTTTACAGAGGCGTAGTTATTTAGTAGGAATTTTAAAACAGGCAAAGTTTAAACACGCCAAGGTTGCTTTATTGTTTTTGCAAAGGGCCAATGACCCTCACACTCTGTTTTGTATAATGAATTTTATTAAGGTTTCTATAAGGCTACGGAACTCAAGAGGGCGGTGTTGAATGTATCTCTTTTGTCTATTTTTTAATTACTGGCACATGAATTGTATTTTATGGATTTTAACAGTTTATCATGTACTTTTATGGTATTTTTTAAATACCGAATAAAGATCTATTGACTTGACTTGACTTGAGTGTGTGAGTCAGTCTGTGCCTGAGTGGGTCTATGAGTGCGTGTGTGTGTCTCTGGGTGGGTCTGTGATTGTGTGTGTGAGTGTCTGGGTGGCTGTCTGAGTAGGTCCACAAGTGTCTGAGTATGTGGGGGAGTGTCTGAGTGGGTCTGTGAGTGGGTGTCAGAATGTTTGAGTGGGTTTGCAACTGCCTCCCTAAGTGTGTGAGTCAGTCTGTGAGTGAGTACATTAATCTCTGGCTATGCCTGTCAGTGAGTACATGAGTCTCTGAGTGGGTCTGTTAGTGAGTGCATGAGTCTTTGAGTGGGTCTGTGAGTGAGTGCATGAGTCCCTGAGTGGATCTGTGAGTGGGTGTGTAAGTGTCTCAGTGGGTTTGTGAGTGGGTGCATGAGTCTCTGAGTTGGATCTGTGAGTGAGTGCATAAGTTTCACAGTGGGTCTGTGAGTCAGTGCATGAGTTTCTAAGTGGGTCTGTGAGTGTGTGCATGAGTGTCTGAGTTGGTCTGTGAGTAGGTGCATGAATCTCTGAGCGAGTGTATGAGTTTCTCATTGGGTTTATGAGTGAGTGCGTGAGTCTTTAAGTGGATCTGTGAATGGGTGTGTGAGTGTCTGAGTGCAGTATGTTTTGCTCTCTTCTGCTCTGTTTTGCCTTTTCTGCCCTCTGTTTTACTCTCCTGCTGGTTTTGTCTTCTTCATTTTGCCCTCTTCCACTCTGTTTTCCATTTCCTGCTTGTTTTTCGACACTCTGTTGTGCCTTTGCTGCTTGTTTTTCTGCCCTCTATTTTGCCTTTTCTGCTCAGTTTTCTGCCCACCTTTTTCCCTTTTCTGCTTGTTTTTCTGCCCTCTGTTTTGCCTTTTCTGCTCACCCGTAAGCTGTGTCAGTTTGGCTCCGCCCTTTCCACGTTAGTGGTGTAAAACTTCTTCCTGTCATTTCTCATGTTGATAGACAGCTCAACTTACCAAAGTGATCCGAGGGCATTTTTTACTGATTTTGACAATGCCTCTTTCACGTTTGTAGCATGTAATGATGTTCCCAACATTTTCCAGGCTGATGCACAGCTCATCTTACTAAAGTGACTTGACCGAGTTTCCAAACAATTTTAATGGCAAGTTCTTGATGCAAAGGAATATGAGGACATCTCCACCAAACAAAGAAGTACTTCACTTACTCCATATAATTAAGAGGAGGTACCCTTGTTTGGTAAAGTTTAAACTCTTGTCTGGGACCTTGTTATCTTCTCTATACAAGGATTCATTTTGTAACTAATTTCTGATAAAAACACTTGAGGAACAATCACACTGCCAAAATTACACGTACAGAAGGTCACTGGAGACATTATTTTATGGTCCTTTACGCAGCTGTAGTGTAAAATATACAGTAGACATTCACCCAATTGTATTGTATATGGTTTTTAGGGCGAGGCCTCCGCCCACGTAAGTGGGAGGAGTTTCGAGATCCTAATGTTAAAGAAGAGAAAAAAAAAGTATCTCCTAGGGCTTTGGCGAGACAAATTCCACACATTCCTTAGTGTGTTCTGTCATCTGGCCAGTGATTCGTCTTCGTTGTGGTGTCGTTTTAATAGGCTTGAAGTGATAGGGTAAATGTAGTTTTCGGACGCCATGTTGGGCATTTTTCGTTCGTGTGCGCGCAAAGAAGTACATTAATTATAATTAGGAGCTGTCAGGGTGCCTCCGTAAGTGAATCCAGATGGCCGGGCGCGTTCACCATTCAGCAGCGCTCAGCGCGCAGCTGCTCCATGCCAGGCCGGGAAAGGGCTTCATTAGTTCAAGAACAAGAGTCTGACGTTCTGTCATGGGCTGTTCTTTTAATCTCAGTTTCATTTTTTTTCTGGAATGGTCCGTGGCCGGTGTGAATGGAATTGTTCTCTCGAGTTTATTATGTGTTTCTTTGCAGCAGCTTTTGTTTTCGGAGCTGAGGTATATTATGTGTTTCTTTGCAGCAGCTTTTGTTTTCGGAGCTGAGGTAATGAATAGCAAGCTGGCAGGCAGCGCCTTTTAGAACTGTTTGCTTTCTGTTTGAGACTCCTGACAATGTTTTACAAAATCTTTTTTCTAAAAGCAAGCATCTATCGGAAGTGGGAGATAGGAACCTTTTGACTGGTTTCATATAGTTCAGAGATTCACTTTCATTCCTCTTTAAATATCACTCTTTAGGTGTTCAAGGTTTGTGTATATTTTTTTTACATATCTTAAGACAATCCAAAAGTATTTTTTCAAGATGAAATGCCAAAGCAGCACAATGCAGAGCAATGACATACTACAAGTGGCATACTATAATATTTTTTTAATAAGGGGCAAGACGTTGAAAGCCTAATAGCATTCTCAAAGTTTATGTGTAGTGTTCATAAAAGCAGCAAATCTGGGATAAGCTGGGGGGAACTGTCTTTCGCTCTAAAGGCTGTCTGTCAACAGGTTTCCCCTTTCAGAAGTCTAACTGGAATTCTTCAGGACTGTTTATATGGAGTAGTTGCACTATTCTAGCAGACAGTAAAGCATCTGATTACAGTGGTCTTGGGGGCAGAAAACATGACCGCCTTGCTCCTGTCACACTCACATACGTGTATATGACAATTGTGAGAGTGCAGTTTGAGAGTTGAGAGTGCAGATTGAGAGTTGAGAGTGCAGATTGAGAGTGCAGATTGAGAGTGCAGTTTGAGAGTGCATTTTGAGAGTGCAGTTTGAGAGTGCAGTATGAGAGTGCAGTATGAGAGTGCAGATTGAGAGTGGTGTTTGAGAATGCAGAGTGGAGATTGAGAGTTGAGAGTGCAGTTTGAGAGTGCAGTTTGAGAGTGCAGAGTGGCGGTGCAGAGTGGCGGTGCAGAGTGGCGGTGCAGAGTGCGGAGTGGCGGTGCAGAGTGGCGGTGCAGAGTGGCGGTGCAGAGTGGCGGTGCAGAGTGCAGAGTGGCGGTGCAGAGTGCAGAGTGGCGGTGCAGAGTGGCGGTGCAGAGTGGCGGTGCAGAGTGGCGGTGCGGCGGTGCAGAGTGGCGGTGCGGCGGTGCAGAGTGGCGGTGCAGAGTGGCGGTGCAGAGTGCAGAGTGGCGGTGCAGAGTGGCGGTGCAGAGTGGCGGTGCAGAGTGCAGAGTGGCGGTGCAGAGTGGCGGTGCAGAGTGGCGGTGCAGAGTGGGGGTGCAGAGTGGGGGTGCAGAGTGGCGGTGCAGAGTGGCGGCGCAGAGTGGCGGCGCAGAGTGGCGGCGCAGAGTGGCGGTGCGGCGGTGCAGAGTGGCGGTGCAGAGTGGCGGTGCAGAGTGGCGGTGCAGAGTGGCGGTGCAGCGGTGCAGAGTGGCGGTGCAGAGTGGCGGTGCAGAGTGGCGGTGCAGAGTGGCATTGCGGCGGTGCAGAGTGGCGGTGCAGAGTGGCGGTGCAGAGTGGCGGTGCGGCGGTGCAGAGTGGCGGTGCAGAGTGGCGGTGCAGAGTGCAGAGTGGCGGTGCAGAGTGGCGGTGCAGAGTGGCGGTGCAGAGTGGCGGTGCAGAGTGCAGAGTGGCGGTGCAGAGTGCAGAGTGGCGGTGCAGAGTGGCGGTGCAGAGTGGCGGTGCAGAGTGGCGGTGCAGAGTGGCGGTGCAGAGTGGCGGTGCAGAGTGCAGAGTGGCGGTGCAGAGTGGCGGTGCAAAGTGGCGGTGCAGAGTGGCGGTGCAGAGTGCAGAGTGGCGGTGCAGAGTGGTGGTGCAGAGTGGCGGTGCAGAGTGGCGGTGCGGCGGTGCAGAGTGGCGGTGCAGAGTGGCGGTGCAGAGTGGCGGTGCAGAGTGGCGGTGCAGAGTGGCGGTGCAGAGTGCAGAGTGGCGGTGCAGAGTGGCGGTGCAGAGTGGCGGTGCAGAGTGGCGGTGCAGAGTGGCGGTGCAAAGTGGCGGTGCAGAGTGGCGGTGCAGAGTGGCGGTGCAGAGTGCAGAGTGGCGGTGCAGAGTGCAGAGTGGGGGTGCAGAGTGGGGGTGCAGAGTGGGGGTGCAGAGTGCAGAGTGGCGGTGCAGAGTGGCGGTGCAGAGTGGCGGTGCAGAGTGGTGGTGCAGAGTGGCGGTGCAGAGTGGCGGTGCAGAGTGGCGGTGCAGAGTGGCGGTGCAGAGTGGCGGTGCAGAGTGGGGGTGCAGAGTGGTGGTGCAGAGTGGGGGTGCAGAGTGGCGGTGCAGAGTGGCGGTGCAGAGTGGCAGTGCAGAGTGGCGGTGCAGAGTGGCGGCGCAGAGTGGCGGTGCAGAGTGGCGGTGCAGAGTGGCGGTGCAGAGTGGCGGTGCAGAGTGGCGGTGCGGCGGTGCAGAGTGGCGGTGCAGAGTGGCGGTGCAGAGTGCAGAGTGGCGGTGCAGAGTGGCGGTGCAGAGTGGCGGTGCAGAGTGGCGGTGCAGAGTGGCGGTGCAGAGTGGCGGTGCGGCGGTGCAGAGTGGCGGTGCAGCGTGGCGGTGCAGCGTGGCGGTGCAGAGTGGTGGTGCAGAGTGGCGGTGCAGAGTGGCGGTGCAGAGTGGCGGTGCAGAGTGCAGAGTGGCGGTGCAGAGTGGCGGTGCAGAGTGCAGAGTGGCGGTGCAGAGTGCAGAGTGGCGGTGCAGAGTGGCGGTGCAAAGTGGCGGTGCAGAGTGGCGGTGCAGAGTGGCGGTGCAGAGTGGCGGTGCAGAGTGGCGGTGCGGCGGTGCAGAGTGGCGGTGCATAGTGGCGGTGCAGAGTGGCGGTGCAGAGTGGCGGTGCAGAGTGGCGGTGCAGAGTGCAGAGTGGGGGTGCAGAGTGGCGGTGCATAGTGGCTGTTTTGAGTGGCGGTGCAGAGTGGCGGTGCAGAGTGGCGGTGCAGAGTGGCGGTGCAGAGTGGCGGTGCAGAGTGCAGAGTGGCGGTGCAGAGTGGCGGTGCAGAGTGCAGAGTGGGGGTGCAGAGTGGGGGTGCAGAGTGGCGGTGCAGAGTGCAGAGTGGCGGTGCAGAGTGGCGGTGCAGAGTGGCGGTGCAGAGTGGCGGTGCGGCGGTGCAGAGTGGCGGTGCAGAGTGGCGGTGCAGAGTGGCGGTGCAGAGTGCAGAGTGGCGGTGCAGAGTGGCGGTGCAGAGTGCAGAGTGGCGGTGCAGAGTGCAGAGTGGCGGTGCAGAGTGGCGGTGCAGAGTGCAGAGTGGCGGTGCAGAGTGGCGGTGCAGAGTGGTGGTGCAGAGTGGTGGTGCAGAGTGGCGGTGCAGAGTGGCGGTGCAGAGTGGCGGCGCAGAGTGGCGGCGCAGAGTGGCGGCGCAGAGTGGCGGCGCAGAGTGGCGGTGCGGCGGTGCAGAGTGGCGGTGCAGAGTGGCGGTGCAGAGTGCAGAGTGGTGGTGCAGAGTGGCGGTGCAGAGTGGCGGTGCAGAGTGGCGGTGCAGAGTGGCGGTGCAGAGTGGCGGTGCAGAGTGGCGGTGCAGCGATGCAGAGTGGCGGTGCAGAGTGGCTGTGCGGCGGTGCAGAGTGGCGGTGCAGAGTGGCGGTGCAGAGTGGCGGTGCAGAGTGACGGTGCAGAGTGGCGGTGCAGAGTGCAGAGTGGCGGTGCAGAGTGGGGGTGCAGAGTGCAGAGTGGCGGTGCAGAGTGGCGGTGCAGAGTGGCGGTGCAGAGTGCAGAGTGGCGGTGCAGAGTGGCGGTGCAGAGTGGCGGTGCAGAGTGGCGGTGCAGAGTGGCGGTGCAGAGTGCAGAGTGGCGGTGCAGAGTGGCGGTGCAGAGTGGCGGCGCAGAGTAGCGGCGCAGAGTAGCGGTGCAGAGTGGCGGTGCAGAGTGCAGAGTGGCGGTGCAGAGTGGCGGTGCAGAGTGGCAGTGCAGAGTGGCGGTGCAGAGTGGCGGTGAGTGCAGAGTGACAGTGAGTGCAGAGTGACAGTGAGTGCAGAGTGACAGTGAGTGCAGAGTGACAGTGAGTGCAGAGTGACAGCAGAGTGACAGTGAGTGCAGAGTGACAGCAGAGTGACAGTGAGTGCAGAGTGACAGCAGAGTGACAGTGAGTGCAGAGTGACAGTGAGTGCAGAGTGACAGTGAGTGCAGAGTGACAGTGAGTGACAGTGAGTGACAGTGAGTGCAGAGTGACAGTGAGTGCAGAGTGACAGCAGGGTGACAGCAGAGTGACAGTGAGTGCAGAGTGACAGCAGAGTGACAGTGAGTGCAGAGTGACAGTGAGTGCAGAGTGACAGTGAGTGACAGTGAGTGCAGAGTGACAGTGAGTGCAGAGTGACAGCAGAGTGACAGTGAGTGCAGAGTGACAGCAGAGTGACAGTGAGTGCAGAGTGACGGCAGAGTGACAGTGAGTGCAGAGTGACAGCAGAGTGACAGTGAGTGCAGAGTGACAGTGAGTGCAGAGTGACAGTGAGTGCAGAGTGACTGTAGAGTGCAGAGTGACTGTAGAGTGAGTGCAGAGTGACTGTAGAGTGAGTGCAGAGTGACAGTGAGTGCAGAGTGACAGTGAGTGCAGAGTGACAGTGAGTGACAGTGAGTGACAGTGAGTGCAGAGTGACAGTGACAGCAGAGTGACAGCAGAGTGACAGTGAGTGCAGAGTGACAGCAGAGTGACAGTGAGTGCAGAGTGACAGTGAGTGCAGAGTGACAGTGAGTGACAGTGAGTGCAGAGTGACAGTGAGTGCAGAGTGACAGTGAGTGACAGTGAGTGCAGAGTGACAGTGAGTGCAGAGTGACAGCAGAGTGACAGTGAGTGCAGAGTGACAGCAGAGTGACAGTGAGTGCAGAGTGACAGTGAGTGCAGAGTGACAGCAGAGTGACAGTGAGTGCAGAGTGACAGCAGAGTGACAGTGAGTGCAGAGTGACAGCAGAGTGACAGTGAGTGCAGAGTGACAGTGAGTGCAGAGTGACAGTGAGTGCAGAGTGACTGTAGAGTGCAGAGTGACTGTAGAGTGAGTGCAGAGTGACTGTAGAGTGAGTGCAGAGTGAGTGCAGAGTGACAGTGACAGCAGAGTGACAGCAGAGTGACAGTGAGTGCAGAGTGACAGCAGAGTGACAGTGAGTGCAGAGTGACAGTGAGTGCAGAGTGACAGTGAGTGACAGTGAGTGCAGAGTGACAGTGAGTGCAGAGTGACAGTGAGTGACAGTGAGTGCAGAGTGACAGTGAGTGCAGAGTGACAGCAGAGTGACAGTGAGTGCAGAGTGACAGCAGAGTGACAGTGAGTGCAGAGTGACAGTGAGTGCAGAGTGACAGCAGAGTGACAGTGAGTGCAGAGTGACAGCAGAGTGACAGTGAGTGCAGAGTGACAGTGAGTGCAGAGTGACAGTGAGTGCAGAGTGACTGTAGAGTGCAGAGTGACTGTAGAGTGAGTGCAGAGTGACTGTAGAGTGAGTGCAGAGTGAGTGCAGAGTGACAGTGAGTGCAGAGTGAGTGCAGAGTGACAGTGAGTGCAGAGTGACAGTGAGTGCAGAGTGACTGTAGAGTGAGTGCAGAGTGACAGTGAGTGCAGAGTGACAGTGAGTGCAGAGTGACAGTGAGTGCAGAGTGACAGCAGAGTGACAGTGAGTGCAGAGTGACAGGGAGTGCAGAGTGACAGGGAGTGCAGAGTGACAGGGAGTGCAGAGTGACAGTGAGTTCAGAGTGACAGTGAGTGCAGAGTGACAGTGAGTGCAGAGTGACAGTGAGTGCAGAGTGACAGTGAGTGCAGAGTGACTGCAGAGACAGTGTGTCAGGGTGCACATTGTGTGAGTGTGCTGAATGAGTGTGCAGGGTAAACCGTGTGTGACTATGCAGGGTGACATTGGGAGTGTGCGGGTGAGCAGTGTGTGAATGTTACGGGCCAGTGTGTGAGTGTGCAGAAAACACCACACACACATACACCACACACACATAACGCACACACAAACCACACACCTCAGTCTCTCAACACCACACACTTGTCACTACTCAACACAACACACTCACCACCACACTCACTCCCCAGGCTCACCCCCACAGACTCACCACCACACACTCACCAGCACACAGAAAACAACACACACAACAACCCAGCCGTCAATGAATGCTTTCACCATGCACAAACACCAACAACCATCATCCATCTGTGCACGCTTTTACCAAGCACACACCCACCAGCCGTCAGTGCACCCTTCCACCAGGCACACACACCTCCAGCCGGCAGTGCACTTTTCCACCAAGCAATCGCAGTATGGTACACTTTACTTTTAAACATATTCATATAAAGCACAGCATGCCACCATTGGTAAAATTACAATTCAACCAACATACTTCCACTACACACCACATGCACACACACCATAACACATGGCAAAAAGACATTGGCATTTACAATGCCATTAGCTCAAACTCAAATAAATCCGAGCCCGATTGCATTTCTAATGCTTGTTTATATAGCGCATGCTGTCACCCTGCGGGTATCCTGGCGCTTTTAGATTTTAGACCGTCAGCCTCAGATGAAAAAGAGGTGAGCACGAAGATATACTAACATGTCGGGAAGAGCCAGGTTTTCAGGCTGCCTCTGAATCTCATGAGGGACTTACTCAGTCTGATACTCAAAGGAAGTTCATTCCACAGGCACGCCGCGACCGCCCGGAAGGCCCTGCCCCCATCCTGGACCGCTTGAATCTTGGGACTTCCAACAGACCGGCTCCCGCCGAGCGGAGCTGTCTCTGTGGCCGGTACCAGGAGAAACACTCATGCAATGGGACTGGGCCTAGGTCGTGTGTCGCTTTGAATACCAAGCACAGGACTTAAACAATACCCTCTCTTTGACCGGCAACCAGTGCAGGTCCCGTAAAGCTTGGGTTGATGAAGCACAGCGATTCCTCTTTAGAGCCAGCTTGGCCGCTGCAGACTGGACTCTCTGCAACCTCTCAATAACAAGACAGGCTGGGGCGGAAAGCTCCCTGACTATTTTGAAAAGCGTTTTCGTGCTGTTGGGGGCTTGTAGGATGAAGTTGTTATAGAAATCAGCTTTACACTACAGGATCAGCTTCTTGTATTTACTCTGTATCAGTTTTAGTTCTTGTTTGTCCACCTCTAGATAATTCGTACGCCACTTCCTTTCTGCCTTTTTGCATACCCGTCTCAGCATTTTCAGCTCGTCAGTATACTAAGGAGTGGAGGGTTTCTTTCTGCTGTTTATTCTTTTAATCGGAATCAGCCTGTCAAGAGCTCCTGTGATGAAATTGTGGTAGGATTTATAGTTCTCCTCTACCGTAGCCTGGGTGTCGAATAGGTCAGCCCTGGGGGTGCATCAGGCGGGCATCTATTCTGCTGAGCTTTGCCCACTCCCTACCTTTTCGAAATGACGCTGGGTGTCTGGTAGAACCCACTATCCCCCCTAACATTATCTTGAACAGGATAAGGTAATGGTACGTCCAGCATTACGGAATAATATCTAGCACTTCAATGTCCTGAGGGTTAGCAAAAAGAAGGTCAAGGATATGGCCACCCTGGTGGGTCATAGAATTTACCAGTTGTACCAAATTTAGGTTATTACAGGTGTCTTTCAGGTCTCTCAGATGGTGTCCCAGCGAGCCATTATCCCAGAGATTAAAATCTCCCAAGATCCCCATTCTGGAGTGTGTTAGTACAAAGCTCACCACTACATCCAGAAAGGCCTTATAGGATGGGGCACTCCCTGGCGGTCTGTAACAGACCAGACCTGTAAGCAAATTTCCCCCTTGTCCCTGCATCGTGAAGCCCATGATTTCAATCCCCGCAACATTCTCAACCTGCAGGGTGTTGCATTTCAGTTCATCCTTAAAGATCACATCGACCTCTGCCCTTCCCTCTTGAAATCTGGAGTGTGTTATACCCCGATGGACAGGCGAACCCTAATTCTACCCCGGTATCAGCGCTGACCCAAGTTTTTGTTAGGAACAGGGCGTCCAACCGCTGATCTTCTATCAGGGAGGCTACTTCCGTGTGGTGTTTTATGAGCGAGCGTGTGTTTAGTAACCCACATGTCAGTTCTATTTTCCTGTTGTGTAGGAGAGGGGGCCGCGAAGCACTGGTCAGACCTCCCCTCTTACCTAGTTCCAGGAGTTCTCCCCTTGAGTATGTCAATGTCCCTGCCTCTGAGGTTTGGCAAGTAGCATGACTGGCCCTGGGCCCGTCCGAGGCGCAGACGGGCGCAGACGGGCGCAGACGGGCTTGCCTCACGTGCTGCGCGTTTGCATTTCCCAATGCAATGAGGTAGCACTCACTGATTAAAAAGCAAAAAGTACTCCAGTTGTGTAGCTGTTTTATTTAAATTTCGGTTTTGGGGATGGGGTCTCTGGGGGTAATTAGGCTCGGGGCAGGGGGCCGCATACCCCCTACCTTTATTCATTGCTCAGCACCACTCGATGGGGTCACTGGGGCCTAATAAGGCTCGGGGAGGGGGCCACATACCCCCTCCCCTTTCTTATGAAATTTGGCCCCAAGGGATGTTGTCCACAAGACCAACAAATGGTTTGGGCGAAGGCAGCATGCCGTTTGCCCTTAATATTTATGTTTTGGCCCCTGGGAAGGGGTCCACGGGGCCCAAAGGTCAAACCAACACTGCACACGGCAAAGGCTATCCACGGTGTGTGGTTGGGTGCCTGCTGGGGATTTGGCCACAAGCCAAGCCCAGTGGCTAACCCCCGCTGTCCCAACCAAAGGTTTGCACAGCATGGGGTCGGCTGCCAGTGGGAGAGTTAGAAACTAAGGGTGGGCGTAGTTCGCGAAGTAGCGCTACGCGAAGCTACGCGAAGTGCACTTCGCACTACGCGAACTTCACGTAGCTCTACGCGAGCTGCGTAGTAGCATGTTCGCACTGTGCAAGATGCGTTTTCAGTGATTGCACAGTGCGGACAAGCATCCGGCACTGTGCAAGCATTGAAAACGGCATCTTGCACAGTGCGAGCTGTAGTTTTCTGCTGCTCGAGGAGATTATTACTCGAGCGGCAGCTTTCTCAACGCGAACAAGTAGTTTCTCATTGAGAGCGGTCGCGAGCATGCGCAACCACTCACAATGAGAAACCTGACCTCCTCGCATTGAGAATCTCGCCGGGATGTCATTTTGCTTGCTCGCGGTCGCGAACATGACGTTCAGGACCGCGAACAAGCAAAAAATGAGCGCTGCACTACGCTACGCTGCACTACGCATGTTCGCACTGTGCTACGTGCCGCTCGCGTAGTGCGAAGTTGCAAAAACTTCGCAAACTCCGTGAGCGGAGCGTAGTGCTTCGCCCAGGGTTATTAGAAACATGGTCTGGTTGCAAGACTAAACCCATGCCACGCATGACCAAAGGACGTGCGTGATGTTAGCTGTCTTTGGATGGCTTTCTGCAGGGAGTTGGATCGCTTGTAAGCCAGCCATCCAGCCAGTGCTGTACCCTGTACAACGAAAGGCTGTGCATGGCATGGGGTTGACTGCCTGCAGACAGGGGAGGTTGGCTACCTCCATGTGCATGGCCAAAACTGCGTGTGTCAGGGGGTTGGCTATGTAATAAAATATAAATTTATGTTTAAAAAAAGCCTAGAAATTCAATTAAAAAATAAAGGTTAAAATAGTGTTATAGATAGATGTGATAAAAAGATCTGTATTTGTTTTAAAAAACAAACCTTAAAAATTCACTGAAAAAACATAAATTTTTAAGTAACGCTGTGGTTAGGTGAATATGTCAGTGGCAAAATTAAAGTTTTGCGCTAAACAAATTCACCAGCTATAGTTAGCAGAGCTAACTATAATATGCTCCCCAATGCATTGCTTATGATATCACATATTACACCACTCATGACATGTTCTATGACATCATTTATGACATCACTGATGACATCTCAAATGACATCACTGATGACATCATCCAAGCTTTGATTGTACACATTACTCTATAAACTAGTATGGCATCACCAACCTGAAAGTAAGTAAAGAATAGCTCAGAATAATGTGAAGCATCATTAATGGTATCAAAGATACAACTCTCTTGGGTGTAGCAAGCATGTTATGTGCAACATAGACCCAATACCATACACTTCACAGGTAGCCTAGTTCACATTACCAATCAATTACAGATATATGGGAAACCCTCATTGCACATGCTGTTCAATATGCAAACAGCTGTTTAGAGAAAGCCAAGTTCCTCACGATATTCAACATCTGTTGCAAAATTAAACCCCTTGGTCCGGTCAGTTTTTATCTGTATCAAACCTCTCATTGTCACTGAACCTACATTGAGAAATTAAGTTGATATGGGTAGAAAAGTGGGTACTGTAAACAGTGCTTACTCTATGGAGAGAGACTGTTTACAGACAGAAACACTCTCATGACAAATACACCACAGAGTATTAAAAAGTATCTAGTAACAACAGCGTACACTCAATGAAACATTTGTAAAGAAACACTCTTCGCTTAAAATAACCATGGTCTGAAGGTGCTAAAGATCATATTACCTGCAGCCTTCATACTGTGATAAACACTTTATAGATTGCTCATGTTTTGAAGCAAAAGAAGCACATGTACATAGGATAGTAACTGGTGAACACAGTCTTCTATGTTAAGTAGAAATTGTCATGCAATAATTCAAGGCTGCTTACAATTCTCAGTATCTACTACGTAGAATCTTTGCCCTGTCAGAAACTTTTTCTGCAGAACTAAAAAGCTTATGTGGAAAATACTGGTCACAAGTCTTCAACTGTCATCTGCACACAGAGTTACTCTTCAGCTTCAAAGATTTATAGCGTGTTCAATACCTCTACACATCTATGATGCATTAGAAGCACATGCATTTTATAAACACTTACACCCATTAGCTGTAGACTGGCTGTACAAAATAGAGTAGAAAAGTAATATGGTAGTTACCCTCCACTATGTAAACTATAAACCAAACGATACACTCATTTGAGATGTCGTCTTTGATGAAAGTTGAACTATCATCAATTATGTCATAAATTATTTCACAGAATATGTCATGAGTGATGTAATATGTAAGGTCATAAGCAGTGCATGGTGAGGCACAAGTTACAGTTATACAATAACTGATGAATGTCTGTGTTTTTTTTTTATTTCAAAACTTGTCTTAACGCTACTGACATTTTCACCTATTACGTTTCTTTAACATTGTTTTTTCAGTGAATATACATATACACATATATATTACACAGAGGCGTTTACCACAGTGTAGTTATAGTTAGGATCTAGTTCCCATAGAAAATTGATTTTTTAGTTTGCTAATAACCTTGGTGCCATTTGACAAATCTTCACATCACTTTGCAAAAGAAGTTTCATCCACCTCATCTTCTTCCTGAAAAGTTTTCAGATGATCCGTAAAGTGGGAGGCCAAGAAAATGGAGGGACCCAAGCTAAGGATTGGATGAGCATGTATTCCGAACCGCTTTTGGCCCACTAATAGTCTTCAGCCTAACTTCCACTGCTCTCAGTCATGGCCCATTATAAACTCCCTACCCTGATCTTGAACTCACACAGATACATAAGGGAGCCCCTTTTCACAGCATTCACTATACATGAATAATATGTGGCATGAAAAAAACTAGAGCAACAGAACATCCTGGAAAAACCAAATACTCATAGGGAATGGAAGATTAAATAAAAAGTGAGATGTAAACAAGAACAACATCACTATTTCCAGGCAGAGAGAGTAATGTCTCCTTTTGCCGCCTTTGGCTGTCAACCAGTGTTAGGGCACATGGGTGTTTTAGGGGAATTACTGATGAGGCAGCAATTCCACTTCGTTCCTCCACAGCCCCTCTCAATGCCACTGGCTTCAAGGATAGTGCCACTGAAAATCAGTCCATCCAAACTCAGGGTGGTTGAAGTTGCCTAGCTTTTTTCTTATGTACAACATGTAACTCTCACTACAATCACGTTTTATTATGCGCTATGTGAGGACAGGTGTAAATGTGAAAACTAAGGGCCCAATTCACAAAACTAACTTAAGACAAAATCCTAAACTTACTACCATTTTGGTATTCACAGAAGGCACTTACTCATTTTGGTATTCACAGAAGGCACTTACTCATTTCGGTATTCACAGAAGTTAGGAGTCCTAACTTTAGGACTCCTAAATGCCTTCTGTGAATACCGAAAGTCTTAAAGTTAGGATTTTTCTCAATTTAGTAGTAGTAAAGTTAGGACTCCTAACTTTAGGACTCCTAAATGCCTTCTGTGAATACCGAAAGTCTTAAAAATAGGATTTTTCTCAATTTAGTAGTAGTAAAGTTAGGACTCCTAACTTTCAGACTCCTAAGTGCCTTCTGTGAATACCGAAAGTCTTAAAATTAGGACTTTTCTCAACTTTACTACGACTAAACTGAGAAAAATCCTAATTTTAAGACTTTCGTATTCACAGAAGGCATTTAGGAGTCCTAAAGTTAGGAGTCCTAACTTTACTACTACTAAACTGAGAAAAATCATAATTTTAAGACTTTCGGTATTCACAGAAGGCATTTAGGAGTCCTAAAGTTAGGAGTCCTAACTTTACTACTACTAAACTGAGAAAAATCGTAATTTTAAGACTTTCGGTATTCACAGAAGGCATTTAAGAGTCCGAAAGTTAGGAGTCCTAACTTTACTACTACTAAATTGAGTAAAATCCTATTTTTAAGACTTTCGGTATTCACAGAAGGCATTTAGGTGTCCTAAAGTTAGGAGTCCTAACTTTACTACTACTAAACTGAGAAAAATCATAATTTTAAGACTTTCGGTATTCACAGAAGGCATTTAAGAGTGCGAAAGTCAGGAGTCCTAACTTTACTACTACTAAATTGAGAAAAATCCTATTTTTAAGACTTTCGGTATTCACAGAAGGCATTTAGGAGTTCCAAAGTTAGGAGTCCTAACTTTACTACTCTAAACTGAGAAAAATCCTAATTTTAAGACTTTCCGTATTCACAGACGGCATTTAGAAGTCCTAAAGTTAGGACTCCTAACTTCTGTGAATACCGAAAAGAGTAAGTGTCTTCTGTGAATACCAAAATGAGTAAGTGCCTTCTGTGAATACGAAAATGGTAGTAAGTTTAGGATTTTGTCTTAAGTTAGTTCTGTGAATCGGGCCCTAAGACATTTCATTGTTAGATGCCCAATTTTACTCTCTGTCATTGAACATAAATAATCTTGCTTACCTTTCCTTCATGATGCTTCACTTTTCTTTTCCAGGAAGTTGCGCAGTGACTGTTGTTATTGAAGGACACACAGCACCCACCTGGCTCATAGTTGCTGCAAGATATTTCTTCCCAAGCCAACTGTCCTGTGAACGAAAGCTATGTGGCCTATAAGCACAGCCACTAAAAGAATGCGATTGTGTGGCCAAAGCGTTAATCGCATAGTTATAGATTTGCTGTACATTCCATATATATCAATCATCTGCTGCACAGTCTGCAGATTTGAACAAAAAGAGCTGATGTTTCTAGTTCAAATGGTAGAAAGTTACTAAAAATGCAGCAACACATGTTGTCAGGCAGTGGAAGGTCTTTGCAAAGGTTGACTGGTTACCTTTCTGTTGCTTATTGCTATATTTGTATGTTAAACTAGTACTACTAGTACTAATGAGGTGCAGCCAAAGCTCAAACAGTGTTAACAGGTGTAAAAATGACAAAATCAAGTAATACTTTCACAAAATGTGCCGCATTGCACCGCATAATTTGCATTTTCTTGCCGCATAATTCACTCAACCCTGCTGCATACGTTGGCATTCACCTGCCGCAAAATTCTAGCAGCCCTATCTATAAGCATAAAGTAAACAGGAAATTATGCAGGCGACAAGTGGCTAGGTGAATGAGGTCTCTGTGAGAGTACACTCACAAATAGCAAAACAATTCTTACTCCTTAGTAACATTTCCGAAAGACTTCAGCTGCTTTCCTGTTAGAATGGCATAACTGTTGTATTGAAAGTGAGATTTATTCAGAGAAAATGGCCTCAAGGCTGGTAACTACATCTGTTTGTTTGTGAAAACCCTTGATAAAGAGCCTGGGAACGTTTCTTTTCCATCACACACCACATTTCCATCTTGTTTTGCCTCTTAAAGATTTGCATGATCTTATTTTGAAAGTAAGGCAGTGAACATTAAACAATATATTTAAAGTGATAACAAGGATCATTAAATAAATCAATGGTTTGAATAGCATCTTAACGAAACAGTGACTCGTAATGTGCCTATATATGAATAAATGGAAAATGGAGTTTTAAAAAAAAAAACATTTGCAAATGCTGTTATAAATATGATTAAAGACCACAAGCTTGAGCCATGTCAATGCGAGTAGATACTCAACTCTTGCTTCTGTTTTTAATTTTAAGTATTCCTTGCACTGTATTTCTCATGATAAAGGCAAAAAATACACCAGACAGCAAAGCAAAAACTGCACAGTAAAAACTAGCCTGGCTGATGACGACTGATTAACCAGAAACCGGTCACAGGATGCTTGTTTCCAGTCCAGGGAAGACATGGATTGGCAGTTCGGGCTGGACTGTTCCCTTGAGGCACAGGGTCAGACCGATTTGCATATGGTTAACCCTGGGCGTAGTGGGCGTAGTGGGGCGTAGTGGGGCTTCGCGAAGCTACGCGAAGTAGGCAAAAAACTACGCCCACCCACGCACTTCACGTAGCCCCACTACGCGCCACCCGCCTCCCTCCCGCCCTCCCTAAATGCTTAAATGATATTATAAAAGAATTATAAAACCTCTTACCTTGTCCGCCGCGTCCCCGGGGCTCCCTCTCGTCATCGTGCCGCCGGCGCGTGCGTCTTGGATACTAATGCGCATGCGCGGCCGCCCGCGCATGTGCATTTCTTGCGAGAAATGCGCATGCGCGGGCAGCTGCGCATGCGCATTAGTATCTAAGACGGCGGCGCCGGCGGCGCGATGACGAGAGGGAGCCCCGGGGACGTGGCGGACAAGGTAAGTGGTTTTATAATTCTTTTATAATATCATTTAAGCATTTAGGGAGGGCGGGTGGGAGGTGGGTGGCGGGCAACTTCGCTACGCCCACGAAGTGGGCGTAGTGTTGCCTGCTTCGCCTACTTTGCAAAGGGCGAAGTAGGCAACACTACGCCCACTTCGTGGGCGTTGCGAAGTTGCCCGCCCAGGGTTACATATGGCCATGTCTGAACTGGGGTGGCGGAGTGTGCTAATGAATGATGATGGATTAGACCCAGATCAGTTGACTGGGTGTGAGTGCTTGTAATGTTCAACACTCCTTCCATCATCCCCTTTGGTTTTGCCCGGTAAAAAGTAGTGACATCCTTGGTAGTTCACATTTAGGAGATGTATTAAAACACAAAACACGCTTGCAAATAGTGCACTGACTTTTGATGAACAGTAACTTATTTTATGAGCCAACCTATGTACTTACAAGTCGATTCACAAAAAAAGGAAACATAATGTTTCAGACACAGACCTGCCTCATGAATATTAATTAGGCAGGTCACAGTTTGCGATCCACTTGGACTGGTTACAATCACGGGGGTGGTGGCTTGTAAGTATCAGCAGACCACCATCCCTGTGATTGATTTTCAATAAAGTTTTTTTTAAGAGAGCAAGCCAATTTCCTTACAGGAAATAGGGCTGCTTTAAACATTTTTACATTTTGAAGTACTTTAGTGAGAGTTGACTGTGTCCCCTGGAACACTGCATAATCTCCCTGAAGCTGCCACCCCGAATCTCATAAGGGGAGGGTGTCCAAAGGGAATCGCTTTCCTTTTGTGAATTAATTATCACCCTGACTTTTGTGGTCAGTAACTGATCAATGGTTTGTGACTGGAATTAAGGTTACAAATCATTGATACACAAAAAAAGCTTTTGCAAAGCCTATATCTATGCGCAATCTATTGGGTTTGTGAAAGTTGTTTTACTTTAAATGCTGATACAAACTGTATACCTGCTCGTTGCATGTTTGATGCAAGGTGATGTCCAGGAGTGCATTACTGGAATTTTAAATCAGCCGACTGACTTGTGTTATTCGTGATGCTAAAATCTTTCTAACAAACATGGACAGGAAAAGAATGTGGCATAATAGCTAGAGGGCCTGACTTTGATGTTGGGGAACGGGGTTTGTGTCCCAGCGGGAGGTTCAACATCCTGTGATTCTCGGCAAATCACTTAATCTCTACATACCTGAAAATGAATGTGTCCATCTGTAATGCAACTGGTGCTCATGTAAATCACACTGACACCTTTGAGTTGAGTTTACGTTATCTAAATTTGCAAAAGAAATATAAAAAAAGAACGAGCAGTGGGGGTGGTAAACAAAACTGAGGGACGTGTGGGAAGCAACAGCGGGAGGAGGAACGTGATAGGGGGCCCAAACAATGGCCAGCGGGAAGGGTAAAGCAGCACAAAGGCCCAGGAGGAGGGAAGGAAGAGGGCAAGTTAAAAAAACTACGATTTTATGCGGAAAGATGACAGGACACATCACTCATATGGAGTGCCAGGAACACATTTATTTTTTTAAAAAGTACCTAAAGAACCGCAGCGCCAGTGGAAAGACACTGGTCGCCTGCCAGTACCCCCAGCCAGAAACAGTACTTGTTCCAAGCTCCAAGGAACAGCCGAGAACAGCCGGGGAAAGAGAGGAAGTGCAACCTGATGACATGAGAAGATGCTGCTGACCAGTGAGAAGCAAAACAAAAATTGGCATAGCCAATAGGTCTCGCTTTTGGGACCTTCTAAATATTTAGTTATGCAGCACAATATCCTTGGTGCAACCACATCAACTGTTGCATGGCTAAACATTTATAAGGTCCCAAAGAAGAGACCTATTGGCTATGCCAATGCTTGGTGTGGTTGTGTGTGTAGTTGTGTGTGATTGTGTGCGTGGTTGTGTTTGGTGGTGTTTGTGTGTGGTTGTATGTGTGTGGTTGTATGTGTGTGTGGTTGTGTGTGTGTGTGATTGTGTGTCTGTGGTTGTGTGTGTGCGGTTGTGTGTGTTTGTGTGGTTGTGTGTGTGTGTGTGTCGTTGTGTGTGTGGTTGTGTGTGGGTGTGGTTGTGTGTGGGTGTGGCTGTGTGTGTGTGTGTGTGTGGATGTGTGGTTGTGTGTGGTTGTGTGTGTGGTTGTGTGTGTGGTTTTGTGTGTGGTTGTTTGTGGTTGTGGCTATGTGTGGTTGTGTGTGTGGTTGTGTGTGTATGTGTGGTTGTGTGTGGTTGTGTGTGGTTATGTGTGTGGTTGTGTATGTGGTTGTTTGTGTTTATGTCTGTGGTTGTGTGTGTGTGTGTGGTGTGTGTGTGGTTGTGTATGTGGTTGTGTGTTTGGTTGTGTGTGTGGTTGTGTGTGGTTGTGTGTGTGTGTGTGTGTGGTTGTGTGTGTGGTTGTGTGTGTGGTTGTGTGTGGTTGTGTATGTGGTTGTGAGTGTGTGGTTGTGGTTGTATATGTGGTTTGGTGTGGTTGTGTGTGTGGTTGTGTGTGTGTGGTTGTATATGCAGTTGTGTGTGTTGTATTTGTGTGTGGTTGTTTGTTTGTGTGTGGTTGTGTGTGTTGTATTTGTGTGTGGTTGTTTGTTTGTGTGTGGTTGTGTGTGTGGTTGGGTGTGGTTGTCTGTGTGTGTGGTTGTGTGTGTTTATGTGTGTGTGTGGTTGTGTGTGTGGTTGTGTGTATGTGTGGTTGTGTGTTTGGTTGTGTGTGTGGTTGTGTGTTGTTGTGTGTGTGGTTGTGTGTGGTCTTATGGTAGGGTGGCTGTGTGTGGTTGTGTGTGTGGTTGTGCGGTTGTTCGTGTGGTTGTGGTTGTGTGTGTGTGTGGTTGTGTGAATGTGGATGTGTGTGTGGTTGTTTGTGTGGTGGTGTGTGGTTGTGTGTGTGGTTGTATGTGTGGTTGTGTGTGTGATTGTGTGTGGGGTTGTGTGTGTGGTTGTGTGTATGGGGTTGTATGTGTGGTTGTGTGTGTATGTGTGGTTGTGTGTGATTGTGTGTGTGGTTGTGGGTGTGGTTGTGTGTGTGGTTGTGGGTGTTTGTGTGGTTGTGTGTGTGTGTATGTGGTTGTGTGTGGTTGTGTTTGTGGTTGTGTGTGTGGTTGTGTGTGTGGTTGTGGTTGTGTGTGGGTGGCTGTGTGTTTGGTTGTGTGTGTGGTTGTGTGGGTGGTTGTTGTGTGTGTGGTTGTGGTTGTGTGTGGTTGTGGTTGGGTGTGTGTGGCTGGGTGTGGTTGTGTGTGTGTGGTTGTAGTTATGTGTGGTTGTGTGTTTGTGGTGTGTGTGTGTGTGGTTGTGTGTGTGGTTGTGGTTGTGTGTGGTTGTGGTTGTGTGGTTGTGTGTGTGGTTGTGTGGTTGGTTGTGGTTGTGTGTGTGGTTGTGTGTGTTTGTGTGTGTGGTTGTGGTTGTGTGTGTGTGGTTGTGTGTGGTTGTGGGTGGTTGTGTGTGTGTGTGTGTGGTTGTGTGTGTGTGGTTGTGTGTGGTTGTGCGTGTGGTTGTGTGTGTGGTTGTGGTTGTGTGTGTGTGGTTGTGTGTGTGGTTGTGTGTGGTTGTGTGTGTGTGCATGCTTGTGTGGTTGTTGTTGTGTGTGGTTGTGTGTGTGTGGTTGTGTGTTGTATGTGTGGTTGTGTGTGTGGTTGTGGTTGTGTGTGTGTGGTTGTGTGTGTGTGTGGTTGTGTCTGTGGCTGTGCGTGTGTGTATGTGGTTGTGTGTGGTTGTGTTTGTCGTTGTGTGTGTGTGGTTGTGTGTGGTTGTGGTTGTGTGTGTGTGGCTGTGTGTTTGGTTGTGTGTGTGGTTGTGTGTGTGGTTGTGGTTGTGTGTGTTGTGTTTGTGGTTGGGTGTGTGTGGCAGGGTGTGGTTGTGTGTGTGTGGTTGTAGTTATGTGTGGTTGTGTGTGTGGTGTGTGTGTGGTTGTGTGTGTGTGGTTGTGTGTGTAGTTGTGTGTGTGGCTGTGTGGTTGTGTGTGGGGTTGTGGTTGTGTGTGGTTGTGGTTGTGTGGTTATGTGGTTGGTTGCGGTGGTGTGTGTGGTTGTGTGTGTTTGTGTGTGTGGTTGTGTGTGTGTGGTTGTGTGTGGTTGTGGTTGTGTGTGGTCGTGTGTGTGTGTGGTTGTGTGTGTGGTTGTGCATGTGATTGTGGTTGTGTGTGTGGTTCTGGTTGTGTGTGTGTGGGTTTGTGTGGTTGTGTGTGGTTGTGTGTGGTTTTATGTGTGTGCTTGTGTGTGTGGTTGTGTGGTTGTTGTTGTGTGTGTGGCTGTGGTTGTGTGTGGATGTGTGTATGTGTGTGGTTGTGTGTGTGTGTGTGGTTGTGTGTGGTTGTGTGTGTGTGGTTGTGTGTTGTGTGTATGTGTGGTTGTGGTTGTGTGGTTATGTGTGTGTGTGGTTGTGTGTGGCTGTGCTTGTGGTTGTGGTAGTGTGTGTGGTTGTGGTTGTGTGTGCGGTTGTAGTTGTGTGTGTGACAGTAATACTAAAACATCTCAAAATAATGTGGTTGTGTGTGTGGTTGTGGTTGTGTGTGTTGTTGTATGGTTGGGTGGTTTTGTGTGGTTGTGTGTGCTGTTGTGTGTGTGTGTGTGTGTGTGGTTGTGTGTGTGGTTGTGCGTGTGGTTGTGTGTGTGGTTGTGTGTGGTTGTGTGTGTTTGTGGGTGGTTGTGTGTGTGGTTGTGTGTGGTTGTGGTTGTGTGTGTGTGGGGTTGTGTGTGTGGTTGTGTGGGATTGTGTGTGTGTGTGATTGTGTGTGGTTGTGTGGTTGTTGTGTGTGTGTGTAGCTGTGGGTGTGGTTGTGTGTGTGGTTGTGTGTGTATGTGTGGTTGTGTGTGTGTGTGCGGTTGTGTGTGTGGTTGTGTGTGTGGTTGTGTGTGTGTAGTTGTGTGTGTGTGGTTGTGTATGTGTGGTTGTGTGTGTGGTTATGTGGTTGTGTTTGTGGTTGTGGTTGTGTGTGTGACAGTAATACTAAAAGCATATCAAAATAAAGGAACACAAACATCGAGTTTGTGGAAAGAGAAAGCACATTGTAAGTCAAATGGACAGCAGCAAAGCATTAACGCAACAACATGTTTTTTGTTGTTTGATGTTCTTTTAAACGAGAACATCAAAGGGGCGCCGCGAAAGTGATCGCGTGCGAACGTGAAAGTGATTGTGGGCGCTTAATGAGCATGACGATGTTTGCCATATGGCGCCTCTGCTCCTAAGCGCGCGCTCGCGCACATGCACTGTAGCACTATGCTTGCCATGGTAGCATTTTTTGAGCCCTCACTAATAGTCTCGCCAGGCCAGCGCAAGCGCTGGGTCAGGCGAGACCTAAAAATGAGAATGACTTTGAAGCCTACAAATGGTACGTAATGGGTGGGTTGTAAGCCCCCTTTAAGATTATTTTTTGATTACAGGAGATTTCGCACTGTGCAGGTGAAAACTAAAAAAGGACAGAGATTGGTTCCCCAAGACGTTTGGCAGCTACTACCATTTCTGCAATAACTTAGTTTGGGCCCACATTAGTTCCTGTTTTGGCTGACTGCTACTTTGTGTGTTTTGTGTAGACCTAGAGGCCTGATTATGAGGGGCCCAAGTTGTTGGAAAAAACTATTACTTTCTATAAAAATCCAATACCAACGTATTAAGAACATATCTGACGCAATAATGATTGCATATTCCATATTTCGAGAGAAATGTATGTGGCTTTTGGTGTTTTTAGATGTTTTAATAAATAAAGTACAAAATGTAATGAAGGGCTAGGTCTTTATCACACTCCGTAATTACCGGGTACGGTAAATACCACACAACTTGGAATTTCAACCGCAGCGCAATTAGAGTTTGCAGAGGGGTTTGAAAACTCAACCCACTCATGATCAGGCCTAAGTGTCACAAAGATAGATACAGAGTTAAGAGGCAGGAAGTGAAGAAAATAAACTTGTTACTTTAAAACTGAGGTACACAGAAAGGGAAATGTGAGAGTGAAAGGAAACAAACATAGGACTAAAATACAGACAAAGAGTATGGACCAAAAGGAATAATAACCCGTTTTCTGGGTGCAAAATTTAATAAATGAGCCTGAAATGCACAAATAAATTAGAAAATGTATTGGAAAATATACTTACCATATATTTTGTTTTTTTAATTCGCTTTTAACCTAACATTGTTACAATTCTTGAAGAAATAAAGCTCTTGTTTGGTCCTTTATCCTTAACCCAGTCTCCTTTATCTTGCTTAAGGTTAATTGCATCTAATTTGTTTTGCTGCATGCCTCTGGTTCCTTTGATTTTCTTATCAAGTAAATTCAGTTAAATGTTTAAAATTAGGTAACAATTTTTTATTTATTTGTTAGAGCCTTTAGGGCTTATCTACAAGCCCCTTGCACAACCCTTACGTCACTTGTTACCATGATAAAAGTGACGCCCCCGGCGGAGCAATGGGCTTGTACATAAGCCCCTTTGAATTCTGTATATCAACAAAAGATGCACACATCCTGTGCACATCAGAAGGGTTAGTGTGCATAGAAGTTATCTTTTTCTCTCACTAGCTTCCTGTAATTCTTCCGAATACGAAGGAAGGGTGTGATTTAGATCTTAGCAGACGGGTTACTCCCTCACAATGGTGACCCTAAATTTTTGTCCCTTTGTTTGAGAATGTTTCAGCATGTCGGTTTTCAAGTTAAAATAGGGACATATTTTAACTTGTTGTTGCCAAGCAGTTTCATGATCACAATGAAAACGGTTCTAAAGTTAATTTTCAACCACTTGTGAAAATATGTGGCCAGTTTGCAGGAGAGGGAGGCTAAGCCAGGGAGTTAACAAAGGATAATCATTAAATCTGTGGGTTATCAGTAGGCCAATAACCAGGAACTGTGTGAGATACTGAGCGCACTATGCATACCCATAATCAAGACTTCTACGCCTCCCCCACAAGTACAAATAATGTTTCAATGAGACCATTCTTTCTAAGGCATTCTTTGCAAGTGGCTGGTTTATGTTATGTTATGTTATGTTATACCACTCTTTTAGAGCGCACGGCTACCCAAAGGGGTGTCCCGGCGCTTTGACAAAGAGGCCTGAAAACCAAGAAACACAGTAACAGCGAATCACAACGGTCCTACAGCTTATGCAGAAAAGAGCATAGTCTTTAGCTCCTTTCTAAAAGAGAGGAGACTATTGGCTTTGGCTTTAAACTGTGTTGTTTCACTACTAAAGAATTACCTTTACTGGGGGCAAGCTAATTCTGTGGACAGGGAAATAATGGGAATTAAACGTTTTCGGGAATAACATGCGGGGATCAGTTTCCGCGCTATTTCCTGCATGTTCTCCTCCCAGATTTTCTTTCACTGAGTATAAAAAAAAACAACAAAAAAAGACACAAACTTCTCATTCTGATGGGCCCAGTAATTCCTTCTTCCGGGCAATTTGGAACACACAGGCCAATTGTGTCTCGATTTCACTGTTTCCCATGAATCATTGTCAAAGATAGAATCCAGTAATTTCCGAAGAGGGTCCTTGTAGGCTCGTGTTTTTGGAATGTTCTATGGTGCTTTAGTTGTTAATTTACATTTTAATTACATTGGCAGAATTAACTGGCCTGGGGGAGGTGGGAAGCAGGGGGAGGGAGGGCGCTGTAGAAATTAGATCTTAGAATCGCCTGCAGCCATGAAGGGGGCTAGGCACAGAGCACGTCGCAGAAGATTAAACTATCAATGGTTAAACTATCAATGCAGGTGAAACTATCAATGCAGCTCATTGGCTAGTGTTAACGGCTTGTTCCTTAAATCAAATAGCAAAATAGGCAATGGAAAAGTGTTCCCACTTTTACTTTTTAGATCTTTAATTTGTAGAAAAAATGATTAATTTGCTGATATGTTTTGAACTGAATTTCATTGCATATTTGAAAGGATTTTCTTTATTTTTGTTTGTTAAATATTGATTAGACTTTTTACTGGGTACAAAATCATCAAATGCCAATACAGTTGCTTTTGTTTGCCCAAATGTATGAGGTGCAATTTCAAATTGAACAAAGTACAAAACATTAATAACACAGTAACAAGAACCCTCCCTTAGTCCACTAGGCAAATCTTGCACCCCCACTTGCACTTCTCATGCATCCATCCTCAATATTCTATCTATCCACTTCATTCATTGACTTTACCTTTGCACAACCATTCCCGTAATGTCCACCATATGACCTGTGGTCAGCATATTCGCTCGGTGACCACCAAGCGACCATTACACATACTGTTAAGGGGCCTACCAATCTACCTGGTATCATATACTTAGGTATATCAAACTCATCTCAAACACAGTTAAATAGCCCCCGCACCAATGTCTTTCTCTAATTCCACCACCCACAACTCAGGCCTAGTAATTTTGACCCTACCTGCTCTAATCCTCACATCTGTGAGAAGTTGACCATCGTATATGTTCAAGGAGATCTGGTTCCTAGTGGGTTGAATAAATGGCAAATCAGTTTGCCACATCCCATTAAATCTTCCACAAGTTTATCATCTCTCCTCACTTTGCTCGTGAGATTTTCCTCAGCAGAATCTTATCTTAACATGTACCAAAACCAGTCAGCGATTTTTAGGTGCTTGGGCTCAAATAATGTATTGCAGTGAGTCACTTGGCCAGCATTGTTCCCAAGATACAAAATGTTCTACCCATTCGTCCCTTTTTCTTTGATGGCATTGTTCCCAGTAAGTACTGCTTCAATATGGACAGCTGCACTTCTACCACGTGTCCTCCTAGTAAATGGCACTGGATTTTACAGAGGTCATGTATGTTCTATGAACATCGTTGTACTGAATTTGAAGCAAGCCTTACTAGCTTCAGTTTTCCCACCATGACATGATGCCACCCAACCCTTATCAGAGAGCTACCCATATAATTGCATCTACCACTTCGTCCTCACCCTTAGGGTTTCAGATGGCCTATCCATTTTCCCTGTCTATGTTCAAGATCAATTGTCTGCAGCGAGACAGGGCCAGTAGCCTTACCATCATTTGTGTATGATCTGGTGCTTTTGGGAATGTAGTCTATATTTCCCTTACAATGGGAGCTATTAGGGTATACTGGAGAAACAGGCCCATACCAATACCAAAACTCTCTTGCACCCCTCAAACACTACAAATCTATTCTCAGGATATAACACAGCGTGATACAACCTCCCCGCTTCCAGCTCTAGACATAGTATGAGCCATGCGATAAAAGCGATAAACACTACATATTGACATAGATGTGTACGGCGGAAGCTTCAGTACAATTTTAATTACTCTGCCCCAAATTGTGCAAATCTTTCTTATTGCATAGGGCAAGGAGGATGAGAATCCCCACCTCCACATGAGCAAGTTTAATAAAGCATCATCCCCATGCGTCCTTTCCAGAAGCTGCTTCCCCATTCCTCCCCTTTTTCCAGCCAGTGTACTGCATGCCACAGCTGAACAGTCATGTATCAGAGCTCCATATCTTCCACATCCAACACACCCTTATACCATTTACATTTCATAATGGGGAGTTTATCCTGGCTCCTTTTGCCTGTCCATATCAGATCTACTAGCAGTTTATCCAGGAGCTTGTAAACCCATAGTGAGATCACATACACAGTCCCATGCAGCCCGGATAAACATTGCGGCAGGAACACCTATAGAGCTACTATGGCCATTACTGACAGGGAGTATTCCGCAATGTGTTTGAAGAATGAGGCCCATCTATCACGCTTCCCATGCTCAGCCTGTCACTCTCGATTACATTCAATGTGATTTGAATGCCAAGGTATCTAAAATCTGTGGTAATGTAACTCCCACCTTTGGAAGGGAGACTATTGCCAAACCTCAAAGTCCCCCCCCCCACAGGTAAAGTATATGTTTCCTCTTTTACCACCTATGTTTCATTGCAGTTTTGTGTGGGAGGGTGTGCTTCTGTAACATACATACACATGCACTCATACAGATGTACACATTCACGTATACACATGCATATACACGTGTACATGTAGACATGCATATACACATGTACACATACAAATACATGTGTATGTGTAAACATTCGCATACACGTTTACGTGTAAGCATACACCTACATGTATTCATGTGCACATACACATACATGTGTACGCATACAAGTGTATGTGTACGCATACAAGTGTATGTGTACATATGCACATATAAGTGTATGTGTACACATACTCATACATGATTTTTATACAGAATTTTATATAGCGCAAACTTGACCCGAGTCAGATATCAGAGCGCTTTACATAGCACCAGTTGCATTACATCAGGACACATTTATTTTTGTTAGGCACGGGGAGATTAAGGGCCAGATGTAGGTAAATATCATTTACAGATTTTAAAATACCGAATTTTACTGATTCGGTATTTTAGAATTGGTAAATGGTATGTAGCAAATGATTCGGTAAATTTTACTGAATCAGTAAAATTCGGTAAATACCGATTCGGTATTTACAGATTCTGTATTCCCCATTCATTCCTATGTGCCTGGAGGCCCATAGGAATTAATGAGAATTACCGATTCGATAAATACCGAATCGGTAATAGGGGGTAGACTTACAAGGGTGGCAGGGTGTCACATTGACACCCTGTTGCCCCCCTGAATATTGCATGGGTGCACATGTGGCATGCATACATGCCCTAAGGGCATGTATGTCTGCCACATGGAATTGTTAAAAAAGCACAAAATTGCTTTTTTAACGGTTTTCGTTATTTACCGCCAACTTGTAGTTGGAGGTAAATGATGAATCCTTAAATGTGAGAAGCACTCACTTGAGTGCTTCCTACATTAAGGATTCGGTAATTTACCAAATCGGTATGTTAAGATTTCGGTAACTTACCGATTCTTTAAGTTACCGATTCGGTAACATACCGAATCCTACAATCATGCCACCTACATTCCAAATGCCAAATACCGGTCGGTAACGGCAGAAATTCAGTAATTTCAGCCGTTACCGACCGGTATTGGGCGACCTACATCTGGCCCTAAGTGACTTCCCCAGAATCACAGGATGTTCAGCGTTATTGCTGAGACTTGAACCCAGTTCCCCAGATCCGCGGTCAACCGCCCTAGCCGTTATGCCAACTCCTCTCTCCATGTGTACATGTACGTATACACAATGTGGTGGTCCAGGATGTACAGGATTACCTCAACGAGGTCATGAGGCAGTTGACTATGTAGGATTATTATGAGAAAGGTTCTAGAGAGATCATTGAAGAATCTAATACAAATTACCAGAAAACGCTCTCAGAATGGCATAAGCAGGGCCCCGTTGAATGGGATGAGTATACCTTTCTGTTGAACAGATTTCCCAAAATTGCAATACTATACCTATTACCCAAACTACACAAAGATCGCCTAAGACCACCAGGGAGCCCTACTGTCTCCTCTATTCGATCCTTCCTGGAATACACAGCCAAGTACATTGACTCTTTTCTACATCCGTATGTGATTTCTTTGCCATCATAACTACAAGACAGTAAAGTTTTTCTACACAAAATACATGCCATTAATTGGCAGGATGATTTTCTTTTAATCATACTGGATTTATTTAGTCTCCACACCTGTATTAGACACACTGATGGATTGCAGGCATGTAGACATTTCTTGAAATCTTGTTCTATGACCTATCGCCACCATACAGAAATACTGATCTTGATCAGATTTTGTCTTGAGAACAATTTCTTTATGTTCAACTGCTCCCTCTTCAGACAGATACAAGGTTTGGCAATGGGCACCTGTTTTCCTCCCAGCTTCGCCAAACTTATGATGTGTTGGTGGGAGCAATAGGTGTCCAGAACCATTGCAGTCTACGGTGCACATGTGGTACTGTGGTCACACTACATCAATTACATTTTTATTGACTTGGGGAAAGTCATGATCGGGCTATTAAGTTTATCTCTGATTTGAATGAGAATGCATATAATTAAAAATGTTAAGGCCACATCAGTGATACTAAGGTGTACTATCTAGACACTCAGATATCACTAGTTAACAAGAAACTCACATCTAACCTACACAGAAAAGAACTGCAGGAAACACTCTCCTACATGCGGAGAGCAGCCACTCACGGAAACAGGGCTAGACTGGGAGCCCAAAGCAGCCCTGGCAATTTTCTCAGACCAGTCCCTGCCTGGCCCTAGGAGGGTAGAAACACTTGCTTGCTGCTTTTATTACTGGGAATAAAATTGCAGCACTGCTGCAAAACTGGCCCCCACCACTGTAAAACCGGCCCCCACTCTTTCAGCCTTCCAGGGAATCGCCTGATGCACAGTAAGGCCAATCCGGCCCTGCAAGGTACCTTATAAACAGACAGTACACCTTAAGGTGAGTACTTGCAGGCTCAGAAGCTGATTTCCATAAAGAGTGTATGGTGATGACAGCATGTCTGAAGGAGAGAGGTTACAGGGCTGGGGTCCTTGAGAGTGCATTGACCAATGCACAGGGAGTGAGGAGGGATGTGGCATTGGCTCCCAAGGCCAATCCTGACTATGTGGAAACTCCTACTCTGGGATTCATCACCACATTCAATAATAAAGCACAAGGGGCCAGATGTAGGTAGCCCTTTACCGGTCGGAAACGGCCAAAAATACAGATTTTCTGCCGTTTCCGACCAGTAAAGGGCTATGGAGATGTAGGGGCTAAACAAACGTACATTTTCGGTAATTTTACCGAATCGGTAATTTTACCGAATCGGTAAAATTACAGAATCGGTAAATGTACCATTCGGTAAAAATACCGAAAATATATTTTGTGATGTAGGTAGCACTTCTAACAGTGCTACAGGGCCTTTAGAATTCGGTATTTACCATGCAATACAATTGCATGGTAATTTACGAATTCTTGTGTACATGCACATCTGTGCATGTACACCTGTGCCATGTGGCACACAGACATGCCCTAAGGGCATGTCTGTGTGCCACATGGCGCAAATGCCAGTTACAGGGGTGCAACAGGGTGTCAAAGTGACACCCTGGCCCCCTTAGCAATTTGGTATTTTTACCGATTCGGTAAATACCGAATCGGTATTTGCTATTGAATCCTATGGGCTTCAAGGCCCATAGGATTCAATAGCAAATAGCAATCTTACCGATTCGGTAAAAAATACCTAATTTGTACCTGCTCTCATTTACAGATTCATAAATACCGAATCGGTAAAATTCGGTATTTATGAATCGGTAAATGAGATTTACCTACATCAGGCCCATGATGTACGAAAACGTCTGAGCAAGCTTTGGAGCATTTTCAAAAACTTAAGTGACATGAATGATGTGGTGGACGACTACCCTAGAATCACTTTCAGGAAGGGCACCTCCCTAAGTAACAAACTTTGCAGGAATTAAATAATAGAAACTAGTCCGAGACAGACCACAGTGCAGGACTTCTTCACTTGTTACTGCTTATTTGTATACCTAACATTTAACATTTAGGAACAACACCTACAACATCTGTCAAGGAGAGCAAAGAATTATGGCACTACCCTACAGGGCATGTGACTATGCTAGAATGGTTGTAAAATGTTTAGTTCTTGCCTGTAGGCTCAGCTGTCAGGTAGAGCAGCTGTTGCTGATTTATTAAACTGTATATATATATATATATATATATATATATATATATATATATATATATATATATATATATATATATATATATACATATATATATATATATATATATAAACACACACATATATATACATATATATCTTGTACTGAATTGGCGCAAGTAGGCGGAATGGGAAGCATGTGAGGCTCCTACACCACTGGGAGGAGGAGCCCATTTAACAACGCGAGATGGGAAGCACGTATTTTGGACAGGCGCATGTGATGAAAGCACACGCTGAAACTGGTCGTGCGAAATCCAATTAAAGCAACCTCTGTGAATCCCGCTGTGTCCTTTGGTTTTCTTTCGCCATTTGGGAAGGAGAAGTGGATTTACATATATATATATATATATATATATATATATATATATATATATATATATATATATATATTGTAGGAAGGTGGCTACCTGACTATGGTTACCCCAGATTTTTTGCCTTGTGTTTAGCTGGTTTATGACTTAGTTGACCTGGTTCACTGCTAATCAGGGCCCCAGGCCATCTGCTCTCTCTGTAAAATGGATTCCATGTACCCTAGGTACATACCACAATTGGAAATGGACTCCTTGTCAGCCCCTGTATAATGCACTATAGGTGCCCAGGGCATAGGAGCCACCAAGGCCTACCAGGGGCTGCAGCATATCTTTTGCCACCCCTGGCTGGTTCTTAAATTGACACAACTGGCTGATCACTCAGCTGGGGTAAGGTGGTGTAATCACCCCTTACTTAGATATAGTATACCTATATCTAAACCTATATCTGGACACATATAAACCTGTGAGCCACTCCTATAGAAGGCCTCATCAATCCTGGAGGCAGAGTGCGTGGTTTAATGTGAGATGGAGCTCTAGCATGAGCTGAGCCTGTCTGCAGCCGTCGGGAACAACTCCCTAAGCTGTTTCAGGATAATGCCATTCCATATACTCTTAAGTGCATTATAATCCTCGCGGTTATATAGCAACTTTGGTTTGGCTTTACCAAAACATGTCGTGTAAGGTGTCATACGATTTGGAATACTATCCCCTCGCCAGTTCTGGCGACGGGGATAGCATTCCACCCCTCTAGAGGGATAAGACATGTTACTTTACTTAAATGCGGTTAATTTCTAAAAGGGCCTCAGATCCACAAAATGGATGCTTCTGCCACAGACACAAGTCTGACCCCCTGAAGCTGACCGAAACTCAGCCCAAGGGGCCTGGACAAAGGGTTTCCTGTCGCAGGGAGGTGTTACACCCCTCCAGACAGGAGATAGTGGATTGTAGCAGGGAGGTTTGAAAGAAACCAGACACTGCATGGGGAGCACAAGGCTGCCCCTTGCATAATCCGGCCAAACCGGTTCTGGGGCACTCCAGCCCTCGTGCCAGCGCGGCCTGGATCAAGGGAAGGGGGTGTATCCACCCACTTCCTGGGTCCCACCCATAGGAGGGGACCTAGCAGGTAATCCAGCCCCCTAGATTGGTATAAGAATGGGAGCAGTGCCAAAGCACTTCAGATTATCCTGATGAAACATAAGAAACGAAACTCTGGACCCTTCGACATCCTACTCGACGTAGAAGACTGAAGAATCTCCCTTGTGGTCAAGGAGTGACCACCCTGTGCAAACAGGCACCATCCAGCTATCGACATCTGCTTTGTTGCAGTTCTCGGAACTCGAGCGACAGAGATCGACGAGATTAAGCTTGCCTGCCTTCTAACAGCCCGATCCACCGTCCCTTCAGAGCTGAGACCCGTGGATGCGACCAGAAGCGCGGGGCACGCCATCTTGGAAAGACCACGAGACGCTGACCGTGCAGCCCACGAGTGACCCTCGAAGCTGTACACCGGACTTTGAGAAGCCTTAACCCTGAGCCACTCTTGCACCGAAGTTCAGCCCTCCACACTTGACGAGTGCTGCGTGGGGCCCTTCTGCTTCTTTTGGCTCAACCCATTGGCCTGGTCACTTGCCAGCCGGCTAGTGGCCCCTGTGCTGACAAAACTTGAAAATTGACTTGCGATTCTGGTTGCTCCAGATCTGCACCAGCTCCCCTGAAAAAGAGCCCCCACTCTGACCCTCCTGGTTTGAGTGAGAAGCAATCTCCCAGTTCCGCGTGGATTGCTTTTGCCAAGTGCTGTTTGCTCCAATCTTGAAGCCGACAGCGCCGGCGGCGAGAGCCTGCATGGGACAGATCGTGACCCGCTCCTGGACGTCGCAGATGCCCCAGAGCCCACGTGACAATGGAGAGAAGCTCCTCGACAACCACCTGATTGCGCCCGACATTGCCTGGTTCCGTCCTGGTTCCACCCTGGTCACTGCTGAGTGACCCAGACTCTGTCCCCTCTGCTTTCAGGTACTTTTCGACTTGGGTCCACCCTTGGACTCCACCGGACACTTCTCTTTCACCCTGCCTGCAGCCCTTTCAGCTCCAAGCACCAAGAGCCTGCGTGACGAAACCCGACTCAACTTCGACCCTGTGCACCCACTTCCTGTGGGTGAGGTAACATTGCAACGCCGGTGTTCCCACACTGGTACACACCACTAGGGTCTGTGTCTTAAGTTTTGTTCCTCTAGGTTCAGCGGAAGTGTCCTTAAACTTTAACTTTGTAACTTTTACGCACCATTGGTTAACATTGATGCATGCGTGCACTTTCTGCACTGCACCCGAATCCCGCGGGCTTTTCCTGACTTCAGCATTGCTTGTCCCGACTGCTCCCAGCGATTCCCTAGGCCCTAGGCCTAACCACTGATCGATTGGTATCTCTTATACCATTTTTTTAGTATATGGTCTGAGTGGCCCCTCGCCCTCATCCATATTTGTGCAACTTTGTATGTTATACTGTGCTTTTGATTTAACGCTTGTGCCCCTTTATTCATAAAGAATACTGGGGATTGTTTTTAGTAATAAACACATATATTTTTATAATATATACTTGTGTGGTGTCCTTTCATTTGATATTACAGGATTGTATGTGGTAAAACAGCTCGCTTAACACGACCTCTTAAGTTAAGCCTTTAGGCTGCTTAGTCCATGCTACCCCTAGGATAGCTGGTCTAATAAGGTTGACTTACAACCAGACACCATAAGGGATTGTTTGGTCTGATAACAGGTGGTTCCAGAATTGGAAACATCACCTATCAGGCCAACTTCTCACATTGGTGAGCAGCGGTGCGGATTTGAGCTTGCTGTTGTTTTACCATTGCAATCTTTTATCAAATTGAAAGATCACATCAAGTACCTTAGGTACATATAAATCAAAAGCTTAGCATATTTAAGTTCTACTGAACTTAGTAGTTGTAGATTAAAGGGATTAGCACACCCTGACTACAACTCACTAGCAAGGTACAGTAGGGAAACACTTAGTGTAGGTAGGTGCATCACTTACACCACACTAGAGTCATGTCTGACACAGGAAAAGCCTCAGGGTCTGCTCCTGTGACAGTTGACCTTACCCAGGCAACTTCCAGCTATGACAAACTAACCCACAAAGACTTGGTTGCCTTGTGCATCTCAAGAGGGTTAAAAAGGGGCAGAAGTCCCACCAGTCCTTCCCTGATAGCCATTCTAGAACAGGATGACTTAGATAAGGCAAATGTAGTTCCCTTAGAATCAGGAGATGGAGTGAACCCCCCTGTTGGACAGGCCACATGAAGGGCTCGCTCCCTCCCTGCAGGATAGGGCCCCGGCCACCGTCAGCACCATTGCCCGGCCCAGCCGCCATCTTGGACACGGCACCACGCGGCCGCGCGGCCTCAGCCCGACCCCAACCCTGGGCCTGGCCAGGCCCCGACATCCCGGCACCACCCTCCACCCAGGAGGTGAACGGCCCACTTGGCAGGTCAATGGGAGTACGAAGTGTCGATGGCTCTCCCCCGCCAGGTGCCGAGCACCCCAAGCCTCCTCGGGCGCTGGCTCCACCCCCCTGCTGGGTGTCTGGACTCCCTCATCCCAGACCTCCCGACCTCCAAGAGCGAGGGTCCGGACATCAAAGGGCGCCAGACCTATAACTGAGGCAGCCCCAGGACAGGAAGGCAGTTGTATCCTGGAGTCGAGAGACACCGCGACGAACTCATCCTTGACGGACTGTTGGCGCTGCCACAGCCCTGCCTTGCGAACTATTGTCCTGCCTGCTGGCGCTGCCGCGGCCCTCTGCAACCTTCATCCTCGTGGGACCTGCTGGCGCTGCCGCGGCCCGTAGTAACCTTCATCTTCGTGGGACCTGCTGGCGCTGCCGCGGCCCTCTGCAACCTGCATTCTCGTGGGACCTGCTGGCGCTGCCGCGGCCCGTTGTAACCTTCATCCTCGTGGGACCTGCTGGCGCTGCCGCGGCCCGTTGCAACCTGCATTCTCGTGGGACCTGCTGGCGCTGCCGCGGCCCGTTGTAACCTTCATCCTCGCTGGGACCTGCTGGGGCTGCCGCGGCCCGTTGCCACCTACGACCTCTGCGGGACCTGCCGGCGCTGCCGCGGTCTGACCCATCCGAACACCGAGCTCGAGGATTGTGAGCTATCACCGTTACACACCCGTACCCATGGGTACCAAGACTGTCCCGCTACCCCATTCCCTTACTAGAGACTAGAATTGAGAGGATCATCGTGTCCTGATCGCCCTGTATCGTACCACTCCACTACCCGAAGTACCTATAAAAGGTGTTACCATAATCTTTGTGTGGTGTCCATCTGTGGGGGGGAAGTTACCTGTCTGTGCGATCACTGTGCTCGGCCGACCCTCCAGGTCCCCGTCTAACATTGGTGGCTAGCGGCGGGATCCGAACCAACGCGTACCGTACAGACAGTAACTCACCCTACGACTAAAACCACAATGACGACCAAAGAGAGCGGATCGGCGGAGAAGTTCCAGATGGAAAAGCTGGAAGAATACAACCACCGAGAGCTCAAACAATTTTGCATGGACTTAGGCATTGCTACCACCGGGCTAAGCACAAAAGAAGACTTCAAAAACGCCCTAGAGGCCTGGACAGAGACAAATACCGCAACCCCCCGGGACCCCGCAGCCCCGGAAGTCAACACCACCCGGACGGAGGAACGGAGAACAGGCCCCTCCCATGAAGAGATCCAGGAGCGGGAAAAAAATAGATTACACGAGTTAGACTTGGCACGACTCAGATTAGACGGAGAATTGAAACTGGCGGAACAAAAAATAAACTTAGAACACTTACGGCTCAGAGAAGAGCGAGAGGAAAAACAGAGACAGAGAGACCTCGAAGAAAAAAGACTGGCATACGAGCACGAGTGCAAACTAGCGGAGATAGAAATACGCAAACAGAACAAAAACCTAGGGGTGCCCGAGCAACCGCACTCCCCGGGTCCTACCGAGCAGAAGGTCCACATCCCCAAGGATGTGGTCCGAGAATATCACCGGAACGACGACATACAGCAGTGGTTCAAAGCCTATGAGATTGCCATGACCGCCCACCGGGTCGCTCGAAGTGACTGGGGAGCCGGTCTATGGGGGAGATTCGTCAACGAGGGTCGTGATGCCCTGCTGCAGCTTCCGGACCAGCACATGACGTCCTATGACCACATGAAGGCCGCCCTCCTCAGTCGATATGGACTTACACCCGAAATGTACCGCCAGAGGTTCCGCAACTGCACCCGGATCCCAGGTACGACGTGGTTGGAATACGTGAACTATTTCAGCCGAGCCTTCGAGGGGTGGATCAAGGGGAACAACGTAACCACTTACGAACAACTCTTCAATCTCATTGTATGGGAGCACCTCTCCAACAACTGCTTTGTCGAGCTCAGGCAGCACCTCCTCGACAGTAAATTGACTGAACCCCGGCAGCTCGCCACCGAGGCTGACCGGTGGGAGAGCACCCGAGTGGCCCGGAGTGGGCCGAATGAGCAGAACAGAACCAACCAAGGTCACCATCGCCCCCGGGGAGGAGGAGGAGGCCCGGGCCGGGGCAGAGACGCCGCCCCGGCCGCACCCACAAACGCCACCCCGGCCCCAGCAGGCCGGGGAAACCCCCCGATGCGCCCGGGGTTCCGAGCTAACGTGACGTGTCATCGATGCCAGCGAGTCGGCCACTATGCCAGTGACCCGACCTGCCCGAAGAACCAGGCCCCCGGGCCCCGCCAGATGGCGGCCACCGCCCTGGGAGAAGAACAAGTCTCCGAAGACACGGAGACCTATGAGTCGGAGCAGTTCGAGTGGGAACCCGCCGCCATGACCCTGGCATGCCTGGGAGGAAGAGACATGGTCCCGCGGACTCCCCTGCCCGCCAACACTCGGAAGTACAGCCAATGGGTGAGCATCAATGGGCGCAAGGCCGAGGCCCTGCGGGACACCGGGGCCAGTGTGACGGCCGTCCGCTGTCACCTGGTGACCCCAGAACAAATCCTACCAAACGTACTTTGCCCCGTCCGATCGGCAGATAACTCGGAGAGCCTGTGTCGGATGGCCTGCGTCCCCTTCGAATGGGGAGGAGTGTCCGGCATGCTGAAAGTAACTGTCCGTGACGATGCCCCCGTAGACTGCCTCCTGGGGAACGATCTCGAGAGCTCCCCGTGGGCCGCTGTGGAAAGAAGAGAGCATCTGGGGATGTTGGGTCTCCCGGAATGGGCATGCGTAACCACCCGGTCCATGGCCACCCGCACCATCCCTAGACCAGAAGAACCAGAATGGGCAGCACCTCCGCCCTCGATCACTCCAGAAGAAGACTTCCTCCAGACCAACCACCCGGACCCCACCCCAGAGGGGTCCACACAGCCCCCCGAGCTTCCCGACCTGGCTCAGTGGCGTCAAGAAGGGGGGCCCACCCAGGAACAATTCCGGCAGGAGCAAAAGACCTGCCCCTCCCTCGAGGGATTGCGACAGCAAGCGCTCGCCCAGAGCCAAGGAGACACCACCGGGGCCCACTGGGTTTATTGGGACAATGATCTCTTGTACAGCGAACAGAAAATCGCAGAACTGGGGGCCGGGCGAGTGCTGGTGGTGCCCCTCCACTTCAGAGACTTCCTGTTGAACCTAGCCCATGATGTCCCCCTGGCCGGGCACCTGGGCCAAGACAAGACCTACCACCGCCTGGTGACTCACTTTTTTGGCCCAAAATGAGGAATGACGTATCCAACCATTGCCGGTCCTGCCCGACCTGCCAGGCCAGTGGGAAGAGCGGCCGCAAACTCAAGGCACCCCTACAACCATTCCCCGTGGTGACCACCCCGTTCGAAAGGGTGGGAATAGACATTGTGGGGCCCCTAGACCCCCGAACAGCACAGGGACATCGCTTCATCCTGGTCCTGGTGGATCACGCTACCCGCTATCCTGAGGCGGTCCCCCTTCGTACGATAACAGCCCCAGTAGTGGGTCGAGCCTTGATGGGGATCTTCTCTCGAGTGGGCTTTCCCCGGGAAGTCGTCAGCGACAGGGGTACGAACTTTATCTCAAAATACATGAAGTCCCTCTGGCAACAGTGTGGGGTCACCTACCGATTCACGACCCCCTATCACCCTCAAGGGAACGGACTGGTTGAGCGGTTCAACCGCACGCTCAAAGGGATGATTGGGGGGTTGGAAGAGCCCCTCCGTCGCCAGTGGGATGTGCTACTACCGTGCCTTCTCTTTGCCTACCGAGAAGTCCCCCAGAAGTCCCTCGGCTTCAGCCCTTTCGAACTCTTGTATGGACACCCGGTGCGAGGCCCGCTCAGCCTAGTCAAAGAAGGCTGGGAAATGCCCCCTCTAAAGAACCCTCCAGATGTTTTCAAGTACCTCCTAACCCTCCGCAACCAGACCAGAAGGTTCAGAGAGATGGCCAAAGCAAACCTGGAGGCCAGTCAGGAGGACATGAAAAGGTGGTACGATCAAAATGCCTCCTCCATCGAATTTGAACCCGGCCAACAAGTGTGGGTAATGTCTCCCACCGAACCATGCGCCCTGCAAGACAAATGGACGGGGCCCTTCAAAGTAATCGAGCGCAAGAGCCCTGTCACCTATCTCATCGATATGGAATCTTCCCGAAACCCTCTCCGGGTCCTCCACGCTAATAGACTGAAACCCCACTTTGTACGCTCCGAACTCAGTCTCCTGATGGCAACCGACAATGGAACCGAGGAGGACTCCGAACCCCTCCCTGACCTCCTACGGTCACGGGAGAAGGACGGCTCCGTGGACGGGGTCTGACTCTCGGAGGCCCTCACCCTGGAACAGCGCCAAGGCTGCCGAGTCCTCCTGCTACAATTCTCCACCCTGTTCTCCCTCACCCCAGGAGTCACCCCCTGGTGCTTACACGACGTGGACACTGGAGACAGTCCCCCTATCCGCCATCGGGCCTACCGCGTACCAGGTCGGGTACGGGCCTGCATCCAAGAGGAGGTGGCCAAGATGCTCACACTCGGGATCATCGAGCCCTCAGACAGCCCCTGGGCCAGCCCCGTGGTACTGGTCCCCAAAGCGGCCGCCCCCGGCGCCACGCCGGAGCTCCGGTTCTGCGTCGACTACCGGGGCTTGAATGCGGTCACCAGAACAGACGCACACCCCATCCCCCGAGCAGATGAACTAATCGACCGCATGGGAGCTGCCCGCTACCTCAGCATCTTCGACCTGACAGCGGGCTACTGGCAGATCGGTCTCACACCCCGGGCCCAAGAACGATCTGCATTCTCTACCCCGGATGGCCACTATCACTTCAAGGTCATGCCATTCGGCATGAAGAATGCCCCAGCAACCTTTCAGCGGCTAGTAAACCAGGTCCTGGCAGGACTCGAAGGATTCAGCGCCGCCTACCTGGACGATATCGCTGTGTACAGCCACCACTGGTCCGACCACCTACACCACCTCCGAGAGGTGCTACAGGCCCTCCAACGAGCTGGCCTCACGATCAAGGCCAGCAAATGCCAAATTGGCCAGGGGTCCGTAACCTATCTCGGGCACCAGGTGGGAAGCGGTCTGGTGGCCCCTCTGCAACTCAAGATCGCTGCCATCCAGTCGTGGCAGTCCCCCATCACCCAGACCGAGGTCCGCGCCTTCTTGGGACTCACAGGCTACTACCGACGGTTCGTGAGGGACTATGGCAGCATCGTAGGGCCCCTCACGGAACTCACCTCCAAAAACCAACCAAAGAAGGTCAACTGGACCCCAGACTGTCAAGCGGCCTTCGAGAAGCTGAAGGCCGCCATGTGCTCCGCCCCGGTGCTCCAGGCCCCCGACTACAGTCGGGAATTTACCGTCCAAACAGATGCCTCCGACCATGGCGTTGGGGCCGTCCTTTCCCAGCTGAACCCCGAAGGACTTGACCAGCCAGTGGCTTTCATCAGCAGACGGCTCCTGGCCCGAGAACGACGCTGGAGCACCATCGAGAGGGAGGCCTTCGCCGTGGTGTGGGCCCTCAAAAAGCTCCGGCCTTATCTCTTCGGCACCCACTTCCGGGTCCAGACCGATCATCGACCCCTGCAATGGCTCATGCAGATGCGGGGGGAAAACCCGAAACTACTACGTTGGTCCATCTCCCTGCAGGGGATGGACTTCACTGTGGAACATCGACCCGGCCAAGACCACGCCAACGCGGATGGCCTGTCCCGCTTTTTCCGCCTCGACGAGGAAAGTCCCCAAGAGGATGGGTGACTCTCCCCGCCTTCAGCTGGGGGGGACGCATGTTGGACAGGCCACATGAAGGGCTCGCTCCCTCCCCGCAGGATAGGGCCCGGGCCACCGTCAGCACCATTGCCCGGCCCAGCCGCCATCTTGGACACGGCACCACGCGGCCGCGCGGCCTCAGCCCGACCCCAACCCTGGGCCTGGCCAGGCCCCGACATCCCGGCACCACCCTCCACCCAGGAGGTGAACGGCCCACTTGGCAGGTCAATGGGAGTACGAAGTGTCGATGGCTCTCCCCCGCCAGGTGCCGAGCACCCCAAGCCTCCTCGGGCGCTGGCTCCACCCCCCTGCTGGGTGTCTGGACTCCCTCATCCCAGACCTCCCGACCTCCAAGAGCGAGGGTCCGGACATCAAAGGGCGCCAGACCTATAACTGAGGCAGCCCCAGGACAGGAAGGCAGTTGTATCCTGGAGTCGAGAGACACCGCGACGAACTCATCCTTGACGGACTGTTGGCGCTGCCACAGCCCTGCCTTGCGAACTATTGTCCTGCCTGCTGGCGCTGCCGCGGCCCTCTGCAACCTTCATCCTCGTGGGACCTGCTGGCGCTGCCGCGGCCCGTAGTAACCTTCATCTTCGTGGGACCTGCTGGCGCTGCCGCGGCCCTCTGCAACCTGCATTCTCGTGGGACCTGCTGGCGCTGCCGCGGCCCGTTGTAACCTTCATCCTCGTGGGACCTGCTGGCGCTGCCGCGGCCCGTTGCAACCTGCATTCTCGTGGGACCTGCTGGCGCTGCCGCGGCCCGTTGTAACCTTCATCCTCGCTGGGACCTGCTGGGGCTGCCGCGGCCCGTTGCCACCTACGACCTCTGCGGGACCTGCCGGCGCTGCCGCGGTCTGACCCATCCGAACACCGAGCTCGAGGATTGTGAGCTATCACCGTTACACACCCGTACCCATGGGTACCAAGACTGTCCCGCTACCCCATTCCCTTACTAGAGACTAGAATTGAGAGGATCATTGTGTCCTGATCGCCCTGTATCGTACCACTCCACTACCCGAAGTACCTATAAAAGGTGTTACCATAATCTTTGTGTGGTGTCCATCTGTGGGGGGGAAGTTACCTGTCTGTGCGATCACTGTGCTCGGCCGACCCTCCAGGTCCCCGTCTAACACCCCCTGTAGCTGATATCACTCCAGAGGAGGAGGAAGGTTCAGACTTAGATGAACCTGAAGATCAGGATCAAGGGGTTAACCAGGTGGTAGTTGCCAGGCTTAGCCAGGCCAACTTAAACCTACTTGGGAATGGAGAGGGCCAGCACCTCCCCAGACCTATAACATTCTCCCAGGCAACAGAAGAGTGAGATCTCCAGCAGGGGACTCTCATATTTCTAGTGCCTCAAGAGAATCTCAGAGAGGAATGACTCCCTCTCAGAAAAAAGAGCATGAGGCAAGAATGAGGGCTGTCAAAAACCAAATAGAGAGAGAGGAGGTAGCCCTGGCTCAAGCTAGACTTGCCTTGGCAAGAGAACAGAAAATGTGTGGCTTAGATGCCACTGGTGGCAGCAATATTCCTAAAGAGAAACCCAGGTCCTATGATAGTAGAAACCTGACAAAGATTGTGCCCCCCTACAAGGAAGGGGATGACATCCACAAGTGGATAACTGCTCTTGAGAGAGCCTGCATGGTACAGCAGGTTCCTGAGGAACAGTGGGCAGCAATCTTATGGTACTCCTTTTCAGAGAAAGGGAGAGATAAGCTCCTCACTGTTAGACATGAGGATGCAAACAATTACAAAGTCCTGAGAAGTGTCCTAATAGATGGGTTTGGCTTAACCACTGAACAGTACAGGTTGAAGTTCAGAGACACCCAGAAGACACAGACACAGGACTGGACGGATTTTGTAGATTGTGCTACTAAGGCTCTGGAGGGTTGGCTAAATGGCAGCAAAGTACATGACTTCACAGGATTGTATAATTTGATTATGAGGGAGCAGATCCTAAGTAATTGTCAGAACCAGCTCTTACACCAGCACCTGGTGGACGCAGATTTGACCTCTCCCCAAGAATTGGGAAAGAGGGCAGATCAATGGGTCAGAACCAGGATTAGGCCTAGAATCAGGACAGTAACCAGAAGAAGGAGTCTACCAAGCCTCAAGATAAGGTGGGGATAAAAGTAAAGAAAAGACTTCCCCAGGGCCCCAAAACTCCAAGAATGGGGGTGGGTCCCAAGACACTTCCTCAACAGAGAAAAAGCCCTATTGCCATGTCTGTAAGCAGGCTGGGCATTACAAAACAGACAACTGTTGTCCCAAGAATGGCAATAAAGAGAATATACCTCCAAAGTCAGCTCCAACACCTCCTGTTACTGTCAGCAGTAATCCCCCAGGAAGTGGGAGCACACCCAGGAATCTGGGTGGGTTTACTTTTGGAGCCCAGGAGGACCCTGGCCTATCCAGGTCCCCATCCCCAAATAATCTTGTTTATGAGACTGGCATGGGGTTTGCCAACTTCTCTGATTGCCCAAATACTTTGAGCAAATATAGACAAGAACCCATCATCAATGGTTTGAAAGTTGAAGCTTTTAGAGACACAGGGGCTAGCATCACCATGGTGGCTGACTGTATAGTCCCCTCTAAGCAACTTTTACCAGGTGCCACATACCAGGTAACAAACATTGATGGAATCCAAACAAATCATCCCATGGCAGTAGTAAGTCTCAGCTGGGGAGGTGTCACTGGCCCAAAGAGAGTGGCAGTGTCAGCAAACTTGCCTGTAGACTGCCTACTTGGTAGTGATTTGGAAATCTCAGCCTGGGCTGAGGTTGAACAGGAAACCCATTCTAGAATGGTGAATTCCAATGGAAAGGTTAGTGGGGCTGTAATAGCTACAGCCCCAATTCAAGATGTCCTTCCTGAAAAGGTTGGTAGGGCTGAGCAACTCTCTGCCCCATCTTTAGCAGGAGCTCTTCCTGAGCAGAATAGCAAAGCTGTTATGATAACAGCAGAAACCCAAACTGAGTCTCCTCCTGAAAAGGTTGGTGGGGCTGTGATTGCCACAGCCCAAACTCAAACTGATATGTGTGTTGTGAAGCCTGAAATGATGGATAACTCCACACAAACTGAGAGCATGGCGGAGGAAGAGAAATCTCCCCCTCACCAGACTTTAGGACAGGATCAGCCTCCTCAGGGAACTGATCTTACCCCTGATGAAGGTACTGCCCCAGAGGTTGTTAGGCCTGGCCTGACAGAGCCTCTGATGGCGGTGGACCCTTCTCAGGTGGGTCTTAGTCTGGAGCAGGTAACCTGCCCCTCTCTCCCTTGCCTTAGCCAGCCCAGGGCTGCAGAGGACAAGAAGGACAGTGAGGCCCAGAGGCCCCCCTGTCAAATAAAGCACCCCCATCAACAGATTAGGGGCACCAAAACTAGTAGCCCTAGTGAGGTGAAAACTTTAAAAACTCCTGAGGGAGCCCCCTTAAAAACAGTTAGGGACCTCCCACAGATGGATTCTGTTGGGCACAGCCAAACCTGGGACCCAAAGGGCCCAAACCTGAACTGTCCCTCCAGCAAGCCAAACAGAGGGACCCAGCCTCCAGCTTTAGGTAGCCAGAGGTTGACCCTGAGAGCACAGTGCAACTCAGTTAAAGAAAGAAAGGCACACATGGTGGAAGATAATTGGAGGAAGCTGAGCCCTAAATTAGTGGAGCCTCACTTCAATACTCCATATCCAAACCAGCCTTTAACTTTGCATAAACACACCCAAGGTAGTGATTCCCTATGGTGGAGACCCTCTAATACCCCAAGGGTGAGGGACTGCTTAGTGGACAATGAGACAGGGGGTACCCATGCTAGTGCAGGTACTTCCTTATATGGCCACTCAGGCAATATAGGCTTACCTGGCCAAAGATAGCCTTATCTCCTTTCGTTTGGGGGGTTATGTAGGAAGGTGGCTACCTGACTATGGTTACCCCAGATTTTTTGCCTTGTGTTTAGCTGGTTTTTGACTTAGTTGACCTGGTTTACTGCTAATCAGGGCCCCAGGCCATCTGCTCTCTCTGTAAAATGGATTCCATGTACCCTAGGTACATACCACAATTGGAAATGGACTCCTTGTCAGCCCCTGTATAATGCACTATAGGTGCCCAGGGCATAGGAGCCACCAAGGCCTACCAGGGGCTGCAGCATATCTTTTGCCACCCCTGGCTGGTTCTTAAATTGACACAACTGGCTGATCACTCAGTTGGGGTAAGGTGGTGTAATCACCGCTTACTTAGATATAGTATACCTATATCTAAACCTATATCTGGACACATATAAACCTGTGAGCCACTCCTATAGAAGGCCTCATCAATCCTGGAGGCGGAGTGCGTGGTTTAATGTGAGATGGAGCTCTAGCATGAGCTGAGCCTGTCTGCAGCCGTCGGGAACAACTCCCTAAGCTGTTTCAGGATAATGGCATACCATATACTCTTAAGTGCATTATAATCCTCGCGGTTATATAGCAACTTTGGTTTGGCTTTATCAAAACATGTCGTGTAAGGTGTCATACAATTTGGAATACTATCCCCTCGCCAGTTCTGGCGACGGGGATAGCATTCCACCCCTCTAGAGGGATAAGACATGTTACTTTACTTAAATGCGGTTAATTTCTAAAAGGGCCTCAGATCCACAAAATGGATGCTTCTGCCACAGACACAAGTCTGACCCCCTGAAGCTGACCGAAACTCAGCCCAAGGGGCCTGGACAAAGGGTTTCCTGTCGCAGGGAGGTGTTACACCCCCCCAGACAGGAGATAGTGGATTGTAGCAGGGAGGTTTGAAAGAAACCAGACACTGCATGGGGAGCACAAGGCTGCCCCTTGCATAATCCGGCCAAACCAGTTCTGGGGCACTCCAGCCCTCGTGCCAGCGCGGCCTGGATCAAGGGAAGGGGGTGTATCCACCCACTTCCTGGGTCCCACCCATAGGAGGGGACCTAGCAGGTAATCCAGCCCCCTAGATTGGTATAAGAATGGGAGCAGTGCCAAAGCACTTCAGATTATCCTGATGAAACATAAGAAACGAAACTCTGGACCCTTCAACATCCTACTCGACGTAGAAGACTGAAGAATCTCCCTTGTGGTCAAGGAGTGACCACCCTGTGCAAACAGGCACCATCCAGCTATCGACATCTGCTTTGTTGCAGTTCCCGCCGGAACTCGAGCGACAGAGATCAACGAGATTAAGCTTGCATGCCTTCTAACAGCCCGATCCACCGTCCCTGCAGAGCTGAGACCCGTGGAGGCGACCGGAAGCGTGGGGCCCGCCATCTTGGAAAGACCACGAGACGCTGACCATGCAGCCCTCGAGTGACACTCGAAGCTGTACACCGGGGTTTGAGAAGCCCCAACCCTGAGCCACTCTTGCACCGAATTTCAGCCCTCCACACTCGACGAGTGCTGCGTGGGGCCCCTCTGCTTCTTTTGGCTCAACGCATTGGCCCGGTCACTTGCCAGCCGACTAGTGGCCCCTGTGCCGACGAAACTTGAAAATCGACTTGCGATTCTGGTTGCTCGAGATCTGCACCAGCTCCCCTGAAAAGGAGCCCCCACTCTGACCCTCCTGGTTCGAGTGAGAAGCAATCTCCCGGTTCCGCGTGGATTGCTTTTGCCAAGTGCTGTTTGCTCCAATCTTGAAGCCGACAGTGCCGACGGCGAGAGCCTGCGTGGGATAGATCGTGACCCGCTCCTGGACGTCGCAGATGCCCCAGAGCCCATGTGACAATGGAGAGAAGCTCCTCGCCAACCACCTGATTGCGCCCGACATTGCCTGGTTCCGTCCTGGTTCCACCCTGGTCACTGCTGAGTGACCCAGACTCTGTCCCCTCTGCTTTCAGGTACTTTTCGACTTGGGTCCACCCTTGGACTCCACCGGACACTTCTCTTTCACCCTGCCTGCAGCCCTTTCAGCTCCAAGCACCAAGAGCCTGCGTGACGAAACCCGACTCAACTTCGACCCTGTGCACCCACTTCCTGTGGGTGAGGTAACATTGCAACGCCGGTGTTTCCACACGGGTACACACCTCTAGGGTCTGTGTCTTAAGTTTTGTTCCTCTAGGTTCAGCGGAAGTGTCCTTAAACTTTAACTTTGTAACTTTCACACACCATTGGTTAACATTGATGCATGCGTGCACTTTCTGCACTGCACCCGAATCCCGCGGGCTTTTCCCGACCTCATCATTGCTTGTCCCGACTGCTCCCAGCGATTCCCTAGGCCCTAGGCCTAACCACTGATCGATTGGTATCTCTTATACCATTTTTTTTGTATATGGTCTGAGTGGCCCCTCGCCCTCATCCATATTTGTGCAACTTTGTATGTTATACTGTGCTTTTGATTTAACGCTTGTGCCCCTTTATTCATAAAGAATACTGGGGATTGTTTTTAGTAATAAACACATATATTTTTATAATATATACTTGTGTGGTGTCCTTTCATTTGATATTACAGGATTTTATGTGGTAAAACAGCTCGCTTAACACGACCTCTTAAGTTAAGCCTTTAGGCTGCTTAGTCCATGCTACCCCTAGGATAGCTTGTCTAATAAGGTTGACTTACAACCAGACACCATAAGGGATTGTTTGGTCTGATAACAGGTGGTTCCAGAATTGGAAACATCACCTATCAGGCCAACTTCTCACATATATATATATATATTCACTGAAAAAACCATAGGTTTCACACCAGTTATAGTTAGCTGGAAATGTTACTTGCATAAAACCATTGAAATTCCCACGTTATAGTTAGTTGGACTCACTATACCTTGCGCCTGCAATGCACTGCTGATGACGTCACATATTACATCACTCATGACATGGTCAGTGACATCACTCATGACATCACTGATGACACCATCCAGTGAATGTGTGTATTTAAAAAAAAAAAATACGTGTTATATATGTATATGTAAAAGTTGATGGAAGAATAAATGTTTAAATAAGGGTTTACATGAATGTTTTTTTTTAATTGATTGGTTCACTGGCTTATTAAGTGTATCTTAGTGTATACATATATTAGTGAGTAATGTTTAAATATTTAAATATATGGATTAGTGTTTCACTTTGTGTATAAGTGGATGCATGGGTTGGTGAGTAGCTACATGTGTCTGTATAAGGGTTATTAGATTTTTTTTAATATCAGTATGAGTGTCTATATGTTTGGTGGGGGTATTACTTAGAACATAGATGCATGAGTGACTGACTCTCTGTATGTGTTTTGAAGACAGCATATGTTCAGGACTGTTTGGGTGGATGACTGTGTATATGTGTGTTTTACTGACTGAATGACTGTCTCACTAGTGTCTTTATCAGTAACTACATATGTTTTAATGTAGTATATGTGAATATTGATGTATATAAGTGAGTATATGTGAGAGTGAGGTACTGTAAGAGTTCCTGTTTAAATAAGTATGTGTTTCTATAAGTGATTGTTTAAGAGAGTAAGTATGTGTAAGGTTCCTTAGAAGTAAGGTGGTAGTGTGTGTATAGCTGTATATGCAAATAAATGGATGTTCAATAGTTTATTTGCATGTGTGAGAGTATCTTTTGGATGACTGTCAGTGTGTAACAGGATGTATAGGTGTATCACTACATATGATGAGTGAGTATATGTATGAGTGACTATATAGAACTGTTGGTGAATGAGTGGATGTGTATATAGATGGTGGAATTATTGAATTGGTTGTTGTAACTGGTATGGGTATCTCAATTTTTTTGAAAATGTTAGTTTCTATTTTTGAATATGTGTTTTAAGGGTTACATTACAGTGAAAGGAGGTCTGTCACTGTATCACAAGGATGGTGTCATCAGTGATGTCATGAGTGATGTCACTGACCATGTCATGAGTGATGTAATATGTGACGTCATCAGCAGTGCATTGCACGCGCAAGTTATAGTGAGTCCAACTAACTATAACGTGGGAATTTCAATGGTTTTATGCGAGTCAAATTTCCAGCTAACTATATCTGGTGTGAAACCTATTGTTTTTTCAGTGAATTTAATAGGTTTTTTAAATGCTAATTCCTAACTATAACTGGTGTGAAACCTATGGTTATTTCAGTGAATTTCAATGGTTTTTTTAGTAGCAAATCTCTATAGGTATGAAAAGTAATATTTTTTATAACGAATTTTATATTGTATAATTATGTAATAGTATATATTTTTTTTTGCCCCGGAGCGCTCCCGGGGCGCGTCCGATGCGCTCACCGGTAAGCGCAGTGCTTCGGCGCGCCCCGGGGTGCGTACCAGTGGGCGTCCCGTTAGCGCTATTACCGCGAACGAAAATAACATCGTGACGTATCGCGTAACCGCGTGATGCGTCATATGACGCACTTCGTAAGCGCACCCGGAAGCACCCGAGCGCATACGATCGTGCAACGTAAGCGCCGCCGGGTGCGCCCCGGGGCGCGACTACGGGCGTGGGGGCGCGCCCCCGGGCACGCACCGGGGCGCGTAGCGTAAGCACGTCGGGTCATGTGACCTGAAAATAACACTTTTGATTGGTTCAGAACACTTTTGGTTTCCAAATGATGAGAAAGCCCAGGTCATGAGACCTGAAAATGACACTTTTGATTGGTTCACAACAGTTTTGTTTTCCAAATGATGAAAGACCCCACCTTTTTTCCTCATTTTCACTTTGTTGTTTGAGTGAAGAAGACCTACATTCATTTTGTGAGAAATGGCATCACTAGTAGCAGCTGCAGGTGCATCTGCACCACCACCACCTCCACCACCACCACAAGGACCACCACAAGACCACATTGGTGGTCAAGAAGAAGAGGAGGACGAAGAGGAGGTGGAGAGGGACTTTCTGCCTGAGGACAATCCCCCATACAGACCCAAGGAACATTTTATTTGGAACTTTTACAAGATGCCAAGGGGTGCAAAAAAGGTGAATGCAGCTAACGTCACTTGCCTCATCTGTGGCCAAGAACTATCAAGAGGGAACCCAAAGAAGAAGTATTCTTTTGGGAACCACACTATGATTAGACATATGCAGAGGAAGCACCCGAACAATTTTTCGGCAGCAGAGGTCAGGGAACTGACCAAGAACCCTTCCCATCCTTCTTCTTCAAGCGCCTCCAATCAACCCACTCTATCGGATGCAGAGGCTAGGGAGATGGTCCCTAATGTACAAACCAGGTTTGCAAATTTTAAATGTGTTTGCAAATATTGCAACAAAACAATTTCATATGGTGAGCAAAGCATCATTTTACTCAATCGAGCTGCAGACAACCATCACTGCAGCAAGCAACATTAATTTTTTTCTATGTTTTTTTGGCTCCAGTTGAGCTTTTTGCAATTCCCTGTGTTTTGTTTGACCCCAGAAAAACTACAATAAAATATAAAATTGTTAAGAAAAGCCAAAAAAAGTAAAACATGTAAAAAAAAACAAGGAAAAAAATATAACAACAAGAAGAATAAAAAAAACAGTTCTTTTCAGAACTACCTCCAATTTATATAAAAATGCTACATTTTTAAAAAACTCTGTCTTTCTTTTTTTCTCCAGGGTACGCGTACCGGTACGTGTACCGATACGTGTACCGGGGCGCGCACCCCTTCAAAAAAAAAATAATAATAATGAGTGTGTGTGTGTGTGGTGTGTGTGAGTGGGGGGGGGTGGGGTGTGTGTGTGTGGGGGGGGGGGTATGTGTGTGGGGTGTGTGTGTGTAGGATGTGTGGGTGTATGTGTGGGGTGTGTGTGTGGGTGTGTGTGTGTGTGGGTGTGTGTGTGTGTGTGTGTGTGCGAGGAGTGTGTGCGTGGGTGTGTGTGTGTGTGTGAGGTGTGTGTGTGGTGTGTGTGTGTGTGGGGGGGGTGTGTCAGAGGTGTGTGTGGGGGGGTGAGGTGTGTGTGGGGGATGTGTGGGGTGTGTCTGTGAGGTGTGTGTGTGTGTGTGGGGGGGAGGCAGTGAGGTGTTTTCCCCATGGTACGCTCCCCGGTGCACGTACCGGGCGCTCCCCCCGCGAAAATCGGATTTTTTTTTTGTTTGTTTTTGTCCCGCGGTGCCCTTTTATGGCCCCCACATCAAACCTAGGGGGTCAGGGGGAGTCTACTCTGCCCCCTTATGGTCATTTCCCCCTTTGTTTTTGCCACCTCTTGTGTCTCGATCCTACCGAGACACAAGATGGCGGCCGCTCCGGACTGTTTGGAATGTTTACAGACACCCGAGAGCCAATCAGCTTTCCGCGCGCGAACTCGCGTAGCGCGCTGGTAAGCGCCCCGGTGCGCGTACTCGGGCGCGCTTATAGATATATATTTTTTTGAACCTAAATTACTCAAAATCCACTGGAGCGCATATCTTGAGACATAGCAAAGGCACATCGGGCTACCAGTCCCTACAATTTTGCCAAGTTTGGTGGAAATCCATTCAGCCGTTCGTGCTAAAAGTGAGTCCAACAGCCCTATGGAAATTAACATGGGGAAAACACGTTTTGGGACCCCCCTTTTATCTCGGCCCCCGCTTAACCAATACCCCCCAAACTTTCAGGGAAGGAGTTGAGCAGAGCGGGCCATCTTCTTTGAGAAATTCGCGAAGATTCGTCCACCGGCGCCAAAGTTATTCCCAATAGAATGTTGCGGATTTCCTATGGAAAGTAGATCCTAACTATAACTACCTACTGGCGACCGCCAGGAGGTAATATATACACACACATATATATACATATATATCTTGTACCCACAGGTTGCCCATGCAGGAATGCCACACAAGAGGAGGTTACCGCACTTGTGCCCCCAGAAGCAGCCCCTCAGTCTGTCACACTTCTCTCCTGTGATGCCAGTTGTGTTTCCCCTTTACAGCTTGTTCACTGACTTTCATGAACGAGAAACAAACGGCTTTAATTATATGCACGTACTTTTATTCCTTGCAATTACTCGAGTCCTGCCCATGTGGGCGTGTGGCAAAGTGTTATGGTCTTTGTAGTTGATATTACCCAACTCGATAGTGTCAAACCTCCGTGGGTGCCCTTGTTACTGTGATCAAATGTTCTCCCCAACAGGTGGAAAAAGTTTTTCAGCACTGATCTGCTGCCAATACCTGCCAGTGACTCAGGCCCCCCTCCTTCTTAACACCGCTCGAGTTCCATGAACGGCGAAGAACCACCAGAAGCAGCTGCGGGGCATTCCCGTGACTGAGGCCTCCCATGGAGTACTTGCATTCCAAATTTCCGTATGTATTTATCTATATTTATTTTTTGCTATTTTTTTCTGTATTTATAAATTTTTATTTTGTGCTTTCTGTACAAATAGATCTGTGATGGGTATTTTTCCACATTTATTTAACTTAGAAATATATACTCACATATTTAAATAGAAAAGGTTTCCGGCATACAGTGCAATAGCATTAACTGAGAGCACTTGCATTGTAGAATAGAATGAATAACTGTAGATGTGCATTTAATTAAGCTTAATTTGGAAATCTGTTTATTTTTTACTCCCCTCTGCCTCTTAATCTCTTCACCTACTGACTTGGCACTCATGATTGACAGTTGAAAGAAATATCCAAAGATATGCCTATTTTTCGCTGTTTTCTGTATTTAAAAATAAATACAGAGAGGAAAATAAATAGTTTTCTGCCTGCATTTACTGTAAAAATCAGTAAAAACTGGAAACTGGGAGCCCTAATTACAATGCAAAGGGACTATTTTACGTATCAAACACATGCTGAATAGTATTGTGCTAACTTATTTATTAACTATATGGTTTGTATACACAAAAGTTTGTTTTTCCACTGCAGCAGTTTTTTGTTTATATTCAATTTTTTAGGATTTGCATTTCCTTATTTCTTGTCTGCCTTCCCATTGTTCTTTCCTCTCTTTGTTTTTCCATTTGTGATTTTTTACCTTTGTTTTGTCCCTCTACGTAGTTTCCTTTGGTTTTCTCAATCTGTATCTTATCCATTGATCTTACTCTCCTCTTTTCATGTAAAAACTAAGCATTACCCCGGCCAATAAGTCATGCTTTAATCAGCTTACAATGCAAATAGAAGCATGCATACGTACTTTTTCTATGTGTTAGCACATTGAAGCCAGACCTATTGGTTTTGTCAATGCTTGCTTTCTTTGCATTATTTCTAGCCCTGGGTGGAATTCTAATCATGACCGATTAATTGGAGTAATTTTGGCAATACCATATTACTCTTTGATGCAGAATTACCGATAATTACAGGTCAGGTCAGGTCATTATGTCTTTATTTCGAAATAAAATTCATAAAAGACAGCATACAATACATGAAATATTAATAAGAACAACATTCATAACCCCCCCCTTTTTTATATATATATATATATATATTTTTTTTTTTTTATTATTAAAAAGTTATTAAACATTCAAAAAGACTTTACAAAAAGAGGACCTTCATACATTATCATTTTAAAAAGTGTTCAAATTCCTAATACGAATCAACCAAGCCCCTCCTAGAAACTTGGCCACACAGACCACAACGAACTCAGATCTAATATTTCGAAACTTCCGCAGGGCTTCGAGGTGGCCCCTACTATCCAATCTACTACATAAGGGTTTCAGCCATTTTAGGCGTGGGGCTCGATAGGCTGGACAGGCAAAGAACAAATGACCAATACTTTCCACATGATCCGGGCAACAGGGACATTTGTTGTTTACATTCCCCGCCCACTTTACAGTAAAAGAATTAATGGGGAGTGTCCCGACACGGAATTGGTGATACAATTTCCGGTGGAGGGTTTTACATATCAAGTCCCAATAAGGCTCAAGAAAAGGTGTCAGTTTATGGGTTAAAAAAAGCCCTGTCATGTTGGTATCTGATGATTGGGTGACTGTATTTGATTTAACAGATGCCCAGAATTGGTCTTTGAAATCTTGTTTGGAGGGGAAGATGGAACCCCCCGGATTGGACCACAGCACGGGAAGACCCATTACAAACAAGATGTGTTTGACTTCCCTAAGCCAGGGGATTCTATAGGCACCCCACAACGATTTTACCTCCTCCAATTCTTTGGCAAAAAGGCTAAGCTCCGGAGTAGTCCAAAGCCGTCGCCATAGTGACACCAAGCGAAACCGGGCCATCTCATTTAGGGGTTTACAACCTAAGTCTAGCAGCAGTGGTTTGGTGGGTGTAGACTGGGGAAGCCCTACCACATTTCGCAAGAACTTATTCTGGGCTGTAAGCAAAGTACACAGATCCTTGTAACCCCAAATGTCAGCACCATACAAGGTAGCTGTATTGATCTTAGCCTCATATATCTTTAAAACTGGGGCAATACGTTTGGTCAAGGATTTCTTCTGTTCCTGCAATAGACAACCCGTAAGACGAACAAATTTAAGGTTTAATGCCTCAATCTGGGGTTTCCAACTTAGTTGGTAATCCAGGGTCACACCCAGATAAGTCATTGCCTTCACCTGTTCAATAAAAACACCATTCAGACTAACAGAGCTAGTAATCGGGTTTTTATTGCTGAAAACCATAAATTTGGTTTTGTCTACATTGATCTGTAAATCATTTACCCTGCAAAACTCTGCAAACCTATTCAGGGCTGTTTGCAACCCACTACGGGTTTTAGAAAGAAGCAGGGTATCGTCAGCAAAGATTAACATCGGGTACTTAGACCCGCCCAAAGATGGTGCATCAGTCTGAGAATTGGTGAAGAATTTAACAACCTGATTGATGAAGAGGAGAAACAGGGTGGGGGCCAGCACACATCCCTGGCGCACCCCACGTTTTACCGGGAAGCTGTCGGTCACCTGACCCTGTTTACCCCACCTCACTCGGGCAAAGTTGTCCTCATGTAGTCTCATGACTATTTCCAAGAGTTCGACAGGTAGGCCCATGAGTCTCAGTGAATCCCATAGTTTTGCTCTTGGGACCAAATCAAAAGCCGACTTAAGGTCAACAAATGCGGCATAAATAACCCCTCCGCCTAAAAAACCCACCTTCCAATAAAGCATAGTGAGTCTGAACACCTGGTCTATAGTACTTGTGCCCAGTCTAAACCCAGCTTGCATGGGGGATAGTATTTTTTCCTGCTGTATCCATCCCTGTATTCTTACAAGAACCATTCTAGAGACTATTTTTTTGAGTGAGTCTATCAGACTTATGAGGCGATAGTTACTTGGCGATGAGCGATCTCCTTTTTTAAAAATTGGCAAAATCTCTGCCCCTTTCCATGATTGGGGGATCCTGGCCCCTGCTGCAATTGCATTGGCCAACATAGTTATATACGGGACCCATACATCAAGGTTCGATTTGAAAAGATCTGCAGGGATTGCATCCAGTCCCGGTGCTTTCCCTGACTGAACAGAACCAAGGGCACGCTCCGTGTCAATGAAAGAAAAGGTGGGTACAGCCCCAACATTATGGAGAAATAAACCCGATGCGGGCTCATTTTGTGTATCAAGCACAACACTCTTGTCTTCAAATTGAGCGGTGAAAAAACCCACCCAATCCAATGCAGAGACATAGTTAACAGGTGTTTGGGAATCCGGGTCCCTCCCCCACTTAACAGTCTCCCAAAACTTCATTTGGTTAGACGAATTACAAGCCAAGAGTAGTTCCGACCAGTAAAGGTCATCCCATTCCCTCTTAGCTGTCCATAAGACCTGTTTGTAAGTTAGCCTAGCATTCTTGATATCATTAGAGATCCTCGATTTAACTGCTGCTATTAATTTACTATGTGCTTCCCTACAGCTCTTATTGTACCACCTTTTACGAACATTAACTTTCTTGGACCTCGATGGCTTTGTAAGCAGACTTTTTAGTTCCATGAAGCACTTCTCATGTAGATTAATAATTGGAGAATCAACCCCACTAAGGGGAGGTAGATCCACCATCTTAACCATTGTTCTTAATACCACCTCCTCTATTTCTTTAATAAGCAGAGGCTCTGCTATGACCCTAGGCCATTTTACCCGTCTTCTATCTTTGCACAAAATAATCTCAGACGTCGGGCAAGTTGTTACAGAGGGTCCAACACCCAGACCGGGTACCCTGAGACCCAATGAGAGGGGATTATGATCACTCTCTGGCCTTATCTCTACCTCCATGTCTATATGTAGTCGATTCGACTCATACTGATCCCGTTGTCGAAGGTTGGTTGGCTGTGCTTGTCTGATTGTGTGCGGCCATTCACTGCCCGCAACCCCCACTCCATACAAAATCCTAACCAATGTAGGGCCGCCTCGGTTCCCCTAACACCCCTACCTATGGTTAGTGGAGGGATATTCCAAACAGTGTCCTCATCTGCTCCCACATCCTCAGCTAGACTAAGGATGGGTTCAAATGAGCAGTTCAAATCCCCTGCCACTAGGATAAAACAGTTGTGGCTTAAGTTCCTCAAAAGCAAATCTCGGTCATTCAAAACCAATTGCTTGCGGCCACCTTGACTACCTCGGGCGTAGATATTTATTAATACTATGCTCTCGTTGTTACCCTTACTGAGGTTAATACATAGGAGATCTGTGTTGTCTACCATGATTTCCGAGGATTGGTATCCCAAGGAGTCTCTAATCCACACCACCAAATCTCCGGAGGCTCTTCCCTTTGGGCCCTGAATAGCAGGCTTATAGTGGTTCAAATACTCCGCTCTAAATAAGGGGACAGTTGCCCAGCTTTCCTGGAATACAACAATGTCATAGGTGTCGATGAAATCTACCCAACCATCATTATCCAAACGACCCCTTAACCCTGCTATGTTCCAGGAAACCACTTTGAGCAATCCCACTTGACTACAGGTAGGAATAACCTCTGGTAAACTTACATCTTCCACCCTGGTCTCATTAGGCCTAATTACAGGGCTTAGGTCCGAACGTGATCCTTCTGTGGAAGCAGCACTATCTATGCATACTTCTAGCGGGGTAGAGACAGAAACCATAGGAATAGAAATAAGTTCAGGATCATGAATTGAATCGTTTACCCCCCCGAAGTCAATCGACCTCATCCAAACATCCGAACATATTGGAAGTTGGAGCCCCTTCCCACCAACCATTTTGACCTTGCCAACCTTCCCTTCGCCCACCTCGCATAGTATTTTGGACTGTTGACCAGTTCCCCTCTATGTTTGCATTGTGCCGTGGGGGGTAAAAGAAGGTAAGTGGCCTAACAACAATAGTAGAATTGTCGCCTCGTGCGTCCCATGAGCATAGATGTTGTGCTGTACATGGATCTGCAAAAGAGACGACAATACAGTCACCTGGGATGGACTTAGATGTAGGACCAACCCAAGGTACCCTACGTACCATTAGAATGTTACTTCTTAAGTGATTTGGTAACTGTCTATTAGCGTTAAGCCAGTAAATAACCTTATTTTTTAATGACCAATGGTTCTCTTGAGATTGTGGCTCCAAAACAGGCACACCGGCTAACACTACAACATATGGCCTAGCATCAGGTGGTAGATCTATAAAACCCCCACGAAAGTTATGTATGTTTCCATTTCTAGGTCCCTGGAAATATGTACGTGGGTTCGCTGTCTTATTAGGTTGTTGGCCCGCGACCCAAGACCCAGGTTTTGTAGGTAGTGTGCCTTGTGCGGGGCGATGGATTGGGGCAGTAATTTGTGGGGTGATAACTATAGGGTTACAAACCTTTGTGCGGGGTTTGGGTATAGGTTTAGGATTAGGCGGGGGCTGGACAGGTGTGGCTACAACTAGGGCCTGTGGGATGCTCTCATCTCCCTGTAAGATGTTTGGTTCCATTTGTTTTAGACTAAGACTAGCTAAAGTAACAATTGTCTTGTCCATTTCTAACAGGTTGTTTTCTATACGTGAGAGTCTGAGTTCCAAGGGGGATAAAAGCTTTTTTAGTGTCTCCCATACAATTTTGAGGAAATTTTCATCACCCCCCTGTTGCTCACCAGGCTCACCTAACGGTCCCTCTGTAGCCCCCTCGACTAATTGTGGAAGGGTTTCCCCCACTGTTGAATCTAATTCTACACTGTCTATACTGGTACCAGTCTCCTGGCCCTTCAAGCAGGTGCTTACTTGGGGCACATCAATACCTACCCTATTTAACGCTGGGAGTCGAAGGTTATTAAAGAAATGTGCCCTAGCAATTTTAGCCTTTTTCCGGGCATAAGCTAATCTCGCAAGACGTTTCCTTTTGTGTACAACATCTCTTTTATTGACACTTACAAATGGTTTGGACATCTCAAATTTTTTGGGGATACCTAAGTCCAAACCAGGGGTATTTGACAACAAAATCTGGGTGGGCTTTGGAGATGCCGATACTGGAATAAAAGACTGCTCCAAGGGTGGGGTTGATGGGAGGCGATGAATATCTGCCTTTATTATCAATGGCCGGGGACCAGACAGACGCTCGGGAGTTTTTGCAGAGGCAATATTACCTAAAGATGATTTTTTTGAAAAGGCTAAGTCCTGGGATAATCTTCGTGCTGCTTCTAACTCTATGGATACTCTATGTTGCATTTTGCTGATTTCAAAATCAATAGTTGTATTAGTCTTAATAATGAAGTCATCAAGGGTCCCATTGAGCTTTTGCCCTCCCTTTGCAGTTGTACTACGACTACCCCGTGTGCACATAATGTCTCGTAAAACAGAAATAAGTTAAAAAATATAAGTGCAACAGAGGGGGTAGCCCAGTCCAGTCCTCTCCATACTCGAACGGCCTCAAACGGCCCGCTCTTTGCCCGGTCTTCGCCCCGAGCTGCGCCCCGCGCTGCGGGAGGATAGGCCTTAGATATAGGGGACGTTACGGGCGGTGGGCGGGACAACAGGGAGAGCGAACCGGAAGCTGGCAATCGGTCACGCAGGGACTCCTGGGAAATGGAGTCCCTGCAACGCTCGCAGCCCCGCTGTCTGCCTCAGCCCAGTTCCAACACTCCTCAGCTCCCTTGAAGACGGACGTGCAGCCCCTCACGCCACCAGGCGATGCGGCACCCGCGAAGCGGGTGCGGCGAAGTCCGAGGCTGGGAAGGGCAAGGTCTCCTCCTGGCGATAGCTCCACACAAGTAAGGACTTAAGTAACAAGTGCTCCCGCGATAAAATGAACAGTAGGGATTTAAAAGGCCTCCAATGGGCGGTGGGCAGGACAACAGGGAGAGCGGACCGGAAGCTGGCAATCGGTCACGCAGGGATGCCTGGGAAATGGAGTCCCTGCAACGCTCGCAGCCCCGCTGTCTGCCTCAGCCCAGTTCCAACACTCCTCAGCTCCCTTGAAGACGGACGTGCAGCCCCTCATGCCACCAGGCGATGCGGCACCCGCGAAGCAGGTGCGGCGAGGTCCGAGGCTGGGAAGGGCAAGGTCTCCTCCTGGCGATAGCTCCACACAAGTAAGTACTTAAGTAACAAGTACTCCCACGATAAAAGGAACAGTAGGGATTTAAAAGGCCTCCAATGGGCGGTGGGCGGGACAACAGGGAGAGCGGACCGGAAGCTGGCAATCGGTCACGCAGGGACTCCTGGGAAATGGAGTCCCTGCAACGCTCGCAGCCCCGCTGTCTTCCTCAGCCCAGTTCCAACACTCCTCAGCTCCCTTGAAGACGGACGTGCAGCCCCTCACGCCACCAGGCGATGCGGCACCCGCGAAGCGGGTGCGGCGAGGTCCGAGGTTGGGAAGGGCAAGGTCTCCTCCTGGCGATAGCTCCACACAAGTAAGGACTTAAGTAACAAGTGCTCCCGCGATAAAAGGAACACTAGGGATTTAAAAGGCCTCCAATGGGCGGTGGGCGGGACAACAGGGAGAGCGGACCGGAAGCTGGCAATCGGTCACGCAGGGACTCCTGGGAAATGGAGTCCCTGCAATGCTCGCAGCCCCGCTGTCTGCCTCAGCCCAGTTCCAACACTCCTCAGCTCCCTTGAAGACGGACGTGCAGTCCCTCACGCCACCAGGCGATGCGGCACCCGCGAAGCGGGTGCGGCGAGGTCCGAGGCTGGGAAGGGCAAGGTCTCCTCCTGGCGATAGCTCCACACAAGTAAGGACTTAAGTAACAAGTGCTCCTACCGATAATTACACTATTACACCTGCTCATGTAATTTGAGGGTAAAAAATCCTACCACAAGAGTGGAAGCAGAAGTTTGCTATTTGTGTTGCTGCATTTAGGTCTATTCCTTAGAGCGAAAATACATTCTTGAGTACATTTTAAATGCAGGAGTGTATTTTGTGCTAAGAAAATACGCGCATGCTGGACGTAAATTGGGGAAAATTCCTACCGATTAACGTATTTGTTGAGCGGAAGGGGCTGCTCATGCCCACTATTTTTGTTCTATTGCATTTAGCGTTCTTTCTTAGCATAAAATGCATCCTCACATCCGTTTTGGACGCGAGGTGCATTTTTGCACGAAGAAATAGCGATAAACGCAGAATTACCGGTCTAGCATAATACTGTGTCAATCTTGCATAATTCTTAGGTAGTTCTGCGTGAATACGCTCCATGGAATTACAGGAGTTAAGCCCACTCCTAACTGTTTCATCAACCAGTGAGAGAGGCAAGGGGGATTCGAGCACAAGGAAACCCTCAAGTTTAACTTTGGTGGTGAATGATGGGCCGTGCATTCACTGTTAAAGGCAATGCCTCCTCACTCCAGCCATTTTGAAAATAACTTAGGGGCCTCATTTATGAGATTTTACCGTAGGGAAGTGCAGCAGGCCTGCCTGCTGCGCTTCCTTACGACAAAAGAAAAGGGCAGGAATGCACCGTTTCTATAAGATACCGCACATTCCTGTCCTTTTCCCCTGCGCCGCCGCACAATTGGCTGCCTGCGCCAACGCAGGCACCTTTGCACAATGTTGAAAGGGTGCCTGCGTTGAGGGGATGAACCTTCCTGTACAAAAATAATCACAAGAGGCTTTTCCTCTTTCGATGTGTGCTGCAGAATGCAGCCCACATAGAAAAAGGAAAAAACGAGGATAAATAAAGATATTTCTCCCCGTTGCGTCTCCCTTACGCCTTCCCTGGTGAGGCATAAGCTTTTGGCACTGCCTCAGATTTACGATTTCTCGTAAATCTGGAGCAGTGTCAAAAGGCCATGGATGCTGCTGGGAAAGCCCCCAGCAACACCTATTGCACGCCCCTTTAACGCAGAACACTGCGTTAAAGGGACTGATATTTATCAGACAGCATTAAGCCAAAAAAAGTGGAGCAGTGCTGCCTGATAAATATCACGCAGGCTTCTGTGCCACGGAACTTCACAAAAAGTGACGTTCTGATGGCGCAAGGGGCCTATAATGCTTCCGGCCACACACACCTTGATCCGCCTGATTAAAAAGTCACGAGCCACTTGCAGGCACTGATTACTGGTCAGTCGCATGCAATGATCAGAGCACAGCAGCATGGCACCATCATTGTCCAAGCTGTTTAAAAAGGCACCTGCTACTGAACTTCTATGAAGGGCCTCTCCAAAAAAGGAGGAAGCGCAGAAAGGAATTCAGTTTAGAGCCCTTCGCGTCTCCTGCCAGAGGCCTCGGAGCCAAGAATGGCAGACGAAGCATCCTTCAGCAGACAGCAGAGGGCAGCTCTGGAGAATGCGCGTCCCGCCCCACTCTCACAGCCGAAGCAGGAATGTCAGCACCAGATAAGGCTGCTTACTTTTTGGACGGCTACCCCGTACTTTGCGTTCCAAGCTCCGGCTGCTCGTTTATTGACATTTGGAAAAGGCCAGTGCGGGGCGTTGGGGAATGGAATTCGATTTTACACTTTTTGTGTGCCATGCCCGGTTGAGAGGAACAGATCACCAGCTCCTCTGATCTGCTAACAGCTTTGGAATGTAAAAATAATCTCTCCTGACGTGAACTCCAGCTGACAGGTGCTTCATAACTGCACCCTGGTACGGTGTATATGCATGCCTGTGTGGGGGCGCACAGTCTGGAATGTTGTACTACAGGGTGCCGCGTGCCAGGGGGCACTCTCCCATACCTGGAACATAGCCATCCAGTGGCCACTTACATTACATGGCACAGCGACTCAGAGCCCTTGATTTAGAGTCAAGATGAGGAAAAAACATCTGATTTTTTAACAAGTTCTAAATACGAAAGAAAGTTCACCTGTTGAATTTCCTCCACCACAGTGCAACTTTGCTGATGACAATTTCACTAATGACTTCTCCAGCTTAAGTGTGGAAACAGTAGAGACAGTTCTTTGTATAGCAAGGGGAGGGTGGACATAGAATCAATGAATGCTGCGAAAGGAAGGCCTCCCTACTTTTTATATCAAACCAAAAGTTATTCTTGAACAATCGAGTTTTAGAGCTTTGGCCAGCAAGTACATCATTTCAAAAAATAACTTTTTTTCTGTTTAGAACACTAAGGGGCATATTTACAAGCCCCTATCGCCACCACAGCGTCACTTTCAGTGACGTTGTGATGGTGATAGGGGCCTCGCCTTATTTACAAGCAGTGTTAAACCGCTTAACGCTGCCTTGTAAATAAGGCACCCTTTCACGCTGTATTTAGCGTGAAAGAGGAGGGCAATGGGTGTTGTGGTTGGCGTTCCACTGAAACACCAACTGATTTTAATGCTGCCCCCTATTTACAAGGGCAGCGTAAATAGGAGGCAGCACCAAAATTAACACCAGGGAAAACCCGTTCTTAAACAGGCGAAATGATGAGAAATGCTTTATTTCTACTAATTTTTGCTGTTTCCATGTGTGCTGCCTTATGCAGCACACATAGAAACAACAAATTGCCTATGATTGTCTTTGTGCAGGAAGATCCCCCTTCCTGCACATAAAAAATCATTTAAAAAAATCCTGTTTTGCAATTACTATGTGTGCTGCATTAAGCAGCACACACAGAAGTTACAAAACGGCATTTAAAGATTGTTTATGTGCAGGAAGGGGACCTACCAGTATATTACGGTATGTCTATAATTTTGCTGGGTTCTCCTTAAGCTGATTGGATTGAAACATAATGATGAGGTTGACATGTAGTATGGATTATTGATTGTGGTTTACATGTTAGGCATGTCAAGCGAACTTTGAATTTACAGTTAAGATACTGGCACCAGGGGCGGCTGGTGACATTTGAAAGTGGTGAGGCGTAAACTAATTTGCATATTGCACCGCAGCGACCGCAGCGAGCGAGCCCGAACCACCTTGCATCCATCCATACATCATTCATGCATCCACCCATCCATCCATCCACCCACCCACCCTGCATCCATACATCATTCATTCATGCATCCACCCATCCATCCACCCATCCATCCTGCATCCATCCATCATTCATTCATGCATCCACCCACCCATCCATCCTGCATCCATCATTCATCCACCCATCCATAGATCCACCCATCCATCATCCATCCTCCATCCATTCCTGCATCCATTCATCCATTCACCCATCCATTCATCCATCCATCCTGCATCCATCATTCATTCATGCACCCATCCATCCATCCATCCACCCATCCTGCATCCATACATCATTCATTCATGCATCCACCCATCCATCCACCCATCCATCCTGCATCCTTCATTCATTCATCCACCCATCCATCCATCCACCCATCCATCATCCATCCTGCATCCATTCCTGCATCCATTCATCCATTCACCCATCCATCCATCCATCCACCCATCCATCATCCATCCTGCATCCATTCCTGCATCCATTCATCCATTCACCCATCTATTCATCCATCCTGCATCAATCATTCATTCATGCACCCATCCATCCTGCATCCATTCCGCAATCCATTCATCCATTCACCCATCCATCCATTCATTCATCCATCCTGCATCCATCATCCATCCATCCACCCATCCATCCATCCACCCATCCATCATCCATCCTGCATCCATTCCTACATCCATTCATCCATTCACCCATCCATCCATTCATCCATCCATCCTGCATCCATCATTCATTCATCCACCCATCCATCCACCCACCCACCCACCCATCCTGCATCCATACATCATTCATTCATGCATCCACCCATCCATCCACCCACCCATCCATCCTGCATCCATCATTCATTCATCCACCCATCCATCATCCATCCTGCATCCATTCCTGCATCCATTCATCCATTCACCCATCCATCCATTCATCCATCCATCCTGCATCCATCATTCATTCATCCACCCATCCATCCACCCATCCATCCATCATCCATCCTGCATCCATTCCTGCATCCATTCATCCATTCACCCATCCATCCATTCATCCTTCCATCCTGCATCCATCATTCATTCATGCACCCATCCATCCATCCACCCACCCATCCTGCATCCATACATCATTCATTCATGCATCCACCCATCCATCCTGCATCCATCATTCATTCATCCACCCATCCATCATCCATCCTGCATCCATTCCTGCATCCATTCATCCATTCACCCATCCATCCATTCATCCATCCATCCTGCATCCATCATTCATTCATGCACCCATCCATCCATCCACCCACCCATCCTGCATCCATACATCATTCATTCATGCATCCACCCATCCATCCACCCACCCATCCATCATCCATCCTGCATCCATTCCTGCATCCATTCATCCATTCACCCATCCATCCATTCATCCATCCATCCTGCATCCATCATTCATTCATGCACCCATCCATCCATCCACCCACCCATCCTGCATCCATACATCATTCATTCATGCATCCACCCATCCACCCACCCATCCATCCTGCATCCATCATTCATTCATCCACCCATCCATCCTGCATCCATCATTGGAACACTCATACCGTGTAGATTTTTCTGCGTGCTGAGCCAGAGCCAATGATCGTGAACCAGACACAAAATATAATTGTTGATCCGTGTTTTAAAAAAATTAGTTTGTATACCCATCTTGATTGAATGTAAAGCGCTCTGATATCTGCAAGATCTTGTTTACGACTTTTAGTATGCACCTCTGCTCTGCGTGGTGCAGCATTTGCCCATTCAACCACCTTGGCCTCGAGCTTGCTTTGTCGCCCCACCTGCTTACCCCTCACTCAGATGTACGATCTCGTTCAGTGTGGAATCGTCTGGCGACAGATGCCTCTCCTCGCGGCCTGCATGACTCGTGGATACTGGGTTCGCGGGGGGAGGCGGTGTGGGGATTAATTTAATGAATACAACAAAAAAATAAACTTACCAGGCATCTCCATTCTCCTCCAGTCCCGCGTCGCACTTACTTCTGCCCGCTCTTTTCTTTTGCAATGCTAACTGCCAAATCAGGAGACTGGATGCGCATGGTGTCGGCTAACCCTTGTTTACTTACTCTATATCCTGCCACTTGATAGGGCACGGGGCGACTTTGCAAAAAACGCGTCACCGCCCGAGCAGGATCCTATCTCCAGACGCTTGCACCACATTAGGCATGCGCATGCCTAATGGTTTGTGAATGTGAGTGAGGGGCGACGCTCCTCACTCACATGCGCAGACGGACCATCTTCTGGACTCCTCGCCTGCGTGTGCTGTGCCTTGACACATGCGCAATTTCACCCGTGACTCACAGACCGGTCGGAAATGTAAACAGACAAATTCGTCTGCTTACATTCCTGTTGCCCAAACTGCAGTGAGCCGTTTCTTTTGTAGGGCGCTGCCCCGTTGCCCCTATGGACCAGCCGCCACTGACTGGCACCCTGTCCCTTGGATAGTAGGGCCACTCCCTCTTTTTTCGGAGTCCTTTCTAGCTGGGACACTAATGTTTTAATTGACCAACAAATTTCCCTCCACCCTCCCCCAAGGGACAACTAAAAGGTCACTGTCCCAACAGAAACGACCCAGCTAGAGGAATTGACATGTATTTATAACCAAATAATAATGCTGATTCCTAAATTAGATCCCATACTTTTAGAATGGGGATATCCCCTCATTGGTGTCTATTGCTTCCCTGCCCTGAGTGACTAACTGTATCTGTCTTTTGGAATTTTGGACCCAACCTCCCACTAATCTAACATGTGTATGAAGGCTTAAGCCTCTCCCTTCATGCGAGTGCAGTGTTGGACCTGTCCAGGACTAGGAGGGCCACTCCAAGTGCGATTTGATTGGTGGAAGTGTACTCCATTCCCTGTCATGAGTTTTAGCATGTTCAGTGGAGACAGCGTTACATGTTTTATTGATTCTATAATTGTGACCAGATCTTTTCATCTGTGCTATGGAAGTGATGGGCCACTGGTAGACTGATGTAAAGTTGAGCTCTTACAAGCTAACCTAGACCCGTGTACTGACATCCTAGCGCATGTGTGCTAATATATATGTGTGTAGTCTGTGTAATATACACATTGTATGTGCTGAAGTGAACCAGAGTGAAGGAGGCCTGCACATTTCATTTAGAAAGCCCCTGGCCAGTTTATTTGCAGTGGATCGAGGCAAGGTTACCTTCCCAGACAATGGACGTGTACTGCTGACTTTCCTGAGACTGGAGGAAGGGGACCTAGCCATTGTAGTGGGAGGAGAGGAGATAGTACTGTCCTTGTAAATTCAGTTAGGTTATTTTGCTGCAGGGAGCTGCTAATTGATCTTCTTGAGCACTGCCATTTTGTCTTTGTGACAGTGAAAGGTGGGTTTGTACTCTCTGTAGTTGAAGCGTGAAGGGTCTTTTAGAGAAGGCCAGCCTTATGTCCTCCTTCCTGATCACTGCTGGTCTTGCTGATGAAACCCCGCAGCACAAAATCATCACACTTATTTGTGCCCCTGATATAAGTGCTCCAATATGAAGACGACCCTGCTGGTAGGAGCATCACACTACATGAAGGCTCAGTCTAGAAGTCAGCCTGAGAAGAATACATGAAGGGAGAGCGCAAACTGTTTCTGAGAGTGCAGACAGAGAATAAACATATTCTGTCTGCTGTACCAGTAAAATGCTGGGAGCTGTTGGCCCACTTATTGTTCTAGTTTTAAAGTCTCTCTGACTAAAAAGGGGGTGCTTCACAGAGTACCCAGAGGACTGCTGTGCAACCAGAACCTGATAGCCAGCTTCCCAGAGGTGAAGGTGTAGCATACTCCCCAGCCCACATGTAAAGGAACATGGAGAAGTGTGAGAAGTGTGGCTCAATGGTTAGAGCGGCAGACCCTGAAGCAGAAGTCGGCCCGGGACCAGGGTTCAATTCCCGTCGCGGTAGGGTCTTGGGTCAATGTCAGCGGACTCGATAATTCTCGCCTCGGTGCCTAAGCTAATCATGGGTCCCACTCTGCAACTCTGGGCAGTAGCTTGCTTAATCCCCACAACGGCCCTATCAGCGCCAGGGATGCCTGGCTTCACCTTGGGGGTGCCCAGGAGGGACCACCTCACAGGGAAAGCCAGGACGGGTTCCCCAGCGGTATACAGCGCCAGGACACTGCGTGATGGAGTAACAGTGCGCTTTACAAGTATACATTTACATTTACATTTACATACCACACACAGAGCTTGCTATTACACATCTTTATTTCTCAGCGTGTAACCGTTAATTGAACATTCTACATCATGAATTCTATCCCCACACTAACGCACTAACGTCACGCGTCTATGGAGTTCGTCAGGAACCAAAAGGGTCCATCGTCTCTAATTCAGAAGACACTACATCACCTCCTTTGTTAAATAAGAAGTACAAATAATACATATGTACACCACAGCTCCTCAATAAAGTTGTTTAGGTGCTCAAATCCATCTGTCAGATCCTGTCATGTGAGATTGCGGAGATACAGGAGAATTGTCCACGACTGGCACTGGTGACATAGACACTGGTACAGCCAAAGGGCTCGCCAGATTCTCAGGTAGATAAGTCTCACTTCTGACTTCTGGAGCTGGCGAATGATGAGGCAGGTTCTAAAAAATGCAAAGAATCTTGCATAATGGACTTTCCAGACCGAGGAGCAGTCACCATGAGTCCTTTACTAGTCACAACCATCAGTGGGTCATCATCAAAAGGAGCATCAGACTTGCATTTCTGTTTTTGCCTGACAATAACTTGGTCTCCTTTTTTGAATACAGTACTCCGAACACAGCGGCATTTGCCTATTTAGGTCTTCATTTTGTATTTGTGAAATGAATCTGCGGTGTGAAGTTTATGAAAGTCAATAGATCGTTAAGTGTTCTATTGTGGCAATTTGGCTTCTATGACGCTCTCAAACATTAAGGTGGCAGGGCTTTCACACATGGTAGAATGGGGAATTGACATATATGCACAAAGCGTAGAGTGAAGAACTCATTTGAGTTCAAGCTTTTCCAGCGCAGTGCACTGAACAGTCTTCTTGAGGGTGCTCATAAATCTCTCGATCACACCATTCGCCTGTGGACAGAGAGGTGTGCTTTTCTGATGCTTGGCATTTGGATTAGTGAGAAAATCTTTAAATTCTCGATTATTGAAAGGCGGGCCATTGTCAGATTTTTAAAATTAGAGGAACACCCCACGTTGCAAAAAGACTTTCTAATCTCTCAATGACTCTGTCATGAGTAGTTGATGACAGATTTTCCACAAGGGGAAAACGGGAATATTCATCAACAATTACTAGTAAATGATGTCCATTGTCAAGGGTTCCCAAAAAATCAATTGCACTATTCTCCCATGCACGCTTTGGAAGATCAGACACGTTTAATGGATGTGGGGTTGTTTTTGATGAGAAGCAGTTGAATAAATTACATGCCCTTAACTCTTTTGCGACTCTTTCATCAAGACGAGGGAGCCACAGTCAGTCTTGTAGAGCTTGCTTACTAGCAACAGCTACACAATGTTCCTCCTGGTCCATTTCAATAACTTTTGGTCTTAGACTCACACGTATGACAATTCTCAACCCTCGTAAGATTATGCCTTCCGGGGTAACTGAAATTTCTTACAACACATTTTTAAATTTCTGATATTGACGGTCACGGTTGAAGAGGTCGAGTTTCTTTTCGCCACGATTGATGTGCAATAATGTCTTTGAGTATTAGCAAATCTATGTTGTGTCTCGTGGCAGGAATGATTTGTTCCATTGATAGGGCGTCAGAGGTACTGGATTTCACGATAAAGTTAACATAAGCATCAGCCACTTTAGAAGTAGTACCAGGGCATTGCATTGGTACATGTGAGAAGTAGTCAGCAGGGTTTTGATCTTTTCCTGGAAGATGAACATTCGCATAATCATACTCCTGCAATCACAAACCTCACCTCTCAAGGTGAGGGGGCATCTTTGTTTAGGATTGCCCATAATGGTGAGCAATGCCTGGAGGTCAGTGACAAGTGTGAAAGGTTTTCCATATAGGAACACATGAAAATGCTGACATGCCCACACCACAGCGAGGCTTTCTTTTTCCGGCTGTGAATGGGCACGTTCCATCAATGGCAAACTTCAGCTAGAAAAAGCCGCAATGTGTCTTGTGCCATTGGGATGTCCAGTGTGCTGGGCAAGGATGGCACCCAACCCCACTGGGGTTGCATCAACAACAACCTACATCTACAATTTCGGATCAAAATATGCCATTTCAGTTGTGTTTTCAATTTCATGCTTGATTTTCTTGAAGCTTTGCTCACTTTCATTTGACTATCAAAATGGAACATTTTGTTTTGTTAAGTCTCTCAATGGGGCACTTACAATTGCAAAGTCATGTATAAACCTTGAACAGTAACTGCCAATGCCAAGGAAAGATCGCAGCATAGTTACATCTTGTGGGGGGAGAAGTGAATGACAAGGATTGTACTTTATTTGGATCCGGAGGCATTCTCACATTAGAAAAGATATGAAAGAACTTGAGTTTGATTTTATGAAACTCACACCTTGCAGCAGTTAAAGTGAGACCTGCGTCAGCAAGTATACAACACACTTGTGTAAGAGCCTTATCATGTTTCTGTTGTGTGGCCCCAAAAACGAGTTTGTCACCACTGTAATTGAAAGCATTTGAGACTAGCTGTATTATGCTACAAATGACAGGGCCGGACTGAGAACCCAAAACAGCCCTGGTAATTTTGTCAGCCTAGCTGGGGGGCGGGTGAGGGGTTGATTTGGAAGATTGAAAATCAGTGTTAAGCACTACTGCTTTGTTACTGGGGGAGATATTGCAGCACCGCCGCAAAACCAGCCCACACCCTTCCAGCCTCCTGGGGAAACGCCTGATGCCCGGAATGGCCAGTCCGGCCCTGGCACTGGGAAAAGTACAATGCTAAAAGAAAGACAGCCAGTGCCCTAATTTGCATAAGGCCACACTCCAAAGAAAATGTGTGTGCCTGAGATCGGGATCACAGAAGGGTCTCAATAAGTGTCTGCGGCCACTTCTGTGGTTTCAAAGTGCTTAAAGGCTGCACAAAACAGGTGCAAACGCCGAAACAAAGTCAATTATTTTGGTTGCATTGACTTTCAAAATATAAGGCAAGTGGCCACAAATTAATCATAGTTTTCTGGCGATCTGGGTGCCAGGTAGCATACTGACAATTGATGGTCTTATGATGCATTTGCCTTTGATCACCTGAAGTAATTTGTCTCCCAAAAAGATATTTAAAGCTATTATCCCTCCACATGATGCAAATACACATGCTTGCACAAACTATAAATAAACCATCACATATTTTGAGTTAAAGCTATGTCCTGAATTTTGTTGGATATTAGGAGCGTGTTTAAAATAAAAACTATGCCAGCATATTTGTTCGACTTTCAACACTTTACAAATTTGTGAAGTTGCAAACTGTGTCAGCCTCTCACAGTTTCACATTTTTGCATGTGATTTTCCCACTAAGGGGCCGATTCCGATGTCGGAACGACCTGAGTCTGTCCGACATCGGTCAGGAACCGTAACCGACCGACCTACTGTGTGGCATGAAAAGGCAGTGGGAAACAGCCATTGTACTCCCTCAGTCGGAAAGAGGTGGCCGGAGGAGTACTGAAGGGTTTCCAGATGGGAGACGGGCTCTCCGAGCCCGTCGTAAGACATCCGGGAAATCCTAGTCAGATTCGTTTCCGACCGAGCCCATCAGAATGGCTCGGTCGTAAAGGAATCCGAACACCACATTTCAATGCGGGTGAACCTTGTGGCGCTCATACACTGTGTCTGTTGTAATAATGTGTTTATCAAATCCCTTTTCTCCTTTTTTCCCCCCCATTCCCCATCGTTTCTTGATATGTGGGTACTCTGTGATTTGCATTATGTATTATCAAATGTCTCTTTGGTATCAAGTTATGGCTGGTATCAAGTAATGATGACAATAGGAAGGTTTTTTAGATTTTTATTGTATGATGAAATATATGAAGTGTACTGTGATATTATTGCTGACTGAACACTATTGGACTGCCTTTGTTAAAACAATTCTCTTATGTATGTGTTTCAGACTAAAACTGTGTGGCTCCTGAAGAAGGCGTTGTGTTTCGTTGAAACGCGCGTCGAGTTTAATCGCCACTGCTTTTCTTGGACAGCGTTCATGTAATTCGTTTGGTTGTCCATGATTTTATGATTAGTGTCTTTTTATTAAATGTATGATTTTTTATAAAAAAAATGTATTTGTCTGTAATCATATAGTGTTTTCCTTGTGTTTAACTATATGATTTTTAAACGTGTGTATTAAAATTCGGTCCTTTTTTATATTACTTTTTTGGGTCCTTCCTTGCTGTCATTATTTGCCACTTGTTTTTCCAGTATATAATTGCCTAGGAACTTCTATTTCACACATTGTTTTTCCATGTCCTAGGAGTTGCCTTATGCTATGACTCAGGGGGTCCTTGTTTTTTACAATCCTTTTTACCCACAGCTTGTCTGTGTAGGGCTGTTTCGCTTTTGATTGTATTATTACTAATCTATATTGTGTCCTGAGCACCCACCCGGGCACCTGTTTCCTCCCCTATTGGAATGTGTCCGTCTTGTTGATCAACATGACCCATTTGAAAACATTCGGATTCTCTGATGAAGAATTTGCGCTGTTAGTGGGAACTAATGTCCCCTTTAGTAGTAATGGTAACTCTAATGGGCAGCATAACGAAGATAGTCGGAAACTGTTAGAACTAAAGAAAAAGTTAAAACGTATGGAGTCCCACGGAGAGTTTATGTTGGCGTACTTAAGAACTGGTATTATCCCAATGGGCCTCCGAGTTCGTAATATTCCGGGCCTTTTTGTACACCACAGACCTTTTTTTGAAAAGTGGAGTCTTATAGCAAATATGTGCTCCTGTGACCTGATGATTTTAATTGTCGAAACTGCGAAAGAATTAACAGCAGCAATTAAAACCGAAATTGGAGATTTAGAAGGAAAACCTAAACAACTAGTTGGAGTAGAAGAGGCAATGAAGAAGATAGAAGAAGCTAATAAAGAATTAGAATCATTCAGTACCTATTTGAACAAACGTAAAAATGATAAGTTAACCAAAGACAAACGATACTGTACCCTAGAGAACACTTACCCTTCTTTGGGGCAAGACTTTTATAAGGAAAATCACTATGTGGATGAAACTAGATCAGTGCCACAGAGAGTTAATAATTTTACTGACTCTTCAGACTCTGAAGGTGAAAGTGCCAATACATATTATGAGTCTGAAGGCACCTATAACCAATATAATGGAACACGCCCCAAGCAGCCTTTTTTATCCAACCGGGGCCCACGAAGTGGCTGTCCAAGGGTTCACTTTCAGAGCCAGAACAGAGGGAATTTCCAACAGATGCACCATCAACATCAGCAACAGGAACCTCAGGTTATTCGAGAAACAAGGAATCGACAATACTGGAGAAAGGGGATGGAATCCCAATATTTAACCTTTCCTCCTGTAACCTTGAACCCCATTGTGAAACATTGCTCTCTAAGGGTCTTTCATTTGTTCCCCATGCCCACGTTAATGTCTTTGAGTTACAACAGGATATTATTTCCTTCTTTCAAAGGATTAGGTCTAAAAAGTTTTTTGCTGCTAATATTGAGCTGAATGAGCCCCAACAGGACCATAGGCGATTAACCCTCCCATCGGCGTTCAGCCCTTCCCTTGATCAATTAGGCCCAGAAGTGGTGGCGAAATTAGAGAAAGCATTATGTTTTATACCAAAACCAGTGTACAATTTAAATAAAAATGAGTCAGAAGTTCTGAAAACCCTGAGAAAAAATGACAACTTAGTGATTAAGAGTTGTGACAAAGGAGGCGGTATTGTTTTAATAGATACAGTGAAATATGAACAAAACATGATTAATATGCAAGCAGATAATACCACTTACTCTAAAATTAAATCCAATCCCTCTAATATGGTATCTAAGAAAATCCAAAATCTAACTAAACAAGCTCTGTCTGTAGGTGACATTGATGAGAAAGATTTTGACTACTTGAATTCCAACCAAGGCAAGACGGCATGCATTTATGGATTGCCGAAGATCCATAAAAATCTAACTGATCACCCCTATAGACCCATCGTTTCTACGATTGGAACTAACACTGAACCCCTGTCCAAGTTCATTGATTTTTTTCTGCTTCCACATGTATCAATGATTACATCCTATATCAAAGATACAGGCGCAATGATCAAGATAGTTGAAAATGTACATTTCGATCCATTGAATAACATCTTAGTGACTATGGACATTGAATCGCTCTATAGCAATATCCCTTTAAAAGAAGCTTTAGTAGCAACGAGCTGGTTCATTGATGAGTATAGGATAGCATGCCCAAAAGAATTTATCTTAGACCTATTGAATATTGTTCTAACAGAGAATATCTTTGAATTTGGGATTACCCTCTACCGGCAGGTGAAGGGGGTAAGTATGGGTGCATCAGTGGCGCCATCTATTGCAAATATATATATGGCGGCCTTTGAAACGAAGTATATCTATAACGAAGTGGCACCCTTTTATGAATCTATCTCCCAAGGGTCCAGGTACATTGATGACATCTTTATTATCTGAACCAGTGGGGAGGATTCATTGATGGAATTTTTGGAATGGATCAATTTGACAGACGTTAACTTGAAGTTCACTGCACAATTTAATGTAGACAAAGTTGAATTTCTTAATCTGTTGATTAAGCATCAGGATAATAAGTTGATAGTGGATCTATTTGTGAAACCCTCCGCCCATAATAAGTTACTCCACTTTAACAACTTTCATCCTCAGAGTCCACGTCAGAGTATCCCCTTTTCACATTTTCTAAGAGTATGGAGGAATTGTACCAATCTTGCAGATTATGACCGACAGGCAGGCATAATGAGGCAAAAGTTTCTGAACAGGGGATACCCTCACATATTAGTAAGAGACTCATTCAAAAGAGCCAGGTTTTACGATCCTGACCATCTTTTAAGGACTAAGCCTCTCAAAGAAAATAATCAGTTAGTGTGCATCACGAAACACGCCACTTTAGACAATACAGTGAAGCAAATCATTAATGCCAACTGGCATATTTTAAACTGTAACCATACTACTAATGTGAAGTTGCCTAAACCCCTCTTTGCACATAGGAGAAACAAAAACTTGAAAGACCTTATTGTACATTTGCGTTTTGTAAACAATCATGGACAGTCAGAATTTGTGCAAAGATCTATATCAAATAATTTTCCAGTTAGAGGTACGGTCAAATGCTCCTCTTGTAAAACCCGCGACAATATTTTGGGTGGTGAGTCGTTTGAGCACAATGGATGTCGTATGAATGCCACAGATATGTGGAATTGCAAGACTGCCAACTGTATTTATTTCATTCTTTGCCCATGTGACTTGGGCTACGTTGGTGAAACATCGAGACCAATACAAGTCAGATTGACCGAGCACCAATCAGCAATACGCACCAACAAGACCGTGGCACCCTTAGTGAGACATTTCCAAGAGAAGAAACATAGGCTGGATGATTTCAAGTGGCGAATCATAGAGAAGATTAGATTACCTGAAAGTAAAGGAGGCAGTAAAGTACGAAAGAAAAGGGAAGTCTTCTGGATTTTTAGTTTGAATACTTTTAAAAACGGGCTCAACAGCGATATCCCGTGGGAGAATGCGATAGTCTAAATACTGTCCCCACTGATATCACTGTTGTTGATCTTTTCGTAAGTTTGAATTTAGTGTAAAGTGCCTTTGTAGCTATGTAACTTAGGGTTGTGTTGTACGAATTTCTTAAATATAGAAAATTGGTACATAGTTTGTTTTTGAGGTCCCCCTAAGGCAGTTAGATTTTACTAGAGTATTGGAGCAGTGCAGAAGTTGATGAGGTTCTCCACATATTGTACAAAGCATTTTAAAATATTCGCTACGCTTTTAAAAAAAATTCAATATATATTGATATCCAGACAGCCTATCATGACAATAACGTTATGATATGAGACCCTGGAGACCGTATTGGCTATTGGTGTTCATGTGGAGACTGTTGACTATTTATGTATCTCTTGTGAATACATACCACCAATTTTTGGAACCAAGAGAAGTATTCCCTTTGAATTATATCAATGGATTTATTTTTCCTTGATATGCAAAGAAATTGAGATCTTTATTTAACCTCTTGAATGCTATGGGGATTTTTCCCCTGTGCTGGAAACCCATGAACCCCATTATTCATGACGAGCTGGGCTCGTCATGAGCGTAGCAGGAGGCTACTGCATGACGAGCCCAGCTCGTCATGAGCGTGGAAGGGGTTAAATAATTATGAATTTGTTCCTGCAACTTGCTAACTAGTGGATTAATGGTAATATCTCTAATATACGACATTCTTTCGTATATTGAATACAGAATTGACTGTCTCCCAATTCAAGATGGAGGACATGACTCCCGGATATCCATGTGGTTAGTCCCTTTTCCACTTTGTTATATCACTGTGATTGTTGTGATCTGTGCCGTACATTGAGTGGTTTATATCTTTATCGGTGGGCTAATTTATTTGCCTCGGAAGGTATCAGATTCATCTTAACAACTCTAATATACAATATATCTTTCTGTATATCTAGCATAGTTTTGGTCTCTTCCCTATCTAGGATGGAGGCCACGATCCTTTGTCATCTATACAGATAGTCCCTTTTCGATTCCTTGACATCACGATGTATGGTCCTTCCTTGATTGCTGTGATCTGCTTGGTACTTTGCGCGGTCGGTACCTTTCCCGGCAGGCTATTTAAACTGCCGCGATAATGGTAAGTTTGTTTATCCTTTTTTCCTGCCGAAGGTGACACCGGTATCTTCGTGCGTTTGTCTGCAATATCTTGCCATACGTTTTTAAGGTAAACGGCTCAATAGATAGAAATTTGGTGTAGGAGGAATTCAGGTGCACTTGTTACCTCGTTTTTGACCTACCTAACCACACGTTAATGAAAAGTGGGTTATGGACGAAATTGTTTGCTGAATCTCTATATTTCTCTCTTTTTAGAAGCTTGACTAGTGACAGGGGGCCTTAGGTTACTATACTCGCCTGCCCCACCAAGTAGACTATATATTAGTAGCAACTTTGTCTGCTGATAAGAAATATCTGCTTCCAAGGTAGGAACGTAGCAGTCATTCGCCTCCACTTATATACCGCTGTTGGGCAAACCCGTAATTACTATTAATTCTAGGATTCTGTTTTTAGGATACTCCTCGTGCCTATTGGAATAGTGCTACCTATCACGTTTAATAGTCGAGTGTATATTGAACACCACAAGGATAAAGTATCCATTACAGTATTAATTCTACCCTTGGTTTGTGTTTCATCACTCTACCCGTTTGTTTTTCCTTATCCCTTCCATCCAGAATTGGACGAATTGAATAGATAATTTGAGACATCTCTAACGGTCCCCTCCTTATCTTGTATCTAGGAACCATATGACCTTTACTGGTGGTGCGAGTGGGACGTCCGCCGTGTGCGTCTTCCCTATTTGTTTTTTTTAAACAAGGTACTTACCCGAATTATGTTTGAAATTGGTATCCGTCCTACTAGATGTTCCTTTTGAGATTGAAACAGTATCTTGTTGGAATGCAAATAGCTAGATACTATATTACTTCCTTTAGTCTACTTTGACCCTGTGATTATAGAGAAAATGTTCTTTTCCCTTAAACTAAACAGCATCTAGAGTCGGCGTTTATGTGATATTCATTGAATCAAACGACTGAACCTTTTTTTGACCCACCACCTAAGATCGCTTGGATTTACAATAATTACTTCTGTTAATATTTATGTTATTATAGAGTCAGGACTATATCGTTTCCTGAACCTTTTTATCAACGGACTGAAATTAAAATATCGTCAAATCCAGTACCTCCATGTATCTATAGTGAATTTCCTTTATCTAACCATACATATGAAATCAGTTAAAGTCCTGTGTCCCTTAAATCTGATGGGTATAACATAGAAGTTTTATTTTAATTCTTTGAATTTTGTACAAACAATTATTCTTACACTATGACGTGTTTGCACTTTGTTTTTAAATGACATGATTATGATTTAACTTTTTGAGTTTTGTGTAAAGAAAGCGCCCTTACCTTGTGGCGCTCATGAACTGTGTCTGTTGTAATAATGTGTTTATCAAATCCCTTTTCTCCTTTTTCCCCCCACATTCCCCATCGTTTCTTGATATGTGGGTACTCTGTGATTTGCATTATGTATTATCAAATGTCTCTTTAGAATCAAGTTATGGCTGATATCAAATAATGATGACAATAGGAAGGTTTTTTAGATTTTTATTGTATGATGAAATATATGAAGTGTACTGTGATATTTTTGCTGACTGAACACTATTGGACTGCCTTTGTTAAAACAATTCTCTTATGTATATGTTTCAGACTAAAACTGTGTGGTTCCTGAAGAAGGCGTCGTGTACGTCGAAACGCGCGTCGAGTTTAATCGCCACTGCTTTTCCTGGACAGCGTTCATGTAATTCGTTTGGTTGTCCATGATTTTATGATTAGTGTCTTTTTATTAAATGTATGATTTTTTATTAAAAAAATTATTTGTCTGTTATCATATAGTGTTTTCCTTGTGTTTAACTATATGATTTTTAAACGTGTGTATTAAAATTCGGTCCTTTTTTATATTAATTTTTTGGGTCCTTCCTTGCTGTCATTATTTGCCACTTGTTTTTCCAGTATATAATTGCCTAGGAACTTCTATTTCACACATTGTTTTTCCCTGTCCTAGGAGTTGCCTTATGCTACTACTCAGGGCGTCCTTGTTTTTTACAATCCTTTTTACCCACAGCTTGTCTGATTAGGGCTATTTCGCTTTTGATTGTATTATTACTAATCTATATTGTGTCCTGAGCACCCACCCGGGCACCTGTGTCCTCCCCTATTGGAATTTGTCCGTCTTGTTGATCAACATGACCCATTTGAAAACATTCTGATTCTCTGATGAAGAATTTGCGCTGTTAGTGGGAACTAATGTCCCCTTTAGTAGTAATATAATTGCCTAGGAACTTCTATTTCACACATTGTTTTTCTCTGTCCTGGGAGTTGTCTTATGCTACTACTCAGGGGGTCCTTGTTTTTTACAATCCTTTTTACCCACAGCTTGTCTGTGTAGGGTGTTTCGCTTTTGATTGTATTATTACTAATCTATATTGTGTCCTGAGCACCCACCCGGGCACCTGTGTCCTCCCCTATTGGAATTTGTCCGTCTTGTTGATCAACATGACCCATTTGAAAACATTCGGATTCTCTGATGAAGAATTTGCACTGTTAGTCAGAACTAATGTTCCCTTTAGTAGTAATGGTAACTCTAATGGGCAGCATAACGAAGATAGTCGGAAACTGTTAGAACTAAAGAAAAAGTTAAAACGTATGGAGGCCCACGGAGAGTTTATGTTGGCGTACTTAAGAACTGGTATCATCCCAATGGGCCTCTGAGTTCGTAATATTCCGGGCCTTTTTGTACACCACAGACCTTTTTTTGAAAAGTGGAGTCTTATAGCAAATATGTGCTCCCGTGACCTGATGATTTTAATTGTCGTAACTGCGAAAGAATTAACAGCAGCAATTAAAACCGAAATTGAAGATTTAGAAGGAAAACCTAAACAACTAGTTGGAGTAGAAGAGGCAATAAAGAAGATAGAAGAAGCTAATAAAGAATTAGAATCATTCAGTACCTATTTGAACAAACGTAAAAATGATAAGTTAACCAAAGACAAACAATACTGTACCCTAGAGAACACTTACCCTTATTTAGGGCAAGACTTTTATAAGCAAAATCACTCTGTGGATGAAACTAGATCAGTGCCACAGAGAGTTAATAATTGTACTGACTCTTCAGACTCAGAAGGTAAAAGTGCCAATACATATTATGAGTCTGAAGGCACCTATAACCAATATAATGGAACACGCCCCAAGCAGCCTTTTTTATCCAACCGGGGCCCACGAAGGGGCTGTCCAAGGGTTCACTTTCAGAGCCAGAGCAGAGGGAATTTCCAACAGATGCACCATCAACATCAGCAACAGGAACCTCAGGTTATTCGAGAAACAAGGAATCGACAATACTGGAGACAGGGGATGTAATCCCAATATTTAACCTTTCCTCCTGTAACCTTGAACCCCATTGTGAAACGTTGCTCTCTAAGGGTCTTTCATTTGTTCCCCCTGCCCATGTTAATGTCTCTGAGTTACAACAGGATATTATTTCCTTCTTTCGAAGGATTAGGTCTAAAAAGTTTTTTGCTGCTAATATTGAGCTGAACGAGCCCCAACAGGACCATAGGCGATTAACCCTCCCATCGACGTTCAGCCCTTCCCTTGATCAAATAAGCCCAGAAGTGGCGGCGAAATTAGAGAAAGCATTAAGTTTTATACCAAAACCAGTGTACAATTTAAATAAAGATGAGGCAGAAGTTCTGAAAACCCTGAGAAAAAATGACAACTTAGTGATTAAGAGTTGTGACAAAGGAGGCGGTATTGTTTTAATAGATACAGTGAAATATGAACAAAACATGATTAATATGCAAGCAGATAATACCACTTACTCTAAAATTAAGTCCAATCCCTCTAATATGGTATCTAAGAAAATCCAAAATCTAACTAAACAAGCTCTCTCTGTAGGTGACATTGATGAGAAAGATTTTGACTACTTGAATTCCAACCAAGGCAAGACGGCATGCATTTATGGATTGCCGAAGATCCATAAAAATCTAACTGATCCCCCTATAGACCCATCGTTTCTACGATTGGAACTAACACTGAACCCCTGTCCAAGTTCATTGATTTTTTTTTGCTTCCACATGTATCAAGGATTACATCCTATATCAAAGATACAGGCGCAATGATCAAGAAAGTTGAACATTTACATTTCGATCCATTGAATAACATCTTAGTGACTATGGACATTGAATCGCTCTATAGCAATATCCCTTTAAAAGAAGCTTTAGTAGCAACGAGCTGGTTCATTGATGAGTATAGGATAGCATGCCCAAAAGAATTTATCTTAGACCTATTGAATATTGTTCTAACAGAGAATATCTTTGAATTTGGGAGTACCCTTATGGGTGCATCAGTGGCGCCATCTATTGCAAATATATATATATGGCGGCCTTTGAAACTAAGTATATCTATAACGAAGTGGCACCCTTTTATGAATCTATCTCCCACTGGTCCAGGTACATTGATGACATCTTTTTTATCTGGACCAGTGGGGAGGATTCATTGATGGAATTTTTGGAATGGATCAATTCGACAGACGTTAACTTGAAGTTCAATGCACAATTTAATGTAGACAAAGTTGAATTTCTTGATCTGTTGGTTAAGCATCAGGATAATAAGTTGATAGTGGATCTTTTTGTGAAACCCTCCGCCCATAATACGTTACTCCACTTTAACAGCTTTCATCCTCGGAGTCCACGTCAGAGTATCCCCTTTTCACAGTTTCTAAGAGTATGGAGGAATTGTACCAATCTTGCAGATTATGACCGACAGGCAGGCATAATGAGGCAAAAGTTTCTGAACAGGGGACACCCTCACAGATTAGTAAGAGACTCATTCAAAAGAGCCAGGTTTTACGATCGTAACCATCTTTTAAGGACCAAGCCTCCCAAAGAAAATAATCAGTTAGTGTGCATCACGAAACACTCCACTTTAGACAATACAGTGAAGCAAATCATTAATGCCAACTGGCATATTTTAAACTGTAACCATACTACTAATGTGAAGTTGCCTAAACCCCTCTTTGCACATAAGAGAAACAAAAACTTGAAAGACCTTATTGTACATTTGCGTTTTGTAAACAATCATGGACAGTCAGAATTTGTGCAAAGATCTATATCAAATAATTTTCCAGTTAGAGGTACGGTCAAATGCTCCTCTTGTAAAACCTGCGACAATATTTTGGGCGGTGAGTCGTTTTAGCACAATGGATGTCGTATGAATGCCACAGATATGTGGAATTGCAAGACTGCCAACTGTATTTAATTCATTATTTGCCCATGTGACTTGGGCTACGTTGGTGAAACATCGAGACCGATACAAGTCAGATTGACCGAGCACCGATCAGCAATATGCACCAACAAGACCGTGGCACCCTTAGTGAGACATTTCCAAGAGAAGAAACATAGGCTGGATGATTTCAAGTGGCGAATCATAGAGAAGATTAGATTACCTGAAAGTAAAGGAGGCAGTAAAGTACGAAAGAAAAGGGATTTTTCTGGATTTTTAGTTTGAATACTTTTAAAAACGGGCTCAACAGTGATATCCCGTGGGAGAATGAGATAGTCTAAATACTGTCCCCACTGATATCAATGTTGTTGATCTTTTCGTAATTTTGAATTTAGTGTAAAGTGCCCTTGTAGCTATGTAACTTAGGGTTGTGTTGTACGAATTTCTTAAATATAGAAAATTGGTAGTTTGTTTTTGAGGTCCCGCTAAGGCAGTTAGATTTTACTAGAGTATTGGAGCAGTGCAGAAGTTGATTAGGTTCTCCACATATTGTACAAAGCATTTTAAAATATTCGCTACGCCTTTCAAAAAAATTCAATATATATTGATATCCAGACAGCCTATCATGACAATAACGTTATGATATGAGACCCCTGGAGACCGTATTGGCTATTGCTGTCCATGTGGAGACTGTTGACTATTTATGTATCTCTTGCAAATACATACCACCAGTTTTTGGAACCAAGAGAAGTATTCCCTTTGAATTATATCAATGGATTTATTTTTCCTTGATATACCAAGAAATTGAGATCTTTTTTTTTAAAATAATTATGAATTTGTTCCTGCAACTTGCTAACTAGTGGATTAATGTTAATATCTCTAATATACGACATTCTTTCGTATATTGAATACAGAATTGACTGTCTCCCAATTCAAGATGGAGGACATGACTCCCGGATATCCATGTGGTTAGTCCCTTTTCCACTTTGTTATATCACTGTGATTGTTGTGATCTGTGCCGTACATTGAGTGGTTTATATCTTTATCGGTGGGCTAATTTATTTGCCTCGGTAGGTATCAGATTCATCTTAACAACTCTAATATACAATATATCTTTTTGTATATCTAGCATAGTTTTGGTCTCTTCCCTATCTAGGATGGAGGCCACGATCTTTTGTCATCTATACAGATAGTCCCTTTTCGATTCCTTGACATCACGATGTATGGTCCTTCCTTGATTGCTGTGATCTGCGTGGTACTTTGCGCGGTCGGTACCTTTCCCGGCAGGCTATTTAAACTGCCGCGATAATGGTAAGTTTGTTTATCCTTTTTTCCTGCCGAAGGTGACACCGGTATCTTCGTGCGTTTGTCTGCAATATCTTGCCATACGTTTTTAAGGTAAGCGGCTCAATAGATAGAAATTTGGTGTAGGAGGAATTCGGGTGCACTTGTTACCTCGTTTTTGACCTACCTAACCACACGTTAATAAAAAGTGGGTTATGGACGAAATTTTTTGCTGAATCTCTATATTTCTCTCTTTTTAGAAGCTTGACTAGTGACAGGGGGCCTTAGATCACTATCCTCGCCTGCCCCACCAAGTAGACTATATATTAATCGCAACTTTGTCTGCTGATAAGAAATATCTGCTTCCAAGGTAGGAACGTAGCAGTCATTCGCCTCCACTTATATACCTCTGTTGGGCAAACCCGTAATTACTATTAACTCTAGGATTCTTTTTTTAGGATACTCCTCGTGCCTATTAGAATAGTGCTACCTATCACGTTTGATAGTCGGGTGTATATTGAACACCACCAGGATAAAGTATCCATTACAGTGTTAATTCTACCCTTGGTATGTGTTTCATCACTATACCCGTTTGTTTTTCCTTATCCCTTCCATCCAGAATTGGACGAATTGAATAGATAATACGAGACATCTCTAACGGTCCCCTATTTATCTTGTATGTAGGAACCATATGACCTTTACTGGTGGTGCGAGTGGGACGTCCGCTGTGTGCGTCTTCCCTATTCGTTTTTTTTTAAACAAGGTACTTACCCGAATTATGTTTGAAATTGGTATCCGTCCTACTAGATGTTCATTTTGAGATTGAAACAGTATCTTGTTGGAATGCAAATAGCTAGATACTATATTACTTCCTTTAGTCTACTTTGACCCTGTGATTATAGAGAAAATTTTCTTTTCCCTTAAACTAAACAGCATGTAGAGTTGGCGTTTATGTGATATTCATTGAATCAAACGACTGAACCTTTTTTTGACCCACCACCTAAGATGGCTTGGATTTACAATAATTACTTCTGTTATTATTTATGTTATTATAGAGTCAGGACTATATCGTTTCCTGAACCTTTTTATTAACGGACTGAAATTGAAAATATCGTCAAATCCAGTGACTTCATGTATCTATAGTGAATTTCCTTTATCTAACCATACATATGAAATCAGTTAAAATCCTGTGTCCCTTAAATCTGATGGGTATAACATCGAAGTTTTATTTTAATTCTTTGAATTTTGTACAAACAATTGTTCTTACACTATGACGTGTTTGCACTTTGTTTTTAAATGACATGATTATGATTTAACTTTTTGAGTTTTGTGTAAAGAAAGTGCCCTTACCTTGTGGCGCTCATGCACTGTGTCTGTTGTAATAATGTGTTTATCAAATCCCTTTTCTCCTTTTTCCCCCCCATTCCCCATCATTTCTTGATGTGTGGGTACTCTGTGATTTGCATTATGTATTATCAAATGTCTCTTTGGAATCAAGTTATGGCTGGTATCAAGTAATGATGACAATAGGAAGGTTTTTTAGATTTTTATTGCATGATCAAATATATGAAGTGTACTGTGATATTTTTGCTGACTGAACACTATTGGACTGCCTTTGTTAAAACAATTCTCTTATGTATATGTTTCAGACTAAAACTGTGTGGTTCCTGAAGAAGGCGTCGTGTACACCGAAACGAGCGTCGAGTTTAATCGCCACTGCTTTTCCTGGACAGCGTTCATGTAATTTGTTTGGTTGTCCATGATTTTATGATTAGTGTCTTTTTATTAAATGTATGATTTTTTATAAAAAAAAATGTATTTGTCTGTTATCATATAGTGTTTTCCTTGTGTTTCATTCACTATATGATTTTTAAACGTGTGTATTAAAATTCGGTCCTTTTTTATATTAATTTTTTGGGTCCTTCCTTGCTGTCATTATTTGCCACTTGTTTTTCCAGTATATACTTGCCTAGGAACTTCTATTTCACACATTGTTTTTCCCTGTCCTAGGAGTTGTCTTATGCTACTACTCAGGGGGTCCTTCTTTTTTACAATCCGCATTTTACAGATAGGGCACCCCCGAGCCTTGCTGGAGCTGCGTCGCGCTTGTGACGCAACTCCAGCAATGCGCCGGTTTTCCGCCGGGGATGCGACACACGTCGCCCATCCGAGCACCACGGTGCGCTGCATTGTAAATGCGCCGCATCAGTAGTGACGCACGGGTGGGCAGATGCGTCGCAACTCTTCTGGCACATCTCTGCTGATTAGCAGAGATGCGCCAGAAGTCGAAAATCTGCCCCTTAATGTTTATGCTCTTGTGTTGATAAATGAATTGACCTGTCCTAGACTTCTGGTCAACCTGAGGTCCCAGGACATTCCTTGGTGAAATCCAAAGAGTTTGGAGCAATTGCTTGCTCTAAGTCATAGACTGAATGGAAGAGACTGGTTTTCAGACCTCTCCGGAAATTCAAGAAGTGTTTCCCAAGTTTAAAGTGTATTTGAAGACTGTTCTCTTGCAAAGATCCATGTACATCAAGAAAAGTACTTGCTAATGATTGTAGATAAATTGCCAGGTGTCAAGAACATTTTCAGTGGCTGGCCGCAGGCTTTTGAATGATTGATATGCCGATCAGATCTTGTACAACTTTCTAGGACTTTCACTGTGCTACATCTTGGGGACTAGGCACATGGCTTCAAAACATAATCTCTCTTTCACAGATAGCCAAAGTGGTGATGTGCAGGTGAGACATTATGAGAACATAACATTATTAACTGAAAATGAGTCCGACATCCTATTTCTGGGCTCTTTTGAGATTAGAAAGATGCTTCTTTTAAGAATCATATATAAATTGTCATACAGTAGTCAAACCGGACATTGGCCAGTGCTCTTTGGATGGTGTCTCAGAGGAATGATTCCACAAAGTTAGACTGAGATAATGGAATACATTGTTGACTGTACTAATGTAGCAAGCAAAGAAGCAATTGTACAGCCCTCCATGGTGGGAGTTGTCTACACTGTCATTGGATGAATATCAATTGAGTATGGCCGGGTAAAAGGTTGGTGTAAAGAATCAATAGGTCCCAGCAGGACGATACTGATCTGATGGACTTTAAGCAGAATCTTCTTAGCTCATTGGAGATCTCAGATTTTGTTTCGAAGCAATAATATGTTTAGGCTAGAGCACGGCAAGTGAAATCATGTTGTGTGCAATCTGAGATGAGAAGGTCTATCAACTGTATGTGTGTATTTTCAATAATGCAAATAATATAAAAGAAGATCAGGAAAATTAAGATCTACCTCTGAAACAAAGTCTATTTACCATGTCAACTGGCAGTTTCATGAGACTGGATCTTACAGCAATGACCTGACTCTTGAGTTCAAGGGACTATTCATTAGCCTGAATTAGTAGACATGGAGTACGAGTAGTTGCAAAACATTTCCTCACAATCTTTGACAACTTCTATGGAAAAGTTTGCAGCTTTGTCAATTTGCAAAGCCTTACATTTTATACACGTTTTGTGACAATGTATGTAAAAAAAGGCAAACTTGTAGAGAAAAAATGTTGTCTTTGTGCATAGGAAAAACTGCAAAAGGTTAACTTCTAGAGAAAATATCTGCCTACATTTTCTTTTTTAGACTAGCTTAATTAGAGGGTAAATTGCATTGTGATGACAATGATCTTGCAATGCACAGACAATCTTAGTAGGAAATGTTGTAAACTTTGCAAGTGGCAAAAATACAGAACTTCACAAAACTTTTTATTTGTGCATTCATGTGGATCCATCCTACAGCCACTGACTGGCAAATGAAACACGCATGGTAACGAATACAGGTCTGGCCTTGGCAAGCTGGTGCACTTGATAATTTATTTTTTATTTCAACCATATGCTACAAAACTCAAAAGAAAAAAAACATTTTGCTCCCTAAACATAGTTCCATATGAATGCAATAATTTTTTTTAATTTAAAAAAACATTTACTGATGTGGTTGCTTTACAAGTAATGTTCTCACAATGCCTTTAAGTTGTGCCAGGCATTTTATTGTTATTATTTACGAAAGAGACAAGAATAAACAAGCACCTATCCAACCACTCAACTCACAAGCAGCTACAATGTTACGTCACTTACACACTTTACAAAATTAGGTGGAAAATAAATTACCATTTAACTAGGCATCCAAAGTGCAGGCAAATAGTGGTCATTCAATAATTAAAAAAATCACGAAAAAGCACATTTTAAACCAGCTTTGTCATTGAAGAAAAAATTCACTATTTTTAGGTTGCTGTGAACAATGCCGCTGGCACCACGACACGGAGGGGAGTATGGGGGGACAGCGCCCTAGTACCACCCAGCTGGCGAGCGCAGCCAGCAGCGCGCCCTCGTTCCGCCCCCCCCGGACAACGGCCAATAGGGAGGGCTCATTATGGACGGGGGAGGGCGTTTCAAAACTATATCCTGGCCAGCAGCGTGGCGCGGCCTTCTCTTCCGCTTGGCTGCTCTGCGCTGTACGGTGTACAGTATTCTCCCGCGCCGTCTTTAAATCGTCGAGGTTCGAAGGTACGTTGCATCCGCCTGGTCTCCCCCCGGCCCGATCCCTGGACGTGCTCAGGTTGATTGGGCCCTGTGATGTTGATCACGGGGGGGGCCGGGGTTTGCTGGTCACGTTTGTCGAGACATAATTAGCACGGTTTGGGTGGGGAAGGTTTATACCGGAGTGAGCACGCTAGCGGGTGGCGGGTGATGTGCACCAGCACTGCGTACCTTGGTTTAGACCGTGATGTGCACCAGCACTGCCCGGGGGTTGGGGAGAGTTCCGGCGGGCCGCGTCGTGAAGCCTGTGCGGTGGGTGCGATGCGAGCGTAGGGCACAGTGCGCGGGGAAGTAAGAGCCGTGGGCTAGGCGGGGGTTGAATGTATGCTGACTCTCTTCACGCCCCCTGTAGGTACCTTGGTTTAGACCGGAGTGAGCACGCTAGCGGGTGGCGGGTGATGTGCACCAGCACTGCGTACCTTGGTTTAGACCGGAGTGAGCACGCTAGCGGGTGGCGGGTGATGTGCACCAGCACTGCCCGGGGTTGGGGAGAGTTCCGGCGGGCCGCGTCGTGAAGCCTGTTCGGTGGGTGCGATGCGAGCGTAGGGCACAGTGCGCGGGGAAGTAAGAGCCGTGGGCTAGGCGGGTGTTGAATGTATGCTGACCCTCTTCACGACCCCTGTAGGTACCTTGGTGGTCAGAGGTTTGATAGGGTTTGTGACCTGGGCAGTGAGGTGGCGCAATTATCAGCGCGCACGCCTCCAGTCCTGGGATTCGGGTTCATCGGCAGCATAGGCGTATAGGAGGATAGTTGAGAGCCTGTCGCACGCCCCCCGGTCAGTGCCGAGGTAGTACTGGAGGGAATTGGTTTAGAGAGCGGCTGCCGTCGTGTGCAAATTTAATACCTCCACGCGGGTAGAGCGCACACTAAACCGTAGCCGCTTAATTATCAGCGCGCACGCCTCCAGTCCTGGGATTCGGGTTCATCGGCAGCATAGGCGTAATAGAAATTCTACTCCTCCATTCGGTTGAGGATAGTTGAGAGCCCGTCGCACGCCCCCCGGTCAGCGCCGAGATTGCACTGGAGGGAATTGGGTTAGAGAGCGGCTGCCGTCGTGTGCAAATTTAATCCCTCCACGCGGGCAGAGCGCCCACACTAAACCGTAGCCGCCACGTGGGTTGAAACTTTGCGCCTCGGAGTAGTTCCCTCTCACCAGCTTAATCCTAAACAGCACATAAACGAAATTGAGGAATCTTAATCTCAATGAATAGACTAATTGCAAGCCCTTCGTAACTAACACCGTTTTTAACTGGCTAATTCGTATGGAATACTTGGGGCAGCCTCCGACATGGCGGGAAGGCAGAAGGGCAGCTAGCAGCCCTCGGGGGCGGGTAGTGGATCAACAAAGCACAAGACAAATTCTAGTCTATGCAGACTTTGTGTTGGGCTCGCGGATATTTAGATGCTACAGCCTCAAGTTAGCATATGGAGGGCATTTAATTAGCTGTGGCCTTGTGTTATCCGAGTGGCGCTTTATACCGTTAGTCATAATTTAACTCGGGCATTATATTCCCCGACGGTACAGGAAGTCGAAGGGTCACGGTGCAGTCGATAGTTTGCGCGGGTTGAAGAGAATGCATGCGAACTTATATTCCCCAACGGGGCTGTGAAGGGAAGGGCCACCTGGCCCAGTCGATAGTTGTGCGGGAAGGAGCCTCACCACATAGCCCGGGGACTTGTCGGCACAAAGGGTTGGAACGGCTTTGTGTTCAACATCTAAGGGCGGCGGGTACAGGCATCGGTGGGCGTGTTGTTAGAGTGGCCGCGTAACCCAGTTGATAGAGCTTTGCGCTAATAAGGCCAAAGTTGTAAGTTCGATCCCCGTAGTGGTCAAGATTTAAATCAGTCGACCCACCATGTCGATTTTACAAACCCCGCAGTACACTTGTTGCGCTGGGCTCGCACATCGGACGTGGTGCAGAGTTTAGAGCAGCCCGAGTATTTCATTGCGGAGAGCGCTAGGCGGGTGACCGAAGGGTCTGGGGTTCGATCTCGGCCACAGCAGCAGGCTGTTTTGGGAATCCTAAATTATTGGTAGTGATGGAACCTGCAGCCGGATACATTGGCACAATAAACCAGCTGAGGGTGAATTTTAGGGAAACATGCCTGGTATTTACTGAGACCGGTTTGTTATGCTGAAAGCCCAAAATCCGCGCGATGCGCCACATCGGGTGGAACTTGAACAGTGCGGTTTAGAAACCATGCAAATTATGGGCATGTAGAATGACGCACTGTGCTGTATGCAGTTGAAAACACGAACCCCCCCCCAATTAATTGTAGAGCATTGGGTGAAATTCCAAATTCCCTAAAAGTTATTACGTATTCTGGGATTTGAGGTGATTATCACTCTGCAGGCCACAAACAATATATCACGCTATGCAATTAGTTTATTCATAAATTATGGGCATGTAGAATGACGCACTGTGCCGTATGCAGTTGTAAACACGAACCCCCCCAATTAACTGTAGAGCAATGGGGGAAATTCCAAATTCCCTAAAGTTATAACGTATTCTGGGATTTGAGGTGACTATCACTCTGCAGGCCACAAACCATATACCACGCTAAGCAAATAGTTATTGATAAGCTGCGCAGCAAGCTTTCCCAGGCCATGAATTACCAGTGCACCCTGCTATGCCGGACACGAAAACATGTGATCCAACCAAGGGGTTTAGGTAAACAAACGAGGCATGGGGCAAACATCACATGTGATGTTGCTCCCTCAGCTCCCTGCGTTGAACTAAATCTTGTATTCCGATGGTTCGCGCGGATGTGAAGATGGTGTCATTTTAGAACGTTCGGCTACAGTGGTCAGCATTGGAGCACTGCCCGTGCCCGTAGATTTAGATTTAATTCTCAGGTCAGTAGTGGGATACCAAAAGCCAGATGGCAAGCAGGTGCCACAGTACATTTCGCTAAAACATAACGGTCCTTCAAAGTCATATAAATGCATAGCAGCTGCCTGGATGATAAACACAGGTCTGTCCCATAACACCACATTAATGCATTTTACAAAAATTAGCGTTACTTCACAAAAACTAGAATGCAAATAGGATGGGTGGTGGCGATAGGAGAAATAATAAATACATAACTTGCTGCCAAGCCTTTCTTCAATTCAGTCATACAGCTCCTGCTGTTGATCTATCATGCAAGGCCAACCAATCTGAAAACGATTGGCGTAATCTGATACCCGCCCTTTAAACAGGAGTCCATTTTGAAGCGGCTTTATTAGCCATTACAACAGTAATGGCAGGTCCAGTTGTATCGAAGCGTGCATGCAGATTGCTCGGAAAACGCAACACAGTTGAAGCAAAAATAGCCCTTCAGTCCACCCCTAAGGGAAGATTGTGTGGGGTGGGGGGCTCATAGGCGGCGAGCACAATCGTGGGACTGCACTCTGGCAGTGTATAATTCTCGCGCGGTTTTCCCCTAGCTAATGGTTATCTGCGTTCAGGTACAAGTTCGGTGATAAAAGAGCGTCATCCATTGTTAATCAGTTTTAAGTGCTCCTGTCACCAGAGGTCATAAGTAGCGGCTTATTAGCTACCAAATGCCACTAATCAAATATCATTGACTTATTGGCAGTACCATTGCCACTAAGTAAAATATGGATGCGGTTTAATACCAAGCACTGTCCAAATAGCTCCTAACAGGAGTTCGCACAATGGTGATAATGGTATCCTCAGAAGAAGATGGACGTTATCCTTAATGTGCCGGGAGCGAATGAACAGACAGGGGAAAGACGTTAAAGCACCGGAACTGGGTCATAAGGGTAATAGGGCCAGCCCGTGCAAAGATTTAAACAGTTAAGTTACAGTGTGAGCATGGTGTTGTCATATGGTACAAAGTGACAACGTATTAGAGTGCCTGGAAACAGTCAGATGATTATGGGGTGCATAGTGCTGGCCCACGGGGAAGAACATGGGACGCCGGATAATACGGTTACGGCGGCAAGATAAGAGCAGCGTGATGACATTGTCGGGCAAGGCAAGGGCAGAGTGTATGATATTGACATCTTGTTCCTCTTTCAGACTACACTCCGAACTCGACGAGAGGAATACTCCGCACTAAAAGGAGGGCGGAGCCACAGATTGGCTCGGGAAGGCGGCAAGGTTGGGCAGCAACTAGTTTGGAAGTAGAACAGGTAATGCACGTAAACGAAAGAGGGCAAGGGCAGTTGGGTCAGCGGGACGACGGATCACGGTCAGCAGACCACGCTACGGAGGCCGAGGCGTGGGGGGTAGCGAACGCAGTGATAAGTGCCTTACCCCTTGTACTTTTACATCCGTAGGAACCCGGAAGGGTAGAAGCCGTGACGATGAGCACCCGGGGCGCCACCCTGCCACAGGATGGGTTGTGGGCTGAATTTCTAGAGGCTGCGCAGTCTAAAGGGCCAGCGTGGGCACAAGGTTTCATTGAAGCACGTAGGCTTGAGGAGGATGGCCGACCTGGGGCTCAGGATGAGGCTCCGGGCACTTCGGGAGAGGGAGCACGTCGATCCAATCGCAAACGGAAGGGCACCCAGAAGGAATTTCCGGCCGTACCGGCACGTAACTCTCGGCCGATTTCACCACCACCACCCGCAGTGGTGGCGCCACACAACAGTCGGCCGACTTTACCTCCTCCCCCGGTGGGGGACTTACCTGTAGAGTTGCCCGTGGCGCCGACCGTGGTACATGACACAGCGGCTGGAAATTCAAGCTTGGCCCAAATGGGTAAGACAATCGACGATATGTTGGATTTGATGACTATGTTTCAGAGACGCCTAGACGCTATGTCTGCAGTACAAGGGTCGGTCCCACCAGTGGCGGTGGACGCGGTGAGCCAAGTATGGGCGCAGACACCGCCAGCGGGGCTCACATACCCGGTGGGCAGCAGTGTCAATACCCGGGGAACATTGCCCGGCACGCATCAGGGTGCAGCCTCCATGGTTCCTCAAAGTATCGTCTCTGACAGCATGCCGAGCGTACCATTAGTGCCCCAACAGATTGCCATTCCCAGTGCATCGCTAAGTGTCACTAGCATCGTCCCTCAAACGGGCATCCCGAATATAAATGAGCCTGCCACCCCGCCCTTGCTGCCAGCTGCGGGTCAAGGGCAGTCGAGAGAGGGGGTCGCAGTTGGTACGAAGAAGGTCACGAGTGTGGGGGCGGGTTTAGGGGGGGCGTCTCCACTTCCATCGGGAGGGGCAACCACAGATTCACCGGTAGGCTTGGCGAAACCCGGCTCGAAATTAAAAGGTGGGGGTTCCTTGGCCAGACAGGTACCTCAGGCTGCTAAAGAAGGTATATGGAGGAGGGAATATATCGACATATTAACTTTACTAATGCATGACACCGCGGGCGCAGACACCAGGAGGATGGGTAAGAAAGAGGAGGATAAGGTTAGATTCCAACGCTGGCCGGAGAAAACGATTGAAAATTGGACAGAGGCATTCAACATTTTGGCAGCTATAATTGTACAGAAGGACCCAGCTCAGAGCGAGGCCCTGATGGAGTATTCTAACTCTATTCAGCAAGGGGCAAGGGAGTCTGGAGGGACGGGGTGGTTCTATTATGACCAAGAATTCAGGAAGTCAATGGCAAGTTGCCCGGATATGGGTTGGGATCACACTGACATACACCTCTGGTTCAAACATATGTGTAGGACTGGGAATGCCAAAAGGGAGGCATTGCAGAAGGTACAAAACGAAGTGGAGCCCAAGAAGTGGGAGCAGGAGCAAAGGTGGGAGCAGTATCCAAGGAGGTCCTTTCAACAGCCCTTTCGGGGCGGGCGGGGGAGGGGGCACGGAGGCGAACAAAGACGTTTTAACTCAGGAACATGCAGAATGTTCAATAATGGAGTATGCAATTGGGGGAGGGCTTGTAAGTTTGCCCATGATTGCAACAAATGTGGTGCACAACATGCAGCAATCGCCTGCACCAGCGTTCACAACACCCCCCCCGCCTCGTCCCAAGGAGCAGATAGCGCGCGTCAATAGGTTACAGGAACAGCACAAAAGACAGACCAAGTATGACAACGAGAGAGGCAATTTTCCTTCACAAATCAGAGAGCAATTAGACCACGTTACAGGCCCACTTTCCACAGGTAAGAGCGCGCAGATCAGAGAAGCAGGTCCTAACTCCCCCCCACAGCACAGAGTGCGGTCACAGCTCACCAAGGTCCACCCTTCTATAGAGGTACAGGTGTTAGGACAGATGGAAATCAGCAAGGGGTTTGGCGATAAGGTCATTACCAAAGCAGTCAAGGGGGCAGAGCATACCAAAGGTCCATCCCCCATTGCACTACAGAATATCCTACCATTGCTAAGAATGTATCCGCTAGTGGAAGAACGAACACTGTTGGTCGAGGGGTTGGTTGACGGCTTTAAAATTCCATACAAAGGCCCGCTGGGACCCAGGGACGCGTTGAACTTAAAATCAGCCAGGGACCTTCCACAGGTGGTCAGCGACAAGATCAGGAAAGAGGTTGACTTGGGGAGGGTGGCAGGTCCATTCTCCGCTCCCCCATTGAACAATTTCCTAATATCCCCACTAGGAGTTGTTCCAAAGAAGCAGCAAGGAGCGTACAGGTTGATTCACCACCTATCCTACCCGGAGGGCAACTCTGTGAATCATTGGTTGGAGGAAGGGTCATGTTCGGTTTCATACTGCTCGCTGGATATGGCCATTGATCTGATCAGAAGAACAGGCAAGGGAGCTTGGTTGGCAAAGGCCGACATCGAGTCGGCGTTCCGCCTCCTACCGGTCCACCCAGACAGTCAGCACTTGCTGGGTTTCAAGTGGGAAGGGGCATTCTTCTACGACCGTTGCATGCCCATGGGCTGCGCGGTTTCATGCGCCTACTTCGAGACATTTAGCTCTTTCCTCCAATGGGCCCTCACGTACAGGCATGGGGTCCACCAAGTGACTCACTACCTCGACGACTTCCTCTTTTTTGGCAAAGAAGGTTCCCGGGAATGCGCAGAGGCTTTACAGGCCTTTGAAGGCATGATGGAACATTTAGGTGTCCCATTAGCACCCGGAAAGACGGAAGGGCCCGCCCAGGTATTGACGTTCCTGGGCATTGAGCTCGACACACTGAGAGGAGAATCCAGACTCCCATTGGAGAAAGTGGATGACTTGAGGCAGGTCATTAAAGGAATGCTGGGCAAGGGTAGGACGACGCTCAAGGAAGTTCAGAAGCTGTTGGGTAAACTGAACTTTGCAGCAAGGGTAATTCCGGCTGGCAAGGTATTCTCGCGCAGGCTGGCAAAGGCGACTGCCAGGGTGAGAAAGGGGCATCATGTCGTACGACTGGGCCTGGGTTTGCAAGCGGATCTAAGAATGTGGGATGAGTTCCTCATGAAATTCAATGGTACAGTGATATGGAGGGCGCCTTGGGAGAGTAGCCAGGGACTATGTCTATTTTCGGACGCATCAGGTCGCGTAGGCTTTGGAGTAATTTTCAGAGAGAGATGGTGTGCCATGAAGTGGCCCGATGCTTGGCGCAAAAAGGGAGTAACGACAAACATAACTGTCCTGGAACTATTCCCTATTGTGGCTGCTATGCATTTGTGGCCAGGTGAACTGGCCAACAAAAAGGTTGTTTTCTGGTCGGATAACCTAGCGGTGGTACAAGCCATCAATGGCCTGAGTGCCAACTGCCCGCTAGTTCTGAGTCTGCTGAGGGAGTTGGTGAGGGCAGGGTTGGGAAGCAACATTGAATTCAGAGCTCGGCATGTTCAAGGTGTCAAGAATGTGGCAGCTGATGCTCTCTCTCGCTTTCAGCTGTCACGATTCCGGGAAGCATGGCCGCAGGCAGGGAAGGAGATGACGCCATTCCCGCCCATCCTATGGCGACTCCTTCAGTGGGGGAGCGTTTGAAGAGGATGGGGCAGCGCTCCCTGGCCCCGTCAACAATGAGAAGATATGCTGTGCAACAGACAACGTTCAGCGAGGTGATCCGGTCCCTGGGAGCATCAGCACTCAATACAGTGGAACAAGTAGAGACTTTTGTGGTGTGGGCAAGGGAGGCCGGCAAATCACACTCCTGGGTGTGTGGCCATTTGGCAGCGGTAAAGCATGACACTCAATTGAATGGCGGGCTGGATCCCACTTGTTCATTCCAGATCAGGGCAGCACTGAAGGGGTGGGCCAGGGACGAGGTGAAGTTTCCCGACAAAAGGTCCGGAATAGAATTCCCAGCCCTCCAACGCATGTTGGACGCAGTACCGGCCGTCACGAGGTCGAGCTTTGAGGCCCAGCTCTTCTCGACAGCCTTTTGCCTGGCATTCTTTGGGGCCTTTAGGGCCAGCGAACTGGTGGCTAAATCAAAAACTGACATATCAGGGAGGGCTTTAGCAATGATCGACGTCTGCGCCAGGGATCCCTTAGTGCTGTGGCTCCGAAAGTCCAAAACAGATCAGGCAGGGAAGGGGGTGTCAATCACCTTACATGCATTCGAGGACCCCAGGTACTGCCCGGTCTCCTTGGTTAGGGAGTACCTAAAAATAAGACCTTTGCTAGCAGGCACCTTTTTAATTCATGAAGACGGCACGCCATTGACCAAATTTCAGTTAGAGCGAGTGATGTCCTCAGTAATGGCTAGAGCAGGGTTGTCAGCCCCCAACACAGAGCAGAAATTTTCAAGCCACTCCTTTAGGATAGGGGCGGCCACCGCTGCTTACAGGGCTGGGTTGGGTGAGGAAGGGGTCAAGAGGGTGGGAAGGTGGTCATCCTCTTGCTACCGGCGTTATGTCCGCCTTTGAGTCCGGTGGCCGCAATTGGCCGCGCTGTCATGTGTAAGGGCAGAGGGTACGTAGCGGCGCAGTCAGTCACGAAGAGTTGGACATACATCAATAGAGTAGTGTCAGAAAGACAGACAATCTTGGCTGAAGTGCACGTTTTTTAAACTGTAGATGTGAAAACAATGTTTGCAGCCAAGTGTACGTAGTAGTATAAAACAATGTGTGCAGTCAAGTGTACGTCGAATTATAGATGTGAGGCCAATGTTTGCAGTGCAGTTTGAAATAAAGCAGTTAGAGTAATGTCAGGATCACCGACAAGCTTGGCTTAGTGCACGTTTAAATTATAGATGTGAAAACAAAGTTTGCAGACAAGTGTACCTTGAATTATAGATGTGAGATCAATGTTTGCAGTGCAGTTTAATGTAGAATGAATAACTTTTTGGAGGACAGTCGGTGGAGGTGTAATAAACTTGGGTGTGCAGCTAATCCATGATTAAAGCATGGAATACCAATGGGTTACAATGGGTCGCAGTACAGTGTATGATCGTATGTGAAAAGAAACTTGGAATACAGTGTCAAACTAATAAAAACAGGTAATACCAACGGTGTCTTTCCTTGCAGCTGAATGTCGCGTGTGGGTGATGGGCCATTCCTACATTACAAGGTTGGAGCAGTGGGCGAGGCTCAAGAGATGGGATCTGAACCTAGCGAGGACGCAATTTCTATGGCTGGGTTTCCCGGGAATGAGATGGGGCCAGCTGAAGGGCAGACTGCAGAAATATATGGCAGAACGGGGCGGTCCTCCCAGCATTCTGATTATCCATCTAGGGGGAAATGACTTGGTAAAGGTGGGGAGGAAAGCTTTATTGGAGGCCATGCAGAAAGATGTGACGACAATCACTAACGAAGTGGGAACCACGGAAATTATTTGGTCTGAAATTGTGCCCCGCAGGGCCTGGAAGGGAGCACGATCGGGAGTGGCGATAGAGCAGGGCCGGAAGAGGGTCAACAGGTCAATGCAGAAATTCCTGGAAAAGAGGGGATTGGGTTGCATTAGACATGCGCTGATACAGGATAAGATTGAGGGGTATTACGAAAGTGATGGAGTACATTTGTCGGGGTGGGGAATGGATGTTTTCCTACTGGACCTACTGGAAGCACTGTCGGCTGCAGGGTGTCGGTAGCTGGGTAGGTGGGGGGGCTCTGCCATCGACGGGGGCCTCTTGCAGAGCTGTGGCGGATTACAGGGCGATCTGGAAGCAGATGGACAGTAGGGGTACCTCTGCGGCAGAAGGATACAGTCTAAATACCTCTGCCCGGCACAGTAGGGTGCCCGAGCCAAGAACCTGGAGCCGAGGGGGTTCCAGCAGCGTCGGCGCCCCGTTAGTCCTTCGGGCGGTCGGGGGGCCTGAACCGACCGGGGGTGTGCCTCATCTTCCGCCCTGACAGGGGGGGCGGGAGCCTAACAAAATAAAGTGAATGTACCGCACCGTCTGAGCATCGACTCGCCGTGCAAGATGGCTCCTTGGGCATGCGGGTCAGCGAGAGGCTGCCGCTTTGGATCGCCTGTAAGATGACCCACCTACCAGTACCTGTGTTGTACGAAATAAACCTGCACCACTGCTTTCCCACTAATAATGTCTCATGGTTTTCTTGGTATGTAAGTTATGCATGCATGGCGAAGTAAGCCTGATGGTGTGGGCACTATGCCGCTGGCACCACGACACGGAGGGGAGTATGGGGGGACAGCGCCCTAGTACCACCCAGCTGGCGAGCGCAGCCAGCAGCGCGCCCTCGTTCCGCCCCCCCCGGACAACGGCCAATAGGGAGGGCTCATTATGGACGGGGGAGGGCGTTTCAAAACTATATCCTGGCCAGCAGCGTGGCGCGGCCTTCTCTTCCGCTTGGCTGCTCTGCGCTGTAACCCACCCTGAACCCTGACCCAGCTGCAGAGCGGTCGGCATTGTTGGATATTTTTAATGTCCATTCTTTTAAGGCTCAGTGCGGGCTAACAGACAGGAGCTAACCATATGCGAATCAGACCTGTTCTTAAGTCTATAGAAACAGCCCAGAACAGCCTGAGAGTCTTTCTCCCCTCTGTACGGGAACCCAAGCAACCCTAGACCAGTTCATCTGTGTTGTGTTGCAACTTGTGTCCTGTGGCAATGTGAGCTACGGACCCAGGCGTTGGTGTTCTCATGGCACATAGGAAATACCACTACGAACAACACTGGGAGGTTTATTTACAAGCCCCTTGCGCCACCCGTACATCATTTTTCCCATGTTAAAAATGACACAAAAGTGGCGCAAGGGGTTTGTAAATAAACCCCTGGGAGTACAAACACCAGTGCTTAATTTGACCCAGTGGTTTCCGGTGCTCAGCACTGGCACCTAATTGTCAACACCTGCACTTTGACAGTCTGCCATATGGTGGCGCTGTTTGTGCAATTTAGAGATGGGCACAACAACAGTTGTTTATGAATTCAATGTACATCAAAATGACTAATAAATGCCGCCCAAGCTGTTCTCATAGTTGTTGGGGCCTGTAATGGTCTGAGTTGGCACACTTGCAGGTGTGTGATGGTTAGTAGTTGTTCTGATGATGCTACTGCCAGCGCTGGCAGGGGCAATGGATGGTACAAGTTGCAGTGACCTCCTGATGAGAACCTTGGCACTTATGATTTTACAAATTAAGCACTGCAAAGGCACAAATCTAGAAGCAAAGGAATGCTCGATCTATGTGGAGAATCAGACCAGCTAAAATCCAAGAAACAACTAGAAGAGAGACATTTTCTAAGGTATTCTTTAAAAAAAAGACTGGACAACCCCACCGTAGGCTGTAGGAGTCAAGTCTACTATCACTTAGGCCTACTCTTTGAAGCAACTTTCAAGATACAAGTAGTTCCACAATGTAAAACACTTTTTAATATAGCAGAGCACAATACAAAGTTACATTAAAATCCCAAAACACAACATAGAATGTATGTACGGTTTTACAGGGATATTGCATTCATTCACTAGAAGGAGCCCAGGAGGAAAATTCCTCATTTCTTATTTTGCAATTTTGGTACGATTTCGCTTGCTCCCCAAATCATAATCTTGGTGTACTTCTAAAAATGCAACGCAGCACATTTTTAAGACTTGCTTTTGACAAATGTTTACCAAATGCTGACAACAGTCTGCTGAGTGTCAGTTGGGCGGGTATGGGAAAAGTAAACCCCTGCTTTTCAGCTAAGTAAACTCTTAGTAACTCATTTCGCGAATGCTTACAGTAGTCTCACATAAGTAATCGCCAAAGTAAGACGTCTGACTCCAACTGTGTGATAATATATCAGAATAAATATTTTCACACAGTTATTTTGAGAGAAAAGGGTACTGTTTAATTTTGCTTCATAAAAATAAATGTAAACGTCACTACTAAAACTGGGTGGTCCCTCCGAATTTCTTAAAACTCGTGGATAAAAACTCAATGTGTATAAAGCCCAGGCATCTAAGGAAACGGTACCATTTAAGGAATGTGCTTTAAAGGAACAGATTCGTGAGTGGGTAAGTCACACAGAAGTCAGCTTCGATGTATAACAAACATCAAGCATGAAACGCGATTTCATATGGGTATGAGGTATGATGTTTGAAAAAATAAATAAAAAAAACTAGGTAAAATAAAGCGGTTCTGCTCATGTACTATGGGCCCGATTCACAGAAGTAATCTGAGACGAAAGTCTAACTTTACGACTTTCGGTATTCACAAAGGGCATTTTCGAGTAGTAAAGTTAGAATTTCGGTCTAAGTTTAGACCAAAAGTCTAACTTAGTAAAGTCTAACTTTACTACTACTAAAGTTAGACTTTTGGACTAAATTAGTCTTTTGGTCTAATCTTTGACAAAAAGTCTAACTTTACTACTCGTAAATGCCCTTTGTGAATACCGAAAGTCGTAAAGTTAGACTATCGTCTCAGATTACTTCTGTGAATCGGGCTCTTTCAACTTCTGACAGGCATGTGGACGTTTGACCATTTTACCTCAGCCCTTACTGGTCTTAACCGGCTTCACTTGAAAGTGAAAATCAAATTACAAAGCTGAGCACACAGTATACTGTCTGTGTCACACTCATCCAAGTGTCACTGAAGCCTGTCGTCGCTAAGTCTGGAAATTTCCAAGTTCATACTATGCGAGCATTATCCATGTTTTTCAGGCGCTGAGGAAACAGTTTAGAACTCCTTGCACTTTGCACTCCATGATCTTCGCACTTGCACCTGGCACTTGACATTCTGAAAATACCTAAATAAATTCCACCTTTGAATTTCTTGCTAACTCAATTAATTTGAGTTATATTTTTATCAGGGATCCCTGCCTTTATATCTCCTTGATGAATCTGCTCCTCTGCCCACTTCCCTGTCCTTGTTTGCATTTACTGAGTTTTTATGTTTTTTTCCCCTCTTTCCTTTTGATACGTATCTATTCTTTTTCACCATAATACAGTCTGTTACTCCCGGGTCTGCAGCATTATATGAACAAAGTAAAAAGGGCATTGCAGGTACTTCCCATCATGGTCGTGGGTGTTTCAAACCATTTATTTGTGGAAATTTATTTTTACTGTCTCAAGCAAAGGTGGTCTTATAAAAATCTTTCACTTCTACACAGGGGTGAAGCTTGGGGGGACATTTGATATGTGACACCCCCACGCACCCATCACGTAATTCAATCACTTCCTGGACATCTAACAGCACCACTCCCTCCGTGCACAGTGAGGATGGCTGGGCCCTAAGGGCAGTGCCGCAGGGGGAAGCTGAGAGGACGCCCGGCCTGCTTTACTATGATGTTGTGACACTTTCAGCGTGCGTCGGTATGTCTGGTCCACCGGTCCGAGCAGCACCGCAGCCCAGGACTGGGATTCAACTCATGGCTGCACCACCACTCTCCCGCAGCGGCCGCGCGGGTCCACTCTGACCAAATCTTATATGCGCCAGCCAGCGGGTCGTGGGGTGCAACCTCAGGTGCAGCTACGGGTTCCCGACTGTGCTAGCTGCCAAGATGGCTCCGCCCGGGCCCTAGTCAGTATGTTGATTGGGCAAATTGGATCCTGATCATACTCAGTCTTGACGTGACCACGAGGTCAGTAACTTTGCCATGCTGCTGCAGTGATTGAAACATTGTAGCCCGCCCTGGCCAGAGCAAGCTGCCTGAGACAGCCCGCAAGCCTGCCTCAGCAACATGCGCTACCTAAATCAGAATACCAAATTGTCACTGTATGCCAGGTACTTAAGCAGCACTCCGGCTTGAAAGCTGAGGAGATGCTATATGAGTGACAATGCATTTTAGTGCCGTGATGCAGACCACCACACTGAAATGCGTTAGTCTAATGCCTGATGCGTGAAACTTGGCAGGGCTGCAACTGGGTCAATAAATAACAGAAAATACTGGACAAATCGAGATTATACACAATGTGGAAAAACTTGTTGCCAGTGTAATTCTCCCAGCACCAACCTCCACACACATAGTGCCCACACCGTCATCCGCTCCCCCTTGCATTTTATACATTGGCCCATATAATGATTACCAGGACACATTGTTATGGGTAAAGAACTGCTGCAGGTTTATTTTCATACAGCAAAAAGTATGATGTTTTAGTGGGTTATCTTACGGGCGATCCAGGGCAGGCAGCCCCTCGCTGCCCCGCCTCCCCTTATGAGCCAGCCGGCACGGTGAGTCGGTGCCCGGACAGTGCAGCCTTTGCTGATCCCCTTACGGATCACGTGATCATGTCTTATACTCCCGCCCCTTTCAGGGCGGAGCGTGGTATGGCACACCCCTGGTTGGTCAGGCCCCCCAACCGCCCGAAGGACTAACGGGGCGCCGTCGCGGTTTTCCTGGAAGCTCCCTTACTGTGCCAGGCAGAGGTACCCTTACTGTACCCGTCTGCCGCAGAGGTACCCTTACTGTACCAGTCTGCCTCCAGATCGCCCTGTAACTCCGCCTGCAACACAAAAAGAAAACATTAGAACATACAAATCAGCATGCCACCTGCCCAGCTGCTGGGTACGAGGATAGGGTTGGTACAGCGAAGCAGGCAGGCGCAGGGCGACCGGTACTAGGGCTGGACAGGAAGCTGCCGGGAGGGCAGATGACCGACAAAGAGGTTGCAAACAGGGCGGCGGGGGCCTAAATACCCAGCCCGCCCCCAACGCGCCCTCCCCGGATGCACGGCACTGGTGCACCCGGCCAGGGGAGGGGCTGGTGAAATGCCCGAGCCTCCCCCTCTACGAGGACTGAAGGAGGGGGGGGCTCCGACTAATGGGCACTAAGGGGGCTGCCCTGCTGATGTCCCTCAGTGGGGGACGCGGGCAGCGGCATTTTACAAGTATAAAGTAGGCAAAATGAGAAATGTGGTGATGCAACAAGCTCCGAAACATGTATTTCCATTGTTTTATCATGGTCAAATGGAATACCACAGCATTGATGTACCTCAAAATTACAGATCTTCCTGGCATCGAGTACAGGAATAGCAATACATTATTCCCGGGTTTTGATTAGAAAGAGGGCAATTTTCGCATGTTCTACATGGCTGTGGCAGCTGGCACATAAAAAATAAATAAATAAAAGGCACTTACCTTTTCTTAGAGCTTGATGACCTCCTTGATCCTTCTCTCCTCGAGGCAGGCAGGCTCTCGACTCCCAAGCCAATCCTGGCACTGCTCTTATGCAGCATGAGAGTAGTGCTGGGACTGATGGGAGCGGCCTCTATCAGAGCCCAAAAGAGCACTGGAGGTATTTGCCTTCTCTAACCCAGCTATCTTAAGACAGCTGGGTAAGAGAGGTTTAAAATATGCATGCCGGAGGGGGTGTGGACTCACAGCGCATGGAGTGAGATGTGCGCCTGGGGAGCTCCGGGCCGCTGCTGCCATTCAAAGTTAATATCATGGCACCGGAGGGCCCCCCAAGAAGACGTGCAGGACCCCGAAAGGGTCTGAGAGCAGCTGTCCCACTTTCTTTTAGTCGGCGGACCTGAGAGCTGCGTCCGCGATCGAGAGGCCCGGGGCCGTGTATGTGCCTGCCATCTTCGATTGCCTAAGTCCACAAGGGCTGCGGGCTGAGTGTGTGCCTGCCTCCGCCGGGAGATCTGCAGCCTGGATGAGCCACGCACCGACCTGTGTGGCGCTCGGGGTGACTTCTGAGGCAGAGGCAAGGAGGCTGGGAACCAGTGCCTGAAGGCGAGAAGGAATGGCGCACTGTGAGGGGAAGGTCTGAACTGCCATCGTGGGGACTGGCAGAGCTGGAAAGGCGGTGCACCACACCCCTCCTGGGGCTCTCAACATGGCACTGGGGAATTAGAGGGGTATCCTTGCTGCCGCTGAAGCTATCGGAGGGACAGGAGATCGAACCAGAGGCATTTGTGGGGTTGGCAAATGTGGGGGACATTGGTGTAGCAGTGGGGCCTGAGGTCTACATGCACAGCCGCCACTACCAATTGCCTGATCCACTGGGAGCTGTGTGGACCTTGAATGAGTCTGCCGCTGGCCTGTGCAATCCTGACGGCTGAGGAGGGGGGGGGTCGGGAATCATCCCCTGAAGGTGTGGAAGCACTGCACATCACTGGGGAAAGCCTGTGACCGCTATCTTAGGTCCTGCTGGGCTGAAGAAGTCACGTATCCTGCCATATTTGAGGTGATACACCTATTGGGTGCTGTGGGACAGTCCCTACAGAGGTATAGTGAGGAGCTGGACTGTGCTTGGGATCACCCCCCAGGCAGAATCTAGGCTGATCGTGGCACTGGAGGAGACATTCCATGGCAAGCATAGACCCATTCAGCAGAGAGGGGTCGATCGATGGAGCGGCAAACCTGAGGAGGGAGATCACAGAGGCCTTGTCCACCACTGGGCCACACGCCATCTGTGGACCAAGGCGATATAGTGGCTGATTCGGAGGGTCCCACGGCTCGGCCATCTATGGAGCGGGAGGACGGGGCACACCATCGGTTGGCCCACTCAATTATGTGAGTACTTGGGGGCACCTTGCTAGCACGTGGGTCTGACTTTCCAGCATAATACATGGTTTTTTGGAGGATTGTTAACTACCTTGTGCTACACTGTGTGCACCTTGTCATCACCTCGCTTCAATATCACTAGCAGGGGTCAGTAAAGAAATGAGGAAATACTACAACAGACGAAGCCTAGGAGGAGGTGTAATCCACCTGCGCAGCTGCTATATAGTTCACACCTCTCTTCTCATGGTCCACAGCAAAGAAGCGGACAGGGCCACCAACATGGGGCAATAGTGTCACCAATCTAAACTACCTCACAGAGACACTTTTTATACAAGGACACTCGACCTTTGTCCTAACTGCGTTGCCTGCTCCTCTGCAAACGATCCCACATTGGGCCGTGGAGCACCCCGAACCTCCTGTTCTGTCTTACTAACCCTTGTACATAGTGGGAGCACTACTGACCAAAGGAGATGCCACGCTCCATGACAGGGAAAGACACCGCAGCAAATCTGAATGATAATCCTGTAGTATCCCTGTGGAACAAAACTGGTCCTTCAGCTACCGTGTCCATGGCATCCTCATCAGAAGGATCGGCAGACCCTCTTACCCAAGCATTTATGACCAACTTTTTGCATGAGATCAAATCAGAAATTTGTTCTATTAAAATTGAATTTAAATCATGCGTTAAGGAACTCAGAAAAGACATAACAGAAATTTGAGAGAGGGAGAACGATCTTGAAAAAACAATGGACACTTGCACGGAAGACCATGAACACCTTTGGTAATGACTAGCTCTTCTCGAGGAACAAAACATTGAACTTCAAATAAAGCAGGAGGATTTGGAGAACAGAAGTAGGCGCAACAACCTCCGCCTTAGAGGCATACCCAAATGGGCAGAATGTTAGAATATAATGACATTTGTAGCGGAACTCCTTCATGAGATCAGAGGAGTCGAGGATGCCTCCCCACCAGCACTTGATAGGGCACACCGAGTGGCTGTGCCCCCTGGACGCTCGGAACTAGTCCCCGATATACTAACTAGAGACCATTTCTTTACGGAGAAAGAGACAATATTAAAAGCAGCCCGGAGTAAAACTGAATGGGCATGCACAGGATTTACTATGCAGCTCTTTCAGCATATCACACAAACTATGCTCTGGTGTTGCAGAGGCTTTAAACCAGTCACTGATAAGCTTCTCAATCTGGGCATCCAATGGGGTGGCAATACTCTGTAGAGCAGGAATCACTCAAGGTGCTGCACGAGCAGTGAAGAGTAGACAGGGTAGATATCTTAAACTTGTTGTACACATTTGGAACAACTTTTAATCTTCTTAACATCTATCTATGAACCTAACCAAGCACAAGACCTCTTCATCAGGGACCTTTTAAAAGAGCAGATATCGTAAGACCAACATCAATTTATCATAGGGGGTGACCTCAATTAGGCATGGGATGCGACACTCGATCGGAGTGCCAGCACCTTACAAAGGACTGGGGCCAGGTCCGCCTCTTTGAAAAGAGCGTTCAGAGACTTGGGGTTAATAGATGCTTGGTGCTATTAGTCCCCCGATACAGGAGACTACTCGTATTACTCACATGTACACCAATATTACTCTTGCATAGATTATCTGTTCATCTACCACTCCCTAGTGTGAAATGTACTATCGGCATCTATGTCTGATATTTCAATCTCAGACCAAGCACATCTGGAACTGCTGTTGCAAAACCACACACATTCCACACGACGGACAGCCCGCTGGCACTTCCCCCCACATATTTTGCGGGATCCAGTAGACGCAGCTGAAATTCGAGAAGCAATTACGACATACTTTGCAACTAATGACCTCTCAGAAACCCCATTCCCAGTCGTATGGGATGCTTTTAAAACCACCATCAAGGGTCTAATAACATCCATAGCGATAGCGCGCACACAAGAATCTTGTCTGGTTGAAGACAAACTGACTGAGTAACATTAAGACCCTTGATAAACTAGATCAAGAGGCACCCTTAGCCCTTAATAAACGATGTTTGGCCATGCTTCGGGCCAGTTAAGAGCACACAGAACCAACAAGGTAGAGCGAGCATTAATAGCATTGAAGCAGAAGTATTATGATGGGGGGCAAGGTGGGAACAATATTAGCACACCAACTACGGAAGATGACAGCGAAGGCACACTTTGCAAAAATTAAAATGTTGGATGACAAGTGGGCCACAACTGTAACAGCTAAGCTATCAGCCTTCCATGATTATTACACTACTCTCTACACACAGGAGAAGCCCCCACCCAAACCAGATACAGGCAGTGCTGGATGACTGCAAATGGAATCCAATAGACTGGCAACATGCACAGCTCCTCGAGGAGCCCTTCTCATTGGATGAACTTACACATGCACTGAAAGACCTACAACTAGGCAAAACCCCGGGCCCTGATGGCCTACTGGTTTATTTTTACTGCACTTTTATCCCACAAACACCAGACCACTTGCTTCACCTTTTCAATTCATTCACGGATACTACCGGTCCATCAGCATCTATGGCCATAGCCAAAATAGAACTCCTTCCCAAGCCAGGTAAAGATGTTACATTATGCTCCTCGAATTGTCCTATTGCACTTCTTAATACAGATTTAAAGACATACAGTAAAATCCTACCTAAACATTTTTAGCCACTTATTTTATTTATTTATTTATGCGATTTTATATAGCGCGGACTTTACCCGAAGGTGTCAGAGCGCTTCACAAAAGGAACATTAATGGTACATGAGGAGAAAAATTACAAGTGAACAAATTACAAAAGCAAACGTTAAGTTACATGAATCAAAAGTGACCATAGTGAGCAACCAAAATACATGAGGTAGCAATCGGAACATTACAGGAGGAAAAAGTGATATGTGTGCAGGTTACAAAAGCGTACAAAGTACAAGTAGAGGTATAAAACTGCAATAAATGGCAGGCACTCCAGCACAAGAACAAACGTTACGTAGGCAATGGTGGCACTTGTGCAAGTATCTAAAGCAAACAAAAAGTGAGAGGTAGCATACAGTGTATTACAAGAGAAAAGTGACGTGTGCAAGTTACAAAAGGGTACCATACACAGGTACAAGGATAATACTGCAATAAATGGTAAACACTCAAACTGCCAGAACACACTGGGAAGGCACTTCCATAGTCACGGAAAATAGAATTTTCAATAATGGGAGGTCTTCCTTCAGATGATAGAGAGGGTGTGAATTAGATTTGGAGGTGTCTTTGGAGGAGGAGAACTTTGAGGTCCATTTTGAAGGTCTGGGAGGACGAGGTGGTCCGCAGCTGAGGCGGAAGTGAGTTCCAGATTCTCACTGCGTTGCCTGAAAAGGATTGGGCCATCGATCTTTCCTTCTTGAAAGTGGGGGGTTCAAGCAGTAGATTTACTGCATTACGAGATGGTATAAAGCCTCCAGACAGTTTCAGTTTATTCGACAGGTAGCGGGGAGAGGAGGAGTGCAAGGCTTTGTGGGTGATACAGGCAGTCTTGTAGATAGCTCTAGCCTCGATTGGAAGCCAGCGAAGGGTGGATAACAACAGTGTGATGTGGTCGCTTCTTATGGCCCCACAAATGAAATGGGCTGCTGAGTGGAGGACAGATTTAAGGGGGGACAGGTGGGATTTGGGGAGGCCAGTAAGAAGAGAATTGCAGCAGTCTAGTCTGGAGAGGACCAGCAATTGCACCAGTGTTTTAAGGTCTTGTTCAGGGAAAAAGCGACGAAACCCCCAAAGAAGGCGCAGTTGGTATAGTGCAGATTTTGCAATGGAGTTGATGTGGGGGATTAGATTGAGTTTGTTGTCGAGTATGACACCAAGGGATTTTGCGCTGTTGACAATAATGGGTTTATTAAGTAGATTCATCTGATCCATCCATGATTGAACCAGGGGAGGAGAAAGTGAGGAAGAGAGGAGGAGGAATTCAGTTTTGGAGGGATTCAGAATCAGTTGATGAGTTGACATCCAGTTTTGAATGGAGTCGAGAGTCGAGCTTAGGATGGCGAGATCATGAGTGGAGGCAACCTTGAGGTAGATTTGAGTGTCATCTCCGTAGAGATGATAGTGGATCCCGGATTTACTTAGGAGATTTCCCAGTGGTTCTAGGTAGAGATTGAACAATATGGGTGCAAGTATAGAGCCTTGAGGAACACCTTGACCTACCGCCAAAGGAGATGAAAGACTGTTCACTATCTATTTTGATCATTTGGGATCTATCAGAGAGGAAGGAAGCAAACCATTTAAGCACAGTGCCCTCCATGCCCATTCTCTGTTGCAGAGTGTTGAGGAGAGTGTCGTGATTGACAGTATCAAAGGCTGCAGAAAGGTCGAGGAGAATTAGAAGACAGGACCCCCCCGAGTCGAGTATCCTCAGCGCATCATCAAACACTTGCAATAGGGCTGTTTCAGTGCTGCAGTTTTGGATGAAGCCGGACTGACAATTGTCAAGAAGATCATTGTCCTTGATGTGACGAGAGAGTTGTTTCGCTACACATCTTTCTGTGATCTTCGCAAGAAAGGGTAGGTTAGTGATGGGGCGGAAGTTGTTGAGGTCATTCGCATCAGCAGTGGGTTTTTTTAGCAGAGGGGTGACCTGCCCAGTTTTGAAGGAGACAGGAAGGGAGCCTTGACAGAGGGAGAGGTTGACCAGAGTGGTCCAATAGGAAATAGAATGGGAATAGAAGTCAATGGCAATGGCACTGGGGCATATGCCGGGGCTCATCGAGCCAGACCAAGTTGGCTTTATTCAGCATCGCCAGGGCGCGGACAATGTGCGATGGATAGCACACCGGGTAGAAATGGTGCATCACTGGGACATCCCCACCTGCCTGCTGTCACCAGACGCTGAAAAGGGGTTCGATCGAGTGGACTGTGAATTCTTAAAGGCAGTATTACAGAAAATAGGGGTCGGACCTATAATGATCTCTAGGGTAATATCACCATATACCTCTCCCCAAACTCAAGTTAGAGTCAACGGCCAACTCACGAACCCAATACACATACATAGAGGTACCAGACAGGGGTGACCACTGTCCCCCTTGCTATTTGCGCTTGTGGCGGAGCCTCTTGCCATAGCAATACGCCAGTTGAATGCTATCAGAGGCATCACTCTTGGAGGAGTGGAGCACAAAATAGCGATATTTGCTGATGATCTTTTCCTTACCCTATCAATACCACACACCTCACTTCCAGCCCTCCACGCTCTACTACGAACCTTTGAAGTAGCATTGGGCCTTAAAATTAATTATGCTAAATCTCGGGTTCTAAGCCTTACACTTTCCACAACAGAGCACTTCAATCCCTGGTCCCGTATCAATAGCTTAAACACTCAATCAGATACCTTGGGCTCAATCTAACTTCCACAATGCGCACATGGGTACTGGCAAACTGGCAAAGCTACAAAAAAGCAGTCATGGAAGATTTGAGAACATGGAAGTCCTTGCCAATATCATGGTTGGGACGACTTAACGCAGTTAAGATGTCGGTGCTGCTGGAATTACTACATTTATTTCAAACACTTCCCACATCAATACCACAATGCCAAATTTTGCATTTACAATGTGAACTCACCACCTTTATTTGGGGAGGGTGAAGTCCACACTTCTCCAATAAATTACTTATGCTTCCACACAATAGGAAAGGGTTGGCATGTCCCAATATGCTGGAATATTATTAGGCATCACACCTACGCTACATCTCAGAATGGGTGGTGCGAGAAAGTGAGAAAATCTGGTTCCATATGGACAGAGCTGTGGCATGCAGACCCCTGTGGAATCTTGTGTGGCTTCCAAGAGGGGCCCGGCGATGCAGTGCATATATAGCTACACCTACAGAAACAGGAGTGGAAATCTGAGATAAAATTGTTCTTTCTAAAGGCTTCACCTCTTTCCCTTCCCCTAATACTTCTTTGCACGTAATCCAAACTTCCCACCAGCACTGCAGCCCCATTCATTTTCAGCATGGGCAGAGGGTGAGTGCCAGATATTTGAAGATCTCTTTGAGGAAGATTCCCTTAAGACTTTTGAGAAGTGCAGACAGGAATTCCGCCTCCCGGAAGTCGCGAGATGGCAATATCTTCAACTCAAACACTGGCTACAGACACCATCTACAATCCAAGGGGCAACTAAACCCTTCACACAATTTGAGTCGTTAGTCCGCTCGTATGACGGATCTAGAGGATTGATATCCTGCACATACCAATTACACCAACACTCTTCCCAAGTCACACCCCATACCTACCAGTTGTATTGGCAATCCAATAGTACAGATGAAATCAACCCTAAGCAATTGGAACAGCTTTAGCGGGACATACAGAAAATCTTTAAAAGCATGTCTCAGAGGGAGACTCTTTATAAGGTCATGACACAATGGTATTACACTCCTCAAAAGCTCCACAAAATGTTTCCTAACACCTTGCCCATTTGCTGGCATTGCAAGAGTGCAATTGGGGATTTCCTCCACATTTGGTGGTTTTGCCTGTTGTTGACCACCCATTGGAAGGAGATCCTTAGCCGTATTAAAAAAGTGATTGGCTACCCTATACTTGAGACCCCAACTGTAATCATTTTGGGTCTTAAACCAATGACTCTCCTTGCCATGACACAAGCAGACTGGCCTATAACATCACACATGCTCGGCGCAGCCAAACAGATAATAGCGGTGCATTGGAAGAGGCCAAACACTCCACCAGTAGCTTTATGGTTCACCCGTTTGTGGCACACCATGACAATGGAACTTCTCATAGCACGGATAGCCCCCCATAAGAACAAGTTTGCAAGCACATGGCAGCCATTGATAGATTATTTTTCTAAATTAGAATATGCTTGCTTCCAGCAGCTAAAACTTTGGGGCCTTACACCTCTTTGAGGATGCCCTCCTCCCCTCATGTGCGGAAGAACTTTGGGGCTCGCACAGAGGACACTCATAACCGGCTTGGTATATAGCTCGCAACACGCCCATCAAAGCGAGTTCCCATCCCTCCTCCTTCCTCTGCCCTGCTCTAGGAGCATTTTTCTCTTTCTAGACCAGTATATAGCTTCTGTATTAAACCGATCAATTTAGCCACATGGTTTAAAAGTGTTAGACCACATACAGTGTGCTTATTACCTACCAACAGTGTGGAATGTGGTATTGTCAAATTGCAAGGTAGTGTTGGATTGTGCACTGCATGGGGTTTTGTAGTATGTTTATCTAGGGACCTGTATCGATACTCCTATTTCTGACCCTTGTCCGGTTATAATTCACTAATATCCATACAACGGCACTGAAACCCGTTTCATAAATTAGTCATAGCGCATGCTGTCACATTAAGCAAGCACTATTCCTCCAGCCCCCTAGAAAGCACACCAAGTTCTTAAACAAATCCAAGCCTCGAGCAAACCTGGGAAATCCCGCCTGTTATGTTTTGATTTAGTCCAAGAACTCCTGTACAGCACTGCAAGAACGCTCAGTTCTTAGTGACATCCTTATTGACGTCTTATGTCCATCCTTACGTCAAACCCAGCACCACTCAGGTATAAATATACCAACGCTGCCCTAAGCAGAGACACGGTGGTGATGAACCTGGAGCAGTGACTACTTGCCGGAGAGCCCAGCTGATGCAAGAGCCCACGGACGCTGCCCCTCCCCTTTTGACGCGCTGAGGAAGACGCTGTCTTTTCTCTTGCCGAGAAATCCAGCCTCCAGCGTTTCCAGCCCACCTTCGCGGGTGACTGGGATACCGAGTCCTGAGAAAGAGATACCAGCCCTCCAGCCTTCTAAATCCCAGGTACTGAACTGACTAAACCCTTACAGAGAATTCTTGAGTCAGATTCTTGGCAAAACAAACTTAACTTAAACTGCTACTTACTTACTCCCTCCCATGTATTAGGCTTAGGTCAGGTACACCGGGGTAGGCGTAGTTAGAAGCACCAGTTGAGTACGATTAGTCAATGTATATATGTATGTATATCTTTTATCCATTTTAAAGTATCATATGGCTAAGAAACCATATCAATGCTTTTACAGTATTATTTTATAATCCTGCTTTTACTGTATGCACTTTACTTAACTATAAGTATTGCAATCGTAGCGATTCATTTCTCTTGTATGAGAAAAGAGACTGATCAATAAATAACACCTTTTCTCTACAATCTGGTGAAACTAAGTATGCACGTATTGACTGAGTAAAGTAGCTCTCTTTTGTTTTCACATGACTCTAGAGATATACTCTTGATCAGGGAGAGCAAAGTTGTCATGTTCTATGGTTGTCAGAAACTAAATCCCTTCTTGTCTATCCAGGGAGGTTAAACTCCTCCTCGCTTATTCGAGAACGTTTCTAGTGAACTCTGAGCTAGCTGGCACACAAAACTTAAGTCTAATATCGTCAGTAGAAGACCTAGTTAACCTCTGTCCTACGTCTATACTATTGAAGATATTATTCCAATGCGCAGAGCCTATTGGGATAATAGGAACTACACTACATGGCGCCCAACGGTTTGGTAAGGCGATAAATCTAACGCAAGACATTAGAGTAACTCAGTCGTGCTTTTTCACACAGACCCTTTCTCCCATAAATACTCCAAAGACGTCTGGAGTGGGTAAAAGGTTAAAATCCGCCAAACTTAGTAGGAGGAGACTCCTATGTATGGTTTTTTGGTTTATTCAACATTGAAGGATACAGTGTTCCAAAATATTGTGCACCTAATCTTTGTTTCCTTAGAAACCTGATCTGCAAACAAAACTTTTCTGTCAGTAAAAATGTCAGAAAGTGATGACGAAAGGGAGCCAGCTAGACTAGCAGCTCAACTCCTAACGGATGACACAAGTCTCCTGCAAACTGACCCTAACGCAATACTCATCCCGGTCAACATAAGAAAAACTATAACACTAAGGGGTCGATTCCGATCCGGTAAAATCCCCGTCCGTACGAATCGTATCCGGAGCCGTTTCCGTACGACTCGTACGGACAGCGTACGACCGGACAATTCCGATCCCGATCGGCCGACCCGGACGCGATTCGTACGGTACACGTCGATTCGTATGGAAAAGCGCATGATCACCTACACACTGTACGGCGCGTACCCCTGCGATCATGGGGGGTACGCGCCGTACCCCTGTGATCATGCGGGGTACGTGCCGTACACCCAGCGTACATGGGGTACGTGCCGTACACCCACTGTACATGGGGTACGGTGCATACCCCATGTACGCTGGGTGTACGGCACATACCCCGCATGATCACAGGGGTACGGCGCGTACCCCTGCGATCATGGGGGGTGGCGTTCCGTACCTGTTTCGGCGCGAACTCTGCGTTTACGACTGTTTTCGGCTCCCGTAGGAAAAGGGTCGTACGGCGCATACCCGACACGAATCGTACTTGCTGGGTCGTAAAAACCAGCCGCGAACCGTAGTGATGTCGCGTACAGCCGGTTCCGAGTGAAACTCGTACGGAGATTTGAGTCGTACGGAGTACGGAGTTTGGCACCTGGTACGGATCTTACTTCGTCGTACGTACGGGACGTCTACGGGTACGATTCGTATGGGGAAAAAACTCTCCGTACGACGATTCGGAGCGCATTTTACCAGATCGGAAAACTTATAGAAAATGGACTGACATAGAGAGGTGGTACAGTCATATTCGTAATTGAGGCACATGAATATCGGCAGACAGAGGTATTGTATTCATGGATAAACTTTCCAGCAGCAAACGCTGTAACAAAGGAGTTCCACTATTACAAGATAGAGGAACCCCCGGAAGAGTACACTCCTTTCGAGGAGGTGGAAATACCATTAAAATACCAAGAGCATCTCCTCTGGTTTAAAGGCGCCCTAAAACATAATAATCACATTACCAGGCTCGGTCCACTAGGTAGACCAGGAGCAACGTGGCCGGTTCTAGCCAGCTACACACCACATCTAGACATTGAAAAAATGTCTATACCAGAACTTTTAACACAGCTTAAAATACTGTTTAAAATACATAGACAACTAGTCCAATATGTAATGCGGACTTCAACAGTCCAACCAACTATTAATGTTCCACAGCTGACCCCTCATCAGGGGAACACAAATAAAATCACACCACAGAACATACAATCCTGTCTAGGTAAAGTACCCGCAAAACGGGAACAAATTCCATTCTGGTTAGCACAAAAAATCACTCAAATAGAGGCGGTATTTCCGGATACTACCCCTGTTGAGAAACACAGAATTCTGACTATCTGTCTTCCAATGGGGATCGCACCACATGTGGAGGACTGTGACACTTGGGGCACAGTCTTTGCTTCCATTTACACAAAAACACATGGTGTTCCGTCCATGGCGGTAATACCAGACGTACTAAGACAGATTAAAAAATGAATACGGTCCAGAACCTGCTTTAACTCTGGGTATGAAATTACTGAAAGACTTCAAGCAGGTCTCGGCTATATTACTAGCCAACATAAAAGGGGAAGCAGCATCTGTAGCGATCCGCCAGAAGTTGAAAGAAACAGATATAGCAGAACAACCATTTGAACTTGCCAGAATCATAGAAAAATCCTATGAAGAACTAGGAAGAGATAGTTTGGGTGGGAAACCAGTGAAACCCCAACTAACTGAAAATCCTGAAAAGGTATTTATTAAAAATAATCTAAACACTCCAAAAAAGAGCTGGGATGGAAATAAACAATCCACTCCCAAAGAAAAAAGATTCCAGTCCAGAGGAAGGTCTCCTCGGCGGAGAGAGAGATCTCCGGACCAAGGACACAAGTCTCCCCAGAGGGAGCCCTCTGAGAAAAAATACAACCTTAGAAATAGGGATAATTTGAAGAAACCTGATAGATATCAAGATATTGATACACGTCCATCTCGATCTTTTCAGACTTCCTCGCAGAAATCGGAAAGAAGAGGACGGTCAGAACAAAGGGAAGAGCACTTCAAGTCCAAAGACAAGGAACCTGCTCATCAAAGTAAAAAGTTACAATTTCTAAAGAAGAAGGTAGCCAGTATTAAAGTAATCAAACATGCCGAGGATACTGAGGACACAGCTGAAAAACGGAGAGTGGGCTCAGACAATGCTAGACAGCGGAGCAGAAGTGAGCACAGCTCGCAAGATCCTGATGAATCATCTGGAGACAGTGGACACGAGTGAACACATTCAAGTGGAAACTGCAGATACCAGAGTTAGCAAACCTCATAAAATATACGAAATAACACTACGTATAGAGGGAGATAAGACTAGGAAAATGAGGGGTCTATTTTGGGATAATCTCTCCAAAGGCTATGACATCCTTTTAGCTGAAAAAGACTGGCCACCGGAGTTTGTCAGGGAGTGCCCTCATGGCGAAGAAATGATTATGCCTGCCTTCTCAAATCACATTCCAATACATAAAAAATATACACTTGCAAGAAAGTGGGCAGTAGCCCAAGCTCCTGCATTATATAAAAACCACGTAGGATGGGATGAGGACTCACCTCCTCACAAAAATCCAGTTAAAATCTCAACCAACTGCACAAAGGCAGTACCCAATTAAGCAAGAAGCTAAAAAACAGGTCAGGGAGATCTTAGATCAACTTGAATACCAGGGGGTGATTGAAACTTGCACCTCACAAATGAACAATCCTTTGTTTCCTGTCTCCAAGCCAGACGATTCATATCGTCTAGTTTTGGACTACAGACACCTTAACTCATGTTGCAAAACTTTTGCAGTACAAAACTCACACAGTGCAGCACTAATGAATAGCATAGTGCGCAAAAAATACAAAACAACATTAGACATCTCTAATGGATTCTTTTGTCAAAATATAGCACCTGAAAGCAGATATTTGACCGCTTTCTCAATAAATGGCTCGCAGAAAAATTTCTGTCGTTTGCCACAGGGGTTCAAGAACAGCCCAGGATTATTCTTAGCGAGAGTAACAGAGTTACTACAAATATATGATGATGAGGCATTATCTTATGTCGATGACATCTATCTAACAGATGATGACTTGGATACTCACTTGAAAAGAGTGAACACCATAATACTTGGGTTCGCAGCAGAGGGTTACAAATTCAACTTCAAAAAGTCAAGAATTGCCCATCTAACTGTCCTGTTTTTAGGATATGAATTATCAAGTGAAGGCAAAAGCCTGGCAGACAATTTCCTAGAGAAATGTGCTGTAATCCAAGCACCAAGAACGCTGAAAAACTTACAATCAATTCTAGGTTTCCTGAATTTCGGAAGAACTTACATTATAAATTATGCAGAGAGGGTTAAACCTCTCTATGACCTAATACGACCAGATTTTAAAACAATCAATTGGACTCAAAAACACACAGAAATTTTGAGATCATTGCAAACAGACATGTTAGCTAAAACAAAATTGCAAACACGCGATAACACACGCAACCTTGTAATCCGAGTCATCCAAGGAAGATGCGGATTCACATACCTAACCTCTAATGAGGGAGAAACAGTACCAATAGCATACAAATCACATTTGTACACAGAAGCTGAAAAAACATTCAGTATAAAGGAAAACATTGTACATGCGGTTCAAACAGCTATAGCAAAGGAAAGAGCCCAGGCCCAAGGCAGACGGATTACTTTTATAACAGCAGAATCAGCCTTTGAGGCATTAACAAGCCCGTGTAATCTAACTACCGTGGCATTAAATCCAAAATGGATACAATGGGAAAATTCCCTTGCTACAGACAAAGTAAATTACTACTTTGGACCGAACATGAAAAAATTAAAAAATCTAGAATATGAAAGAGAATACCCTCTGCCAATCGACATTCTGCCCATACGACAGTACGCCTGTGTGATATATACAGACGGACATGCTCAACCCTCAGTTTGGGGAAAGCAAGCCTATAACGCCACATGCGAGATTGTAAAAAACGTGTGGCGCGGAGGTAAATTGAGACCTCTGTTAACGAAAACACACTCAGTGGAAAATAATTCAGAACAACAAACTGAAATAATAGCGTTAAAAATGGCGCTAGATAATGCCGATCGCGAATTCCCGACACTAATAGTGTGCGATTCGTATTACTGCGTCAAATCATACAATAACGATTTACAGAAATGGATTCAAAACGGTTACAAAGATGACACAGGTGCCACAATCAAGCAAAAATCGCTTTGGGAACAAATAGTTCTTTTACAGAAAGAACTACCAAAGACTCACGTGATACACTCACTGAGTCATCAGCGTGAAAGGTGTTCACGTTGCAGGGAATTCATTGGCTGAAACAGCCCCAGCGGAAGCAACTAAATCGGCTTCCGTAGCTACAAAAAAGCGTTCGGACAAATACATTGACGGGGAAACAATGCTGGCGGTGAAAACGTCATCAAAAGGCGACTGCTCAGCGCTACCCATCACCTATCCACTCAATTATACATACATAATCGATGCAAACTCCGTTCCTTTTGCTCAAATCCCTGGAGTGGGGGATAGAGTAATTCCAAACACGAACAGGAGAGTATTGTTAATAGCAGACGCACATATGGTTGAGGGTCTTAGACACCCTAAGCTAAAGGATTCTCTGGAAGAATTACAATCCACATACTGGTGGCCAGGAATGAGCCTGCAACATCACATATTTGCAAAAAACTGTCCAAACTGCAACAGAGATCGCAGTGGCGACCGAGACGGTGTTTTGCCATGGCATTTCGCTCAAAATGGGATTAAGCAATAAATATAAAACCCAGTATGAATAATGCGTCATATTAACATAAAGAGACTATCATCACTTAAAATGTAGACCCCAGCTCTCGGCTGACATCTGAACTGTTATAAAAAGATTTGCGAGTCTATAATGGCATATACGCAAGGAGCGTGCTACATTCTGACCATTGTTCTCCTCTTAGCTCTCGAGCTTATGGGGGGGCATGGCCAGCATGGGCATTGCATTGCGGGACTCTTATCACTTCCTTCCTGAGGGAAACGGGATGGTGTAAAGAAAAAACCAAGGCATAGAGCAATCTATAATGGCAAAGGTATTAGGTTCGGGGGCTGGGTGGGTCAAACATTTAATAAGTGTCCAACGTAGTCTTAATAATCTGCCAAGAAATTCTCTGAGAGGTCTCAGTCCGTACGGACTATTGTTTGGGTCTAGAATGTTAATCCAGGACCTCGATAGTCAAACTTCAGTGGTTGAAGAAAAATGCTTTGATATCAAAGATCGTTTGGCTATTTTACAGGACTTAAACGAAAAAAGAAACGACCTGAGCAACATAAAGTTGAAACAACAGCCAACAACAACTGAAGAAAAACCACCTGTCCCAGCAAGGCCTGTCTGGATTCCAAAAATCGGGGATCTGGTCAGAGAGAAGATCGCGGTAAAGAAGGAATTTGGGCCTTCTTACAGAAAAGCAGTACCTGTCTTGGCTATCAACGGGACAAGATCAGTTGTATTACCGCCCCTTGCTGGTAAAAAGGAGAACCGAGTTGTATCGATCGACCTGGTTAAACCACAATCATGTGGCCGATAATAAGTAGTAGGCCAAGTGAACTTCCAAGAAGTAGCAGAACACCAAAATTTGCTACAAACACAGAGGTTCAAACTGAGAGACTAATCACATTTGATAAACCTACAGTGAATCAACAAGGACTATGCAACAAAGTCATGGAACTTAAACCTCTTGAAACCCAAATCCAAATCTTACATCAAGAAACACCAGTCTACAATGATGTAACCACAGACTAATAATAATAATAATAATAATAATAGGGGCATTTATAGAGCGCTGAGTTACGCGCACCGGCGTGTCCCCGCGCTGGCGATGAGATGGCATACAACAGAGAAATGAGGCTACTAAGCGGGCCAGCTTATCTAACATAGAGGTGGGTTTTTAATTTAGCTCGGAACCTCGTTTCTGCTGGTTCCAAGCGAAGATCTACTGGAAGTTTATTCCAGTGGGTTGGTGCTAGGTGCCTGAAGGATCTGCCTCCCATGCGAGCCTTCTTCACCTTGGGGATCCTCAACAGTCCCCCGCCCGCAGATCTCAGCGCTCTGGCAGGTTCGTAAGCTTCGATCAAACTCTGCAGAGGTCGGGGTGCCCTGCCATTCAGAATCCGGTGGCAGGTGCAGAGAGCTTTATACTCGACTCTGCTCCTCACAGGCAGCCAGTGTAGTTTTTGCAAGGCCTGCTTCGAGGGCGCCCTTTTGGGCAGCCTAAGGATCAAGCGTGCTGCCGTATTCTGCAGCACTTGAAGGCGTCCAACACCTTTACTCGGTGCCCCCAGATACAGCAGGTTCGCATAGTCCAACCTTGCGGTCACCAAAGCATGTACCAGGGTTTGGCGAGCTTCCAGCGGCAGTAAGTCAAGGACTTTCCTCAGTCTTTTCAAGATCCCAAAACATACACCGACCACACGATTGATCTGGGGCCCGAAGGTAAGACCCGCGCCAAACCATACACCAAGGTTTTTTGCCTCCTGACAGGGGGTGGGGATCGGCCCGAGACAGGATGACTATGCTAATGAAACAAAGAAAATTCCAAAAACAAAAAGGAATCCAGAAGCAATTGAAACAATTGACAGAACAGCATCAGGCTACTTCATCAACTTCGATGATGTTTCTGAGGATCCGAGTGAACCTGAGGAACAGCCGACAACAACAAAGAATTTTAAAAACAAAGCAAAGGAACTCTTTCATTAACTAGAAGAAACTTATCTGATTTCTCCATGGATTGAATTTTGGGTGGCACAAGGTGTATTTGTCCTCATACTTTGGCTCATCATGGTACTATGCTTGGGACATTTCATTGCGGGAAAATATGTTACAATGGACACAGCAAGTCAGAATATCAACTTGGTCCTGAAACCACACAAGTCTTCACACATCGAGAAAAGAGAACTTTCTTCAGTGAACTTCACAGCCAATCCTATACCCGGTGGGGTAGCATGGGACAAAACTGATTACGAAATCTATGGCCCGGTCGAGCTCCTGAAGTATCCTCATCAATTCAAGGTTTCATTAAGTGACTTTGTAAAACCGAGCACATTCACTGATGATTGGGACTTTGAAAGTATTAATGATATGATGTCAGATCTAGTGATGACAGCTAAATTTACAGAACATGATTATTTACAGGGTTCATCTAATTATGACCAGATGTACTGTTACAACCACTATGGTAACCATTATCTGCATAAATCTGCTCAACCTAGAAATGTTTTTCATTATAACCAATAGGAACATTGTGCAACTCCACCGAAAGACAGTTCAAAAACATTTTATGAAAAATTTTCATATTTCTCAGGGTTTAACACAAATGATGCAGAAATGTTTGATTTCAAACTGTTAAATAAGACAGGAATGAAAACCATGCTTACAAATACAAAATTAATCTATTCAGAATCATTTTTTGAAAAAATGAATACATTCGGTTTTGATTTCTGGAACAAAAACATTGAAACGAAAACAATCTGGGGTACAAAAGATTGGCAGGTGCAAGGTTTAGAATCATTATTTAGAGCCTGCATGATCCCAGAACAAATTATATTCTTGAATGACACAATTCAACAGACAACCTGTCTTGGCCTAGCCAAAATTAAAGACTTGAACAAACCGTCTATTCCAAAACCAACACCTGACAGTAATAGCACTACAGATGTTGAGATAGACGTATCCCATATTTTAAACCAAAACAGAACAAATCCTGATTGGAAAAAATGGTTGATCTGGCCCACAGATACAAATAACTGTCAAGATAGATTCCTGAACAAAATACAGGGGTTCAAATTGACCAGGCCAGACCCAAGATACTCCCAGAGACAACATCCAGGGATTATAACAACTTACAGTGTAGGGAAACTCTGCCTCGAATGGCTACAAACATCCACACTGGTTGAAATTAAGCAACACTTGACTTTACTTAAAGAAGGTGCTGACTTGCGTGATTTCATTATGGGACCACGCAAACAGCGTCAAAAACGTTTCATAGCGGCCTCTATATATGCAGCTTACAACGAAGCTTGGAAAGAAACTCAAATTGAGACAGCAGAGAAAATACGGGAAATTGACCGTGTTAATTTGGAAAAATCACTTTCTGTTGTGGACAATGGGTTAATGACTCTGTCTTCCAGAATATATTCACTGGACAGTATTGTATCTTCTGCAATCAATATAATAGAGCAAGACTTACTGATGTTGCAACACGGTCAGTCCCAATTACGTTCTATTGTACAGCTTGGCTGGACGTTACAAAATCTGCGTTCAGGCTACGTGCCTTGGCGTTTAATCAACACAACGTCATTATTCACTATCTTTAACCTTACTGATACACAAATCAGCTTGGCACAAAAGCGTGCAGAGTATACAATTCTGAGCATTGAAAAACTTGAGAGATTACCATTGACAATGTCAGAACGACCTGTCATTGAATGGATAATACATGGGATAATAACTATTCCGATAACGACTTTCCAATTTCGATACTGCCAAAAATATATACAGGCAGGCCAGTATGAAAGGTTGGGTAAAGGATACATTAAGTCAACATGGAACCTACCTTATACACACACATGTTATAGTAAAACAGGACAGAGTGTATTTCTTAGTGGTAATAATTGTGAAAAATCACTGAGTGGTATACTTCTGTGTCAGGGTATAAGTTTACATGGGGCCTGTGAGGGGACTTCAAATAACCTTTCATGTCACCAGCTCGGTACACCTGCAACGCGAATAGAGCCATTCTTTAGACGGCTTTCTAACTGGAGCTACATTCTAATTGTGGATCACAGATGTTGTGGCTTGCTGCCAGGAAAACCTTATCTAGTAAGCGTGAGTTCCATGGTCACTTGCTGTGAGCGAGTATTGTATCCAAACGACACTCCAGACAGGGAGGGAAAAATTTGGCCCAGTTTGAAAATCTCTTCTATTCGAATTGATACTTCAAGCAGAATGAAGACTGTGCTCCTACAGACACCAGTTCATTTGACGTCATCAAAAGAAACGTATGATCTCAAAGTTGCAAGGACAACGGAGGAGATACATGCATTGTTATTGACAAATTGCCCCCTACACTTCGCAGAAATGCTAAACGAAATCTTAAACATTTCTGATACGAACGGTATCGCGAGTGTATTTAAGACCGTTTTTTCGGGACTGTTAACCCCATTCAAAGCAGTCCTGGGTATATTTCCCAATTTTGTCCATTCTGTCTTTGGCGGACTTCCACTCCTGTTGGGACTCGTAGCAGGCATCTTATTTTTGCTACTCCTGCTTCGTTATGGCAAGCCATGTCACAGACAAGACTTCAGCAACAATGGAAGAAACGATCCTAGCTATACGCTATCGGGACCGCATACCTAAAGTCCTTGGATTAGCCCGGCTAAGAGATCTGAATATGACCTGGTTTCTTTCGTTCAGACCCATATGGCAGAATTGTGTCTTACCTGTATTGAGGTGCATGCTATGCGGCGAAGAATGCGTGTTGGAACCGTCTTACACTACAATCAGAAGTACCATTGGATACAGATACTTTGTTGGGTCCAGTAAAGGCTCATGCATCGTGCTGTCCCCAGCGGCTACCTATCCTGATGACGGCATTCCTGGAGACTTCACCACTACGATTGAAGGGTAGTGAAGTACAAGATGAGAGCAGCATCAACCAGGTACGACCTTCTGTAAGCAATGCTGATCGAAACATCATTGAAAGCGATCATGCGCACGACTGCATGGTAGCGACATTCTCCAACCTGATTGAACTTTCACCTGAGGCAGTAAACTGTTTTTTTGAAAGTCTGTCTGATATGATGTTTTCACCCGAACAGAAAGAATAACTTTAAGCAAACGAGCACACAGCGTTTCCTGAACTCGGAATTTGACCTTCAGCTTTAAAAAACAAAGCTACTGAGAACTATTTTTTCTTCTTCCCCTGAAAACGAAAACTTTTTTCCCAAATCCAAAATATTTAGCTTTTTGGCACTTATCTTCTGCTTAAAGTAGAACTATTCTTAGAGAACAGAGCTTCTATTTTAGGAACTCTAGAGACATTAGATTACCTCAGCCTCTAGCATATTTACAAGTAACTGTATTTATATGTGATGGAGTGGTCTTGCACTTTTTCTTCTGTATTAAGAGCCATTTCATGTGTTATTTTCGCAAATCATTCATGCTGATATAAAATGTGCATCCTTTTTTGAATGATTACACTGCTTGAATGCATACAGTACCTATACTCATTTTCGTGTATTTCGCATATGCCATTTTCCAAATGCAAAAAATGTATTTTGGGGTGGTTCGGTATACACATGCACAATTATTTATGTTTACTATTGCTTAGGTTAGTAACTATGGACATGAATTCGTGGAGTGGGTGTAGTATGTTTATCTAGGGACCTGTATCGATACTCCTATTTCTGACCCTTGTCCGGTTATAATTCACTAATATCCATACAACGGCACTGAAACCGTTTCATAAATTAGTCATAGCGCATGCTGTCACATTAAGCAAGCACTATTCCTCCTGCCCCCTAGAAAGCACACCGAGTTCTTAAACAAATCCAAGCCTCGAGCAAACCTGGCAAATCCCCGCCTGCTATGTTTTGATTTAGTCCAAGAACTCCTGTAAAGCACTGCAAGAACGCTCAGTTCTTAGTGACATCCTTATTGACGTCTTATGTCCATCCTTACGTCAAACCCAGCACCTCTCAGGTATAAATATACCAACGCTGCCCTAAGCAGAGACACGGTGGTGATGAACCTGGAGCAGTGACTACTTGCCGGAGAGCCCAGCTGATGCAAGAGCCCACGGACGCTGCCCCTCCCCTTTTGACGCGCTGAGGAAGATGCTGTCTTTTCTCTTGCCGAGAAATCCAGCCTCCAGCGTTTCCAGCCCACCTTCGCGGGTGACTGGGATACCGAGTCCTGAGAAAGAGATACCAGCCCTCCAGCCTTCTAAATCCCAGGTACTGAACTGACTAAACCCTTACAGAGAATTCTTGAGTCAGATTCTTGGCAAAACAAACTTAACTTAAACTGCTACTTACTTACTCCCTCCCATGTATTAGGCTTAGGTGAGGGTACACCGGGGTAGGCGTAGTTAGAAGCACCAGTTGAGTACGATTAGTCAATGTATATATGTATGTATATCTTTTATCCATTTTAAAGTATCATATGGCTAAGAAACCATATCAATGCTTTTACAGTATTATTTTATAATCCTGCTTTTACTGTATGCACTTTACTTAACTATAAGTATTGCAATCGTAGCGATTCATTTCTCTTGTATGAGAAAAGAGACTGATCAATAAATAACACCTTTTATTGAAAACGCCCGTCTCTTCCTTTTCTCTACAATCTGGTGAAACTAAGTATGCACGTACTGACTGAGTAAAATAGCTGTCTTTTGTTTTCACACGACTCTAGAGATATACTCTTGATCAGGGAGAGCAAAGTTGTCATGTTCTATGGTTGTCAGTAACTAAATCCCTTCTTGTCTATCCAGGGAGGTTAAACTCCTCCTCGCTTATTCGAGAAAGTTTCTAGTGAACTCTGAGCTAGCTGGCAAACAAAACTTAAGTCTAATATCGTCAGTAGAAGACCTAGTTAACCTCTGTCCTACGTCTATACTATTGAAGATATTATTCCAATGCGCAGAGCCTATTTGGATAATAGGAACTACACTACAGTTTATAGTTAATTAATCTGGTTAACCGTGCTCCAGAGAATCGTTCCCTGCTCAGGAGCGTACGTATATGAAACGGTTGCAATCCCACTTTTATGGGGTGTCTCTCCGGGCACAGGTTGAAAGGTGCTGAAAACTACAGCCAAAATAAAAATCACACGCTTACCTTGTTCACAAGGAAGACGCGAGCGGACATGCCCGATGTATCGGTCTTAAAGGCACGCAAATCTAACACAGACTGGTAAGTACTTATTGCGAGGAATAATAGCATGTGAAAGCGAGCACAAACGCCTCACTGAACGGGTATTCAACCACTTCCAGACCATGATAAAATTGCGTATTAGAGCCAAGCGTTATGCCTATAGATGTACACATACCCTAGCATAACGTAACCACTGAACAATAGGGGGCACAGTTTATTTTCCACATAACTTTATCACACCGCGTTTTTCGGATCACACCTTACCATTTAAAATTTTAAGTTTTCACGAAGCACACGTCTTTTTAACCGCGTTTTTTTACCATTTTGAACTTTCACGAAATACACCCTGGTTGACAAAACATTACACCTAATGGTGGTGGTACCATATGAAGTGGAAAATCCCAATGAATAATAGCAATTACTTTTGTTTATTCTAGACATTCCCCTGATGAAGGCTAAATGCCGAAATGCATAGGGAAAAGGATCAAATGTGATAACCACATTAACGATGCATTATGGAATATTAATACATGCATTGAAGAAAGATATGGAATGAACATATTTTGAATACTAAAATATATGGAAGAACAACTTTGTCAAGCATTTTTTGTATTGTCAAATTGACCAGACACAGAACAAATGTAAATTTTGGATAACAGTGCTGTGATCGATTGGACTTTTTTGATTTGCCTTCTCTCTCTGTCCCTTCCTTTTTATGTTTATTTTAATGTTTTTTATAATACAATTTCAATAAAAAGATTTGTAAGAAAAACAAACATGCATGCCTGGCCATCGCAAGATAGCCGGGCAAAGAGAAATGCACATTTTAAACTCGAGAGTACAAAGCTCCCTGCTACCACTGCAGCAATTGCCCGCCCCGTTCTGATGCTCTATTCAGAATGGGCACGGTTGCTGAAAAATAAAATGGTAATCACTAAACTTTATTACCATTTTCTTTTTCAGCTCTGCCCTGGGGCTTTTGTTTGTGGGGCAACGCTTGTCCGCTCAAACGGAGCAGCCCCTGCATATGGAGCGCTTGCTCCTGGCCAACTGCACAAGATAATGTTTCTACCGCTCATTGCATTTACAAAAGTGCACTGTAAAAGTGTGGAAAGTATTTCTATGTAAATTGTAAACATCTAAGATTTGTGCTGTTTTAATTCTGAGATATCTCCAGTTTCGAAAGTCCTGCTATTGACCAAAGTAAACATGAGCCAATACTTTTCTTCTGTTCTGTGGCTCATTTATTTTTGCAGGTCTGACGTTGAGATAGTTTTTACGCTCAACCAGTCTCATTTAATCCAAAAAATGTAACAAGTAAAACATCAGCTGTCATTCACATGTTGCTTTCGCCTACTACAGGTACATGGGGGCACACACTTCAGCTATATGTACACTTGTGCTGTGAGTGATTCTGTCTGATCACTTGTCTAAAAAGAAGTGCACACATAATGGTTACACCATAGGCAGCAGCAAAATATGCTTCCAGGTACTTGATCACCTTTAGGGTCTGTTAGAAATGGGATCTCTGGTTGGCTAAGGCTTGCGCCAAAACCATGCAAAAACCACCACTCTAGTCAGGGCAAGGGAGTTACACGCCAAAGATAACCCCTGCTCACCCCCTTGGTAGCTTGGCACGAGCAGTCAGGCTTATCGCGGAGGCCATGGGTAAAGCATTTGCACACATACACAGCAACAACATCCCAGGCACACTACAAAAGGAACTCCACATAAGGTTATATAAAAATAGCCTTTGTATTCTCATAACACATTAGAATAGTAAACACATAATATACATGGTGCCACCTGGCACTGGGTCATATCTTCAAGGAATTATTTACACCTGACAGGGCCCACTGGACCACTGTCAGAACTATCACAAAGCGAACTTAGTAAAAGTAAAACATGTCATAACCGTACAACCAGTAACCACTGGTAATCACTGTACTTAGCATCAGCCTGTAACATAAACTACATTATGCACAGTATCATATCCGGCGCGAATTACATTCTGTGCCAACCTCAACATCATAAACACATTATGCAATTCTCTCATAGGTCTAAACACATTAGACCCTAACCTCCTAAGCCTAACTCACATTAGGGCAGAAATCACACATTGAAAGATAATCTCACTAGCATAAACCATAATAAGCAAAAACAACCTCATAATCAGGAAAAACACATTTAGAGGTATAAAACAGGGTGCGTAAATCATACTGCATACATTACATTTCCTAGCAACACATAATCACATTAGGGCCTGGCGCCCTACAAAACTCCCAGTCCCCCTGGCCAACTGGCCAACTCAAAAGGGGCTCAAATGCCCTATGTCCAACAGTCAGGGCGCGCTGCCAAAGCAGCAGAAGTCAAGGGTGCGCACTCTGCGCAGGCCTAAATGTTGCAGCTGGCACTAAGTGCTGCACAGCTGTGAATGTCAGGGGCAAAGGAGGGCATCTCACTCCTTACTCAACATGCCCCTGAAGAAATAATAGCCTAAACGGTGCAGCTGCCCACTACTTGCTGGGCAGCTGGGAATATTAAAATAGGGTCTGGCATCACGGTGCCATCTGGAACAATTTGCCAATGTTGCAGCTGCCTGGGCAGGTGCGGCGCAGCTGTGAGTCAGGAAAAGGGCCCTGGCCCTACAATGCCCTCTGGCTCCAACGGGACCTTTCAAATAACTTGCCCCAGGTTGGAGAGCACTGGTGCTTTAAATGAACATGCCCCCGATGGAGCCACGCACAGGCTCTAAAAATAAACGTGCCACCGATACGTGGCAGCATGGGCACCACTGGCCGTGGGACCCCCACTGGGGCCCTGTAACGGGGTGTCCCCGGATCTGTTACCCGTTGTAGGGATTGACCCTGAACTACTACAAGGGGCTCTGAGAAAACCCTCATTCACCCCCTCTTGTCTCCCTCAGCAGATGGACTATCGAGGGTATGAATCCGAGACTGCTTCCTGCATGGAGAGTGACCGTGACTGGCCCTTTAACCCTCAGGCCGAGGACGAGTGGGCGGGGTTCCAGACTGACGGAACGCCGTCAAATGCGGAAGCACAGAGAGACGAGGTGTGCTTGTACACCCGGAGTGGAGAGGAAGAGAGAGGTCGGAGAAAGAAGGAAGCGAGTTGGAGAGACGAGTCGAAACCAGGAGAAGAGGTCCTGTCCTTGGAGGAGACGACTGGAGGCCACCGGTCCCACGAGCCGCCCGGGAGGTGTGTGGCTTGCCCAGGTGCGTAATACAATCAGGGGCTGGGTGGGACGCAAGGGCGGTCCCATTGTAAAATAGCGGTTTCCCCTTGTCCCGGTTTCCCTACCCTGAGCACCCCCCCGTCCCCGCACTTGTATATATCGTCGGAGCACGGGTTGGTCAATCTCCTCACTCCCTTTCCCTGAGTGTCGGTCCGTGTTGGATACCCCCCTCACGTACTACATTTCTTTTGTTTCCTTTCGGTCCCGTGTGTTGAGGCGCCAAGATGGACCAGGAAGACACCAAGCCTCGGCGAAGCCAGACCGGCTATCGTAGGACTCTGACAGTCAAGCCCCGGGAGAGGAGAAGCACCTGAAGCCGGTCTCCCCGCCGAACTACCCTACCTAGAAAGACTTGTTCAGACCACTTGTTTGAAACAATAAATCCCGTGATAACCAGAACCCGATTGTTGCCTTTCCCTTCTGTCCACGTGATCCCCGGTCCCGCACATGTTACAGGCCCTTAAACAAAATATGGCCCACGTTGGAGTGGCCCGCAATGAGGGGTCCGCTCAGCAAGGAAACTAAAGTTGACACCCTCAAGCCCTCTCTTACCGGCTCTCACTGTGGCGTCTCTGCTGCAATCTCCGGCCGCCTGATCTTGCACTTGTGGCAGCACGCAGGGCTTCCCTCACTCATGGGAGCCCCGTGCTGCCCTTGGCGGCCTCTCCTGTTCACCCGGGCCCCCTCCTGGGACCCGGGACTTCTGCGGACATAGACGGGGCTCTCCCTCGCACATGGGAGCCCCGCTTGAATCGCCGCAACACTTCCCTTCACCCGGGTCCCCTCCTGGGACCCGGGACTTCGGCGGCGCTTCTCCTCTTGCGGCAGGGGCAGGCACCGATAATGTGCCTCAGGCCCCCTCCGCCTTCATCTCCACAGCTCCTCTCTGCAGCGGGGGCGTGCGCGGGGCTTCCCTCGGGAAACCGGAAGTCCCGCCCGCCGCCAGGCACTACGCTGCCTGACTCCCTCCCAGCTGCGGCAGTGAGCTCTGTTTCAGCGCAGATACGAGGTGGGCACCCGCAGAGGCATAAGACGCGGGGTGGGCAACCGCAATATGATTTCAACAAGGCGGTCATGTGGGGTGGGCACCCACTATTCCAAATAGCAAAATAAGCGGGTGGGCACCTACAAAATCATAAAAATAAGCGGTGTGGGATCCCGCTCGACAAGGCAATGCGGGGTAATCCCTACGATGGGGATTTCCTCTGCGGCAACGTGCAGCCCAGTGCTGCGACGATCCAGCACTTCTCTCCCTAGGGAATTAAAATAAAAAGCGCTTACAGGGCGCTAGGTGCACAAAGGTCCTGTTGAATCCAAGACAGAGAAGGTCCCAACAAGAAAGTCCTTTAGCCATCTAGGGGGCAATGCAGGGCCCAGGGAGGTCAGCACAGAGGACCTTCCAGCAGGGAGGCAGCCCGCCTTGTGGTTCCTCCTGGGCCCCAGCAGCAGCAAGCCCCCTCCGTCAGTAACAAGTTGTGAACCTTTTTCTGGGGTCACAGCCCCTATATTTATGTTAGGAAATCCCTTTGTGTAAGGGTGCAGGGCATGGGGGAACCAAATGCAACAAGTTCCCCCATCCTTTGTCAGGTGGGGGCTCAGGGGGCGGAGCCGGCATTGTGGAGAGAAGGCACAGTCCTATTCAGGTCCCAGGTGCAACTCTAACCCTCCCATCTACATGCAGATCTCCCTATTCACCACTGGGCAGACTCCCCCTGTCTCCTGGAGCCACCCACACACATCAGCTCCTATCAATCACAAGCCAGACATGCAACTCACATCAGGCAGGCAGACACACAGTACACAGAATTGCCAACTTCTAAAAGTGTCATTTCTCCACCAGTCACCATAAATCTATGCACACCATTGCGCAGCATTTATTCTCATGAGTTCACCCATACTAACCTCGCCTGTGCACTCCTCTCATACCAGGAATTACCAAGGACACACATATCCCCGATGCATTCCTATGGGAGGGCAGGACAATCTCACCACACGCACTCAGAACGCGCACGAACTTTACACTGGGCCGCAGTGCTAAAGTGTGTAGAGGCCTAAAATCACCAACACCAGGGTACAGAAAAAGACTAGGAGAACGCAAAACGTTTTGGGGTGAACTTGCCAAAAGGGCCAAGTCCAACAGGGTCTCTATTAGATGACCTTAAAATGACTAAACAAACTGACTACCTCACAGAAGAGCAAACTGAATGCTATGCGGCAGAGAGAGAGGTAATAAAACAGAAATGTGCATTGTGTTACAAAAGTTCAGTGTGCATTTAATTTGTAAGGCCTCGTCTCATGTATGATATCTAAGACTCAAAGGCTCGCTTATGATATTGTGTCTCATTCTACATGCCTCATCTGGAGAATTCCTCTTACTTTTAGATGTCACCTCTGATCTGTTACTCCGCTGTCTAGAAGCCACCTCCATTGTATTATGTTCATGTTCAGGCAACATGTTGAGTGGTTTTGGAGACCGTCACTGTTGTATTGTGATCTGTTCTGAAGTGTTATCTGAAGTGTTGTGCTCATTTCTCAAGTTCACTTCTGACTGTTTGTGTCAGGTTCATGGGTCATCTACATCATATTGTTTTAACATCTGGAGGGTAGATTTGACATGTTGTGTTCAGATCTGAATTGCTGTCTCTATTTCTCAAGCCTCGGCCCAGACCTGGACTCATCTGCACAGTTGATATGTACGAAAAACTAGGGTGTCGGTTAGAAGAGGAGATTGGGGCTACAAATAAATGTTTTTGAGATGAGGCTGGAGTGAGGTGCTGTTGAAGTGAGGAAGGCGGTTGCCATTCAGGCAAGGAACTGGTTCAGTGACGTGAGACAAATACATGTCTACAGTGCATCCAGTCAATGTTTATAGTGGGGCATTCGTTTGGTACATTTGCAACCAAACCCATTGATTTGCACTGACCCCGGTGAAAAAGGATGCATGGAGCGTGGAAACAACAATAGGCTAGTTTTCACTTCTATTTCCTTTTGAAACCTTAACTCTTCCTTCAATCCCATGGCTAGATGAAGCATGGAATTGTGTAGGTTGATGTGAAAAAGCACGGTGTTGGTGAGCATGAGGGCATTGCTCATTCTGTGACTTTTCTACCCTCTTTCTGCCACAGAACAGGTACGGTATAGGTACAAACAAAATATGCTTCATTCAGACACAAAATAGGTCCAAAATTTGGCAACAGAATAGGAAGCTTCACATATACAATACAGAAGCAGCAGTCAGAACTTCCCCCTTACAGACTAATGTCCCCAAGTGATTAACCAGTTCTAACTTTTTAGCAACCACTCTGCCTTCTTTACCATTTTAAAGTATGGACTTAAAAGAGTGGCTGAAGGCTTCACACATGACACAGTGCCATGTGGCAGGTATAGGTAGCACAAACCTCAATATAATACCAACTAAACATGGACAAGATCAGTATAGATTGAACACACACTTTAATATGGCATAGGGTATTCAGCAGCAGTGAAGCCACCCCTGAGACATACTGCAACACACTACAAAATGAGGTACGAAATGCTTGAATTCATCTCAGGCATAGGTGATCTCTAGAGGTCACATTCCAGCCCATCATCTTTCAACCAGTAGATTACTCTAAACAATGACCAACCATATGAAAATCATCCTTTATACATCTCTAGTAGGCAAAAGCCCAGTCCAACCTTCCAGGCAAGGTCTCTTTCTGATGGGCACAACACCAGACTGGTTTTGTATGATTTAGACTGCATGTATGTATCTCAAGATCAAGTATATATTGGTTTCTTTGGGACAGCTAGTAGAGAACCCATTTCTGGGCATACCTGTGATACTTAGAGTATGCACTGCAAAAATCAATCGAGCCACAAAAGGACTTCTTGAACAAATCTCAACTGCTAGCGAACCCTTGCGCTGCACTCCAGTTCATTATTTTTAAACCACTGTGTCACTCTAGACCAGGAGTCTTCCAAAAGGGGAGTGGGCCCCTCTACCAGGGTTTCAAGAGATCCCAAGGTAGGTTTTCCTGATGGGGGTGCAGCATTAAAAAGTCTGAAGACCACTGCTCTAGACAGAATCCTCCCCTGTGCAAATCATCTCAAAATCAAGAACAGCGCTCTTATGCAGGCCTACAAATCTGGCTGCAGACAACAGAAGCATTGGCCATCCAAGGCATGGATGATGCCCTGTCAATCACAGGCAAAGGTGAGCAGTACCTTCTCACATGACTCACCATCTCCAACAACATTCTGCCCTTTGACCATCAAGCTCTGCTGAACATACACGCACTCCTACAATTGTTTCATTCATATCTCACGAAAATAATTTAAGCGGTGAACAGATGCACAAGAACTTCTTAAGATTCACAGCTATCCTAAAGACTTGTGATGATCCCCAAAGCACTATCCCCTCACCAGTACTATAAATTAAATCTCTTTGAACCTCCTGGCAGTAATAGAAATCAATATCCACCACCATGATGACAACAACTAGCCACATCGAAGAATCATATACACCTGACATTACTGGACTGAAGACCTGCCTCACACCATCTTAGCATGGATGGCCCATTACCTACCTCTGTCAGTGCACATCTCAAACTCCATGTTACCAAGACTGTATTTGTCCACATCACTAACACAGGCAAACAAAAACTGGTTCAGAGGTGGCTGAGTGAAATGAATGTAACAAACTTCAGACCTTGTCTTGTCTAATGGAAACACATTGGCTTCCATTAGACAGAGACCTCCACTTTTGAACATACTTCCGTCACAAAACAAGGATCACCATCACATATTCTCCCTAATCCATAAAGTGACACCACTGCCTTCCAGAAAAATACTTTAGAATCTCTGTAAAAACAGAAGTGCCATTTTACCTCCATGGAGGCAGTGTCTTACTCTTTGGCATTCCAGATACTCCCCTGGTGTCAAGAGATGATTAATCATAGAGCACTAGACTAGCCAGGTCAGCAAATGGAGAGAAAGACCAGTCATAAATTGACAGATAGAAAGACACCACACACCAGAAAACAAGGAGCAAGATCTGGGATTTGTTAAGAGAGATGGAAGGCGGGCCTATGAAGGCTGAGAAGAAGGGACTAGCTGTACACCCTGAATCCAAGAACCAATCAGAAATGTCCTTTCAGTCCACAATACAGGGCAAGAACAACCTGGTGATTTTAAGTTCAGGCAGCAGGAAATAATTGTGCGTCTCACAACTTGCTGTGTTAACACTCAGAACAGTTCACTCACTGTAAGCATTTCCCAGACTTACTTTGTTTTATCACTTTCCTCTTCTTTTCCTGTTCCTTATCTGTTGGAAATTAAGATATCTATCAATTCCACCTTGCTATACATATGATTCCTGTTAGAAATTGGGTTTCCTGTAGACTGGGATGTGAGCCCTGGTAAAGTAGTAGCCACCATCCTACTCCGGGTAAGGCACAGGCAAACCCCAAATTATCCTTTGCTCAACCCCTGGTTGCTTGGCACAGAGCAGTCAGGCTTAACTTGAAAGCAATGTGTAAAGTATGTGTGTAACACTTCAAACAGTAAAAAAGTTAAAACACAACCCAAAAAGATCAATAATAAATAAAGCAAGACCTAAATGACAAACATTCAATCAGTAACATCAGAGATATTTAATTTTTAAGTTTTAAATTGAAATAGCAGCAAAAAAGCATGAAGCACCAACAAGGGATAGCTGGTCCTGCCAGACTGGGAAATAGTCACAAGTTCAGGCTGACCACGATGGAGCACCGGCCTGCTACAGGGACCCAGTTAGGCCCACTAAACAAAGTACCTTAAGTCCTCGTTGCGGAGTGTTGCATAGATCCAGGTCGAAGAAGCCCAGTGCAGCCAAAATGATGCACTGGTTTCGCTATGCAGTAAGGCTGCGGTGCGAGGTCCTGTTGTGTCGTCATATTGACGGGGTTTGCAATCTGAAGTCCTGGCATCAGAGAGGCATCAGTTATAAAAACTGTAAGTCTGCGGATGCAGAGTCTGGTGTCATCATCTAGGCTGGCGTCAATGAGAGATGCGAGGACCTGGGTGATTGTTGCACCGAGCCCTTAGTGATGCATGGGTTCTGAGGACTGCGACGATGATGCGGGACTTTTGCACATGGCCAATCCATGAAGCAGTGGCGATATCTTGGTTCTCCTTGAGGATGCATCGCTTAGCAGAGGAGATGCGACAGTTCTACTTCAATGTTTTATTTCATGGTTCTAAAAAACTAAATAAAGAATATTTGAATCACTTACTGACTACACACACACAGGCTCAACAATGGCAGGCCTGGGACATGTTTAAATGGCTACTGGGTGGCACAATATCATAAGGCCAGCAAAAAAGAAGTTAGCAAAAACAAGAGTCTGAAAACAAAAAGTTAGCGGAAACCACGCCAAGGATGCCAGATCGAACAGTTCCCGAACCCCGAGAGGGCCTCCTGCTACTGTCTGGGGTTTTATCTGGGGCATCAGGTAAGTCTGGTTACTGTATGCGAGCAAGGACCTGTGATTGCATTACTTATCAATTGCTTAAGTATTTTCTCTGTCCCCAATGATTTCACCTTTCATTTGTGAGGTTTTCTATTAACAATCTGTTACAAAGTGCGTTACATTCTAAGGGCTTTATTTAGAGTTTGGAGGACGGAATACTCCTTCACAAATGTGGCAGATGTCACTTCTGCCATATTACAAAGGCTTTATATTAGTATATGGTACTTGTAATATGATTGACGGCATATCCGTCACTTTTTGGCAGAGTATCCCGTCCACCAAACTCTAATTAAGGCTCTTAGGGGCATATTATCAAGAAACGGCGTTAACATTATCGCCGCTTTAGCGGCAGGAAACTGCTGCTAAAGCGGCGATAATGGGCTTGATAATATGCCCTTGTGAATTCCCATAGAAGCCCATGTTTTGGTGTGAACATGGGCTTCTATTGGAATTCTCAAGGGCATATTATCAAGCTCATTATCGCCGCTTTGGCGGCAGTTTCCTGCCGCTAAGGCGGCGATAATTTTAACGCCGTTCTTGATAATATGCCCCTTAGTCCAGTAGAAGAGGTGCCACAGCGATGTTGTATCTTCTTTCTCAATTCCCTTAATCCTTTGTCCCCCTTACGATGCCCTGCTGGTGAGCCTCTAAGTGTTCACTTACCTGCCTCACAGGGATGATATTGGTGGATAGCAACAGGACCCGTCTCGAGTTTGTCCCCTTAGCCTAGTCCTGACACATGTCTCTTCTGAAAAGAGTCCTCCACACTGCAGCCCTTCTCGTCAATGATCTGCAAATATTGCACCACCTCTTATGGGCTGGCCACATTCTCTTCAAAATCTCTTGCATCTTCTATCAGGTGGTCAGTGATGGAACAGCACCCTACCTGGCAGTCAAAAACAATATATCAGGTGGATTCTGCAAAACATGCAGCAACAGCATCTCCTGACTAAGGATCAGGAGATGCTTGAAGGAAAAACCACAAATGCTAGGAGATCTGTTGTGTCCCCGATTATATAGTAAGCCACTCCAATCGACGTTCACCCAACAACATCACTCCAATGGAAGTTCACCGAGCAACATCTCTCCTTTGCTTCAAAAAGGCGCTTAAGACTCTGCTCTTTCAACGATATCTTATCATTGAATGATCTGATTCTCTTATACTGCACGATAAGCCCTCCCTCAACAACCTTTCCCAATCCCAAAGTGCTCTCATAAACATTTCCCTCTGAGCACTCCCACTCTTGAACCTAGCCCCTCACCCCATCTCTTTACATTTTACACAACCCTCCATCCCCTGCCCCTTCCCCATTTCTCTACCGTGCTCTGTCTCCCTCTGTTACTAGGTTCGCACTCTATAAATCCACACATATAAATACCTGCACACATACATAAGCAGATCTGCCCAAGATCACAGAATATTCTGCAGGTGGGTTGAGCTGCGGTTAAAAACAGGTCTCTTGCTCAAATAGTGATGATTGTAGCCCAGGGGGTGAGGGGTCATAATAACCAGTCCTTCCTCATAATTTACAATATGAGCCTGTGAGCTTGAGAAGCTCAAGTCATTTCACTGAAGAAGAACATTTATCGATGAATATAAAACTCTATATATAAATTGTGACCTCTTCGAAGATGGGTTTCCCCTTGTAATTAAGCATATTGGTGATACTGTTGATATTTATTATCATTTATTATAATATTACACATCCTGAGGTTCCAGGTTGAACCCACATCTGGCTGCTCTTCGCTCCTTTCACGCCGTCCATTTCTGTTATGCTGCTGACAATGGCAAGGTAACAATTAAATCACCATCGTCATCAATTGTAACCTCATAGTGGTGGAAAATAGACTGCTCGCTAGTGCAGATGGCCTAAAAATATAACTAGAAAAAGCAAAAATATGGAAAGCATGTGTGCCTGCTCTAGCATTTGCTTCTCATAAATCCACAGGCAGTGCTTCATACTCACGAGAGCCTTCATTTATAACAATTAACCGGCCTTCCACTGTAGTTTTGCAATTTGATTCGGAAAATAACGAGAACCCGTACAGTCTGAGTAAGTTCAGATGGTCTTGGAACTCAATGTCCTTTGAAGAATATACAAATGTGTCCTTTGAAACAACATTGCCGCTACCCGTGTATTAACCACCCTCATCCATCTCGGGGCAAAATAGTGGGACTGCTGTGTGTGGCGGTCCTTATTTTTTACTCTATCTCCCTTTGAGATCAGATAGCAAGAGAGGGCAGTGGTAATGTGAATGCTTCTCAAAACCTTATGTTGGATTCTCTAAAGAACATCATAATATGGCTTTTAAAACAGATTTTTAAACATGCTGTGACCATTCTGACTTGATGAGGCCCAAACGGGAGTCCTTGCAGTATTCAAACTGCTAGGGGGAGTTCGGAGGAGATGGATTTTATTATGGGAACTGATCCTCACCCCCAGAAAACTGTGCTACCCTAGGACCAATTCACACACTTTTCCATAAGGAACCTGTTTAATATTCTAGAACACACCGTGTCCACTAGCCACGTTACTGAAAATTAGCTCGCTTTTTGTCCCTGAGACATGGGATCCTTTTCAAATGACTCATTTTAGTTTTTTTAAAGCCATCCATGGCACTAACAAACCCCTGTTACCAAACAATGACCAGTCTAACTCCCTCTCGCAAGCTGGCATCTGCCAGCCTTACTTTCATGTTACCCATAAACCATCTTTTGCCTCATCTAGCCCATTGTGGCCCATACATTGGAACTCCTTCCATTCGCCTAAAAAAACAATTGAATGACTGATCTTTAGCTCTGCTAAGCCAATGCCCACATACTTTCATTGTGCCTCCCCCTACTTACTGTATCACCGAGATGTCCATTTTCGCTTCTGTTGCACTTTACAAGTGATCCATCATTCTTTCATTCACACTGCCTTACAGACTATCATTCCTCGAGCACTGTTCAGAAAAGCCAGGAACTCTTTCTAGATGCTGATTCAATCTGATTTGTTGGCCCACCCGCCTACCCCAACCTCTGCATGTTATGAATATGTTTAGTCTAATAAATATATATACTTGCAATCTTTGATATTTGCTCTATATTGTTGTCTAGCCCATTATCCTTGAAATCTCTCTAAATCTCTCTGTATGAGTCCCTACTGCGGTGAGGCATTTCTGTTACAAAGACTTCTCGATTAATCTTTGTGGGAGTTCCCAGGTATGAAAATGTACAACTAAACTTGAGATCTGTTGTTTTCATTGATAGTGGCATCCTGTTACCGTCATCTTAAGCCTGAGAGCTCCAAGGATCCTTGTCGCAGATCGACAAATCTTGAGATCATAGACTTCACAATTTAAGTCTGAGTAGAATAAACGTAAACAATATCTGATGACCTCAGACCCTCTATTGTGCTAAGACAGTCCCTGAAGTGTCCACGGCTCAGGTCAGACATTAAGGGCCTTATTTATGAGGCCTTGTGACAGTTTTGCGCTTCCGTTACGTCACATTTTGTGATGCATCGGCGGAGTAAAACATGCCCCCTGTTGCACCCTATTTACATAGTGACGCATCTCAGCAGATGTGTCACTTTGTAAACCCCTGTGCTACATTATACCTGTGTCAGGTATAATGTATGCGGGTGGGCGTTCCGACGCAAGAAAGGGTAGATTTCACTGCACCACTTCTAGGACACAAATGTGTCAATATCTTCCGCCTGCCTCATGGCAGGCGTAAGTCTGACACAGGAACACTTAACGTGGGACCTGCCCATGTGTAATGACCCATTGCTGGAATTGCGTCACATTTGAGACACACTCCAGCAATGCGTCATTTTTGCACCTACAGATACATCAAAAATACTGACATATCTGTAACTCCTTGCGACATGATATGTCATACTGTAAATATGATGCATCATTGGTGTCGCAAAAAGAGCGAATAAAAAGTGACGCATTCCTGTTTTCTCGCAGCGAGGCATCACTTTTCATAAATGAGGCCCTAAGAATTTTCAGGTATGATGGATTCCATGACTCATAGTTCAATATTAACCCAGTGTTGCAAACTCATAGGCTTGATTTAATTCCTACACTCAATGGACGAAAGAGGGTAGGCTCAGATACAATTTATTTTTAATTATCCAGCATAATTTTGGTAATTTTGTGTCATTCTTTTTTTGGCTTAGCCCGCTCTGCAAGGTCGCTCCCAAATATTTTGCCTTCACCCCTCTTGTTTTGCAGAGTTCATTTGGTTGGCCTTAAGACTCTGTGCACTTTACCACTGCTAATCAGTGTTGAAAGGCTTGTGCTCTCACCTTTAAATATGGTAAAATTGGCTTAATCCCAATTTGCACATTTACATTACCGGTAAAGTGGCACTACATGTACCCAGGGCCTGTAAATTAAATGTGCCTAGTGGGCCTGCAGAACTTATTGTGCAGCCCAATAAAGTAGCCTTTTTAAACATACCTCAGGTCTGCCATTGCAACCTCTGTGCTGTTTTAAACTGCAAATTTGACTGGGCATAATAATTCCAGGCCTAAAACTCTCCTTTTATTATATATAAGTCACCTCTAAGGTAGGTCCTAAATAGCACATAGGGCTGGGTGTATTGTGTACACAAAGGTGGACAAGTACTTTTAAGTTTTGCATGTCCTGGTAGTGAACATCTCTTAAATTCGTTTTTCATTGCTATGAGGCCTTCCTTTCTCGTAGGATAACATTAGGCTTCCTTATTACATTTAATAAGTGATAACTTGTGTTTGGGAGCAGGTAGAAATGACATGTTTGGTGTCAAGGGAATTGTATTTTAATATCCTCTTTAATGGTAATGTCTTATTTTAAGTCACAATTCTGAAAATGGCACTTTTAGAAAGTGGGAATTTTCCTGTTGTACCGTTTGGTGCCTGCATCCTGTTTCCTGGGTCACATATCTAGTTGTAGTTGGCAGTTGGCCTTTGTGTATTTCTCCCAGACAGACACACATTAAAGGAACAGGATGTCAGCAGGATCGACCTTCCTAGGCAGGAATTGGGGATAGAGGTGTATACAACCAGACTTGTACTTGGACCCTCTGACCCACTCTTCAGTTCACTTCTGGACCTGCAAAAGGACTCTCAGAGGACTGACCTGCTACCTGTGGCCTGCTGTATACTTCAGAAGACTGCCTTGTATCACCAGCAAGACTGCCCTGCTACTGGAGACCTGCTTTCCTGCTTGAACCCAAGTCTTCTAGAGTAACTCCAAGGGCTCATTGTCTGGTCTCCTGATCAAAGCCTCAGGGATAGAAAAGGCTCCAATCAACTTGAACCCACACCTAGGCCCACCTTGAGTGACGCCTGATCCTCCAAGAGGTGCCACTCCAGTCCTGGACATTTGAAAATGGTGCTCAACGTGCCAGATAACCCAAATCCAAAACATAGAAAATGTTCTGCCAAAAAGGGCTCTGAGTACTGATGGGAGAACAGGACCTACCTGCTCACTGATCCGCCCAAGATTCATCACCGCTCATCATGACTTCGCGGGAGCTCTTGCTACATTCTTCTCCACAGCAGTAAATCTGTTCATCAGCTCCTTACAAAAGGGGGGTCCAGCCCTGTGGAGCCATTGTCGGCTAAAGCCAGCAGCTTTGACAGCTGAAAATGTTTGACTTCCATAAAAGAGACAATGTCTGATTGCAGGAATTGTCACCGCGCCTTTGCCCAGCGACTCCCTAGCTAATACGCCTCCTCCTGAGACACCGGCAGCTGCCTTGCCCAGCTGAACTTTAAGTTCTGAGCCATTTTTCTTTACAAATGTTTCTAAGTCCGAAGGTAAGCTGAGACAGGGACCAATCCCCCTGGTGTATCCGAACCACGCTCCATCATGGTCAGCATGACTTTTGACTTTTCCCTGTCTCACGTGACTAGATGTCCGAGGTTAATGCTTTGATCTTTTAGGTGCTATTTTTCACTTTAAACTTTAAAAATTCATAACTCAGCTTCGACTAATTGGATTTTTGTTGCTTTGGTGTCAAATAATTTAATAAAATGTACTCCATCTTTCCACTTTGGTGTTAGATTTTTTTGTGTTGTGTTTTCACTTCATTATTGTTTGTGTGTTGCATAAATACTTTACACATTGCCTTTAAGTTAAGCCTGACTTCTTTTATGCCATGCTACCAGAGGGTTAAGCACAGGTTACTTGTGACAGGTGTGACTTTTGTGGCTCACCCTGACAGAGATTGTGGTTGTTGCTTGAGTAGAGTTAACACCCCCCTCAACCAATAACCACATTTCTCACATTGGCGTTCAGTGGTGTGATACAGTATTTGTACCATACCATACAGTGATTAGTGAAACTATAACATCCCATATACATAATATGGTATCACCCTCTTTTTAAATTCTCCTTAGTTGGCTATGTTTGCTCTTTTGAAAGTCACCCCCAATCTGACTGACTGTGCCAGTGATTCCACCTTCAAGTATGGAGTTTGACCTCCGCAACCTGGGGAGTTACACTGGAGCTGACCTCGGAGCATTCTGAAAGGAGAGGGGGCTTCCAGCAAAAACGAACTCCGAGAAGGAGGAGCTCCAGAAAATGCTCAGGACCTGGGAGGAAGCCCACCAGTTGTGAGCCACTACGGATGAGAAGAAGGAGAAGGCTGCAGAGGAACAAGACGAGGACTTGGGCACAGGTCCTGGACTGCAGCAACCTGATGAAGAGGATAAAGACTTACCACAAATGAGGCACCACCTGTCAGGGCATGGAGCATTGTGTATTCCCCGATGCAGTCTCCCTGGAACGGTTACAGACGGGAGAAGTACAAAGGCTCCAGTTCCCCTATACCCGACTGCCCAGGGACACCCCAGCACAAGACTTTCCGCAAGCTAACGGATCTTCCATACTCAGCACACGCCCAAGGTGAGTGCTACTCACCTGCATTAACGTAACATAAACCCCACAGCCTCCGCAGTGCGGAAGCCCCCGAGCTCCAGGGGGCCCTCTCAGCAAAAGTTAAAGGTGGTGGGCAGGGGAGAGGCCCCCCTCCATGCACTTTGCAGGGGGGGGCTCAGGTTTTGTTAAATCACTGCTCACCTGCAAGTAACAGGATCTACGCAGGAGAGAGAACAGTCCCCCCAACTCCTTTGTGCACAATTCTCAGCTCAGATATGCAAATCTCGTATTGGTAATTGTCCCCGAAAGAGGTTAGGGAATAAAGAGAAACAATTGTTGCCTTCGATGTCTCTTTCTGGGTTGCCTCTGTCATGGTTACTTATTATTCCTGGCTTCGACTGGTTGCATTAGTTACCTTACGTTAGCTGTTTTCTGCAGCGAAAAGGCAAAACACAGCACATTAGGAACACCTTTGGAAATATCTTCGAAACAACATTTCAGTGCTTTCATTGTCACACTCACCCAGCAGGAATTACGAAGCTGTGGAGTCATGTTAAGTCATGAATTGTTATTCCACTCTTTTTTATGTCCATCAAAACTGATATTCTAGGTTCTTTCTCCTTCACAACCCTAAACGCAGAATAACTCAAAATTCTCTTTTGTAAGAAGTCAAAAGGTTGTTGGAGTCACAACCAAAAAAGGTGCGCTTTATTTCCAGGTCTCAGTCTCAAATTATTGTCTGAAAACTAGCTCAGGTTTTCTTGTGCTCAGAAACCAATCAGCCAAGTCATTGATGTAGCAGTCGTGCACTAACCTTATTAGGTTCATCCGGATTAATGATTATTTGTCCTGGTCTTTTTTTTTAGATTGAAGAGACCTAGTAGGGAAGGCTGCTGAATGATGCAGCCCAGAAGCGGGACTGACTCCAGGTGTCTGGGAGAAGAACAGTTTGCTGTGAGTGTCAGTTGAATTTAGTATGTTGAGACTACCTCTCTCCTTCGGAGAGTAACAAAGCCAAGCCTCATCCTCAGCCTCGTGGCTGGGGCAAGGAATTTATGTCTGCCCCAGTCAAAATGGCTACTGGTCACGTGATGTGGCCTAAATCCCACAAGATTGTGCGAGATTTTGCTTGTGCAACACTTGTTCAATGCTGCAAGGTAAACGGTTAAAGAGGGGGGTATACTGGGGCCATAGAAGGTGGTAATGGGCAGTTCTCTAGGTGCCAGTTACCAAGGAGTCACTTAAAGAAAGGACTGGATGTCTGTCTAATTTAGAAAGAATAGGAGATGAGGGTCCTAATGAGTAAATAAACATTTGGCTCATTACAGAGGAGTGAGGGCGGGAGTGGCAAAGGGTACAAACAAGACAAGTGGTGGTGGCTGTTGTAACACTGATAGGGCAGTGTGCATTGTATTTAAAAAGCTTGAAATGTACTTTCAGGTGTTACATGTCCTGGTAGTGAAAAACTCCTACATTTGTTTTTCACTACTGTGAGGTCTACCTCTCCCATAGGATAACATAGGAGCACCTTATTACATTTACTAAATGATATCTTTTGTTTGGAAGCAGGTGCATATATTCCATGTTTGATGTCCAGGGAATTGTAATTTAAAATCCTCTTTAACGCTAATATTGGATTTTTGAAGTTCTGGAAATGCAACTTTTATAAAGTGGTCATTTTCTTGTAACCATTTGGTGCCTGGGTCTCATGACTAGGTGTGGTTGGCAGTCGGCCTTTGTGAATTCCTTCCAGACAGCCACACAGTAGAGGAACTGGGTGGTGGCATGATGGCCTATCCAAGACAAGATGGGGCAGATCAGTACATAGCTCTACTGCACTTCGAAGACATTGTCTCAGTTCACACACGAATAACTTCATACTGGCTTATTGTGACTGTAGACTGACTGGGACCAGGGCAAGACGTCAGGAAATTCCAGACACTTTAGAAGTTTCTTCCACTTCAAAGCTGGTATCAGGTATAAAAATTGGACCCTCATTCTTCATTTCACTTCTGGATCTGTGAAAAGACTGTCAGAGGACTGCTCTGCAGCCTGTGGACTTCTGTGTACTTCAGAGGACTCCCTGCTGCACCAAGAGGACTGCCCTGTTGCCTGAATCATGCCTTATGCTCTCAGAGGAAAGCTCTACTTCTGGAGTCCTGCTTTTTCACTTGGACTTCCATAATGTGATTCCAAGGTCTATTTGGATGGCCATATGATCAGAGCATCAGGGACAGAAAAGGGCTCCAATCATCTTGAACCTGCCCCTGGACCCAGCCTGAATGGATCCATACCCTCCAAGTGGTGCCCCTCCAGTCCTGGACCCTAGGAAGTGGTGCTAAATCTGCTCAGATAGCCCAAAACTAAAACACCAGACCTGGAAAATGTTCTGTCAAAAAGTGCTCTAAAACAGGGAGGAGACCAGGACCTACCTGCTCGCTAATCTTCCCAAGGTACATTGCCAGTCGGCCTGACTTTGCAGGAGATGCCGCTACGTTCTTCTTTGCTGCAGCACATCCTGTTCAGCAGCTCCTCGCAGAAGAGGTGGCCTCGTGGAGCCCCCATCCATACAGCCTGCTCTAGATTTTCTCCATCCATAAAGAGACTCAGGGGGCAATTGCAATGTTGGGTGGACACCATAGGTGCCCTCTCAGCCCCCAACCAGAGGCCGCACACATAAGGGGACCCTGCTGGGGGCCCCCAAACACGCTTTTCGGCATGGTTTTCAAGTTGGACAGGCCAGCATGGAAACCCTGCCGGAAACCGTGCATCATAATCCCTAGGGGGCAGAAGGGCCTGAATGATCGACAGGTTTCAATTCCGACCGCCCCTGAATCTTAATGCAGAAATCTTCACTGTGACTTTGTTCAGCATCTCCCTGACAATGATGCCTCCTCCTTTGACATCACTGCCTGCCTTGTCTGCTGAACTCTACCTTCTCAGCCATTTTTCTTTAAACATTCTTCTAAGTCTGGAAATCAGGGCCAATCCACCTTGTGCATCCGACGGGCACACAATCATGGTTGTCCATAAGTTTCGACTTTGCCCCGGTCTCAAGTGACTAGATGTCCGTGGTTAGTGCATAGTTCGCATCTTTTCACTTTAAATTAAAAAAATTCCATAACTCCAATTCTACTGACTGGGTTTTTGTCATTTTAATGTGAACTAGTTTTTTAAAATGTTATCTGTTTTTCTACATTTTAGTGTGATTTTTCTTTTATTGTGTTTTAACCTTGCTATTGTTTATGTGCTTCATACATACTTTACACATTGCCTCTCAGTTATGCCTGACTGCTTTTTTGCACTGCTACCAGAGGGTTAAGCACAGGCTAACTCAGTGACTTTTGTGGTTTAGCTTGACAGAGTTTCTGAATGTTGCTTGAGTAGGGTTAACATCCCCCTCAACCAATAACCCAACAATCCAATAACTCAATAACCAATAACCCAGATCTGTGACAGGGGTTAGTGTCTAAATTGTTTCAGCACTCCGTCCATCATCTACCTTGCGCTTGCTTTGTTTGCCCTGAGTTGGCAGGGTATGCCCAGACATGGGTCCCTTGCTCACTTTGCCACTGGATTCAAGCTAGCCTGGCTGATGAAGGGTGTTACAAGGAAACCGGTCCCAGGATGCTTGTTTCCGGTCCAATGAAGACATGGCTTGGCAGTTTGGGCTGGACTGTTCCCATGAGGCACCGGGTCCAGACTGATTTGCATATAGCTGTGTCTGAACTGGGGTGGCAAAGTGAGATAAAAAATGATGATGGATTCAACCCAGATCTGTGACTGAGGGTGAGTGTCTGAAAAGTTTCAGCACTAGGTCCATCATATCCTTGTGTTCCCTAACAACAGTAAACAGGGGTTTGCCCAAAAAATGAATGCCACTTGAAAGCAGTCATTACAAAGGAGAAATGCTTTTATTTCTCCAAACTTTTCCCAGTTTGCATGCATGCTGTACTGTACACCACACATTGAAAGTGAGAAAAGTTTTAGCATTTGTCTAGGCATAAATTTTGATACTGGCAGGTACCATTCCAGTACAAAACCTATGTGAGACATCAGGCACACACTCTTGCACTTTAGTGCAAAGGGGTGTGTTTCGCGCTTGGCAACTCAATTGTGCGCCAGCGCTAGGGAGAGAGAAGTATAATAGCATATCTCAGTGAATTTCCTGCTATCTCACAAAATGCAATGCAGCAACTTTGGGTTCTGCAATGTATGGCAAATTCGTAAATCTGGGCCTCAGTCTCTTACTAATGATTATTTCTCAGTATTCATTTAACAAGACAATGGCACCACATAGAATGTTACAATATATAGGATGAAGGCGACCATATTTCTTGGTTTCTGGGAGCAAGGTGTGAAGACTAGCAGATTTGAGCCCAGGCTGCTGAGAGTCTGTAAAAAAGTTACAAAGCTCAGAATAATTTTAAACACATCACATAATATGAACATGCGTTCCCATCTAAAGGGCTGCGTTCCCAAATGAATACCTCAATGTCTAGTTAGGATGGCTGAAAGAGCTCTGGCGGTTGAATCCAAGAGCATTAGATATTGTTCAGAAGAAGACCAATTTTTACTTCCACTGGCTCCAATTTAGGCGTTTTCCTAGCAGTGACCCGGAGGACGGGTGGCAGGCCTGGGACCAGGGGTGCCCTTTTGTGATGAAGACACTAGGGACCTGCAGGGCTGGATCATCCAAAAATACGGAATACTACTTCCTGTCTTAGCGACTATAGAGAAGGTATGGGAGGGATCAAGGCATCCATTTAGTGTAGGACAGTGTTAGGACAGCATTGCGTGGATACGCCTATGAGTAGCAAAGCATGTGATAGCGAGGCTAAGTATAATAAGCAATACAGAGTACCTCACTCTGAGGCCTCTTTTTATGTACCTCTCAGAACATAATGTACTCACAGAGCTTCTCTTGTTCGCTTGGCAGGAGATTGCACCTGCTACTCTTCATATGGTGAAACAGGAGCTCACACTACTAGTTGATAATGCCTGATTTGCATAAATAAAATGACTATGCCATTCTTACTCTGATCCACAGAATAACATGTATGCACAGCAATGGAGCAGCAGCACTCATTTGCACGACAGCAGGAAGTGCCAATGGATGAGTGTTGTGATATGGTTTGTAATTTCCGCTCCCAGAAGCCAATTCCTTCTTGAAAATCTAAGGTAATACTTTACAGCCATCTGGCATTAATGCATTTCATGACCTAAGAAGAATATGTAATGTTGAAGAGCCGTTAAGAAAAGAGAAAGAGAGAGGAAAGCATAATGTTATTTAAATATTCCTTCAGTTCAGATCTGAACTAACGAGCCTCTAGTTTTTTGGTGAAGAAGAAGAGGTCGAATTTCAAGCATCTGTAAAAGAGCTAAACAAGTTACTTACCTTCAGTTACTCTCTTCCAGGCGGATACACTGTCTAACAACAGGGTCCCCACCTTTAGAATATTCCATCTCACCAGACCGGATGCAGTGATTTTTTCTGCAGTGCTAACCGTGCGCCAATAGATGGCGCAGTATTTCTCTGTGGTGACTTCCTCTGCCCCAGAGGTGATAGAGCGGAGCTGCATATAAGTGCCACACCTGCGGGCCGTCAGTTTTTTATTCTTCCTCCTTCCACACCCTCTGATATGGAGCATTTGGACAAATTGCAGGTGACAGTTCACACAATCTAACTTGGAAAGTTTTTATTAACTTCAGGGGTCTACTCAACAGAACAGGGACGTGGAATGGCACTAAGGAATCTGCATTTATACAGGGAATTTAACAGAACACGCGTTACTGTAGAAGGTTAACTTGTTCTTCTGGTGACTCTCCTGACTTCAGATTCCTCACCTTTAGAATAAATGCCGCAGGAGTACCTTGTAAAGATGGTGGTCTTAAGAGTGAATTCCGATTAGGAGACTAGTTGGACTGAGTAAGCAAAATGGCCCTCCCGTCGCACCGGAATGTCAAGACAGTAGTGTTTCATGAACTTGTGCATCAAAGCCCATGTCTCAGCCTGCAAACATCCAGGACCAGCACCCCTCTTGTCAATGCCATCATCAAAGCCTTGGACCTGGTGGAATGAGCATGCAGGGCTTCTGAGGGGTTCCTTCTTAGCCAGACATCACAGATCTTGAGTCAGGGGACTATCGACCTTGAAAGAGTTATCTTCTGCACTGCTTCATCCCAGTGAAACCCACAGGGAGCTGATTATCCTCACAATGGTCTCTCATATGGTCAATGTGAAAAGTCAGAAATCTGTTGGGGTCATGTTGATGGAGCCACTTCTCCTCTTTCAAGGTAGTAATGTAGAAAAGTTGCGCACAGTGCCTATTTTTCCCTAATGATGTCCGCAGAAGTGATAACGATAAAAAAGACTGGCTTGATTGTCAGACGACATAGCCGGTAACTGTGCATAGGCTTGGATGGCTTGTACAAAAGGAATGTTTGGACTAGATTTTAATCCTACTGAGGTATGACAAATGGCTTAGGATGTATCAAATGAGTCAGGCTCATCAGAAAATACATCAAAACAGGTAATTTAAAAGAGAAGGTTGATCAAAGAAATAAAAAAAAGTCTATAGGGCGATGAGTAACCCTTAACTGTTACTACTGCAATTCCATACTGGGACAATGACCAAAGTTTAGCCTGCAGAGGATTGAGGTGACTGACTCCTAAAAAGGCCACAAACTTTTCCCAGGGCCTGCTGGAGATGGATTAAGTTGGCAGGCATTTGGTTGATGCGGCAGGTCAATAGAACTCAACTATCGCTGCTCAACCTCCATGCATTTAGGTGTACGTTGTGGAGATTTGGGTGTAAGGATCCTCCCCTGCGACAGGCAGTCTATCTGATGGGGTAGCCACAGTGCTGAATATGAGCTGGTGGTTTTAAATGGGGGTCCACCGACACTCATTTTGGGGGATAAGCACTTATTTTTCAACATGGGACTTTGACTCAGAGCGAGAGTCAAAACACAAAAGGGGGAAGAAGGAAGAAGAAAAACTTAAAAAACCTTGACAAAGGGAGACAGCAGGAGACTGCGGAAGCAAGATAAAGGGGCAGGCAATGTTTGGTAGTGGAATAAAGAGGCATGAGGGTGAGTCATGACTGTGTAGCATTTGTATTTGTGATGCCAACATTCAATAACAACAGCTCTGCTCAAAACTTTGGGCCCCGGCACCTATTCTTTCACAAATTAAGCATTGGATAGCCAGATTAGAGGGCAAATGGTCAGACTCGGGAGTTCTGGGTACCCTTTTTTCAGACCCAGGCCAAGGCTATTAAGATGATTTGAGCCCAACTTCCTGACTTCCCTCAGAACAATTGGCACGAGAGTTAGTGGTGGGAACCTGTTCAAGAGACTCATGTCCCACTACAGATGGAATGTTTCTCCAGTGACCTTCCCGAAGGAGACTGCGGCACTCAAAATCTTTGGCACTGTCTTTGCTCAATAGAGGAGTACAGATCTAGCAAGGGCATGCCCCACTGATCCAATATCCAATTTGCCCTGCGCTATCTCTGGATGGAGATGCCATGCATGATCTACCTGGTGTTGTCAGCTCAGCTACCCCCTGGCATTCAGGGACCCCCTTAGGTGGTTGGCCAACAGAAACATATTTTTCTGGTCAACTTACTTCTAGAGTCATAGAGTCTCCTCACACAGAATCCAGGACCCATCTCACCGCGCTTGCAGGAGTACCACATGGCAGTTGTGTTGCTCATTAGGACCTGTACTAGCCTTTCTTAAATGCTCAGCTGAGAGCTGACAACCGATTCTTCATCAAAAGGTGAGGAAAGAAAAGAACTGACATCAGCGCACGGGGGAGCGTTCATATGTATCTCTGCATCGTCACTTATGGTGCGGTATGAAGTTACCGTAGAGCCATACAAACCCCACCTACTGGCACATGGGGATCATTGCTTACAAATCTGGTGATCCATTCTAGCGTCTGTGAATATTTGGTAGGGAAGCAGCATTTGGAAGCGAATATCAGAACAAAGCTTATAGGACACAGCCGGGGAAACTTAATTAAGATCGTTTAGATACCTCAGCCCAAGGGTGGTTGTTTTCCATGGCAATAGTCATTCTCAAACCTCCTGTTTGAGTATGGTAATTAGCTCCAGGTAACATTATAAAATGTCCTAGGTATTGTCATGTAAATGCAAAGGTCATTGTCCCTGTCATTTTCAGTTTTTCCTCAATTCCTGAATTTGTTCTGTTTGTAAATGCGCATTCATTATATGTCAACCCTAACATGATAATATTAGATCTGAATTTTGCGGTCGTTACACTATTGGTTGAATCAATTAAATTTAGGGTAACATAAATTTTTGCTCACTTTAAATTGTTACATTGTTTACACCAGCCATATTCCACATTGCAGTCACTTCAGTATGTGTCTCGACCTATAAGGTTTTATAAAAAAAAGTTCAAAACACAACCTCTTTCAACTTAAAGTAATATAGGTAGAAAAGCCTCAAACGTTAAAACTCAAGACCTGAAAATCGTCCCCGAATTGAATGATGGCGCGGATACCTCGAAAAATGACTTAATTTGTTCAAAAGAATCAAGATTCCTTTTGCTTGCTTTAGGAGCATCTGTAAAAAAAAATCGGGTTCAACTGTTTTTCTGCTTGACAGCCTCAAAGCAGTCATTCTGCAGTTCAACATCACATACGGCATCGAGACTGTCAGCCCTACTTTGAACTTTGAAGCAGAGCAGCTGGATAATTTCTACAAAGTCTTTTCTGAACTTTCTGAATTTTGACCAGATTCAAGTCTGTCAACATGCTTAGAGCTGAACAGGAGCCTTGAGGCATGTCGAGCTGCCATAGAACAGTATCTTTTTGAGTGACTGTAAAAAGGTTTGGTTCCTTTGAGTAGCTTTAAAATAAGATCTTTAGAAGGCCCATTCCATCGAGCACAGTCAAGCTCCCATTCAGCGTAAAAGCCTCAAATGTTATTGTTGTGGTTGGACTATCACTATCTAAGATCTAGGAAGAAACAGTGCATCTGAAGATTTTCTGAAACATCCTTGTGATCTTGAGCACTCATGGTATTATTTTCAAATAAAAAAATAAATTATTACAGAGAGGTAAGCTCAGGTCAATGGTGAACTGATATGACCCATTGACAAAACAGTGTCTCTTTTAGGTTCACAAACGGTTTCACACAAGTTTACTATGTGTAATGTACTTTCTGTGTTTTTTTGTTGATGCAGCAGAACTTCAACCGTCTCAGTAAGCACCTCCCATATTGGCCTACTGAGGTTGCGTCTAAGACAGCGCATGCAATGTTTGTTGCAAGACTTGTTGTCAACTTAGAGTGGGTTTGGAGTCCACCCATTGCTTACTATTGGTTAGCTTTTTTGTCACTCTCATTTGCTCGCTTCTTATTTGTCAGTTTCAGTGGCTTTTCCTTCCTCTTCTGGTGTCTGTTCACCCAAGGAGCATGGACCCATTACTGGTGCCCCACCACTGCTTCCTTTTCAGGTGCTACTTTTTTCTTTTTAGTTAATGAACTGGCTCCTGTATGTACTTCGTTTTCGTCTTTCTTGCCTGTGTGTTTCTCTCTTCACTCTCTTTTTCTCAGTTGTTGTTCTTGCTCCATTCCCACCAACCCCCTCCCGTTGTCATTCTTGCCTTACCACCCCATCTCTGTTGCCGGTTTGCTTCCCATCCACACCAGCCATCTGTTGGCAGCTTGTTTCCTCTTCATCCCTGTCCGTTGGCTTCCTCATCCGTGCTTGCCATCCGTAGTCAACCTGGTTACCCATTGTCACCCAATCACCCTGTTTTCATGTGCTTCCCCATCTGCCCAACCTTTGTTATACAGGTCTTTCCTCATTGGTTTTTCTCACTTCCCACCCCATCCCAAAAAAAACCTCATTAGCGCTATATCCAAGAAGCGCATTAGAGCTACATCCAAAAAGCGCTCTTCGCACAACCTTTTATTTACTAATCAAAAAAGAAAAAAATGATCACCTCATTTTGTAGGTGCACATGCATGTTGGCACACGGCTACAAAATTATGCTTTTTATAGTGCTTTTTAAAAATTATTTTTAGTGTGCTGCTGTACAGTATAGCTTAATATCATAAAGCCAATAAGTCTCATAGATTACACCTATTGGCATTGCCAATGCTTATTTCAAGTCAAGTCAAGTCAAAAGGCTTTATTTCGATAAAAGTTATCATAAAAGCTTCACAGTTAAAATACATAAATTCATTTGATTAAAAAAAAGGGGAGGGAAAATACAACAATTTGATTACAGTCAGTTTTAAAAGGTTTCAATTTACATATAAAAGAAGCATTTCATAGATGATTGGTTAAAAAGGAATTAAACAATTACTTTAAGCCTTTTGCTTCTAATAGACCAGGCCCAAGATAAAAATTTAGAGAGAGTACAAACATACAAGGTGCGACAGTCTGACATTAATATGCGTAGTGCCTCCTCGTGGCGCCTGGTCCCCAACAGGCGGCACAGATGCTTAAGCCTTTTTTCCTTGGTAGGGCATACTCCTGACATTCGAACAAAAAGTGCGCCACTGACTCTAGTCTAGATATGCACGCTGGGCAGAACTCTGTAGTTTGAGCTGGCGGTTTCCACCGAGATGTGAAAGCATGCAAAGGAAGAGTTCCTGTTCTAAATTTGAAATAAAGGGCCCTATCAAAAGGTTTCTCAATGATATCTAAATAGAGTTCCCGAATTGGTAGGTCCTTAAATTTCAGAAAATCCTCCGTGAGTCTACCCAATGAGCAGTTGATACTCCGTTGGGTCAGAATCCAGTTCCAATAGAGGTTCTTGAGCGTTGCCTTTGGGGGAGAAGATCTATTTACCCAGGCTTCGCTTAGACCCAAGTTGAACAAGAGGGATTTCATATCTCTTAACCATTTGATTCTGTGCCATCCTGGTGATGCCATAATTTCTAGAAGCCCTTGCGCGTATTTAGAGAGCTCCGGAACTCGCCACAGACGGGCCCATAACAGGAGGGGCCGAAACTTAGCTAAATCTTCAATGGGTCGGCATCCTAGATCAAGCATTAGTGGAGCCATGGGAGTGCCTTGAGGCAGTGACATAATGGCCCTGCAGAACTTCCTCTCGGATCTTGGCAGTTCGTTGGTAATACAAGAGCCCCATAGTTCTGCCCCATAAAGAGCAGAGCTAACCCCCTTTGCTGTGTAGATTTCAATGACAGGGGCTATAGGTCTAACTGCACAGGAGCGCTGTTCTTTCAGGAGAACTCCTGTTACCCTCCTGTGGGCTAGCAGCATTTTGTCTAGATGAGGGGCCCACTGCATGTTATGCGACAAACGGATGCCTAGGTAGTCAAATACTTCTACCCTCCCCAAAGATACAGCATTCAATTTCGGGGGACAAACAGATTTTTGGGGGGATTCATCACAAGGTATTTCGTTTTGTCGGTATTGATTACCAGGCCCCGTTCTGAACAAAAGGACTGAAAATTATTAAGAGGTTTTTGGAGGCCCATTGGGGTTTTGGATATCAAAAGCGTATCATCAGCAAAGAGGAGGGTGGGTATACGCTCCCCCGCCAGGGATGGTTCATCTGAAGGATCTTTCCGAAGGTGCTCAACCACTCCGTTGATATATAGAGAAAAAAGGGTGGGAGCTAGAACACATCCCTGGCGGACCCCTCTCTCGACCGGGATACTACTAGTTTTTTCGCCTTCTGTGCCCCATCTTATCTGGGCGAAGCTGTTTTCGTGGAGCCTTATGAGTAGCGAAAGAATGTAGTGTGGCATCCCCATGTCAGCAAGAACTCTCCAAAGGGTCTCCCTGGGTACAAGGTCAAAGGCAGTCTTTAAATCGATAAAAGCGAGATAAAGACTGCCCTTGCCTATGACCACCACCTTCCAGTACACCAGCATCAATCTGAAGGCTTGTTCGATTGTGCCAGTGCCTGCTCTGAATCCTGCCTGGTAATCAGAAAGGATATTATTGTCATTAATCCAATCCAATATTCTAACCAGTAGGACCTTGCCGACTACTTTTTGGCTAATGTCCAACAAGCTTATAGGTCTATAGTTGGACGGGTCGTCCCTAACACCTTTTTTAAAAATAGGGACGACCTCCGCCCCTTTCCAAGATGTGGGAATCGAAGCACCCCTGCAGATGGCGATAAGCAGGCAGTGAATGAATTTCCCCCATTTCAGAATGTCTGACCGCAGCAGGTCCCCGGGAATGCCATCCGGACCAGCCGCTTTTTGGGGCATGATGGTACTTATGGCATACTCCACTTCTTTTATTGTGAAGTCAGACTCTACAGAATGAGCCTCCCAATCGGTTTGGATCATAGTTAGGGCCGTCTCCCATCCCTGATCAACATTGGGTGCATCTATGGTATTAAAGCCTGATTGGCGAGTATATAGTTTTGAGAAATGGTTAACCCACGTTTGACTGGAAATATTACATGTGATAAGGTCACTGTCCGGTCTATTTCTGGCTCTAATTGTGTCCCAGAAGCACTTTGGATCTTTTTTTAAGCTAGCCTCTTTTAAAGTACGCCAGTACTCTTCTTCCCACTCTTTTTTTGCACATGCCAATATTCGCTTGTGCTCTTTCCTGGCTATCTGTATCAAAGTTTGGGATTTGCCTTTGACAGCCTTGATCAGAAGAGACTTTGCCTGTCTACATGTAGATGTATACCAATCGTGCTTACCCCTAGGGTTCCGGGGTACCATATTCCTCCCCGCACACCCCTTTTTCAGGAATACGTCCCCTATAGACCTGAAAGTTGCCTCAAAGATGGGTGTTACCATTTCAGTTAGCGAAGCCGGATTGGTAGTATCCAGTTCCGTTTGTGAGGCCATAAGTAGTTCATTAATAGTAGCAAGTTTGGCGTCATCAGTAGAGATTTTATTCCCCTTCAGGCGTCTTCCACAGGAGGAAACAGAGATTTTGTGAGTTTGTTTGAGGGATACTACGAATGATTTATTGGGCCAAGGATCTGTTAGGGATAGAGAAAGTGAATTATGATCGCTTTCCACAGTGGGTAAAACTGCCATATCCTGCACTAATCCCCATAGTTTAAAATCCAACAGAATATAATCGATCCTTCAAGTATGATTAACTCTGTTAAATGTGGCAGCACCTAAGCGGTCTGAAGTTGTGCGGCCATTTGTGGCTCTTAAGCCAAACTCTAGTGTCAGGGCATTTAACTGGATTGCACTACGAGTCCATCTTTTAATCGGGGGAATGGTTAAAGCTGGAATACCCCATCTAGCGTCATTCTCACCTAGGTCCATGATATCATCCATAGGTAGTGGCTCATAAGTACAATTAAAATCTCCCGCAACCAAAATTTGGCACCCTCAGCATTTTCTCTAAGTTCTGCTTCAAGGGTGGTTACTATCGGGGACATAGACCCATGTTTGGTACCTCTGACATAAACATTATACAAAGCGAGGGTTAGCCCTCTGCAGGAACCTCTCAAGGAGATTCCTAGGATGTCTAGGCTATTAACCTGCTTAGGTGTTATACAGCAGTTAAGGGAAATGCTTACCCAGATGAGCAGGCCCCCCGAGGGGCGTCCCTTCCCGTTTTTGGCTTTTTCTGCAGGCACAAAGTATGTAACGTATCCCACCCGATGGAGTGGTTCTAGGCTCCAGGTCTCCTGGAACAAGCAGATTTTGTGCGCCTCCACTAGATCATTCCACTCGGGTGAGCCCAGTTTCCTATGAATACCTGCAAGGTTCCAGCTAAGAATCTTTAGTGAGCCCTTGGTGTCATAACCATTATTATTATTATTATTTTGGGGGGCCCGGGCAACCAACTAACGGCAAGGGAGCAATTAAGGGTGTTGACTGGATTTTTCTGGACTCTACAACAGAGGCAGGGTAGGGGCGCAAGATTGGGGCTTCCTTCATCATGCGCCCTTCCTCCCCCTGTCTCGTGTCCAATGGCGGGATGATAATTTCCTCAAATGTGAGTCAGTCTACCTCATCCAGAGCACAGAACCTATTCCAGTGTGCAAACTGAGATGTAAAAGGATCAAACTCAAGGGTGCCTTGCCAGGGTAATTGCCATTGCTGGAAGCTCTGCTGGGGTACTTGTTGATAAGCCCTGCTTTTAGGTATTCTATTTCTCGGGATTTGTCTTTGGGGTATGGACGGGTAGAAGTATGAAAGATGGACAGAGGCAGCCGGGATTCGTAGTCCCAGAACGGCGGCGCGGGTGGTGGAGGTGTCCGACAGCGCTCCTGCGCTCAGACAGTTGGAAAAGGTCTTTTGATGGGCAATAGTCACGCTTGCTCTCTCTGCTGCTCCCGGACTGGAAAAAGGTCTCCCCCACTCCACCGAGGCCTCTGTGGCTTTGTAGCCCCTCCTGGCGCTCAACTCGCGTCAGGGCTGCGCACCGCCGCAGAGGCAGCCGGGATTCGAAGTCCCGGAGCGGCGGCGCGGGTGGTGGAGGTGTCCGACAGCGCTCCTGCGCTCAGACAGTTGGAAAAGGTCTTTTGATGGGCAATAGTCACGCTTGCTCTCCCTGCTGCTCCCGGACTGGTAAAAGGTCTCCCCCACTCCAACGAGGGCTCTTTGACTTTGTAGCCCCTCATGGCGCTCAACTCGCGTCAGGGCTGCGCGCCCCTGCAGAGGCAGCCTGGATTCGTGGTCCCAGAGCGGCGGCGCGGGTGGTGGAGGTGTCCGACAGCGCTCCTGCGCTCAGACAGCTGGAAAAGGTCTTTTGATGGGCAATAGTCACGCTTGCTCTCTCTGCTGCTCCCGGACTGGTAAAAGGTCTCCCCCACTCCACCGAGGCCTCTGTGGCTTTGTAGCCCCTCCTGGCGCTCAACTCGCGTCAGGGATGCGCGCCCCCGCAGAGGCAGCCGGGATTCGTAGTCCCGGAGCGGCGGTGCGGGTGGTGGAGGTGTCCGACAGCGCTCCTGCGCTCAGACAGTTGGAAAAGGTCTTTTGATGGGCAATAGTCACGCTTGCTCTTTCTGCTGCTCCCGGACTGGTAAAAGGTCTCCCCCACTCCACCGAGGGCTCTGTGGCTTTGTAGCCCCTCCTGGCGCTCAACTCGCGTCAGGGCTGCGCGCTGCCGCAGAGGCAGCCGGGATTCGTAGTCCCAGAGCGGCGGCGCGGGTGGTGGAGGTGTCCGACAGCGCTCCTGCGCTCAGACAGTTGGAAAAGGTCTTTTGATGGGCAATAGTCACGCTTGCTCTCTCTGCTGCTCCCGGACTGGTAAAAGGTCTCCCCCACTCCACCGAGGCCTCTGTGGCTTTGTAGCCCCTCCTGGCGCTCAACTCGCGTCAGGGCTGCGCGCCCCCGCAGAGGCAGCCGGGATTCGTAGTCCCGGAGCGGCGGCGCGGGTGGTGGAGGTGTCCGACAGCGCTCCTGCGCTCAGACAGTTGGAAAAGGTCTTTTGATGGGCAATAGTCACGCTTGCTCTTTCTGCTGCTCCCGGACTGGTAAAAGGTCTCCCCCACTCCACCGAGGGCTCTGTGGCTTTGTAGCCCCTCCTGGCACTCAACTCGCGTCAGGGATGCGTGCCGCCGCAGAGGCAGCCGGGATTCGTAGTCCCGGAGCGGCGGCGCGGGTGGTGGAGGTGTCTGACAGCGCTCCTGCGCTCAGACAGTTGGAAAAGGTCTTTTGATGGGCAATAATCACGCTTGCTCTCTCTGCTGCTCCCGGACTGGTAAAAGGTCTCCCCCAATGCTTATTTTATTACTGCCAACTTGCCCTCCTTCACATAGATACTAGGAGTAAGTGGTTACAGTAGGTAGTAGAGTCTAGCTAGTTGAGTAGATTCCTTTAGCAGCTTTCCATTAACGACCCAATGGTCTTGGCAGTGTTGCAGGTTATATTTCAAGCAAAAAATTTCCAACCAGTGTCTGCAAAAAAGTTGAGATGAGACCCCGCTTCCCTCATGACTCTTTCTCTCCTGTCTCTTTTTCATAATCTCTCTCTCTCTCGCTCTCTCTCTCTCGCTCTTTCTGTCTCTTTGTCTTGTTTTGCTTGCCTTTTGCATCTCTTTCGCAATAAACCACAGGGAACTGACACAGAGGCAACTGTTTCTTTTGGAGGCAGAATGACCAAATCTCTTCAGTGTAGTAAAATAAACATGCAATGCATATGGCCAGGTCATGTAGAAGGGTAAAACTGTCTTACCCCGAGGTCCCTCCAGTTCTTGTCCCATTCATTACTTATGGAGATAACCATCTCCCCGATAGAAAAAATAACTGAGGAATGCTGGGACCTTTATCCCACCCCCTGTTGCCACAGGACTCCCAGTCTGGTTATGGGGCTTTGGCTTCTGTCTCTGTTTTCTGGGACCTCGCTGTTCTGGTTTGAGACCTCTTTGGCCTGTGCTGTTTGTGTTGGCTGTGCACTTTCTGCCCCTGTCTCCTGGTCTGGGTGCTTCCTGTTTGGGGGGAGGAGAGATTGCCTCCAGGGGGTGTCAGGCACTGGCCTTTGGAGCCTTGGTGCCTTTTGGTTGTCTGCCTGTGGGCCTTTCTGGCATCCCTTCCTCTTCTTGCCATCTTGCTTGAGAGAGGGTACTCCGGACCCTAGTGGGCCGGCTGTTTTGTGTCTTGCATAGCTGAGGCCCATGCCGGCCTACCTGCCATTCCCTTTGGACTTCCTCTGTGCTTGCCTTCCCAGGGTGTGGGCTGGGCCATGGAGTTAGTGATCCCATGCGGGCTGCTTGGCTGCAGCCCTGGTTTCCATGCTACTTTTTGCGGTGTGTTGCATCTGCGGCCTTGGTTGTGGCTCCTTTCGGCAGTTTTTCTGTCTTCCCTCGGGGGTTGGTGTATTTCTGGTCTGTGGCTTTTTGTCCCTGTGCCACTCTTTCTGGGCCTGTGGGGGAGCCATGTTTGTGGACTCTTTGCTCCAATAGATGGGGGAGGCTGTTCGGGGTGGGTGATTGCTTCTGGCTTTTTGGGCTGCGCCGGGGCCTTCTCCCTCAGTTCCATTGTTTCCTGGGGCGGTTGGTGATTTTTTACGCGGAAAATTTATGCCATCTATGAAAAGATAGTGGCTGCTAAGTTAAACGAGACAGCTGTCATAAATCTCCCTGACAATAATGTATGTTCGAACTCAACCGTAGATAGCCTTAAAAGCTTTCCCCCCATCTCACTAGAAGAGGTTACTACATTAACTACTCAGATCAAGAGCGGTAGCCCCCTTGATATCATTCCAGCTCGTATTATGCCTTTGCTGTCTGACGTCCTGGGTCCAGAAATTCAAAAGTTAATAAACCTATCTCTGAGCACTGGAGAAGTGCCGAGAGACTGGAAACGGGCCTTGGTGAGACCTCTGAGGAAGAACTCTACCATTCCATGGACGGACTTAGCCAATTTACGGCCAATCTCCCTTCTCCCCTTTATGGGTAAGATTATGGAGAAACACGTTACCCGACATTTGTCTAAATTCATCGAGGAGACTAATGGGTTGGATCCCTCCCAGTCGGGTTTTAGGCCAGGGCATAGCACCGAGACCACCTTGCTGTCAGTCGCAGACGATCTACACAGGTTCCAGGATAAAGGTTACTCTGTTATCCTGGTCCTGTTGGATCTGTCTGCGGCGTTTGATACTGTGTCATACGACATCATGACCGCCAGGCTTGTTAACATCGGCCTGGAAAATAAGGCTCTGGCATGGTTGAGGAGTTTCTTGACGGATCGCACCAAATCAGTCACCTTGGGTGCTTATCGGTCAGAGGAGTTGGGATTCTCAAAGGGGGTGCCACAGGGCTCCTGCTTGAGCCCTACCTTATTTAATATCTACGTGGCCCCCCTCGCTAACATCATGAGATCCCATGGGTTCATCCCTGTGTCATACGCGGATGATACCCAACTCCTCTTCCCTTTTAAAATCCTTACGGATGAGATCAAGAACTCCTTCTCCCAGGGGATGAAGGCAGTGGCCCACTGGATGGCATCTAACCTCCTGCAATGCAATGTTGCGAATACGGAGGTGATGCTGTTCGGGGAAGCCAAAATCCTTTGGTCCCCGGACTGGTGGCCACAAGACCTTGGCCCAGTCCCTGAGCCTAAACAGGTGGTCAAGGATCTCGGGGTTCGTCTAGACCAGGACCTCTCTTTTAAAAACCATACTGCCCAAGTGGTAGGGTCCTGTTTCCACATAATTGGGATGTTGCGGAAGGTATTTCCACTACTTCCAGACTCAACCAGGAAGACCCTGGTACAAGCCCTGATATTGAGTCGGCTGGACTACTGCAACGGGTTGCTCCTCTCAGCAAATGAGGGGGTTACCTCTAGATTGCAGGTTGTTCAAAATACGGCGGCCCGCCTTGTTCTTAATAAACCCCCTCGAACACCCTCTAAACCCCTTCTGACTGCGTTGCATTGGCTCTCTGTGAAACAAAGGGTGAAGTTTAAGGTGTGCTGCATTATGCACAAGTGTCTTTTGAGAAAAGGCCCTCTATATTTGCTTAGCAAATTTTCTCCTTATGTGCCTCCGCGGTCCTTGAGATCTAGTGAACAGGCCTTGCTGCAGATACCTAGAGCAAAAAAGGTGAGACAAGGGGACAGAGCGCTTTCCATTGCGGGTCCCATGTTGTGGAATACCCTCCCACTTTCCCTGAGACTCTGCAATGAGCACCCCGCATTTAGGCGACAACTGGAAACGTTCTTATTTTAAATCATGGAGACACAGCGACAGGTTGTTTATTTGCTTCTAGGTTGCCAAAGGCGCGGAGATACTCCTTCGGGAAGTGATCCTAGCGCGTTACAAACTCGCAAATAAATAAATGGCCCTGCTGCTGGGTTGGGCCTCATGTGGCGACTTGGATCGCTTGCCTGGTTGTTGCATATTGGTGCTTGTTCTTCTGGGCTGTTCTGGCCTTCCTATCTTGGGGTCTGGCTTTCTGTCGGCCAGCGGGGTTTCCTCCTCCAGTCTCTGCTGTCGGGTTGGTGGTTCAGTCAGCTGGTTTCTCAGGTGTCTGTGGGTACTTCAGTTTGGTTTGGCTGTGGGCAGCCCTGCTTGTTTCCCCTGTTCTTGTGTTCCTAGCATGGTGCTTGTGTTCCTGTTGGTTGTTGGCCTGGGGCTACAGGGTCGGTGGCTGTCTGCATCTTCGGTTACTCTGGGGCTGTCGTGGGGCTTTCTCTTGGCCTTTCTGCGCCTGGTGATGAGACTTGCATGGGGTGGTTCCTTGTCCTTTGCCCTCTGAGCAGGTTTGTTGGCTGGTTGCTTTGATGGGGGTTTCCTCCTTCCCATTTCGGCTGGATGGTCCTGTGTCCTGTGGCCCTTTGGATGGCCCCCGGGGTTGTGGTTAGGGGAGTTTTCCTTGCTGTGTGGTGTTTGAGGCAGGGTGTTCCCTGCTGTGCTTGTTTGGCCTTTGGGTTCCCCTTGTCTCGTGGCCTTGGGGGTTTGCCTCACTCCACCCTTGGTCCTCTCTGGTTTCTGGGTCTGGACTGATTGGGTCCGGTTCAGGGGCTGGTGTTGTCTGCCCATTGGGAGTGTCTTCCTTGTGTGGGGCCCTGGTGTTGGCTTCTTTCCAAGAAGGGTGTTGTGCTTCGCTTGGTTCTGCCCCTGGCTCTTCCCTTGTTTTGTTTCCTGCCCCTATGGGGTATGTTTTTCTGGCTGCCTGGTTGGTCTTCGGGCTGTTGGTGTTCTGGTGCTCGTTGGGCCTGCTTCCTTCTGGCCGTGGGTGGGCAGTGGTGCATTGGTGGGCAGGGTTCTGCATTCATTGTGAGTGCCTTGGTCTTGGCCTTGGCCTGTTGGCCTGTCCCAGTGCCCTGAATTGGGGTCCTTTCTCTCAGTCTGGGGGCTTAGGCAGTCGCCCTGTGTCGGCACTGGTGGTTGGTGCTGGACATTCTTTTCGTGGGGCCTGGTCCTCCTCTGGGGTTTTCAGTGGCGGTGCTGTCCTCTGAGCTCTCTGGTGGCTGGGTCAATTAGGTTGGTGGGGACTTGCTCTTTGGTCGGTGCTTCCTCCCTTCCTGGTTTGGTCTATGTGGTCCTGCCCTTGGCTGGTCCTCTGGGTGTGTGCTTTGGCCCTGGTGGCAGTCCCTCTCCTCCTTTTGTTTGGCTTGCCTGCTGGGGGCCACACCAGTGGTGATGGGGTTTGTCCCATTGTTGGCTCTGTCACTCTTTGTTTTCTGGTTGGGGCGGGGGCATTTGGGTCTTTCCCTGCCTCCCCTTGGCTCTCTTCTGGGGTTGGTTCTGTGGCCTTTTGGCGTTATTGGGCATTCCTTCCTTTGTCTGCTTGGAATGCTCTCTGTTGGTTGTGCTGCTGTGTCTCTGGGGTGGCTTGGAGTCACTGGGCGGATCAGTTTTCTGGCCCTGTTGGCACCCTTTCGGGCTTTTTATGCCCTGTGGGATGCTCCTTCTGTTCTGGTCCTCATTGTGCCTGTAGCTCTGTGGTGTGGTTGCTTCACCCACCATTTCCCTTCTGGGGATTGGCCTTTGGGCTTGGGGCCTCTGTGATATGCCTCCTTTACGGCCTTAGTTTTGTTTGTCCTTGCCTCGTCGCCATCGTGATGGTTGTCTGGGCGCTCCCTTCCGGTCAGCGGTTTTGGGGTGATAGGGGCCTGCGTGCCCTGCTGGTCGATTTTCTGTTGTTGGCTGCCTCCTTGGTGCCTGTGGTGGCTTCTCCTTTCTGGGCTCCTGGTTTTTCCGGGCTGTGGTTGTGTCACTGTTAATCTGGACCTGGCTTTGCTGATGTGTCTGACTGCTTTGAGTTTTCTTCCGTCTGTGGCCTTCCAGCTGTCCTTCTGCTGATGGCTGTCTCTGGTGCTTCCTTGGTTAGGGCTCCTCCACTGTTGATGGTTCGGGGAGTTCCCGGTGCCGATTGGCTGCCCTTTGGGTTACGGCTCAGTTGGCTTATTGTGTTTTTGTTCGCCTCGGTCATCTCCTGCTTGTTCTGGGTGGTGTTGCCCTTTTTTTTTGGTTGGGAGCGTTGCAAGCTGTATGCTCCTACCTTTTTTTCTTGTGGTTCTCCTTTTGCTTAGGTTGGGATGCTGCTTTTGGGGATGTGTCCTGGGTAATCTTTGGGGATTCGGAAGGCTGGGTGCCTGGCTTTGATCTGCTCCATAAGTAATGGATGGTATGAGGACTGGAGGGTCCTGGGGGTAATGTCCCATTACTTACCGGCAATCTTCATTACTCCTGATCCCGTTGTCCTCGTCCCATTCATGAGGCCCCTCTCTTACTACCGGTCGGCCGGCCTTCCTGTTGGTGGATTGGTAGTTCAGGTAGTACTACAAGAATATCGAGGGACAGAATATCGAACTCAAGAATATCGACGACCAGAATATCAAACTGAAGGTAAGAAATATTGTTTTTGTTAATATCGAAGTTAGAAATATCAATAGCAAAAATATCGATGTTACTAATATCGATATTAATATAAGTGTTATGTATTTTATTATATATTTTATATGTATGTTTTTATAATTTTTGTTAATTATTGTGCTAGTTTTAAAATATATGTATTACATTTTTAGAAGTTAGTAATATTTTTTTAAGTAAATTATGCGTTTTAGTACTGTAGCAGGTTGTGGTTTTATAGGGGAATATTGTGGAAGTAATTTAATTATAGTAAGTTAATTAAAAAACTTTTAGAAATTATTAAATCTTTTTTTTTTATTTCAGTAATTTTTTATTGAAAAATTATATTTACATGGTGCAGAGGGTATACATGGAGATAACTGAAAAAACAAGAGAAAAGCCCGGGAAAAGACGCCCGGGGGGGCGGTGGGGGGTAAGCATTGGCTCGCGGCTATTTGTCCATTTTCCATTCCTGCTTCTTCTTCTCGTCAATCCTTTCGGCTTCCCCCTTCCCCCTTACAGACTGTCCGATTGTCCTTTCACTCCCCTGGTGGCGTGGAGAGAGAGGTGTAGAGATATAGAGAGTAAAGCGAGATAAGAGGCACAGTGTGTCACAGAGTAGGTGATCCATGTGGTCTATGTAGTGCTGCCTTGTCTGGGCTCTGGGCTACCTTCCCGGTTGTCCCCCTGACGTTCAGGGTGGCTTGTGTGAGGACAGGTAGTTGTCCAGCGAGAGCCACATTTCGCTTTTCTTCTCCGAGTTCGGTAGGCTATTGGTTGTTATGGTGTCGGCATCTCGCAGGAATATGACCCAGTTGAACCAGGTTTGAAAAGTGGCTTTCGCTGTGTCTTTCCAGTTGTTCAATACCGTCTTGACCGCCGCTGTGAGCAGGAGGTCAATCAGGTCCCTGTCTTTTCTGGATGTTATGGAGGGGTCGGTGTACCCCAGTGCTTGATAGTGGAAGTCAAGTGTTAGTGTGGCGCCTGTGAAGTCGTTGATTAGAGTGTTTATTGAGTCCCAGAATTTCCTGACCTTGGTGCAGTGGAAGAGGAGGTTTGCTAGATCCCCTTTCTGCTTATTGCAGTTCCAACAGGAGTCGTTTTCTCTGATGCCCATGGAGGCTAGGCGGGCTGGGGTCCAGTAGGCCTTGTGTATCAGCCAGAATTTTGTCTGATCTAGTGTTGTTGTCACCTTCCTTCTTGATGTGGAAGACCAGAGGTCGGCCCTTTCCTCCTCACTGAGCTCCCTCCCTGCCACTGTTCCCCAGTGGGTTATAATTTTGATATTTAGTTTAGAGGTCTTTGGGCACAGGGCTCTGTACATGTGCGCCACTTGGTGTCCTATTGTGTTTAGGCTGGTGGAGTATTGCAGTATTGAGGGAGTGAGCTTGTTTATGTCTGCTTTGGCGATTGCCACTCTTATTTTAAGGAAGTTATAGAGCTCTGCGCTATCGAACTTGTATTGCTCTTTGAGTGTGTCGAAGGGTGTTTGAGTTCCTTTGTGCTGTAGCTGTCCTACTGTTGTTATGCCGTGTCGGTACCATGTGTGCATATCTAGTGTGTTGTTCCTGTACTTTATTCTAGGGTTGTTCCAGAGGGACTCTAGTTGGGTGTGTCTGATGCTGGTGTCTAGTAGCTTATCTATTCTTAGTAGGGCCAGTCTTGTGTTCCTTAGGATTGGATTTTGTTTGGTTGCAGGGTGTTTCGTCGCCATGAGCAGGGCTACGGGTTCCAATCCCCCCTAGCAGTCTCCGCTCTAGAGAGAGCCAGGCCGGGGTGTAGTCACTCTTCGGAGTTAGCTAGTACAAGCCTTGTTTAGCTATGCAGGCTGTTTGAAACATTTTGAAATTTGTTATGTTAAGACCTCCTAGTGTCTTGGGGAGTCTGAGCTTTTGAAGGCTGATTCTGGGTTTATTTACTTTCCATAGGAAGGTGTTAAGTAGCTTGTCCAACTTTTTGTGAAAGTCTGATGTGTTGGTTAGTGGTAGCATGTTGAGCATGTAGTTAACCATTGGGGTGACCATCATTTTGATAGTCTCTACCCTCCCCCACCATGTGGTGAATTTGGGTGACCATCCCTCAAGCTTCTCTTTGATTTTGTTTAAGATAGCTTGTTCGTTCTGATCTAGTGTGGTTCACAGGTCTCTTTCGAAAAGGAGGCCTAGGTATTTGATGGATTTCCTCTGCCAGGTCAGACCAGAGGTCCCCAGGGTTGTCCTGTTGGTGTGGATGTTCAATGGTTTACACTCAGATTTATCTCTGTTAAGTTTGTATCCAGACACCTGCGCGTATTGATCTATAGTGTCCATTAGAGCGTTGATGGATCTCTCCGGGTCTTCTGTTACAATGAGGACGTCGTCAGCGTATGCTGCTAGCTTGAAAGTTTCTCCCTCTATAGGTATTCCCTTTATGTCTCCTGCTCGTCTTCGTCTGCCTCCGCTTGCGGTCTTGCAGTGTGTCGCCGTAGTGGTCTTGCAGCGTGTGGCTTTTCTGTGTTGGCGCTGGCTGCTCGGTGTGAGTTTAGCCCTTTTGTCGGACTTTTGTCGGACTTGTCTTATCGCCCGGTCGCCATCTTGTCTTCTTCCTCGCTCCTTGGCGGTAGCTCCTTTGGGTTCGTTTCTGTTTGTTTGAGCCCTTCCGATGCTCCTTACGTTATCACCTTGAAGCCCAAACCTTCATGTGTCGCTGGTTGCTTTTTCTGAGGTTAGACTCTCGGGTTTGGCTGAGTATATTCGCCTTAGTTGTTCAGGATTTGCGGAGCTAACGGACCTAGACGGCCATCTCCTTTGTCGTCCAAGCCACGCCCCCATTATTAAATATTTTTAAATACATTTTACTTTTTAGTTCTGTAGCGGGATGTGGGTTTATAGGGGAATAGGGTGGGTAGTAATTTAATTGTAATTTAGTAATTATTTAATTTTCATTTATTGGTATTGATACACATTTTATGTTAAATAATAATTCATTGGTAATGAATTTTTCGTAATTGGTAATGAATTTTTATTAATTGATTAATTGGTAATTATATTAAATGTATTAATGTATTATTGACGTGTGTTGTGAGGTTATATGGTAATAGAGTGGATAGTAATTCAATTGTAATTAAGTAATAATTTATTTTAGTGTTGAGCATTGATAATGAAATTATTGATTGGTAATACATTTTTTATAATTAATGTTTTTATTAATTTATTGTTCATTAGTTATTAATTGGTAATTAAATTTGATTATTTATGATTTATTGCAATTTTTCAATAATGTATTGTTAATTAATTATTACTTGCTAAATGTTTTTTATAATTATTGTTTTTGGGTATTGAAAAGTATTTTTTTAAAATTTTATTATTATTTGGTAATACATGTTTAATAATTATTATTTAATTGTATTTATTTTTATTGTTAATTAATTATTGATTGGTAATTATGTTTAAATAATTATTTATTGGTATTGTTAATTTGTTGTAAGTTAATAATTAAATTCTTATTTTTTACAAAAAATTTATTTTGATTATTAGTAAGTTATTTTGACCCCTATTCTATCCTACACTTTCCCTACTGTTGCACCCTCTGGCGTTGGAATAGTAATTTTAACCCCTACGCTATCCAACACTTTCCCTACTGTTGCACCCTCTAGAGTTGGAATAGTAATTTTAACCCCTAAGCTATCCAACACTTTCCCTACTGTTGCACTCTCTGGAGTTGGAACAGTAATTTTTACCCCTACGCTACCCAGTATATACTGTTTTAGTTAATGTAGTGTATATTTTATTTTAAAATTATTTTTTATAATTTGTTATATATAGTTTTGACATTTTTAGTTGTTGTATGTGTATGTATGTATTTATAATTTATCAAATGTTTTTTAACAATTTATGTTATTAAAGTAAATAATTGTAAATATTAAGTAAGTATTTATATTATATTTTATATGTATATGTTTATTTTTTTACATTATATGTATTACTATTATCATTTTAAACATATTTTTAACTGTTTATTTTAATTATATGTATTATTTATTTAATTTTATATTATTTTTAAACATAAAAAAACGAAATTTTTTACTATGATATTTTCCGATATTTTGGTACTTACCTTAATGTAGATAGGACTTCGATATTCTTGACGTCAATATTCCGCCTCAGATATTTTTGACGTCAATATTATGTCAGACATTCAGTTCAGGCGGAATGCTGGGTAGGTACTAGTTGTGTACTCCCAGTGGGAGGGGGTGGGAGGGGGTGGGGTAGGGGTCCCAGTATTCTTCTGCTCTTTTTCTGTTGGGAAGATGATTATGTCCATAAGTAATAAAGGGGACGAGGACAACAGGACCAGGAGCAATGAAGATTACCAGTAAGTAATAGGACAATAATGAGGATATCTGATACTGCAATATACTATAATCTCCAGGGGGCAGTTTTTAGCAGTTACCCAGCAAGATTTTACAATTTACATAACAATGGTGTTTAGGATAATAGAATTGTGAATTCTAAACTATCTTCAGGCACCCTTGGATCTAAGCTATTTTACTATTGCTGTCTCTCTCAATTGGCAAAGGTTCTGGACAGAATGCCACTATTGAATTAAGTCTGCTGTGAGACATCTGCATTTTATCCCTGTTTCTCAGTGGCACTGGAATGCAAGAAAGGAAACCTTAGGCGGTCATTTAGAGGGTGGGGGAGCAGGGGCTCGCTCTAAATTATTTGCAGCTATCTCCACTAAAGGAAACCCTTGACCTGGCAACCTGTCATTCACAGTTACACTTGCTGACAGTGGTGATTGTCTGCACTACTTTAACCAGGGCCACTGTTATTGATTTTTCCCAGCCCGATTTCTCCATGGGGTGTATGACATGCCTGGGCAGGGATGAAGAACAATGGCATCTTTCTGCAGGGAGATTTGCGAAGTCAATCTTGCTGTATCCAGTTAACAGAGCTTCCAAGGAATCAAAGACTTGAGAGAGGGGGCATAAACCCAAAATTCAGATGGAGACCATTATAATCTCAACTGGCAACCAAAGCTAGTGTTGTCACAGGAAATCTATTGGTGCTGGATGGGTTTAGCACCCATAGTAGATATCCTGTTTATCTTAAAATGTAAGGGCCCATAGCTCTAAAATCAAGGGTTATGGTCCAAATCATTATGTGGAAGTGGAATCACGGTACTGGAAGTATCAAGTGCATTCCTACTAAGAACGTACACATTTGGATGTGTCAGTCCCCTAACATGCCCTTAAACTGTGAAATCTCCGAAATCATAAGATTTTGAGAATTTCCAAAATCAGAGAAACCAGCCTCAGAAAACTGGAGGACACCTTAAGACCTTGGTATCTTGTGTCCCTAGTAGCTAAAAAATGATGGGATACAGCTTCCACAAATTCCAGATGATCAAGGAGAAATAGGGGTTTACCACCAGGCCCAATCCTTTGCTGGTCCAAGCATGTAATTAGCCCACAAATAAAATAAATGTATTGAGTGGTGTAGATAAGCTGATTCAATTTTTTGGAGCTCAAAGGCAGACTAATGCTTTTAGTAATCATTCATGCAGATTCATATAATGTGGTCTTGCACATGATTCAACGGTCAGGCACTCCTTTCCAGCTAGGGCAGTACACCTCCAATAATTCTAGCAGGACACAGCAGCAGTTTTGCCATATGGCTAAGCATTGGCCCCAGCCTGAGAGAACATCAATAAAGGGAGTGCTGTTACTGATTAGGTGATTCATGACGATCTTCAGTAGTCCATGTGACTATCAATATGACTACTAGGAGCTACTACTCAAAGGGCATTTCTAATACATGTCAGGAGGCAGTGCCATTGGATAATGATCAATCAAAAGATGTGCCATGTTCAAAATCCATATCCTTGGCCAGCTTTCAGGAGTTTGTGTGGTAGTGGCATTCACCAACTGGTCAAAGAAAGGTGTGTCCCAAGGGAGACAATACAAATGTCTTAAGTCAAATCTCTGCAGTGTAAGGTTATGTGTAATGTTTTCGAGCAACAAGATCATTTTAGCCAATCCTTTGTACTCCTGTGGCGCTCTGTAAGACTGAAATGTATGAAAGATGAAATATCCAAGTGTAAGGAATATGGACCTCCATCATGTGCTGCAATCACTTAGGGGCATTTTTACAAGGGCTTTATCTCCACTTTTTTGGCTTAAAAAGCCATAAAAGCGGAGATAAAACAATCACCCTATTTACAACCCTTTTTCCCAATGCCTCCCTGCAAAGTGGGCATCCCTGGGCGTACCCTGGGCGGACAAACTTGCAAATATCGCTGATGTTCACATTGCCATATTTACAAGGCTGGCCCAGCATTTTAGCACACGTTAGTTTTTGGAGAAAACCGCTGTTTTCTCCAAAAACTAACGTCTGCTAAAATGCAGACTTACCTATCCCCAACATTGGGGTGGATTATGCTGATACAACCCTGTGGGTCGTATCAGCAAGGTTATCGCCATTTTTCAGGGAACATCGCTGGTTTTCCTGCGATGTTCCCTGCAAAACGGCGATAACCTCGCTATCTCTGGAATTTTTATCGCCCTGGAGAAATGCGTTGTTAATAAAGCGCTACCAGGGCAATAAATTCCTGAGATAGCCTGCGATAATAAAATTATCGCTAAGCACGGCCAGCGATAATTATCGCTGGGCGTTGATAATATGCCCCTTAATTCTTACGAAAGATACCCTCCAAACAGCACCTGTACACCTAACTGGATAGCTCGCAAACACACCATTGCCACACACAGCCTACATGCAACCACAAGCACTCAGGGGAAAATGAAGCACCTCTGTTGAAGACCTGAGTAAATTTTGCACTGGGATCCTTGGAGAGTCCTCATGAATAAAATGAAAAGACCTGTGCCTTTCACTAGAATTTCAGAGGGCATGAACCATCAGTTTCTCCATAGGCTGGTGATGGTGTAATAGTCACCCTCTCTTACAGGTACTCGTTGGGTGCACCCCAAGTCTAAGCAGTGCATAAACATCTGGAGCACCTCCAGTCAGCTTGCTGATTACAAGACACTGTGGGAAACACAGGGTCTGAGGATACACAAAAGGACAGGATGGACCACCAGCTCTCTACATAGTGTAAAGGCTGTTATGCCTACATAGTCAGTTGGCCAGGAAAGAAGATGGCCCAGTATGAGATGAAGGATAGGAATATAAAGCAAGGAAATGGACAAGGGTTGGTTAGAGGCATAATGTGTTAGACGGGAAATATGCTGGTTAGAGAGATTGCCAAAATGAGGAGAAAGAATATTTGACACTAAGGGAGAATGAGTGGGTAATGTGATATAGACAGCTGGATGACAGGGTAATTTAGAGTTTTTTTTATAAAGTACAAGTTGCAAGAGTGTGATCATGCAGGAAATACAAATGCTTGTGTGTGGGAAAGATTGTTGGGGAGAATGAAACACCTTCCAATGTAAGCTGTCTTCATTAAGTTTCAGACTAAGGGGCTGATTACAAGTTTGGCAGTCCTCATGTTGGAATGCCACCGCTGCGCTCCCAGGCGGACCTCCAAGCCTGTGGTGCACCCGCCCCTCGAATTCCAAGTTGAATTCAGGGCATGCGGTGTGGCGGCAGTGTCATGGTCTGTTAGGCTCATAGTAGAGCCAAACAAGCATACTGCTGCAATGGCAGCACCTATTGCACTTTCCTGCACAGCGTGGCATGCACCATGTCATGCGTGCCGCACAGTGCAGGAACAAAGGTTCAAATATAGGTGGGCGCAACATGTGTCCCCCTGCATGCACCCCCATGGATCGATATTTCCAGGGGACCTGCTAGGGTCCCATTACTTCCATGTCTGCTACCCTTTCCATGGCGGGCTCCCGCCATGAAACGGGCAGTTGAAATGCAACTTGGAATATGCTGGGTGGTGCCGCCTTCTGCACCGCCACCATCATATTCCTGCCCTTTTCCACACCACCACGCATTCCTCGATCCCGGCGGAGGTGGCGGTCCTGTGGCAGTCTGACCACCACACTCAGAATACGGTAGGCAGACCTGCAAGGGTGGCAGTGGTCAGACCGCCAGTGCGAGTACACCAGTCCCATGACTGCCATACTCTTAATAACCCCCTAGATGTGGTCCTTCGCAGCTCCTGGGATCAGGAGAAAATATGGCGCATAAAGTTCAAGAAATTTTACACCATTACACGATGGTCTCTGTAAAAGGAACTGTATTTGCATTTTTATTAAATGAGAAAAAATGGAAACAGAAAAATTAGCCTGATTTGTATCCAGTGGACACTCAAGGCGAAAAGGGACTTTGATAGAGGGATGTTACGTATGGCTGTTGGAAAGTCAAGTAGTTTGCTTTCAAATAATTATATGAAATTATGACTACATTTTAGCGTAAAATTAGTCATTGGATATCTTTTTGTTACTGGCGTTCTATTGTTTCTGTGAGTTTGCAGTACATTTTTACCTAAAAATTGCACCAAACAGAGCAAACATTTTATCGTAATTGTCATGTCATTATTATGCAAATTGGCATATTGGTGTAATTTCAGGAAAATTGCGGAAGAAGCCTGACACAATATTCCCAAAATTAATCAAACTACATGAATTACCCTAGCGTAATTTAAATTTAGACCAGGCCTATGGCAACTGTGATGTAGGCAGGGCATGCTGCAGTGCACGTGAAATGCATAATATTCATGAGAGAAGTGATGTACGATAGGAAGCTGGTTTAAAAAAGGTAGCTTCTAGGCAGAAAGATGAAAAATTTCTATGAGAGACAAAAAAATTCTTCTAATTTTTCCTGCTTGTTGTGTTTGTCAAGCCACAAATCAGAAACACTTGTTTTTTCATATGTGCCTTTTTTGTACTTGTTTTTTTTTAATCCAGTTCAGAACTGAAGTTTCCATCAGGGAACCACTACAGAGAGCAAGTGCTATTTCTGTCAATTGAAAATAGTCGCACTGTCTATGTCACCAGTATGCCACATGAGGACACTCCATGAAGCTTTCGTCCACATGGTGTACTAGCGCTCCAAAAGATTAAAAATAACTTTCAAAACACAAAAGCAAAGCTGCAGCTTCTGTTGGGTATTTGCAAGCTAAAAGGGGTTTGAATTGAGCAGTGGTGGCTCCTCTTCTACGGCGGAGGAGTGTTGCCCCTATGCTTTCAAGTAGTGCGAGATGAGAAATAGAAACATAAAATTTAATTTTATGTTTGTACTGCTTTGCGGGTGGATGGACAGGGCTGCTCTGCTCTCGTAGCAGGGCAGGGGAGGAGTGGTTTGCCCCCTCCTAAGTGCCCAATAACTGTTTGGTCTGCCCTCTGGGGCTGCCCAAACCAGTTATGCGCACATACCCCATTCTCCATGCAGGCTGCAATACAGCCTGCAGGGACAACATACACAGACCCCCATTCCCTGGTTGAGCGGCCAACCAGGATGCTCAAACCAATTACAACGCTGCATTGAACCATTGTGATTGGTCAGGGAAGCCTGGGTGTCTACCAATTACAATTTTCATTAGTCAGTGGGGCGTGCCTGCACTTCCTGTTCCTCGAGGAGAACAGGAGCAGAGACCCAGGACCCGGCCGGAAGGTTAAACATTTTTTATTTTTTAATTTTTTATTGTGCACACCCTCGATAAACCCCCTAGCCTCCCCCGCAACCCCCGCACCCTCCCCCGCAAGCCATGCCAGTCGCACCAGGAATTGAGCACAGAACCACAGATTGTCTGACCAAAAATGCAGCCATGCCATATAATTCTGACCCCTGTGGGAACCTTGTTTGTGCAGAAGATTGTGCACTTGTGAGCTTTCTTTATTCCACTTAGTAAATACTGAGTGTGATAACCCCACTTAAAATTCGGCACACACTTCAAAATATAACAAAGAACATATACAATATTTACTGAGACATGCAAATTTTTGTGTGGCAAGCACCAAAAATTGCCCTATTATTCTCAGTTACTAGGTAACAGAGGTCATCAAAAGACTCGCTACCCCCATAAATCCTGCAGAAGCTTTTTTGTAAGTATCAGCGCACTCGTTATGTAGGGCAATGAATCCCATGTGCTCACGGACTACACTGGACCTCCCTGCTTATTTGGATGGACGTACCTTGGGGGCATTTTCTTGACTGTTGCAGTACAGGGTGACACCTCAATGGAGTCCTCCTGAGTGCAGCACAGTACTGCCGCCAGGAACTTGCCACATTAGGGAAAATTGCTTGGAAAACCCCAGTACACATAGTAGGCGCGCAGGTGCCCATGGACCCTAAGAATGATCCCTACTTACCAGCTAAAGTTTAATAGGGGCACAGGTGCACTGCGCCCTCTTTGTTATACTGATATTTAGTGAATCATATGCTAATGGTAATATTTTGTGATTCATGAACCTTTTCATAATTTGCTGCATTTTCCGCCCTAAGAAATTCCTGATGTATGTCATTTCTGCTTTCCATGGTCCAGGATAACCAGTGCTATCTGACTAATTGCATTGGATGTACAGTATTTCTTATTCATGTCGTTTTGTCTTGTTTATGTATATTATACTATAAATATGTTTATATAATCCTGTGCGGAGTCTCTTTTATATTGTATTCTTTGTGTTTCTGTATGAGTGTGTTGCACAAACGCTTTACACATTACCTCTCATAATCCTGCCTGCCCTGCCCCAAGCTACCAGGGGGGAGCACAGGTTATTTTTGGTGTGTAACTGACTTGCCCTGACTTGAGTGGTGGGTTACGCCGGACTTAGGTGCATACCCTAGACAACCGGAAACCCCATTTCTAACACATACTGTAATCCTACCAATGAAAAGATCTACTCACCCATGAATAATTTCTCTCATTTACTGCATGTATAGTCTATCAGAAAAAAATAAATGGTTTGTGTAGTAACCTTCAGGTCAAACATTCTAATCCTAGTGCGACCAACTCCATTTTTTGGTCTTCCGAACTCGATGCAAAAAAGTGCACTCAGGTGTGAGGTTAATGTGAGAGCTGTTAGATTTTAATGGCTATTACAACAAGCTTTGACAAAGCCAATAGGTTTCTCCTATGCACGATCTATTCGCTTTGTCAATGCTTGTATTACTTTTGTTTTGGAGTAGTCAGGGATTATTGATTTTCAGATGATGCATTTAAGTGTTTTTCTATTACTTAAGCATTTTTTTCCGTTTGAAGTTGAGAAGTTGGTAAATCAACAGAGAACGAGAGGAGAAGATGGTGTTTTAAAAGAGGGAGGGGTGTTAAAAACATGGCAGTGGGCAGAGGATGGTGGGTTAACACACCAACTGCCTGTGGAAGGCAGAGCTGCTTACTTCGGAACTGGGGCACCGGGTTCAAGTCTTGGTGTTGGCTCAACAACTTGTGATACTCACTTACTCTCACTGGGTGCCATCGAAAAAAAACAAAAGGACACAGTGTGTGTGTAATGTAAATGGTACTCATGTAAAGCACTCCAATATCTTTGGGGACAAGAGTGAGGGTGCGAGAGGTGGCTTGAGCAGGGGTATGGATAAAACAACAGAGACCAGGGAGTAGGACGAGGTGGGTTAAAAGTAGCATGGGTGTCTATAAACAAAAACGTGTGGCTGCAAGGGAGCAGGGACCTAGGTACATAAATACCATAAGAATATGCACACTGTCTACTTGTGCTGATGGCTTTGCTAGTGTTGTGTAAACATTTAAATATACAAACTGGCATGACTGATGTTGGGTAGAGTTTGGATATAGGATTTATATTTGTTTATGGTCTGCAGTCCCAACACAAGTACAAACCATAGATTAGGCTGGTAAAAGATAGCGAGCACTTTAAAGTTGAAATATAAATGGAGCAAAGCGTGGTGAACCAATTTAAAACTGGAAGCTTTACTTCAGGACTGAGCAACAAGTAAACATGAATAATGGGTGAAATAGAGTGTTTGGAGGTGCGGTGAACGTTATACATATGGGACGGAAATTAACATAATACACATGGATAAGTTATTAAAGGAAAGCTGGCCCCTTTCATTTTCGGGTGGTTTTCATTCGTGCCTCCTCCTTGGAACTGGGGAAGTGGATTTGAGTCTCGGCGTTGGCTCAACATCCTGTGATCAGGGGCAAATCACTTAATCCTCACACAAGCACAGTGACCTAATCTAAAAGCTCAACATCCTATGACCCTGGGCAAATCATGTAATCCTGACACAAGTGTGGTGCACCAATCTAAAAGCTTTAATGCATGCCTGAGCGATAAGTAAACATGAATATTGAACAGAATAGAGTGTTTGCAGGTGCGGTGAGTGTTATGCATGTGGGATGGGAACGTACATAATCCTCTTGGAAAAGTTGTTAAAAGAAAACTGACGCCTTTCATTTTTGGGTGGGTCTCATTCGTGCCTCCTGCTTGGAACTGGAAAAGCAGATTCACGACGTCGGCTCAACATCGCGTGATCCTTGGCAAATCAATTCTCACACAAGCGCAGAGAACCAACCTAAAAGTGGAAGCTGAGATACAAGTAAATATGAATAAAGGGTGGAGTAGAGTGTTTGCAGGTGCTGTGAGCGTTAGGCATATGGGACAGGAACAGGCTTAATACACATGGAAAAGTTATTAAAGGGAAACTGAACCCTTTCATTATCTAGCAGTTCTCATTGGTGCCTCTTCCTTAACTGGGGAAGCAGGTTCGAGTCTCGGCATTGGCTCAGCATCCTGTGATCCTGGGCAATCCCTTAATCCTCCCAAGTGCAATAGCAAAAAACAAAAACAAAATGAAAGTGTCTGTGTGCACTCTAAATGTTGCTCATAAAAGGCACTCCACTACCATCGGGGTCGCGAGTGAGGGTGCTGGAGGTGGACAAAGCAGGGTGGTCAGTAAAACAACAGAGAGCAGGGAGTAGGACATGGTGGATTTAAAGCAGAGGAGAGTTTGTTAAAAACAACAGAAGGGGTGGTGGGTAACACACCGGGAAGGAGAGATGACGGCCTGCAGATGCACTCGTTTGGAGAGCTCGCTTAAAAAATTTAAAAAAACTTTCAGAGTGCATAGCCAGTGGAAGGACACTGGTCACAAACCAATGGCCAGTGATCAGAAGCTGTACATGGGACAGACTAAACGCCATGGCATAGACAGGCAAAGCAGAGCAGGAAGACGTGAAGATAACCTGCTGACCAATCGGAGGCATGTAAGGTAAGTATTCGGTGGGCTGTAAGTCCCTTTTAAGATTTTTTTTTAATTACAGGAGATTTTGCAAGCACAGTGCAAGCTCTATGCAGGCAAAACCTAAAAGCTAGGGACTATTTACAAAAAGAAATCTGTTAATATCATTGTTGTTTTTTTGCTTATATTCCTCTATTGCATTTAACCATGGGTATTCTCACGAAAACAGCAAAAAAAAGAAAAGCCGACACCCACCAACAGGATTCTGACAGACGTCAAGACCCAAAAAATTGCAACGGATACCTTAGAAACAAATCCAAGAAAATCTTTCAAAACAAAAAATATTTATAGAAATTAATTTCCAAATTCAACAAAGTGATATTTTTAATGTAGCTTTCAACTAAATAACACATCTGTTCTGCAAATAAAAAACATGTAGGATTCTTCTAAGATTTTCAAATGTTCAGAACCTCTGTACTTAAACGTTTCCACTGTTCCTCGTCTAAGCATGTGCCGCTGTTTCTCCTTTTTGTTGTCACTTAAAGCTAATGGAAAAGTAAACATTGCTAGGCAGCAGAAGCAGCAACACTAGTTGTATATGATACATCAAACCCCGAGAAAATCAACACAATTGGGGCTATTCACAACAGTAACTTACACTTGTTAATAAGTTACATGCATAATTTACACTTACATGTTTGAGTAACTTTACTACTTTTGGCTTTCCACAAAATCCAGGTTGTAAAGTGTAGACGTACACATCTGCTCTGCCTGAAAATGGGGGCGGAGCCTAACTTACCAGTGTAAGTTTGTACAGCCAAAAAAGAAACAGTATTTTTGCCCTTCAACAGCTGGAGGTCTCCGTGTACAATTACGCGGATGACCTCCAGCTTATTTTTTCCTTATCCCCCTCCCCAGAGTCCATTTCTAATTTTCAGTCGGTCATGACTTTCATCCGGGACTGGATGAACCACAACCACCTGAAGCTCAACCCCGACAAAACGGAGTTGGTGCTGACAGGTGGTTGCTCCAGTCCCTGGTCCCCTTCATTTTGGTCCCCCTCGCTGGGTCTTCCTCCATCTCCTTCCCCCTCTGTTAAAACTCTTGGTTTCAAACTGGATCACCAACTCTCACTTCACTCTCAAGTTAGCACTGTGGTGTCCTCCTCTTTCCTTTCCCTTCGCACTATCCGCAAAGTCTCTCGGTTCTTTTCCTTTCCGGCCCTCAAACTTATAGTCTTGGCAATGGTGATTTCCCGCCTGGATTAAGGCAATGCCCTCTATTGTGGTATGCCCGCGTATAGCGTGCGACGCCTCCAGCTAGTCCAGAACCAGGCAGCACGCCTGGTTTTCAATTTATCCAAGTCACATCATGTCACTCCCCTCCTTAAGACCTTACACTGGCTGCCCATTCGTGAACGAGCCCAGTTTAAATTAAGATGCATCATCTTTAACGCCCGGACCGGATCAGCCCCTGCCTTTATCATTTCTGAAATTCATTCTTATATTCCTCCTAGGGAGCTACGTTCTTCCACCCAACAATTGCTCGTAGTCCCCCGTTTCTAACGTAACAAGCATTGGAAATGCAATAGGTCTCGCAGCATTAGAGTTAGTGCTTTTAGAATTGTTTATGGGTTTTTTGTAAATCTTTAGCATTTTTGTTTCCTGTAGCCAATGCTAAAGAATTAAAAAAAAAAGCCATAAACATTTCTAAAAGCTCTAACTCAAATGCTCCGAGACCTATTGCACTGTGTGAGGGTGAGGGGTTGAGGGTGAGTGAGGGTGAGTGTGAGTTAGGGTGAGGGGTTGAGGGTGGGTGAGGGTGAGGGGTTGAGGGTGAGTGAGGGTGAGGGGTTGAGGGTGAGTGAGAGTGAGGGTGAGTGAGGGTGGGTGAGGGTGAGTGAGGGTGAGTGAGGGTGAGGGGTTGAGGGTGAGTGAGGGTGAGGGCGAGTGAGGTGTTGAGGGTGAGTGAGGATGAGGGTGAGGGGTTGAGGGTGAGGGTAGGTGAGGGGTTGAGGGTGAGTGAGGGTGAGTGAGGGGTTGAGGGTGAGTGAGGGTGAGGGGTTGAGGGTGGGTGAGGGATTGAGGGTGAGTGAGGGTGAGGGGTTGAGGGTGAGTGAGGGTGAGGGATTGAGGATGAGTGAGGGTGAGGGGTTGAGGGTGAGTGAGGGTGAGGGGTTGAGGGTGAGTGAGGGTGAGGGGTTGAGGGTGAGTGAGTGAGTGAGGGTGAGTGAGGGTGAGGGGTTGAGGGTGAGTGAGGGTGAGGGGTTGAGGGTGAGTGAGTGAGGGTGAGTGAGGGTGAGGGGTTGAGGGTGAGTGAGGGTGAGGGGTTGAGGGTGAGTGAGTGAGGGTGAGTGAGGGTGAGTGAGTGAGGGTGAGGGGTTGAGGGTGAGTGGGGTTGAGGGTGAGTGAGGGTGAGGGTGAGTGAGGGTGAGGGTGAGTGAGGGTGAGGGTGAGTGAGGGTGAGGATGAGTGAGGGTGAGTGATGGTGAGGGTGAGTGAGGGTGAGTGAGGGTGAGGGGTTGAGGGTGAGGGTGAGTGAGGGTGAGTGAGGGTGAGTGAGGGTGAGGATGAGTGAGGGTGAGTGATGGTGAGGGTGGGTGAGGGTGAGTGAGGGTGGAGGGTGAGGGGGTGAGGGTGAGTGAGAGTGAGGGTGAGTGAGGGTGAGGGGTTGAGGGTGAGTGAGGGTGAGGGATTGAGGGTGAGGGATTGAGGGTGAGTGAGGGTGAGGGATTGAGGGTGAGTGTGGGTGAGGGATTGAGGGTGAGTGAGGGTGAGGGGTTGAGGGTGAGTGAGGGATTGAGGGTGAGTGAGGGTGAGTGAGGGTGAGGGATTGAGGGTGAGTGAGGGTGAGGGGTTGAGGGTGAGTGAGGGATTGAGGGTGAGTGAGGGTGAGTGAGGGTGAGTGAGGGTGAGGGGTTGAGGGTGAGTGAGTGAGGGTGAGTGAGGGTGAGGGGTTGAGGGTGAGGGGTTGAGGGTGAGTGAGTGAGGGTGAGTGAGGGTGGGTGAGTGAGGGTGAGTGAGGGTGAGGGAGGGGGTGAGGGTGAGGGAGGGTGAGTGAGGGTGAGTGAGAAAAAAATAAGAGCAGACAGTGCTGGGGCTTGACTGGCTATTAGCAGAGAGCGCCCGAGGGTCAGATACAGTGCCTGGAAGCGAGGACATCACAGCCTGCTCGACTTCAAACCCAAACGCAGCGGCAGGCTTAGCATTAGACTCCCACTGCTATATGGTGACCAAAAGAGGAAACTGTATGTTCCTGGAAGCGGATGTCCGAAGAGATGGGAAACCTGTGGAAGAGAGCGACGGTGGGGCGACAACGATTATGGCTTCGTTTGCTTTTGGTATCCGACTGGCTGCTGCGTTCCGGTTCTGAGCCGTGGAAGTTAAAGGGGTTCTCGCAGAGTCAACGAGGCAAAACGCGAAGGAACGAACCATGGCTGAAGACGGGTAACATTATATTAAATCTACATCCGTTTGCAAGCGCTAAACGAAGCCTGACATGGGCGAGCAATAATTCAGTGCAAATACTGTAGCGGGGCAGCCAGGATTGGATATAGTATAATTGAGCACGTGTTTTTTTATCAACAATGACGCGAGATTTGCTACGTAAATTCAAGAGGCTGTAAAAGTTACAACTATTTGCGTGTGTGCGCGTGAGTGAGCTCTTCTTTGCTTTTAATCTTTTGGCGCGATATATTTAAGTTGGAACGCAAACGACGACAGCGCGTTCGCCTCTTTTAACTCTGCGCCAGTCAGACAAGGATTTTACTTCAGGAAGGTCTGGAGTTGTGTTTGAGTAAGTTTGCTCTCGTTTGCATGTACCTGACAAAGCCCCAGCATATACTTAGTTTCCAGGTAACTTCGCAAACCGTGTGAAATCCCGAATGTGAACTGTAAATCAATTGGTCAGAATAAACTGTTAAACAAACACAAGAAACAGTCGGACAGGAAGCAATCGCAGGAGCAGGCTCATGTGTGCAGCAGTTACAGAGCGCACACACAGAACTGGACACCAGTTACAGTCAACGAACAATCGCAGGCAGGAGCAGTCACAGGCGGAGAGAAACGATGCGGTCACAGACATGGAGCAGTAACATGTAAGGGAGGGGTCGCCTGCAGGAGGCAGTCGAATTCGGAGAGCTGCTGCAGGCACGCGGTACTCACAGGCAGGGCTGGCGCAGGCAGGGGCTTCACTCGAGGAGGCTGCGGGGACCAGTGGAGGGGGGAGGAGAAATGCGACACGGCGGGAAGGGGAGGGACAACCAAAGAAGACGGAGACCCCAAAGACAGGCAGGAAGCAGGGACAGGCAGCGTGGGAACCGGGAACAGAGGAGAGAGGCAAGAGGAAGGAAGGACGAGGAGAGGAAGGCCATTGAAGGGGGCGACTGAACCTCAAGGCAGAAAATTGAGGAGCATAATTGAAAAGGAGGCCGAAGGAAAATGTTTAAATTGAGGGACAAAGGTAGAAGGTGGGGGCACTTGGGAGAAATATTGTAAAGCTCGAGGAAAAAGAATACAGGAAGGGAATACCTGAAAGGAGAGAGACAAACGGAAACAAGCCTTTCACCGTAACACGGCGGGCAGGGGAGGGGGCGGGCAGGGGAGGGGGCGGAGAGGGGAGAGGTGCGACACGGCAGGCAGGCAGGGGAGGAGAGTAGGAGGAGGAGGGGGGAGGAGAGTAGGGGAGGCACGGCCTAGCGGCAGGCAGGCAGGGGAGGAAAGGAGGAGGGGGGAGGAGAGTAGGGGAGGCACGGCCTAGCGGCCGTGCAATCAAGTAGTGAGGGGCGGAGCTGGGGGAGGCTGTGAGAGAGAGTAGGCGGCTGGGGGCATGTGCACGCGCATTTAAGCTCAATGCGCATGCGCATTGAGCTTAAATTTCTCGTGCACTGCAAGGAATCGCCACGATTCCTTGCAGTGTGGATAAAGAGCGGATAAGTGCCAATACTCTCGCCTTGCTCGATGCGCATGCGCATCGACAGGCGAGACCTAAAAAGTGGGGAGGCTCCACATTTTCCACACTCGCCCCTGCCTTTTGGAACTCCCTTCCGGCTGATCTGAGATCCTGTCCCCAGTATGCACTCTTTCGTAAGGCATTGAAAACTTTTCTTTTCACACAAGCCTTCCCCACCTAAACCACCTTCTTATGCTCTTGTTTTCTGATTCCTCTGGAGTTCAGTACTGTTCAGCGCCATGAAACCGCTAGGTGTACGTGCGCTTAAGAAATACTTTGAAACTCAAACTCAAACTCAATAAGTTGAGCACCACACATAGCCAACCACTTATACTGCAACATCCTCCCTTAGAAAATAACTGTGATATAGACTTAAAATAAGACTCCATAGGATATAGTGTTAAATTAAATTATTTAAACTATTTAAGAATATGAATAAACATATTTTAATGTTGAAATAAACATTCGAATTGCCCCCCGCCATATTAGTGGCGGACGGAAAGACCGTCTGCCGCTTTTCTGCCCCGGTCGCCTTGCGGCCGGGGCGGAAAAGGATTAATATGGTGGTGGTGTCTATTAGACACCGCCAGCCATATTACAATGGGCTTAGGGAGATGCCTTTCCGTGAAAGGCATGCAGTCTTCACTCAAGGAGAGGTGGGGGGTGCACACGGGGGGGTATCGGTGGTACCCCCCTGCATTTGCATAAACAAAGCGGCAGGCACCGCGCGGTGCCTGCCGCTTTGTTTATGCAAATGTAAAAGTGCATTTTTAGCATTGTGGCGGGCGGTGAATGCTAAAAATACAGGATGCGCCCGCCACAGTGGCGGACGAATCCTAATACCCCCCCGCGCGACCCCCGCCCTTATGGCGGGCGGTCCTGATTACCGATGGGGTGGCGGGCGGACTAAGTCCGCCCGCTATCCTAATGGACCCCTTATTATTGAATTATAAAATATTTTAACAAACTTCTTTGAATTTCAAAGTTAAATGTGAAATAAATTGTACAAAATAAAATTAAATCACTTCTAAAGAATATCATACCTCACTTATTATTATTGCATTATAGAAAAAAATATTATTTTACTATAGGTAGCATTTTATTTTTAGTTTAAACTTACCAAAACTAATGTAAATTGAATTTAATAGTTTTAAATTAATTTAATTTTCGCTTGAAATTATTTTTTGTGTTCCGTATACTTCATATATGGAGAGCTTCACCCCTACTGTGGCATCTACCTATGCTAAAGTATATGGAAAAGTAGAAAAGTGTATTTAACTAAAAATAAATTAGTAAATATATTTTGATATTAAATATTATTGTGAAATAATGGTATGTATTTACTTTAAATGTAGAACAATAGAAACAAATGCTACAACACTAAACGCTTAGGGCATCATTAGGATGGCGGGCGGACTTTGTCCGCCCACCATACTGACGTGAATAGGGACTACCCACCATAAGTGCGGCGGTCATGTGGGGGTGATAAGGATGCGCCCACCTCACTGGCGGGTGCATCCTGCATTTTTAAGATTGCGGTAGGTGGTGCTTTCAGCATCATCCGCCGCAATGCCAAAAATGCATTTTGTGCATATGCATGCACAACGTGGCAGGCACCGCGCGGTGCCTGCCATGTTGTGCATGCACATGCAGGGGGGTACCATGTGCCTCCCCATCCCCCCAACATCCTGGTGGCCCGCTATGGGCCCCAACTTAAAAATCTGCATGCCACGGTAAGGCTGCCTCCCGCCTGCAGTCTGAAATGGATGGCGGTGTGTAGCAGATACGCCACCATATTAAACCTTTTTCCACCTGGTCGACTTGTCGACCGGGCGGAAAAGCAGCAGATGGTCTTCCCGTCCTCCGCGGTACCCCGCCATACTAATATGGTGGAGGAAATGGGTGGCGGGTGGGTAAGGATGTAGGGCGGATCGCCACCGCCATGGGGGCTGTGGCGATCCGCCCTACATCTTAATGGACCCCTTAATGTTATGAGTGCAGTTTGGGAATGGCAATGAGCTTTGTCCTTTGTGGTTCGGTGAGCATCCATCTCTATACACCTCGCTAACAATCCCTAGACTAACCTCGTGCAGATTTGGTGTAGTGCCACTAAGCGGAGGTCTACGGAGTTGGGAATCAACTCTGTGGAACTCCACTCCACCACCCACCCCCCCTATAAAAAATACTAAAAAGTAATTTCAAAAGAAAAAAAGTCAATTACCTGTACTGCAGCGTCACCAAGCTGCCCTCCTCCTCCTCGCCATACATCTTGCAAGAATTGCGCATGCATGCGCGCCTGCGCATTTCTCGCAAGACGTCTTCAAGAACTGCACGTGCATGCGCAGTTCTCTCAAGATGTACGGCGAGGAGGAGGACAGCCCGGGGACGCCGCAGTACAGGTACAGGTAAATGACTTAATTTATTTTTTAATTACTTTCAAAGTATTTTTTATTAGGGGGTGGAGGCGGGGAGCCAATTTAGCAGGGGACACTGGCTAACCCTGCTGCGCTGCGGAGTTGGAGGTTTGCCCAATACTCCGCGTTCTCAGCGGAGCGCGGAGTAGGCAAATCTCTTCACACTCCGCTGGCAGAGCGGTGTTCTCTGCCCGTCCTTACCCTAGACCCCTTCTCACTGCTTTATAATCCCCTTCCCTTGAATTGTAAGTATTCTACATCAGAAATACTATATTCCAGGCATGGTCTATAAAAGTTACATAAAAAACAAAGATAAAATACAATTCACTGTCATTGTGACTCTGCAGTGCATCATTCTTGGTTCTCTTCGTTGCAGGGAGATTTTACATATAGGGGTTCTCTATTTTCATGACAGCTCAAGATGATCACACTCCAAAGACAAAAACCTAATATGGTCAGCCATGATCTACGATGGCATTCGCACACATTCCTAGTCCAAGAGTAATCTGTTTGATAATAGCCAAGATTTAGAGAATAAAAAGAAGGAAAGTCTTGATTCCCGTTCCAAGAAAGGTCAATATTGTCCCAGTGTTAGAATGCTGGTAAATTAATGTGCATGAAAGTTGCTTGTAGTTATCTTAGTAACTACAATACATAGAGAAGAAAATAAACATATAATACAGTACTAGGACTAAAATGCTAATCATACAGAGTGCATTGACACAGCTTCTGAATGACTTAGTTAACCATCAATACGGTGGTAGAAGAGACCAAGAGATTAACTTGAGTGGTCAAGACTATTCCATTATTGATCTCTTGATCAGCTAATTCTGCAGTGCTAGGAAGAGTTTTCTCCTTATAAACAAACTAGTCCAGTGTTACTTTAGCCCTACTTATTAAAGACCATAAAAGTTGTGTGTACATAGATTAAAACATTTAACCTAAAACAAATATCAATACTAAGAAAAACATTTGAAAGTCATTTTAAGAATTCATAGGTTGGGTGACATCAAGATCTCTAAAGAGCAAATGCAGAATATGGAAAAAAGTACCTAGTGACAAAGCCGACAGCATTTCTCTGACTGAGCATTCAAGCCTCTTTAGCAGCCTTGTTTGATCTAATTCCCCTTGCCCAAAAGAGAAATTTGGAGGTAGCAAATACAATTTGCACCTTTGTGATGCATTTAAGGCGCCTGTAGGCTTCCCAGTAGTGTGCTATTCCCATACGTTTACACACTGGGCAAATCCACATTCTTTGGAACAGACTATAGAATGGGCAGGAAAAAGAAAGTGTGCCTGGGGACATCAGGCAAAAAGGGCAGTTAGGATTTAGAGTAGTATTCTTGTCCCATTTGCCTGTGAGTGACCTCAGCGGTAGACTGCCAATTCTAAATTTTATATACAAGCTTTTTGTTTGCCAAGGCCTGATCCTACCCAGATAGGGCTCAAAGAAGGAGATACATTTAATTTGGAGGACATTTTCAGAGATACTCTACCTTTATTGTTTGTTCATATTCTAGTCAATGTAAATTTCCAAAAATCTTCATTCAACTTAATAGCTATAACGTTGCTCATTCCTGTTGGGGAATACCATACTTTCTTCAATTTAATAACATCACTCAGATGTTTCATCTTTTGAAGCCACAGAATTTGTATGCTTTTATCGAAAGTAAGAATACCGCTATAGCATATCTGCAAAATTTCAGTCCTGATGCACTTTAAAAACATACCCAATACGTCAAGGATTTCAAAAGGGCCACAGAGTCTACCTTATTTATTGCTACCTCAATACGTAGAGGTGTAAAGGATGTACATGTGCGCAAACAAATCAGTGATCTAATACATTTATTTTCAGGTTGAACTGGGGAGAGAGATCAGCTCAGCCCCAGATGTCTGCTCCATAGGTAGCCCCTGCGACAGCAGTGGCCTTATAGACTTCAACAGCTGGAGAGACCACACCACTAGCTGTGGCCTTTTGTTTCCTTGCCACAGCAGCTGCCCTTTGATTTAATATGGCTCAGCTTTTTCCTATCTGAGTAGTGAAATAATTTTATTTGTTCCAGGGGCACTCCCACCACCACCATCCTGCCGCTAAAGGAACAATAGGGGTTCAGCGCCATGAATTCAAATGTTGTGGGATTTATCTCAAGGCCCCTAGATATAAAGCGTTCCAAAAGGGATTGGAGGCCCATTGGGGTTCTTGAGAGAAGGAGCGTGTCATCAGCAAACATGAGAATTGGAGTGCTAATAGCTGCAGATTTTGGTGCATCATGTTTGCAGTCTCCAAGCCACTCAACTACACCATTAATATGTAGACTAAAAAGTGGGAGCAAGCACACATCATTGTCTTACACACTGACTTATTGGTATCCTAGACACCCGTGTTCCACCTAACCTGTGCAAAGCTCTCCAAGTGCAGGACCCTCAGGAAACCTCCCAGGATACCATAGTTTTCTAAAACTTTTCATGGGTTATCCCTGGGACCAGGTCAAAAGCCGCCCACAGATCCATAAAGGCCACATAGAATTGGTCCCGCTTCAGGACAATGTATTTCCAACATACGGTCCTGAAGAGAACACCTGGTCCATGATACTAACCTTACTCCTAAATCCTGACTGGCTGTCCGATATAATATGCTGGTCAGTTATCTAGAGGAAGAGTCAGGACAGTACCTGTTTACAGAAAATCTTCTGGCTGTTATCAAGCTATAGCTGGAGGGAACATCCTGCCTTTCTTCTTAAAATGGGAACAAATGTTGCCCACGCCAAGATGGCTGGATGTCATCCCCTCTCATGATGGCATGGCCCAGGGTGTTTAAATAGGGGACACAGTTTTCAGGTTGGGATATGAACAGGTCTCCTGGGATGGCATCGGGGCCTGGTACATTCTTCCTCTTCATTAAATGTAAGCTTGTGCCATTTCTGCCATTCCAGATTTTATGAGGGTGCAAACCTCAATGTCAACTTCCGGTTCTACATGTAGTGTTGTAGAAACACCATTGCAGGGTGAAGAATCACCCTACAATGGGCTCCTTGCTGTATAATTCAAAGAAATTGGCAACCCATACATCTGACTGTACCACCGCTTTAGGTGGTTATCAATGGTGCAAGTCCTATTAGCTATTAGTTTCCAAAATACCACCAAGCTCATATTGGAGATGGATTCTGTGATGTCATCCCACTGATCTGCCTCCCATCGACTTTTGCAACTGACCAAAGTTGCCCTGAAACCTCTTCTTGCTTCAGGAATTTCTCTGCACTCTCCTTTTTAACTAGTTCAAGGATAGCTGTTTTGGTAGATCTGCATTCGCCTGTGTACCACCAAGGGTAGCTTCCCCCAAATTACCCCTCTGCCCCTCCCTTGCAAAATGGTGTTTCAAGTGATTCATCATTTCCCAATGGAGACTTTAGAAATTATCAATCATAAAACTTTATTTGGTTGAATAAACCATAAAAGTTTGAAGTAAACACACAGTTCAAAAGTTATTAAAAAAATCCATGCCATAAAAATCTAATGAACAACATCTTCAATACATTAAAAAGAGTAGGTAAAAACATCAAAATCATATGATAAATAAAGAGGAAAGATGAGTGGCCATCATACAGTTGTAATTGTACAAAATCCACTGGGGTCTTATAAAATTCACAGACACCTTATAAAAGTTAATTTACAATCCCCAACTGATCACGAAGATGCTACTACCCCGGCAATCTGGCTTTAGTACTCCAGCTCCAGTGCAGATGTTTGACCAAAGCACAAACAATAGTATCTTTGGTGTCAACGTGCAACACCCTAATTGCAGTTGTGCACTGCCTGACCCCCAGTATTCTGCAGATCAGGAGAAGCCAGGACGTTCTTGGTCTGACATACCCAGGGTAGAAGATAAAGAATTGGGATACAGTCTCCTCAGCACAACAACACACTGGGCAAATAGCGCTTTCAGCAATTTTTGGATTCCATCTGGAGCAGAAGGTCTGGAGGGTAGAGTTCCATGATGGAATTTAATATGCCAGAGTCTAGCATCCTGGAGCGGGATAAAAAAAACAGCTTCGCGACTGACTCCCTCCTTTACAAGGTAACGGAAACTTTCTTTCTTTCTAAAGTGCTTAGTGCTTGGTTATTTCACAACGAATACACATTCGCCACTGTGCTCAAGTGTCTAGACAGAAAGAATTTCACTGCAAGTAAACTACTTCCATTTACTTTTCACACGCTACGGATAGATCTCTTCCGCCTATCCTTCACTCTAGCATTAGGGTACCTGTTATTTCCTCAGACTCATCCACTTTCTGGGATATTTGTTAAGTCTAAGGTTTCACCCGCGAACCCCTTTGCTTTCAGCCAAGCTTCGGTGAACCCGCTACTCTTCCGATGTGACCCTTACTAGGTTACGCCACAATAGGAATTTTGCCAATGAACCTCGTTGCTAACATTTATTCAATCATACATTCAGAAAACTCTAGTCAGTGCTTCCAGTTCTGCCTAACCTGCACCAACTTTCCTTAGAGCAAGTGACCTCAACACGAATGGATTCTATTCACCATTCGCTATTCAATTCCCCGGGGATTCCCAACAACATCTAACAAATAACTAACAAGTGTGTTAATACATATATCAGTATAATAATAAGAAAAACAGTTTAAAACATTTCATAATTTTTCAAAGTAAACATTCCACGTGAGTGATCAATTCCCGTGAAGTGTTTTACCCTTCTAGCAGCATTAACGTTTGACCTAGCAGCATCCAACTTAGCCAGACTAACTAGTCCTACCTAACCTTTAACTATTCCCTAACCATCCTCGATGCTACTAGAAAATTACTGATAGAGATCGCAGGTCACCCGACCAATATTTTCACCAACTTCTGTTTCGGGCCCATATGCTTCAATTTACCATCCACATTGATCAGATGACCTTACAATCTACTACCAATAATTGTGAGTCCCTTTCTACTAAATTTTAGTGTACCCGACTTACCATCCACAGATACGGGTACCTATGACCACGATGGGTCAGGGAGCTAGCTGTAAAAAGAAAGGCAGGAAAAATACAAACCCCACATTTAAACCTTTACTTTTCATAAAATGACCACGGACAACTGGAAGTTTTAAAAGTTTTATCTTAGAATTCAAATCTCTTTAGAATATACACTCCACTACAAGGAGACAGTCTAAAATCAAATTCGCAAAGAGTACATAACTATACAGAAGAACTAGAAGGGCAATCATTTAGTTTTCAGATGCTAGTGCGACAGGGAACCCGCTAAGGGGGAAAGAAATATTGGTAACCCTAGAAAGGATATGTACTTATGAGCAAGCTATGGTAAAATTTTAGATATAGAATATACTTCATGAATATAACTAGAGTATTTGGAATTCCTAAACAAAACTATAATAGGGGCAAAGTGAACACGCTATAAATCAGAGTCAGTTTTATGAGAGAAAATTTAGAGACCATAACAGGAAATTACAAACTGCAATGAGAAAAAATGATTTCTAAAAGGTAGGGTAACATAGGAACACGCTATGAAATTAAAGGCAAATGACTTTAATGAGATGCAATGGTTGCGTGAGAAAAAGCATGGAAAATTATCATATGCAAAGGTATGTCTTTATTGAAGCAAAGACAGAAAATTAGAAAGGTGCAGTTTTAAGAACTCAGAGCGATATTTACCTAGACTGGTGTGAAAACCAACCCTGGCCACGGGTCAGTTAAGGACAGGAAAACCCTCAAGGAAGGATAACCCTCAGTGGGACAGCAGGTGCAGAATGGACACCCCAGGACAGGACAGGAAAACCAGATTAGGATCAGGACAGGACCACCAGGATACGACCAGCACCCACAGTTCGGAAGCAACGCCAGCGCTCCACCCTCTCTGCAGCTATCAGTCAGGACCCCGATTGGGTCAGCGAATTCCCCAGGAAAGTGCTCCGCCAGCACTCAAGGTTCAGTAAAACCTTCAGAGTCTATGGTCAAATTTCGGACAGAGAGCTCCGCAGCACCTCTGTATCAAGTCACCTATTGAGTGCGTTGGGTCAGTGACAGGTCAGCTATTCAGACAAGTCGGACAAATTCCCTAGGTGAACCTAGGCTATATATACTGTTTTGGGACAGTGTACCACCCCCCAGATGTTGCAAAATGTCAGAATCCCCAATTTCGATTGGTCCTAAGGTAGGATTTGGTTAACACACCAATCAGAACAGACTTTTCTAAGCCCCTATTTACATGTTTGGGCACCGCCTAGCAAGATTGGGGTTCCCATGAGAAGTCGCACAGAATACAATGGGATGAATACAAATGTATCATTTCAGGAACATTTTTCTCTCCATCCTCCTGGGTTAGAGGTGGCGTTCTCAGGAGCATCTTGTCTGTAGCTGCCAGCTGGCTGAGTTCCATGGCTCGATGCTACTTCTTCCCTGACTGCATGCTCATGCGCAGAAGGGACTTTCAAGATGGCTCTTGACCCATTCGGACCCCCATTTCCCACGATACATGAAAAGTAAGCGAAAACAAATTAGCACATAGAAATAAACGAAGGTATTTCATGTCATAATTTCGTACTTCAGATTTATCATCATAAAAAATATACTATGCAATTAGATATTAGTGCAATATATAACGACACAAGAGCAACAGCACGAACTTCACCACGTTATTACAGCGAGCTGCCATCTTGTGGCTATTACGCATGCGCACCCTTTCCCTCCAAACTAAATCTACGTAAAGTCACGTGAGTGTGACTGACGCATGCGCAGAAGCAAATTTAAGAAACGGCGGCCATATTATAGACAAGGGTTACTCGTATTAGTAGAACACATAGACAAGCTTCGCTACTACACATGTATACCACAAATAAAAGATATTAGTACAACGTACAAATTATTATGAGGTTACAACAGATTCGAGGTTCATGAATCGAGCAAGTCGCGATGCGAAACCTTGCTCTATCAAATCGTTTTGGCCACTACAGGTGTGGCAGGGTATACTCAGACATGAGTCCCTTGCTCACTGCACCATCAGGATTCAAGCAAGCCGGGCCGACGACGGCTGCAATGCCAGAAACCGGTCCCCGGAAGCTTGTTTCCTTTCCAGTAAAGAATTGGCTTGGTAGTTTGGTCTGCCCTGTTCCCATGATGCACTGGGCCAGGGTCAGACTAATTTGCATGTAGCCAGGTTCTGAGCTGGGATGGTGCAGTGCGCTAAAAAACGGTGATGGATCAAGCCCTGATCTTTTGACATGGGTAGGAGTGTTCTGCTTAATTCAGATTCTCTGTCCATCACCACCCCCTTTTATGAATCGTTTTGGCCACTACAGGTGTGGCAGGGTATACTCAGACATGAGTCCCTTGCTCACTGCACCATCAGGATTCAAGCAAGCCGGGCCGACGACGGCTGCAATGCCAGAAACCGGTCCCCGGAAGCTTGTTTCCTTTCCAGTAAAGAATTGGCTTGGTAGTTTGGTCTGCCCTGTTCCCATGATGCACTGGGCCAGGGTCAGACTAATTTGCATGTAGCCAGGTTCTGAGCTGGGATGGTGCAGTGAGCTAAAAAACGGTGATGGATCAAGCCCTGATCTTTTGACATGGGTAGGAGTGTTCTGCTTAATTCAGATACTCTGTCCACCACCACCCCCTTTTATGAATCGTTTTGGCCACTACAGGTGTGGCAGGGTATACTCAGACATGAGTCCCTTGCTCACTGCACCATCAGGATTCAAGCAAGCCGGGCCGACGACGGCTGCAATGCCAGAAACCGGTCCCCGGAAGCTTGTTTCCTTTCCAGTAAAGAATTGGCTTGGTAGTTTGGTCTGCCCTGTTCCCATGATGCACTCGGCCAGGGTCAGACTAATTTGCATGTAGCCAGGTTCTGAGCTGGGATGGTGCAGTGAGCTAAAAAACGGTGATGGATCAAGCCCTGATCTTTTGACATGGGAAGGAGTGTTCTGCTTAATTCAGATACTCTGTCCATCACCACCCCCTTTTATGAATCGTTTTGGCCACTACAGGTGTGGCAGGGTATACTCAGACATGAGTCCCTTGCTCACTGCACCATCAGGATTCAAGCAAGCCGGGCCGACGACGGCTGCAATGCCAGAAACCGGTCCCCGGAAGATTGTTTCCTTTCCAGTAAAGAATTGGCTTGGTAGTTTGGTCTGCCCTGTTCCCATGATGCACTGGGCCAGGGTCAGACTAATTTGCATGTAGCCAGGTTCTGAGCTGGGATGGTGCAGTGAGCTAAAAAACGATGATGGATCAAGCCCTGATCTTTTGACATGGGTAGGAGTGTTCTGCTTAATTCAGATACTCTGTCCATCACCACCCCCTTTTATGAATCGTTTTGGCCACTACAGGTGTGGCAGGGTATACTCAGACATGAGTCCCTTGCTCACTGCACCATCAGGATTCAAGCAAGCCGGGCCGACGACGGCTGCAATGCCAGAAACCGGTCCCCTGAAGCTTGTTTCCTTTCCAGTAAAGAATTGGCTTGGTAGTTTGGTCTGCCCTGTTCCCATGATGCACTGGGCCAGGGTCAGACTAATTTGCATGTAGCCAGGTTCTGAGCTGGGATGGTGCAGTGAGCTAAAAAATGGTGATGGATCAAGCCCTGATCTTTTGACATGGGTAGGAGTGTTCTGCTTAATTCAGATACTCTGTCCATCACCACCCCCTTTTATGAATCATCTTTGTCGTCAAGTGGCTCAAAGATTGTATTAAAGTCACTCACAACAGAGTATCATGTTTATCAAAGCTCTCCATATGAGCCAAAAAAGTTTTAAGCATGGGGAATCCTGCTCCCCCTCTCATTCCACAATTGTAAATGTTATAAAGGTCAAAATTACGATTCCATCCCTGTGATAGTTATGCCTTGAATGTCGGGAGAGGAAACATCAAGTAAAACGAGTTTAACGTTCACTGTAGTGCGCAGGCAAAGCAAAAGGCCTCTAGAGATGAGCCCTTTCCCATCATAGGTGGCTGCGACAAAAAAGTTGACATAATCTGCCCTAAAGACAGGATCTAGGGACCAAGTTTCTCGAAGAAGGCATATCAAACTGATCTATAAACAAGACCCAATTGAAGTTACCTTGCTTGGACAAATCTCCCGTCACATTCAGGACAGAATATTTCTATTATCCAAAATCCTTTGATGAGTTCCAGGTATTGCAGCGAACAATGTTAAAGGCGGGTCAATATTGGTGGAGAAAATGAATCAATATTTTGTCAATTAGCTCATATGAGCCCAATGTTTACACAAATAGAGGGTAAATATGGGACAGAATAATAGTGCTGTTTTCTGTGATCGAGGCCCATTTGCCGTTCCTTCTATTGTTAGTTGTAACAACCGCACATAGGGGAATGTTACATGGTGAGTGTGTATTCGTGAAAGGTCTCACTTGAATTTGAGCGCATGGCGCATTATGGTCAGCTACAATTCTGGGGACCACCTCAATATCAATCATGGAAAGTCAAAGTCTGAAGTCTAAGAAAATATAATCAATATTACCTCTACATAGGCCTCTTTTGAAGGTTGGACTTGGAGGAGAATCAACAGGAGTACTACCATTTTGACCTCAACCCATCTGTGACTATCAGGTCAGTGATGTGTTCAGCAACTTTTGATTGCCTGTGGCCAGTGTTCACAGCAGAAGAAGAAACTGCCCGGAGTTTGTGCACTTTTTTAATAGGGGCTGGACTTAAAGTCCCTATCTGCACTGGTGTGTTACAGTTGCCTGCATTTATTTTAGGCCAATCATGATGCTACTGATTAAATGAATCAGAAAGTTGGTCAACAGTGACTGATTGTGAGTTAGCACAGAGTGAATGTATATAGATGTTAAAGATGGAAATGTGCCTGACCTCCTATGGGGAACCTGTTGTGATAACTATACCTGATATGAAATAACGGCTCTATTGTGCATGTCTCTTGGAGTAGCACAATATGATGCAGGCCTATGAATGAGCCCCATTCAGAATTAGATAACTTAGCTCTTACTTCTGCTACATTCTGGGCTGATAATTTTATGATGTTATTTGGACAAGAGTTTCACCCAGTGACAAGGGTAATTGGTTCGCCGGCCTTAGTCGCTTCCACCTTAGAAGTTTGTGGGCCGACAAGGGGTAAATTCACCTTTCCCCTTTTGTCATAGACTTCACCCCTTAAGGCAGTTGAAATTGGAGTAGCTGATAAAATATTTGTTTTGTGTACAGATGGGATAACACTCTCACTTTGTTTATTGGATAGTCAATCTACTTCTAAGACATTTACGGAAAGAACAGGGGGATACCACTGGTGGTGCTTCCAGGTGTGAGCTGTAGGAGATCTATCTTCAACCTTATTTGTGACCCTATTTCAGGCCTAAACCTATGCTCCAGTGCTATAACATCTGATCTACAGCCTCTAATTTTTCTGAGCCAGTGAACGGTATTATTGATCTATATTGATCAGTGATTCCCGTGGTTCCCTTAAACCAAATGCATGTTTTGTGACATCAGTCATAAATATATCATGATACTTAATGGCATCCAGGGATGGCCTTGTTTTTTAGTTTGAGTTTAGATTCAGTGTGGACATGTTTAAAGGGTAATGTTCCAATATGTAGTTTGTGGGGTTCCCTTCACATCTTGTAGTTGCCCTGGGAGTACAACCTAGATTCGGGGGGGGGGGGGCAGATATATAGCCCTGTCTGTTCGACAATTGGCATACATTTAAATTAGGGTTCTGCATTGCTGGTTGTGTAGATAACCTATTGAAAGGGGTGTTTCCCAAGTGACTGACTAGACTAGGGAATGGAGGATCATCCTTCCTCTTAACTTGGTGTGGGTTAAGATTTAAATTCTATAGCAGTATTGTCAGATTATCCATTTTGTCATGAAGGGTTTTGGACAACCTATCAATGCACTCCTTGACTTGCTATCTTGTGTTTTAGTGAGATTAGCTGTCAATTTGTGTTGTCACTGTTTTGAGCAAAGGCCTTATTAGAAGAAGCAGGTGGGTGCGTATACTCAGGTAGTAGTAAATCAACAGTCCCCAAGACGTCAAGCTGGTTACTACATTGAACACCCACAGTAGATACTGTAGTGCCCTTAGACCTTGTCAGCTCAGGTGGCAGCTAGGCGCGAGGGGTGAATGTGCATCAATATGTACCTCTGGACTAGTGTGTGCAATGGTACTGGACGTAGCTAGCTTTTTGAAGAAGGACTTAGGGCCACATGTATGACCATATTTTGCATGCGCAAATGTGTTTGCTACCCGTTTGCGCATGCAAAATATGAAAGGGCTATGTACAATTCCTAAATAGCGAGTTGCAATTTATTTGCGACTCGATATTTAGGAATTGCGATTCGCTATTAGGAAGGGCTGTTCCATTCCTAAAAGCGTCTGCAAACCCCATGTATGAGTGTTTTGCGACCACAATTGTGGTCGCAAAACACTTGCAAATTACCACCCTCTTCAAGAGGGTGGTAATGGAGTCGCAATTTGGAAGGGGTCCCCAGGGGACCCTTTCCACTTTGTGACCGTCTCTAAAAATATTTTTTGAGGGTAGGCAGTGGTCCCAGGGACCACAACTTGACCTTAAAAAACGAAACGAAAATGTTTTTTTTTTTTTTAAATGCATCCTGTTTTCCGTAAAGGAAAACGGAATGCATTTAAAAAAAAAGAAGCTTTATTTAAAAGCAGTCCTAGACATGGTGGTCTGCTGTCATTCCCAATGGGGTCACAAATTGCGAGAGGCTCATTAATATTCATGAGCCTCGCAATTTGCTACACTATTGGGAATTGCAAACAGTGTTAAACACACTGTTGTAAATGCCAAATAGCGCCTCACAAATAAGTCGCAATTTGCGAGGCATTATTTTGCAGGTCGCACATCTGGCCCGTAATATCACCCGGGCCACCTTTCCCTGACCTTTCACCCTTAGCCTTTGTTGCTAAGAGGTCATTGACCTCTTCGATCAGCATGTTTATTTCATCCAGGGTGCAATTGTCTGCTAAGTGTCTTGGCTGTTTCTTGTCTTTCCTTAGCTACCATTAGCCTTGAATTTTACCATAGTGACAAAATGCAATTAATATAATTTCCCTGTGAGTCATGGAAAATGTGAGTTACTCCTTGGCGGGGTTTGCCAAGAACAGAAAGTTCAGGCATTTCTGAAGAGGTTTGCTCATCCCAGAAGCGTTAGTTACAGAACTATTAGCACAATCAACAAAGAATGGTGCGATAAGCTCAACCCTAGCGAAGTCAATTGTATGGCAATTTTTAGATACAAAGTAACAAGGTTCAACTTACACTTCTATTCAGGCTATTTCCATTTTATAAGTGTGTGAACACCCAAGTATAGTGAATAAATAGGCAAATCCTACAAGGTTAGTGTCAGTTGCCTATCCGTGGGCAAACAATAACCAAGAAGCAGAGTAGGAAATCAAGGACCCGAAGAGCATGGCCTTGGAACATGTAGGAGGAAGTCTATTATCAGCCAACTAATATACCATTAGAGGGGCCTTCCACCACTCATGTGCAAAGTCAATGGGCCTGGGTCTTTGCACTAGTTGCCGGCAAAAGGACAATATGCGCGTCAACCTAAGCAAAATAAAAACTTGGGTGACATCCAGCTGGTACACTGATGGCATGCTCCCGTGTCCTGGAAGCACAACGTAAGGGACTCTAGCCCTTAGCCCTGGGACATTAACAGCAGCGAATGTCTCACAATACAAGTTTGAGAAGCCCAGTTTGCTTGCCAACCAGGGATTCTGTGGGCTTAAGAATCAGCCCTAGACCTCTACCATATACCTCAGGCCATCTATCAGCTTCAGAACCTCCTCTAAAGGCCCCCCATCCAGACAAACCTTAAGCAGAAAAGTCAATGCAATATTAGAAGGTAGACCTGAACAGTATTAGGAGCTCTTACCAAATGTGGTAAAGAATGTACCAGCAAGAGGCCAAGGAGGGTGGCACTGCCCTGTCTTTTCTTGGTGCTAATGAGCACAAGATGAGCCCGCCATTGGCCCAGGATTTGCCTTGGCGCATCCCGCCCGCATCCCACACAGCGGGCTTACTGGGAGCACTTTGTAGATTGGTTGTAAGGATGGCTTGCCCCCTTTCCTTCATCGATTGTTGGCTCCTCCAGATAATAATAATAATAATAATAATAATAATAATAATACAGCTTTTTATAAAGCACGATCAGTTACCTCAACCGGAGGTGTCCCGGCGCTGGGTGGGCAACGAAAGGTAACATGGTGGGACAAGGCCCAATGACTCAGCCTATATGGGAAAAGAGCCAAGTCTTCAATAACTTCCTAAAACCAGTTTCGGAAGGTGCCAACTGTATAGCCGGCGGCAGGGTGTTCCACAGCTTAGCAGTGTTGGCCGAGAAGGTTTTGCCACCCAAACGCGCCCTTCTGACTCGAGGGACGAGTAGTTGAAGCATAGAGTTGGAGCGTAAGAATCTTGCCTGTGCATATCTGGGGAGTCGAGATCTTAAATAGTTAGGGCAGGTTCCATGCAAGGCTCTAAAGGCCAAGGTCAGAGCCTTAAATTTGTTCCTGTTTGCCACGGGTAGCCAGTGTAGCCTACGCAAATGCGGAGAGACATGCTGCTTGAACGGGATATGCTTTATCAGCCTCGCAGCCGCATTTTGTACTGTTTGCAGCCGTTGGATAAGATATTTAGGAAGGTAACAAGTCATAATATCGACTCCAAAATATCGAAAGGACAAAATATCGAGTCAAAAATATCGAGTATAGGAAAATATCGAAAAAAAGAATATCGAAGTAGAAAATATCGTATAATTTAATGTAAAAAAATTATCGAGTACAAAAATATTGAGTCAAAAATATCGAGTAGTATTAATATCGATATGTAGTAATACTAAAAAATTTCGAAAAAGTGTAGATAAAATGTTAATAAAATATTATTAATAAATATAAAAAATAATATATATATTTATATAAATATAGAAATTTATGTTAATGTTTAGGAGCGGGATGTTGGGTTAATAGGGGTTAAGGGTGGGGAGTAATTTAAAAATATGTAATAAAAAGTGTAAATATTTATAAAATATTTGTATATTTTAAAAAAAATTTAAAAAAATTATAAATTTTCAGAATTTTTTTATTTTAATTTTAAAATATAAAAATATAAAAATCTACTCAAAAATTCGACAAAATTAAAAAAAGTATAAAATATATGTTACAAAATTAGATATATATTTATATAAATATAGAAATTAATGTTAATGTTTAGGAGCGGGATGTTGGGTTAATAGGGGATAAGGGTGGGGAGTAATTTAAAAATATGTAATGAAAAGTGTAAAAATCTATAAATGTAGTATAAAATTAAAAAAATACAAATGTTTATAAATAATTATTTTATATAAAATATTTATTAAAAATAAAAAAAATTATATAAAAATATTCCAAAAAATAGGAAAAAAATAGATAAATATGGGATAATATATGTCAAATACCTAATTAAAAATAAAAATAAATATTAAAAAAAAAAACATTATTTAATTTTTTAATTTAATATTTATAAATAAATAATAATGTAATCAAATATTTTCAAATTATTTAATAAGTATAAATAATTATTATTAATTTAATCAAATATTAATAAAATAAATTAATATTTAAACATTATTATTAATAATGTTATCAAATATTAATAAAATAAATTAATATTGAAAAATTATTAATAATAATTTTATCAAATATTAATCAAAAAAATTATGCTAATAAAATACGAAGAAAAAATATATAATTACTATCATAAAATATGTAAGAAATAGTTAAATATATTTAATTTTATAACAATATACAGATACATTAAAAAACAGATTATAAAAAAATAAAAAGGATAAAAATACAAATAAAAATATAAGAAAATAACATAAATATTATTTTATAACACTAATAAAATAAATAAAATTTTCTAAAATAATTACAAAAATATGTCATACAAGATACAAATTTGTACATAAATTTAAAACATTTAGAATAAATTTTTTAATTAAAAGTAATATTTTTTACATAAAATAGTACCAAAATTATACGTTTTTATGGTCTAATATATTATATATAGTGTAATTCACAAATAATATGTAGGGAACATTTATTTAGAATCAGTGTCCAACACCTACCCAGATATATGCCTGACTGGAGTTGGAATAGTAAATTATAATGGGAAACAACCTTTACAACGCAACTTTTACAACGCACTACCATTACAACGAAACTATTACAACGCAAAAACCATTACAACGCATGCATTTACAACGCATGTTTTTACAACGTAGGTACCTTTACAACGCATACCATTACAACGTAAGTATTGGTAAGTATAAAATTATATTTAAAATGTAATATGTTTGGTTTTTTTTAAGGGGTATTTTTAGGGTTCAGGGTCAGTTTTGGATTTTTGGGTAAAGGGGTATTTTTAGGGTGCAGGGTCAGTTTTGGGCTTTTGGGTAAAGGGGTATTTTTAGGGTTCAGGGTCAGTTTTTAGTTTTTGGGTAAAGGGTTTTTTAGGGTTCAGGGTCAGTTTTCAGTTTTTGGGTAAAGGGTTATTTTTAGGGTTCAGGGTCAGTTTTTAGTTTTTGGGTAAAGGGGTTTTTTTAGGGTTCAGGGTCAGTTTTCAGTTTTGGGTAAAGAGTTATTTTTAGGGTTCAGGGTCAGTTTTTAGTTTTTGGGTAAAGGGGTATTTTTAGGGTTCAGGGTCAGATTTAGTTTGTGGGTAAAGGGGTATTTTTAGGGTTCAGGGTCAGTTTTTAGTTTGTGGGTAAAGGGGTATTTTTAGGGTTCAGGGTCAGTTTTTAGTTTTTGGGTAAAGGGGTATTTTTAGGGTTTAGGGTCAGTTTTTAGTTTTTGGGTAGAGGGGTATTTTTAGGGTTCAGGGTAAGTTTTTAATTTTTGGGTAAAGGGGTATTTTTAGGGTTCAGGGTCAGTTTTTAGTTTTTGGGTAAAGGGGCTTTTTTAGGGTTCAGGGTCAGTTTTTAGTTTTTGGGTAAAGGGGCATTTTAAGGGTTCAGGGTCAGTTTTGGGTTTTTGGGTAAAGGGGTATTTTTAGGGTTCTGGCCAGGTCAGTTTTGGGTTTTTGGGGTACAGGGGTACAGGGTAAAAATAAAATTAAATTAAATATAAATTAAATAAATTCCTTTAAATGACATTAAATTAAATTATATTAATTTCAATTAATTTACATTTAAAAAATTAATATATACTTTACAATAGTTACGTTGTAATGGTATGCTTTGTAAAGGTACCTGCGTTGTAACAACATGCCTTGTAAATACATGCGTTGTAATGGTTTTTGCTTTGTAAAAATTTTGTTGTAAAGGTATGCGTTGTAAAAGTATGCGTTGTAACGTCATACATCCATTATAATTGGTCAGTGTCCAGCACCTTCCCTGATATTTGTCTGACTGGAGTTGGAATAGTAAATTATAATTGGTCAGTGTTCAGCACCTTCCCTGATATTTGTCTGACTGGACTAGCAATAGTAAAATATAATTGGTCACTGTTCAGCACCCTCACAGAAAAATTTACATGACTGTGTTATAATCTTAGGAAAATAAGTACACATGGATGTTTTTAAAAGTTTTATTGTCAAATTGTATTTATAACATGTACAGTACAATAGTCAAAACAATTAATATTCAATATAAGTAGTTAGGAAAATAGGATGTGTTCATTTACATTTATTGTAATTTATAAATGTACATTTTCTAAACATATCTTTTGTACTGTATTTATACAAAATATAATAATCTGTTACATATTTATATTTGGGTGACAAATTGTAATATTTAGTACAAATTATAATCAATTTTTTTAACAGACTGTTCAATATTTATTTAATAATGTTAATATATTATATATTAATATTATTAAATATACATGTTTGATATATAGATTATTATAAACTCATAAGAAAGTAAATATATGTTTTAAAGATATTATACAAAAAATATTGTAAAATACTTTGATAGATATTACATACAATGTTCTTAATAAACAATAAAAAAATAATAATTCTTGTTATATATATACAAATATTTAGGAGAAAAACATTATTCCTAATACTATATGAAATAGTAAAACAATGACTTAGTTGGATATAATGTTTTAAAATAAATGTTTTAAATTTACATACATTGTTGGGATAATTAATAATAATAATTAATATATTATATTAATTATTAAAATTAATTTACAATTTTAAAATAATTATAACATTTGTTACAATAACAAAATATACATTCTGAAAATAGTAAATCAATTTTAGAGTTGTCATAGTATTTATTTCCTATTGATGTATTTAAATTATATTAATAATATAAATAAATAATTAAATTTATTTATTTATAATATTAATTTACAAATGAAATACATTTCTATATTTACTTAAATAAAGGAAAAATTATTTATAATACATATTATTTACCATTAAATATTTAAAAGATATGGATTATAAAGTTTATATATTTAAAGTAATATTAATATTAAATATTATACTATAAATAATATTTAATATTAATTAAGAACGGATATGTTAGCTAAATAAATGGTAATTAGTGTTACACTTTTTTATTAGAAATTATAAGTTTGTGTATGTATTTTATTTCTTATTAGAACATTCTATTTATTATGTTTACCTTTCTAATATAGTTTAAGGGGACTACTTTTTGACCGCGTAAGGTTATTTTGCTTCATTCAGGACTGGAGAAGATCGCGGTTGGAAGCTGCTTCGCGTTGAGAAAGGTAAGGGGAATTTTAACTAATATTTCATAGAGAGTAGTAGTGTTTGAGACTATATTCAACGTTTTTAGAGTTATTGTATGTATGTAGTCGTCGTTTTGGTATGTTTTAGGTGAAACTTCGTATTTACCGAGGCGTCGTGTATGTTAGAGACCTAGTATTTTTTTATGCTTAGGATATGTGTTTGAACATGTTTTACATATATTTTAATGTGTATTTTTGAATCTTTGGGTGTTTGTGTGGGTGGGTTACTTAATGTATGTTTTTTTACAGGTACCGGAACTTCGCAGTATTATTCCATGGAAGGATGCGTTTTTTTTTTTTTGGAGATAAGCTTGTATTACAAATAAATGTAATATTTTACCATCTATCTCCTTTTTTCGTGATTTCCTGGAGCGATTTTTTATCTTTTTCACGATTTTTCGGGTTTTTATGGTTGTTCATTTGGAATGGATTCCGATAAGATAGTGCTTATTTTTTTTAAACTAAGTGTGTGTATGTTCATTTTTTAAATGAATTTAACACAGTTTGTTTACTCCGCGTTTACTGGAGCGATTTTTGTAATCTTTTACTAATTTTCGGGATATTTGTAGGGTGTTGCATTGCATTGGGAGAAGAATATGCGTAATTTATTTTTTACAAGGTGTGTGTATATCACTTTAAATAATAAAGTGTCCACACTTGTATTATCGGGATTTCCTGGAGCATTTTTAACAAAAATTATATTATTTTCGGGTTTTTGAGGGTTTCCGAAATAGGATTTGGACTGGATTGTAAGGTATTGTATGGATTATACGTGGCTGGATGACCTCTTCTTCTGCTACATAAATTGTAAGTTTTTCACATTTATTTTATTTGGGTGGGAAATGTCGATTTAAATGTCATTGCAATGTTTAATATTATAAATATTGCATATTTGTTAACTAAATGTTGTTTAAAATTTAACAAATATATTAAACAAATATGTATTATTTATGATTAAATGGAAAATGTTATGGATTTCACAATTTCTGTAATTATCAGAAGTTTTTGTTAGTTTTGGTATGATACTTTATAGTAGGCTTTTAGCTATCAGTGATAGGTACTCTAAACCTCTGGTTGAAGGATATAGGGTCACTTAGCTTTGCAGGAGTCTGAACATTTGTTTTGTTTGTTTTGTTAGTTTAGGGCCAATTTGTGTAACAGATTGTTCTATCCTTAGTTCTTGGTAGCTTTGTTCATTTTTTAAAGATTGTATTAGATTTAGGAAGGTGGGGTTTGCTCTGTTAGTGGTAGCTTGGAATGCATTGTGCCATCCTTCCACACTGTTATTCGTTTTTGCCTCTTGGTTTAATGTACTTAGATATACATTCCACCAAGGTATGTGGAATTTAGGTTGGCGTCGGTGCCCAGATCTATGTAACCTTCCCACCCAAGTATCCTCAAAATAGTCCAGTAGTGGGGCCAGTTTGTCTTCATACTTTTTGTAGTATGTGCTGTCAATTAGTAAGTTATAGTGTTCCGCTACATCAGTAATTGGAACATAGGCTAGTGCTATTAATTTTTTTATTTGATTTGCAAAGTTGCTATCAGTTGAGTATTCAATGCTTAAAGTGGATTTTTGGAGATGTCTCCATATACTTTGGTTGAAGTGATAGTAGCAACCTTGGATAGCTGTGTGGGGAAATGTTTTCAAAATGCTATTGATCATAGCAATTTCGAAATCAATAATTATTTTTGGGGGAAAATAATTATTGATTTCATTTTTGATAACATTTAATATTTCTATATATGTATTTTGTTGTTTGTTAGGTAAAAAACAGTAAATAAAAGGGATATTGTAGTGATGATATAATCCATGAATGGTATATAGTTGATAAAATGGTTTGGGACATGGTTTAAAAGTCCCATCCATCATCCATTGGTCGCATTGTTGTATTTTTCTTAAATTTGTTGCAGTTGCAAACATGATAATTCTGTTGGTGGGGCTTTCATTGTCAAAAAGTAAAAATTTCTAATTACTGTGTGTTACGCTCATTTCTGGGGAAATTATTATTTCTTCAAAAGTTGTAGGGTTAGGTTGAGTAGTGGTAGTTAATCTTTTAGTGCGTGCTATTGTGCGTTTAAGGGAGTCAATTGAGGGTAGCTGCCCTGAAGCATGGGCAGGAATTGTTAACAGTTCTTCTTTTAGGATTTGTGTGGTAGGTTTGTCACTCCCTGTGCTAGCTGTTTTTATACTTTCTAAAGCATCCCTTATCTCTATCTCTGTGACATTGGGGGGCTGATTATGTTCTGTGGTAGATAATACATTTGTGTTTTCAGTAGTAGCCCTACCATAGCATTTGTTTGAATAGTATTTGGTACATTTCCAGAATACTTTTCTTCCTGTTTGTCTTTCTTGATTATAAACATACCCCATATAACATAACAACAATTTATTTTTCTGTGACATAACAAATTCTGCACCTTCAGTCATTTTGTATTACTTGTTCTAGGAAAGATTAGAAAGAAATGTGTTTAAATGTTAAATATTATTGGTTGTGTTTTACACATTTATATTTCACTGTTTATACTTACAGTTAGTAAATCTGGTGTTGAGAAATGCAGAAACTGTTATTTTCAATTTATTTCTAGTATGTTCTTCTTGTTTTCCTGTTGGTAGGCAAAGTAAAAAATTATAAGCCATTTTTAAAAAATGTTTAGCATTTTTTTTGGAGAAAGCAGTATTAAATTTAGCATTTTAGGCAATTTTAGGACATTATTAGATATACTTACTTTTTTTAATTGTTCAGTGTTTGTCTTTGGTGGAGTAGATGAAGGATGTAATGTGATTATCCGTAGAGAAGATATATTACACAAGAAATGATTATTAGTACATAGATTTATAACTTTAGGGACTTTGAGGAAGTTAATAAATATACTTACTTGTTTTAATTCTGTAGTGTTAGCTTTAGGTAGAGGAGATGTAGGATGTTTTCTGAATATCTGTAGAGAAGATAGAAGAAATAAAAAATGGTGTTTAGAAGATAGCTTTAGCGTTTTAGGGCCTTTCAGGAATTTTACAAATATACTTACTTTTTTAAATTGTGTAGTCTTTGCCTTTAGTCTTGTAGATGTAGGATGTGTTTAGCATATCTGTGAGGAAGATAGAATAAACAAGAAATGGTGTTTAGAAAATAGTTTTAGTATTTTTGGGCCTTTTAGAACCGTACACATATACTTACTTGTTTAAATTGTGTAGTCTTTACATTTCGTTGAGTAGAATGCGGATGTTATCAGAAATTCTGTTAAGAAGATAGAGTAAATAAAGAAAGGATATTAGAAAATAGTTAATAAGAACAGCAGTTGGTGTATTAGAGAACATTTACATATACTTACAAATCGTATTTAGTGGTAAATAACTAGGAGCACGTATTTTGATGTGTTTAGGAGATGTCTATAAACCAAATGTTAAAAGAGAAAAATAAATGTAATTTAAACAGTTAGGAGAAATACATACAATTTTAGCCTAGTACTTGTGTATTATAATAATACATTTTCACTTACTTGATTAATTTTGTAGCAATCTTGAATAGTAAACTTTATTTATCAGGAACTAGTTGATCAAAGAGTTGCCTTCTGTTTTCTATAGCTTGTGCAGCAACAAATTGTAGTAGGCATGTACTCCTTTTATAGTGTGAATTGTTTGTGTTCTCTAATGTCATTGGATGTTTTAAGAAAGAGAGCATTTTATTGGCTAATTTGAATTTTTTCAAAATTAATTGGTTTGTTTGTTGAAGTGGAAATGGTCATTTGTGAAGAGTTTTGCATTAAAGCAGGTTAGTTAATTAAATCTTTTTAAATATATGCACTAATAATGTGATAATATATGTAGAAAAATTTCGAGAAATGTATATATTATTTTCCAAGTATTCATGATATGTAGGAAAAATGTTTACACATTTAAATGTTTTAAAAAAATGTATTTTAATATATTATATATAATTAGGATTGTGTAATGTATTTTACAAGACGATTTATGTATCATTTTACATATATAATGTGTATAATCCGAAGTCGATAAATCACAAAATACGATATTTTAGTAGTCTATATATTGGTAGTCGATATTTTTGTAGTGTTAGGGTTATTTAGCTGACAAACGATATATTTGTAGTCGATATATTGTTTGTCTATATTATTGAAGTCGATATTTTATAGACTCGATATTATTTACTCGATATTTTTGTAGGTAGTTAAATAAGTATATAAACTCGATATTTTTGTAGTCGATAATTAGTCAACGATATTTTGGCAACTCGATATTTTGGGCGTCGATAATATTTCAGTGATCCATTTAGGAAGGCCCAGGTAGAGTCTGCTAGCATAATCCAGCCTTGAGGTGATCACGGCATGGATTACCGTTTTTCGGCATCCTTCAGGTAGCAGCAGGAGAAATTTTAGCAAATTCCTCAGTTTGCTTACGCACCCTCCAACGACCTGCTGGATGTGGGGTGAGAAGGATAGGCTGTCGTACCACTTCACCCCCAGGTTTTTTGCTTTTAAGCTGGGGAGAGGTGCTGGGCCCATCTCAGCTGGCCACCAGAGCCCCGCAGCGGGTCGAGGGCCTTTCCCGAAGAAAATCACCTCGGTTTTACCCGCATTAAATTTCAATTTGTTTGTGTTCATCCAACTTGCTACATTGCGGAGGCACCCCTTGAAGTTTGCGAAAGCTGCCTCCGACACCTCAGAATACGGGAAAACAAGTTGGGTGTCATCGGCATATGAGATTGCCGTGACTCCCCAGTTAGCAATCAGAGTGAAGAGTAGGGCTAAGTAAATATTAAAAAACAACGGGCTGAGTGCTGAACCCTGTGGGACCCCACAGCCCAGTCGTCTAGGTTTAGAAGAGTAGGCGCCAAGCGCCACCTTCTGTGATCTGTCAAACAGATACGAGTGCAGCCACCCGAGTGCCTGGTCCTGTAGGCCTATCTCCGCCAATCGATGTAAGACTCTGATGTGGTCAACAATATCGAAGGCGGCCGATAGATCCAGGAGCACCAGCATAGCAGATGCCCCTGAATCCAACGACCACCTGACTGACTCAGCTACCTCGATCAGAGCGGTCTCGGTGCTGAAGCCGGGCCTAAAGCCTGATTGAGTTTCATGCAAAATGTTATTCTCCTCCGTGAACCTATTCAGTTGACGTTGGATCAATTTCTCCAACATTTTGCCAGGTGCCGCCAATTGCGAGATTAGTCATAGGTTGCTGAGATCCTCCGGATCCCCATTCGGTTTCTTTTTCAGAGGGAGAAGCGTGGCATGTTTCCAGCAGTCAGGAAACACCCCTGTGGAGATCGACATGTTCCATATATGCTGGAGAGTGGGTGCAATTGAATCCGCCATCAGACTCCAGAGCTTTGGAGGGCAAGGGTCATCTGGCGACCCTGATTTGCAACGCTTTATTCCCTGCAGGGCATCAGGCAGCGAAATTGGCTGGAATTGGCATAGGGACGCAGGGGGAACACTGGCCTCAGCCGTATCTGCCTTCATAGTGGGCCTAGACAGGGAAAAGGTACTGTACACTTTCTTGATTTTCTCATCAAAGAATTCTGAAATGTTATCACAGAGTGTCACAGAAGGGACAACCTCCGTCTCAATGCATCTGGGTTTAAAGAAAGACTGCACTATTTTAAAGACTTCTTTACTGGAATGTTCTGCTTGTTGGATGGAGGTAGCGATAAAAAGTTTTTTTGCCTTTTTTATTGATTTTTGAAGCTTGCGGAAGGCTGCCCTGTAGCGGGCCCTTTCCAATTCGCAGTAATTCGCCCTCCACAACCGCTCCAGCCTCTTGCAGGCTGACTTTTCTGCCCTCAGCTCCATTGAGAACCAAGGGGCCGAGGGGGATTCCCTCTGTGACAGTACGCGTTTAACTGGAGCAATAGACTCCACCATGTCGCCAATCCATTGATTCAACGCCTTAGCATCAGTGTTAGTGTCAGAAGTTAGAACCGGAGGATTCAGTGCCAGGGCTGGACCAATGGTTTCCGGTAGCAAGTTATTCCACTGTCTCTGCAGGACGGAGCGTGTACCAGCCTCCAGTCCTTCACCCCATAATGTGACGGCGAAAGGGATTAGAGCGTTATCCGACCACAGCAACGGCTGCGGTGCCTCCACTGACATGTCCCTGATGTTGGAAAATATCAGGTCAAGCGTGTGACCCGCTGTATGCGTGGGCCCAGTGATGGACAAAGTCAGGTTGGCGGCACTCAGAATAGAAATAAGCTGCTCCGCCAAGGGGCATTCTGCTCTATCCGCATGTATATTAAAATCCCCTACTACTAGGAAGTGTGGATGAAGAAGAGAGCTTTGGACAATAATGTCCATAAGTGCAGTTGAACTGGCCTCTGTACAATCCGGGGGACGGTAGATAACTAAACCAGCCAGTGACTGTTAAGGACTAATTTGAAGGCAGAAAAGCAGTCCTTCCACCCCAGTGATCATTAGCGGCAGAGAGGATGTGAGCGTGTACCGGTCTTTGAAGATAAGAGCCACCACCCCACCCCTTCTGTCGCCATCCCGATTTGAAAAGCACATTTTAAAGCCTTGTGGCACAGCTAAGGCAATGGCGGTCATGTTATTATCGTTCAGCCAGGTTTCTGTCAGAAACAAGGCGTCCCACTCCGAGTTCTCCAGCAGCAGCCAGATGTCATCTGCATGTCTCGCCAGTGATCTACAATTCAGCAGGCCTGCTCTGAAGCTACAACTGAGAGGGCCTGCTAGGGCTTGGGGCTTGTGTAAGCCAAGAGACTTCCCACAGTGCAAGCATACCTGCGGTAGATTAGTATTAGCTAAATCAGCCCTATCTGCTTTGCAAGGCTGTTCTAGATTTAGCGCCAGCAGATCCTCCCTTGACCAGGAGATCCTCCTGTTGTCCCTCCCTATCTTGGCAGCATTTCTGGCCCTGGCCGCGGTCCGGTCTCGGACGGGCGCAGACGGGCTTGCCTTTGGCGCGGCCGCGTCCCCATCTGCCTTTAAGGGAGGGACCCCGGAAGTGAGGCAATGAGGGGGAGAAGTCGCATCCCTCCGTTCAAGCGGCACAAACAGCCGTGACGGAACGGGGACCGACCGGGTAAGTGCCGGGGGGACAATGTGCAAAGTAGCAATGTGCAAAAATCTGCCAATCGATTCACACACGCATTTTTTTTAAAAAAAACAGATTTGCTCCAAATGAGTCACAGGTCTTTTAAAAAGTATTTTTAAAAGTGCATAGGTTCTTAAATCAACCAAACTGTTGCCCGAATGAAAACAAAACAGAGCACCTCTCAACACCAGCGCCTGGCTCGCGCTGCTCACACAGTGGGTTTATGGGACTTGGAGTCCCCTCCATGGAGTGTAAAATAATCTATGTATCTCAGGTCCCCCTCGTTATGCCCAGCAGCGTCCTGCACAATATCATGATGCGTCCCACACACCGGGGTTACTGGGAGCGCTTTGTAGTGCTGTTGTAAGGACAGACCTGCCCCCTTTCCTCCATCGTTCTTTGATGCCTCTGGGCACAGTGAGGTTATGGGACTTAGAGTCTCCTCCATGGAGCATACAACAATCTGTGGGTCTCAGCTATTTTACATGCCCTTTCTTAATGGAGACTCGCAACCCCTATTTTGCCAGCCAGTAATAGGTACTGACTCGGAAAATAGAGTTGTTACAAATTACACCGGTTAAATGGGTCATACATCTTCCCATAGGTAATAATCAATTTCATAGAGTTTATTATATACTAGGTGCAAGCATGAGCCAGATTCTAATTTATGGACATCAGGCTAGGGTGTAACATGTTAGCAACTAATTTGTCTACTAGGAGGTGTGTAGCTCTTGTTTGTCTCTATTCTAAGATGAGCCCACGTGCACTAATTGCCTACAGCCTATGTGCCAGAATTTGACTGGCACAAATCATGCAGACATCCAGATTGAAAAGCCAGTTGGGGAACAATCAGTAAGTAGCCCAATTTAGGATGAAGTAGTAAAAATCTATAGAAGACAGTGGTAATGTTGGAACCCAGTGATCTATTTTCTTTGTAAATTTGCCACTATAGAATTACAAAGTAGTGCTTTGTTATAAGTTCTAAGTTATTATCATTTAGGGTGAAAAAAAAATTCTACCTATATTAGGCTTAAAACTGTTGCTACACAATGTTATCCCATTAGGTGATATCTCATCTCATTTCGTAAAAACCGGGAAAAAAGTGAATGGTGAACAATCAGAATGTAAAGAAAGCAAGTAGAAATTAGATTGTAAACACTAGAGTCAGTTGCTATTACTCACTCTGGAGTCCAAAAGCTCTTACTGGTGAAATAATATTGCATTGTAATATTAATCTGTAGAGGGGTACCCTGTTGCACAGGTAAGAAAGATTAGTGTTTTACCTTATTTTCTTTTAGGCAATTGATGATCTTAGACACAGCAAAAAGGGGCCAGTTCTCGATGTGATGTTTTTAAGGCTTGTTGACTTGCCATAATGCAACATATCAGGATATCTCAAACCCATGTAATGTGGCTCCAGTGGAGGCTGCAGAAAGTAGACGTGCAGGAGATGCTTTGTGTCACTGTGATTTTGGAGTTTTGCTAGATTGCTTTTTGTTAATTTCCTATAAGGGGTAGGTGAATGATGGACTTGCAGTTGGAAACATCTTCATGTCTTTTGTTGTTTTTTATGAATGGGTGGATCTAGCATGGCTTAAGAAATTCTGGGAGGATGCTTTAACAATCGATGAGGAGGCATTAACCATGGTTAGTGAGTATGAGAGAGTTTCTCAAGAGAGGGTTTTGCTGAAGAATTAGGTAAAAACATCACCTACATGCAAGATGGCTTTAAGGATTTGAGGTTGAGCCTGAGACTGACAGGAATTTGAAGAATGTCCCTTGTGGATGCTGTCTGGAGAGGCGGGTGTTAGAGGAGTACCAAACTTGGGGGCTTATTTATGAGTCCTTGTGTCACTTTTGCGCTTCCGGTGCGTCACTTTTTGTGACGCATCAGCGGCGTAAAAATGTGCAGTGTTGCGTCATATTTACAAAGTGACGCATCTAAGCAGATACTTCACTTTATAAACCCCTGCGCTACAATATACCTGCATCAGGTATAATGTATGCAGGGTGTGCATTCCCTTGTACGTATGTCTTGTAGAAGTTATCAGTGAAATCTCCGAGATTTCACTGCGCCACTTCTAGAGTGCAAATGCGTCAATATCTTACGCCTGCCTCACAGCAGGGGTAAGACTGATGCAGGCCCTTTCACATGGGGCTTGCCCCATGTGTAAGGACACATTGCTGGAGTTGCGTCACTTTTGTGACACACTCCAGCAATGAGTCACTTTTGCGCCTACAGATACGTCAGAAATACTGACGTATCTGTAACTCCTTGCAACATGATGCATCATACAGTAAATATGACGCATCCATCATGTCGCAAGGAGGGCACACTGAGAAGTGACGCATCGCTGTTTTCTTTAGGTCCTTTTTGCTTTTCAGTCTAGAGGTGTAGGTTTTGCTGTTGGTGAGACCTTTGAATTTCCAAGGTATGAACGTCCAGCTTGCACCTGTGTGTTTTATTTAGAATATGAGTGTACACATGGTGGTCCAGAAACATGTAGAAGTTGTTTAAAAGAGTGTTCTCAAAACAAGGAGAGTCACCCTCCACAACCCAAAGGGACATGGTAGTACTGTAATTAAACCAGAAAAAAATCACTGTCATGCAGATACATTTCCCCAGGACCCCAGTTTGTACTGTCTTGGCTCCATGAACATTAAAAACGAGGTAAACATTCACTGACTTGTTATCATAACTTACTGAGCCTGTCGCCTTAAAATACATATACTTCATATTTATTAGCACACAACATTATTAACTCCTTCCGTGCTAGTGACGGAACAACTCCTCCACGAGCCATGGGCACGCTGTGCTCATGACGGAGTAGTTCCGTCACGCAGCGGCCGCTCCGCCCACGCGGCACTGATTCCCCGCCTGTGCGGGCGAATTAGTGAGTGGGCGGAGCCATGACGGAACCACTCCGTCATAAGCATAGCACGCCCGTGGCTCGTGACGGAGTGGTTCTGTCACAAGCATAGCGGTGCCTCGCGACCCCGCTCCCCCCCCAGGCCGTGGGGGAATCACTGCCGCGGCCAAGGGGTTAAAAGCAATCAAGTGTATCATTCATATATCACATATTATGCACATAACTTTAAAAAGATGGGTTATAAAAGCTAACATAAATCCTTTTTGTTTCTATAGTAAAAAAACTGGATCGTTAATGGACCAGCCACCTCTCACCAGGAAATATAAGGAAGTGGTAAGCTTGGTAATAACATAATATTACAAAGGTGTGCCTTCCACGAAAGGAGCATAGTAAGTGCATCGTATATTTGACAAATGGGTATAAAAAACAAGAATAATTGTGGACAAGAAATAGAACGACTTTATCCATATATTCCTAGTGGGCATACTCCAGTGGGTGGACAGAACTGATGATTATAAACATAACCACTGAGAGAGCGCCAAACAGAAGTACAAATTGTAGGGGTGTATCATATGTACAAGTAGTCCACACCCACATATATACTGATTGTGTTCAAATGTAATGTAGGGCTGAGAACTAATGTTGGTATTAGAAATACCTGGAGAGCTAATGTTAAGAGTTTTGGAAATGAATAATGCCGTTTAACATAGAGATGTCGTTTGAAGGCTTTCACTAATAAGAGATGTGTTTTAATAGATCATCATTATGTTTTAGATCTGCTTTATTAACATACATGGTTGTATCCTTTTATACATGAGCCAATTGCTTTAGGTAGGAGAATGTATTATGCTTTAAAGATGGAGGCCTAAAGAACGAAAAGATTGGTTCATGTTAGGCTGTTGGGCCTATAAATGTGCAGAAGCCCAGTTCATAAAAATCGTGTAGGCCTGATGGAAAATGCCTTGCTTAGCATTTAAATCGTAGAAATGGTTTGAAGAAAGCTGTCTTTAGCTAAAGCCAATTGCAACATTAAGAAATCGTGAGCCTATTCACATGTGTGCTTTTGCAGGTGCAGAACCAAGTAGATAGTCGAGTAGAAGGGCCCATTGTGTAAGAGTGTTAGGATACTAGACTCAGACGTGGAGGAGTAGCCGAGGAATTTAAGAAAGCAACTTGAAGCGAAGAAAGCCTGGGACCCAAGGACGTTTTAACGGACAAGGGTGGAGAGGTGCCATAATGGAAAATTTGGGAAACCAACACCTTCGAGAGGGGCGTACCTGAGGGCGTGTCGTCCCTATTGTGGGGTTTTGTATTAGGGACAGCACCCCGAGGGTGGAAGCCAGAGCAGATGAGCAGAGGGTCGAGAGGGAGCGGTTGGTGGCCGGAGAGCTTAGCTATGACTGAGGAGACTCTAGACTAACATAGAGAAAGTGAGTGAACTTCTTTGGAAGTCACCACTGCTGACACCTTTATTGGGTTGCGATATTGTTGAGTAGGGATGTCACTTAGTATAGTGTAGGGACAGATTAACCTGAAATTTTAACTTTTTCAATGCATACTAAAACTCAGGTTATAGCAATTCTTGTTAGCCTGATGATTCTTGAATTGATTCTAGTGTTATTGTGCAGGTCGTAAGAGAGTGAGTATGAAAAGGGTCATGCGTTGTTAGATTGCGGTGTTACGTTTGTATTGTTGTGTTGTATTGTCTTGCGGAGTTGAGTGCCTGTAGTGTGAAAGGAGATCAGGTTGTGAGCGCGCGCAACCGGAGAAAATCTTAGGCTCAAGGGGAGTCTAAGTGGTTTGGGTGTATCGAACACCCATAGTAATTGTCGACCATTTTCAAGGGGGTCATGAGGTACCATTGATCGCCTGCAGGACCGGGATAGGGGGAACGAATGTGTGAGTGCGTGGGTAACGGACGCTGGTCGGAAGTTGCCGTGAGTTTGTAACCTATCAGTGAGGCGATTGTCCGGTCGTTCGTGGACAGACATTTGCCAGTTCGGTGACAATTACAGTTAGACTGTGGCCGTACAGTCAAGGAAGTGGTTGCTTGGTCGGAAGTGATCATTTCCAGTGTATGATTGGGACGCATGCGTGACCAGGAGACGAACGGAGAGAGGAGGGGAACTGCTGCGAAACGGAGGCGAGTGACGTCAGAAGGAGCCGCGCTGGGATAGGGCGGTTAGTGTGGAGCCGCGCTGGGATAGGGCGGTTAGTGTGGAGCCGCGCTGGGATTGGTGGATTGTCATCGGGAAGTAAAAGAGCGCTGTAAACAAAGAAACGTTGTGGTTTTCATCATGAAATGCTTAAAAGTGTTGCGAAATTGTTTTAAAGGTGAAAAGAAGTTAGAACCTCGGGGTGGGGAAGAGACGCCACCCGAGGATACACCAGCCCATTATATGGCTACAAATGTTGGGTTGCATACCATATTGTGGCTTAAGAATTGGTGTAAGATGACTGACGGAAACGAGGAATTTACTTTTCCTAAATATGGAACATTTAGATTGGAGGTACTGTATCAGTTAAAAGCGATTATGACTTCTTTGCGGCCTTTGCCCAGACCAACACAGTTTGAAGCACTAAATGCGTGGATCAGGGCAGCCCATGAAAGGAACAGAGATAGGAGACAAGAAAGAGTGAAAAGATCAGTTAGGGCGGTTCAAGATGCGAGATGGGACGCACTGGCCAAGAGGTGGAGAGTGCAGACCATCGAAGGGGACAGGTTGTACCCGTTGTTGGTTAATACAGGGGACGCGCAGAGAAGGAGTACTGAGGACGAGGACAGTGAGACAGACGACAGCCTGATAGAGAGACTGCTGTCGGAGAGACCACCCCCATATAACCCGGAGGTGGAGGGAGGGCAAACATCAGCAATAGACAGGGAGGCCTCTGTCGTGGACGGTGGCGTCCCAACAGAGAGCGGCTTGAGCTCCTTAGGAGACAAGTTCGGCTCGGTGGAGGGACAAAAGGCACCTCAAATTTCTCCAAGGACGAGAGTAGTGGGAAGATTTATGGTACAAAAAGTACAAAACGAAGAGGGTGTCGATTCTCAGAGACTGCCAGACGCTCTTACGGTACCTGTTACCATAGGTCCCATAGTATCAGTGTACAATCCAGAACAGACACAAAGGGAGGGTCCGCCACAAACAGAGAGAGAGAAGTATCAGTGAAGGAAGGAGTAATGTGGCGGACGGATGGAGCCAATGGCCAAGGCCTGTAGAAAGGAGCACCCCTTTGGCAGCATCGGCAGACTCATCTGGAGAGCAGGGGGGTTTGAGAGGACCGATGGACTTGAGAGGACCACAGCCAAGGTCGCTTAGAGAATTAAGGCCTGATTTGAGAACTTGGGATACGATTGCTGATACCTAGAGCAACAGGTCGAAGAATGACTTTGATAGTGGAAACCAGGAAAATAGGGGGGTGTCTCACTGTGCGCCTAGCGAAAGCAGGCAGGAATGGGACCGCAGAAGTGTGGAAAGTAGGGGGGCGTCCCACCACGCCCTTAGCGATCATAGACAGGAGTGGGATCGCAAAAGTTGGGAAAACCAAAGGGTTCCCCATAACACACCTGAAGAAGACAGACGAGGGAGTCAGGACTGTGTCGGGAGGGACTCTAATGGAACTTCTAGCCAAGGTACATTGAGGGCGGCGATAAAGGCAAGAAGGATTGATGTGTTGAGACTCAAATCAGAAGTGGAGGAAATAGTGGAAGGTACATTGCCACTAGAGAGAATCGAACTCTATGAACCAGATGAACTGTTGTTTGTGGCGAAGGATGTTACTCGAAGGGCTAGGACAGCTCATGAGAAATTGTCTGAATTAGCGAATAAGTATGCTGTGGATTTGTCAAGGACGAAAACATTACAGGGTGGCCATAGGTTACAGTACTCAGACCAAGATCTATTTTCGTAAAAACCGGGAAAAAAGTGAATGGTGAACAATCAGAATGTAAAGAAAGCAAGTAGAAATTAGATTGTAAACACTAGAGTCAGTTGCTATTACTCACTCTGGAGTCCAAAAGCTCTTACTGGTGAAATAATATTGCATTGTAATATTAATCTGTAGAGGGGTACCCTGTTGCACAGGTAAGAAAGATTAGTGTTTTACCTTATTTTCTTTTAGGCAATTGATGATCTTAGACACAGCAAAAAGGGGCCAGTTCTCGATGTGATGTTTTTAAGGCTTGTTGACTTGCCATAATGCAACATATCAGGATATCTCAAACCCATGTAATGTGGCTCCAGTGGAGGCTGCAGAAAGTAGACGTGCAGGAGATGCTTTGTGTCACTGTGATTTTGGAGTTTTGCTAGATTGCTTTTTGTTAATTTCCTATAAGGGGTAGGTGAATGATGGACTTGCAGTTGGAAACATCTTCATGTCTTTTGTTGTTTTTTATGAATGGGTGGATCTAGCATGGCTTAAGAAATTCTGGGAGGATGCTTTAACAATCGATGAGGAGGCATTAACCATGGTTAGTGAGTATAAGAGAGTTTCTCAAGAGAGGGTTTTGCTGAAGAATTAGGTAAAAACATCACCTACATGCAAGATGGCTTTAAGGATTTGAGGTTGAGCCTGAGACTGACAGGAATTTGAAGAATGTCCCTTGTGGATGCTGTCTGGAGAGGCGGGTGTTAGAGGAGTACCAAACTTGGGGGCTTATTTATGAGCCCTTGTGTCACTTTTGCGCTTCCGGTGCGTCACTTTTTGTGACGCATCAGCGGCGTAAAAATGTGCAGTGTTGCGTCATATTTACAAAGTGACGCATCTAAGCAGATGCTTCACTTTATAAACCCCTGCGCTACAATATACCTGCATCAGGTATAATGTATGCAGGGTGTGCATTCCCTTGTACGTATGTCTTGTAGAAGTTATCAGTGAAATCTCCGAGATTTCACTGCGCCACTTCTAGAGTGCAAATGCGTCAATATCTTACACCTGCCTCACAGCAGGGGTAAGACTGATGCAGGCCCTTTCACATGGGGCTTGCCCCATGTGTAAGGACACATTGCTGGAGTTGCGTCACTTTTGTGACACACTCCAGCAATGTGTCACTTTTGCGCCTACAGATACGTCAGAAATACTGACGTATCTGTAACTCCTTGCAACATGATGCATCATACAGTAAATATGACGCATCCATCATGTCGCAAGGAGGGCACACTGAGAAGTGACGCATCGCTGTTTTCTTTAGGTCCTTTTTGCTTTTCAGTCTAGAGGTGTAGGTTTTGCTGTTGGTGAGACCTTTGAATTTCCATGGTATGAACGGTCCAGCTTGCACCTGTCTGTTTTATTTAGAATATGAGTGTACACATGGTGGTCCAGAAACATGTAGAAGTTGTTTAAAAGAGTGTTCTCAAAACAAGGAGAGTCACCCTCCACAGCCCAAAGGGACATGGTAGTACTGTAATTAAACCAGAAAAAAATCACTGTCATGCAGATACATTTCCCCAGGACCCCAGTTTGTACTGTCTTGGCTCCATGAACATTAAAAACGAGGTAAACATTCACTGACTTGTTATCATAACTTACTGAGCCTGTCGCCTTAAAATACATATGCTTCATATTTATTAACACACAACATTATTAACTCCTTCCGTGCTAGTGACGGAACAACTCCGCCACGAGCCATGGGCACGCTGTGCTCATGACGGAGTGGTTCCGTCACGCAGCGGCCGCTCCGCCCACGCAGCACTGATTCCCCGCCTGTGCGGGCGAATTAGTGAGTGGGCGGAGCCATGACGGAACCACTCCGTCATAAGCATAGCACGCCCGTGGCTCGTGACGGATTGGTTCTGTCACAAGCATAGCGGTGCCGGGCGACCCCGCCTCCCCCCCAGCGCCGTGGGGGAATCACCGCCACGGTCAAGGGGTTAAAAGCAATCAAGTGTATCATTCATATATCACATATTATGCACATAACTTTAAAAAGATGGGTTATAAAAGCTAACGTAAATCTTTTTAGTTTCTATAGTAAAAAACTGGATCGTTAATGGACCAGCCACCTCTCACCAGGAAATATAAGGAAGTGGTAAGCTTGGTAATAACATAATATTACAAAGGTGTGCCTTCCACGAAAGGAGCATAGTAAGTGCATCGTATATTTGACAAATGGGTATAAAAAACAAGAATATTTGTGGACAAGAAATAGAATGACTTTATCCATATATTCCTAGTGGGCATACTCCAGTGGGTGGACAGAACTGATGATTATAAACATAACCACTGAGAGAGCGCCAAACAGAAGTACAAATTGTAGGGGTGTATCATATGTACAAGTAGTCCACACCCACATATATACTAATTGTGTTCAAATGTAATGTAGGGCTGAGAACTAATGTTGGTATTAGAAATACCTGGAGAGCTAATGTTAAGAGTTTTGGAAATGAATAATGCCGTTTAACATAGAGATGTCGTTTGAAGGCTTTCACTAATAAGAGATGTGTTTTAATAGATCATCATTATGTTTTAGATCTGCTTTATTAACATACATGGTTGTATCATTTTATACATGAGCCAATTGCTTTAGGTAGGAGAATGTATTATGCTTTAAAGATGGAGGCCTAAACAACGAAAAGATTGGTTCATGTTAGGCTGTTGGGCCTATAAATGTGCAGAAGCCCAGTTCATAAAAATCGTGTAGGCCTGATGGAAAATGCCTTGCTTAGCATTTAAATCGTAGAAATGGTTTGAAGAAAGCTGTCTTTAGCTAAAGCCAATTGCAACATTAAGAAATCGTGAGCCTGTTCACATGTATTCTTTTGCAGGTGCAGAACCAAGTAGATAGTCGAGTAGAAGGGCCCATTGTGTAAGAGTGTTAGGATACTAGACTCAGACGTGGAGGAGTAGCCGAGGAATTTAAGAAAGCAACTTGAAGCGAAGAAAGCCTGGGCCCCAAGGACGTTTTAACGGACAAGGGTGGAGAGGTGCCATAATGGAAAATTTGGGAAACCAACACCTTCGAGAGGGGCGTACCTGAGGGCGTGTCGTCCGTATTGTGGGGTTTTGTATTAGGGACAGCACCCCGAGGGTGGAAGCCAGAGCAGATGAGCAGAGGGTCGAGAGGGAGCGGTTGGTGGCCGGAGAGCTTAGCTATGACTGAGGAAACTCTAGACTAACAGAGAGAAAGTGAGTGGACTTCTTTGGAAGTCACCACTGCTGACACCTTTATTGGGTTGGGATATTGTTGAGTAGGGATGTCAAATAGTATAGTGTAGGGACAGATTAACCTGAAATTTTAACTTTTTCAATGCATACTAAAACTCAGGTTATAGCAATTCTTGTTAGCCTGATGATTCTTGAATTGATTCTAGTGTTATTGTGCAGGTCGTAAGAGAGTGAGTATGAAAAGGGTCATGCGTTGTTAGATTACGGTGTTACGTTTGTATTGTTGTGTTGTATTGTCTTGCGGAGTTGAGTGCCTGTAGTGTGAAAGGAGATCAGGTTGTGAGCGCGCGCAACCGGAGAAAATCTTAGGCTCAAGGGGAGTCTAAGTGGTTTGGGTGTATCGAACACCCATAGTAATTGTCGACCATTGTCAAGGGGGTCATGAGGTACCTAGGGGGAACGAATGTGTGAGTGAGTGGGTAACGGACGCTGGTCGGAAGTTGCCGTGAGTTTGTAACCTATCAGTGAGGCGATTGTCTGGTCGTTCGTGGACAGACATTTGCCAGTTCGTGACAATTACAGTTAGACTGTGGCCGTACAGTCAAGGAAGTGGTTGCTTGGTCGGAAGTGATCATTTCCAGTGTATGATTGGGACGCATGCGTGACCAGGAGACGAACGGAGAGAGGAGGGGAACTGCTGCGAAACGGAGGCGAGTGACGTCAGAAGGAGCCGCGCTGGGATAGGGCGGTTAGTGTGGAGCCCCGCTGGGATAGGGCGGTTAGTGTGGAGCCGCACAGGGATTGATGGATTGTCATCGGGAAGTAAAAGAGCGCTGTAAACAAAGAAACGTTGTGGTTTTCATCATGAAATGCTTAAAAGTGTTGCGAAATTGTTTCAAAGGTTAAAAGAAGTTAGAACCTCGGGGTGGGGAAGAGGCTCCACCCGAGGATACACCAGCCCATTATATGGCTACAAATGTTGGGTTGCATACCATATTGTGGCTTGAGAATTGGTGTAAGATGACTGACGGAAACGAGGAATTTACTTTTCCTAAATATGGAACATTTAGATTGGAGGTACTGTATCAGTTAAAAGCGATTATGACTTCTTTGCGGCCTTTGCCCAGACCAACACAGTTTGAAGCACTAAATGCGTGGATCAGGGCAGCCCATGAAAGGAACAGAGATAGGAGACAAGAAAGAGTGAAAAGATCAGTTAGGGCGGTTCAAGATGCGAGATGGGACGCACTGGCCAAGAGGTGGAGAGTGCAGACCATCGAAGGGGACAGGTTGTACCCGTTGTTGGTCAATACAGGGGACGCGCAAAGAAGGAGTACTGAGGACGAGGACAGTGAGACAGACGACAGCCTGATAGAGAGACTGCTGTCGGAGAGACCACCCTCATATAACCCGGAGGTGGAGGGAGGGCAAACATCAGCAATAGACAGGGAGGCGTCTGTCGTGGACGGTGGCGTCCCAACAGAGAGCGGCTTGAGCTCCTTAGGAGACAAGTTCGGCTCGGTGGAGGAAGAAAAGGCACCTCAAATTTCTCCAAGGACGAGAGTAGTGGGAAGATTTACGGTACAAAAAGTACAAAACGAAGAGGGTGTCGATTCTCAGAGACTGCCAGACGCTCTTACGGTACCTGTTACCATAGGTCCCATAGTATCAGTGTACAATCCAGAACAGACACAAAGCGAGGGTCCGCCACAAACAGAGAGAGAGAGAAGTATCAGTGAAAGAAGGAGTAATGTGGCGGACGGATGGAGCCAATGGCCAAGGCCTGTAGAAAGAAGCACCCCTTTGGCAGCATCGGCAGACTCATCTGGAGAGCAGGGGGGTTTGAGAGGACCGATGGACTTGAGAGGACCACGGCCAAGGTCGCTTAGAGAATTAAGGCCTGATTTGAGAACTTGGGATACGAATGCTGATTCCTAGAGCAACAGGTCGAAGAATGACTTTGACAGTGGAAACCAGGAAAATAGGGGGGTGTCTCACTGTGCGCCTAGCGAAAGCAGGCAGGAATGGGACCGCGGAAGTTTGGAAAGTAGGGGGGCGTCCCACCACGCCCTTAGCGATCATAGACAGGAGTGGGATCGCAAAAGTTGGGAAAACCAAAGGGTTCCCCATAACACACCTGAAGAAGACAGACGAGGGAGTCAGGACTGTGTCGGGAGGGACTCTAATGGAACTTCTAGCCAAGGTACATTGAGGGCGGCGATAAAGGCAAGAAGGATTGATGTGTTGAGACTCAAATCAGAAGTGGAGGAAATAGTGGAAGGTACATTGCCACTAGAGAGAATCGAACTCTATGAACCAGATGAACTGTTGTTTGTGGCGAAGGATGTTACTCGAAGGGCTAGGACAGCTCATGAGAAATTGTCTGAATTAGCGAATAAGTATGCTGTGGATTTGTCAAGGACGAAAGCATTACAGGGTGGCCATAGGTTACAGTACTCAGACCAAGATCTAGAAGAGAAGAGGGTGATCGGATTAAAAACTCACATCAGAGAATTGGTTGTGGGAGTCCGAACATGGGTCCAATTGGACAAATGGGAGGAAAGGTGGGCAAAGAAAAAGAGTGTTAGGCGAAGTGCTTTTGAGACATCTCCGGGAGGTGGGTTGATGCAGGTGGAGGCGTACCCCTTGCGGGAGGTGGCTCACGGGGGATATGCACATGTACCGTGGAGTAGGGTGATTTGGCTGCCTTTACGAACTCGTTTCCGAAGCTGCGTGAGAGTCCAGTGGAATGGTAAAAACAGGTAGAGAGGTTTGTTAAGATCTCAAAGGTACTGAGGATTGATCTAAACACACTGTTTGACATTGTGGTTCCAGGAGACCTGTGGATAGCATGTAAGGTCAGTGTTGAATGGCCCACTGTGGAGCCAGACCGAGATGCTGCCACGAATGGACCCTCACCCAGAGTAATGATAAAGTAAGAGCAGGTGATCACGTGGTTGAAGACTAAGGTACCACCACAGGACATTGACTGGGTGAAGATAGATCGGACCAGGCAGGAACCGAAGGAGACAGTTCACAAGTATTATGAGCGATTATTGCAGATTTTTAAGCAGTACAGTGGATTGGATGTGATGGATCCAAAGGACATGGGACAGTTTGTGTCTAAGTTTGTTCTAGGACTGAGACCTGATATCTGTCTCATGATACAACAACATTTAATTTGTTGGCAGAACAAGCCTCTGGACGAGATCTTGAGGTACGCGAGGTATTGCAGTGACGAGATAGACTCTAAGACAAAGAAGCTTAAGGATAAACTGATGTTGGTCCAGATGCAATCGGGAGGACAGGGTCAGTCAGGAAATGGAACATTGGGGAGAAAGGGGGGACAGAAGAGGGAGAACGAGGAAGGCCCAAGACCCAGGATAGATCTGGCAACTCTGAAAAAGACGACCAAGTGTCATCAGTGTCATAAGGTCGGACATTGGAGACGCGAGTGTCCCCATAACCCAGAAAATCAAGGACAGGAAGAAGAAGAGGAGGAGGTTCAAGCCCCTCCGGTGCAGAAAGTAACAGTAACCAAGTTCAAGCCGGCTAAAGGAGGGACGTCAGCCCCTAGGGCTCCGGTTCCCCAGCCACCGAAGATTTCGACAGGGAGCAAGGTTTACAAGCAGATGCCTTTCATAGTCGAAGGGGAGGAGTACTATTACTTTGACCCAGTGACAGGAAGGTACCTGAGTGGGGAGGAGGACTGTACCCTTGGGGCAGTTCTGGAGGTAGACCAGAGGGGACCATTCGTAGAGGCTGATGTAGATGGACATCCCACCCCCCATTTTGGTTGATACTGGTGCTACCCGTTCTACTGTACGGTCTGCAGTAGTCCCCAACTTACCCCTTTCAGGACAGACTATCCAAGTTGTAGGCGTTGCAAACAGAAGAATGACAAACCCACTGACTGAGCCAGTCCCAGTGAAGATCGGAAGTTTCAGGGACAAACACCAATTCGTAGTGTGTGATTCCAGTCCTGTTTGTCTGTTAGGGAGAGATCTCCTGTGTAAACTCAATTGTACCATCTATTGTACCCACCGGGGAGTGGAGTTGCAGACAAATGATGATGATGCTGCCTTTAATGTTGCAAATGAGCGTGTGTGCATAGAATTGTATCCTGCTTTAACTGTGGAAGAACTCCCTTGGGATTTGAGGGATACAGTCTCACAGGAAGTGTGGGACTTTACAGGAGAGGAGATCGGTTTGATTAAAGGAGTAAAGCCAGTTAAGATTCAAGTAAGACAGAATGCTGAGTTCCCAAGAACACCCCAATACAAGTTGACTCCGGAAACTATTGCAGGAATAAAACCTGTGATCGAATCCATGATTAGACAGGGAATTTTGAAGGAAGTCATGGGCAGCCCATGCAACTCCCCGATCATGGGCTTGCAGAAGCCTAGCGGGAAGTTCAGGATTGTGCAGGATTTGCGAAAGGTGAACAACATAGTTGTTCCATGCTGTCCAGTGGTACCGAATCCATCAGTGATACTGTTCCAGATACCGTTCCAAGCTGAATGGTTTACTGTGATTGATCTGTGTCAGGCTTTCTTTTCGATTCCATTACATGAGGAGAGCCAATTTCTTTTTGCGTTCAAGCTGGAGAATCGCGTCCTAACGTGGTGTCGTATCCCTCAAGGGTATACGGAGAGCCCATCGATCTTTAATCAATTGCTGAAAAAGAATCTTGAGGGTCTGGTACTGCCGCAGAACTCCGTTCTCGTACAGTACATAGACGACCTCCTTGTTGCGTCAGGGACGGAAGATGCTTGTAGAATTGACACCATTGCTTTGTTGAACCATTTGGCAGAGAATGGCCACAAGGTATCTCCCAGCAAGTTACCGTACTGCTTGTTGGAAGTACAGTATCTGGGTCACAGGATAGAGAAGGGAAAGAGGAAAGTGTCACCTGACAGGATTGAGGCGATCATGAAAATAATGGTGCCTTCGACACAGAGAGAGGTTAGGATGTTCCTGGGTATGGTTGGCTACTGTCGCCAGTGGATTGCCAATTTTTCCCTGAAGGCGAAACCATTGCAGAAACTGACGCACAAGGATGTAAGTGATCCGGTACCATGGGACAAAGATTGTATGATGGCTTTCCTTGAGCTGCGAGAGGACTTGTGTCGCGCTCCGGCTCTGGGAATGCCTGATTACACTAAACCATTTTCACTGTTCTGTTGTGAGAGGGAGAGGTGTGCTTTGACAGTTTTAACACAAGATCATGGAGGAGTCCGTAGACCCGTTGCTTACTTCTCGGCTACCTTAGACCCAGTAGCCACAGCGTTGCCCGGATGTCTTAAATCCGTTGTCGCAACAGGTGTCAGCATTGAAAGGTGTGAAAGCATTGTGATGGGGCATTCACTGATTGTACATGTTCCACACTCAGTGGATTTGTTGATGACCAGGACCAAGACGCAGCACTTGACAAATAATAGGCTCACACGCTACGAGCAGGTTATACTTGCTGCGGAGAATGTGACCCTTAGGAGGTGCTCGGTCTTGAATCCTGCTACCTTGATGCCATTACCAAATGCCTTAGACGATGATTGTGAAGACCATGATTGCCTTGATGTAACTGAACTGTGCACCAAACCCAGACTGGATATTGTTGATGAGCCACTGGTAGACCCTGATGAAATTTTCTTTGTTGATGGCTCATGTGTAAGGGACAATACTGGTCAGTTGAGAGCATCTTTTGCTGTTTGCACCATTTCTGGAATAGTCGAAGCGGCCTGCCTGGAAGGAGTACACTCCGCTCAGGTGGCTGAGATAATTGCGTTGACGCGTGCCTGTTTGGCAGCCAACAAGATTCGGATCACCATATATACTGACAGCCAATATGGGTTCGGTGTTGTTCATGACTTCGGTCAGTTGTGGTCTCAAAGGGGTTACATGACATCATCAGGTTCCCCTATCAGGAATGGAGAATTTATCAGATTACTGCTGGAGGCTTTGCAGGGTCCAGCAGAGATAGCCGTTGTGAAATGTACTGCACATAGCAAGAGTACTGACTTTGTGTCCCTGGGTAATCGTTATGCTGATGAAGTTGCACGTTACTGTGCCGAGCAGGGATACTCGTTTACTGAACAAACTGTTGAAGGGGCGCAGGAAAGAACTGAGTTAAGCATGATGCATGAGGTGGCTGATACCTGGGAAGAGTTGAAGAACATGCAAGAACAGGTGTCAGACTATGAGAAAAGAGTGTGGGGGATAGCTGGTTGTGTCAAAGGAGAGTTGGACTTGTGGGTCTCGGCTGATGGGAGAGCAGTGTTGCCGAATGAACTGGTGAGTCCGATGGCACGACAGATACATGGTCCTGTGCATCTGGGAAGAGACGCGATGATGCGTGTGTTCAGGCAAACTTGGTACAATCCGAAATTCCGAACGGCTGCGGAAGCAGTATGTCAGAGGTGTGTTACATGTCAACAAATGAACGTTGGGAAAAGAACACCAGTCACACTGAGTCACATTGGGAGGTCCGCCGGACCTTTCAATAGGATGCAACTGGATTTCATTGAGATGCCGAGGTGTAATCGCCTCAGGTATGTCTTGGTGATCGTGTGTGTGTTTTCCAGGTGGGTTGAAGCATACCCAACTCGTAGGTGCGATACACTCACAGTAGCAAATTTATTGTTGAGGGAGCTAGTGCCACGATTCGGGGTTTCGACCTCTTTGGAATCGGACAGAGGGACGCATTTTAATAGCGAAATTGTGAAAATGCTCTGCTCCGCACTGAACATTGATCAGAGACTGCATTGTAGCTATCGACCAGAGGCTTCTGGCATAGTGGAGCAGATAAATGCCCGAATGGCGAAAGTGTGCTCATCTACGTCCCTGAAATGGCCAGATGCATTACCGTTGGTGCTAATGAGCATGCGTAGTACGCCAGACAGGAGGACAGGTCTCTCACCTCACGAAGTATTGATGGGGAGGGCTATGAGACTGCCATCTATTCCTTCAACAGCCTTGCTAAATATCACAGATGATCTGATTCTTGATTATTGCAAAGGACTTTCTGATGTCGTCCATTCTGTGTCCCTTCAGGTGCAGGCTGCTGAAATTCCGGCTTCTAGAGACCTTTGTCACGACCTGTGTCCGGGTGACTGGGTCCTGGTGCGGAAACACGTCAGGAAAAGCTGCCTGGATGTGCGCTGGAGAGGACCGTTTCAAGTTATCTTGGTGACGAACACTGCTGTGAAGTGTGGAGGATTGCCAAATTGGGTCCATGCTTCTCACACCCGACGAGTTCCAGCACCCCTGGAAGAAACAGCTCCTCTCGTAGACGAAAATCCGGACGTGGAAGAAAATCCACTAGAGGGGACAAGTCAAGCTGTGGGGGTGTCTGAAGAAGCCGGTAACTCATCTGATCAAGCTGAAGAAAATCACGACAACAGTGACACTGAGTCTGCCTCTGAAGGGGGAAGTGGCTGTGAAGGCAATTTGAGCGCAGAGCAAGCTGAAAGTGGTGATGAGCAGGGTGTGCAAACGAGAAACTTAAGAGTGAGAAGTGCAGAGGCTCATTGGCCTGAGAGGCGGAGGCGGTTGAACGTACGACTGGCTTCCGAAAGAGATCTTGCCCCTGTATCTGAAGAATCAGACCCGGAAGAAGGAGAACAAGAAACAGAGCAAAGAGGTCCGCGAAGGTCAAGGAGGGTGAGAGTACCTTGTCGAAGATACGCCACTCCTGAGTGGACCTATCCTGTGACAGATGCCCGGTGTACTGAGATCAGGGAGGGTGAGGGCGGTGACAGTAACCAGTACGAGTCCCAATGTTAAGTTGGATGTGGTGCTGTTGGTACCAGGACTTGAGATCGAAGGCGTACTGACACTCACCGTTCCTAATCCCCCTTACCTAAGCAAGATACGTGATTTAATACTGAACAGATTGATTTTTCCTACATTTGGTCCAGAAATACCATCTCATGAATCGATTATGCTCCACATGGAACTTCTGGAATACGTGCTGAGTGCAGTCAGAGCAAACATTATCATTGATTATTAAAGACTTTTGAAACTAACCTAGAGCCGAGTGGAAAAAGAAGAAATTTAGGGACTTTCCACAGAGGACGGAGGAGGGTTAGGGTTGTCTGTTGTTGATGCAAAAGAAGGACTAAAACGGGGATTTCTGCTTTCAGAGGTGTAGTTCGAGAGACTCAAATAACAAAGAGAGAGACTTTGGGTGGTTGCTGAGAACGAGCTACATTGTTCCGAGACCATGGAGGCTGAAAACCCGACTCGTAGGGCTAAGTGCATTGTAGGCACCCTTGTAGGAGGAGTGATACTCCTTATTTTTGTAGTAATTATAGTTTCCTATTTAGCACCACACGAGCAGGCAGTGAAGGTTGAGGGAACACCGACACCTACCACTCCTAGCAAGAAAGAGGTCAAAGTAGGAGCAGAGAAGGCTTTGCCAGCAGAAGAGAGTCGTAGGTTACATGCAGATCTGTCCAAAGGCAATTTTAAGCAGAATGCGTATGCAAAGTTGTTGTATGAATACATTGATGCGATGGATGCGAAGGACTGCTATGTGTGCATGCAGCTGCCAGCTTCAGTAGATGAGGGTATTAGATACCATCACCTTCCATTGACATATGGAATTTCATGTAGTCTGCTGCTTAGCATATTTTATGGGCGAAACCATTTTGAGTATTTCTTTTCGAATTATGATGCTGTGCTTCCAGAAGTCCCTGCTTATAAACACCTGAATAAGTTTGATTATTATAAGTCAGAGGATAGACTTGGATATTTCTTCATTCCAACACAAGAGCTAGACACCTCATATGCTCACCGACACAATTTGACATGTTTGCTATCAGAGACAGAGAAAAAGTTCATAGAACAAGTGGAGGACAGGTACAAAAGGCAGAAACAGTTGCGAGATTCAGGGCAAGGTAAAGTTGATTAGACGGATGAGGAGAAGCAGCACAGGTCAAGAGGGAGTTATGGTCTGATAGCTCTAGATGAAGTGCAGAAAGGGAAGTTGTGCATTCACAGACCACAGACGTATTATGAAAATGTGTATGTGGGTCATACTACATGTGAACACACTTTCACAATGGAGTATTACACGAAGGATTTCTTGCAGAGCGTGGTGCAGGTGATTCTTACTGTTTATTTTGTCTGTGGAAGGAATGCGTATGTAAGATTGCCGGAAAAAAGGTATGGAACGTGTTATCTAGCGATTATGTTTCCCAAGATTTACCATACTGAGGATTTTGCTCTCTTGGAGGGAGGAAATCAAAAGAGGGTAAAGCGAGGTGAAAGTGTTGGTGCAATAGTTGGAGATGTGTTTGGAGCAGTGATACCATGTTGGGAGTGATTTTGAACGACGTGAAGATACGGCGGTTGGCAACTGTGGTGGATGAACTGTCAATGAGTACAGCTAAGTCCTTAGTGTTGGTTGCGGGTGAGATGTTGTCGATAAGGACAATGGTTTTACAGAACCGTCTTGCTTTAGATGTCCTCCTAGCAAAAGAGGGAGGAGTCTGTAAACTTTTGAAGGTCCAGGAATGTTGCACGTATATTCCAGACAATTCTAAGGGTCTGGAGAAATATATAAGTAACATTACTGCAATTCATTATGAAATTGAGGATTTGGTGCAAGAGAATGTGTGGGAGAAGGTTGGCAAGGGATTTGGAAATGTTGGAAATTGGTTTGCAAATCTGGGAAGGAGTTTCCTTGGGTTTGTACTGAAACCCCTCATCATAGTTGTGGCATGTGTGATTGGGTTGTGGGGTTTGGTAAGAGTGTACAAGTGGTATAGGTCAACTAGATTGGCAAGGTCGATGAGAGTGCAAGAGCAAACAATGGAGAGACTGCAGGACAGTCAATATCGGAGCTTGAGAGCGTTGGAGATGCTCAAGCGAGGGAAAGTGGCGACAGGCTCTGTTTAGCTCAGTTCTTACCTTCAGGGATGGTGTGATGAAGGTGATGACACAGGTCATCAAAGAGGGGAACTGAGAGAGCGCCAAACAGAAGTACAAATTGTAGGGGTGTATCATATGTACAAGTAGTCCACACCCACATATATAGAGGATTTACTAATTGTGCTCAAATGTAATGTAGGGCTGAGAACTAATGTTGGTATTAGAAATACCTGGAGAGCTAATGTTAAGAGTTTTGGAAATCAATAATGCCGTTTAACATAGAGATGTCGTTTGAAGGCTTTCACTAATAAGAGATGTGTTTTAATAGATCATCATTATGTTTTAGATCTGCTTTATTAACATACATGGTTGTATCCTTTTATACATGAGACAATTGCTTTAGGTAGGAGAATGTATTATGCTTTAAAGATGGAGGCCTAAAGAACGAAAAGATTGGTTCATGTTGGGCCTATAAACGTGCAGAGGCCCAGTTCATGAAAATCGTGTAGGCTTGATGGAATATGCCGTGCTTAGCATTTAAATCGTAGAAATGGTTTGAAGAAAGCTGTCTTTAGCTAAAGCCAATTGCAACATTAAGAAATCGTGAGCCTATTCACATGTATTCTTTTGCAGGTGCAGAACCAAGTAGATAGTCGGGTAGAAGGGCCCATTGTGTAAGAGTGTTAGGATTCTAGACTCAGTAGCCGAGGAATTTAAGAAAGCAACTTGAAGCGAAGAAAGCCTGGGACCCAAGGACGTTTTAACGGACAAGGGTGGAGAGGTGCCATAATGGAAAATTTGGGAAACCAACACCTTCGAGAGGGGTGTACCTGAGGGCGTGTCGTCCGTATTGTGGGGTTTTGTATTAGGGACAGCACCCCGAGGGTGGAAGCCAGAGCAGATGAGCAGAGGGTCGAGAGGGAGCGGTTGGTGGCCGGAGAGCTTAGCTATGACTGAGGGGACTCTAGACTAACAGAGAGAAAGTGAGTGAACTTCTTTGGAAGTCACCACTGCTGACACCTTTATTGGGTTGGGATATTGTTGAGTAGGGATGTCACTTAGTATAGTGTAGGGACAGATTAACCTGAAATTTTAACTTTTTCAATGCATACTAAAACTCAGGTTATAGCAATTCTTGTTAGCCTGATGATTCTTGAATTGATTCTAGTGTTATTCTTAAGCCGACTGAGACTTTTCCGTAGGATTATGTTTGTATTAGTGCCTGTTTATCTTTTGAATCTTTTGCTGAGGTGTTTATACCTTCAGTTGTTTTTGGCTTTGTAACAAATCTTCAAACTTAGTCCTTAGTTGGTGGTTCTTTGGGGGAAACAATGGGAATCGTTGAATTTTATTGACTATTGGTGGATAGATTGCCTAATTCATTCTATGATAGGTAAAAAGGTCCAGTCGACCTGTAACGGGATTTCCGGAGAATGGTAAGCAAACTCTAGAAGGAAAATCCCGCCCTTACACCACCACACTTTGAGAGTCTCAATGGGCGCTGGACCACATTAAAAATTTAACTATGCACCTAAACGGGTGTAGATTGTGTCATTAATACCTTGTAGTAATTACAAGACTAAAAAGTTGAGTGGGTCCATCAAGTAACTACTGAATAACCTGGCCAGTGAAACAAATTAAGTAAGAAGAATGAGGTAATCAGGACATAAAGAGTGGGCCTAATTTATATGTGAGACACAGATTGTGGGATCGAAGAAGGGTAATACATTGAGACCTATGCACTAGCCCATAAATAATTTGCATGACCAAATGCACTAAAGTAAGTGTGACTTTTACCTGGTATGGCTAATCGTTTGCACTAAAGTTTGATTGAGTTGGATTGTGTAATTACTTTATAATGCTTAGACTGATTACATATTTCTCTGCCTCCCAGAATATCAATCTGAATGTATATATTAAGTTATCCTAAAGAAGGTGGAGTGAGCCATTTCAAGTACGACCTATTCGCCCGTCAAAGGAATCATCTTAGATTCATTTTTAGTGTATGTGGAAAAAATGAATCTGTATTGTTTTTTTTTAAAAAAAATGTGTGTGCAATATAATGTAAAATAGGTTCCTTGATGTGACTCGGGAGATCAAAAACATTATTTTTAGGTGATGAATCTGGAGTGAATTAAAGATGTATTAGAAAAAACGAAACTGAAAAGATTGTATTTTAACCATGCTTATTGATATATGTTTTTAATCTGTGCATAATATGTGATATATGAATGATGCACTTGATTGTTTTTAATAAAATTGTGTGTTCATTCATAAATATGAAGTACTTTGTAATTTAAGGAAAGAGAGTCAGATGGTTATTCATAAAAAATTTGGAGAATGTTTTTTTAGTGCATGTCCTTTGAGCCAAGATAGTGCAAACAGGTGTCCTGAGGAATTGTATTCACAAGAAAGGGATTTTTTTTCTTATTTAATTTTTGGTATTGAGTGTGGAGCTGGCAGGGTGAGGGATGAGAATGAACTTTAGATTGTTGATGGAAAAGTCTATCAAGAAACTGAAAAAAATTCCTTTTTTTTTTGGACTGATCTTGTGTGATGGTTAGACGATGAGCTGAGTGATGGAGAGGTGAGGTGATTCGTCCAGTCCCAGGTGATGAGAGCTTAGTTGTTGTTGAGTATGATGGAGCAAGGTTTTACACGTAAAGTGACTTGCTTGTACTCAACCCTCTCGTAATAACATTAATGTACTAATTACCATGTTTTTGTCTTATTAATATTTCATTAAACAACATAATAGGTATCTAAGGGAAGCTTGTCAATGTGCTTTTACTACCAATAATCCGCTTGCACCAAAATGGCTGCTGCTACGCAGGATTTTCTACTGCGCATGCGTCTGTCATGCCCACGTGATATGCTTGGAGGGAAAACTTCTGCTTCTGCGCAATAGAACTAAGTTGACCGTTATGTGTCCTAACATGCAAGAAGCTTGCACCGCTGCCTTGCTAAGCTGTCTGTTTCGCATAATCTCTAACGCAATAGTATAAAATAAAATAATGGGAGTAGAATAGAAAGAAGTGGTATACAGTGTCTTCATTTATTCTGTGTCTCTAAAACTGTTCTTTTCTATTTTTACATGATAAACTGAATGGGCCTCAATGCTTTGCTGAACTCCATCTTTGGAGAGACTGCGCCTGTGCGATAAATGTCCTAAAGCCACAGAAGCTGTAGCCTTGAATCATGGCCAAGACAGACATGGAAGGCGGAGAAGAATGAACTTCTTGCCTTGACAGAGGAAGCTGAATTGATAACATTGTTTATTAAAATAAAAACATTTGATATATTTTTATTACCGGGAGGAATAAAAAGAACATGGGTTGATAAAGTTATGGGAGAAGATGTCATGAATACATGATTGCCTCTAGAAAAATATGGTGTGATGGCCACTCCTCGTTCTTGTCCAATAAAATTGTGGGATTTACACATTTGCAACATTTGGGGGTGGTACACTGACCTGAAAAATAGTATAACTAGGGGAGGCTTAGCTAGCTAGATTGTCCGACTTGTCCGAATAGCTGACCTGTCACTGACCCAAGGCACTCAATAGGTGATCGAAAGCAGAGCTGCTGGCGGAGCACTCTGTCAGAAGATTCGATAATCCAATCGGGGTTAATGGGAAGGAGATCGATGACCCAATCGGGGTTCGACTGTTAGCTGCAGAGAGGGTTTACAATACTGGCGTTTTTAACTTTAACTGTGGTGCTGGTCTTAGCCTGTGGTGGTCCTAACCTGATCCAATTTGGTCCGTAACCTGTCCTGATTCTGGCTTGCACCTGTTCTTTCTGCTGGCACTTATACTTTGGGATCCTTATTCTTTGATGCGGCCTATGACCAGGGTTAATCATCACACCAGAATAGGTAACTATTAAGTGTGGGTTTGTCATTGTACTGTTTTCCTTTTTCTCTTACCCACCCTTTGTTTAAATGCTTAACGACATTTCTCTCCAAATCATTTGAAATGCGTATGTTCTAAAATTCTGCATTAGTCTAAACAGAATAAGAAATTCATTTGAGTTTCATATTTATGAGTTTTATGAAGATTTTACCTAGATAAAGATTTTAAACCTTCCCCGAGTTTGTGGTTATTTATGAAGTGCTAAATGTTATTATTGCTACCTATTTTCTCTCTAACTCCCTTGATCCTTTAGGACTATAGGTATTGGTGACTTGGATTGGTAAGATAAATGGTAAAAATCCAAATGGTAAAAAAAACCAATTGGTTTTGAGTATAGGTTTACCTGTTTAATGTATATATAAACATATGGGCCCAGGTGAGCATGCACTCTATCAGTTATTTTTGTAGCAGAGTAGTGGTTAGGGATTAGTGTAGATAAATAGTAAATATTGATTATTGATTGATTATTAGTTTTATTGATTTTATGCATTAACCAAAACTGTTCGTATTTGTTTTATGTTTTGTCTGGAAACCCCCGGGGGCAGAATAATAGGTGGTAAATGGAAGCCATTCTGTAGTGAGGTCACTTGTTCGAGGTAGTAAGTGCATGGTTAGGTAAAACCGGAAGCACTGTTTTAGGGATTTATTCTGTATAAATGTGTGAATAATTGATAGCAAAGAGTTCGCTAGTAAAACTTTGGTGTGATATCACCTAGAAAGGGTCACACTGGAGGAGTAGCAGGTTCTTCTGAGCTTGATTGACAGCAAAGGGGTTCGTTGGTGAATCTTTGGCCTTACATAACCTAGATAGGGTAAACCCGAGGGAGTAACAGGTTCTCCGTGCTTGCGTGAAAGGTAGACGGAAGGGATCTACTTGTAGTGTATGAAGAGTAAATGAAAGAGAGTTACTCGCAGTGAATATAAATCCTTCTTTTCTTTCAAAACAGTTACTTGGACACAGTGGCAAATGTTTTCACGTTGTTAATTAATGAAAATGAATATTTAAAATAAATCTCTCGTATTACCTTGCAAAGGAGAGAGTCAGTTGCGGAGCTGAGCTGACGTCACTCAGAGCCGCGCTGGTATTGGTTAATACAGCGGGTGTGTAGCTGAGGTAATTTTGTAAAGGAGGGGTGAGTACAGGAGCGCGAGAGTTCGTCTCACGGGAAAAAGCCGCGCAACCATTGAAAATATTTTGGATCCTAATTGTTGATTGGTCATTGAAAATAAGAAACGTTTTGGTATTGGAAACAAACTGAGTGTCATCACAAAGTAAAACAGCATAAAATATGTGTGGAATTTGGATCCAGGATTTATAGGAAATCGACCAGACAGAAAATATCTAGGTTTTGCTAAAGAACAGATGATAAGAGGAAGACCTTATATCATATACGGAGATAAAAGAAAAATGTTGTTTGCCAAGAAAGTTAAACATTTCTTTATAAAGGATAAGTCAATGAAAACCAGAGAAGGGATTATTATTCCACCACCGAACACGCCCGCATAATACATGATGGTCGAAAGGGGCTACCATACTTGTATATGGTCAGAAAGTTGGATAGAATATACAAAAGATGATGAATTTTGACATTTCCAGAAAATGGTACCTTAAATGGTAGAGTTTTGTATATTTTAAGAACACACATGAATGAATTAGATCCAAGACCTTAATTAAACCAATATTAGACATTGGAGGAATGGAAAATAGAAGATTTTGAGCGAGACAGATTCAGAAGTGATAAAAGTATTAGTAAATGTTATCCTAAATTTCCTAAAGAGAGAAGAGATACGCAGATGAAACAATGGAGACAGTCCATGTTAATGGAAGCATTATATCTTGCCAGAGCATTAGAAGAACAAACAAGGAGTAAAAGTACTGACAAAATTAAAAATGTAATGTCAAGTACTGATCCAGAAGATGATTACTTGGAGGATTTATTAATGAAAAATCCGCCACCTTATAATGAGGATCAGAATCAGACAAATGCAAGTGCCCCGTTCTTAAAACCACCTTTAATTCTGCAAGTATTACATGAGGCATCATTAGAAAAAACATTACAGGAAAAAGAACGAGAAGCAATAATTAAGCAAAGGAATGAGTTAATTCAGAAAATTACACAGTTGAATGTCAGTCCTGAAGCCTTGACAATTCCAGTAACTATAGGTCCAGTTGTTCCTTTATATGGAGATAAACAGACTAGTCCCAGTCCCAGACCTCCTGTTCTAACTACACCTGTAGTACAACCAAGAAAAAAAACATTAATAGTGGATGACCAAGCAAGTGAATGTGGGTCAGAAATTTCTTTGATGGATTTACCTATAAGAGAACCAGTAAGTAACTCAGCTAGGAAAACTACACCTGTAAATACTAGAGAAGTGCAAATAGAAACCTCTTCAGGTACGAGAAGTGCAACTGTAGTTACTCCAGAAGAAATTGAAAAACCAAAATCACAGTCAAAGACATTGGATATTTTTAAATTAAGAGTTGAACTAGAAGAAATGATTGCTGGAAATTTGGGATTACTTCGATTAAATGTATTAATTGAAGATGAATTGTTGTTTATATGTCGAGTAACACCCGTAATACAAAAACATTTCATGAAAAATTAACGAGTCTGGCAAGTGAAATGGGAATTGACATTGGTAAATCAAAAGTGTTACAGAAACCATATCGAGCTGAATTTTCTGAGAAAGATTTAGAAAATATGAATGTGTCAGGTCGTAAATTACAAATCAAAGAATTGCTAACATTGTTGCAAAAATGGGGTGACGTAGACAGATGGAAAGCTAGATGGTTAAAGAAAAAGGAAGAAGCTCAAGGGAAAAGCACTGTATCAGAATATATGTTGAAAGAAACAGAAAAAGTGGAAAGGTTGTGTCCAATGAGAGAAGTACCAGGTGGAGGTTATGTGCATGTTCCTTGGTCCCGACAAGATATATTGTCATTTACAAATGACTTTCCAAAACTCAGAGAAAAACCTGTAGATTGGTACAGACAGGTCGAAAGATTTGTAAAAGTTTCAAAAGTGCTATTAAAGGATCTAGATGGATTATTCGACATTGTTGATCCTGTCGATTTATGGACAGAATGTAAAATAGCAGTAAACTGGCCAAATGATGAGTATCCTAGAGACCCGAAAACAGGAGCACCATCAGATGAGGTGATGAGAAAGTATAATCAGGTTATACTATATTTGAATGGGTAAGTACCACCAAAAGAGACAGATTGGACTAGAATAGACAGAACTACCCAGAACAAAGCTGAATCTGTGCATGCATACTATGAACGTCTTTTACAGGTTTTTAAACAGTATAGTGGTTTAGAAAATATTGACACCGAAGATATGATGCATTTTATCTATCGGTTTGTGTGTGGATTAAGACCAGAAATTTTGAAATGGATTAAAAATATTAAAGTCTGTTGGCAGGCCAAACCTGTAGATGAAATACTGAAATATGCAAAATATTGTGAAGATGAATTGGACACTAAACGATAGAATTTGGAAGAAAAAGTAATGTGGGCACAGGTAAAATTAGTAGAACAACAAGAACAACAATTGAAAAATATGCAGACTCAAGGAGATGGAAATGGTAATAAACCTAGAGTTAAATTTAATCGAGAAGAAGCTAAGAAAAAATTTCCTTGTCATGGGTGCAGAAAGTTGGGGCATTGGAAGAACGAGTGTAAGGCTGTGCTAAATAATAATAATAATTTGAATCCACATACGCAGAATGAGGTATCGAAAAAGCAGCAAAAACAGGTAATACAAAACCAGTTACCATTAGCGCCTATGCCAAACCCTGGGAATCAACCAGGATACAGTATAGATACCACCATTTGGGAAGTAGGTGGTTAAAAGGACACAGTGACACCCCAATTTCTTTTGAGCGATTCATACTTTGATGAAGATAGTTTCTGACAGTGCCTGACGGGGGAGGACGAGGGGTGCATACTTGGTGCATCCTTGCAGGTAGCTCAGTCAGGTCCATACATTGAGGGAAAAGTTGAAGGAAATGATGTTACCTTTTTGTTGGATACTGGCACTACCCGTTCTACTGTGAGAACAGCAGACATTCCAAACCTACCCCTCTCGGGGGAAGCGATCCAAGCAGTGGGCGTTTCTAATAAACAAATTAGTACCCCATTTACAGAACCAATGGAAGTCAAAATAAGCAATTTTAAAGAAATGCATACATTTGCCGTATGTGACTCTAGTCCTGTAAATCTGTTAGGTAGGGACTTGCTGTGCAAAATGAATAGCACTATCTTTTGTAAACCAAATGGTGTTGAAATTCAAACCCCAGATGAAGACGGAATTTATAAAATCATGTTAGCAAAACAAGAAACAACTGAAAAACCAAAGTTTACTATTGAAGACTTACCAAAAGAATTACAGAATACTGTAGATTCTATAGTATGGGATTTCACAGGAAAAGATGTGGGATTAATGGCAAATGTTGACCCATTAAAAGTGACAGTAAAAGAAGGTGCAGTTTATCGAAATAGTCATCAGTACAAAAATGAGTCCAGAAATAAAAGCAGGGGTCGCACTAGAAATAAAAGTCTGGTGGAAGCAGGAATTTTGCAGGAAATAATTAATAGTCCATGTAATTCACCCATAATTGGCATCAAGAAACCAAGCGGAAAATACAGGGTCGTAAAGGACCTCCGCAAAATTAATAAAATTGTTTTCAAATGTTGTCCAGTTGTGCCAAACCCTGCTGTGATTTTATATCAAATACCATGGGCAGCAGGCTAGTTCACCGTAATTGACCTTTGCCACGCATTTTTCTCAATACCACTGCACCCGGATAGTAAATATCTTTTCTTGTTCAAATTCGATGATCATATCTACGTTTGGAATCGCGTCCCTCAGGGGTACACAGAAAGTCCATCGATCTTTAATCAGATCTTGAAAAATGTCTTGAATCTCTAATATTGCCCGGACAGTCAGTTTTGGTGCAGTATATAGATGACCTACTAGTGGCATCTAAGAATCTAAAAGACTATGTTACTGAAATTGCTTTGCTGAATCACTTAGGTAAAGGTGGACACAAAGTATCACCTGAGAAATTGCAGTATTGTACTACATGAGTGAAATATCTGGGGAACCAGATAGAGAGAGGTGTCAGAAGGTTACCTCTGAGAGAATCAGAGTAATTCAAAACATGAATCTACCTCAAACACAGAAAGAAATTAGAATGTTTCTTGAAGTTGTAGGTTATTGTAGGCAATGGATTGTGGATTTGCAGTTTTAGCAAAACCATTGATACAAGTGACAAGAAAAAGAGCAAAAGACCCAGTAGAATGAGGTGATGAAAGCATGTCATCTTTCCTAAAATTATGAGATTGTCTGTGTTCAGCTCCACCATTATGAATGCCTGACTATACAAAAGATGTTGCATTATTTTGCAATACACGAGACAATTGTGCACTTTCAGTTTTGACTCAGACTCATGGTCTGATGAGACGCCCTGTAGCATATTTTTCCTCTACTCTGGATCCAGTTACAGCAGCAGCAATGCCAGGATGTCTGAAAGCAGTAGCAGCAACTTGTGCGAGTCTTAAGCAAAGTGAGTCTATTATCATAGGACATCCAGTAATGGTGTATGTTCCACATGCAGTTGTGATTTTATTGACCAGGACAAAAAATCAGTACCTAACACCTAGTCGGCTGACTAAGTATGAACGGATTCTTGTAGGAGCAGAAAATGTGACAATTGCTAGATGTAATATTCTGAACCCAGCAACATTGTTACCTGAATCACAATTTGCAGAAGTCAAAAATGAAATTGAACATAATTGCATTGATTTTACAGATTACTGTACTAAGCCATGCCCAGACATAAGAGAAGAGCCATTAATAAATTCAGAACATGAGCTATTTGTAGATGGTTTATGCATGCGACATGAAAAAGGAGGTTTGAGTGCTGCTTACCCGATTTGCACTTTATGGGGTCCAGTTGAAGCATCATATTTACCAGGAGTAAAATCTGTACAAGTAGCAGAACAAATTGCATTGACAAAAGCTTGTAAATTTGGAAAAAATCTGAAAGTAACCATTTTAACTGATAGTCAATATTGCTATGGAGTTGTGCATGATTTTGTTCAACTCTGGATGCAAAGAGAGTTTCTGACTTCATCAGGTACTCCTATAAAAAATGGAAAATTTGTGAAAGATTTGCTAAAAGCAATCCAATTACCAGAAACTGTAGCTGTGGTCAAGTGTGCTGCTCACCAATCTGGCAATGACAAAGTGACAGCAGATAATCGATATGCTGACCAACTAGATCAATATTGTGGCAAAAATAAAATGGCAATAAACACGAAAATTGAACCAAAGAGAAAAAGCTGCCGACTTATGTTGCTTGAGAAAGTGAAAACGTGGGAAAAAGTGAAAGATTTGCAAAATGATGCAGACCAGGAAGAAAAGGAAGAGTGGGCAAAAATAGGATGTCAGAGAAGGGCTGAAGATGGTGTTATTGTTTACCTTGATGGGAGGCCTGTGTTGCCAAACTGTATGCTTGCTCCTATGGCTAGGATGTATCATGGTGTTTCTCATCTAGGGCAAGATGCTATGGTAAGACTATTCAGACAAACGTGGTTCAATGCAAAGTTCAGGAACGTTGCAGAGAGTCTTTGTGATAGGTGCTTGGTATGTCAACAAATGAATCCTGGGAAAAGAACTGTGGTTTTGTCAGGAAAGATTGGAAAGGCAGAAGGTCCATGTATTTGACTTCAGGATGATTTCATTCAGTTACCCCCTTGTAGAGAAATGAAATACGTTCTTGTCATTGTCTGCCTATTTTCAAAATGGGTGGAGGCTTACCCTACACGTAGGAATGATAGCATCAAAGTAGCAAAATTACTACTTAGAGAGCTCATACCACGTTTCGGTTTTCCCGTAGCAATTGAATCAGACCGACGAAGACAGTTCAATAATGAAATAATTGGTCTAATCTGTGAAGCATTTAAAATTGAGCAAAAGTTGCACTGTGCATACTGACCATATGCTTCTGGAGTGGTAGAACAAATGAATGGGAAAATTAAATCAAGATTGGGAAAGATTTATGAATAAACTCGATTAGAATGGCCAGATGCTTTACCTCTTGTTCTGATGGGACTCAGAAGCATTCCAGACAGAAAAACAGGCGTGAGTCCTCATGAAATACTCATGGGAAGAGCGATGAGGCAGGCATGGGTGCCAGGATATAAGTTGATAAATATATCTGATGATTTAGTACTAGAGTACTGCAAAGAACTGGCTGACCAAGTGCGTTCTATCTCTCACCAGGTTGCAGAAGACGCCGTCACCAGGCAAACAACTCCAGCACACGATCTGATTCCAGGTGACTGGGTTGTAATAAAGGAGCACACACAAGAATCTTGCCTAGCTCCAAGATGGGGAAAACCAACACAAGTGATATTGGTTGCCACTGCAGCAGTAAAGTGTAAAGGAGTTCCGAATTGAATCCATGCGAGCCATACAAAAAGAGTAGCTGAACCTGATGAAACTGAAGCTGAAGGTTGTGCAGCTGAAGGGCCTTGAGAAAGTGATTCCGAAGTAGTTGATGATAAACAACTGAGCACTGGTCAGGATGAATTGATTCCAGTAATTGGCATTCCTGTAGATTTATTTATTTATTTAGTGTTTTATAGAGCACAAACCAGACCAGTGAGGGTATCAGAGCACTACAAAATCATAATATCCGACTACCTATGGGATAGGAACAAAATGATACAATAAGCTAGAAAAGCAGTCAGCACCCTGGAATGTTGTGAGAACCAGGAGCCAAACATACTTAGATAGACAGAGTGATAGTGAGGATGAGTCAGGTATAGAAGAACGTACTCAGATTACAAAAATCAAAGCCAAAAGTAATTCTGAGGAAGAACAAATAAGGAAAGATCAATATACTCAGACATTCCAAATACCTGTCACAGTTCCAGAGTCTGAGAAGGGACAGATAGGTAAAAGGGCGAGAGTTCAGGAAAAAGAAGAGCAAGAGATTGAGATACCTGAGCAGGATCAGATAGATGTAGACAAATGTGTTCAAGAAGAAGAAAACAAACCAAATAAAAGTCAATTACAGCATATACCTGAGCAAGGCCAGATTAGTCTCCAGGCAGAAAAAACAGAAGAAAGACCTGGACCAAGTCAGATAGAGAGGGATACAGATGACGAAGATACACAAATTGTGCCACAACTGAATGAAAACAAAGGAACAATTGAAGAAAAACAAAGCATAGCGCCAGCTAAAAGACTCAGAAAAGGAGATAATTGGCCTGGTTTTGTTAAGAATTTAAAATTTCGTCTCAAATCAATAAATGAAGAACCAGAACAAGTAAATGAAATATCAAGTCAAACTGGGTTTTCCACAGAACAACTAAAAAGAAGAAGTCCGCGTTTGAAAAGACTGAATAATAAGTTCAGAGACCCTGAATGGACTTATGTCATTCTTGAAGATCTTGCAAAATTAGAACTGAACGATGAAGATGATGATGAACTAATTGATGAACCAACAGACGAAGAAGTAAGACGAACTTGAAAACTTCACAGGTTGAAATTCTGTGAAAAAGTCTCAAAGAGGGGCTAAGTCTCCTTAATCGAAAAATGGCTGATTATACTGATAATGGTAAACCGAAAAGAAATTGCCTAAAACATGCTGGAGAATATGCACATGTAGTGTAGTAATAATACTCATAGTATGGTTAGGATTGACAGTAGATATTCCTTATCTAATGAGTAAAAGTGAGAAGAATGATACTAACATTCATGAGACGATAGATGCACCTGAAAAATTAGACACACATGGAAATATAGACAATGTTAGGCAGCAAAGAATAGAATTAGAAGCATCAGATGAGGAAGGATTACATTATGATAAAGTTAGAAATAGAACACATTTGAATGTATTTGCACATTTATTAGTACATTGTGTAAAGGCAATGGAAATAAGCAATTGCTATGTGTGTATGAAGCTACCATTGTCTGTAGCAGAAGGCGTTACTTATCACCATTTGCCCCTGACATATGGTATTTCATGTAGTATTTTAGCTAGTTTATTTTACAAGGAAGGACCCTTACAATATTATTATTCTAATCTAGATGTGATTTTTTCTGAACTTCCTATTTATAGTAACCTGAATTCTGTACATAGTAAAGGTAACATAGCTTGTTATATGGGAGAATATTTTCTAACAAAAGGTACAATAGATATAGCTGAGGCACACAAGAATAATTTAACATGCATTTTACACGAAGAAGAGAAAATATTTTTAAATTTAGTTGAGAAAAGGAGAGATGATTTCCAAAGAAAAGCTACAGAACAGAAATGAAAGATTCCTAAATGGGCAGCAAATAAAGAGTACACCTTGAATGGCAAAACTCATGCTGCTATGTTACTGTACTTTGAAAGGAAAGGGAAACTCTGTCTCCACAGGGAGAAAACAAGTTATTATAACAATATATTCATTGGTTCTAGTGAATGTGAACACAATTATAAAGTAATTGGGGGTTGGGGTTTCAAAGATGGAACTGAACCGGTATTTCCTGGAATTTATTATATTTTTGGGAACAAAGCATATTACAAGTCAAATGTACCTTTATTACGGCCAACATGGCCCAGAAAGTGAAAAATTTTACAGCAAATTAAAAAAAAATCAGCAAATTGTTTTTTTTAAAAACATTATAAAAGAAAGAACTATGAAGTAAAAGCCCGTGACATATATACAATTTAAAAATGGATAAAACATGTTAGTTAAAAAGAGGGATCAGAGTTTTGTCTTCCTCCCAGAATCTTTACATAGCAGCATGAGATTTGATTTCAAAGTGCATGGTGCATTGTTCAGAATTTATTGCCATTTAGTTCCCCCCCTTGTTGGTCTTTTCCATCCACCCAGAACCAGATAATAAAAATGAAGGAATTCAATAGCTAATTCTTAGCTACTAGAACATTTGGAGATTTAAGAAAGACCCTTCTTGTGCACCACATTGAGAACAAAAACCCCGCCACAGAATAGACAATTGGGTACTAGAATCACATTTCAGTATCCTAAATGTTTCAACACAGGGCCCCCTGCCTAGGTTTCTGCATGTCTGGGCTAACCATCTCCTTCTCATTTTGCAATAACCCGGACATACAAAAAAGACATGGAGCTCGGATTCCCCAGAATGGTCACAAGCGGGGCACCTGGACTCATTTTGCGGTTTCCATTTGGAGGTCATACAACGCAGAGGCAAAGCTCCAAATCTAAACTGCAGATAGAGTTTTCTAGCTGCCGGAGGATTAATTAAGTCAAGCACTCTTTCAAAGACGGGGCTGTCCTTAATTTCCAGGAAGGTTAGGGTTGTTTTGCATATGTTGGAATTAGAATGTAGCAAGGCCATTCTATAGTTCTTGTAGGTAATTTTTAGTTGTTTTTTAGAAACTTGGGAACAAGCTACCTCCGGGTCAGACCAGCATTCCCCCAAACCCATACCAACTAATAGATGTTTAATGTGGGAGAAACAAGGAAGTCTAGCGGCGCCCCTACTTTCTAGAACTTCAGACAGTTCCTCTCTGTAGGTGATGAGTTCCGGAGTCGACCATTAACAGCGCCAATATAAGAGGGGTCTAAGGCATAGCACTGCCCCTAGTTCCATTAAACCCAGGTCTAAACAGCGGGGGACTAGAGGGGTGCTACGCGGTCATTTAAAGAGGTTCCTGATATATTGGTTCTCTATCTGCAGTAAGGTCCTGGGCCTACAGTGACCCCACAGGTCTGCTCCATACAATGCACCCCCACATGCCTGGACCTTATAAATTTCCAGTGCCGGGCTGACGGCGCTTCTATTGGAATTATTGAAAACCTTCAAAATTCCCCCTGTAGACTGAGCTAGTTTTAGTGTTGATTTCCCTATATGTGCCCCCCAATCCATTGTCTCATTGATTGTGATGCCTAGATACGTGAATGATGTTACTCTTTCTAAAGGTACATTATTTAATAAAGTTTTGGGCGAGTGCTCTTGGGTTTATTAAAAACCATGAATTTCATTTTCTGGAGGTTGATCTCAAGCCCTCTATCCTCACAGAACAATTGGAATTTGTCCAACACCCTTTGAAGCCCCATAGGGGATTTAGATACCAGGAGTGTATCGTCGGCAAACATCATAGCCGAGATTTTTTTTTAGGCTAGTTTGGGGGCATCTAGGTCTTTTTCCTCTGTCAACACTTTGAGCAGATCATTTATATATAGGCTGAATAGTGTCGGAGCAAGTACGCAACCTTGGCGCACACCTCGTTCAATCGGTATCGGGGCCGATAAATTGCCATCCTTACCAAATCTTATTTGTGCAAAGTTGTTTTCGTGCAAGCGTTGTATAAGGTGTCCAAGGTATACCGGGGCCCCCAGCTCAAGTAAGACGGACCATAGTTTTGACTTGGGCACCAGGTCAAAAGCTGACCTCAGATCAACAAATATCAGGTACAAGCTTCACCTCTCAAGGCGCACCGTCTTCCAATGGAGTAGCTGGAGTCTTAGGACCTGATCTAAAGTAGACAATTTTTCCCTAAACCATGCCTCGAGCGGAGAGAGAACACTCTCCTCATCCATCCAGGATTGAAGTCTCAGTAATAGGTGCAAAGATCTTTTGTGGGATGTCTATCAGACTAATTGGTCTGTAATTACTTGGCAATAAAGGGAAGCCCTTTTTAAAAATGGGAATTATTTCTGCCCCTTTCCAACTTATAGGGATTTTCATGCCCGACAAGATTGCATTAAAAATAACCCACAGATAGGGGGCCCAAATTTCTGGCTCACTCCTAAAAAGTTCCCCCGGGATTTTGTCTAAACCAGGGGCTTTACCTGGGGCTATTTTCTCTATTGCGGCCTTTACTTCCTGCATGGTTATGTTTGGGGCCTGGATATCAGCCCAATGATCATCGCATCGGGGGAGCTCTGTATTCTCTATATCTTTATATTGAGATTCAAAGTGTACCCGCCAAATCTCTTCTCCCAGGGTCGGTTCAATTGCTTTTCCGGGTGCCGATGTACCCATATTTACAATTCCCCAGAAAGTTCTCATATCCCTTTCCCCAAGAGAAGTTTTTAATAAATCCCAGTTTTCCAGTTCCCACCTGTGTTTCAATCCTTGGACAGCCTCTTTGGAAGCCCTTCTATGAATTTTGATTTGGGTACGATCATTTGATTTGATTGAGGCCACCAGTGAGCTTTTAGCTTTCTGTCAAAGTGAATTATACAATGGGTGGGGCGCGGGCCTGCTGGGTTTAGTTGGTTTACTTGGGAAGAAGAATTCTAGTATTATTTTCTTTAATTTTTCGAGGTTTTTCTCGATCGCCTCTTTTTTCCATACAGTCCCTATCAGAATTGTTTAGGGTAGAGGCTTCTACGAGCAGTGGTAGAAGTGTGTCATAGAGGGTGCCCATATTTTCCTGGGATTTAACAAAGTTGACCCATCGTACACGCCTTCTACAATTAGATAATATTTTCCCCTGGTCCTTGTGAGAATCGATGCAGTATGGTACAGTAGGGGTGACAGGATGGAGGTCAACTACTAATGAATCATGATCGCTGTCGATGCGGGGAAGTATTTTAAAATCAACCATCCTGTCCCAGTGAATAGTATTTAGCAGGATGTAGTCCAGTATAAACCCACGATTTTTACTATGGATGGTAGAAGCAGATGAAGTGTCAGAATGAGATCTGCCATTGCATGCTCTCATTGAATGGTTTAAAAAGATGCAATTCATCTGAATTGCCTGATGTGTCCATTTGGACACTGGGGGGCAACCAGATTCCGGGATTTTGAGGAGAGAATCCTCCTCAGAGATGGTATCGCAATTCAGGCCCTCTAGGGGCTCGAATTGACAGTTGAAATCGCCTCCTAGTATGACCATGTTTTTACTGGGGTAATGGATAAAACAATATCCAGCTCCTCAAGGGTAGGCGACTCCTTTCCTCTCGGGGTAGGTCTTGAGTAAACATTAATTAACGTAATGGGGCTGTGCAATGAAAACACAACTGTACGCACAGTATATCCTTAGAGGATGTGTCTATTTGGGATGCCGTACAGCCGAGATGAGCACCCACTCATATAATTAGACCTCCCGAAGGTCTTCCTACACCCGCATGGGTAGCCAGGATATGGAAAGTAGTGAACCCTTGCATGGTGACTTCATCTCTAGCCCACGTCTCTTGTAGCATGCAAATATCATGTTCTGTAATGAATGTTCTCCTCTCCGGGTCATCCAGTTTGCTAATAATGCCTGCTACGTTCCAGGACAGGATTTTTGTGCTGTCTCTATTGGGTATACTCATATCAAAGGTATCCAATACCTTGGAATAACAATTGTTAGGTCCTATGTTTGGAATTACCTGTACGACTACCTTCTCTGCACTGCTCTGAACTGAGGAACTAGGAGGATCAGCTAGCGGGGTGGACCCATCCCCTATTGCGGTACTGGGTCGGGAACCGCTCAAGTACTCTCTGCCCAGATCTACCTCCCTAGGGGAATAGGATTTAAGAGCAAATACCCCGTTATCAGAATCTACTGTGTTATCCTGAATCCCTTCCTGTGTTACTACAGGGACTGCCAACTGTCAATCTACCCCCTCCAGGGGACTAAACCTATTGGAGGTAGGTATATTGAAGGTATGTCGATGTGTCCAGTTTTGGTCGTTATTAAACGGAAGATAATTAGGCTCAGGGGATCTCCGCCTCGTGCGGATACCATGCTGGTGCCTTAATGGTGCTGCTATGGGGGGATAGAAAAAACCCAAGGGAAGTAATAAAATGTTGTCCCGGTTGTTGCCTGTCCCAGATGCTAAAGTTCTTTTAGTGACATTAATTAATAATTATACCATTTCCATAAATATCTTTCTGGCGCTGACCAATCCACCCCACCCGTCTAGTGGTTAAAATTTCTTCTGGACTTTCGTAGCAGAAATCGCTGTGGTTGGTTAACCAGTATAAACATTTATATTTTAGCTCTTGATGGGATTCTGTCTGCCCCTTTCTTAACTCAGGTATCCCAGCCAGAATCAGCACATATGGTGTTGAAGCAGGCAGTAAGTTTATGTTTGGAGGTTTAGAGAATAGGTCAACTTGGTCAGACAGAGAACCTACTATTGGTTGGCTTTTTCCAATAATCTTTGTAATTTCCCTAGCGCAGTTTATTACTGTTTGTTTAGCCATTTTTCCCTTTGCTTGATTTATAGTAGGTTTATCTAACTCTTTTTCCATAGTGGGCCTTGCCTGTAATTGTGCTCCTGGGATTATATTAATTATTGGCGATAGAACTCTTCTGCTCGTACTAATGTTAGGATGGTCTCTAACTGGGGAGTTTGTTGCAATACCTCTGGGGTTAATCTCTTGTTGGGGTGTATTCTTAGTGTCAGCTCCCTTTGCAATTATTAGTTTTAGACCCTCCAGGCTTTCTAAAATAGGCCTAGTTCCTCCTTGACAATAACTCTCAGCTGAGTCTCTAGGTTTGTTACCAGATCCAAGACCCACCCAGGCTGTTCATCTATTAGTGCGGGGCGATCGCTAACATATTACGCGTTGGAGAATTTACTGGATCCACACTTTTACCTTGCACAATTTTCCTTTTTGCCTGCAGTTTGGCTTTAGGTTTTGTATTAGTTTTAGTATGTCTATCTAGCCTAGTGTGGATCCTACCTGTCCTGGTTTCCCTATTTATAGTTTCCAAATCTATGGGAGAATCGCTTAGCTGCTCATGCAGTGATGGGTCTATTTCATCAGGGAATTGGGAAATCAGTGTGCTGGTGGCTAGATTAGGTGTAATCGACAATCTCCTTTCCGTTCTTTCTATTTCAATGGCTACAGCCTCCAGAGCGTTTGCTAGCATCCTGTCTATTGATGTTTGTTTCTGAACGGGTGTATGCTGGACTGATGGAGGATTTTTTTCTAGACAGCCCTTTTTACCCATTCTAAAAAAGTTCCAGAATCAAAGGGTGGGGTAAAATAATTTAGAAAATTGGTAGTAAAAATTAATTAAACTATCTTAGGCACATTAGACTTGTATATGGCGGCAGGATAAATCCAGCTCCGTATTTAAGATAAAATAAGCAGTTCTTTCCCGTAGTGACAACAGTTTGCTTAGGAGCCGGTATAATATCGACAGTACCTTGTTGTCCGTTGTATCAGAAGGTAAATAAAAGGGGGTGGCCTGGCCCGGCCTCTTTTGGCCCCTGATGGCCACAGATGGTCCCGCCCTTGTCCCGGGCTTCTCCCGGTGAAGCCCGCGCACGTCCCGCGACGCGGAAGCTCAGCCTGCCTTTCAAGCGCCTCCGGGCGCGGAAGTGGGCGTGTGCGCTTGCATCAGAGCGCGGGGGATCTTGGTGCCTGTAGTCCCCCCTCTCAGCGGCCACGCAGATGTCAGGAGCAGCGGAGGCGGGGTGACCAACAGGTAATGCTGCCGTGTGCTGAAAGGGACTGGGGCAGAGTTCAGTACCCCCGCGATATTGCCGTTCTCCAGGAAGCCTTCAAACAGCCAACAAATGCCCTCGCAGTGCTCGGTGTTACTTCAATGGAGCCCCCCATATTACAAATTGCCTGATAATTGGTATGGAAGTTGCTATTTTGGAATAGTATTCCCAAAGGTATACCACATAAATAGGATCACTGGAAGCAATGAAGATACTAAAGAACTAATACGCAATAAAAGAGCTAGTATAGCAGAAATTGTAGGTGACATATTTAGTGTATTGATACCTTCAGTGGGAGTGATTTTAAATACTGAAAGAATTTGCAAATTGTCGACAGTAGTGGATCGTTTATCAACTGACACTGCTGGAGGATTTCTGATGATCAATACTGAATTAGTTTCAGTAAGATCAATGGTTTTACAAAATCGACTTGCTCTTGATACATTGTTGGCAAAGGAGGGTGGAGTCTGCAGAATGGTAAGGGCGCAACATTGTTGCACTTACATACCCGACAAAAGTGTAGAACTGAAAGGGTATATAAGGAATATTACATATTTAGAAAAATAACTTAAACCACTGAAGGTTGATAGTGCATGGAAGAGATTAACGGATGGTCTCTTCCCCATAGGTAGTTGGTTTTCTAATATAGGGAAAAGTTTTGTAGGTAAAATACTGATGCCAATGGTGGGAATAATAATTTGTTGTAAATGTCATAAACATAGGAAGACATATGCAGTAAATAAGAAAATAAAAGAAAAGAAATATCAATGAAATAGAATTAGAAGAATATAATGGACATTTGTACAAAAAGGTGAAAGACTTTCATATGAAGAATGAAAGAAATAATAACAGAAAGTTTGAAGAAATTGAAATGGTTGAAGTGTAAAGTTGGCATCTGTTTCATTAATTAGTGATGATGTCAATATCATCAAAGAGGGGATTAATGGAGCAAGGTTTTACACGTAAAGTGACTTGCTTGTACTCAACCCTCTCGTAATAACATTAATGTACTAATTAACATGTTTTTGTCTTATTAATATTGCATTACACAACATAATAGGTATCTAAGGGAAGCTTTTCAATGTGCTTTTACTAACAATAATCCGCTTGCACTAAAATGGCTGCTGCTATGCGGGATTTTCTACTGCGCATGAGTCTGTCATGCCCACGTGATATGCTTGGAGGGAAAACTTCTGCTTCTACCCAATAGAACATAATGGCCGTTATGTGTCCTAACGTGCAAGAAGCTTGCACCACTGCCTTGCTAAACTGTCTGTTTCGCATAATCTCTAACGCAATAGTATAAAATAAAATATTGGCAGTAGAATAGAAAGAAGTGGTATACAGTGTATTCATTTATTCTGTGTCTCTATAACTGTTCTTTTCTATTTTTACATGATAAACTGAATGGGCCTAAACGCTTTGCTGAACTCCATCTTTGCAGAGACTGTGCCTGTGCGACAAATGTCCTGAAGCCACAGAAGCTGTAGCCTTGAATCATGGCCAAGACGGACATGGAAGGCGGAGAAGTATGAACTTATTGCCTTGACAGAGGAAGCTGAATTGATAAAATTGTTTATTAAAATAAAAACATTTGATACACTTTTATTACTGGGAGGAATAAAAAGAACATGGGTTGATAAAGTTATGGGAGGGGATGTCATGAATACATGATTGATAAGTTGCCTCTAGAAAAATATGGTGTGATGGCTACTCCTCGTTCTTGTCCAATACAATTGTGGGATTTACACATTTGCAACATTTGGGGGTGGTACACTGACCTGAAAAATAGTATAACTAGGGTAGGCCTAGCTAGCTAGATTGTCCGACTTGTCCGAATAGCTGACCTGTCACTGACCCAATGCACTCAATAGGAGATCGAGAGCATAGTTGCTGGTGGAGCACTCTGTCAGAAGATTCGATAATCCAATAGGGGTTATTGGGAAGGAGATCGACGACCCAATCGGGGTTCGACTGTTAGCTGCAGAGAGGGTTTACAACGCTGGCATTTTGAACTTTAACTGTGGTCCTGGTCATAGACTGTGGTGGTCCTAACCTGATCCAATTTGGTCCGTAACTTGTCCTGATTCTGGCTTGCGCCTGTTCTTTCTGCTGGCACTTATACTTTGGGATCCTTATTCTTTGACGCAGCCTATGACCAGGGTTGGTCATCACACCAGAATAGGTAACTATTAAGTGTGGGTTTGTCATTGTACTGTTTCCCTTTTTCTCTTACCCACCCTTTGTATAAATGCTTAACAACATTTCTCTCCAAATCATTTGAAATGCTTATGTTCTAAAATTCTGCATTAGTCTAAACAGAATAAGACATTAATTTGAGTTTCATATTTATGAGTTTTATGAAGATTTTACTTAAAGATTTTAAACCTTCCCCGAGTTTTTGGTTATTTATGAAATGCTAAATGTTATTATTGCTACCTATTTTCTGTCTAACTCCCTTGATCCTTTAGGACTATAGGTATCGGTGACTTGGATTGGTAAAATAAATGGTAAAAATCTAAATGGTAAAAAAATCCCACTTGATTTTGAGTGTAGGTTTACCTGTTTAATGTATATATAAACATATGGGCCCAGCAGTGAGGATGCTGCACCTGTTGGGGCATTTATATAGAACCAGTAACCTAAAATATATCTTCATCAATACATCTCAATATAAGTTATAATCTACATGGCCTGGCTACCTGACTCCTGTTTACTAAGAAGGCATATTGTATTTACATCAGTTTCCCAAGGAAGCCTTCTCCTATGTGCCAAGATCTATGTAGCATACATATTTACACAAAGAGAAAAGAGCTTCATGTGCAAATGCACATTTCTTCCCCAAGAACAAAACATTTTACCTGTGAAGAAATCTTTTCTTCTACGTCTAAGATATCTGAGGGTGATCCATTCCTCTTCTCAGCCTGAAAGGGTAGAAGAAAATGTATTTTTATTCTATAAAGGGCAGCAAAGAAAATTGAAGGAAGTCTTGGCAATCCTCCTACTAAGTGTGAAGAGCTCATTGAGCTGTGGTGCAGTTGGACATTTAAAGAGGAGAAAGAAAGAAGATGTGAACATAGACTATGCTTGTATTATAGAGGGTTCCAGTTATTTCATAGAATGCTGTTTAAGTAGACTTAAGAACTTTGGGAATATCGATTTCTTAGCACTTAATGGAGCTGTTCAGTGGAGTGCCAATGAAGATGATTTTGTCAGAAGGTCTGGAGTAGGTAGTTTCTGGACTGTTAGATTCAGGAGCCTCAGGGAATTTTGGAGCCAACAAGTATGGTGGATTCTTGTAAATAAATGTAAGTAAGAAAAAGATTCCTGTCCTGTGAAGTTTCACATAATATATTTAGTCTGTTTTAGAAACCATCAGCTTTGATTTGATAGATGCCCCTCAGCTCAAAGTAATCCTAGCAATGCCTTATTTGACCTTGGAGTGGTTGTGCTGCTTGGACAATGCAAGTGAGTTCAGATTTTTCTCAAGCTAATTGTAGGATGATCCAGAGAGAAGCGTTCTCCTAAAGAGCTTTCAGAATTAAGTATTTGGCCAGCACTGCCTGTGCAATTTTAAGTTACGCCAAGTCCATTTTTATTCAATTATTAGAAGCACATTTTTTTCATAAAAAGCAGCATAAAAATATATACATAATAAAAATCAACAGATAAATAAGATGGAACATTTTAACAATTCATTGACTTGCACTTTCTGCTGCAAATTTTAAAAAACATCCCACAGATTTGCAGACTGCTACATTATTTAACATTTGAAGGAAGCAAAATGCTGGTCTGCATTAATCAAATGTACAGTTCTTTAAAACATGAATTGAAAAGTGGTGTGTGAGCGGTTGATACAGTTTGCCAAAAACATAAAGTGCAGCGGTGGCTATGGGGAGGATTCGTCACAGGGGCAAATCTATACTAATATAATAAAGAGAGAGCCAAACCTTTGAGGCGGGTAATCTCAGGAACCACAGTACCAATCACAACACCAAATACAGCGTTGGAAAGGGCAGTTGCAGCAGAAGGACATAGGCTATGCAGACGCCCACCATATACATTTAAAAGGTAAAAGAACCGTGCCAGCAAAGTACTCCCTTGTGGGCGTGTCTGCGTTGTGCTGTGGGCGTGTGCTGGGGGCATGACAAACGCTGGGGGCGTGTGGTATGTTCCGCCCTTCATGCCATGTCTCATATCGTGTGCTGTGGGCGTGTGCTGGGGCGTGGGGGTGTGCGGGGCGCGGGATTACAGAAAAAAAAAGCGATCGTTGTGCCCAATATTTCATTGCTTTTTCTTCCCAGGTTCTGTACATTCCAGCTCCGGGTGTCCACCCTGCTACCTTTAAATACCCCTGCACCCCATAATCATAGCCCACCCTTACTCCTTAAAATACCCCAACACCCTTAAACACTAACCCATCTTAACCCTATAAATATACCCTGTACCCCAAAACCCAAACCTATCCCTAAACCCTAAAAATACCCCTGTACCCCAAAACCCAAACCTACCCCTGAACCCTAAAATACCCCTGTACCCTAAAACCCAAACCTAGCCCTGAACTCTTAAAATACCCCTGTACCCCAAAACCCAAACCTAGCCCTGAACCCTAAAAATACCCCGGTACCCCAAAACCCAAACCTAGCCCTGAACCATAAAAATAACCCTGTACCCCAAAACCCAAACCTACCCCTGAAACCTAAAATACCCCTGTACCCCAAAACCCAAACCTAGCCATGAACCCTAAAAATACCCCTGTACCCCAAAACCCATACCTATCCCTAAACCCTAAAACTACCCCTGTACCCCTGTACCCCATAATCCAATACTATATCTCAACCCTTAAAATACCCAAACACCCCAAAACATATACCTCAGTACCCCAAAACATATACCCCTATACCCATACTTACCTTATCCAAACATAAAAAAAACATGCTTTTACCATTCATGCATTTACAACAAATTTCGTTGTAAATGTATGTGTGGTAAAAGCATATAAAATGTAATGCCATGCGTTATAATGGCATTGCGGAGTCATGGTACTTTCGTAATGAAAGTATGCGGAGCGATGGTATGCGGAAAGAAAGGTGCGGAATAATGGGTGTTTACCCTCCCCGGTAAATACATTGGTGGCACGGCGGCCCACATCTCCAGCAACATACTCATATTTTTTCACCACCGATTTGAAAAAAGCACAGGTCTCTCTCATTGATGGCCAGCAGCGACATACACATTTAGACACACCTCCCGCCACAAGCTCTAGAATTGCGAACTTTAGAGCTGGGGAGCTACGTTCGAATCTCGGCATCAGCTGAACATCCTGTGATTCTAGGCAAATCGCTTTGTCTCCCCGTACCTACCACAAATGAATGTGTTCTTCTGTAATGTAAATTGTGCTCATGCCATGTTGTCGAGTTTGCCCTATATAATATTGCAAGGAAAAATAAAGTAGGGAAACTCTTAAGTGCATTAGCAGTGCACTGTGAATAGGAGCGTTTCACAGGCCTGTCACAGATAAGAAATGCTATCAAAACGAAATCCTACAAAACAATATACTACTGGCCGGCAGCAATTCATACCCGGACAACGTCGGGACGGACTGCTAGTAAGAACTAAAGTTGACTCGGATTGGCCCAATGGAAAACTGAGAAGAGTATGTTTACTTCCCAGCCTAAATCTCGTCAACAAAGATCTTTCCCAAGGATGGTTAGATGCCTTTCCAGCCCCATGTTAGTTTGCAGGACGCATATTGGCTTAACAAAGGTTTTTGAAGCTCAGCTGCTTCTCTGACGGAACTGCTGCACAGTCCATCGTTATTGTTTACCCATGTGCCATCCCCAAGGGTGACCTCATATGCGGTCTCATAAAGATCTGGCCTGTCTATATTGACTACTTCATGTTTGATGTAGTGAAGCTAAGTAATTTTATTGCCAAAATCCCAGCCTAGGCAGTCCTTGATCATCCATCTCTTTAAACTATTAAGGTCGCTGGACCAAACTGACAACCATGGAAGCACTGGAGCTAGTTTGATAATGTCCCAAGCATAGCCTAGACCTAGTTCAATTCAAATAGCCATATTTGAACAGTAAATAATGGTCAGAAAAGCATATACCTTAGAGAACAAATATTACATTAAAAAATATATAGAAACACATGAAGAGCAACAAGCATTTGCAATGCAATAGGTCTCACGTTTGTGAGAGTTAGAGCTATTGGTGTTCTAAATGGCAATGTCTTTAACCTATGTGTTTTGGTTTGGAATAGAGTGCATGTATGTGGTGTGGAGTGGAATTATGTGGGTTGGATTGGACTTGTTAGTTGTTAGTTGTGGAATTGTGTGTGGTGGAATTGTCTAGTGTGGAACTGTGTAATGGAAATATGTGGCATGGGGTGCAGTGGAAACATGTAGATAGTAATTATGTGGTACTGAGTGTATTGGAATTACATGGAGTGGCATTGTGTGTTAGAGTGTAATTATTTGGAATGGTGGTATGTGTAAGCAATGAAGAGAAATTGCTATAGCGCAAACTTAGCTACAAAGTAAACAAACCTGTGCGGCAGACTGAGGGCGTTAACTAGACTTAATACTGCCTCACAAGGGTAGATTTTAGTTTTTTTTCTATATGAGGGCCTTACAGTTAGAAAGCAGTGATTTACACAGAATCAATGTCCGATAGCTAGCACTGAATGTGAAATGCTCAACTTCTTTATTGCGCATCTTTTAATAAATTGTAGATTTATTTAAACCTCTGATTACTTATTAAAGAACAGTTCAGGAGAGAAATGCAGAGGAGGTCTTTTGGAATGTTCACCCTGGAAGCAATTAATAAACGTAAACATCGAATTGAAACACTATCCTGAGAAATGTAATGTGGCATTTATATGAATTTAAAAAAAATGTGTGTATAATGTAGCATGGGCATCTTAAAGATCACAAGGAGCAGTATGTAGCACAGAAATGATGTGTAGGACCAGGTAAACCCTGATTACAGAAACTAGGATGTGAATGGGGGGAGGATATAAACTGGGCTTTACACCAAAGCACACCGCTGGTTTACACCTTTTAACTGTTTCAAGCGCATTGAGATTAAGTGATTTGCCCAGCATCACACGATGTTCCTGGCTTAGTGGGAAAGCAGCGTATGGACAGCCGATCTCCTGGTTCTCAACTCGGTTTTAAGACACTAGTCCACATCTCCCATTTAAGACAAACTTTCCCATTTTACAAAATTCAGGAGATCAGTTGACTGCGGCGAATTAGCAAGACCCTATAAGGTGAGCACATGGATGGTAATTGTCTATTGTGCGGCGGTTTTAATTTCTTTCTTCTGAACGATAAATTTTATTGTATTTTATTTGTGTTTTAACCTTTATGGGCTTTTACCCAAAATAAACTTGATTGTTAGACCTCGGGCAGATGAAATGCCGAGCCTAAGCTTTGAAGCGTTTTGCTGGCATCAACCCAGGAAGTATCACGGAGCGGAACTGATTATGATAATAGCTTGTTTTGATAGCGCTCTGTATACTGCTGCAATCTTGTTCATAGTGGCGCTTGAAATAAAATGTTAATGCTAACCCATCTTTGTGGAACTTATATTATTAGCCTTAAAAGGGACGCAGCCGCTCTTGGAAGGCATTCGTACTATTTACCAGACTTACCAGACGACTGGTGTTGGGTTTGACCCCACTGTGAGTCCATGCTCTCACAAAGAAAATAGTAGAAATTAAAGTTTCTGGCTGGATGTAGTTCTTCACAGCTGATGCAACAGAACAAAAAAAGCGCAGAAAGAAGCTTTTACTTAAAACAGGGGGCGGGGGAGCGGATCCCTTTGAAGCACGGCCTCGCGGCCGTGAAAGAAGTGAAAAAACAGCAGGGATGTAATTAGGGGGGAGGAGAAGTGAGGCCGAGCGCACGCTGGGGTGAATGCCTGAGGCCGAGCTGCCTGTGGGAGGGAGGCTGATGGCTTTGATGTGGACGCGCATTCCGCACCATTGCACCACACGAACTGTCTGAAATCCGCGATGGTTTCAGACCTTGGTTTGCCCTCAATACTCTCGTCTATTAACCCTTGCGGGATTAATAGGTGAAATCTTAAAGGCCCATCTCATCCTTAATTCAATTTTTTTTTCTGTTTTTGGTGTACCATGAAACTATAAGGTGTTCCCAGGTTTCTTTCAAGATCTCTATTTTTCTTTTATTTTAGATAGATTTACAGTCAGGTTTGCAAGTGGCAATATCCTCCTCTTATCTTGGTTTCCTTTCAGAGTCCCCCTCAACGTCCGTTTGGCTTGAGTGCAAGATAAATCAAAACATCACAGGCGTTCTCGTTTCGACATTCTGACAGGGAACAATAAAGCTTTTCAAATGTGGCAACCAAGGCTCACAAAGGCATCAATAAAGGAATACCCAGAGATGCGTTCATGAGATAAACACACATTAGCTAAGGCACCACTTTCCTTTATCATATAAACAAGAAGTGTTCTACAATTGATTGTAATGACATCTGCTTCTTGTATTCTATTCTATTCTTCATACACCTATGCCTGTTGTGAGAATTTTATGCAAGACATTCTGACAAGCCAGAGGCCCCAACACTGAGGAGTCTGCCTTTTAGAGGCAGAGGGCCACTGTCAGTAAGTATTGCTGGAGACATGGCTTCCCAGTCAAAATTCAGTGAGTGACTGGAATGATGCTCCAAACCCACCCATGTGAGTTCATCTCAGGGCAGAAAAGACTGGTGGCCCTTGCAGAGTGTCAGTGATGTCTGGAAGAAGGCTTCCCATGTGCAGAGAATGCTCTACGCTGCAGGCTTCTGCCTTTGAACAACATTTCCCAGCTGACACTAACTTCCACATACTTTTGAGAAGTTACAGCTGTCTTGAATTCCTTGGTATGACTTCAATCATAACCCACAGCACTTTGGCTATGCAAACATGATACTATTATACTCTGTTGCTGAAACCAGGACACTGCTATTAGGAGCTACTATTTCCTCTGCCAAAACCATTTGGAATAGGCTTGCAGGTCATTGGGAATACAGAGAAGTATTCTGAAAGCCGAGTCATATTGTGAAACAGAACTAAAGTGAATATTTAATTTGAACTTGAAGGCATTAGTACTGTTATTACACTTAAATGTATCCTATGACGGAACAGGAAGAATTCTTAAATCAGAACTATGCTGCCCTGGCAATGCATTTATGGTGATGTATAAGGTATTCGGTGTTCACTAATGCTTATCAGAGTCATCCAGTTAGGAACCTCAGAATATTAAAATGTTCTATTACTTTTTAGTGGCAGGCGAGTCAAGTAGAAACTTTAGCTCATCTTCAACGAAGAGGGCATAGTGACAAAGCTTGAGGTAGTTATCCTACTGACTGAGAGAGATGTTGATGAACTTCATATTTGTTGTGTTTAGTTTCAGGAATACAAACTTCTCCATCATAGTACAGAGATTGAGTTATACAGAGATATTAGTAGCTTAGCCAGTCACTGTTGCAGTTAAATGCAGGAATGTTATGGCAAGTTAATTACTCCAATTGCCTTTGGACAACCCAATACACCTTGCAGGCCTCTGTTCTTAACAGATGTGAGAATTCAAAGTGGTAAAATGCAATGTCTGTGTTATCTTTTATTTTAATCCCTTTTTTCTGTTTTGCCACTGGCACTCCTATTGTTGTGGATATGATCCTCTTGGACAAATCATTATTGAAAAGTAGAAACATTGGAACTCTCTCTTATTCAGAAACCAAAGGAGCTCTCACAGAAGACCTCTCAATCCAGTGACACTCACAAAAATCAGCCAGAACCTGGTCAAACTTCAGGGAAGTATCTTAATCTGAGTTTGATAAGAGGATAGCCAAACCAGACCACCTTCTCACTTTTCAGAGCCCCCGAACTTAAATCACCTCAAAGAAATTAGCCACGCATTTATGCCATTCATAAACAACCTCATGAACACTTATGAGTGCAAGGCATGGTCTCCAGCTGTCTCAAAACAATGCAGCTGATTCCTCTGCTAAGGACATTTGGAGCGTAGGCGGTGCCTCCATGAGAGCGGAGGACCGTCGCCCCTTCGCTGGAGATCAGGAAACATGAAAAATAAAATGGTAAAAAAACACATTTATTGCCATTTACTTTGGTGCTGGCAGTAGCAAAGTCTAGGGGCAGGGTAGCAGCAGAAAGGAATAGTGTGCACTTAATTTAAAGTGAACATTTCACTTTGGCCAGCTGTCTAGCGACGACCAGCCTGACATGCGCACTTTAAATACTCCAACCCAAGCTGTCTCAGACAGCTGGGTGGAGAGCAAGAAGAGAACAACAGTGCTTTAAGGAGCTCTCCAGCCAATTATGGTGCTTCTCTCCTTCTGCTGAGAGAAGCATCTGGATTGGTAGAGGGTAAAGGCCTGCTGGAGCTCTGAAATTCAGTGTGGCCGAGGTGAAGAGGTGCACAAAGCACAAGGCAACAGGTAAGTAAATTGTTTTATTTGATAACATATTAATTTGAATTTAAAAACACTTATAAAGCGCACGTACACTGAGTCAGTTTCATGGCGCTGGTGAGGTCCCTAAAAGAGAGAAAAAGAGAGAGCTAAATGCCAAAAGCCTGCTGAAATAGTAATGTTTTTAGTGACCTCCGAAACTCCATATAGGAGGAGGAGAGTCTTAACGATAGGGGGAGGTCATTGCAAAAGGAAGGCGCAAGTACAGCAAACTTCTGCCCCCCCGCCCGCTTCTTTTTAAAACGGGGCATAGTTAGTAAGGCCAAGCTCGAAGAGCGGAGATCTCTAGTGGGAACATAGGGGGAGATTGCTGAATTAATAAAAGCAGGGGCAGTACCCGCTCTTGCTTGAAAAGTTAAACACCCCAATTTGAACTTGGCTCGTTGTTTTATAGGGAGCCAATGAAGGCTCCTGAGTAGTGGGGTCGAGTGATGGGACCTTGATAATCCAAAGACCAGTCGAGCAGCCTGGTTCTGTATCAACTGCAGCCGCTGCACAGCATAAGCCGGAGCTCCATTGTAGATAATGTTGCCATAGTCAATCTTTGACAGGACCATGGCCATTAGGATGAGTTTTAATGCAGCAGCAGAAAAGAATCTAGCGACCTTCCGAATCACTCGGAGTGTAAAGAAACAAGAGGAAACCACCGAATTAATGTGTGAATGGAGTGTTAGTTGGTTAATAAGCATAATCCCAAGTGTTTTAACTGAACAAGAAGGAAGAGGGGGGGATCCAAGTGAAGGGGGCCAAAAAGAAGGGGACCAGGGGTTGGCAGCACCGCCCGTCATCACCAGTTCTGTTTTATCCGGATTGAGTTTTAACTGGTTGATGTTCATCCAGTCTCGGATAAATAGCATGACGGACTGGAAACTGCCAACTCCTGAAGGAGAAGAAAGATCAAAAATGAGTTGTAGATCATCTGCATAATTGTATACAGTGACCTCCATATTCTGTAAAGCAAACACCAGTGGAAAGATATAAAGATTAAATAATAAAGGAGATAGAGCAGACCCCTGGGGAACACCACAGTTAACATTACGCTGAGGAGCTGAAAAGGTGCCTAGATGAACTGTCTGAGTGCGATTCATCAGGAAAGACTCGACCCAGGCTAGTGCCAACCCCCCTATCCCTGCCGCCCTGACATGTGATAACAAGATGTCATGGTCCACAGTGTCAAAGGCGGCGGATAGGTCTAATAAGACCAATAGTTTGGGGGCGTTGGCGTCGAGTCCCTCCCTAAGTTGGTCCATGACCGAGATCACCACCTTCTCGGTTGAATGTCGCGGTCGGAAGCCAGCTTGACATGGGGCTAGGTAATTGCTGTCCTCAATAAAGGAGCTCAACACCTGGGAGACATGCGCCTCAGCCACCTTTCCCAGGTAAGGTAGCAGGGATATAGGGCGGTAATTGATTGGGGAAGAGGGATTAGCTCCAGGCTTCTTCAAGATGGGAATGATGGTGGCAGATTTAAACACAGTAGGAACCAGACCTTTAGAGAAAATATCATTTATGACTGTGAGGGCAGGGGTAGGACAGGCCAAAAACACCTGAGCCAGAATGTGGGCAGGACACACATCTGATGGGGACCCAGATTTTATGCGCTTAAGAAGCGGAAACAGGGATTCGCTAGTTAACTCAGGAATGTGGGTGATGGACTGGGTATTTTGTGGCGAAGAACAGTCTAAAAAAGAATTTGACGGGGACGGAATATGTGCTTTTATTTGTGCAACTTTGTCAATGAAAAAATCATTCAGTGAGTTGCACAATGACTGGGAGGGAATAATCACGGGTGAGGGCCTATCTGACATAGCTAGCTCATGAACAGTTGCAAAGATTTCACGAGGCTGGCATTCTGCTGTCAGTATACGTTGAGAGAAGAAAACTTTCTTAGCCTCTTGGATGGCTATTTTGTACTTAGATAGTAGGGTGGTATAATTAACTTTACTGATCGGGCTGTATTTTGACCTCCAAGCCCGTTCAGCCTGGCGGACCGCTAATTTAAGTACCTTCCGTGCAGGAGTAAACCACTTGTTAGCGTGGTGATGGTGATTAATGGTGACCTTCTTTAACGGGGCCTTTTCATCGCGAAGATGAGATAACCAGCTGTCCAAAGTAGCCAGCTGAAGTTGAGATGGTATATCAATGAGATCAGGGCAGGTGGCAGTTAATGAGCCGCAGAACGCGGGAACGTCAACACGGCTCCAACTTCTGGCCCATAACGTTTTGGAGCAGCGAGAAGCATTTCGCAAGTGCAGGTCCAAGGAAAAGGACAGTAAATAATGAGCGGACCATACGCAGGGAACAATGGACAAATTAGTAGTGGGTAGATTGAGGGTCCATATTTGATCTAGGATATGTCCCCGGGTATGTGTAGGGGCTTGGACATGCTGGATAAAGTTTAAACTCGATAGTAATGAGGTAAAGTCCTTGGAAGTAGTGTCTTCTGCAGGGTCGCTGGGCCAGAAATTAAAATCACCAAGCACAAGTACAGTGGCGTTGTTAAACACCAGAGGGGTCAGCAGCTCCTGGAACGCAAGAATAAACTGGGAGGGGGTTTGAGGAGGACGGTAGACCAACACACAGGTTATAGAAGATTTCGATGAAACAGAACGTGCGACCAAACAGTCTGCCACAGGTAAAGGGGGAGATGTCAATATTTGAAACCTAAGGTTGTCACGAAAAATTAAGGCAACCCCACCACCCGTTTTACCATCAGGGCGGTCAGCTCGTAAGATGGAGTAAGAAGGGGGAAGAGCTGCCAGAACACTGGGTTGGGAATCAGGGCGATACCATGTCTCGGTTAGGCACAATATATCAGGGCTGTCGCTGTCAAGGAGATTAAATATCTCCTGCTGATGCGCGACTGCCGATCTGGTGTTTAATAGAGATATGGAGGTGCCTAATTTCAGGGAATTACTAGGGGGTGGGGGCAGGGGGTTAATAACCTCCAGTAAAGGTGGGGGACAAGTGATGCCTAGGGCCAAGATATGTGAGGCGGTTGTTGGGTCAATGGGGTAGCTCTTGCGTAAAGATAACAAATACCTTGGTGAATATTCCAGGGAATAACGACCATGGTGGCAGGCCCCGGGTCCCGTGCGGTCACGGACGGGCACAGACGGGCTTTCCTTTGGCGCGCCTTTGGCGCACCTCCGTCGCGCCCGCTGCGCCCGTCCGCTGCGCTCCCTGAAGCACATTGCCTTTTGTATCCCGTCCCACCCGAGCACTGGACCGCTAACTCCGGCCAGGCTCGTGGGACTGCCCCTCCCAAGATGGCGACCGCCCTCTACTCTCTCAGCACCGAGGCCGGTGAGGGACTAAGAGGGAAAGACCGTGACAAGTAAGGGGACACCGGACACCTGCACAACAAAAGGGGGTTAGTGCATCCAATAATACATTTAAAACTATATTTTTTTAAATATCGCCGGTCGGCGCAATTAGCAGATTTTCCTGGCACAGCTCGCAATGTTAGATTCCCCCCTTCCAGGAAACCTCAAGCGTGCCTCAGGCTCTGCCACCGCCTGAAGATCGCAGCGAGCCCCTGCTTGGTTGGCCCTTTTGTGTCCCGTCCCACCCGAGCACTGGACCGCTAACTCCGGCCAGGCTCGTGGGACTGCCCCTCCCAAGATGGCGACCGCCCTCTACTCTCTCGGCACCGAGGCCGGTGAGGGACTAAGAGGGAAAGACCGTGACAAGTAAGGGGACACCGGACACCTGCACAACAAAAGGGGGTTAGTGCATCCAATAATACATTTAAAACTATATTTTTTTAAATATCGCCGGTCGGCGCAATTAGCAGATTTTCCTGGCACAGTTGATTTCATTCACTGACAGGCACTGTGAGAAACTTGCAGTGCCTTCAGTGTCAACTCCAGAGCTCTCAATCGCAGTTTAAAAAGAACCACGATTCAGAGCTTCGGCTTTGGGCCTTAGGGCACTGCTGGTTTTTATTAGTGCCCGTCAGTGTCCCTGACGCCGCACCAGTATTAATTGCATCTGGCTGCCACTGAGTAGGCACAAATGGAATGTCCAACTTTTACCCCATCTATATCCTTCCCTTTATAGCTAAAATTCTAGGAAGCAGTTTAGTCCACAGCTCAATCGATTCATCATCAATAGCAAACCACTGGACAACTACCAATCAGAAGTCAAAGAAGGATGCAGCACAGTATCAGCATCAGCCATCCTATATATAGTGAATAAAGCACTCAGCATTCTAGAAGAAGGCTCCAGTGACTCCCGCTCCTATCCTTTCTTGGGCTGTCTGTAGCATTTGACATTGTTTAACCATTCCACCTTTCAAAGCATTCTTAATGAGAGTATGGGCATTGAAGGAATTGTCCCAAATGATTCCCTTCATTCCTAGAAAACAGAGGGAAGAGAATAAAAATCTCTAACTCACGAAAGAAAATGTCTAAGATCAAAGAAGGAGAACCTCAAGGCTCCATCCTTTACCCAAATCTGTTCAACCTATACATGAAATCTGTGATTGATCTCCTGAAAAACTCAAGTATCGCTGCAATGCTGATGATACCTACATCTACATAAAACGCCTCCCAGAAAGACATCAGATCCCTAGCAAAGCATCTGAATGAAATTGAATCCTGGGTGCCTCACCATCAACTTAAACTCAACCCCTGAATTTCTTCTGGACTCAACCCTCCCTCCACCCAACAGCACAATTACTGTCCACTACTGGATGACGAAGTCCTCCCTGCTAGAACACAGCCCAGAAATTCTAGAATGTTTGAAAACTCTTGGCTTCCTTCCTGATAAAACCTCAATCTTTAATCCCATATAAATGGCCTAGCCAAAGGAGCAGAATACCAACTGAGGCTTGTAATAGGCAACAGAGACCTTAACAGGGAAGAATGTTTAAACAAGTGATGCAATCTCTCACCCTGCCAAGATTAGACTGTGGCAACTCTCTGATGCGTGGCGTGGCTAAAACCCACGTAGCACCTCTCAAGCAACATACTATGCAGAAGCCAGGCTCATCACACGGGGAAGGTAATGCATCACACAATGCCTCTGCTGTCCACACTAAAGTGGCTACCTTTTGTAGCAAGGAGCCAACTCATGCTAAAATGCATCACATACAAAGCTGTCCATGAAAGCACCCCAAACTCTCTGGCCCAGTAAATAGGCATATCATGTGGTCCGTGGATGCACAGGAGCTCAGGCAGTCTACCACAGGAAAATGTAGCATTCAAGAAAGCAACAACTATGAAACAGGCACTCTCAGGTGGACTCCTAAGATCTGAAATGCATGTCAACCTTCATTCACAACTCTGACCTTCTTTTAAGTCCTTAAACAGGAGTTATAGTCCTTTCCGTTCAAACACAACGTCCCCCATTCATTGCTCCCTTCTTCATAGTTTTCCTATAGTATCTTCCATAATGGCATGACAGTACTTCTGAAAATGTACCACCTCGTTCTCTCCTTTCCCCCTTCTCTTCCTTGCATGAATTTTTTCCTTTCAATTGTTTCCTTCAAGCATCCCTCTAAGTACCTTATCGGGTAACCACTGATGTATTAATCAGTGCTTTAAATGGGAAAAAATAAGTGCAGGTACTCATTAAAATGAGCTAGAGGTGTTGAGAGGCTGCGGGGTTAGGGGCGGGGCCTAAGGCAAGACATGATGATACTTCATGACCAGTCGCGGTCGGTAGTGGGAGTACCTGCTGGGCGGTGAGGTGGGGAGGGGGAGGGGCAGGGTGGGGGTAGTAATCTATGGATTACGGAGCTTTACAGGTAAGTAAACATATTAATAAATAAAACAAATTTAGTTGCGTGCACTGCATCGTATTTGGCGATGCAGTGCATGCGACAAATTTAATTTTACTTATTAATTTGTTTACTTACCTGTAAAGCTCCGTAATCCATAGATTACTACCCCCCACCATGCCCCTCCCTACCTCACCGTCCGGCAGGTACTCCCACTACCGACCGCGGCTGTTCATGACTTCTATATTAGTTGTAGCACACACCAAAACACATGAGAAATGTGTTTATATATACAAAGCAAGTTAACTCATTACACAAAATGAAAGAGAAATGCTATAATAAGTTAACATTTCCTTTTTTTGCAATAGATGCACCTTCTTAATTCCATACTGTTAATTGCTGTTGTTTGGCACAAAACCATATATTTTTCAGCACATGAGCAGGAAGAAACTGAAAATACCCCCACGTCACACCAAAGCTCTTATGGCACCAAGCAAATGAAGCAAATCATCATGACCCTCCTCAGAAGATATCTCTTGTCTCTTCCATAGATCTATCCATTCATCATTTCATCCTACCCTTTACCTGCTGATGTCCACCATTTAACCGTTCCATTCTGTCGTCTATTCTGTCTTTCATCCATCATTCAGTTTTCACCATTCCGTCTGTCCACCCTCCATATTCAAACCTAGCCATCCATCCATCCATCTCCAAACCTATCCATTCATCCTTTCACTCATCCATCTCTTTATCCAACCTTTCACTTATTTATTAATCCTTTCACTCATCTACCCATCAACCCTTTCACGTCTTTATTCCATCCACCCTTTCACTCAATCCCTCATTTCACTCATCCAGCATCCACCCTTTCATCCATCCTCCCTCCCTTTCATTCATCCATCCAATCTTTCACTTATCCACCCATCATCTGCCCTTTTATCCAATAATCCACCCCCTTTCACCCATCCATCCATGCTTTCACTCACTCATCCATCCATCTATTCATTCATGGATCCATCCATCCATCCATCCCTTGTTCACTCATCCATCCATAACATTTACACTATCAATACAACGTTCATTGCCTCATCAGCTTCTCCATGAAATGTGTGACTCGTGTCATGCTCTTTTTGACCACTCCCTCGGAAACCTCTGTCATCTGCCACATGTTTGCACAAATGCGCATGCTAGTGTGACTGTGATTGACAGCACAGGGCCTGAACAGACCCTACTCTGTCAAGCACAGCGTGATTGTGAGCACCCAGACATTATTCAAATGAGCCCTGCTGAATAGCTCAGCAGGGACTCAGATGGGGGGCTCGAGAAGCGGCGCCTTGGCTGCTAGAGACACGTTCCACTCCGGCTCACCAGCATAGGCAATGTGCCTTACTATTCATGAGTACCAGTACTCTCTACGGCAGTAGAGAAGTGCCGGTACTCAGAGTGATAAATCTGAGAAGTGCCGGTACTCAGTACCGGTGAGTAACGGCCCATTTAAAACACTGGTATTAATGTGTGTAAAACATATTAGGTTAGGTGTGCGCCACGTGAAACTGCTGAATATAAAACCTTATATTTGTGAACACCCCCCCTCCCCCCGTTCTGTTCAAGAGGCTTGTGGATTAGGCTGCAGGTGTCAGGCTGATTCGCTGGGAGTGTTAAGTGGTAGTTGAGGACCTCCATAGAGCTGGGTGTTGCTTTCTTGTCTATGGTGTAGGGCAGGAGGACGTATTGATGACAGTGAAACTTGCTACCTTCAAATGTGGTTGATTCACAGGCTGGGTTCTGTAGCCTCTGAGAACAAACTGCAAATCATCTGTAATGTTTGGGGATTAGGGTTGCCACCTTTCTTATAAAGCTGTTTTGCTTTTCTGGAACTGCAAATGGTTGGTAGGTGAAAAGGAATGTGTGCAAAATTGCCAGGGTTCTTTTGTAACGTTGCAATTGTTGTTATGTTTGCTCTAATAAGCATTCCAAACAATTTCAGTTGTTTTCAGGAGGGAAAATCTACCAGATTTCACTGCTTCGCCCAATATTTTTCCTGGCCTGGACTTAAAAATAAAGGCCAGGCTATCAAAAAATGGCCAGATGGCAACCCTGCGGAGATGGGGTGTGCCACGATTCTGTGATGAAGAGCATGTCTAGGCTGTGATAGGTGATGATGCCTACAATGTCTCAAGAATAGAGTACTCTCCAAGGCATGAGTTAATAAGCGCGATTTGGAGTGTTTGTTTGGTAGTTTGAGGGTGTCTGGTGTTAGAGGGATGTGTATGAGGTTGGGTATATGTGTTGTTCAGGTGCAGTGTGTGTGTGCTTGTGTGGTCTAGGTCTGGCAGTGATTGTGGGAATGGGTGGTGAAAGGTGTCAGACTAGACACGTCATGTTATGTTTTGTTATGACCTTTTGTAAAACACACATATCACCCGAGGGTTCTCATGGCACTGGAACGGGCCATAAAGTAGGGGGTCCTACGACATGGATTTAGAATAGCCATGTTTTTAGCTGCTTTTTAAACTGTGTATGGTCTGAGATGGTACGAATATGTATTGGGAGCTTATTCCATTGTTGGGCTGTCAGGTGAAAGAAAGACCTACCACCATTTCTGGCTTTGCGCACTTTTAGAGGTGTGAGAAGATGTTTTCCCTCAGAGGTTTCTCCTTGGTAAGTGCCACCTGAGTTTCTTGGATAAATAGCTTGATGCACATAAATTTGAAGCATGTACGCTTCCTGACTGGAAGCCAGTGCAGTGCTCTCAGGGTGGGTACTGAAGGGGATCGGGATGGAAGATTCAAAACCAGTCTGGCGGTGGTGTTCTGCATTACCTGGAGCCTGGTATATAGGTCTTCATTACTGGAGGCTATGAGGTAATTACCATAATCTATCGGCTAATTATTAAACCCTGCACCAGCGTTTTCCTGGATTCCAGCTCAATCCCTTAGGAAGATCTTTCGTAGTATTCTCATGGTGCCATAGCACGTGGCCAATGTCTGGTTCACCTGGTCTTTCATGGATAACGTATCATGTATTATAATCCCAAGGTTTTGCCTAGTAGATTTTGGTATGGGGCAGGGACCTATGCTGGTCGGCCACCATGCCGTTGACCAGAATGAATGTGATTTGCCAAATAAAATCACTTCAGTCTTGCAGGCATTGAGTTGTAGATAATTTGTATGCATCCAGTTGGATAAATGAGACATGCAGTTGATAAATCTGGTTCTTGTGTCTTGCGGGTTAGGGCCCAAAGTGACGATAAGGTGGAGGTCATCCGCACATGAAATTACTTCAAACCCACGTTTCCGTATGACCTCCGCCAAAGGTGCTACATAGATGTTAAACAGAATGGGACTCAGTGCTGATCCCTGAGGGACTCCTTTATCGGCCTCTGAGCTGCTTGAGACTATAGAGTCAAGTTTGACAGTGCTGGTACGATCTTTTCGAAAGTTTTTCAGCCAGCCTATGGCTTTACCTCCTACTCCAATCTCTTCAAGGTTTTGTATTAAATTAGCTTGAGAGCTCGTGTTGAAGGCCCCTGACAGGTCCAGTATTGCTGGCTGCCTGTTGTCCAAGGAGAGTTTTATATTGTATTCTACCTCCACCAGGGCTGTTTCAGTACTGAAACCTGCCCGGAAACCTGACTGGAAAGGATCCAGTAGTTGGTGACTTTCTTGATACGCCAGTAGTTGTTTGTTGACCAGGGATTCAATTATTTCACCAAAGGATGGCAGTAGGGAAATGGCTCGATAGGTGTTAAAGTCTCTTGGATCTGCCAATTGTGTTTTTAGGATTGGTTTGACCCTTGCTGATTTCCATTTAATGGGGACTTTTTCCAGGTTTAGAGACAAGTTAAGGAGCTCGGTGAGACTAATGAGCAATGCAGGGGACAAGGTAGATAAGATATGAGGCCGGGCAAAGATCCTCCATCACCCTGATTTAATTTTGTTAAGTATGGTTCTGACCTTGAGACTTTCAGTCTTGCATATGAAGATAATGTCCTCCTCCATATTAGGTTTTACTATCTTGGGATTCGAGAGGGAGTTATAAATCTTGTCAATTTTTTCTCTATAAAAGAGAGAGAGTTCTTCGACCCAGATTTGTGAGGGGGAACTGGCATTCTGGCAAGACGGGGGATTAGTAAATTCATTTATTATTCTGTGAAGTTTTTTTGGGGAGTTGGCTGCTCTGTGGATTCTGTTTAAGATGTAGGATTTTCTTGCTTCCTTAATATTATTTTGATATTGTCTCTGCGTGAGTTTATAGGCTATGTTGTCCTCTATGGTTTTCTTTGCCCTCCATTTACCTTCCGCTCTCTTGTTCGTCTGCTTGTCTGTTTTTGGTGAGTTGGTGAAACAAGGTGAGTTATTGACACATGATCAGATTTTACCTTTCAGGTACTTGACTCTGATAGTTTTGCCAGGAAACCAGTGCTGTCACTTCCTGGAGAGGTGAATGCTGGGAACTGGTGTGATGTTTCCTGTGAAGAGAATGACCTGGATAACACATCATGTGTTATTACATGAGATTAGTGAAGGGAAGTTACAGTTTCCAGAGTTATTTTGGGCATAGTTCATTAGTAATATTATAAATAGCAACTGGAACTTTCAATGAACATTAGTAGCAAAAGTAGGTAGGTACCATTACTGCTGAGACCTGCAATGCAACATAACGCAGTTGCTGTGCGAACCTGTAGAAACAACTCAATTTTTTGCGCCCATTTTTGAGTTTCCACGTACCACCAGACCAGGGCGCACAATTTGCGCTGGAATGTTTTTTTATATACTGTTACCACTAGTGTTTCCCTGGTGGCAATAATAGCACACACAAAAAGTAAAACAATGAGTAATGCGTGAGAAACCGTTTTCCTGTAGTTCTATGCATTTTTTTGGATACATCAAAGTGTAAATCAGTCACAAACACTATAAATCAGAAGCAGAAACACTTTCCATACATATCTCAGGTTACGTACGCACCAACTTGCACGCTTTGATAGTAATGTTTTAAATATGTACGTTTTAACATGTATTTGCGCAATCCATTTTCCATTGTTTTAGTACGAAAAATAATTGACTTTGTAATGTTTTTTTATTAATCGTACAATTAAAAAGATGCGAATGGAATTGGTGCAAAACCAACACTTTCGATGCGATTTGCTTTTGCTTTTTTTGCACCCCCTCTCAACACCAAGGTTTAAATGAACCCTAATCCTTGCAACGACCTGGATCATTGGAGCGATTGCTTTTAAGCTCCAGGTTTGCCTCGTGCAAAGGTCAAAGGAAATAAACAAGGAAGGGAGGATGGGGGAAGGGAAAGAATAGAGTGATGGAAAAACAAAATGCGAAAAACAGAGAAGAGGAACAGAACATTGGAAATCCCATTCAAAATGGTAAATACTTGAAAGCGGACAAGAATTTATGGCGTATTTCAGATGATCATACTTGAAGGGCAATTAGAAGAGAAGCACACGTTCTGGAATATATAAAAAAGGAAAATTAAACCAAGCAGGTTTGCTAGTTCATTGCATCTTCAGCTGCTTTCCAGAAGCAGCCAGCGTTCTCGGAAAACAGAAATATGGGTTATGTCTCAAAGAAATATATGCTGACAAGTAGCAGAAGGATTCTGCCGAGCAGCTGGCATAGCGTTGCACACTTTCAAAGCCAAATCAGGAAAAATCAGACCATGAAAGAAAACGGAGAGATAAAAACAAGTCATCCCCAGCTGCCGGCCTTCCTGAAAAGTGCGTGCTGTCACGGGGGGCGGAGGGGGGCACAATTCTGCCAAAACGTAATCCTTTCCCACCAAACAGAGCCCGAGCAGGCCGCTGACAGTTGTCCGTAGATTCCTGCAGTCCGTTGCCTTCCTTCACATAGGCGCCATTGTCGGGTCGCAGCTGGTCGCACTTCATCACATTAGGGCGAAATCAGCAAAGCATGAACAGTGCAGAGATAGAAGCGCCAATGGTAACTCAATAGGATTCCCTTTCCATTAACTCTGTCATCGCAGAAATACACCTTCCCATCTCGCCATGCGGTGCGAGGCGTCTATATTCATGTCGAGCAGGGAGGACAACGCTGGCCCGGGCCTGGGGGGGACCCGCTGCTAACCCTCCTTCCCTGGAGATGAATTACATATTAATTGACACTCAATTGACTCTATCAAGAGTTGCTTTTTTTCCAGCAATGGCGGGGAGCATTTTGGGCGAAGATTCAAGGAGTCATTGAGAGCAGGTGCATGGCATAGTGTCTCTGGCCTTTGCTTTCTATCCCTTTCCACCAAGTTGCAGCTGGTTAATTTGTGTGTAAAATTAGGCAAAGACAAAGGCGAAATTATGTGATGCGTTTATTTCACGGTTTTAAAGAGCCAGGGACGGTGTAAAGGGTTCTGGCGGTCGAGGCAAACTATTAGTTTGTCAATGGAAAGCTCCCTATTCACTAATAAATAGACCGTTTAATTGGCATATTGCCCTTTGCAAGATCCTGCATTGCATAGGACTTTGGCAGATGAATATTACGGGAAAAAATGAGGAACAATTCTCGAGCAAAACCCTTTTTAACAGAGAACCTTCATCCTGACAGTGGAGTTTTGTGGGTATTAATTCTTGCAAAGCATGACTTAGCATCGGATTTTCTGCAACGTGTGTCTTTTTTAAAACGCCAAACCTCATGCATGTCGATTCACCAAAATGCCAGGGGTAGCGGATGTGACATCAAATACCAACTCCCTTCTCCAAAGCCATCACAAAAGTGCCATCATATGATTTTTTGCACTTAATTCTGCCTGGACGTAACCATGATCTTGACACTGTTTGAAGTTAACAGCCCCTAATGCGCAGAACTATATAATAACGCAATACCTACTAACACAGATCAATGTCTATATTATATACCACTTATTTTTGGTAGGATAGTCACATGATCGGAGCATTACACGTTTCTGAGTTTTTTTATTGCATGAAAATATATGAGTTTGTTCAAAGAGGAGCCACTGGGAAACCACATTATGTAAATCACAAACAATAATGATTTTATGGTTCCTCTATGGTATAGCCCAAGAATAAAATATACGAGTAAATAACACGAAAACAAATAAAAAATAAATCGTTCTTTTATTAATCTGGATTAATTCATGTACACCATGGGTGCGAGCTATATTAATTTTTTATTCATCACAATACATTGTTTTTATTATCGCTTGTAAGACATTATCTACCGATGCAAATCACAGAGGCTGTAACATGCTTTTGCAGGAATTAAACTGGACAGCATGTTGTTTAAATCGTATTTCATTTTTTAATACATTCAGTAAAGTGCATACAGAATTACAAGTTTAATGTACCAATATAGAGAGGGAGCTGCAGAAAGTAAACCTTGGTCATCAGGCACTGTTTACCTTCTGTACTTTTTTGTTGCAGAATTATGGAGCACGAACTCGACCCGAAGGTATTGTAGTGTTTTACATGAGCACCAGTTATGTTACACAGGATATATTCATTTTTTGGTCGGCATGGGGAGATTGAGTGATTCACCCAGAATCATAGGATGCTGACCTACGCAAGGCTCGAACCTGGTTCCCCAGCTCCAAAGTCGGCAGCTCTGGCCTTAAAACCACAACCTTTCCCTCGGCATCACTTGGCATTGCCTTCTCCACCACTGAGGCCTGGGTCGCAAAGACAGTGCCACAAGGGGCACTTGGGCAAGCCAAGGGTCACAGATGTTACCCCTGGAGACCTCTGAGTGATGTTCATGCCAAACCTTCCTAAACATCAGAACTTGTGATGTTGTGAAAAAATGTTCAGAACATTTGTTGGCGAAAACCTTTAAAAACATCACACCTCCAAAGATTTGAGGAGCTAATTGGGGATACAGTTGGCTCGGAGAACAACCTGTTAGGCAACTCCTTCAAACCCACTTGTATCATGATTTTTGTCTTGAGACTTATGAATAAGTCTGTCATGGCGCTTCCACCCTTTGTTACTCCGGCCTATATAGATTTCTAAGTCTTTAGCAGGCCCTTTATAAAATGTTTGGTTCAAACTCTGCATCAGTTGGTAGCACTGTTGTGCACTGTCTAGTTTATCTTTATTCCTGTAGAGAACCAATCTAAATCTCTGGGCATTATCAGAGGTTAAGGCCGTCACAGGCAGCCATTATGCAAAAGGCTACATAGAAATTCAGCGACCCATCCCATTACCAAATACATTTTTTACCTGTTCAGCTCATCTCAATCGATTGCGTCACAAAATGGACAAGACCTAAGCAAGTCATAAGGCTATTGACAATCAACTATGACTTATTTCATACTTCTGCATTTACCTTGCCCCTCTAGGTAACTCATTCTGGGTGAGTGTTGCAAGGTTGAAGTATTTTGGTATGAGAGGGGTGCCTTACCAAGTGATACTTGTAAAAAACACTGTTGATGGACAGAATGTAGAACAATGTCATACATTCACCCCAGTACAAGGATCTGGGCCTAAATCCATCGTTTTTTGCACTCCACACCACCCTGGGTTAGACAATGGCTATATGCAAATCAGCTCTGACCCTGTGCCTCATGGGAACAGTCCAGTCCGAACTACCAAGCCATGTCTTTCCCAGACCGGAATCAAGCATCCAAGGACCGGTTTCTGGCTATCAGCCTTCATCAGCCTGGATAGCTTGACTCCAGTGCACGCATGGGCCTCTTTCGACCACCGAGTATTTAATTTCAGGTCTGTAATGGTGCGCGAGACAAAGGCCACAATTCTCTCCTTACGGTCAATTACTTGGGATAATGTGGCCCCTAATCCTTTATTACTTTCGTCTGTGGTTAATATTGTTTTCCTGCAAGGGTTGAAGTTGCAAAGGTATGGAGAAAACAAAATAGCTTCTTTGATGATCTCAAATGTTCCTTGGTGCACATCAAGCCATTTGAATTGTGTGTGAATTTTTACGAGATCCCTAAGCGAGCTGGTTGAATTTGCATAGATTTTGACGTATTTACTCATGTATTCAGTGAGATTCAGAAACAATTTAAGTTCATCTTCTGACTCTGGAGCAGGTGCATCCTTAACTGCTTCAAGTAGGCACATTTTGGGGCTGAACTTGTCTTTGGAAATCGTATGCCCCAGATACTCCACAGACCTGACACCAATTTTACACTTCTCCTTTTTTAGTGTCTGTCCTGCATCTTTAAGTTTGGTTAAAACCTTCCTCAAAATCACATTGTGTTCCTTAACAGTGGCCCCATATGTTAACCCATCATCCTGGAAGCACATTCTTTTAGGTATTCCATCTAATATTTATTGCATTATTTTTTGGAACACCGCGGCCACGTACGCAAGTCCAAACAGCATTCTGTGGAACATGAATGTGCCCATGGGTGTTGTGAACGCTGTCAACCATCTCGACTCAGGATGGAGCTCCCTCAACCTGATGGTAGGCCACGGATAGGTCCAACACACTGACACAATTAACTTCCCCATTGTGCTCAACATCTCCTGAATACAAGGTAAAGGCTGTTTGTCAACCTAGATGTTGTTGTTGAGATCATGTAAGTTGATACATAATCAGATTTCATCTTCTTGGGTTTTTTCACTATAATGATGGGAGCCACTCAGTCGGAACAATCAATACCTTTAATGATGACTAATTTTTTAAGTCTTGTAAGTTCTTTTTGTAAGGGGCCCCACATAAGGTGTGGTATGGGTCTGGTTTTATGCACTACGTTACAGTATTGGATTTAAGATTTTATATTGAACAGTTTTAAGCATCCTTCACTCCTCTGTCCACACCTCAGGGAATTAATTGCAAATAGTTTAGTCCATGGTGGATTCATTTACGATATAGACTTGCTCGGAGTTATTACGATCCAACTTAATCCCTAATTCATTCTGATGTTGCCATCCCAGGAGATTAGAACCTTCTTCAACACGTACACTTTCTCTACAGTGGAATGGTCTTTAAAAGTAATGAGGGCTTTAACCATTACCTTGAGGGGAATGGGATCCTTGTTGTACCCACTGGGAGAAATGTCAGTGGAGACTAAATTCTCCTTGAGTCTTGTAGTTAAGGATTTGTAGTTCGAAAAATGAATTAAAGTAAAGGGTGAGCATGAACCAGCAAACATTTTCATGGGCTTACCATCTAACATTATGCCATATTCAGGGTAATTAATGTTGCTGTATGTTTGAATATCCATCACTTGAAGCATTATTTTCTTGACAGATGAGGACCGTACATCCAGGTTTTAATTTTTGACTCCCTCACTTTTCTTGTTATTCCTGCATACCCTACTTAGGTGGTCTTTCTTGTTACATTTTCTACAAACAGCTGATCTAGCCTGACAAATAGGGTTGTTAGCTAAGTGATTGCTGCTGCCACAGCGGAAACATTTCAGCTTACATCCTTCCAGCTCTCCAGATTGGTATGCACTTTTGTTATTTTCAACCTTGCATACAGTATCTTCCAATACTGTTTCCTGGTCCTTGTCAAGGATCTTCGAAACCTGCTCATTAGTGGTGGGTGTTCTGATTTCCGTCAGACAAAGGGCTGTGTGCGTTGGCTATTTCAATAGCCTCTTGAAGATTGGTTTGTTTTTCTAGAAGTTTTTCCTGTATTCTGGTGTTGTTAGTGCAACACACTAACAGGTCTCTTATGAGCGATGATGGAGCGAGATAGAAAACAAAATTTTGTTTAAACTCGTGAAGTCATATTTCCATAACATGAATAATAATATTAATGATTTGTGATTTGTCGTGCTAATACAACTTAGATTAAACTTTACACATGGGGGGACTAACATGTGTGCTCATAAACGTGCATAATTGTTGCATCTTTTTGTTCGTGCAAAATAATAAAATAATTTATTGTTTTCGTTTTTGTCATTACTAACTGCTGCAAACTCAAAAGAAGCATGTGCTTGTTTTGCTTTTCCTTGTCTGTGTGATGTCATTTCTACTATTCTAGGTGCATATGAGTCTCATGGAATAACGGAGACTGGTAGATATAAACGCTGCTTTATTTGTTTGCAATGGCTAGGTAACATTTTGATTAATCGGGTGGGTTAATTAATTAGTAAATCCTGGGGTGGATTATTTCTTACATTAATACTTTTCTTGTGTTTGTTTTATACTAGAAAGCTTAAGTTGCCTGCTTTTGGGCCTAGTCACTTGAGTCGCAGAAAAGAGCTGACTTGTAATTCTGCAAAAGTCACGAGACGCCCATTCTGAATTAAAGCGTTTATCAAAGCTGCATTCACAAAGCAAAAACTGGTGTGCTGTCATCATTCTGTCGGACGTGGCCAAGGTCGAAAGTGAACATTTTGTCAGCCTTAACTTGGCATCCGCGGAAGTTGCTTGGACGTAGCGAGAACAAATTTGAACATTTGTTACAAACTCAGGAAGCTCCTGGTTTCACGTGGAAGAGACAATGGTCTTTATGAAACATGATCTAATGGAACTTTTGAAAAGTGGGTGACATGTCACTTGTCACTCTCAGCCAATGGGACGTCGAAGATTTCTGAAAACTTTCCTTTGCGTAGTTTAGTTAGCGTAGAAAGGTATAAAAAGTCATGCCCCTAGGGATGGGCTGGCTGCTGCTTTCTGACTTTCCGATGAGGGTGATGTGCTGACGGACTTTGCGTGGAGCACGTAAGAATCCTCAAAGAACTTTACTTTAAATTCTATCTATTTAGCTCAGTTAGGGAATTAGGTTTTAGAAATGCTAAACTTTAAATATTTACTTTAAATTTGATTCACTTACTTAAATTGTATTTTCTCACATTTCTTTATAATCATGCTTGCTTCAATGCTAATAAAATTCATTTATAAAACTATCAATTTATATACCATAATTTAGTAAATAAATCTTACTTTTGACAAACAAGCTGGTCTTGGTTATTCAGGAGTGTAGGTTACTATTAGCTAGATCACGTCGCCAATGGTGGTCATTTAAATGGTCAAGTTTTATTCTAATGACAATATTCTTTACGCAAATGTATAAAATTGTATATAGTTTGTAGATAATGTATATATAGATTTAATCTGACCACCTGATTCAGTAGGCCCAAAATATGTCAGGTTTATAAATGGGTCCATATTTAGTATAGAATTTTGTTTATAGGTTATGAAGTTGGGTAGCATTGTTTATGATATATTTTCTATAGGCCGCTGGATCAATTCTCTGGTAGCAGAAATTGATGGTTGCTAAGAGTAACCAAGGTAATATGGTGGTTGCTAAGGGTTACTAAAGTATTATGGTATGGAAATAGGATCGATGTTTTAACACATGTTAAGTTCGTTTTTCGTGCTATCTGTAAGCTATACCGGTATAGATTGTGTGGCGAGAAATTAGTCACGCAAGCCATCTGTTCTGTTTGTAGTGATATCGCCGAGTATCACAAGAGGTATCGCCGTGTACCATAGTGTTGTCGCCGAGCAGCACAGTTTTAGGGCTAGGTGTGAATCTTGTATAGTGAGGGTTTTCTAAGAAATTAAAGCAGCATGAGAATAGGGACAAAGCGCCTTCCATAAAACTCACTGTGATAAGAGTATTAGTTATATCCGAGCTTGAGTGAAGGGTAAATTAGCGTCGGTGCATGATTATCTATAAACAGGTTAGAGTCCTGTACGGGTACATGTTTCATATCTATAAACAGGTGAGAGCCCTGTACGGATAACGTCGTTATTTTGCTAACGGTGCATGATTTCTATAAACAGGTGAGAGTCCTGTACGGATTTCATGTGTGTTTGAAATTAGGGAAATTTCAGTGTGAAAGTGCGAGTTTGAATTGTATTTTATGTTCAAGTGGAACTCTTAGAACTTTCACTTCGCGGTGGGTTCAGAGCAAAGCGAGTTCATAATTATACATGTTAGAAGGGTGGGGTAAGGTTACTCTACTAACGATTGAATATTATCCTTAGTGTGAATAGCGCCGTCTATTCCGAAGTGTGGATACTTGAATGTATGTAAACTATCCTAAATAGTGAAACGAACAGATGTTGTCCTTATAGTCATTGTTAAGAATTAATTTACACTGAAAAGTGTTCTTAAAATGGCGCTGTGAAAAGATTTTGTGAAGGAGGGGTAAGCGCCAGTAGTGAGAAACGAGAAACCGCAGCTGCTGTGTACGTCACAGAGCCGCGCTGGGATTGGGTGACCTACGTCACAAGCTATATTCTGATTGGCTCTTGAGTCTCTGACGACCTGTGAGCTGATTGGTCTTTCGGAAAAACTCCAAATTTATTGGTTGAGCAGAAAAGTGACGTAGCTCGACTGTCATTGGCTTGTTGGTGTGTTTCGCGCACGGATTGGTTGTTTTGCGGAACATCCCGGAAATATTTTACGAACGAATTTGTGAATTAGATTTAACTTTTAAAAATGAGTTATCATTTTAAACATGTTGAGAAAAAGCCAACATTACTTCAAAAGTTTAAGAATTTATTTTCACCTGACAAGAAAATCGAAACGCGAGGTGGTAAACTACTTCATAAGTATAAAACACCTGCAGCGTATATGGAAGGTGAATATGGATATCATACTGTCTTATGGTTTGATAGTTGGAAACGCTATACTAAGAACGACGGTGTTTTAACTTGGCCTGATGATGGTTCATTTAATGTAAAAGTTTTAAGAAATTTACGAGAGAAAATGAATGCTCTTGTTCCGAAACCGAGACCAACTCAATTTGAAGCTTTAGTTGAGTGGGAAGATGAGATGTATCAGTTACAAAGAGAAGCTAGTGGAATTAAAAGACCTTCTAAAAATCCACCATGGAGAAGAGAAACTCATGAAGATAGATTGCGAATGTGGAGACAGGGAAACATGAGTGAAGGATTGTATTTAATTCATGAAATGGTAATGGGTACTCCTACAGGGAAATCTATGGAAAGTGAATCTGAGGATGCAGTAATGGAAGAAATATATACAACTGCTAGAAAGAATCAGCCTTTGAGACCTCCTAGATCATGGTCTACTCCGGTGGTTTCTACTGAATCTTCACCGAGTGCACCTCCAATTAATGAAGCTCCTAAACTTTATCCAAATAATTGTGAAATCATTGAAACTCCTAGAAGATCAGAATTCGAGAATGCTCGAAATGAAGGTAGACAATTTACAATGGCTCCAAGAGCAAGAGAACCTCCAAAAGATTATACAAGAGAGGCAAGAAATGTTGAAGATGTTGATTATAATGAATATTTAGGATCTAAAGAAGAATTAATAAAAAGAATGACAAAAGGCATGGAAGCTGTGACAGTTCCAGTAACAATTGGTCCTGTTCAGCCCGTATTTGACCAAAAGGAAACAAACAAAACTGGATTAACTATTCCTTTAAATACAGAAATTCAAAAGGCTGCTGAAAAATTTTATTCAGACTTATCTGAAATAAACTCTTCTAAATCGAGAATGCCTGATTTAACCTTTAATGAGGATTTATCTCCAAAAACACCAATGGGTGCTATATCAGATATAGGGAGTCCTGAAGCCAGGGTAACCACACCAAAACTTGATGTGGCCAAATTAAAAGCGAATATCGAAGAATTAATAATTGGAACAATTGGTCCAGATAGTTTAAATTACTATCGAGATGATGAACTACTGTTCATTTGCAAAAGCATACAATGGAAAACAAAAAATAAATATAATCAACTAGAGGATCTAGCAGCAGAACTTGAAATCGATGTGAGTAAACAAAAGAATTTTGCGAAACATTACAGATTAGACTTTTCAGAAAGTGACATCGAGAGTTTAAACTCAATGGGAAGAATAGTTCATATTAAAGATTTGATTGTCTATATCAAAAAGCTAGGAGAACTGAACAAATGGAGAGTAAAATGGACGAAAAAGAAGGAAGATGAAAGATTGGAAAAATTGTCAAAACAATTTCCAATGAGAGAAATTGCAGGTGGAGGATATGTTCATGTCCCTTGGTCGAGACAGGACATTCTATTATTTACAAATGACTTTCCGAAATTGAGGGAGAAACCAGTTGAGTGGTACAGGCAAGTCGATAGATTTATCAAAGTGTCAAAAGTTCTGTGGATTGATTTAGATGGATTTTTTGACATTGTCGTTCCATCAGATCTTTGGACAGAATGTAAAATATCAATTAGTTGGCCAAAAACAGAACCTGAGCGAATTAAAGAAACAGGTGCTCCAAATCCACTTGTAATGGATTTTTATGAAAAAGTAATTGTTTGGATGAAAAACAAAATTCCACCCAAAGAAGTCGATTGGGTTAAAATAGAAAGGACAGAACAGGAAACAAAAGAATCAGTTCATTCTTTTTATGAAAGACTACTGTTAATTTTTAAACAATACAGTGGTTATGAAAAATTAGATGAAAAAGACATGAGCCATTTTGTCTATAGATTTGTTTATGGACTAAAACCTGAAATTGGAGAAATGATCAGAAATAGTATTGTCGGATGGCAATGTATTGTATTGTATTGCGACTTATATAGCGCACGTATCACCCGAAGGTATCAAGGCGCTTGCTTAGGGAACCCGTCCTGGTATTCCCCTGTGAGATACCCCGGCAGGGTATCCACAAGGTGAAAGCCAGGCATCCCGCCGCGAGGGGCCGTAGTGGAGATTAAGCAAGCTATTGCCCAGAGTCGCAGAGTGTGACCCCGTGAGTCGAGTAGGCACCGGAGCGAGAATTGTCGAGTCCATGGAATTTTTGAGCCCGAGACCCGCCGAGGCGGGGAATCGAACCCTGGTCCACGGCCGATCTCAGCTTCCGGGTCTGCCGCCTCTAACCACTGAGCCACGCTTCTCCACAATCACTATCTGTAGATGATATTCTAAGAAAAGCAAAGTATTGTAGCGATGAAATAGAAGTAAAACAGAAGAAGCTGAAGGAGAAAGCCATGTGGGCTCAGGTAAAAGTGGCTGAGCAACAAATTGCCAGCATGGGTAATAAGAACACTAATTTTGTTCAAACTGGAAATACAAACCAGATACAAGGAAAGTTTAAAGGTAATAATTTCCCAAAGAAATTTAGCTCAAAGATTGAGGAGTTGAAACAAAGATTACCTTGTTTTAATTGTGGCGAAATTGGACATTGGAGAGACGAGTGTCCTCATCCTCCTAAAAACTTAAAGAATCCCTTATTGAATCCACAGATGCAGAATGGTGTTGACCTGCAGCGACAGCTACAGATACAACAGGGGTTAAACGAATTAAATATTCAGCGACAGTTACAGCAACAGCAACAACAACAGGTGAATAATCGTCAAGACCAATTGCCACAACCACCTTTTCCGAATTGTGGGGGAGTTCAAAAATATAATCCTAACGTGGGATTTCAGGGAAGTGAACAGGTAATAAAACCACAAAAACAGCAAAAGCAGCAAAGGGTTCAAATGCAAAATGCTTCACAACAATTTTTATTAGCAGAAAGTCAAGACAGCGATTCTGATGATTATTGTTGACGGTGCCCGAGAGAGGAGGAAGAGTGTGTTGTTGGAGCCACTCTTGAGGTTGACCAGTCTGGTCCTTTTGTAAACGGGAAAGTTAATGATGTAGACATCACTTTTCTAGTGGACACTGGTGCTACCCGTTCTACTGTTAGGTCAGTGGAAATTGAAAACCTACCTCTCTCTGGGGATACCATCCAAGTTGTCGGAGTAAGTAATCAGCAAATTAAAACTGACTTAACTGATCCAGTACCAGTTGAAATTGGAAATTACAGAGACAAACACAGATTTGTGGTTTGTAATAGTAGTCCAGTAAATCTATTGGGCAGAGATATCCTATGTAAAATGAATTGTAGAATATATTGTTCTCCTGATGGAGTTGAGTTACAAACAATGGAGGAAGATGGTTTATACAGAATGACAATGATGATGATGGAAGCAGAAGAAACAAAATTGTTTCCTGCATTTGAAGAAAAAGATTTACCTGAAGAACTTAAAGAAACAGTGAAATCTGAAATATGGGATTTTACTGGAAATAAGATGGGTCTGATGAAAAACGTAGATCCAGTAAAAATTACATTGAAACAGGGAATAGAATTTCCAAACACTCCACAATATAAAATGAAAACAGAAACAATTGAAGGTATTACACCTATAATTGAAAATTTAATCAAGCAAGGTGTATTAAAGGAAATGGAGAGTAGCTCTTGTAATTCACCAATTATGGGAGTTAAAAAGTCTAACGGAACATTTAGAATCGTACAAGATTTGAGAAAGATTAATCAAATTGTCGTTCCATGTTGTCCTGTGGTTCCAAATCCAGCAGTAATTCTATTTCAGATTCCACATGATGCTGAATGGTATACAGTCATTGACCTTTGTAATGCATTCTTTACTGTTCCCTTACATCCAGACAGTTATGAAATATTTGCTTTCAGATTCCAAGGTAAGACCCTCGGATGGTCAAGAATCCCTCAGGGCTATACAGAAAGTCCTTCAATTTTTAACGAACTGTTAAAAAGATCATTAGAAGACCTAGACTTACCTGGTAGGTCTACGCTAGTGCAGTATATTGATGATTTGTTAATAGCTGCAAAGACAAGAGAAAATTGTGTAACAGACACAATAATTCTGTTAAATCGCCTTGCAGAAGAAGGACATAAAGTGTCCCCAGCAAAACTACAGTTTTGCAAACAAGAAGTAAAATATCTTGGTCACAGAATTGCAAAGGGAAAAAGACAAGTAACAATAGAAAGAATAAAAATGATTCAAGCAATGTTACCACCAAGAACACAAAGACAGGTCAGAATGTTCTTGGGAATGGTTGGTTACTGTCGACAATGGATAAGTGGATTTTCAGTAATTGCAAAACCACTACAAAGACTGACAAAGTCAGATGTAAAAGATCCAATTATTCTCAATGATGCTGAGATGGATGCTTTTGAGAACCTGAAAAAGAGCTTATGCCAAGCTCCTGCTTTAGGTATGCCAAATTATGAGAAAGATTTCGAACTGTATTGCAGTGAGAGAGAAGGATGTGCATTATCTGTGTTAATTCAGAGACATGGAAATTTAAAGAAACCTATTGCATACTTCTCTGCAGTTCTTGATCCAATTGCAAAAGCATTACCAGGTTGTTTGAAAGCAGTTGCAGCTACAAGTATCAGCCTCGAACAAAGTGAGGGGATCATTATGGGATTTCCTGTGAAAGTTTTTGTGCCTCATTCAGTTGAAATATTACTGACAAGAGGTAAGACTCAACATCTAACAAGTAGTAGATTGACAAAGTATGAGAAAATCATACTAGGAGCAGATAATGTTTCGATTTCAAGATGTTTAAATCTGAATCCTTCTACATTACTGCCTGATTCTGAAATTGTTGATGACATTGAAACAGAACATGAATGTTTAGATGTCATGGAATTCTGCACTAAACCAAGAAAAGACATCAAAGACAGACCTTTGTCTGAATCGGATTTTGTCTACTTTGTAGATGGGTCATGCTTAAGATCCGAAGGAGGTGTCTTAAAAGCTTCATATTCAGTTTGTACAGTCGTAGATGTTGAAGAAGCATCATGTCTTGAAGGAGTTCGTTCAGCACAGGTGGCTGAATTGATTGCTTTAATTCGTGCATGTGAAATATCAAAGGATATAAGAGTTACCATCATTACTGATAGTCAGTATGGATACGGAGTTGTGCATGATTATGGACAACTCTGGTCACAGAGAGGATATATGACATCAACAGGATCACCAATTAAAAATGCAGTTTTCATTAGGAGATTAATTGAAGCAATACAATTGCCAAAAGAAATCGCCATTGTTAAGTGTGCAGCGCACACTAGAGGAACTGATTATATTTCCAAAGGAAATGCCTTCGCAGATGAAACAGCTAAATACTGCGCAAGGAAAAATTATTCATATAATCGGGAGAGAAGTAAAGAAACTGATTCAAATTCATTAATGCTAACAACTGTTGTAGAAACATGGCATGAGATTAGAGATTTACAAAATGAAGCAGAAGATGAAGAAAAAGACTTATGGTTAAGATCAGATTGTAGACCACGTGAAGAAGATGGAGTGTGGGTTTACAAAGATGGCAGAGTAGTCTTACCAAATTGTTTGATTGCTGACATGGCCAGATTATATCATGGTCCAGCACATCTCGGAAGAGATTCTATGGTTAGACTTTTCAGAGAAACATGGTTCAATACCAAGTTTAGAACTATTGCTGAATCTTTTTGTCAGAGGTGTTTGTCATGCCAACAAATGAATCCAAACAGAAAATCAGTAGTGGGGACAGGAATAATTGGTCGAGAAGGTGGTCCCTTTACCAGGTTACAAATGGATTTCATCGAAATGCCATTACACAATTGTTTGAAATATGTGCTTGTAATTGTGTGCTTATTTTCAAGATGGGTAGAGGCTTTCCCTACACGACATTGTGATTCAATTACAGTGGCAAAACTAATGCTCAGAGAAATCATCCCAAGGTACGGTTTTCCAGTCACTATTGAGAGTGATGGAGGAAGCCATTTTGATAACAAACTGATGAAGTTAATTTGCGAAGCTTTGAACATTGAGCAGAAAATACACTGTGCATACAGACCAGAGGCATCAGGAGTGGTAGAACAAATAAATGGAACAATTAAAAACAGAATTGGAAAAATGTGTCTTGAAACAGGTGTAAAGTGGACTGATGCTCTTCCACTTGTTTTGATGTCATTAAGAAGTACACCAGATAAAAAGACAGGTTTGAGTCCTCATGAAATTTTAATGGGAAGAGTTATGAGACAGGCTTTTGTACCTGTAGGTAAACTATTGAGCATAAATGACAGTGCAATTTTGGATTACTGTAAAAGGTTATCTGATATGGTAACTTCTGTGTCTAATCAGGTGTGAACTGAAGCTCAGTCAGATGAAAAAGTTTTGACACATGATCTGAGACCTGGCGATTGGGTCAGAACGAAAGTACATCGGAGAAGGAATTGTCTAGCTCCTAGATGGCAGAAACCTAGGCAGATAATTTTGATCACTACTAATGCTGTAAAGTGCAAAGGATTGAAACGTTGGATTCATCCTAGTCATACTATTCCAGTACCAACTCCTGAGAGTTCTGATGTTGAAAGTGATACAACAGACAATTCTGATTCTGAAGCAGAAGGCGAAACAGAAGGTGAAATAATTCCAGATTCTGAAGATCGACAAGAAAGTCGACATCTGGAAACTGTGCCAGTGAATGGAAATTTGACAAGAAAAGACTTGGAAATAATTGAAATAGATTCTGAAGGTGAAGAGAATCTGTTAAAAGGAAAGATAACTGAGGATTCGGTTGTCTCCATTGAAGACAAAGAAGCAGAACAAAAAGAAGTTTCAGACCAGGAGAGTATCGAAAGGCAGAGAACAAACTCTGAAGTAAGGAACAAAAATCCGAAATCTGGGAAGTTGGGGGTAATTGAGGAAGAGGAGGAAAACGAATTACCAAGTACCAGTGATGGAAGACAAAGTGAAGTTCCTGAAGGAGTGAAATTGCCGAATAGAGAAGTTCCTGAGTCAATTGAAATTTCAGACTACGAAACTGAAGAAAGTGACGTGGAAGGTGAAAGTGAAAACAGAAAGAAAAGGACTTGGAAGTCAGAATCAAATAATTCTGAACCAAAGAAGAAGTACGTGAGAAAAGCAGACTACTGGCCAGGTGGAAGATTGAGAGTCAGATTGATTAAAAAGCCAAAAGAACAAGTTGAAGAAATCAGTAGTCAAAAGAGTCCTGGAAAAGAAGTTGGAGTTGGAAGAAAAATTGAAGTGATATCGAGAAAAGGGAAGAGAATAATAAGACCAAACCAAAAATACAAGTCTCCTGAGTGGACTTACTTAGTAATTCCACCTGTTATTGACATATATGATAGTAGTGAAGAAGAAAACGAAATCCAAGAAATTAGTGACAATGATTGAAGTACAGAAATATTAAATTGGCAAAAGGCTGAAGAAAATTTGTTAGTTGACACAAGGTCGAAGAAAAACTGTTTAGTTGAAGAAAACTTATGTATGACATAAGGTCGAAGAAATCTTGTTTAGGGTTTTAAAAAAAAAAAAAAAAAAAATATTTTAAAAGGGGGGTGTAAATATAAATTTAGAAATTTAAAATTTATTTTATTATTTTATTTTGAGGCTAAATTTAACCAAAAATGCCTTATGTTAAGGAGAGCACTTCAAAATGTTCTGTTTTTAAAAGATGCTGTAAGATGACTCTGGTGTGTCTGCTCATTTTAACTCTGCTCTGGTTGGTTTTAGCTGTGATTATCCCTTTGGAGATGAATAGAGAATTACACAAAGTTAACATAACAAGCAAAGCTCTGGTTAGCCAAACTAAACATAGTGCGTCTGCAAAAGTTATTGATCATCAGCCTAACATACATCAAGATAAATCAATTGGTGATTTTTCAAGTAATACATTCACAAAGCTATTGAGTGAATATGTTAAAGTAATGGATGCAAAAGACTGCTACGTCTGTGTTAAGTTACCTGCTTCTGTTTCTGAGGGAGTAACATATAATATGCTTCCTCTCACTTATGCTGTAACATGTAGTGTATTAACTAGTTTATTTTATCAAACTGGACGTTTAGAATATTACTATTCAAATTATGATGAAATTTTTGCAAATATTAAGATTGATAATGCTTTAAATAAGCATAAGAAAGCAAAACAAATGAGAGAATTTTTCCTTGTTACTAACGAACTCACTTACGAGTATGCTTACAAGAATAATCTAACATGTAAATTAAGTGCTGAAGGAAAGAAATTTTTGAACATGGTTGAGGAGAGAAGAGCAATTTATAAGAGGAATGAATTAGTCAAGCAGACTAAGTCAAGTTTCTGGCAGAAAGAGGATGAGAAATTAAATGGCAAAATGCTTGAAAAAATTGCAATTCACATAGACAAACCAGTTAGTGGAAAACTTTGCATTAGAAGAGATAATACACTTTTTGATAATTATTTTGTAGGTGCAAGTAACTGTGAAGATACTTATCAGATTTTGGGAGGTTGGGGATTTAAAGGTGGAAAAGATCCTATCTTTCCTGGGATTTATTTTGTTTGTGGTGACAAAGCCTACTACAACCTTCCAGACCACTGGTATGGAACTTGTTATGTGGGAATTGTTTTTCCTAAAGTGTTTCATGTTGACAGAGATTCAGAAGGATTGTTTAAAATTCATAATTATGTAAATAGAGTTAAAAGAGAAACTTTTACTGAAGTTCTGGGAGATATTTTTCAAGCTGTAATACCTTTTGTTGGTATAACCCTAAATGCAGGGAGAATCAGAAAATTGTCCACTATAGTTGATAGATTATCAACTGACACAGCTGATGGGTTCCAATTAGTGAATGTTGAAGTTATTGCAATTAGATCCATGGTGATTCAAGATCGCCTTGCTTTAGACATACTCCTAGCAAAAGAGGGAGGAGTCTGTGGCATTTTACATGTACAACATTGTTGTACATATATACCTGATGAAAGTAAGAATATTGAAATGTATATTAAGAATATTACTCAAATGCATTCAGAGATAATTCCTTTAGAAGAAGATGATTTTACAGGGAAACTTTCAAAAAGGTTTCAAGCAATTAAAAACTGGTTTCATGATATCGGAAGTTCAATTCTTGGCAAGATTCTGGCACCTTTGATTATAATAGTATTCATTTTTATTTTGACCAAAATAGGTTGTTTGTTACATAAAAGAAAGAAACAGTTGAAAGAAAAGAAAAGAATCTATAAACTCAGAAAAGAAGAAGAAAGAGAAATCGAATTACAGGAGTTACATAGAGAGCGTTATGCTAATTCCAAAGATTATGCAGAAACAGACTTTTAGGTTTACTGATACAAATGAATTTGAATCGATTTCTTAGAAAATTAAATTATCAAAATTTTGAGTGCTGGTGTGGTGATTTGTTAATCACCAGATGAGGGAGTTGATGGAGCGAGATAGAAAACAAAATTTTGTTTAAACTCGTGAAGTCATATTTCCATAACATGAATAATAATATTAATGATTTGTGATTTGTCGTGCTAATACAACTTAGATTAAACTTTACACATGGGGGGACTAACATGTGTGCTCATAAACGTGCATAATTGTTGCATCTTTTTGTTCGTGCAAAATAATAAAATAATTTATTGTTTTCGTTTTTGTCATTACTAACTGCTGCAAACTCAAAAGAAGCATGTGCTTGTTTTGCTTTTCCTTGTCTGTGTGATGTCATTTCTACTATTCTAGGTGCATATGAGTCTCATGGAATAACGGAGACTGGTAGATATAAACGCTGCTTTATTTGTTTGCAATGGCTAGGTAACATTTTGATTAATCGGGTGGGTTAATTAATTAGTAAATCCTGGGGTGGATACAGAATCTACATTATTTCTTACATTAATACTTTTCTTGTGTTTGTTTTATACTAGAAAGCTTAAGTTGCCTGCTTTTGGGCCTAGTCACTTGAGTCGCAGAAAAGAGCTGACTTGTAATTCTGCAAAAGTCACGAGACGCCCATTCTGAATTAAAGCGTTTATCAAAGCTGCATTCACAAAGCAAAAACTGGTGTGCTGTCATCATTCTGTCGGACGTGGCCAAGGTCGAAAGTGAACATTTTGTCAGCCTTAACTTGGCATCCGCGGAAGTTGCTTGGACGTAGCGAGAACAAATTTGAACATTTGTTACAAACTCAGGAAGCTCCTGGTTTCACGTGGAAGAGACAATGGTCTTTATGAAACATGATCTAATGGAACTTTTGAAAAGTGGGTGACATGTCACTTGTCACTCTCAGCCAATGGGACGTCGAAGATTTCTGAAAACTTTCCTTTGCGTAGTTTAGTTAGCGTAGAAAGGTATAAAAAGTCATGCCCCTAGGGATGGGCTGGCTGCTGCTTTCTGACTTTCCGATGAGGGTGATGTGCTGACGGACTTTGCGTGGAGCACGTAAGAATCCTCAAAGAACTTTACTTTAAATTCTATCTATTTAGCTCAGTTAGGGAATTAGGTTTTAGAAATGCTAAACTTTAAATATTTACTTTAAATTTGATTCACTTACTTAAATTGTATTTTCTCACATTTCTTTATAATCATGCTTGCTTCAATGCTAATAAAATTCATTTATAAAACTATCAATTTATATACCATAATTTAGTAAATAAATCTTACTTTTGACAAACAAGCTGGTCTTGGTTATTCAGGAGTGTAGGTTACTATTAGCTAGATCACGTCGCCAATGGTGGTCATTTAAATGGTCAAGTTTTATTCTAATGACAATATTCTTTACGCAAATGTATAAAATTGTATATAGTTTGTAGATAATGTATATATAGATTTAATCTGACCACCTGATTCAGTAGGCCCAAAATATGTCAGGTTTATAAATGGGTCCATATTTAGTATAGAATTTTGTTTATAGGTTATGAAGTTGGGTAGCATTGTTTATGATATATTTTCTATAGGCCGCTGGATCAGCGACTCACTTAATTTAGCAAATTCACATTATGTATTCAGCCCTCTAAGTACAGCTACATAATTTGCTACACCTTACTGTTTACCTTGGGTCCTACTGAAGAATTTATGACGTTCAAGCACAATATTAATTTTATTGTCAAAGTGATTTTCTAACTTGAACACAGTGATTTTGTACTCATCTACTTCATCCTCAAAATCTTCTTCATCATGTTCAATACAAGGAATCACAGGGTCAGGTAAAGTCTCAAAAGTCCTTCCCCCACGTGCGCCCAAACTACGTAGTGGAATATTCTGTTTCCTTACCGGACTGAATTTCTTTCCCCCTAATAGCAATTAAGTATGATTCAAATATTTGTTTCCATTCTTTCCAAGGCACCACAGGTTCCATATGAGAAAAGGAGGGGGGAAAGGGGAATACCACGAGGAATATAATAACATGGTTAACACAACATCAAACATCAATAGGGATACAAATAAGAAAAGTTATGAAGTACAGCAATATACCTATTATGTTTTAGAGATAGAGCATTCATAAAACTGCTATCAATAAGGATTAAATATGAATTCTAGAGGAAATGCCCTTTTGGATCACTCATAACCTTGGTCTGGCTTCACCAATCTGCAAAAACTACTTTTGACATCATAGCAAACCATATGTATATTAGCAAATAGAAGTGTTGGTCATTATTTACTAGTGAGCTACTTTGCTGCACTACTTAGTGTATTTTTATAGTTGGTAATGAAGGGCTAGATGTTCAAAGCCTTTTTGTGTTTGGAAACAGCCGATTCGACTCCAAAACTGTTTTTTCTGATGTACAAAGCCCAAATTGTGATTCAGTAACATGTTATCGAATCGCAATTTGGGTTTTGGAATTCGGTATTTGGAAGGGGCGTCTTGAGGGCTCCCTTCCTAATACAAAATCGCAGTGTTAAGTACAAATGTTTTGTGACCGATAGGCGCTCACATTTGCAATTTACCGCTAACTCAAAACTGGTGGTAACCCATTCGCAATTGTGAGAATTTGTTGGAAAAGTATTTTTTAAGAGCAGGCAGTAGGTATTCATGAACTAAGAGTTCATATTAAGTTTATGACTGCAGAGACTCCACAGTCGGGACTGAGAACTCCGCACATAAAAATATAGACAATTCTATCTTTTTATGTGAATACCAAAAGAACACGTACACTTACACAAAAATTTAAGTTTACCTTTGTAAATAGGGTCCTCAATTTGAAGGAAGATTTCAGATTGAGGCAGCCTGTTCCTGAATGAGTATACAGGTTGCAGAGTTTCTGTTATGAAATGTATTACATTTTAAAAGTAATACCTTACAAATAACAGATAGTAAAATAAAAGGCTGTTGACCAACATGTACTTTTTAATCATTGTAAAATGAGAGCTCTATTTGTAGTAAGGAGAATGAAACATTCAGATTTATTCCATCTGGGAGGATCAGACACCACCTGTAACACAAATATAGGAAAGCCACAAAACCTGCAAAAGGACAGCGACAAGCTCTTCCCCATGAATGGAAGGCTGTCCTATACACAAATACAGCAACAAGCAATAATACTAGAAGTCAAGAAAGTAAGAAGGACTAAACTCTTACTAGGAGTACTGACTTTACATGAGAGTATTACCATTGTTGTATGTCAGGCAGTAGTGATGGAGCAGATTTCATCTGCAGTCATGCATTGTTTTATTTTTTGTGCTTCAGACAGGCTGCATTTAAATTGCCACGCACATTTTGGTGCAGGTTAAAAACATGGCACATGAAAAACATGAAAAGTGAGGCCTATTCACTTCAGACTGAAAGTGCTTTTGCTGAATTAAATTAACATGTGTTTTTTTTGCAATGTAGAGAAAAAGTGGCCTTTTTACCTTTGAAGATTTTTAATAGAATGTGTTTCTCTCTTCCCAGCACATCCATGTAAACTAAATGTATTATTCCTGTCTTAATAGACTTTGACTTGTTGCATATTTTGATAAACATTTTCAGTTAATAACACCTCTATTTATAATGTGTGTGAATTAATAATGCACTTGGGACACATAATGGACTGATTTACATGAAATTAATATTATCTTTGTGTTTGTTTTATTTTTGGGGCCTACACAAAACATGGCTGCCTGTGAATCCATCAAGACTATGGCTTGCAATTTAATGAGAAGGGAGCATGCGCAGACTGTGGCAGCTTTCCTCATGACAAAAAGTCAAGGACAACCTGAATTCTTGTCATTCTGCCAATGTACCAGTTAGTTAAAAGTGTCCATCTACTGCGCTGAGAAGGAAGGAAAGATGAATTAGATTGAAACATTTTTCCTAGTAAATGTTGCAATGTTTATAAATGTAGTTATTCATGTATGCTTCTTTTGTTAAGACTAGTGAATTCAGGTTTTTAGAATGAGTCAGGGAAGTGTGACCTCATGCATCATGACTGACCAATCACGTAAAGGTTTTACTGAAAAATGTTACATCTTTGTGTACTCTGCCAATAATTATGGTATAAATACTGTCCTCTCTGGATGGGAGCTGGCACTTCTTCTTTTTCTCAGCTCAGCTGGCTTCTATGGGTTAGGTACGAGAAACGTCCCGGGAGATTGCTGAAGGGCGGTCTTGCGTCCGAGGAGTGTCAGGGGGAGGTTTCTTGCTTCCACGTCATATCTTGGCACTTCATTGCCACATTCCTTTGAGGCCTGTGAAGGGCGGGCTGCTTTCCTCTTTAGACACAGACAGACAGAGAGTGCAGTGGATCAGGATAGGATTAGATGCTAATATGTTTTGACTAATTAATTAGGTCTGAAAAGATTTATTTGATTTATGCATTTATTTCTCTTAATAGCATATTTTTGCAAACTATTTAAGTACTGATTAGCTTTGCAAGACTATTTTTCTTAGAAACTCTTTAAGAATTGTGACTGAAATTTTGCGCCACATTTTCATAACTACATGTAATGCTTATATGCAGACTGTAATGTGTTCTGTATTATTGATATTTTTCCTGTTTTCCAAAATTCTGTAACCTAATTGATATTTTACTAATGAATAAAGGGTCAGAGAAAAATTAACTTTTTGACTAGAAAATAAAACCCTTTAAAATAATCAACAACTCTCTTTATTGGCTTACAATAATAATTGCATTTTGACTGTTCATCTTTATTTAAATTTCTCCTGATGGTAATACATGGTGTGAAGGGCCCAACACCTTTTGAGCGGTAAAATAGAGGTAGCATGAGGGTTTTGCATTGAGAAACTACCAGAAGAAATTACCGCTCTCCATCAGTAGATGCTCTATTACTTACCGGTAATCTTCATTACTCCTGGTCCCGTTGTCCTCGGCCCATTCATTACTCATGGAGATAACCATCTCCCCGACAGAAATAAAAACAAGAGGAATGCTGGGATATACCTACTGCCCCTCCCCCCGGGAGTATAAAGGCAGGACTCACCCAGCAGGCCACCTGTACGAACAAGCCCAGACAGGAAGGCCGGCCGCCCGGGAGGGAGGGAGGGGCGTATGAATGGGCCGAGGACAACGGGACCAGGAGTAATGAAGATTACCGGTAAGTAATAGAGCATTAGCCCCAGGTCCCTTATGTCCTCGGCCCATTCATTACTCATGGAGAAATACCAAAGCAGAAAAAGCCGGCCTTCCCAAACCAAACAGAAGCCAACCCGGAAACCACACCAAGGCAGCAACCGCAGGAAGAAAAAGGAAGAACCGGGGAAAACACAGGCAGAGCCCCCGACAACAGAGGACCCCAACCAGCCCAGCACACACCCAACAAAACCAAGGGAGCATAGCCAGACGACCAGACCGGCCACCACAGAGGCAACCAGCCCACCGCAGGAACAATCCACAGCCCACCAGCGACAGGGAGAGTACAGACACCCAAGCCACCACAGGCAAGAGGACAAGAGCAGAAGAGAGGCCAAACAAAGAGAAAGGCCAAGAGCCACCACGCCAACAAGCCAGAACGGGCAGAAGAAGACAACCCAGGCAATAACAGGCAGGAGACAAGCGGACCAGAGGAACTAAAAGGTCCAACGAAACCAACCCCGGGAAGAACAGCGGAAGCCCACCAGCACCCAACCCGGAAGGCAAGACCGAGCCCACGGACAGGGAAAGAGAGAAAACCCAGGCACCAGGGAACGAAGAGCAAACCCCAGGAAGCCCAGCCACCAGGTCCCGCAAGGCGGGGACACAAGGCAAAAGGGAACCAGCACCTCCAGGAAACCCGAACAGGAAGAACCAACAAGGGCAACCAACCAGGACAAAGAGACCCGGAAAAAGAGGAAAAGGGAACCGAAGGAACCCCAGGAACCCCAAAACAGAACTCCAGCCAAGGCGGAGGAAACGGGAGCAGGAAGCAACAGCCCGAAGAAGGCAAACCCGAACACCAGAACAGGAGAGCAACCGGACGGGCCAAGGACCCAGAGGACCCAAGACCACAGCAAGGGAACCACGAGGGACACAACAGCCCCAGCCAAGCCAAACCAGAGGCAGGCGAGGCACAAAGACCCCAAACAGCCCAAGCAAAGGACCGTGGCAGAAACCCAGAGGCCAGAGAGACCGAGGCAAAACCACCCCAGAGGAACTCACAGAAGCAACCGCAGCCAGGGAGGAAAGTACAAGCAAACCACACCCCACAGCCCGGCAAGACCCAAGGCAGGGCAGGCACAGGGGACGAACCCCGCACGGCGAAAAGCCGCAACCGAGGATACAGACAGGAAGCCAAAGCCGAAGCCAAAAGCAACCCGCAGAACCAACCCAAAACAAGGGAAGGACAAAGAAGGAAAGACCCCCAACAGAGCACAGGCCCAAGAGCCAAAAGCCCCGTCGACGCCCCAACGAATCCAAGAAGAGGCAAGAAGGGAAAACAAGAAGGTAACAGTGTGACGGCCAGAAACAAGAAGCAGACCGGAACACACCATACCCAAAAGGAACCGGAACCCAACGACACTGGGACCAGCCACCCCACAGGCAGACAGGGCACCTGCAAAGAAGTGACAAGCCACCCAAGAAACTACCAGAAGAGACTCAATCAGGCAGCCCAGGACCGCAGAAAGAGCACAACCAGGCAACCCAGAGCAGGTCGCAGAAACAGAAAAAGCAGACCAGCCCAGAACAGGAGCCAACAGGGAGGTATCCCAAGGCAACAGGCCATCCCAGAAAGCCACCGCCGAATGACAAGCAGAAGTAAACGCAGGCCATAGCAACAAGCGCAGCGCGGCTCCCACACGGCCAAGCAACGGGGAGACACGCACAGCTACCCGGAAGAAACGGGGAGGCGGCGCACCCGCCACAAAGGGCAGAGAAACCGGAACACCGGCCAGGAGGAAGCCATGCCGCCCAGCAAGCCCGGCAGGCCGGGGGCAGACCCAGCAGACACCTGTCGGCGAGAGAAAAACCAGAGGCCCAGGAGAGGCAACAACAACGGACACCCCGCACCACCACCAAAACCAGAAGAGGCAGGGAACGAAAACCGAAGGAAGAAGCCAATCGCACCCCGCAGCCCCAGGCGGCCAGGCAGAAACCAACCAGGCACGACCAAGCACAACCACCAACCAGACAGTGGAGCGCGGGACCAACACACCAACCCCGAGAACAGGAGACAGGACAGGACCCGGCAGCCGCCAGGAGGCCACAGCCAGGCAACACAGCAGACACAGGAGGGGATGCCAGGAATGTAACAGCAGAACCCAGCAAAGGGAAGGCCACAGCACCAGAAGGACTCAAGCAGGCCCCCACCACGCACCACGCCCGACAACAGGCGCAGGCCGGGAGGAACAGAACAGCCGGACCCAAGGCAGCCCGAGCCACCCAAGCAGAGGCAGAGGGGAGAGAGCACCCCAAAGAACCAACGGCGCCAACGAGAGGAACCAGGCGCAGCCAAGGTAAAGGAGGAACAGGACCAGGAACCAGGCGCCCCAAAAGACGGTCAACTACACAGAGGCCAGAAAGGGAAGAACCAGGACCCCCAAGCAGGGCAGAGGCCACAACAGCCAGCCCGCGGCGGAGGCAAAGCCACCGAGGAAGAGCAGCACGGCAGGCCAACCCGAGCGAGGGGAGCCCACAGGAACCCTCACCGCGAAGCGGCCCAAGAAGCAGAAACAACGACCCACTCCCAGAACGGGGCAGAGAGCCGGAAGCAGAAGGCAACCTAAACAGGCCGCCGCAGCAGAAAAAGAAGCGACTCCGACACCAGAGGGCAAGGCGCAAGCAAGCAGGCAGGAAAACCCCAACCACACAGGGAACCCACAAGCAAGCAAAGGCAGGAGCAGCGAAAAGAACCAGCCACCACAAAGGCGACCGGAACTCAAGCCAGCCCAAGGCAGGCCAGAAAAGAAAGGGCAAAGACCCCCAGAGGCGCCAAGAGCACGGAACGCCCACCACCGGAGAACCGGGGACAGGCCAAGGCAGCGCGGACCCCAGAAACAGCAGCAGCAGGAAACCCCAAACGGGAAGGCAGCACAGAGCCCGCAAGCAAGCCCCGACACCGCAAAACCGCCAGAGCGGAGGCCAACCTGAAAACAGAAGGAAGCCAGGGACAAAAGCCCCCAAGCCCCCAAACCCCCCCCCCGGCCAAAAGAACAAACCCCAGGGCACACCAAAGCCGCACAGGGGGCCGGAGGACCGACAGAGGGCAAAGCGCCAACCAATACAGCAAAAGGAAGCGCCAGCAAGGCAATCCAGGAGGGGGACGAGCAGCAGCACGACAGCGAGGAGCCCACAACAAGGAGAAAGGCACCCACACCCAGCCGCAGCGAAAGAGGCAGAAGGGAAGAGGCGCCGAACAAAAGAAGGCAACAGCCACCGAACACAAAGGCACGCCACCTAACAACCCCAGAAGGCGGAAAGGAAGAGCGGACCAGCCCAGAAAACGAAACCCAGAACACGAGGACAAAACACAGGCCCCGCAAGGGAACACAGACGCCGAGACCAGAACCAGGACCACCCAACGCAAGGTCGCCCGGCCAAGGCCGAAATGGCAAGACGGGCAGAGAGTCAGGGACGGAGCAGCCCCCACCACAGCGGGGGAAAGCACACCCCACCAGACCCGGGCCCACGAGAGCACGGAACAGAGTAGCGGCCCAGCTGACACGCAACACACCAACAGCAGAGGCCAAAAACAAACCCCCGTCGCACACCCCCAACCAAGACCAACCCAGAGGAGGCGAGCAGAGGGGGCGGAGGGCAGCAAGCATCGCAGCACCCACACGAAAGGCAGCACAGGACACAAAGCAGAACCACCGGGACCAGGGCCAGCAGACAAGAGGGCAGAACCAGAAACCACTGCACAGACACAATGAACACCCCGGAACAAGAGAAGCCGCAGCAGAGCTCCACCGTGGGAAAGCGAGCGAAAAGCAGCCAGAGACCGAGCACCTCGCACCAAAGCAGGCCACAGCAGCAGCGGCAGCCTCACAACATCCGAGGCAGGAGAGCCAATTAATGCCAGCGCAGTTGGAGAACCAAAACGAAAGCAGGACTCCATAGCAAGTGAGGGCTGGGAAGCAACAGAAACAACCCCTCGGCAAAAACGGCAGCAAGAGAAAACACGGGCCAGGAAAGAGACAGCATGAACCCAACCGCAGGGCCAGGACAAAGTCATGCAAAACGGCAACTCTCAGCAGCCAAGAAAATACAACAAGATAAACGATAAATAATGTCATACAGAACGGAAGGAACAGCAACATGTCATGCTCCAGCCGTAATTTCGCAGGTAGAAGAGGCAAAGCCAAGCAGCCCTTCCCCCTCGAAGGCTACGGTCACCTCTGCAAAGCAGGAGAGAGAGCAGGCGCTGAAGCTCTACACACCCACAGGCAGGCTGTGCCGGGGACCAGGCGCGTGTGAGGCGAACGTGTTAGACCCTTTGCCTCCCACTTTCCAAACATTGAATGGCATGTAAGCATCACAGACAGGGGGAGAAAAAAAAACACTGCAAAAAGCGGGACTCACCCGGAGGGGGGCCTGAGCAGCATCAGCAAGACCCCCACCCCCACAGCCAGATCCGGGACCGATCATCCAGCGCAGCACGTCTCCCACCCGGCCAGGCTCGGGGAGACGCGCACAGCGACCCGGAAGCAACCGGGAGGCGGCGCACCAGCCGCAAAGGGCCGGAAAACCGGAACAACGGCCGTGCAGAAGTCATGCCTCCCCCGCAAGCCCGGCAGTCCGGGGGGCAAATACAACAGGAAATCCCACCCCTGCCCGCGAAGCCAGGCAGCCGGGCAGGAGGAGCAAGAAGAGCCAGCACGCCACCCAAGCCCAGCAGGAGCAGGTGCAGCCCATCAACACCAACAGCATCCATCAACCATTCTGTCGAAGACAGAAAAAAAGAACAGGTGGCCTGCTGGGTGAGTCCTGCCTTTATACTCCCGGGGGGAGGGGCAGTAGGTATATCCCAGCATTCCTCTTGTTTTTATTTCTGTCGAGGAGATGGTTATCTCCATGAGTAATGAATGGGCCGAGGACATAAGGGACCTGGGGGTAATGTGGAGTACAAGACGTAATTGGGGTGGAAATCATAGACTTTCCTAATAAGCTTAGAAGAACGGCTGCTGTTTAAAGATCAACTTTTAGCATGCAGATATCGGTCAGTGCCTGTCTGATTGGCACTTGGACACCATCTGCCATGTCTGGGGAACATGTGAGAATTGACTGTGCTGACATAAAGCCTGGCAGGCAACATCAGAGAAAAAAAGATGCAACAGTTTGAAAAGGACATGTCAAGTCAACTGCCTCCATGCCTGGCATTCTCAGATTGCTGACCTTCGCCAATATCCTGACTCTATTGTCTTATTGATCTTGAACTGATTCGACCCATGAATGCTTGGAATGCCTGAGGAGAGTGAATGACTGAAATAGGTATGTGAACCCCACTTGAGAGGAGTGGAGAGTCAGTCATTTGCAGAAAGTCTGAGGAGAAACAGTCAGAAGTAAAGTTCAGAGGAATAAATTCATCTTGAACATGCCTTCCACAGGAAACTAAGCCAGCTCTCTGAGAGAGTGAGGACACCTCAGTAGCTGGACACTGGGAGGTGCATTCCCCTGGTGTGCCATTGATTGGTTTACATTTCCTCATGAATAAGCAGAGGCAGCTCCTCCATTATGGCAGAGGTGCGTTGCCCCACTAGGTGGCACGTGCAACAGCAGTGGAGAGGAGGAATGATGCGGACTACTAAGCATGCATGACGGTTTGGCCAAACCGTCATTCCCACTTAGCATTTCTCCACCCAGCTGTGTTCTGCAGCCGGGTGGGAAAAAAAACACAGACTCCAAGTCCCTGTCTTTGGCCCGAACCAAGGTACTCAGACCAATTCCAGTGCTACTCTCATGCTGGGAATATCATTCCCAGCATGAGAGCAACGCTGGGATTGGCATCTGGGAGCCTGCGCAGTGTGACAGCCCAGGACCGGACCAGCATAAGGATCAGGAGAGGAGCAATGCAGTAGGTAAGGTCTGTTTTTTGTTGTTGTTTGTCTGTTCCCCCCTCCCGCCCCACTGCTTCGGATCCAATGTAGCCATCACTATGAATAAGGGGGGACTAGAAGAGGCTTAATATGGCGGTGAAGCTATGACAAAAATATGTTAGTTGGTGAACACATAGTCCCAAATATTTTATATTTATGTTAGGGAGTACCGATTAGTTCCCACTAACAGCTAGAAAGAAGGCTCTGCAAGTTGAGCACTTGTTGCTGACAGGTGGTGTGGCCATCAGGTTCGGATTTTGAATATTGGAAGGCTAATTTAGTCTTTCATCATTCCAAATTTAATAAACTAAGTAACAGTAACACTCAATCAGTTGATGTGGACACCTGATATTTGCACGATGTGGGCAACACTGCAATATGATGAGCTGTATGGGAAAAACAAGTCATCATTATTATTAGTACAGGAGAAACCCAACCAATGTCTTTAGCAGAAGGATCATGGTGGTATCATTGGGCTGTAGTAAAGGTCTGCTTCTAATTGCACCATAAAGCACGGAAAGCCTCGAATTATGGGCCATATGTACTAAGTATCGATTTAAATATTGCGCTTGAAAATTGTGCACCGACGTTTTGCGAATCGGTTCTTATTTTGTGAACCAGCCTATGTACTTTTAGTTCAGTTCACAAAATTACCATTTGGACTGAGTCACACTTCACCCAACCTCGTTACGTTAAGATAGGTCGATAAGTGCGACTCACTCCAATTGGATACAATCAGAGGGCTATTGGCCTGCAGGGGTAAGTAGACCACCATGCATGCGACTGAACTTAAATAACTTTTTTCATTTTAATTGGCCGTTTTCATTCAAGGAAACGGGGCTCCTTAAATAATTTCTTTTTTTTCCTGATATGGTTGTTTGAGTTGCCATTGGTCCACTTCCCCTTTGTGAATGGTTAACACTACCTTTGAGGAGCATGTAACCTACCAATGATTTTCGACCAAAGTTTAAACCATTAAAGCACAGCATTTCTAAACACAATTTGGTAGAGACACACTAAACATGCCCCTTCTGAATTACAATCAATTTTGTATTTTCTAAACTAATCTTGCAATTCGCTAAGCACATACAAAATCACAAAATGGTGTCAGGACAAACTAAAAAGCCATTTAGCAGTCGCAAACCCTATGATTAAGCAATTCGCTGGTGTTTAACTTTTTTACATTGCGAATTCAGGTTAAGGAATCGCAAATTAACACCAATTTGAGGTTCGTGTTAATTTGCGATATCCTAATAAAAACCAAAATATGACAATTTTGAAGGTGGCATGTAACACATACATGCCCATAGGGCATGTATGTGTGCCATATGCACACACATGTAAGTTTCAGGGGTGCAGCAGGGTGTCCTTGAAACACCCCTGCACCCTTGAAATAATTCTCAAATTGTGATTAGCAAATTGCGAATTCGCAATTTGAGAATTACTTCACAATCATTGCTATGGGCCTCCTGGCCCATAGGAATGCATGGGAAATTATTCCTTATTTGCGAATTCGCAAAATGCGAATTCGCAAATAAAGATTAATAAGGAATCGCTAAAAAAAGCGTTTTTCAGCCTGATTCATCATTCTCCCGTTTTGCGAGCCCCTAATAGCGATTCATAACGAATCGCTATTAAGGACTTGCAAAACGGGATTCATATAGAAATTGCATAAAGAAATGCGATTCCTACACATTCCTTATTTGCGATTAGCAAATTGCTAATCGCAAATAAGGAATAACTCCTCATTCATTCCTATGGGCCAAAAGGCCCATAGGAAGGAATGGGGAGTATTCCTTATTTGCGATTAGCAATTTGCTAATCGCAAATTAGATAGCGATTTAAAGGGTGCCAGGGGTGTCCAACGGACAACCTGTAGCACCCCTTAAATGCAAATTGAAACAGGTGTTGCGCACACACATGTCCAAAGGACATGTGTGTGTGCAACATGTAACTTAGAAAAATGCTTTTAAAAGCATTTTTCTACGTTTTCGCAATTTACCACGAGGTTTGACCTCGCGGTAAATAGCGGGCCGAAATTGCGAATTGGCAATTTTTAAATGGATGATGAATTGCATTTAAGGAATCTCAAATAGAGATTCCTTAAATGTAATTCCTCGCAAAATAGCGAAATCGCTATTACCGATTTTTGCATTTGGGATGATGAATCCCAAATGCAAAAATAGCGCTCGCAAAGGGCCAGATTCACAGAATCTGGCCCTTTGCAAGCCGATTTCGGCTTGATGAATCAGGCTGTTTGTTACATACATTCCATTTTGCGAATTCTAAATAGCGATTCGCAAAAAATCGCTATTTAAGATTCGCAAAATGGAATCTTGATACATGTAGGCCTAAATGGCTTCGTTCTCTGGTCCTATATTATGCTATGTTGAATAAATTTGTATATTGCTGCATTAACATTAGTATGGCTTCATAGTGCTGTTAGAGTTTGGATATCTTCATACTGAGGTTTGGAGGATTCAATCACAGACTAGTGCCTCTATTCTGATTTTTTTTCAGGTACAGCATCATTCTAAATGACGAGAAACGCATGTTTTAATTGCACGCTACTATTTCTTTGATTGAGGATTTTCTGTTACTATCCAACTCTCTGTCAGGCCCCAGATTTTATCCAGAGGGATGTGAGTTAGTGTTAAGGGGCTGAGTAAATAAAAAAGCTTTTAATAGCCCAGACTTGTTTACTAGTGACCCGGGAAAAACGTGAGGAATTTTCACAAATGAATCAAGAGTACATGTGATAATATCATGAAATTATTTGTGCAGCCAAGCTCTGTATAGCACATAGAATATATAAGCTATTAGAGTGCAATGAGCGGAAAACAGCCACTAACACATGATGAAAAGCATGACAAAATGAAGCACGCAAACCAGGGATCTGTGAAGTCGCACTTTTTTTCTCGCGACCTTTGCTAATTTCACACAGTTACTATTAAAACTGAAAAGGTCTTGGCGCCCTATGTGATTGGGCTTTGCCATGACACTATTGATGTTAGATACCCTTAATTTTCACGATAAAAGTTTTCTTGCATATGAGATACTTCGGAGGAAAACGTTTTGGGCGTAGCTGTCATGTTTTGTATGTGAGCGTAAATCGGCTTAACTTTCTCTGATGAATGTCACAGTGTCAATACACATCAAGTTTGGCTGTGAATGTAAAAGAAGACTGGGCATTCATTTTAAAGGCTGTTGCAATGGAAGTGTCTGCTAAATGCAATGCTTAATTTGAGTCAGTGGTTAGAGGTGGGGTTCACCACACTCATTTTTGTGGGTCAGCACTTATTTTTCCTCAACAATCTTCGATCCAGAGGGGGGGAAAAAAAGAGGCACAGAGAGACAGAGAAACAATCACAAAGGGACAAAGCAGGGATGAAAAAGAACCCGAAAGAAACAGATTAGGAGATTTAGCACTGCTAACCAGTGCTAAAGTACATGTGCACTCTGTTTAAATTGTATTGGTGATGGGTTTATGCATGATTGGAAAATTAAGTTTGCTGGTAAGACACTTGTAATGTGCACTGTGTGTGCCCTGAGCCTGTAATTTAAATGCTACTAATAGGCCTGCAGCACCGATTGTGCCACCCACAAGCTTAGCCCAGCAAACATGTCACAGGCCGGCCACTGAAATTTAAACTGCCATGTCGTCCTGGCAAATGCGTCCACTTGCCAGGTCCACAACCTCCCTTTTACTACATATAAGTCATCCAAGGTAGCCCCATGAGCAGGGCACAGTGTATGTGAAAGGTAGGACATGTTCTGGTGTGTCTTACATGTCCTGATAGTGAAATACTGCCAATTAAATTTTTAACTATTGCAAGGACTATCTCTCCTACAGGCTAAATTGGAGTAACCTTGTAACCTCTTACACATGTAACTTTCAATTGGGAAGAGATAGAGATTTGGAGTTTGGGGTCCCTGAACTCACATTTTAAAAATACATATTTTAGTGAAGTTGGTTTTTAAATTGCGTTTTTGAAAATGCCACTTTTAGAAAGTGACTCTGCCTGCCTGAGACTGATGGTTGGGCTGTGCATCCACTCCAGACAGTCACACAAAGGGAGCTGAGGTGCCATGCATATCCTGATGCCTCATCAACAGGCTGATAGATCTTCCTGAGTTAGAGTAGTGGGAGGAGTTGACACTGACACTTGCATAGGGCTCTGCCCGCCCTCACACAAAGCTGTCTCTGCCCCCAGTAGTGTGTCAGGAGTTAGGGCAGGGGTCAGGGAAAGGCAGGGTCTTGTGCACTAAAAATACTTTCCTTTGACGTTTACCTATTTTAAAGTCAGAAACTGGTATAAGTACTGGAGCTGTGACACCATAACTTCAGAACACTTGTGGACTAGGAGGGGATTCTGCCAACAAGAAGAGCTGGAGAAGCTTAAGGAGGGTAACTGCCACTCTGCTTGTTGCTGTGTTGTGCTGTCCTACTGCTTGCTACTTCTGTCTTGGATGGTTAAAGGGCTGGACTTTGCTTAATTCATCTTGCTTGCCAAGGTTCTCTAAGGGCTAGTGTGTGCTTGCCTCCTGTTGGAAATCTCAGGGAGTTCAAAGACTTCATCCACATCTTGTTGCCAACATTGGGACTCTTCTGCTGTGAGACCAAGTGGTGCCAAAAGCAGTCCTGGGCCCTCGGAACTGAGGGGTTGTGCTTTAACTCCGAGAAAAGTAACCCCAACACCGTCATCAATGTTGCTGCCTACACTGAAGCGGTGGTCACCGCTCATAAGAAGCACAACATATTGACTGCGATAACATCACAGCCCTGACATCACTGGCGATGACATTTCACGCCATCATCGATGCCACTGCCTGCAACACGGCTGAGAGTATTGGTCGAGAAGAACACGACTCATCACCCCATCTCACATTGCAGCCCCTGGTTTGTCGACGACAACACCATTGACTCCGACTTCATACAGCGATGCCGCTGCCTGCACTATGGCTAGGGGGACTACTCATGAAGAGCATGACACATCACTCATCTCACACCGCAGCCCCAGGTCTACTGATGACAGTGCTTCTGCATAGACGCCTCGCCGCTGCCTGCTCCGAAGCCTTGGTGACCGCTCATGAGGAGCACGATTCATCGTCCACGACGACATCACAGACCTGATGCCTGCTGATGCCAGCTCGCCTGACTTCGACATCACAGAGATTGAAACGCAATGCATGTGACTTTAAGGACTCATCGATTTCTGCACTGACTTCTGGAACCGCCGCCCGCTGATGTCTCATCTTCAGATTTCAAAGCAAGGTCCGAGGCCTCTTAATTTCTAATGGTATTGTTTTGCATTTTTTCCCGACGCCACACCACTGAACTATTGAATTTGTGTTCATGTCCCTGTGATAGCTCTGGTTGGCGCTATCAACTTCAAGGAACTATATTTTTGGTTTATTCTTGTAAAATTAATATCTTTACTTGTGTATGTTGGATTTTTGTTATTTTGGTCTTGTTTTATTCAGATAAAGATTGGTTATTTGTTTAAACTGATGTGCTGTCCATTTGTAGTGTTTTCACTGTGTTACTGTGTGTTTATGGACAAATGCTTTACACATTGCCTCTGAGATAAGACTGACTGCTCGTGCCAAGCTATCAAGGGGGTGTACAGGGTTTATCCTAGCTGTATAATCCCCATACTATGACTTGAAAATGACCCCTTTCTGTACAAGCCACTGTTAACTAGAGACCTCCATTATTAACAGAGAGCTTACCAATTATTTTTTAAAGCACTCCTAGTTGGATCTCTATGCTCTTCAGCAGGGGGCAGGGCCCTTTTGTGGTCGATTTTATGGCTGCATGTTATAGGCTGAAAAATGTTAAAGAAGACTCAAAGATATGTTGTTGCTTTTTTTAAATAAAAAAAGTATTACATCTTTTTATGACATTCACTTTTATTAAAAATTGTTCTGTGTGAATGAATAAAATCTACAAATGATAATAATCAATAGGGATTTTTTGTCAAAGACAACTGTTCTAAATATGGATAGATAGATAGATAGATAGATAGATAGATAGATAGATAGATACATTTTTTAATTATACATTTTGAGATATAGCAGTATATATATATATATATATATATCCAATAAAAACAGTTGTCCCAAAATGCTTGTTTTCTCCTTCCAACTTTGTGATGCAAAAGCCAGTGATCAAGGATAACTCCGAAACGCGTTTGGCTGCAACTTTGAAGGCGAGTGGGAGAGCTGATATTACAACCGCCTGTGGCATCGTGTGTGATCCCCTCAGTGTGTGGCGTCTCCAAGAGGGCAACCTTGTGTGTTTTGAATCGTAGCGGCCAGTCCAGTCGCGGAGATGCCCCGCTGCCGGAAAGGGCGGCTCTTCAATGCTCGCAACCGCGAGCTTGGTGTAAGAACTGAGGGGGCCTGAGCCACAGATTGACATTGGGAGTAATGCGGAGCATCTTCTTTTCCCTTCACCTACGAACATTATTTTTACTTACCCATTGGGGCCAACATTTTTTGTATTGGAAACAACAGCACCCACTTGGTGTAGGATGGGACTACAAGTTCGGCAAATTTATATTTCGTGGGACCACCATAACCACAATGCAATTCTGCCCACGCCCAATGGGGCGTGACTTGTTATCCAATAAAAACAGTTGTCCCAAAATGCTTGTTTTCTCCTTCCAACTTTGTGATGCAAAAGCCAGTGATCAAGGATAACTCCGAAACGCGTTTGGCTGCAACTTTGAAGGCGAGTGGGAGAGCTGATATTACAACCGCCTGTGGCATCGTGTGTGATCCCCTCAGTGTGTGGCGTCTCCAAGAGGGCAACCTTGTGTGTTTTGAATCGTAGCGGCCAGTCCAGTCGCGGAGATGCCCCGCTGCCGGAAAGGGCGGCTCTTCAATGCTCGCAACCGCGAGCTTGGTGTAAGAACTGAGGGGGCCTGAGCCACAGATTGACATTGGGAGTAATGCGGAGCATCTTCTTTTCCCTTCACCTACGAACATTATTTTTACTTACCCATTGGGGCCAACATTTTTTGTATTGGAAACAACAGCACCCACTTGGTGTAGGATGGGACTACAAGTTCGGCAAATTTATATTTCGTGGGACCACCATAACCACAATGCAATTCTGCCCACGCCCAATGGGGCGTGACTTGTTATCCAATAAAAACAGTTGTCCCAAAATGCTTGTTTTCTCCTTCCAACTTTGTGATGCAAAAGCCAGTGATCAAGGATAACTCCGAAACGCGTTTGGCTGCAACTTTGAAGGCGAGTGGGAGAGCTGATATTACAACCGCCTGTGGCATCGTGTGTGATCCCCTCAGTGTGTGGCGTCTCCAAAAGGGCAACCTTGTGTGTTTTGATATATATATATATATATATATATATATATATATATATATATATATATATATATATCACGCTCTTGAGGTCACCACACAAGTGCCCCCCAGTGTTCACGGGGTGGTGCTCTCCCAACGGCTGGGCTGCCGCTTATATATCATGCTCTTGAGGTCACCACACAAGCAGGAAAGCACACAAACAGCAGGAAGGTTCATCTCTTAACCTTTAATCTTCGGTACAGGCGAGTATGGCATGCAGGTAAGTTAAACAGTTCCAGCGCCGCTGAGGATCCGGATACACCCAATATTGATGCGAGCATATCCATGGGGGTGCGTCCACCACTGCACGTTTTCCACGCCACGCCTCTGATGAAGAGACACTCGAAACGCGTCATGCAGAGCGCTGGAACTGTTTAACTTACCTGCATGCCATACTCGCCTGTACCGAAGATTAAAGGTTAAGAGGTGAACCTTCCTGCTGTTTGTGTGCTTTCCTGCTTGTGTGGTGACCTCAAGAGTGTGATATATAAGCGGCAGCCCAGCTGTTGGGAGAGCACCACCCCGTGAACACTGGGGGCCGCTGAGGATCCGGATACACCCGTCCCATGAAGGAACAGCAGGCACAGGATAAAGACGAGCAGGCAAGTGGGGGGGCTCATGCAGAGCCTTGAACACAACAGATATAAAAGTGCTTAGATTCACAAAGGAATAACGGACTATATCTCCCATAAAGCACCAATATTGATGCGAGCATATCCATGGGGGTGCGTCCACCACTGCACGTTTTCCACGGCATGCCTCTGATGAAGAGACACTCGAAACGCGTCAGGCAGAGCGCCGGAACTGTTTAACTTACCTGCATGCCATACTCGCCTGTACCGAAGATTAAAGGTTAAGAGGTGAACCTTCCTGCTGTTTGTGTGCTTTCCTGCTTGTGTGGTGACCTCAAGATCGTCATATATATATATATATATATATATATATTCACTGAAAAAAACATAGGTTTTAGGGGTGTTATAGTTAGGTGGACATTTCACTCGTACAAAACCATTGAAATTCCTCCGTTATAGTTAGTTCTGCTAACTATAACTTGCGCGCCCGCAATCCACTGCTGATGATGTCACATATTACATCATTCATGACATGGTCAGTGACATCACAGCAAGCAAGCAGCAGAGAGGAGGGACTGAGCGCCTCCATCTCCGATGATCGTCCATTGATTCAACAGATACGGATACGACCAGCCACTGTGCGGCACCATTTCAGGCAGAGAATATTCCTCCTGAATTACATACTGTCATCCTTCCCACACCTGTCTTGAAAAAGACCCGCCTCAACCACCGATTGGGGCGCACCAGGGTCGAAACGTCTACACTTGTCTTAGGTCCAGAACCTCCAGGATCCCTCAAAAAACACTAGGACTCCTTGGATGGGAACTAGCTTCTGGCCAATCAAATTCTTGTATATATCTGTATATATGTAATACTTCATATCACTGTATATTGTTTCATGCACTGAGCACCTTTCACCAAATGTCACCGAATTCCACTTGTTATTGGCGGTCTTATTATGATTCAAATGTTATCATTGAATGAAGTAATTCAGATGAAACATGAATGAATTCTAATATAAAATTAAATGAAATAACCATTTGGCTATATGAACTTTATCCTTATATTGCTTGAGCATCTATTTCTCATTGCATATGTGTATCAGAGAGCTTTTAACCTTGATTGCATTTAATAGCATTGTCAAAGTAATGTGTCTTACCCAACAGAACCACTCTTTTGTTTAACCTGTATTACTACAGCTTCAGCACTCCACTGAATGTACAACAAACATTCATATTCGCAGAAATACTTCATGTCCACCATCTTTTATGTGTGCAACTATGGATGAATATAGGGTCAGTGATACCCCGTACCTTCTATGTTGGCCATGCTATGGTACTTTACAGAGATATTTACACATTTGCATTTAAGACCCGGGTGACGTCAGCACTACAACACGGACACCCGAATCAGTTGATTTCTCATATAGCTCACGACGGAACCACGCCCATAGCTCCGGAATCATGGTTCACAGCCTCGCGCAGCACTGGCATATGTTAGTCCAGCCCACTCCGCTTACGCTTCCAGGAAACCACAACAAATTTAACGATACTTTCCTAACGCTAAAGCGACGATAATTTTAACGTTGTCCTTGTAAATATGCCCCCAATATCGTGAGAAATACAGCGAAAATTCATGTTCGCAAGTGAAAACCTTGTTAATATAAGACTGAGCACTTAACATATCAATCCACCTCACATATTAAACATGTTTAAGTCTACTTCAGAACAGATATTAGGATCTGACATAAACCGCAATTAGCGAGAATTTTGCTATCGGTCCTCAAATCCAGGGCCCCCTTGTAAATACAACGCTGTTGTCCTACTTCCCTCTTCCATGTTATATTGTCATCAGAACACCTACCTTGCCTTTGGGAACGCCTACATTGCAACTCATTGGAGATACGAGGAGATCCCTTAGCAAACCAGCTGCTAACATGCATTAATTCATTTTATCTTTACCTAGTAAATAGGGCAATATAATTTGCACCTCAGTTTTGGCTTTTGTTTTTAATTGCGGCAAATAGCACTTGTTAATATGCCCTCAAGTTTGCTATGACACAGCGAGACCCTCGACTCCTGCTCTGCTATAGCAAACAGCAGTGTCCCGTGGGTAAACACCCCGAGACACAGCAGGAGCCAATCCTAGGAGGTGGTGTTCTCCAAGGCTTTCGACTGCTCTAGAATGGAGACCACGCTGCCCCCCTCCCAAAATATAAAAAGCCCGCGAGGGTGGTAATCCCCAGTGCTTAGATGGACATTTGAGCTCCCTCAACCAGTTATTTTGTAGCACCGAGGAATGGCGGCTACAGGGCCCCTCTGGACCACCATCAAATTTAATATTTTAGACTATGGGATTTGACCATCCCAGGTAGCTAATTTTTAAACAAGCACAGGAGCCCGCGCTTCGTTTTAATTTTTTTTACGGCGGATCCATGCACCCAGCGCACATTTCTCCGTTTTTAAAAAAAAATGTAAAAAATGTTGGGGCCCAATGATCCCTGTGGGACCCCCTGAGCAGGTCTAGAGGGTAAAAATATTTCTTACCTGCCCCCTTTATACATTTTGAACACTTGTTCCACTAATTTCTAGATTCTCGCTTGTACCGAGGCACAAAATGGCTGCCAACACTTCCTGATTTCGAATGGTGACAACCACTTGACAGCCAATCAGCATTCAGCGCGTGATCGGGACGGTCCGCTTATAGTCTGCGCAAGATGCGCGCATCCACTGAGGCCATCGATATAAATGTACTTTTAATTGTCATTTTCTCAGGAAGTACTGAACAAATTTACAACATATAAGCAAAAGGCACGAGTCTGAACCAACGACTACAACTTTGCCACATTTGGTGTAATTCCGTTCAGCCATTCGGGCTGTAGCCGCGATGAATGGTACCTATGGAAAATTGCATGGGAAAACACGTTTTGGGACCCCCCCTTTTTTCTCAACCCCCGCTTCAAAGATTCATCAACCGGCGCTAAAGTTATTCCAAATCGAATGTTGCAGATTTCCTATGGAAAAAAGGTCCTAACTATACCTACCTACTGGCGACAGCAGGTAAAATATATATATATAAATTCAATGATCCCCCACTCCTACACCCGGCGAGAGAGTTCACGGCACCATATACATATATATAGAAATAGATATATATGTTTATATGCTGATCCCTTCATAAAGCCAACAGGCTCACCTTTTATGTTTTGGTGTTCTGACTGTTTGACAAAGTCAGTAGATCTGCCTCACCTAAAATGGCACCCTACGGCCGACCCCCTACTGTGTACGGGGGTTTGGTGCAGGGTCTCGCTTGCGGGGGATTTGGGTACAAAGGCCAGGTGCGGTGTGTAGTTGCCTACCCTCTGGGAGTTGGATAAGGGGTCTGGCTGAGAGGGGTTGGCTGCCCGCAGAAAGAACATAGGCTGTGTGGCTGACTCCATGCTGCACAGGCCAAAGGCTGTGTGCAGTATGGTGTTGGCATTACGTATGGTAATTAAATTTTATGTAACGTTAAAAAATCTAGAAACTCACTGAAAAAAATCAAAGGTCAAAGTGACCATATAGTTAGGTATGGCAGTATTATCTTACTTTGCATTACAAAAAATCATAGAAATTTACTGAAAAAACAAAAGTTAAAGGGACATTATAGTTAGGTGAAAGTGTCAGTTAAAACATATCGATTTAAACAAACAAAACCACAGAAATTCACCAGGTTTAAGTTATCTCAAGTAACTATAACTCATGCCCTAAAGTATCTATGACTCTTACTCTTGCCATGCACTGCCTATGACCTCATATATTACATCACTCATGACTTGTTCTATAACACATTTGATAACATCACTGCAACATCTGAAATTACGCTACTAATGACAACCCTGTGCATGGTTAGTGTGCGTGTGTACCTGCAGGTAGAAGCCAAGATTTGCAGCAGTCATTCCAGAATTAAGTACATGAGCTTTAAAACAAAAGCTGATCTAAAAGTTATTTGCATTTATTGTAGGTCTAACATGATTGATGTGAATGTGAACCTCAAAGACCCCACCTAACTCAGAAAATGGTCCTAGTACATGAGAGATTGATAGGTAACATGGCTATCATCTACCTTGTCAGCATTTATGTGCATCCATGACAACTTTGGCGAGAAAATAGACCCATATTTGCCCAAATAGTTTGTTACTTAGATTAAAATGATCATGCTAACAGACCAGCTGACTCTTTTCTCTTTGCTTGCTTTTACCGTCACTGTTTTGCAACCTTAAGATCTCCATCTCCCCACTTTTACCATTTCAATCAATTAAAACTAAGTAAAACTATTTCTATTTGCACCTCTCACACAATAAAAGTCAAGTTGCCTAAATGGTGGTAGTTCTCTAAAGAAGTTCACCTTTCGAAACAGACGGGCATATCCCTAGATGGACAAGGAAAAAGGTTCTCCTTGGAGTGAGATGTGTGCCTCATCCTGATTGCTATGCAGACATCACTTCAAATCAATAAAGGATTACGTTTGGATATATAATAATGATGCTGAAATGTCACATAGAGCTCTCTTACAAATGTATCAGGAGCTGTTACATCATCTCCATAGTTACCCTACAAGGCATTGTCACAATGGCTATAGGGTGATCTCATAACCTTTCTCAGAGAAGAATTAACTTTTCCTCATGATTGCCTTTCCAGGGTAGGAAATACTTGCAGCAGTAGTGCCAGCATGTTCTGCCTCCCTCTGATTCTTTATATTTGCCATTGAGGACACCTTCAGCAAGACCATGAAACTTTTAAAATCTTGAGTAATGTACATACATACATGCATCATGACTTCACTCTATACCATCTCATCAATGCATCTGTCACATTTGCTTCACATTTAATCAATTAACCATCATAATCACAATAATAAAGAAACAGAAAGCAGACCCAGATGGCCCGATTAACAAAGAGCCACCAAAGTCATGGCGGAGTGTCACTACTCGTAATGGAATCTTCGCACTGCAGTTTCTCATTGTGAAGATTCCGCCACGAGTGTGGAAACTCTGTCACAACTATGGGGGCTCTTTGTGAATCAGGCCTTATGTGTATGGCTCTGTGTATGGCAAACTCTGAGACAGATACAAGTTTTTTAAATACAAAGATATTTCAAACAGGCTAACTTTAAACAGCCAAATCACCTTGAATTTTGAAATCTACTAATTTATTTAAAATGTAATTTTTGCCCTTCTGGAGAGCATCACTCACACTTATCAATAAAAGTATAGGGCACATCCAGAGATCAGTATCATGTATGTGCTAATACTCCTTGATTTTCTAGTAACTTTTGCACTGTAAGCTTCAACATTCTCTTATGCTAGCTACAGTGGTCTGTAGAGATAAAGAGATAATATGCAAGTGATCATATCGTTCTTAAGAATCTTGCAAAGTGACCACCATCTCCTGTAGGGTACTGCATTGGTCAGCACTGTCAAGGGGCATTTTAGTCTCCTGATAATAACCCCACTTGCAACCATCATGGGCAACCACATCATCTAGGGGCAGATGTATCAAAATACCTATTTGCGATTCTCAAATAGCGATTTTTTGAGAATCGCTATTTCAGAATTGCAAAATGGTATGTATCTAAAAAAATCGCAATTTTTTTGCGATTTCCTAATATTCCTTATTTGCGATTTGAAAATTCAAATTGGCAATTAAGGAATATTTTCCCATTCATTTCTATGTGCCAGGAGGCCCATAGGAAGAAATGGGAAGTTATTCTCAATTTGCGATTCGCAATTTGCTAATCGCAAATTGAGAATAATTTCAAGGGGGCAAGGGTGTCTGAAGGACACCCTGCTGCACCCCTGAAATTTACATGTGTGCGCATATGGCGCACATACATGCCCTAAGGGCATGTATGAGCGCCACATGGCACCTTTACAAATGCCAAAAAGTGCATTTGTAAAAGAATTCGCAAATTACCACCAACTACAAGTTGGTGGTAATTTGCGATTTCTTAGTGTGAAATCGCAAAACTTGAATGCTTCTTACATAGCATTTAAAGAATCGCTTTATGCGATTCCTTAAATGCTTGCGCAAAATGAAGGAATCGCAAATTTTGTGATTCCTTAATTTTGCAATGCGATTTTCATCATACATCGCATTTGCCGATTTTTTTGCGAATTGCAGCGTTTGCAACAAAAAAACGGATGATACATCTGGCCCCTAGTCGCTTAACACTATGAGACCAATTTACAAAGGTAAATTTACAAGCCAGAAAATCTACATGTGTAAATTTACTCTTACATTTTGTAGTAAATGTATTACTTTTTGACTATTCACCCTTTCCGAGTGTAAATTTACTACAAAGCGTGAATTTAAATGTCTGCACCTCACAACAGGGAGGTGAGCCAAATTTAGGCTTTAGGAGTGTACATTTATTTTAGTAACTTTTCATATGTAGGAAGATGTCTCCACCACCAGATCCTTACATAAACTATTGGGGACATTTTTAAAAGTTTGTTAAACTTTATTTTTTAAAGTATATATATTTTAGGATACTTAATAATGTAAATTAGCTTTATAGGATATATTTTGAGAGTGTAGCTCAAACTGTTAAAATGCTACAACATTATTAACTTACGTTTTAATTAAATCATTTAAATATATAATATTAAATATTTTAAAAGAACTATAAAAAAAACGAAGGGCCTCATTCCTGCTGCGCTTCCGTGCATCAAAATAAAAAGGCAGGAATGTCCTTTATCTACAAGATACTGCACATTGCTGTCCTTCCTGCACCAGCAAATAAACAGTAGCCATGTGCCAGCTCAGACCCCCTGTGTCATTTTGCAAGGGTGCCTGCATTGAGGGGATGTTTGTTTTTGTACAGGAAGGGACACCTTCCTGCACAAAACAATCATTAAGTGCATTTTCCCCTTTCTATGCGTGCTGCAGAATCCAGCATTTACAGAATGAAGTAAAACAAGGAGATAATAAACGATTTCTCCTTGTTGCGCCTCCTTATTGCTCCCGTGAGGATTCTGACACATTCCCTGGTTTACAAAATGTTGTAAATCTGGGAATGTGTCAAGTTCCATGGTTGATGCGTGTGAACTCGGTGCAGGATGTACTGCATGTCTGAGCTGGAGTACCTATATTTATGATTTTGAAAACATTGGCCATGTTTATCAAGGGTTGGCACCACATTTGCATACACGATGTTGTGCAAATGAGACACAACCACTATGATGCAATTTACGTGAGGCTCCCTTGTGTGGCCCTGGGCGGCTTGATAAATCCAGAGTAACGCAGCGCAAATCGCTGTGTTGGGTTACTCTGCCCCATAGAGGCATTCCATGGGTGGTGCATGGGTGTTCCAATGCAACAGCTATTGATTTTTACGCACTCCCATATATACCATTGCTAATAGACCTGGGAAATGCGCCAAAATGCCTACGCCGTCCTAGAAAAGGAGTAACAAGGAGAAATATTTATTTCTCCTCGTTTTCCCCTTTCTGTGAGTGCTCTATTCTGAAGTGACCATTGACAATTTTGCCTTAAAAGTGTAAAGTCCTTGTTTTACGTGCTGGGGATGCGATTTTGCCTACAGAACAAAACACAAACGCTAAGGCCCAAGCTACAAGTGGGCTTATTGTGATCCATTTACTGCATCACGCAAATACCACTACCAGGGGTAAAGTACTATTTACACAGTGTGGTAATGCAGTTATTCCATTTTTTGCATGTCTTCCTTATTTTGATGGGCCTTCTTTCACCCTCTCCAAGATACAATGCACCAGGTCCAACCTGCTGAAACCGGTCAGGACAGGAGAAACCATCAGGGACATGACAATATCGCTCAGCTCAGAATTCCAATCGCTGCATAAACTCCTCTTTACACAGAGATCGAAATTTAACCCTCTGCTTGTAAACACAACCTAAATGCTTAAATGTAATTCAAATACAAAAGAAAGAATGATTCCTTTTTGGTAGTGGAAATGTTTTTGTTTTATTATCAAGGTGGATTCGTGCTTAGATGACAGACACTTTCCTCAAGGGGATGTTATGTCATGAGTGGACTTTAGAAGACTCCCACAGATGCTGCATTCCATCAGAACCCACGTCTTGAATCCTAAAGTGCCTCCTAGTGAGGCTTATATTTGATAAATATGATTTACTGAAGTGTTTTGCAGAGCTAGCACTTAACGGAAATAGGTGCTTCAAAGGCTCTATTGTGTCAACTCAGAGTAAATGCTGCTGTGAAAACACGCTTTAGAAAACACCTCTCATGCACAGAATAAGTTAAGCTCCCGTTGCATTTCAAGTGTGTACATATAAGCTTGTTTTATGGTGAGTCCTACTTGCGTCACACAATCAATTTTCTCTGTGAGGTAGAGCAGACAGTGCGGCGTTGCTGTGTTTCCAGGAAAGGCAACATTATTAATTGTGGGTATATAATATTTCGAACAGGATCTGATAAATGTGTATAATTTATTTTCCCTAAAACACTTATATATGTGTGCTGCTATATAATCTCTTTTATTGAAGAGGGCAAATTTCACTTTTGCTACTAAATTTCTGTGGTGTTATGTTAAATTCAACACATTCTGCAAATTTCAGTGCTATGACATTTTTCAATACTGTAGGAGACTATTTTGAGCCCAAAATGTGTTGCAGGTACAACACATGTCTTGTGTGACACATTTTCTCTTCGAACCTATGCACATGCCACTATTTTATGGGACTTTTGAATGCATGGTTTGCCCTCACATTCAAATTTCAGACATGATTCCACAAAATTCTGCAATTTTGTATCATTCGCGCAAAACAGAGGTTCGCAGTTTGGGGACCTAGTAATATCTCAAAGTACAGAGATAAAACTACCACAGAATATAATGCATTTTTAAACATGTTATTGCATGGTGTGTATCGCAAGTGGCCTATCCTTCAGTGCTTAATTTGAGACAGTAATTGCCAGTTCTCGACACTGGCACTTAAATGTCGACACCTATATTTATGACATATCTGACACATGGTGGTGCTGTTTGTCTAAATTGATTCAGAAAAGGGGGTGGTGATGAACAGAGTGCCTGAATTAAGCAGACCACTCTTACCCAGTCCAAAGATCAGGGCTTGATCCATCACCGTTTTTTAGCTCTCTGCACCATCCCAGCTCAGAACTTGGCTATATGCAAATTAGTCTGTTCCTGTCCCAGTGCATGATGGGAACAGGGCAAACCAAACTACCAAGCCAATTCTTGTACTGGGAAGGAAACAAGCTTCCGGGGACAGGTTTCTGCCATTTCAGGCGTCGTCGGCCCGGCTTGCTTGAATCCTGATGGTGCAATGAGCAAGGGACTCACATCTGAGTATACCCTTCCACGCTTATGGTGGACAAAATGATTCAGAAAAGGGGGTTGTGATGAACAGAGTGCCTGAATTAAGCAGACCACTCTTACCCAGTCCAAAGATCAGGGGTTGATCCATCACCGTTTTTTAGCTCACTGCACCATCCCAGCTCAGAACTTGGCAAAATGCAAATTAGTCTGTTCCTGTCCCAGTGCATGATGGGAACAGGGCAAACCAAACTACCAAGCCAATTCTTGTACTGGGAAGGAAACAAGCTTCTGGGGACCGGTTTCTGCCATTTCAGGCGTCGTCGGCCCGGCTTGCTTGAATCCTGATGGTGCAATGAGCAAGGGACTCACATCTGAGTATACCCTTCCACGCTTATGGTGGACAAAATGATTCAGAAAAGGGGGTGGTGATGAACAGAGTGCCTGAATTAAGCAGACCACTCTTACCCAGTCCAAAGATCAGGGCTTGATCCATCACCGTTTTTGCTACTAAATTTCTGTGGTGTTATGTTAAATTCAACACATTCTGCAAATTTCAGTGCTATGACATTTTTCAATACTGTAGGAGACTATTTTGAGCCCAAAATGTGTTGCAGGTACAACACATGTCTTGTGTGACACATTTTCTCTTCGAACCTATGCAAATGCCACTATTTTATGGGACTTTTGAATGCATGGTTTGCCCTCACATTCAAATTTCAGACATGATTCCACAAAATTCTGCAATTTTGTATCATTTGCGCAAAACAGAGGTTCGCAGTTTGGGGACCTAGTAATATCTCAAAGTACAGAGATAAAACTACCACAGAATATAATGCATTTTTAAACATGTTATTGCATGGTGTGTATCGCAAGTGGCCTATCCTTCAGTGCTTAATTTGAGACAGTAATTGCCAGTTCTCGACACTGGCACTTAAATGTCGACACCTATATTTATGACATATCTGACACATGGTGGTGCTGTTTGTCTAAATTGGACAGGAACACAACAACAGGTGTTTATTAATTCAATATACATTAAAATGACTAATACTCGCTGAACAAGCCATTCTTGTATCTTTGGAGGCCTGGAATAGTCTGTATTCTCACACTAGTAGGGTGTGATGGTTAGTATTTGGATTGTTCTGTCTTTGGCGGTGCTAGCATGGGTAAAGGGTGTTGCAAGCAGGGACGGCTCCTCCACGTGGACGGAGGAAAGTTGATCCACTGCTTTCTCACAGTGCAAGAAGCAGAAGTATCACATTTGTTTATGAATACCATTTTATGTTTCTGCTTCTCACACTGCAAGAAAGCAGAAGGATTTGGTTGGGGTGGGCAGGTCATTAGTCCTGTTCCAGGCAGGGAAGGAGTCGCTGCCCACTGTTGTGGGCGCTGACTGTTTGGTTGGACCCAAGGCCGACCAAACCAGTCATGCACACTCTCCCGTTTTCTCCATGTAGGCTGCATGCAGCCTGCATGGAGAAAACGGCCGCCCCATAGACGCCTGTATGGTTGGTGTGCCAGCCAATCACAACGCTGCCATCGCAGCGTTGGGATTGGCTTACGGGAGAGGGAGGCTGTCTGCTTCCTGTGAAGAGCAGAGAGATGAGACGCGACGTGGAACCAGAGGTGAAGGTAAGTTTAAAATTGTATATTTTAAAATACCCTCCCCCACGCGACCCCCTCCGTGCATGAACCCCACCCGTGAGTCATGCCGGCCGCGACTGGTTGTAAGCTCAAGTAGCCCCCTGACGAGGGCCCTGGCACTTATGTTTTTTTATCAATAAAGGACTGCTACTCTTGTTTCAAAATGGAGTCAACTGTGGTGCACACCTTCGTACTCTGATTCTGCATCATTCCGGTGGCGCTGAAGATGGGAAACAAACTGTTTGAGTTGTAGGGGTGCTGCAGATTTTATACAAGGTTTCTGTGTGGATCTTGTAGCAAAAATGTGACTATGAAGGGAAACACTTTGGCTATGTTTCCAAAGCAGAAGAGGAACAATACAAGAACCATTCCCCCAGTAATCTTGTGGATTTTAGGTTTTTAGTACAAAAAACGGATGTACGTCAGTACAACGCGATCTTTTAGATCGTGGTACTTTACAACGCTGCCATTACAACGCAAGTCGTTACAACGACTTGCGGTGTGCGCGGATTGAGGATTATTAATAATTTTATATTCCAACACCAGCCCACGTAACAGTAGGGAAGGTGTTGGAATATAAGATTACAATAATCCTTATCCAACAGTGCCATCCAGCGCAAGTCGTAGTAACGACTTGCGTTGTAATGGCATCGTTGTAAAGGTAGTGCGGTGTAAACACCGCGTTGTAAACGATGTTTCCCAAAAAAACACACAGAACACCTGTACACAAATTGAGAAACAGACACAACAGTACTGCAAACATCATAGTGTAGAGACACTCAACAAGTACCCTTCCTTCTCATCACATACAGGTCCCCATGATAGACAGATCAACAGACTCTGGAATGCTCTTGATCAAGAGTTCAGGCAGACCACCTGTAACACAGAAAACTCCTGTAAACCGATCTATATGAATAAACGTTTATTTATTACCTTGAATTGTGGCATATAGGGGTAGATTTACTAACATTTTGCATTGGGTTTGCGCCACAAAAATGACAGAAACCAGCACGATTTTTTGTTGTTGTTATTTACCTTCCAGTGCAAAACTTGTTTTGCGTTGGGAAGTTGTCTAAAAGTAACTCAAAGCGCCAAGGGGGCACCATGGGTTGAACGTGGGCATTCTCATGCATCCATCAATGCTTATTGATGCGAATCCCTGTCTACCAAAATTTGAGACAGGTTTTTGCGTAAAATGATAACACCATTTGGGAGTAGATTTACTAACATTTTGCGCTGGATAGTTGTCAGAAAAGTGGCGTAAAATACCTCAATATGGGTTATTTTGTAATTTATTTTCAGCACTGAAAAGTTGCCTAAGAGCAACACAAAGCAGTGCCTAGCTCTGGCTTGCATTACGTAGTGCCAAGGGGGCGTTCCATGGGTGGCAACCGCCCATGATTTTTGACGCAAAACCCTATCTTCCAAAAATTTGAGACAGGGTTTTCCATCAAAAAATAACACCATATGAAATCAGGTGTTAAAAGGATAAATGCCTTTATTTCTCCTTTCTTTTCCGACTTTGCATGTGTGCTACACTTCACAGCACACTTGCAAAGTAGGATTTTCTTTTTATTTAGTCTAAAGAGAGAATCATATCTCTCTAGGGATAGCCCTTCAAATCAGGCATTAGAAAGATAAATATTTTCATTTCTACTTTCTTTTTGGACTTTGCTTGTATGCTGCATTGTAGAGCACACATACAATGCAGGAAATGTTTTAAATGTAGCCTAAGCATAGTATTTTGACTGGAAGGGCACCCTTCCTGTACAAAACATATGGTAGGTACATGCACACACCCTTGCAATATGCAAAATTATTCACTGATGCTAGGGAGAGGTGAGGAGAGAGTCGTCATTCTGTAAATATGGCACTCTTCTGATCTCGCCTTGTCATGCAATGCAACATTTTTGGCGGCTGTATTCCGTGACACATTAGAAAATCCAGACCACAATATCCGATTACACCACAGGGAGTGGAGTAGTAGGCCACTTTACACATCTTGTGTTTGTCATCTCTCACTATTTCTGTGTTGGGCTCTACCTTTCTCTAAGAGACTGTATACTATCGTTTTCACTTCATAAGCCACCATTATTAGAGAGCAGCAAATCCTGATTCAGCCGATACCTACTATTTGCGGTGTACAACCTTTACAACGCAACTTTTACAACGCAAACCATTACAACGCATTGCGCTGGGGGGCGCTCTAGGATAGGGAATATATTTAATTTACTATCCAACACCTTCCCTACTATCCACGGGGACTGGAGTTGAAATAGTAAATTAAATAAATCACTATCCAGCGCCTAAAAGCACTATGCGTTGTAATGGTATTCGTTGTAAATACCGCGTTGTAAAGGCATGCGATGTAAAAGTATGTGTTGTAACGTCATACATTCACTATTTGCACCCAAAGTGGATTGTATCCCATGGTCAAGTTGCAGACACTGAGGTTGTTGCCTGCACAATTTTGCCAGTTAAAACATGGCACACATATTGTTGGCAAATACTGCATATGTACTGTTTAGGCACCCCAGAATTACATATTTTATTAGCATGTTCTCCCAATTTCAAGGAGAATAAAATTGAATTGTGGTGCAAATTGAATATGTGGTACCAAACCCTGTGCAATTATTTACCGGGTACAGAACTGGCACATGAGATAATGCTCTTTTAATGGACCTCTCACAATGAGGGCATAAGTATCTACCTCCATCTTTACGATATATAATCTGAACCAGTGATGTAACAAAACCTTAGCCCCCCTCCCCAATTGGTATAGTGAGGATGCACCTGCTACTCATCCCTCCTTTTACTGTGTGCTATGTATATGGTGCCCCTCAGTCCACCTCTGCCCTTTGACACGACTGGACATTGTTTGTACTGTACTGGGAGGAAGCTCCAAGTGCCAGGCACGCAGTGGCAGAGCTAGGGGGTCCATCACTGTTTTTGGTGGCGGCAGAAGGGACCAAATCAGGTCTGTCAACTACCACCATCTCCCCACAAGCAAGTTGGCCATCGGTCACCACTCCCTGCTCTTACCTGCACTGGGCAGCAAATGTACGGCGCCCTGGGTGACAGTAGGTCTAGCAACACCACTGGGCAAGAGAGGATATTTGATGCATTGAATGAGACTAATGTTAAAGCAAAAAGTTCAACAAACTTTTTCTGACTCACTTTGGCAAAGAGCACCCAAACAGGCATACCTCGATTTGGGTTGCTTTCAAAGTATACTTTGGTTGAATCCCTTGTGAACCCAGATTATGAACATTTTTCCCAATCCGACAGGCTAAGCAGGATAGTGGTGAGTCCGTTGATGCATTCCATGCCTAATTTCCCTAACTCACCAGTATGTTCCCTTACGTAGAAGCAGTGCTTAAATTGCCAGGGCTCTCGTCAAGAGGCAACCACAGCTTGCACCACCCTTTGTCATTGTCAGTGATGCCAATGACAGTACCAACACAACTATTAACAGTCACACTGTGGCAATGTGACATTTCAGACTGTTTGAGGCTCCCAAAACTATAAGACTGGCTTGGGTGACAGCTATTAGTTGTCTTTAATGTATATTGAATTAATAAACAACTGTTATTCTGCTCATCTTTTAATTTCACAAACATCACCACCACAACTAAGGACCAGCGTACCTTAACAATCAAATGAATTTTCACCAACCTACCAGGAACCTCCACTCTGAATCTTTCTCCCTAGCATCCTCCCGACGCACCCGCCAGACGCTCCTTCTCCCACCGGGTGGCCAAGGCCTGGAACAACTTTCCCCTGCACCTCAGAGCCTCACCTTTGCTCCAGCAGTTCAGGAAGGACCTGGATGTTCGACCATTAGGACCACGGGCAGCATGAGCATGGTACCCTAGCACCTCTAGATCCTCACAGGGGATGCAGCAACGATTTACAAATCTTGATTGATTGATTGATCAAGTGACAGCTGACTTAAGTGCGGTGTTTACAATTAAGTGCTGGTGAGAGCACCAGAAACCACTGGCTCAAATTAAACACTGCTAGGGAGTGAAGACATAATTTGCTTCCAACTAATTCAGGATTGTCAGTAGGCCATGCTATGATGGTTCATGATCTGGGAGAGAACCAAAGATGGCATTCTTGAGGATTTTATGTTGATGAATCTCCCATGAGCATTCTGAAGTAACAGATATGTGCTTTTAACCCCTTCCATGCTGATGACGGCCCCCGGCCATCATGCATCACGGTGGGCGTGTGCTGATGACGGCTGGGGGCCGTCAAGAACCCGCCCACTCTTCAAAACGGCCGCACAGGCGCAGAATCGCGGCCGCGCCCAAGAGGTTAATACACAGTTGCTGAATAACCTTTGAATGAGAACCAAGTGGCACCGCTAAAACTTTATCAATCTGCAGTGAAGGGACACTGAGAGACAGATGAAGTGGCACACCTGGTGGTTGCTGGCCACACATTATTTGCATATGATTCTAGTGTAGAGTGACAAGCAAAGGGGATGATGTGTTCCACCTATGGCAAGGCTAACCATTTAATGAAAATAGCCTGCCAGTAGGAACTGGCCTGAGACATATAGCAAAAGCACCAGTGACATGGACCGAGGTGGCTCCACTGATGGAATTCACTTGTACACATTCTAAACACTGGCACAGTGCATCATCTTCATTGACACTTTTATCACCTAACCTAGTATTTTGAGATTTTTGTAAAAGTCCCATGAGGTGGATATGATACAATATGTTTGACGCTATAAAAGACAAAATAAATGAAAATAGACACCACTCACAGTGAAATGGACAACTAGCAATGCAGAGCTCGAAGCACATAGAAAATGTATCTTAAGATACTTTATTTTTATTTTTGTGTTAACTTCATGGGTGTATAATGTTAACAGACCCGGTTTGAGGAATGTGACTTTCTCGAAAAGCTTAAGGATTTCAGCAAATCTTAGTAGCTTCAATGTATTTATCTCCAAATTGATAGTCCGAAAGAAATGTAGCAAGCACATTAGCCAGGTCAGTATTGTGTCATTTGTCTATTGACAATCCATTCAGCAAGGTGTTGCAACTGTGGATTTGGATTGTGTTTCTGCCACATCAGTCAAGTGTCAGTACTGTGCTGCCTTTGAAGATGCAAATCAGGCTATCTTCTGCCATCCCTTGAAGCATTCCTTACAACATTCCCAACTAGAGACGTGCTTTTTCCGCCTGTAGAGCTATGAATGTTCCTGCAAAGTTTCCTCTCATGCTCAAGCAAAGGTGTTATTTTCAGCAGCATCGTTTTAGAGACGACTCTCCTGCTACCTAAGGGTTTCATATAATGATTGGCCAGTGGCTTGCCATCTCGCAGGTCATGGAGTTTATGACCTACTCTTGCTTGGCAGGAGGACTGCTGGCCAGTGGTGGCTCCTCGGCTAAGGCGGAGGAGCATCGCCCTACTGATCAAAAGGAAAAATAAAATGATAATAAAGTAATGTTATTATCATTTTATTTTTCCTTTTGCAGTCAGTGGCAGGGTGGGACTGGACCGAGGAGGGGGAAGAGTGGTTCACACTCTCTAAGTGCTCATGACTGATTGGCCGGCCCTCTTGGACCGGGCCAAAGAGTCAGCGCACTTTGCATGTTCCCCATCAGGCTGCATTACACAGCCTGCTGAGGAACATGCAGAGGCTCCCTGTCCCCGTTTGAGCACCGAACCACGGCGCTCAGACCAATCACAATGCTGCATTGCAATGTAGTGATTGGCTATGGGAAGCATGTGTGCCCAGGTGCTTCCTACTGCCGGCCGGGACAGGAAGAAGGAAGATGAAGAGGATGAGGAAGTAGGAGAGACCTGGCTGACGGCCCTTCGTGGTAAATCCTTTTTTTTATTCACTCCGCCTCACCCCCTCCACCCCTCTACCCTTGTTTAAAGTTGTGTCCCTATGAGAAGTCTAAGTCTACAGAGCAGTTGAGTGGACACCATGTCTAAAAAAATTAATATTTGCTCTTTATTAGTTTATACAAGTTCACTTCACATTACCCCATTCCAGTTGACAATTGAGCCCTCCCCTGTCCACTATCAACAGCGCAAGTTGCATCACCATACCCCCACTTTCCACAGCACAGCAGGGGTTACAACACGGGGGCTTAAGGTAATGCGGCCATATGCCCCACCTGTTAGGAGTAGTTGTGTTCTATGTGGAGTTATGGGAAACAGTGTGAAGACCAAACAATCAACAAAGGAGTGTGGCATGAAAAATGAGAGAAGAGCAAGCATGTTGAAAGTCACAGTGAGAGTCTACTGTGGAGAAAACTTGCTTGGTTTCTAGAAAAGCCCTCACTCACCAACCTAGTTGGTGACATGCTTCATCATTGCTCCCCACCAGGAGTGGCCACATGCCACCCTAGTGTGCTGCGACGCCAGTTTACTGCGGAGCTGGTTATAAGTGATCAGTTAAAAGTGAGTTGTGAGTTTAAAAATGTGTAGATCGTGTCAAAAAAATACTTTATTAGCTTTGCCAATCAGACATAAAATGTCATAATGTGCGGGATAAAGAACTAAATTAAAAGTTCAGTTTTATCCCTGGGAGTGTGGTCACCATGTTTCTGCCTATGTGTGAGCGTTAGTCAGGCATTCATGAGGACCAGGAGTGTGGTAGTGAATGCCGGCGGAATGGGCGCACTAAGGCCCACCCTGACCAGGCGTTGCTAGTGTTAAAAATATTTAAAAACACTGGGTACAGATTCCTTCGAGAGTAGAGAGAAACCGAGTTTATTAATAGGTACAATCATTCAATGCACCATGGGTCACGGGAGGGCGGTGGTGGCGATATTGCACACCGCCAACGACGCCAGGCACCCGCTAGGAACCTGAGAGCTACCTCTTTCAACCAGACCCAGACGAAAAAGGAACAGTGTGAAGAACGATAAATAAGAACAACTTCAGTGCAACTGCCTGAATACTGAAACAATAACATACCCCTGCAGCCCTGGGTCCTTCCCACAACCTGGGTCAGTGTCACTAAAGGCCATCACCTGGCCACAGCACCCCTGCTAGCGCATACTTGTGTACCCACTTCTCACCCATCCAATCTGTCACCAGGGTCCAGCACATGTGATGAGCATCCTTGTAGAGCAATAGCACCAGGTTTACCATATGACACTCTAGTTTATTGTTTTTGTCCCATGTCATCCACCCCAACAAACACAACCTATGAGGTCTGACACATGGGACATCACCTCCATCCAGGCCCATTGAATATCGGTACACTCCTATACTATATGGTAGAAGGAAGCCTTAGGTGTAGCACATCGCGGGCATCCTGCTGGTGTTTCTAGGAACAAATGCTCAATGCACCTTGGGGAGAGGTACACCTGATGCAGATGATTGAACTGTAGGTATTTAAAGCATGCTTTCCATGAGATAAGTTTATTGTAATGTTTTGCTGCCTTCCACTGGCTTCTGTGATGTCCGCTTGTAAACATTGCGCCCATTTGGCCTTTGTTACATGACGTGGCTTTTTTAGTTGTTTTTTGCAGTGCATTATACAATGTCGCTACTGCTCTGCTCCCAACCCCTGTTTGTCAGCAGGCAATGGAATACTGCATTAGGATTCGGTGCAACGCGACCCCAGATGGCCACTAGTGTATAAGTCAGTGCAGCCTAATGCAATGAACTGACCAGGTCCTAGGTCATAACTTCTCTCAATTGTGTGTCTTATCCTGGCCATAGAGATACTGTGTAGCTGTGATGCTGGCAGTGGCCCATGGGCACATGTTCAAATGTAAAGGCAATGGCCCTGGTGTCCAGAAACTCCCACAGTGGGAGGGACTTGCTGTAAGGGAATGTGGCCACTCTAGCACACAGGTATTTAGAACAGCAGCCCTTTGCTCTCTCATATATTTGAGTCAGTCGTATCCCAGGTGACTTACAGAAAAGAGCTATTCCACCAGTTTTGCCTGCCCGATCATTTGCTCGAGTGTGATAACATTCTAGATTAGCAGTGGCATGCAACCATTACATAAGCCACTGTAATTGTGCTGCAGTATAATACCATTCATAATGGGTGACCTGGTCCTCCATATTGAAGTTGGCATCGAGTCTTATGGAGAGACACCCTCTTCCGTTTGCTCCCTGTCTCCAGATTAAGTCTTAGAGCAACATATTCAAATCAGTAAAGAAAGAAAGCGGCAGCAATGTTGGGATCGTAGAGACCAGGTACAGTAACAGGTGTAACACAAGCATTTTGTCAACAATGGCTTTGCGTCCCAAAGGAGAAAGAGATAACATGCATCAAAAGGCGAAAGACTGCCTAGAGTTGGTTAAACCCTACCCAAGTTGAATTACACCTGGTCATCGCTGTCCTGGCACACAAGAACCCCAAAATATTTAAAAGAAAGGGTGCTCACATCAGTCTAGTTTCAAGAGTCACAGCTTCATCTTGCAATGGCTGCCTCGGAAGTGGAAAGAAACACAACGTTTCCCAATTCTATGTCAGGACCGGAGGCTTCTGATTATGCTTCTCAATCTTTACTAGAAGCTCACAGCAGCCAATGAAAATGCTTGCTTTTCATTCAAAATAACGTTAAACACTACATATCCCATCATGTCTCACATATAGGCACGCCCCCCTAGTCCATAAGAGGCCTCTGCCTGCCGCCATCTTCCTCTTTCTTTGCTGCTCACAGAGCTAAGTGCACCTTCGTTTACTCCCTCTGCTGTTTAGCATGTATTGATTTCACATTGTATTACTGAGTTCTCAGTTGCGATTGCTTAAACACTGTTTACCTTATTGTTTGTGGGAGTAGCGGTGCTTCGGCGGGAGCCTCGGCGGCCCCGCCTTCATTGCCTTGGAAGTTCCTCTGTGTGGCTCTGAGACGCGCCTCGCGGCGCGAAGGTAGCTTCGGTCGTTGACCGGAGGCAGATGGACACTATTAATGCTTATTGAGCCTTTTCTTTGACCCGGTGTATTCCCCTAGGTGTTGCGCGTCTAGCGCATGCGCAGTAGCGTTCCCTTGTGGCTGCTGACGCTGGTAGCGGCAGGGTGGCTCTCGGCCGCGGCGGGCGCCCAAACGCGCTGAATTTGGGCTCCTTTTTGGTAGGATTCAGTCGCGTTTGGGCTGCACGTCGCGGCGCGATCCCCGAATCTAGTTCACTGGCGGTTTTTGCTGCAAAGTGTTCAGAAGGTGTCCCTCTGCCTCTTGGATCGCCTGGTGAGGCTGTAAAATACAAAAAAGGCCTAGTGGAGTGTGCACACGCTCGAGATATTGGTGGTGGCCTGGGTCTCTGACCCCTATTGATTACAGCTTTGCTGAGGGGGTTGAAGGTTGCAGTGTTTAAGTGTGCTGTGAGGGCTGATCCCCCCCTTGACCCTCCTTGTGCCTGTACCTTCGGTGTCAGGACCCCCTAGTGGACTCTTCCCCATTATACCATGATGTCAGAAGGGGAACAGTATAATGAGGATTATACTGGGGAGGAGAATTTTGAGACCAGGCAGACGGCTGCCTTGGAGGACAACCTGGTTAGTGCCTTGGATGCTTCAGTCCAGTCCTCCGTTAATAGGGCTATGGAGACTACGGTCCCGCAGACGGTGCAGCAAGCCCTTGCTTCAGCCCTTCGTCCTATAAGACGACAACTTGAGGGTTTCGCCAAGCAACATGGTTTCGTCAAACCACAGAAAAAGAAAGCGGAGGCTTCGGCCTCGGGTCACCCTTCTGGTGACTCTGCCACTTGGCCTCATACTCAGGCCTTAGCTACCCTGCCGGACATGGCGGACCGTTCATACGCAGGAGGCAAAGCCACAGCTAAGCGTAGGGTCCATGATACCGACACGGACACAGACACCAGTACCAACACAGATACGGATACGGACACTTCAGAAGAGCGCAATCCTCCAAAGAAGGCTTAGTCGGCGCAGGCTAAGAGCCTGGCCCCTGCTCATACCCCTTTTACCTTTGACCCGTCGGAGATAATGCATCCCAGGTCACAAGATTGGGTGCCGCCTACGGCAGTGACGGCTTACATTCACGAGAACTTACGCAAGGGTTTCCCGAGGGAAGTGAGGAACCGTTTACGGTCAGAATGCCCCAGACCCGACATCCCTAATCGAGTGGCGGAAACGCCAGAGATAGACCCTAGCCTTCTAACCATTTTAAAGAAGTTTACAAAAGATCCTAAAAGGGGTTTAGATAGGGCTTGGAAGGGGTGTCAGGACAAGATGCTGGATGCCATCGGCCCCTTGGCAAAAATTTTGGAAATGGCCTTAGCGGCCAAGGAGGCCTCTACCCCTGTAGACCCTGATGTGTTGGCCGGATGGACCCAACGGGCCATCTGCTTGTTGGGCAACGCAAATTGTGCTATCTCGGCGGAGAGAAGGAAGTCGTTGCTTATGAAAATGGATTCCAACCTGACGGAGCTTGCGGACGCAGAGCCGGGGCCCCTTGCAGAGGGCCAATTGTTTGGTGACATGTTCGTCAAGGACGTCTCCAAATATGTGGGTACCTTTACGGCATTAGACAAGGCCCAATCGGGCATCAAGCGTGCATTGAACCAGGGTGTTTTTAATAGGGCCGGACGAGGCGGGGGTCGCTCGTCAGGCCGAGGAGGTCCTCCAGGCTCCCATAGAGGCGACTTCGGCAGAGGCAGAAGTGACTATGACTCCACCCGTGGGGGAACCTTCTATCCCTCCCGTAGAAGGTTCAGCAAGAACCGGTACCAATCCAACAATGGCAGGGGGAACTTCAAGCACCAGCAGAACTCCGGTGAGACTTGCAGATATTTCTCTTCTTCCTTTGGGGGGTCGGACACAACACTGCCTGGGGAGGTGGAAAGAACTTACACAAGACGCTTGGGTCTTGCAGACGGTTCAGGGTTTTCATTGGAGTTTTACTCGCGTCCTGTTCAGTCAGGCGTACCGCCAGCTCTCCATTTTTCCCAACTAGAGACCAGATTTATAGACGAGGAGATCGCAACCTTGCTGCAGAAACACGCAATAGCACCGAGTCCTCAAGGTCCTCACGTTTTCTGCAGCAATATTTTTGTTATACAGAAAAAAGGGGGCGGAAACAGACTGGTGTTGAATCTCAGGGACTTCAATCAGCTTCTGATGTACAATCATTTCAAGATGGAGGGCATCCATCTGTTGACGGATCTCCTGCAGGTTGGAGATTGGATGGTCCGGCTGGACCTGAAGGACGCGTATCTCTCTATTCCGATATTCTCCCCGCATCGCAGATTTCTGCAGTTCAGGTGGAGAAACCGATGGTACGAATATTTGGTTCTGCCTTTCGGGCTCTCCTCGGCGCTTCACCAAAGTGATGAAGCCCGTAGTGGCGTACCTCAGAGAGAGGGGCATACGCCTCATCATATACCTAGACGATATCCTAATAGTGGATCAGTGCCAGCAGACTCTATTGCGGCACCTCCAGTTGACCACGACTATTTTGCAGGATCTGGGTTTTGTGATAAACTCCAAGAAGTCGGTCATGGTTCCCTCTCACGTGATAGATTTCCTAGGTTTCACAGTGGACTCCGTGTTAGCTCAGCTGTGCCTCCCGAAGGACAAGCTAAGGGATCTAAAGAGGGAGATCCGGAAGTTGCTGAACAGCCAGACTGTCTCCCTCAGAGCACTGGCAAGAATGGTAGGAATTCTGGCGTCTTCAGTCCAAGCGATATTCCCGGGCCCGCTACATTACAGGGCTCTGCAGCAGTTGAAGATCAGGCATCTTCAGAAGGGTCTCTCGTATTCGGACAGCATTCCCCTCACGCACGAAGTGAGGACAGAGTTGCAATGGTGGTTGGGACACGTCGACGCTTGGAACGGCCGAGCGATCTTCGGCTCCCTCCCAGAAATCACAATAGAGTCCGACGCCAGCCAATGGGGCTGGGGCGCGCGTTGTGGAGACATCTCCACAGGAGGGAGATGGTCCCCGGAGGAGCTTTCCCTTCATATCAACTGTCTGGAACTGCTCGCGGGGTCGTTCGCTGTGAGAACGTTGTCCCCGAAGCAGACATCCTGTTGTATCCTCCTGCGTCTGGACAATGTGTCGGCAGTGAGATACATCAACAAGTTGGGCGGCACGAGGTCGTCCATGCTTGTGCAGATAGCCAAAGACTTTTGGCACTACTGCCTTCGCAATCAGATATCGATAATTGCAGAATATCTTCCGGGTCAGTCCAATCAAGTAGCGGACTGGAACTCGAGATACCTCAGGGACTATAGCGACTGGAAGTTGCTCCCGATGATATTCCAGTGGCTGGAGGAGATTTGGGTTCCGCTCGCGACGGATTTGTTCGCGTCGAGACTGATGTTCCAAATTCCTCGATTCTTCAGTTGGAGGCCGGATCCGTTGGCGCAAGCGACGGACGCGTTTCTCCAGGACTGGTCGCAGGGGGTGCAGTATGCCTTTCCCCCCTTCTTGCTGATCCCCAGAGCGATGTCGCAAGTGATCAGGCAAAGGGCAGAGGTGGTCATGGTGACGCCTTGGTGGACGTCGCAATCTTGGTTCCCCAAGCTGATGCAGTGGAGCTGCGACCTACCCAGACTCCTCCCGGAGTCGACGACGCTGTTGCTGGGCCCTCATCAGGAGAGGCACCCTCTGATACTGGAAGGCAAACTTCAGCTGATGGCCTGGAGGCTTTCAGGCAACAGTGGCAAGTGCCAGGGATTTCGAGCAGGGCTGCAGATTTCATCAAGCAGGCCTGGGCACCTTCCACTAGGAAAAGATACTCCTCGGCCTGGAAAGGTTGGGTGGATTGGTGCGTGGAACGACACCTGGATCCCGTGGGGGCCGACTTACCCCATGTGCTGAATTTCCTGACGGATAAGGCATCAGAGGGTTTGGCCTATAGATCGGTCAACAACTTCAGATCTGCCATTTCAGCAGGCCATGTCCAGCTGGATGGGAAGCCAATAGGTATGCACCCTGTTGTGTGCAAATTACTTAAAGGCATTAGGGTGGAAAATCCTCCTAAACCGAAATACTCCGGATTGTGGGACGTATCTCTGGTTTTGGACCTCTTTGACAAATGGCCAGCGAATTCCCTTCTATCCAGAAAGCAATTGTCAGCCAAACTAGCCATGTTGCTTTGCCTTTCGGCTTGCAGGAGGTCGTCGGATGTACGCGCGCTGGAGCTAACAGGTAGAGTATTTACTCCGGAAGGAGTTTCTTTTCAGATTGTTAGACGCACTAAGACATTATCTACTCATGTTTCTTATAATGCATTTCAGGAGAATGAAAAGTTATGTGTTGTTCATTGTCTAAAGACTTATGAGGAATGTACAGCGGCTATTAGGCCTCAGGGCTGTTCGCAGCTTTTGATTGCCTTGCAAAAGCCTTTCAAAGCAGTGGCTGCGGCCACCATTGCCAGATGGCTTCGTTATGTTATGAAAGAAGCCGGCATTGACATCACCATTTTTGGTGCGCACTCTGTCAGGGTCGAAGTCATTCATGTTGGGTTCCAGCATTCACGATATCATGCGTAGGGCAGACTGGTCGTCAGAATCGACCTTCAAGATATTTTATTATAAGCCGGTGGGGGATATTACCTCTGTAGTTTTTAATAAGCGTTAAACAAGCATAATCAGAAGCCTCCGGTCCTGACATAGAATCACAAATTTGCTAGCATTCGCAACAAGAATTTGCAATTCTATTAAGGACACGGAGGCGAGGATTATCCCACCCGGCATGTATATATATATATAAATGCTTGCCCACCCAGTGGTTATGGTGGTTACGGTCTCATATCCTTTCTTCCAGGTTCTGATAAAAAGAGCGACTGAAGGTCGGAGAATGCCAGGATATTTCGCCTGAAGATGTTTATCCTTCCCGTTGGAAGAGTTACAAAGTTTTCCAAGTTGTTGTTGGAGCTGTTCGCCGGAAAGAAAGAGGAAGATGGCGGCAGGCAGAGGCCTCTTATGGACTAGGGGGGCGTGCCTATATGTGAGACATGGTGGGATATGTAGTGTTTAACGTTATTTTGAATGAAAAGCAAGCATTTTCATTGGCTGCTGTGAGCTTCTAGTAAAGATTGAGAAGCATAATCCTCGCCTCCGTGTCCTTAATAGAATTGCAAATTCTTGTCGCGAATGCTAGCAAATTTGTGATTCACATTGAGACCCAATTGTTTCCTGAAATCATCTAGAGTTGCCACTAACATTGGCAGGGAGTCCCCAGTATTGCGCAGAAACACCAGTGCATCATCCACATAAAGGGACATTAAATGATAGTCACCACCCTATGGATTGTCCCGTTCCCGTGCCCTTTGCCAGAGCATGCAGGCCAGTGGTTCCATGGACAAAGCAAAAAGGACTGGAGACAAGGGGCACCCCTGTCGGGTGTCTCACGCTAATGTGAATTCTGTCAAGATGGTCTGCCCTATGCGCACTCTGGCCTGAGGTCTCAATTATAGGAGTTTCACCCAGCAACAGAACATCGGGTCGATACCCATGCGCGCCAGTACTTAATCCAGGTATGGTCAACTGACTTCCGATTTTCGCCGTGGGTTGCGAGATTGAGCAGCAAACTCGTCTGCCTTTCCATACATCTCCAGGAGGGTTACTCACCCTGGATTGAGCCTAACTCGGCTCATTTACATTTGTGTGCTGCAACTCCTTGTCACACTGCTTTAAGTGACATTGGACCGTTCATTGACAAGTCCGTTTTCGTTTGATTCTATCTTGGGAATCTATTCCATTCCTACGCCAGCCGGGACGGAAGGACCACAGGCGGAGTGATCGATTCATATTCAGTTGTTCTCCAAAGAGCCCCGAAAAAGTTGTGGGTTTACACCCTGACAAAACACGTGTTGGCTGGGCAATCGATCTCCAATAAACACTAAGGACACGAGACACCCGGAGTGTTCTGCTATTGTTTTACTTATTTGCGTGTTGATGGTAGTGCTTTGCTTGAATTTTCATGAATCTGAGATACGCAGTACTGGTTCTGTGGTTTACAATAACCTGTGCACAGGCATTTGGTATAGAAACTTGTGGGCCTTGTGTCTGTTTGAGGGGTTCAGGGTTATCCCTTCGCCTGTAGCACCGGATGGTAGAAATATCATTTATATACAGATGCGCACATGAGTAGGCGCCGTCGCATACCGCATAAATGCAAACCCTTCCTTTGCATCTATCTATAAGACTAGCGGTAGGGGCATTTGTTGCATTTAATCTGAACAAATCTGCTCAATATGAACAGAAATCAAATAGCGGAAGAGCTCTTCCAAAATCTAGCCAAAGGCGACACAGTGGAAGCTAGTATTAAGAACACAAATCTTTCACGTAATGAGGGATTAAGGGAGAAATTCATAAAACTAGAAAAACTGAAAAAGAATGAAAATATCAAGTGGTGGAATGGCATCACTCTGAAACAGTATCTCAGATTAGACAGGATACCAAGGGGATTACACGCCCAAATCTTCCCCACTTACGACGAGTTGGATGATGACCTTTTAAAATTGTGGGAGGAAGCACTGACCTCCAACTCAAAAACATTAATAGGGATACTGATTGAAAACGCAGAACGCAAGGTAACTGCACTCCAGACAGAAATTGGCAAGTTAGAGGGAGAAATTAGAGAGCTTGGTCAATAGAGTGTGTTGAAGGCCTTTTCAGAATCCAGAGACACAGCCACTTCATGCCTGTCCATCAACGATGTCCAACATTGTGAATAGTCTGCTCACTTTCAAAAATTTACTGAGCGTTTGGATTAACCTATTTTGACCAGTGTAGACAGGCATGGTTAAATGGAGGCTCAGCTGGTTCACCATGACACAACTCAGGGTTTTGTAATCCTGGCTCAAGAGGAACAGGGGGTGATGTGAGCGGGCATTGAGCGAATCGATCCTCTTTTTTAGAAGAACCTTTATCAGGGCTTCTCTCATTGATTTGAGAAGCCCCTCTTTGTTGAATTCACTTTGTAAATACGGAGCAACTTATCAGCCAGCAGGGTTATGTATGTGACGTAAAACTCTGCAGGAAGACTATCAAGGCCCAGGGCATTATTGCGCGCCATCTTTAGTAGGGCCGTATACACCTCATCTATTTGCAGTTGTTCATCTAGCTCCTGCCATTGGAGAGGATTGAGTACAGGGGTTTGGGTCACAACACAATATGGTTCAGTCGGTCTGGTGGCTAGCTATCCTGCTGAGCGTACATCTCACAGTACTAATCTTGGAATGTGTCGCATATTTCTTCTTATGTTTTCACCAGCACCAAGTCCCTGTTTCTTATTGCCCTGATCAGGGATCTTGCAGTCTCTGTTTGTAATGACTAGGAAAGTGTCCTCATGCTCTATCCTCCACGTCATGCTCAGTTGCCACAAAGGCCTTATAATGGCTACGCAAGTCCACGTGGTGCTTGTCCAAATCAGTCAGCTCAACCATGTGGTCTGGGTCAGTCACCATCTGCTGCTGTTCATTCATCTAATGGCCCCAAGTGGTTTTAATGCAATGGCCTTTGATGACCACCTTCAAAGTATCCCACTCCGTGATCGCATCCTTGGCGGTCCCCTCATCATCCACAAAATATTTTGTGATGTGTGTGTGTGTGTATTTTCTCTCAATATGGAGCATCCTCCATCACTTCAGCCCTGTGGTGCCACGTGGAAACATTGCCTTCTGTCCTTTCCAAACCAGCCCCAGCTTAAGTGGGTTATGATCTGAAATTGTCATCCCAAGGTTTTCTGCTCATGCCAGTTTCAGACAAAGATCTGCAGAGCAGAGCTAGAAGTCCAGCCTAGAGTAGAGTTGACGCATCAAAACATCAGCCAACTGCATGCCTGTCAACCAATCCTAGAAACGGCTGATGATCCCAGAGATGTTCGTTCCTGGCAATGGTGGTGTGGACCTGTTGAGGTGGGGTTACACAATTAAAGTTCCCCCCAAGCACTGCGGCATGCACAGCTTGCACAGTAGTTGCAGGCACAGCAGTTCAAATAACTTCATCTGCCGTACGATTGGAGCATACATCGCAATGGATGTGAATTGTTGGCCATCCAGTACCCCCTCCAGTTCAACATAACTGCATTCTGGGTCAATGACTGCATACTACTTCACAAAGAGGACCCCCGATGCAACCCAAAGCAATACCCTTCTCCCGTATTCCAAATACATAGTCCTGTGAATTTGCCCCCCACCTGCGCGCCACCCTCTGGAGCTCAGCCCTGCAGTTTTATATTTCCTGCAGAGCGGTGATGTATTAGCAGCAGCGTTTTAAGTAAGCATATACCCTGTACCATTTCTTTGATATTTCAGGTCAGAAGTGTGTACTTGGTCACCATTGAGCCAGGAACCCTGCCAGGGCCCACAAACATCAGCTGTGCAAATAGCCAAACCAAAACAAATCATGCACATCAACCCCCATCCCCAGGTGGAAGCCCAAACTGGCCTCCACCTCAAAACCCCGAAGTCAAACAAAACGTAACATGAATAGTCCAATGGGTATCCATCTACTGGATGGGATAAAGGAGTGGCATAAGCAGGTGATCATTTCAAGTGAGTTCACCATCAGGCCAGACCCGAGTTGTTGGGAGGAACCCCAGTACCCTCTACTATTTCTGGGCCCACTGAGCCCCCAACATTCATCAGCCCAGTCCGAGGATGCTGTCTGCTAGCCGGGTTGCCAGCTGTGGCCACTTGCCCCATCATCATTCGGCTTGTCGTGCTCCTCGGTGGAGCTTCCTGAGTCAAAGCATCCAGAAGCTGTCAATGGAAGGGGGACTAGAGGTTTGATGACACACATCTGCCATGATCTGGGCCCTAGCCTTAGCTGCCTCCTACATCGTAGTGCATCTTTTTGTTTGTCTCATGCGGCGCCTCAGGGGATGCCTCTGTTCCCAGTTCCTGCCAGTTGACTCTCTTCTTCTGGATCCCGTCTCACACCTCCACTGGTGTCATCAAACAGATAGTCTAGCCATGATCGACAAACCACAATTTGGCTGGGTGCATTAAAGAGTAGCATATGGTCAGCGCACACAGATGTTTTTATATTTCTGAGTAGGTTGAATGTTGCCACTGGTCTGTCGCCACGTAGTACGGTATATATAGATATATATTGATTTCATCACCACCTAGTCTCCAGGGTCCCCTGGTGCAGGCTATTTGAAGTGAGTGTGTGCTCTAAATTTGCGGAGTGTTGGCCATTTCCATGTTACGCTTGTAATGCAGAGTTCTGGCCAAAGTCCGCCAACCGCTTTGTGGGGAGTTTTTCTTAGGCACAGCTCACTAACGGTAAGTTGGCAAGTGCATGCCAAAATTGGCAACCACTAGCACAATTTTCAGGTGCTAGGAGAGCGCCTGGTGAGATTTTTCTCAAAGCAGGCAGACACGACCATTTGTGGTGAGAAGCCTGCATCTCAAGTAGAAAATCTACTCAAGTGGCATCAAAGAAACAGTGCCTTCTGGCTCACAGGTTGGTGTCATCGCATTGATTTTGCAGCAAGGAACAGGCTCCTGGTGCTAAAAATCAGCACAGCAGAACAACGGCCTGGTTTCTGCCTGTCCGTGGAATTTTGTGGAATCTCGCTGAGTTTTACTGTAACTCTGCAGAATTCCGCAGAGTGAAACTCTGCGAGTTCCGCCCACCCCTAATTTGAAGTATTAAGGGCCTGTCCCTAACGTTGCAAAGGTGGCCCACTATAGGCCATGAGTGGAGCCTGGTGGGCAAGGCGACCCAGAATCATGTGGGCCCACTCCACAGAGAAAGCCTTGCCTTGTAGTTCCATCATGGAAAGCAAATTCTCAACAAAGAGGTCTATGCTGGGGACCCTCGCATACTCTAGTATCCCCACAATTCTCAAATTGTTGCACCATGAGTGCCCCTCAGCATCTTTAGCCCTGAGCTACATGGCTGTAATCTTTGTTTGTAGCTCCTGGATTTGGTCCTGCAATTCACGCACTGTTGGCTGCAGGGTCAAAAACGTGGTTCTGCCTTCTCCACTGCAGGGTCGGTTGTAGGATTTTGGGGGCCCTGGCAGAACGGAACTGTGGGAGGCCCTTCTAAATTGCATAGACGTGACACATTCAGAGCTGTTTGCATCTGAATAAATGCCCCTGCCGCTGAAGCTGCAGTCCATCCCTGTCAGCCACCTACAAACACCACTTAACAGCTCATAATGGGCTGAAGGTGTGAGGGTTGCTTATCTCCAGAGAGGGTTAATACTGCCTGGGAGCTAAACAGCAGAGCAATAGCCATCCCGCTGTGCCTCTGTGTGGGTGAAGGCCTAATTGCCAGAAAAACCTGAGGAATGTGTCTTCTTGCAACTGGGAATGGGAGCCCCCCACCCCTTGGGTTCCCCTTGCTACACCATAGCAGTGAGGCCAGGGGAGGGGGGCCTCCTAATGTGGCGCACTTGCAAGGGGTCATCTTTCATGAAGTGGTCTGTCTCTGTCGCATTGGTGCGAGGCCCCGAGTTGGAGGGCTGACTACGGGGCCATGGGCAGCTGACCACACTGCCAATGCCTAGCACTGACCATGGTCCACTGTATTGGCTAGCTTTCTTTGATCGGCTCGCAACAAACTGACATCCAATTAACAGAGTCTATCTTAGCTTCCAGAGTCGGCTTGGCCTTCTGGATGGCATGCAGGATGGCATGACACCTACTGGTATGAGAGTCTAAGGCCACCCCAACATGACTGATGATAGCATCTTCTAGCGGTGCCAATTCTCCGGCGAGCATGACCGGGGGCACCAAAGGGGGCCTGGCCTTCTTAATTTTTAACCATAGTGTTTCCAGGGGGGGCACTCTTGCGCAAAGCAGAAAAGGCCAGCTCCACACCCACTCAGGGGCTCCCACTGTCTATACTCCCATCAGTCTCCAGCCATAGGGTTCCCAGCAACTGCAGCTCCAACCAGCCGCCCGGGCTTCGCACTCTCCACTCACTAGGCCACCTCTAGCGCATCCAATGGTAGATTGTTGGCAAGTGCGCAGCTGAGGAATTCTCACCGCCAGGCCAGGCTGACCACTAACATTCTGTGCTGCCCCCCTGATGGTTTACCACTGCTCCAGGGCCCTACAGGGAGCCCGGGGCTAAGCAAGGCTCCATCTCCTGTCAGGAAGGCCCAGGGGTGCGAAACCAGAAACCTCGGCACACAAGTAGCTCTCTTTTGTTACAGTTCACACCCGGTGTGCAGCTGGAACTCTCCCTCCATGCACTACGGAGGGGGCACCAGGCAGACAGCAGATACTGGTCCTCTCGCTCGGCGGCCAACATACCGCCTGCATCTCCAGACTGGCTCTAGTGGCCCCAGGGATCTCCAGTTTATCCCAGCCTGATGGATCCTCCGACTATCCCTGGCAGCGGCTCCAAAGGTACCGCAGTCGGCATCAGCATTGGCAGATCCTGTTTGAATCCATGCCACTGCTGCTGTCCCATATAGCCACGCACTGGATCTGTGCTGCTTGCTGTGTGGTCACCTCTCTCTCCTCCTTTGTGTACCTTTAGCCAGCAGAGATGGGCTACCCTTTGACTGCATCTGCCAATCTCGAATAGTAGCTCTGCTTATGAAAGGTGGCCAGAATACTGGTCATACAGTACAATTCGACCAGGGCCTGCTTGGATGGGTTGTTGTAGCTTCAGCACATTACCTCTAGCACTAGTGCCATTTTGGACACACACCGAGTGGATGTTGTGTTGTTTGTGTTTTACAAATTTCCAAAGAAGTAGGTTGTTTTTGGAAAATACACAAGTGGTCGTCTTGATGCATTGTGAGTTTTCTCTCTGTGCATCCGGTCATTAATGTATTTTCCTGCCCAATATCATTTTGTGAGGTCCAGGCAGGTAAATCTTGCCCTTCCCCATGCAGTGGCAATAATGATGACCTGGTGGGCCCGTGGTAGATCTGCTTTCAAAGGTTTGCAGCCAGCTGAAGTTCTGACAGTTCACCCACCTTTAAATGAGGCAGATGAACTGCGTGTTTGGTTGTGCAAGTAAATAAACAGTGTGGGGAAATTGATTCTTAGTATTCTGCAACTCTTTGGAAGTATAGAAGATGAGAGGAATTATTGGAACCAATCAGACCCATTCCATCTATTCCTGTTTTCAGTAAAAACAATATGTAGTGGAGAGTTGTGATTGATGATGTTGAATACCATTGTGCTGTTCTGCAGAAACAAAAGAGAAGTGTCACCTTCAAACAAGATTCTAAAGGAGTGAGTTAGAATTTGGCAGACAGGATACTCCATCACAAAAGTGACAGAGTGTATCAGCCAAACTCTTGGTCCACCCTCTCCTCATTTAGAGATGGGCGGACTACCGGGTTACCAAGAACTGATCCCCCATTGCCTCCTCTATGGAAAGCTTTCTCCTAATGGAGCTGGAGTTGATGGACAAACAGCATCACACTGACCACTCTATTTAGGATGGACGACTTGATGTCTTTTTTTTCCACGTCCATTACTGCCAGGTAAAACGTGGAGATGAGGGATAGAAAAAAAAACAATAATGACTCGCACACTCGCTTCACAATTTCAAACAGGCCTCTTAATAGCGGTTACTCATATGAATTATTTAGTTTGCTTTTCAATCAAGTGGGTATGGTACTCACAAGTTGCCGTGTTATAATTATGTCTTGGTTCATTGTTTACATTGTTGTCGATACCAATACATATTTTGCCCAGTCGATTTTCCATGTACTTACTTACATATCAATAATATTGAAAGGCAGTTTCCAATAAAATGGCACTCTCCAAGTCTCGGCATATAGTGTCATTGTCGAGAACAGGTCAATAGTTTGGGTGTCATTAATATACCCCACTAGAAGCTGATATTGACAGATGCTTAGCCATAGCCAAGATATTTCTGCCTTAGTGCCTCCCACAGAACCCAGGGCTACCAGACATCCACCATATCACAGGAGATTAGTTGAAGATTTTAATATACATGTGCAACATCAGAGAGTTCCCAATTGTTGGCCCACTCATAAGTCATGGAGTTTTCCACAATTCTTAGAATTAGGGAGCTATGTAGTTTTCCTAGGTGTTAGTTGGTGCAATTGACCCACAACCCTAGCTTGCTTAGATTCTTCTCCTGAGTTCTTTGAAACTATGCCGCACCAGTAATTCACAAGGATTTTGTACTCCATTGTATACATTATTTATCATTTCCTCACTTCTGACTTCACCCAACTTGCGTGGAACTTCATGTCCCTTCGTGCATTTTCCATTGTTTTAGCAAGAAATGCCTAAAACATGAGAGAAAAACATCCAACACTATGCACACCCTAACCACAGCTGGGGATAGCAACACCCATACAGCAGGATGCCACACTATCTCCCATAAACTTCAATCGGATGCATTCGTCTGACATTTATCAAGAAAGTGTTCTTAGAAGTTTTGTAAATCATTACTCTCATCCAAAAGCCGTTGTGTGATCTGCATGTTTTTGTGCCTTTAAGAATTGCTAAACAGTTAAAATCTGTGTGGCCTAGTTTGAATTTAAGTGATGGAAATAATCATTTTCTGATTGCAAGTGTGGGTTTGTTTCAGGTGTGCTGAAATCAACATTCTCAGCAAGCATCTATGAGCTGCTCTCAAGTACATATGGTGTGGAATATTGTATCTTCATTGTTCATGAGTAACCTTGCAGTGGTGAGCTCAATGTGGCCTTTCACAAATCAGTTTCCACACATGAATTGTGCTCAGGCCAGGAAAAATCTGGCTAATCCTATGCTTAGTTTGCTTGAAAAACAGACATTTGAGGTGGCAGACTTAGAAGATCAGTGGTGTTGTAGATATGTCAATATAAGGAAGTAGCTGAGCTCTCCACCTAAATATTGAGAATTACCCAAAGTTCCTAAATTTTCTTCTACATAATTTATGAGATCCTCAAAGCTTGTGTGTTTGGTTCAGTCCTATCCTAGGCCCCGCCTTGTGCACATAACCTTGTGCCTCGACAAAGATATGCTTCTCTCTGGCAAGCACTAGTAAGAGAAAATATGTGTCACAATGTGCTGATATCTTATATAATGTTGGTCTGGGTGGCATTTAACCAATCCAAAGTTGTAATACTGTGCCTGAAATTATAGCATTCCTTTGACATTATTGAATTTTCATTGTATTGCACATGCTAACGCTATGATTAAAAACTTTGCTGAAAAATGACAAAAGGTGTAGTCACCTTTGTCCCTCTGCCTGGACGGATTGAACTAATCCTACCCTTAGATGATCTGCTAAAATTCACAAGCTTTTGAAAAGGGCAGATTCAGAGTATTGTTGATACTCATAAAGATTCTTTAATTTATCTCACAATCATCTAGGTAGCTACTGATTCAATGCTACATGACAATCTTCCAGGCCATTTTATGCAGAGATTGCAGTTAATCCAGAATGCTGCTGCCAGACTCGTACTCAGTCTCTGTAAATAAGCAAACATTTCTATACATCTCAGAAAGCTCCATTTCCTCCCTATGCGGAAAAGATGGTGGTTTAATGATCTCTGCTTCTTACAAAAAGCCTTGTTTTTGGCTTAGCGTATGAATTATGCTTCCACCTTGTTCAAAAAGTACACCCCTCCTAGGATGCTTCTCTCAGCCTCGCTAAATTTGATGATCATGCCTATATTTAGTAAAACAATACTTGGGGGACGGGAGTTCTCTGTGGTAACAGCCTTAACATGGCACACGATCAGTGGCGTAGCAAGGGTGGGTCAGGGGGGGTTTCCAAGTTTTGAAGGCGGCGGCCTCCCCCCGCTCTTAACTGCGCCGTCACGAGGCGGCAAAGGGAAGAATTAGCAGCACCCCCCACTCTTACATGAGGCCGCCATGGGTGGGAAAATGTCTAGCAACCACTAGCCGCTCCTCAAGAGAGTGCTGCGGAGCAGTGGGGCGGGCGGGGGGTAGTAAACTCCGGCATATGGCCGCATGGTGGTAAGTCAAGAAATAAATAAATAAAACGAATTACATTGTGCACGCTGCAACGCAAAATTCGAGGTTGCAAGCGGTCAAGTAGGTTGCATGTAGGAAGGTCACTTGAATAAGTCATAACCTGGCTGGTATGACCGCTTCTTTAGGGGCCATCAGTGCCTCGTACCATCTGCATCAAAAGCTCCCCGACCCAGCCCTCCCATTTTAGCTTCAGGGGCCCAATGGTATCTTGGGTATTATGTACCAAGGAGCGATATATCTTAGATACGCCACCGTTGTTGCCCATCAGCAAGCAGTCCTACAGTGGGCTGTATTCGAGACGAACCGTAAGGTTGGAGCAATGAGCATCCAGTGCATGGCGGACCTGCAGGTATTTGTGAAATTGTCTATAGCGAAGCTGGAAAAGGGTCTTTAGCTGAGCACAGGGCCACATGTGGGCAGTGCTGTAAGTATCGCCCTAGTATGTAATGCCGATGTTATCCCATTTACTAAACCCCTTTGTTTGGGCTGTATGACATAGCCAACTTCCACTCCACAGAGGAGTCTGTTGTGTGTGTGTACAATCCCAACCTATTCAACGGAGGGCTGCAAAGCCAGCATAGTAGCACCACTTTTGTGGATTTCGGCATGGTGGCGTGAATGGGGTATCCATACAAGTATCCGAGGACCCTATCCAGAGCCAACAGGGGCAATTCCGTTATGTACGTGGGATCACTCCAACACCCTGTCATCTAGACACAGATGGCCAAAAGCTGTGTTGCCCAGTAATAGAGCATAACATCAGCCAGTCCCAAACCCTCATCAAAAGTTGAATGACATGGACAGGAAAAGCCGCCGCTAAATGAAGGACTGAATGAGAGCATTGAGCTGTTTGAACCAGGTGTTAGGATGGGGAAAGAGAATTTGTGCAGGGCATAACCTTATCTGGGGAGTAACAACATTTTGAACAGGGTCACCCTGCCCATCTTATTTAGTGGGAGACGGGACCAGGACTGCAGAGCTCACTTAATATCCGTGAGCAGAGGAGTCAGATTAAGGGTTTATGCCAGGTCTGGTAGGAGCAATGCATAGACACCCAGGTATTTGAAGCTCAGGCACTGAACCAGGATGGTACTGAGCCACCTCACTATCACACTGTCACTATTCTGTGGGACCAGAAGAGACTTTCACCAATTCACTCGAAGACCAGAAGCTTCCTCAGATACACGTAAATAGTGGAGCATTCGAGTGCACGACAGCTGCGGTTGGGTCAGAAAGAGGATCACATTGTCTGCAAACCCACACTTGAGCATCATGCCAGATAATTGTAGCCAACGGTTCAATAGCCAGGATGAACAGAATGAGAAAAAGAGGACAGCCCTTCCTCAAAACTGTGCGGATGGGACAGGGCATTGAGAGCGCTCCATTAACAAGGATCTGCGTGGAATGTTCTCCAGAGAAGAGATGGACACATCAACAGTAATTTGGGCCAAAGCCAATGTGAATCTCTTGTAGACTGGCTAGTGCAATGTCAACTTGACGAATGTAGTGATGGTTACCCCATCGAGACATAAAGCCACACTGATTGGCATGGATAAGGTGGGACTGCACGTGCAGCAATCTAGTTGCCAAAACCTTGACAAAAATCTTAAGCTCCCTGTTGATCAGCGAAATGGGCCTGTAAGAGGCACAGGTGTCAGCCGCTTGCCCCTTTTTGGGAGAACCTCTATGATGGCCACATCTGGCTCCAGGGGAAAGGAGCCCCATTGCTCAGATTCAGAATGCAAATTCGCTAAATGAGGCATATGCACCAAGCAGAAGGACCAATAGTACTCTGCAGGGAACCTGCCCATCCCAGGGTTTCACCCAGTGTTCAGGTCCTGTATGGCCTTCTCCATCGAGATGACAGACTCAAGGTCTGCACTTTGAAGGCACAGTAAGCCTGGTCAGGGCCACATCATTGAGAAGCGGGTTATCCCTTCATGCTCTGATTGAGGATGGTGAGTGTACAAGGCTTGGTAGTAGGAAGTGAATGCTTCTGCCATATACTCAGCACTGGTGAAACCTCGACCTGTGGCATCCTTAACACCAGGAATTATACACAATATCATCTTACCTGTGATGAGCCAATAGAGGAGTTTCCCATTCTTATCACCCTGTTTTTACACTCTCTGAGTGGTCTCCTGCCAGCATTTTCGAGCCTCTTCAATCGCCAGTTGGTGTGGCGAGGCCCACTTGACCTTGAGATGCAGATAAGGCCTATAGGGAGCCCTAGCAGTGTAGTGCTTTTCAAGGGCAAGTATTAGGGACTCCAGGCATGCAAGGTCCTCCCTGTTAAGCCTCTACAACCTGTGGAGGAAATATTTAGCAATCCCGAGAATCGTGGCCTTGCTAGCTGCTCATAGGGAGCTGGAAAAGGCCACTGGGTCTGTATTGGACTCAAAGCAGAAGTCAAGCTATGTGCGAAGGTGCTGTTGAAACAGCTAGTCTGTGAGACACCAAGTGTTCTAGAGCAGGCCGGAACCCCGAGGCAAATGAGCACTGAGGAGTGGTTAGATGTGCTCTGGGGGAATGTGGGCACTGCTGTCATGCAGAGCATATAGGCATCAGGGAGAAGTAGGACATCAATCTTTGAGAGAGTCTTAGGGGCCGATTATGATGTTGTTTGGAAACTGTTCCAAATTAATCGGTCTCGGAATCGTTTCCGTACGAATCGGGTCCTGCAAGTCCAAACGACCAATTACGATGCTTCCCAATATCGTTTGTCAAACTCGCATTGACATCAATGGGAGCCTTTGTTCCGAACGAGAATACAGGCTCCCATTGAAAAAAGAAGTGGTTGGACAAAACCTTGCACCCTGTGGGGGCACCCCATAGTGCCTACCACATTGTGAATGGTTGGGAAGAGGGGACCCTTGGGTACCCCCATGGACCCCGATTGGAAGCCTCCTGGTGAAGGAGGGTCCGCAAAGGGCCCCCAAAGACAGATTCCGACAGCCGTTTTGTGTCAGGTAGACCAAATTGGAAAAGCTGTGCGAATCGGTCATGATAATCGCTCGTTCGGAAATTGTGTCCATAGAGCTGGACAATTCAGCTCCGAACAACTCGAGCTGTCCGAATGATTTCCGGGCATCGTAATCGGTCATTGGGAAATGTGTACGATTCGTTCAGAAACAAGGGTTCCAAATCGGAGTCTGCAATACCGAATGCCCTTCGGAGCCTTTCCAAACGACATTGTAATTGGCCTCTTAGTCGCAGCTGTCATATGCAGGTACTCTGTCAGTAGCGTGCTAAGCTCTCCAGGCATTGCAGAGATTCAGGGAATCCAACCCAGGAACTCAACTATTGTGCCCTCCGCTGCTGATGATCTGTTGAGGGGCCCGAGGCATCCAGTTCGGGACAGGTGGTTGCGTTGAAGTCCCCTCCCAGAATAGTAGTCCTCTGGGAAATCTCTGAAATAATCCATGTGAGCGTCATGAGAGTCTGTGGCAGCAGATGGTACGTATACACAATAGGTTGACAGGTTTACCGTCTATCATTCACTCCATCACTACATGAATGTGAGCCCATTTAAGACACCACTATAGGGAATGAGCTGTGTAGGAGTATAGTCAACCCCCTAGAACTCATGACATGGTCCTTGTCGTAGGCCCGGTCATGACCAAACCTACACAGGAATAAAACGTTGGTGCCCAGAAGTTTCCTGTGGCATTCTTTCAGAATAGCGAAGGACAGCCGCGTGCTCAATCTGGTTCAGCAGACCGTGGACATTTTAAGTCAATTTTGGGAAATTAGGCATAGTGGAGGTGAGAAGGTCCCGGCCGGGTCAAGATGGCGGAGCTGTCAACAGCTCCCAAGCGAAGTGCGCAAGGAGGTGGGGCAGTGCAAGTGTATGTAGCATACAGAGTGCACAGCAAACCAATAAAGCTAAAACTCACAAGAAAAACCATAGAACACCCCATTCCCTCCAACTCCCACCTCCCCACACTTCCACCCCAGAAGCATCTGTGGCCCCAACATAGGCCCATAAACATAATGTGTATCATAAGAACAAGCGTTAGCGGTGGACCTTCTCCTACATAGAATCAATCAACAGTAAGTCAGAGGGGATGATCCTGGATCAACTCTTACAAGAGCCACAGCTGCCTCCAATCAACAAAAAAGGGAAGAAACTACCCCTCAGTCTCCTGTTACCCATCCGGGGGTTGCACAACTTCGAGGTGTGGGATCTTTGTACACCCGCCCGAGACCTCCCTTCAGTTCCAGAGGAATCAGGCATGTCCTTGTGTCATCTCCGACCCACCTGGGATATCAGGTCACTTCAGGCCCTGATAGTCAAGGCCACAAGGGCAGTAGAAGTCCCTGGTCCTTCTGGCAAGAGGGTGGTGGAACTCAGCAGCCCACTCCCAGGCCTCCTTGGGGATCGTAATGAAATGGATGTTAGCATCCCAAATCCCTTTCAACTTGGCCAGGTATATCAAGATACAAGGCACGGCAAGATCCCTTACTTTGGCTTTGACCGTGTCAAAGGATTTGCGGTGGGTCTGAACAAACTTAGTATAATCCAGGAAAATCATGATATGACTTGAGTCAAAGTGAAGATCTCCTTTCTTATGGGGCTTTCGGAGGATCAAATCACGGTCCTGGTAGTTGAGGATCCGCTCAATCAAAGGTCTGGCCCAGGGCCCTGTGAGCTCTCTTCATGGCAAACCATAGCAAGAGGGTGTCATCCAGGATCCAAGATTTGAGCCAGGTTTCAAGAAAGTGCTCGGGCCCAAAGCTTCAACCCCCTTTTAGGAAACCCCACAAATCAAAGATTGTAGCCACAAGATTTGTTTTCGACATCTTCGGCTCTGGTTTCAGGGTCTGAGAGGTGGCAGTCAGTTAAGCCACCAGCGTTTTGAGATCTGCAACCTCATCTTCAAGTTGAGAGTTTTGTCCTTCAGCCTTAAAAACCTGACCTGCAACATTCCGTAGGTCCTGGCACAGGAGCACCACATCCATCCCAACCTCCTTAACTTTCGCTTCCACTGCCTCCCGGGATGCCTGAATGGCTTGGAGGAGAGCTGACACATCAATGGTTTCCAGGTGGCGCTCACCAGTAGAGCCAGAGAGTGGTCTGGAGTGACCCCCTACATGCGTTGCAAACTTATCAACACATGGTAGCGTATGGGAAGTCATGCCATTGTACTTGACCATGGTGACGACAAAGCAGCACGGCCCCTCGCTACAATGACTCCAAAAACTCCAGGCAGGCACCCAGTCTAAAGTCCACCCCCTCAGTCTCAAGTCTTGGGGCCAGATGAAGCCATGAGAGAGGACTTACCCCAGGTGCCCCCAGTTGGTTTGTGTCTCTCTACAACATCACAGCACCAACTACTGTCCCAGGAAAGCCAACTGGGGAAGAACCAACGTTTGAAACCACCTCTAACAGGGAGGCCAATTGCTCCGGGGGGGACCTGCCACATTTACCTCCAAACACGGCGGGCAGCACCAGCAGCCAGGGCCCCCCATGGTGCAAGTCCTGGGCAGAGGCCAGTCAAGGACTTACTGCAGGCGAGGCGGGGAGCACAGCCCACACAAGGCATCCCCACAGAACTCCTAAACTGACCTGGCTTCCAGGGATCCAGAGGCAGAAGCGGCACGACACTCACGCAGGGGGTGCAGGAGAAGCTGCCAAGAGACAGGCAGCAGGTGGGCCACTCAGCAACCAAATGCTCTGCAGTGAATAGAGCTGAGTAGTTTGGCCCAATCCAACGTGGGATGCCACTCGATGCAGTCCAGCTACCTCCCTCTTCATGGGGGGCTGCCTCAGAGGATCTCCCTATCTCTCCATCAGCCAGAGAAGGGTCCCAGAATTTGGTCCGCTGGCTTTACCAATGGCTCCGTACCACATGGGCTAACTGTCTACTAACCCTGGGCCTAGGACTACGCTACGCTCACGTAGTTTGCATAGTTTGCTCAACTACGCGCTACGCGAATTGCACGTAGCACAGTGCAAAAACACGTAGCGTAGTGTAGCGGGCATTGTTTGCTTGCTTGCGGCCCTCAACGTCAAATTGCCGGCCGCGAGCGAGCAAAATATCATCCCGGCGAGACTTTTTCCGCGTTCGCGATCAGCAACATCAAGTTGCTGATCGCAAGCGTGGTAAATAAACGTCCCGCGAGATTCTCAAAGCGGAGAGGTCAGGTTTCTCATTGTGAGTGGTCGCGTATGCTCGCGACCGCTGGCGATGAGAAACTACCAGTCCGCGTTGAGAAAGCTGCTGCTTGAGTACAAATCTACTTCGAGCGGCAGAAAACGACCACTTGCACTGTGCAAGATGCGGTTTGCAATGATTGCACAGTGCGGACAAGCATCCGGCACTGTGCAATCAGTGCGAACAGCATTGTGCACAGTGCACTACGCAGTTCGCGTAGCTTGCGTAGTGCGAAGTGCACTTCACGTAGCTGCGCGTAGCGCTACTACACGAACTACGCCAAGGGTTACTGTCTATCTTCAGCTGCCGTGAACTCCCTTCAGAAGAAGGCCGACATCTTGAGCAGTCTCCACTTGTCTCTGTGGTCGTCGCCGCCCAAAGTGTGCCGGGACTGTGGAGGATGGGTGGTCCACCTGACAAGCACCGGGGGATCACAGGTGCCAGGACCGGGATGAGGATGATCGCAACGGGCAGTTGGGAAGTGTATATGACAGAGGAGGTCCGGAGTGCTATTAAAACATGTCCACCATTTTGGCCTCCCTGCCCACGTCCCCAAATTGTTATTTTATTGGATTAATTTTAATATGTTAATATAGATATTTGTTTTGTTTTTAAATTTCTGTTAGTAATTTATATTTTAGTGGTGGATTATTGGATATATAGGGGAACAGGGTGTGAAGTTAAATAAATTATAGTAATTTTAATTTATATTGTTAATTAATTTCCCATTAAATATTTAATTGATTAATAATGTATTTCATTGTTTAATTATTGAACTCTTATTTTGTTAATTTAAGTTAATTCATACATTTTAATGTATATTTACATTTTTATACTTTTGTTAGTAAATTATATTTTACTGCCAGGTTGTTGAATATGTGTCGGAAAGATGTTTCTTAATCCTAATTTTGTTAATAATAATTAATAATGTATCTTTTTAATGATGTATGCATTATTTAAATTATATGTTTAACTTGATGCTTTTATATATTTCCTGTTGCATGTTTTTAATATCAATATTTGTCAAATGTATTTATTTTATACATTTTATTTGTTTAATTTAAGTAATATTTAAAACCTTTTTATTTAATTTTGTTGGGTGTTTTTTTTTTTTGGGTTGTAGGAGTAGAAGTGAATTACATTTTTTTAAGTTTACTTTGTATGCATTTTTTATATTAATTGTGATTTTAAGATTTATTCTTGTTAGGTATTTCAGTGTTTTCTATAAAATAATTCTAAATTGGATTAGTATATGTAATTATTACAAAGTGTATTGCTTTGCCTGCTCTTGCATTCATTGGAGTGTGAATAGTAAATGTAAGCCCTCCAAAGCCCAACAGTTACCATACTGTTGATGAGAGTTGGAATAGTAACTTTAACCCCTCCGCAAGCCAAGCACTTCCTCTACTGTTGCTTAGACAGGTGTGGGAAAAGTGAAATTAACCCCTCCAAAGTCCAACACTTTCCATACAATTCAATTCAATATAACTTTATTCGGTCTAAAAACATTAGGCCATACAAGTACATAGACATAGCTTACGTAGCTGTAATTGCACATACAATTTTAAAATAGTCATAAGTTGATAAAAATCTATTTAAAAAGGTGCGTAAAAGATTTATAAGTTCCAAGAAAGACAAGCACTTTCTCTACTGTTGCTTAGACAGGTGTGGGAAAAGTGAAATTAACCCCTCCAAAGTCCAACAATTTCCATACAATTCAATTCAATATAACTTTATTTGGTCTAAAAACATTAGGCCATACAAGTACATAGACATAGTGTACGTAGCTGTAATTGCACATACAATTTTAAAATAGTCATAAGTTGATAAAAACTATTTAAAAAGGTGCGTAAAAGACTTATAAGTTCCAAGAAAGACACATCAAATAGTACTTCAAATATCCAAGCTATATATAAGCAGGAGTAAATACTGTTGATTACATTGAAGAGTTAATAGTAAATCAAACCCCACTAAAGTCAAACACTTTTCTTATTCTTGCTTTGACTAGAGTAGGAATACTAAATGTAACCCCTCCGAAGTCCAACACTTTCCCTACTGTTGGTTAGACTGGAGTGGGGATAGTAAATCTACCTCCTCCGAAGTTCAACGCCTTCCCTAATGTTGTGGAAGTTGTAGTGGTAATAGTAAATCTAATCCCTCCAAATTTCAACATCTTCACTAAATGTTGGTAAAAATTGATGTATCTTATTTTAATTATTGTTGTTTAATTTTATTTGTATTTAAATAATTTGATTTTTGATAATACTTGCAAAAAATATTCTATATATATTTTTATATTTTGTACATTATTTTAATGAATATTTTTATACACAAGCTTTTTTAATTGTTTTTTTAAATATTATTTTTGTAATTTTTTTAAATGATTAAAATAGTGTTCTGTTTTTTAAAATATGTATATAGTATTTCCATATTTATGACAATATTGAATAACAATATTTGTAGCAGTTTATTTTAATATTTCAATTAAATTAGGTAATATGTCTTTACTGATTGTATACATGTTTGCCAATTTTCACAATTTTATTTATTTAATTATTTAACATTAAATATATTTTTTTATTAATTAACTATTTCAAACTAATTATTTTAGGCCGAGATTTATTTATTTTAAAAAACAATATTCCAACATGTTTCTGGTAGATCTTCTCTTCCACAATACTGTTTACACAATATTTTGTTTGCTATAAGTATATGAACATGATATTACGGTAAATGATAATTTTAACACAATATTTGGGTCTCTCAATAGGTATGTTTTCGATATTTCATCAGGCAAGCTTAGGTACTCCGTAGTTTATGTCTAGCTCAGTAACTATGTACCATCCTAAAAGAGGCAAACAATACTGTAGGAGTTTAATACAACGTATGTGCACATTTATAAACAAAAAGGTCCAACCCAAACCATTTAAATGTGAAATCCAAGTTCTGTGTTTTTGGCATAGCCCATCATATTTCTCTGACAGAGGCATGATTGCTGAGTAAAGGTGCCCACCCGCCTGATCGCAGGGGGCCCACACTTTATAGATTAGTACATCAGAAGTACAGGGCCTGTCTTGATTTTGATGTAGGGCACATGGGAGGGAAAGCAGGGGTCTCTGACAGCCAGCTCCCCTCCTAGCAGGCACGGCTCCATGTCGTCAATACTTGCTCCAGGCAGCTCATATCTCATCTCGACTGGAAGGACTCCTGCACTGCGCGCGGATCGAAGACCAAGCTTAGCAGCCAATTTATCTGCTGGTACCCAGCTTAATGCATCCCACTCAATTAGGAACTGTGCTGGCAGGGATAAACCAAGCCACCGGGTGCCTGCAGTTGAAGCATTCAATTGACAATTATATTAAGGGATTGCTGATACCCAACAACTAATAAATAAACAAACAATGAGGCCAGCCAGTGAAGGCATGCCTGGGATTAAATTTGTTTGATACGTGCACACATGCTTATCTGAAGACAGCCAAGAAATGGCTTGCTGTGGCTTCATTTCAAGCTTTCTTTCATTTCTATGCTATGTCAAAAGGTCACCTGTGGATGTCTGGGCTGCCAAAGACATTTGAAGACATTTGAGACTGTCTGGGCTATAACAATTTTTGCAATACATGAACAATTCGGAACATACTGTTGAATTTAACTAAACATATCGTTGTTTGCATGTATGTCATGAAACTGTATAGGAATGGGAGTATTTGCGGGTTGTTTAAATTGGTTATAACAATGTCATGCGCACATTCCTCTTGTAGGATCTAGCTTATGATTGCCAGGCCGGTCGAAAGTATTGGGAACAAATGCCTTGAAACTTACTGGCTCTTGAATTGAGGCTCTTCTGGTCATTTGTGTGCATTCTCCTCCCTTGTATGCCAAAACTCGTCCAGGAGTCATACATTGTTTCAAGTTGGGGGCAGGGCTAATCTTTTCTTAAGGCGTGGCACCTAGTGGCTGTGGCGGCTGGTAGGGGATGGTGGCGAGGGTCGGGGATGGTGGCCGGTGGGTAGGAAAAAAAATAAAAAAGAATCACCTGTGGGTTACCAGCCAATACCTCTCCTCCGTCCGTACTGCAGTCTGCCTCCTGGAAGCACCCAGGCTCCCAAACTCCCCTAGCCAATCACAACGCTGCCTTGCAGTAGCGTTGTGATTGGTCTGAGTGCCGTGGTTCAGCGCTCAGAGAGGGACTGGAAGCCTGAGAATGTTCTCTACCCAGGCTGTACAACACAGCCGTTGGAGAACATGCAAAGTCGACATGGCGGTTTGGTCGGCCCAAGATGGCCGGCCAAACCGTCATGTGCCCTTATGATGCAGCCACTCCTCCTCCCACTGTTGTCGTCACGCGAACCCAGCCCTACCCTAACATGGACCTTGAAGGCAGACTAAAAATAAAATGATAATAGTATTCTGTTATTATCATTTTATTTGTAGTTTGATCTGCTCTTAGAGCAGTGGAGAAACACTCCTCAGCTTTAGCAGAGGAGCCGCCCCTGCCTAGTGGTAAACTGAAATACTGCGAGCGATTAAATTCTATTTTGCCTGGATCGCTGAAAATTATCTTGCCGTGCGACTTTGGGAGAAAAGGACTTTTGGGAGCAAGGAAGCCTAAAAACGAGGCCGAACACCCCATTTTTGTTTCTGTGGTCTGTCCTTAGTCAAGACCTAATTTTATGAATAATTATTTTAGTATTATGCTTTCAGGCTGCCCTCTTCACCCATCATCTGTCTAATTCTCATTCACATTTTGACCCTGTTCACTGCATCTTACAACATGAATAAAGGGTCGGCCCGCTTGAGCTATTGATTCCTTACTCTGCTAGTGACACCATTCTGCCCAAGCACCATTTTACAACTTACATAGAAAGTAGTCTCTTTAAGTGTCGGGGACTTGTGGGCCATTGTGAGCTTTTGCTTTCAAAAGAAAACATTTTTTATTGTTTTTATCATTTTTATTAACGTATTTTGAAGTTTGTGAGAGCGCAGCAGCTCTACAGACTGCTACATGGCCCTAGCCGCTGCTTGGTGCATGTCGTGTAAAACATGCACACTACTTGTGGCTGCTATGTTTTTAAGTTGACATGTAACTCCTTCCAAAATGGCTGAACATTGACATGCAAGTTCCGCCATCTTTAAATATTTTTGTAAAATATTTTTTCGAAAACATTCAAAGACAGACACCTCGTTTGTGAATCTGTGTGTATGCAGGGGCTGCGATTTTAATGTATTTGTAATAAAGCCTTAAACAGACATAACGATTTACAATATCATTCCTAAAAACATTGGCAAAGTCAAGTGGTCGGCAGCCAATGGCATACTTATTAGCTTTGCAAAAGCTTATCTTATTTTACGTGAATCTCAGTTTTCGTGGCCTTAAATACTCATGCACAGTGGCTCTAGACTATGGGACTATCCTTTCTCGAAGCTGATAAATGCAGTGCTGGGAGCGGTCGAGGCTGAGCCAATTTCTACCACTATGTTACTGCACGAGAGACCCTGCAACATAGCCTACTTATTTGTATTTTACTTTTATCAATGAACATTCCTTTACTGTTTACTATTGTGCATGTTATAAATCACTCAATACAAGGTTGATGGAAAATATTTTGCTGGTCCAAGAGAAGCGGTACAAAAGGGGGTGGTGATGGACGGAGCATCCGAACCAATCAAACACTCACACCCAGTCAAAAGATCTGGGTTGAATCCATCACCGTTCTTTAGCCCACTCTGCCACCCCAGTTCAGACATGGCTATATGCAAATCAGTCTGACCCTGTGCCTCATGGGAACAGTCCAGCCCGAACTGCCAAGCCATGCCTTCCCTGGACCGGAAACAAGCTTCCGAGGACCGGTTTCTGGCATTACAGCCGTCTTCAGCTCGGCTTGCTTGAATCCAGTGGCAAAGTGAGCAAGGGACTCACGTCTGAGCATACCCTGCCACACTTATGGCGGCCAAAAGCGGTACAAAAGGGTGTGGTGATGGACGGAGCATCCGAACCAATCAAACACTCACACCCAGTCAAAAGATCTGGGTTGAATCCATCACCGTTCTTTAGCCCACTCTGCCACCACAGTTCAGACATGGCTATATGCAAATCAGTCTGACCCTGTGCCTCATGGGAACAGTCCAGCCCGAACTGCCAAGCCATGCCTTCCCTGGACCGGAAACAAGCTTCCGAGGACCGGTTTCTGGCATTACTGCCGTCTTCAGCCCGGCTTGCTTGAATCCAGTGGCAAAGTGAGCAAGGGACTCACGTCTGAGCATACCCTGCCACACTTATGGCGGCCAAAAGCGGTACAAAAGGGGGTGGTAATGGATAGAGCATCCGAACCAATCAAACACTCACACCCAGTCAAAAGATCTGGGTTGAATCCATCACCGTTCTTTAGCCCACTCTGCCACCCCAGTTCAGACATTGCTATATGCAAATCAGTCTGACCCTGTGCCTCATGGGAACAGTCCAGCCCGAACTGCCAAGCCATGCCTTCCCTGGACCGGAAACAAGCTTCCGAGGACCGGTTTCTGGCATTACAGCCGTCTTCAGCCCGGCTTGCTTGAATCCAGTGGCAAAGTGAGCAAGGGACTCACGTCTGATCATACCCTGCCACACTTATGGCGGCCAAAAGCGGTACAAAAGGGGGTGGTGATGGACGGAGCATCCGAACCAATCAAACACTCACACCCAGTCAAAAGATCTGGGTTGAATCCATCACCGTTTTTTAGCCCACTCTGCCACCCCAGTTCAGACATGGCTATATGCAAATCAGTCAGACCCTGTGCCTCATGGGAACAGTCCAGCCCGAACTGCCAAGCCATGCCTTCCCTGGACCGGAAACAAGCTTCCGAGGACCGGTTTCTGGCATTACAGCCGTCTTCAGCCCGGATTGCTTGAATCCAGTGGCAAAGTGAGCAAGGGACGCACGTCTGAGCATACCCTGCCACACTTATGGCGGCCAAAAGCGGTACAAAAGGGGGTGGTGATGGACGGAGCATACGAACCAATCAAACACTCACACCCAGTCAAAAGATCTGGGTTGAATCCATCACCGTTCTTTAACCCACTCTGCCACCCCAGTTCAGACATGGCTATATGCAAATCAGTCTGACCCTGTGCCTCATGGGAACAGTCCAGCCCGAACTGCCAAGCCATACCTTCCCTGGACTGGAAACCAGCTTCCGAGGACCGGTTTCTGGCATTACAGCCGTCTTCAGCCCGGCTTGCTTGAATCCAGTGGCAAAGTGAGCAAGGGACTCACGTCTGAGCATACCCTGCCACACTTATGGCGGCCAAAAGCGGTACAAAAGGGGGTGGTGATGGACGGAGTATCCGAACCAATCAAACACTCACACCCAGTCAAAAGATCTGGGTTGAATCCATCACCGTTCTTTAGCCCACTCTGCCACCCCAGTTCAGACATGGCTATATGCAAATCAGTCTGACCCTGTGCCTCATGAGAACAGTCCAGCCCGCACTGCCAAGCCATGCCTTCCCTGGACCGGAAACAAGCTTCCGAGGACCGGTTTCTGGCATTACAGCCGTCTTCAGCCCGGCTTGCTTGAATCCAGTGGCAAAGTGAGCAAGGTACTCATGTCTGAGCATACCCTGCCACACTTATGGCGGCCAAAAGCGGTACAAAAGGGGGGTGGTGATGGACGGAGCATCCGAACCAATCAAACACTCACACCCAGTCAAAAGATCTGGGTTGAATCCATCACCGTTTTTTAGCCCACTCTGCCACCCCAGTTCAGAAATGGCTATATGCAAATCAGTCTGACCCTGTGCCTCATGCGAACAGTCCAGCCCGAACTGCCAAGCCATACCTTCCCTGGACCGGAAACAAGCTTCCGAGGACTGGTTTCTGGCATTACAGCCGTCTTCAGCCCGGCTTGCTTGAATCCAGTGGCAAAGTGAGCAAGGGACTCACGTCTGAGCATACCCTGCCACACTTATGGCGGCCAAAAGCGGTACAAAAGGGGGTGGTGATGGACGGAGCATCCGAACCAAATAAACACTCACACCCAGTCAAAAGATCTGGGTTGAATCCATCACCATTCTTTAGCCAACTCTGCCACCCCAGTTCAGACATGGCTATATGCAAATCAGTCTGACCCTGTGCCTCATGGGAACAGTCCAGCCCGAACTGCCAAGCCATGCCTTCCCTGGACCGGAAACAAGCTTCCGAGGACCGGTTTCTGGCATTACAGCCGTCTTCAGCCCGGCTTGCTTGAATCCAGTGGCAAAGTGAGCAAGGGACTCACATCTGAGCATACCCTGCCACACTTATGGCGGCCAAAAGAGGTACAAAAGGGGGTGGGGATGGACGGAGCATCTGAACCAATCAAACACTCATACCCAGTCAAAAGATCTGGGTTGAATCCATCACCGTTCTTTAGCCCACTCTGCCACCCCAGTTCAGACATGGCTATATGCAAATCAGTCTGACCCTGTGCCTCATGGGAACAGTCCAGCCCGAACTGCCAAGCCATGCCTTCCCTGGACCGGAAACAAGCTTCCGAGGACCGGTTTCTGGCATTACAGCCGTCTTCAGCCCGGCTTGCTTGAATCCAGTGGCAAAGTGAGCAAGGGACTCATGTCTGAGCATACCCTGCCACACTTATGGCGGCCAAAAGCGGTACAAAAGGGGGGTGGTGATTGACGGAGCATCCGAATTAATCAAACACTCACACCCAGTCAAAAGATCTGGGTTGAATCCATCACCTTTCTTTAGCCCACTCTGCCACCCCAGTTCAGACATGGCTATAAGCAAATCAGGCTGACCCTGTGCCTCATGGGAACAGTCCAGCCCGAACTGCCAAGCCATGCCTTCCCTGGACCGGAAACAAGCTTCCGAGGACCGGTTTCTGGCATTACAGCCGTCTTCAGCCCGGCTTGCTTGAATCCAGTAGCAAAGTGAGCAAGGGACTCACGTCTGAGCATACCCTGCCACACTTATGGTGGCCAAAAGCGGTACAAAAGGGTGGTGGTGATGGACGGAGCATCTGAACCAATCAAACACTCACACCCAGTCAAAAGATCTGGGTTGAATCCATCGCCGTTCTTTAGCCCACTCTGCCATCCCAGTTCAGACATGGCTATATGCAAATCAGTCTGACCCTGTGCCTCATGGGAACAGTCCAGCCCGAACTGCCAAGCCATGCCTTCCCTGGACCGGAAACAAGCTTCCGAGGACCGGTTTCTGGCATTACAGCCGTCTTCAGCCCGGCTTGTTTGAATCCAGTGGCAAAGTGAGCAAGGGACTCACGTCTGAGCATACCCTGCCACACTTATGGCGGCCAAAAGCGGTACAAAAGGGGGTGGGGATGGACGGAGCATCCGAACCAATCAAACACTCACACCCAGTCAAAAGATCTGGGTTGAATCCATCACCGTTCTTTAGCCCACTCTGCCACCCCAGTTCCGACATGGCTATATGCAAATCTGTCTGACCCTGTGCCTCATGGGAACAGTCCAGCCCGAACTGCCAAGTCATGCCTTCCCTGGACCGGAAACAAGCTTCCGAGGACTGGTTTCTGGCATTACAGCCGTCTTCAGCCCGGCTTGCTTGAATCCAGTGGCAAAGTGAGCAAGGGACTCACGTCTGAGCATACCCTGCCACACTTATGGCGGCCAAAAGCGGTACAAAAGGGGGTGGTGATGGACGGAGCATCCGAACAAATCAAACACTCACACCCAGTCAAAAGATCTGGGTTGAATCCATCACCGTTCTTTAGCCCACTCTGCCACCCCAGTTCAGACATGGCTATATGCAAATCAGTCTGACCCTGTGCCTCATGGGAACAGTCCAGCCCGAACTGCCAAGCCATGCCTTCCCTGGACCGGAAACAAGCTTCCGAAGACCGGTTTCTGGCATTACAGCCGTCTTCAGCCCGGCTTGCTTAAATCCAGTGGCAAAGTGAGCATGGGACTCTCGTCTGAGCATATCGTGCCACACTTATGGCGGCCAAAAGCGGTACAAAAGGGGGTGGTGATGGATGGAGCATCCGAACCAATCAAACACTCACACCCAGTCAAAAGATCTTGGTTGAATCCATCACCGTTCTTTCGCCCACTCTGCCACCCCAGTTCAGACATGATTATATGCAAACCAGTTTGACCCTGTGCCTCATGGGAACAGTCCAGCCCGAACTGCCAAGCCATGCCTTCCCTGGACCGGAAACAAGCTTCCGAGGACCGGTTTCTGGCATTACAGCCGTCTTCAGCCCGGCTTGCTTGAATCCAGTGGCAAAGTGAGCAAGGGACTCTTGTCTGAGCATACCCTGCCACACTTACGTCTGAGCATACCCTGCCACACATGGCTAGGCAGTTCGGGCTGGACTGTTCCCATGAGTCACAGGGTCAGACTGATTTGCACATGGCCATGTCTGAACTGGGGTGGCTGAGTGAGCTAAAGAATGGTGATGGATTAAACCCAGATCAGTTGACTGGGGGTGAGTGTTTGATTTGCTCAAACGCTCCGTCCATCATCCCCTTTTGTATCGCTCTGGTCCAAGAGAAGCAGCATTTTGTTGACTTCTGCCTTGGTAATATTGGTATAGTGAATGCTTCAAATGGTAGTTATGGTATCCCTTTTACCCCCCTCACGTCCCCCCATCGGGCCATATAGCTGACGAATATTTCCCTTCTTCAACTCTCCGTATGACTACTTGCTATATAGCAGATTCATGTTTTCAGTAGAGATGTTTTTTTATTTTAGAAAAAAAACATACAATGAGTGACTTGTCATGAGCTCTGGTGTAAGGACTTTCAAAGACAAAGCGCCAGGCAAAAGGAAATTTTTCTCTCTGGGCACTCCTTTCCCTTTAGTAACAAGACCTTTTTGTGACTCTTTGTTTCAATTGGGACCCGTATTGTGGCCTTTTGTGTTGGTGCTCTGGTCATTTGTGTCGGCGCTGTAAAGTAGTTGCCTGCATCACTCATTTTGTCTTTAAAAAGTTGAGATAATTTTCTCAACATTTTCCTTCACTAGGTCAGCCTTTGCATCCTCAGATAATGTTTCCATGTGTCATTTTCACGTGATTAGAAAGTCAGTAAAAGCGATATTAGTCTTGCAAAAGTAAACTACATCAGAATAGGTATGCACATTTATTTGTGATTAAATCAGTCTTTTTGTCTTGCCTAGTTTAAAGCATGTACCACTCAGACACATTGGTTGATTCGTGTAGAGAGCTTTATTATTTTTCATGCATTCGTTTATTGCTGTGTGTTGGGTTGCATCCATTTGGAAGAAGGTGATTGGTTCCTTCTCAACCCTGCATCATCTAAAGTGTGGATAGTATCAAGTTGCATCAAAAACTGCTGGGGTTCCCTAGTGTTTTACATCCACCACATTGGATTTAATTGATGGTAACTAGTCGGGCTACAATTAATCGAGTACTAATAGTATAGAAGAGTAGGGAAGAAAACCACTTTGCAGGTGATAGAGCTTGTTGACTCTCCTGCCCCTTAACCCTGCCTCACCAGGTGCCCAAGGTAGGCCACCCTAAAAATGCACCATTAGTCCATCTATTGAAATTCTAGCATTTTGGGAAGGACGTCCCATTCGCATGCATCATTCCTCATTCGATCTCTCTTGCTCCATCCTACCTTTCTTCTGTCCATCTCCATTGCCCCCCTCGCCTCTTTGAGGAAGCCTTTTTTAGTGTACAAAGTTACATTCAATTGACAAAATATATGGTTACAACAAATTTAAAGTGTTTTCAATACTAAACTAATTATGTTTATTCAATTTATAAATATACATTTTTATACAATAATCTAAAAAACATTCACCTGCAATGCCATTTTTATTTATTATTTAATAAACGTGGTTAAAAGTTCTATATGTTTTTTAAGTTAAAAGTTTTTTGTAATGTTTTATATATTAAGTTTATTATTATTTTTATATTAAAATAATTCCAAATATATATATTTTAATCACTTATAATAATATATCATTTTAAATTTTAAAAGAATTTAATTAACATAGCATTAGTACATTCCCTGCCTTCCTTGATTTCTATGGGAGTGTTTTTCAGTACCACTGGTTGGCTATGTTTGGTTCTTGACTTAGTTCAAGGCTAGTCTGGAGTACATTTATACCTGTTTTGATACCTTTTGGGCTATGGTAAATTTAGAAGTGAATTTTGTGTATTGTGATTGTCTTTTGTGGATGTGCGTTTTATTTTAGCATGTCCTTTCTAACCTCACCATAAATATCCTTAAACCTCTCGCATTTAGTATTAAGCACTTCTCATTTCATTTTCAAGCCGCTTCTGCTGTGCAATTTCTTTGTAAATATGGCTAAATTCTGCTTTCTCCAGTACACGTAACACACCGCAACAACTTTGCTTGCTGCACTGCTATGCTTGAACTGTTTGTTAATCTAGGGATGAATGTTGTGCAGTGACGACTGGTCAAAAGTTGATTGCTTTGGTTGTTTGTCACTTTTCGTACTCTTCGGTATGTATATTAGATGCAATCCCTGCCCTTCCCCCTCACAACAAGAACAAGGGTGACCGACCTACTAGCCTGCCTCTGGCACTAACTGGTACTAGCTCACCAAATGATTCTATTAAAACCTACCAGAGCCGGACTGGGGAACCAAAAGCAGTGATCTTCAGGGAAGATTTCCCAGATACAAGTAACGGTATATTATACCTTGTTACATATACATAAGAATAAATGGCTGAAAGACATAAAGAAAGAGATAAACTGACAAGTTCTGAGCACCCCTTTGGCATTCTCATGTAAGTGAGTCGAGCTTGTGTAGACCCTGAATGTAAGAAACATAAGCATAAAGATAAAATGTCCATAACCCTAGAAAAGAAGAGCTTATGATATAAAAATCATCCAATGCTATTTGGTCTTCTGTACTGGTAATGAGATACAGCCATATCTAACTGGAGACTATGACCCTGATTACCATGCCAGCCGGCATCGTGTCGGAATGGAAACCGTCCGACTAGTAGTTGGCGGTTCCATCGGACGAATTAGGAGGCGACCGCCCATGAGACGGTCAGAAACATCCCTTTTTCAATTGCACCTTGAGCAGCTGCTGAGAAAGGGTCACAGCACAAGCTGCATTGGGAAAATGAATGTTTGCAAACATCCATGCACTGTGTGCCAGGCGCCACGGGGTGCCTGGCACATGGAGTATGGATGTTTGGGGGGGCACCTCAGGTGCCCCCCACGCCTCATAGCAGAGGTCGCGGAGGGACGTGGGCTATGCTATGTGCCCCCAAAGTCCGTTTCCGACAGCCCTTCAATGGCTGTCGGACCACCATTGAAAGGCTGTCTGAAAGGGGGATTGTAATCCCTACGGCGGTGCCTGAGCAGACACAACCCATATTGAAGGGAATTACATTACGACCGATGGTCAGACAGGCTCCTTGATCCTGTTGGAATTGTTGGTCGGTCCCTCCGCAGCTGCCTCTGACTGCCTCGCATCTTGATGCGGTGGTCAGATTGCAGCACCAGATGTCAGTGTGATCCGACCGATATCATAATGAGGGCCTATATGTTAACAGAAGGGCAAATACCCTGCAAGTGAATTGTGTAAAAGAACAATCAAGTCAAATTAAAAATAGTTGTCTACTACACAATTTCTAATGAAGGCCTGACTATTTGATGCTAACAGGCCTTCAATAATTGGGAAGAAAAACACATTTTAATTTTAAGTTTACTTTGTTTGTTAACCTTTTACAACATACTATGATTTATTAGTTTAATAATTCATAAAAACGGTGAGGTATGCATCAAACAGTCAAATAATAATGATTGTCACAATTATGTACCTCAAATGCAATCCCAGATAATGTATCACATTAAGACATTGATAAAGAAATTAATACAAAAAATTAATAGCTATGACAAATTAAATGTCCTTTGAGATCATGATGGTGTCCATCCACCAGTATTTTGTCCTTTTCCTTCATTCTGTTGCAGGTTTTTGATATAACAAAGATTAAAATACAGGAAGCAGGGTGGTTTTCATTCTTTCAAAAAGGCTAATGTGGTCAATAGACCGAAGGCACTGTGTAGTACTTCATAGGTCTGACCTACAAACAGTTTTAGCTGTCTTGATTACTGCATGAATCAAAGTAATCATAAATAAAAATACATACTTACATAAATACATAGACCGTCTTTGGGTCAGTCCTCTTCATCCATTGGTCTATCCATCATTCACACTTTAGTTTAGTTTAGTTGTATTGTCAGATCGAATTTTAAAACCTCATCGACAAGCAAACACAAATAAAATATATCAGGGCATGTTAGCTGAACATTACATTACCTTAAAAGACAATTTAAACAAAGCTGTTCACACTTTATTAACACCCACTACAGCATTCTGCATCAGGCAATGGTTCTGCCGGCTTCAGGCATTGTTCTTTTCCAATGATTATATTTAGTCTGTTCACATATGCAACTATGCCTGAAAGGAAGTGCACTCCAGTGAGTGCCAGGACTGGTGAGCCAATAATTCCCTTTGCAAATGCTTTTTTATTTTCCATCCTTTATCGTTTTTAACATCTCCTTCACTCAGTTTTGTTTAACCATATCTTCAGATAAAGTGCATTTATACAGTAGCGGCTGGTGAACTTTGAAAGTGGTAAGACATTATCCTTGCCTTGGATTCTAGCAAGTGACTAAAGTGAGCCATCCTGACTTCTTCTAGGAGGTTACAGGGGGTTCTCCCTGGAGAACATTGTGAAACATTGTGTCAAATAGTACTTTTCAATTAACACTTTTCATAACAATTTGCAGAAAAGCTACTGGCTCTGAAAGGGAACTTGCTAAATATTTAAGTACCTTCATGGTGTGCCAGTGAAGACATGTTCCAGAATGGGTGCCCAATTAAAATACATTTTCTGTGAGCACCCACTGTATGTCAATAATTACATCTAGTGTGCTACGGCAACATAGTGCAATGGGTGCTCATCAAGTTTCATTGGTGTGCCTTTATACAAAAAACTACTTCCAGTATTCGAGTGTAAGAAGCTTGCAGTTGATGCTGTCCATATATCATAGGGGATCCATACACCATGGCTAACGAAATATCTTTAAAATGACATCCAATATGGAAGAGCCAGCTTTTGGTCATTGCTACCCACCCATTTAGATGATATTGTGTTCTCCCTCATGTTAAGAGCTATCCCTAATATGCCAGCACCAAAATATTGATGTGAGTGCATCCACAACCCAAGGAATACCTTCTGTATGAAAGACCCAACTGCAGACTATCTCACGTGTTCACTCACTGTTTCAAATACCAACCCACATGCTCACTTACTATCTCACTGTCATGCTCACTCACTGTTTCACACTCCCTCACTCATTCACTCTAGCTCACCCTCACTCACTCACTCTCACTCTCTCAAACACATTAATTCACTTTTGCTCTTTGTCACTTATTCTCACTCACTTTCATTCAATCAGTCACTCTCACTCATGCACATATACACACACACACACACACAAAGGGTCTGATTCATAAATTTAAACTTAAACTTTTGTGTAAGTTTACTAGTGTTTGCTATTCACAAAGATATTTTACTAGCAGTATCTTTACTACTCTGGAGTCTCCAAACGTAAAAAGATAGGCTGTCCTATCTTTTCATTCACAGAGACTCCACAGTTGTAAAGACACTTTACACAACACTGTAGGTTTACCCTTTGTAAATTAATCCCTGGGTCTCTGTCATACATGCTCATTATCACACAGCCACACTCATTCCCCCAAGCATACACGCAACATTTAAGAGAAAGTTTGTACTTACACATTGCTGCATTGATGGGTCCCACGCAGTTCCTCAGCTGATGGTGCTCCATGGACCCTTGGGGCAGGTACATCATGTCTTCCTTTTGAGAGTTCCTGCCTCATGCTGCAAGCTGGAGCAAGCACAGTGCATTCAGGATGCAACCCTTTGGTGTTAGGTCCATGCTGATGCACTTCAGCTTTCAGTTGCCTGCACGGTAGCCTCTTGTTTTTCCACTCCTCTCTTTCCTAATTTATCACATGAATTGGGAAGGGGGATGAGGTTACATGTTAATTCCATTGAGCCTCTAAATCCTGGACACTTCAGGGCTGAAGCCTAAAGCTCCTGAGGCTACATCTCCCAGTGATACTTCGGTGGACCAATATAAGTCCCTGAGGCCTAGGCTATGACCTTGCCAGCCCTGAACAATCACTTTATTGGCTGGTGCAGGCACTACATTAAACAGATTTCACCGTCTCTGTCAGTGCCTCAGACTGGTTGACACTCGCTCATAGAGAAAGTTGGCATTTTATTTTTGCACTAATAGTGAATTTTGAACCTGTGCAGAGGCACAGTAATCCTCAAACCTTTTGCCCCCCCAACTCTTGATTTGCTGAATTCATTTTTGTTGGCCTTAGGACTCTGTGCACTTTAGCATTATTAACCAGTGCTAACCAGTGCCAAACTGCTTGTGCTCACTCCCTAAAGCATGGTAAAGTTGGCTTACACCAAAATGGCATATTTAATTTACTTATACGCCCCTAAGAAAGTGATATACATATACCAAGCCCTAGTAAATTACATGCTACTAGTGGGTCTGCAGCACTTATAGTGCCACCCAATGAAGTAGCCCTTTAAAACATGTCCCAGGTGTGCCTTTTAAGCCTGTATGCAGTTTTAAATTGCCAATATGACTTGGCAAAAGAAATCGCTTGCCAGGCCTAAAGCTCCCTTTTTATTATATATGCCACCCCTAACGAAGGCCAGAAACAGCCCACAGGGCAAAGTGTATTGTACTTAAAACGTTGGGCATGTGCTTTTAAGTTTTACATGTGCTGGTAGTGGAAAACTCACACATTTGTTTTCACTACTGTGAGGCCTACCTCTCCCATAGGACAACATTGTGTCCTGTAATATATTTAATAAGTGGTAACGTTTGTTTGGGAGCAAATAGAAATAACATGTTTGGTGTCTATGGAATAGTAATTTAAAATCCTATTTAATAGAAAATTTAGATTGTAAATTGCAGTTCTGAAAATGCCTCTTGTAGAAAGTTGCCATTTTCTTGTCCTACCCATTTGGTGCCTGCTGCCTGTTTCCTGGGTCACACGACTAGGGGGCTGATATTGATGTCGGACGGATCTGGAACTGGACCGACCGACATCCTGTTGGCAGTCCGAAACCAGCAAGTAGGATGCAACCGAACACTGTTCGATCGCATTCCTATCCTTTACAGTGCCCCCCATTGGGGCCCTGCTGGGGGTCTCCAAGGTCGACTTCCCACAGCCTCTGTGTTGGAAAGACCGGCATAGAGAGGCTGTCAGAATCCGACATTGGCATCCCTCAGGTGGAAAGAGCTGCCCTTGGGATTACAGGAGGCTTTCCAAATGGCGGACGGGCTACCCGTCGTAAGTCATTCAGTAATCCTGTTTGGATTAATTTTCGACCGACTCCATCTAAATGGATCGGTTGAAAATGAATCCAAACAGAAGATTACATTGCTGTAAGAACTGCTCCGACTGAGGGACGGAGCCATTTCCTACGGTATCGTATTCGGCCCCTGGGTGTAGTTGACAACTAGACATTTTGTATTTCTCACAGACAGCCACACATTAGAGGGAACAGATGTTGGCAAGATGGGGATGGTGAAGCTGTGCCCATCCCACTTTCACTTCAAAGTCACTGCCTCAGCTCTCACACAAATAACTTCACATTAGACTATTGTGCCTGCAGACAGACTGGGGCCAGCGAAGGGAGGAAGGAAATCAGACACTTCCATGGTAGGAAACTGCCGAAATTTCCTCCACTTCAAAGCTGACATCGGGTATAACAATTGGACCCTCAGAAGTACTCTCCTTTTCACTTCTGTACATGTGGAAGGACTCTCAGAGGACTGCCCTTCTGCTTGTGGTGTGCAGAGTACTTCAGAGAACCGGCCTGCTGCATCAAGAGGACAGCCCTGTTGCTAGAAACTTGCATCCCAGCTTGAATCCAAGGCTTCCAGAGTGACTCCAAGAGTTAGTTGGCAGGACTACAAAAGCAGAGCCTCAGGGATAAAAAAAGACTCCAATCATCTTGAACCTGCACCTGGACGCAGCCTCAGTGAGTCACACTTTCCAAGTGGGGATACTCCAGTCCTAGATCCTTAGAAGTGGTGCTACTGGTACCCAGCTAGCCCAAATCCAAAATTTGAGACATAGCAATTTCCTGCCAAAAAGTGGGCTGATAACTAAGAGGAGACTGGGGCCTCAGCCCAAGGTGCATCATCAGTCGGCCTTACTTCACAGCAGCTCCAACCACATTCTTCTCTGCAGCAGAAAATCTTGTTCGACAACACCCTGCAGAAGGGATATCCTGCCTCTGTTAGCTCTCGTTGGCTACAGCTAACTGCTTTGAACCCACTGGATAATTTCAACTTCCAAAAAAAAAGGCTAAATATGAATGCAGAAATCTTCACTGCGACTTAGTCAAAAGGCTACTCAATGATAACGCCTCATCCTTAGACCCCACCTGCTGCCTCGCCTCACTGAACTTTACCTTCTCAGACATTTTTTATTTCAAAATTATTATTAGCCCGAAGTGAAGCAAAGACTGGGCCGAATCAACCTCATATATTCAACACGTGCTTGCGGTCAACCGTAACATTTGATATTCTCACACAACTAGATTTCTGCGGTTAACAATTTGATCTTTTAGGCGCTATTTTTTTTACTTTAAAATGTAAAAATTCATAACTCCAGTTCTACTGATTGGATATTTGTTCCTTTGGTGTCAAATCATTTATTAAAATGTTCTCTATTTTTCTAAATTAGTGTTGTGTTTTCACTTTATTGCTGTGTAAGTGCTGCATAAATAATTTAAACCTTGCCTCTAGGTTAAGCCTCACTACTTCTGTGCCAAGCTATCAGAGGATTAAGCACAGGTTAATTAGTAGTTTTTGTTGTTCACCCTGACAAGGATTGTGGCTGTTGCTTGAGTAGAGTTTTACCTACCCCTCAACTAAAAACTCAATTTCTCACAGTTATTTTTCATTATTCAGTAAAAGTATACTAGAAATGGTATAGACAGGGCAGAAACTGGGGAGTCAGAACCCTTATGTACACATGTGCTTGAGTCGGGTTCCACCATCAAAACTTTCTAGGAACCCTGGGTCGACAGATCTTTTGTTACCTGCTGAGAAGTGAAAAGGGGAGAACCATTCATGGCAACAATTTAGCAAACCCAATAACTGTAACTCGGAAAGAACATAGATTTCAGGTTGCAAGTTAGGGGATTTATTACAAGGCCAAAAAACAACTGAATATACAAGCACCTCAAGACGAGGTTGTAAAAATACTTGGGAACTAATACAAATCCATATCTAAGCAGGAGTCCAATCCGAAGAATCATGAAGCGGATAAAAAGTTCTAGGAACAGGACACAAACAAGAATTGCTCCAATATTCAAATCCGACTTCTTCTGTGGCTGAAATAAATGGCATTAAGCTATCCCTACTCTATCTCTGAGATGACACCCCTACTTAACATTCCCCAGGCAAAGTCAGTAAAAGGTGTCAGCTTGTGAAGACTTCCTAAGAAGTACATTCACAGAATAAATCAGTAGTCAAAGCTACAGAGCTCATTCTAAGATGTTCCTTTCCAGATTGATCTTCTGACCCCCTTCTCCTAACTCATCCTGTCTACTTCTGTCTCTCCTCTCTCAGGGCTCTTTCCGTAATACAAAATGCAAAGATGTAAAACACGCCCACAGATCACCTCATGCTAACGGACACCTCTCCTAGGTAGTTTTCCACCGTCCTCTCCAGACATAGTCCAATGACCTTGGTTCCCAGGCCTCCTCAACGAGAAAGAACACTGGCTCCCAATTATCGACCTTCCGTTTACAATGTTTCACTTCTCCTCCATGCCTAACTCCTAAAACAAAAGGCGTTAGTTCTAACTAACAAAGGCAGCTTCTTCCACATGCAACTGAAACGTGAGAATTGAACATCCTTGCATACATATGAAATTCGCTGACTACCTCCAAATGTGAGAGCTTACCAGGGAAATTACATTTCCAGGCCTACACAATTCGGCCAACATGAGAATAAACGAACAGGCCTTTCATGAGCTCAATGTGAACATTTGGTTTAGGCCTTTAACATCAAATTAATTCTGCATGTTATAACATTGCATCTGCAAGTAACTACAGTTCGTTACATTTTAAGCACAATTTGTCACCCCTATATGTGCAGACTAGAATATGGTGCACCTTTAAACCTGATGCATTGCATTACACATAACTATTTCGTTAAGCAATTGTAATAGACATCAAAGATTACACATTTCAACATGAATGCCACGTTATTTCTCTTACATGGCACAACACACATTTCTAACCTCTCACTCACTTTATTACAGAACACTTTCTAATGATCAAAATTGTTAACACAACACAAGAATAAATGCGGATGCGGACTATCCATGATTATGATGCACTCCTACAATTTTAGAGCACCACCGCGCTCCATCACATGAATGAGCCGCACCTGATTCTAGACCTGTTCTAAGTACACCTTCTTTTCCAAAAATGCTCCTCCTGCTCTACTAAAAATATGTAAAATGTTTACTTTTTGGTTTACGTTTTATAGAGACCCTATGAATGTCACATTTAGGTGGTGGCATGTTTTTTTCTCTTTTTCTTTTTGTGTATTTTGCTTGCATTAAAAACAAAAATCACACCAGCTTGCCAAATCTAGTACTTTAATTCTGGAGTCATCTAGACAACAGGATTGTAAAGTTGCATCCAAATTATTCAGAAAGTTGTTAGCAAAAATGGGTGGAGACAAAATATACCCCTATCAAATACTGGAAAAACGTTGGTACATTAACCTCGAGAGTCAACCCTCTTCTTGCCAACTTTTTTGTCCAAGGAAGGAACTATCTTTTATCAGTTTAGCGTCCCATACCTGTGCTTTTTCTGAAGAGCAAAATACAAGCCCACCACCAACATGCCCAAAATGACTAACTGATTTAAAATGAAGGAACTAATCATCCATTTTTATTTGCCCGTTTTTTAAAGCACCACTCCACTAACAGATACAATAGAGTGCTTTAAATATGAACAACAAACACATATTAAACAGCAAGTAGATAGGACATGGAAAGATAAGTAATTATGAAAGAAAAACCTAAGTTTTCTAATTTCTTTATTGAGGTATAATCATAACTAGTGGACTTTTAAATGTCATCTGGGCAACATGAGGGAATGCTTCGTCATTAGACTCACTAAAAGACAGGCCCTAAACGTGGTTGCAACCCTTGAAAAAAGAGCTATAGTGAACCTAAATACTTCTAAGTACAGAGTGTTCCTGCTTCTCAGCCCTCTCTTTCAACCAGAAATGGTGAGTAGATTGTCCAAGTACGAAACAGTCTTCAGAGCTTTAAAAGTTAGACATCTAATTTTGAAATAAACTCGTGTTTTAAATAACAACCAGTGAAGGCAACATAGAATTGGAATGAAAGAGTCAAACATACTTATTGAGGAAAGGATTCCAGATGTGAAATGTAAAATAGATTTGAGTGAGATACGTGAGGCATCCGGATTCAAAAGTCTAAATACTAAGGGGCCTACTAGGATGGCGGAGGGAAACGGGTTCCGTCCGCCATGGTCGCGGCAAAATCACTCCCGACCGCACCGCGGAGAATCCGCGGTTGCGATTAGGATATTTATGTCAAGAAACTCCGACCGCGGTGGACGGATCACATCAAACACCGTCCACGGCGGACGGAGCACACCAAAGACTGCCGTAAGCGAACGGTACCATAGAAACACCCTCCGCCGCTGACGAACATGACCGCGGGAACAGGCCCAACCGCCGCTATACCTGCGGAGGGTCCGGGCGCGCGATTAGGATAATGCCGCCATTCCAACGGAACTCACCACCGTCCTCGACCGCCGCGGAAACAATGCATCACCAAACGGAACATGACTGCGGAAGGACCACACAAACACCATCCCTGCCCTCAAACCGATTACAAAATGGCAGATGGCAGATGGAAGTAAATAGAAAACACACTAAACAGGACACCCAACCACCTGAAACACCCACCCCCAGCAACTACACGCCCCAATGACACCCCCCCAAGCACCGAAAAATGCACCAAAATCACCACACCGACAGAACACCTGATTGCCAACAACCATTGGGACACAACCACCACACAGAGTATAAAATGAATCCCTCCCACTACCACAGTCCTTTCCATCACAGCATAGCTGCAAGCAAGAGCCACAATACCACTAACAGCAGACACACACAAACACACATACAACCAGCACACAAACACACCCACCACACAAACCCCCACAACACCATCCCTACACACCACACACCTGCACACCCCACCCCACCACACCAACACCTTGCACATGACACACCATGGCACCAAAGAAAAATCCCAAGTTCACAGACAGTGAGTTGAAGGTCATGGTGGATGAAATCATCCGTGTCGAACCACATCTTTTTGGCACCCTAGTCCAGCAGACCACCTTGGCAACCAAAAACAACATGTGGGACAGGATAGTGACCAGAGTGAATGCGTCAGGGACCGTGCCACGCACCAAACACGAGATCCAGAGGCGGTGGCACGACCTCAAGGCAAGGGTGAAAGGCATCAGGGCGAAGAACCACCTGCGGGCACACCACACTGGCAGCGGCACTCCCCCGGAGCCCATACCATTTGCAGAATGGGAGGAGAAGGTGCTGGGCATACTGCACCCTGAGAGCCTGGAAGGAATCGAGGAGGGACTAGAGGCTGGTAAGTACAAACCAATGACCACTATCACACTGCCATGGTCTGCCTTGCACAACTGCCAACACACATCTCCCTGGCTCCAATCCATGCATGTGTGCCACATAGTCACCCAAATGTGAAGTCCTGGGCTCAAATGCACCCACCATGACCAAACACAAATGTTGCCTCCCACGTTCCCAGCCTTGCATGTTGTCACAGCAGCCAGCACCACAACTCCCAAGAGGCCCTCATGTCAAAAGGGAGGGTGTTAGGGGGGGGTGAGAGAGGTGTGTGGGGTGTGTGAGAGAGGTGGGTGGGGTGTGTGAGAGACCAGCACTACAACTCCCAACAGGCCTCCATGTCTACAGGGAGGGTGGTGGTGGGTGAGGGGTGTTAGAGACCAGCACTATAACTCCCAACAGGCCCCCATGCCTACAGGGAGGGTGGTAGGGGGTGTGGGGTGTGAGAGAGGTGTGTGGGGTGTGTGAGAGAGGTGGGTGGGGTGTGTGAGAGACCAGCACTACAACTCCCAACATGCCCCTGTGTCAAAAGGGAGGGTGGTGGTGGGTGGGGGGTGTTAGAGACCAGCACTACAACTCCCAACAGGCCCCGATGTCTACAGGGAGGGTGGTGGTGGGTGGGGTGTGTGAGAGACCAGCACCCATGTCTCACCCCAGAGCAAGATTGAGTCCGCCCACCATTTGGTGACCAGTGCATCTCCTCCTGCAAACTGACAGGTAGATAGACATCTTCTCAGGGGGAACATCCAATAGCAGGACAGGACCACACATATCCAAGTATTGCCTTCCCAACTCCACGCCACCTTGTTGCCCTGTACTGTCAACCACAACAACATGATGACAACAACAACCATGTCCTGATTCCATAGTGATTTGTAATGTTGCTACCAAAAACATGTCATGTCCACAGCATTAATTGTGAAAATCTTGTCCCTCAGGTGATCGCAACCGCCAGCACCAGTCGCCCCCCTCACAGCCAGGACTCTCTGGGGACGATCCCATTGACAGCTCGGGTGCAGAGGACGATGCTGGCCCAAGCAGACTCCCAGGGCCATCAGGCTCCCAGGACATCCCGGCCTTCACCACCTTGGCCTGTGTCACTACACCAACACCTGTCATTTTGAGCTGTGCAGCTACCACCACCACCACCACTCCTGCCTGTGCCACCCTGCCTGACCCATCGCCCGATGATGGGCCATCGACATCCCAGGCTAGCAGGGAGAGTGGGCGGGAGAGGACACAGGTGAGGCCACAGCTCACAACCAGGAGTGTAGTTGCTAGACGAGGTCGGGAAGGAGACCCACCCCATCCTGGGGCCGAGACACTGGAAGCCATCGCCAGAGTCAATGCCTCCTATGAGCGGTCGCAGGCAGTCCGATCGGGCCCACCAAGATTCGCAAGAGAGCAGCCAGCTGTTGCGGTCCATCGACACTAGCATTGACCAAATTGTGGACCTCATGGGCCAGCAAACCTCTCTGTGGAGGGAGTGGTTGTCCCGCGCCACACCACCACCCCCTCACCCAAGTACTCAGCGGGACAGGTCACCAACACCACCGCCACCATCACCTGAGGCCACGGACAGGGAGGTGGACCCTGACCAACCTGCCCCCACAGCTGTCTCCGCTCCGGTTCAAAGACGGAGGGGCCGTCTGAGGCTAGATGCAGCTGAAAGCAGTGGAAGTGCACCATCTACCCGCTCGAAGAGGGGCCGCCACTGACTTCACCCTTCCTTGAGCCTGCCATTCACCCTGTCAACTATCCTGCCCCACAATGCCAAGCATTGGCACACGTCTGTTGGACTAGGTGGACATCACACAATGTGGTGTCCCCACGGAGTTTTCATCTGCCATGACCTTCAACTCTCACTTCCCCCAACACCTACTTGTAAATATGCACCAACATCAATTCATAACCTGTAAATAAACACCACGTTAACACTCTAAGCTGTGTGACCTCCATGTTTTAATCACATGTTTGTCTAATACATTGTCATTACCAGGTGCAGGGATCAATGTTCTGGAGAATCATGCCTCTGTGGGAGTGACCTAGGGATAATAAGAGAACAACAAGCACAGGTCAGGAAAGTGATTCACAACCATCACAACACACTGTACTGCAACATCCCACAAACCACACTCATCACCAATTAAGTGGATCACAGGACACACATCAGGGAGCATTGCATGTACAACATCTCACACACACATCTGCAAACAGAACATACCAGAACAGGCAGCATAGACACATCACACCCACACATCACCAGCAAACATCCATCACGCATTGTCTATCTGCACAAGAGGTAGCTACTCACATTCAAGGAAAATAGCGATCAATGAGCTGACGCCTCTGGTCCACACCTTCTTCCTCCCCACTATCCTCATCAGTGGACATGGGTGGGATGGGAGGCGGAGCAACCTGTTGGTCTTCAGGGTCCATGATCAGTTCAATGTTATTGCGCAAGGCCAGGTTGTGGAGCATGCAGCAGGCAATCACGATTTGGCATACTTTGCCTGGTGAGTATGGCAGGGCCCCTCCGGTTTTATCAAGGCAGCGAAACCTAGACTTCAGCAGTCCAAAAGAACGTTCTATCACTCGACGTGTCCTCCCATGGGCATCATTATAACGCATTTCACCAGGGGTAGTAGGATTCCGTGTGGGGCTCAGCAGCCACGGCCGGTTTGGATACGCAGAGTCGCCTAGGTGGGGGGATGACAGACACAAATATCATTACCAGGATTGGTGGGAACACCATGCCACACATACAACACAATTGTCCTCAAAGCACACTCACCTACAAGCCACGCACGTTCTGGATGCAGATTAGCCATCAATTGGGGGACAATGCTGCTCCGCAGGATGTGTGAGTCATGGGCGGAGCCGGGAAATCTGGCACACACATGGGAGATGATGTTGTCAGCCAGGCACACCACTTGCACGTTGATCGAATGGTAGTGCTTCCGATTCCGATATACAGGTTCACGTGCCTGGGGTGGAATGAGACCAATATGTGTGCCATCAATGGAACCCACTACGTGTGGTATCTGGGCCAGGGCATAGAAGTCCCCTTTGACTGCTGCCAACTCTGCCGGACGTGGAAAATGGATGTAATCATACTTGTAATGCATCATGGCATTCAGAACATCCCGCAGTACCATGCTGAACATGGATTGGGTCATCCCCCCGGCATGACCAACTGTGTACTGGAAAGAAGTGAAGTGCCGCCATCACCTTTGCTGTGGGTGTAATAGCTCCTGTATATGTCCTGCGTGGCTGCAGATGAGGTGACAATTGTGCTACAAGCTCCTGCAATCTACGTCGATCAAGCCGGAATTTGCAGATCACCTCCTCGTTAACCATGTCCTCCAGCACAGTGTATGGTCGATGCACATTTGGAGCCCTCCTGTGTGGGAGTAGATGGTAGCAGATGTCAATTGACCAACAACGCATAGCTGTGCCACACTATCACATCTTGACCAACACAATGCAAATAATACATGTTGCAGAAAGTGATTATATGTGTGACGTGACCAATATATAAGGCAATACAGCTAACTACACACACAATGTTCAACCAAAAACCACATCCTGTGTGCAAACATGTCCAATGTAACGTGCACACATGTTGAAATATCTGGCAACAACACATGACTGAGGGCCCAAATGTGGACAAGCGTTCCCACAGACACACATGTACGTGCACACACAACATGAACATGGAACACACCCTCCTTGTCTTCATGCACCCATGACCCCACCTACAATGCTGGGCATCCTCACATGACATGCATGGGCACACAACAACCGACACGCATACACAGAATGTATGTACACCCCTATCATTGTTACTTGCACACACAAACCACACACTCACAACAGCTTCTAAATGTGGGTACACACCCTTGATGTACTGTGTAGATGTGTACAAATGGAAACGTGTGTCAGCAAAACCAAGACGTCAACACGTCGCCATGCACATCTGACGCAACTTGGGTGCACATCACTAGCCTTTATTAACCACTGGCAAGGTCAACAGTATGAGCACACATGCAACAAATGGACATGAATGTCACACGTGGACACGGGCCATTGACTTGACATCATTATTCTTGCAGCATTCCGGACATGTCCTGACACACATGTACAACTATGAACATTACATGTGTGCGGAGACATGCAGTGTGTGTACATACACTATCTGGGGACGCCTTCCACCAACACTGAAGATGATCGTTGACACAGCAATTAAGCATGACATATGCTGTATGGTCAAGGACCATCCCGGTCACACCCCGCAAAACGCATGTGCGCACTACCGTGCATCCTTTGAAACTAATCACTCACTGGCGTCGCTATGGCGGTGCACGCATTCCGCGGGGGCGGTGCAGGCTAACACATACATTTGAAAATGCAATTCGAAATGAGAGTTGATACCCCCCTTACAGTCACATTGCAGCACCCACCGCAGCCCGCCAGTCCTGGCCAGTCACCCACCGCCGGTCCTGGCCGGTCACCCACCGCCAGTCCTGGCCGGTCACCCACCGCCGGTCCTGGCCGGTCACCCACCCATCACGACATGAGCTACACTGGATTTGGCACACAGGATCCTCAAGGGGTGTTGGGGGAAAAAGATTTCCATGTAACAGACGCATCCCCCTCAAAAGGTACTGCCAAGGCAAGGGCACCTCCCAAGTCCAGGGACACTCCCAAGGACAAGGAAAATACACAGGAATGGGCACATCCCAGTAGCAGGGACACTCCCAAGGACAAGGACTCTTTCAAAGGAAAGGGAAACTCCCAAGAGCAGGGACACTCCCAAGGACAAAGACACTACAAAGGAAAGGGCACCTCCCAAGAGCATGGACACTCCCAAGGACACTACAAAGGAAAGGGCACCTCCCAAGAGCAGGGACACTCCCAAGGACAAGGACGCTTCAAAGGAAAGGGCACTTCCCAAAAGCAGGGACACTCCCAAGGACAAGGACACTTCAGAGGACAGGTACACTACAATGGACAAGTCTGCTCCCAGGGACAGTGCACCGCCCAGGGATCAGGGACATTCCAGAGACAGGACACCTCCTACGTCCAAGGCCAAGGGTTCTCCCATGGAAACGTGCTCCATCAGGGACAGGCATACATCACCCCTGGCTGCCCTCAGGCTGATGTTGTTGAAGGAACGTAAAACACATGTGTCAGCGGTGGAGTCCCCACATACCTCAACTCCCATCCACACCCCGCAGAAGCAGAATAAGGAGTACACTGTTGTTGCATCCCCCATTACACATGATGCAGAGGGCAGAAGGCAGGGCCACAGCAAACATCAAGCAGGGTCCAGCACGCCCCCAGAGAGCAGACCACCACAAGCACATGATCCTTCTTTGATGTCTGATGAGGCCACAACACTTACCAGTCCAGTCATGTCCAGGGTGCCCCTACATTTCACAAAGAAATGGAGACACACACCAGTGAGACCTGACCACCCCAATGTCGCTCCAGTACAGCTGTCCCCAGCTCCCAGAGTCACCCTGCCTCCTGCCCCATACAGCCCTGTGGCTCATCATTTCAGTGGTTCTAGTGGGTCAGCTGCCGTTCACTCTCATGGGAGACGCTGCAATAACTCGGCTGGGAGACTTACCTGGCACTTCTTGACTTTGTCCTTGCCGTGAGGGGAACGGCCACACCGGAGTCTCTCCTACAAATGCCGTGAGGGGAACGGCTGCGCCGCGAGGGCTGGGACTACATTTCCCAGGTGCCCCGGTGGCGCACACCTGACGCCACTGACACCGCGCCCGGAGGCGCTTGAAAAGCGAGGAGCGCCGAGCGCTCGCTGGGACGCTGCAATAACTCGGCTGGGAGACTTACCTGGCACTTCTTGACTTTGTCCTTGCTGTGAGGGGAACGGCCGCACCAGAGTCTCTCCTACAAATGCCGTGAGGGGAACGGCTGCGCCGCGAGGGCTGGGACCACATTTCCCAGGTGCCCCGGCGGTGCACACCTGACACCACTGACACCGCGCCCGGAGGCGCTTGAAAAGCGAGGAACGCCTCCCGCCCCCGCGGGGCGCGCGCTGGACGGGCCGGACGAAGGGCGGGCAGTATGGGGCCGTCTGGGACCAGAGGAGGCCGGGATGGGCCACCCCACTTACATCCTCGGTCAGACAGCACTACATTCACCAGCAAGTAGGGACCAGGACATTGTTAGACTGTGTTCTCTGGGTTGCGTACTTTTTGCTGTTGCTATTGTTTGATTAGAGCGGTGCCAAAGCCCTGGTAATATACATTGGGTGCATAATACCGCATTGCTATGGCCACAGTTAATCCAAAAGTGTGTCCTGGGGTAGGTAGGGCCGGAACCTTAGATGCTTTCCTGAAGTTAGCGGAAACCGCTGTTGCTAAAGAAATTGAACTTGTGGAAAGAAGGTATTCCTTGGACCCATCCTGTCACACTGTACCCTTGATCACAGACCCAGAGTTGACTGATCGTTCCACTGCTTTACCTGTTACTTTAAATCACCTGCAGGGTAATAATGTGTCAGTTTTAGATGGGAGTTTATCCATTACTGGGGCTTTGTCCTTGTCTTCTGTTAGTAGTGTAGCTCCTTCGTCCCCAGTAACACGTAATAGGCAACAGCGGGCCAGGCCCGCAAGCAAGCCCAAAGCTGTAACGGGTAAAAGAAAGGCTAATAACGCCCCCGAAGGTATTCAGCAACAAGCCAAACAACCTAGGAAATTACACTCCTTATCGGGGTTGGTTACTCAGCAAGATAGGGCCTTAACTAAGGTTAATGATGGCAGAGTCCCAGTAAGACATGAGCAGTTAGTTAAAGAAATAGGGGTCAACCAGGGATGTAATATGACCGAGTTCATGACAATCATGGATGAACGACTCAGGTCCTTTATTTCCCCACTAATGGCCAAACTTGAACTAATAGATGGTAGACTAAATGCCATAGAAAAACAATTTCTTTCACATAAAAGCCCAATGCCAGAGAGGGACTCAATAACTGCTCACCCTCTGAACACTATTACAAACAGAGTAAATGCCCTGGTGGACTCCATGATAACATCCGGGCTACAAGACACAGCCCAAGTTTTAGCACCTACTACGACCATTCCAGTTTTAGGATCTAGGGAGGGAGCTAAATCAGGGCCTAAGGGTCCTGTAGGTAGATTAAGTCTACCAGAACAGCATACTAAAAAAGTATTCTCACTGCACCTCCCCCCGGAGGCTTGTCCATATTCAGTAATCCTGGCTAATGTCCCGAAAACCAAGGATGGATGTGAAGAACATTGGACCACACTAAAAAATAAAGCCCTTCACTTCCTGTCTGCTAAAACTGTGCTGGGCGATCATTTGCACAACAATTGTAAGATGGTGAGAAGGGTACCATGGGTGGGAATGTCGAAGAAAAGTATGGAAGGGGACTGTGTTGTGGTGAGCTTTAGTTCCCCCAGACCATTTAATGACATTCTGAGGCAGGCGGGTTCAGCCTTAATCCACCATGACTATGTAAATGTAGTCCCGCTGCGTTTTTTTTTCCCCCCTCATAACAGTGGTGTTATTAGCAAGGGACACCCTAATTTGGAAACAGTACCCTACACTGATTCAATTCCAACAAGCAACAGATATGAGGTCCTGAGCTCGTTGGATAACAATGACTGACGCGAGGATGCAAACATCAGGGTTCAGGGTAAGGTATGTCCAGTGTATATAAACAGTGGGTGTTTAACAGTGGGAAGTGGGCTGCAAGGCCCATTAGTACAGCAAGTCATCCATATCCAGGGTAGGGACACAGACACAACAGAGATTAGGACCTGTACTACTGAACACCCAAAAGGGGGCGAAGGGTTGGATGATGGGCACACCAAAACCCCGGAAGGCATCCTGATTACTGGTGGAGTAGGGGAAGCTGGGGAAGTGGTAAGAATGGTGTCTTGGAATATAGCGGGCCTGGCATCTAAATTTAACAACAAAGAGTGGCGCAACTATATTAGCAGGTACCAGATAATTAGCCTGCAGGAGACATGGGTGGTTGACAATAGCGCTTTCCATATCCAGGGGTATAAATGTTTTTTTGTCCCGGCACAGAAATCCAGATCGGGTAGAGCTATGGGAGGATTATCTCTATATGTAGACTTGAACCTCCAGGGCACGTGGTCTAACACGGACTGGAGTTCGTACACCATTCAAGCGGTACGGTTTAATGGCAAGGGGTTAAGGTTGGCCTTGTTCAATGTCTACAACAATGGGGCATGTGAAGAACATAATATATTTGTAGGGGAGTTGGATAACAGACTGAACCAAGAAATTAGTGTGGGGAAGGGTGCCTATACACCCACTATTCTTGTTATGGGAGATCTCAACTGCCACCTATGCCCGGCCTTATTCCCAATAGATGCGGATTGGTCACATTGCCCGGTGGATAATGGGCCTCACTTTGAACATACACTAGAAGGCTTGGCCTTCACTAAACTCTTGCACACACACGACCTAGACCATACCATTAATATGATGGCTGTTCAGAGGGATGGCAGTTTACCACCGACCTTTAAGGTCAGAGGGTGCTCTTCATTTATTGATTATATCCTAGCCTCTAGTGCTTTTAAAAATAGAATCACTAGTCTAGGGATAGAATGGAGCCCTTTTAGCGACCACAATCCACTAGTATTGGAGCTGTTTTATTGGGCTCGGCCCAGAGGGCGACAGCCTGGTACTATTATTGAGAATGTTGTGGATCAGGGTAGACGATTGAGGTGGTCCAAAATAGACAGGGTAAACTTTTACAAATCCCTGATGGATAGCGGGAAATCAGCTATTGAGAACTGTTTGGATATGGCAGTAGAAGGTCCTGCGTTACTCTTGGCATTTGGGCAGATTGCTAGTCTGATAGATGGATTGCTAAAAGCTAGGGCACCTAAAAGGATATGTTGTCATCCACGATGGTTTGATTGTGAATGCTCTCAGGCCCTGAGGGAGCTCAAAAGTAGTCTGAAAACTAGACCAAGGGACCACCAACAAGTCGCATTGTGTAGAAAAAGATATAAGAGCGAGACCAAGAGGAGGAAATTGGCCCTACAAGGGGAAGCATGGGCAGATTTAAGAGAAGCGGGGAAAAAAGGAACATGTCTGAATTCTGGAGGATTATTAATAGACCTAGCTTCCAGGACGACAATGTCCCCGAAATAGGGACAAACATTTTACCGGACCAGTGGGTTGCCCATTATAGGGGTCTATATAACCACGAAGTAGGAACAGTTGAAGAACTCGTAGGGAGGGAATACCAGGGTCAGCCTGTAGTTTTCTCCATTAAGGAGATCACTGCTAGGATCGAGGGTTTGACGAAAAACAAAGCCCTGGGCCCAGACGGCATCCCGCCTTATTTATTTATGAGCTGTGTGGAGCTGTGGGCCCCTATAATGACTAGGATTATAAATGCTGCAATTAGATGCGGCTTGCCGCCCTCATGGTCAACGGCTACTATTGTCCCTATTTTTAAAAAGGGCAATAGGGATGATCCCCAGTGCTATCGCCCGATATCACTGATTGATGTATCTGCTAAACTCTTGGGCAGGGGGATCATTAACCGTTTGGCTGAGTGGACCGAGAAAAATAATGTCATCTCGGACACTCAGTATGGTTTTAGGACGGGGAGGTCCACCAGTGACCAGTGCTTGAACCTTTACATGCTGACTGCCAAATATACCAAGGCTAGTAATGAATCTATCTATATGGGGTTCATGGATTAGGCAGCGGCCTTCGATCACGTGAATAGGGACAAGCTTTGGGACCTGATGACCTTAATAGGGATTGAGGTTGGTCTAATCAATATTTTAAGGGAACTTCATAGTGATACCTCAGCGTAAGTCCGGTACAATGTGGAGGGTGGGTTGACTGAGTCATTCCCTTGTAGAAGTGGGGTACGCCAAGGCTGCATTCTTGCGCCTTTTTTATTCTCACTTTATATAAATAATCTAGAGCAGTTTCTGTTAAAGTTAGGAACAGATTGTCCGCGAGTAGGTTCCCGGCATATTCCTGTGTTACTTTACGCGGATGACTCGGTCCTACTCGCACGTACTCCAAAGAGTCTGCAGATTTTGATTGATGGGTTTTCAACTTTATGGGCTCTTTAGATCTGTCCGTTAACTTGGGCAAGTCTTATGTGCTGCTGGCTGGCAATAAACCGTGCACCAAATCCACTTTCACGATAGGAACCGACAACATAGAAAAAATTAAAACATTTTCCTAATTAAGTTTACTATTCGATGGGTCCCTAAAAGGTAATGCCCTGGTGGAGGAGCGTTGTTGTAAAATGATTGCCACTAATGGCGCAATTGCCAGTTATGGGCATAGAGTAGGTAGATGGTGCCCTGAACAGGTGATGAATCTGTATGGCTCTATGTGTTGTTCCAAAGTCACTTATGGGGCGGAGGTATGGGGCTTCACTAATATCTGTCAACTTCAGCGGGAAGAGAAAAAATATTTAAGATCCATTTTAAAAGTTCCACAAAGCACCGCTGCTGCAATAGTACATAGGGAACTAGGGAGGCCATACCTAGAAGATCTGGTGAAGCTCAGACCAATCGTAGCATGGTTGAAAATGTGGGTTAACCCTGAGGCGTCACTAAGTAGGGAAATCTTAATTGACTGCCTTGGAAAAGATAAATGTATGTGAATCCCATGGTTCAACTATGTTAAAACTCCCCTAGAAGCCCTGGGCTATGAGAATCTCTTTGTTGATCCGGGAGTAATTGTTCCCCAGCATAAGGCGATTATAAAGAAAGCATTTTTAGCCCAAAAAATAACTTCGAGAGCAGAGGGAGAAGGGACAAAAAAAACGTGAGTGCTTATAACTTGGTTAAGAGCACTGAAGGAATGGAGCCATACTTATACCTGATGTACAATGCCCAGGACAGGTTTTTAATGTGTCGTTTTAGGCTCAATTTATTACCATATTTATTAGCGTCTCCATTAGGGCTTTTAACTACAATTGAGCAGAAGGTAACCTGCGGCTGCGACAATAGGTCTCCGCAGGATTCCCTTCATTTTGTATTGTTGTGTTCTTTTTATTCAATGCCCAGGCGTAGATTCTTGGTCGACATTTTAAAACAAATGAAAATGAAACGTGCTCGAGATGCCTTAATCTACCTACAACAAGCGACAGATCCTCTCACACTGTGCTGCATAATGAATTTTATCAGAGTGGCGGTCCGACTAAGGGTAACTAGAGGGGGAGACTGATTGTCAAGATTTCAGTCATATTTTATTGCAAACGGAATGCCTTTTTGTCTTCTTAATGAATTACCTTGTATTTCTAGTAAGGATTCTAACAATGATTTAATTGGATTTTATTGGTTGTATATATGTGCTTTTATGGTGATTTTGAATCATCGAATAAAGAATCCTTGACTTGACACTCTCATGTGTCAGATGGTGGCACTGTGTCTGTTGTTCGCTGTCATGCATCATGTAGTAGCACAGTGTCAGTTGTGCCCTCTCCTGTTTCAGGTACTGGCACTGTGTGTGTCAGCCACTCTCATGTGTCAGATGCTGGCATGGTATTTGTTGGTCACTGTACAGGGACATGTCCTGGCAGTGTGTCTGGGTCTATGGCTCATGTGTCAGTCACTAGAGCTGTGGCTGTGTCTCACACTCCTGTTTCTGGTGCTGGCAGTGTGTCTGGGTCTATGGCTCATGTGTCAGTCACTACATCTGTGGCTGTGTCTCACACTCCTGTTTCTGGTGCTGGCAGTGTGTCTGGGTCTATGGCTCATGTGTCAGTCACTAGAGCTGTGGCTGTGTCGCACACTCCTGTTTCTGGTGCTGGCAGTGTGTCTGGGTCTATGGCTCATGTGTCAGTCACTAGAGCTGTAGCTGTGTCTCACACTCCTGTTTCTGGTGCTGACAGTGTGTCTGGGTCTATGGCTCATGTGTCAGTCACTAGAGCTGTGGCTGTGTCTCACACTCCTGTGTCTGGTGCTGGCAGTGTGTCTGGGTCTATGGCTCATGTGTCAGTCACTCGAGCTGTGGCTGTGTCTCACACTCCTGTATCTGGTGCTGGCAGTGTGTCCGAGGCGACTAGTTCAAGCAGTCCACCAGATTCTGTGCTGTGAGGTGTAGCTCCCATCACTCACATGTAATTTGACTTTGTGTCTCGATTGTCCATTGTAACCACCCTTGCATTGTTACTGTCCTTGGGACGGGGCACTTGACCCACGTACTTGTGTTGCCTCTGATGTACCTGTGCCTTGCCATGGACTGTTGATGCACTTAGCCCCTCTCATGTGCTGCCTCTGATGTACCTGTGCCTTGCCATGGACTGTTGATGCACTTAGCCCCTCTCATGTGCTGCCTCTGATGCGCCTGCTCTGTTGTAAACACTGCCCTGTTGCTGTTCTGATACTGCATTGTGCCCTCATGTGCTGCCTCTGATGTACCTGCTCTGTTGTAAACACTGTCCTGTTGCTGTTCTGATACTGCATTGTGCCCTCTCATGTGCTGCCTCTGATGTACCTGCTCTGTTGTAAACACTGCCCTGTTGCTGTTCTGATACTGCATTGTGCCCTCTCATGTGCTGCCTCTGATGTACCTGCTCTGTTGTAAACACTGCCCTGTTGCTGTTCTGATACTGCATTGTGCCCTCTCATGTGCTGCCTCTGATGTACCTGCTCTGTTGTAAACGCTGCCCTGTTGCTGTTATGATAATGCATTGTGCCCTCAAGTGCTGCTTCAGATGTACCCGCTCTGTTCTACCCAGTGCCCATGCTCTTGTATAGTGTACGATTATACCCCTATTATGTTTAATAAAGCAAGTCAATCATGTGTCGTGGTTTGTCATTGTCATTCCTGGTTGTGTATTTGAATTGTTGATATATTGGTGCGATCGTAAATGCAGTTTCTCAAACATGACACTCCCCCTCCCTACGTCACAGCCCTGGCAGGTATTCCCCTTCCAACAGCAATTGGTGTTTTGGCGTACCTGCGTCGTCGTCGGCGATGTGCCATGACTTGCTGGTGGTGGAGCACGAAGAGTATCGGAAATGCGTGTAGCGCTGGGTCCATGACGGCGATCTGCTTGTGGTAGGTATCTCTTCAATGTGTTGTATCTCCGCTGTGGTGATTCCGCCATGTTCAGGCAGGTTGTTTTTCCGCAGCGAATTGATGTGTGTTTTCCGCCATCGTGATTTGGAGGACGGTCGGAGACGTCATTCCGTACGGCGGTGTCTCTGGATTGGTTCCGTCCGCCGCGGGGTCGGGTGTACTTCCGCGGCGGTGCGTGCTTTTCCGCCGCGTACGGACATTTGACAGTGTTTCCCATCCTAATATGGCGGACGGAGTGCCCGCGGCAGGCGGACTGAAAAAAGGCATTTTCCGCCTACTCCAGGACGGCGGTCGTCCTTCCGTCCGCCATCGTAATCGACCCCTAAATACCAAAATCAGAGGGCAGGTTTTGCTGTGCATTGAGCATTAAAATGTTGTCAGCCATCCATGCCTGGATTTTTGAGAGGAGATTGCATGAGGTGAGAGTGTCAATGATGAACGTTTCAGGTATTGTAGATTCTGGGAGTATTCTGCATATTGGTGAATGGAAATTCTTTTATCACTTGCACAACAAACTCAGGGATTCAGGATACAAATTGAACAAATGGGATGCTAATATTGAATTCTAAGAAATGCGACAATGCACTGAAGCACAGCCAGAGGAATTGTTTCCAATCTTCACCAATTAAGAACGATTAGTTAGAAAAGAGAAGGAACAACTCAGGACTTTATCAGTTGTGATGCAAGCGGCTAAAGGACTAGGTAAAACAGGAAAACAGGAGTCCCCAACCATACAATATGCAAAATGCCTCACCCTATATGTCTGTGTGGTGTTTCATTGCTACAGCCTGGCTGAAGACAAACTGATAGTGAGCGAATAGCTGCTCCTTGTTAATGTAGGACAAGAGTTATAAAGAAACTCATCTCTCTACGCCTTTAACAAGCCAAAGTAGATAAGACAAATGTTCGACATTTGGCAAGATTAAGGTCAAGCTTGGGGTTTAGATTTTAGATACTTTTTTATTTAATGGTAATGAGAGGCAGTTTTACATTTTATTGAACCTATTTAGTTTTTACAGCGTGCTTGGCATTTCAGAATGATGTTATATGGATGAATTGGTTCTTGCAGCTTCAGAGGTTTTGTAATGTAATCAAATACAGTCAAATAGAGATATTGATTGACAGCTGAGGGAAATATGTTTCTTACCCTTTTTTTACAACAGGCACAGTCACTGCACTCTTCTTGATTTCAGGTGCAGAACCAGATGAAACAACAACATTAATAAGTCTTGTTTGAAAGACCAGGATGTGCTCGAAAGTCTCCTGATACCAGAGACAATTTTACTGGTATCTTAGCCTACTCGTATTAGGGAATTTCCCGTTAGGGAACTTCCCTTTTTTGAAAAAATAAGGGTAACTGTGTTTTCTGTATGGATAAAGCTCAATTGCACAGGGAAACTTGCCAACCTCAGTGCAAACAATAGGGTCATTTTTATTAGGGAACATTATTAATATAAAACTGTTCATAAAGCTTATGCCAATAGTCAAAATGATTTTCCGTCTTATCCCAGTTTAGTTTCTATGGGCATATGTGTATAAATAACTTTTACCATGGATTATATGCTATAATCAAACCAATTACCCTGTCTAAAGATTTCCTCTTTTCATCATCCCGCAAATATGTTTGTATCATGTATATCTTTTTTTAGAGATATTTTTAGTGTAAATAATGTAAACAATGAGACAATGACAATACAAATAATACATTAGAGCACTACAACACTGCCATACAAATCTGAACTCCCCTCAGCTCACCAAACCCCCTTCCACCCCCTCCCGGATAATTCACAGTCAGTGCTCTGTCCATTTTTACCATAGTAGTAGATGCATAGTTGCATCTATGCAGAATTTTATATTGCACCAGTCGGAATCTTTACCCTACAGCCCCCTACACTAGTTGTAGATGGAAATCCAAATTATTTCTGATATTTAAAACCAATGACTGGCCTAAATAAGATGGATTTTAGGCACACGATGATAAGATTATATGTGTTTTCCTCCCTGACCTTTATTTTAAAATCAACTATACATTTCTAATTGTACACCCAACACAAAATGTATTATGCCTGCTTGACAGTAACTCAAGATGCAATGTGACTCACTGGATGCAAACCTCCTGTTCTACATTTAACTCCATTTATTGCAAAGGTTGAGAAAGGCCTAATTTCCCCCACCTAAATGCAATTTCTGCATGCAGGGGAATGCCATAGTCTAACTTCAAATCGTTATAAGCAGCAATTATTCTTACAAGATAATCACCTCTCCAGACAAGAATAGATGTATTTTTCTAATATCACTTGCAACATTTTAGGGGCATATGACTCAGCTCAAATGTATTATTATATTAAACACATTATAGCTCTATATTTCTACCACAAGGTCCTTCGTGATTGGTAGATGAACATGATAGTACAGAATTCCTCCTACCTATACTGATATTGGGCAACTAATACTGATTCATACTAATAACCCTGCTGCCAGACAACCCAACCACCCTTTAATTGCAGGAATTATAAACGCTAGCTAAACTTGTTTATGTTTTTTGAAGTACTGTAGGATGCCCACAATCATATAATATTGGTTGCTGTAATTAAAGTTCATCATTCTGGAATCCCTTCCTTTATAAAACTAAAGTATTTCATGACATCCCCTTCAGAACCTTATGATGTGCTGTAATGTAAACGAATGTTTGTAAACAGATCACTGACAACATCTTGGAACCAAAAATATTGTGTGTACAGAATGTAGGGTCAAAACTATTGAGGACCAAAATAACGAGTAGGTAAGTGCAAATTGGTAAGTATAGATTTACTATTCTTAACTCCACATCTACTCACTTTGAAGAAATATAAATTATCAAGGTGGAGCTATATATAGTAAAACTTTACTTACGTATAGAAACTTACCTTCACAATATGTTTGTCCTCAATATTCTTAACACAATATTTTGTCTCAAGATATTTTTTCTAAACACCTTTGTAACACTATATTAGCAACAGTTGGAGAGAGCTTACTCTTTTTTCTCCCTACCTTTCGAGTTGCCTCAGTTGTTCCACTCAAGCCTCTGCTGTTACCAGCACACTTGAGGCGAAGGGGAAACCACTTTACATAAACCTACAGTATTCCAACTGAATATGGATATTAGATGGAAATATTTCACTATTTCTTCTTGAATTAGCTCTATATTCATATTACTAAATTATGAATTATGAGATTTTCAATCTTAGTTATCAAGATCCAAAAACATTTCAGATATTAGTGAATCAGTCCTGTGATTTTGCAAGTTGCAGGGTTTGCTAATGCAAAATTATTTTATACATTGGCCCTGTGTAATTTAAAGAATCCAGCTCTCCCCTCTTGGAAGAGATTGCATTGCATGTTACCCACTATGTGCTACTTTTCCACCTTTCTCTAAAAAATTGTAGAATTATAGATGGGTACCTGTAAATAAAGGCATTGTTTTTACCAAAGGGATTCAAATTCAAAAGATTTGTGTTGAAATTAATATTTGATTCAAGCACATAGAATAGGCATTTTTTAAATACCACCTGTATCCTTCTGTAGGAGAGTGTGTTAACTGGGACATCAGGGTCATTTGGAACAAACCATTAATTGTCAAATCTGTTGAGGAAACCTTTTGGAAGCTGAACATGTATGAGAAAACAGTATAATGGGTTTGTGCTTGTTTTGCATGCAAGGAGAGCACAAAAAGACTAAGGGGCTGATTACTATGGGGCCGATTAGGATGGCGGGTAATCCGGATCCCACGGGCCGGCGGAAGCCACCGCCGGCCTGGAGGATGCGGATTAACTGCCGCGGCCACAGACAACACCCACCGCCAGATTAGGATGGCGGTGGGAATGCGGTGGGACCAGCGGCGGACGGCTGGTCCGTCCGCCGCTGATCCGCGGGGTGGGGAGGGCTATTTGGTGATGGTGTCTGCAAGACACCGTCAGCCAAATTAGGATGTGGACGGACACATGCTTTTCCGCTGCGGTTTTTTCGCCGTGGAAAAGCATGTGCTCTTTGGCGTTTAGGGGCCCGTTGTGGGCCCCCAGGGTGTCGGGGGATGGGGGGTGCACATGGGGGGTACCTGTGGTACCCCCCAACATTTACATGCACTAAGCGGCAGGCACCACGCGGTGCCTGCCGCTTTGTGCATGTAATACATGCAGTTTTAACATTGCGGCGGGTGCTGCTTCAAGCAGCACCCGCCGCAATGTTAAACATACAGGATGTGACCGCCAGGGTAGCGGTCACATCCTAATTTGCACAGAGGGACCGCCGCTGCCCCTGCGGACGGTCCCTCCACCTCTGGGGTGGCGGATAGACGCAGGTCCGTCCGCCATCCTAATCTGCCCTTATGTTGGGTGGACGTGAGACCGTTGGGAATCGGGACTGGCCAACCTCTGGTCGGCGGTCCCGACCGCATTATTTGGATGTGACCGCACATGTTGCGGTTGCAGACTCCCGTTTTTCTATGAGAGCTTGTGCTGCTGTCGGAAACCGACCGCAGCACAAGCTCCCATAGAGAACAGGCATTTTGTGTAAATCTCTGCACCGCGTGGCAGGCAACTCACGGTACCTGCCACACGCTGCAGGGATTTACAGGGGGCACCATAGGTGCCCCAGAGCTCCCAACCGGTGGCTGTGGAGGCCCTGCTAGGGGCCCCAAAGTCGCTTATCCACAGACTTTTCATGTCGGAAAGCATGACATGAAAAGCCTGCTGGAAACTGACATTATAATCCACATAGTGAAAACGCCATCCGGAGAGGATCCGATTGGCTGACGGGCTCCTTGAGCCTGTCAGAAGCCAGCCTGATTGACCAGCCGGTTTCAAATCTGACATCCTTCATTGAAATAAGGGTGTCGGATTTGAAACCTTAGATGTCTTCGACTGACATCCAAAACGGCCCCTAAATGTTGGTTGTGGAACCGTATAGATAAAAGACCCTGATCAACCCTGGCTGAGAGTGTGTATTGACTTTATCAGACCATTAAATGGAATACCGTACAGTTTGAGGTTTGCAGTTGTCATGGTGGATTTCAATACTATATAAATAGAAGTTAAGTTTGTGAGTGAGATAACTGCATCTGAAACCATTAAAGTACTCAGAAAGATTTTTGCTAGGGATGGTGCTCCAACTTATTTGGTTACAGTTAAAGGTACACAATAGACTTCAGGTGAAATTATCACCTTTGAAACATTGTAGAACGACTGTATGCAAACTCCACATTAATGGCACCGTAGAAAGGGTGAATCAATTGGTCAAGGGAGTGATTGAAGTAGCACACTGGATGTAGAGAGAGCTGTGATTGAAGCAGTGTGTAAGAAGCAGACATGTATGAATAATTTGACTGGAACCATGCCATTTTAGTTGATGCGTGGAAAAGAAGGACGACCAGATTGATTCCGGGTTGGATTAAACAATTAGTTTTGATGGAAAAGAAAGGGTGGCTAGATACCTGTGAAAGTAAAAAAAGAGATGGGTTGAGGGAGGCGACTGGGTAAAAGTGAGGCCTGTATATCTTTTGAAATTTAGAGAGCCATATCAAGGCCTGGCTTTGAAGGGTAACTTTGTGATATTATCAAATGGTCAGTGGTGGAACAGGAGAAGGGTTGTTCTGTATAAAAAGGAATAATGATTGTTTGGAGGTAGTGAGGGGCATTGAGGATGATGTGCGGTCTGGGCGATTTTTATGATTTATGTAGAATGTTTGGAAGGGTTTAGGAATTTGGGATATCGAATGAAGCTGGAGATGTGAGTAGATCATGTTGTGATTGAAATGGTGAGGAAATGAGAGGTCAACAACAACACCTAATCTTCCAAAGACGTGATGGGTGCACATACCTGGTCGACATTTAGGCCTTTCTGTTTTTGCCCCACAATATTTTTGTCCTCTATACTACTACATCCTCTTCAGCATTACCCATCTCTCCTCTTCTCAAATATAAAAAAAATAAGCCTGGTGCCCTCACATCTACCTCATCCACCCAGTGTATTTATCGAGTTTAAAATATCGAGTTGCACAAATATCGAGTAAGAAATTTCGGGGTTCAGCAATATGGACAGCAAGAATATTGTGGTCAAAAATATCGACATAAGGTAAGTAATATCGATTGCAAAAATATAGTTGTTAAAAATATCGATTTTTAAATCAGTGTTATGTATTTTAGTATATGTTTTAAATGTATGTGATGTATGTTTTTTGTATAAGATTTTGTTGTATTTTTAATATATTTGTTAAACTTTTAGTTTTTATCAATTTTTATTTATTTGAATTTTGCGTTTTTAGTTCTGTAGCGGATTGTGGGTTTATAGGGCAATAGGGTGGGAAGTAATTTAAATAACTTATTTGATTATTTTTTATTAATATTTGTTTAATTGAGATGTTACAGTGTTAAATGTGTAATTTATTATTACTTAATTATTAATTCGTTGTTATATAATAATAATTAATTTGTAATTAATTATGGTAATTGTGTGATCAACTGGAGTTGGAATAGTAATTTTTACCCCTCCGCTATCCAACACTTTCTTTACTGCTGCACTCACTGGAGTGGAAATAGTAATTTTTTCCCTCCGCTATCCAGCACTTTCCCTACTGTTGCACTCACTGGAGTGGGAATAGTTATTTTGACCCCGCCGCTATCCAACATTTTCCCTACTGTTGCACTGGCTGTATTGCGAAATGTGAGTTAAAAATATTTTTTAATAGTTTAATGTTTATATTTATTATAGATTTTAGTTTTTTTTAATATTTTTAATCCTTGATATATATTTTTATTTTTTATATAATTTTAAACGTTTACTTTAGAAGGGAAGGTGCACCAGAAATGAAGTCGGGATAGTAAGTTTTAGTCCACTATTCTCCTTTATTTATGATTGAAATAAAATCAGCCATCAGCCAACACCTTTCGTTCCTTTGGCATAAGGAACTTCATCAGGGTTTGGTAAGTCAGGTAGAGTGTTCACAAGATCCTTGATGGTTGCAGTAATGCTAGTGTAGCCTGGGTAATCACCCCACAATAAGGGTCAGTCAGGTCAGGTCCCAGCTAGTGATCCAGGTCCTCCATGTTCCGAAGCCAGCTCCAAATGTTAAACTTTTAACATAAATAAAAAAAAATTGTTTAATAATTGTATTAAGGTAAATATATATGTATAAATAATTATGTTTGTGTGTTTATCTTTTTTAATTGAGTTTATTTGTTATATTTTATTAAAATGCATATTAAATGTATTTTATTTTGTTAAAATTAAATGTAATCTATATATATAAAAACGAATGTATGTCTGTCTGTCTGTCTGTTTGTCCTTTATGCATTACTACACCATTCATCCGATCGCCATAAAACTTTGGGAAGTTGTTGAGTACACTCCTGCGAAGGTTTCTGCCATAAATCTTTTTTAAATATCGGCCCCCCAGGGCCCTAATAATCTTTCGAATACTGATATACGCACCAGACGGAAAAACAACAAATCGTGTATCCACAAGCACTCGAATAAATAAATAGAATTAAAACACCATTCATCCGATCGCCATGAAAGTTTGCGAAGTTGTTGAGTACACTCCCGCGAAGGTTTCGGCCATAAATCTTTTAAAAATATCGGCCTCCCAGGGCCCTCATAATCTTTTGAATACTGATGTACGCACAAGGAAAAACAAAAAAAGTGTATCCACAAGCACTCGAATAAATAAATAGAATTAAAACACCATTCATCCGATCGCCAGGAAACTTTGGGAAGTTGTTGAGTATACTCCCACAAAGGTTTCTGGCATAAAAATTTGATGTACGCACAAGACGGAAAAACAAAAAATCGTGTATCCACAAGCACTCCAATAAATAAATAGAATTAAAACACCATTCATCCGATCGCCAGGAAACTTTGGGAAGTTGTTGACGACACTCCCGCGAAGGTTTCTGGCATACATTTTTTTAAAATATCGGCCCCCCAGGGCCCTCGTAATCTTTCGAATACTGATGTACGCACCACACGGAAAAACAAAAAATTGTGTATCTACAAGCACTTGAATAAATAAATAGAATTAAAACGACACTTTGAAATGTTTTCCATATTAAAATGAATAAGTTTAAATAAAAATGACACAATGTAAATTGAATGTCATCATGACGAGTTTCCTTGAATTTCCTTTCTTCGGAGATCGCAGCAACGCGCGACGGGTAAGCTAGTATTTAATAAATATTACTTTATTTTATACTTATATAAGAGTCAATATTTAATATGCCTTTATTTTTTACATCAATATTTTTTAGTCGATATTTTTGTACGTACCTGTTTAAAAATAGGAGTCGATATTTTTGTTGTCTATATTTTTTACTCAAAACTTTTTACATCGATTACTTATTACATCGATTTTGTCAGTGAACCATTTACCCTCACTGTCATGCCTAAATAAAAAAAAACTGTAGACCTTTTATCCCACTCACACCTCCGTCTATTTAGAGAACTTCTACCACTGTGCCTGCACAATATAAAAACGTAATACTGCCTCCTGCCACTCACTCTCACCACCCTCTGTGCTTTTACAGTTCCTTCGCACTGAAGCTGAGCTTTCTGCTCTCCACTGAGCAGGGAGCCCATGCCGCTCCCTGATAACTGTGTCATGACTGCTTTACATTATTTGTCTATGTTTGTCTGCAAAGACCCACTGCTGACAAGGAATGCGGCAGTTGGTAAAGGGGGAACTCCTCTCACATTCTCCAACTTTCTTGGGCATGTGGAGACACAAGAGAGGCAGGAGCTGGTGGTTGAGACTGCCAGATGCCATTCCTCCTTGATATTTGGAGAGCTGAGCAAGGCAAATGAACTTCAGGGACGTGAGTGTAGTGTCCTGCTGGACCCATTCTAGTGTTCAAGAGTGTGATGTAGTACGCTTTACACCCACCCATCACAGGCATCCCCGGTCAGGTGAACCCACTAATAAAAGAGGCTGGGTGCCCATGCCATGGGCCAGTTGCCAGTACCCTAACACTGTGTGTTCATTATTTCACAAGTATGTGGGCCTAGTGCAAAACAACACCACAGTGAGTACCTCCTATGGTGATGTTACAGCAGAGAAAACAACTTCTGTTATTCGCTGCTATAACACAGCAGAGTATTACCAGATATATGATCTGATACTCATGGCATAAACTCTCAATAAGAGTAATACAGAGCGGTCCAGCATTTTGATATTTGTGAGTGTCTCAATTATTATTTGCATCTGTGCTTATAAGAATCTGTTGCCATCCAGCGTGAGCCTTAACTCTCGACCGTGCTTCCACTGTGTATCGAGGCGATTCTTGTCATTTCATTGACCTGCACTGTAGGTACTCTGCCCCAAGGCTCCAGAGATAATAAGCAATATCTTTAACATGTGTAGCCTAGTAAGACTTTGCACGATATGGCGGACGAGTCTGACATGAGAAAACAAAATCCTCTTTATTACAGGACAACTTGTTCAATTCCAATAAGATTTCATCTTGCATAACCTGCAGCCATATTGATTTTAACTGGGATGAAGGGAGTTTGTGTTTTTCCCATAATTTTTCTTCTCTGCTGGAAAGATTCACTTATAAGAACAGAATGCTGTTTGTGCTTCTTTTACCACTGGGGTTCTGGGATCAATAAATGTTTATAAATAGTAGATACACTGGCAATAATTTGCTTTTCGTTTACACCGGGATTGCCCTTGTCCTAAGAGCTTTTACCAGATAAGCACTCCATCTGGATCACAAATGTATTCGTTCAGTGCTGGTTCTTCCGCTAAGGCAGAGGAGCATTGCTTCACTGACTTCAATAGGAAAAATAAAATGATAATAACATATCGTTATAATCATTTTATTTTTCCTATTGAAGTGAGTGGCTTGCGGACAAGGCTGGCCAGAGCAGGGAAAGGAGTGATTTGCACTCCATAAGTGCGTATGACTGCTTGGCCAGCCCTCTCAGGCCTGCCAAATAGTCCTGAACACTTTGCATCTTGCCCACCAGGCTTGCTTTACACAGCCTGCTGAAGAACATGCAAAGCCTCCCAGTCCCTGTCTGAGCTCCCCGGTTCGCTGCTCAGACCAATCACAATACTGCATTGCAGCGTTCTGATTGGCTATGGGGAGCCTGGGAGTCCAGGTGCTTCCTGGTCCTTCCTGCAGCCGGCGGGGACAGAAAGAAGAGGACAGAGAAGAGGCAGCAGCCGGCCGGCTCAGGTAAGTGGTTTTTTTTTCTTATTTTGTTCCGTCCCGCACTCCTCACACCCACCCACTACGCATGATCGGTAGCAGCCGCTACTGTATTCTTTCCTCTCCCATCTTCCACCACATCAGTACTAGCATCCCTGTACTGTATGTCAAGAAGTAATCCATTTTATCACAATCCCTCCATGTACATCATCGATTCTTAGTGGCACTACCTGGCTTCTGTGTCACACAGATATCCAATCCACGTTATTCTTTCCTGACCTTACTTCCACAGCTATTAACTTTTGATGTTAGAGAGGCCAGGCAGAAGTCTACCAAACCTTTTCTGGTTTTTCAAAGATTCTTTATTCCTTGCCATTTAATTTACATCACATATGCCAGAAACTTAGCATTATGCTACATCATCTGAGATGCCTCGAGGTTGTACATGTCAAGCAATGAGTGACAATCTATCATATAGCATCCAGAGTTATAGATTATATGGGTTTGTGAATGCATACATATTCCTTTTGCTTTACCTTGAGCTACCTCCCATATTCTCAACTCTCTATACACAAAATCTATAAGTATAGCCTACTGGATTACCTGATTCATTGCCAAATTAAAATTAATTGCTTCTCTGACTCAACTCTATAAATACATTTTGATATGCAGAAAAAATGTATTAATCCCCTTCCTGGCAACTCATATTATCAACAATGACTTACTTGAGGGTTTTTTAAAAAGTGATCAACACCATGTGCATTATTTACCTGGCGCCTACTCATTAAGGCCAGCAATGTTTGGTGCAATGAGTACAATTCTTGTTCACTTATCTTCGCCAATCAATACCCTGAGATAGACGTTTTTCTGTTTTTATTTATTGACTGTTCAAGTTTGCACCATGAACCAAACAGGATGTGCAGACTCCTATCTGGTGACACCTACCTGCCTGTTATTTACACAACTGCATCCGTCAAGGGTGGAAAATTTAAAGAGTAGAGGAAAGCTGTCGGGACACTGAACTTTGCATGTGTCAGGGACCTTCCCATGGTGAGAAGTACCAGAATACTCAATGACAAAAGACATGGGAACATGTGAGATAGCAGAAATTCCAAATATGTTTGGAAGGACAACAAAGAATGATTCTTCAACAGATGTAGTGTGTGATGGTTCCAGCAAACCTTCGGATGGATCAAGGGGGCACTAAGACAGAAATCTGATTGAAGGGACCTACTAGGTGAGTACAAGGCAGTCAATATTCTACACTGGAAAATTAGGCAACAGCTCAATGGAGTTATTTGTATACCATGGTAAATATGTCAAACGCTGCCGTGGCCTTAACAGGTAGCCATGAATAATCTTTGTAAGGTACCGCACATGGTCCCGTTCGCGCTGAGCAAAACAAACTAAATGGATAGGCATTGATGTAGACAAGCAGGCAATTCTTGTGCCCGTAAACCACCTAATATGGCATACGCATGATCTAATATAGAGGTTTTTTTAAACTTATATTAGTGTCTGAAACAAATAAAGAGCAATAAGCAAACTATTAAAGTAAAACTCAGTGCCAAGAGGAACCAGGTCATCCATTGTAAACAATGCTTGTCTCAAAACTTAGCCATGAATATATATTTAAAACGTATCCCTTAATTACCTTTCAAAGTCAATCAGGCACAACCATGCCAACATACATAGAACAGTCTAGCTATTGACCCCTATATCTTTTTTGAATTTCTGGGGGCATCAACTAACCTCATAAATCACCCTCTAAGACAAGCATCAACCCATGCAAGCACACAATGTTATTACGTGAGTGGGAGCCCGCCAAGGCAATCAATGGCAAGAATTGGATGCACGCTAAAAACTGGCAAAGGATGAGTAGCAATTAGCCAAAAGATGATGCTGTATAGTTATAAGGGAGAGACCTGTGAGTCTCAAGTCTTTTTGATTAAGATTTGGTTGAAAGCCCCAGGATGGTCCTGAGATATCACTGGAGCATTCATAGCTCAGTGGCGTATCGCAAACATTATGCCTTCCCCCTTCAGGATATGATGAGGGACCCACCAAGTCCCCAATATCTTACAGATGTTTATTGGCATTGGGCTGAATGAACCCCTTGTAGGGTTGGGGTGAGCTGGAGGTTTGGTGGGGTAACTGCACTGATGGGCCTCGATGACTCCCCTGCCATAGCTGCAACCAGAGATAAAAAAAAGAGTCTGAATTATCTGAAACAAGCTTTCAAAGTCTAAGGGGTCGGGTGTCAATGTCTAACATGGGATCCCGCTATAGAACCTCCCTCTCCAACATATGCAGGACACTTGTCACAGTGGAGCTTATGGGCATAGATTCTTAGCTTCAACAGTGCCATTATCTGTAGCTATACGTTTTCAACAGAGCCTCAGTCGCTTCTTCGTCTTGATCAAAAGGGTCATGTTGGACTCTGTGAGGGTTTCCCATGATATCAGTTCTACTCTAGGGGTGTCCAACAAAGGTTCAGGAGAACCGTATCCATGTCAAATGTTCAGGATGATTGTCCATATTTAACTTACTTTTAATTAGATTTGCTGTACTTAAATGGATCTTTTGGAAATCGCTGGTCCACTTATCAGGCCATCCTACACCTTTGTTAGACACGCTATTCTACTGACACTGGCCAGGAATGTAGAGCAATAAGTAGGAGGGATTGCCAGCATCTGCAATCCCAGTTTTATCAGTACTTTTTGCCTTTGACCTAACAGTTGGTGGGAAAAATAAATATACATTTGCCACTTTGAGCTTTCTTCTCACAGGAGTCTTGTATGTGTGCTAAATCACATAACTGCACAAGTTGCAGAGCACATTCAATCTCTGCTAAAGGTGGCATTGACGTCAAGGCTGGAGAACCCTGTGCCATTTCTCCTTCGTTATAAATATTGGAGAGAACTCAGGCCTGATGTAACAGAGAATTGTAAAGGAGGGGTACCAAAAAGCAGCAGGAACTGATATTTGAGTCTTCTGTAGTACAGCTTGGATATTGAGTGTTCCCAAGGTGGTGGCCATGTCGCAGGCAGGGACAGTTTGGATTCCCCCATTCGATCCCCCCAGATTATTAATGATTCAGCCTAACATTGGTAGTGGACATACTGCCCAACTTAGTCTGGCACCAACTCTCTAGGATTTAATTCAGTGAAAGACATGCCATGCAACTTTTGGTAGAATTTCATACTGGTAATAAGTTGGGGATGCCAGATGTCTAATATTGGAGATGGTGCATTTCCACTAATAGCACATGGATCCTGATTTCAAGTTGAACAGGAAGCACCTAGACTTCTAGACTCCCCTAGCCAATCCCAACGCTGCTGATAGCAGCGTCGTGATTGGTCTGAGCGTCGTGGTTCAGCGCTCAGATGGGGACTGGGAGCCTGGGCATGTTTTACACCCAGGCTGTGCAACACAGCCCAGTGGAGAACATGCCAAGTGCACATGACGATTTGGCTGACCCAAGACAAGGACATGGACATTGAGTAGAATAGAGTAGAGTGGTGTAGACTAGGTAGCACACAATGAAGCAGAGTGGCATAGAGTGAAATGGTGTAGAGTGTTCTAACGTGCCATAGAGTGGCGTAGAGTGCCATAGAGTGTCATTGAGTTGAGGGACGTAGAGTGGAGGGGCGTAGAGTGGAGTGGAATAGAGTTGAGTGGCAAAGGATAGAGTGATGTAGAGTGAAGTAAAGTGTTGTAGAGTGGAGTAAAGTGTCATAGAGTGGAGTAAAGTGTGGCACGGTGGAGTAGAGTAGAGTGGAATAGAGTGGAGTGGAGTAGAGTGTCATAGAGTGGAGTATCGTAGAGTGTCATACAGTGGAATGTCATGGAGGGTACTAAAGTGGAGTGTCGTGAAGTGGAATGTCATAGAGTGGAATGTTGTATAGTGGAGTGGAGCAGACTACAGAAGCATAACATGGAATAGAGTAGAGCAGAGTGGAGTGGGGTATAGTGTAGTAGAAGGTTGTAGAGTGGAATAAAGTGCCCTAGAGTTACGTAAAGTGGCTCAGAGTGAATTAGGTAGAGTGGCATAGAATGCAGTGGGATAGAGTGGAGTAGAGTCTTTGAGTGGAGTGGTGTAGCGTGCGGTGGCATAGAGTGGAGAGGGGTGGCCTAGAGTTAAGTGGCATATAGTGGCACAGAGTGGTGTACAGTGTAGTAGAGTGTACTAGAGTGGCAATAAGTGGAGTATAGTGTCATAGAGTGGAGTGACAAAGAGTGGCATAGGGTGGAGCAGAGTAGAGTGAAGTAGAGTGGAGTGGAGTGGAGTGGAGTGGAGTGGAGTGGAGTGGAGTGGAGTGGAGTTGAGTGACTCAGAGTGAGTGGCTTAGCATAGAGTGGAGTAAAATGTTGAAGAATGGAGTAGAATAGTCTGGCGTAGAGTGGAGTGGCAAATAGTTGATTAGAGTGGAGTGGCGTCACATAGAGTGGAATGGGGTTGCATAGAGTGGAATAAAGGGTCTGACTTAGATCTTGGAAGACAGGGTATTCTGTCACACCGGTGAAGGATATCCTGTCTGCCGAAATATAAATTCTGTATGATATAATGGGATTTATATTTTGGCGCATAGGATATCTGTCACCCCTATGGTAGAGTAACCCATACACCAAAATTTAAATCAGGCACAAAATGTCATAGAGTTTTGTGGCATTGTATGAAGTGTCATACAGTGAAGTAAAGTGGCATGGAGTGTAGAAGAGTGGAGTTGCATAGAGTGTAGCGTAATAAAGTTGTGTAGAATGGAGAGCCATAAAGTGTCATGGAGTGTCATAGAGTGGAGTGTCATAAAGTGGAGTGCTGTAGAGTGGAGTGGTGTAGAGAGGAGTTTATTGGCTTAGAGTGAAGTGTTGTAGAGTGTCATAGAGTGGAGTGGTGCAGAGTGGCATGGAGTATAGAGTTGTAGAGTGGCATAGACAGAAGTGGCGTAGAGTGGAGTGGAGTGTCATAGAGCGGAATGGTATTGAAGGAGTGCAATACAGTGGAGTAGAATGGTGTACAGTGGAGTAGAGTGAAATGGCTAGAATAGAGTGGCATAGAGTAAAGTAGGGTCTCGTAGTGCAAAGTAGCGTAGAGTGGAGTAAAGCAGTGTAGTGTCATGTCCGTTAGGTTAGGTCTATCATGTATATACCGATTACATATTGTTATAACCGGGAGTCTCTGGTTGGCAGAGGTAAGTACCTTAGCCCAAGTAGGGACCCCTGGTTCCGGTCAGGGCGACGGAATAACCCTCTGAGATAACCCCTGCTCACCCTCTAGGTAGCATGGCGCGAGCAGTCTAGGCTAAACAGAGGCAATGTGGATAACATTTGCACTTAACACAACAATAATCCCCAATCCACCACAAACTGAGACCACACAGGTAAGTATATTTTATAAAAATATATAGCTTTATCTAGTTTCAGCATGTAAATGAAGCAGTTGCATGATAATCACTTCTTTAGCAAACATAGCATTTTATCTTAAGGGTTGCATTTAATTCTTAATGGTTGTACTTGTAAATAGGAAGTTCTTATGTGAAAACAAAGATAGTCTCAAGTCTCTCCAATCAGAAGGTAAAAATAATGCCACTGATTTCTAATCACTTAGCTCTAAAAACGAGCAGTCAAAGCAGTGCCAATCCTAAGTTATCCCCAAATCAGCTTTCTGAAGCAACGAAGCCCAGGTGCGGCAAGCACGCCTCACCGGATAGTCCTGGGACTCCTTTGTTGCCGATCTCACTCAGCCTCGCATCCCCGAGGGACTCAGGCGCACCGCACCCAACGGAGCACACTCGCTCCTTGCCCCAGCCGGTCCCCGCAGCCCTCTGCCCGCTCTCGGTTCCTCTGGGAGCGGGGGGGGGGGGCGCAAGCTCGGCGTTCCGAGCAGGGACAGACAGGCCAGGGGCAGGGGTACTCAGGGCGCTCCCCCGGCGAGGCCCTCAGTCTTCCCCGGTCCCGGCGGTGATTACTCGGCAGCTGCAGCGGTCCCGATGACGGGGACCAATCCTGTCGCGGCGTTTGGTCGAGCCTCCAGCAGCACCCGGGAGTTAGCCAATGGCAGTGCGGCTCCCGGGAGAGGCCTTCAATGACGCTCGGCTCCTCCCCCAATCACAGCTCGGCAATGACGATGACGCTGCGCCGCACGGGCCAATCCCGTCGCGGCGTTAGTGAGGGGGCTTGGTCCCCTCGACCAATGGGAGCGCGGCGGCTTCGATCTCCGGCCCCGCAGCTCCTGGACACCGAAGCAAGTTGCAGGGGGTGTTGCTGGCCCCGGGCCGCGATGGTGATTTGGCGGCAAAGGGTTTTCGAGGGCGCTGGTCACGAAGAGACCCCCCTCTCGACCTCCCCACCACTTTGGAGCGGATTCCACGAGGGGAGGCGCCACAATCCTCCGACCCTCGCTGGAAATGTGCCGATGAGCACACCGATCCTTTCCTCACGCTCCTCAGTCAAGCACCACACGTTCCAGGGCACAACAGCACGATTTGGCAGCTGTTTTCTGGCAAAGCTTTAGGAACCTGTAACCCTGGGTTCCCAACAGGAGGCCAGCTCTTCTCAGGCCCTTGGAGATTCAGTTGTAGACACAGCACACAGCAGAGTCTTGGCAGTTTCAAGTAGGCAGGGTCACAGCACACAGCAAAGTCCCTTTCCCCTCCTTAGCTTCCAGTTGGACAGTAGAACAGGTCAGCCCTTAGAGCACACAGCAAGGCAGTCTTCCTTTAGTTCTCTAGCTGTCCTCCTTCCAGCCGAGGTTCCTTCTTGGTTGCAGAATTTCAGAATCTAACTTCTGTAGTCAGGGGTCCTTTCCTTATACCCCTCAATGTCTTTGAAGTCTTTGTGCATGGAGGCCCTTGGTCCAGTCTAAACCAGTTCTGGGGGTTGCGGAGCACTGAGGTGTCTCTGGTTTTCTTCTTCCTGTCAGCTTCAGGGCCAGAGGTGTCCGTTGACCATCAGGAGGGGGCTAGCAGTGGGAGGCAGACCAGCACAGCCCAGCACTTATCAGGCATTCCTTCCTCCCACCTCCCAGGCAGGCAGATGTGCCCTTTCATCCCCGGGATGGCTCCGACCCTCTCCTCTGGGGCTCTGCAGCCCCCCCTGTCACATCCAGACCAGGCAGGCATTCCACAAACCCAGGCACACAGAAAGTGCTATTCTCCAACACAGGATTTAAAAACACCCTTCACTAAAAGATGTGTCATTAAATTCTGAGTTCAGGGATATCTTTCACTTATGTCCCATCTTGTTCCTATGGGAAGATAGGCTGGTATCACATGGGCCCAGCCTCCTCCATGTTACTCTATGGAGCAAGATAGCCTTTCAGCAGTGAGCACATAACATGGCTGCAGCCCACTACCAGAGCATACTACCTGCACTAGTACATGCTCTACCTTATCCATACACTGCACCCTGCCCAGGGGGGTACCTCGAGCCTTCCATAGGGGTGACTGATGTGCACAGACAGGGAAGGGTTAGGCCTAGCCAGTGGGGACACTGGCCAGGCTGACATGGCAGTCACTGACTGCACACAGGCTCTGCACTGGCAGGCCTGAGTCACCATTTTAAAGCTACTCACGTGGGTGGCGCAATCTGCGCTGCAGGCCCACTAGTAGCATTTGTCATCACCAGCCCTGGCACACACAGTGCACTTTACTAGGGACTTCGTGGTGATACAAATATGCCAATCAGGTATATTCCATCAATATCACAATTTACAGAGGGAGCACTTACACTCTGACACTGATCAGCAGTGGCAGAGTGTCCAAAGCATCTTAATCAGCAAAAACGAAATCCAGCACAGCATCACAACACATGAGTCAGAGGCAAAAAGATGGGGGAAGAACCACGCCAAAAGGTGTCAGGTCTAACACGTGTCCCCTCCAGCTGAAAGTGGGGAGAACTACCCAACCTCTTGGGAGTCCTCATCACTAAGGCGGAAGAATCTGGACAGACCGTCAGCATTGGCATGTTCTGTACCAGGGCGGTGCTCCACCGTAAAGTCCATCCCCTGTAGGGAAATGGACCACCTCAACAATTTTGGATTCTCACCCCTCATCTGCATTAACCATCTGAGGGGCCTGTGGTCGGTCTGAACACGGAAGTGAGTCCCAAACAGGTAGGGCCTCAGCTTCTTCAGAGCCCAGACCACAGCGAAAGCTTCTCTTTCGATGGCACTCCATTTCTGTTCCCTGGGGATTAGCCTTCGGCTAATGAAAGCCACTGGTTGGTCTCCGCCCTCATCATTAATCTGTGAGAGCACTGCTCCCACGCCTTGCTCTGAAGCGTCAGTTTGCACAATGAACTCACTGGAAAAGTCAGGTGCCTTAAGCACCGGTGCTGTGCACATGGCAGTTTTGAGGGTGTCAAAAGCAGTTTGACAGGCCTCAGTCCAATTCACTTTCCTGGGCTGATTCCTAGATGTCAGCTCTGTCAAAGGGGCCACATTGGTGCCATAGCCTTTGACAAACCGTCTGTAATACCCGGTGAGACCTAGAAAGGCTCTCACCTCAGTCTGGGTCTTGGGGGGTTCCCAAGCCAGAATGGTATCAATTTTTGCCTGTAGGGGCGCCACCTTGCCGCTCCCCACCTGGTGTCCCAAGTACACCACAGATCCCTGCCCTATCTGGCATTTACTGGCCTTGATAGTGAGGCCTGCCTTCTGCAGAGCCTTCAACACTTCAGTGAGGTGTTGCAGGTGTTCCTCCCAAGTGGAGCTGAACACCGCAATGTCATCCAGGTAGGCTGCGCTGAATTGCTCCAGCCCTGCCAGTACCTGGTTGACCAATCTCTGAAATGTGGCGGGGGCATTTTTCAACCCAAAGGGCATGACACGAAACTGGAAGTGTCCTTCTGGCGTTGAAAATGCTGACCTCTCCTTTGCCCCGTCAGTTAAGGCAATCTGCCAGTACCCTGAAGTCAAATCAAAAGTACTCAGGTACTGGGCAGCTCCCAACCGATCCACCAGCTCATCAGCTCTGGGGATGGGGTGCGCGTCAGTCTTGGTGACCGCATTGAGCCCACGGTAGTCCACGCAGAACCGAAGTTCTGGGGTGCCACCGGGGGTAGCAGCTTTCTTAGGCACTAAGACCACTGGGCTAGCCCAGGGGCTGCTGGAGGGCTCAATAACCCCAAGCGCCAACATCTTGGAAACTTCTTCCTTGATGCTAGCTCTGACCTTGTCAGCCACCCTGTAAAACTTCTGTTTCACAGGCATGCTGTCTCCAGTGTCCACGTCGTGGACGCACCACTTGGTGACACCTGGGGTCAGGGAGAACAGTGGGGCGAACTGACCCAAGACTTGGCGACAGTCCTCCTGCTGTTCTGGGGTCAGGGTGGGGGAGAGGACCACACCATCCACTGACCCATCTTGCTCCTTGACTGCCAGGAGGTCAGGGAGAGGATCACTATCCTCCTCCCCTCCAACATCTGTAGCCATGAGCATAGTTACTTCAGTCCTCTCAAAGTGGGGTTTGAGGCGGTTCACATGCAGCACCCTCAGGGGCTGCCTGGGAGTCTTCAGGTTAACCAAATAGGTAACCTCGCTCTTGCGCTCCACCACCTCATATGGCCCAGACCACTTGTCACGGAGCGCACAAGGCTCCACTGGCGCCATCACCCACACCTTCTGACCAGGTTGGAACTCAACCAAAGAAGTGTTCTGGTCATACCACCTCTTCATTTCCTCCTGGCTAGCCTCCAGGTTCTCTTGAGTGAGCTTCCTGAAGCGCTTGGTCTGGTTGCGGATGGCCAGCACATAGCTGAACACATCCTGAGGGGTTTTCCCACGGGATTTCTCCCACCCCTCCTTCACCAGAGCCAGAGGCCCTCTGACAGGGTGGCCATACAGCAACTCAAAGGGACTGAACCCTAAGGATTTCTGAGGCACCTCCCTGTAGGCAAACAACAGGCATGGCAACAAGACATCCCATTTCCGCCTCATGGGCTCTTCCAGGCCCATAATCATGCCCTTCAATGTGCGGTTGAATCTCTCAACCAAACCATTTCCTTGAGGGTGGTAAGGCGTGGTGAATTTGTAGGTCACCCCACACTCACTCCACAGGGACTTCATATACTTAGAAATGAAGTTTGTCCCGCGGTCTGAGACGACCTCCCTAGGAAATCCCACCCGGGAAAAGATCCCCATCAGGGCACGGCCCACCACTGGGGCGGTGACTGTCCTGAGCGCGAGGGCTTCCGGGTACCGAGTGGCATGGTCCACCAAGACCAGGATAAACCTGTTGCCTAGGGCTGTCTTGGGATCCAGGGGCCCCACGATGTCAATGCCCACCCGCTCAAAAGGGGTGCTCACCACGGGAAAGGGTTGGAGGGGGGCCACGCGCTTCCCTCCACTCTTGCCACTGGCCTGACAAGTTGGCAAGACTTACAAAAGGCAGAGACGTGTGTCTTCATCTGGGGCCAGTAGAAATGGGTGACAAGCCTGTGATAGGTCTTGTCTTGCCCCAGATGTCCTGCGAGAGGCACGTCATGAGCCAGACCCAGTAGGAAGTTCCTGAAGCGCTCCGGTACCACCAGCACACGGGCTGCACCGGGCTCAGCGAACTTAGGCTCACTATAAAGTAAGTCATCCTCCCAGTAGATCAAATGCTCCTTGGACCCCAGGCCTGCGGCCTGGTCGGCAGCCTGCTGCCGCACACCAATGAGAGAAGGGCACTCCTTCTGAGCCTGGCAGAATTCCTCCCTGGAGGGACCACCCTCTTGCTGCCACTGGGACAGCTCAGGCAATTCCCCTAGTTCGGCCACCTGCTCCCCTGTAGGTTCCAGGGCATCCCCTTCCGGGTCTGCCTCCTCCTGGACCGTGGGAACAGTGGGGGCCGGTTTCCCGCGCCCTCTACCCCTTCCTCTCTTGGCAGGTCCCTGGGCCATTGTTCCAGGCTCCAGCTCTGTTAGACCGCCCTCTCTTGCTGTCATTGCACGGGTGGACACACAGATCCACGCAGGCAAACCCAACATTTCCAAGTGAGTCCTGTGCTCCACCTCTTTCCAGGGGGAGCTCTCCAGGTCATTACCTAATAGACAATCTACAGGCAAGGCATCACTTACAACAATCTCCAAAATACCGGAGACTCCTCCCCATTCAAATGGAACTTTGGCCAACTTGCAGTAGCGCACTGAACTGTCAGCTGCCACCACAGGCCGGAGTACCTGGGGAACAATTTGCTCTTCAGACACCCACCGACACCTGACAGATGTCACGCTGGCCCCTGTGTCTCTCAGAGCCTCTACCTCCTGTCCATTGATGGTCACCTTCTGCCCGTATTTCTTAGTGTTTTGGGGCAGCAAGGTTTCCTGGGCCATCTCTTGGTCTCCTAGAGAGACAAGGGTCATCAAAGCTAACCCCTCCTCCCCACTAGAAATCAAATCCCCTCCCAAAGCTACACTAGCTAACGCCGGAGCTGGAGCTGGAGCACCAGTGGGTGCAGATTTCTTCTTTGGACAGTTTGGAGCAATGTGCCCCACCTCCCTACATGCATAGCAAGTGAGGGTCTTCTTGTCCTGCGGGCCCTTATGGGGCCAGGACTTCTTAGGCTTGGGGGGTTGAGACACCTTCTCTTGGGAACTACTTTGGGGCCCTTTAGAAGACTCCTTTTGATTACCCGTGTCCCCCCCACTCTTCTGCTGGGGACCCTGTCCACCTTTGGCTGGGGTACTTACCACCCCCTTGTGGACCCTGGTGCTAGTCCACCGGTCCGCCTCTTTAGCAAGCTCACTGGGATCAGTTAACTTGCTATCCAAAAGATGCTGGCGCAGCTCTGGGACACATAAACTACTTAAGTGCTCCCTACTAATCAAGTGACACAACCCCACATAATCAGTAACTTTGCTGCCCTTCATCAAACCTTCCAGTGCACGCGTGTACATACTCACACACTCCACCCAAGTACTTGAATCAAGCTTCTTGAAGTTCCTAAACTTCTGGCGGTACTGTTCAGCAGTGAGCCCATACCTGAGGCACAAAGCCTCCTTCATGGCGGAGTAGGATAAAGCATTCTTTGTTTCCAAGGGTGCCAAAACATCCCTCCCAGAGGCCTCAAAATGCTTCCACAATCCTGCTCCCCAATTCTTCTCAGGCACCTCATTCATCTTTAAGGCAAGTTCATACGCTCTGAACCACGCATAAATATCCTCACCCCTCTGATAATTCTGTACCAGATCCTTTGGTATGTATACCTTACCCGCCTGTACTGGTTGTGCGCTGCCACCATTAGAACTGGACCCCCTCTCTTTATATTTGAAGTCCAACTCCTTCATGCTCCTCTCATGAGCCAATTGGAGCTTCTTTTCCTCCAAAGCGAGAGTATGTCTTCTCTCCTGCGCCGCTCTCTCCTGCGCCTCTTTCTCAACTTCTAGGCGCAGTCTCTTCTCATCGGCTTCTGCTCTGAGCTTCAAAAGCTCAATCTCATGGGCCCTAACTCTCTGATTCTCCTCCACCTCCTCTGGAGAAATAATCCTACTGGAGTGGGTGCTGCCGGCCCTAGACGCTGGCTTCGCCACTGGCAAATCACTAGGCAGAAAAACAATCTCCTGTGCGCCACCCTCTCCAATAGTAGCTTCTGGTTCACCATGTTTGGCCTCCCACCAGGCCCTCAGAGCTGTCCGTAGCTCTTCCTTATTTGCGCCGCCCCTTACTGGGTATTCAAGCTGTCTGCAGACTTTTCTCAGTTGCTCCTTGTTATAGGTGAGCAACTCCTTGATGTCAAATTCCACTTCCACTTCTACATTCATGCTTTGCGCGTTCTGAGACATGGTACTTCCTACCCTTTTTCAACTAAAAAGGTTTCACCAAAAAGAAAAAATCTTGCGCAACCTGTTCCGCTAAACTAGACTAGTGATGTACAAGAAATCACTGCAGGTCAAGTGCAATTATTAGTTCAAAATCCGCACCGCGAGCCACCAATGTTAGAACCGGGAGTCTCTGGTTGGCAGAGGTAAGTACCTTAGCCCAAGTAGGGACCCCTGGTTCCGGTCAGGGCGACGGAATAACCCTCTGAGATAACCCCTGCTCACCCTCTAGGTAGCATGGCGCGAGCAGTCTAGGCTAAACAGAGGCAATGTGGATAACATTTGCACTTAACACAACAATAATCCCCAATCCACCACAAACTGAGACCACACAGGTAAGTATATTTTATAAAAATATATAGCTTTATCTAGTTTCAGCATGTAAATGAAGCAGTTGCATGATAATCACTTCTTTAGCAAACGTAGCATTTTATCTTAAGGGTTGCATTTAATTCTTAATGGTTGTACTTGTAAATAGGAAGTTCTTATGTGAAAACAAAGATAGTCTCAAGTCTCTCCAATCAGAAGGTAAAAATAATGCCACTGATTTCTAATCACTTAGCTCTAAAAACGAGCAGTCAAAGCAGTGCCAATCCTAAGTTATCCCCAAATCAGCTTTCTGAAGCAACGAAGCCCAGGTGCGGCAAGCACGCCTCACCGGATAGTCCTGGGACTCCTTTGTTGCCGATCTCACTCAGCCTCGCATCCCCGAGGGACTCAGGCGCACCGCACCCAACGGAGCACACTCGCTCCTTGCCCCAGCCGGTCCCCGCAGCCCTCTGCCCGCTCTCGGTTCCTCTGGGAGCGGGGGGGGGGGGCGCAAGCTCGGCGTTCCGAGCAGGGACAGACAGGCCAGGGGCAGGGGTACTCACGGCGCTCCCCCGGCGAGGCCCTCAGTCTTCCCCGGTCCCGGCGGTGATTACTCGGCAGCTGCAGCGGTCCCGATGACGGGGACCAATCCTGTCGCGGCGTTTGGTCGAGCCTCCAGCAGCACCCGGGAGTCAGCCAATGGCAGTGCGGCTCCCGGGAGAGGCCTTCAATGACGCTCGGCTCCTCCCCCAATCACAGCTCGGCAATGACGATGACGCTGCGCCGCACGGGCCAATCCCGTCGCGGTGTTAGTGAGGGGGCTTGGTCCCCTCGACCAATGGGAGCGCGGCGGCTTCGATCTCCGGCCCCGCAGCTCCTGGACACCGAAGCAAGTTGCAGGGGGTGTTGCTGGCCCCGGGCCGCGATGGTGATTTGGCGGCAAAGGGTTTTCGAGGGCGCTGGTCACGAAGAGACCCCCCTCTCGACCTCCCCACCACTTTGGAGCAGATTCCACGAGGGGAGGCGCCACAAGCCTCCGACCCTCGCTGGAAATGTGCCGATGAGCACACCGGTCCTTTCCTCACGCTCCTCAGTCAAGCACCACACGTTCCAGGGCACAACAGCACGATTTGGCAGCTGTTTTCTGGCAAAGCTTTAGGAACCTGTAACCCTGGGTTCCCAACAGGAGGCCAGCTCTTCTCAGGCCCTTGGAGATTCAGTTGTAGACACAGCACACAGCAGAGTCTTGGCAGTTTCAAGTAGGCAGGGTCACAGCACACAGCAAAGTCCCTTTCTCCTCCTTAGCTTCCAGTTGGACAGTAGAACAGGTCAGCCCTTAGAGCACACAGCAAGGCAGTCTTCCTTTAGAACTCTAGCTGTCCTCCTTCCAGCCGAGGTTCCGTCTTGGTTGCAGAATTTCAGAATCTAGCTTCTTTAGTCAGGGGTCCTTTCCTTATACCCCTCAATGTCTTTGAAGTCTTTGTGCATGGAGGCCCTTGGTCCAGTCTAAACCAGTTCTGGGGGTTGCGGAGCACTGAGGTGTCTCTGGTTTTCTTCTTCCTGTCAGCTTCAGGGCCAGAGGTGTCCGTTGACCATCAGGAGGGGGCTAGCAGTGGGAGGCAGACCAGCACAGCCCAGCACTTATCAGGCATTCCTTCCTCCCACCTCCCAGGCAGGCAGATGTGCCCTTTCATCCCCGGGATGGCTCCGACCCTCTCCTCTGGGGCTCTGCAGCCCCCCCTGTCACATCCAGACCAGGCAGGCATTCCACAAACCCAGGCACACAGAAAGGTTTAGACAAGAGAACAGCCACTTTCTAAAAGTGCTATTCTCCAACACAGGATTTAAAAACACCCTTCACTAAAAGATGTGTTATTAAATTCTGAGTTCAGGGATATCTTTCACTTATGTCCCATCTTGTTCCTATGGGAAGATAGGCTGGTATCACATGGGCCCAGCCTCCTCCATGTTACTCTATGGAGCAAGATAGCCTTTCAGCAGTGAGCACATAACATGGCTGCAGCCCACTACCAGAGCATACTACCTGCACTAGTACATGCTCTACCTTATCCATACACTGCACCCTGCCCAGGGGGGTACCTCGAGCCTTCCATAGGGGTGACTGATGTGCACAGACAGGGAAGGGTTAGGCCTAGCCAGTGGGGACACTGGCCAGGCTGACATGGCAGTCACTGACTGCACACAGGCTCTGCACTGGCAGGCCTGAGTCACCATTTTAAAGCTACTCACGTGGGTGGCGCAATCTGCGCTGCAGGCCCACTAGTAGCATTTGTCATCACCAGCCCTGGCACACACAGTGCACTTTACTAGGGACTTCGTGGTGATACAAATATGCCAATCAGGTATATTCCATCAATATCACAATTTACAGAGGGAGCACTTACACTCTGACACTGATCAGCAGTGGCAGAGTGTCCAAAGCATCTTAATCAGCAAAAACGAAATCCAGCACAGCATCACAACACATGAGTCAGAGGCAAAAAGATGGGGGAAGAACCACGCCAAAAGGTGTCAGGTCTAACACATATGTTACGTCCTATTCACTCGACATAACGGTCTAACACAGGTGACCTTTTACCCAGTAGCTGACTTCTGGCTCTCCAACATTAAGCTCTTGGTACCATATCTTAATCCCTGTACTTGATGTACACAAAACATGTCACCCGGCACGTTAGATTTATTCTGTACAAGGGTCACCACTTTTTTCATTCATGGCCAACAGCTGGCTGCCTCCTCATGTTTGTTTTGAAAAGGATTAGCAAATGTTTTCAAAACATATCGATTCTAGAAAAACCCCAGAGGACCACTTTAATATAAAAGACTCTCACTCCCCCTTACCAAAGGCAGAAGAAAAATTCCTTGTAGGCTGGACTGAGGTTCTACAGGTCGATCCTTCGACAGACAGAGACCTGACATCCCTTGCAGGGGGCCATCCTCGATGCAGAGACGGGGTCATTCATTCAGAACCATCAGGTAAGGGATTAGCACTTCCCCGGGGAATTCTTGGCTCCATTAGACTCCATTAGGGTCCATTAGGTTCCATTAGAACATATCCTAGCACTTACACATACATGCTTCACCTACACCTCTAGGTTAGGCACGGTTAGGTAGGATACGCATCGTAGGAGTACGCCAATGCTATTGTTTTATGTAATATGTTTTTATTCATCTTATTCGTACAATATTGGTACTAGCAATTACATTTGTCTGCTCCTGTCTTTTGATTGTCGCAGCTAACATGTTTCATACTAGACTGACGCTTGACCAATAAATACTTATTGAAACCATCCCAATCATCATTCTATGTATTCTGAGAAATGTAAGCACGAGTGACTGAGCGAAAGATACCGTATTGTTTCCAAGATACCTGATGGATCGGGGTTGTCATGTTCAGTGGTTGCCAGAAACTACCTACCACACTGTCTAATATAGAAGGGTGATATTGGCACTGAAGAGCTATCAGGTCTAACAGCTGACTCATCGTGTGGGGGTGTCCAGAGTCTGTCTGCACACTAAGCCCTCATTTTAGGTCATCCAAAACACGCAGGTCCTGGGAGGGGGCCTAGGAACTACACAACAGTAGAGTGTTGTAGAGTGACACAAAGTGGCATAAAGTTGAATGGCACAGAGTAGAGTAGAGTGATATATAGTGGAGTAGAGTAGAGTAGTGTAGAGTAGAGTAGAGTAGAGTAGAGTAGAGTAGAGTAGAGTAGAGTAGAGTAGAGTAGAGTAGAGTAGAGTGGTGTGGAGTGGAGTGGAGTTTCCTGGAGTGTCGTAGAGTGGAGTGGCGTAGAGTGGTGTAAAGTGAGATGGTGTAAAGTGAGATGGTGTAGAGTGTCATAGAGTGGACAGGCATATAGTGGCCTAGAGTGGAGTAGATTGGCGTAGAGTGGATTATACATGGTGTGGTAGTGAACTGCCATTACAGGCAACACATTTTCAATTGAAATTACCATTGCATTTACACAGACGTACAGTTTTACTGATAAAACTACACAGCGTACAAGCATTAATGTGTGGAAATAGCATCACCTAGTGTATTGATTTGTTTTGATTGTATGAAAATATTTGCTCCACCAAAAAAAGCCCAAAATGTGCTTCATTTGTGCTTTTCTAATGTTGATATATTCTGATATATTCTGAACTATTTTCTCAGTTCATTTATAGACATTTACATTTTGTTGTGTGCTAGAAAAATAGCCTTTATTTTCACCCCCTCCCAGATTCATCCTACCACATTAGAGCCAGAGAAAGAAAAGTAAACACCTAGCTCCCTCAGAAGAGAGAGCCTGACGTTTGACCTCTGACTTTGAATGTACACAAATGTGACATGATAACAGAATTTAAAGGCCTATTTACAGCAAGTGATCACTTGTGGAAGAATACAGTAAACATGATCTGCTTCATGGGAGGGACAAAGACATGCTCGACAGTCAAAACAATTAAAGAAAGCAAAAAGAAAGCAGGCAAATGTGAGTTACAAACCACAAATCCAATGGTAAGCAATGGACAGAATGCACTCCTTAGAAGATTTTAGAATGTCCCCAAGAAGTCTTTGCAAACCAGATAGCTGAGCTCTTTGGTAGGCTTTGACCTATAAAAGAAGCATGTAAAATAGAGAGCATTGGAAAGACATATTAACACATCCATGCTGAAGCATACCATCAAAATAAATTAGCGGCCTATAAGCCTTCAGTTTTAGGCGAGTCTTAATGAAACGATTGACTGCGGCTTGTCCATATACTGCAATATCAGCTGTCACAAACTTCATGGGTCAAGTCTCAATAGTATCAAATCAATGACAGCACATATAAACTATTTAGTCAAAAACTGTTAGTCAATAAAACATTCTTGTCAAAGTTATCATGCCTTTGTGAAGTCAATTTGATGCATTTTTAGATGTGTATATTTTAATTTGTAAATTGATAAGGATTCCTACAAAGCGCGTGGCTACTGTTGGGCCAAAATACTCCTCACTAAGTCAAAAAGAATGCATCGAAATCACTGCTGCTTTCACCGGGGTCTCACGTTCATGAATGAATTCAGTCTGCATAGCCGGGCAGAGTGTTGGCAGTCTGATAAGGAGCGGCAGATAAAAATGCCAGGGCTTGTCTGTGAGGCGGATCAGCTGGCCTGCACATGGAGGGGGCTGGAGTTGTAACCGTACATTCCTGAATTTAATAGTTTTAAAATTCATTCCTGAACTGAAAAAGAATCCTGTTCACTCACTGACAATGCAGTTACTGTTCTGTTTGAAGCACAAAACACTATTTCACGATTCAGTTACAATAGCCCTCTTTGTGAGACACCACAGTGGAAGCAGCCCAAACATGTACCCGGGCATTCTGGGAACTGGAGGCATTTCCTATCCTAAAGTATGTTATGAAAACATTTGAACATGTTTCGATCTTAATAGTCACAAAAGGTCACTTTAGACGAGGGATGACCAACTTAAAACGAGGAGTGTCGATACAAGCAATATTTTTTTTTTAATCTAATAAAAATCCTGTATTGATTTTGTCTTAGTATCCGCCACGTAGTTAAAGGAAGTGAAACTTGTTAAACATGGCTGTTACATATAAAGCTAGTCATATATAGGTTCTGGGAGATATAGTGGTTTTAGTGGCATAACACAAAATATTTGGACCCGCCTGCAAAATAAGACGAGGGGCCCCTGAAGTTCCCATATCTTACAGATATACATTTTCCTTGCACTGACTTGGAGCTCCAAGGTGGTTTAAGGGGACCCTGGCGAGTTGTGGGTCGCCCTGCTTAGCAGGGCTGTAGGGGCCCGCGTTACCCCTTGCACGGGTTATATACATCAACAAAATAGCCTTCCCTCTGAGAAGCATGGAAGGGAACTAAGAGCAGGTCGACATACTGTGCAGGGATTTACAACTCTTGGCACAAGTAAGCATACCTGGCATCTGACGTTCATGCCCCACATCTGAGAAGCACCATTGTTGAGGTCAACAGGTTTCGTCAAGAGAGAAACCTTAAACCTCTTTGCACATAACAATGTGTATGCTAGCAGCTGCGGCTCCTCCTCAATGGCGGAGATGTGTCATCCTCTGACTCAGAGCAAGCAGCTGAAAAATAAAATAATATCTTACTACAGTTATATTTTTTTGCCTCGGGTTCTGAGCCTGCGTGTGCAGGGATGGGCGGGGCCAGGCCATGGAAGAGGCGGGAGAGGTATGTGCACTTGTAAGTTTACATGTCAGTTTGGCCTTTACATGTCTTAGGCCGGCCAAACTGACATGCGCACTTTGCTTTCTCCAACCAGCCGGGTTGGAGAAACAGCAGACTCCTTCCCTGAGTGAGTATCTTTTCAGCCCACTCAGGCCAATCCCCACGCTACTCTCATAGCATGAGAGCAGTGCGGGGATTGCACAGGGAGTCTGTGATGCTGCCCTTGGGACTGCTGGGAGCAGCAGAGAAGTAGCGAGAGGCGAGGAGGCTGTAATCATGAGGTACATTTTTATTTATTAATGCCCTGTGTGCTCCTCCACTGCGCTCCCCCGCATCCCTCCACCGGCCCCCCACATTTATGTGCTTTCGCCTGCCACTGTATGCTACTTGGTGTTGCTGCGCTACTAGTGCAGTCAATCCTAATCAGTCTATTTACATTCATTCAAGCATGCAATATATACAAACCCAAATTAGGAATCCCCTCATCTTATTGACGATAAGGCACAGGACTTTGGCTGAAACATGCATACCCAACAGATGTCGGAGTCTTAACAAATACTCCTGTGACATCATCCTGTGTTTTTAATCATTTCACAGGATACTTCAATAAATTATGCTTTCAGTGGTCTGCCTGTATGCCTGTAGACAATTTTATAATTAGACCCGCCCCCTAAAAAATCTAAAGAGCTCCCTTGAGGTTCAAGGTGGCGCCCTCCCAGATACAGCCAGTATGTGGGTGAGGACTCATTGATGAAATTGAAATGAAATGAATGAAATGAAAATGAAATGAAAATGAAATGAAATGAAATGAAATCAAATATAACTTATACCGCGCAGACTTTGCCCGAAAGCATCAAGGCGCCTATAAAGACTCATAAAAGGCAAAACCGACAAACTAAGGGTAAGCTTTGGCAAAAAGCCACGCCTTCAGGGCTTTCCTAAAAGTTTGCATTGATGGCAACGTCCTAATTTCACAGGGCACAGTGTTCCACCATCTAGGAGCAAGGCTGGAAAAGGCTCTGCCTCCCCACTTGGCTCTTCGAACTCGGGGTACTAAGAGAAGAAACTTCTTTGAGGAGCGAAGGTTTCTCGGGGGGGCGTAAGGAATCAGAAGATCTTTTACTCCTCCATTCTCTTTCCTATTCTGGGCCCCGTAAACCAGACAGAGAACCTTAAAAGAGATCCTGGCTTCGATTGGGAGCCAGTGCAAGGATTTCCTAGCGGCAGTAGCCGATGACCTCCTAGGCAAGTCCAAAACGAACTTAGCTGCGGCATTCTGCACCGTCTGAAGTCGTTGTAGCAGGCATTTATTTACTCCAGCATAAAGGGCATTGCAATAGTCAAGCCGAGAGGCTATCAATGCAACGACAATTTGCTTCCGGGCTTGTATGGTCAAATAGTGCTTAATCTTCCTCAAAATCATGATAATGCCCCAACAGGTGGAAATTGTCCTATTGACCTGGTGACCCATAGCAAGGGCCGGATCGATCATGACCCCCAAGTTTCGTGCTAAGAGGGTAGGTACAGGGCAAGTCCCCAGAGAATGGGGCCACCATTCCGTTGACCAGATGTCCTTCTTCCCGCCAAACACCAGGATCTCCGTCTTCTCGCCAATTAGCCTCAATGAATTGTCAATCATCCATTGAGCAACTGCCTCCATACAGTGTCTAAAGTTGGAGGCAGAAGAGCTGACAGGCTGGGCGAGAGACAGCAAGATCTGGGTGTCATCGGCATAGGAAACTACCTCCATCCCGAACGATCTTATGAGCCTGGCCAGTGGGGTCACGTAGATGTTGAACAGGGTCGGACTTAGTGCCGACCCCTGTGGGACCCCACATTTCACCGGCAGGGATGGAGATAGGAACTCCCCCAGCTTCACTCTCTGTTCCCTCTGGTCCAAGAAGGAGGCCAACAGACTTAACACAGGCCCCTCCACCCCTATCTCCCTCAGTCGAGATGTTAGGACGAGGGGAGACAGGGTATCAAACGCAGCCGTGAGATCTAGCAGGATCAGCAGGGTACTCAAACCCTTATCAACTGTGGTGCGGATGTTATCAAGCACCACAGTAAGGGCCGACTCCGTGCTATGACCCTTTCGAAATCCGTGCTGCGAATGATCCAAGAGACCAGAGGTTTCCAGAAAGGATGCAAGATGCTGGTTCAGATGAGTTTCCAGCATCTTTGCTGGGGTGGGGAGCAGCGAAATGGGGCGAAAGTTTTTATAAACCTCCGGGTCTAAGGTAGGCTTTTTCAAGAGGGGTTTAACCACCGCTTTCTTCCATTGGAAGGGAAAAATACCATCCCTCATTGCCCTGTTAATGATCTCAAGTAGAGGAGGCAAGAGGGTATCCTTACATTGTTTAAGGAGTTTAAGAGGACAAGGGTCAAGGGGGGAACCCGACCTAGTCCTAGCCAAGAGGCCGTCCAGTTCCTGCAGGGAAAGAGGGGGAAAGCTAGACAAAAGGACAGGATTACCCGGCCTGGCAGGTACTGGAGAGGGAGACACTTGAGGGGAGGAGGAAGAAAGTGAGGCCCTATGTAGCTCTAAAGCCACGACGATATCAGCAATTTTGGTATGAAAATAGAGGGCAATATCGTCACACAGCTGTTGGGTGCAGGTGACGGGATCCGGGATCTGCAGGGTGGTCAACGAGTCCACGATCTTAAATAGGTCTTTCGGCGAAGTAAGGGCCATGGTGAGATTCGAAAAGTATTCCTGCTTGGCTCTTATGATCTCAACCTTATATTCCCTCAAAAGAATTTTCTGGGTTTCCCTATCCTGAGTATTCCAGCTAGCCCTCCAGAGTCGTTCCTGCTTCCTACAGCCCTTTCTAAGGTGTCTTAGCGACTCCGAAAACCAAGGAGCCGATGGCCTTTTCCTGGCAGAATAGCGTAAGGAGGCAGGAGCTAACTCATCCATGGCGGCTAAGGTAGCGTTTTCAAAATTACGTACCGCTGAAACCACATCTTCATCCATAGAGATCGTCATGGTGGGAATTAGGGAAGCCAATAAGTCATTAGTTATCCTCCTCAGATTTCGTCTAGATTCCATTTTACTAGGACCCTTCGGAATGTTGCTTATGAGAGTAGTATCCAATTTCAACGGGACTGCAGCGTGATCCAACCAGGTGAGCGGGACAGGGGCATCGGTGGTCACCCGGCTATCATTAGAAAAAACCCCGTCGAGGGTATGGCCCGCCTGGTGGGTAGCACCCTTAACTAATTGCTGCAGGCCACAGGCCGATAGGGTGTCAAGGAGAGAGAGAGTTTCATTCACCTCTAGGTTTTCTAAATGTAAATTCAAACCACCCAAAACTGTGACGTGCTCACAGCCAAAGTAGGGTTCTAGGATACTAAACAACTGCTGTCCAAAATCTGCTCTGGGCCCAGGGGGTCTATAAATAAGAATGCCCATGAATGGGACGGCATAGGAAGCATTGATAGAAAAATGTAGAGCCTGAATGGCCTCGTGGGGGGCTGATAAAGGGGTGATTCGACAGGAGTGAGAATCCTTGTATAGAATGCCCAACCCACCGCCGATCCGACCCACCCTATCCATCCTAGCTAGGGTGTAGCCCTCTGGTACAGCCTCGACCAAATCGGGTCCCGAGGACTCTTTAGCCCACGTTTCTGTAATGAAGACCCAGGAGGGTCTTCTATCCAGAACAAAATCCTTAAAGGAAACATTGTTATGAACCAGGGATCTTGCATTAATCAGAAAACCATGGTCTCTACTTATACAGGTTGGAGGTTTATCTATGGTGCCTACATTTCCAGGTCGGGGGGGGTAGCGCCATTACTGAGCAACCTGACCCGAAACACCTATCAGACCAGTAGGTTTTGAAGAGCCTCTGGGGTAAGCGAGTAGTGACACGGTAGTCGGGAAGGTTTAAGATCCAGCAGGACTTGGTGAGAGTACCTGATACAACCGTGTCCATTCTTGGCAGAGCTGAGCGCCCCCTCGTCCAGCTCGTCCTTAGCGCGGACGGGCTGGACTCAGGCGTGACTCCGGCGTTACTACGGCACACACGCCGTGCGCATGCGCCGTGCGCTTGAATGCTCATGTTTAAATAGAGCTCTAGCCAGTCAGCCTGACTGCTAGAGCGCTAGAGCGCTAACCTACAATGGCGTCCGGCGTCCCTTTCAGCCCCCCAAGGTGGCGTGTAGAACTGCGAGGGAGCGCGCTGGGGAGCCGCTGAAACCGCGGTGTGGGCACAATTAAGGTGCAAGAATGTGGAGCTTTATTAAAAACAGGGCAAATAGTCAAAGTAAGATTTAAATAAAATACACAAAACGGGGCTTTTAAAAATACAGCACAGCGCTATAATGCCAAAGCGTTACGCGAAGCAGTACGTTGCCTTGTCAAGCATGGCATTAGGAATCCTAGTAGGTGGAGTCCTTTTAAACAAATGGGAACCCCTCCCCCTGTGCGGCACCACTGAGAGACAATGTACAAGTTACCAAGGGAATTGAGTTATGCCTTTAGTTTTTGTACCTTATGACATGACCTACTTAAATTGATAATAGACAAATTTGGAATTACCATTTGGGACACACACTAGCTTTGCTGTGGTGTGGTGTGGTATGCACAGAATTTGACAAATCCTGCATTGCTGGAGGATCTTTTAACTTTCAGTGGTTCTTGTTCTTTAGAGTCTATTATCACCATAGCCTGCTTCCCACTTGCTCTTTCCAACTAGTGTGTTTTTGTCGTCACTTTGTGTCTGGGGTCTCTGTACAGGGCTGTTACAGCCCTTCCATAGGGAGTCGGTTCTATTAATGTGAATAGTGTATTGGATGTAGGTGGCACCTGTGGGAAGATGAGTCATAAGTCCTTCTCTATCTTCAGGAGTTTCCTGTAGTGTAAGAAAAAGCAAAGCTGATGATAGGAGAATGTGAGCTTCCCAGGGGGATTATAAAGCCATTGCCCATGAATGGCTCACCCATGAAAATACAACACCTCCACTTCCAATGAAACATATTCATGTTTCTGGAGGCCAGAAGCTGAGATCAGCCGTCCTCCTGGGAGCTTCGCTTGGAAAAATGTGGAGTAGCCCATGGCGATCACCAGCCTAACACACAGATTTCAGGCGTGCATTTAAAGTCTTCTGATCCTTAACCACTGACAGACACATAAATCCGCGTCCGGGGAAGAAAAAACCCAAAACCTGTCGGCCATTGCTTGTAGATTTAGAGAGTAAAATCAGCACTCAAACAGGAAGGCACCACACCCCAGAGAAGTTGGATCTGGGAAAATTACAGCAAACACCATCCTAAGGAACAAAAACGTCTAAAAATTATAAAGTATTCCTAGCTCGCCAAACTCATGGCAAAGAAAACTTAAAACATTATTTTGGTACACAGCAGGACCGCACGAGCCTTTTTTAAGGTCCCAGAGGAGGGTGTTAAAAAGCCTGAAAAATCACCAGAAAGTTCCACTTTGTAACAATACTGCAGAAGAAATTCCTGACCCATGCTTTCCTCAAAGCTTTCATTTGAAATTGCTTAAATCCCTTCTGCCATTAATCCAATATAACATCTTCCTCGCAGGAGTCTTTCGCACTCTTGCCTCTACCCGCTAGCCATACATTAATCTATATTAGGAGGCAGTGGGGCACATGCATCATTGTTAGCTTTTGCGATTCTTAATTTGCGAAAATTACCGAATCGCAAATTAAGAATTGCAAAATGCTATGCATCAATTTTTTCACTATTTGTTTGGGAATCGGTAAAAATCGCAATTTTTACCGATTCTCAAATAAATAGTGAATTCCAAAGTGCATTTTCGCAATTCCCATTGATTCCTATGGGCCGAAAGGCCCATAGGAGTCAATGGGAAGGCAGTTAAGAATTCGCAATTTGTTGATGCATTCCACGGGTGCAGGGGGGGGTCCAAAGGACCCCCCCTGCACCCCTGAAATGTATTTTTAATTGGATGTTTCACACACACATGTCCTAAGGACATGTGTGTCTGTAACATGCAAGTTGAAAAAAAGCATTTTTTTGCTTTTTTACAAATATTCGCAAATTAACACGAGGGTCAACCTCGTGTTAATTTGCACTTCGAAATTCGAAATTCGCAATTTCTTTAAAAATGATGCATTGCATTTAAGGAATCGCACAAATGCGATTCCTTAAATGCATTCGCATTTTTTAGAAATCCTAATAAATGCGAATTGTGCACAAAACTTTGATGCATCCCAAAATTGGTTTTTGCATTCGCAAACGGCCGATTTTTCCGATTCGCACCGTTTGCGAATGCAAAAAGCAATGATGCATGTGCCCCAGTGAGCTTACATTCCTAGGGTGAGAAAGTATAACTATACGGCTCCACTTTGCCTATAACTTAAACAATACAGTTCTGAATGACTGGCAAGTCATAGTTGGAACTAGGAATCTGGCGTCCTGCTCTTAATCAATAAAATACTGTCCATAGCAGATGTGGGAGTCCAATATTGTTAGTATTATTAACGTTAACAGCTAACTATATAATACCTATGGTGAAGATCTGTTTCTCATAAACTAATACCTTTATGATATAGGTGCCACATTTTTGGTAATGTTTGTGGTAAAAATCGACATTATGACATGTGTGTGGGTGTGTGTGTGTGTGTATGTGTGTGAGAGTGTTGTATGTGGGTGGGTGTGTGTGCACGCCTGGGCACATACATATGTCTCGAACTGTTGTGGCACCCCCTCTTGCTCTTACTAGCCCACATAAAGGAGAAGAAAACCCCAAGCATTCCTAAGAAATTCCACTGTCATCTTTCACATTACTCAGCTTTATCAGTAAACTTGAACCTGGTGCTAAAACCCCTTACTTAGGTCTTTCAATAAGCAAATCCTTTTCAAACACTTCATTCTCCTTTAACCTTTCAAGTTCAACCTCCGAAAACCAGACACATAATTAAAGTGGTAATTCCACAAGAAATGGTTGGTATGCTTCTGCATTTACAGATAATGTAAACTCCAGATATCTCCAGTGCATACCAGCATAGAAACATTTGGCACTCCTCCCTTCCACCCCACAGTCTCTGTACAGCATCGCCTCTGAAGACCGGTCTGTTGGGGAATTTAGACACAGCTGACTTTAAGATGCCCAACAGGTCATCCCACTCCTTCCTGCTCAATAAAACAATTAGAGCATCTTCATTAGCAGCCAGTTGTTGGGGTTCAGCGTGGAGCAATCAAAGGGCAGCATGCATAGGGCTCCAAATAAGAGGAATTTGGTTAAGCTGATGAGTAATTGATTAGTGCATCGATTTCAATACTCTTCTCGTCTGTCAAACGTTTATTTATTATTCAAGCAAATAAATGTGCATTAAAAAATAACCTCATAGAGTGTTTACGTATATACTTGAGGGGCAGCTCCCTAAACCAACCCTGGAAGGGGTCTTGTCGGGACAGGGGCGATAATCTGACTGCCACATGAGCAGTTATGAAGTAGATGCTTCATAACGTGACCATTCACACCAAGCGAGGCGGGTTGCTGTACATTTTTGGGATTGTCGATGATCTATTTGCAGTCGCTTGCTGTGCAGGATTTTCTGGGGAAGGATGCTCTGCAACCATGAATGTTGCCTGTCAGGTTATCGCGACACAACGACATAAAAGAGTTGACTATACAGTATCCCAAATCTTTATTTTTAACTCCCTCTCTCTACTCAGGCTCGTTGCAAGCCAAAGTAGGGCTCTGGTTTTGTCTGTGCTTCATTGTTGCCTGCTGAGAATTGAACTTCTCCCTCAATGACCCTCCTCTTCTTCACCCAACCCTCTCTTATCATTGGGTGAAGGTGCGGTGGTGTAACTCAAACTTATGCCCACCCCCCTTTAGAATGTGATGAGGGACCCTCGAGTCCACCGTATGTCACAGATTTTCATTGGCTTGGAGCTATATGTCCCCGCCCCCAAAGTTTTAGGGTCCCCTGGCGGACTACCCCCCAACACACACACCGCAGGGGCAGTAAGGGCCTGCATTACACCAATGAGTGGGGCATTTGTAGAAACATACAGGTGTCTTTTCAAGGCAGGTCAGTGCCACTGAAAGGCCTGTCCCAGTGGGGCTGGGGATGAGATAGTAGCATGTGGTAGGTGTCAATGGGTCTGTGGTAGAAACAGGCATGTGTCTTTTGAACACAAGTCGGTTTCTCTACAAGACCAATAGGAGCTTGTCAGGGGGCTGTGCATGGATGAGATATATGCAGGGACACTGGATTTATGCAGCAGGAGACGGCAAAATTATGGGGCAGGCTTGACTAAATTATGTGGCAAGAAAATGCAAATTTCGCAGCATAATGACGGCACAGTTTTGTAAAAGTACTTCTTCATTATTTAGTCATTCTTTAACTTGGTAACACTGTTTGGGCTTAGATTGCACCTCGTTATTATCAGGTTAACACTCAAGTATAGCAACAGAAAACAGAAAGGTGACCAGTCCAGTTATGCAGAGGGCCTTCCAGCACAAGGTGACAATTGTGTCTGCATTTTTAACAAATTTTGAATCCTTTGAGCTAAAAACAATTTTTTTTTAAATCTGCACATTTTGCGACAGATGACAGATTATGGGCCATATGTATCATCAACCTGATTTGCGATTCTCAAATAGCGATATTTTAGAAATCGCTATTTGAGAATCGTAAATAGGGATGTATGTACAAAATCGCAATTTTTTTGCAATTTCTTAGTATTCCTTAATTGCGATTTGCAAATTGCGAATTGCAGGCCAGGAGGCCCATAGGAATGAATGTGAAGTTATTATCAATTTGCGATTTGCGATTCGCAATTTGAGAATCACAAATTGAGAATAGTTTCAAGGGTGGAGGGGTGTCCAAAGGACACCCTGTTGCACCCCTGAAATCAGCATGGGTGCACATGTGGCGCACATACCTCACATTGCACTTTGAAAAATGCAAAAAAGTGCATTTTTCAAGGAATTCGCAAATTACCACCAACTTGAAGTTGGTGGTAATTTGCGATTTCTTAAGGCCAATTTGCATATTTTTTATGCTTCATGCATTGCATTTTAGGAATCGCAAAATTTGCGATTCCTTAAATGCAATCGCAAAATAAGGAATCACAAATTTTGCGATTCCTTATTTTGCACACAAATTTCTTTGATACATACCATTTTGCACTAATGCGTTCGCAAACTTCGGCGAATTTCGGCGTTTACGAACGCATTAGTGCTTGATACATATGGCCCTATGTGGCAAATGCGGCAAATCTATAATTGTGCGAAAATCGCAGCACAATTGCATAATTTAAGTGGCCCTGGATGGAAGCATGCATGAGTCCCGCAGGCTGCTAACTCTGGAAGGACAGAGTGCTGGAGTTTAAACGTCAGGGGTGCTGGTGAAGCAGAGGCTGCAGCGGGAATACATCCTATCACAACATGTCACTGCCTTTGTGAGGCAGAAAGTACTGAGACAGACTCTTACTTCCAAACTAGCCGTCCTCTATGGAAGGCTGTATCTCTGTACAGGGAAACGCCCCTCATTTCCAGAATTGAAAGGCCTCTAGGGCCGGGGCAGTAGTAGACACATCTCAGTAACCTACGACCACTTATCTATCTTAATAGAATGTCGCTTACTTTAAACTTTCCTAGAGCAGTGAAAAGGGCTCAACCCTGTTGCTGGAATGTAAACTTTCTTTTAGATTTTGTTTTTCTCAAGCGCCGGCTACTGTCTTGCGACCTTCAACCTTCTGTGCGAAGAACAGATCCGAGAGACGGGATGTTCTCAGTCTAAAGTAAAAGTGCTTGGTGAACATATCTGCACAGTGAACATATTTTCCCCGCTGTATTTCGTGAGCTCTTGTTTTACTCAGTAGAGATTTTGTGAATATCCTTTTGTGAGCACATAACATAGTAATGTATTGCCCAGACAACAAAGGGGATTGACTCTTGGGGCAGAAGTTACTGAAATCCAACTGGCTATGTGACACTCCTTTCAACAACCTTGGAAGGATGAAAGGTTGAGATGTGCATGAAAGGTTTCCACTTTCTGCTGCATATTCCCAACCCACCGAGCTATCACTCTTACTTCCTCTTGGCTGCTCTCATGTTGTCTGGGAGGTGTGACTATTCGAAACATCAGTTTTAAATGACAGTGTGAGCTCTTTGTGCCCCCTTCTAGACGCCAGCTATGAGCAGGAGGATAGAGTAAAGGTTCAGAGAGGGGGCAGACCTGCCAACTCACATGATACCAGCCTGTGTCACACTATATTGGCTCCCCTCACATGGTCACCCGGCGAGGAGCGGCTATCACACGGTGGGAGGTAAAACAGTCGGAAACATAAGATGGTGGAAACTAAAAGGGCACACAAGAGACAGCCATGGAAGCAGCCTGGTAAAAAAAGAAGAGAAAGAGGAGAGTAAGCAAAGACAAGATAGGTGGAGATGGAATCATGTCTTAACTTCCATTTTTATTGAAAATGATGTCGTGCTGCAGAGTAATGGATCTTGCCAATAAGTGCAACTGAAAATGTTTGCTTTTGTGAGACCAGAGATTCTACTCTGAAGAAGTTCCACTGCCAGGAATTTAAAAATATGCTGCTGACAAACTCTCCAATGAACTTCACATCTTCATGGCAGGAGTGGATGGCTTTCCATTCAGTGTGAACTGTTTAGATATATGTTAAAGTTAACTATGAGTTTGGATCATATTAGCTACCGTATCACTACATTTATTTATTTATTTTGAAAGTTTTATATAGCGTGAACAAGACCCTTGCGGGTATCAGAGCGCTTTACAAAGTAAGTGTCTTAGATACATAGGTACAAGGTAAATAACATAAAGTTCAATGCTAGATAGTGTAAACACCCTATCGTAGATACATAGGTATATGGTGCAAAACAAAACGTTCCATGAAGAACTTTTCTCTAGGCTCCAGATATTGCAAAATACTGCCGCAAGAATGGCTCTGAATAAGCCCAGATGTACCCCGTCCCGTCCCCTGCTGCAGTCCCTCCACTGGCTGCCCGTTAGGAAGAGAGCAATCTTAAAACTTCTTATCTTGGTGTTGACATATTGCATTACAAATGCTATAGGTGTCACATTTGCGAACGTTATAACTATTGGCATTGTAAATGACAAAGCTATAAATTTCGGTATTTTCAAAACCAACACATAAATAAAAAAATTGTCATTTACAATACCAATAGCTCAAACTTTCCCAATGCGAGACCTATTGCATTGCAAATGCTTGTTTAAAGAGGGCCTCAAAACGGGTCTCTATCGGGCTCGGTTTTGAGCCCTGGCTCAGGCAGTCAGTTGTTTTCCGGACTGCAGTGACAGCAGGCACATCATGTGCGCTGCCACACTGCTCACTTAATTAGTGACGTTCCGCATCCACAACACGTACATGCATGGTTTCACCGTATGCAATCACCCCTTAAGTGTATCTTATCCATCACGGATTGCTGTACATCCTGCAGTGGCGGGGTGATGAGTAGGGCTCCCGGTTCTATGGTATTTTTTTTTACATTTCTGTCTGTATTAATCATATTTATCTTTTTTGTCAACTTTATCTGTATTTATCCATTTTTATTATGCTTTTTGTGAAAAAATAAAGCTGAAACTGGTATATTTCTAAGGGTGGGCGGAGCAAGCATAGTGCATCTATGCAAAGTTCCATGGAGTTGGAAAACAATTCCATGGAACTTCGCTCCACTCCATTACGCACCCTCCTAAATTAATTTTAATGTTGAAAAAAAGGCACTTACCTCCTGTGGTATTAATTGTGTTATATATATATATGTAACCAGTCCAGTTGAAGTCGGAAAGTCGAAATGCTCTGCACTATGGTGTATTAAATAAACACTTTTGTTTTAAAAAGGCAACTTACTTATGGAATGCACTCTTTATGGTGCCATGAAATCCTCGCCGCATGGAGGTGTGGAAACTGTTGGAATATATATATATATATATATATATGTATACAAAAATATATGTGTGTTTATATAAGTATATATTTATATATGGTATTAAATATTATTGAGACATTTGATTAAAATTATAATAACAGTATATATAAACATTTAAGATGTACGACTTTAAACTATATTTATGTATATTAAAAACCAATATTTTCGTATGTATGTTAATGATATTAGTGTGAAACAATATTTTTTATGCAATATTTTTGTCCTTCCCCTATAAGGATAGGGAAACAATATTTTTGAAATAATATTTTGACCCAATATTTGTGTTACACGATATTGTTGATTCCGATATCGTGTCAGTGATCTACAAGGACTTAATTAAATGACCAGACTGGAGAACCAAAAGCAGCTCTGACTAAGCGTGCTCAAGCCAGCCCCACTCCATTGCCCTAGCTCTATCCATCCATCCATTCACTTCTACTTAAAATCTCTTTCACTCCAACTCCCTTCCTCATCTTCTCTCTTTCTCTCTCTCTCTCAAAGCCCCCCCCCCCATGGCTTCTGCAATCAGTTTCGCGGAGCTGGGGAAAGTGGCCCTGGGGAAGAGGCCTAGCAGGGGCCCTGGACTTTCAAAACCAACCTACGATGGCAGTAACCCATCGGGGAAATGTCCAGTGGAATAAAAGGCCAGTTCAGCCATGAACATAAACGAAGAGTACCCTATATAAGGGCCTCATGCAAAAAGATTCAAAATAAGAAATCATAAATTGCAAATATTATGATTCACAATTTGCAAGTTCCAATTTCGAATGTTCTGAAATGGACTTGGTAAAAGGGGTCCCACTTTGCGCTCTGATGTCTACTGAATGTATTCTCATTTTGCACACTGACTCATGTACAAATAGGTCGGTTCTCCAAATACCTAAATCAGAGTGAGTCACAATTTGACCTACCTCCTCAATATTCATGAGATTGGTCGCAAATTGTGACCCACAACAATTGGTCAGAATCATACGGACTGTGGCCTGCTGGAGTCAGCAGACCACCATGTCTACATTGATTTTTTTAATTACTGATTTAGATTAAAGCTATCTTTTTTGTTTTTTCGCAGCAGGAAAACGGACTGCATTTACAAAAAATAAGTTACACAAACCTCTTTAAAAAGTAGGCAGTGGTTTCATGGACTATGGCTTACCTCCTCTTTTTGAGTTGTTGGAAAAATGTTAATGTTTTGCAGTCAGATTTTGGACACAAAACATAAGGAAAAGCGCATTTGGAAGAGTAGCCCTAAATATGCCTTTTCCAAATCTCGATTTGTTGCTTAACCCATTCAACAATTCAGAAAACCTTTTCAAAATCATTCATTGATTTTAGTGAATTTCAAAAAGTGTTTTATGAATCTCTATGTTTGTCATTATATGTAATCTGTAAATACCAATAAAAAAAACTTTTAAAAAAAAGAAAAAGAAAAAACCTCAGATTGTTCCTATCTGGGTTTGTACATGAGGCCCCTAATCCTATAAGCAAGTTGTTACAAAGTGTTTCCATTTGCTACCTTGCAAAAGGGTCTAGCAAAAGGAACCCTGTAGGTTTTCACAATATTTATGTGCCACTTTCAGTGAAGTGGCTACACATACTTTCAAGTACACAGACGTGGGAAGGCGCTGATAGCATTTCTAGCACGCATTTTTAAGAGGCTGTTTTGACGGTGTTCCAGTTCCAGAAGAGATGCAGGCCTTATCCACCATCACAATTGCCTTAGAATTGAGCACTATTTCACTGAGACAGCATATTTATTTCAGAGCAATTACTTCATGGTATTAGATCACGGAAACATTAAGTAAGACACTTAAGTGGTAGGATAAGTGTGCTTTAGGACGTGAAGTGTTGTAGAATTGTTGTAACTGTGACATGCTGTGACTGAAATAACTATGCAGCCAGATACGTTTCAGTGGATGTTGGCAGTTGCATTAGCGATATCCAATTATCAGTAGTGGACAAGATGCACTGTGAACAGAAGCCTCCAGGGTTTTGAACTGGAGAAAATGCATCCCTATATGTAGATTACTACCTTACCAACATAGTTCTCCCCAGATTTTTTGTGTCATTTAAAGAAGTGTAATTAATTGATGTAAATATTTATTTAATGGTTTAAAGGTCTGTGGACATGATTTAAAGTTTGGCGGACCAGTGACTCCGTCACAAACTTGAAGGATATCCTTCCCGCCTTATTACATGCATCCTATGGAACTTGTAATAAGGCAGACAAGATATCAGTGATATTTGTGTTGGAGTGGGTAGTTCTTCAAACTCTAAGGGGCACATGCATCAATGCAGGCTTTTGCGATTCCTTAATTGCGACTATTAAGGCATCGCAATTAAGGAATGGCAAAAGCCTATGCATGTAGGAATCGCTAAAAAATTAGCTATTCCCAAACATTCCCTAATGGCGACTCGCCAATTACGAGTTGCAATTAAGGAATGCCATCCAATTCCTTCCGATGGGCCTACAGGCCCATAGGAATGAATGGGAGATTGCATGCGCAATTTGCGAGTACCAATAGGTACTCGCAAATTGTGCATGCAATTTCAAGGGTGCAAGGGTGTCAAAAGGACACCCTGTTGCACCCCTGAAATTGAACTGTGCACACATGTTGCGCACACACATGACTCAAGGGCATGTGTGTGTGTAACCTACAACTTTGAAAAATGCACTTTAGTGCATTTTTTAAAGTTTTTGCAAATTACCATCAAGTTCAAATTGATGGTAATTTGCGCCCCCTCTTAGCAAAATCGCTAATTTTGATTTCATCATGCATTGCATTTAAAGATTTGCAATTTGCTATTCCTTAAATGCAATCACAATGTAAGATATTGGAAAATTGAGATTTCTTAAATTGCGAGGACTTTTCAGTTTCATGCATTGCAGAGGCCCTTTTTGTGGGCGCAAACGGCAGAATTTTGCAAATTGCACCATTTGCACTCGCAAAAAAGATGCATGTGCCTGTAAATCAGGCCCTTTCGCTTAAAAAAACTTGGGTCACCGGTATAAACATTCAGAATATCTTGACCACCCTCCAAGCCGGTTTTAGATCAGGGGTCTCGACTTTGGACCAGATCTTCCGACTCCAGGTCCTATTCTGGAAAACTGCAAGAGTAGAGGGTGGCAGCCTCTGCCTTGTTTTTGTGGACCTGCGGGCCGCATTCGATCTGGTCCCTAGGGAGAGACTCTGGTCGGTGTTGGAGGAACTTGGTCTCCCTCCTCATTTACTACATGCCCTAATCCGGCTTCACACGGGGAACTATGCCCAGGTGAGGTGTGGGAAAAACGGGGAACTATCCGATCGCTTCCCCGTTACTCGGGGAGTACGCCAGGGTTGCGTACTGGCCCCTACTCTCTTCAGCCTATATGTTAACGGCCTGATTGATAGACTCAATTGTGTCAGGGATAACGATGCTCCACGCCTGGCCACTGGTAGGGTGCCCGCTTTGATGTTCGCGGACGACACCTTGTTGTTGTCGCGGACATCTACGGGCATCCAGCGTGTTTTGGACGGGTTTGTTTCCTTCTGTGCCTCGCGGGGTTTGGAGATCAACTTGGAGAAAACCAAGTTTATGGTCTTCAACCCCCCGAGACACACCCGCCCAAACCCCACATTGAATGGAACTCCACTTGAGCGAGTTAGGACTTTTATATATCTGGGGGTGACTCTGACTGAATATTTTACATGGGACCAACAAGTCTCTAAATCCTCCTTGAGACTTGCACAGATTATGGGTGGCATAGGCAGATTCCATAGTGCCTCAACTTTTAAACCAGTTACCCCTGCCCTAGAGATATACAAAACACAGGTCAGGTCTGCTGCTTTATATGCTGCTGAACTCTGGGGACACACCAATGTATGTAATCTAATGAAAGTCGAGCACTCTTTCATGTTATGTTATGTTATGTTATGCAAATTTATTAAGCGCACAGATGCTCCAGCGAAGGAGCGTCCTGGCGCCCGACAAGGTAGCAGCATAACACAACTAAACAGCACAGAACAAAAGAGAGCACTAAGGGAACAGAAAAGTTTTAACCGCACGGCGAAAGGAGAACAGGTCCCCAAGAGCGCGAATCGCCGGAGGCAGGGTGTTCCAGAGCAATGCAGCGCGGACTTGAAAAGACCGTCCGCCGGCCCTGCAGAGCCTAAAACGGGGGACAACCGCTAGTTCAAGGTCAGAGGATCTTAAAGCCCGAGCGGGAACATAGTGAGACATGAGCGTGGCCAAGATCGCGGGCGGGGATCCCTTAAGAATTTTATAGGCAACACATAGGACTTTAAAACGGATCCTCTGTGCCATCGGGAGCCAATGCAGCGAACGAAGGGTATTAGTGGTGGGACAGAATCTTGGTAATCCCACCACCGCTCATGCTGCCGCGTTCTGGACACGCTGGAGACGTCTAATTTCCGCTTGGTTCAGGCCCACTAAGAGGGAACTAGCGTAATCCAGCCTAGAGATCACTGTAGCTTGGATCACAAGTTGCCTCGTAGTGGCATCAAAGAACTTAAGCACGGGACGGAGTCCCCGCAAGATGCCAAAACAGCAGGCCGCCGTACGTTTGGTATGACAGACGAAGGTAAGGGTGGGATCCAACCAAACCCTAAGATTTTTAAGCTCAGAGACCGGGGTTGGTGTAAGGCCGAGATCTGATGGCCACCACCTGTCACCCCAGAGTTCCGTTCGTTTGCCAAAAATCATCACCTCGGTTTTACTAGCGTTTAGCTGGAGACAGTTAGCCGTCATCCAGCAGGCGATCGCCCGAAGTCCTTGTTGGAATCTGGGGGCATCCACTTCCGCATCCCCGCTGATCGTAACCGCTAGCTGGGTGTCATCGGCGTATGACACCATGGTCATACCCCACTGCCTGACTACCTCAGCCAGCGGTCTCACGTATAGATTGAATAACGTGGGACTCAGCGAGGAGCCTTGAGGAACCCCCAGATCCAAAGGATGGGATTTGGACTGGTAGGGCGGGACGGCCACACTAAAGGAGCGAATGGCGAGAAACGAACGGAACCACTGGAGGGCAGGGCCAGCCACCCCAACTTCCTCTAGACGACGCAGAAGGATGGGGTGGGACACGGTGTCAAAGGCGGCGCTCAGATCTAATAGCACCAGCGCCGCCGTTTGACCCGCGTCAAGCACGGAGCGTGAATGCTCTACCATATACAGTAGAGCCGTCTCCGTGCTGTGCCCAGCTCGGAAGCCATTCTGCGTCATGTCTAGGATGTCGGCCTGAAGTAGATGATCCGAGAGGACAGAGTGCGACATTTGTTTGGTCTTCCACAAAGCACGCCCCTGCTACCATTACGCCTGGACCTGGGTCTGGAACCTATCATTGATCTGGTGGCAGCTCGACCTCTGCTCTATTGGAGAAGGCTCTGGTCTGTGCCGGAGCTTGAACCGTTTAGAGCAGAATTCAATACTATTTGGGGGCAGTTAAGGAACAAGAATATACCTTGGCTGGTACACGTTAAGACTCTCCTTTACCAAATTGGTCTTCCCCAACTTTGGGATACACCGGAGGTCAGTTGTTTGAGGATGCAGAGGACTGTACTGGTGGCAGCTGTAAAATCCCATCACCTCAAACTGCTACACTGCTCTACTTCCCTGGGTAGATTGTCCACTGAGTTCCTCATAACAAAAGTTGAATACTGGACGGAGGCATTTTTGGACCTGGTGCAGCCGCCACTGGCAAGAAAACTATATATCCAATTGAGGCACGGCTCCTTACCGGTTGGGGAATTCACATCCAGATGGACTAAAACGATGAAGGCTAATTGCCCTGCCTGTAATCACGTCAGGGAAGACATTACACATATCTTCTTTTTTTGCCCAGCATACAGCAAAATCCGGAAGTGTTGGATTACCCCATTATGCAAAAACCTGGGTTTTAGACATTGTGTACACGCCTGTAGAGTCCTAACCTATGACACTGCCCCTCCCATTGTTTTTGCCGTTTCCCGGTTTTTATTCGGCATGTGGCGAAGAAGAACTGTATTTATCCATAAGGAATAATGGACTACTGTTTTTATGTTTTTCTATTCCTTTGATAACCAATGTTTAATTACTTTTTAATTCTGAAGTATTTATGTTTTATCATCTTGCCTGTACATATTTTATTGCACTTTTATGGTCATCGACTGAAATAAAGTTATCAAAGTGAAGTAAGAAATTGGAAAATTGAGATTTCTTAAATTGCGAGAACTTTTCAGTTTCATGCATTGCAGAGGCCCTTTTTGCGGGCGCAAACGGCAGAATTTTGCAAAATTGCACCATTTGCACTCGCAAAAAAGGTTGATGCATGTGCCTGTAAATCAGGCCCTTTCGATTAAAAAACCTTGGGTCACCGGTATAAACATTCAGAATATCGTTTTCATATAGATTTTTTTTTCTGAATTGCTATTTGGTATTCACTATTCTTAATGGATGAAAGTTTTATTTATTTATTTATTTTATTTGATTTTTTAAACAGGTTTTATTAGAAACAAATTGCAGCAATAATGACATTACATTGACATCTTTGGCAATTGGTTCATAAGATTACAGCATTACATTTTCAGCCATCAGCCCAGCAGGAGCCCAGCGGTGTACATTCTAGTAGCATTTTAACAATCTTTATGAGGGTTGCATCCACACATCACCGGTCTACCCTAATCTTGGTTGCCCTCATTATGCGCCATAATCTACTCTTCCTCCCCCTCGAACACCAACAGTCTCTCCCTCCTCAATTCTACAGTTGGAGAAACACATATCTTCCCCCTATATTTAGCCCATCGCCCCCACTTGTGATCCCATTTATGTGGACATTCTCTCCCTTTATGCACTGTTTTTTCAGCAATCATGGCATGGTCCATATATTTTGCCCAATCTCTCACTGGTGGTATAGTGTGCTCCCCCCACTTCTGAGCAATGTTCCGTTTCGTTATACCCCACCCCATAGTGACCCAAGATTGTTCGGCTTGTGTGAGATCCGTTGCCTCCCAGATATTGAGGAGACATAATGTGGGAGTTGGATGTATACGTTTGTCACAATTCCTAGTTAATTGGTGACGTCCGTCCAGTACTATTGCATGTGGGGGCAGTCCCACAGGATATGCATGAATATGCCAGTCTGGTTACAGTGTCGGAGGCAGAGTGCATCAGGTCTCCTACCCAATCGGCATAACAGTGTGGCGTCAAAATATACCCGGTGGAGAATTTTAAGTTGGACCAATCGAAGTCGCATCGGGATGGCCACTTCTCGGGGTAAGGCCAATGCCTCTATCCAGTCCTTATCGGCCATTTCTCCCAGGTCGACTTTCCATCTCGCCCGCAGTTTCAACATTGGATCAGCCCGATTGTTGATTAATTTCATATAAGTGAGGGAGATGGCCTTGCGATCCATTGGATCCAGCATGAGCCTGTCTTCGAGAAGTGAGGAGTCCTGAAGGGGGGTATATTTAGGTAGGGCGGAGTCAATGGCATGACTGATCTAGAGGTACTGGAAATTTTTCGAAGGTGCTAGTTGATATTTAGTTTGGAGATCCATAAACAATGCCTTCTTGCCCTTAATCCACATATCTCCTACCGTGAAGATCCCAATCGTATCCCATTTATCAAACCCCGCATAGACACTGAGTCGTCCCAAAATGTCTGGCTCCCACAGAGGGGTAGCCTTCGTTAGACACCACTGCCAACCCATCTGCCACTGCACCCCGTGCCACGCCTCCACTGTACGCGCTGTGGGACCGGTCAGGCGCAAGTTCCCATGGTTTGTGTATAGTGCTCAATTGTAGACCCCTTCCACATTAGCCAATGGTCAGTGCGGAAGCTGGGATCATCATGTCGCCCGAACACCCATTGGTTAACGGCCGTGAGTTGCGAAGCCTGATAGTAGCGGCACATATCTGGCAATCCAATCCCCCATCATACCATCCCATAGTAAGCTTGTTTATGGCTATCTGAGGTGGCTTATTGTCCCAGGGTAAATCTCTTACTGCTGCTTCAATCTGTAAAAAATAAGTGTTAGGAACCGGATTAGGAGTGTTTTGCGGGGCGTAAAGAAAGCGTAGCAGAGCGAGCATTTTTAATAGAGACGCACGTCCCAACAGAGTAAGGGGGAGCGTCTTCCAGTGAGTTACATCTGAACGAAACCTTTGTATCGGCCCCAGCAGTTTCTGCTCTAAAAATAGTGCAGCATTGGTAGTTATGAAAATCCCTAAATAGCGAAAGCCCTGGGACGCCACCGGAATATCATATCCCTGAGGACTTTGTGGGGGATCTCCCCAAAGGGAATACATCTGGGATTTAGAGAAAGTGTTACTAATTCCTAGTGGGTTGCAAATCGATCTATCTCATGAATATTAATGTTGTAGGTCATGATTTGCGACCCCCTAGTAATCACAGCCATCACAGGGATAGTGGCCTGCCGGGGTCAGTAGACTACCAGGTCTGTGGTTGCTTTTTAACACAGCAGACCTCTTTTAAAAAAGAAAGCCTCCCTTTCCCTTAAAGGAAATGGGACTGCTTTTAAAACGAAAAGTTTCTTTTTTAATTTATTTTTGTTTGTTTAAGAGCAAGCAATAGTCCTTGGACAGAAATGGCTTTAGGGCAGTACAACCGTTCAAGGTGCACCTGGCGCTGAGCTCAGGGGTCACTGTGTCTAAAAAAAAAACTTATGGGTCTAAAAGCTTGTGCTTCAAAGTTCCTTGTGTGTCCTGTGGTTTCTGGTAACAAAACAAATGTCAAGATAACTCTGGAGAATAATGTTAATAAACACAATCATTCTCTGCCTTTGAACAAAGTCATATAGAGCTAATAGTCCCTGATGCAATTCAATAACCTGAGACGCCGAACCTTCCAAGATATAGTACACAAAACATTTAAGTACCAAACATATCAAAATGTATTTATAAATTGTGTTTTTGCATTTTAGATAAAAACATAATAAGAATTATATCCCAATAGTCCAAACACATCCTACATCACACTCACACATACCAAGAATGCTTCTCCGTTTGTTTCCCAAGATTCGTTGCAGTTTGTCTGTCCATACGGTGTTTAAGTTGAACTGCTTCTCCCCTAATACGTTTTAGCCGTCACTACTGCTTTATATGTTCAATAATTGCAATCAGGTCTTCTTGCATCAGAATGTGGATGTATCTGCTGTATCATCCAGATAACAACAATATATGGAGGAAGTGAGCAACAACTGCCTTAATGTGACCAAAAAAAAGACTTAGATTTTGATAATTGGTTCAAGTGAAGACCTAGGTGTAGTACTATTCTATTCCACTTCAGTCTGCTTATTGTATAGACTTGTGTGATTAGCATTCTATAGAATGTTGGGGTTTGAAATGGGACTGGAAGGTTTGGTGCACTTGATTACTGACTGTGGGCTGGTGCACCTCGGTGTGGGTTGTGACATGTTTTGGTACAATAAAGTTCCTGCAGCCTTATGAACAAGTTGCTGTCACTACTTTACCACATAGAAATTGTGGCATCAAGTGTAACCGCCCCAGAACTGAAGAACTTGTGCTTACTTGGTTTTCGTTGCACCACTATGGCGATTTCAAATTCGGTGAGCTCCTCCTCCCCCGTTGGTTCAACTGGGTGTTTTATTGCAGCAGGACAAGTGTAGTCCACATTTTCTGTCTCTAGCTCAGACTTCTCTCTTATGCCCAATCAGGGTGCACTGTCTATGCTACCAGAGTGACCCTGTGACTTCTATCACCCCCATGTGCTTCTTTCTCCTCACCCCTCTTACTGCTCTCTCCAGGGATCTCTGCAGTTCCCGACACCTGGTTTGATTGCTGTCACTTAGTGCTTTGTTGCCTATGTGCTTCCCACCTACATATCATTGTACAAGGTTCCTACAAATGCCCATGTAATTTCAACTGAATACCATTTGCTCACTTGCCCACATGTGCTTGAGATTCTCTTCTTCTCGTTAGATCTCCGTGCTGCATGTGCTGCAACGGCATTCTTTGGGGTGCAGCTATAAATACCATGCACTAAACATGAGGCCCAGCTTGGATTTGTCTTTTTCCCACAAGACCTGTTCCTGGAACACTTGCCTGCCAGAACCATCTCCTGCCGCAACTCCAGTTCCTGAGAAGCCTTCCATCTCCTCCCAGGACCCAAAAAGAACTCCATAAGTGCAATAGAAGTCTTCCTGAGTCATCTTGCATCTGAATTCCCACTTTACCCAGTATCTGAAAAAGAGAATCAGAGATTCATGTAAGAATGTTTCTTTTTAAACAAACAAGATAATGTCGCCTAAAAAGATCCTAACAAAAAGCCCTTGTCAAAGAAAGAACTTGGTGAATTACGTAAGACGTTGCGAATGCGAATTTGCCAAATGCTATGTATTATGGGAAATCTGGTGCAAAACAAGGAATCGCAAAATTTGTGATTCCTTATTTTGCAATTGCATTTAAGGAATCGCAAATTTTGTGATTCCTTAAATGCAATGTATGAAGCAAAAAAAAAATGCTAATTGTACTTAAGGAATCGCAAATTACCACCAACTTCAAGTTGGTGGTAATTTGCGAATTCCTTGAAAAATGCACGTTTTTGCATTTTTCGAAATGCCATGTGCCGCACATACATGCCCTTAGGGCACGGGTACTCATAGTACGGCCCGCGGGCCGGTGGCGGCCCGGCAAGCCTTCCGTGGCGGCCCGCGGACCTTGAGTCATCATGCCCGTGTTTTAATTTTTTTTTTTTTTAAGAGTGTCTGCAGCAGCGCGAGAGACTCTGCTGCCCTGTGGGGGCCGGGCGATGGATAGCCAGAGTAAAGCTGCAGGGGCCTAAGAGGTGAAATACATCAAGGTCTCATTAACATGAAAATGGTCTTTTAAAGACCTGTTAAGTGCTCGGGTGCGGCTGTGAGTGTGTGTGTGCCCCGGCAGACACACAGGCAGGGTGAGATGAGAGGGAGGGGGACTTATAAACACATGCACACCTCAAAAGAAAAGCACATTCTTTAGCTGGAAAACCACCTACTTAATCGGCACTTCTCGCTCGCTCAGTCTATTGCCCCACATTCAGGGTCTACCACGGAATGCAAGACCACCGGAGAGAAAATTACGATTTACATTTTTGTCCAAAAATAATCAGCGCTAACAAATGCTACTGCAGCTTTGAGTAACCTTCCTACATGTAATCGGTTTTAAACCCAAACAAGGTAATTTAGCACTTTCCCTATCCTGGATGCCTGTAAGAATTGGAATACTCTTTCATATCCAGCAACACATTTATAGCACAGGTCAGGTTTTACTAAGAGGGATTGCCCAGCGTTTATTAGGTTAAAGTAGTGTGTGCACTATTGATTCAGCGCCGACTATTAGTTCTATATTTGACCCTATGGCTTCCGGAAATTATGCACTGCATTCGGTTTAAAAAATATTATGTTTTTGTAGGTGTTATCTAATCACAACCCTGTTTGCGGCTGTGAGTGTGTGTGACACACAGGCAGGGTGAGATGAGAGGGAGGGGGGACGGAGAGGGAGGGAGAGTGAGAGGGAGGGAGAGGGAGGGAGACGGACAGAGAGGGAGGGAAAGGAAGGGAGACGGAGAGGGAGTGAGAGGGAGGGAAAGGGAGGGCGACGGAGAAGGAGTGAGAGGGAGTGAAAGGGAGGGAGACGGAGAGGGAGTGAAAGGGAGGGAGACGGAGACGGAGAGGGAGGTAAAGGGAGGGAGACGGAGAGGGAGTGAGAGGGAGGGAAAGGGAGGGAGACGGAGGGAGAGAAAGGGAGGGAAAGGGAGGGCATCGGAGAGGGAGTTAGAGGCAGTGAAAGGGAGGGAGACGGAGAGGGGGCGAGAGGGAGTGAAAGGGAGGGAGACTGAGAGGGAGTGAGAGGGAGTGAAAGGGAGGGAGACGGAGAGGGAGTGAGAGGTAGGGAGACTGAGAGAGAGTGAAAGGGAGGGAGACGGAGAGGGAGTGAGGGAGGGAGACGGAGAGGGAGGGAAAGGGAGGGAGACGGAGAGGGAGTGAAAGGGAGGGAGGCGGAGAGGGAGAGTGAGGGAGTGAAAGGGAGGGAGACGGAGACGGAGAGGGCGGGAAAGGGAGGGAGACGGAGAGGGAGTGAGAGGGAGGGAGACGGAGAGGGAGTGAGAGGGAGGGAAAGGGAGTGAGACAGAGAGGGATGGAAAGGGAGGGAGACGGAGAGGGAGTGAGAGGGAGGGAACGGGAGGGAGACGGAGAGGGAGTGAGAGAGAGAGGGAGAGAGAGAGAGAGGGAGTGAGACAGAGTGAGTGAGACAGAGGGAGAGAGGGAGTGATAGGGAGAGAGAGAGAGAGTGAGAGAGAGTGAGAGAGAGAGAGTGAGAGGAAGTGAGACAGGGAGAGAGGGAGGGAGAGAGAGAGGGAGAGAGAGCTAGTGCGAGAGAGGGAGACCAAGAGAGAGAGAGAGATGTGTGTATGCCGGGTCTGGTAGCTCAGTGGACGAAGGCGTCCTCTGCAGGGACCTGTGATTAACCTCATGGTCAGTTTTTTTAATTGCTCTAGCCCCTCCCCCTCCCCCACTGACCCCGCCCCCACCGGTGCGGCCCTCAGACACAAACCAAACTGTAAATTTGGCCCCCGAGAGAAAGTTTGTGAGTACCCATGCCTTAGGGCATGTATGTGCGCCACATGTGCACTCATGCTTATTTCAGGGGTGCAACAGGGTGTCCTTTGGACACCCCTGCACCCTTGAAATTATTCTCAATTTGCGATTCTCAAATTGCGAATCGCAAATTGAGAATAACTTCCCATTCATTCCTAGGGGCCTCCTGGCCCATAGAAATGAATGGGAAAGTATTCCTTAATTGCGATTCGCAATTTGCAAATCGCAATTAAGGAATACTAAGAATTCGCAAAAAAATTGCGAATTTGTACATAGATCCCAATTTACGATTCTGAAATAGCGATTTCTAAAAAATCGCTATTTCAGAATCGCAAATGTGTACCTTGATACATATGGCCCTTTGTGAATTGCTAAGGCCCTTGTAAAGACACTCTCTCCAAAGGTTGTTTAAAGGACAGGCACATAAACTAAATAGTTCCACGGGAAACTTGTTGAACATTACTTTTGGTTTCTTTTCTGAACATTTGGACACTGCTTCTTGAGACTTGGTTATTCTTGAGAATTATCAAGAAGGTTTTCCTAAGTTATTGTTTAAGTGCGATTGTTAAAGCAGATGCGCAGGGAAATAATTAGTGCATTAAAACATGAATGCTAATGTTACTTAAGTGCTATTATAGAACCTTGCATAACACCTGTTTTTCCCATTACAGTGTCGCTCAAGACAGAGCTTTCTCAAATTAAGGAATACTTGAAGAAAGGCGTTCCCCTCGCCCTCCTGAACCCAGAATAGAATCCAGAAGGACACTGGTGATATTTCTTTCTCTCGCTCTCTCTCTCTCCCACCCCCATCCCCTGGGGTCAGTTGACAGTCCTTGCATCTAGATCACGGGACTGAGAATTGTCCTCAAGAGGTGGTTGGCAGTCCAGCATCACCCAGCGGAACTACTTGCAATTTCAGGTGAGTGGCTTGTAACAGAAAGCCAAGCCACAAAATCTCATATTCATTTGGGCAACATGGAACCCCAAGACCACTTAAATGTACAGGGCCTGGCCCAAGCCCTAGCTGATGAAACCCCAAGAGTTGAGGAATCTGCATGTTCTCTACCAGGTGGAATGCACAGCCTGGGTGTAGAACATGCACAGCCTCCCAGTTCCTCTCTGAGCACTGAACCACGGCGCTCAGGCGAATCACAACGCTGCTGTAAGGCAGCATCGTGATTGGTCAGGGAAGTCTGGGAGCCCGGGTGCTTCCTGGTTCATGTGTCAGATGAGAGGAACCCCCCCACCTTCCCCTGCCTCTCCACAACTGTTCCCTACCAGCTGCCACTGGCCGTGCAATTGTTTAGTCACAGAAACCCAATGTCCAAAAGAAAAAAGAACGTCACTTTTTTATCAAGGTGCATGAGATGAGCTTCTTAAGGACTCGCTATCCCATATCATTGACCTGCCTGATTACAACTTGGAGTTCATAGATTTGGTAGTGAAATTGGACCATTGCCTAGGAGAGTGGAGACGTGAAAGATCTCCTGGGGAAAATACAGAGGTGGTTTTTAAAACAGAGAAAATAAATTAATAATAAAGACGTAGAGCCATGTAAATAGAAAGCATATGAAGTCCCTTGACACCACACGAAAAGGAATGAAGAAGAAAGCTCAATCTTTGTATTGTGGCAAAGCAGGGCATTTTGCTAAGGAATGCCTGGCCAAACCCAAGAATAGAACCGGAGCTGCTAGCATTCATTAAGAACAGGCAGACCAGGGAAACTAGGAGGCTTGACAAGTGCTGGGGTAGACTTGCCGAGTTAATGAGCCTTGAAGACCTCTCAATACTCAGCGAATACTGTTTGCAGGATACCATGTCATTTAACCATTACTTTTACTCTAATAATATCTTCCCAGTAAGTAAGGTTCTCCCCATGTTCATAGATTCTAGAGTGTGTGGTAATTTCTTGACTCTCTCTCTAGCTGGTCAGTTGGGGATAACAGGTCCAAAAGGAAGAACCAGAGTTGGTTTGGACAGTGGAAGGCTCGGAGCAATCATCTAGACTGATTGGGTTTCAAACTGCACCTTTGATAATGGTTTGTTCAAAAGGACATACTGAGGAAATAATGTTTGAACTCATTGACAGTCCTACATTTGGTGTCATCCTTGGGGTTCCCTGGTTAGAATACCATAACCCAAAAATGTATTGTGTCCATTGAAGGATTACCCTAGATTCTCTGACTTGTTTCCTTCCATGCTATCAGGAGACTTCTCAAATTCTGGTCCCTTTGCATTGTGCAACTACCAAGGCATATCAAGAAAACCTTTTCCCTGCTGTATATAAGGATTACACAGATGTTTTTGATGTTAAAAAAGCAACTCAATTGCTGCCTCACAGGGCATTTAATTGCAGAATAGATCGTATTCTAGTGTTTTTGCTTCCCTATTGTCGAATATACTCTCTGACAGAGCCCGGAACGCAATACCTAAAACGTTTTGGAGATGAATTACTGAGCTTGGTGTTTAGCAGGCATTCCACCTCCCCTTTTTCATCCCCATTATTCTTCGCTCTGAAAAAGAATGGGGAATTTTGGGCTTGCATAGATTGCATTGCAGTCAACAAAGCCACCATCAAGAACTGGTATCTCCTTCTTTTTGAACCAGGGATGTAATTCCTCAATTTACACTAAATCAGACCTACTAGAAGCCTACCACTTCATTCTCATCTGAGAGGACGACAAATGGAAACCAGCCTTCAGGACTCAGTATGAACTATTTGCTTACACTGTGATCCTGTTTGGTCTGTGTAACACACCAGTGGTATTTCAGTATTTTATCCTCAAAGTCCTACAGGAATTTTTGGATGTCTGCGCTATTGTCTATAGAGACAGCATATTAATCTTTCCTAAAAATGTATATGATCATGTGCGACATTTCAGATCATTTTTACAGTGCTTACGAGACAATAATCTGTTTGTCATACTCAAAAACTGAAACTTCCATGTAAGATCAGTGGAATTCTTGGGGTACCTTCTCTCTCATGAGGGAATTACTATAGGTCCCAAGAAGGTTGAGGAAATTCTCCAAAGTCCATCCCAGATATCGTAAAAAGAAGCGCAACACCTTTTTGGATATGAAAACTTTTATAAAAGATGTATTACACACTTTCCATATGTAGTGGCACCCATCACACAGTTGCTCAGAAAGGGGAAATCATCACTTCACTGATCAGAAGAAGCTGAGCAAGTTGTCACCACTTTGAAACAGAAATTCACCAGAGAAGCTATATTTTGTCACCCAGACCCAGACCAACCCTTTTTCATCAAGGCAGATGCCTCTCAAGTAGGCGTACTGTCACAAAGAGATCCTAAGACTGAGTATTTACACCATAGAGCCTACTTTTCCAGGAAGTTGTTGCCATCCCACCAGAACTATAAAGTGGCTTAATAAGAGTTACTGACCATAAAGATGGTATTCTCAGAGTGGAGATACCATCTTTTCAGATCAGAAAAACCTTTAGTTTCTTGCTCAGTAAAAGCTCTCACCCCCAACAGATACGTTGACTGCTTTTGTTTAATGAATTTGACTTCCTCATCACTTATCGCCCTACTACAAAACAAATCAAAGCCGACATCCTGTCTTGCAGGGGATTTCTCGTTTCTTCTCCATGCTTATACAGTCCTCAAAGTATCATTCCACAGGAAAGAACTGTAGCTGCATGTGTAAGTGAGAACTTTTCTACTGAGTTAAAACAGGCATTCCAACAAGCTGATTCAAGTCAGTGGTTGTTATAAGAGGGTAATACTATTCATGATGGGTAATTCCTCCATGATAATAAGTTATTTGTTCCTGCCCTGCATTTGGTAAAAAATGTGATTGACTGGAATCATGCAGGGCATGTTGGCATACAAAAAAACTTTTGCAAATGGCAAGTCTTTTGGCGAACTATGACCAAAGTCGTATAAGAATACATAGAGACTTGTCTTGTTTGTGTAGAAAATAAATCTTCCCATATACCCCCCAGTGGGTTGTTACAACCACCACCATTACAGCCTGCTTCATGACATACTATTAGTTTAGACTTTGTCACTAACCTACTGACAAGAAGACCACTCTGCTTGTGGTGGTGGTGGATCTATTGCCCAAAATGGCCCATTTCATCCACTTGAACAATATTCCCACTGCAGTGGAATTAAGTGAGATATGAGACTTTATGCACTCCCATAAAAGATAATTTATGAACGAGGCAAGCCTCTAAGTTCTGGCATAGTTTTTGTGCATCTCTGGTCAAAGAAGTCACTTTGTTATCAGCCTACTATTTCCCAGTCTGATAGGGAGATAGAGTGTGTGAACAAATTCATAGAACAAATCGTTTGTTACATGCTTTCAACTATTACAAGTAAATGTGATAAAGCCCTTTTTTTGGATGAATTTGTTTATAATAATAGTATGCATTTATCAACTGGGTATTCCCCTTTTTTTGTACTGCAGGTGCCCATCCTCAAGGAATTCCTCAGCATGGTTCTATCTCTTCTGTGGTTTCTTTAGTGGATGAACACGTATCTACTCTATCAACAAGTGCAGGCGAACCTTGCAAAAGCAAAACAGAGGATGAAAACAAATGCAGATAAACATTGCTCTCCAGAGCCTTCTTTTCAGTCGGGTAAACTGGTTTGGCTTTCCACCCATAATCTTCAATTGGAACAACCCCATAAATTGCAAGCGTGATATATTGGACCACTCCCTATTCTAACCATGATTACTCTGGTGACCTCTAACCTGCTCCTTCTTCTTGAGTACCGCATTCACTATGTATTTCATGTGTTCCTATTCAAATATGTTCACCCACACACTCGTTTGGATCATCCCTCCTCCCATTTTGGTAAAGAGAACCCATGGTTGTCACCACTACCTCGTACATTGGAACAGGTACTGTCCCCAGACCAATAATGGGAACCAACCTCAACTGTTAACACCACCTGTCTAGTTTGGTACTTCCATTCACAGTTTCTACACGGGCCTCAGCCTGTTAGTCGGTCTTTGGGGGGAACTGTTACATTTCTCTCTTGCGTCCAATCAGGGTGGGATCTCTGTGATATCGTAGTGACCCTGGGACTTCTTGCGCCCCCCCACCTCTTTCTTTCTCCTCACCCCCTTTCTTCCTTCACTCCTCCTTTCCATGGTCTCTGCAGTCCCACAAACCAGGTTTGATTACTGTCACTGAGTGCTTTGTAGCTCATGTGAACATCATGGGGGTGGGTGGTCCAGCATTGCCCTGGTAGAATTACCTGAAATGTCAGGTGTGTTGCTGCGTGACCCTAGCCTGCTATTGGTAAAGAAAGTGTGTATATTGTGCACTACAGTTATTTGTACTGTTTGTGGCACTCGGCGAAGAGAGAGACCAATCACTGTGTGCTATGCCTTCTGATTGCTGCTTGGCACGCAATGTAAGAGAAAGAAGGCCAAGTTGCATCAAGCTACTTGGGCAAGGGATGCACCACTTGTTTGTAACAATATTTCAAACAATAACTATAACATTCAATCACTTTGATTGGATCTAGTGATTCACATGTTGTTTGTATGTGGAATTTATAAGCAACAAACAATGTCCAAATTCAATAATATATATACTTTAAATACAAAGAGTCAAAATCATAACAATCCATGATTTTTTAAAAACATATTCAGAATATGTGCCCAGTGCATTTCGGGACTAGGGTTCCTTCTGCAGGGGCAAATCTGTAATGAAAACAAAATGACAAGTTCTAATGTACCTGCATGGTCAATTTGCAGATAATACTACAACGCAAATGTCAACTTCTATGTTAAGGTGCCTTGTATTCATTTGTGTATTCCATTTAGATTGTGCTATATGGCGATGCTAGGAGTAGAATGCTGATTTAGAGTGATTAAGCGTATTGTGTATTCTAATGCTAGGGTGACCAACTGGCATGGTGAAGAACCGGGTTTTCAAGTACCCAGCGGCGTCAGGGACACGCCCAGAGTCCTCTAGGTTCCCTTGCCTTGGTATACAGAGACACGGAATACTTCTTGGTGGCGTCAGAGATTAAATGTATTAGCTGCAGCTAGTAGCAGAAATCCCAGTAATACAGCACGATGTACAACTCAAGAAACTGCTCAATTTTACTAAGGCGAGACATCCCTATTTATACACAAAAAAGGTACATTTAAAATGCACACCCCTGCACCAAAATTCAACCAATAGAAAGTACATGACATCACACAGCATCATACAGTAAAGCTCATTTTACAGTGTCCCAACCCACAAATTAATATTTAGGCATATCTAAAATATTAATCTGAAAAGCCCACACAAACCTTTAATTGAAAGCGTAACCCATGAAATGAAGGAACAATAAAAAAGTAGTTTCAGATAATATGCAAGATTAACAAAGACGTAAAGAAACTTTAAAAGTTAACAAATGTCTTGAATAGTGATTGGAAAAAGTAAATAACGATCTTGCAGGGAAATTGGCTTGGCAGGGTCAATTCCTAGGTGAAAGGCCAGCTTCTAAAATTAACTCCAGCGCACGAAGAAAATCCCTGGTTAATGTGTACATGTGATTCACAACAGGTCAGATTGCTTGGCTCACAAACTAACTTCTGAAGCCTACATAGAAAGCAACACTAGATGGCAGTCACGACACATAGCAAACACCCAAGTTTCAGAAGAGAAAGTCTTTAGGAAAAGAACACATTTAGATGTTGTTTATGATCAAGGAAACTTAATGGTTAACAAGGTCCTAATCAGTAATTGGAAAACTCAGTCAACCATCAGCTAGGGAAATTAGTTTTACACAAAGGTCAGTTCCAGGTTAAAAAGGGTTACTCTCTGCAGTTCATTCAGAGACAGAGAAACCCAAATTAATATATGCACGAAAAGCCACTTGTTCGCTGGGCCCACAGCACTGGCCTACGTAAGGGCAAGATTAAAATGCAGACAGGTTTGAGAATTTCAGAACCACAGACCCTCCTTTTGCCATTACGTAGGCAATAACCTAAACTCATGTCAATCTGAATCTAGGTCTATATCTATTCTCATCAGGTCATCAAGGTGTTGCTGTAACATCATCTTATTATCCTTCACTTCTCTCGGAACTGGTCTTCTCACACAGATCATAGCACAAAGACTACAAATGGCGGGACCACACTGGATGCATAAACAACACGAGAAAAGGATAGCTAACGCCATACCAAGGAACATCAGAATCTTCCATCCCCATTTGGACAATGACTCCCATAACCATCCCATCAATGACCAGTCTCCTTCGTCCACATGAATAGACTCAGAGATCTTATGTAGTCTAGAGATGGCTTGGTACACTGTCGGGGCATTATCTGGTATGAAAACGCAGCAACTAGATCTAATCAATTTGCATACCCCACCTCTATCTGCAAGTATAATATCTAAAACAAAACGGTTCTGTAATGTCATAAGGCGATCCGCTTGAAGCTCAGCTGTAATATTGCTAAGGGCACCTGCAGTCTCATTTATAGTGGCCTCAACCACTCTCGTAAGCTGACGAATATTCCTACTATTAGCCATAGGACCCCAAAAGGGTAGGAAACCCTTAAAGAAGTCTCCAGCTTCTTGTGCGACAGTATCTTTCGCATCGGTTACACCTCTACCATATCTTGTCTTATGGTAGTCGAAAACAGCAGTGTATGTAGGGGGAAGCAAAAATGCCACATAACATGTGCCAGAAAAATCAGATGGCAACCATGTGTATGCTCTATCATGACAAACAAAATACGTGCCTTTAGCTGGCACGAACGGAGGGGATTTCTGGGACGTATAAACGTATGTGTGAACACACACACTCTTACCAAGCTGAGCTCTCGGATTCTGACCATTACCTTGCAAACAAAGATGACCTCGGTGGGGTACAATCCAAATAGGAGGAGACCTTCGCTGCCTTTCTTTCTCCGTCAAGCTAGCACTATATGTCGTTTTGTTCCAACCGACATATGCTCGCACCTCATCTCTAGGGATAGCGTTATACGCATCGATATCTCTAATCATATCAACTATTCCCCGTATCAAGGCATTATTACTTGCATTGTCTTTGACGGAACGTACAGGAGAGGCTTCATTCGCATAGATAAACATTGATTGGAGTGCCCAAAGTGACCCGTTAGGCGAAAAAGGCAAAACCAAATATGGCATTCCCTTATCTATAGTATGTGGCATAAGACCACACACCCAACAATTCGTGGTATTTATGACTAGCTGATGCTGATGCAACATCTGTATAAACGAATTGTTCACAAATTCTGATCTTCGTGTCTGTTCATGTTCAGGTAACGTATGAAACTCATGTGAAGAAGCAGTAGAAAAAGAAATAGTAGGTTGAGAAGTTGGTGCAGACGTCAATTGTGTAGAAGAAACAAACCAGAATATAGTAGCTAATAGAATACATAAAAGTATTAAAATAAATAAAGCTATACCACACATAGAGAACAACATTCTGTAATATCGGTTTTTCATCTCTTGCTTTTTATCATCATTCCTCAATACAAGCTCCATTTTCTAATGTCGCTCACGCAATCTTGATAGAGTACTTCAGCTGTGATTATTAGCAGGTCATAGGGACACTGCAAGTCCTGCAGACCTACTGCCACTACTCAGGTCACGAACTGAACCGTTGGTACTCCTACGTGACCCTGCAACTGGCAAATGGTAACCAATCAAGAATTTAACAGAAAACCATAATACAATTTCAGAAAAAGCAAGAGAAAAAGAAAAACAAAAGTCAAATGCAAAACACTTGAAGAAATTGTCTCTTTTTGGTCTCAGTGTGAAAAAAAATAAAAATAAATGTAATGTTCAAAGTCCCTTTATTTATTTCGAGATCGGAGGTTGTAACGTGATTTAGTCGGCACACTTTGGTCGGTAAACAAAAGTTCAGGTCGGTAGTGTCCAATCTCAAATGTGGAGGAACAGCTTCTTGCAGCACATTGTCATCCTCGCGTTCTGACCGTGTCCATGTCAAATGAGCATCACTAAAAGGAACAAACCTAGGAGTTTTTTCACATTCAGAATCGGCTATACCTTCCCTCACCCACTTGTCATATGGTAAGGGCAATGGAACCTTTTTTGTATGGGTGGCATGCACCCAGTTTTTCTTGCCAGCTACTCTAACAGCAGTTCGAGTCACTAACAAAACTAAATGCGGTCCAGTCCACCTCGGCTCCAAATTCTTTGTTCGTTGAAAATTCTTCGTAAGAATGTAGTCGCCGGGTTGAATTGTGTGTCCTGGATCCGCAGTTGCTGTCGGTAGACTGTCATAGACCTGTTGGTGGAGAACACGTAATTTAGCAGTCAAGTCATGTAAGTAATCCACCAACATAGGGTACTCAATACTGCTGTATTCTTCAGGACGAGGCACACCCCAAACATTCGCAGGACGACCAAACACAATTTCATACGGACTAAGTCCCACTCGAGAATGCACAGTCGTCCTTGTTGACAAAAGAGCCAACGGCAAGGCATCCGGCCATGTAAGGCCAGTGCTTGCTTGTACCTTAGCTAATTTCAGCTTCAAGGTACCATTGTAACATTCAACAAGTCCAGCAGACTGGGGATGATTCGCTGCATGGAACTTCTGATTTATTCCTAATCCAGCACATACTTTCTTCATAATTTGACCCACAAATTCACTCCCATTGTCTGACCATACGATTCTCGGCAAACCATACCTAGGGAAGTACTCTCTCAGCAAAACCTTGGCTGTAGACAAGGCAGTATTATCCTTTAGGGGGTAGGCCTCGATCCACCTGGAAAAGGCACAAACAACCACAAGGACATACTTCAAATTGTTGCATCTCTCCATATGTATATAATCTAGCTGTATCACCTCAAACGGATACGTAGGAGGAGCAAAATGACCAGCTGGAGTTGGAGTTCCCTTACCAGGATTATACTTCAAACAAATCATACAATGTTTCACCACGTTCTCTGCACATTTCGGGATTCCAGCATTCTGCCAAACTGGAGCCAACAACTTGCATATTCCCTTCGAACTTATGTGGGCCATTCCATGAGCCATTGTAACCACTGGGAGCACATACGCATCCGGCAACAGCCATCGCTGGTGTTCTGACAACTCAACCCAACAACCTGTTGAATCCAACATACCCGTAGTTTCTCTCCAAACACTCACTTCTTTCTCAGTCGCTTCGGCCTGAATCATTTTCACACTTTCTATTGTGTCTTCACACATTCCACCAGCCATAACCCAATTAGCTGGGCCTGCAACATACATACGGCTCATCATGTCTTTCGCCGTTTCCTTCGCAACTTCATCCGCAAACGCATTCCCTCGACCAACATCGTCCACAACTTTCTTATGCGCACTACACTTCACAATTGCAATCTGCTTCGGGAGAGTGAGAGATTCCAAAAGTTCATTCACCAACTGCCCATGCTGTATTTTGGTTCCGTGCGAAGTAAGGAACCCACGCTCTCTCCACAAACGCCCAAAACTATGGGCAACTCCAAACGCGTACTGGCTGTCGGTGTAAACATTCACTCGCTTTCCTTCTGACAACACACACGCTCAAGTCAAGGCAAGTAATTCTGCTGCTTGCGCAGAATTCTGTGGTATGCGTGCTGTCTCAACAACTGTATGTAAAGTTGTAATAGCATACGCTGCAGTCGTTTCACCATTCGGAAGCTTAAAACACGAACCATCCACCCATAGGGTACCATCAACATTCGTAAGGGGAGTATCCCTCAGGTCAACTCTAGCTTTCGTTTCTTCCTCTGTACGAAGAAAACAATCATGCTTTTCTTGAGGATGCGTCTCTGTAGAGATCGGTAACAACGTGGCTGGATTCAGCACATTACATCGTTTGATGTGAACATGGCTAGCCAACAGTGTCAGCTCGTAACCTGAAAGACGTGCACTAGTAAGGTGCTGTGTCTTAGTCCTGTTTAATAAGGTATCCACTGCATGTGGGACCATTACAATCAACGTATTGTCCAATACCAAACCAGCAGACTGTCGGATAGAAACAGCCGCTGCAGCTGTAGCTCTCAGACAACTCGGCAACGCCTTAGCAACTGGGTCTAACGTAGAGGAGAAATAAGGGCATGGACGTTGCTTGTCCCCAAACGTCTGTGTCAACACTGCCAACGCACAACCTTCTCTCTCGTGCACGTACAACGTGAAAGGCTTACTATAGTCTGGAGTACCCAACACAGGAGCCGAACACAATGCATCACGTAGTTCAGAAAAACTTTTCTGACATTCGTCAGACCAAGGAAGAGGATGCGGAGTATCTTTCAGAGTCAATGCTAACAAAGGTTTCGCCAACAGTGAAAAATTGGGGATCCACTGTCTACAATACGATGTAATACCTAAAAAGGCACGCACTTCTCTCTGTGTGGATGGTACATTCATTTGCACAATCGCTTGAATTCGTTCTGGGGTCAATCTCCGTCCCTCCTTCGACAAGAGATGACCTAAGTAGGTCACTTCTTGGCGACAATACTGTAACTTTGAAGGTGACACTTTATGATGAAGGTCAGACAAATACCGCAACAAAGAAAGAGTAGCCTCTTTACAAATCTGTTCATCATCAGCAGTAACCAACAAGTCATCAACATACTGAATAAGAGTAGCACCAACAGGTAACACAAAACCATCAAGCTGAGTTTTCAATGCCTGACTATAGATGGAGGGACTTTCACAATAACCTTGGGGAGCTCTCTTAAACCGGAAGCTTCGGCCTCCTAATGAGAAGCCAAAAATATCCCTGCTCTCCTCAGCAATAGGAATACTGAAGAAAGCATTCTTCAAATCGATGACAGAAAACCAAGCTGCCGAAGCAGGAATCAAAGTCAACAAAGCAGTGATATCAGGTACCACAGGAAACTGTGGCACGACTATCTTGTTTACCTCTCGAAGGTCAATCACAAACCGATACACAGGTGGCTGAGAAGCATCAGTACGTTTAAGGATAGGCAAAACAGGACTGTTACAAACATTACCTCTCGTTTCCTCAACTACACCCTTCTCAACCAGATCATAAACAATCGCTAAAAGAGCTCTCTCACCATCACTCGAGATCTTGTATTGGGGAATACGAGGTAGCCTAGCATTCGATTTAAGTGTGACAACATACGGTGGAATTTGCAAAAGACCAACATCATTTGGACCTGTAGCCCAAAGTGTATCAGGAAGCGAACGTAATTCCAGTGGCAAACAATCCTTAGACAAATACATTGGAGAAATCACTTTCCTACCAAGGGTAAGTTGTACTCCTGAAGGAGAACAATGTAATGTCACATACAATCTTTTCAGCAAGTCCAAACCCAACAGGTTCTCACCACAACCAGTCGTTAAAATAAGTGGAGCTTCCAATTCGCAAGGGCCAATCGAAAGGGACAAAGGACTAGAAACCGGATTACGAACTGGGGCGCCTGAAAATCCTACTGAAACATTGGTCAAGCCAGACAAAGGTGCGCCAGGAAGTTTAGAGTGCATATTAGAACTCTTCATCGCACCAGTATCCAAAAGAAAAGGTTCTACCACACCTGATGTATTCACTTCAACATAAGGTCCACTCTGGTCTACTGGAACTGACACTACTCCCTCACTTTGTCCTTGGCTGTCCTAGTTATCATTATAACCAGAACTCTCACCTTCGACATAGTAATCCTCAACATAATACTGGGCAGACTGACCACTCGGAACATTCTGTCTGTCAAAATAATTCACAGAATTCTGTAGGGAAGAGGAACGCTCAGTCTGAGGGATCACACCATGTCCCCTACCCCTAGGAGCTTGCTGAAAACTACCACGACCTCTTTGACCAGATACACCATTCGCACGCTGTAACAAAGCCAGGCAACTATTCTTGTAATGACCTTCCTCTCTGCAATAAGCACACTGATTAGGGCCAGGAAAGAATCGCTGTACATAAGGCTCGGGCTTCTGTAACAATCTCTGAAATTGTGGAGGTTGCTGAAACTGAGGCTGATTCTGACGAGGCGGATAAGCTTGCTGCAAAAGAACTTTTGTCTTTAACTCTTTAGTTTTTTTCTCCACTTTATCCTTCTCATCTTTATCCCTATTCTCGTAATATTGTGCAGTAGCCAATATCTGGGCCGAAGAAGAGACAGCCCATGAACTCTCAGAGTCCTTTAACTTATTAGAAAGTTCAGGAAGCAAATTAAAGGCAAATTTATCCACAAACAACCTTTGACCACCCTCCGTACTCATATCCTGACCACTATGATCAATAAACGTCTCTTCAAACCTAATGAAGAAATCAGATACACTCTCGTCTTTCTTCTGCTTACATGCTGCTAACTTATCCCAATTCACTCGTAAAGCGGGCATCATCGTTTTCATCAAATTAATAATTCTACCTGGTAATTCTGAAACTAGAGGTTCAGGTTTAGCACCTCCCTCCTGTCTACCATCTGCAGCAACAATATTCGCCCAGGTATCACCTAATTCAGCAGCATGATTCTCATGACGAATCTTCACCCATAAGGGTTGAGGGACTACATTACCCATCAACATATCGATGTCAGCTAAATTCATAATACACGCTTCAACTGTCTGGGACAACTCCTTGTAATAACCAGCAGGATTCTTACGAGGGTCAGGTAAGGTCTGCTTAAGAGCCAAGACCTCTGCTCTCTTCCAAGGGACATGTACCCATACTCGCTGAAAATGAGCCGGAGCGGCAACAATACCCTGATTTACATTTGCCTGAACTGCTTCTTTCCATACTGGAGGAACTTCTCTCATGGGATACTGTTTCACTTTCCTCCTAATAGAGGAATCAGGTTCATAAAATGTCTGAGGCGGAAGTCTAGATCTGAAAGCAAGTATTGTCTCTACGGCATCTGTAACATCAGATTCCACTATCATCCCTTTGGCAAAATCTGACTGAAAATCGAGCACATCCTGCGGAATCGGACCCAACTCATTATCTTCCCATTCCTGACGCAGAAAAGTACACATTACATCAAAAACATACCGTTGCTTAGGCGGTTCCCACTGAAAGAAAACATCCATAACTGCTGGCAAATTATACCTCGAAGCATTTAAAATCCACCTACGAGCCAAGAAATCCAACACTGTCCGTTCTTCAGAACTAGGAAGCTGACTACGACTCTGCTTACGTTCCAAAACAGGGGTCATATTCAGTGACCCAAACAATGGTGACAACAAATTAGAAACAGTCTCTGTCATTCGTTTTCGAACAGAAGGAGAAGAAGCAGACATAATAACAGGAGAATAAGTATTCTGAGGCAAGGAAGGTGTAGGGACAAGAACAGTAGAAATCGAAGATGCAGAAGCAGAAGGCAAAGGAGTTTGAGGCAAAGCTGATAACAAAACTGGCGACCCTAGAATGGGCTGCGCAGTAGGAGGCAAAACCATCTGTGGAGCACCGGGTGGCTGAACAACAGCAGGAGGTTGAACAACAAAGGGTGGAACAACCGGGGGTAATTGAGGCGCAGTAGCACCCTGCACATAGGGAGGAGGCAATCTCAGTAAATGAGAGATCAAAGGATCTTTTTCAGGGTCTTCCATCACTTTCGGAGGAGAAGACGGCAAGGCCGGATAACATTTATCTATGGCCATGCAACGCTGTCTATCTAAGACTTCACTTGCACGCTCTTCTCCATCTTCCTTAAACTGTCTAGCAGCTTGTAGTACTGACATATTTTTATCTTTCCTATCTCTCTTTGCTTGCTTAATTTCTCTCTGTTTGGCTTCCTTACGCCAAAGGCGGAAAGAGTCAAACATTGCCGGCCGGGCTTTCTTCTTAAATAGCTTAATTTCTAGATTGTCTAAAATCTCTGTTTCAAAACTACCATGTGGGGGCCATTGTAAAACACCATCTTTTTTAGTGTAGCGGACCCATACTTCATTATAAGTAATAGGGCCTACTCCATGTTTTGAGTACAATTCATAAGTCGGAGTTCCAACCGGAGGTATCGGACATGAATCCTCCAATCGGGAATCCCTGTTACTACCACAAACAAACCAATTACCAATTTTACCAAAACTAGGCATCTTGCTCACTAGTCTGGTTTCAAACTTCAAAGGGAATAAAAAAAATGATATACTTTGTAAGTATACAAGCCCTTCGGCTTTGGATACTGCAGCAGCCAAATCAAAACCAATCAAATCAAAACCAAGTAACCAGACAAAGTCGTGGGAGCAACCCACTTATACTTAACTAAATATCTGTCACGCCACCAGAAGACCGTCTATCGTCTCGCTTTACAGACATCAATCGGAGGGTCCAAGACAAGGCGACAGTCAGGGCAGCAGTCCTTCGCAGCCGTTGGAAAGCGGGAAGCCTCGCAGAAAAGTCCTTTGGTCCACGCCGACATGCAGGGGTCGATGAAGTGGGGGCCCTCCTCCAGAATTTCCTCACGTGGCTCCTCGCAAACTTCGGGCTTGGACCGGTACCACTGAAGTCGGCCCCACGTTGGGCGCCAACTGAAGAACCGGGTTTTCAAGTACCCAGCGGCGTCAGGGACACGCCCAGAGTCCTCTAGGTTCCCTTGCCTTGGTATACAGAGACACGGAATACTTCTTGGTGGCGTCAGAGATTAAATTTATTAGCTGCAGCTAGTAGCAGAAATCCCAGTAATACAGCACGATGTACAACTCAAGAAACTGCTCAATTTTACTAAGGCGAGACATCCCTATTTATACACAAAAAAAGGTACATTTAAAATGCACACCCCTGCACCAAAATTCAACCAATAGAAAGTACATGACATCACACAGCATCATACAGTAAAGCTCATTTTACAGTGTCCCAACCCACAAGTTAATATTTAGGCATATCTAAAATATTAATCTGAAAAGCCCACACAAACCTTTAATTGAAAGCGTAACCCATGAAATGAAGGAACAATAAAAAAGTAGTTTCAGATAATATGCAAGATTAACAAAGACGTAAAGAAACTTTAAAAGTTAACAAATGTCTTGAATAGTGATTGGAAAAAGTAAATAACGATCTTGCAGGGAAATTGGCTTGGCAGGGTCAATTCCTAGGTGAAAGGCCAGCTTCTAAAATTAACTCCAGCGCACGAAGAAAATCCCTGGTTAATGTGTACATGTGATTCACAACAGGTCAGATTGCTTGGCTCACAAACTAACTTCTGAAGCCTACATAGAAAGCAACACTAGATGGCAGTCACGACACATAGCAAAAACCCAAGTTTCAGAAGAGAAAGTCTTTAGGAAAAGAAAACATTTAGATGTTGTTTAAGATCAAGGAAACTTAATGGTTAACAAGGTCCTAATCAGTAATTGGAAAACTCAGTCAACCATCAGCTAGGGAAATTAGTTTTACAGAAAGGTCAGTTCCAGGTTAAAAAGGGTTACTCTCTGCAGTTCATTCAGAGACAGAGAAACCCAAATTAATATATGCACGAAAAGCCACTTGTTCGCTGGGCCCACAGCACTGGCCTACGTAAGGGCAAGATTAAAATGCAGACAGGTTTGAGAATTTCAGAACCACAATGGGTCCAAATTCAGGACGGTGAGTGTAAAAATTCAGGACAAAGGGTCAAAATTCAGGACAAAAATTCAGGACAGGAGGTAAAAATTCAGGACAAAACTTTGAGACAAAAGGTAAGTTTAACAGACACATAAGAGGAGGTTGTGCAATAGTATATAATTATACCCATCCATATCCAAACATATTCAACCATTTGCAAACCTATCCATCATGTATCCTTCCATCCATCATTTCACTCATCCATCCCTCCATCCACCCTTTCACTCATCCATCCATTAGCCATCCATTCACACTTTCAACCTATCCATCGGTACACTCAGCCAGCCACTCTTCCACCCATCCTTCCATCCATTCACTCATCCATCCAGCCTTTTAGCCTTTCACCCATCCAGCCATCCTTTCACCCACCTTTTTATGTTAATTATGAATTGAGCCTTTGTCTGCAGAGTTGGAGACAGAAGAGACCCATCAAGAACATCACCCTTGCTCTGGTTCCTAAAGCAAGGGGTGCAGCGGGGAAGGGTTCACTATGCCCTTGCACATAGGCAATGTGAGTCATGCATGATGCACAGTGCCAGGCCATGAGGTGACTGTGACATGGTGTTGTTTCCAGGGCTTTAAGTGGGATGAAAAACTGGGGGGTGGGGGGGGGGTCTCTCCAAAGTGGCAAAGTGGCTCTTTGATGTAATTAAGGGCATGACTTTAAACACCTAAGCCAAAAATCTGTGCTTAGTATATTCTACCGCCTGACTGGTATTTTATGTCTTCTGTAATTGTATCCAGATATATAACACAACAAGTAACGTTACACCTGCAACAAGCCAGAACTATTGGCTTTGTCAATGGTTGTCAGTTGCATAAAGTAAACAAGCAGCAATCATGGCTTAGTTGAATATAATATTGAAAATGCATCAGTTCTAAAATGGCGAGATAGTGAAAGAACTCCCCTTCTTTTTAACTTCTTTCACCAGTTTCTTTTCTTGACCTGGATTCTCACGTAGCAGCATTGGCGTCTTTGCACATTTCTTCTGTCTCACAGAATGCCCTTCCCTAGACAGATCGTTATAGACAGAGTGGTCCCAGACTGGGAAAGGGGAAAAAAGAAATTTACAACGAATAATGGCACATTTATATGTACATACATGAGACAACAAATGATGTACAAAGTTTTGATTCACCATGTACTCAGGACCATATTAAATGGCTATACATTCGGAAAAAGACATTTTGTGAAAATTATTGTGAAGGTAGGGCGGGGGAAGGGGTGAAATTTAGGTGAGGATATACAAACAATCTTATAATCTTAGATAAAAAAAGGGGAGAAAAACAATGTATACAATTATTTTCAAGTTCCCAACAGAAATTTCTGGATGATCTCCTGATCCCAGGGTCATACACAATGTATAAATCAGTACAATAGACTTTATGAAAATCATGCTCCTGAGACAGCTGTATGCATCATGCTAGCGGTAGAAGCTGGTGAAGTAAGGTAGAAGTCTACGTTTCGACCCAAAGTAAAGTGCAGGGAAGGTGCCCCTTGCAGCGAGGGTCTTCTTCAGGACAGAGAGGTAGGGAAGAAGGGGGAAGGGCAATCCTCCTTAAAAATAAGGAACCAGAAATTTTCTATATATTGATGAACGATGTCCCCAAATGATGTGGATGCTCACTATCCGTTCGTAATTCAAAAAGGGGGGAGAGCGGTTGGTGTGTGGATTGGAGATTGAGGCTTCCGTCCGAATGTTAGTCACAACGTCTTAAATGGGCATTCCTGCCCATGAATGCTCAATTGCAGAGAGTCTCAAAAATAATTGTGAAAAAACTGCCTCTCGGGTCCAATAATCTAATCTCGTTAGGAGTACCAGAGGAAATAAAGGCAGTTCCGCTATTCATAAAGTGGGTTCAAACAGCCACTAGCTCTCGGGTCACGATATCCATCAACATGTCGAGGTGCATTTTGTAATGGCAATGGCGGCAAAGACAGCTCCGCTATTGGTGAAAAAAGTTCCAACGACTTGAAACTCTCAGGTCCGGATATCTAATAACAAGTCCCCGTGCAGTCGAACATCTCCATTAACGCGAAAGGCTATTGGAATAGCCTTTCGCGTTATTGGTGTGCTGGTGTGACTCGGGATTACACCATGGAGATGTTGGACTGCACGGGGACTTGTTATTAGATATTATATGTTTGAACCCACTTTATGAATAGCGGAACTGCCTTTATTACCTCTGGTACTCTTAACGAGATTAGATTATTGGACCCGAGAGGCAGTTTTTTCACAATTATTTTTGAGACTCTCTGCGATTGAGCATTCATGGGCAGGAATGCCCGTTTAAGACGTTGTGACTAATATTCGGACGGAAGCCTCAATCTCCAATCCACACACCAACCGCTCTCCCCCCCTTTTTGAATTACGAACGGATAGTGAGCATCCACATCATTTGGGGATATCGTTCATCAATATATAGAAGATTTCTGGTTCCTTATTTTTAAGGAGGATTGCCCTTCCCCCTTTTTCCCTACCTCTCTGTCCTGAAGAAGACCCTCGCTGCAAGGGGCACCTTCCCTGCACTTTACTTTGGGTCGAAACGTAGACTTCTACCTTACTTTACCAGCTTCTACCGCTAGCATGATGCATACAGCTGTCTCAGGAGCATGGTTTTCATAAAGTCTATTGTACTGATTTATACATTGTGTATGACCCTGGGATCAGGAGATCATCCAGAAATTTCTGTTGGGAACTTTAAAATAATTGTATACAATGTTTTTCTCCCCTTTTTTTATCTAAGATTATAAGATTGTTTGTATATCCTCACCTAAATTTCACCCCCTTCCCCCGCCCTACCTTCCCCCCCTTTTACGTATGGGCACTTATTGATATTAATTTTCACAAAATGTATTTTTCCGAATGTATAGCCATTTAATATGGTCCTGAGTACATGGTGAATTAAAACTTTGTACATCATTTGTTGTCTCATGTATGTACATATAAATGTGCCATTATTCGTTGTAAATTTCTTTTTTCCCCTTTCCCAGTCTGGGACCACTCTGTCTATAACGCTCATTTACCCAGGTCCCAGTGACTTATATGGGTCAACCCTGTCTTTCATAACACACTTCCCTAGACAGAGGCTAGGGAGGCCCACCACATGTTTTGCAGCCCAGACTGTCCCATTGTCATTCTGTATGTGGCAATCAGCCACATACAGAATAATAATGGGCAGGGTGGGGCTGCTCTTGTGCTCCGAGGATGAGTGCGAGGCGGCCCCAACAGTGCTGTTCCCTGCAATGCCCAAAAATACGGACTAAAGGCATCCATAAAAGGGATCCTCACAGACAACGGACGTGAGGTCCAAATTATGGATGGTTCGTGAAATTTACGGGCGGTCAGTCATCCTAATAGCCTTTGACCCCAGTGGAAATAAATAAACGTATCCTTTGGCACATGCAACCATGCACACAGTGCACCAGAAAGCCCCGGTCTCACCTTTTATTTTTCACACTAACCAACATAAAAATTGATTACACAAGAGACTGGACAAACATGGCTTTACTAACACAAAGCATCGGTCAAAATTCCACAACTGTATGGAAAGGATAGCACGATCGTAAAGAAGTACAGTGCAACACAAATGGTAGTACGGTGCAAATGCTGGTAACAGAACTGGTCAATACATGGACTAATGTTCCCGGGCACTAGACGATTTCCAGAGCAACCTAAATACACAGTAAAAACCTGGCTCCATTTTGTACTTGTAAACATTCAAACCTTGGATGGCTCAGAATAAAATATTCTAGTAGGGTGGCATATTCAAAACTTCACAATGTACTATTAAGGCCTCAGCATTCAGTGAAATGTTAAGAGAGAAGAGATAATCAATAACTCTCCTTGGATTAAAAAATTATGGTGAAACCAATTTTCATTCAATAGTTGAATGCTTTATTTGATAGACTCAATTTATTAATTAAAAAAAGAATACAGGAATCAGCCTTGCTAACACGTTTTGTTCCTTACAGAAACGTTATCATGGTAAAATCTATCGTTGAAGGGCCAAACGCTCATATCATATGGCAGTTCCTAGACATTTGAATGATTAAAAAATCTTCAATATTCCATTGAGTCTAATCAGCATCTGTCTCTGTCGTTTTTCTAGAGGTGAGAACAAGTGCAGGAACCGCTGGATTAGATGCGTTCACTGCAGAGGATTAAACCCAAGATGCCAATAATGAGTACAAGTTTATTCAGCAACGTGTGCAATTAGATAATTAAGGGGGCAATCTATTGGGCATCACCCAATCCAAACTCCTCCTACTCAAAACTGCTCTACACTCCACTTATCCCATTTTCAATTAAATTCAGTTATGTCACTGCAAGACTCATCTAGTTACATTGTCTTCTGTCTAGAATAAAATTGAAACTGAGAGCTCTTGCCTACAACACAATCCAAGCTAACTCTCCGATTTACCTCTTTAATCTTCTCAAACTAGCTGGCAGCCTGAGAGACCTCCTGAGTGAAAACAAAATTCTTCTGGAACCGTGAAGAAACAACCCCCCCCAGGCAGTCTTCTGTCGGACATAATGCCCTGCCCTAGTCAGAGGCTGGGAGGCCCACCACATGCTTTGCAGCCAACACTGCCACATTGTCATTCTGTATGTGGCAATCAGCCGCATACACAATGATAATGGGCGAGGTTGGGCTGCTCATGTGCTCCGAGGTGGCCCCATCTGGGAGTTGAGGCTTCATGCAGGGAACAGTGCTGTTCCCTGCAATGCCCAAAATTACAGACAAAAGGTGTCCATGAAAGGGATCCTCACGGACAACGGACCTGAGGTCCAAATTACGGACGGTCAGTGAAATTTACGGACGGTTGGTCACCCTATCTAACGCACCATTGAGTGGAAAGTTGCAACACTGTGATGAACTCCTTTCCCAGTTGCTAACCAACACACATATTTACCAAACTCATGCTGTTGTCAATAACAAACTAAATGTAACCACTAGCCCTTCAAAACGAGGAGAAACCAGTGTGCAACCACAAAACCTCATGCTGATAGTGACAGTTAATACTCACTGTAGACACATAGGTGTTTGCTTTCTAACCCAGACGATAAGTCTGTGACAATAAGTCGGTCTGCAGAGAAAGACCCAGAAGATAAACAACATTCATAGACATGGCAATCTATTGCAATATACAAGGGATTCAAGCATGTCCATACCTTGAGACAAGACGCTCAAGTGGAATGAGGAAAGCTTCTCTGTTACGACCGAGGACTGTCCTGCAACAAACAAAACCGAACTAATGGTGGTCCCGTGGCTCGGGTGAACGGAGTGTGCTGACACTGAATTTCATAAGTGCTTACCGGTCAGGTCATCATGTGTTTAAACTTGGCACAAGACTCCGGGTCATACAGAGACATGCGGATAAGGGGCGGATGTAGTAGTTTAGATCCTTCAAGTTGATAAAGATGGAAGTGAGTGGATAGCAGTATGCCTCTTTGCCGCTCTAGTCAAGTTGCGCAGTCTTGAAAACTATTTCAGGCCGCCGATCTGTCAATTAGGGCATATACATCATTGCAGTGATGCACACACCTTAACTAGAAAACGTTTGTTACAGCACAGTAATGTGAAAACCCATTTAGAAGATATATACATAGTTTTGTTTTATTAATGACAACAAATTGTGTATTCTTGTCACAGCACATTGATCCCATACATTCTCAGGGGTTATTACATTTATTTAATACAGTTATCAGCACTGCGTATTTTAGGGTTTGCACATATTTCGTCTGTCTATTTAGACAATTAGTTGTGTGCATTTTAACAGTGTGAGGTTACTTTTCCTTTCTATTACAATGCAAGCATTAAATCCTCCTCCCCCATTCCTTGAAGCTCTGGGTGGACCACCCGTCCATTGGAAACAGTGGGTTGATGCATTTGACACATACATTGGGTCAACTGGTGCATCAACGTACAGACCAGAAGGAAAAACATATTTATTACTTCACTCTCTCAGTTTTGAAGAAAGACCAAGTTTTAACATATTACAGACTTGGTGCTGGCTGATGGTGAGGACTTAAAAAAGTTTCAAGAAGCTCCAAGTAGCTTGCCAACAGATTTGATAGTCAACCAAGCTTGCTTGTCTCAAGGCACACGTTCTTTAAAAGAGTACAAAGACCTGGTGTAAATGAAGATACCTAAATCACAGCACTCATAACACTCATGGCAGAGTGGCAGTTTGTGAACGTTTGTGATCAACTTGTTTGCAACCAATTTATCAGTCATTGTATTCTTAGGAGTATTCATCAAAACACTGCTTTCATTGGGCAATCCTTCCTTGGAAGAATCCATTATAATTGCTAAAAGCAGTAAAACGCCACAGAAATCTATTAGAGAGTTAGATGATAAGTTGCCTGACCCAGTAAATCCACTTTGTTTAACTGTTGATAGTAACAAGCATAAAAGACTGTGTGAAACTAACACATTTTTTAAGCATTCTTATATAAGCTTAAGATGTGTAATCAGACTCACTTGAAAAGGGGAAAGCCTTGACTGGCTAAAAATGTATATTGCAGATAGTATAAAAATTGGGTAATTTCACAAACGATTGTCAGTGTTCTAAAAGTGAGAGTGGAAAAATAAAATATGTCTCTGATGGAAAGGACAGTGATTCTGAAGATTATATCAATGACATGCAGGACATGGTTTTGGTTGTTAGTGAGTGTGATGCTAAAAAAGATGATCTGGCTGAGTGTATGGATCCTTATGTTGAGGTGCTTGTGGGAAATAAGACTTTACGTTTGTTAGTTGTTCGAGGTGCATTATCATGATCATGCAAGAAGTGTTTAAATCCAGCTGGGAGAATAAGCAGTTGTTGCAACCAGATCATTTACCGTTGTCCTATGAAGGTCATAAAAAAGAGTTGCTGGGATATTATGAAGACATCTTCGACTTTAAAGGGAGGAGTATACAAGGCAAGGTGCTTGTTGCGATTAAGGCTTTTAAAATTCTTCAGTGGTTTGGAGCTTGTTCAACATGGTTCAAAGATCCCAAGGAGCTGGTTTTGGTCATAAGACACTCCAACATTTTTGAAGAACCAGTTCCCTCATTTTTTTGTGATGAACTGGGGGAAGATAAAGGGCTTTAGACATAAGATTAAGATTAACAATGGCACTGTATAAGTCAAACAAAAACTAAGGGGAGTTCCTTTCAGTGTAAGAGATGATCTAGCTAAAGAGATCATGTCTTTATATAAAAAGGAGGTCAATGAGCCAGTAGAATTCTCACTTTGGCTTTCTCCTTTGGCAGTTGCATGGAAAGAGAATGGTTAATTGAGGGTCCGTGTGGATCTCTGCAGTCTTTACAGGGAAATATGGGTTGATTCTCATCCCCTTCCTAGGATCGCTGAAATGTTGACTGTTGCAGGTGCAAAGTTTTTTACCAAACTTGATTTAGCCTCAGCCTACCATCAGGTTGACGTGGATCCGGAGTCCAGTCATTTGACTGCTTTTGTTTCCCCATTTGGAACATATCAGTATTGCTAGATGCAGTTCAGTTTAGCTTCAGCGGCTTCAGTATTCCAACATGTGATGTTTACATAGCTCTGAAAGGTAAAGAAGTTTGCCATTTTTCAAGACAACGTACTGATTTATGCTCATGACCATGAGACACATGATGCTACATTGTATGAGGTTCTTAATATGTTTCAGAAACTGAGTGGTGTTAAAATAGGAAAAGTGTAAATTTGTAAGCAAAATGTTAAGTATTAGGGTCACATTATTACTAGTCCAGGCCAGGGCCGGACTAGGAACCAAACCTAGCCCTGCCAAACTGCTCAGCTGGCTCCCTGGGGGAGGGAGGCAGGTGCGGCCGAGCTGTTTTCTAGGAATCTATGACAAAATATCGACTACAAAAATATTGAGGTACAAAAATATCGCAACAAAAATATCGATTACAACAATATCGGGATTCTATCTCTAACTAGGTAAGTACTAAAATATCAAAAAAATATATTGATGTCAAAATTATTGTTTTTTAGAAAATATCGTTTTTTTATTAATAAAAAATATTAATATTAACAAAATAATACTTATAAATATAATAAACATAGTTATAAATATATTATAATATTTCAAATTAATAAATAATGTAATAAAAAATATTAATAATAACAATATAATACATATTATATACTTAACCCCTTCGACGCTCATGACGAGCCCAGCTCGTCATGGAGTTTCCATTGGTTTCAATGGAAATTACATGGGAATCAACAAATAGGCTTAGCATCCAAGTGGTTAATTAATATTAACTCTAAAATAATTATTTCAATAAATTATAAATAAATGAAAATATAATAAATTACAAATAAATTTATATACATAAAATAATAATATAAATAACAATTAATAACAATGTAAAACTAATTGAAAAAGTATTTAAATTTTGGATAGCGTATGGGTAAAAAGGACTATTCCCACTCCAGAGAGTGCAACAGTGGGGAAAGTGCTGGATAGCGTAGGGATAAAAATTACTATTCCCACTCCAGAGAGTGCAACAGTAGGGAAAGTGTTGGATAGCGTAGGGGTAATAATTACTATTCCCACTCCAGAGAGTGCAACAGTAGGGAAAGTGTTGGATAGCGTGGGGGTAACAATTACTATTCCCACTCCAGACAGTGCAACAGTAGGGAAAGTGTTGGATAGCGTAGGGGTAAAAATTACTATTCCCACTCCAGAGAGCGCAACAGTAGGGAAAGTGTTGGATAGCGTAGGGGTAACAATTACTATTCCAACTCCAGAGAGTGCAACAGTAGGGAAAGTGTTGGATAGCGTAGGGGTATAAATTACTATTCCCACTTCAGAGAGTGCAACAGTAGGGAAAGCGTTGGATAGCGTAGGGGTAAAAATTACTATTCCCACTCCAGAGAGCGCAACAGTAGGGAAAGTGTTGGATAGCGTAGGGGTAACAATTACTATTCCCACTTCAGAGAGTGCAACAGTAGGGAAAGCGTTGGATAGCGTAGGGGTAAAAATTACTATTCCCACTCCAGAGGGTGCAACAGTAGGGAAAGCGTTGGATAGCGTATGGGTAATAATTACTATTCCCACTCCAGAGAGTGCAACAGTAGGGAAAGTGTTGGATAGCGTAGGGGTACAAATTACTATTCCCACTCCAGCGAGTGCAACAGTAGGGAAAGTGTTGGATAGCGTAGGGGTAAAAATTACTATTCCCACTCCATAGAGTGCAACAGTAGGGAAAGAGTTGGATAGCGTAGGGATATAAATTACTATTCCAACTCCATAGAGTGCAACAGTAGGGAAAGTGTTGGATAGCGTAGGGGTATAAATTACTATTCCCACTCCAGAGAGTGCAACAGTAGGGAAAGTGTTGGATAGCGTAGGGGTAATAATTACTATTCCAACTCCAAAGAGCGCAACAGTAGGGAACGTGTTGGATAGCGTAGGGGTAAAAATTACTATTCCCACTCCAGAGAGTGCAACAGTAGGGAAAGTGTTGGATAGCGTAGTGGTAACAATTACTATTCCCACTCCAGAAAGTGCAACAGTAAGGAAAGTGTTGGATAGCGTAGGGGTAAAAATTACTATTCCCACTCCAAAGAGTGCAACAGTAGGGAAAGTGTTGGATAGCGTAGGGGTAACAATTACTATTCCAACTCCAGAGAGTTCAACAGTAGGGAAAGTGATGGATAGCGAAGGGGTATAAATTACTATTCCCACTCCAGAGAGTGCAACAGTAGGGAAAATGTTGGATAGTGTAGGAGTAAAAATAACATACTTATTGATAAATGTTTTATTAAAAATAATAAAAATAATAACTATTAAATAGATATAAACCATTTACAAATACCAATACATAATTATTAAAAACTTGATGAGCAAAATATATGTAATTAAAAAAATTAATAAAAATACCATTTAATAATATTTAATTAACAATTACTAATTAATTAACAATTAGATAATTAACAAAACAATTACTTAAAGAACATTACTTAATTACATTTAAATTACTTCCTACCCTATTCCCCTAAAAACCCACAACCCACTACAGAACAAAATTATCAATTAATCAATTAATTAAAATGAATTACCAATTAATTAAAATGAATTACCAAATAATAAATATTAATTTATAATTACTACTAATTAATAATTAATTTAACATAATTAAATTACTTCCCACCCTATTCCCCTATAAACCCACAACCCGCTACAGTACTAAAATACAAAATGTACTTAAATTACATAAAATTAAATTAAAAACATAATAAATACATAATAATATACACAAAAATATTTAAAAAATCGATATTAGTAACATCGAAATTATTAACATCGATATTACTTCCATCGATATTTTTAACTTCGATATTACTAATATCGATATTAAATATGTCGATATTACTTACCTTCTATATTTTGTCCATTAGATGTTAAAACTTTGATATTAATATATATCGATATTAATATTTCGATATTTTGTCTGCATACCGTTTTCTAGGGCCAGTTTCGGGCGATTTTGTTACAGGGGGCTGATATTGACAGCCCCCGGTAAAAAAACACCCCCCCCCCTGGGCCCAAAACCTGCCCCCACCCTGGCGGCCCACAGGGGAACCGCCTAGTGCCAGCTACGGCCAGTCCGGCCCTGGCGCAGGTTTTCAACCTAGGCCAGGTTTAGTGAGTGCTAATTTTGGTGGCCCACCTCCAACTCATAAGCTTACAGTTAAGCCGTCCTTTAGTATGGGGAGTTCTATGTGCATTTCATTGCAGATTATGCTTCTAATGTTAGAACAATTTCTAATATATTAAACAATAGTGTGGATTTCATGCAGAATGAGAAGTATGAGGATGATTTTGACTGGGAAAAGACTAGTTGAGGAGTTTTCAGACTCAATACTTATGATCCTTTTCTTTAATGTTTTTTGAAAGTTGATGCTTAGAAAAGGGGTCTTGGTGCTGTTCTGACTCAATGATTCAAACAGGAAGGGCATATCAATGAGTTTTTTTTATGTGGAATTGCATTTGATAGTGATTGAGAAGGAACATTTGCCTTGCTGGTGGGCTACAGAGAAGTTCCCAAATTATTTGTGGGGTAAGAGGTTTGTTTTACAAACTGATCATAAATTGTTAGTGTATATTTTTGGTGGAACCAATGTAAAAAAAAAACACACCACGGATTGCTAGGTTATCCAGCAAATTGTTACAATTTCAATTTGATGTTGAACACATTCCTGGTAGGAGAAGATCAAGGGAAGGTTATTTGTCATGTTTCCCTATAAAAAAGGATGAGCAAGGATGTGTGGTGAGTGAATTTGTGGTGGATGATGATTCTGAGAAAAGCTGTTTGATTGCAGCAATGGAGGATGAGTAGGTGTGTTCATGTTCTGAAGCAGAGTGGACAGCTACAACTGCACGAGATAATGTTTTGGGTCTAGTGTCATAGTATATAAAGGAAGAGTGACCTAAAGAGAAGAATCTTGATTCTAGTTTACAGCACTTCAGTAATATTTCTGCTGGTCTGTCATTAGAAGATGGATTTGTTCTGAGAGGTGACAAGCTGGTGCCACCGGAAGTGTCTTATTGAAAAATTCTCACGAGTGGCATTTGTGGGCCATACTCACAAAACAGAGTATACAGTGTATTTTGGTGGCCACAGAAAGACAATGAGTTAGATCTACTACTTAAAGAACGTGTCATTTGTTCAAGTAGGGACAAAGCACTTAAATCATCTGCTTCTTCATTGATTCCCATTGAACTACTGCCAGAACCATGGTTAAAACTAGGTATTGATTTGATGGTAAAATATAACTCTCTACCACAGCACTAATGGTTTGTTCTGGTGCTTTTGGATTTCTACCCCAATTTATTGGGGAACTGCATTCCAAGGATGTTAGTTTTTTAAAGGACGTTTTCAAGAGAAAAGAATTTCCAGAAGTACTTGTTTTTGATGATAGGGTTTAATTTGGGTCATCAGAAGTCGAGAAATTCTTTAAGATGAGTGAGGTTAGTCAACTTTAAAGTTTGCTTTACCATCCTCAGACAAATGGTCTTGCTGATCACTTAAACCGGGTTTGTGAGAGTGCCTCCATTGGGAGTCATTGCATAGCTGTGTTGTGTACAATGCCTTCAAAACTATGTTATGGTTTCATAGAACCACTCATTATTCTACCAATGTTTCTCCATTTGAATTGTAAAGAGGTAGAAAACATGCCTGTTTGGGGTCGTTAGGTGGCACAGGTATGCTCCCTGTCCAAGTAGGGACCCACGGGCTAGTCAGGAATGGTGTAGTTCACACTAAAACCTTACCTTTGCTCACCCTCTGGTAGCTTGGCATAGAGCAGTCAGGCTAAATAAATAGGCAATGTGTAAAGTATTTGTGAACCCATAGTATCACAGTGAAAACAGCACAAAAGTACTCCACATCATTTTCTAAAATTAGCAAATATCGATCTGAGTAAAACAAGACCAAAACGTCAAACATCCAACATACATAAGTCAAGATATACATTTTTAAATATTAAATAAAATTGTAGTGTATAGAAGCCTATAGTTCCAACTGGGGCTATCTGTTCACGCCTGACCGGGACAAATCCAAAAGATCAGTCCGACTGTGATGGAGCAAGGGGCAGATACAGGAATCACACAGACCCCTTTACAGTACCTTGGATGCGTCAGAAATCAAAGCCAATTTGTGGCGTAGAGGAGGTGAGGCGTCGCGGATGCAGGTGAGGCGGCGATTCCTTAAGGGGGTTCAAGTTTGTTGAAGCTTTTCCGCTCCAGGGTGATGCATTGCACAGAGAAGTGATGCGTTGGTTGCTTGTGTGAGACCTTGGCTCCCAAAGGTGACACTGAATCAATTATTTGAAGTCAATGTTGAACCGCTGAGCTGAAGGCAATGCCTTGGTCGAAAGCCACGCAGGGCGGGGCTGCGTTAGAATCGGAGCAGGACAGCACAGACTTTTGTGAGGTGATGCTCGAGACTCATGGAGCTGCAGTTCTTTAGAGGTGCTGAGGCAAAGTCAGTTCTGCGTTGAAAGTCAAGGTTGGTGTGTTGCGCACTCAGCAAGGGGTTTCCCCAGCTTTGATGCAGGCAGTCGATGTTGGTTCTTTATTGCAGCACCAAATTCACCTCCAAGTGTCCAGGGCTGGATTTGGCACCACTTAGCAGGACATGACTCACAGCAGAGGAGCCCAGGTGCTGGTAGCAAGATGTAGGTGAAGTCTTTGATGTCCCTGAGACTCCAGCAACAGGAGGCAAGCTCTGTCAAGCATTTAGAGAACCTTAGAAAGCAGTATGCAGAGAGAACAGTCCAGAACTCTCTCTCCCAGGCAAGAGGCAGCAAGCAGCGGTCCATTACAGCAAATCAAACAGCAAAGTGGCAGTCACTGCTGGAAGCACAGCAGCTGTTCTACATAGTAGAATGTCCTCAGTCCAGAAGTGTTCTGAGTATATGATGTGAGAGCTTCAGTACTTATACCCATTTTACCGCTGAAGTAGGGAGACTTCAAAGAAAGGTCTTTGTATTGCACAAGATCCTGCCCTTCCTGCCCCTGGCTCCAGACACTCTACAGGGGGTATGCAGCTGTTTGTGTGGGGACAGGCACAGTTCTATTCAGGTGCAAGTGTCAGCTCCTCCCACCACTCTAGCGCAGGAAGGCTTGTCAGCCTGTTGATGGGCCATCAGGATATGCAGAGCACACCTCAGCTACCTTTGTGTGTGACTGTCTAGAGTGAATTCGCAGAGCCCAACTGTCATCTAATCCTGACATGTATTCTAGGGACAGGCAAAGGCACAGAATGGTTAAGTAAAAAAATGCCAACTTTCTAAAAGTGGCATTTTCAGACCTGCAATTTAAAAACCAACTTCACTAAAAGATGTGTTTTTAAATTGTCCAGAGACACTATACTCCAATTTTCTATCTGCTCCCAAATGAAAGATACACTTGTAAGATGTTACCAGGTAGTTCCAAGGCTAACATATGAGAGAGATAGGCCTTGCTGTAGTGAAAAATTAATGTAGCGTTTTTTCGCTACCAGGATATGTAAAACTCCAAAGTACATGTCCTACCTTTTAAATACACTGTACCCTGCCCATGGGGCTATCTAGGGCCTACCTTAGGGCTGTCTTACATGTAATAAAAGGGAAGGTTTGGGCCTGGCAAACAGGGGAACTTGCCAGGTAGAAATATCAATTTAAAACTGCACACACAGATTCTGCAGTGGCAGGCCTGAGACAGGTTTGAAGGGCTACTCATGTGGGTGGCACAATCAGTGCCGCAGACCCACTAGTAGTGTTTGATTTACAGGCCCTGGGCACACACAGTACCCTGTACTAGTGATTTACTAGTAAATGAAATATGCCAATCATGGAGAAAACAATTACCATTACATTTTAGACACAGAGAGCATGCACTTTAGCACTAGTCAGTAATGGTAAAGTACCCAGAGTCCTAAAACCACCAAAAACGAATTTCAGCACACAGTCAAAAACAGGAGGTCAGAAGCATCAAGACAGGTGGAACCATGCCAAAAGAAGCCATCTCTAACATTACCTCTGAATTTAAACCTGCCTGGATGTCTAAGTGGTTAAAGCAAAGTGTTTTCTCAAGCAATCTTGACTCCTTTGTGAGAACCAATGTTGAATATGCACAGTTTTAGCAAAAATGTTACACTGATGAAAAAACAAATGTGTGTTAAAACATTTCCTGAGGCAGATGTTGCCAGCATAAATAATTGCTTTTGTTAGGAAAGGTGAATCCAAGGTTTCTGAGCCAATGAGGGTGAATAAAGGATGCAGAAGTGCTGTAGGAGTCAATTTTCATCATTGGTGGAATGCTGCCAAGGTAATAAAGGTTGTTTCTGAATTTAACCAGTCTCAAAATGTCATGCTAAAGGATGATGCTTCTCTAGATGGGTTTAACCATACTTATGAGGTCAGATTGGAGGATGGCGCATCTACATAAGAAAGGGGCCTGTCCAGGTTTTCCAATGATGACGGGAAGGTATTCAGTCCTTGGGTTGTGCTGAAGAGTGTTCGACAGTGAAGGTTACATGTGAGGTTCAGGTAAACCATTTATGGTCACTGGGAAGGCACATCTTATTTTTCATAGTAAAATATGAATTAATTTTATTTTCAGGATCTATGCATAATGTATGTTTTTGTGTTTGCTTATTTTTTGTTTGTTGTTTTAGTTGTTGTATTTTGTTTATTTGGTGTACTGTTATATATATATATTTTCTATAGTTGCGTTATTTAAATATATTTATTTGCGAAAGAAAAGAGCCATGTAGCATTCTATTCCACTTGAATCTGCTAACTGTACAGAAGACTCTTGCAGTTAGTGTTCTCTAGAATGTTAGAAACAGCACTAGGAGTTTTGGGGCAGTTGGTGGCTGACTACGGACTGGTGTGCCTCTAGGTGGGTTGTGGCGTGTTTCTCATCACCTTTAGTATCTCCACTGGCTTCCTGTTGGCTAGAGGGTCCAGTTTAAGGCCCTCACTTTTATCTTCAGAGTCTTCACTTATAAAGGTCCACCTGAGTAGAAGACTCAAGCCGTACATCCAGTCCAGAGCTCTGATATCTAGCAAACTCAAATTGCTCCAAGTTCCCTGCATCCATAGAGCTAGAAGAGGTGGGTGATCCTTCTCTTATTTGTCCGCCAAACTGTGGTATGCATTGCTAATCAGTTTGTGCAGTAGTCCCTCAGAATTGGTTTTTAGACTCAATCTTAAAAGCCTTCTTTTCGACACCTGTCTAATGGGTATGACGTTGTTTTAATTCCTCTTCTACTTATGAAATGCCCGCTACCACCGGTAGGCCGCCTTCGGTGTAGCTGTTCGCTCTATAAATGTCATGAATTGAACTGAATCAGGGTAGTGAGAGCAAGCAGTCAAAGGCTTCTCATGGAGGTAGTGAGGGGGCAAGAGCTCAGAATTCAAGTCATAATCATCATCGTCATCATAAAAACGTTATTGGATTATTTGTATAATTATAACAGTCGAGCATGTACCATACATATGCAACAGCTAAAACGAAATACTATTATGATATCTTGCAATTGATTCTAAAAAAGATCCAACATCATTTGTCTTTCATTTTTGTAGAAAATAGAATACAGGTTTGCATTTTCTAAAAGTTATTTTTGCAAAAAGGGGTTAAGAAATAACTTTGCATATTTACAACAAAATTTTCAAAAACAGGTAAAATGGAGCAATGTTTGATCTGGGATATCTATGCAGGGGCAAACAAACTGAACTGCTGTCATACTAACCCAGTGGAAATGCAGTAAGATGGAATATTGTACCTTTTTTGAACCTCAAAAGGAGGGATCTTTCCCAAATATCATTAACTAATAGTAGGTATGGTTCAGCGTTGGGTACAGTTTGTACAACTACATATTGTCCGAACATGGGTTGAGTGAGTTCCGCTGACTGTCTGAGTTCGCTATTTCTCAATCAATAGGTCTTCTTGATCAAAAATGTATCTGTTTTGCGATCACTGGATGGATTCACATATACTGATTCCCCACTAAGGGCCATATGTATCATAGTTCCGTTTTGCGAATTCTAAAAAGCGATTTTTAAGGAATCGCTATTTAGAATTCGCAAAACGGTATGTATGTACAAAATCGCTTTTTTATAGCGATTCCTTACCATTCCTAATTTGCGATTAGCAAATTGCTAATTGCAAATTACCCATTCATTTCTATGGGCCAGGAGGCCCATAGGAATGAAGGGGGAATTTGCGATTAGCAATTTGCTAATCGCAAATTAGGAATTTTTTCAAGTGTGCAGGGGTGTCTCAAGAACACCCTGCAGCACCCCTGAAAATGACATGTGGGGGCATATGGCGCACATACATGCCCTAAGGGCATGTATGAGCGTCATATGGCACCTTTGTTTTTTTTGTAAAAAGCTTTTTTAAAAGAATTCGCAATTTACCACCAACTAGAAGTTGGTGGTAATTTGCGAATCCTTATGGGCATTTTTGGAATATTTTTTCTTTGATACATTGCATTTAGGGAATCGCAAAATTTGCGATTCCTTAAGTGTAATCGCAAAATAAGGAATAGCAAATTTTGCGATTCCTTATTTTGCATCAAACATATTACATACATACCATTTAGCTAATTAGCATTCGCAAAGGCCAAAATTCGCAGAATTTCGGCCTTTGCGAATGCTAATTAGCTTGATACATATGGCCCTTAGTTCCTCCAAAGTTCTGTTTACGTACAACAGCCTGAGAAACCTCATACCCTTATCACAATTTAGGTAGCCTTCAATCACCTCCTGGCTGAATATAGAATTAGCATTACTCCAGATAGAAATCCACAAGAGAGCACTGGCGGGCGACAGAATTAAGAAGTGGTGGGGCAGGTGGAGGGGTAGCGCAGGAGTTGAAAATAAAGTACCTTGTGCAAAAGGACACGATTAAAAGAGACAAACAACAGTTGCGAATTTGTGATACAATGATGGATTCTGTGTATCCAAGATTGCTTTCAATAGAAACTGCTGTCTCTTATATGTATCAACCAATATACCTTTCATGTTGATGTTTCACTTCGCCCTTTCTGTTTGACTTTGGTTTTGGTTTGATTACACACCTGGGGTCTTCTTATCCTATTTTCTTCCTTGAGTGTCCTGTAAGACACTCATAGCACTGTGTGTCAAAAGAATTCAGCTGAACCGCAGTTTCGTACTAAAATACTGGCTGTGCTATTATTGCTCTTACAAAATGTTTTTTATTGGTTTACTTTTAGTCCGCACAGAAAGATCTGTGGCATTCGTAAATTGTTCTCAAATTAGTTCCATGTGAACCCTGTCCCAATGATCACTTGTGCAAATGAAAGGGTAAGTTGATGTTGACAAAACCTATTCTCCTAGGCCTGTATATTTTTAATATTAACATAGCCCCAAGTCCTTGCCCTGTTTGAAGCAATAGGCAGATACTGTGTTTTACACATCTTCCAGAGAGAGGAGATTTGCTTGCAGCCTAAACTGACAGATTAAACAGAGAGCCAACCACGTGAACATTTTTTTTTACAACTTAAAGAGTCACAACAAGACCATGTGCTCTCTGAGTCAAACAGTATCCTTAACAATTGAAGTTAAATACTCGTTCCAGAATTTTGCTTTGACTACAATGTTACACAGGTAGGAGCTTTTCAGGCCACAGGCCATGATATAGGATTTAGACAAATTAGGGCCATATGTATCAAGCCTTTTTGGATTCGCAAAGGCCGGAATTCGACAAATTCCGGCCTTTGCGAATCGCAAAAGGCTGTTTTGCATTTTTTGCTATGTATGTAAAAATCGCATCATAAGGAATCGCAAAAATGTGCGATTCCTTATTTTGCTATAGCATTTAAGGAATCGCAATTTTGCGATTCCTTAAATGCTATGTATGATGCAATTTTTAATAGCGATTTAAGCTTAAGAAATTGCATTTTACCACCAACTTTCAATTGGTGGTAAATTGCGATTCCTCATAAAAATGCACTAATTGGCATATTTAAATATGGCATATGACGCACATACATGCCCATAGGGCATGTATGTGCGCCATATGCACACACATGCTGATTTCAGGGGTGCAGCAGGGTGTCCTTGAGACACCCCTGCACCCTTGAAATCAATCTCATTCTGCGAATTCACTAATTGCGATTCACAAAATGAAATGCATTTCACATTCATTCCTATGGGCCTCCTGGCCCATAGGAATGAATGGGTAATTATTCCTTATTTGCGAATTGGCAGATTGCGAATTCGCAAAAAAGGAATAATTGGAAATCGCTAAAAAAAGCGATTTTCTGCATACATACCATTTTGCGATTTCTAAATAGCGATTCCTTAAAAATCGCTATTTAGAAATCGCAAATGGTGATGATGATACATATGGCCCCAAGTTTCTAAGATTAGATCATCTATGAAAACTGTCAACAAACAGACACAGTCGCATGTTGTCAAGTCCCATGCTTATCTTTCAGTTAAAAGAAAGTACTTCAATCTGACAGCAAAATGGAAAACTACACTGCCTAATTAGGGTTTCAGTTACAGGGTTGCAATCTTATTTGAAATCTTCAGTGAGGCTCTACACCCCTTTCATCACCGTCTGCCTGCTGCCTACAGCTGGAGATTCTAAATGTATATAGCCCCCATGTACAGCATGGACACATGAACTGATTAAGCATAGGTGCAGTTCACTCATAGGTACCTTACTGCCTAGATGTGCTAATCAGTTCAAACAGCTTTCATCAATTTGAGTTCACCTAGCAAACGTCTCAAGTCCATATACCAGAATCCTTCTGCTCTTTCAGTTTCTCATGCTGCTTACAGTTAGGCCCAGCATTTACCTTCTGTTGGTGAAGTTCCGGTGGTGTGGGTCAATTTCACCTTCTGTACCTGCGTCAGTGGCTCAGAACTTCACTGCTTGGTGCAATCTTCATGGCAGGCTCCGATGCTGCTCCTGCCTTTGGCAGTTGAGATCTCCCAGGCCATGGGCAAACAAGAGCTGGCATGTGTGGTCTCTGGGTTAGTTGTCATCGAGTGAGTATCTTCGCCACTTTGTGGCCTCTGGGCCAATCAGGGCTCCTGCATCGGTGGTTACGAGGGATTTCTGATTGTGACATTGGCAGAGGCAGCACCAGTCTCTCAGTCTCTCTCTGTCTAGCAACAAAATAGATTCCATTGGTCCCATTACTCAGACCTTCACCACACACACAGTCCTACCACCATACACAAACTACTCACTGAATGCACATCCCACTCTCAACACACACACGGAATGTCAAAACAAAGTCTGGGTTTACATTAAACCTGAACTTAACACAAGAATGCCCAGTAGACCGCACTCTCTCTCTTGACACACAGAAAATGGTCTAATCATACTACAGTTTCAGCACAGTTTTGTGTGGCTGATCTAGGACATGGACAGTAATCTTTTACCCATTATGAGTGCAGGTTTTGTGCACCCCTCCAGGTCACAGATTAGTTCTGGAGCTCGTATTACTGGGGACAGGCATGGGCCATGGTACACACTCTAGATTAGTGTGATGCCACACACAAATAAAAATGTCAAGATACCAGTTTCACTTGAAGTTGTGCACTCAGTCAGGGATCGAAGCCCATCCAACATGCAGGGGACATTTCAGATTCAAGAGACCCAGCAGAGAGAATGGCATCTCCATAGAGTCCACAGTATTATGGTGAAGCAGATACACTCTAGGGTGTTGGGTTGGTGTGTGTTGATCTGCTTGTGTCCAAAGGATTGTAGGTATGCAAATGTGCTGTTCAGGCTCCACTTGCAGCATCACTCATATACTGCATGTTTCCACAGTTGGTATTGCCCTTTATTTTAATTAGCATTTTTTTAAAAAGCAAAAATGTTTTCACTTAAGTATTTTTTGCTGCAATTAATATAAAGATTTCCTCACTTGAGTGTCACCCAATAATGTAGGGTGACCAAAATGTTAAAGCCAAAAACCGGGATATTTCACCAAAATAGAAGAGGGACTACAATTTTACTACAAGTGAGCGCACAGAATGACAGCGCTCCTTAGCAGAGAATTACAGAACATACATGAAATGCAATTTTTAAACCCGGCAGCGTGCCTATTAATTAAATTGATTTCCTGAAACAACTGCTAAGTATACCTTCTTTATAAAACATTAAAAAAGCACCTCCTGCCGTTTTCAGGCGACCTTCTCTATAAACCGGACGATGAGCTAAATTTCCTCAAATTTGCCGGGACAGCTGGTGAAAAACGGGGACTCTTCTGGCAAATCCGGGACACCTGGTCAACCTACAAAAATAGCCTGAGGCAAAGCCGGACTGGCTGGAGAGGGCACCAGGCATTTCCCTGGTGGGCCTTCAGGGTGGGGGCTGGTTTTTAAATCCCTGGAGGGCTGTTTTTGTTTCCAGAGGCCCGTTTTGCAGCATAACTGTGATATTGCCCCCTGCAACAAAAGCAACAAGCATTTACAATGCAATGGTTTTGCCTTTGTTAAAGTTAGAGCTATTGGCATTGCTCTTGACATTATTTTTATTTATGTTTTTTTTAACATAAATAAATGGCATTGTCATTTACAATGCCACTAGCTTTATATCTCGCAAATGACACACACAAACACACACAGAGCCCCCCACACACACACCCACACAGAGCCCCCCACACACACAGCCACACAGAGCCCCCCACACACACAGCCACACAGAGCCCCCACACACACAGCCACACAAAGCCCCCCACACACACAGCCACACAAAGCTTCCTACACACACAGCCACACAGAAGAAGTCCACATTTGTAAAGCGCACAATCACCCGTAAGGGTCTCTAGGCGCTGGGGGCCGTCGGGAAGATTAAGCGAGCTATTGCCCAGAGTCACATGGTGCTGGGCTGACCTGCCGCCGGAGCCGGGTATCGAACCGTGGTCCCCAGATTCCAGCGTCAGTCACCCTGGCCGCGGCGCCACACCAGAGCCCTCCACACACACCCACACAGCACAAGCGGGCAACAGGGGCACACGGAAGCACAAGCAGGCAACAGGGGCACACGGAGGCACAAGCAGGCAACAGGGGCACACGGAGGCACAAGCAGGCAACAGGGGCACACGGAGGCACAAGCAGGCAACAGGGGCACACGGAGGCACAAGCAGGCAACAGGGGCACACAGAGGCACAAGCAGGCAACAGGGGCACACAGAGGCACAAGCAGGCAACAGGGGCACGAAAACAGAGGCACAAGCAGGCAACAGGGGCACAAAAACGGAGGCACAAGCAGGCAACAGGGGTGAGTGAGCGACTCCGTCAGAATAGAGGAGCCTGCAGTTGGACAGAAGTTGCTGACTGACAACTAAACAGTACGAGAGGAGGTTTTGGCACGCTTAAGGTTAAGTTGTTGACAAGAATTTCGGAAAAGACTCAACATCATTTTGCTTTTCACTGGTTGGGGGTTGTGCACGCTGCCTCCTACAGTTAGGACATTTGTACTACAGCCTGCACATGATGATTGGAGGTTTGGTGTGCTAGTAAACTTGTCCTCACCCGGAAGAGACACTTTAAGCCGTGGATGCTTTCACGCACTGTGAGCAGGGCTCACCGGTGGCACATTCTCGGAGCCTCTCAGACGCTTCTCTTTTGCTCACGATGAACTCCCTGTGGAAGGGCCTTGCATGGAGTTTCGTTTCGGAAAGGCTGGGCCTTTCCTGGTGCGAAGACAATGCAGCCTTGCTCGGGGGTGAAGGGAGCCCGCGGCCTTTTGTTGTCATGCATATCTCGCCTGGTGGGGGTCTGTTGGCTGCCATCGCCCCGCCCCCGCCTTGTGCAGGGTTTCGCATACCCCCATCCGACCCCCCACAACAACAACCTGTACAACGAGGACCCGTGCCATCTACAGCAGCCGGCATGCCTGCGCACTGTAACATTTATATAGCGCTTACAACTATGGGGGGCGCAGATACACCGTCCGCAACCAAGTATTAATCGGAATGCACTTAAGAAGCAGACAGCTGACTTCTCGCTACCCTCACTCAACCCGCTCGAGAAGAAGGAATACAAAACTCAAATCAGGGTCCATTTCTTTTACAACCTGTGCGCTGGCATCACCAACATCTGCGCTCATTCGCCCCGCTGGGGGGAGCCCTGCAAGGGGGGCAACGGGGCAAGGGACTTTTGAAAACTAGCACAAACTACCAGAAAGGTTTGCCCCGTGTTGGCACACACGGCGCCTCCGGAAAAGAATATTCAGCACCAGCTGTCCTTAAAACTTAGCAAAAAATGCAAGCAACTTAGCAGCATAATAGACCACGCCGGCGGACTTACATTCGTCGGTCCTGCGGCTTCAACTGCCGGTGCATGGCCAGAGAAAATCCGAAGTAGCTGCCGGGGTCGCCTGTCTTGCGGATGGCGTCGTCCGTGTCCAGGTTGAAAGCGCACACCCAGGCGCACAGGGACAGGAGGTGCAGGGTCAGGTGGAAGAGCATCGCCCTGCTAGCGGCAGCCATGGCTGGGGGTCGTTCAGTCAGCGCCGGTCGGGATCCTGCACCTTGCTCTGTGCCTGCGCTCCCTCCCTCTGCTCAGCTCCCGCGATGCTCCGCCCTCGGGTCTCCTCCCTCGCTCGGGTCCCTGCCTGCCACGCTCTGAATGGTGTCCTTGTTCTCTCCAGAGACTCCTCCAGCTTTTAACAAGTACTAGCTGCGCAGTCCGTAAGCCCGCCTCCTGCCCCTCTCCAGAGCCCTGCTGCCGCTGGCCTTTGAAACCATGGCGGCAATTACTGAAACCACCATCACGTTCAGACACCATCCTTCTTAACGCCATCTCCATTACACTTAAAACGCCAGTCACAGACTCGATGTAAAAACCTATGCAGGTTGACAACTCGTTTAAGTGTTTAGCCCTCTTGCTGCACCAAGTGACGTCACAGCCATTTTCAGTAGTACAATTGCAGAACTTAGCCCCATGTCCACCGTACCAATTTAAGACACATTCCCTCTGCCTGCAGCATTTGTTGTCAACCCCCAACCCCAAAATGATCCCCCTCACTTGTGCAGTATCCAAGTGAGACCCACAACACTTACAACGGAATCAGAGGTCGCTAGAATTTATCGTTTGAAAATTCGACTTGCAGGCATAACGCTGTAAATGAAAATGACACGTTTCCTGATGAGAACCATGTCGATGGTTACATAATCTACTTCACGTTAATGCACGGTTCAAGTTGAACGAATAACTGCACAAAAAAGGTGCACCTACTACAACACTTGTAATAACGGTTAGAAATATATAACGTGAGCAGCAGTGGGGAAAAGACAGCGCTGACAGACTTCCGTGTGCTGCAATGTAAACGCTTTAAATAAACACTGTCTGGGTAAAACAAGTTCAGCTCGGAATTCTGCTGCTTCTGTCTGCATGTGTAAGGAGGCGAATGCTTTCTGAAGACGGCCACAGTGCAGGACTGTACACACTGCCATGGGTTTTTAAAAATTGCACAACGCATGGAGTGGCCGGCAGCCATGTGGTTGGGTTAATCTGCTGCCTGTCATGCATGGGCGTGAGGCGGGCGAAGGGGCGGGACAAACCAGGTGACAGCGGCACTAGGAAGCAGCACTGTGACACCTGAACACAGAGGGTAGCCACTGGTTTTGATCTAGCTGCCAAGAACCGGTTCCCCTCCCAGATGTCACGAGGCCCCGCTCCCTGCCCAGTCGCTTGTGAGCGGACTCTGCGTCCTGGGACCGCTCCAGTTTTCTGTCTTTTGGGAACGAGTTTGGGAGTGCAGAGATGCTGAACGCTGTGTTCGGAAGGGACCGCTTCTCCTACGAAAGGGTGCACGCACAGGAGAAGGTAGGGGAAGAACTTCAACTATTGCATGTTGTATTTGTGCAGCTTTCTTGGAGTGAATCGGTTAGCTGGGTGTCGGATTGCAGCATGTAACAATGCCCTACTCCTCGCAGCTACCTGCAATCGATATTATGGTTTGTAAGTAATCCTGTTTCTGTCAAGTTTCATTGAAATGCCGCCCCCGTGCTGTCTGTTGCTCCCTGTGCGTGGTTCCCGGGCGGAGACGCTACAAGCAGTTCAGCGGGATGCAGCGGCTGTCTAGTTTCGAAACTCTAATAATAAGCACCGGCAGCCTCACAGTGATGCAGGCGTTTGTTTACACGCGTGACTGAGGGGAGGAGCTGTGTCATCACTCACTGCTGGGAGGGGGCGGGAAAGGGGAAGGAGAGACACAGAAGACGGCCGGAGCAGGAAGGCGGGTGCCGGCAATGCCGGAACAGATTCGGGGGCGTTCCCGGCTTTCGGCTGACGTCGCGTGACGTCGGCAAAAGCCAAAGAATGTCGGGAACGCCCCCGAATCTGGTCCGGCATTGACGGACAGGCCCCTCGTCCAATGGCTAGGCTCCATTTATGGAGCCAGCCAATAAATGACGAGGGCCGACCCAAACCCCACTACAGTTCTCATCAGGTTTTCGCCTGCGCGAAAAAGATGCGCAGAGCGCATCTTTTCGCCAGGCAAAACCTAAAAAGTGACACAAAGCTTTCCACTATTACCCCCCTCCCTCCCCCTTCCCTCGGGCCAGCCGTGCTCTTTGCCAGGGCCAGTTTCGGTTCCCAGTCCAACCCTGGCCTGTGCTACTGCAAGGCGGGACTATTCACTCTGCGGGCACCAAGTAATAGTCTGTGCATTACAGCCTTGAATTGCTGAATCTCCAATCACCTAGTACAGCTGCTTTTCTACCAAAATTATGTATATTAAGTATATTCACGCAAAATATTGTACCGATAATATCTGCCACCACAATATTGTGATGGGAATTTTCTATATGCAAGTATGGATTTACTATTATTAACTCCACCATAGGTCTGGCTTTAATGTGATAATGCATATGAACAGCAGTTGTGTCTGACTCTGATTGTCACATTAAAGCCAGACTTATGAGATATGCCACTGCTTGTTTGTGCTTAAAAATATTCTTCCGAGAAAATGCTGCACCACGGCAGTTTGTCTCCAGTGCTGAATTTCTTCCTAGACGTCTTGAGGTCTAAATTGCTGACATATAGCCTCTGCGCCATGGGATAATAAAACAGGCAAACATCATGTATTCTAATAACCTTTAGTTTTGACGAATAAACTGAAATGACTGCTATACTCAGGTGGCCCACAAAACTGAAGGGTTTTAGTAGGATATATTGACATGGTTGAAGGGCTTCTGAAAATTCGCTCAGCCTTTTCCCTGATCACTGGTGATAGGTTCCACTCCATGCAACTCAGCTTTCGAGGATGAAAACATTGGCAAATAATTTCTTATAGACTGCAAAGTAATTGCTTTGCCTGAAAACGGTATCAAAGCCTGATTATAATTGTCATATGAAACCCGGGTGCCACTACAAATATTATCAAAGCAATATGAAGGCGTTTGTTGAGAATACGTGACACAAAAAGATGAATGGACGACCTGCACCTTTATTTGTAAATGATAGGGTCAGCGGGTTTTTAAAGTCACTGATGGCACTTACCAGCACCTACTAGTGCAGAAAGTCAGCAAAGTGGCCAGGTTTCCTGCAGAAAGGTGTCATTGTCAATATAGTAAATGCGCATAAAGTAGTTCCTTTGCTGGATTTTACAAACATTTTGTACGCCATACCTATATCCATTGCATTCTAAACGGAAATGATGTAATGATCGCGAGGGAGTACCCAAATACCCCCATTTTTTTGTGTGGATGAAGACATTTCTTCACATGAAAAAAAGGTTTGTATGTGAAGAATAATTGCAGTCATTTTAACTGAGCAGATTTTCTGCTCTGTTGACAATCTGCATTTATAAGGATGGAGCTGAAGAAAAGGTGTGTGCCAGGAGACCACGGCTTCCTCTCACGTGTGTGAATCATAAAGAAATGAGCAAAGGTCCACAAATAATTTAGGGTGGGTGAAGAATTCCGCACCGCCGGCGGACTTTGCCGAGTTTTGCCTACTCCGCGCTCTGTGGGGAGTGCAGAGTTCTGAAAAACTCCTCGAAGTGACGCAGAGCTCAGTTTTTTCTCTCGAGTGGCTCACCATCAGAAAGTTGGCGAGCACTCGGGAGAAAAAATACACACGCTAGACCTCCTCCCGGTGAGATTTCTCATTGTGGCAGGTCGCAACCACTCACGTGGAGAAATCTGCCATTTGCGTTGAGGAAACGGCAACTCGAGTAGAATGTCTACTCCAGTGGCAGGAAGCAGCAGCGTCCTGTGGCACGACGTGTAGGGCCGTTGCGCTGATTTTAAAGCACGGGACACACTCTCAGTGCTAAAAATCAGTGCAAACAGCGCAACATAACAGACTTTGCCGCTGGCGGAACTCCACAGAGCGCGGTAGAGTTTTTCTAGCACTTTGTGGAGTTCTGTGGGGTGAAACTCTAGGAACACCACCCAGGCTTACAAATAAGCTCATTTTGTGTGAATTACCCATCCAGAAATTCATTGGTTCTTTTCGAGCTGCAGCTGTTTGGTAAAAAACACTACACATACATACATGCGTGGACAAATGCCCAAAAAGGAGACATAAATGCCCACAGACTTAAACACATGCATGCACTCACACACACACACACAAACACACACACATGTATTTGCATTTACAATGGCTTTTTATTCCCTTTGGATTATTGTAGTCGGTTATTGGCTATCGATTGGATGTTTCTGGTCAAGGTACAAATCAGAATCTGTGAATGAATTTACAAGTGGCTGACGGCAGCATGTTTAAAAGAAGCCCTTGCCTGCTGCTCTCATCCCCACCTCAGTTCTTCGGAGAGCTGTAGTAGCCATGTTTCCCTGACAAGGCTAGACTGCCAATGGAGGAGTGCTGTTAAAATGACAGCCCATGATAATCCCAGGTATTTATACCTGCACCTGCTCAGACAAAAGACCTCATCACCGAGGATTAGCAGATGCTAATCACGCAGGGCGGCAGCTTCCACGTTCACGGCTGGGTTTATACTTTTCAATCACTGCTGCCTATGGTTAGAAATGCCTCAATCAATACCCCCATTGGATAGACAGCAGCTTTCCCATTCAAAGAAATAAACAATTATGACAAAATCCCTCACCGAGTTTCCCTACATAAACCTTCCACTGCCACACTGATTTCAAGCTCATTTTGCTGGAACACACCTGGCGATGCGTTACCCCCCTGTAGCATCGTCGAAAAACTCAGCAGCGTTGCCTCGCGAAAAAACGTAAACAATCATAATGCATTGCAGCCTAGTTCTTGGCCTGCTCATTGGCCTTGTAGAAAACCAGATTCAAATCCTCTTATACTGTCCGAGCTGTGACGAAATCTAGGGCCGTAACTTTGAGGAATTCACCCTTATTATCACTGTAGGCACAGGTGGACTTTTCTGTTACGTCAGCGTAAGCTCCCGTAATTTCCTGCAATTCATGTTACGCTTATTATGCAAATAGCACAACATGACACAATTACGCCACCACTGCACAACTTTTCGATCATTCAGGTAGAAACTGGAGCACTGGAACAGCACGAATGAACATAACACGAGCTGCGTCTGTTTGTGTCGCATGAAATTTTTGTGCTATTTTCCAAAATGGAAGCAAGGAACCATTTCGTTATACATATTTCTCACACCTCCTATTAGCAGGTCTTAAAGACGAGCACAACATTTGCATACAACTGGGAAAAACCTCAAAGCTGCCAAAATCGACACTACCAATCCATGAGAGACACAATAACCTTTAGACTAAACTGCTGCAATAACAACATGACAGAGCCTTGGCAGCACTTTTAAACCTGCAGGTCCAAGTCATGCCAAATCATCATTATTCTGTTGAAGTGTTTCCTATTGTTTGTCATTGCTGCTAACCAGGTGAATCTTCAAACAGTACACGTGCTCGCCCACACCACACCAATTCAGGTGGGGCACGTGAGCCACATATAAAAGGCGGAGGAGCGTTGCTCCACTGCTCTGTGAGGAGTTTAAAAAGAAACAAAAATAATACTAATGCAATGTTATTATGATTTTGTTTCTCTGTTTGCTGGTTAGGGGTGGGGCTGTAATGAGCACTCTCTTAAATTCGTATGACGGTTTGGTTGGCCATCTTGGGCCAGCCAAACAGTCATGCGCACTTTGGAAGTTCTCCACCGGACTGTATTGCACAGCCGGGTGGAGAACATGCATAGGCTCCTGCCCTGGTACAGCGCTCAGACCAATCACAATACTGCTGTCATGCAGCGTAATGATTGGCTAGGGAAGTGGGGGAACCTGTGTGCTTCCTGCTCCTGGAGTCAACTGTAGAGCAGAAGAGGACCCAGAAGCAGCGGCAGGCCTGCATGTAAGTGATTTAAAAAATTGCAACACCCGCCACCCCCGTTAAGTAGCAGCCTCAGACACTGAAAAGACCTCCCACCTCCCATGCAAGCTGTATGCAGCTACCCCCGCTGCCATATTGACTGTGCTTCAGGCTGCTAATAAGAGATTATGAAAAAAGAAAAAGGTCACCGCAGTCGCTCGTTAACTCCATCCCATGAATGTGTGAGAAGTGCAGCTGGACACTGGCAAGCCTCTTTCTTTGCTCTTTTCAACTCTCTACTCCTGCCTGGCTCACAGGTGTGTTACAAAAAACAATGGCTCCTGTGGATAGATAAGAACGAGTTCTGATAAAAATAACGCACAATGGCAATGGGGTGAGTAATTTAGATGTCAAAAAAAGGAAGCTGTATATACACAATGAGAATGTATTCGTCAATTCAGAACCATTTATGTAAATATATATCAACAGTATATACAGAGTTTCCATAACATAATAAACACACATATAATCAAAAAAGTGTTGGCGTGTCCCAAGCGAATATTACAAAAAAGAACCTAAAATGCTAATGTGAAACATACTAATGTGTAGACAACATAAGGTTTCAAGTTTGCATTTCAGTTGGAAAGAGACGACCCAGTAATGAATATAAACAATTAAGGTACAACAGTTGAAATGTATAAACAACTGTTGCGACGAGTCTGTCTCTTTATCTTTGGCGACGGCGTTTCGACGTGAATGGGGTATCAGGTCTCTTCAGGACTGTTCAATGGGGGGCACCTTTCAAGGGTTTGCGCTGCTTAGGGAGCGAGCAAGTGTGGCACCGTGAAGTAAAAATGAAAATAAGGACTTACAGGGATCCCGTCTGGGACCCCTGGTGAGGGTTGCGGGTCAAGCAGGCAAACGGGATGGATTGTTGGTCGGTAGATCCATATAATAGGTAGTTTGGATGTGCTGGAGGGGAGGCACGGGACAGGATACACACGAGGGCGCTCCTGGTATTGAAATGGCTGGCGATGTCAATGAAAAGAAGGACTAAAAATCAGCTTGAATGGTGTGGCATAACACACTCTGCTGCTTGTGGAACTCCGCGAAGCGTGGTGGCGTTTTTTTGTCAGTTCGCGGATTTCCCCTATGCGGAACTCTGCAAAATCTGCCATGGCCTAAACCTTGTGTGCCAGAAGGGGCTGCTGTGACCAAATCACTTAAGACTTTGGGCGGTCCCTGGAAGAACAGTGAGGCTGCGACCAGTGAGTCTAGCCGTACTGTGAGATCTGCCTTGACTGACCCCGAAGACCAGGAGGATGCTCAGGAGGACGACGCACCCTCACGGGCTTTTGATGGGGGAGATTGAAGAGTCGCCTCGATCCATCTCACATTTAAACAAAAATTCCTTTATTAGCTGTCCAAATGGTCTTAGACAAAAGAGTATATATTAGGTAATGATCTCAAGTCTTACTAAATTAAACTCAACAAAAAGTGCCTTCTGTTATCGAAGAAGATATAATCACGTTTAAATGGCACAGTAGGTTTTCATTTCAGTATAAGTGATGTGCCAAATATCGAGCTCACATCTAAACAAAACTTCTTTTGTTGATTCTCCAAGCAGTATGTCAATACACCCAGAGATAAAACCTCCCAGTTACAAGCAAATGGTTGTATGACAGAATATTGAAAATAACACTATAGAGATACCAGAACAGCTTGTCAAAAAAAACATTGGTAAAAATATCAAGTTCACCTACTTTGTATGTAAACTACTAAAACATTTAAAAAATATTGTTGGAGAAAATGTGGTCCAAAAAGGTAGGCATATTGAAATAGTAATATATATATATATATATATATATATATATATATATATATATATATATATATATATATATATATATACTGAACTTTTTAGGAAATTAACAGTGGATAATTCAATCCTTCATGCAGCCAGTTGCCACTCACCAAACTTTAGATGGAGTATTCCGTATGGAGAGTTTCTCAGAGCCAAAAGAAATTGCAGCTCAGGAGAAACATACCAGAGAACCAAAGAAGAGATGATTAGAAGGTTCAAAGAAAGGAAGTATCCCCAGAAAGCCCTACACCATGCTAGCAGGAAGGCAGCAAACATCAAAATAGATTAAGCCCTTTTCAATCCCCTAAACCTAGGACAGAGAAAGAAGGAAATGGAGGCACCATCCGATTTATAACTAAATTCAACACCCAGGCAGGAGATCTGAGACCTATCTTGAAGGAAAGATGGGATATTTTGACCCAGGACCTCATCCTAAAAGAAAAACTGGGAGGGCCCCCTTGATCACTTATCAGAAGAACTTGTGCCTTAAGGACATCCTATTTCATACTCACCTTGCACCGCATAAAACCTATTCGCTACACCAAGGCGGAGCATTCCGCAGATGTGGTAAGTGCAAAGCTTGTAGCCACAGCTAAAACATTCAGGAGGTAGCACTACAGAGAGTGAACAGAAAATGGAGGATCCACAGGATAATAAACTGTGGGGCTTATTCTGTTGTTTACGCTATAGTCTGCCCTTGTGATAAATGATATAAAGGGTCTCCTACCTTCCCAGTCAAAAAACACATTATGGAAAACCGGTGATCAATCACAACAGAGATTATAGCTACAGAACTGCCAGAAGTTTCCAAGAAGTACATAACAGGGACTGGACACTAGCCAAATAGGCGGGAGGTGGGAATCATCTTTTGCATTGCACAGATTAGAGTCACGGTTTATCCGACAGGCTGATACAATTTTTCCCAAGGGAATTAACAATGACGAAGAGTTACACTCGCACCTTTGAGTAACCAGGTGTCCCCCGTGTTAGACCTGGCACCTTGGCGTGAGTTTCCCTTCCACTTTTTGCTGTTGTGCCTCCAATGTTTTGATGGTGTCTGCTACTCGGGGCACTGCGCCACGGCCAACCCGTGCCGCAGTGCAAGTGCTCCCTACTGTAAAGTGTACATATGATTGATGTCCATGATTGGTTCATTGGATTCACTGTTAGTCCCTAGTAAAGTGCACCAGGAGTGCCAGGGCTTGTGAATGCCAATACTGCTAGTGGGCCTGCAGCGCTGGTTGCGCCACCCACAGAAGCAGCCTTAAAATGTGTCTAGGGTCTGCCATTGCAGAACCTGCGTGCAGTCTGGTACTGTCACCCTGGCTGGGCAAGTGCACACACTTGCCAGCCCCTAAACCTTCCCTTAACCTTCATATTAGTCACCCCTATGGTAGGCCAGAGGGCAGGGTGCATTGTAAGTGTAAGGTAGAACATGCCCTGATGTGTGTGGCATGTTCTAATAGTGAATTACTACCAAATTCGTTTTTCACTATTGTAAGGCTACCTGTTCCCTTCTAGGCCAGATGGGCTGCTGGAATTATTACACTCTATAATCCCAGCAGGCTCAGGGAACATGGTAGAAATTCGTGTTTAGTATGCCTGAACTCAGAATAATAAAATACTTCTTTTAGTAAAGTTTATTTTAATATCCTGTGTTTTCAAATGCTACTTTTAGAAAGTTAGCATTTGCTTGCCTAACCATTTCAGCCCGCCTCTGCTTGGATGTGGATCTGACTGTCTGGTGTGTGTGAGTGACAGGGCTGGGAGTTGACAGGTAGTGATTAGCAGGAGGACCCCTTAATGGGTGGTGGGAGTTTCCCCTGAATGATGCATCAGGCTGTGCCCCTGCCACCACAATGCTGGCTCCGCCCTCCTGGGGAGCGACTGATGACTCAGCCTGCACCTGGCCCAGGAAGGACCGAAGCTTGTAAACAAAGTGCTCAGGCCACTCCTGCCCTCTCAATGCCGGCTCCGCCCCCCTGGGGAGCGGCTGATGTGCCTGCCCTCACACTGAATGCAGAAGTCATAAGTACCCACAACAAGTACTCAGAGACTGGAGCAGTTATGCAGAGGCCCCCCTGGCTTGCTAGAACAAAAGAAACTGGGTATAAAAGTAGGAGCCCTGCTCCTTGTAAATTAGATCCTGTTTGTGCTACAAGAGAAACTCTGCCCGAAGAGAAGGACCTGGAAGGACTACAAGGAGGAGTGCTGACTCTGGCCTGTGTCTGGTGCCTTGCTGCCAAAGGAGAGGAAGAGAAAAAGACTACAAGAGACTTTTACTTTATTTTGAACTTTGTGCCAAACTCTGCTAAAAGATCTCCAAGGGCTTGCTGCTGAACTTGCCCCCTGACCAGCGCTCCAGGAACAGTGAGCGCTAACCCCTGACCAAAGCATCTGCTGTGTGTGCTGCTTATCGCTGCAGCGCTGTCTGAGGAAGACGAGAGCATCAAGCCCCCTGCACACCGTGACCGTGGGTGAGCAGATCGCCATAACAACGTGAAGCCCAGCCCGCCGCTGGCCTGAACACCGTGACGGCATCTGCACCTGGCCCCACGAGAGCAAAGTAACGGAGGACCCGTCCGGTCCCAGCACCGGAGTCTACTGGGCACAAGCGCCGTAGATTCCCCCGCAAAGACGGACTGCCGCCCTTGTCCTCTCCCTCGCTATCAGCGCCTGGCCTGCTGCCCCGCTGAAGGGACATCACCGCGACCGGCACTTTGGCTGGGTACGTCCCGCACTTGGGGACCGTACTGCCACTGCGCCACACCCAGCCGCCGCCGTCAGGAAGACAGAGAAGACGGAGTAAAAGGACCTGAGCCCCCATCGAGCACCGCCGCCCTGGGTGACCCGTGACCTGCTGCCTCGAGCCGCAGCTCGCATCGCCCGTCAAGGAAGCAACGCGACGTGGGACAGCTCCCCCTTCAGCCGCCCTCTCCGAGGATCACCACAAGAAGTGAAAGGTACTGTCTTTGCCCCTCCGCGGCGCGAGCGTCCTGCAATCTGAGCTCGACCGCGCGGTCTGATCTCAGGCACCCCGGGAGCCTCGCAGGTGCTGTTTGCTAGGCAGCGCGAGCCGCCCCAGAGTCAGAGGCGCGCTCTGCTCTTGGCCCCCGAGGCCCCGCCTGACGCTTTCCGAGGCCCGCGGCCCCCTCTCCCCGAGTCGAGCCCCGAAGGGTGACTCATTTCGAGAGCGGAGACAGCGGGAAGCGCCTTGAAGCGCTATAAGACACTGGAACCTTTCTAAAGCTGGGCAGAAGGCCCAAAAGACCGCATTTATTCAAGAACTGTGCCTTTTTCATAAAGAGTAACTGGAACCTGCATTTGAAGTAACCAAGACTGTATTTACAAACCTGCTTGAAATTTATATAAAGAACATATATTTTTACAAATACAGTTTGGTGTCATTGTGTGGTGGGTTGGTGGTGTTGGTGTAATATTGCAAATGTTTAACCCTACATGCCCCAGAGATTAGCCTAAGACTGCTTAAGCCACACTACCTAGAGGGTAAGCAGAGGTTGTCTTGAAGGTAACCCTCAGCCCTGACGAGGAAGAGAGAGGCCCTGCTTGTCGCCAGTGTTGCACTGCGCCAACCAGAGACTCCCCCTTCCTACACCCCCCGAGCCAGACTCCATGATTTCTCCTTAGCTTTTAATTAATATCACATATACATTTTAGTTGTGTATTTATTCATATATTCTTTTTATCACAAAAGTCTGAGAAAAAAGATAAATGGTCATGATATCCATTTAGTAACAGCAACAGATGGCATTTGTTTATTTTGTGAGGACAGATTGTATTGACACTACTCTAAGTAACATACATAAATTAATCATGTCCTAACTAGGGATGTGTTTCATTTTTTACAGGATGAATATGGTGAAGTCGACGAGAATCAAAGACTAGCCACTTTGAAAAAGTTGAGAGCATTAGAGAGTGGGGATGTTCTGCGCCACAGCCGTGTCTCCTTTTGAGACTAATGAATAGCAGTAGGACTTTAAAACAAAAGCTGTTACTTTTAGTTATTAGATTGGCCTACTATAGCATTACTCTTCCATTATTGTACCACCATGACCTAATACTCTGACACAGACTGCCTCCTGAAGGGTGCACACCTTCTATAAGTATTTAAGGAATGTCACAAGGTACAAACACATATTATTAACAGGAAGTGATGTTTTCTGTGGGTAGTAAACCTAAATGTGACCTGTGAATCCTAGTTTACATAAATTCTAAATATGTGATATTACAGCCAAATATCGCTTTTTGTTTTGTTTTACAAAGCGCACAAGGTACATGAAGCTAATGTTTAAACAATAATGAGTGGTAATCATATGATGACCACCCCAACACGGTTCTTCGACATGCCATTAGCAAAATGGAATATTGTATATTATTAATTTTTGCCTTCTTGTTATCTAATTTTACATACCGATGCAGCTGTATGTATTTAATAGTCTTTCCAATTCTGTGACTAATGAATGAAAGGAATGTGAAAATGCATTGAATGCAACTACAAAAGCATGTTCTTTTTTTCTATCTTTATTTAAATGTTGCATCTTGTATGAATGACGCACTCACTATATGAGTCCCAGAACTCACCAAGTGGTCACATGACCAATACCCTGTGTGAGGTCGAAAAGCTTCTTTTTGCTGCCTAAATAAATACCGCGTACTTATCCTAATGTGAAGTGGCTCATTTCTCTTACCAGGACTAGTAAGAATTTTGCAACTGTGTGTGAATTTCGCAACTGTTACTTCATGCTATTGATTACAGAGGATGATGTTATGAAATGAAAAATGGCAATCCTATAGCAAAAGAGGTGATGATACCTACAAATGTAGAATAAGTTATTGGAGAACAGGTAGAACAGGAAGGCGGAGTCAGGCCCCAGTATAGAAATGGAACTTTGGCAGTGTCTGTAAATTCGACAGCAATTCATTGATATATTAAGGACATTTCAACATATCTTTCCAAGTTGCAGTTAAAAACTGAAAATAAGTACTTTACAAGTATTGGATTTTGGCAAGATTAGAAGGCATACATATTTGCAGGGACACTCACTAGCGTGTTTATCAAACAAGGTGTGACAAAGCACCTTTCATTATTTCAAGATGTTAGTTGTACATCACTTAACAATGCAAACTTTAGTTAGGAGGCTGTACTATGTGAAAACTCATGCTTTATGTTTAGAGGAGAAATGAATAGAGCACTTTTGTATGGTACTGTGGCAGATGTTGAAAAGGCATATAATGACGTGCAGTTTTGTTTCTTTGGTCCTCAGCAGGATTCTAGTGAAAATGAAGAGTTGCTAAGTTAAGAGGAGGAGTTGTAGAACCAAACACATATATAACAGTTGATAGTTTTGAAGAAGAGATTAGAAAATTCAACACAGTGTAGCCTGAAAACCAGAGTATGTTTTTATATGTTGTTGATGCACCAACTGGAAGATTTAAATACAGGCTGTTGAATTGTATTTAAAAAGTAAAAAAGTAAATAATGATAACTGGCAAAAGTTAAATGTTTATTTATTTGCAGAGGAACACTTTGACTTGTCTATAAGGCAATTTATATATAAATATTGTTACAATAAATTAGAAGATAATAAAATGAACAATACATAGATATAAGATCCCCATTTTGTAAGATAACAAAACGCCTGCTACTGTAGAAAAACTATGAAGGGCCCAAAATAAAAAAATAAAAAAGATTTATGATTCCTTGCAGCATTGTTAAGGGCTCTTATGCACTGCTTTTCAGCACTCACTACAACTGCACAATCCATGCAGTATGATGCTATCCTGGAAAACTATTGAGACAAATTTGGAAGATGAGATTGGCCCTCTGAAGGGACTCTCTGCCCCAGTGTTGTTGTGGCTGGTATTGATGTTCAGGGTCCGTCAGCCTTGTGTTGCCTTTTTGCTGCTTTTACACTATTGCTTTGGTATGTGTTTAGATGGTAAAGCATGGACATATTAATATTTTTTATTTCTACTCCTCGACAATGTCTTGTGACAAATTGTGCGTTGCGCAAATCTGCTCACTATGAACTCCTCTTAACAAATGTTCAAAATAGATAAATGGGCATTTTCATGTAATTTTTTCAGTTGAAAAGTGTATTCTCCAATGATATTCCTTTATTTCTCAGTGACCTGATTTTCTGTTTTTTTAAACATTTATATTTTTAGTGATTTTGTACGTGGACATTCTTGAAAACTCTGGAGCCATATCTGTTGCATCAGTCTGCACTTCTCAAAGGACTTTCTGCATGGGCATTGTTGCTGGTGCCACTGATGTAGGTGGTCCTCCAGCTTCCCTCTACTTGATTGCCAGTTAGAGAGGTTTTATATGTTAGGTTTTAAGATGATAGACCATGGATGTCATCCCACATGAATATTTTTTGTTCATCCCTCTAGAGTGGTTCTTTTCATAGAGTGTGCATTGCACTCGTTTTATTAATTCTTTTTGAGTTTAGGTAAGAATGGGTAGTGTGATGGGTGTTTTGTAGTTACGTTCTATTTGTGAGTTCAGATGTTGAAAGCTATTTTTTTTAATTGTTGTTTTTGTTAAATGTGTTGTTAAAATAAAGTTAAACAATTATGTTACTAAACAACTGGACTCAAACTTTGTGTAAAATATCTTTATATATCCATTTTACATTTTGTCATTTATATTTGTGACGACTGATGTCATTGCGACCTCTGATGTTGCTGTGAAGAAGGAAAATGCATTTTTGATGTAGTTATTTTGACAAAGGACTACAAAGGGGAAATTAGTATCTTACTAAATAGCTACACTGAAAACTTTATGTAAAATATGTCTATATATGTGTTTCACACTTTGTCAAAAACACCCTGGTATTTGCAGTGTGTCCTTGGTAATTGCACTCATAGAATCACACAGGCACTACCTAAACAATCATCAAGGACGTCGTTTTTCCACCACTCTGCAAATGAGCCTCCTGGCACACTACAAGTTGGGGGATGAAGTCTTTTTGGCTCTTGAGGGGCGTGGGAGCCAACTACCCCTCCTGTTACCTCTAGCAAGTCACACACACTGAGTTTTCTAAGAGCTCTTCGGTGGCCACACCCCCTTTCTGCACCACTTTGCAAACATGTCTCCTGTCACACTACTGATTGGGCTATTAAGTTCTTTTGAATGCTGATGGGCTTTGGGGACCAAGAAGCCCTCCTAGTACTATCTGTAAGTCCTAAACAGCGGGATTCCTAAGAGCTGGTCAGAGGCCTGCCCCCTTTCCCCACCACTCTGAAAACACCATTGCTACTAAAAAAAACCTAAGAAATTCACTGAAAAAAATCAAAGGTTACAGGGAAGTTATAGTTAGGAATTATTATTTTAAAAACCTTAGAAATCCACTGAAAAAAAATAGTTACAGGGATGTTATAATTACGAAATACAATTTTAAAAACTTGGAAAGTCACTGAAAAAGCCAAATATTGCAGGAGATGTTATAGTTAGGCTGACATTTCACTTGTACAAAACAAGGAGATTTTCAGCAGTTATAGTTAGCTGAGCTTACTATTACTCATGCCCCCGCATTGCACTGCTTATGACCTCACATGTTACATCACTTATGACATGATCAGTGAGTGAGTGAGTGAGTGAGTGAGTGAGGATTTGTAAAGCGCTATGGCTACCCAGGGGCGTCCCAGCGCTGTGGAAAAGAAAGAGTTGAGCCGGGGAGGCTGGAATAAGAGAAGCTGAGTGAAGAATTAAAGTGGAATATTGCTGAAGAGCCAAGTTTTTAGCAGTTTACGGAAGGTGAGAAGGCTAGGTTCTGATCTGATATGGAGGGGGAGGGAGTTCCAAATCTTAGCAAGGTTGTAAGAAAACGAGCGGCCTCCACATCTGGCCTTCCTAATGCGTGGTACTGAGGCGAGGTGGGAGGTCGCAGATCTGAGTGGGCGGGAGGGTAGGTAGGCCTTCACCAGGTGGGAGTTGATAGAGGGGCCTGTTCCCCAGTAGGAGCGGTGTGCGATGCACATGCTCTTAAATTCGATTCTGGCTCTCACCGGGAGCCAGTGGAGGTCCCTCAGTCTAGCTCTGACTGAAGTTCGGCGAGGGATATCCAGGAGAATTCTTGCCGCACAGTTTTGGATAACCTGGAGTCTATTAAGTGTCGATTGTGGGGCCCCAAGATATAGGGCGTTTCGACAGTCGAGACGGGAGAGGATCAATCCTTGAGCCATAATCCGTCTTGAATGGAACGGAAGGAGAGGGAGAATTTTGCGGAGTAGTCTCATCAGCCCGAAGCAGGTGGCAGCAAGCTTGGTGGCTTGATAGTTGAAGGTTAGAGTGTGGTCGAGCCAGATGCCTAGGCTCTTGATTTGCTCATTGGGTTGCGGGGGACTTCCTAAACAGAGAGGCCAGATAGGATTGATGGATTTCGCGATGTTGTTTCCAAGGAGCATTATCTCTGTTTTGTCCCCGTTGAGCTTCACTGATGACATCCTTGATGACATCATCAAGTGAGTGTGAGTGTTTTTAAAAAAAGTTTATGAGTGTTAAATACATATACCAAGGTGTTTTAGTGAATCAGTGGGTGCATGAGTGCCTGGTTGGATGATTCCATAGGTGCGTGAATAACTGCATAAGTGAATAATTAAGTGCCTCAGTGTATGTATGGGTGAGTGACTTGTGTGAATGTCTGTATTTGTCTGTCAGTTGGTGTCTAAATGGTTGCATAGGTGTGTGAGTGGGTAAGTGATTTTTTTCTGTGTAGGTGAGTGATTGGGTGTCGCAATGTCTGTGTGGGTGGGTAAGGGGGTCTATACCTGCCTGTACAGATGAGTGTAGGGGGAGAGTCAATGGCTCTATGGGTTAGTGAGTGTGTGTGTAAGGGACTGTATGGGTGAGTGAGTGTGCGTATGGCTGTGTCAGTGAGTGAATGTATGTCATTGGCATATGAGTGAGTAACTGCATATGTGAAAGGCAGCATAGAGGAGTGTTGGTAGTATATGAGTGACTGTATGGGCGAGTGAGTGAATGTGAGACGGGCTGTATGGGTGAGTGAGTGGCTGTGTCAGTGATAGTATAGGTGAGTGAGCATGTGTTAGTAACTGTATGAATACATACATGGGTGTATGTAAAACTATAAGTGAGTAAATAGCTGTGTGATTGACTGTATTGGTAAGTGAGTAAATATGTGTGTAGCTCTAAGGGTGACTGACTCAGAGCTGTGAGTGGCTGTATGGGTGTATGAGTGGATAGTCAGTGGCCTTATTAGTATGTGAGTGGGTATATGAGTGGCTGTGTGGGTGAGTGGCTATGTGTGCAGGTCTATGATTCAGTGAGTGGGTGTGTAAGTACTGGCATGGGTCTGTTAATGGGTTTGTGAATGATTTTTTCAGAAGTGGGTATATGAAAGGTTCTATGGGGCGTGAGTGTGTGCATTAGTGATTTTGTGGATTATGTCATCAGTGATGTCATTTGAGATGTCATCAGTGTGTCATCAGTGATGTTTTCAGTGATGTCACTGACCATGTCATGAGTGATGTAATATGTGAGGAATTAAGCAATGCATTGCGGGGGCACGAGTTATAGTCTGCTCAGCTAACTATAACTGCTGAACTTCACTGGTTTTGTACAAGTGAAACTTGAGCTAACTATAACGTCCCTGTAACCTTTGGTTTCTTCAGTGAATTTCTAAGTTATTTTAATTCCATTTTCTAACTATAACGTCCCTGTAACCTTTGGCTTTTTCCAGTTAATTTCTAAGGTATTTTTAAATGCTAATTCCTAACTATAACATCTCATTAACCTTTATTTTTTCAGTGAATTTCTATGGTTTTTCAAGTAGTAATCGTGTTTGCAGATTGATGGAGAAAAGGGGCAGGGCCTTCAAACAGCTCTCGGGAATTCCACTGTGTAGGACTTACAGAAGGTACCAGAAGGAATTCTTGGCCCCCCAAGGTCCCTCAGCATCCAAGAGAACTTCATTTCCCAACCAGTAGTGCACCAGGAGGTGCATTTGCAGAGTGGTGGAGAAAGAGGACATTGCCTACGAAGACCTCTTAGCAATCCCGCTGTGTGTGTCTTACAGAAAGGGTTGTTCACCCGCAAGGACCGACAGTAGCCAAGGGGACTGCATCACCCAACTAGAAGTGCACCAGGAGGCATGTTCGCAGAGTGGTGGAGAAAGAGGGTGGGGACACAATGCCCTCTCAGCAACCCGCAGTCTGGGACATACTGAAGGTAACAGGAGGGGTAGTTGGCCCCCAAGGACATCCTTGGGTGCCAACAACTCCTCGTGAATTAACATCAGTAAGTCCCACACAGCATGATTGCTGAGAGGTCTTCGGGGGCTACGCCCCTTTCTCCACCACTCTGAAAACACGCCTCCTGCCGCACTTCTGGTTGGGGACTGAAGTCCCATTGGCTGCTGAGGGTCCTTGGGGCCAAGAGGTCCTCTTATTATTTCTAGTAGGCCTCACACAGGGAGACTGCAAAGAGGTTTTCAGAGGCCATGCCCCCTTTTTCCACCACTCTGCAAACGCACCTCCTGGCTCACTACTGGTTGGGACAAGAAGTCCACTTTACTTCGGAGGCCCTCAGGAGTAAAGTGGAAATTATCTCCCAACCAGCAGAGCACAAGGAGGAGCATTTGCAGAATGGTGCAGAAAGGGGGCGGGCCTCATGATGCCGATACATTTTTCTTTCTTTTGTTTTTTAAATTATAAGGGAAGGAGGGCCATTTGCCCACCTTTCACTGGGCCGATCTTGGCCCAGGGGACCTAACCACCTCGGGCCAAGTATGTTTAGAATGGAGAGGGGACCGCGTAGCACCCCCCCCCCATACCCCCCTGGGTCTATTATGGTCCCATGGACCCCATCCACCTGGCCCTGGCTTTTTCTTAAGAAATATTATTTTCTTTAAATAAAGGAAGGGGGGCCACGTGGACCATCTTCCCTGGGCTGATTTCGGCCTTGAAAACCCCATCCCTGGGGCCTGCAATTAAAAAAAATGTGTTTTAAAAATATGGGAGGGGTGCTGCTCGGCCTCCCTCTGGGGCCAATTTTGGCACAATACTGTGTGCCCTGGTCCCACCCGGGCACCAGATTCCGCAGTGGGATCCTGATGGCCCCTGAGGTCTGTCGGCTCCCTGCCTCCTGCGGCAGCCAACATTGCTATTGGACAGACGGAGCTGATAAACATGCAGCTCCTTCTGTCTGAAAGCAATTCTGGTCCGGTTCATGCAAGTGAGAGCATCTTACATGCTTTTGCTTATACGAAGCGGAGCAGAGTTTGCTATGGCTTGGTGGGAGTGGTGCTCCCACCAAGCCTTAGTAAAGTGCAATATCCTGGGTGTGGCCACCTTTGGACATTGCAGGAGCCAACTCTGGGGGGTGGCTGTCCCCAGGGCAATCTATGACTCCAGAAGCGGGGCCACATGGCCCCCCTCCTTTGTTCTAATTTTCCCCAGGGAGGTGGCGGTCCCCAGGGCTGCAGAGGAGTCCGCGTAGCCCCCGCAATATTCTCAAATTAAACCCCTGGGAAGTGGCGGTCCCCAGGACTGGGGAGGGAATGAGACTACCACCCATGTAAAAAAAAATAAGCCATGTGGTGGTGATGGCCCCCGGGGGCAATATTCAGCCCTAGGAAGGGATGGAACGAATCGCGGGAGCCAACGCTTCTTATTTTATAAAAACTTTACTAAGATTTCGTAAATTCATTGCAACCTTGCAGTTATTTTTTTTTACAAAAATAATTTTTTTGCTTGGTGGGGTCCATGGCTTGGGGGTCAGGGTGTTCCTACCCAGGCCCCTTTTCTTTATTTTCCCTTTTTAGGGGGGACTCAGTGAAGCCGAGTCCCAAGATGTCTATCATCACTTCCTGACTGAAGTGTTGGCAACCAAATAAAGCTGTCCAGTTCCCATCACAAGCTTGTCTTTTTCGTGAAGGCTTCACGGCCAGAGATATCACTAACTTTTTCTCATTACATTTCTGAAAAACTACTCAACAGATTTGCACCACATCACAAAAAGCACAATCTGCTTAAGAACATCCACCTTTCTGTCACATTTGGTGGAAGTCTGTCCAGTGGTTTGGACTGTAGGGTCAACTATGCGTCCAATAGGAATTAACTTGGGAAAATTTGCTTTTGTGTTAGCCCCCTTTTCTCGGCCCGCTTAATGGATCATCCTGAAACTTCCCATGTACAACAAGACTTACTATAACACTTTTTTGGGAACATTTCCATCAGTAGGTAATTTTTATATATATATATGTTGTTGCTTACACCCTGGAGGCTTCTCACCCTGGAGTCCACTGCAGTAGTGGTACGGGTTTGGGGGAGGCAGCCCGCAAGTATAAACTTGTAATCACACTGTCCATTTCAGCAGAAAGAACATGCGCACGCCAACAGGGTGTTGTAGTTTTAGTTGTTTAATAGCTTATTACCCATAACCAGCCGTTTGAAACAAAACAAACAGCCAACACGTTTCAGCGAACCTGTTGCCTTGCTCATGGGTGTGAGGCCATTCTCTCTGTGTGCAGATACAGGCGTGTCATGTGAAAATACAATAAAAAATAAATGTACGACTTGCAGGTTAAACAAATATAGATGCTGATTCTAATATACGGATAGTGTCTCAATCTAAATCTTGATCATAATAAAAATTGTACTAAAAATAAAGCAGTGCACACAGCTTGAGAGGCTTGTAATAACATAAAACATGTGATTTAAAATATATAGTATATAACATAAAGTCCATATCATCACATTATCAAATTGAGCTTCAGTGGGAAATGTTGTCTCCCTGTTATTGTGCCGAATTGTCATCAAATTAAACATGAAATGCTGAGTAATGTAAACATTTTAAATCTGACATACCTGTTAGAACATAATAACTCATGTAGTAGCACAACGTAAATATGCTTCAGATACCAAGTCAAATCAATCACTCAAGCAAGGGTAAATCCCAAAGTAAACCATGAAACATAAATTATATATGTGTACACTATAAGTGTGTGACAAACATTTCCAAAGTTGGATATATACCTAGGTAAAGATATTGACTAACAAATAGGACTGTAAAGATAATACATAATTTATTCAATAGTAGTCATAATAATTATGAATTGCATAGGCATGGTCAAGCCCTCGTGGGCAGAATACAATTGGAGCACTCAATCAATGAACAAAAAAAGAGAATAAAATGAAGTCTTAGCTTCATGGTAGCTAGCGAATGACAGATACTCATCTCCTGTATTCTGGAACCCTGCAAGGTAAGAAAAGAATAGATGAAAGATTGCTGTGATAAAAGAGAAAAGAAGAGAATGACTGCAATAAAGACTAAATATTTGCAAAATGATGAAGTTAAAAGATTAAACTCTTATGATTATATCCTGCAGTAGATTCACTAAGAGATGATAGAATAAAACTGTATATAAGGACAGGAGATCAGAATAAAACTATCATATCACATGGCTATGCAGTTCTTCATCCATATACAAACCCTACGGAATGTTGGTATTTAGTTCAAGAATGAACCGAGACTCTAACCTTAAAGCACAAACTCTGTCATCTCCCCTCCATTGTCTCGGTATCTGATCAATTACGAAGAATTTAAGTTTGGTGGAGTCTCAATTGTAAAAAGATGTTGAAATGACGAGCTACAATATATTGTTGCACAAAATCAGTTATTGCTTGTGCATGTTGAAAGTATCCTTTTCTTAGCAGTGCTACCAACATACCTGAGTTCACAGGGGCATGTAGTACATATGTAGCAAAATCAGTAGTGTATGTGTAGTGACTGCTGATTTTCCTAATAGATCCTGTGAGGGTTGTCAGAAATTCATTCACAACAATGCTATTTCTGCATGCCTTGCATCTGGTGCAAGCAAAGAAGCCTTTCATCCCTCTAGTAGTGTCATGAGGTGGACTGTCTATATGGCTATAGCTTAGTTTGTGCTTCAGTGTTGTCCCTTTCCTAAAAGTGACCCTGGGATTCTCATCAATACAACTTTTAAGGCTTTATTCTATTGCCAGTATGGGCAAGTGCTTACGTAAAATCTTTTCATTGGCGTTCTGTATGGTTTTTACCCTGTAAATAAGGAGTTCTCCCCTCCCCACTGCCTGTGCTTTACGGAGTTCAGCATTAAGTATAACTGGTTTATGGCCTTTCTGGGTGAATCTGTTGAACATAGTGTTACACTCCTCATGAAATGCTGAATCAGTGCTACAATTATGGTGCACTCTAAGAAACTCCTTGTAGGGGAATGTTTTCAGTGAGGGCCTTGGGATGGCCACTATCCAAATGTAGTAACTTGGTACATGTGGTTGCTTTCCTATGTAACCTGGAAGTGAGATTGTTATCTACATATTCCACTGTGATGTGCAAGAATTCAATCTCGGTTCTGCTCGTTTGAGAGGTGATTTTGATGTTGACAGGGTTTCATTTAGTTTATTACCCAAGTCAATAGCTTCTCAATCCTGGGAGATTTTAATCTGCATTTGGAAGATGAGTCACTAGTCTCCACACAAGGGTTGGTGGATGAATTGGCTATGTTTCAACTTCTATTGAAAGTGAACAGCGCCACTCATTTTAAAGGTCACCTGTTGGATCCAATATTTTCCAACATTGTTATCTCTCGGTAGGAGATGCTGATCCTATTATATGGTCAGATCACTTTATACTCCCCTTCTCACTGTTACTTTCAGAAGCGAATATATGTACGACCAGAGCCACGAAAATTGCTCGGCGCTGGTCGAAACTCCCACTAGACACGTTCATTAATAAATTGACCAATACTCTGCCTGCAGGCCATCTTAACCCGATTGTGGCGAATGATAATTTTAACAAGTGGATGGATCAGGCTCTTAACTTGGTACTCCCTAAAACGGAAATTTCAGAAAAATCGCGGGATAAAAACAATCCTTGGTACTCCCTGCTCCTCCGCCAGCTTAAACAGACATGTAAAAAAATGTGAGACAGTATGGAGGGAAGATTTTGCTTCACCAAGCCGAATTAAATATCGAGAAGCCATTAAAATATATAAAAAGGAAATAAAAAATGCACAAGCTCTGTACTACCAGGGGAAGATTCTCGCAGCAAGCTCCTCGCACGAGATTTTTAAAATTGCTAACAGTCTTCTTTCCTCTGCCACATCATTGGTTGATACAGAGAATGCCCAACTGCAATGCGACCAAATTGCTGATTTTTTCACAGAGAAGATACAAACTATTTATAGCTCATTTCCCCCTGCTACGGTCTCTCAAAGGCCGGTATTAAATGGTGGAGTTGATTCGCTTTTCCCGTGACCCCAGCTTGAAAATGTTCCCCTCTTGGATCTTGAGACCTTGGAAGGGCTGCTTAAGGAGCTCAAACCGGGCTCTCCTCTTGATGTTGCCCCCCCCCAGTGTTCTTCAAAAAGTAGCTGAAGTAGTGTCACCTGTTATACTGGATTGTATAAATTCCTAATTTAAAACTGGGATTGTGCCACCGCAATGGAAACATGCCAGAGTTAAAGCGCTTCTTAAAAAGCCTAACCTTGATCCTGAGAACTGGAGAAACTACCGCCCAATTTCCTTCCTGCCAGGGGTCAGTAAACTTGCGGAAAAACATGCCAACTCAATCCTATCTGCATTTTTGGAAAATAATAAACGGTTACATGCCACACAGACTGGTTTTAGACCCCGACAAGGTACAGAAACAGCTATGCTGATGGCAGTAGAAGTAATCAGGAAGATCCTTGATGACGGAGGCTGCGCTGTCCTTATCTTGTTGGACCTTAGCGCAGCCTTCGATACCGTCAACCATTGCCTCATGATACAAAGACTGAGGGATGCTGGAGTGACTGGACTTGCACTTAGGTGGCTTCAGTCCTTCCTCCAGGAGAGGGTATACTCGGTCTTTGAAGGAGATTGCTCTTCGAAAGCTATATCATTGACTTGTGGAGTGCCCCAGGGTTCTTCCCTGAGCTCCACATTGTTCAATGTTTATATGAGTTTGTTGGCAGAAACAGTACTCCCATTTGGGGTACAGGTTGTATCTTATGCCGACGATACTCAATTGATTGTCTCCTTAAAACAGTCTAACCGTTCTGACCCTGATGTGGCTACGTGTCTTCAGAAAGTGTCGGGATGGATGGCCAGTTCCTTCCTGAAGCTTAATGGAGCTAAGACCGAGCTTATGCTCTTTGGGAAATCTGCTCCTTTAAGCATCGACCATCGGTGGCCTAATTTGTTGGGTTCCCCCCGGTCCCAAAAAATGAGTTAAGAGCTTAGGAGTATGGATCGATTGTAAGCTAGATTTTAGAGATCAATCCCGCACCGTTGCAGCACACTGCTACGGGTTGCTTAGAAGGTTCAGAAAGATACTTCCTATGCTTCCGTTTGCAGCAAGACGATTATTGGTACAGGCCATTGTATTGTCTCGGCTCGACTATGCTAATGTGCTTTATTTGGGCGCCCCCTTGGCCACTACTAACAGACTACAAATTGTACAGAATTGTGCAGCTCGTATGCTAATGAATATTGCTAAGCGTACCTCCGCTAGGCCAGCGTTGTCCACTCTTCATTGGCTGCCGGTTCAGCAAAGAGTTCAATTCAAGGCGCTATGTATTATTCACAAATCTTTAGCAGGAAAGGGCTCATCCCTGATCTGTTCTTGGAGTAAACGGTATGTACCCAACAGGACCCTCAGGTCGGGGAATAAAGGCCCACTGTGTGTGCCTAAAATCAAACATGCTCGAAGTGGAGGGCATCTGTTCTCATATAATGGCCCGAGACTCTGGAACAGTATTCTATTGCACATACGTTCTGAAGCGGACCATCTTAAGTTCAGGAAACTTGTGAAAACTTTCCTTTTCCAGTAATTGTCTCGTAGAACACCGGGTGTTTTAGCGCTGGGATGCCCTTGGGTAACCACTCGCTTTAAAATTGCTCTCTCATTCATTCTCATTCCGTCCCTTTCCATATGGCGAAATGATCATCTATGTAACAAGCCCAAATGATGACTTGGGAGTGGAACTCATTATTTGCCTCTGCTGCCTGCTGCTCCCACCATCCCATGAAAAATCTGGTATAGCTGGGAGCAAAGCAGGTTCCCATCACTGTATCATTTCGGTATGAATTAGTTGTGAGAGAGACCTTGCTCTAAGGAAGTGTGTACATGCTAGAATGCCAACAGTGTGCTTGATACTCACGGAGAGACTTTTAACATCAAGGATCAGCAGAAGTGAGCAAAAAGGTAGTCTATGTATCGTGATGTCTATGTATCGTGATGTATTTTCAATCCATGAGCCTATCAATGAGACAATAGGTCTCCTTGGTGGGTTTGTGAGATTCTTGTATAACTTAGGTAACAGATAGAGGATGGATCTTTAGGATGTTCACATTGGAGACATTTTAATTCAGTGATGTCTTTTGAGATGTCATCAGTGATGTCATTTGAGATTTCATTAGTGATGTCACTGACCATGTCATTAGAGATGTAATATGTGAGGTTATAAACAGTGCATTGCGGGGGCCTGAGTTATAGTTAGCTCGGGTAACTATAACTGCTGAATTTCTATGGTTTTGTTTGAGAGAAATCTGAGCCTAAATATAACGTCCCTGTAACTGATGCTTTTTTCAGTGAATTTATATACAAATATAGCATTAAAAGTAATTTATTTAAAATGCTAAGATAATTTAAAGGAAATAGTTTAAATAAGTTACGTAAATTAAATGTAGGTATAGTTAGTCTTTAAAAAATATAAAAGCAAAACTTACATTTTTCTAGAAAATTTTACATTTAAAATATTAATATCTGAAAAACAAAAATAAACAAACATATATATATATATAATTAAAATATTCTACATTCTATCTGAAGAGTTTTGAGAAACATTATACTAAACAGGTGCGGCCTCACAGTGCAAGACTGTCCAAAGTCTAAACCAATTTGGAGTTGAGTGTGAGGCATTATGAGATTGGCAGTATTTTAAATAGTAATGAAATGGCGCACAGAATCAAATGTTTGAATATGTTTAAACTTGTCTATAGTTTTTCTGTGTCAATTATCATAAGGAGATCCTTTCTCTGTATGTCCATTTCCATAGTTTTAGAGCGAGACTCGTAAATATGAGAGCATGAGTGCAAGACTGTGCAGTCTTTCACTGTGTAATGCCACAAATGACAAAAATAGGGTTAGCACTCTCAATTTCACACTAACTTTGCACCCTTTTTAAAAAACACTAATATGCTGCTTTTGTATGTGTTTTAATCTATCTATTCATACTTGATGATAGTTTGTCAATGTGAATGTATTTGCATTTTTTAAAATTGTTTAGAATTTTGTACCTGGTACAAGGAAGAAAGATATGTCTGGATACACTATAGGATTGTATTGGGAGAAAGATTTATTGTGCCGCCTATGTATATGTAAGTGAGTGTATTTATTCTGTTTTTGTAATATGTATGTTGCTTTAATGATCCTAGAGATCAAAATAAAGCTTTTAAATCAATCAATCAATAATTTATATAACTTCCCACCCAATTCCTAAATCCATAATTATTAGGGAAGTGCTTTTATTGTACAATTCCAGTGGTCCTGGCTAGAGAAAAAGGCATATGCAAATATGATTAAATATTACAAGTTACTTTTGGATTTGTATAATGAAGACATGGCCAAGGGTCATATGCCCCAAGGATTAGATCTAGCAACTAAAGTGGTACTGCACAAAGAGGGGAGACCACCAGACAATTGTGCCGCCTATCACCTCATATTTCTTGAAACATTAAACTTAAAATGTATACAAAAGTAATTGCCAACCGCCTGCTTCGATGTGACTTCATGCCACACCACAGTACCAGACACTGCATACGCAGGGTCCCAACAGCAGTCACTTATAGCTTACTAGGGGAAAATGCGTTCCTCCTGATTGATTTGAAAAGGCATTTGATTCTGTGGGCTAGGCCTTTCAAAGGGACGTCTTACACCATATGGGGATTGGGCCCAAATTCATTTTGTATGTTAAACTCCTTCAAACAAACCCCCGGCCACAAATATGGGCGAACAGAGATTTGTCCTACACCTTCCTTTTAGAGGGAACACTAGACAGGTTTGCCCCTTATCACCACTACTATTTGCTCTGGCCATGGAGCCTTTGTTAACATGGGTAAGTTGAAATTCACAACTTGAGGTACTCTGGTTGAATTAAAGAGTCGAGGATCGTATCACCGTATATGCAGATGATGTGTTGCTGTCTCCCCCCCGACCAGAGCCCTCAGGCCAGCGCTTATACAAATGCTTACCCAATATGGGTCGGCATCGGGGTTGCAAGTAAACTGGGCTAATTCGCTATCTGCACAGGTGATGGCCTAAACAGGAACAACAACTTGACATCATCAGATACCAGGTACGCAGACTGAGCTTAAGTACATCAGATTGCACATATCACTACTCCTGGAGCAGGTCTGGTCCTTGAACCTTGCTCCGCTAATGCTCAGGATGCAGTTGGACTTCTGGAAATGGGTGCGGCTCCCCTTAATATTCTTGGCAATGTGGCAATTATTTAATTGATGTTCGCACTGCAAACCCACCCTTATGAAATCCCCTATGATAGTTTGATGAGATGAGATCCCAAGTCAAAATAAGGTTCTTCCTCTGGGCCAACTGAGTTCCATGCATTGCATTTAGAAAATAGTCTAAATCCAAGTACGATGTAGGCATGGCAGCAGCTGACATACAACTTTATTACTGGGTCACTTAGTTCATTGCGTGGAATGACTGGCTATGCGGAGGGAGGGCAGGCCACGCCTGCTGAACAGAACTGGCATTCATGGGAACCCATAACATCAAGAGCTGGCTTTACGGAGAGTGGCTTCACTGGATGGGAGTGGACAGAAAGCTCACACTGTTGACCCCTTTATAGAACATAAGTTGGTTGCATCGAGTGGTGCAGCTTGAAGTATCCATTAAATGGAAACTGATCAGCCTTGAACAATTAGGAGACATTTTACGGGGTCCCATTTGAAATCATTCCAAGAGTTATGGGCAGAAATCAGATGACACCAGACCCAATTCTACGGTTAACTCCAACTATGGCATGCATTACTTTCCTATAGGGACTCCATCGGCAGACCTATAGAATTGAAACCGATGGAGGCGCACTTACTGATGGGCCTGTTAGAAAAGGAAGGTATATCCAGAGTGTATAGATCCTTGGCAGTCACTTCACCAGACCTGCTTACAGAACTGCGGGCCAAGTGGGAATCTTGGGTGGAAAACGGAGACTGGAGAAATTCCCTCATAGCCCCTAGAGAACTAACTGTCCCCTCCAAATTGTGCCTAATCCAGCTGAATTATTTTCATACCACTTACTTGACCCCTAAAAAGCTGTGGAAGGCTAGCAAGTGTACGACGGCTGCCTGCACGCAATACGGGGAGGTGGAAGCTGCCTTTTTTCACATGACATGGTCCTGCCAAGCAATTGTGAAATACTGGGAATCCCTTTTTAAAATCTTATCACAGATGCTGTAGTAGCCAATTAAGACCTCAACCCTGCTTGTTTTCTTAAGACTCCTGAAGTATGTTGGAGTAACAGGTGGTATCAGCCATTGATAGGGGTGGGTACCCTTTTAGCGAAGAGAGACATTGCAGAAACTCCACTACACCTCCAGAATTTGAGGTCTAGCATAAAGTGATGGATTGGTGCCCCAAAATGTAGGAGCCCATTTACGAGGCGAGGGGCACCCCTGCAAAAAGAGCAATTGTTGGGCAAATGTTGGGAGTTCTGTGGGCTAGTTTGAATACACAAATGTGGCAGTATACTCAACCATGTGTAAATCTGTACTCAAAGGTGTGAGCAAAAGTTAAAATTGTAACAGTTTTAAAAACAACAATACAATCTTGTTTATCAAAAATATTACAAATTACACAAGGCCAGGCACTACTGCTCAGATTTCAGATTCGCAAAGCAATGAAGAGCTTTTGACATGTGACTCCAGATAACTTTATGCTAGTAAGAAAGGATTTCACAACCTGAATTAAACAAAATGTTGAGATTACAGCAATTAATGCTCAACCAATGTTCATAATTATCTTGCTAGCAGTTCAAATTTGAACTAATCAGGGACACATTCCCAAAGAAGTTTATCTCACTAAAGATGTATAATTTAGTCATGGGTAAAAGGTTTCTATAATAGAAGTGCATTTACTAACAAAGCAAGGTCAATACAATAAGGAGACCAAACATTCAGAACCTTTACAGACTTATCCATAGACTGTATCGTGCTTTAACTCGCCTCTCACCCTAGCAACTGCATGTCTGATGTCAACACCCTTCCAAACAAATTTTGCACTTAAAAAAAAATGTTTACATCCACACCCCAATTGAAACACAAGAGAAAGACAAGCCAAATTCAAATTCAAATAACTTTATTCGGTTTCATGTAATAAAACCGTAAAAGCACAAGATAAAAATATACCTACAGTCCAGACGGTGACATACCTGGTTTAAACATCTTATATACAATATAAAAGTATATGTAATTTAAAATATATGATTACCAAATCTCCGCAAACACACATAAAGTACCTGCTAAACAAAACACTCTAGATGGTACAATAAAAACTTGCGCTTGATCAGGATAATAGTTAAACAGGCTAGTGAAGCAAGGTAAAGTGAATGGTGCCAGGAATAATGACAAGAGTCAGGCGGGTTAATCACAACTCGCATTAAGCCTGATTGCGATTTTAAAAAGTTAAGCACATAAAAAACAGTGGTACTTGTCAACATTTGAAGAAAAATAAAAGCGGGCCGTACTTGTCTAAAATTGGCCTGTTTCAAAATAGGAATAAAAAGGATTTTCTAGGTGTTTCATAAAATGGGAAAAACATCGTAAAATGAGCCGTGCCCTTCGCAGCTGCAGGACGAAGGAGTTTGCCCTTTGTTCTGACCCTTAGGATGGGCAAGAAGGAGATGAAAAATACCAAACCAGAACCTTGTCAGGAGAAAATGGTCTTATGAGTTTGTGAAACCCAGCTAGTACGGCTCCACCATCAGGGTAGTCTTTAACATGATGAAGCAACATACGCTGGGCTTCAGGAGCTCCTTCTCCTCCCTTGACATAGTCTGGCGTGCTTGGAAGGCCGTCTTGATAAGGGCTAGATCTTTCTTATGCGTTGCATTGGGGTTAGAGGAAAGGACTCCTCTTCCCACACTCGTGAGACTCCTTTCTAAATATTTGAGCCATGATACTCTGAATGCGTGATTGAGAGGCAGACAATCTTTATTTATTTATAAAGTTTTATATAGCGCGAACATGATCCCGAAGGATATCAGAGCGCTTTACACTTTGGGGGATAGGATGGGAATAGTAGCAGTACAATTGTCATAGGGGGTACAAACCTGGACAAATCACATATGCATATCAAACAGGAGGTTACAATTGAAAGGGACAGTAAAGGTAAGAAAATAAAACTGGAACATAGTGAAATGGGAGGGGAGCAATTGAGCAATGAAGCAGAATAGCACCAAATGCAGTAATTAGGGTGCATGTCCAAGTATTAGAGCAGAGGGTCCGAGACCCTTTTAAGGTAGGAACTTGTTAATGAGGAATCTTTTTACTTCCAATTTGAAGGTAACCTTGGAGGAGATTCTGCGTATTTCTGGTGGTAGAGAGTTCCAGATCTTTGGCGCAGAGCCCGAGAAGGCTCGGTGGCATGTTCTCTTTTTGCGAAAGATCTGAGGTTTCAGGAGGAGAGATTTAGCACTCCGAGAAGCTCTGCCCCCTCCTGATAATTCTAGCTTTTGCGCTAGATACCTGAGAGTTTTGAAGCGGAGGACTTTGTGAGGTAGACAGGCAATCTTTAGCTGAATTCTAGCTTCATAGGGCATCCAATTTAGGGATTTTAAGACTGGGGAGATGTGCTTGTTTCTTTTGGTCCCCGTGACCAATCTGGCCGCCGCATTAAGTGAAGCCCTTAGTGGGGCCAAGGTATATTTGGGGAGGCCACAGAGTGTAGCACTGCTATAGTCCAGCCTTGGCAAAACAAGTGCTTGGAGCACTTGCTTAAAGTCAGCTTGTGGGAGGAAAGGTTTGAGATTCCGGAGTATGCTCATAAGGTGATTCACTCCCTTACACACTTTGCTGATATGAGATTTCATGTTTAGATGCTTGTCTAGGGTGAGTCAGAGATTTGACTGAGTCAACAATGAGGGGGGAGCAGTTGAAGGCAGTGAGGTGGTTCATCCAGAGGTCCATCTTTGGGATGTGATTCTGGGGCCCGAGTGACTGGCTAAGAGGCGGTGGGGCTGGAGCCCACTGAGAGTGACCCGGCAGACCGCCCTGGGGTGATAGCTAGAGGTGTGGGGGACCCCCGACAGCCTGCGGCGAGTGACTGGCAGTGGACGGTCAGGATTGGAGGCACATGCACCGGGAGGTGTAGCTAGACTGGTACCACGCCGTACTCATCAGCCCACGACCGGAGCTGCGTGCAGGCCTACGGCATCCCTGAGCTAGAGTGGAAGACTGTGTCGTGGACCCGTACACCCTGGGGCGGTGGAGCCCCTAGGGAGCAGCGACCCGGATCATGCAGGGGCTTGCCCTGAAGAACCCTGCATGTGCCCCCCCCCCCGGGTGGCGGACTGAAGCAGTCTGCGAGAGGTGTGGGACAGAGGCGGGGAAGGCCATTCTGAACAATCTCTTTGGCGGTTACTGGAGATGCGGGATACCCCGCCGAGAAGACCCACGACTGTTCCGAGAGCAGAGGCCCCGGAATGAGCCTGGCCATGACCAGAGGGGGGGGTGGGCCTGCCAAGCAGGGACCCATCGACAAGTTTACGGGACCGAGTGGAGGTCCCGGAGCGTCCGGTGGCCAGGGGTCGGGACCGGACAACGCAGCGCTCATGGCGGCAATTACCCAGTCCAGGGACATGCTGGATGCCAAGATCGGGGCGGTTGGGGCGGACGTGACCGTATTGCGCCAAGACCTGCGCAACGCGGTAGCACGAATCACAGAGACAGAATCTAGGATCTCGGTTGTGGAGGACGATGTTGGGACCCTGAAGCGGAAAATGGCGGCGATGGAAAACATTCAAAGGGGCCTGGCGCTTCGTGTGAAAGATGCCGAAGGGAGGGCGCGCAGAAACAACCTTCGCTTTGTGGGTTTTCCGGAGGGCTGTGAGAAGGGCAATATGGAACAGTTCTTATCCCAGTGGTTGGAGAGTTGGCTCCCCCCGGATGTCCTGTCCCGCTGTTTCGTGATCGAACCCGCCCATAGGGCCCTGACACAGAAGCCGCCAGCGGGAGAGAGGCCCAGACCGGTGATTGCTAGACTCCTGAACTTTCACGAAGGAGACACTATATTGCGGGAAGCAAGGGCCAAAGACTCCCTTCTCTTTGAAAACCAGAAGATCATGATCTTCCCTGACTACACCAGGCTTGTACAACAACAGCGGCACTCCTTCATTGCCGCCAAGGTGAAACTTCGTGGCCTAAAGATTCAATACTCCTTGCTCTACCCGGCCCGCCTACGGGTGGTCTTTCAATCACGTACTCACTTTTTTGACACACCGGAGGACGTTTTCAAATGGACTGATGAAACGGTGAGTGTCAGGCCACATGCTCAACCTGGTTTGAACCCGGGACACTCGAGGGACCCGTCGCAGGACCGAGGGGACCAGACTGCCCGAACCAAAAGGAATAGAAGGTCTCGATCGCGGAAACGCTCTGCTTCTCGAAGTGGGTCTCCCACTGCTGCGCCTACCGACTCCGATCATTCTGGAAAGGGCCGCTGCGAGACTATGGGGACATAGGCCCTGCTGCAGATGCCGTGAGCTCTGACTGAGAGTGGCTGTACCGCTGTATTCTACTGTATTGATGATTGACTGCTGCGTATACAGCCACGGCTAGTTTGTTCGTATACCATTGTGTGGGGTTGGGGGAGGGGTTTGGGGTGCTCCTATATAGGGGCTACTTGCCTCCTACGTTAGTGGGAGTTGTCTAGGGAGGGGGGGTTCCTATTGTTTGCAGGGGTAGTTGGGATCCATTGGTATGGTTGGCCTTGGGCGCTCTGTTTTGGGCCCGAGGTTGCCCATGCCGCGACAGATACTTCAGTGTTCTATGAGGTATAGGGGTGGGGGGCAAGGGGCGAAGGGGGGGTGGGAATGGAGGGGTCTGGTTTAGGACAAGGTGGGTGGGGAGGTTGTTGGTGTTGGGGGCGCAGGGGTGGATGGGGGGATTGCACGTGATTTCTAATGCTTTGCCAATGACTGTGCTGTGTGCTTGGGCGTGGCGCCGGGGGCCCGCTGGGTTCGTTCCATTCGACTATGGCTGACGCGCCGCTTCCAGGGCTCCCCAGAGAGTCCATGCGTGTGATATCTTGGAATGTAAGGGGGATGCTCAACAAGATCAAACAAGGGGCGATTTTACGATGGGGGAAGAGGGAGGCTGCAGATGTACTGTTGTTGCAAGAAACACACATGATGGGAACAAAAGTGCTTAGCCTGCAGAGATTTGGCTATCAGCAAGTATATCATGCCGGATTTTCTAGGGGGTCCAGAGGGGTTGCTGTTTTGGTACATCGCAGGATGGCCTACATCCATGAGAGACAGTGGTCTGACCCACAGGGTCGATACATTTTTATCAAGGGGATGGTGGGTTCTGAACCAGTGGTTTTTGGAAGTATCTATGCCCCTCCTCCATTGCAATGGGCCTTGTCTGAGAAGTTGTTTGCGGTGTGGGCGGATATCCCGGAGTCCTTGGCAGTGCTGGGAGGTGATTGGAATGAGGTAATGGATGTGTGTATGGACCGTCGGAGATTGCAGGGGATGCTGACAGCTGCTGCCCCTATCCGGTTGAATGCGATGGTGGAAGGAATGGGCTGGGTGGATGTGTGGCGACATATGCATCCCGAAGTGCGAGAATATACGTATGTTTTGGCGGTGCATGGTTCATTCTCGCGACTGGACTATATATTTGTGCCCAATGCGTTCCTGAACAGAGTGCGGGAGGCGGGGATCTTACCTAGAGGGTTGTCTGACCATTCCCCGGTGGCCGTCAGGGTTGGGCTGCATAAGAAACGTCAGCCGTTCCGGTGGAGGATGTCCTCGTGGCACCTTCAGCAGGCCGACTACGTCCAGCACCTGCGGGGTGCGATTGCACATTATTGGCAGGAGAATCTGGTGGAAGATATAGATGCAGTCGTGGTCTGGGAAGCCATGAAGCCCACCATAAGAGGGATAGACATTGCATGGTGTGCGGCGGCCCATCGACAACGTCGAGAGGCCATCACTGAGGCGGCCGCGCGGGTGGAAACTTTAGAACAGCAGTGCCGGGGAGAGGGGGGGATGAGGTGGCGGTGAGGTTGCTCCTGCAGGCACAGCAGTCATATGCGTCTGTGTTACTAGACGAGGCTAGACAAGCGTGGCTGGCCACGCGGAGTAGAGTCTGTCAGTGAGGGGATAAGTCCTGTACCATGCTCCATAGGTTATGTCAGCATACCCTCCAACCGCTTACGCTACCGGGTCTCACCGATGGGGATGGTGTGGCGATCATGGATCCGGCTGCACTGGCGGCGAGCTTCGCCCATTATTATAGGGAGCAATATGCTCTGCGGGATTACCTATCGGCGGACGCGATTGATAAATTCATTGCGGACTTACCTCCGAAGGCGGTCTCAGATGACACCAGAACAGCGCTAGACCTTCCCCTGACGGCGGAGGAATTAGGAGACGTGTTGGGACAGCTCAACACAGGGAAGGCACCTGGGCCAAGCGGCTTCCCGTGTGAATTTTATAAGACATTCCACCTTCAATTGGGGTCCCATTACCGGACCGCACTGGAGGCGGCGCGATCGCAGGGTAGACTGCCAGCTGACTGGCGGAACGCCGAAGTTGTGGTCTTTCAAAAGCCTGGCAGGCCCCCTGACAGGCTGGACTCCTATCGCCCAATCTCCTTACTCAATATCGAGGCTAAGCTGCTGGCTAAGGCCTTGGCGAACCGCCTTCTCCCGTACGTGACTGCCCTGGTCCACCCGGACCAGGCTGGTTTCATGCCAAATAGGGCGACGCGGCACAATATCAGGCGGGCGCAGGAGGCGGTTGATGCGGTTGGGGCCAAGGGAGAACGGGCGGCCCTACTACTAGCGGATATAGATAGAGCCTTTGATTCGGTCAGTTGGACATACATGTTCGCGCTCCTGCCCCGCCTCAACCTGGGCCCGGTGTTTATCTCCTACATCAAACTGCTCTATACCGATATCACGGCATCTGTACGTGTCTCCGGGGCGGTCTCCGAGAGGTTTCCAATCGTCCGGGGGACCCGACAGGGGTGCCCGCTCTCCCCATATTTATTTGCGCTGGCTATGGAGCCCCTGGCCTCTTGGGTACGCATCGACGCGCAGATGCGGGGCTTTGAGTGCGGTGGAAACCTCACTGACAGAATTGCACTATATGCAGACGATGTCCTCTTCTTCCTTACAGATTTACACAGATCGGGCCCCCGAGTCTGGAGATAATGCGTATCTTTGGGGAGGTATCGGGCCTTTGTCTAAACCCGCGTAAGTCCACCCTGTGGGTGTTGGGTGGCGGGGTAGTGGCGGACCCTTGGGCATCGACGTTGCAGGTGGCGGCCGGGGGATTAAAGTACCTGGGAGTGTTCCTCTCCGAGTCTGCGGATGTTGCTTGGGAACGCAACGTGGTACCGGTGTGGGAAAGGGTCCAGACGGATGTTAAAACGTGGTCTCGGATGCCTCTTACTATTTTTGGTAGATCTGCGATCTTCAAAATGGTCGCACTCCTGCGCCTCTTATACCAGCTGCAGAACCACCCCCACCTTATTGCTCCCCAATGGTTTCGGCAGGTTAATTCTGTCTTGAGCCGTTTCCTGTGGGCTGGAGGGGCAGCCAGGGTGGTGCTGCGGACGTGCTTCCTGTCCACGTATTGTGGTGGCCTGGCCACATCGGACCTACTGTCTTATTATCAGGCCTCCCACTTGCTGGTACTTAACGAATGGTGGTATGGGGACAGAGGACACCCAGCATACGCCCTAGAGCGCTCGCTGATGGGTGATAACACGTTACACACGATCCTATACTCGGCCAAGCTACGGCGAAAGCTGCCATGTACCACGCGAGTGGTCTTTGTTATATGGTGACAGGCGCTGCGCCGCATGGGCTGGTGGGGCAGATTAACAGCAGAGACTCCGCTGTGGAGGAACGGGAGGCTCCCCGGGCTGGCCTCGTTGACGGGGTTCGGTGGGTGGGACGCCATCGGGATCTCGTCGCTAGGACATGTAATGACCGGGGTCACCCTCAAATCCTTCCAGGAGCTCAGTACCGAGTTCCAAATGCCCAAGACCCAATTCTTTCACTATCTACAGTTCCGTCATGCGCTAGCGCCTAGCATTGCGGGCTTGGAGTCATTACCGGAATTCAGCCCAGTGGAGGCGAAAGTCTTCATGGGAGACCTCGGCGATAAGAAGGTGTTCCGAATCTATCGCTAGTCACGCACTGCTCCTCCTCCCTACTTCCCCTTAAAGATGCCTGGGAGAAAGACGTTGGACCTTTAGATGATGATGATTGGAGGGAGGCACTAGAGTCCCCAAGAGGGACTGCCATAGCGATACGACTCAGGCTCATCCAGTTCAAATACTTACACAGGGCCTATTACACCCGGGAACGGTTGTGGAAGGCGGGCCTGATTGCGTCCCCGGAGTGCCTGCGCTGTGGAGTTGAGAGGGGTACGCTGCTGCACACTGTGTGGTCTTGTGCTGTCCTGACCAGATTCTGGAGTGGTGTATGGAGTTGTTTGTCAGAGGTATTGGGGTGGGATCTTCCCCACACCCCCAGATTAGGGCTCCTCCATGTATTGGAAGGTGTAGGAGGAAATATATACAAGCGCCATCTATTGTTACTGGGTCTGGTCGTTGCAAAAAGGGACCTGGCACGAGCATGGAAGGGAGTGCGAGCCCCCCCACTGTGTGCATGGAAGGCTGGCCTGGACTACTTTATGGGGCTGGAGCGCCCGGTGTTTGAGGCCAGAGGATGCCCCCGTAAGCACTATAAAATCTGGAAAAGGTGGGCGGAGTATAGGGGGTTGCCTCTGGACCCTCCGGCAGAACAGGAGGATGGACTACAGGTGGACGAGGACCCTCGGGCCTAGGGCGGTGCTCCATACCGGGCACACTACGACCAAGTGCTGAAGGCTTAATGTGATCACGTGCATGGGGTTAGGGAGGGATAAGGGGTGGGTAGACGGGAAGTTGGGTGCTTGGGGTAAGGGGGTGGAGGTGGGGGGGTGGCTCTTATTTTCCTCTTTTCATTGATTGGGCTATGCAATAATACTGAAACGTGTCACGATATTTGGTGGTGATCTCCTGATTGTGAAGAGCCGCATATATGCTTTTACCTGATCAATCTAAAAATTTGTTGTGAAAAAAGGGTTTAGCAATTACCCCAGAGTTAAAAAATTACACCGTCCGTGTTAGCGTGCAAGATGGATGGTGGTAAAATAATTAGAAGGGTTGATACTCTGAATTATCTTGTTGGTGTCTTTTTCGCTGAGCAGAGTGAAGGTGTCCCAAAAGGCATAGTTCTTTGTGCTCAGGCCAATCGGTTCGAACTTCTCAGATAAGGTCGAAGGGGGCGCCAATGCCCCGGCTAGCAAGAGCGCTTTCCTGGAGTCAAGGTCAATCTTGATGAGTCTGGATTTCTCAGTAAAGAAGGCGGCCAGATCCTCACAAGAAGGTGGGTTGACCTCAGATACGGAGCGGATTGGTGTTTCCACCGATTATTGTTTCACCAACTCAAAAAGTTTCTTAGGGCAATTAGCTGCTTGATTAAGTTGCGATCTGAAGTAGTCGGCCTTAGCAATCTTGATTTGTTTGTTTTGTTAATTGGTCCAAGGATGGATTCAATTTCCATGAGCTTTCAACTGCCCTGAGGTGGCGGCGTTCCGTGTTTAGGTTGTTGTTAAACCATGGTTTGGAAATTTTAGTTGAGGCGTTTTTTTGTTGGAGTGGAGTAATGGAATCCATGATGTTAGAAATAGTAGGGTTGTAGAAGTTGGTGAGTGCATGTACCTCCGTCATGTCAGCTTGTGAAGAGAGGGCAGATATACAGTGGGTTGCTAGATCGTATTGATATTTCTGAGGTTCCTTTTCCAAATCTTTGATTTTGCTGGTTGAGCCTTCCTCAGTGAGACTTCCAAGTTGATAAAAAAGAAGATGCTGTGATGATCGGACCAATCGCACAGGGAAATGGTGTCCAGTGTGATGGTGTGACCTTAGGAGATGATGAGGTCCAGAATTTCTCCTTTATTATGGGTTGGCTGGTCACAGTGTTGGGTCAGATCATGATCATTTTAGAATGATTTGAGACATGTAACATCTTGGTCATTGAGGTTGGACCAGTGCAAGTTGAAATCGCCAAGAAAGATTTGAGCCACAGTGGAATCAACGTTGCCAGAGATGATTTTAAATAACCCCTTCCCTGCTTATGACGGAACCACACTGTCATGAGCACACGCCACCCGTGAATCATGACGGCGTTGTTCTGTCACGAGCATGGCAGCGCCGCGCTCCCCTCCACCCCCCCACAGCGCTGTGGCGGAATTCGCGCAGCGGCCAAGGGGTTAATTGCTCAATGAAGGGGAGGTTGTCCCCAGGTGGGTGGTAAAATGTGTGTATTTTGCAAACCGGAAGTTTGTGACTTGGGGTAGAGGACTCAGAGTGGGAGACCAATAGTGAGCTACGGTGTATGCAAGCTAGGCTACCACCCGTCTTCAAAGCTCTGTCTAGACGTATTATGTCATGGGTAGGAGGCACTAAGAGGTCTAGGAAGGGAGTGGAAGTGGGATTGAGCCAGGTTTCAGTGAGGATGATGATATCTATCTCATTGTGTTGGATGAGGTCGTATATGTCAGAGGCGTGTTTGCTGGCTGACCTGCAGTTGAGAAGTACGCATTTCAGTTGGACCGGAGAATGAGGGGGAGGCGACTGAATGGTGTTCACTCTCATAAGGTTGTCAATATTTACGTCTCTAGGGTTGTGAGGGGGTTCTCTGTACGGGTTAGCGTGGATGGTTAGAATTTGACCCTCCGTGATCTTGTTGGTGTCTAATGTGAATGAGTAGGAAATGAGTGAGTCCTTGATATCATTAGATGCGAGATAGGCCTTTGCTCTTCTGGGGTGGGACGGAGAGTTAGGTAGGGGTATGGTTTTGGAGAAGGAGCGGGGAGGCTGACCACAGCAAGTTCTGACACTAGTAGGTGCTCTGGGTAACTTTTCACTGGAAAGGAGAGGACTGGTCAGTGGGAGGTGTACAATCGAGGAGGCTTTCAGTTCATGAAGTTTGACGGTGAGGTGGTGCAATTTGTGAGATAAATCATTCAGGCGCGCCACCAGGTCTGAATGCTGTGAGAGGGGTAAAAGTTGAGTGGGGAGGTCTGGCCGAGAGGTAGGGTCTAGCTGTATACCAGAAAGGTCTATGGCGGTATTTTGAGGTTCCAGGGGGAGAAGTTGGTCATCACGGACTTGCGGTGATCCATTATGTGAGGATAGAGGGGTTGGTGAGAGTAGGAGGGTAGAAGGGCTATTGCTCTGTGAGTCAGGGACGGTCAAGTGAGGATGGAGTGGGTTTGGCGGAACACGGTCCGTGCAGGGCAATTGCCAGGACTCCAACCTAGTAGGTGGCTTAAAAGGAGGGATGCGAGACGGGTGAACCTTCGGTGAGAGGGATGGTTATTGGATGAGAGGGGGACTCAGCGCTCGAGAGTCAACCTGTATTGGACTAGAGAGAGGGGAGAGGAGGGATCCGGTAGGCTCGTCCGGCCTATGAGTTGGATGTCGAGTATGTTGGGTCAGTCTGACATGGGGAAGAGAGGATCCGAGATCACCTAAAGGTGGGGGATGGTTTGGGGCGAGTGAGGACATCCCCGAAGTGGGAGAGGGAGGACTGGTTAGGTCCAGAGTGGTGATAAAATGTTGGTGGGGGCCATTGGAATTACCCAAAAACGCCTTCCTGAGTGTAGGGAAGATGTTGGCCATCATGGTTAGATTAGCATTAGAAGCTTGGATAAGGATGATACCATTGTTGTAGAGGGTAATAGTGGCATTACCGTTGAAGGTGAGCGAAGGAGATGTTGTTAATTTAATACCATGAGGTGTTTTCCTAGTGCCTGATATACGAAGCATGGAGTATATCACATTCCGCCAGCATGCTCGTTTTCTGGTATATAAGATGAGATCATTAACTATATTGCCCTTGTTTGTACAGAAGTTGATGTCTGTGAATAATGTATTGGGTCTATCTTTGAGTAAGCGATGTTTGTGTTTTTTGGCTGCATTTTTGGAGAGGTAGGGCGGGTAGTTGATGGTGAGGGCTTTGAGTCCTGAGGGGTCGTGACTGTTCAGCATTCTGATAATGTGTCCTAGCGACGAAGGGTACTGGAGGTGAGGGTATTGTTGTTTAACCGGTGGTTCTTGAGTGAGCAAATAGTAAACGTCGAGGGTAGGGAGAAACAGGTCTGGAAGGGGTAGTTATGTGGTCCAAAATGTTGGTCTTTGGGCAAGGCTAAATTGATGGAGGTAGACTGTAGTGGGAGTCTAAGGAGATTGGGGCGGGGCGGGGCGGGGGGGCTAAAAGAAAAAAAAAGGCATGGGCTAATTAGCTGAAGAGGACTCCATTCCAAAATGACTCCTATTTTATAATGTGATGTACTGGGGTAAAGACCTGTAGCTCTTTTGCTGTAACTAACCTCACTGGGATGTAGTCCTCTGTCTCTTTCTATGGAGTCCAAAGCGGCGATTGGTCCCCTTCCCAGCCCACATTTTTTACTCAGTGAGACGCCGGGCGAAATGCTATCAAATCAGAGATGTAGGGCATGCCCAGCTCTTCATGAGCAGTGAAAGACAGGGTACCCTGAGGAACGGATAAAAGACGTCTCAAAATTTGTTTGCTGTAATTTGGAGATCGTCTGTGTCGGTCTACCCCCAAATTTCACTGCCATAAAGGGACTTTGACATACACTTGGCCCTGTATATCTTAAGAAGGGCCCCCACCGGTCTTTACCCCAGTCTAGCAGTGAAAATAAAGATAGATGCAGTCTCCCTGACAAGGTTGTTTCTCTTTCAAGTGAGTGGGAACCCCCACCTAGTTTTTCATCTACTAGTACCCCCAAATAGGAGAACACGCTCGACTTAGGAATCGGGGTGGTCCTACCCTGAAAGTCTATGGCCTACTGGGCCGTGCCCTTACTTGCATAATATATGATCGAGTAATTGATCATCAGGTCCCTGTCCCCCTTAAATTGTGCAAAGGAGTTTATAAGCGTTTGCAAACCCCATTCGGTCCTGGCCATCAGGACGGCATCATCTGCATATAGCAAGACTGGGAGACGCTGCTGTCCTGACAGAGGGAAGTCCACCTTGATCTCCAAGAGGGTTTTCTCCAAATTGTTAATGTAGAGGTTGAATAAAAATGGGGCCAAAATACAACCTTGGTATACTCCACCACTGATGGGAAACGAGCTTGATACATTCAGGCCGGCCGAATAACACACAGCCACCTTTGTGTCTCGGTGGCAGTCATGTAGGAAGGATACTATAGGTCAGATGTACAACCGTTTTACTTGAAAAAACGGGGTTGCGACCAGTTTGCGCATGCAAAAACCTACAAGGCAATGTACCAACCCTATTTAGTGAGTCGCAATTTAGTTGCGACTGGCTAAATAGGATTTGCGACTCGCAATTAGGAAGGGGAGTTCCAAGAGCGTCCCTTCCTAATTGCGACTCGCTACCCCATGTAAGAATGTTTTGTGACCGCAATTGCAGGCGCAAAACATTTGCAATTTACCGCCCTCTTCAAAAGGGTGGTAATGCATTTGCAAATGGGAAGGATTCCCCAGGGGACCACTACCTGTGCTTAAAAAATGAAACAAAAACGTTTCATTTTTTTAATAAAAAATGCATCCCATTTTCCTTTAAGGAAAACGGGCTGTATTAAAAAAACTGTATTAAAAAGCAGTCCCAGACATGGAGGTCTGCTGAGCCCAGCAGGACACCATACCTGGGAGGGCCTGCCATTCCCAATGGGGTCACAAATTGCGAGTGCCTCATTAACATGCATGAAGCATGCAATTTGCAACCCCATTGGGACTCATAATCAGTGTCGCAGACACTGTTGTACATACCAATTTGCGAGTCGCAAGTTCCTTGGTCATACATCTGCCCCAAAATCCCTGTCCACCCCTAGAGAAAGAAGGATCTGCCACAATTTGCCTCTGTTCACGTAATCGAATGCGGCGGGCAAGTCCATAAAGGCCAGAAAGATGGTACCAGAGCCGACTACCGTGTACTTATTCAATATCATAAAATGATTTAGACATTGATCAATCGTGGAGCGGCCAGGGCAGAAACAGTATTGGGCATCCAACAAGATGTTGTTGTCAAGAGCCCAAGATGATAACCTGCCCATCAGGATCCATCCAACCACTTTAACCACGGAGTCCAACAGGGATATAGGCCTATAGCAATGAGTGCTGTCCCTGTTCCCCTTTTTAAAACCCAGGACGATTATGGAGGTAGCCCAAGACGCAGGAGGACCAGACCTCACGGTCGCGTTAATTACAGAGGTAAGCAGGGGTGAGCAGAACTTCACATCCCACAAATAAAGATCAGTAGGAATTCCGTCAGGTCCCGGGGTCTTATTATGCGTCATATTAGCAATACCTTGCCTCACTTCTTCCTCCGTTAAAGAAAGGGTTGTGTTTTCGATTCCCCCCTCAGGTAGTCAAAACTGTGCCGAAGTACCCATGAACATGCCCTCAAAATGGATAGCCCAGTCGTTCTCTGTAATGTGTGCGTCTAGAACATTTGTAGCCTCTACTCCTAAAAAAGGACTGTTGATAATGCTCCAAAATTTGGCACTACACCTGATGGTTGTAGCTTCCATGAGCTTAACCCAGGCCTCCTCCTTCAGAGCCTCCTTACCCGGGGGTTGCATGCAACGCTATTCTAAGTCTCCTAGCAACAAACAAACACTCTGGGTTAAACCATCTAGGACCCCTTTCCTGTTGGACTTTCGTTGCAGGGACCGTTAAAAGCTCAGCGACAGAACAAGAGATGGATTTGAAGGTGCGGATAATGGACTTGTCCAGCTCTGTCTCTGCGTCCGACAAATCTGAATCTTGTTCTGAACCTTCACGAAGAGAGACTCAAGAAAGGTGCCTGTGATAATCTGCGCCCATTTGAGCCTTCTACCTCCATCAGTGGGTCGGAATACTCCTCCTCCACTACTCCTCCTGTTCAAACACAATATATGTCAGTTACTTTGATACACAGCGTATCATGATCGCTGTGGATACTGGTTATAACTGAAAAGTCAGAAACCAAGTAAAAAAGGGGTGGAAACTAGAATGTAATCGATAAAGGAGGGTTCATGACCTAGCCCTTTAAAAGTAGGAATTAAGTTCTCCCTATCTGAATCCAATTTGCCCATAGCTGATTGCAGATCCAGATCACAAACTATGGAGTTTAGTTTGTCCCCCTGTCCACAATGTTCAAAATGTGCATTAGCTGCGAGGGCAGGGGAGGACCACAATACCCCCATGACCTTGCAGCCTTAGGTCCCCACAGGGATGAACATTAAAATCCCCTAGCAAAACAATATTACCGGTGTTCCGGGGGTAGGCAATAAAATTTGTCAAGAAGGTGCCTAATCGAGTAATCTTACACACCTCGGGGAGTGAAGATAAAAGTTCAGGATCAGTAATCTACACGACCCTAGGGAAAATAGCAAGACCTGCAGGCATGGGTTATTAGTATTCAAGTCCACAATGCGGCCCCTTATCTTAAGTGACACATAGACTGCAAGGCCCCCCTTCGGTCAACCAGTACTCTAGGGGGTTGTGGGTATATTAAACAACTTGTAGCCTTCCAGAAAGTAGGAGTTGTCGATGGTCCAGGTCTCCTGCAGGCAGATAATGTCATACTTTTGGATAAAACACTGAGATTCTGGATCTATGAACTTGCTGGCCAGGCCGGCAATATGCCAGGAGATGAAATTACAAGAGTTAGTGTCCTGGTCATAGCTGTCATAGTTTCATTGTATCGGCTGTTGCATGGAATCAGGCTGTGAGGAAAGGTCCTTGGGGATCATAAATACTCTCCCATCCAGTCAATCGCAGTTGTTGAGTTGCCCCAGTGGCGAGAACACATGAGGCCACTCAAAGAAAGCTGGACTATCTGGTTTCCTGGAATACGGGGCCATCGGTAAAGGTGTATAAACGTAGCCCAGGGGCAGGGCCGTAATGGAGGTGACCGGACCCTTGCTATTACAACGGCTGGCTGCATGAAGAATTCTCTCTGCCGAGTGTGGCCGGTTGAAGTTGATTAGGCCATCGTCGCCGCTCTTCTTTTTCGATCCTCCTATCCAGGCCACCCTCCGGATCGTGATGATATGCCTCTCCACTCTAAAGCCCAAGGGTGTATTGATGTTAAGCCAGTGAAGGACTTTGCTTTTTAGCTGGCAAAAGTCCTCAGCACCCTGGTACTATAAAATGCCTTACTGACAATAAACTATCCTCCTCAGTCTGGAGAGGAAATGGAAGAAAAACAGAACTCCTGATAACTTAATGATACTGAAGACTTTCAGTGCAACACTGCAGATAGCGTAACACGTCAGTAAAAGCAAAGTACTATATCAACACCATCAATGAAGCCATCAACAGAAGAAAACATTTTCAAGGCAATCAAGTGCTGCATCAACACCCTTCCTGAACCACCTATTCCTCACTTCACAGAAAAGTGTAATGCCATCACCTCATCTTTAGTGCAAAATCAGAAGATCTGACAGCTTGTCAACAACACCGAACCTGGCTCATTTCTTACACCCACACCTTCCCTTAGACTCCCTCACCGGTAAGCCTTCAAAGCACTATATCACAAAGATCTTGCTGACATATTCAACTCTCTAAAAGCCACTTCTTATGAAAATGCTATCTTGCCCTGGTCCTTCATCAAAGCTATCTCTGGGTATGCTCTCACAACCCTTTGTCCATGCCTCCCTCACACAAAGGATCTTTCCAGAAGCTCTCAAGATACGCCAGATCTTCCAACTTCCACAAAACCTTCATTTGACTCTAAGGACCTTGCCAACTACTGGTCCATCACTCGCCTACCATTTATCAGCAAGATTATTGAAAAAGCAGTCCATATTCATCTCCAAGATCACATCATTGGTAACAATCTGGTAACCATCTCCTGCACAACTACTAGTCTGGGTTCAGATCACGCAACAACAAAGAAATCGTTACCTTACTGTCATAGATGATGCCCTACTAAGCGTAGATTAAGATGAACCCCTGCTCCTGTAATTATTGTATCTCTCAACCACCTTTCATACAATCTGCCATCCTTCCATCATATGCATCCTGGACTCCCGAATGGGATTCACTGTTAATGTTCTTCATTAGTTCTCCTTATGCCTAATTGTTCATATGCGCATCTCCTGGTCACAACGGATCCCTATCATCATCTGTGATAACAACAATAAGATTCACCAATAAGCCAATGATACACAGCTCTAAATGAAAGTCTGTTCTGCTCCGGACATCAAATGCCTCAAATATTGTTTACACCTAATTCATACTTGTATGTCCAGCACCTACAAGAAGCTCAACCAAACCAAGGCAGAATTCCTGTTATTTGCCACAAACAACATACAAGTTGCAGTACAAACCTAGCTCAATGACATAAACGTTGATACTTGGAATCCCCAACCTTCACTACATTTCGGGGCACTACGATTCATCCTAGACACCAATCTCACCCTCATGGAACACACTGCCAAAAAGACTAAGGCGGCCTGACACAAGTTCCCTTCCAAAGAAAGTGAAACTGTGTTCTTTGTTGTCACGCGACTGCGGTGTCTGCCTGTAAGAGCGGACCCGCAAGCTCAGGTTAGTGTGCTAGTCATTTCCTCCCCCCTCCCATAAAACCCGTGATTTGCCGTCTGCGTCCCAGAGGTGGCCGGCACCAGACCCGCTACCGGAGTTTCCGCTGAGGAAAGTTAGGGAGAATGGTCCTTTGAAGGCCACGCTTCTTAACACACGATCTCTTAGCAAACATGCCCTCCAAATCTACGACTTACTCATAGATAAGACTCCTGACCTTCTTTTTGTAACTGAGACATGGCTCAGAGAAACATCTAATCCCCCCATCGCCATGGCCATCCCCCCAGGCTATTGGATGCTCACGAAGGATCAGTCAACGGGTAGGGGGGGCGGCATTGCTATAATCTTCAAACAAAAACTTTCCTGCTCCATGGTCCATACAGCTGACATAGCGGGCGCTGAAAGCTTGGGATTTCACTTTAGGCTGTCAGCAAAACAATCCTTGTCAGGCATTTTGATTTTTTAGACCCCCGGGTCCTGCAGGCCAGTTTCTTGACTTTATCAGTAATGCAGTCTCTTCCCTAGCTATTAAATTTAAACACTGTCTAGTTTTAGGTGATTTTAACATTCACATGGATAATTCCACTGAACTGGAGCCTAGTAAATTACACGACTCGCTAGCTCTTTTCAAAATGTCACAGTCTGTTCACCAAGTGACGCATGAGAAAGGACATATTCTGGATCAGATCTTCTCCACAGACACATTAGTGACCTCAGCTCCAGTCCTGCTAGTATGGCTCGACCACTCGTTGATTGATTTTACAATTGAGAAGGTGCTTAACCTCAGCAACGCCCAGGGAGGACCACCTTCTCGCAGTTTCAGACCTTTTAACCACATTACAGCTGAGGCTCTTACTACGGCCCTCAGCAAAAACCCAATTCCCTTCCTTGGGAAGGTGGAGGAGGATGCGGAAGGTCTAGACAATTGGCTTCAATTGCAAGCTGATGAGCTTGCTCCCCCCTCCGTGCGACCCACCAAGGCCTCACATGCCTCTGCACCATGGTTTACGGTCGCCCTCAGGAATAGTAAGAGTGACTGTAAACGCCTGGAGAGAGTCTGGCAAAAAACTGTGCCCCCTCTGATAAAATAACATATAAATTGGCACTAAAGGTGCATTATAAGAAAGTTTTAGAAGAGAAAAAATGTTTTCTCTCCTCTAAAATAGCCCAATCTGATAACCACAGTAAAGACATTTTTAAAACAGTCAAGGAGTTTCTATCTCTAAATGCGGTGGCAATGCCATTTACTCCGTCTGAAGTGTGGATGAGCCATCTAGGCTCCTATTTCCATGAGAAGATTAAAACTATCCAAGATACTTTCTCTCCGCTGCCCAGGACTGAGGGTGAAATTCGAGTGTTTTTCACCCCACCTATGCAGCTAAGGAGTCCGCTACTCATGCGGTTCCGCCCTATATCTTTGAACAACTCATTGGAAATTATGAATGCCCTCAAATCGGGCTCTCCAGCGGACCCTTACCCAGCCAAGACTGGTGTCACTGGCTGAGGTAATTAATTCTGCGCTAAACCGAATTCTCAATACATCCTTGGAGACCAGGCTCGTTCTGGACAGGTGGAAGAAGACCAAAATACTTCCCCTTCTAAAAAAAACTAGATTAGACCCATAGTTGGCCTCCAATTTTAGGCCAATATCCCTGCCCCCTCTTTTCTCGAAGGTTATGGAAAAATATGTTAATGGTATCATCACCACATATGCTGAAGCCAATCAAGTTTTCCACCAGAGTCAGTCCGGTTTCAGATCAAATTTTAGCACGGAAACCGCACTTCTAGAGATCTCTGAGGCCCTAGACCAGGGAGGAAAGGCCGTACTCTTGGATTTATTAGCGACCTTTGATAACGTGCCCCGTGAGCAGCTCCTTCGGAGGCTTCAAGAGTGTAGCTGCGGGGGCACGGTACTCCAATGGTTTGCTTCATTTCTGGATAATCGCCAGCAAACGGTTTGGTCCCCCCCTTTTGCAAAGTCTATCTCCCCACTAAAGGTGGGGATCCCACAAGGCTCAATCCTTAGTCCCACACGTTTTAACCTTCATATGACCCCCTTGGCGCATTTGGCCTGAGCCCATGGAGCGAAAATTGCAGATGACACACAACTGCTCTTCACCTGTGACAAGAAGTCAGACTTTAGAGGAGAAGGGATAAATACCTGACTCTCTGAGGTGTTCTCCTGGTTCCAGCTCCACCAACTTAAGTGTAATCCTGATAAAATGGAAATTATGCTTTTCGGCATCCCATTAGACAATGTGTAACGGAATTGGTGGCCACAGGACATGTCTTCCCCAGCGCCTCGGTCAAGACTGTCAAAAATTTGGGAGGCAGAATGGAGGATAATCTATCCATGAACTCCCAAGTACAAGCTGTAGTGGGTTCATGTTTGGGAGTGTTTACAATGCTTAGACAGTTCCTGCCTCTTCTGCCGATAACACATAGAAAAATAGTGGTCCAGGTGCTAGTCCTATCCAGGCTGGACTACGTCAACAGCCTTTACCTGGGAATCCCTGAATACATGCAGCCACGCTTACAGGTGGTCCAGAACGCGACGGCCAGGGCAATTCTTATGCTTGGGCCCAGAACAAGGATGTCTACTCACCTGAAATCCATGCACTGGCTACCGATCTGCAAAATGATTATGTTTAAAGCCATGGTTCTGACCTTTAAATCTATCCATGGGATGGGGGCCCCGTACCTCAGGAAGAGATTTCAACTCTATCTCCCGCGTCGTGCTCTCAGGTCTGCTGCAATTCAGTTAGCTCACAACCCTAAATCATCCCATGCTCGAATTGGGGGCCGCTCTTTCCAGGTTCAAGCAGCGCAACTCTGGAATAGTCTGCCCCTGGCACTTAGACAGATGCAGGATCTTCTCTCTTTTAGAAAGTCATCGAAAACCTGACTTTTCCAGCAATAGTGAGATTTCTGCTAGCTACTGCCTGCAGTTAGCCCTTTCCAGTTTTTGTAGTGACAGGACATTCAATCGAGTAGCCATGTGCTTTATAAGTCCCTTACAACATAACATAACAGGAAACAACTTCAGACTACTGCTCAAGTCCTCGTAGTCTTGCTTCTGGATTGAGGAAAACCTGCTTCCATTGCCTTCAAGACTCTACACTGTCACCCCCAAAGTGTGTCCTACACGCCACAGCATGTCTCATCCTGGATTCTCAAGAATATGATCATTTCACCTCCATCCTGAGGAAACTCTGTCGCCCCCCCCCCTTGTTTGCTCACACAAGCTTTAAAAACAGACGCATAATTTGCAAAGCCATCACAACTAGTACCCCCTCCCCTTTATCTTGCAGACATGCTCATTAGCTCTGGTGGTTCTTGGCACACTCATAGTCAGGACATCAGGTTGATGACTGAGAATTGTAAAGGGAAAAATAAGGCAGCCGGCTTTTCAATCTATGCACCCAGGATCTCGAACAACATCCTGAATCCATTATCACTGCCCTAATCTGCTCCAATTTAGGAAAAAATTGAAGACTCACCTCTTAAAGCAACTGTACATCACAATGCTTTAATAATCCACAACCCAGCTACCTCTCCTATCACTTGTTGACGTTATGCTTGTTTGTGACTCTGTACAGTGCTCCGCTTTCTTCAGGTTAGGTTAATGCTATAGAAATACCAAATACATGCATACATATAAATGCAAATGTTAAGCCTCCTTAAATCTCTTAGATGGTCATTAGAGTCAATATAAGTAATTTGGTGGGTGACCCATCTAAAATTATAATAACGATATGTTCATACATAGCTTTTCACATTACACTTCTGTCATTTCTTTTTAGTAATGTAAATAATAGGTGTAACTATTAGTGCGGTTGTCGACCAATGGCTGCACTCCCTCCTCAGTGTGGGTGTTAGAAAGGCCCCTCTGCACCAGACCGAGTCCGTTCTGTTTTTTGCATCAAGCTGCTCCAGAACAGTTCCTGACAGCCTGAATACAATTTCCTTATTTTTACTGCATTGACGATCGGCACACAGGGCACACTGGCGTCATTGCAGTAAAAGTGAAAGTAAAACAAGCCTATGGGCTCATTTTACTCTCACAGAATCAGTGCTTGTGGGCATATCTCAGCCACTGAGCACTGATTTTCATAGGAGAGGTATCGCTGGGAAGAGTGAACCTCCTCTTTCCAATGGCACCGCGGCCCAGTGGATCCCTGCTTTGGGATCTCCACAGGAGAGCAATCCCCAAACAGTAATCCACCCACAAGACACAAGGGACAAGAGGGAGTAGTCCCTCAGTCAGACTGTCCTTATTTCAGTCTTTCTGCCCCTCCACGGGGGGCAGTTAGGGCGAATAACACTCGATCTGCACCCCAGTGGTTATTAGGGATTATTTTTCCTATGACAATATAGGGGTGGGGGCTGTCCACCATGGGCATGGCCATTACCCCACCCCAAGTAAATGGGGCAACAGTATTTCTCCACCCCTGGGAGGAAAATGTGGCCAATTACCCTGATCTGTTCTCTGGGGGGCAAAAAGCCCACTAGACACTATGGATTTTTTTAAATATTAGGATGCGCACTGCCCACCATGGGCATGGCCATGCTCCCACCCCAACTAACTGGGGAAACAGTCTTTCTCCACCCCCTGGGCGGCAAATGGGGGTCATTTCCCTGATCTGGGGACAAAAGCCCACTAGGCACCAGGGATTCTTTATATATCAAAATATAGGGATGGGGCTTGCCCAGCAGATGCATGGCCAAGTCCCTACCACATGTAAGTTTGGCAATAGTCTTTCTGCCCCCTTGGGGCTGATGGGCTTAATTAGTACAGATCTGCCACCAAGGGGGAAGAAAGCCCACTAGAAGCCAGGGATTTTTTTAATGTAGGTGTGGGGTTACCCAGCATAGGCTCGCTATGCCCTACCCCAAGTAAATGGATCAATAGTCTTTTTTTTCCGCAGTGGGCAAAAAGCCCATTAGACACCGTTTTTTTTTATATTAGGATGTAGACTGCCCACCATGGGCATAGCCATGCGCCCTCCCCAACTAAATGGGGCAACAGTCTTTGTGCCAACCTTGGGGGCAGATGGGGGTAATTACTCCCAATCTGCCCTCGGGGGGGGGGGAGAAAACTCACTAGACACTAAGGACTGAAATCATGCAATATTTTTGGCGGAGAAGCGGCCCTCCTGGGCATGGACCTTTTCTTCCTACACCCTGAAGCCAAATAGACTTTCTGCCCCTCCTGGAGGTGTTTAAGTTAATTATCCCCAATCTGCTGCCTCTCTCTTGGAGGGCAGAAACCCCACTAGACACCAGGGCTTTCAAAATGGTGCCAAAATAAACAAACAGATGGGTCGGCCTACCCTAGCATCGAGCAGTACCCCTGCTCCAGTAGAGTCAAAAGTGTCTTTCTGGCCCCTAGGGGCAAATAGGAGACTTGCCCCAAACCTGCCTTCAGGGAGATAGAAAATCCACCTGGAACCAGGAATTGTGGCTTTGGGGCAAAAGAAAGTAGTGTAGGTGTTGCACTCTGGCATTGCCCACACCTCACCTCAAAAGGACAAACCTGTCCATTTTCCCCCAAGGGGCAGACAGGGGGTGCGCCCACAATTTTCCCGGGGGGGCAGAAAGCCCACTGTATGGCTGGAATGTGGATTTTTAAAATAAAATAGTGGGGTGAGTGCTGCCCATCTAAACATCAGGCCCCATCTTCACCCCTAAAACCTCAACAATCTTCCTACTCTCCTGCAGACTAAAGCATCCCATGGCGATGGCAAGCGAGAGCACATTTGATTCTTTTGGGTGTTTTTACATATGGGCGAGGAGAGTGTAGCTAACTTCCAATATCATCCTATGTGCATTGGTGGATGGTTGCACTTTTTGGGCTTGGGTAGGGTGCCACCTGTAAACCCCATAACAGGCCCAGACAGTTCTGAAAACTTGACATCTGCGGGAGTCCAGGGTGGTCTGCTTTGCATGCATAACACAACATTTTCATACCCACAATGCTCTGCAATCTCAAACTTTGACTAAAGACACGCATTTTCTTCATATTTCTGTGAGGAAAACTTCTGGAATCTGTTAGGAATCAAACAGTTCCTACCACACAGCACCCCCCCAATGTCCCCTGATAAAAATGGCACCACATGTGTGTGGGTGGGCCAAGTGACCTTGACAAAAAAGGCACTAAAGTGATACAAAGAGCGATCAGCAATAGCGGTAGCTGCGGGATTTAGGGACGAACCTGGCCGCCATCCAGGGAAACCAACCAACCATAGTCATTTTTTAAAACTAGACAACCAGTGAATTCCAGGGTGAGTTGCCTTTCATGAATCCCAAAAGTTTTTCTTACCCCCAATGCCCTGAAACTTTGCCTGAAATCACACATTTTCCTTATATTTCTGAAATGGAAACTTACGGAATCCACAGGAATCCACAACATTTCTACCACCCAGCATTGTCCATCTTGTGTCAATAAAAAACCCTGCACCACTTGTGTGGTTGGGCCCAGTGCCTGCGACAGGAACAGATCAAACCGAGGTCAATGGGAGTCCACTCGAAAGGCTCCCAGGCCCAGTAAAAGATAAAGTTGCTGCTTGCCTGGTCCAGTATGTCCTTTACCTAAAAAATCTGTATATTTCTAAGCAAAGTGGAGCTGTTTCTCGAAGGGATCTGAAATAAACTCCAAACGCCGATTGAAAATTCTGATCCACAATCTACCCTATTTGTGTTTGTACCTAAAATATGGAAATCTCTCTCGATGTTTCTTTTTTCGAAACTCAGATTTGTTGATTTCAACCCTAAGGTAAGAATATCCTAACAAAATAGGAAGGTGATTTGTCCCGGTGTAATAGTGCAAAACTGGTGACATCAGGTACCCACTGATGTCAACATTTTTCCGGATATCCCATTCCCATCAGCCAAACTCTAAAATAAATCAGGCCCACTGCTTCGATGCTCAATTTATGGTTTCATATTGTAGCGCAAATTGTGCCATTTACTTTTCGACATTTCTACTTTACATTAACGCTTTCCTGGGGCTATATTCTGTTTTTACCCCCGTTTCTGTCAAACCTTTTTGTTATGCATGTTGGCTTTCTTCCCACACGTGGAAATTGATCTAGATACCTCTACAAAAGTGAAACGCTGTTGACATTACTTAATTTGATGGTGTTTCTTTCCTTTGCAAATTTAATATCATTATTAAACATGTACATATTTGTTAGCAGTTCTTATTGATTCATTTAGTGAAACATGAGCAACTACTTTCTTTCTAGAGGCTTTCCTCTTTATGACCCTGTCTGCTCCTGCCTTTCTATTTTCTCTCTTTGATTAGCTCAATTAATGTATATTTGTCTCTTGGAAAGTCTGTTCCATCAATACCCTTTTCCCTGTTGCCTGCAAATTGATTGACTGGTGTGCCCTGATGAAAGGCTAAAATGGAACTAACAGCGTAAGTGACTGTTTGGCAGTGAGATGAGGGCTCTGTCTACAGAACTAAAGTGAAGGAAGGCTGTTCTTTGTCCTTGTACTCATCGATAACCAGCAGTCATACAATAATGTCAAGAGCAAACCCTGAAGTTATTTATAGTATGTTTGTTCTGTGTCTGTATTCTCTTTTCAAAAAATATATTTCAAAGGTTCACAGCTCTAAATACAAAAAATACTCCGGGAACCTATAAGGTGCAGCTTATATTGAGCCTGACAGTCATCGAAAACGTATATTTTTTCAAAACTATGCTGCAAATAGATTGGCAACAAGGACCAATGTCACAGTAAATCTCTTCTGGCTTGCATAATTGGTCACAAAGAGTTTGCGTTTTAAAATATTTCAAGGGGTTAAACCTCCTGCTGCAGAGATCCTTATTCATGTAGCAATTTAGCACAGAATAACAACAATGGTAAGATGACCCTGGTGGTTAATGCAGTAGCTGAAGAGATCTGCGGTTTACTTAGCCATATTTTTTAGCCCTAAAGTAGCTTAGAGGGATAGTGTGCTTGCAGAAAAGCACATTGTTTAACATGAGACCACAGATTTGTATTTTACGTAGACAAATCATCGGGTTTCTGCTTTTATCGGGAGATCTTTTGTTTCTTGAAGAAAATAAGGTGAAATCTTTCTGATATAGCACAGTGAGCTATGAACCAGCGTCAAAGAGCTACTCACAAACTGAAAGGTATGAGTTTAGAATCTTATTGTTGTTTTCTTAATCTTGTGTTATTCTAAGATAAATAAAAGGGTAGCAATAAAGTCTTACTGGCCCCGACCACAACCTTATGTTTTAAATCTTGACTCTGTTTCTATAAACCATGCACTCTCAACATATGCCTACCAGTGTGGAGAATATATAACTCTTACACCCTGTAACCTCCAGTGCCTTATGTAACAGCTACTGTTCATTGATTTACACGTTTGAATGATGTATTGTCTCTGATGTGTGCGATGTAAAGAGTTCTGACACTCTACACTGGGATGAGTGGTGCTATAAACAGCATTTAGAAAAAGAGTGCTTTGAAATCGTTAGTAGTATAATATATATTGCAGACAGATACAGCTGGCATTCTAGTGCATACTATCTGTTACCTGCAGGGGCTGAGCAAAGTAAAAATCTACCTCCAAATCATAGTTTCTTTTCCGACTTAAAAGACTGGCTGTATCAATTTAATGCTGTTTTAGATAATTTATTCTACTTAATTGTGTTCTTATGTCTTTTATATCTAATGTACAGTCTCTTTTTTCGACATGTTGTTTTATTCTCTGTAATGCTTTTATGATATATACATATCGAAATAAAGCAATCAACCAACCAGTTTCTTTTCAGCACTTGTGAAGCAATAACACACCGAGTGCCTTTGTTTTCCTCCATTGCATTGGCATACAGATGTTAGGCTCCAGATGGCTCCTAGCCAGAATGATACTAGAATAAAAGGAGGGTAGATGTCCCTTTAAATCAAGCTTTTGTTTTGAGCTCAGATGGAAGTGAAATTGAGAAAGCCCCCTTACTTGCTGCTCAGTACAAAAAAGCAAACAACGTGGATGCTGTTGAGCGTGTCCTGTGACAAATTCAGCACATTCCATTGGGTCTAGCCAAATCTGGTGCAATAATAGCTGCTGGATCTGAGATTCGACTGGATCTCCCTTGTTTCCGGCACTCTTAAGGATACAAAAAAAATCTCCAATTGCATGTGGTGCAAAACAGAACTACTTTAAGTCCTTGTCCTGTCTAGATATTTATACACATTTAGTTCACCATGTGCTATAAATTGCATCGGTCTATGTGAATCTCCCTGCAAAGGCATTTCAGGTTTTTCCCAGAGTAATAGCTGCTATATCTGCAGATAAAACCTTTTTCCTAATTAAAGCGAGCAAGTCTGTAACATTTTCTTGAAAGTGACGTTAATTTCCTTTCATACACTTACCACCAGCTGCAATATTTACAAAGCCATCATAACCAGTACCCTGTCTATCTGGTTGACAAGCTCGCCACCTTTGGTGGCTTTCGGTACAACTACTACCAAGACACCGTTCCAGACTGGACACCAAAATAAGATTTGAGACAAAGATATCCAACAAAGAAAAAAAATGCAAGGCAACAGTCCTTAGCCCTTTCTTGCACACAAGGCCAAAAACACACAAACGGTGACAGGAGGAATGCATGCAGTAAGTTTAACTACTGGCCATCACTCGAGTTAGCATTTCAACCCACCGTTCTTTTGCCCACCACGCATCCTCAGATTAGACCCAGTCAATGCAAATCAGTCTCGGTACTGCTCCAATAGGAACAGTTTAGCCAGACCTCCCAAGCCAGGTCGTCTCCAAACCAGAACACAAACAACCCAAGACTGGTTTCAACCTGATTGGGCCTTTTCAGTCGAGTGTAGCTTGGTTCTCGTGGCACAGTGAACAAGGGACTCACATCTGGGCATATCCTTGGCCACTTAGGGCATTACATTAAACACAAAAGGTGATGGGAGACATTGTTTGCAATATTTCTAACCATTGACAGTCACTCAGGGAAGCATTCAAGCCATCATTTTCCTGCCCACCATCAAACCTCAGATTAGACCCAGCCAATGCAAATTGGTTTTGCTCCAGTAGAAACAGTCCAGCCCTGCTGCTGGGTAAGAGCTTGAACCCATTGGGGCTTTTGTGAATGATGATCAACATGCTTGGGGCAATGACATCATCACTGTTGAAAATGAAAGTAGAATGGTCCTTTAAACACCTTTTACTTCCATGCTGTGAAGCACTCAGTGCTACAACTCAGTCTCCCCAAGTACTGGTAACAGCAGAAGAGGTAAGTTGGAAAGGAGAGATTCTCCTTCTTCCAACAGATTCTCTACCTCGAGGACACTACACCACAGGGCCCATGACATCTCTCTGGCCCCTGGTGGGCAGCTTGGGAATTTATGCCCATCACAGTGGTGGCAGAAAGCCAACTATATTCCAGGGATCCTCCATAGAGTGACCACCATGACCACCAGGCCCAAAACAACCTTTTGGCCCCTTGGGAGGGGCAGTTTGGAGATGGATTCCTAATCTGTCATTCCAGGGGACAGAAAACTCACTAGACACCTAGGAAGGGATTTTAAGAAAAGTAGTGGATATATGGGTGACCTGTTCTAGCATTGGCTCATCCCCCTCCCCTGACTGCAAGACAGTCTCTCTGCCCCCTAAGGTACATTCTGGAGAATGTAACCTCAATCTGCCCCTCATGGGGCGGAGGGTGAAATGCTAAGAGATACAAATGAAAGAACACAATAAAAAACAAGGAATGAGGTGGACGTCCTGTCTGTCCTGGTATCAGACTGTACCCACCACCCCAAAGCCAGTCTTTCTGCCCTCTTGTAGCTCTAGCCCAAATACTCATCTATTTCAAATGGAGAAAGGATGTTTGACTTCTTTGGGTGTAGCTTTGACATATGGAACAGCAGAAAGGGTAGTGACCCCTCACATTTGTTGCCTGAGGGCAGAAATACGGTTCTACAGCCTGAGGTGAGAGGTGCAACCCCATGCCAGGATGGGCAAGCCTAATACCCTTATCTCTTTGCACTTTTTCTCTAGTGATGCAGTGGACTCTCTTTCCCCCTTTGGAGTGGGTAGATTTGAGGTAGACACACCAATTTGTACACTAAGGGAGAGAGTTTTTTTTTTTTACCTCCAATCTACTCACTTCATCTTGAGAAGTCCAGCTTACCCCAGCGCTGCAGATTGGAGAAGTACAAGTTGTACATTGCGTGTCAATCATACTGTCTCATTTGAAAAAGCAAAGTACTTGTGTTGATTACTACTGCAGTTTCCTTAAGAGTTATTGTAGTCTGGAAAATGCTTTAACTAAGTTGCCACTTGAATTACTAGCCACATAATTGTAGCTAACAAGACAGAAACTCATGTCTCCAGTCCGCAATCGTAATGAAGCAGAATTAAAAAACGGGTTTGGGGTCACCTGGTTTGCAGAAAGCAATTGCTCCATGAAGATTCCTCAAGGCAAATCATTAATGAATTTATAAGCATGGTTTAAATAGGTGACTGTGACAAAGATGTCCGCTGACATTTTTACTCACGATAGCCCAGCCAAGATGAGATCAAGTGGGAACTCACCTGCACAATTGAAATTGGTCTCAAAGGAGACCATATGAAGAATGCCTCAACTGACTAAAGTGCTCAATTTAGCAAATAAAGATTTGATCCCTTATGGATGGGTCTTCAAGGAGGTTTGGCATGGCCAGATGACTTCCACTGAGAATAGCCTGTAGTATCCTTGGACTGATGGAGTATAGGCAGGGAAGAAGCATCACTGAGTCATGGAGGGGATCTCTTCTGGTCGCAATACACAAAAAAGACTCAAGATCCATCCCTGAAAATTATTGAATGATCGCACTCCTAGATGAAGACGGGAAGTGCTATGCTAGTATACTGCTACAAGAACTGACAGCTTGGGCAGAAGCGTGTAAATTGATCCCTCACACGCAAAAAGGGTTCCTAAAGGGATCACACATCAAAGACAACCTGATCTGCATTTTCCACCTGATGGAGACAACACTTGCAAAAAAAGGTAGGGCTTTGTATCTTGCATACAATGATTTTCAAACTGCCTTTGACAGTGTGTCCCACCCGAGATTGTGGACGCAATTAAAGAACTGGGGCATTGACAATACTCTCTTAAAAGCATTGGTTGCTCTATACTCAGAAACTTGGGTCAAGATTAGAGTTACTACAACCTGGTCTACCACAAAAAATACAAACAAATACAGGTTTGAAGCAAGGATGCTTACTGGCCTCTTTAATCTGTACCTGGCTGACTTACCTGATTGGCTGAAGCTCGAGCTTTCCCTCCCAAAGCCAGAACCAAAATCCAATTGGTCCAATATGGGAATGACACAATTTTGCTCGATCAAACTCCGATCAGATTACAATGGCTGCTAACTGCATTGTCTTTATATTGCAGAGAAAACCATCTAAAAATAAATACGGCAAAAACAAAGGCAATGACAATTTCCCAACAAATAAAAAGGAAAGGTGTATGGCACATTAAAGGTAAACCTATCGAGATCGTCACCGCTTACAAGAATTTAGGAGTGTGGATCGATCACAAAGGAAGGTGGTCTGTTCACATCTCTGCGATGCAAAGAAGGGCCCAATCTTTAGAGGGTGCCTTTATAAAGCAAGAAAAGCCATAAGCTCACCTGATCTAACCCTATTGGTCCGACCAATGGGGGCAACATTTCTACCGTCTGTAGCCCATGGTGCAATAGCCTTCAAAGATAAATTGACAACATGGTTGGATAGAGCTCAGTCAGCCTGTTTCCGTAGAGTTTTCTTTTTACCAACTGCTACCTCACATGTGCAAATACATAGGGAATTCATCCTCTCATGTCAAAAGTGGATCCTTAAAGCTAGATTCAGATCCTATTGCCTAAAAGCCAAACAAGCATGGGATAACACGCTAAAGAAAAACATCTGGAAAATGATAAACAGCCAAGGGTCTACATGGTGTAAATTTCTAGCTTACTGTGTTGAGGTATAGGAAGCTCAGGAAATATGGTCCGCCCAAATAACCCCATCGGCAGCTGCAAGACTCTTAACAAAGCAAGCAAAGATAATGTCGGACGATACTGATGCACAAACCCTGAAAAACTTAAGTCATGGAAGCTGGGCATCAAAACTTTACAACAGTGGGGCCATGCCACATTACATGTCCTCCCCCTTAAAACCAATAATGAAGAACCAAATAATGAAATTACGGTTTGGCTTGATTCCACTGTAGGCATACAAGTATGGATAAGGGTAAAGAGAATGTATCCACTCAGTGCAGAGCGTGTGGGGGAGTAGAGGAAACTTTAGGCCACATACTGTGCAGCTGTGAGAAACTACGCACTTTGAGAATATACTGGCTTCTCTCCATTTGGTGTATTATAAGCATACGGACATGTCAAGCTGCCCTGGTCGAGTGCATAAAAGGTGAATCTATGCAGCTGGCAGCACGCTTGATTAAATACCTCTCTGCAGGAAAAGCAGTCCTGGATTTGGATAATCATACAGAGCTATAATCCATAATGCTGTGCCAACTCCTTTAAATCTGTTTTAAATACAAATGTGCATAGTTGCCCAAATTGTGTCTTTACTTTTTAAATCTCAGAATAATAGGGTGATACATCTTTATATACCCTTTCATAATATTGGAACTTATGCACTTTATATAGTTTTTATATGGCACGATTGCAATGATTTTCATAATTGTGCAATAAAAAAAATCTATCTATCTATCCTTGGACTGAGGGGGTGACTCCTGACACCACCCAACCCTAGTCCAAATATTGCAGGTATGCTCCATTGTCAGTGAGAGGATTGTGGGTGATTGTATGCATAGTTATGATGTTTGCAAGGTATTTTATACCATGCCACTGACACTGGGAACTCCCAGCTTTCCAGTTTTCAGAAATGTGTTAGTAGGTTTCACTGAGTGCCTGTTTGCCCTTGACACAAATACCATAGATACTCACATCCCCAAAATGATTATATTGTGAAGATAAAAATCTTAATCTTTCCATGCTACATTTTAGGATCTTTCCTGTTATTGGAATTAAGCTCGGAACACACAAGTGGGTACTGTTCTTCTTTCCTTAAAAGTATGGATACACTGTGTGGTGGCACTTTTTTTGATGTGCACATATTCAGGAATGTTCATGCATTCTGAGTAGGAAGAAGTAGTGGGCTTCATACAAACCTTACCACCCTGGACTTGCTGGCCCTGATCCCAAATGTCTTACTACTTAGTTCCCCAGAATTATTGAAATTCTAAGAGAAAATCATCGTTTTTCCATAGTGCATCTTGGAGCCTTTCTAATCAGAGGTGAAAGACCCACCCACACACATGAGGTAGCGTTTTAAATCGGGAAATGTTTGGGAACACTGGATTATAGGACTTTTGTCTATCATCATAGATTCTGGAACTTTCCTTCTGAGAGATATGAGGACATTTTGGGTCTCACTTAGAGTTTGATGGACATGATATCAAAAGCATGGTGGATGATCCACTCACAATTTTTCATTATAGTCAATAGCACTTGTAAAACAGCGGTCATACTTCTGCCACTTTTGTGATGGAATCCCTGCCCCAAACTCTAAACTAGGTCCTATGACATTTTCCCTAAAGTTTGATACTAGAGCATTGTGTGTAAGAAAAGATAGCCAGAATAATGAAAGCCACACCAACCTGGACTTCCCCGGGTGTGTAGACTTAAGACATATCTGGGGTGTTTATGTTTCCCTAGGTACTATCTGAACCCCAAACCCAAAAATATCAGCTCTCCAAATCCCCAGAACAACTACAATTCAAAGGGAAATCTTGACATTTCCATGATGCTTTTTTGGGGCGGTTCTTGACCCAGGCGAAAGGCCCACTCACAAAAGTGGGGCACTGCTTTTTGTTGAGAGAAGCTTGGGGGCATTGAACAGCAGGACTCAATCCCTGGATCTTTCCCTCACACAAATGTGAGGAAATTCCTCAATTTTAGCCAAAGCATGAAGTTTGCAGGGCATTCTGTGTAAGAAAAGGTAATGGGGTCAATACGGGCCACACCGCCCTGAACATTCTGGGGTGCATGCCTGCATACATATGGTATTTCTATAGCACAATCCTAGCCAAAATGAAGTGCAGCAATGTACTTTGTCTAATTTTCACACATGCCTGTCATTTGGGAAGCAGCAAAATAGTCTACAACCTAACTTCCTTAAAAGGCACATTACATAGTTTCGAATTGACAAACTCCCATGACTTCCCATTTTTCCTGGGACCAGGCATTAGCTTAGGCAAAAGTAGGCAGTGGCCTAGGCCACCAAAAGTAGGTCATGAGATGGCCCCCACAAGCCGCAAAAGATGATCCTTGCCAAGGGAGTGGCTGGTTTGGAGGGTTCTGATGGGAGGGAGTACACTGCTACACTGTATATGTTGCCAAATGTCCTTGGACTGATACAATTGTGATAACGTCACATCAGCTTTAAACAAATACAGTAACAGTTCTTACTTTGATTTTACATTTACAGAAAACTCAGTTTTAATGACTTTTGTGAAATAGGCAACAAATTGACAAAAAATAGATGTTTAATGGTATTACTCTAAGAATAAGTGCAACACATATTTCCGAGCAAGCCACCGCTCATCCTATTAAAAAACTATGCATCATTCTAGGTTTTGAAGATATGTAATATTAATATATAGCAACTTTTACAAGTAAGTATAATTGATGTAATTGAATAGAATCCATTCCTAGTAATAATCTTATCAACATTTTATATAATGCCTCTGTCAATCCATTCTACGTTTTTGCATTTTGTACATTTATCAAGCCTGTTCCTTGCCACCGAGATTATAGCCTCACTCCCACTCCAGTGAGCGCAATAGTAGGGAAAGTGTTGGATAGTGGAGGGGGAAAATTCACTATTCGCACGTCGGTGAGTGCAAAAGTAGGGAAGGTGTTGGATAGTGAAAGGGTAACATTTACTGTTCCTTCTCCAGTGAGTGCAACAGTAGGGAAAGTGCTGGGTAGCGGAAGGATACCATTTACTATTCCCACTCCAGTCGGTGCAACAGTAGGGAATGTGTCGGATAGCAGAGGGGTAAAATTACTATTCCCACTCCAGTGAGTGCCACAGCAGGGAAAGTGTTGGATAGCGAAGGGATAACATTTACTATTCCCACTCCAGATAGTGCATCAATAGGTAAAGTGTTGGGTTGCAAAGGGGCAAAATTTACTATTCCCAGTCCAGTCAGTTCAAAATTAAAAACAAAGTATCATCGACCAAATATTTTTTTAAAGTAAGAAAAAAAACAATATAAAGATGTTCAAAATAAAAATAAAAATGTATTTCATATTAAAAATTAGAACAAATAAAAACATAACATAATGTTAAATATAAATCACAAATTCCTACAAATATTATATTATATAAAGTAAAAAATAATTTCCAAACAAAGCAATATGTTTATTTAGAAATTATTTATTAACAACAACATTACTTTTACATACATTTAGTTACTTTTCTTCCAACCCTATAACACCACACAACTCACAACCCACATCTAAAATAAAAATGTATTTGCATAATTAACATAACTAATTGCCAATTAAACAAATGCTATTAATAAAAACTAAAATTAAAGCACATCAAAACTAATTAACTTCCCACCCGTTACCCCATAATACTCACAACCCACAAACAAAAAATAATAATTAAACAATTATCCTTATTAATTATCAATGAATTAATATTAATTATCAACTGATTATTAATAAATTCAAAATAAATTACTTTCCACCCTTTACCCCTAAAAACCTCACAACACACAACTGCAAGTAATTACACAATGTCCATATTTAATTTTCAATTATTAATTAATATTAATTAACAACAAATTATTAATTAAATAAATATAAATAACTTCCCACCTTTTACCCCTAGAAACCCAAAACCCACACGCTCCAAAATATAATGAAACAATTAACAAAATGAATGATCAATTATGTATTATTAATTATCAACTAATTATTACTTAATTAAAAATAAATTACGTCGCACCCTTTACCCATATAAACCCCACACATTACACAACTACCATAATTAATTAGCAATTAAATAATTATAATTATCTACTAATTAATAATTAATTAAAAATAAATTGCTTCCCACCTTATACCCCAATAAACCTCACAACCCAGACATAATAACCTCAACTAAATAAATATTAATTAAAAATGAAAATTCATGAGGGCCGCCTTCTTATGGGCGATCTCGGTGCACACAAAATACAACAGATATACCAGACACTGATGACGCGTTCCAACACGACTCTACATAGAACAAGGAATGTGTGGCAGGGTGACATCCCTGACCTGTCGCACAATGACTGGGTGAAGGTGATAGCTAGCCTCGGGGCACTGCAATAGCCTCCAGATACCATCTTATTCAGTTCAAGTATGTGTATCGCGTGTACTACACTCGTATTTGTCTTTGGAAGATGGGTGTTGTGCCATCCCCCTAGTGCCTGTGCTGCAACAGGGAGGAGGGAACATTCCTCACACGGTGTGGAGTTGCTTAGCATTACAGCCTTTTTGGCGCAGGGATTCGTCATGCCTTAAAGAGGTGTTGTCCTGGGACCTGCCCCATGATCCCTGACTATTTCTGCTCCATAGTACAGAGGGCATCGGAGGGAACCGATATAAGCAACACTTACTTTTTCTTGCCCTTACAATTGCCAAGGGATCTAGCCCAGTTGTGGAAGGGAACTTCTCCGCCGACGATAGGGAAGTGGTGAAAAGAGCTAGATAAATGTATTGGTGCAGAGATGGCAGTGTTTCAAGCGAGGTCTGCCTCCAAAAACATAGAAAGATATGGTCTCTGTGGGCTAGCCTCGTGAGATGTTTGTGGGCTAAAATGTATGAGGCACCATTTCCTCTTCTTGGTCATATATGTGTACTGAATTTTGCTTGCCAATACGAATAGAGTGGGAAAGTCTGCGCACAGTTCTTAGTTTGTTTTCTTTTGTTCTGTCTACAAACTGTACCCATTGATATTTTCATGGCTGCTAACTCATTGATATTTTGTTATCAAGTGGATTATGTCGGGCTCTCGCCCAAGTGGTACTTTAAAAATGTAATAAAATATATCATAATTAAATTACTTCCCTGCTTATACCCCTATAAACCCACAACCTGCTACAGAACTAAAAAACACAACATTTAATTAAAATAAAATTATTAACTACTAAACATTTAACACATATTAAAAAAATAAACAGTACTTATACAAAAAAGACATCACATACATTTAAAATATATACTAAAATACATAACACTAATTTAAACATTCATATTATAAACAACTATATTTTTGAAAACTATATTAATGACTTCTATATTTTTGAAATCGATATTTCTTACCTTAAATTCAATATTGTTGACCACAATATTCTTGTTGTTGAATTTTCTCTGTCACAATATTTAAAACTCGATATTTGTGTAAGTCGTCATTTCCAACTTGATATTTTGACTGAATACCCAAAATACCACAATCTGGGATATTTGCCCAGAGACTTTGCCTGCTGAAAGCAGTGGAAGTCTCACTGTGAAATAACGATGAAAAGCATGTTGGAAAGCCCGATTCCTGTATGTTACACCACAAAAACATTACATTTCGATTAATTCCTCTTCCCAGGACTATTGGGACCCTGCTTATTGGCCATTCCTGGGAGTGGGCATTATTGACTTAGGGCCTGATTACGATGGTGGCGAGACCACCTCCGACAGCCTGTTGGTTGCGGTCACACTGCCATTGTTTGCATGTTTTCTGCCGGCCATATTATAATGGCTGGCGAAATGATGGCGGTCGGAAAGCCCGACCACGAGGCATCCGACGGGCTCCTTGAGCCGGTCAGAGCATGGAGGGCCTCACATTCCCTACAATGGTGGCGGTGCCTCCAAGGCACCACTGTAGGGATTACAATGTCACTTTCCACCTATCTGTTCATGGCGGTTAACCCGTAGCGGGCCACCCTTCTTTCCTGCCCCTGAGCTGTGGGCACTGGTCGTCACCCAGGGTGCCTCCTACATATCCCTGTACCATGAGGTCTGCACCCCGTGAGGCCTGCCACACAGTCCAGCAATATGTACAGTGTTCCTTTTTGCACAGCTGCAGGTGCTGCACCCAGCAGTATCTGCCGTCATGCTAAATATAGGCATGGAGACCGCCGTGGTAGCAGTCGCATTGTAATGCCTCCTATGGGACCGCCAACAGCATGTCGGGAGGTCCCGTTTCAAATACGGTGGCAGGCAGATGTAAGTCCACCAACCATCGTAATCGCCCCCTTTAATTCTGGATCACTCATCATGAAGACAATAGCCTAAAGTTATTCATATTGTTACATTCTGTTGGCGATTATAATTTGCCTACAACCCACAATTTTGCAATCCATTTTAGTCATTTATCCAATCAAAAGCAATTGTCTGATAAATCTAGAAAATCAGTATGCCATTTGAGCAATATTTGAACTATCCAGAGTCCTATTATTGAAGGTGTTCAGATTTTCCAGTACTCAGGTGGTATTAATGTTCTTAAGTTAACATTATGATAGCTGGTCACATTTCTAGTTTCAAGGTGGAGCTGTAAAATTAAATTGGGCTGACAGATTCAATAAAGTCATACAGATGTGGGTGGACAAATGCCTTGTCTATTGACAAAAATGATTTCAATCTTCTTTTAATTGCCTTGCCACCATTAATTGCAGAATACGGATCTCCATTTGATTTGTATGTTCTTTGACAGTATAGACCCAGTTTTTCTGCATGAGGTATAGATGCTGCCTTAAAGTTTTTAAACTGATAAATCTTGTGAAGGTGTTGAAGGGTAGTCTGAATAATTTTGTGAATTCGATCCATCGTTGATGAAGGTGCTCCCCCAGGAACAAATCCCCCACATTTTCAATTGATTTTGACTTGATACTCATGTATGATGGTGTCTAAGTATCCTTAGCCACTCTTGTTTCCAGGGTTACAAAGACAAATAGATGGAAAAGGCCACACACCATTTAATTTGACCCAATGTATGCTTGTGAGGACTCTGAAAGGAAGTGAAAAACCTTCAAAGTCATCTGATGCAGCATTCCACCATTTTACCTTTGACTAGAAACACTTTCATGCAAGGGAAAACACCTGTGATCCCATATAGGTACAGGTGTAACATCAAGGGAAAACACCTGTGATCCCATATAGGTACAGGTGTAACATCCAACACCTAACACTGTACTGACAATATCTGTTCCAGACACTCTAGTGCAGTGCTTGCCAAACCTTTCAGAAGCACACCATGACCTAATTTTAGAATGACAAACTTTTGCAACCCATCCAGCTTAAATGGACATAATGCGGGTGATTTGTCTATGTAAATTAAGCATCATGTGGTAGCGCACTGTCATTTGCAGTCAGCACTTTTTCCATTGGTATGGCCATTAAATTTGCACAGACATATAGTTTTGCTGATAAAACTATATTGTACACAAATGATAATGTGTTGAAATTGGGTTCCAGTGAATATTTATAATTTGTGCATCACCAATGAAAGTATCTTGATTAGTTTTGATCCCAATTAAATCATTGTTTTCATTACACTTAACAATTACAAAAAACAATTAGCTTAATTTTGCTTTCCTAACTGCTGAATGTGTACAGTTAGTTCATTTACAGGTATTTACATTTTAATGTGTACTACAAAAAAATGACACCGTAGAGCCCTTCCTTTCACACTCCCTGTACCCCAACAATTTTTTCAAATTCTTTTTAATAACACCAGCTTAGAACACAGCCAAGATCACAAGCTAAGCAAAAGTGTTGTACTTTAAACAATAGCAGGTAAACACCACAGAACCCGCCCTCCCTACAGGGTCCATCTCTGTTATTCCATGTGGTAGCAAGAACTTTCCTATAAAGTCTTGATCTCTCCCCCTTCTCTCCCACTCAGCCCATGTCAGCGGCCACTGTATCACCCCCACCTACACCAGATCTTATCCCATTTGCGCAGGCATCCTCTGGCCTTATATACTACCTTCTCTGGCCCCACATCACAAATCCAAGTCATCCACCCATTCCGACAGTTCCGGTTGACGGCTCGCCCCCCCATGCCTTGGCAATGTTTCGTTTTGCTACTATTGCCGCCACCTTGAGCCATATCATTTGATATTTAACCAATTTTGACTTGCCCGTCACACAAAGTAGGAGCCAGCGGTGGTTCCACCAGGATCTCCAGTTCAGTGACGTCAGACATTACTCGTGTTACCTCCCTACAGTAGTGGTAATATAGTGACAATACCAGATAATATGAAAGAAGGAGTCTATTTCACCGCACCCACTCGCACATTATCCGGATATACAGTGGCCCAACTGATGTAGTAGTTTTCTTGAGGAGTATGATCTATGAAGTATTCGTGGTTGAATACATTGAAAACAGGCCCTTATAGGTACTTCCCAGGGACTCTGCACCCCCTCCACCCAGTCATCATCTTCAAGGAGTCCTAGATCTGCCTCCCATGCCTCCCTCAGAGAGCCCAAAGGGTTCAGTGAGTCATACATGATTTCTAATATGTTAGGGAGGTGGACTCGGCTATCATTGGGTTCATTAGTAATCTGACCTTAATAAGGTGTCTGCGAAGGGTGTGGCCGAACTGTAAATATTTAAACTTTCTGTGTCTGACATTTCGTATTCTATTTGAAGGTTAGCAGTGCCTGTCCCCTCCAAATGTCCCCCAGGCAGTCAATTCCCAACAGTTCCCACAGTTTGAATCCCTTTAAGTTCCCCACCTCCCTTCACTGATCGCTATCCCACAGCGGTGTTTTTTGGGTCAACTTTCCTTCCCAACCTAAATGTTTTGCCGACAGGCTCTAGCCACTGTTTGCGTATGGAATGGGAGCTGTTTTTCTTGGCTCCTACGGTAGAGTGCTTCTGCATAGCCCCTATATCCCATCGCCAAATGATCTACGTGGAAGGCCAGGTCATTATGATTAGTGAACACCCATTTATTAATTGTGATCAATTGTAAGGCCCAGTAATACTTCCTAATACCTGGGACTGATAGCCCTCCCTCGTAGACCCCCCTCTCGAGAATATGCAACGCTATTCTGGAACTACCTGCATCCCATAAGAGTTTACGCAGTTCACTGTCAATATTTTGAAATTCCATCTGTATTCTGTATGGGGTGTTTTGCAATACATACAGTAGTTGTGGCAGGGACACCATTTTGAATATAACCACCCTGCCCATCAAAGACACCGGTAGTTTCCTCCAGTGTGCCTCGTCACTTTAAGTTGCTCTATCTGCAGGTATAAGTTATGTAGTAGGCAGTCTTCCTCTTTCTTAGATATATGAATACCCAGATATGTAAAATTGTCCTTAACTATTAGTGGGTAGTCCTGGCTAATCTTGGGGGACCCCTCCTGTCAAGGGGAAGAGGAGAGACTTATTCCAGTTTATTGTGCATCCGGAGTAACTACCAAACGGTTAGAATATTTGAAGCACCCTGTGCACCGACCTATAGGGGTTAACCAGACGTAGAAGTATATCATCCATATACAGGTATATACAGTCTTCCCAATCGCCCCCTCCTTGTATACCAGATGTTAACGGGTCATTGTGGACCCAGGCTAGCAAGAGCTCTAGCGCTAAGGCAAATATCATTGGCAAGAGTGGACAGCCCTGTCTCGTACCCTTTTTTAGTGGAAATTGTTGAGATACCACTCTATTGACTCTTACCCTGGCCTGCGGGTCTTGGTGTAGGAGTTTAACCCATGCACAAAAGCACGGTCCAAATCCAAATCTGTGTAAGGCTGCGCACATGAACGGCCATTCGATGCTATTGATCGCCATTTGCGTGTCGAGAGAAAGCAACACTGCTTCCCCAGTCTGTTCCACTCCTATAATGTGGAGCACTCCATATAGTTTTCTTAGATTGAGGCACATGCCCCTGAGGGCCATAAATCCCATCTAGTCTGGGTGTACCATTGTAGAAATCACTGTTCGGATTCGAGCAGCCAATGTCTTTGCCAGCACTTTGACTTCGATAGTCAGCAATGATATTGGTCTGCGTGAACCACATTGGTCGGGGGGGGTTGCCCTTTTTGGGTATTATGGCTATAGTGGCCATTCTTTGGTCCAGGGGTAGTTTTTCCTCTTTCATAGACTCCTGAAACATGTAGGTGCAGGTGCATTTTACTTACTACGCTCTTGTGGAGCTCCACCAGGAGCCCATGGGGGCCGGCCGCTTTCCCTGACTGCAGATCAGTGGGAGCTCCCCCTTTTTCTTCCACTGTGAAATCTTGGTCTAAGGCAGTTCTATCTTCTGCCGATAAGGTATGGAGATTATTATTCTGCTGTAGGTTGGAGCAGTCTGCTGCAGAGCGTGTTGAGGAGGCTGCGTATAGAGATTCATAGTTCTTTACTGGTTCCGTGAACTTCACCCTCCACAGACTGGTTTTCCAGGACCCAGCGTCTGTCCTTGTCCCTCCACTCCGAACAAGTTATCATTTTGTTGGCCTTGTCGCCTACATCGTAGAGCTTTCTCTGGATTTCTGTTGCATGCACGCCGTTCGCTCCGCCAGTTCACGAGTCCATATCCCTTTTTTCCATTCGGCAGATCTCTCGCTCCAGCTCCTCCCACCCTCTATTCTGTTCTTTCCTTTGTATGCCTCTTTCTGCCTCAACATAGCCCCTGATCACTGTTTTGTGTGCCTCCCACAAGGTACTGACCGATTCAACCAGGCCATTGTTGTCTTGAAAGTATTGTTTAGTACTTTTCTTTTGGACAAACTGTTTGTCCCTGAAATACCAGGGATCTAGTCTCGGGGTTAATGTGGCATCTCTCACCAGCCCCTGGAGCTGAACCTCGCATGGGAAATGATCTGAGATCCCTCATGCCTTGTGGGTCGCTCCCTGGAATAAACCCACTTGTGAATAAAGTTTTTCTCTATATATTTTTAACAGTTGTTTTCTCCTTACACTGAGTTTGTGTTATCACTGTGGTCATGATGAAACTGTATTAATGTAGTTAGAAGTGTTAGACTGCCTAGGAATTTTTTTTCCATTGTATTATTACCCTGTCCTAGTAGTTCTAGACGAATTACAGGTGGTCCTTGTTGTTTGCATAATAAACCCGCTTGTGCCCTGAGCGTAAAAATATAGTCCAGCCGGGAAAAACTGCTGTGTGCTGCCGAGGTGTGTGTATATTGATGTTCCGTTGGGTTGTTGGTGTGCCATAGGTCTATCAGACCCATCGCATCTACAAAGCCCTCCAGAGGTTCCCTTCCAGTTGCTCCCCAGGCCCCTGATACTCTGTCAATCTCAGAGTCCATAACTGCATTCATGTCCTCACCGAAGACCAGCATGCCCAAGGGTAATTCAAGTAAAATAGCACCCAGTGTTGGTAAAGTATCTTTCTGAAGTTTTGGAGAAGCAAACACCGAGCAGAGATTCAGCATCCTGCCCTCCCATGATCCTGTCGGAGCTATGTATCTTCCCTATCGGTCATACCAGCTCGTACCTGTAATGAATGGAATAGATGGCTTAATCAATATCCCAACTCCTCTAGATCCCGATGGTTAACCCGCACGCACCAGGAGCTCGTACCCATATCTGTTTGGGGCTTTACATTGGTTCCCCTCAGGTGGGTCAGTACCATATCTGGGTCATGCTTACGTAGATATTGCTGTACTAATGTGCGTTTAACCTTACTGGTGAGACATTCCACACCAAAACTTTCAGGGCCATATTGGAGCTGTGGTCCTGTGGTTATGGTTCGGGCTGACTCTCGCCCTTCTGCATGCCAGGGCTGGGTCGAGGGCCCATGGGTCAACCTGCGCATGTCTGTGTGCATCTGCTGAAGGGGGAATCCCTCCATCCCCTCGCTTCGTGTTTGTACCATATCTGTTAGGACAATCTTGAGAGCTCTTGAGCAGGCAATTAAAACAAACAATGTAAAACATTCGGACTTGACTATACACTACCCATCTTAGAAACACCCCCTCGCTGCTACTCGGCTTGGCGGGCCTAGAACCACCCACGACCCCAATATGCAGATTGCTTGTCGCCCCCAGTTAACCATGCTTTATGCTAGGGCAGGCCCCTGTTTTTAAATTAAGCATAGCCCATCTCTATTCCCATTTACCTCTGGTAAACAGGATCTCCCCCTTTCTCCCCGGAACATCATGCGTCATCAATGGGTCCATCTCCCTGGACAGTTAGGAGTAATGTTAATGTTCCTCATGATCCCGTCATCCTAACATTGTTCCCAAGTAGGGCAGCTAGATTCCAGTCTGGCGAAGGCCGTGCCATCTATTCTTTCATGACCCCCTGCACCAGCTCGTGTCTGGATTCCTTTCCTCTTTTGCCCCCTCCCCAAGCCTGGGTGCCCTTGCTGTGGGCCCTCTCTTAGGTGAATTATGGTCTACCATTCACCATCCCTCTAGCCACTCCCAGGCTTCCTACGGCTTAGTGAAGTTCCAGGATTTTCCTTCTGCCATTACTCGCAGGCTCGCAGCCTCGCAGGATAAAAAAATATGTACTTAATGTCCTTGGTCCGCAGCTCTCTCTTTACCGTTTCAAAGTTCCGGCCCAGTCTATGTACCTGTATGGTGAAGTCGATAAAAAAGCGGACGGTAGCATTTTCATAGTTGCGGCCTCCATGAGTTTGTGCCACCTGGAGTATGGCATCCCTGTCTTGATAATTTAGGATCCTGGCGATAATATTCGTAGCGGGGACCCCGGCTTCGGTTTTGGGATAGGGGCTCTATGCGCCTGTTCAATAGTGAAATAGTTCAACAAGCGCTTAGGACAGAGATGATTTAGGGTGAGATCTTCCAAAAATAAATCAACACTGGGACCCTCTGCTCCCTCAGGGACACCCACGACTCATATATTGTTCCGACGTGCACGTCCTCCCTGGTCCTCCAGCTTTGCAGCCATGACTCCTTGTTGTTGCTTGAGGTGCAGGGCTTGCTCCTCCTACTTTTTTTTGGTTTGTTGCAGCTGTGTTACATTATCTTTCGCATTGATTACTTTTTATGATTTCTTGCGGAAGTCTGCTCTCAAAAGATTGACTTCCGTAGTGACTGTGTCTATTTTCGATCAATAGTGCCTTTTAGGTTTGAAATGGCCTCCAGCGAGGGCTCTACTGATCCTGCCTCCTCCTGCTGATTGTTCAGGGCCTCTGCGGTTTGTTTTGCCACTGCAATAATTTTCCATTTTGTTTGATTGTGCCGTGTAAAGGGTCATTGGTTTCACCATCTCCTCTGGCTCGGGAAATAGGGGGAGGCCGGAAGTTGCTATGTGGGATGCCAAACCTTTTAGTCTACTGTCCCAATCCATGGCCCAGGCCTTTCTCCAGTATTGTGCGCACTGTTTTCCTGGCTCCTCTGCCTCCCCTGTGTGTAGGTTTGCTTCACTGTCAAGGCTCTCATCAAGCCATTTCAAGGCGATACGGTGTGGTTGTCCTCAGGACCTTCCTCAAATGTGGGCTGGCACTTTCAGCTCATGAAATGCGAGACTGCCCCACCTCCTGCTTTAGGGTGGTAGGCCTGAAGCTTCTGGGATGTGGTGCTGCAAAGTGTCAGACCCCCAGGCTAATTTTGAAATGGTTATATAGGCACAGTCGCTCCCCTGTTTCTTTTTGGCCTCCGGCCTGCTCCCCCGAATGATGCGCACTTATATGCCCAGGTCAACCTGCTGCGCCCTACTAAACTCAAGGCCAGGGCCGATCGGGCCGGCAGAGTACCCAGCTCCAACCTCACCTCTCATTTCCACTGAGGTCTGGACCGCCTCTTGACTATTTTGTCCCGCAGGTAATCCGTGCCCTGCGGCCGTTGTTGGATTGGTCCCCGCAGTTTAGTAGCTCTTTAATGCAGCTCCTGCGGGCCACATCGCGGGCATGTTGATACAGCTTCGCTGGGCTGCGTTGCTTTTGACCCACATCTGCGGACTGCAGCGGATCCTCTCCTCTCGTCCTTCCGTGAGGGGGGTGTCCAGACCCTGATGGAACAGATCGACTAACGGGTAGCGGCCCGTCGTAGCTCGCTGCGCCATTTCTCAGCTTGTGGGCGTGGCTCCCCTGACACCGCCACTCGGCTCCTCTCCAACCCTCGCAGCCTTCGGATCAGCTTCACTCCGCCACCGCCTCTGGGCCACCCTGATGTTCTGGGTAGGTGGTCTGTCTCCCCGCTGGTTGCTAGGGCTGCGGTATGCTATTAGATGCTAAGTGCACTTATGCAGTTCAGGATATTACGGCGGATTTTGGGCATTGGCGGTCATTGAGCCCGGAGCTTCTCTAGCGTGCTGCCATCACAGGCAGCTCCAAGCCACGCCCCTGTACCACAGCAATGTTGTCACATAATTCACTTTACTTTTCTTTTTATGACTGCAGGGGGAGGCAGTTCCGGATTACCATACGGGCAAAGTAGGCACCTGCCTACTGGCCCACTCCTTTTAGCGGCCCGCGACAACGGTTCAAAATAATATTGATTTCATCTTGAAAGAAAATTACAATCAAGCTTTCTTAAATAGTTTCCAAAAGATAGAAAAGAATGAATCAAGTAAAAGAAACGAAAATTTAAGATTAAAGACTCCACCGAATGTGACATCTTGCAAAAGGTAGACTTCCAAGGTATCCTGAAAGATGTCACCACAATCAAATTGAGGAAAGTGAATATTTAAAGTTTTGTTGGTTTATTAAAATTAAAAAAATGTTTATTAACATTAATAATTGTTAATGTTTAGCTTTGTGTAATAGTAAGTAATTGCCTTTATTGTATAAGATTAATTAAAACTATTACAAAATTCCTCTTTTTTAAAACCCATATTCAAAAAAATCTATCAACAGGTTATAAATACAAAATACAAAAAAATTGTAAACATAATTTAAGGTTTAAGAGGCTCTTAAATTGCGTAGTGCTGCGTTCTCAGCCAGCAGTGACGGCCATCCGGGTGCAAGCTTCTTCCAGTTTGTTATCTACCAACATTAAAAACTTCACTAACTTGCAGTTCAACTGGGGGTTGTCGGATTCGAAGAATGCTATCACTGCTTGTCACTGTGTGCAAATCACACAGGCGTTGAATTCTGATTTAAATAATCAGTCCCATTCTTGTTTTAAGAGTATGGAAAGACAGATCAGATGTGCCATATCCTGCGTTCCATTTTGGCACAGACAACTGTTAGTTGTGGCTTGCCCCCTCTGCCATGGAGGAAGATGGAAGATGGAAGGCAATTTCCCTAAACAATGTTTAAGGAATTTTTCTTTTGTGTGCCTCGAGTACCCCAAGCTGAAGTAAATTTGTGAGCTAAATGTTTTATAGCCGTTGATAGTCATCCATGCATGGCTCAGTTTTGCAAAGGCAGCTTTATTGTTTATTTGCAAGAGGGTCCTAATGTTCCTCCATTCTGCTTTTTTTAAAAGTGTATGGTTAGTTGATGTATCCCAAAGCTGGGTGAGCCCCGTAGTTACAAGGCTATTTTTTAGATAGATCCTGGCTGACAATTGTGAGCTGTGCTGTAACTCCTTCCACAGTAGATGGTTTAAGAAATTCAGCGGTGCATCTCTAATGTTATAACAGCAAGTTCGGTAAGACCCTTGTCTTGCTAGATATTGATGGGTGAGCCCAAATTCCTGTCTAATCTGAGCCACCGAGACATACGTTGGTAAGTTAAAAAGCATCCTGTAAGCTCTGATGATAGTGCTGTCTAGAGTTTTGGAGTCTCTTCCTCTCAGAGCTTCACTTCCATATGAGATGGTCGGTAAACGTTTTGCTTGTGTGACCTGAAGTAGAGGAGAGAACCTCAGGCCTGTTTAGCTTAGTTTTTAGTTGTTTCAGACAGGGCCAAACCTTTCCTTCTGATTGATTCAAGCTGACTAAAAAATTGGCCACCATTGTCGATGTTCATGCCTGAATATTTGTAATTTGCGACATTCTGAATTTCTTTGTTCTCCAGTTGCCAAGCACTAAATGCTTTTAAGGTTCTTTTTATATACATGGTTTTGGTTTTGTCAAAATTTAATTCCAAGAGGTTTTCTGTAGCATAGCTCTCTAGTGCGTTCAGGAGGTTCTGCAGCCCTACTTGTATGTCTTTAATCAGGACCACGTCGACCACATATAGGATATTAGACAAGGAATGCCGCCTATTCTTGGAGCAAGAGAATTGTTTAGGTTTAATGATTGTGTCAAATCTGCCAAATACAGTTTGAATAGGGTTGGCGCAAGCACAGAGCTCTGTTTCAATCCATTAGTCATGGGAATACCCCATGAGAGGTGTGTTCCATTGCCCAGTTTTACCTGCACCAGGATTCCAGAGTGAAGTTGTATTAGCATGTTTATTGAGAGGTTTCAGGATGTTCCAGCCTGCCAGTTTTTTTGCAGAAACCTGTCTGGTTGGATGGGATGATTCCTTTATCATCGGACCACTCTTGTAGCTCAGCTAGTAGGGTACTGGCAACAAACTTTGCTTCGACATCGAGCAAGGTGATAAGACGCTAATTTTTGCGAGAAGCTTTGTCACCTGATTTATAAATTGGTGAAATGTCAGAGCCCTTCCATGAAGTTGGAAGCTGGCCAGTTTGCCTGATTTTGGTAGATCTATTGTATCTGGTCAAAAGGTAGCATCCTGTTTAAAGACGGCTGGTTGAATTCCATTTGGTCCTGGTGCTCCCTCTTTCTTGCCCTTGGAAATTTGTTGTTTAATCCTGGTTAAATGAATTTACTTAACTTCCTCCTGGTATTGTGTTGGAGTGCACAGGGGGCTTTTATTCAGCTCTTTGCTGATTGAGATGGAACAAGGCATTATAGTCATCCATGGGTTCCCTGGTTGTAGGTTGAAATGAGACTCCATTTATGAGCCCACGTCTTTCCTGGGATATACAATTACACCCTACTGTGCGACGGCCACATTGCTTTGTTCACAAGAGTCCCAAAGCGCTTGCTGTTGTTGGTTTTGGAGTCGTGGAGTAGTCTGGCCCAGAAATGTTCTTCTCTGGATCTCTCAAGGTCCCATCTGATTTTTTCAGCTTAGTTCTTTGCTGGCATAGAGAAAGTACGCAGAAATCCTTTCTGTTTCAAATGCTTCATTAGTTGATCTATGTTTGATTTTTGTAGAGTATGTGTTTGATAGCATGGCAATGAAGACTTCCCATTTGCTGGGGAAATTATTTTTTGTTTGTTTCACTTATAAAACAGAAGCTTTGCTGCCCACAAAAAATTCTATTTTGTGTAAAAAAATGGTTTATTAAAAGTGTAGGTTGGTAAAACTAGAAATGTATTAGAAGATATTTTGCAAAGGGGGAATACAATTTCGACTGCCTAGGGGCCTCCACAGGATTTAAGACATAGCTTGACATTTTGTTGTATCCCAAAGGATAGTTTTCCACCACAGGACACAGTAGTTTAGTTTTTTGCCTTTATTCGTGGGTACAACGAGCCACCGCTCCTCACAGCACAGAAGAGAGGCACCAACTGACTCTCCTTAGAACATGCTCCACAGAGCACCATAACACCATATAAAGGTTCTAAGTGGAACCTTAAACAAGCATATGTAAGCACAACATATTAGTCTCAGAAGCGCAGGAAAGGTGACAAGATAAATATAAAATTCAAGGACATCTTTATTTATTGCTTACACTTTTACTACCCACTTAAATCGGCTCGTGGATAGAGACCCACATTTTGGAAAACACTGCCTGGTGAAATGTCTAATTGATTTTTTCTGTATAGACCTTGGACATTTGGTTATCAGTTACACGGTTGTTATTCTATCCTATGAGTTTGCATTCTTTAGCACTCATACCTGTCGTCCTATGGAATGTCAGGTCCATAAGATTCCACTTCACCAGGGAGTGTATACACTACATGTTCCATCACTATGTCTCAACATGTTTTCTATACAGTTTCTTTTTCCTTGACATCATATTTCTTTACCATGTCTTGCAAACTAGTAATGAAAAGCAGATGCCATTCCTATAAACAAAGCTGCCATTCAGTCCAATTTGCTGCTTAGCACGTGCCATGGAACATGGGGTCTGCATCAAAGAACATTTCTATATATATTGGTAGGTTGTGTTACCATTATAATCAATTGCTGTTCAATCCTGCCATTGTGCTTCCTCGTGAGAAACAGCTGTTATTCCATGAAACACACTTCAGGCAACACATTCCGTAGTGTTTTTGAGTTGCTGAATAAATTAGTTTTTGGATATACCAATATAAAATATTTGTATATTTCGTACACGTTGAATGCACACAACCATCGGCAATTACTCTCTATTGTCCATTTTCAGTGCATTGAAAATGTGATGACATGTAAGCATCTCTTGGTTCTCGGCGAATACAGCGCTCTTCGTGTGTACATTGACATGTACATCCCCTGCCAAAGAATTATCTGGAGGATTTCCCTGTCCATTTTTGGGCAGTCTTTTATGTTTTTAAGTATTTTTGCTCCAATTCAGTGCTGCGAAGTTACTTTTGTCTCTTCTCTTTTCTTTCATTTTTTTAAATTCTTTTTTACAGTGCTTATTTTTATTCCATTGGGCTGTGTGCTGTGTGTGGTGGTGAAATTAAAATAATCCCTGATTTTCTTCCGAGTGGGCCCTTTCGCCCATTCTCCTGACCGCATGGGTAGCCCTGCCCGAATATTTCTCTTTACTTCTGGACTTCCCGTCCAGCTTTAACTCTCAGGGGCATATTTACAAGGAGTTAGGCCCCCAGAGCATCACTTTTTCAGACGGCCCGGTGGTGAAAAGTCCTTCGCATTATTTATAAGGCGGTGTTAAGCCAATTAACGTGGCTTAAAGCAGCCTTGCAAATAATGCCCCTATTCACGTAGCACTTAGCATGAAAGGGGCATGCCTTGGTTGTTGCAGTGGGCATTCCGCCGCAAAACCCATTGCTTTTTGATGCTGCCCCATATTTACAAGGTATGGCGCAGCACCAAAGTTATTGCCAGGGAATAACTGGTCTTATGCAGGCGATAAGAGGAGAAGTGTTTCATTTCTCCTCGTATTTTGCTCTTTCCATGTTTGCTGCATTCTGCAGCACACATAGAAACAGCAAATCACCTGTAAAAGTGCAGGAAGGTGTCCTTTCCTGCATATAAACAATCGCCCCTCCAGCACAGTCACCTTTGCAATATGGAGCAAGTGTACCTGCGCTGGTGCTAGGCAGTTTCTTTAGCACCAGCAGAAACGAAGGGGTGCACCATATTCTTGTAAATGCAGCACATCCCTGCGATTTGAAACAGAAGGAGCACAGCGTTACCAATTTTGGCGTAACACCGTACTGTGCCAGTTTCTAGTACATATGCCCCTAAGTTCCGCTTACAGGGACAAATGTACTTCCGTGTGGTGTCACACAGAATTCTCCAGTACTAAATTGTTTGCAGTATATTAGTAACATGTACATGTCTTTCACTTACACCATTTCTGTTTGAACAGACTGAGTAGGAATCTGTTCCCCAGCTATTTTACATTATTTTGCATATCACTCACTCATTGTTAGCATACTGAACATGGAACTTTAGTGATCCATGGATGTATTTTGTGCTGCTTCCATGATCATGTTGATTGCTATTGCAATGTTTGGGGATAGAAAATGTACCGTTTTTCAGGCCTACAGAGGTAATGCTTGCTGCCTTACTCTGTAATTCGGGGATGTATATGTATTTTTTCCTTCGTGGATGGCACTTTTATGTGTACTTCTCTTGAAAACTGTCTTCCACTTCTGCTGATTCCAACATTATGGAAATTTAAGAAATCAACAGGGAAAAGCACCACTGTTAGAACAGTTATTTGATTTCTTCTCCAGGGTTTAGCAATTTTTCTTAAGAAGAAGACATTAGAATTACCTGTGCTGTTGACATTTTCACACCCTCAGCCCTCCAGAGCAGACTGCGGATAAAAAAGCTTATTTTCTTTTAACAAGTGCATGGAGTAGGCTGCATAAAATCAACTTAAATTGCCTTAATGCTGTTAGAACTTGACTTGCTGAATGCAATCCCCGCGAGGGCTTCACTAATACATGTCGAATGGTTCTGCATATGTTACAGGAAGGATAAACTATTCTTTTTCGCCTCCTTGAATATATTTGATTAGAAGAAAATCTGTCAATTAATTGGCAATGATAAACTCTCTGTCAAAAGCATATTGGTGCACTCAGCATCTATACCAAATAGTTTAAAGACAGGATTACCCGACAGGGAATATGCTCTCAGGGTGAACCACAGAAATGTAGCAAATTCAGGATGATATTCATGTGGCAAAATCATCATTTATAAGGGTCCTTAAAAGAATTGAGCAATGATTGCTGGATCTATGGCAGCAGTTTTGCAGCTTTATGGAACAATGCCACTAATATGGAGCTTTTAGATTAGTTTACTTTTTAATTGGTTATGTAGACCTCTTGCTGCAGAGGATTAAAAAGATTGCAGCGGTGGCTCAGGGGTGTGGGGCGGTGCTGGGTGTCGGGGAAGGGTGTTGTGGTTAGGGATCAGATTTGTAAAAAATAAATACCTCTTACCTTGAGGCCGGGTCCTGTGTCTTCTCAGCTCCTGCTCCCCTGCCTCGGCTCCTTCCCCTGAAGGGGAAAGTGCACATGACTGGTTTGCGCAGCCCGAGAGGGCTGACCGAACAGTCATTGCCCACTTAGGAGAGAGCAAACCACACATCCCCTGCTCCAAGAGCTGAGCAGCCTGCCCACTCACCCGCCCACAAAGCAGCAAGAAGCCGCCTAAAATTATAATACTGTAAAGTTAATATCACTTTATGTTTCTGCTTCCCACTGCTTAAAAGCAGTGAGGCGACGCTCCTCCACCATAGCGGAGTAGCCGCCCCTGAAAGTTTGGATATATTGCCGGTGGAGGGGCAAGAATTCAGTTGGTACAGCTGCAATTCATAGGCAGTAGCGGCTACTCCCGGGTGGGAGTGGCGGTGCGCGGGTGAGGGGAGCTGAAGAAAATTAAAAAAATCCACTTACCTGGGCCGCCATCCTCTTTTTCCTGTCGCCACTGGCAACAGGAAGCACCTGGCTCCCAGACTCCCCATAGCCTAGCACAATGTTGTAATTCAGCATTGTGATTGGTCTCAGCGCTGCGAATCGGCGCCCTGACGGGGAATGGGAGGCTTTACATGTTCCTCACCAGGCTGTGTACAGCAAGCCTGGTGGGGAAGATTCAAAGTGGGAAGGACTGTTTGGCTGGTGCGAGAGGGCCAGCCAAGCAGCCATGCGCCCTTAAGGAGCATAAACCATTCCTCTCCCTGATCTGGCCAGCCCCACCCAGCCCCGAGAGCCACTGACTCAATAGGAAAAATAAAATGATAATAAAAAAAGATACGTTATTATAATTTTATTTTTCCTTTGGAGCAGTGGGGCAACGCTCCTCCACCTTAGCGGAGGAGCTGCCACTGGTTAAACAAGCGAGTTTTCAGGCCTCCTCAGTATTCATGTGGAGTTGGGGCAGCGGAGTTGTATGTTGATGAACCAATCAATCAAAATAGCTTTATTTTGGTACAAAGTCATAAAAGCAGAATAAAACGAGTAATGAAAATATTACAATATTATATATTATTATTATAATATAGTACTGCTGCCAACGAATCCTGCGATAAATGCGGTCTCGCTCTCATGATGAACCATGTGTGTATAATTCTTCTCCCCATATTGTTTGCATTGCAAAGGGTGAAAAGCAGTTTGTTTTGTGGGGGCAACCTTAAGGATCTGTCCAGCTGGTAAGATAAACAATCATTGGCAATGCCAATCGGTTGGCCTTACCTTACAGACAGTGAGGGAAATGTAATAAGTTCTACGAGGCCAACATATTTTTTAGAACCCCAAAGTATAACAAATATACTGAAACAGTTTTATGACAAGATAGACTTACATTGTAATAAGTAACATATAAATAAAAGATACGTCAATAATGATAATATAGGTTATCCATGTGATGGTGTAGTGCAAGTGATCGGTGAAAAAAGGGAATGTGCACAGCTAAACAGGTAGAAATACACACAATATTATTTTGACCTTACAGAGAAATCATTAGAAGAGCCAGACTCTAATGTAAGTTCAGTCAATAAAGTGAGCACTTCGACGTTTCTTTTGACCCATTAGGATAACTGATTATAGGGTCTTCTTCAGGACTACAGTATGATGGTAGCATCCTACAAGATGTCAACAAAAGAGAGAGAGGGGAGGGCGATGCTGCCATTCTATGTCATTAATGTTTGCTTTGAAAAAAGATTTATTTCTGTGCTTTTAGTCTAATTTAGGGCTTGTCTTCTCGCTGTAAAAAATGATGTACATGTGGATATTCAGGACCAACTTTAAGTACTTTAACTTTGACTTTAAGATTCGAAAATACAAGCCATCAGATTCTATGGTCTGACATCGAAAAAAATGACTTATTCAACTCGTGAGCATCAGAACAGTTGTACCAAGTTATAATGGTGAAACAAGATTGCAATGCTGTGTCTCTTTTTATTTAGCAAAGATAGTATATGCAACCAAAAATCTGAGAACATTTAAATCTAACTAACACAGTATATTTTCAGTTATGAATTGTAAAAACAGTGATGTATAAGTGTATGAGGAACATATATGTTTCTGATATATTTTTTTCATCTATCCCTGCGATATATGGAAAAAATTGAATATTTGAAAAAAACTGTGCAAAACCTCACACCAAAATATATAGAGTACCATCATGAAACAGAACTCACTTGAAGCGTGCTGCCACTACATTACAAGACACCGCCAGCCTGGGTGCACGTATGCAAAGGGCCTCTAAATATCAAAGAGACACCCAGGAACGTTGCATGCATGCTTTGTTGTTGTAATACAACATTTAGAATTAACTTTAAAATGTGCAGCGTACAAAATCTTTGATTAAGGAAATTCATTAAGAAATCTATGGCCTGGGACATTAATGGGTTCAATTTTAAAAAGTAGTGGTTTATTTGACAATGGTAGACTACAATGGGGAGTGAAGAATGTTGCTACTCATGAGTGTCTTTGGATATTGTCATGGTTTGAATAGTTGAACTTTAAACTACAAATAAATAACATAGTTCCACAAAATAACCAGCTGTCATGAATTGTTCATATCACACAGCATGTGTACAGAAAGAGCAAGTTAAATATTTATAATTAATATAGTGAAAATATCAAACATACTTTGTAAAAAAAACATACAAAAATGAGCATCATCACCTTACCCTCAAATTATACCCTTAGCAAATGTAGAGCAAAGGAATTTTACACAGGGGCTATTTGAGACACATCACCAGATAAGCACCAAAGTGTACCATAAATTGTAAATACAAATATTAAACAGACGCCTCTGACACAATAAAGATGACAGGCATATTTATGTTGATAATAGTTAATATTCTGTCACTAGCTGCGTACATTAAAATTTTTAACTGATCACATGCACTGCATCACCCCATGGTGCACCAGTGTTACCATTGAATAAATATTGTTTACATTATACTTGCGTGATACTAATAAAGTCTACTTTGTCATAGAATTGTTTCTGCATATTTGTTATACTTTGCGGTTCTAGCAGATATTTTGCCCCCCCAGAAATTCTTACATTTACTTCACCTTATCCAAGGGAACCAGTGTTATTTTTGATTACTTTGTTGCCCTGATTCCCAGGAATACCAGGTAACCTGTGTGTGAAGTTTCCTTCACACACAGGTGAGACCGATTGGCATTGCCTATGCTTGTTTACAGTAGTATGTCAGTAGTATGTTGTTTCTTCCATATTTCTGCTGTAGATTTGCTAGTCACCTCTTGATGGCACTGAAAGGCAGCAAACTGTTCTTTAAATGTGGCTTTGTAAGTTACCGTTGACAATAAGCTCTCCTTTCCAAAACAGGTGAAAGGAGTGGTCAATAGCCCAAGAAACTTGCTAATCCCTAATATGTCCTGGTTTTAACTGGGGGTCTCAACACTTTCTCAGTGTAACAGAGTTTAAGAGAATCATCGTTTACAATCAAACATAGGAAGGCTAGGTCGGGAGGACGTTGTGGTTCGAGTAAGAGATCAAGACAGTGGATATCTGTTTGAGTGAATGTCATCCATGAGCTTTAATTTATCTCCATCTATGCCACAAAGTTTGTGTAAACCTACTTCATATGTAGCTAAAAGATTTACAGCCAGATTCATCAACACAAATTGCGATCGCAATAGCTGCGAAATAGCTATTGCGATCACAATACCAAGAATCGCAATTCATGAAACAAAACCTGACCCAAATGCGAACTCGCAAAACATAATTTGCGACTTCGCAAGATAATCGCAGAATCCAGGTGGAACCCCTTTGCGAATCAGAAATTGCGAGTTCCCAATGATTCTGCGATGCCAATTGCGAATTCGCAAAATAATCGCAAACCAAATGCATGAAATATCGCAAATAGCGAAAAACCTAAAAATCGCTATTTGCGTGGCGCAAATTAAGGAGAACCCAAACCAGGTGGTAACCATGAAGTAAAAAAAACAAAAGGAAAAAAAAATTCCAAATGAGCCACAGGTGCGGTGCTGACCAAACACACTTAACCTCCGAAAACACATCAAAACCTGGTTGTTTTCTTCTGCTTAGGATTTCCTGGTGATCTGGCACTTACACTTCCATTCAGCCGCACTATAATTAGGCATGTCCGCAAGAGCTGGGACGCCCTGTTGCTGGGGTAGCCATGCGCGATATAAATAAATATAACATAACATAACATAACTTAAGGAGACACAGTAGGAGCATGAGGACAAGCACAATGCCAGGACTCTACATGGTGGTTAGGCGGCGAAGGCTTCAGGCTGCAGCAAGGAACAGACTCAGGAGCCAGCAGCGAATTTTCCGCCAGCGGGTCACACTACTGGGCCAAACTGAGGAGGAAATCTACTCAAAGTACCGGCTGAATGGGGATATGATTACAAAGCTCATCCGGGACCTTGACCCCCTGATGCAACACCCAACGAGGAGGACCAATGTCGTGCCCACCCATGTCCAGGTCTTGTGCAGCCTGCACCTCTTGGCTTCCCGAAGCTTCCAGGGGATAGTTTCCGTTGCAGGGGGATCTCCCAGAGCACCATGTCCCGCTGCCCGAGGAGTTTCCTGGATTCCATGTTGACCCGCCTAAACCATTACATTAAATTCCCAACCACCCAACAGGACTTGAATCAAACCAAGCTAGAATTTTACAACTTAGCGCAATTCCCCCATGTAATTGGATGCATTGACTGTACCCACATCCACATCTGCCCACCCGCTGAAACAGAATACATGTACCGGAACCGCAAGTCCTACAACTCACTGAACATCCAGATGGTGTGCAATGCTAAGACAATCATCACTGACATAGTGGCACAATACCCGGGGAGCACGCATGACTCCTTCATATTCCGGCACAGCGGCATGCACACACAACTGGCCAGGGGAGACTATGGCGAAGGACACCTTCTAGGTAAGTACACGTGCCAACAAGCAGTATATCGAGACCATGTAGCTGCTCATGACAGGCACTCACCCTCTGCTCCTTTCATTCAGGTGACAGCGCCTATGGCCTCCGTGAGTACCTCCTCACCCCATTCCTCAACCCTGCCACACCACAGCAACGGCGTTACAATGCTGCACACATTCGCACTCGGAATTGCATTGAGCGGACATTTGGGCTTTTAAAGAGCCGATTTTGCATCCTACACAAGACTGGTGGGGCCCTCAAATACCAGCCTGAGGTCTGCTGCCGCATCGTGGCCGTGTGTGCAATACTCCACAACATTGCTACCAAGCGGAGGATACCTGTGGATATCTCTGGTAGTGAGTCGGAAGGGGACAACCGCCAACCTGCACATGTGCATCATGCACTCGGGGAGAATCCTGCTGAAGGACACAGGCGCCGCAACCAAATCACAATGAACTGTTTCTAGTGCACCCATTCCCCTCACACAACACTGCAATCATGCATGACTAATGTAATAATTACATGAGTCGGATATACGTGAGAGCATAAATTCTTATTGTTAATTCACTATAATGTGTCCTTTTATTTCCTTGATATGACATGCGAACTGTATTCCATCATACAGCCCCATGAAGGGGTAGAGGGCTTGCTTGTGGAATCAGCATGCCCTGCAGGCAGAGTTCAATGTGTCAATGGCGTCTCCGGCCGGACGCACACAGTCGCCTCTCCGTGTCCTCCACAACACTGTTGGCCCGTGATGCTGCAGTGGGCCTGCTGCTGCGGCGGCGTTCCGTTACCAGCGGCAAGGACATGCTGCTGTGGCTGGAATTCACCTCGCTGGCATAATTCCCCCCACCTGCTTCACCATGGCCAGTCGGCTGCAGACTCTGCACAGCTGCAGTCACCTGTTCAAGGGCCCTGGCGACGTCCTGGCAACATTTGACCATCTGCACCTGCATCGCAAGGGAGCGGCGGGAAAGTTGTAAGGTGGCATTTCAAATGATGTGATTGGACCTGGTGTAGGCTGGCAGGCGGGTCAGCAGCTGGTGGTGGCTGCGGCGGGTGATATCCTGCTGGGATACCAGGATCTGGCTGCGGTCATGCCCTGCACGAATTCTGTGAGATGGCCCATATTTTGCGCCGTCTTATGCAGCTGCAGGTGGATGGCTGCCAAGTGACGCGCCTGCCTCTGGTGTACTGCGAGCATGTGGCGTTCTATGGCCAGGCCAGGATCCCGTACATGTACCCCCCCTGCCAGCGCGTGTTGAGGCGTCACGCTGCTGGCGCGTCAGGCCGCTAGACTCGGATCTTACTGTGGCTGTGCGCCTTGTCTGCCGCCTGGCTGCTGGTGGTGTGGCCTGTACCACTGCCATGGGTGTCACTTGGGGTGGTTGCTGGGCACCTGTGGCTGCAGGGGTGGCCCTGTCCACATGGGGAGGTGGTGGTACTGCTGCTGGTGACTGAGATGGTCCTGGTCATGGTGTAGGATGGCCCTCACCCTCGGTGTCCTCCGGGTTCTCCTCAATGTGTAGGGCCTCACTGTCGGTGCTGGGTTGTTCTGCAGCACCTGTGATGTAAATGGGTGCATGATTAATGATATGTATCTTGCACATGAGATAATGCTACATGCATGCAGGCTTGTATTCCCTGACTGGCTTTAGGAATAACTTTCAATTTACAGGTCTGGCTGTGTGGGGCTATCCGGGAATTTTGGTCACACTACACGTCCCACAATGCAATAGGGCATTTCAGGTGTGCATGGCCGGCATTACTGGGATTATGAAATAGCTAGCTCTGGAGTCATGAGCATTGTTAGGGGACGGGCACGCAGTCGCATGGCACTTACCTTGGGATTGTTGGGTGGGTCGGGAGGAGTCCAGCTGGGTAACCCCCACGCAGGCTTCAGGATTTATGGTGTCCTCCACAAGGTCTTCCAGTGGAGTGTTGGGTGCTACAGTGGGCTCTCCTCCACCCGTGGCAAGCCGCTCCTCCAGCCTCTCGGCGATACGCTCTTTGGCTCGCCCTCTGAGGTCGTACCATCTCTTTTTTACTTCGTCGATGGAGCGCTCGGTCACCCCGACTGAATTGACCTTTGCGTGGATGCGCAGTCAGATGCGGCGCTTGTCCGCCTCAGGCACCCTCCGGGATTCCTTTCCAAAAAGGCGAGCATGGTCCTTAGAGACTCCCTCAATGAGCAACTCCAGTTCCTGCTCAGAGAATTTTATCTTCCTCTTTCTTCCTGGGGCACTGCTCCCTGCTGCTTCCTGGGATATTTTGACAGTTGTTAGTGTCCTGGTGTGGTGCTGTAGTGGAGCTCTGGCCAGTACTGCTTCCACTTTCAGGCTCAGTGATCAGAATGAGGGAGGGAACAGCCTACTTCCTGGTAGTGATGTCATCATTGGGCTCGAAATGCGACTTCCCATTTTTGCGATCTCGCAATTAGCGAGATCGCAATTTGCGATTTCGGTAATTGCGTGTTCGCAATTTAAACATGGTCAACGGCCGATTCTGCGATTTTCAGCGATTTAGCGGGAATCGCTATCGGCAATTGTGGCCGATTGCGATTCGCTTTTTGTAATCTCTTTTGTTGATGCATCCCATTCTGCGAATTCTAAATTGCAATTCTGTATTTTTCGCAATTTAAAATTCGCAGAATATGGGTTTGATGCATCTGGGTGTTAGAATTTTAGCGACCCTTCCCAGTTTCTCAGCTGCCCACTTTTCCACCACTTACACATTATATGGCTAATAGTTAAAGGATTGTAGATGACTAATAGGTTTAGGTTGGATTTGAGTTTTTTTTGAAGAACTATGATTTTTGAACTCGAGGTTTATTAAAATACTTTTTTAAAGGTCTTTCGTGTCGTACATCAGTAAAGATTATATACAAATATATCACATTCACCATATTAAAATACGAGTATACTAACGTTATATGCAGGTAGGCACATTATAAACTAATTTAAAAACAAGCCCTTTCAATGCATTGCTTCCCCAACTGTATATGGCATCATTAATATTTAAGGAACGGTGGGGCATACTATCAAGAACGGCGTTAAAAGTTATCACCGGTTTAGCGGCAGAAAGCAGCGATAATGGGCTTTTTAATTTGCCATTGAGAATTCCAATAGAAGTCCATGTTCTGGTGTGAACATTGGCTTCTATTGGAATTCTCCAGGGTATATTATCAAGCCCATTATCGCCGCTTTAGCAGCAGTATTCTGCAGCTAAACCAGAGATTATTTTAACGCCGTTCTTGATAATACGCCCCAATGTCTTTTCACTCTTTCTTTCGTATTTTAAAGCTATTTCTGAGTGTTGGTCCTTTAAAAAATATCATTTAATCTGTTCAAAGTATGCTAATGCCTATCATGACATGCTTTAGCCATCTGTGCGTATCATGTCAAATCATGAATAGATTAAGATAAAATGTTCAGGCTTTCCCTTTGCTTCCATGGGGCAGATACATTTTTCATTTGCTGCTGCACAGCAACGTTTGACTGCCACTTTAACTGGCAATTTATTGTTTCTTCAGGCCATGAAGAGCTGCCGTTCTTCTATACAGTGCATCTTAAATGTTGTGTTGTGGGCATTTGGCATGGGAGAAATTATTTTTCCATTTGATCAACTTCAAATTCTCAATATTCGCTTGTTCTCTATGGAGGATCTGCCAATTCCCCTTTGCTCTTTTCTCCAGGCAACTTTTAACAGTGCCCCTGACTCGGCAAGAGAGAGGATTTTCTGAATCTCCAACTTCTTTAGCATCTTATCCAGCTCTCTCCTTCAAGGGGAATCTACTGAACAGCCACGGCCCGTGGAGGGAGTTATGGTGAGGCGGAGAGGCGGGGCGGGGGAGGGACAGGGTGGGGGGTGCTAAAAACCGGAGTATGGATAATTGAAGGTAAGTAAACAATTTAATAAATAAAACAAATTTCGTAGCGCACCCTGCATCGCATTTTGCGATGCAGGGCGCGCTACGAAATTCGTTTTATTAATTAAATTGGTTACTTACCTTCAATTATCCATACTCCGGTTTTTAGCACCCCCAACCCTGCCACTCCCCCGCCCCACCTCTCTGCCCCACCGAAACTCCCTCCACGGGCCGCGGCTGCTACTGAAGCATTGTTCTTACCAGCGTCTATCCACCAAAATGTTCTTTTGTAAAGTATGCCTTTTAATAGCCTCATAAATGGGGTTAAAACATATTCCTTCTTCTTTAAAGCTAGATAGACTTGTAATATTACTGTAGAAGTAAATTAGAAGAGCTGTTATAGTTATTTTCACATTCTCTAGTTTAGCATCCCTATTCTGCTAGACGTTCTCTCCAGATCCACACTTGTGATTCATACACTATGATTTCCCCTATCTTTTTTTGCAGTTTTATATAAAGCGAACTCGACCAGAAGTATTTTGAGCACTTTACCTGAGCACCAGTTACGGTACACAAGGATACATACATTTTTTGGGAGGCATGAGGAGATTAGGGGTCAGATGTTCGACTATTCAGTTTAGTGAGTCGCAAATTGCGCAGAATTGCGACTCGCAATTTGCGACTTGCTAAACTGAATGTACAACAGTGTCTCAGACACTAATTGTGATTCTCAATTTGGTGGCAAATTGCATGCCTTATCAATATTCATGAGGCAAGCGCAATTTGCAAACACATTAAGAATGGCTAGCACTCCCAGGAATAGTGGCCTGCTGGGATAGATACCTTTAGATAGATATTATACGGTATTTCAATAAGAGTATGATCACTTTCTAATCTTCTCTGTATGCTGAAATTTTAAGAGTCTGTGCTTCCCTTTTCATTCATCAAAATATTGTATGATGTCTTATTTGAACATGGTTATCTCATAAGACCAACTGTTGCACAATAGCTGGAAGTAATGTTTTATAGTGTTGGGCAGATGTGTCTTCCAAATTGTTTTATTATGCTGCAAAGCTGTTCTTTATTACATGATGTAACTTCCAATGTAGGAGGAGTAGAAGATTAAATGTGTTTGCTTACCAAAGACATTTTGATCAGAATGACGCTGCACGAAGTCTGTTGTAGATAACTTGTTTTATTCAGACCACAGGTTTTTATCTACTGCAAAGCTAGTATAAAAACATGCAGAGAAAATAGAAACAATTGGCTCATTTATATACTCCGACTCCTTAAGATTTTTATTCTCCGTGTATTAATGATGTGCTTAAATTATATGGCTGCAATTAGAAAAGCGCATTGACTATCATGTTATGTTCACCTTAAGAGGCGCAGCAATTTATCGTCAAGAGTGAAAACTGTCTGTTTTATATGTTATAGAAAATGTACATTTTAAACATCATATTTTTTAATCAAAAATGTGTTCGAAGCCATCTCATTTACAAGAATTGATTGAACCTGTATTACTGAGAAGTTGGTACTTGCTGATTACTTTTTTTACCATAATATGGCTAAAATGATGTAATGATTCTTAGTTGAATCTTATGTTATGGCACTTGGCACCTTAATGGACTTGTCTAAATAAAGTATTTTTGACTGATTTTGATTGATGTGATGCTGCATCTAAAGACACAGTATTTTTGCATTTATTATGCCTGCTTATAGTTGTAGTTGCTTCTTCTACTGCCTTTGTTGTTTCTGGTGTTATGTTTACATGGCATGTTTTTTCTAGCTAAGCAATAGTTTCTTTAGATGTCTGACTATTTTTTTTTATTTCAACAAATTTTATTACACATTTTTTTAAAAAAGAAACATGAACACATTAATACACTCATAAAACAAATATGCATAGAATAGCTTTAGTCATCCCTCCTTAGTCACTGGTCATGGCATCTACCATGTTGTTACACTGTTAGCTATATGTATGTATCTGTGCTGTTGACAAATAGCTGTTTTCGGCACAGCAAATGCCATGAGGTGTGTTCATAACCATAACAGGCGAATTTCAGTAGTTTTAGGGGTAAATGCCAGAAAAAAAACTCAGTTTTTAACTGTGGCATATTCAGTGAATTTCATAGTTTTTTATGATCTACTTAACTTCTCCTTCCCTGTTGCATGGCTATACATGCCCCACTACACAAAGCCTCAGGGTGTGCGCAATAGGGGTTGAGTGCAGGGGCCTGAGTGACAGAGGTCAGGCCCTGAGCATAATGTGCATTGTGGCTGCCTACAGTCTATGGCTTTGTGCAATGGGGTTGGGCGTATGGCAAGGCATTTGTCCCGGCCTGCGCCAACACTGCCATGGTTCTCCAACCTTTGTAATTCACAGTCTTTCGCCATGTGTGGTAGCGTTTGGGGCAGGGCTGTGCCTGCACCAGCCTATGGGTCAAATCAACACCACCTCATACGGCCTTCAGCTGTGCACAGCAGGGGTTGGAAAAAGGGCCTGGACTGTGGCCAAGCCATCCACTCAACTTGCAGTGGGGGCTGAGCATCTCGGGTTGGGCAGAGGCGTCTTACTTCCTGCCGTCCAAGCAAAGTCAGACACTCATTTTAGTGTTTGGATTTGCTTACTCATTTGTTTTACAGTGCTTGAAACTCATGAGTCAGAAGCAATTCGTGAGTCCGACACAAAATACTGGTCAATGCATGTAAAATGGGCACTGACTTACAGGTGAGTTGACTTCAATTTACGAGTTGCACTCCATTTTAGGCAATTTTCGTTCTGGCGTTGTTTTATTTTTCTGCACATCTGGTTACCCCTAACCACTGCATTCATCTTGATATAGATAGATAGATAGATAGATAGATAGATAGATAGATAGATAGATAGATAGATAGATAGATAGATAGATAGATAGATAGATAGATAGATAGATAGATAGATAGATAGATAGATAGATAGATAGATAGATAGATAGATAGATAGATAGATAGATAGATAGATAGATAGATAGATAGATAGATAGATAGATAGATAGATAGATCCTTTCAGGCTTAGAGTGCTGCAACATGAAGCAAAAATGAAGCAGAGAAATCTGGGTAGTTGCCAAGTTTTGGTGGCAAGAAGTTTCTATATAGAACACCATATAACACCACTAACACTCAACATAGAATACTGCTTCGGAATGCAAAGAGAGGCATAGGACGACTGGAGAGGGCGCAAGCCTGGGGGGTGTTGGTAGACTACCTGAAGAATGTAGACCAGGAGGCTGCACCTAGCACGCCACAGGCTGGATCACAACCGGCCAGCCCCGGTGGCCAAGGCCAAAAAGGGAATGAGGGGGAGGCATGAGCGGGCATAGCATCCTAACATCCACAAACATGGGGGGTTATATGAGTACGACACATGGCTTAGACGTAAACGAGAGAGACCCAGACCATGCATACATCGAGAAACATATTGGCGGGTTGGTCGGCAGCAGCAGGGGAGGGGGGCGGTGGGAGGGATAGTAGAGGGGGAACTGTTAGAATGTTATCATTGGTGAGAATCAATTACAGCTAGAACTGTATAGTGCGACAGGCAGTCACATGGCGAGAGGAGGTGTGAACAAGAGACCAGGTGCCCAGCTGGGTAGGACCCTCTGAAGGGTCATTGGGACGTTAAATGAATGGGAAACAAATTGTATGTGCACTGTTTATTAATAAATACCAATAAAATATGTTTTAAAAAAAACACCACTAACACTCCACTAAGTTTGCTCACTTCAAATGTCTGTTTTTCTAACAACATTTTTAAGCATAGGATTAGCACAGTGCCATCCATGCCAAGCTAGAAAGGGGCAAAGTCCTTTGCCATTCATACTGCAAAGTCTTTAAGCATATAATAAGCTAGTGCCATCCATACCAAGCTGTAAAATGATAAAAATAAATTGTTTACCACTTTAGGCACAGTATTACAGCGTAGCTCATTCCAAGCTAACCTGGAATGAATAAAAGCAACTACTGACAAGTTTCACTGTCATTACAGCTCATAAGAGAGGTTTAGCTTTGTCCAGAAACAAGGGAGCACCTAGTATAACTAAAAAAATATCCTTTAAGCTTAGAGTCCTGTATGAATCATACTAAAAAGAAGCAGAAAACTCTGGGTAGTTCCCAAGTGTAGTTGGAGAGAGCCAACTCGCCCTTGCAGTCCCTCTGGTAGTCCTGGAATCAAGCAGCAAAGAAATCCTCTGAGGGTAGAAGGCAGCTTTCAAGCAGAAGGACAGTTCTGGGGTAGCAGCAGGGCAGTCCTCTGAAGTACAAAGCAGGCCTCAAGTAGGAAGGCAGTCCTCTGAATTATACAGCAGTCCTTCTGAGGGTCCTCCACAGGTTCAGGAGTGAAATTAAGAGTAGGTATGACGGTGCTATTCTCATACCAGGTGGCAGCATTTAAGTGGAAGAAATTTCTAGATTTTTCTGCCCACAGGTGGTTCTTGAATTTTCTTCCTCCTTGCCCAGGATCCAAGGGGTGTGGGTGACAAAAGGATAGTGTGATGTTCTTTGTGAATGTCCTGCTGCAACTCCTTTGAAATGTCAGTGGGGCAGTGGCCAGTTCCGCCCCAGATATCCTGGCAGGATTACCTATCCTGCCAATACCTAGTCCCCTTTGTCTCACTGTCTGGGAGGAATACACAAATAACAACTGCCATGCTAATCACAATCATGTGACCAAGGACACAGGCTGCAGGCACCAAAAGGTTATGCCGGTTAGGACAGTGTTTTCAGAATTGAGACCTAAAATCCGACTTTACCCTTAAAGAGGATTTTAAACTACCATTCTTTTGAAGACCAAACATGACATTTCTACCTGTTCCCAATTAAAAAGTATCATGTATTAAACATAATAAAGTAACTTAATGTTATTCTATGAGATAGGTTGGTCTGCAGTAGTGAAAACGATAAAAGTTTTTCACCACCAAGACATATAAAACTTAAAATACATGTATTACTTTTTGGAATACACTGCACCCTCCCCTAAGGTTTGTGTGGGGCCTACCTTAGGGGTGACCTAGATGTTTTAAAAAGGAAGGATTAGGCCTGCCAAAGGGGTTTAGTTTGCCAGGACAAAATGACAGTTTAAAACTTTAGTACAGGCTTCAGTGGCAAGCCTAAGGCAAACTTTAAAAGGCTACTACAGTGGGTGTTAATCAAATTTACCATATTTAAAGGAGTGAGCACAAGCACCTTTGCACTGGTTAGCAGTGGTAAAGTGCACAATGTCCTAAAAGCCAACAAAATGGGTTCAGAAACAGGTAGGGTGAAGACAACAACTTTGGGGTTGACCCTGCAGAGAGGGCCAAGTCCAACGTATATAGAAAAGAAAAACTGCTGCCAATATACATACATACACACACATATATATATATATATATATATATATATATATATATATATATATATATATATACACATATATGTATATATATATATATATATATATATTCACTGGGAAAACATAGGTTTTACGGACATTATAATTAGGAATTAGCATTTAAAAAACCTTAGAAATTCACTGAAAAAAACATAGGTTTAAAGGACGTTATAGTTAGTTGGACATTTGACTCATATAAAACCAGAGAAATTCGCCAGTTATAGTTAGTTGAGCTAACTATAACTCGAGCGCTCGCAATGCACTGCTGATGACGTCACATATTACATCACTCATGACATCTCAAATGACATCACTGATGATATCACTGATGACTTCATCCAGTGAATGTGTCTTTCTGTAAACTTTACATATTTTTCATATATTTTTATGCCAGGTGTATTGAAGAATGAGTGGATTTACAAGTGCCTGAATGGATTACTTAGACGGTGCATGACTAACTGTATAAGTGAGTGATTGAACGTGTCTTACTGAATGCATGGGTTAGTGACTAAACTGTGTGAAAGTCTGTATTAGTCTCTCAGTTGGTGCGTAAACGGCTGCATGGGTTGGTGAGTAGCTACATGAGTGTCTATATAGGTTATTGATTTGTTGTCTGAGTATCTGTATAGGTGCCTGAGTGTCTGGGTGGGAGTGTGTATGACTCTGTGCATAGATATCTGAGTGGGTGATTCACTAGTTGTATGGATTCAAGAGTGCATCTGTAAAGGGCTGTATGAATCAGTTAGGTTGTGTATGGGTGTGTTGGTGAATGAATGAATGTCTCAGTGGAAAATGTGTAAGTAACTACATATTTTTAAGGCACTATATATGTCACTGTTGGAGTATATAAATAACTATACATGAGAGTAAGCTATTTGAACAGTGGGTGTATAAATAACTGTCTGCTTGTATCAGTGATTGTATAAGTTAGTATCTGCATAAGTAAGAGATGTGGTGTGTGTATAAATAACTCAGTTGGTGTATATAACTGTATATATGAGTGAATGAGTATGTAATTCTTTGCATGACAAACTAGGTATGTGAGTAACTCTATGGATGAGTGGTAGACTGTGACTGTGAGAATAGGTGTATGAGTACATATTATAGTACTGTATTGATGAGTAACTGTATGTATAAGACACTGCATGGGTGTATAGAGCTAGGATATAGTCGATGGTCTGTAGTATCTGGCATTATTGTGTGTATGGTTTCAAAATTATTAGTGTGAATTTTATAGTGGCTGTATCAAAGTTTATATTAGAGCATCAGTGTGTGCATTAGATTATCACGTGGATGATGTCAACAGTGACGTCATCAGTGATGTCATTTGAGATGTCATGAGTAATGTCATCAGTGATGTCACTGACCATGTTATGAGTGATGTAATATGTGACGTCATCAGCAGTGCATTGTGGGTGCGTGAGTTATAGTTAGCTCAACTAGCTATAACTGGTGAATTTCTCTGGTTTTATATGAGTCAGATGTCCAACTAACTATAACGTCCCTTAAACCTACGTTTTTTTTAGTGAATTTCTAAGGTTTTTTAAATGCTAGTTTCTAACTATAACGTCTGTAAAACCTATGGTTTTTTCAGTGAATTTCAAAGGTTTTATAAATGTTACTTTCATATTTTAATGTTTATAAAACCTATATTTTTTCTAATTCTTTTTTAATATTTTGCAATCCTATCATCCTTTTTTAAAACTTTAGAAATGTTGTTCTCTTTTATATCTTTCCCCAAAAGGATGTATATCTTTTTTTTTCTTTATTTGAGAAAACTATAGTCTCGTGCCGGTAGTCATCAGCACGCAAATCCTATCCACCACATTTAAATGATGCGCATTTCATTTCCGACAGGTTTGTGGCACCGCGTCCCGCATAACAACATATACGTATGAGTTCGCGCCAGCTGCTACTGTGGTCTGCGACCGGTACGCACTTCTAAATGACGTGTTACACCATGTACGTATGGGGTGACGCCCGCTGCGTGCTGTGAATGCGACAAATGCACGCTGCCACACCCTGTGTTATGGCATTGACATACGATGTCGTGCCACATATGCTATTCCCCCATTTTATTTGTCTCAAAACTATGTCTAAATAACTTTAAAGTGTATATGAGAGCAAGCGATAATTAAAAATATTTTAAACATTTATGTATTTCTAATTGTAATAAACTTATATTATAGTAAATATATTTACTCAAAATCACATCAGCTGCGGTCTCATCGCACACTGAGTGCGCGATCGCCATGTGACCATAAAAAAGCATTTAATTAGTCATAACATTTTCCATTGTAACAGTTCGAAAACGCCACCCATTTTAGTCAATATCTGTACTGCATTTCAAGAGACACACCTTTTCTGCTTAGAGGGCTTTTTTCTAAACTTTTTGCAATATACACATATCTTGGACTACACACAACATGCAACCATCATCTTCATCAATATTCATGGTCTGTAAAGTAGCCTTCCACCTGTGATAGCCATACACCTAAAAGTTACATTACCAAAATGTTCTCCAATACCAGAGGTAACATCGTTGCATACGCTATCCACAGCACAATGTAATATAGTACGGCCCAGAGACAGTATCATGCTTAGATAATGAACGCACGGACACAGATAGATAGTGGAAGTGGGTACCGGCACGTGCGCTCGACTTCTTTTTATTACCAGGGTCACATATCCAGTGACGTCTGTGCTGGATGCGTGTGGGATGAGTGTAAACAAGCCCTCAAGGAATGGTTGCTGCTAGCCTCAACTACAATAGTAATCATTGGATCACACACAGAGATTCAATATTAACAGAATTAATAATTTGTGCAGCAGTAAGGTAAGGACAGTAGATGTGTAATAATGCAGAAATAATTCTATTGTAAAAGAACCACAACTTGTGGTATACTGAGGCACAATCAATAGATCTGAAATAATACACAAAAAGATTATATCATAAACGCTACGTCAGTTCTAGTGCACTCACATAGCCACATCAAAAGCATTCAGCATGTGCACAGCCAGCGATGATGCGTGGTGCAGGCGGGCCGTACTAGAAGCATTATCTGTTGCCATCAACACTGCATCAACTGCAATAGCAACTCAATCTGAATTGTGAACACTGCTGACTGCAGTGTAGGCCACAGAGAGCAGTCAGCAAGCACCCACAGCTACGTAAGGTGACTTGACCTGCCCAGTTTGTCATAAGCGAAGCAACAAAAAAGCGTTTGCGGAGCCTGCAATACTGCGTATGCATGGTGCAGACAGTACGCACGGGAGCAATGTATTTTCCTACAGGACTACCTCATCTACAATAGCAACTCGATCTCAATTGTGAACACTGCTGTCTGCAGTGTAGGCCAGAGAGAGCGGTCAACAAGGGCCCACAGCCACGTGGCATTGACTTGAACTCTACAATTTGCAATACACAAAGCAAAAAAACGTGTGCAGAGTCTGCAATGATGCGTATGAGTGGTGCAGACAGAGCACACTAGAGCAATTTCTTTTCCTACAGAACTGCGTCATCTACAATACCGATTCAATGTCAAATGTGAACACTGAAGTCTGAAGTATAGGCCAGAGAGAGCGTTCAGCAAGGGCCCACAGCCATGCGGCATTGACTTTAGCTGACCAGATTGTCATACGCAAAGCAAAAAAAAAAGCGTGAGCGGATCCTGCAATGATGCGTATGCATGGTGCGGACAGAGCACACTTGAGCAATGTCTTTTCCTACAGGACTGTGTCATCTACAATACCGACTCAATCTCAAATGTGAACACTGCTGTCTGCAGTATAGGCCAGAGAGAGCAATCAGCAAGCGCCCGCAGCCACGTAGCATTGACTTGAACTGCCCAATTTGTCATACGCAAAGCAAATAAAAAGCGTGTGCGGATCCTGAAATGATGCGTATGCGTCCTGTGGACAGAGCGCACTGGAGCAATGTCTTTTCCTACAGGACTGCATCATCTACAATACCGACTCGATCTCAAATGTGAACATTGCTGTCTGCAGTGTTGGCCAGAGAGACCGTTCAGCAAGGGCCCACCGCCACGTGGCATTGACTTAAGCTCCACAGTTTTCAATGCGTGAAGGCACAAAGACCGTGTGTGGAACCTGCAATAATGCGTATGAGTGGTGCAGACAGAGCGCACTTCAGCAATGTCTCTTCTTACAGGACTGCGTCATCTACAATAGCGAGTCGATATGAATTGTGAACACTACTGTCTGCATTGTTAATTGAAGGCAGTACTCACACACACAACCATGAATACTTTTTCTCACTGCCTCTTCACAAAATACAACAACATAAATTACTGAAAACTCTACAATAAATAAATTAAAACAATTCGAATTGGGATTTCATCTGTCCACAGTCTACACTATTCACTGTTCCGTTGGACTTGCAAGATGAATTTGATCATTTTACTAAACCTATAACTCATCTAAAAAAGTTCTTCAAGTAAGTATACTATAGACTTATACCCAGCTGTAGCAGACTATACCGGCTATTAAAAGCCCTCTCCAGCATTAAAGGCCCAAGCGGAAGGCGAGGGCCTTTAACAAGGGAGAGGGACTTTAATAGCCGGTTTAGCCCAGCTATGAAGGGCTATAAGGCTTTTAGAACATTCTGCCACTAGAGGATAGAATGTTCTAACAAATAAAACAACGCCTTAAGGGAGCGCGAGGGGATTGGAATCCCCTCAGGCTCCCTGAAGCCTTTGTTCACAGCCAGAGCAGTGAACAAAGAAACATTAGAATGTTGGAATTTCAGGCTTATACCAGCCATTATAAGCCCGGAGCTACTCCATTGTTTTTAATGGACCTTTAAACATTCCAATGTTCTAATAAAACAATATTGTGTATATTTCAATAGACGTTGTAGTTACTTGACTACTGGGTTCTGTAATTAAACAATCACCACTCAATTGGAATTATGAACCCTGCTAACCGCAGTGTAGGCTAGAGGCAGTGGTCATTAACACCTCACAGACACGTACCATTGGATTTGAAGGCACAGAGTTGATTGCAACTGATCAGAGGGGATACACAGAAATCATCACAGACTTTAACTTATCCTCAATCATAGAATCAAGACCCCGTTTCACTGTTCGGACTTGCTGTACAGCGATGTACTCCACCGACTAGTGTCAACTAAGCCCAATAATCATGTGCAGCAGTTAGCTATGGAAGCACAGAGTGTGATGCACCTCAACAGACCATGTTCTGAAAAATACAAGCAGCAGATAACATCGGACATCGTCCATTGCGGGATCAAGACACCATTCCTAGAGTTGGTTGCACCTGGTTGAAGGGAGTGCTTTCATCTCCACTCTCAGATGCAGTTCTAACATCATCCATTGTGGGATCAAGACACCATTCCACTGTTGGGACCTAGAGTTGGTTGCACCTGGTCGAAGAGAGTACCTCCATCTCCACTCTCAGATACAGTTCTAACATTGTCCATTGTGGGATCAAGACACCATTCCACTGTTGGGACCTAGAGTTGCTTGCACCTCATCGGAGGGGGTACACAGAAATCATCACAAACTTTAACTTCTGAAATCCTCAATCATAGAATCAAGACACTGCTTCACTATTCGGACTTGCTGTGCCACTGTGCAGGGCCGGACTGGCTACCGGGCATTTTGGCATTCTGCAGAGCTGGGGGCTGATGTCACTGCGGTGGGGGCTAATTTCGTAGATGGAGACCTGCGTGTGCCTCGAAATCAACAATGTAAAACGAATTTCGTTTTGCACACGCAGGTCCCCATCAACGAAATCAGCCCCCAGCACTGTAGAATGTCAAAATGCCCAGTAGCCAGTCCGGCCCTGCCGCTGTGTAGTCCAGTGACTGCAGTAAACCATGCCTAATAATCATGTGCAGCAGTTAACTACGGAAGCACAGAGTCTAATGCACCTCAACGGAAGGAGTTCTGTGAAAACCAAGCAGAAGGTAATATCGGACATCTTCCATTGTGGGATCAAGACACCGTTCCACTGTTAAAACCTAGAGTTGGTTCCACCTGCTCAAAGGGAGTACCTTCATCTCCACTCTCAGATGCAGTTCTAACATCATCCATTGTGGGATCAAGACACCGTTCGCCTGTTGGGACCCAGAGTTGGTTGCAGCTGGTCGAAGGGAGTACCTCCATCTCCACTCTCAGATGCAGTTCTAACATCGTCCACTGTGGGATCAAGACACCGTTCCACTGTTGGGACCTAGAGTTGGTTGCACCTGATCGGAGGGGGTACACTGAAATCATCACAGACTGTAACTTGTGACATCCTCAATCATAGAATCAAGACCCCGTTTCATTGTTAGGACCTGCTGTACCGTGCTGTAGTCCAGCAACTACAGTCAACAAAGCCCAATAATCCTGTACAGCAGTTAGCTACGGAAGCACAGACTGTGATAAACCTCAACGGAGGGAGTCCTATCAAAACTAAGCTGCAGATTATATCGGACATTGTCCATTGTGGGATCAAGACACCATTCCACTGTTGGGACCTAGAGTTGGTTGCACCTGGTCGAAGGGAGTACCTTCATCTCCACTCCCAGATGCAGTTCTAACATCGTCCATTGTGGGATCAAGACATCGTTCCACTGTTAGGACCTACAGATTCTTGCACCTGATCGGAGGGGGTACACACAAATCATCACTTGTGATATCCTCATACATATAATTAGGACCCTGTTTCACTGTCCGGACCTGCTGTACCGCGGTGTAGTCCAGCCACTGCAGTCAACCAAGCCCAATAATCATATGCAACAGTTAACTACGGAATCACAGAGTCTGATGCACCTCAACGGAGGGAGCTCTGTGAAAAACAAGCACCAGGTAATATCCGACATCGTCCATTGTGGGATCAAGACTCTGTTCCACTGTTGGGACGTAGAGTTGGTTGCACCTGGTTTAAGGGAGCACCTTCATCTCCACTCTCAGATACAGTTCTAACATCACCCACTATGGTATCAAAACACCGTTCCACTGTTGGTACCTGTCGGACTACTGTGTTAGTAGTATACAGAGCAATCCACGGTGCTGGGCCTCAGGCTGGGCAATGTGTGCCTGTGTTGCGGTAGCCAGCGTTAATCTCAGGAGCCTTCCGAGCTCGCAGACCTCGGCCCAGAAGCTTCCGCCGGCACGTGGTGGGCCCTCTTTCACATACGGCTATGTCGAAAGGTGAACTGTGGGGCATATATGTGTTGCAGCGTCCATGACGGTTTCTAGATACCAGCACGCTGATAGAATCATACACGCAGCCACCTTTGCTCACGGCGTCAGCCTCATGGCGGTGTAAGCTGCGCAGACCTGGCAGACACGTTCGCCAATCTGGAAGAGAACCACACCCAGAGAAACGCGCCTCTTCTTTATACCCCTACGCTAGCCTTGCGTACGCCGAGCCAGCCCACTACCCTAAACATTGGTGGGGGGAGGGAGGCCCGTACGTGCTACCATTCCGTAATCTTCCCTACTGACTGTACTATCATGGATGCGCCCACTGTCCACTTCACTCAAAAGACCGTCATTGTATGTTGACATGCACATGTCTGTGCTCTCCATACTCAACTCTGTCTGGCACATCCCCTCAAGACTTTGCATTATATACTTTTATAATCGATAATTACTTGCCACCTTCGCACATACTTTGCTCCCATCTCTCCCCGCATTCTGCATTGTGAGGCAGAGGTGCCATGCCATGTTTAGTTTGTGTACATGGCTAGCCACATTTCCCACAGTATGTAGTGTTGTTGTGTCTGCTAGGTGTACATGTTGTTTGCCATGTTGAACGTGTTTATATAAGGTATCACGTTTATTCACAAGCAGAGGTTTCTCCCATTTCCATTTTGCTGTCTTAAAGAGCAAACAGAAGTTTTTCTCACAGGTGAATAGTGCGACCACAATGGCAGTCATTCATTACTATCCAAGAATGTCCAACTACAAGGCACTTCTAAGCTTACAGCCCCCAATCTTGCATCCTTTCTTAAAAGGACGCCAACTCCCACTATCAGACCAACATTCACACAGCTTTCTAACGGCAGTTATCTGCTTCTTAATAACATGCACTCCTACAGAATGTGAGCTGGCACACTGCATGTCCTTACTGTTTCAAACAGAGTAACTTCCTGTGGCAATGTCTATTCCCACCCACACAAAGTAACTCCCAAACTTCAACTTGGCCTTCAATTCCTAGTTGAAAACAGATTTCAAGAAACAAACCAAACTAAAAGCGCTTTTGTTCAGAACAGAAGTCTCCCTCACTTCTGCAAAAGAAATTTATCGACTGCAGATACCACGAACTTCAAGCAAAATACACTCCCTTTTAAATACGAAACGCCAATTACACTTTGTGAATTGTTACACAATTTTTAACACGTCACACTCAAGATCTGGCACACTTTTTTAACACGGTCTCCTACAGCCTTCTAACACGCTTTCAAACTGTTCTTCTTTTAATACCAGACTACATTCATTCTATCATCTCTGGAATAACAGGAACAGTGCCCATAATTCTCGCTCTCTTTGCGGCCATCTACTACTAATTCTACTTCTAAAAATGGCTACGCTCTCTGTGGTAATAACTATGCCCGACAGAATACGCCTCTACGCCAAGTTACATCAATACTGTAAATAAACGGAAAATCTTTTTGTCTACCTGCCTCTATCTATTATCGGAGCCAGCTACATCATGACATTTATCTACACCTATGCAATATGCGTACAACCATCCTTTGATTGGAAAATTTGCCCATTTGACTGGCGAATGGATCTATGCCTTGCCATCATCCCAACAATCGCTCCCGTTATCCAGCAGGTAATGCATTATCTTGAAAGCCATGAACGTGACTGTTCTGGCAGTGGAGCCATGGCGAATGCAATGCAAAAAGAAATCGTAGCGGAATGGGATTTCTGCGCAGATTGTCTCCCTATTCAAATTGCCGCTCCAACATTCGAGGAACATTACTGTCCCTTCGAGGTTATGAATTGGATCGCTTTGCTTTTCTCAGACGATGGCAACAGTAGCCTCTTGGAACACTACGCATCTCAAGCCGCTAAAGAACTCCTGGACTGCAATCTCCAAGACTTGTAAGTAACTCACGTTATTCTTGAATGTATTTTTTCCATCTTTTTTTACTTTTTCCTTTAAATTTTTTATAATAAACTTCAATCTCACTACTTTGATATAGTTTACTCAGACATTTGAACTCTGTCTTCATTATTGCCCCTTACGTCTCCACTCTAACCAGGGATCGGTGCTGTATGGCCTATGCAAATATGCTATTTACTTCCTAAATTAGCTTAAAACCAACACCCATTTAGAAACCACGTCTATTCTTTGTGCTCATGCCTCTCTGCCTGTCTGTTATTCACGAAGCCCTTTACACAAATTTTCTCAAACTCAGCCTCGGCTCACAACCTGACGATAAAAATGAAAAAAGACAACTTTGTTTAGGTACTGGTTGGCACAGTGTGGTAATCGTAAACTACTTTTATTTTCATTATACAATTTATTCATTCATGTCTAGTAGCTATTGTGTATGTCACATAGAACTGTAACATATAATGTGTAATTCAGTGATGCAGGAGCTTCAATTTGACTACAGCAGAAGCGGTTGGAGTTTGTCTCAGCTCGATGCCTTAGCTCTCTACACAATGTTTTTTTGAAACACCTGAAGACAATAATGTATGGTTTTACTACAAAGGTATCGAATGTGCTTCTCAGAAGTGTAATGTTTGTATTCATCCTCAAAGTTCCAAAGTGGGTAGAACTAGTACCAATTCTGACACACACCACATTGAATCTACTGTACAACAGATTGCTGACTATTCTACTGTTGATAGTTTTGTGTTACCAAAAAGCACTGCCAAGGTACCTAAAAAGTTTGATGATTGATTACATTTTGCAATTTCTTTTTTATTTCTCTCTTTTCTTAAAGGATACATGTGGTAATCGTATCCTACCTTTATTTTCCTTATAGAATGTAGAGTCATTCAAGTGTAATAGCTTTTGTTTATGTCACATGCAACTGTAACATGTAATATGCAATTCACTGATGCAGGAGCTTATGTTTGAATAAAGTAGAAGTGGTTCAACTTTGCATCAGCTGGATGCCCTAGCTCTTGCACCAGTGGGTCCAATTATGGCACTTAAATAAAGACACTTTCTATATAATTTTCAAACTCCATCCCTTTATTACACACAGCCACTTTCTTAGACACACCTCATTTCACAATTTGTCTTCTGTGGCATTGCAACATTCTGCATTATATTCTTCACGAATATTTCTTTATTCCTGCTTCCTAAAACACTTCATTCGAGTCTTCAGACCGGTAGGGGTGAGTAGTTCGCTTCCCACTCCCTGTATAGTATAAATACACACTAACACTACTTACACAGGTATGCTACAGCGGCCAGTATCCTACAGTGCCCACAGCACATCACTTTACAGCTATTAACTCACGACTTACACTCACAGTTTCATCCCCGAGTCTTCAGACCGGTACCAGTGATTAGTTTGCTTCCCACTCCCACCATATTCTAATTGCATACTAACACCACCTGCACACAAATGGTACAGCAGCCAGTATGCTACACCGCCCAGAGCACATCAGTTTACAGCACTCAGCTCACAGTTAAGGCGCACGGTTTCATCCCCGAGTTTACCGGTACCTCATCTTTGCACCATCTCTCTCTAGACAAAACAGCACTTTCACACCGGTAAGGGTAAATACTTCGCTTCTGCCAGTATGCTACAGAGCACTCAGCTCACAGTTTAGGCACACGCTTTCATCCCCAAGTGTACTGGCACCTCACCTCACCACCATCTCACAGTGGACAAAACAGCACTTTCACACCCGTAAGGGTAAATACTTCGCTTCTGCCAGTATGCTGCAGAGCACTCAGTTCACAGTTTAGGCACACGCTTTCATCCCCGACTTTACCGGTACCTCACCTCAACACCATCTCACTCTAGGCAAAACAGCACTTTCTCACCGGTAAGGATAAATACTTTGCTTCTGCCAGGATGCTACAAAGCACTCAGCTCACAGTTTAGGCACACACTTTCATCGCCGAGTTCACCGGCCCCTCACCTCCGCACCATCTCACAGTAGGCAAAACAGCCCTTTCACACCGGTAGGGGTAAATACTTTGCTTCGCCCAGTATGCTACAGCACCCAGAGCACATCAGTTTACAGCACTCAGCTCACGGTTTACACGCACGCTTTCATCCCGGAGTGTACAGGCCCCTCACCTCAGCACCATCTCACAGTGGGCAAATCAGCACTCTCACACCCTAACCACCCTACAGAGCTCACAGCGCTCCTACCCTTCTCATTCCCACTTGTTTCTCCCTTTTTTCCCCTTACTCGCTTCAATGGAATCACAAAACGGCGGCCAACACTTCCTAGTTGCAACCGCTCGCAGCCAATCAGCAGCAAGCTTGTGCTCGTAACGCCTCAGCCAATCAGATAGCAGAATTCCCAAATATCGATATGTGTAAATTTCGATATTTCTAAAAAAACTACTGAACGGATTTACACCAAATAAACAAAAGTATGCTTTCTAGACCAAGACCCTTCTCCCTGCCAAATTTGGGGAAATTCGGTTCACTCGTTCGACCTGTAGCCTTGTCTAAAGTTTCCTACGGAAATTAACATGGAGAAAAAACGTTTTGGGATCCCCCTTTTTTCTCGGACCCTCCTTGACGAATCACCCCCATAGGAGCTGATATGAACAAAGAATTTGTTTTAAAAAATTTCTTAAAGATTCATCAAACGACGCAAAAGTTATAAGCAAAACAAAAAAATCTCTTCCTATGGAATTCTCGGTCCTAACTAGGTAGGTAATATTATATAGGTAATATTATATATATATATATATATATATATATATATATATATATATATATATATATATAAATATATATATATATATATATATATATATATATGTATGTATATATATATATATATATATATATATATATATATATATATATATATATATATCCACTTGCCACCAGTGCTGGTAACAGAGTCACGCTGTCTCGGGCGGTCTCGCTGTAGCCACCAGCAGGCTATAAATTCTCTCCACCACTCCTCCAAAATTACGAAGAAAGCGAGACACCCAGAGGTGCAGTTCAAAGATTTATTCGGCAGATGACAAAGTTTCCACGACGCGTTTCGCCATTACGGCTTGCTCACGCTCGACTCGTGATGTTTGACAGCCATTTTTAAAACCCTACACCAAGTGCACATGAAATTTCATTACGGAAAGTGGCAGACATCTTGTAATGTGTTATAATGACATACAATTCATTTCTGTAATGCAAATATATAATATCTGATTTGATTGTACACTCAAATTATAAATATGGATCATTCTCCTGTAATATCATTGTATTTCGATATCACCAAATTGTTTTTAGAGTTTCCACAAACAGCAAATCATATTTGTTTGTTAATATTGGATAACAATGAACGCATATCCGCGATGCTAAATAAAACTGTATTCCATCAAATGCAAACCCAATTGTATAGCGGCTGATTATTTACAAGATTCACGGACAAGTCACCCTGCTATAGGCTAATGGTAGCCTGGCAACATTCATGACGATTGTCAACACTATCCTGATTTGTCAATAACATCGGGGGTGTGTTTCACGACCAAATGTCCCCACCCCTTAAGGTGCAAATACTTCTGTCCGAGTGGGCATGCCGCCCTGTGATTGCCGTTCAAATGTTACTGGTTACATAGTTCAGCCCTAGTGGGCATCAGTCAAAAAATATTTGATGATAATAATCATACAGTTCCAATTTGGGTCTTTTAATTGATACTAATATAAATCAGATCCATTCTGCATTACATCCAACTTTACGTGTCATGCCATATAGATGGTTGCATTTCTCAATTATCCCGTGATGAGTGAAATCTAAAAATGAAATGAAAGTATCATATTTAAAATCAAGAAAGCAGAGGAAAATTGCAATACTATTGTATACAATGCAAATTATTCATATAAATGTATTGCAAGTTCTTCAGTCGTATTCAACCCCATGGGTGTCAGACAGGCAAAATCTACAATGTATTTCGACTCTAATTTTCTGAGTGATAATTCTCGATTACCACCTCTCAGTCCAAGTTCAACACAGTCAATTACTACTAACTGGACAAGTTTCTCATCCTGCATGTGCATTGCTGTAAAATGTCTGGCAACCGGGTATAATTTGTTGTTATTGTGTATTGCCCGTAGATGTTCCATCACTCTTTTCTTTGCCGGATGTTTGGTACTCCCCACGTACCATTTATTGCACGGACATATCAGCAAATACACACTGTAGGGAGTATTACATGTCAGTCGTTTACGAATGATAAACTCTCTATTGGTGTTAGGGACTGTTAAGGTTTTACAATTTCTGCTGGATCTGCAGGCTTTGCATTTACGACAACAGATAAACCCACCACTTTCCTCATTGTTTGCGGTCATTTTTGAACTCACATAGTTGTGGCTGAGTTCATCTTGTAAAGATCTACCTTTACGAAATGTGATTTGTGGATTCTCATTCAAATATTTTTTAAGATGACTGTCTGTCTGCAAGACGTGCCTGTGTTTTTTCAAAACCTTACGTACTTCATGTGCCTGACCAGAGAAAGTGGTTATAAATCTAACACCTTCTGATTCTTTCTTGTCACTTCTAGGATTAAGTAATTCTTCCCTGTTTTTGCCAGCCACTCGTTCTTTCGCTGCAATGATTGTTTTTTGACTGTACCCTCTGCATTGGAATCTTTCACATATGACCCTTTCTTCCTCTTTATAAGTTTGTTGTGTGCTGCAATTTCGTTTGGCCCGCAGCAATTCCCCATATGGAATGCTACACACCAAATTCCGAGGATGGCAGCTATTTGCATTCAAAATGCTGTTGCCAGCTGTCTTTTTACGAAAGAGTCTGGTATTCAGTTGCTCATTGCTTACTTCTACGATCACATCTAGAAATTCTATTCTCTGGTGATGAATGTGTTCAGTGAATTTCAAATTGAGGTCATTCCTATTGAGATTCTCAATGAACGACTTCACAGATCTTTCATCCCCACACCAAATGAAAAAAATGTCATCTATGTATCTAAGCCACAGGGCAACCTGATCGAATTCTGCCATTTCTCTGACGACCTGCTCCTCCCACCAGCCCATGAATAAATTCGCGTAGCTGGGGGCGAAGCAGGTCCCCATGGCCGTGCCCTGTGACTGTCGATACAAGATGTCATTAAACAAGAAAAAATTGTTTTTGAGACAAAACTCAATCATGTCAACGATCATCTCTGAATGTTCTATGTATGAGATCGACCGAGTTTTTAGAAAGTGTTTGATTGCCTCCAAGCCCTGGTCGTGTCGGATGCAAGTATACAAACTGCTTACATCCAGTGTAATCAGCATGTAATCATTCTCCCATTGTATTCCATTAACTACTGTTAAGAAATGAGTGGTATCCTTGATATAGGACGGAAGGGACATTACGTAAGCTCTCAGATAGTGATCTATATATTTAGATGTATGTTCCAACAAGGAGCCGATTGATGATACCATCGGACGTCCTGGTGGATTTAAAGGGTCTTTGTGAAGTTTCGGGAGAAGGTACAACACCGGTATTCTAGGATGTGCACAATATAGATATTTATATTCATCCCTATTCAGTAATCCTTTATCATGCCACTCCAATAAAAGATCTCTAAAGTTGTTATTAGATTTGAGCAATTCATCATGAGTTGTTACACAGTAACAGTTAATGTCACTCAATTGACGTTGGCCCTCTTCCAAATACTTGATCTTATCCAGTATCACCACATTTCCCCCTTTGTCACTTTGTCTGATGACAATGTCATGATCAGCTTTCAAGTTATCAATTGCTGTGAGTTGTTCGTAAGTTAAGTTTTTACTAGTTCGTGCAATTTTTTGATTACGTATCCGTGTTAGATCTTTTAAGACGCCCCTTTCAAAGACGTCAATTGCATCGCATTGAACATCAGGCAAAAAGATTGACTTTGGTTTGAATGTGGTTCCCGGATTAATACCTATATTTGCATCCAAGTCATCCCTTATGTCAATGTTTGCGGGGTCAGAGTTTAAGACATGCAGTAATTCTATATCAACTGTGTTAAGATTACTGATAGTGGTAGAGGTACTCACTTGGTCATCAGAACGCGGTTTCGTCGCGAACCATTTTTTCAACTTCAATTTTCTTGAAAATAAGAATAAATCAATCCGGGTTTCTACAAAGTTCATGTTACTGGAAGGGCAAAATGATAAACCAAGGGCCAAAGTTTTTTCTTCATCCTTGGATAATATTCTCTCTGATAGATTTACCACTGTCATATTTGTGTTTGCTTCCTGCTCCTTGTTGCCATTCCCACTGGAGCTTTGTTTCCGCCGGCACCTCCTCTTTTTTGCCTGTTTGTTGCGTTGGTTCCGCCTCTGTTGCCTCGTCCTCGACCTCTCTGTGATCCTCCTGCTTGATACATCTCTGTTCGGTTCTTGCTGATCATTTGGAACTGGATTAAAAAATTGGGGGTTTTTGACGGATCTACTGGTGCATCTTGTATGGCTTCTAAATTTGAGACATCCGACACATTATCATCCGATATGTCACTTTCTGTGACTTCTTGTCTTGGATTGGAAGTGATGGCTTTCTGTATTACTGAACCGGTCTTCTTGTCAAAAAGATGATCGTATTTCTTTTGAAAGGTCAGGGTGCGTCCCGCTTGGTAATCTTTGTAGTCCCTTATAAATTTCCTTTGCTTTTTGGCAGTAATTTCCTCCTCAAGTTTATCCATTTTTGTTGTTATATTCTTGAGGACCTCCTCCAATGCTTCCTTAGGAATGAGTTGACTGATTTCCTGTGTTAGTTGTTCTATTTCTGCCAAGATTTTGGATCTATCCTTTATAGCGTATTTTACTAGGATATGCATCATAACCATAGAGCATGCTGCTGAATTGTCCGTCCATTCTTGTAGCATATCAACATCAGGATCCTCATATGTGGGGATGGTAAACACGCGTAATCCTCTAGGTACCCTTTTGACCTCAATGTATCTTTTTAGGGATTCTGCTTCCCACCATTTGGACAGTTCTTTTTTATACAGTCTTTCCAATGTATTTATTTTTGCTTGTAGGTTTAATTCTGTTCCTTGCACCGAAGTAGTTGGAATGTCAACTGTGCTGCATGGGTTGGTGAAAAATAATTTATCCGCTGCTTTCTTACGACGAGCATCCAACTCATCCGCCATGTTTGTAACGTGTATTTCTTATCCAGCTCTGTGCAAACTAACCCCTGCGGTTCCGCAGTGTAATCAGTCGTTTGCTCCCAGCTCCCAGACCCTCTGTATCGCCTCCGCCTAGAGACGCGTCTCACCAGTAATCCAGAGATCCCTGCACCACACCGTTACCGATGTCGCGCTGAGAACCCCTTTTCCCAGCGGTCGGTACTCCAGGCATTCGGCGTAGATATAGAATTACTGCATGTCTTAAACTCTGACCCCGCAAACATTGACATAAGGGATGACTTGGATGCAAATATAGGTATTAATCCGGGAACCACATTCAAACCAAAGTCAATCTTTTTGCCTGCTGTTCAATGCGATGCAATTGACGTCTTTGAAAGGGGCGTCTTAAAAGATCTAACACGGATACGTAATCAAAAAATTGCACGAACTAGTAAAAACTTAACTTACGAACAACTCACAGCAATTGATAACTTGAAAGCTGATCATGACATTGTCATCAGACAAAGTGACAAAGGGGGAAATGTGGTGATACTGGATAAGATCAAGTATTTGGAAGAGGGCCAACGTCAATTGAGTGACATTAACTGTTACTGTGTAACAACTCATGATGAATTGCTCAAATCTAATAACAACTTTAGAGATCTTTTATTGGAGTGGCATGATAAAGGATTATTGAATAGGGATGAATATAAATATCTATATTGTGCACATCCTAGAATACCGGTGTTGTACCTTCTCCCGAAACTTCACAAAGACCCTTTAAATCAAACCAGGACGTCCGATAGTATCATCAATCGGCTCCTTGTTGGAACATACATCTAAATATATAGATCACTATCTGAGAGCTTACGTAATGTCCCTTCCGTCCTATATCAAGGATACCACTCATTTCTTAACAGTAGTTAATGGAATACACTGGGAGAATGATTACATGCTGATTACACTGGATGTAAGCAGTTTGTATACTTGCATCCGACACGACCAGGGCTTGGAGGCAATCAAACACTTTCTAAAACCTCGGTCGATCTCATACATGGAACATTCAGAGATGATCGTTGACATGATTGAGTTTTGTCTCAAAAATTTTTTTTTCTTGTTTAATGACATCTTGTATCGACAGTCACAGGGCACGGCCATGGGGACCCGCTTCGCCCCCAGCTACGCAAATTTATTCATGGGCTGGTGGGAGGAGCAGGTCGTCAGAGAAATGGCAGAATTCGATCAGGTTGCCCTGTGGCTTAGATACATAGATGACATTTTTTCATTTGATGTGGGGATGAAAGATCTGTGAAGTCGTTCATTGAGAATCTCAATAGGAATGACCTCAATTTGAAATTCACTGAACACATTCATCACCAGAGAATAGAATTTCTAGATGTGATCGTAGAAGTAAGCAATGAGCAACTGAATACCAGACTCTTTCGTAAAATGACAGCTGGCAACAGCATTTTGAATGCAAATAGCTGCCATCCTCGGAATTTGGTGTGTAGCATTCCATATGGGGAATTGCTGCGGGCCAAATGAAATTGCAGCACACAACAAACTTATAAAGAGGAAGAAAGGGTCATGTGTGAAAGATTCCAATGCAGAGGGTACAGTCAAAAAACAATCATTGCAGCGAAAGAACGAGTGGCTGGCAAAAACAGGGAAGAATTACTTAATCCTAGAAGTGACAAGAAAGAATCAGAAGGTGTTAGATTTATAACCACTTTCTCTGGTCAGGCACATGAAGTACGTAAGGTTTTGAAAAAACACTGGCACGTCTTGCAGACAGACAGTCATCTTAAAAAATATTTGAATGAGAATCCACAAATCACATTTCGTAAAGGTAGATCTTTACAAGATGAACTCAGCCACAACTATGTGAGTTCAAAAATGACCGCAAACAATGAGGAAAGTGGTGGGTTTATCTGTTGTCGTAAATGCAAAGCCTGCAGATCCAGCAGAAATTGTAAAACCTTAACAGTCCCTAACACCAATAGAGAGTTTATCATTCGTAAACGACTGACATGTAATACTCCCTACAGTGTGTATTTGCTGATATGTCCGTGCAATAAATGGTACGTGGGGAGTACCAAACATCCGGCAAAGAAAAGAGTGATGGAACATCTACGGGCAATACACAATAACAACAAATTATACCCGGTTGCCAGACATTTTACAGCAATGCACATGCAGGATGAGAAACTTGTCCAGTTAGTAGTAATTGACTGTGTTGAACTTGGACTGAGAGGTGGTAATCGAGAATTATCACTCAGAAAATTAGAGTCGAAATACATTGTAGATTTTGCCTGTCTGACACCCATGGGGTTGAATACGACTGAAGAACTTGCAATACATTTATATGAATAATTTGCATTGTATACAATAGTATTGCAATTTTCCTCTGCTTTCTTGATTTTAAATATGATACTTTCATTTCATTTTTAGATTTCACTCATCACGGGATAATTGAGAAATGCAACCATCTATATGGCATGACACGTAAAGTTGGATGTAATGCAGAATGGATCTGATTTATATTAGTATCAATGAAAAGACCCAAACTGGAACTGTATGATTATTATCATCAAATATTTTTTGACTGATGCCCACTAGGGCTGAACTATGTAACCAGTAACATTTGAACGGCAATCACAGGGCGGCATGCCCACTCGGGCAGAAGTATTTGCACCTTAAGGGGTGGGGACATTTGGTTGTGAAACACACCCCCGATGTTATTAACAAATCAGGATAGTGTTGACAATCGTCATGAATGTTGCCAGGCTACCATTAGCCTATAGCAGGTTGACTTGTCCGTGAATCTTGTAAATAATCAGCCGCTATACAATTGGGTTTGCATTTGATGGAATACAGTTTTATTTAGCATCGCGGATATGCGTTCATTGTTATCCAATATTAACAAACAAATATGATTTGCTGTTTGTGGAAACTCTAAAAACAATTTGGTGATATCGAAATACAATGATATTACGGGAGAATGATCCAAATTTATAATTTGAGTGTACAATCAAATCAGATATTATATATTTGCATTACAGAAATGAATTGTATGTCATTATAACACATTACAAGATGTCTACCACTTTCCGTAATGAAATTTCATGTGCACTTGGTGTGGGGTTTTAAAAATGGCTGTCAAACATCACGAGTCGAGCGTGAGCAAGCCGTAATGGTGAAACGCGTCGTGGAAACTTTGTCATCTGTTGAATAAATCTTTGAACTGCAGCTCTGGGTGTCTCGCTTTCTTCGTAATTTTGGAGGAGTGGTGGAGAGAATATATATATATATATATATATATATATATATATATATATATATATATATATATATATGTGTGTGTGTAAAAAAAGAAGGAGAGAACTCTGGGTAGTTCTCAAGTTTAGGTGGAAAGCAGCTCCTGTTGGAGCACTCTCAACACCAGCGACACACTAGATCTGCTCACCTCAAATGTCTGTTTTTCTATCAAAGTCTTTAAGCATGGGATTAGCACAGTGCCACCCATGCATAATTTATGTGTCACTCTATGCCTGAAAGGGTTTTGTTTGGAGATATATATATATATATATATATATATATATATATATATATATATATATATATATATATATATATATATATATATATATATTACCTACTGGCGGTCGCCAGTAGGTATATATAGTTAGGATTTTTTCTCTATGGGATTTTTGAAAATTCTATGTCTAATAACTTTGGCGTTTGTGCACGGAATTGGCTGCAATTTTCAGGAAAATGGAACATTCTGTTGCTGAGCAGCCCCTGAAAATTTGGGGGGGTTTCGTCAAGGGGGGGCCGAGAAAAAAGGGGGGTCCCAAAACGTGTTTTTAACATTGAGTTTTCCATAGGGCGGTTGGCCTCACTTTTAGCCCGAACGGCTGAATGGATTTGCACGAAACTTGGCAAAATTATAGGGACTGGTAGCCCGATGTGCCTTTGCTAGGTCTCAATATATGTGCTCCAGTGGATTTTGAGAAATTAACGTTCAAAAAAAGATATATATCTGTAACAGCGGACCGGGCAGCGCTCCAGTTCGCGTACTTTTCGCGTTACGGAGCTTTGTGAAGCGAAGCTGATTGGTTCTCCGGCGTCTGTAAACATTCCAAACAGTCCGTAGCGGCCGCCATCTTGTCTCTCGGTAGGATCGAGAGACAAGAGGAGGCCAAAGCGAAGGGGCAAATGACCATAAGGGGGCATAGTAGATCCTCGCTGACCCCCTAGGTTTGATGTGGAGGTTTTAAAAGGGCCCCGCGGGGCAAAAAAAAAAAATAATAATAATAATCGAACGGCTGAATGGATTTGCACGAAACTTGGCAAAATATTAGGGACTGGTAGCCCGATGTGCCTTTGCTAGGTTTCAATATATGTGCTCCAGTGGATTTTGAGAAATTAACGTTCAAAAAAAGATATATATCTGTAACAGCGCTCCGCTTCGCGTACTTTTCGCGTTACGGAGCTTTGCGAAGGTGATTGGTTCTCCGGCGTCTGTAAACATTCCAAACAGTCCGTAGCGGCCGCCATCTTGTCTCTCGGTAGGATCGAGAGACAAGAGGAGGCCAAAGCGAAGGGGCAAATGACCATAAGGGGGCATAGTAGATCCTCCCTGACCTCTTAGGTTTGATGTACCATTTTGCCAAGTTTGGTGTAATTCCGTTCAGCCATTCAGGCTGTAGACGTATCTAAATGTCCTATGGAAAATTGCATGGGAAAAACACATTTGAAAGTGTTGAAATTTAGAACCAATTAAAATGTTACTTTGGTTTTGTATTTGTGTGTGATGAAAGTTAATTGGTTATGTATATATCTAAAATGAGAGGAAACCACAGCCATTTTGTGATACTACTGTCTGAGGTACATTTGTGAGGAATTTTTGGTGCTCAATTTCTGGTGTTTGGTTTACACAGTACTAACACTTCTCCTACTTTTAAAAAGGTGAGTTGTTAATTTGTAAGGGGAACTATGTTGTACACTTTAAGATAATTTGAAAAATGTTTTCTGTTATTTATTTGCAGTCCTTCTGTTATACTAAATACTTGATAAAGTTAGTTTTATATTATGTATTACTAAAAACGATAAATGAAAGTGATTATTTTTTTCTGCAATTTACAGCAAGCAATTTCAAAATAAAATGGCTCACAATGAAGAGACCGTGGCAATTTCTTTTGAATTATCCACTACATTTATTGAAATTGACAGCACCAATAATGAAGTATTCTCACAAGGAGGAGATGACTTGAATGATTTTTTGGATCAATCTCTTGATGGCGAATTTATCGAATGTTTGGAGACCATAGAGTTACAAGAATCATCATTGCAGACTTTTCATGAGGAGATTCCAGATGAGATGATTGAAGAGGAAATTCCTGATGAGGACATGTTACTAGTTCTTTCAAATTTTGAAAATTAAGAAGAATAAATTTATATTTAGAAATACAAAAATTGTTTGAGACATTATTCTTTTTTATTTTTAATTTATGAGGTTGTAGCGAAGTGATTGTAGTATAAAATGAGACTTATAGTATAGAGTGGAAAATGTTTATGTTACATGGTAAGTTTACTCATATTTACTTCCCTTCTCCCACTATATTATCTCCAATGTGTATTTGACATCTCTTCTTCATCTCCGGCCTCCTTTCTCTCACTGTCTGTCTCTGATGCATCTTATCGCTGCCATTTTGTGTAATTACAGAAGAGAGTAAAATAAAATAGTTCGGAACGTGAAAAGGGGGCAAAGTAGAGTACCCCTCACCCCCTAGGCCTTCTCAGGCGGTCCCAAAAGGATCAGTTTCTGCTTTCCTGAGAGATTATGGTATGAGTTCCATATACCACAATAACTTGCATTACAACATGCAAGATATCTATCTCCTATTACCAACTTTTGGAGATATTCGCGCTAAGCGCGAATATCTCCAAAAACTAACACCTGTCCTGAGCAGTTCTTAGCCATGTTATCCAATGGGAGGTGGATAACATGGCTAAGAGCATTAGCTCGGTAATGCATGAATATCGCTGACTTTTTAGCGATATTCATGCATTGCGGCCGTTTTTTATCGCATTTGCGATAAACCTTGATAATAGCAAGGTTTATCTTCGATAATTTCTGACGATGCTTAGCGGTAAAAAATTCGTTGCTAAGCATCGTTAGCGATAAATATCGTTTAACTTTGGCAATATGCACCAACGTCTGTTAACGTTCGATTCGAAGGAAATGAGGAAGTGTTGAAAAACATTGTCTGCGCCATCTTGCCTTTTTTGAAATGCCACACTTTTGTTGTGCACGGCAGCCATTTTAGATGCCTTGACCAGACCCACTCTCTGCACGCTGTCGATTCGTAGCATGGCTCCCCACCCTCGCAAGCATCTTCCCCAGGCACTGCTCACCCCCGCTCTCTGTCTTATGCATGGGCAATAAACCTCCCCCCATCTGCGCTGCTCTTCCCTGAGAATCACACTCTGTGCCCGCCCGACACCTCCCTTTCGCCCTATTCACTACCGCACCCTCTGACACTCCTCTGCCTCTGTGTCCGATTGTCCAGGCCGGTCCTAGGCTATCAGCTAGCCCTGCAGATGTAGTTTATGGCCCCAGCTGTAAAGAATCACCCCTCTTCAAAGGAGTTATAGTAGATCAAGGCCCACACCCGATGAGATCCGTCACACCACACGTGTTCATACTATCTGAAAACCATCCTGTATTGTGATTGGGGAGGGGACCGAGCCTGAAGCGGAAGATTCCAGGGATGACTCTTTGTACATCAAAGTTTTTACAATTATGTGTCACATTAAAAATATATAGCACTCCAACAAAGTAGTAGGAATATAAAACTTTAATAACTTATAAATATATACAACAAAACAAAAACAGTAAAAACATTTAAACAACGAAGAGACCGTGGCAATTTCTTTTGAATTATCCACTACATTTATTGAAATTGACAGCACCAATAATGAAATATTCTCACAAGGAGGAGATGACTTGAATGATTTTTTTGATCAATGTCTTGATGGCGAATTTATCGAATGTTTGGAGACCATAGAGTTACAAGAATCATCATTGCAGACTTTTCATGAGGAAATTCCTGATGAGATGATTGAAGAGGAAATTCCTGATGAGGACATGTTACTAGTTCTTTCAAATTATGAAAATTCAGAAGATGTTGCCTGGGTGCCGCACTGATTTCGGTATCCGGCGTGGGGCGTCCCGGGGGGTGGGTTGTCAGTAGCGGTCTGTTGTGCGAATAGTTCCAAGGCAGCAGAACGCGCTGAAATCTGGATGTCACGAAGGTGATGTCTAGTAAGTTGCCGCCCAGCAAATAACGGCGTGGGGCGCCGCGGGGGGGGGGGAGGCAGTCCAAAGTTCCGTTAAAAGGGCAAAGGAAAGGATCGGTGGTTTGAACCATCAGTCAAAAAGGGGAGGGGGTGCAACAATTTTTCCTACCGGGTCACACTGTGCTTTCACCGGAACTGAGGTCTGCAGGATTCTAGTCATTCAAACTGAGGCTGGCGCCAGCCTGGGAGCGCCGACGTCCCGCGGCTACAGTTTCGTCACTCCACGGGCGATCATGGCAGTCATTCCCCATCGGGGGTGTCTGCGGGGGTCGGGGACTCCCGCGGCTCCTCTAGAATCTTCAAGGTCGTGGAGGACTACGGTGGTGGAGTCAACCAGTGACCGGGCCATTTCTTTATGCTGGGCCCGCTCTTGCCAGGTCGACCGCCATTTTGAGAGTTCGGTAGCTACTGGCGATCGCGGGGTCAAATGAGCGGACGGGCTCCACCCTGCCGGGCGAGACGTTGCAGCATCGCCACAGTGGAAGAACCCTTTTCCGGGCGCCTGGAGCGCTGAGGGTGCAGCCTGGAAGCCTCCACCTGGGGAGGCGGGAGAGGCCTGTTCGCACCGTCTCTCCCTCCCAGTGCACCCCACGGCGTTTCGCTTGAGATTTGTTATGGCCGGACCAGGCGATGAGGACGAGAGGGGGGGCGGGGGGGGGGGGGGGGGTCGGAGGCATGTGCAAGACATCCCCCCCCCAGGGTTGTTGCAGCAATTATTCAAGAAAGAAGAAATGTCCCGTCCGTCTTTGGGCCGGACCTCCGGTGGATGGCGGCCGGACGCCCTTTGCTCTGGCCCCATGAACGGGTTCCTTGGCTCATCGGCTGCAGCCGGATCCCGTCGGCCCCAGCCCCCGGCCGTTGGTGGCCGGACCGGGAGAGAGTGTGGAGGGACAACCTGCAACTCTCAAGGGCCACCGCGGCCGGACTGGGAGAGAGAGGGGAGGGTCGAGGACACGGACATTCCCCCCCCTGAAACTCTCCAGTGTTGTCAATCCCCCTGGCCGGGTCCCACTGGCCTCGGCCTCTCCTCCGGCTACACCCTACGTGATGATCTCCTGGCCGAGGCGTGGCAGCAGGACCCGCCTTATATGTGTTGCTTCCGGCTGGGCGTAGTCGAAAACCTGTTGCCCTTTGGAAGTTTCTAGAATGGGGCGGATGTCTGCTGACTTCTATCTTTCCCAGTTTGCCGTTATTTGGCCGTGGCAGGCGGTGGGACAGACACGTTTTGGGGCAGTGAGGGGCGATGTTTTCAGGTTTCTTATTACGGGCTTACTTCTAACGTTTCTTGTTTCTAGGACAATAATAGGTTTTATCATTACGTATTGTTATCGTTTCTTTGTTTGTTATTTAATAAAAAGTTCATCAGTGGCCTACTGATTTTCGTTTTCCTATTCTTTTCTTTCCAGGTTGTTTCATGCTAAAGTTTCTGTTAACAGGATACAGTGATCACTTCGTTATTATTGCATATGTCCTTTTCACTAGGGGTGCTCTCTGGTCGGGCCAGATGACCTATCTCTAGTAAATGGTCCGGGTGAAACAGGTGCATCAATCAGTGGGGAGTAGATAGGCATGACAGATTACAACGGGGGAGAAAGGTCCGCATTACGTACCCTTTCACTACTTGCAAAGATTTTCCTACGTTTATTTGCAAACAGGGAATACCTCCAAAAAGAACTAATTCCCAAACAGTCAATGTTCGGACAATCAATCAATCAATGAGGAATGAAATAGGTACGACGTGTTAAAGGCTTGCGTTAACTACCCTTCACTATCTGCAAAGGGAGAGAGAATATTCCTATTCTTCCTCGTTTGCAGGCAGAGAAGATCCTTAAGAGAACCAACTTCGAACAATTCAATGCTCGATTCAAACAATCAACAAGGGGTACTGTGAACACAAATGAACGCCGCTTATGTACATACACATTGCTATTTTCAACAGGTTGTTCCTAATGTTTCTATTTTAGCGAGGTCAAAAAGAGATCCCATTAGTGGCCTACTGATTTTGCTCGATTCCTTTTGTTTTTTTACACGATTTTTCGCTATCTGCAAAGACTAAGCAGAGTATTGCGACTCTGTGCTTGTTTGTAAATAGAGAATGAACCAAAGAGAACAATCAATGAAATGGAGAGAGAAGCAGGCACGACGGATTACAACGGGGGCAAAGGCCTGCGTTAACTACCCTACACTATCTGCAAAGAGAGAGTACTCCTAATAGAAATGAGGGGTGGGGGGCAGCATTCAAAGCAGATCAGTGTGCATAAACACGAAAATGTTTTTACTTACCACGTACTTGACATTCGACAGCTTATGATATTTGCTATTAAAAAACCATTGAAATTCACTGAAAAAACCATAGGTTATAGACCATATATAGTTAGGAATTAGCATTTACAAAACCTTGAAAATTCACTGAAAAAACCATAGGTTATAGACCATATATAGTTAGGAATTAGCATTTACAAAACCTTGAAAATTCACTGAAAAAACCATAGGTTATAGACCATATATCGTTAGGAATTAGCATTTAAAAAACCTTATTTTACTCACACAAAACCATTGAAATTCCATATATAGTTAGTTGCACTAACTATATATCGCGCACCCGCAATCCACTGCTGATGATGTCACATATTACATCATTCATGACATGGTCAGTGACATCACTGATGACATCACTGATGACATCTCAAATGACATCACTGATGACATCACTGATGACAACATCCAGTGACTGTATGTTTCTGTAAAGTTAAAATGTGTCTTACATATTGAAGAATGAGTGGAAGTATAAGTGTCTGGACAAAGGATTTAGTAGGTGCATGACTGAATGTATGAGTGAGTGATTAAATGTGTCTCACTGAGTGCATGGGTTAGTGACTAAAGTGTCTTAATTTGTGCATCATTATGTCTGTTGTTCTGTAAACTGCTGCATGTGTTGATCAGTAGCTATATGATTAACTATATGGGTTACTGATTGATTGTCCAAGTATTTGTATGGGAGACTGAGTGTGTGTGTGGCTGGCTGGGAGGTGTGTGACTCTGTGCAGATCAATGTGTACTTGTATCAATGATTGTATAACAAGGTAAGTATGTGTTAGTATATGTTTGAAAATGTAAGGTGCTCTATGTTTAACTGTATAGACAAGAAAATGGAAGTGTCATTGATTCTTTACAGGACTGACTAGGTGTGTGAGTAACTCCATGGATGAGTGGCAGACTGTGAGTGTCTGTATAGGTGTATGAGTGCATATGATAGTGTTGTAAAGATGAGTGATTGTATGTATGAATGATTGTATGGGTGAATGAGTGAAGGTGTGTGTAGACGTAGGAATCAGTGAGTGCGTATGTAGTAACTAGTATTGGTGTGTCAATGGTTTCAAAAATTATATTCTGTATTTAACACTGGGTGAAACAGAGGTTATATTAAAATGTGAGGAGATGCATTGTATTGTCACATGAATGATATCATCAGTGATGTGGTCATTGATGTCAAATGAGATGTCATCAGTGATGTCATCAGTGATGTCATTTGAGATGTCATCAGTGATGTCATCAGTGATGTCACTGACCATGTCATGAATGATGTAATATGTGACATCATCAGCAGTGGATTGCGGGTGCGCGATATATAGTTAGTGCAACTAACTATATATGGAATTTCAATGGTTTTGTGTGAGTAAAATAAGGTTTTTTAAATGCTAATTCCTAACGATATGTGGTCTATAACCTATGGTTTTTTCAGTGAATTTTCAAGGTTTTGTAAATGCTAATTCCTAACTATATATGGTCTATAACCTATGGTTTTTTCAGTGAATTTTCAAGGTTTTGTAAATGCTAATTCCTAACTATATATGGTCTATAACCTATGGTTTTTTCAGTGAATATATATATATATATATATATATATATATATATATATATATTTATATATATATATCATAAAGATTCATCAAACGACGCCAAAGTAATAAGCAAAACAAAAAATTCTCTTCCTATGGAATTCTCGGTCCTAACTAGGTAGGTAATATTATATAGGTAATATTATATATATATGATAGAGCAAGCTTCGCATCGCGACTTGCTCGAGTCGTGAACCTCGCCTGTGTGTAATCAATTAATAGAATTTGTACGTCTTACTAATCTTTTATTTTTATATTCAAACGAGGTAGAGGAAGCTTGCGTACGTGTATTTCTAATACAACTAATCCATGTCTCTAAAACATGGCCGCCGCTTGGTAAATGGCTTCTGCGCATGCGTCAGTCACACTCACATGACCTGACGTAGTTATAAGTTTGGTGGGAAAGGGTGCGCATGCGTAATACACAGCTCTCGTGAATAACGTGGTGATGCTCTTGTGAGTGTGTATATGTTGCTAACACTTAAACTGCATAGTATAATTTTATAATGATAAGTTTAAAGTACACAACCCATGATGTGTTTTTCATACCGTCACTTCTATGTTTTAATTTGTTTCCGCTTACTTTTCATGTATCCTCGACTCGGAGGGGTGCTGGGCTGAGGAGTCCATCTTGGAGGGTATTTCTGCTCAGAATCTAGAAGCAGCCATTGGCATTGAACTCAGGCCAAAGAAGGTTGATGCCAGAGCCACCCTGGGAAAGAGCACCTTCACCCAGCAGAAGCATCATGATTATGTTCTAATGTAACGAAATGTGTTCTTCTCATTGTATTCTGTGCGGCTTTCTCATGGGAACCCCAATCTCGCTAGGCGGTACCCAGAGATGCAAAGTAGGCCTCCAAATAGTCTATTCTGATTGGTGTGTTACCCAGACCCTACCTTAGGACCAAGCCAAATTGAGGGATTCTGACACTTTGCAACATTGGGGGGTGGTACACCGTCCCAAAACAGTATATCTACCCTGGGTTCACCTAGGGAAATTGTCCGACTTGTCTGGTTTAGCTGACCTGTCACTGACCCAACGCACTCAATAGGTGACTTGATACAGAGGAGCTGCAGAGCTCTCTGTCCGAAATTTGACCATAGACTCTGAAGGTTTTACTGAACCTTAAGTGCTGGCGAAGCACTTTGCTGGGGAATTCACTGACCCAATCGGGGTCCTGATCGATAGCTGCAGAGAGGGTGGAGCGCAGGCGTTGCTTCCGAACTGCGGGTGCTGGTCCTGTCCTGAGGGTCCTGTCCGAGAGGTCCTGTCCTGATTCCTAATCTGAGGGTTTCCTGTCCTGTCCTGGGTGTCCATTCTGCACCTGCTGTCCATTCGAGGGGTATCCTTCCTTGAGGGTTTCCTGTCCTTAACTGACCCGTGGCCAGGGTTTGGTTTTCACACCAGTCTAGGTAAATATTGCTCTGAATCTCCTGAAACTGCACCTTTCTATTTTTCTGTCTTTTGCTTCAATAAAGACATATCTTTGCACGTGAATTCATTTTCCATGCTTTTTCCCGCAACCATTGAATCATAAAGTCATTTGCATTTGTTTCATAACGTGTTCCTATGTTACCCTATCTGTTAGAAATTATATTTTGCATTGCAGTTTGTCATTTCCTGATATGGTCTAGAACCTCCCTACTTAAATTGTCTAAAGCACTTTTGCCTTAAAGCATAGCGTGTCTCTCTCTCTCTATAGACTCTCCTATAGTTATATAAATGTCCCGAACTCCTGTCTCATATTTTTGAGATAATTCTAGAATACTAGTCCTAATCAAAGCCTATCCCATCTTTAGTGATTCATCCTAAACGTTCTAATTCCTGATCCTTTATTTTAATTGTGTCCTGGTTCCATTAGTTTATAAATGGTTGCACTGACTTATTTGCTATTCAGCTATGTACTTTCTGTTATTCTGATTATCGATTGTTTAATTACTGTGAATTTGATGATTTCTGAATTTTACTAAATTAGATAAAGATTTTAAAACTTCCAGTTGTCCGTGGTCATTTTACAAGGTATTGAATGTTATTTGTTGGGTTTGTATTTTGCTGCCTTTCCTTTTACAGCTAGCTCCCTGATCCATTGTGGTCATAGGTACCCGTGTCGGTGGATGGTAAGTCGGGTACTCTGAGGAATAACGAGAGGGACTCACAAATATCTGATAGCAGACCGTGAGGTCATCCGATCAATGTATATGGTGATTTGAAATATATGGGCCCGAAGTCGGAAGTTGCGAAATTATTGGTCGGGTGACCCGCGCGCTCTATCAGTATTTTCTGGTAGCAGAGGGATGGTTAGGGAATAGTTAAAGGTTAGGTAGGACTAGTTAGGCTAGTCAAGTCGATAGCTGCTAAACATTATTGCTGCTATAAGAACGGCCATTTCGGGGGACTTGATCAATCTCTTGAGAATGCGCTGCTTTTGAAATATATGAATTGTTTGAAAATTGTTATTCTTGTTCTTATATTGTTATATGTATTAATCCATGCGTATGTAAAACGTTTTGTTAAGTGTTGTCGGAACTCCCCGGGGAAATTGAATGGCAAGTGGTGAATAGAATCCATTGCCTTGAGGTCACAGGCTCAAGGAAAGTTAGGTGCAGGTTAGGTAGAACCAGAAGCACTAACTAGGGTTTTCTGCATACATGTGTGAATAAATGTTAGTAACGAGGTTCATTGGCAAAATTCCCATAGTGGCGTAACCTAATAAGGGTCACATCGGAAGAGTAGCAGGTTCATCGGAGCTTGGGTGAAAGCAAAGGGGTCCGCTGGGAAACCTTAGACTCGGATATATCCCGGAAAGAGTGGATGGGTCTAGGGAAGTAACAGGTTCACTGATGCTAGAGTGAAGGGTGGGCGGAAGAGATCTACCCGTAGTGTGTGAAAAGTAAATGGAAGTAGTTTACTTGCAGTAAAACAACTCTTTCCTGTCTAGACACTTGAGCACTGTGGCGAATGTGTATTCGTTGTAAAATAACCAAGTACTAAGCACTTTAGAAAGAAAGAAAGTTTCCGTTACCTTGTGAAGGGAGGGAGTCAGTCGCGAAGCGTCTCTGACGTCACTCCGTGCCGCGCTGAGATTGGTAGAAACAGCGGGCGGGTAGCGGGGCTGGAATTGTGAAGGAGGGGTGAGCGCCGAAGCGTGAGAACTGTCTCACGAAAAGGCCGCGCACCTATTGGCCGAAAATATTTGAACTCGTGCACCCCATTGGTCGCACGGAATTGCAAGGCGCATTCTGATTGGAGGTAATTTTGTAAATAAAGTAAGCGTAGAAATCGTATGTGGCACTCGTACACTCCAGAGACTAGACCCGATCCAAGAAACCTAGGGTTTGAAAGGGATCAGTGGAAGGCTAATAGATACGGCATTATGTACGGAAATAAGCGAAAAATGTCCCTTGTAAATAAGGTAAAGAATTACTTCAAAAAGGACAAGCCGATACAAACTAGAGAGGGCATTGTTATTCCTCCACCAAATACTCCCGCCTCTTTCATGATGTTCGACAGAGGGTACAATACATGTGTGTGGTTAGAAAATTGGGCGAAATACACACAAGATGACGGAATAATGGCCTTTCCGTTAGAAGGTACCTTTAATGGTAGGATCTTGTTCAATTTAAGAACCCGAATGAATGAATTACATCCCAGACCGAGACTAACGCAGTATGAGGCATTAGAGGAATGGGAGATTGAGGCTTTCCAAAGAGAAAAGCCCCGAATGGACAAAGGGCTGACAAAGTATTACCCATAACTGAAACAAGAATCACGAGACAAAAAAATGAAACAGTGGAGACAGAGCATGATTGTTGAGGGTCTGTTTCCCATGATGTCAGCAGAAGATCCTCCTGGGGGGGGGAAAAGGACGGAGAAGTCCAAGCACTGGGGGCCCCTAGGAGAATCAGACGACGAGTTGTTAGATGACATATGCATGAGAAGTCCGCCTCCTTATAATGAGAGACACCGACCTTCGAGTGCAGGAGATATTCCCCGGAGACCCCTACAAAGGGAAGAGGTCAGGTCCGCAAGTGTAGAAGGGGATTATCTAGTTCCTCCTTATACTGAGAATCTAGGACCCGTAGAAACCAGAAGTATTTACCCCAGGAGACCCGTGGGTGGGGAGACGGGATATTCACGTGAAGGAGATTTTTGCCCTCGTCCCCCTTACGGAGGTGAGGTGAGGTCCTTAGGTACAGGAATGCCATTATTACAGCCCCGGGATGAGGAAGATCCGAGAATCCTAGGCACAGGAAGTTTGTTTCAGAAACCTAATTATGGTGGAGGGCCGAGTGAGACACATCCCACTGCCCTGAGTTATGCTCCCATTCTAACCCCGCAGGTGTTACATGGAAACACTTTGGACAGGTTATTAGAAGAAAAGGAACGAGAAGCGCTAGGAAATCAGAGAGCTGAGATAATACGGAAAATCTCACAACTGAATGCAAGTCCTGAAGCTTTAACGATCCCAGTAACTATCGGACCGGTGGTTCCGTTGTACGGGGACCGTCAAGGAAGTCCGAAAACTCCAGTAATTACTCCTGTCATTGCACCGACCAGACCAGAACCATTAATTGTAGATGACCAGACAAGTGAGTGCGAGTCGGAGGTCTCGCTGCTAGATCTGCCCGTTAGAAATACAGGAAAAAGGATCCAGAAAAGACACAATCCTTTTAATGCGAGGGAAATTCAAATGGAATCGACCTCAGGTACGAAGAGTGTCACATTGGTGACTCCTGAAAAAATCGAAAGATGGAGTCAAGAATTTGAAAAACAAGCGTCCCCAACGAAACCTTTAGATCTCTACAAGCTGAGAATAGAAATAGAGGAGTTGATGGCAGGAAACGTAGGATTAGACAGATTAAATACCTACTCTGAAGACGAAATGCTGTTTATCTGCAAGAGTCTCACCCGAAATACCCGAGTACTTCATGAAAAACTGACAGATACTGCTGCTAGCATGGGAATAGATATTTCAAAATCAAAACCACTGCAGAAACCATATAGGGCAGATTTCTCAGACAAGGATTTGGAAAACTTGAATGTTTTAGGGAAGAAAGCACAGGTCAAAGAACTATTGACAGTATTACAAAAATGGGGAGATGTGGAAAGGTGGAAAGCCAGATGGGCCAAGAAAAAGGATGAGGCCAGGTCTAGGCAGGCAACTCCCGAATTCGCTCTAAGAGAAGCTGACAAGCCAGAACAGTTATGCCCTATGCGCGAAGTACCAGGTGGAAAATATGTGCAGGTTCCATGGTCCAGACAGGATATTGTGTCCTTTACTAACGATTTCCCGAAATTGCGCGAAAAGCCAGTCGACTGGTACAGGCAGGTGGAAAGGTTCGTAAAGGTGCAAAAATGCCTGTGGAAAGACCTGGATGGGTTTTTCGACATAGTGGTCCCGGTAGATCTGTGGACCGAGTGTAAAATAGCCATAGCTTGGCCTAGTGAGGAATACCCGAGAGATGACAAAACAGGGGAACCATCGAAAGAAGTGATGAGAAAATATGAACAAGTAATTCAGCATCTGAAACTAAAAGTGCCAGCAAAGGAAACTGATTGGACCAAGATAGATAGAACCACGCAGGAAAGAGACGAGACAGTGCACTCCTTTTATGAAAGGCTGTTGCAGGTGTTCAAAACATACAGTGGTATAGATAACATCGAGATGAAGGATATGACACATTTTATTTACAGGTTTGTAAATGGTTTAAGACCCGAAATTTGTCAGTGGATAAAAGATAACAAAATCTGTTGGCATACTAAAAAGATGGATGAGGTCCTACGGTACGCAAAGTACTGTGAGGACGAGATGGCAGAAAAGAAAAAGGCTCTCAAGGAGAAGGTTATGTGGGCTCAAGTGAAGCTCGCAGAACAGCAGGAAAAACAATTGAATAAAATGGCCAAAACTACTCAGAATCCAGGTCCTGGGGGTGGGGGAGGAGGAAAGCCCCGGCCCAAAATGAGCAGGGAGGAGGCTAAGAAGAAATTTCCCTGCCACCAGTGCGGAGAAATTGGACACTGGCGAGACGAGTGTCCCTATTTGCAGGATGATAACTCCCAAACACCTGATTTAACTCCACAGATGCAGAATGAAAGACCAAGAAAGACCCAACAACAGGTAAAAACGATTCAGTTGCCCCGAGCACCAAAGCAAGTATTTAAGGGAAAATCCACACAGGGTGAGGACGTAGAAGTCTGGGGGAGCAATGAGAACAGAAATGCAGCAACTTCGCAGTATTTACTAAATGATACCTTCTTTTGTGATGACCAGTACTGACGGGGCCTGAGAGGGGAGGACGAGGAGTGCGTGCTTGGCGCCTCCTTGCCGGTAGACCAGTCAGGGCCATACATTGAAGGAAAGGTTGACGGAAATGATGTCACTTTTCTATTGGACACTGGCGCTACCCGTTCTACTGTGAGAACAGTGGACGTTCCAAACCTACCCCTCTCGGGAGAAGCAATCCAAGTAGTGGGGGTATCTAATCAACTGATTAGTACTCCTGTTACCGAGCCCATGAAGATCTCAATTGGAAACTTTAAAGAAATGCATAGATTTGTCGTTTGTGACACCAGTCCAGTGAACTTACTGGGACGTGATTTGCTGTGCAAAATGAACTGTACCATCTTTTGCACACCAAAGGGTGTTGAAATTCAGACCCCAGATGAAGATGGCATTTATAAATTAATGTTAATAAGACCGGACTCAGAAATTAAACGAATGACTATGCAGGATTTGCCCAAAGAACTCCAAGAAACAGTGAAGCCAGAGGTATGGGACTTTACCGGGAAAGATGTAGGGTTAATGAAAAACGTAGACCCCATACAGATAGCCATAAAAGACAATGCAGTATACCCTAATACTAAACCCTACAGAATGAATGCAGAAGTGAGAACAGGTGTTGCCCTGGAAATACAGAAACTGCTAGAAGGAAACATCATACAGGAAGTAATGAGTAGCCCATGCAACTCACCGATTATGGGCATCAAAAAGCCTAGTGGCAAGTACAGAGTAGTGCAGGACCTAACACAGGTAAACAAAATAGTGGTTCCTTGCTGCCCTATTGTCCCGAACCCAGCAGTGATTCTGTACCAGATTCCCTGGGATGCTGAGTGGTTCACTGTGATAGACCTATGTCATGCATTCTTTTCCATTCCCTTGCATCCAGACAGCAAATTTCTTTTCTCATTTGCTTTCAACAGTCACGTGTATGTCTGGAATAGGGTCCCCCAGGGGTACACAGAGAGCCCCTCTATCTTTAATCAGATCTTGAAAAAATGCTTGGAAACTTTGGTCTTACCTGGAAATTCTGTCTTGGTGCAATACATTGACGACCTCTTGGTGGCGTCCAAAAGTCATAAGGACTGTGTGATTGACACCATTGCCCTACTGAATCACCTGAGTGAGAAGGGACATAAAGTGGCCCCTGAAAAATTACAGTTCTGTGCAAAATCAGTAAAATATCTGGGGCACCAGATAGAGAAAGGCATCAGGAAAGTAACGTCAGAAAGAGTGAGAATAATTCAAAAGATGCAGTTACCCCGTACTCAGAAAGAAATCAGAATGTTTCTTGGGGTGATAGGATACTGCAGGCAATGGATTCTGGGATTTGCAGTCCTAGCTAGGCCTTTGATAAAAATGACCAAGAGAGGAACACCGGATGTTGTAGAATGGGATGATGAAAGCTTAACAGCCTTCACAAAATTGCGAGATTGTCTGTGTACAGCCCCTGCATTAGGAATGCCAGACTATTCCAAGGAATTTGCCCTGTTCTGTGACACTCGCGATAATTGCGCGCTGTCAGTCCTAACCCAAGAGCATGGCACAACCAGGAGGCCAGTGGCATAGTTCTCTGCCACCCTGGATCCAGTGGCTGCTGGATTACCAGGATGTCTGAAAGCAGTAGCTGCTACCTGCACAAGTCTAGAACAGAGTGAATCCATTGTCATGGGACATCCTGTAACTGTGTATGTTCCACAGGGAGTGGTGATTTTGCTAACTAGAACGAAAACTCAGTATCTCACCCCTAGTCGGCTGACTAAATAAGAGAGGATTCTCGTGGGTGCTGCAAATATAACAATTGTCAGGTGCAACATTCTGAATCCCGCCACTCTGCTTCCCAACTCAATGGATATGGAAGATGGGGAGGAAGATGAGCATAACTGCATTGATTGAACAGAATTTTGCACAAAACCACGCCCAGACATTAAAGAAACACCTTTGCCTAAACATGACATGGAATTGTTTGTGGATGGTTCATGCCTAAGACATGAACAAGGAGGCCTTAGTGCTGCCTATGCGGTAGTCTCCTTAACCAAAATTGTAGAAGCAGGTTATTCATTTGAAGTAAAGTCTGCACAAGTAGCCGAATTGATCGCTATGATAAAAGCTTGCAAATTGGGGAAAAACGTACGCCTAACAGTGTATACTGACAGTCAGTACTGTTTTGGAGTTGTGCATGACTTTGGCCAATTATGGCTACAGAGGGAGTTCCTGACTTCATCAGGTACCCCTATTCGAAATGAAAAAGTTGTTCAAGACCTTTTAGAGGCAATCCAATTACCAAAAGAATTGGCAGTGGTCAAGTGTGTTGCCCATAAGAAGGACTTTGACCCTGTATCATTGGGAAATGATTTCGCTGATCGAGTGGCACAATTATGTGCCAGGGATCGATTGATCATAAATCCAAAACGGGGGGGGCCCGGAACCAGCTGCCAACTTCGAGTGTTTGAAGAAGTGCCTACATGGGATGAAGTGAGAGAATGGCAGCAGGTGACACCCTGGCAAGAGAGAGAGAAGTGGAAGGAAGAAGGGTGTAGACCAAGACGTGAGGATGGTGTCATCTTGGGCCCAAATGGTATGCCTGTGTTACCCAGACACTTGCTTGGCACAATGGCGAGATTGATACATGAGGGATCACACATTGGTAGGGACGCCATGATTCTGGTATTCCAACAGACTTGGTACAGCAAAAAGTTCAGGAAAGTAGCAGAGTCCCTCTGCCAGAGGTGCCTGTCATGTCAACAGATGAATCCAGGCAAGAGAACAATGGTGGAACTAGGGAAAATTGGGAGGTCAGGGGGTCCCTTTGTGAGAATACAGGTTGATTTCATCACCATGCCACGTTGTGAGGGGAAGCGTTATGTCCTAGTCATTGTCTGCCTATTTTCAAAGTGGGTGGAAGCTTAACCTACTCCCCAAAGTGACGCACTGACAGTAGCAAAGTGTTTACTAAAAGAACTGATACCTAGATTTGGGGTTCCAGTCACTATTGAATCAGATAGAGGCCGACATTTTCAGAATGATGTGATCGACCAACTCTGTAAGGCATTTGGGATCTCGCAAAAACTCCACTGTGCATATCATCCAGAGGCTTCTGGAGTACTGGAACAAATAAACGGGACTATCAAAACAAGACTAGCAAAATTGTGTGATGCATCTGGCATGACCTGGGTAAAGGCCCTGCCTCTGGTTCTGATGGGACTCCAAAGTATTCCAGACCGGAAGACAGGCCGGAGCCCACATGAAATCCTGATGGGAAGAGTGATGAGACAAGCGTGGGTACCAGGAAGCAAACTGTTGAGTATTAATGATGATTTGGTGCTTGAATACTGCAAGAGATTAGGTGACCAAGTACGTTATATCTCTCGCCAGATCGGAGAAGACGCCGTCACCAATCCAACGCAACGACTCCTCTCCACAAACTTGTTCCAGGGGACTGGGTCAAAATAAAGAAGCATACTCGGTCGAGCTGCCTGGAACCAAGGTGGGGACAGAAGCGCCAAGTAATCCTGGTGACGACCACAGCAGTGAAGTGTGCAGGTGTTCCCCATTGGATCCACGCCAGCCACACCCAGAAGGTACTACCTGATGAGGAGCCTGGAGAAGAAGGCCGTCCAGCAGAGGGGCCTGCAGAAGCAAGACCAGAAACAACTGACAACGTACAGCCCAGTATCAGTCAAGCTGAGGGGTCCGCAGACGTTGGTCCAGGAGTAGTTGATGACGAACTACCAAGAGTCCAGCCTGCTGAGGGGTTCCCAGAAGTTGGTCCAGAAGTAGCTGATGACGAGCTGCCGAGCATATGGCCAGATGAGTGGATACCCTTGATTGACCTCACCGAAGACCCCATCAGAACAAGAGAGCGAATTTTGGAAGGTAGAGTGGAATAGAGAGGAAAAGCAAGGCACAGGCGAAGAACCTCAGACTATTGAGATTCACATCAAACCTGAGGAAGGAGAAGGTCAGACAGGGACTGAGCAAGTAATTGATACACCTCCACTGACTCCTGATGTCGAAAAGGAACAGACTAGACATAGTGTAATAGTTCAAGCAGAAGAAAATCAAGGGATCGAAGTGCTCGAACAGGATCAGACAGGGTTAGAAGAACGTGTTCAGGAAACAGAAACAGAGACATTTGAAAAGCAAAAGCAAAACTCTCCTGAACAAGGCCAGTTTAGTAACCAGGCAGAAGAAATAGATACGAGCCCTGGAACTAGTCAGATAGGAAGGGAAGAAAAAGAAGCGGCATTGCCACAAGCAAATGAAAATAAAAGGGCAATAAAAGAAAACGAAATCCCAGTACCAACTAAAAGGCTTAAGAAAAGAAAGCACATTGAGCCTGGATTCATAAAGAAATTGAGACTGAGGATAAAAACGGTAGAAGAAAAACGTGCAGAAGAAAGGAGAAGTTCTCGCATAGCAGAACAACCAGAAGACACTTCCAAAAGAAGGAGCGATCGAATAAAAAGACAAAACAAAAAGTACAAGTCTCCTGAATGGACGCTCGTTTTGGAAGAATTTGAGGATCTTGATATAACTGACGAAAGCGACGGAGAGCCAGTCGCTGAGTACTCTGCCGAAGAAGAAGACGAGCCACCGTGAATTTGCACAAAGTAAGCTACTGGTGCAAAGAGACCAAGAGGGGTCGAGAAACTTCTTCTGAGCCAAAATGTCTGATTCAAACGTGAGTGGTAGACCTAGTCGCAGTTGTTGCAAAACATGCTGCAAGGTATGTGTATGTAGTATAATTATAGTGATATTAGTTTGGATAGGACTAACAGTTTTCATTCCTTTTGCGGTGAGCAAAAATACTAATATTGACCCTACTCAGATTACCGACACTGAAGAACTGACAACACGAAGTGTAGAAAGACATGAAAAAGCACTCAGACAGACAAAACGAGACTTAGAAGCATCAGATGAGGAAGGACTACATTACCACGGAGTTAGAAACAAGACACATTTAAATGTTTTCGCAAACTTGTTAATACACTATGTAGAGACTATGGAAATTGAAGATTGCTATGTCTGCATGAAGCTACCTACCTCTGTGGCTGAAGGCGTGACATACCATCACTTGTCCCTGACATACGGAATATCCTGTAGTATTTTAGCAAGTTTATTTTACAAAAGAGGACCGTTACAGTACTATTACTCTAACAATGACGTGATCTTTTCTGAACTTCCTGTACGTGGGAACCTGAATCCTGTACATACCAAAAGTGACGTTACTCGCTATATGGGCGAATACTTTCTGACTATAGGTAATATAGACATAGGTGACGAACACAGAGATAACTTGACCTGCTTTTTGCGTGAGCAGGAAAAGATTTTCCTGAACATGGCAGAGAAGAGGAGAATAAAAATAAAAAGAAAGGCAGATGACGAAAAACAGAAAACACCAAAATGGGCTGAGGACATGGAAGGCACCTCAAAGGGTGGGGCGGGACCTGCTCTGTTGCTGGATTTTGAAAAGAAAGGAAAGCTATGTCTTCACCGCGAGAAGACTAGCTATTATAATAACATTTTCATTGGTTCCAGTGAATGTGAACATAATTACAAGGTAATTGGAGGATGGGGTTTCAAAAATGGGTCAGAGCCTGTGTTTCCTGGAATTTATTATATATGTGGAGACAAGGCTTATTTCAAATTGCCGGATCACTGGTATGGAAGCTGCTACTTTGGCATTGTCTTCCCGAAAATATACCATGTGAATGAAGTTGCTGGAAGCAGTGAAAATACTAATGGCTTAGTGCGTAGTAAAAGAGAAAGCGTAGGTGAAATAATGGGTAGTATTTTCAGTGCACTGATACCTGGAGTGGGAGTGGTTCTGAACACTCACAGAATTTGCAAATTGTCCACTATAGTGGATGTGTTGTCTACTGACACAGCTCATGGATTTCTGCTGGTCAATACCGAAATGGTTGCGATCAGATCAATGGTTTTGCAGAACAGACTTGCTCTTGACACCTTATTAGCAAAAGAGGGCGGAGTCTGCCGGATGTTGAAGGCGCAACATTGTTGCACTTATATTCCGGACAAAAGTGTGCAGCTCAAAAGATATGTGAAAAACATTACTAATTTGGAAAAGGAACTCAAACCACTCGAGGTTGACAGTGCCTGGAAGAGACTGGTAGATGGTCTCTCAAATGTAGGTCATTGGTTTGCTAGTTTAGGTAAAAGCTTATTGTTCAAGGTACTGATGCCAATTGGAATTATAGGTCTTATCCTATTTTTCATATTTGTCTGTTGCAAATGCCGTAAGCACACCAGAAAGCATCAAGTGAATGCCAGAGGAGTGAAACGAAGTGTGGATGAGCTTGAATTAGAGGAAATGAATAATCAGATATACAAAAAGGTGAAAAATTCTCACCCTACCAAAAATGAAAAAGAGAAGCTGGATCGTTTGTTGGAAGAGATAGAGCTGTATAAAGTGTGAAGAAGTTGGCATCTGGTTCCATTATTTTTGTGATGATAGTAAATATCATAAAAGAGGGGATTGATAGAGCAAGCTTCGCATCGCGACTTGCTCGAGTCATGAACCTCGCCTGTGTGTAATCAATTAATAGAATTTGTACGTCTTACTAATCTTTTATTTTTATATTCAAACGAGGTAGAGGAAGCTTGCGTACGTGTATTTCTAATACAACTAATCCATGTCTCTAAAACATGGCCGCCGCTTGGTAAATGGCTTCTGCGCATGCGTCAGTCACACTCACGTGACCTGACGTAGTTATAAGTTTGGTGGGAAAGGGTGCGCATGCGTAATACACAGCTCTCGTGAATAACGTGGTGATGCTCTTGTGAGTGTGTATATGTTGCTAACACTTAAACTGCATAGTATAATTTTATAATGATAAGTTTAAAGTACACAACCCATGATGTGTTTTTCATACCGTCACTTCTATGTTTTAATTTGTTTCCGCTTACTTTTCATGTATCCTCGACTCGGAGGGGTGCTGGGCTGGGGAGTCCATCTTGGAGGGTATTTCTGCGCAGAATCTAGAAGCAGCCATTGGCATTGAACTCAGGCCAAAGAAGGTTGATGCCAGAGCCACCCTGGGAAAGAGCACCTTCACCCAGCAGAAGCATCATGATTATGTTCTAATGTAACGAAATGTGTTCTTCTCATTGTATTCTGTGCGGCTTTCTCATGGGAACCCCAATCTCGCTAGGCGGTACCCAGAGATGCAAAGTAGGCCTCCAAATAGTCTATTCTGATTGGTGTGTTACCCAGACCCTACCTTAGGACCAATCCAAATTGAGGGATTCTGACACTTTGCAACATTGGGGGGTGGTACACCGTCCCAAAACAGTATATCTACCCTGGGTTCACCTAGGGAAATTGTCCGACTTGTCTGGTTTAGCTGACCTGTCACTGACCCAACGCACTCAATAGGTGACTTGATACAGATGAGCTGCGGAGCTCTCTGTCCGAAATTTGACCATAGACTCTGAAGGTTTTACTGAACCTTAAGTGCTGGCGAAGCACTTTGCTGGGGAATTCGCTGACCCAATCGGGGTCCTGATCGATAGCTGCAGAGAGGGTGGAGCGCAGGCGTTGCTTCCGAACTGCGGGTGCTGGTCCTGTCCTGAGGGTCCTGTCCGAGAGGTCCTGTCCTGATTCCTAATCTGAGGGTTTCCTGTCCTGTCCTGGGTGTCCATTCTGCACCTGCTGTCCATTCGAGGGGTATCCTTCCTTGAGGGTTTCCTGTCCTTAACTGACCCGTGGCCAGGGTTTGGTTTTCACACCAGTCTAGGTAAATATTGCTCTGAATCTCCTGAAACTGCACCTTTCTATTTTTCTGTCTTTTGCTTCAATAAAGACATATCTTTGCACGTGAATTCATTTTCCATGCTTTTTCCCGCAACCATTGAATCATAAAGTCATTTGCATTTGTTTCATAACGTGTTCCTATGTTACCCTATCTGTTAGAAATTATATTTTGCATTGCAGTTTGTCATTTCCTGATATGGTCTAGAACCTCCCTACTTAAATTGTCTAAAGCACTTTTGCCTTAAAGCATAGCGTGTCTCTCTCTCTCTATAGACTCTCCTATAGTTATATAAATGTCCCGAACTCCTGTCTCATATTTTTGAGATAATTCTAGAATACTAGTCCTAATCAAAGCCTATCCCATCTTTAGTGATTCATCCTAAACGTTCTAATTCCTGATCCTTTATTTTAATTGTGTCCTGGTTCCATTAGTTTATAAATGGTTGCACTGACTTATTTGCTATTCAGCTATGTACTTTCTGTTATTCTGATTATCGATTGTTTAATTACTGTGAATTTGATGATTTCTGAATTTTACTAAATTAGATAAAGATTTTAAAACTTCCAGTTGTCCGTGGTCATTTTACAAGGTATTGAATGTTATTTGTTGGGTTTGTATTTTGCTGCCTTTCCTTTTACAGCTAGCTCCCTGATCCATTGTGGTCATAGGTACCCGTGTCGGTGGATGGTAAGTCGGGTACTCTGAGGAATAACGAGAGGGACTCACAAATATCTGATAGCAGACCGTGAGGTCATCCGATCAATGTATATGGTGATTTGAAATATATGGGCCCGAAGCCGGAAGTGGCGAAATTATTGGTCGGGTGACCCGCGCGCTCTATCATATATATATATATATATATATATTCCATATGACGTTGCTCCCAACAATGATGGCGCCACACTCGAGCGTGTTGAGATCCTTTTTATTGCAGGGCTTGCAGAGTTTCTAACAACACAAGTTTCAGCTTGTACTTTCGCCAGCAATCCAAACGTGTTTCGGGAGTCCTTCTCCCTTTCTCAATGGATTCGGCTTTCACGGAGGTGAGGCAAGAGTGTCTTACATCGCACTCGCGATGGGTATTTAAGTCCCGCCCCAGTGGGCGTATATGCACTTTGCATTGTGGTCTTCATAGTTCAATAATTTTAGAGTAAATGCCGCAATGTTCTCCATATGATTGATTTTAATATATATATATATATATATATATATATATATATATATATATATATATATATATATATATATATACACTGCTAGCATATGCCCGTTATATTTAGAGTTTATATTTAGAGTCAGCATTTTGTTTCTTCTTTTTGACTTTTATTCTTAGTCCTTTTGGCTTTGACAAAGCTTGTTTCCTTTGGTGACATCCTAATTTATCTGTGGCATTTTTTGGTGACTTTGTTTATAGTGAAGTTTCAGGAATGTTACTTTTTGCTTCATTTTCTGCTGGTGATTCAGATGAATTCTGAGGATGGATCTTCATCATGCGTTCTGTGGTGAACTCATTTTCTTATTGGTGCATACTACAAGTTAGCAGGAAATGACGTGACCAATCTACTTCCATGTGAATAGCGCAGTTGAGTTCAATTTGTTCCGATATTATGAGTCTATTATTTACTTATTTTCTTTGCTTTATGTCTTGTAGATCGATAGCTGAAATAGGATGTTTGATATTAACAGTTTCTCTTGGGTAATCAATAGACTATTAGCATAATTGTCTCAATTTAAGTCACTGATTAAAACAGTCCTTAATGAAAGATCCTTCTGGGAAGTCATTTATTCTGTTATTTCTTCAATTTATTTTTCCTTTGCCGGTGGTAAATGAGGTGGACGTCTTTTGTTCCATTGTTGTTAGCTAGTCAGGGCACTTTCATTATTTCAAAAAAGTTTCAGGATGATTTGTAGCTTTTTGCAAGTATGTTTCAGTGAATTATGGCTAACCTACCACGTGCTTTGTCTGTCCTGTCCACTCTAATAAAGAAATAACGGAGGGAACTAAGAGGTCAGTGATGATCTGTTACTGGCCGTTTACTCAGGGTTCCAAGAGAAACATCATGTCTGGCAGGTGCAATTTTGATAAGATATCAGTGACCTTAAAAAATGCAGTTAGTATTTCCATATTTCATAGTGAACATGAAAACAATGTGAAATGCTTGTGGGGGTTTAATTGGATCCAACATATTGTTTTGAGGGCGTTGTGAGCCTACTATCTAGGTGAGGATTTTTCCTTTTTTAATCTCCTCTGTGTGGCATTTGGAGATATGTTTGGAGCAATCACATTGAGTAAGTTCAGCTGTCGAAGATTTGGGTTCAATAAAATTATAGAGGTCACGGTCAGGTAATGCAGATTACTTTGCTAGATGTCAGCAATCTTCTTTTATTGAGGACTTCATTCTGGCAATGCTGCATACGTCAAAGATGTTGTTCTTAGAAGGAAAGTGATACAAGTTGGGATTATTCACCAGCCTCCGACTTTTAATATGACCTGTGAGGCAAGTGGTTTATTATATGATGTGGTTTTGCGACCACACAGTGTAATTAAGTCACATTTCTGTATCAGGCCCAGTCTGGTTTGTTTGTAAAACCAAACCATAGCTCAGTCCTAAGTAGCTGTGGCTCAAAGCTGTTAAGCTTTATCAAAGAAATAAATGGAAAGCATTTAGGAATACAAAAACAGCTGAATAAGAAGAAACTGCAACACAATAAAAATATGACACCAATTTATTAAAAAATGTATACAAATAGGTTGTATTTTTATCTTTAAATAGACACCTCAACAATAAAAATCGACTGGAGGGTTCCATAGATATGAATTTCTAAAGGAAAAATAAATTACATATTTTCACTTAGTTTGATAAATCATTGTACTCTTAACGCCACTGCAAGTAACTTGAAAATGGCTCTAAGGGCTCTATTGTGGTGACAAACTCCAGCAGGGAGCCAGTGACAGGGACCAAAACGGTCCAGATGATCAGTTACCTCACAGTTAAAGCAGTCCCTAGTCCACTTCCAGGGTCTATGGTTGAACTTCCATAGGAGTCAATGTAGTGGTCCTGATGCAAGGAAGACAGAATGCTGAAGATGCTCTTCGCTACTGTGGTTGCTGACCCAGTGTAGGGGGTCTTCCTGTTTCCACCCCTCAGTCCACAAACATGGCGGGTGACTTTGGCCTCAGGGCTCGATGTCCCTCAAAATCTGGGTGAAAGTCCAGCCAAAAACCAGTTGCCACTGATGTACTGGTTTACGGTGGAAGGGAGGAGCCACCGGTGGCGCGCGGCAGCCACGGCTCCTGCAACCCGGAATGGATATTTGATATTTATCCTAAATTCACGGAACGATTATTGCCCTCATTCAGCCTAAGAGTCATTAACCACAACCCCTGCACTCGGTGAAAGTTTGGGGAAGATAGCTTACTTGGTGCCGGAGATACCTGCTGCAGAGTTTTCAGCCGGGAGCAGTGCTGGACACAGAGAGTCCGTCGGCGGCGGCGGCAGGCATCAGGAAAGCCCAGGGATCACCTCGAGGTAGATAGGCCTCAACAACTCGTGCCGTACTTGCATACTCGTGCCAGCAGGCCCATCGGAGCGGAGCTGCCACAAGAGGTGAGAACCCACGGGGGCTTGCATCACCTGTTTTCTAGTCGGAATCTGGATAGTACACCCCACGTCCTTTCCTCCAGTGCGGATCGAGTCCAGAATGAGAGAATCGATGCCCGCCATTTTAGGAGTTGGACTCCACGCGGGCTCAGACGGACCTGAAATCATCCCCTTCGGAGCTCGAAAACTCCTTCCCCTGCCATTTGAGGTAAGCGCATGGCTGCATAGGGACCCTTCACCTTTTATGGAGGAATTTGCTTCACCGGGGATAAGAGGTGTACCCCACTAGGGTGACGCCTGACTTCAAAATGGCACAGCGTTCAGTGCAGGATGCCTCTTAACCTGTCCCCCAGCCTGTGATTCTCATACCAATGTCCAGCGCAACGAGTCTACTACTAGTGGGGATAAAATTCAGCCCTAGTTGTTATGCTGGCTACTCGTTGATTCCTATTGCCTGAAAGAAGCCCATGTCCACTCATGAATGCCTGACCTTAAGATGGCGGAATTAGAGACTGCTCTCTACATTGCCATTATCAGTGCTCCTCGCCCGAGCTCGGGCCCGTGGAGCAGCTAATTGCACCCCTAATGTTATTTGCAGGGGCCCTTGGCACATTATAATCATTGTCTCTGTCTGATCTTTCATGGACACGAGCTTGCCCTTCAACACGGTGGAGAGCTGGGAGCAGACCCGGGAGCAGGTGAGCGCCTCGACGCCGCGCACAGCGAGCACCTGCGCGCCTAATTACTGAGCTGTATTAAGTGAGTTCACAGCCTGTCTTCCAGATTACTTATTCCTTATTACTGAACTGTATTAAGTGAGCTCACAGCCTGCCTTCCAGATGTTTCATCTTCACGGCCAGTGCTTCCTGCAGCAACCGGACAGCCCTGCGGGCGTCTGCGAGAATTGCATTCTTCCATCATAATCGCCATCCGCTTAACTCTTTAATTGTGTGGTATTTATTTTGAACACTTTTACAGCTGCGCAGCAAATAGTGCCAGCTGCACCGTTTAGGCCTTTTACAGCTGCGCAGCAAGTAGTGCCAGCTGCACCGTTTAGGCCTCTTACAGCTGCGCAGCAAGTAGTGCCAGCTGCATCGTTTAGGCCTTTTTTACAGCTGCGCAGCAAGTAGTGCCAGCTGCACCGTTTCGGCATTTTACAGCTGTGCATCAAGTAATGCCAGCTGCATCGTTTTGGCCTTTTTTACAGCTGCGCAGCAAGTAGTGGCAGCTGCTCCGTTTAGGCCTTTTTTACAGCTGCACAGCAAGTAGTGCCAGCTGCATCGTTTAGGCCTTTTACAGTTACGCAGCAAGTAGTGCCAGCTGCACCGTTTAGGCCATCAATCAGATGTACAGCAAGTAATGCCAGCTGCATTGTTTAGACCTTTTCACAGGTGCACATCTAGTAGTGCCTGCTCAATCAATCAATCAATCACGACACTTGTATAGCGCGCTACTCACCCGGAAGGGTCTCAAGGCGCTGGGGGGAGGGGGGCCGCTACTGCTCGAATAGCCAGGTCTTGAGTTGTCTCCTGAAGGCGAGGTGGTCCTGGGTCAGCCGAAGGTGGATGGGGAGGGAGTTCCATGTCTTGGCCGCCAGGTAGGACACCTATTAAGCAACTTTCTCCGTGGGGACAGTTCAAATTGAGTCATGACTCCTGCTGCATCAGAGGTGGTCTGAAAATGACGAGGTTGTTGTGCATTTTCTAGACATTGCTAATCAATTTGTGATCCACCATATGCTCTTTGCCCTAACGTTAGTGTCTCACAGGAGCTTAGGGTCATATAGTAGTCTGTTGAGAACTTGGGCATTCATGGCGGCTGGTGCCGAATATGGTTCTATTAGCAGGCTGGTATTAAGTTCAGTGTTCTCCAATGGTCACTGGGTGGTCATTTAGTACACCTCATACTCCTAGATGAAAGGCCCAACAAATACCCACCTCACTTCCCTGACGGCACACTAACTCGGTTATCTCACCATAAACGTTTGGATTATGTGCCCCCTGTTTGCCCTTCTATTTCTCCTCACTACCGCTTTCCCAGTAACACCCCTCTCATCTCTCCCCCACCCTTCTTCGCCTCATCTTCCCAACATGGCCACCTCTCGAGTTAAGTCTGGAGCCAATTGCTACAAAATCATTTATCCTCCCGACCAGACTAAAGCTACAATAAAACGACTGAAGCATAACACTATTGAACGTTTCCCGGACTCCCTTTTTGTTGATCAATTTTACAATGGTTGTCTTGGGAGGCTCAAAAACGATTTCATTTTCTTCACTCGCGACACCCCCTCCTGGTCCAACAGTTTTTACAATTCCCTTAACGTCACCTCTTCCTCCTCTATCCCTTATGGGAAACAACTAAAAAATTCCCCCTCTGAGTGCTTCAATGGCTACCTCACTATCTCACTCTATAACAACGGTACTGTCATGATCCAAGGCAAAGACACCTGCCTCTCGCTCTTTGACCACCTCTTCCCCTCCTTACTCCCCTCCTCTGCAACCGGGTTTCGACCTGACTCTCCTTCCAGCTCCACCCATTACTCCCTTTCTCCTCCGCCGACCCCACCTCACTCCAATTGGCTGCACTCTCGAGAGGCACAGGTCGGCCCTCTTCCCTCCCCCCCAACTTACCTCATCTCCTATTCCTCCCCCTCACAGTATGTCCCCTCCAACATTACTTCAGCCTTACCACTAGCTAATACGCTCCTTGTCCCATCTGCACTATCACGATACTCCAATCTCTTCTCCTCCCCCATACTTCTTCCCATCACCCCCCTCTTTAGTCCACCTCTCCTCCAACCCTCTCCCCCAATTAACTTTCCCTATGCTCCCCTTATCCCTCCTTCCATCCCTCCTCTCCACCCCTTCATCCCCTCGTCATTCACCCCGTTTTCGCCACATTCCCACTGCATCTCTCTCCTCCCTCCTACTCTTCCAGTACTGCTGCACTACCCCCTTTCCCCTCCTAGTAACCCCTTCCATCTCCCTCCCTCGGGCCCAGCAGAACCACTTCCTTTCCTCAACTTCCCTTTCTCTCAACCCCCTTCACTCTGCCAGATGACCGTTCCCTCACTGCCACCTCTCCTAACTGACAGGACCTCCACAACCACTGCACCTCTTTTCCTCCCAAACCTCCTACATTCCCATGACGCCACACAGGCCCCCACCCTCCTACTTCCCTACCGCCGTGTTCCGCACCTTTCTCCCTCTAAATTTGTCCTTTATTCCTCTCCCTCTTGCAACACCAACAATGACAACTCTCCCTTAACCCCCAATTCACTTACTCCCGCTCTCAACCTCCACCTTTCCCCACCTGTGAACCCCACACCCCAACTCACCTCCTGTCCCCCCACCTCTCCCTGCCTTCCACCACCAATTCCACCCCCCCTTGTTTCAATCGAGCCACCCAACCTTCCGTGCTCTGCCTCATTCTCACTGGAAAATACGCTAGGCTCTCTGATCACCTCCATCTCCCAGCTTACAGCTGCCATTTCACTTTTATGCTCTAAGATCTCCACCCCTCCATGCACCTCTACTGCCTCCCAACTTCCCATGAGATGCACCTCGCCCCCTCACCCCAATACAGCCAAGCTCAACCTTTCGTCTGCAAACGTCGTTAACTCACACAAGCCCTTGAACGCCACCCTTCTTCAACAGGCATACCCTAGCAACCCCACTATCTACACTATTCCGACCATCACCTCTGTCAGAACAAAGAATCCACCTAAACCCTCCCGAGCACCCCCGCATAAGTACAATATCCCGATCACCCTTCAGAGCCCAAGTGCCCCCGTCACCAAAACAGTCATTTCAGAGCTGCGCTGTATGCTTCACAACTGCAGATCTGCAGTAAAACACAAACTTGAAATCTCCGATACCATCACCCTTCACAAACTTGACATGCTCTTCCTCACAGAGACCTGGTTCAAAGATACCTCTCACTCTATGTTTGCTCTCCTATTACCCACAGGTTATTCCATATTTAGGAATGACAGAACTGACAACACGGGGGGAGGTGTTGCAGTCATCTTTAGAAACGCCCTCCAACTTAAGGCTTCTCCAATCAGCTCCTCCCACACCTTTGAATGCCTTTCTCTTGAGCTTCAATTGCAACACCGTACACCGCTCAGATTCCATATCATTTACCGCCCGCCTCGTAGTGGTCCTTCGTTTATAGAAGATCTCACTGACTTCATCAGCGACCAATACTCACAAAGTGACAATCAGACCTTCGTGGGTGACTTCAATCTCCACTGGGGCGTACCGCAAGATTCCTCTGCGAACTCACTCACTGGCCACCTTCCTCTCTGCAAACGATCTTATCCAACACTGCACTGAATCAACCCACTCTAAGGGCGCAATCCTGGACCTTGTTATTTCTAAAGCAGGCATGCTTTCTACCACTACCCCAATTCATGTAGATTGGTCTGACCACCACCTCATCCCATTCTCTCTTCAACTTTCACACTCTATAACTCTTGGCCAACCCAAGAGGGCCATCTCCTGGTTCCGTGATGCCAAAAATATTGATGTCGGTCCCCTCCGTGAATCAGCTTTGCTATCACTTCCAAGGCTAGACCCGAACATAGCTGTTGACGATCTCACCTCCCAATGCCTCACAGTTCTTGCAGCTGAAATTAATAACGTCGCTCCACTCAAAAGCAAAAGGATAAGGCCCACTCCCTCAGCACCTTGGTTCAACAAATCCCTTTATGAGGAAAGGAAGCAGCTAAGATTCCTGGAGAAGCAATGGAGGCAAGTGCCCTCCACTGACAATTTAGCCATGCTTCTCACAGCAAGATCCAAGTACCACAAGTACATCTTCCTTGAGAAAGCGGCGCACTTCAAAACCCTCCTTGACTCCGCCAAAAATAGACCCAAAAAACTATTCGATCTCATCAAGATTCCGAGCTGCTCTCCCCCAACCTCCAAGGTGGAGGATTCTACAAAGAGAGCAGCGGATTTCGCTATTTTCTTCGATGAAAAAGTGAAATCACTTGTGGATAAGGTCGCTCATCCTACACCTCCAGAGGAGCGCAAATCCTTAGCCATTTGGCAGAGCTTTGACCCCATATCTGAAGATGCCCTTCTCAAGTGCATATGCGAAAAAAAGCCCTCCAACCATTCTCTTGACCCTATCCCCAGTGCCATTGCCTTTGACTTCTATACCCATTCCCTTTCCTATTGGACCACTCTGATCAACCTCTCCCTCTGGCAAGGCTCCCTTCCTGTCTCCTTCAAAACTGGGCAGGTCACCCCTCTGCTTAAAAAGCCCACTGCTGATGCGAATGACCTCAACAACTTCCGCCCCATCACTAACCTTCCCTTTCTTGCGAAGATCACAGAAAGATGTGTAGCAAAACAACTCTCTCGTCATATCAAGGACAATGATCTTCTTGACAATTGTCAGTCCGGCTTCATCCAAAACTGCAGCACTGAAACAGCCCTACTGCAAGTGGTTGATGATGCGCTGAGGATACTCGACTCAGGGGGGTCCTGTCTGCTAATTCTCCTTGACCTTTCTGCAGCCTTTGACAATGTCAATCACAACACCCTCCTCAATATTCTTCAACAGAGAATGGGCATGGAGGGCACTGTGCTTAAATGGTTTGCATCCTTCCTCTCTGACAGATCTTAAATGATCAAAATAGCGAACAGTCTTTCTTCTCCTGTGGCGGTGGGTCAAGGTGTTCCCCAAGGCTCTATACTTGCACCCACATTGTTCAATCTCTACTTAGAACCACTGGGAAACCTCCTAAGCAAATCCGGGATTCACTATCATCTCTATGCAGATGACACTCAACTCTACCTCAAGGTTGCCTCCACTCATGATCTCTCCATCCTTAGTTCTACTCTTGACTCCATTCAAAACTGGATGTCAACTCATCAATTGATTCTGAATCCCTCCAAAACTGAATTCCTCCTCTTCTCCTCCTCACTCTCTCCTCCCCCGGTTCAATCATGGATGGATCAGATGAATCTATTAAACAATAAACCCATCATTGTCGACAGCGCAAAATCCCTTGGTGTCATTCTAGACAAAAAACTCAATCTAACTCCCCACATCAATTCTATTGCAAAATCTGCTTGTTACCAACTGTGCCTTCTTTGGGGAATCCGTCGCTTCTTCCCGGAGCAGGACCTTATAACCCTGGTGCAATCGCTGGTCCTCTCCAGACTAGACTACTGCAATTCTCTTCTTACTGGCCTCCCCAAATCTCACCTGTCCCCACTTAAGTCTGTTTTCCATTCAGCAGCTCGATTCATTTATGGGGCCAAAAGAAGCAATCACATCACACCAATGTTATCCACCCTCCGCTGGCTTCCCTTCGGGGCTAGAGCTATCTACAAGACCGCTTGTATCACCCACAAAGCCTTGCACTCCTCCTCTCCTCGCTACCTAGCGAATAAACTGAAACTCTCTGGAGGCTCTAGACCTTCACGCAATGCGGAGAATCTACTGCTTGAACCTCCCACTTTCAAGAAGGAAAGAACAATGGCCCAATCCTTTTCAGGCAACGCAGTGAGAATCTGGAACTCCTTTCCGCCTCAGCTCCGGACCACCGCCTCCTCCCAGGCCTTCAAAAGGGACCTCAAAGTTCTCCTCCTCCAGAGACACCTCCGAAAGTAATTCACGTCCTCTTGTTATTTGGAGGAAGACTTCCCACTACTGAAAATTTCTACTTTCCATGACCATGGAAGTGCCTTCCCAGTGTGATCTTGTGGTTGGAGTGTCTGCCTTTTTGCAGTATTTTCCATGTAATTGTGTTTGGTGCCCTTTTGTAACATGCACACACCACTTTGCCCTTGTAACACACGGTTTGCTACCTCTCACATGTTTTTACCTTTGATACTTGCACAAGTGCCACCTTTGCCTACGTAACGCTTGTTCTTGTGCCTGAGTGTCTATCTCCTATTGCAGTATTATACCTCAAATTATACTTTGTTTTCTCTTGTAACTGCACACTTGTCACTTTTTCCTCTTGTGCACTTTTTACTACTCCATGTATTTTTGGTTGCTCACAATTTTTACTACCTCATGTATTTTGTTTGCTCACAATTGTCACTATTACCTTATGTAACGTAACGTATGCTTTTGTAATCTGTTCTTGTGTAATGGTTCTCATTATGTTTCATTTCTGTTCCTATTGTGAAGCGCTCTGATACCTTCGGGTAAAGTCCGCGCTATATAAAAATGCATAAATAAATAAAATAAATAAATAAATTACAATGAAACCAGCGGTTCCCCTTAACTGGCAGTAGCATCCTTGTTTAGGTTGACCAAACTACACTCCAGTGACGCTTTTGTGTCCAGCAAACTCAAGTGCAACTTTTCAGGGTTGGGACTCATTCACCTTGGCTGCCCTTCGGTGGTCAACAGAGATAAGGAATTCTTAGCTACCAACTCGCCATGGCTGGCTATTTTTTAGCTTTTATGGCCCTGTGGCTGTAACAGGGAGTCAGCCTCCTGGCTCTTGGAGTCACCTTCCCTGACTGGGGTTCGGGGATGACTGTGCCTTGAGCAGGATACCACAGACACAGTCCTTTCTCTCTTATCTCATGGAGTAGCAGGTGCATTCTACTTTTTGATGCAGCCTGTTTTTGCTATGCCCAGGGAACAGCATAGAAGTCCTTTTTGTTCCTCTCGCCAGCCTAGATGTTATCTGAAGCCAGATGCTAGGGGTGCCACTTTTACAGTCACTATGAGATCAAGAGAATGAGGTGACTAACTAGTCAATGACACTACCCTCCTGATGACAAATTCCTGTGATGTGTGGATTCTAGCTATTCTAGGGGGCCCTATTTTGCCAACTCTCAACATGGCAACCATGACTCCAGTCAAGACAGTGTCTAGAGGATGTAGAATTGCTGGGACTCTAAGGAACCACCCAAGGTGAGTAAGTAGGGACCCCACGGAGGACGGTGAAGTGTGGGACACGACCGCATGCTCCGCACAATTCTATGGGGAAGTCGTGGTTGAAGTTTTAGAGTTTAAGGACCATTCCCAGTGGACTTTGAAGTAACCCCTTGAAAGTTAGGAGGTTGGAGAGCCACCCCACCTGTGGATACTGAAGTGCCAGAGTTACCTATCCCAGGGAAGCCGGGTGCATGGGTCTGAAAAGGCTTCGGAAACCGCAGTCAAACCCAATGGAGGACTTCGAAGAAGAGCCGCTGCTGGAAGGAAGAAAAGTGTCCGTTGGAATCCAAAGGTGGGTTCTAGTTGAAGATTACCGGAAAGCAGAGCGGACAGAGTCTGGGTCACTCAGGAGTGACCAAGGGCTCGGTAGACAAATGTCCACTGATGTCAGGTGCTTCCGGTGCGTTGATGGAGTTATTGACTCTGCAGCCATGGGGACCAGGAGATGTCGAGGACAACCAGGAGCCGTATACGAGCTGTCCCACGAAGGATGTCAAGGGCTGAGGGGTCGGTGTCCAACGGGAGCACGAACAAGCCTTGGCAACCGCAACCCATGCAGAAGGTCAAGGAAGTGTACAGTTCAAACCAGCAAGGTCCAGGAGACTCACCATACACAGGAGAGTCAGGGAAAGCCTTGAGAAACCAGGGGAGTGCAAGAAAAGCAAAGATGACCCTCAATTGGACCCACAGGCTGGAGACACAGAAGTCCCAAGAGGGCCTCAAGTGATTTCACCAAACAGCAGCCCACTGAGCACTCGGTGTGAGGAGGCTGGAGTTCTTAGTAGGAAATGATGCCAGAGATTAGGGCTACTTGGAGCCCAATGCACTTGCTCAGAGAAATGCCAACAAGCATATGCACTTGCAAATGAATGCGATGCACAGGGGTACGGGTATTGCAGTCCCCACGAGGGACTCTGTCCTCAAACAGGGTAAGAGGGCAGCTAGGTACCTCGAGGGACATAGAAACCTACCTCCTGTGTTGCTGGAGCCTTTGGAGTCCATAGGAGCTCAGAAGCAGCAGACCGGCCAGTCGTGATGTGGGCCTGCGGATGCAGGGGAGTGACACCTTTACTCCAAGGGAGATATCTTCGGTTGTCCTTGATGCTCCACCCGTCCGGCACAGGGCCTGCACCAACGATGCTTCAGACTGAGAGGGAGACGAAGTCGGGCCCAAACGCAGTCCAGAGAAGTCCACAGTGTCCGACAGTCGAAGCTCAGTGGTTTCTGGTTCAGAATCTTGTCCATGTTGAATCTAGGATCTGGTTTGAACTGGACTATGCCAAATGTGCCCCTCATACAGACTTTCCATCGCTGGCATGAGCACCCACACAGCCCTAATACACTAAGTCCTGTCTGAGAGGTGGTCACACCTCCCTGTGACAGGATGCCTATTGTTCTACCTTCACTTGCTCAAGCTTTGCTCAGCAGCAGGAGGGTAGAAATGTGTCTCTGGTCGGCAGCAACCATTTTGTACTGCCCGAGATTAGAAGACTGGTCCCGGGAACACCAGGGATCCAACGAAGCTCGCTTCTGAGGGTTGGAATCAAACCTTCCACACCGGTTACCGGTGTGAGGGTATGATTCCACAATGTTTGACACCAAACAGGATAGGGTTGCTTTCAGCTGTTTTAGAGTTGGTTATCACGCAGTCGCATAATGCCACTCTAAATGTCATAAATGGCTACTACGCTAACAACCCAGGAGAATAGACTCTGTAGGCTGCAGGGGTGTCCTGCTCATGCAGTGACACCCTCTCACTTAGAACCAAGCACCCTGCATTCAGGATTGTTAAGGCCTGCCATAGGGGTGACTGATAGGTTTTAAGTGTAGTGACCCTTAGATATAGTGAACCTATATCTTAAGTAAGTGGTGTATTCACCAACTAACACAGGCTGCAAAAGCAGACCTGTAGTTCCATTTTGCATGGCCTCTCATGGGTGGCATAATACATGCTTTAGCCCATGGGAGGCCTCTGGGGTAAATGGGTAACATATACTAGGGACTGACAAGGGTACCCCAGTATCCAATCTGGAGTGTACCTAAGTACAAGACATAACAGTTTAGGGAGAAATCAGATAGACTGGGGTCCTGATTAGCAGGATCCCAGTCAGACTTGTCAAAAAGAGTATCAAATTTAGCAGAAAGTGGGGGTAAGCATAATAAGCAGATCCTACTTTCCTACATCGAGGCATAGATTTTTATACCTAAGTATAACATCGCCTGCATAGGTTAAGGCAACTTAGCCAAGGAACTGGCAAATATACCATTGTGTGCCAACATCAGTCTCACAAGTCCAGCCACAGCTATCATCATCCTAGGTGCACAGGTACAGTCCCCATGTGTTGACTACAGTGCTTAATGTGAGCCGGTGCATTCTGGTACTCGGCACTGGTACTTAATTGTCAACACCTGCTCTGCCTCAAGGTGGCGCTGTCTGGCTTATTTAGAGATCACCACAACAACAGTTAAATATTAATTCAATATACATAAAAAATGTCTATTATCTGCCGCTCAATCCATTCTTAAAGCTTTGGGGGCCTGGAATAGTCCGAATTGTCACACTTCTAGGAGTGTGATGGTTAGTAGTTGTGTTATTACTATCATTGGCAGCATGGCAGGGGCAATGTGTGGTGCAAGCTGCAGTGGCCTCTTGATGAGAGCCCTGGTAGTTATTTTTTTTACAAATTAAGCACTGGTTGAGTATATTTATCATATCTAAGGTCTGGAACTACCTGCACAAGAAGAATGCGCATCGCACACAGTGACTGGTCTCGTAGCTGTGCACTCTGAGATAGAGGTTGGAGGAAGATACGAGGCAAGGGTCTGGCTCAGAACTTAGAGCCTGGGCACGAGTTCACCCCTACAATGTTTGCTATATAAATCACACAACATAATAGGTTAACATTATAGCCTATTAAATCAAGCACACGTGTTTTGTGTACAACTGGTATTCTGAAATCAAATATTTGAAAGAGCTTTCATACACGTAATGAAGAAAAATAGAGGTTTACTGAAATAAGATATTTGCCCAAGATCACACAATTTAAGCAGTGAAGCCGCAATTTATCCAGGTTTTCTGGTTTCACTTTGTACAAATGAGGCAGTAAATTACTATCTTTCTTTAAGCTAAGGATTTTTTTTTCACTTTGTGCATTTTTTTGCAGTTTTTATGTAGGGTGAACTTGACCTAAACGCCAAATTGGAGTGCTTTATATAAGCACCAGTTACTTTACACATGGTCACAATTATTGCTTACAGGCATGAGAAGATTAAGCATTTTCCTAGAATCACAGGATGTTGTGCCGATGCCAGGCTCGGACCTGGTTCCCCGGTTTCAAAGTTGGCACCACTGACCCGAGAGCTACAGCCTGGGTAGAGAGAGTGAGGAGGAGGGCACAGCCTGGGGAGAAGGAGGGAGGGATAACACAAATCAAAGCTCGACTCGTTAAGGGATTGAGGTGCCAGCAGGACCTCGAGCTGAGCCACAGCCGGGCATCGTATTAAAAACAATACAACACACCCCTGTGCATTCCCGAGCCCTGAAACGCAATTGGCTGCCATTCGCCAGCGCAGACAGCCTTGCATCCAGGGGCGTAGCTAGAGCTTGTGGCGCCCGGGGCTACCCCTCAGATTGCCGCCCCTGGGGGGGTGGGGGGAACGGGGAAAGGACGGTGAGCATTTGAAAGATGTCTTTAAGAAATTCATGACAATGCATGTGTTTTCCAGGTCTCCAAATCCCCACCCTCCCACGCTCTGTGTTTCTCTTAGCTCGCTTTCTGCTCTCTCCTATATAATTCCCCCACGCTCAGTTTTGCTCTCTCACGCCTATGCTAATCATTCCCAATGTTATCCTTTCTCCCCCCACTCAACCCTGGGGGGGGGGGGGGGGTTGCTGGGGAAAAAGGACGGTGAGCACTTGAAAGATGTCTTTAAGAAATCCATGACAGTGCATGTGTTTTCCAGGTCTCCAAATCCCCACCCTCCCACGCTCTGTGTTTGTCGTAGCTCACTTTCTGCTCTCTCCTGTATGCTTCTCTCCTATCAAATTCCCCCACGCTCAGTTTTGCTCTCTCACGCCTATGCTAATCATTCCCAATGTTATCCCTTCTCCCTCCACTCAACCCTAGTTTCATTTTTATTAGTTCATTCCCGTGACATCCTCTCATACGCCACTGTTGCTTGGCCGACCCTCGCAGTTCTTCAACTTGTAATTTTTCTAAATATGTCTTGAAGGGGACGGCAGCTTTGCATTTTTGCCAGCCTGCACCATTTGCTGAAATGTGGTTTAGCACAATCCAAAATGTATTGTTTTATTTATTATACCAAGTGACGTCCTCCATCTTGGATCAGAAAAAAAAGTGTTGCTCTTAACAAGAATTTTGATCCCCAGCACTTATTGATTTATTTATTTCTTTTTACAATTTCAGTATTGTGTAAACCATTCTTGCAGTTCCCTCCCTTCATCGCATTAGTATTCCTTCCTGCCCTCCTCTCTTGTACTGTTAAAATAAGCCAAACTGTCACATTATGAGTGCGGATTCGACGCCCCCCTTGGCTCAGCCTGACTACCATTTTCAATCCGATTCCGATTTTTTAAAATCGCTATTCTATTCTTACTCTTTGACCTAGAAATTGCCCTTTAACTGCCTACCCCCTGAGCATCTCAGATATCCCCAACAGGTACACTACTTTGATGATGATCAGGCCAGCAATCATCCTAGTCAGTCTTTCTTACATTAGGCCTCGTGTATGACCCTATCACATTAGCTTCTTAGCACCAGCACATAGAGGCATGCAAATGTGCTCAGACCCTCTTATTCAAATGTACAAGCTGACATAGCTGCCCCTGCGTGACTATTAGTCATTTGAAAGACTTCACGTCATCAGATAACGGCTTCTGCTAAAAGATTAGGGAAACTGTCTGCTTTCACCGAAACCCTCGCGGAGACCCCTTAAAACCTCGCTGCTTCACAGAGAGAGCCTGATTTCACTTTATTGACAAGTTTCGCTGCCCTGAAGAATGAGCATCCTCACTGAATTCACAGAAGGCCAGCCGCCAGGCCTAGAATGAGATGGATCTAACGGTTACGGGCCGGCAGAGTGCAAAACGAAACGAGTCTGGGTGCGCCGGTGCGTGCGTGCTTGTTGTTGGAATTTATTATGGAAATAAGACTCTGACTAAGAGTGTAACTTGGTGCCCTCGTGCAAATCATTGTAATTGGGCCACCACCACGGCCGGATTCTTTCTTTCTCTGTCTGTCTCACCTTGAATTAAGCTGCACACTGCCAAAGTCACACTACAGAATGGTGGTCTCCTAGTCCACGCACTTCGACTCCGGCGAGGGGCGAGGCCGGGGCGTCACACTGCTTAGGTGCGGCGAGGGGGCTGAGCAAAAATGTCCTACAGCAGGGCTGTCATTGGGCGCCGCGCATGCAACCACTGATTGACGGCCCTGGAACTAGTGTGAGCGAGGCTGGGGAGGGGGGGCCAACAACGGTCGGGTCGTTCACTTAAGATTATTTGTGATGTTAACCGATTGTTATACTATTTATTCCATTGCGCCTTCAATCGATGTAGATTGATATAACGCTAGAAATTGTCTACTCTGTGCTGACTCACTTGTAACGGCCGGCCGGGTTTATTATCAAAGTGAATGCTGGCCCGCGCGGCCGCCTCAAAAAAGGTGCCGCCTGGGGCGGACCGCCCCCCCCCCCTAGCTACGCGGCTGCTTGCATCCTTTTGCACTAAGGGGATGATGGTTTTTTTGCAGGAAGGGACACCTTCCTGCACAAAACAATCATTAATGGCATAATGCCTGGCAGAATGCAGCATGCACAGAAAGAGGGAAAATGAGAAGAAATGAAAGCATTTCTTCTCAGAGCACCATTGTGACTCATTCCCAGTTTTACAAAATGTTGTAAATCTGGTAGTGCACCAAGTTCCATGGATGTTCCGTGGGAACACCCACCGCAACACCCATGGAATGACCCTTTCACACAGATTAATGCAAGAAATTGGCACATATTTACAGGGCCATGAAGGGTCACGCAGGGTGACTTTACGTGTTCTTGTAAATAAGGGTAAGCCCATTGCACTGTCAGTGCGTCAAGAAACGTGACGCACCAGCGGCACAATCAGCTTGTAAATAAGCCCCATACATTGCAAGGCGATGTTACATGTTCAATTAATCACCCTTTGCACACCTTTCAAAAGTAGTATCCCTAAGATAAAACATGGACGTCTTATGGTGTGAACATCAATATGCTACTAGTAGTCGCAATGCTACTTTTGCCATAGTGCATAAACGTTGAGTTAAAAACTGCTAAACCTAAAGCAATACCTGTATTTGTCATAGAAACTGCCTTTACATCAGGGTACCAATGAGTATGTGATTCCTTGACATCAGTGTGTGAATTCTGGGATGTCAGAGTCAACTCTTGAGTACAAGGCTGAGCAATGATAGAGATGCAAATTCACTCATTGGCTCTGTCTATTGCTGTCAGTTGTCCTCAGCATTGGCCCTGAATTATTTTGTTTCTGTTACTGACTCTTTTTCTCTTAGTTTCTTAGTCTCAGTTGTTGATTTTTTCCTCTTATCGCTATTTTATCTCTTAATGCTCCACGTACCTCCTTTGAACTATTATGCGCACATGTTCCGGGTTTGCTTCTATTCTTTCCTTGTCGTATTACAGAGAAGTGGAATAAAGCTGTAACAGGTCGAGTTACAGAAAGAATCTAGAGAAACTTAGGTGCAGGACAAAAAGTTGGACTGGAATTGCTAAGTGTTCATTACACAGGAACTTAGATGTAATATGTGGCCCAATCCACACACCTTGTAGAACTAAGACAGGCAGTTATAGAAAAGACCTGAAGAAGTCCCACATTTTTTTTGTTGACTCTCACAAGATCTCATTAGAATTTGGGTGTTTCGCTGCTTTGGAGGGCATGTGTCCACAAAAATTTGGTCAGAAGCAAACACTGCCAGGCACAGCTGCAGGCCCTTAGGGACAGCCCCATGACAGACCTCTCAAGGCTTCTTCCCTGGTATCAGCCACAGATATGCTGGAACAGTCTCCTAATCCCAGGTATTGCTTTTGCACTGTGGGTAAAGGCAGATAAAATCTCATACGTTGAGGTACATCATATGCTAGGTACAGTCATAAATGTCAAGGTTCTGCTTCCATACTGGTCAGACAGAGACTAAAAAGCCCAGTTACTGTTTTATTATGCAAGGTACGTGCATGGTATTCCCATTTGGCACACCGGAAGAAGGCGCGTATGTGGAGGGAGGGAGCTCTCACTCAGGAGAGCTTCCTGCACCAGAACAGGTGTTATAAAGAGGCAACTCAGCCTCTTGCACCTACTCTGGTCCAAACCTCTCTATTACTGTAAATGGAGGGCATGTGCCCATAACCACCATACTGAAGAGCCAAAGATTCCTAGTTGTGCCCAGCCCCCCCCCACCCCCCCACCATTTCAGGGCGCTCTGGAGAGGGAGGAGCAGCATGGGGAGTGCTCACTCCCTGTGCACGTTCTTGCACTGCCAGTGTCTCTGCTGAGTCATGAATGGATGGCAGCAGAGATGTCAGGTCTGGTTGCTTAGTGGATTAGTGCATCCACCGCAGGGGCCAGTATTCAACCTCATGGTCACAGGTTCAAATCCTAGTGGGTCTTCTCACCCTTTTTGAGGTCGATAAAATAAGTACAATTGAATTGGGGAACAATAAACATCCGTTATTCAGCGTCAAAAAGCCCCATTGGGGGTGAATGTGTGATTTACAAATACACATCATGTTAGAGTAAGATGGAAAAGACTAACAACACAGATCCTTTTCAACAGGGGCGGCTCCTCCATGTGGGCGGAGGAGCGTCACCCCACTGTTTTCTCACACTGCGAGAAGCAGTGACAAAAAATGGTCTGAATGCCATTTTATGTTACTACTTCTTGCACTGCGAGAAAGCAGAAGGGTTTGGTTGGGGGCGGGCTGGGGGGGAGGTCCTGCAACAGGGCAGGGGAGAAGTGGCTAGCCCAATGTTGCGGGCCCTGACTGTTTGGTTGGCCCTCTGGACAGCCCCATTGATGCGATTTATCGGATGTATGACGTTACTCCGCATACCGTTACAACTACCTACCATTACAACGCGACCATTACAACGCATACCATTACAACGCATAGCGCTTTGGGGTGCTGGATAGTGGTAAGTATAATTTACTATTCTAACTCCAGTCCCCGTGGACCCTAGGGAAGGTGTTGGATAGTAAATTATACCATTCCCTATCCTATAGCGCCCCCCAGCGCAATGCGTTGTAATGGTATGCGTTATAAAAGTCGCGTTGTAATGGTAGTGCGGAGTAACGAATGCGTTGTAACAGGTGCATACCGATTTATCACCATCAAGGACCATACTTCAGTCATTGCCTTTTTTTTTTTTTTTGTGAACATTTATTGGTAGCAAATACGATTACAAGGATGGGCCTACAACCATCACGGCCGGCCGCTAGAAAAATCAGACATTGCAAGCATTACGTATAGTGGCAACAGTTCAGAGCGTAAGGTAATATCAAAACAGTACAGAAGTTGGAAGTGAACACAGCAGCTCCAGTCAGGATGGAAAAGGTTCATTTTCAAATAAAGAACTAAGAAAAGGTGTCGCACAGTTACTCCCACTCTCGCGATAGTATACGAATCAGGATATTAAGAACAATGACAATACGGGGGGGCCCCCATCAGGGGATAAAATACAAATGGCAGGAGAAGTGGAAACACAACCCCATCATGCAACGAGTCTAAACCCCGCCCTTCCGCTCCAAACACCCCGCAGGAAACATGGGCAACGACGACACTTAAACGAGAAGAAAGACTAAAGGGCCATAGAAACAAATACTGATCTAACACCCAACCCGCAACCCCCCACCCTGCACACCTGCAGAAGGCCATGGCCTACCCCCCAGCCGCGTGCCTGTCGCCCTAAGAGAACCCGAAATATAGAAAGATAGGAAAGGGAAGAAGAAAAATAAAATAAAATATAAGCGGAGGAGGGCCCACATCGCGCCGCCCGGCCCCGCCCATTACCCCAACACTACAGTAATCCCACGAAGGAAGCAATACCACGAGGAAAAATAGCAAATCACGAGCATAAAAACAATGAAATATCAGTCGAAGATACCCACTGCATCGTTTAACGGTAATAGAGCAGACAAGTCGTAAGCCATCTCATCCCTGACCCTATCTGTCGGTGATACTGCCTGAAGTCCTCTCAGTAATCAATGTGGAGCACAGTCTTGAGGGTCCAAACAGGATGAGCGGGCCCGGAAGGGACGAGGCCATAAAAAGGCATAATAATCTAAATCCATCCCAATATAGATAGTGAAGATCAGGCAATAACAACGCCGGTCCCATGAACTTCCCAAAGCTGGCAAGGAGTAGCAACATCCAGGAGATGAAAGTCAAACAATCCGGCCACTGCCGCGATACATCCAGGCCAGTCCAAGGAGGAAAGCAACGCTCCACCTCCAACCGCCAGCCGGAGATGTGTCCCAGGGATAGAGCCATACGAGCAGTCAAGACGGGTCGCACGGGCACAGGAGTCCAGTCTCCAAACGGCCCAGAGGGCACTCGAAGATCCAAGACCTCCTCCATGATGGCAGTATCAAGTTCATTGGCCAACCCCTGAAGTAGAACCGCGGCCTCCACAGACAGCGAAACAACAATGGCGTCAAGCCGCACACCTAGATCGTGGGCGTGACAATCAATGGTTTCGTGCAAAACTGTTATGGCAGCCAACACGTCCCGGGGTGTGAACTCTGTCGCGCGTTGCAAGCATCTCGGCTCCATCTCTGTAACAGCCGCCCGGTCTGGACGTGAGCCGTGAAGAAGGGCACCAGCCGCCATCTTAATCCAATCAACACCGTCCCTCCTCACATATTCAGGGACCAGGCCTCACTGCGAGGGCACCGCAAGATGTGTCCCCAGGTCAAACGGATTGTGGGACAGGGTCCAGAAAGGAGAGCCACCAAAAGGCTAAAAGTCCCGCCGGACCCCGGGAGCCGCCCGCCTATGTCGGGGGCGATCTCTGGCTATACCCGGGCAACAAGATTTGGGGAGGGGGCAGGAGCCAAGCGCCCCCTCCGAGTCCTCGCCACCACACCGCCCCTCGGGGGTCTCCGTCAAGCGGTTTGGGGTTTCACCGCAGGCAGCGGTCTTTCAGATCAGCGGCTCTCACCAGCAAGGCTCCCCTCCGCTATCAACGGTCGTTGGCGCTGCAGTTGCGGCCGGAGGCCCCGCCTAATCAACGCCCCGGTCTCACCATCGCGTGGGCCGCAAAGCAGTCGGGGAGAATTCCCGGGATCGGCGGCATGCAGGAGCTCCGGGAGCAAACGGTATGTGCTCGTTGTCTTTCCTTGATCAAAGTATGCCTCCGTGGGCCAGGATATGCGGCAGGATAAACGTGTGGGGAGAGAGGGCTCGCGGAGCCGAGCGACTATGCGACCATTTCGGATGCCTGCTTGGCTCCTCCCCCCAGTCATTGCCTTTTGAGTCCAACCCACGGTGGACCATTCCCTGCAGACCTTTCTTTCATTAATTCTTGCTGTCCCTTGTATCGCCTTGTCCTGAGAAAGACCTGCCATGCTTATCAGTCAATCACGCACTTCTTTGGGTCAAAACGTCGATGTGCTTGCGATAATCCTGACCCTACTCTCTCCACCCCACGTGAAATGGAAATTTTAAATCCCAAGCGGTGCAGAGCTTTATGTACCAAGGGTTGGATGTCCTTTGAATGACCACTTTCAACAATTCGTACAGCAGTGTATATATCTTGGTCACATTTAGAACTTTTTTGGTACCTTTTTTCACCACATCACTTGCGCCGTTGGAACAAGTTGTATGTTCATGCACTCTGATAGCCTTCTAATGTCATTTCAGCACCATAATATGTAAAAGAATATATGGATTTATCCTTCACTACAGACTTTGATTGATCCAATTTTGCTGGGTTTTTTGTTTTGTGTTTTTTTGATTCATGGTTTTTGTCCTTTCTTCTTTTTCGTTTTCATTGCTTATTACTGAAAGGCTTGAGTACTGTTGTTTGCTTTTTCGTTATTATTCAGGAAACCAAGAATCATTCCTGTACTCGACAGAACCAATATTCTCCACATTCTTGTACATCCAGATTCTGGGGGGCACTGAGTCACCCCATTATACTAGATGCACCTTGAAACGGGAGCAGGGCTGGTGGATCAGAACATGTTTGGACCACCCACGACCAGATGGTCGTTTTCGGGGAGAAGGAATAGCTCAGAGGGGCATGAGGATACGGAGCTAGGGCCCTGCCCGCCAATGTCATCGTGCTGCGCGTGACACAGCCAATCCCATTGACTGGACAGTTTCTATGGGCTATGCCATAGAAACTGTACAGTCAATACCACTTGTAACATTTCAACAGGAACTTCCACACGGAGTGGAACGTCTGTTCCTTACTATGTATGTGCTTCAGTGCATCCGAAGCAGACAATGGCATTGATCATTTTGCATAAATATATTCTGGTATTTGGAAAAGGGGTTCATTGTGAAAAAGTAACCAGCAATAGAGTAAAACTGTCATTTCAGAACTGTGGGAGTGCATGTGGATGGAACTGGGCTGTGCTTCAGAAATATATGTAAACTCTCTCCTCTAGAATGAGTTCACAGCACTGGTAATTGTGTGGCAGCTCAAAAACGTTGTTGGTCCAAGGTCAAGCGGCTACCTTGCTCACCATCATCCATCAATATTTGATGTTGTACAAATGTATGATGCTGGATCACACATGTCCCGATGTACAAAACCCATGGGCCTCATTTATTAGGTTTTGCCGTAGGGCAGCTCCGCAGGCCTTCCTGCTGCATTGCCCTATGGCAAGAGAAAAGGGCAGGAATGCACCGTAACTATCAGATACGGTGCATTTCTTTCCTTTTCCCCTGCGCCGGCGCTCAATGGGCTGCCGTGCGCCAACGCAGGCACTACATTGCAGGAATTATTATTTTTATGCAGGAAGGGAACCCTTTCTGCACAAAAACAGTCACAAGAGACGTTTTCCTCTTTTTATGTGTGCTGCAGAATTCAGCACACATAGAAAAAGGAACAACGAATAGAAATACAGATATTTCTCCTTGTTGTGCTTCCCTTACGCCTCCACTGTGTCAAAAAGCAATGAATGTTGCTGGGAACGCCCCAGCAACACCCATTTCAAGCTTTTTTAACGCAGAAAACGGCATTAAATTGAACAATATATATGAGGCAGCATTAAGCCAAAAAAAGTGGCTTATTGCTGCCTCATAAATATGGAGCAGGTTCCTGCGCCACGGTTTGCCACAAAAAGTGATATTCAGGCGGCGCAAGTGGTCTCATAAATGAGGCCCTGTGTGTGTACATCAGAAATTTGCCCCAGAGATTTACCCTTGCGTTTGGAACAAATTCTGCATAGATAAGAATCACAATTAATTCTACGAGGAAATTAATTACAGTTTTTGATTCTTTGATTTGATTGTGTAATAGTAATGTATTTAGATTTTTCACTGAGTACAATGATCAAGCAAAATCTGACACAAATGTGCTTTGGTGCTTTTACATTTTTGAGTGCACTCAGAGGAGAAACCTATTCTTAAACATCTGCATTAAATATGGTCATTCCCCTCCTTAATTTCACTATAGAAACACACTTCTGGTGCCCTTGATAGGAGTATCATTTGCTTATGTTTCCAGGGTAGAGAAGCTACCAATTTGTGGGACTTCCAACTCTTCTACCGGTGGGTCACCCAAAAAGACGTGCCCATAGACCAGATAATTAGGCTAAACTTGTATATGCAGACATGTCAGCACAATCCATTTTACACACTCAAAAATGCATGTTCACTGGATCCAGCTGCTATTTCCTAATCCCCTAGCTCATGTAGCAGTGAACGGCCATATCTCGGCAGATTTTCCCCTGGGTCGTTGCCCTCGTCAAGGATGCCCCCTCTCACTGCTACTATTTGCTTTGGAAGGACCCGGTTATCCGTGGCCTCCGCTGAGTGGAGGGTTTGGAGGATCGCATATTCCTATATGGAGATGATGTACTCTTATATATAGCATCCCCCAGGCATTCCATTAACAGGCTTGTAGATATTTGTCAAGTATGTGGCACATTCTCAGGTTACACCATCAACTGGACGAAGTCAATCCTATGCGTCCTACATGGTCCCCCACCACGACTCTCAAAGGGATGTAGTCTGCAAATCGCAGAGGGGTGCTTCAAGTATTTTGGAATGTATATCACACCTTTACCTGGGGAGTTCATGCAAAAAAATCTCATACCACCACTGCAACAATTCCGCCAAAATGCAAAACATTGGCAATCCCTCCCATTGACACTGCTAGAAAGAGTCGCACTATTTAAGATGATGGCACTTACCCCGTTTCCAGTTCCCCCATCCTATTTTAAGACCATTGATGCAGAAGTAAACAACCTGTTGTGGGGCAGAAAATCGGCCCGCATAGCCATGAAAAAACGGATAAAATGTTGGTACGATAGCGGAATAGCCCTTCCGAACATACAAGTCTATTACTGGGCTTCTCAACTAACCGTACTTTATCACTTGATTCACGCCACAAAAACGGACCCAGCGTTCCGCTCAGACAGACACAGCTTGGGAGAGGGAGGAGTGATGAGGGCGATTTATACTAAGCGTGCAAACCACCACTTTTGGGACCTACAGCACACACAGTCCAAGTTTGGCACATACCACTCAGAAAACTAGATTGGGCCGGTGTCATAACACGGATGACCCCTGTTTGAGAAACACAACAGTTGGGCAGACTCAGTACTAGTAAGGGCTTCAAACTGTGGGATTCCATTGGAATCTCAGCTGTAGGCACTTAAGGACTAAGGGAGACTTGTCACCTTTCCCTACCTCCAAGAACAATATGAGACGACACCCTCCAAAATATTCAGGAATACCCAGATTAGACATGATTTGAAGACAGTTATACCAGCAGGCAAAGTACTTCCCCGTTGGAGGATAGGCTCCTAACAGAATATGTGGACAGGAAGGCCATTTCCCTCACTTATCGAAAAATTATCAATAATCAACCTGATCCCACACAATCTCTCCTTGACAAATGGCAAACTGAAGTGGGCAACCTTGACGAAACAGATTGGCAAGAGGCGCTCGCTTTCCCATGCAAAGTGGCGATGTCCTCCAAACTGAAACGAGTGCAATGAAAGATACTACACCGCATTTATTATACAAGGGTAAACTTACATAAAATAGGGAGGACTGATAGTACACTCTGCTTGAGACAATGTGGGCAATTGGTACCTTTTACTGTATAATATGGGAATGCCCAGAAATAGCGACCTACTAGGAAAATGTATGCAAGTTCTCATGTTAGTTAGTGGGGGGAATGTCGAGCAGGAGCCTAGAAGATGTCTCTTAAATATATGGGAGCCTACCGATCTCATTCACAAGGCACAAGATTGGGTCACACTGGGTATGATGTACGCAAAACAAAACATAGTCAAACATTGGGGATCACACACTTCCCCAACGTATTGAGAATAGAGCAGAGATATGGATAATGCTATGGTGGCAGAAAGGGACGCGTACACACATCGAGGATGCCTCAAAAAGTGGGAAAGAGTGTGGCAAAAGTGGAATGCATACAGGGGGAACATTTGTGCTCCACCCCGAGTCGATAAGATACAGACTCGAGCTAATGTAAGTGGGTGTGGAAACATGTTGAACGCTGTACAAAATATTAAATGTAATAACTGTATATTTTAAGAGACGACAACAACCACTCAAGACGAAGAGTGCTTTGTATATTGTGACTTCAATTAGTAACCGTACACTTGAACCTTTTGTCTGTAAATTAATAAACAGAAGATTTTTTTTTTTAAATGCACGTTCAAACTAAAGCCATTTTGGTCACCTAAATTCAATGTAGCGTGTTTACAAGCCCCTTGCGTCGCTGGTACGTCACTTTTTGTGATGCACGGCGGTGCATTTTGCTGCCCCATAGTCACAAGGACACGAAAAGCCACCCTGCGTGGCTTTGCCTCTCCTTGTAAATGTGGCCCCTTTACACGCAGCACTTTGCTTGAAAGGGGCGTTCCATGGGTGTTCCTGTGGGTATTCCCATGCAACATCCATGGAACCTAACACATTCCCAGATTTACAAGAGACCAGAAACCTGGAAATTCATCTGAATGCTACCCCTCCCCAGGGGAGGCGTAGCGAGGCCCAACAAGAAGAAATGTTTTCATTTCTCCTCTTTTTTTTCCTCTTTCTATGCGTGCTGCATTCTGTAGCACACATAGAAAGAGGAAATCACCCCTTTTGATTGTTTTTGTGCAGTAAGGTGTCCCTTCCTTCACAAACCAATCATTGAAAAAAATTATGTTTTTCAACTTCTATGTGGGTTGCATTAAGCAGCACACATAGAAGTTTTAAAATGCCAATTCAGATTGCTTATGTGCAGGAAGTGTCTCTTCTTGCACAAACACAGTGGTTTATTTATGAGCCCTTGCAACACTTTTGCGCCACCGGTGCTTCACTTTTTGTGACGCTCCGGTGCCATAAGAAATGCACCACATTGCGCCTTATTTACAAAGTGACAAATCTAGGCAGATGCGTCACTTTGTAAACCCCTGTGCTACATTATACCTGCGTCATATATAATGTATGCAGGGTGGGTGCTCCCTCGCATCCAAGCCTCGTAGAAGTGGTGCATTGAAATCTATAAGATTTCAGTGTGCCACTTCTAGGACGCCACTGTATCAAATCCTTACGCCTTTCTCATAACAGGCGTAAGGGTGACACAGTGCTATAATTATTGCCCTCCCCCAGTATTGCTGGAGTTGTGTCACGCTTTTGACACAACTCCAGCAATGTATCAGTTATGCACTGACAGATACGTCAGTAATACTGACGTATCTGTCATGCCTTGCGACATGATGCACCATACAGTAAATATGACACATCTATCGTGTCACAAGGAGGGCACACTAAGAAGTGTTGCATCCCTGCTTTGTCACAGCAATGCAACACTTCTCATAAATGAGGCCCACATTTATTCCCCTCAACGCAGGCACCTTTGCATTATGGTGCAAGGGTGCCTTCGTCCGCGCATGGCAGATAATTGTGCGTCAGCGCAGGGGAGAGCAAAGGGATCCGTCATATAGTTGTAGATATGACGCATCCATGTGCTTAGGTAATAACGCAGTGCATCGCATCCAAATGGCTTGCGGCACCGCTCTGCGTTAATTCCTTGTAAATGAGGTCCAAATTAATATATCTGCATAGAATGGTGTGCGAAAAAGCACTTTCCACGAAGCTAAGGCCGTCAAGAGGCTCCTGGTGAGATTAAAGCCTGGCTGTACGGATGCCGGCAAGAGACGCTGCTTTCCAAGGACATTTACAACTGCTCCACTCCTGACCCCGCCTGCCGACGGTTCGCTGGCCAGCCAGCATGAAATAAAGTTTCATGCCCTAGTTTAGATAAACCATTTATTCCATCTTAATGGGTGGGAACTTTGCATTCCATGTGCTGACTCCTGCATACTTCATATTCTGTTATCTCGTTCCTCCAGGGAGGAACGTCACGCATTCTTCTCCCAACAATGTTTCCGCTTGAAGGCCAAAGCCTTTTATCCGATGGTGGACCGAGGGCCCTCTCGAGGCCAGAGACCCTCCCCGTGCTCGCTAAATGCCCGGGTTCCCAATTGGACAGGAGAAGCGGAGGCTAAAACTCAGGGCTCATTATTTCATCTTAACAGCCACCTGTGCATCAAAGGCCCCTTGCGCTCCTCTTCTGGTCTGAGCTCCCGCGAGAACCCCAAAAAACATTTATAGCTCTGCATTTGGTAAAAAAACAGAAACATTTAGGTTTGCCACATTTCCTTGGGACAAATATTGGCCACATTCAAATGTTTCCTTTCACGCACTTGCGCACAGTTATTATTTCATTATTGCCGGTCAGAAAACGTCAGGCGAACTATCTAACAACAAACGCTCCCCTAATACCTTTGTCATGAAACACATTTAAAGTATGAACGGGTGTCTTCAGTCCTCACATCCCCTTGTCCTATATTTCAGTCCCTTCAAATTGAAAAATGTCCGACCTGGTGGAGCGTGAAACGTGCCAGTGCCATACAAGCCTTTTCTGAATGTCTATCTTTATTTGGTGAGACAAGAAATAAGGTTTCTCCTAACAACTGACACGTGCGCGTTTTCCTCAAATGAAAAAGCATAGGGGCATTTGTGCCACCACCCCTTGTGTTACAATCACCACGCACGCTCAGCGTGACGCAGCTCTTGGTGTGTGCTGTGCATAGGTGACAGGAACAATTCACTTGCCTGGCTGTGCTGCCTAGGGGCTCATGGTCTCTATCAGAATTCCCACTCAGGCACTTGTCTCCTCGAGCACACATGCCCCGCCTCTAAACCTATCCCCTCAAGGCAAAAGCAGCCAATGGCAAGTAGGACTGACATCAGGGGTGGGCTTAGAGGTGGAGGAACAGTATGGAACTCAGAGTACAGTGAATGTTAACAAGCAGAGCCTAGGGAAGACAACATGTTAATTTTATGTGATCTACATTTCTAAGTCTCCACCGTGTGATGTCTTGGGCACTAGGGGGTCGATTATGATGACGGACGGACCTGTGTCCGTCCGCCACCCCCGAGGTGGAGGGACCGTCCGCAGGGGCAGAGGCGTTCCCTCCGTTGAAATTAGGATGTGACCGCCACTCTGGCGGTCACATCCTGTATATTTAACATTGCGGCGTATGCCTTTTCGTGGCGGCATTGCCGCCACAGAAAGGCATTCCTCCCAGGCCATCCTAATATGGTTGGCGGTGTCTGATAGACACCGCCACCATATCAGGCCTTTTCCACCGCGGTCGCTTTGCGACTGCGGCTGAAAAGTGGCGGACGGTCTTCCCCTCCGCCACGGTCCCCCCCGCCATTGTAATATGGCGGGGGTAAGAAAGGTGGCGGACGGGCAAGGATGGCGGACGGATCGCCACCGCCTGCATGGCGGTGGTGATTCGTCCGCCATCCTAATGGACCCCTAGGTCTGCATGATGGATAAAGGACCACACAGACACAAGATATTAATGACTGGAACTGACCCAGGGGACGTGCGCACGGACCCTTTTATTAGCAGGGTCACCTGACTGATGACGCCTGTGATGGGTGGGTGAAGGGGGAACACTAGAATGCGTCCAGCAGGACACTACACACCAGATATTTTTTTTACACATGGGAGGTCCAACTACAGAAACACTGGCCATTTCATGGCCGGTATTTATCAAATTACCTATCAACTCATAATTATCGGCACTACCCTAGTCATCTTCAGTATATGAGAATTTAAGGGAGAAAGGCTCCTGGTGTGGATGTATTTCTATAAAGAGTGAGAGGAAGGAGATGCAGCAGAGGGTGGGTGGGAGGGGGAAGCAGATGTGGCCTAGGTGCTACAGCTGTCAACTTTTGACTGCAGGAACCGAGTTCAAATCCCAGCCTTTACTCGGCATCTTGTTATTTTGCGCAAATCCCTCAGGACCGGATTTAGAATTTAGCAGAAGCGTTACTCCGTCACACTACAACAGATATCCCATCTGACTGGCGCCCAAAAATAGAAAAAAATATAAATGTGTGGAACTTAATGCTCCGTGCCAAGTTTGCACTGTACAAATGCTGCAAAAATAGGAAATGGACAATTGAAGAAACAGTTGCATACTGCTTCCCTACATAATGTTGCATTGGGCACCCACAGTTCCTTTTATGATGATCACCCCATAGATATACACAGACCCTGGTCAGAGCAGTGACACACTCAGGTGAGGTAGTGACACCACTTATAAAGTACAACAGCTACTTCAGTCAAAGGTGTTGTAGCACTCATGGGGTACCAAACCCAGATATTAGGTCCTAGGAAAGATGCAAAAATGCCAACCTGAGTTAAGATTGTTTGTAAGGAAGAAAGACTCCAGCTGTTTCCTAAAAATCTGAAGATTTATATTTGGAGCAAAATGTTCTCAACTGAGAATTTCAAGCCATCACAGTGAGTACTGCTAAAGAGTGGCCTTCTACTCTGGATTTTTTAAATCTTGGGATTTTAATAAAAAAACATGTTTGGACCTGACCTCCTGCAAATGTTTGCTCCATGAGCAGAAGGATGCCTTGTAGACTCAGACATAAAGCCTTGAAGTAGAATCTTTTGGTTAGTGGCAGCTAAAGAAGTTTCTGAAGATGATGAGAAATAGTTACACTTTCTTTGAGTCTCAGGATCATTCTCGCCATCGCATTTTGAATAAAATATTTAGGCAGGCCATCAAAAAGGTATTACAGTACTCTAATCTGGACAAAATAAATGCCTGCATTAAATCTTTCCCAGCAGTCCACGGTATGAAGGGGAGAATCTTCCTAATTCCAAAAAAAAGACGAAAATCAATAGAACAGGTAGATTTCACTTGTTCCATAAAGGTCAAGCTGTTGTTGATGATTACACCCAGATTGCGAGCCTTGGATGAAGGCATGGATAGGTTCCCAAGGCCTCCAACCACCACTCAGAAGTCAATGTGGTATCTGGTCCAAAAGCTATTATTTCAGTCTTATCACACTTTAAGGCTAGTGAGTTTACATCCATCCATCATGCAACTGCTTGGAGGCAATCTATAACTTTTCCTGTGGCTTCTGTGTTTTTGCCATCAAGTTGGTAACTAGGGGCCCGATGTAGTTGGCCTATTCCGGTCGGTAACTGTGAAATTCGGTAAATTTCACCGTTACGGACCGGTATTTAGCCATTCCTGATGTAGGGAAGGAATCAGTAATAAGGCATCGGTAAATACCGATTCCTTAATACCGATTCCTTATTGACCTTGCATTTAAGGAATCAGTAATACAGATTCCTTAAATGCAATGTAGAAAGCACATAAAAGAGTGCTTTTGGGTCTTAAGGAATCAGTAATTACCACCTACTCCAAGTTGGTGGTAATTACCAAATTCCTTTAACCCCTTCCACGCTCATGACGAGCTGGGCTCGTCATGCAGTAGCCTCCTGCTACACTGATGACGAGCCCAGCTCGTCATGAATAATGGTGTTCCTGTATTTACAGCACAGGGGAAAAATCCCCATAGCGTTCAAGTGGTTAAAAAAACACTTTCTTGCTTTTTTAAAAGTGCCATCTGGCACACATCCATGCCCTTAGGGCATGTATGTGTGACACATATGCACACATGCACATTTCAGGGGTGCAACATGGTGTCCTTTGGACACCCTGGCACCCTTGAAATACCTCCCGTTATTAACGATTCGGTAATACCGAATCGGTAATACCGAATGTCTTCACATTCATTTCTATGGGCCTCCAAGCCCATAGGAATGAATGGGTAGGTATTCCTTATTACCGAATCTCAATTACCAATTCGGTAATAACGAATATTAAGGATTCGGTATTTTTTACCGAATTCTTACCTACACTTAATACCGAATCGGTAAAATTTGGTATTAAGAATTTGGAATATCAAAATTACCTACATCGGGCCCTAACTTGTTTATCTCAGGTGTGTGTGTCTTCCACATTACAGGGACTTCGGATGATAGATTGCACCAGGGGAGGTGGCCGTCCGTAAGTAGAACTTGGGATAAACCCTTCAGGTACCATTCTTGTTGTGGCAATTACTGGGTAGGTTATCAATAATGCCTGGTTGCAATATTACTACAGGATTATATGCTAATTTCCTATAAAAGTTGTGGAATGAGAAATAACATGTGGCCATAAGTGTTACCACACCTATTTCTGCATGGTAATTCATAATTTTCCAAGGGAAAAACTGCTCAATGTTTCAACTGCAGAGACATGTCCCTGGAAATCAATTGGGATTACCACTTGTGGTAACACCAAGGGTCTTGTTATACCTAATTGTGGGGAAGCTGGTTAAAAAATCAAAGAGGACACTCACTTTCTGTAGTTGATCATGGGAAAGCTGCAAAGCTGGATGCAAGTTGACTAGTGAATCTGGGAAAAATAAATTTGACCAAATTGATCCTAGCCAGAACAGGAACAGCAATTTGGAAGCTTGGAAAGAATTACAAGAGTCTGAGGACAGGAGAAGAGGCAGACACATTTTCTACGAAAGTGAAAACTCAAGGATCTTTGCTGCTGAGCGCATGACTTTTAGAAGCATATGTGAATCACTATGCGCTGTATCTATATTCACACTGTAGCTAAACATTGGCCATTCGTACAAAAGAAGAGCAGAGTAACATTAACCAGAGTGATTAGTAGTTCATATTTGGGTTCTTGTGTGGAACGTTAATGGAAACCCATTATTGGAAGAATAAGCCTTTCCAAAACCACATGACCTGAGCCCAGATAATAATTTAAGAGAATGGCCCTCATTATGATTGGCCTGGAATAATCCCTGGAGAGAACAGCACTACAGGGACTACAAGTTTATGGGGAACATGTGAAATCAGATTTACCATGCTGTTTCCCACATTTTATTCCATGTTATTCCACCGATAGACTCTGCCCCTTTTTAATGGATGAGAAGCCGGCTCTAGGGTGGTGCGAACGGTGCCACTGCACTGAGTGCTGAATTCAGGGGGTGCCGAGTTTGCAAGTTTATTTTTGTTTTAATAGCAGCTGCTGCCATGTTCCTTGAAACCAACAATTTCCAGACAACAATGCAAATGTCAAGATAACTTTGGTGATTAATGTTCTTAATAGAGACAGATTGGACATTTGTCTAGTTGACTTTTAAACTGATCATAAAATAACCCAGAGGTTTAATATGTCTGCTGCAAAGAACATGTACCATGCAGATCACAAAGTGCATATAATGTAAATAGGTCATTGGGTTACTGCTTTTCTAAGCATCATTTTGTTACTTGCAGTTTATACATTAAAATCCTAATATAGAACAGTGAATTACTAACTGTTGTTAAAGAACTGCATGCACACTGCAAAGTATAGAGTAGAGCATATATTAACTTTGCAAAAAGGGTTAATTTGGGTAGAAATCGATTCTTATTATTAAAGAGAACCCGCAAATATGGTGTTCCTGTTCCGTTTTCAATTCTGAGCTTGTGTTTCTCCAGACCAAGCACTCTTAAACTATACTGCCTACCAGTATCGAAAACTTGTGACTCCTACACCTTGTAGTGTTCTGGCTTATGTAACATTTCCTATACACTGATTTACACACGTATGATTGCAGGGGCGGTTCTAGGCTCATGGCGGCTCTGGGCAGGGAGCATAGGTAGGGGGCCCAGGAAGAGGGGGTCCGGGCGTGGTGGAGCGCGGAGGCCAGTGAGGTCAGGGTGTTTGGAAGTGGAACAGAGCCGGAGGCTGCCAAATCCCTGACGGGCCGCCACGCAAATATGTATCCATCCTCAGAGGATTATTATATTAAGGATATATATTTGCGTGGTGGCCCCTGGGGTTTGGTGGCCCTGTGCAGGTGCACAGCTTGCACATGCCTAAGGCCGCCCCTGATGATTGATTTTCTCTGTGTAAAGTGTGTGTGATGCAAAGTGCTTCGGCACCCTACACTGGTATGAGTGGCGCTATATTACAAATTAAAAGCATTTGAAAGAGAGTAGTTATGGAGACTTGAGGGGTACTGTTAGTAGATGGTGGTGAGGGAATCCGTGGTGGAGGTGGTCACCACCTCCACCACGGATGGGGGGGTATGCCAACAAACATTGTCGCACTTGGAGCCACCAGTGCAAAAGCCGTCACCCAACAAATGAAATCTCCAGGTGGAATACTGCTCACCAGAGATGCTCTCACAGAATGTTTAATTTTCATGGACCAAGTGCCTTTAATTTACTAAAGTTCTTCACCCATTTGAGTCTCTTTGTATTTTCTGCTCTACGTTCCAAATAGGCTTTCGCTTCCTCACCACTTCCATCTGAGATCCTCTGTTTGTTCTTTATTCCATGGTTGCAGCAGGCCTAGCCCTCATTGGATGTCCCCCTTCCTTCCCTGCCATCGATGTTCCTCAGAGTGACAGATTGCACCACTGTTGTTGTTTTTAGCAAGGGATTGGTTGCTGCCTCCATGTCACTAAGACTACAGACTGCAGCCAGATAGCTTCCTCTCGACTCCCTTTTTCTTTTTTGTACTGGCTGGCTCCAACAGACCTGCCTCTTGTGTCCTTCCCATTGGTTGTCACTGAACTCTGTGGCCACTCTGGGCGGAGTTAGTGGAGTTCACTCCTTGCAGTGACCAAAAAACTCCACCGCGCCACGCGGAGTTCCGCAAGAGGTAAAGTGCGTTAGGTCACGCCGTTCGCGCTGATATTTAGTGCAAGGTGTTTGTCCTTCTCTGAAAAATCAGCACAAATGGCACCATCGCAGCGCAAGAGGGTGCTATTTATTTCTGCTGCTCAAGTAGATTTTCTACTTAAGCAGCAGTTTCTTCAATGTGAACGGATGGTTTCTCAACGCAAGCAGTCGCGACAATCCACGACCACCCGCATTAAGAAATCTCGCTGGGAGGTGGTCTAGTGTTGTTCTTCAGAACTCTGGATGCTCCGCAGAGCGCGGATTGGCCGCTAATATGCTCTTTATTACTATTGTTGCGTATAATATTACAAAAGATTTAATTGAACTGGAATAAAGATCATTGATCTTTTCATCTGACATTGAGAGTTTTGGTTGCCTTAAAGCAGACACTGCATCAATAGCACACACAGTTTCCTTGTTTGGAAGCATTTACTCAGTATTTACTCTTCCTTCGCCTCTCGATCTGATCAGGGACTAGAATACTTCTTGTGTTTCTTGTGTATAAAATATCAGCTGGCCTTACAGGTTTCATCAATAGTATAACTGAGTTTCTAGGTCCTTACCAGCTCTATGAAGCACACCTGGATTGACATTTGTCAGTACTATCACACCTGGGTTCCTAGGGCCAAAGTGTGCCTCTCAGATCATTTGGACAAAGCATCTGCTTTCACTTTACAAGTACTATTTAGCCTGTCATATTGTAGCAGAGCTCTTGGAATCTAGGTAGCACTCAACAGTTACTCTGTACTCTCATTTCAAAGTCCATATTGGGATCAGAACAACTTGACATTCTCCTTTTAGATTGCACCTGATTTCACCTTACTAGGCAAAAAATAATGTATATAATTGAAGACACACGAGAATAAATCAAGAAGGATTAATATAATTGTTGGACTATTTACTTAAGATGAAAAGGTATTATTGCTTGCATTGTTTCATAGTGCTCCGGTGTTGCATTGTAAAGACCTATGTGATTGAGACCCTTCTTGGGAAAGGAAAATAGGTAACACCCTATGGGTAGCAGGGTGAGAAACAATGTTAGTAGCACAATATGTGGCTATTTGTGCTGATATATTTACCCTACCTTTATAAGGGATGTGTGGGTGAATTTGATCACTGCTCCCTTTCCATTTTAGTGTGGTTAGAAGCACAGGATTGAAGCCGGTGCCAAGATTGAACCTGGTTCCCCAATTCCAAAGTCAGCAGCTCTGGCCGCTACATAACATCCCCCCCCAGGTCATTTAGAAGTAGCCTCTTCATGGCTAAAGATCAGGACAATAAGCAGTAGGGGAATCTAAGCAGCCTAGCATAGGCCAAAAAGTGAAACAGAACTGGTTCTGAAGTTTATGATTAGTCCTTAATCGCTTAAAATAAAATTGACAATTCCGCGTTGCAAGAAGCACATTGGCTCTCCCAGGAGTCGAAATGTGAAGGGGACTTGAAGTTTTAGAGAATACTAACACAAGAAGATATTCTGAAGTAAGGACCCTCTCAATTGTAGAATAGGAAGAACAACCTGTTAGATGTGGATCCGCGGAAACATAGTACACTGCTGGTGGTAAAAAATTTACCTAGTTTAAGAGAATTACAAATATGAGCTATTCAGAGGAGAGGGTCAACAATATATCTAGGTCTGTTTGCACATTTAGAGACTCCAACTGTTGTTAGTGGCCTTTCGGGCTACAGGTTCCCTGAATAGTAAAGAACCTGAAGAGGAAGTGAATGCTAATTATATTAGTAGGTTAAGCAAAATGAAAATTTCGCAGAACTTGTGCAAAAGTTAAATAAACATAAATGAGTAGAGTACAAGCAAACTCAAAAAGTTAATTATTCAGTGACCAAGTAAACATTATAATGAAATATGGCATTACTTCGCCCACTCCCAAGATGTCTAGAAGTCGAAGTAAAAGTGAAGGGATTGGTAAGAAATCAACAAAATGGTTCCTGAACTGGCAAATCAAGATCAATTGGGGTTCTTCATGGGCCATAGTGAATAATATACAAAATGTATGAATAATTTAACTGAAAAGAGATGGGGCCTGATTTACAGATCAAAAGATGGTACTTATTCCATCAAGGCAGCGCGGCGGAGTAAAATATTCCATTGCTCTTATGGAGTACCTGTCCTCCGAATTTAATGTTGTCTCCCAACCCAGCGGATGACTCTATTCATTGGTAGTAACCACCATCATGGCAGGTCCTATTATTAAATTAAATATTTGATGGATGGCTAAGTCAAACATGACAGCACTCCATCAAACTTTTAACTTGTTGTTCCTTTAAAAACAGTCCCAGATCGGTATTTTGAATTTGATACAACAAAACGAATGACTTCCACACTATCAAAGTGGTCTCCGATGGTGTGGAGGTGATTTAAATGTTTTTACTGTGCTGTGCTGCAAGTTTTTCAGGGGCGTAGGGGATAGTAAATCCTGGCCTCTCGACTGCCTACTCTAAATCAGGCCGGTGGTGGAATGGCCAAACCTCTGAAGGGCCTTCAACTGTTGAGCCATCGGAGGAGTATGTCAGTGATGGCGATGAAGTAGGGTCAGTCGATGAGATACTTAAGGTGCACCTGACTGTAAATCAGGTGGGCTGACAATCAGTTTTATGGAGAGGGTACTCCCTTGCCATTGTGACAGAGAACTCTCCTACAAACTCTAAACCAGCCTCATAGCCATTAGGGGCATTGTTACAGAAAGAGAAAATGTTTTTACAGGAGGGGCAACCACTAAAAGATTTTCATGGCATTAAACATGAATTATGTGAGAGGAGACTTTGAAGCATTGCTAAGGTAAAACTGTGGACAAAATATGCCAATGTCTATGTCATTGTGCGGTGCTAACCCACTTTTTTTCAAGACAAACAGAGCTCGGCTTCTTTGCTTCCTGCTCGCTTAGAATGACTAGAAGCCAGATGTAGGAGCCTAAATACCGGTCGGTAACGGCCGATTTCGGCCGTTACCGACCGGTATTTAAGAATTGCCATGTAGGGGGCCAATTTTACCGATTTGGTAAAATACCGAATCGGTATTTTTACCGATTCGGTAACTTGCAGATGTAGGTGGGACTCTTCAGAGTCCCAAAGGCCTTACAGATTCGGTATTTTACCACCCAATCCAATTGGGTGGTAAAATACCGAATACAGGTGTGCATGCAACATGTGTGCATGCACACCTATGCCATGTGACAGACAGACATGCCCTTAGGGCATGTCTGTGTGCCACATGGCACACATGCCTGTATTCGGGGTGCTAGTGGGTGTCAAAGTGACACCCCCTGCACCCTTGCTGAAATCGGTATTTACCGAATCGGTAAATAATGATTCGGTATTGCCCATTGATTCCTATGGGCTTCAAGGCCCATAGGAATCAATGGGCAATACCGAATCGGTATTTACTGATTCGGTAAATACCGATTTTTACAGATTCGGTCATTCAATTACCGATTCTACCTAAATCTTCCTCCTTCATATTTACCGATTCATAAATACCGAATCGGTGAAATTCGATATTTATGAATCGGTAAATACGATGTTCCTACACCTGGCCCTAAGAAGAATTATTTAGTCACTGAAAAAGATGCATTAGCTGCGGCATGTGGTGCACTTTTAGACATATATCTGGGTAGTTAGTATTGATTTATGGGCTGATCAAAAGCTGCTACTTTGGCCACAAGATTGCAATAGAGATGCAGTAGAGATGGGTGACAGTGTGGTAAGTCAAGAGAAATGGAAGGACATGTTGGGGGGACATTGGGATGTCCTTGCTTGTATGAAACATGGTTAGAAAAGAGCGGGGTCACTCAGTCCTCAATTCCCCTCTTTTGTTAAGATGGTTGGTGAATTTACTGTGGTGGAGGATTATATGGTTATGAGGATGGAATGGTGTGTGTCTCCTGTGTACATTAAAAGGTAAAGAAGGAGGTGGAAAGAAGTTTTGATAATATCAAGGGACACCGGGAAACATATTAAATGAAGTCAAAGGGTGGCAGAGAGGTTTGCTGTGTATTAAAAACAGCTAGAAATATTTTTGTGAAGGTAATTAGATCATTAGTTACCATCGAAGTATTGAAAATGATTTCCATGAGAGACAGTTTTTGTTCATGAGAGTACATTTGAACAAGTCAGAACTTCACTTTACCGTCCACAGTTCAATAGAATGGTGAAGAGCCAAGACATTCAAGGAAGCAAATGGGATGGCTGTGGCAAGTAGATTAAATATACTGCAGACTGACTGATTGTGGGATCATCAGACCTTACATAATAAACTCGTCAGGAAGGATTGAAACGAGAACATAATTGGTTATTATATTTGATGAACAGTGAGAAATTTGGAGGGAATGAGGTGGCCAAAGTTGGGGAGTTAAAAAAATAAGAGGTAGGTGAAAGAAAGTGATCTGATGAAAGTGAAGACAGGGAGAATACGGGCCGGGCTGTGTAAGTTTGATGGCCATTTGAATTTAAAGATGTGCAAGGTACTGCTTGGTGTTTGAGATGAGCAACTGTGGAATAGTAGAAGAAAAGCACTATGTCAGAAGGGGAAAAGGGTGATGTGGTAAGAAAGAAGGAGAGTTTGGAAGGTAAGATTAGTGATATGGAGAATGTTAGTACTGGAACCATTATGATAAGTGATTAGAAATTTAGGAAAATAAAGTAGTTTATGGTTAAAGGGTTTGACTTGGAAATACCAGGCAATGCACACAGCTGACGCAATTCGTGAAGGACCTCAAGGCCTTATCTCTTCGGCTGAACTGCAGAACCAACCCCCTTCCCCCCACACCTTGAGACCCTCATCAGAGAGTTGTCACGCTTTATAGGATTCTGATTGATTGAATACTCCTCTGTGTTTCAATGTAAAGGGAAGGGATGCGATCTGGTGATTTGATTTAGTTATCCAGGTTGGTATATGTAGCTACTAGTCGGTGTACTTTGCTCTTGATTTGTTCTATGTGTAGAACGTTCACTAGTGGAGTGTTAAACTGCGCATTAACCCGAGTGGGGATATGTGTCGTCCCTGGTTGCACTACTGAACAGTATTGCACGATTGCTTGGTTGTATCCAAATACTTCAATGGTTCTTATTGTTGTTGAATCAAAAAATTGTCCACTTCTTATCAGCTTGTTTAAAAACATATTAGTGTCATCGCCCGACATTGCCTTCTTCACAGAGACCTGGACCAACTCATCCTCTGCCCCCGACATCAGCACTGCCATCCCAGACGGATACAAGATCCAGAAGAAAGACCACCCCAACCTCCCAGGAGGGGGCCTCACCATCGCCTATAAGAGCAACCTCTGCCTCACCACCTCCAGTGAACCTTCCCCTCCGCCGAACACCTGCACTTCAGGATCCAGACCACCCCCATGCCACATTCCGAGGAACCCTCGTCTACAGACCCCCGGCTCCTGAACACCCATCGCCACCACCATCACCGACTTCATCGCACTCCACGCCATCGCCCCAACAAACTACATACTCATTGGAGACCTGATCTTCCACCTTGACAACCCCAGCATCCCCAACTCCACTATCCTCTGTGACAACCTTGCCAGCATCGGACTTAAACAACTCGTCAACACACCGACTCACAGAGCAGGACGCACCCTCGACCCCATCTCAGCAGCAGGAAACAGCATCCAATGCAGCCACACAACGCAGCCGCCATAGACCGACCCCCACTGCGTACACTTCGCCATCAACAAACCTAAGGCACCCAAACCAGCCCCACGACCACCACGATGGAACTGGAGCAAGGTTATGACAAACAACTTAACTCCACCCTTACCCAAAACAACCACACCTGGGCACCCGACGCAAATGACGCAGCCAGAGAACTCCACACCTGGATCTCCAACTGCGCAGACAAGCCCGCCCCGCTAAGCAACCCCGACAGACAATGCCCCAGGAAAGCCGCCTGGTTCACCACCACTCTCCAAGAAGCCAGACACACCTGCAGAAAGCTGGAGAAGAACTGGGGAAACCCCAAGACACCTGAAAACCACACCACCTACGAGGACACCATGACAGACTTCCACAGCCAGATCAGAGCCACCAAGAGGAACTTCATCCACAACAAAATCCTGGCCAACTCCAAGGAACTTTTCAGTGTCATTCAAGACTTCACCAACCCACGCAGTAAAGCCACAAACATCACCCCATCCCAAGACCTCTGTGACAAGCTTGGAACCTATTTCCACCTCAAGATCAAAAACCTCTATGACAACTTCATCGACCATCCACCAGGGACCACAGACAGCCCCACGCCCCCCAGAAACACCAGCCAGCCCACCATCTCCAACTGGACACCGATCACGGCCGAAGACACCACCTCGACCATGAAAAGCATCCACTTGGGGGCCCTCACCGACCCCTGCCCCTTCACATCTACCACAGACCTGCGGCTGCCATCGCACCCGAACTACAACACACCATCAACACCACCTTCAAAACAGGCACCTTCCCAGACGACTGGAAGCACGCAGAAGTCAGACCCTTGCTCAAGAAGCCCACAGCTGACTTCACCAACCTCAAGAACTATCGGCCCATCTCGCTCCTCCCCTTCACAGCCAAAGTTGCAGAGAAAACTGTCAACAGGAATCTGACATGATTCATTGAAGAGAACGCCATCCTCGATCCATCCCAATCCGGATTCCGAAGCAACCACAGCACAGAGATCGCCCTACTCGCCGCCACAGATGACATCGGCACCTTCCTGGACCAAGGCCACTCTGCAGTCCTCATCCTACTCAACCTATCAACAGCCTTCGACACCGTCTCTCACCGCACACTAGTCACCAGACTACATGATGCAGGCATACAAGGGACAGCGCTGGACTGGGTCAGATCATTCCTTATCAGAAGAAACCAAAGGATCAGACTCCTCTCTGACTCCAGCTGCTTCAACACCCTCTGCATCCTCCGCAGGACCTTCAAACGGATCCCCCCTGAGTCAAGGAAGACAGTCACCCACGCACTCATCACCAGCAGACTGGACTATGGAAAAGCACTCTACGCCGGCATCAACAAGTCCCTACTCCGCAAACTCCAGACAATACAGAACACCACCGCCAGACTCGTCCTCGGCATCCCCCAACACGAATACATCAGCCAACACCTATGGAGTCTCGACTGACTCGCAGTGAAGAAAAGAGTCACTTTCAAAATCCTCACTTATGCCTACAAAGGCCTACACAACAACAGACCTAAATATCTCAACGACAGAATCAACTTCCACGTACCCAAAAGAAACCTCCGATCTTCCAACCTCGCACCGGCCGAAACCCCATGCATCCACAGAGCCAGAGCAGGCAGAAGATCCGTCTCTCACATTGCAGCCAAGACCTGGAACGAGCTACCTGCAGACATCAAATGCACCCCCTCCCTGAACACCTTCAGGGAGACCCTCGAGACTGGCTCTTCGGCTAAACAAATCTGCGGACCCCCCTCCTCCCCGCCCCCCGCCTCAGTGCCTTGAGACCCTCACGAGTGAGTAGCGCGCTTACAATTCCCTGATTGATTGATTGTATTGATCTGGTGAACAAAAATCAAACCATTCTTATTATCAGTATTTATTTAACTCCCCAAGCCCCAATGCATTTCAGGCTCTTCACCCCAAAGTCCTTCTTCCGGAGGTTCACAGTTCAACTGTGCTGTAATTTAGAGACAAGTTTACTGCATCCATTATCCACCACCACAGTTCCTCTGTGAATTGGTTCAATGGATTCTCAGTAAGGAATGTCCACTGTCGCACGCACAAAGTATCAAGGACAGTTTTAAGAAATGGAAATCAACAATGACAATCCATTTGAGAAAGATGGTGTGATGGGATATTTTCTATTTTCAATCAATCAATCAGTTCTCAGATAAAGCACGACTACTCACCCAAGAGGGTCTCAAGGCGCAGGGTGGGGGGAAGGGGGTCTGGGGTCTGGGTCTGCGGTTAGGTACTAGTCAAGTGTTCTCATGTTCTTTATTCTGTGACTTTTGAGTGTGGGTTTCGAATATATTAACAAGTGTATTAAATCCCATCACTGTCCTGATCTCCTGACAATCTTTCTCAACTCATGCATCCATTTACTCGTCCAGGAGTTTAATGGCTTCTCATCCCATTCTCAGCATCTCGCCCCATAAGTCAGAGGGTACATGGGGAATGGAACTGGGGGTCCTATTTATACCTCCACCAAGCTCTCTATTGGCAGCAAGAAGTACTGAGACCAAGGCAAGGTACCAGACTGGAGAAAAAGAAGAGGAGTGTGAAATCTCCAGTTTGCAGCAACTTTGCTGTTGTCGGAACAGGAGATTTCAGCATGGATCAGTGCTTTAATATTAGTGAAATGATGATTATTTTGAAATGATGATGTGGCAGATATTGAATAGATTAAAAAAAAATTCAGGCCAGGTGCACATATGATGCGGGTATTAGGGATACTGCAGAGCAATCCCTTACCCAATGTTACATATTGCGTAAAACATATCACAATACTAATTTGTGCATCCAATTTCCAAATTCCAACTCATTTTCCAAGCACATATTTTAAGAAGAATACATAATCCGAATACCTTAGGGTATTACCACACCTCCTAATACCACATCATTTGTAATCCTGACTGAATGTTTTTGGTCGAAACAGGAAATCAGGCCACTTGTAATGAAGGCTTTGGTGTTTTCACAGCATTTTATGTTTTTTAATCAAAAGTGTTTTAGCCAAATGCATTCTGTTTACCTAGTACATAGCTTTAAACTAAGGAGATGATGGGTAAGAGAAGATGGTTGAAGCGAAGTTGTTTTCATTACGTTGCGACCTGACTTTACTTTTGGGGCACACAGAAACCAATTTACCCTTGACCCGTGGTTTTACATGTTTGTCCTGTGGTAATTGACTGGATCAATAAATACATTATGATTTGTTTTAGAAAAGCGTAAATGAATATTCCTTCCTGTTTCATTACCAGCTGATAATTATTTTCTTTTAGATATTACTTGTTATGCACATTAAACAAACACATTTGATTGTTATCACCATTTTTCAACAATAAAATTTAATAGAACCATGTAAATATTGCCTTTCTGGATGCCTAATAAACATTTAATATGTGTTATGTGGATATACTGTGAGGTTATTCCATTAATATACTTAATATTTTCTAATAATGACCCATATGAGACTATGTTTAGGCCGATTCCACCTAACAGGATAGCTGTCTGGTTGCAAAGGACCTACTTTCAGCTTACCAGATCTTACAGTGGACTTAAAGACTGCCCATTGCTTATCATTGGTTGGAATTATTGTCACTCTCATTTGCTTGCTTCTTATTTGATGGCTTGCCTTGTCCATCTTGAGTCTATCCCTCCCCCGGAGTATATCCTATTTGCTTTTGTCCTTCCACTGCTCACTTTTAGGGAAATACTTGTTCTTATTCTTAATCACATCACAACAGTGCATGTATTTTCCAGCTGTTTACTTTGAGGGCCTCTCTCCCCCACCATTGCTTGTGTTGCTCTCTCTCACATGTGCGATTCTCGCAGCCAAATTGCTCTCCCACCACATGCTGCACGCGGCTTTCTTTTGTCCATGTCCTTCTGCCTCTGCTCTTCAATGTGTCCCGCACCCTCTGTAGTGCATCCTCCCCACCTGCGCCCTCCACGTTGCTTCCTGGATGCGCCATCCGTGTTGGTTGACACCTACCGGTGTCATTTTGTAGGAATGCCCATGCATGATGATGCATGCAATTGCCTACAAAATGAGACAGCCACAGGGGCTGCATTATAGCACCTTTGTTCTCCTCAGTATTGGGGATACTGTACAGCATTGCTGAAAGCCATTGGCAAAGCCAGTCGGCCTCATTGGTAGGACCTACAGCATTTGCCAATGCTGGATGTATTATCTGCTGATACCATAGTCCTCAGTGGATGGACTCTTTCTTGAGTTTATAAGCTTCAAACATCGACATTATGTGAGACTTCAGTATGGAAGGATTCAGTCCATGGGTGGGTAACTAAAGAAAAAAACCAAATAATCCTCATTGCAGATTTAGAAAATGAGGTTTATGGTGTTTGACTACCATATAAATTCCTGATACTTAACCTAGGTTCAGTGGCATAGCAGTGGTACCAGGGGCCCTATGCAAGTAAGTTTTAACTTTATTGAATATTGCTCGGTTACTTAAAACCATTGCAAAAAGTTAAAACAGACAACAAAAGGAGCAAGAGTGCCTGTGAAATTAAAAAGGATGCAACATATTGCAGTATGTTATTATGACGGCTGTAGGCAGATTTGAGTAGACATAATAAAATCTTTGTCAATAGCTAAAGTGCAAGCAGATCTATAAGGTGCAAACTGGGCAGGGTATTACATATAGAACCGCACTTGTCCACAGTAAAATGTTGAGGGGCATACCAATCTGCAATACCCGGTAAGATGCGTAGTGTGCAAGCCGGGAATCGATGCCGGGAATCGATCTCGGGTAACGTGGAGTCTAGCTGACCTTGAAGTGCCGGTAAAGTGAATACTATGAAGGTCTATAGTCTTGTCAGATTCTTATCATTAATAATATCCATTAGTAAATATGGTCGTCCAGTGAATTAGTCTTTGGATTACTGGTGGGTGAGTCTTCAGTCCAGCTGTGAAGCTTAAGAATATTTACCGCACTTAAAACCATGTGAAAAAGTATGCACCACACATAAAACCACATGCACACAAAATCTGGGGAGCCCAACAGGAGTTACCTTACTTATGGGAGCCTTTTCAAAAGTTTTCGGTAGTAGGAGTCAGGATTTTTTTTGCTGACATCTTCTACATGATAAAAGTATGTACCCCACAGGCACACAATTCAATTCAATTCAATTCAATTTATTTATTTATGATTTTGGAACTCACATGAGATCCACATAAAAGAGCAACGTAAGAGAAAATTACAATTACATTCAAATACAAATACGGTGGAGAAGCAAAAAAGCTATTTCATATCCATTAATATAAGTCTAGAAAACATTTAAAAAAGTTAAAAATTCTATAGCAAAACATTTCATTAGGGGGATTGTAAATGGCATCCATTAAAGAGCTGGCAGTCGAAATACTTAATTGTAAACAAATTGGTCTCAACCACTTTCGTCGGTATAACAATAGAGCCGGGCATACAAAAAGAACATGAACGATGTCCTGGATCGAATTATTACACTGAGTGCACATTGCTGAGGAACCATACCATCTGGATAATAAATTGTTCAAAGGGAGAAGGTCCTGTCTCAAAAGGAACCAAAAGCGCCGTATACCATGAGGAAGGTTCCAAGAGGCATAAGGTTGCATGTTTCTAAATAAGTAGGATCCAATGACCGAAGAGACACCTTTCTTTAAGATACGGTTATCCTTATCCATCCCAAAACTTAGATTCCATGTAGCCAGTCTTAGAGTGGACTTCAACTGGTATGTAGATAGAGTAAACAGCACACAAACTGGGGCTGCCCAACAAAAGTTGCTTTCCTTTTGGAAGCCTTTTCCACAGTTGGCAGTATTTGGAGTCAGTGTAGGCTTATCTTCAATATGCACGTTGAGCAGTAAGTTGTGATGCTTGGGTCATCTGCTAATTGGCCATGAAGTGTTTGGCATCTGTTAGTCCTGTACTGCCATTTTCATTTCCACCTTTGTAAGGACATTAACAAATCTACAGTTCAACTGAGGATCCCATGGGATGAAGCAGGCCAACACAGCCTGCCTCCATGTGTGCATTCTTTTTTGATTGAAGAGAACTCTTAGTAGTTATCTTCATCTCCCATTAGTTCCACGTAGAAATGTTGCTTGGATATGAATTTATCTTAAAGAAACTAAAAGACAAGAGGCGTTTGGCAAAACAGGATCAAGTTGGTTATATTAAATGCAGCAGCTGGGAGCATCTCGACAGAATGTATCCGAGGAAAGTCTCTCGATATACAGTTTTTTTCTGGTATTGTATACATCTCGTGAGGTACAATAAAGTTATTTCTGCATTCCTGAAAAGCATCTCAGTCATAAACTAACAAGCTTGGGCATCAAATGAGGACACAGATGGCGTACGACCTCAAGGAGAGCTAGTGTGGGCAGCATGTATGTGTCCAGATGTCCGGCATGAGGAGCGCGTGGTGTGCATGTCGTGATCACGTGCTCCTCATGCCGGACATCTGGACACATACATGCGGCCTGACATTGGTATGTGGGCACAAATGCCATACTTTGACATCACATTGATTGGTATTGCCATCGTCATGCCTGCAGGTATAATGGTATTCATTGACATCGTATTTACCCATTCCAACAATAGCATATCAGATGTGGCAGATCTTCTTTGCCACGTAAACTACAAGCATTTGAGTGCTGTTTCGCTGCCAGGGAGGAAGGTGTAGTAGAGAAGAAAGGAGACCTAAGCGATACCTCAGAAACTTCTCCTTGGCTGTATTTGGGTTTCCTATGTTGAAATTTTGTTAAGGTGCTGCTGTTTTGTAGCTGTTTAGTGTCACCCAGGTGAGGGCTCTGCATGCTATACCAGCCATATCTTTCATCTAGTAAAGAGATGATTTGCTTTTTTAAGCCCATGTGAGTGGTGGGAGTTTCCCAGAGCTGGGTCTGAGACTGATAATGATTCATGTAGATAGACTCTGGCAGCCAAAGTGTCTCTATTCTGTAGCTCCTGCCACAAATGGAAGTTCAGGATGTTGGAGTCCGCTTTCCTAATTTTATTCCAACAATGTATGTAGGCTCCCTGCCTGGCCAGAGTCTACATTTGCAGCCCAAGTTCGAGCTTAACCTGAGCTGCAGATGTTTAATTCGGGAGGTTGATAATTATTCTTTATGCCCTTGTCATTGTGCTGTCCAATATGCTGGCATCCCTTCCTCTCAGTGGCTCGCTCCCATACATTATTGTTGGTAGAAACTTGGCTTGCGCTATATAAAGTAGGGGCATCAGTGTTGGTCCTGCCAATTTTCACGTAAGATTTTAAGCGTTATGGTCAGTGCCAGACCCTGATGCAAGTAAGGAAAAAAAGGGCCTCCAGTAAGCTTGTTTGGTAGGAAAAAACATATATTTACAGTGCAGAAAAGCCCTGAGACCCTTGGCCTCAATGTCACTGCCCCTATTGCACTGTTGGTTTCTGTTGGTAGCTATTGCCATGCCTGGTCTGTAAGTTAGGTATAGGGACTCTAGAGTTTAGTGCCAAGCACCCAACGTGAAGGAAGAATTGACTCTGCAACGTTGCTGCAGCCAGCCAGTCTTTTTACACTAAAGTGCTTTGGCCAACAACATTCATTGATGGTGAGCCAACAAGGGCATGACATATGTTTTATTTTCCAATAACAGACCCCCAAAGAGAGACTTGTGTTTGAAAAATGTAAAATAAATGTTCCTGATCCACTAAGTCATTTTATTCATCATGTGGGAGACATGTGCATGGTGATATTGGCTATTAAAAAACGAAGCGGACAATGTGAGAGAAGCCAGGCTCTAAACAGGCTGCGCCTTATGGCACCATATCGTCTGGCAGATGCTGGCAGTTCTCCCAATAGTAAACTGACAGCAGCTCTGCCATTGGGCAAATCACCGTCAGCTACATTTTAAGGGTCTGATTTACAAAGGTAAACGTACACTTTTGTGTAAGTTTACTCTTTTTCCATATTCACAGACTACAAATTAATAGTAACTTTACGACTGCGGAGACTCCACAGTCAGAACATAGAACTCCCTACATAAAAGATAGGCCTATCCTAACTTTTCATGTGCGGAGTTACCTTCCTGACTGTGCGGTTTCCACAGTTATGAGCTTACTCTTAAATCGTAGTATGTAAATCCCCAAAAAGTGTAAACTTACACAAAAGTGTAAGTTTATCTTTGTGGATCAGGCCCTACATAAGGTGGCATACATTGGGGCGAAATAACAAGATGCAGGAACACTTGCCAGATGCATGCCCCCTCCTCCATTTCTTACTGCTCATGCCGCAAGCTTATTTACCACTTTCAACACTCTGAGTTCAACACAAGTAGAATCTGGGATAAGGGAGGACCCATTGAACCAGCTGATGAAGCCCAGCATGGCTACATGGATCAAGCGTTTCATCGCAATACTGACCTCAGATATCACAACGCTACTCAATTTCTTCTTAAATGAGGGCAGAATCCCTGATGCTCTACAATTTGAAGTAGACACTACAATCCAGATTTTTTTTTCTAGTAGATTCCAAAGACATTGCCAACTATTATCCTATTTCAGACTATAACAGTTTATTCGGACCCACTGCGCCCTCCGCAAGTGGCGGTAGAGATCAACTGAGAAACCATGTGGAAGATCTTAAGCAGCTTTCTGCTCAGAGAAGCTTTCAGGAATCATCTTGAAGTGACAGATCTCCCCTGCTTTTTAGCTGAAGAGAGCAGAGGCCGAGACTAAACACGCCTCCAGAACTCGGACCAGTGACCTGCCCAGGGCCTTCTTAACAGCATTATAGGCTCCGGGGCAAAGCAGTGTACTAGGCCCTGCCTACACAACCACTCACCGGAATAAAAATATTTAACGGAAAATGTGTGTTATATTCTGGTCTACAACGGGTTCTTATGCTCGTGGGGCACCCGGGCAACTGTCCAGTGTTCCCATGCATTAAGACAGCACTGGACCTCTCCAGTTCAAACAAATCTTTAACCTGCCTACCCCACCCCTAGATACCGCCACAACATTAGTATGTAAGAGAATCCCCTTTCATTGACCAACACGAGAGGGAGCTCACTATAAGAATACTAAAGCACCTACAAAGTAGCATGTCATGCTACACAAAACTGTAAAAAAATAAAATTAAAATAAGCGTGCATTAGTGCTTCTGGTGGTGCCTGAATCACAAATTATCTGACCTAATCATGGCAAACTTGAAGCTCGTCATTGTGAAGATCATCCCTTTTTAAGACATTGATAAATGCATTTCAATCATATTATTCAGGGCACATTTCTGCTTTAGACCTCTGTTTGTAGGAGAACATTCATTAGTTTGCTTGAAAAGGGAAAGCTTTATAATTGATTTACAATTCCAGTGTGCCCTCTAGGATTTGAATCGCTCCGTCCGGGAATCCCGCAGTGACTCTCTGACATTTTACAACGTGTTCTGCTCCATCCATTCCTCCTGCATACGTGAAATGTATTCGTATCGAGGCAAGCCGGTCTGATTGGTTCCCTCTCTGCGTTTGCCTTTGAAGATGTTTTGACTTTGAGCCGAGTGTGTGCATACGGGTCTCTGGGCAATCAAGAGTTAACCCGCATTTAATTGTATGTTTAATTGTGCATTTCATTCTTTGCTCTGATGCCAAAACCCATTACCATGCTCCTGAAAAGCATTACAGATTGTGAAGACTCCGAGCCATATTTATATCAATCTCATTCAAAACCGTTCATACAGGCCACAAACACATTAATCATTTTACGCATCAGTTAGACGTTCTGCTAATCCAGGAGGTTATATTCAAGAATACATAATTTATCAAGATGCTTGGCACATAAGCAATAGCCAATATAAAAAAGAAATCCACTCTAATTTAATTTATTAATTTTAAGTAGGGAGTAGAGATATCCACTCTCAAGGGTGTTCTTTACAGTAAGAAAACGGATGCCAACACGAAGAAACAGATTTACCTTTAGGCTAAACAGAAAATTGGGCTTTGCAACTGGCTGAGAGCAATTCAAAACTTGGCAGAGCCCTGACAGAAGTGGATTCATGTAGGTGGGCCGAGGGATGACAAGATTACCGAGATAGAGACTTAACCAACCTGACTGCTGATCATTTAAAAGTGTGTATTTAACAACTGCTGCCTTTAATACTTGGCAGGCGAGGTTAAATAACACTTTGTACTGATGGAGCAAGGATTCGCACGTAATGCGACTTGCTTGTATTCAGTCCTCTCGACATAACGTTAATGTACTAATCAACATGTTTGTCTTATTAATATTGCATTTCACGACACATTGGGTATCTAGAAGAAGCTTGCATATGTGCTTTTACTAACTATAATCCGCTTGCACTAAAATGGCTGCTGCTACGCGGGATTTCTTACTGCGCATGCGTCTGTCACACTCACATGACTTGACGTACTCTCGGCTATTGGAGGGAATCTTTTGCTTCTGTGCACTAGAACTAAGATGGCTGCTCCATGTCCTTACATGCAAGAAGCTTGCACTGCTGCTTTTGCTAAGCTGTTCATTTTGCTTAACTCTAATGCAATAGTTAAATATAAAGTATTTGGAATAGAGTAGAGATAAGTGGTATACCGTACAATTATTTATTCTGTGTTCTAAAACTGTTTCTTTCCTATTTTTCATGTAACGTAATCTTGGGCCTGGGAGGTGCTATTACTCCATCTTGAAAACCCACATCGCGCATGTTTAATTCTAAAGAGAACTGAAGTCATCCAACCTTGAAGCAATGACAAGCTACTGCGCACTGGAAGATGCGTCTGGGAAAACAAACTTTGAACCCAAACGGAAGAAAACTTTTTCATATGCTATAACAATGTATTTGTTAATAGAACATTCATTGTCGGGTGGAATAAAACATACATGAGAAAATAAATTGATGGGCGGGAACGCAAACATTTAATATTCAAAAGTAAAAGTGTCATTTTAGTATGGTGTGATGACCTCTCCCCGTCTCTTGTCCAATCAAATATTGGGGATCCTTACACTTGCAATATTGAGGGGGGGTACACTGACCTGGAAAATAGTATAACTAGGGTAGGCTTAGCTAGTTATTTGTCCGACTTGTCCGAATAGCTGACCTGTCACTGACCCAACGCACTCAATAGGTGATCGGGAGCAGAGGTGCTGGCGGAGCCCTCTGTCAGAAGGTTCGAAACCCAGATCGGGGTTTGAGATCTGAAGTGCTGACGAAGCACTTTATCGGAGAAATCGTTAACTCTTACCGGGTTTTGGCTGTTAGCTGCAGAGAGGGAGTAACGCAGGCGTTGCAACTTTTACTGCGGGTGCTGGTTTTTAGCCCTTGGTGGTCCTGTCTTGATCCAATTTGGCTTTACCTGTCCTGATTCTGATCTGCACCTGCTTGCCTTTATGGTGCCTGCACTTTCGGGGTTCTGTCCTTTAAACTGACCCGTGGCCAGGGTTAGTTCTTCACACCATTCTAGGTAAATATTCAATGTGGGTATGTCATTGTACTGTTTCCTTCTCTCTTCCCACCCTTATGTCAAATGCGTAAAGTTTGCTTTATAAAATCTCTGCATATTTTCATTCTAATCATTATTTTCTTGATTGAAAGATTTCTGAGTTTTAACATTTGGATTAAGACTTTTAAGAAATTTAGATAAAAAGTTTAAACCTTTCCCAAGTTTGTGGTTATTATATGAGTGCAAATGTTATATATCTACCAATTATGCTAACACCCTGATCCATTAAGATTTTCAGGTACAGATGACTAGGATTGATATATCCAATGGTATAGGTCCTGAATGGTTAAATAAAAATTGATATGAGTGTAGGTTATACCTGTTCAATTATATACATATATTATGGGCCCAGGTGAGTATGGAAAATAACAGGCAGGTGAACTTGCGCTCTATCAGTACCTCCCAGTTTTCAATATTTCTGCAAAATATACATTGGGGTCAAAGGTTGTTGATTTTCACTTCCGTTGACGTACTTGGGGTCAAAGTGCATGTGATGTAATTTCCATTAGGATTTTGGTGAATGATGTCAGTGTCTACGATCAGGATGGATGGCATACCTAAACACAAACTACCCCAATCTAGTATGCCCTACCTCTCAATGTGCAATATTAAAACTTTGGGATAATAACAATAAATATAATAATAATAAGTTTAAAAACTTACCTGACGCCACCACCACCTCCCACATCGCATCGCTCCTGCTGGCCTCTTTCTAGTACCAGCAGCTCCTGGGACAGATTCCCATCCAATCCCTGTGCTACAGAGCAACACAGGGATTGGCCTGAGCGGGCAAGAAAGGTGCTCCGCTCAGCTCATGGAGTCTGCGGGGTTTCTCCAGCCAGGCTGCTGAATGCAGCCGGACTGGAGAAACCTAAGTGCACATGCGTGTTTTGGTCGGTCTGAGATGGCCGGCCAAACACATATACATACTTAGGGAGTGCACAAGCACTCTTCCTTGCCCCTCCCATGTCCTCCTCTCCATGCAGAAGCTGGCTCCGAGCCGGCAAACGAAAAATAAAATGATGCTAGAGCATCGTTTTATTTTTCATTTGCAGGCTCTGCACCAGGCAGTAAGTTGACCCTCCTCCACCATTGCAGAGGAGCCTCTACTGGTTAAAGGACGTGGGCTCACCAGCAAAACATAGGAACCTCTGTGCATCGAAGACATAATCAAGACCATGAGCACAATCCACTCGGGCTCGCCGTCTGACCCTCTTCCACACCACATCTTCAACAAAGCCGGCAGCTCCATCGCACCCCACCTGTGCAACATCATCAACCTCTCCTTCGAGACCGCGACCCTACCTGAGAGCTGGAAACACGCCGAGATCAACGCCCTACTGAAGAAACCCAAAGCGGACCCAAGCGAACTCAAAAACTTCCGGCCCATCACCCTGCTTCCGTTCCCTGCTAAGGTCATCGAGAAGATAGTCAACATCCAGCTCACCCGCTACCTCGAAGACAACAGCATCCTGGACCCCTCCCAGTCAGGATTTCGCAGCAACCACATCACAAGACCGCCATAGACGACATCGGATTGGACCTCCTCCTTCCTCTCCGTCAGAACCCATAGAGTCCACCTCCCCCCGTTCCGATCCGAAGCCTCCGAGATCATTTGCGGCGTCCCGCAAGGATCCTCCCTCAGCCCGACTCTCTCTCTTCAACGTTCACATGGCGACTCTTGCACGCATCGCCCAACAACACAACCTCAACATAATCTCCTACGCCGACAACACGCAACTGATCCTCTCCCTCACCAAGGACCCCCTCACCGCCAAAGCCTACCTCCACCAGGGAATGAAGGCCGTCGCCGACTGGATGGAGGATAGCCGCCTTAAGCTAAACACAGACTAGATGGAGATCCTAATCCTCGGGCCCAACACCTCTGCTTGGGACGACTCCTGGTGGCCCGCATCGCTGGGGACACCCCCCGCACCTACCAACCACGCATGCAACCTGGGAGTCATCCTCGACTCGAAACTCACCATGACCAAACAAGTCAACTCTGTCTCCTCCACCTGCTTCAACACCCTCCGTATGCTCCCCAAGATCCACAGATGGATCCCGACAGACACAAGGAAAACAGTCACCCAGGCCCTAGTCAGCAGCAGACTCGACTACGGAAACACCCTCTACTCCGGAGCCCCAATCAAGCTCATCCACAGCCTGCAGCCCGTGCCGCAACCTCATCACCCCCCACCTGAGGAACCTGCACTGGCTCCTCGTCCACAAAAGAATCTCCTTCAAGCTCCTGATCCAGGCACCCAAGGCACTCCACAAGACCGGCCCAGCCTATCTCAACAGTCGACTCTCCTTCTACGTACCCAACAGGAATCCCCGCTCTCCAGACATCTCCCCGGCCACTGTCCCACGCATCCGTAGAACGACAGCCGGAGGCAGATCCTTCTCCCACGCGCCGCCAAGACCTGGAACACCCTCCCCCTCGCCCTACGACAAACCAAAGACCTTCTAACCTTCAGGAGACGACTCAAGACCTGGCTGTTCGACCAGTAGCAACAGCACCCCCCCCCCCCCACACTCCTTGTCTCCTGCATTGCTTTGACAGAGAGGGAGCTGCTGAACATGCGGCTCCCTCTCTGACAAAAGCAATTATGCTCAGCTTCTAGCAAGTGAAATAATTTTTGAGCTCTTGCTTGCGAGATACGGAGCACAATTTGCTATGGCTTGGCGGAAGCGGTAAAGCGGTAATGCTCCCGCCAAACCATAGCAAACAGCTATGTCCCAGGGATGGAACCCCAGGACAAAGCAGGAGCCAGTCCTGGGGGGTGGCGGTCCCCAACGCCATATATGGCTTTAGGGGGGGCATATGGCTCCCCTCCTTTCTTGATTTTGCCACACGGAGGTGGTGTTCCCTGGGGATGCAGGGGGGTCTGCGCGGCCCCCAGCATTTTTTCAAATTAAAGCCCCGGGGAGGTCGAGGCCCCCAGGGCTCCATGGGGGTCCATACAGCCCTCTGCATTGTTTCATCATAAAGCCTCAGGGAGGTGGCGATTCCCGGGGCTGGGGGGTCCAAGAGGCCCACCATTTAAAAAGAAATAAGCCTCATGGAGGTGGTGGTCCCTGGGGCAGCCAGGAAGGCCTAACGGACCTCCCTACATTCACATTTAAAGACGCTCTGGGGAGGTGGTGGTCCCTGGGGCAGAATAAGTGCCAGGAGGGATGCCCGTGTGCCCCCCTCCTATATTTGCATAATGCTGATGGGACCTGGGCTACCCAGGGGCTGATAATTAGCGAAGCACGGGAGTCTACAAAATGTTTTTTTTTATTTGCGCTGGGATTCACAGATCCAGCGCAACTCCTGCTGAATTTATTTATTTTGTTTCATTTGCATTTTTGGCCATGCGGAGTCCCTGTGGTACCCCCCCCAAGAGGCCTAGGGAGTCAGGGTGTTTCCACCCTGCCTCCTTTTTGTAATGTTTTTTCTGGGACTCAGTTCAAGCTGAGTCCCAAGATGGCTGCCAACACTTCCTAGTTTGAAGTGTTGGCAGCCAATCTAATCTCAGCATGAGATTAAAAGGGGTCGCGGATCCTCATCATCACTGGATATACAACTGGAAATTCCTTTAAATTAAAGTATTGCATTTGTACAACAATATGGCAACAAAATTGGATACAATTATGTGTTTTTATTAATTCTTTTAACTTTGTTGATTATAACAAAAAAAATCTGTTTTGTATTCACCCTGGATGCATTTTGTTGTGAACCCTTTATCTAGATAGGACACTTATTTTACAATTTTGAGTTGCTATGGGTTTTGGCACATTCGTGTTCTTGTCCCAGCCCTAGGAACTCTTATTGTTAGCAGTATCAGTTAGTTTTAGTATAGTTCATGTGTACTTGTTTCAATTCACTTGTTTTGAGAAAAAACGTTATAAAAACGTCCAAGGAGTGTATGGATTTTAATATTATATGCTCCAACTGATTGAAGGCTGAAGCTCTGGTCTGTTGAAATGACAATTGCCTCAAGTATTTTGCTTACATATTGGCTATTTATCCATTAAATCCAAGTTACACTTTCAAGGCTATCCTAAGTGTTGTGTTGTTCTTTTACAGCACGGTTCATTGTAATCAGGGAGACATGTATGTTAGGCGAACAGGAGAGCACTGGAACAAACTCTACGTTATGGCCCAGGTGCCAGAGTAAGGGAGAAATTTCTCCAGGGTGACTAGGGTGCAGCACTGCCAAAAAACTGAACCTGGTTATTCACCCATACTGCATAGGCCTAGCCCCCTGTCCCTTGTACCCTTTGTCTAAGCACTCCTTCTTCCCTTGTTGGGGAAAGATCCACTAGTCATACACTGGAGTCTCAGTGACCCCTCTGAGAGAGTCCACAGCGTCAAGGGAGCCACTTACAGTTGAGGTTATGGTATGGCCCCCCTTGCCAAAGCACTCCCTCTCCCCTTGTTGGGGAAGGATCCAGTAGTTAGGCCTTGGAGTCTCAGAGACCCCATGCTGAGAGAGTTCACTGCGTCAAGGGAGCCTCTGCAACGGAGATGTGGGAATGACGCAGCTTTTACTCGTCTACCGGTTTGTGCCCACTCCACCCTCCCCCTCCTCTTTCATACTCTGTCTCTCTCCCTCCCCCATCTCTTTTCCTCCTTCATTCTTTGTCCACTTCCCCTGCTCCTACCCCCTCCCCTGAATCTCACCCTATGCCTGCTCTTTCCCTTATGTATATGTCCTTATTGTTTTTCTCGACCTAACATGTAACTATGCTCTGAAACTGTAATCTTGTAATGATGTAACCTGCAACTATGGTCTGATACTCATGTAAAGCGCTCTGATACCTTCGGGTCTAGCCAGCGCTATATAAAACCTTTCAAATAAATAAAAATAAAATAAAATAAAAACATAGAGAAGCCCAAAGTCCAAATAGCTTTTAAGACAAAATAGTAAAGTAGCACAACAGAAGATCAAAGACATGTGTCAGTTCAAATGACCAGGAATCTTGCTGGCAAAGGGTCAGTTGGAGGCTAAAACTAAAATAAATGGAAAATTGGAGCAGTATATATACTGAAACTTCCACTTACTACCTTTGATAGTGAGGGTGCGCTGCTAGGAAATGTGCAAAGGCACAGCCTTGATCCCTATGGTTTCGTGCCTACTGAGAATTAGCAAAGATATTTAGTGCTACAAGAAGCTTTAAACAATTATAGAACAGCATTCATATTTGACTAAATTTGTTAATGTCTTCTGGGTTATTAACACAAAATTACATAGAAGAATATGAACATGATACAGGCAAGACGTAGGTTTTCATAATAGTTTAGTGTTTATTGAAAAATAAAAGTGCACAAAAAGGTGCTTTCAGGGTAATAGACAATGGGATAATTAAGTAGTTGAGTAGGTGGGAATAGGAGGGGCCCTGAGACAGAAAGTATGTAAATCCATAGTTTTAGAGCAAATGTGTTCTAGAAAAAAATATGGAAGAGGAAAAGATAGCCAAGAGTGCCAGGATCCAAAGCACAGATCCTTGAAGGATGAATGTGTGAGGAAAAGAGACTCTGATCTAGCTGTACCAGCCTCTTCGGTAGCCCTCCTGGGTGCCAATTGAAGTTTGCCAGTGTGCAAGGAGATCCTTGTTGGAGTTAGAAAAATACCTGAGGGAACCCCTAGGCTCTCAGGTGTTCTTTCCACCCCACTTCCATGGGATAAACTGCAGGCACAAGTCTAGCAGACCCATCTCCTAGTAAACCTCATGTGCATGAACAACAGGAAATTGTGATGTAAACTGGAAAATCTAGACCTAGCTAGGCCCCACTGAAAGGGCCTGCTGCCCACACTATGTAGAGTGGGTGGAACTCTCCAACGAGGATGGGTAGTAGCCTTTTCCTGAACACAGCACCTTTGATATATGGAGATTAGGGAATTTGCAAAAGAAACTGAAAGCTTCAAAATATACCATAGACACTAAGCAATGGCTGTCCTTTTTTTCTATGTCATATGGAGTCCCATGAACAAAAACACCATTCTCAAGTCTGTGGTATGAAAAATAGCCAGGAAAACCTGGTGTATCAAATTAGTCACCTTAGGACCAGAGTTGTTGCTTGTGCTTCAACTGCTATTCCTCATTCCTATCCATTACTACAAGAGAATGAGAAAGAGAGTGAGGACCCCAGAAAGGAGGCTTTGCTAGACATGCTGGCTGATGGAGCTGGGGGTGCAGCTGCAAATTCTCCTGGATATCGAGCAGTGTCTGCGGGACTGCAGGGAGACTAGAGTAAAAGGAGGTAATGCGCATGTGAGTGCTGCTTGCACTATGTTGCGGCTGGCTGACAGTAAAGTGCATGGTCGAGGGGTGCGAGTGACAAGACAAGATGCTGCTTCTACTACTGTGGATCCTGTAAGACTCGAGTGTGATCTGTCCCCGAGGGGCGTTGGGAACTCCACGAATGCTGCCCCACAATTACCAGAAAAAGCTTGAGACAAACAGTAGCTGGATTGGCTAGATATTTTCCCATGACCCGTTCTAGTGATGCTGATGACAAGAACCCCTCCAAATCCACATCTGCCTCTTGACAGGCTGCTGCCATTGAGGAATTACCCCTGTGGCCGGGGTTATAATCATGGTCCCGGCACCCCCTTTGATTTAATGAACATTAAGAAACAATTCCTTAACATTATGGAAACGCAACTCAGTTCCAAGAAGAGTTGCAAAGTGTGTCTGAAGTGTTCAGATGCAGTTGGGTAGATGAAAGTGATGGCTCGTACTGAACGAGGGTGGCGGGCGGGCGGTTTAAAAAAATAAATCTCACTTACCTTTGTGAGGCCATCAACTCTCCTCCATCATCGTCTCTCTTCTGCTTCTCTTCCGGCCTGGAGTCAGGAAGCACACCTGCTCCCCTAAGCCAATCACAACACTGCTGTTTGCAACATTGTGGTTGGTCTGAGTGCCCTGGGTCGGCACACAGACTGGGAGTGGGAGCCTGTGTATGTTCTCCAACTGGGCTGTGTATTACAGCTTGGTGAAGAACATGCTAAGTGCAATTGACTGTTTGGCCGGCCTGTACGAGTAGTGGAGAATCAATTGCTGAGATTGGTGGTGCCTTGTGAAAAATCAGTTGATGGAAAAATTAGTGTGCAGAGGCTTGACCCCGGAAATGATGGGGCATTAAATGCTGCAAAGGATGCATTGTTGAAAGCTGTTGGGGATGTGTGCCCAGTGAATTTTGATTGCTCTAAGATCTCAAATTGTAAGAAGAATAACAGCAAATCACCTGCAAATTACCTAGAAAGGCTTATAGATGTGTTTGAAAGATATTCAAGCACTGCCTGTGCCACAGACATGACTCGGGAAGCTGTAGGTGTAGCATGTGTGCATGGATTGCTAGAAAATGTGAGAATTTAGCTGATGACAATATGTCTTTTATGTGAATGTAAGAAGAATTAGTGAAGTTAGTAACAGTTGTGAACCACTGTGCGGCTTCTCAAGAAAGAAAGAGAACAGTCAATGGCATTTTGATCCCTTCTGAGAGCCATTTGTGGATCTATGACCACCAGATGCTACATTTCTGGTACTGCTGTTCTAGAGGAAGAATGGCAGTTTAGAGTTCTACATTGAGTAGCAAATATGCTGGAGAGCTTCCTAAAACCTGTTATTGAACAAAAGGAACAAGATCAACCATAAGCAGCTGAGTTTGCATTCAATTGTAGCACCATTTTAGGTTCATAACTTACTTTGATTGAATATCAGAGGGTGTGCTGCTGTATAAACTCCCTGCTCCCATGCCCGTGATTTTTCGGACGTGTAGCTTGTGTCTTAATCAGCAGGTCGTTGTCCTCATAGACACTTATATCAGCAGAGTCTGTGCTGTGTTAGAAAGTAAACTATACATTTGCCATCCACAAATATCCACATTTGGAACAATGCTTAAAGCTAGCAGATGAGTAATTGTTGCCACCACTGCTACACCTGCTTTTTCAGACTGCATGGCTAGATTCCACAGAGACCTGTGGTGATCCTTCTTGTGACTTAGCTGCCCTGGTGCACCCCTTCACTTATAAGCATCACATATGCGCAGCATAGGGCAAACATCACTGTGCTTTGAAATGCAATGTGATTTGGGCCATACAAATTTTAGGGTTAGGCAGAAGTAGAAACTGCTACCCGTTGTTTGCCTCTTAGTATTTATAGCTCTGGAGTTGCAGCCCTGACCAGGACAAGGAAAATAAGTAAGCAGGGCTTTCAGAGCCCTACCTATTGTTTGCAGTTTATAAACCTTGACCTTTCTCTAGGCTTTGGAAGCACAAAAAGTGATTAGTGGAATGCTTGCATCAATTTCAGCAATTGGTATTTAGTTAGAACCATTTCCCATGCATTTTTGCCCACTATACCATTTTAAAAGACAGATGATGGACGGAATGCAGAGCAAATCAAACATTCACCCCAGTCAATAAATCTGGGTTAAATCCATCATTCATTTGCTCACCATGCCACCCCAGTTTAGACCCTGCCATGTGCAAATAAGTCTTGACCCTAGCCTCATGGGAACAGTCCAGCCCAAACTGCCAAGCCAGGTCCTCCCTGGACCGGAAACAGGCATCCTGGGACCGGTTTCGGGGCATCACCCCTCGTCAGCCAGGCTAGCTTGAATCCAGTGGGACCGTGAGCCTGAGACCCACATCTGGGCATACCCGGTGCACTTAGGGTGAGAAAGCAAAAGACACACAGACGATGGATAGAATGCAGAGCAAATCAAACATTCAACCCCAGTCAAGAGATCTGGGTTATAGTCGGATCACTGACAGAATATCGACAGTCACAATATCGAGATGACAAAATATCGAGTTAAAAATATCGACTCCAAAATATCGACTTCCTATCTTCAAACAGGTAAGTACAAAAATATTGACTCCAAAATATCGAGTGTAAAACATATAGACTGTCAAAATATTGAATTTTTTAAATGTTTTAAAAGTAATTTAAAAGTAATATATTAATAAATAAAATTATTTTTAACTTATTTAAAATACTTAAATAAACGTAACATTAAAAAATAATTAATATAACTTTAAGAAAATAATGTATTTTTAATACATATATATATATATATATATATATATATATATACATATTATTAACAAAACATATTCAATATTTTTACCGTAGGATAGCAAGAGGTTTAAATTTACTGTAACAACTCCAGTGAGCGCAACAGAACGGAAAGCGTTGGATAGCGTAGGGGTAAAAATTACTATTCCCACTCCAGAGAGTGCAACAGTAGGGAAAGCGTTGGATAGCGTAGGGGTAAAAATTACTATTCCCACTCCAGAGAGTGCAACAGTAGGGAAAGCGTTGGATAGCGTAGCGGTAAAAATTACAATTCCCACTCCAGAGAGTGCAGCAGTAGGGAAAGCGTTGGATAGCGTAGGGGTTAAAATTACTATTCCCACTCCAGAGACTGCAACAGTAGGGAAAGAGTTGGATAGCATAGGGGTAAAAATTACTATTCCCACTCCAGCGAGTTCAACAGTAGGGAAAGCGTTGGATAGCGTAGGGGTAAGAATTACTATTCCCACTCCAGAGAGTGCAACAGTATGGAAAGCATTGGATAGCGTAGGGGTAAAAATAACTATTCCCACTCCAGAGAGTGCAACAGTAGGGAAAACGTTGAATAGCGTAGGGGTAAAAATTACTATTCCTACTCCAGAGAGTGCAACAGTAGGGAAAGAGTTGGATAGCGTAGGGGTAAAAATTACTATTCCCACTCCAGCGAGTGCAACAGTAGGGAAAGCGTTAGATAGCATAGGGGTAAAAAGTACTATTCCCACTCCAGAGAGTGCAACAGTATGGAAAGCGTTGGATAGCGTAAGGGTAAAAATTACTATTCCCACTCCAGAGAGTGCAACAGTATGGAAAGCGTTGGATAGCGTAGGGGTACAAATTACTATTCCCACTCCAGAGAGTGCAACAGTAGGGAAAGCGTTGGATAGCGTAGGGGTAAAAATTACTATTCCCACTCCAGAGAGTGCAACAGCAGGGAAAGCGTTGGATAGCGTAGGGGTAAAAATTACTATTCCCACTCCAGAGAGAGCAACAGTAGAGAAAGCGTTGGATAGCGTAGGGGTAAAAATTACTATTCCCACTCCAGAGAGTGCAACAGTAGGGAAAGCGTTGGATAGCGTAGGGGTTAAAATCACTATTCCAACTCCAGAGAGTGCAACAGTAGGGAAAGAGTTGGATAGCATAGGGGTTAAAATTACTATTCCAACTCCAGTGAGTGCAATAGTAGGGAAACTAAATACTTCATATATAAATATAAATAACATAAATAGTAATACCAATTACAAATTAATTAAAATATTTTACAATCGTATAAAATATATTAAATGATTATTTATAAATACAAATTATAATTATTTAATTATAAAGATTACCTGCTAATACTAATTAATTACCTATTAACAATAAATTAATTTACAATTTAAAAATTAATTAATTAATTTTAATTGCCAATTATATTTTAATTAATTACCTATTAAAAATTAATTAACAATTAATTCTAAATAAATACCAATAAATTAAATGACATATTTAATTAATTTTAATTAAATTACTTCCCACCCTATTCCCCTATAAACCCACAACCCGCTACAGAAAATACATTAATGTAATTAACATATTTATCAATTAATCAATTGAAATTATTTACCAATTATATTTTAATTAATTACCAATTATTATTTAATTAACAATTAGTTCAAAATAATTAACAATAAATATTTAATTAATTATAATTAAATTAATTCCCACCCTATTCCCCTATAAACCCACAACCCACTACAGAAAATAAATTACTAAAATTAACATATTTATCAATTAATAAATTATAATTAATTACCAATTATATTTTAATTAATTACCAATTAATAATTAATTAACAATTAATTCTAAATAAATATCAATAAATAAATTAACATATTTAATTAATTATAAATAAATTACTTCCCACCCTATTCCCCTATAAACCCCCGCTACAGAATTATATTACACAAAAAATAAAAAATAATATTAATTTACCTTAAATTCTATATTTTTGTTGTCTATATTATGTCTAGTCGATATTATGTCCATTCTATATTTTTGATTCGATATTATGTCCATTCTATTCGATATTAATTTTTTCTAGTCGATATTTTTGTTGTCTATATTATGTCCAGTCGATATTATGTCCATTCTATATTTTTAACTCGATATTATGTCTAGTCGATAATAAAAACTCGATATTTCGACTCTATACCGTTATAGTCATCGTTCTTTTGCTCACCATGCCACCCCAGTTTAGACCCAGCCATGTGCAAATCCGTCTTGACCCTTTGCCTCATGGAAACAGTCCTCACCGAACTGCAAAGCCAGCTCCTCCCTGGACCAGAAACAAGCATCCTGGGACCGGTTTTGGAGCATCACCCCTCATCGGCCAGGCTAACTTGAATCCAGTGACACATGGAGCCTGGGCCTACGTCTGGGCATATCTGGCGCACTTAGGGCACGAAAGCAAAAGACACACAGATGATGGATTGAATGCAGAGCAAATCAAAAATTCACCCCCAGTCAAGAGATCTGGGTTAAATCCATTATTCTTTTGCTCACCATGTCACTCCAGTTTAGACCTAGCCATGGTCAAATCAGTCTGGAAACTGTGCCTAATGGAAACAGTCCCGCCCAAACTACATAGCCAGGTCCTCCCTGGACTGGAAACAAGCATCCTGGGACCGGTTTCGGAGCATCACCCCTCATCAGCCAGGCTAGCTAGAATCCAGTGGGCTGTGAGCCCCGGACCCACATCTGGCATACCCGCGCACTTAGGGCGAGAAAGCAGAAGACACACATATTATAGATGGAATGCAGAGCAAATCAAACATTCACCCCCAGTCAAGAGATCTGGGTTAAATCCATCGTTCTTTTGCTCACCATGCCACCCCAGTTTAGACCCAACCATATGCAAATCAGTCTTGACCATCAGTCTTGACCCTCTGCCTCATGGGAACAGTCCAACACGAACTGCCAAATGCTGACTTGATCCTGCTACAATATTGCCAGTCCAGCTTTTACTGCCAGGCCAAGTCTCCAAGTTATTAGCAAATAAAATAATGTTGAAGGCTGGGAGTACAAGTAGATGTCAGACATCTGGGGGTCGATTCCGATCCGGTAAAATTTCCATCTGTACGATTCGTATCGGGATCCGTTTCCGTACGACTCGTACACACACCGTACGACTCGCCGAGTACAATCCGGGCCGGGGTATCAGGACGCGATTCGTACGGTCCACGTCAGGTAAGGGCGATTCGTATGGAAAAGCGCACATTCATATACACACCGAACGGTGCGTACTCCTCCATGATCGCAGGGGTACGCACCGTACCCCTGTGATCATGGGGGGTACACACCGTACACCCAGCGGACATGGGGTACGGTGCGTACACCCCGAGATTGCGGGGTACGGTGCGTACACCCCGAGATCGCGGGGTACGGTGCGTACACCCAGTGATCGCAGGGGTACGCACTGTACCCCTGCGATCACGGGGGTACGCACCGTACCCGGGAGGGGCCGTTCCGTACCTCTTTCGGGGCGAACTCTGCTTTTACGGCTGTTTTCAGCTCCCGTAGAAAAAGGGTCGTACGGCGCGTACCCAACACGAATCGTACTTGCCGGTTCGGAAAAAGCAGCCGCGAACCGTACAGATGTCGCGTACAGCGCGTTCTGAGGTAGAATCGTACGGGGATTTCATTCGAACGGTCCCTGTACGATTCGTACGGAGTCCAGCTCCCGGTACGGATCGTACTTCGTCGTACGTACAGGGGACGTTGCAGGGTACGATTCGTACCGGAAAAACGCTCCGAACGGCAATTCGGAGCGCTTTTTACCGGATCGGAATCGACCCCTTGATGTCATTTAAGGTCAAAAAGGGTGGATGGTATTACTTTAGCTAATCATACAATTTCAATGAATTGATGTCCGTTGTATGACTGTTCTCTCCTAGTCTTCATATTACGGTTTTGCTCTCCATCATCTTCAGCATCAAATTAATTCCTTCATGTGCTTGTGGCACAATCATCTATTGCCTCCTCTGGTACTCTTTGGAAAGCATAGTGGCGGGCTGCATGGAGGTCGGTTTGACTCGAACAACTTTCCACTTGACCGTATCAATGTTTTCTTAATTTGCTCAAGGCCAGCATCACCACTGGCAATACATTTGGTGAGAGCTATGACAGCGGCCGTCTATTGCCTATTGTTGATCCTGTAGGTGGCCATCATGGGCCTAAGCTCATTGGCTCATAAAAATGAAAAGTATACTGCTCAAAGAAATGTATATACATGATGCGTGCCACCTCATTCTGTGCTGCCGCGTGGGGCACAATGTCATCCCTCATCATACATCCACACTGTGAAAAGCCACTATAATTCGTTGTTGCCCAAGAATAGAAGAGGATGCTAGTTCAATATCACACCCGTTAATTACCAAGGGTAATAATAACTGTTCCCTTTGTTCAATTTAGACAAGTCTAAACTGATGGAATTTAACGAGGAGAAAGGGCATGGTATTTACTGGGGCATGCAGATTTGGTTCAATGAGAATCCAAATGTAAATGTTATTTCCAGGAGACGTGGAATAGTTAATAGATATTGCATCTGAATACCTTGGTGTGGGTTTATAATCAGGCTATTAATGCTGATGCCATATAATAATTTTCCGTGATGTTGTTGAAGAGTGACAATATGTTTGCTTGGCGTACAGTATGCGGAGAACTCCAAAGATTCCTGCAGAGACACATTATGCTAAATTCCAGAATGGCACAAAGGAGGGACTTTCTGTGGTCCATGGCCTAAACAATTCTTTAGGTAGGTGGTTGACAAACAACATAGCCAAAATATAACCCTTTATCTATTTATTATTTTGAGGTCGGTTTTAGGGTGCCACATGCCAGTGGTCTTTTGGAAACAACAACACTGACTGCTGAGATTCTGGTAGCAAGTTGCAGACCTTATGCTAGAATACTCAAAGAAACTGAAGTAAATGCATGGAATGATTCCTTGAGAGCACAGGGTGAACCCAATCACCAGCAAGAAACCTTAAGAGCACAGGGTGAACCCAATCACCGGCAGGAAACAGCAACTAACAATAAAGTGCTTCAACACCTCATCATGGGTACTGAGAGTGATATAATTGAAATTACAATGCACTACGATATTTAAAGTAGAGGGTTTAACTATAGGAAGGTACACAACTGCTAAAGAGAATGAAGGCACACAAAAAGAATTTCTGTTACAGTACTTTGTGTATCATCATGCATGCTCATCTCTGACAGGCAATCATGATGCAGTACATTAGTCCCCGGGCAATTGGTAACAGTCTACGAAGTTGGCTGGGGCTCACTGACAACAATCCCGGGGCCTTATTTATGAAAAGTGACGCATCGCTGCATGAAAACAGCGATGCGTCACTTTTCACTGCGCTCTCCCTGCGACATGATTGATGCGTCATATTTATAATATGACGCATCATGTCGCAAGGAGTTATAGATACGTCAGTATTTCTGGCGTATCTGTAAGCGCAAAAGTAACGCATTGCTGGGGTATGTCACAAAAGTGACGCAACTCCAGCAATGCGTCCTTTCACATGGGAAAAGCCCCATGTGAAAGGGCTTGCGTCAGTCTTATGCCTGCTGTGAGGCAGGCACAAGATTTTGACGCAACAGCGTCCTAAAAGTGACGCAGTGAAATCTCATAGATTTCACTGCGTCACTATTATGAGGCTTCTTGCGGGGGAACGCCCCCTCTGCATACATTATACCTGACGCAGGTATAATGTCGCGCAGGGGTTTACAAAGTGACGCATCTGCTTAGATGCGTCACTTTGTAAATAGTGCGCAACAGGACGCATGTTTTACGCCGCCGATGCGTCACAAAAAGTGACGCATCGGAAGCGCAAAACTGACGCACGGCCTCATAAATGAGGCCCCCAGGTCTTGAAGTCCTTTAAGAAATACTACGATTCTCCACTAAATGGATGTTCTTGCTTTCTGTCTTCCACAGCTGGCAGGTCTGAGCTGCTTCCACTCGCTCTTCACAATTACGAGAATAACAGAAAATATTTGAATTTGCGAGCTCTTCCCACCCCTACCTTTTATAATGTTAGGGCAATAAATGACATATGTGTCTGAATGACATACGACACCCTCCACCTAGCCGTAAAAAGAATGGCATACTATGCCTTGAATTTTAGCTAAACTCCTTATCTTATCACAGTTTCATTAAACTATGCATCTGTGGATGGCTTCATATCATAATTGATGCTTGGATTTCTGTCAGTCATTTCTGATGCGTACCCTCCTCTACCATGTACATACTTAGGGTTGTGTTAATCGAGTACCCATCACACAACACTGCCATCCAAAGGTACATTGTTACATAGTGCAATAATGCACGGCTTCATTTTTTTATTTATTTAAATGGAATGACAATACACAGTAAAATTAAGAGGTTTCCTGGCAAATTTTCCAGAAAAATATTGACAATGTAAATAAGTTATGTGACATCTTTTTGAAGACTTGCTAATTGGCTGCTTGAAACGACAATAGTGTTCTTTTTTGCGGTTTTATAAAGAGGAAAAGGTTGTTGAAAAAGTTGAAAAAAACTCAAGTAAACACAACATGAACACATTTTAGGGCATTACTCAATTAGGACAAAGTTTAGTGAAAACACGCAGCAGGGGTGTAACGCAAAGCTCTGTACCCCCTGCTGTGCAGGGGGTGGGTAGAATCAGCCCAAGCCCAATGAATATGGATCTCTCTTCGATTTCTGAAGAGAGGTCCCATCATTTTGTGTCGCGCCACTGAAAAAGACCTATTGCCTTAGGGTGGGTTTGCTGCCCAGTGTGATAGAAAAACATCCATGATTCGTTACCACACAAGGTGAAATGGCGCCATTACAGAGCACTGTTGAGTGTTCCTACTAAGGTGAAATATTCTTTAGCACAAAAGAATGCAGTCGAGTGGTTGAAGTGCAGAAGAAAGAGGAATGTCAAGTTTGCAGACCAGAATAAAGCCTTGTTTTGTGCAGACTCCAGCAGCCTGGATGGTTCTTTCCTGTCATTCTATGTGTTCAAAAATGAACCCTCCACCTGCCACCATCTTGTAGGCTCCTGTTGTAAAGTTTGCCACTGATTAAACATAAAATGTCCGTGCTCCCCAAAGGGACTCCATTACATGGCATTATAATCCCTTCCTGTGCATAATGTCACCACTGTTCTTCTAGCATACTTATAAGGGTTGGGCCAGCGGAATTAATGGTGTGCTTCGTTATCTGTCAACATAGGGTATGGAGCCAAACAGCTGCCCTTCGTTCCACCGTGTGCAAAATGCCAAGTGAGTTTTCTTTCCAACGATGCATAAGAAATCTTGGTCTATACCCAAGAAGGGCTTAAGGCGCATTCCACATGATCCCGGTCTTCCAAGATATGCCATTTTCAAAGAGGACATCATTGTTCACCCATGCAAGCAGCATTTCCATTGGTTTCTAGCCAGAGACAGATGTCTTGCGATCAATTAACTCCCTGTCCAGGCCTGTGAGCACAAACGTTTGTCAAACAACTGTTCATAGTTCTTTACAGAGAAGTTACAGACTCTCAATAGCGGAAATAAATACGATTTGGAAATATCAACTCTTCACCCTCCCATGTCGTTTGTGCTCCAGCTTACATTTGCACTGAGAAGTTGAATGTATGTATACGTATATATGTAAGCATGTACATGGTATTGCTATACCTAGCCTAAAGGCGGGAGAGCATTATACATGGTCAAAGACAAGCATAAAGTCAGCAAACAATATGAGAGTCGTGAATGTTTAATGCATTGTGACATAGCGGTATTTTAAAAGGTGTGTCTTCAACTGTTTCCTAAATTGGAGCAGCTTTGGGGACATCCTGGTGGTTACTGGGATGCTGTTCCAGATCCTGAGAGCATGGATGGAAAATGCCTGCTGTCTTGTTTTTCCATTGTATCCCTTCTTAGTCTGCAGTCTCATAGTGTTTTGACTGCGAGGGTGCCTAAAACCATCAGAGATTGTGAGCTTGTCTGCAAGATTAGATGGAAGCAGGCCATGATAGCTTCATAAATGAAAAAAGAACAATAATGGACAGAATGCAGAACAATGTCATACATTCACCCCAGTCCATAGATCTTGGAATAAATCCATCATTTTTCAACCCAGCCATTCGCAAATTAGTCTTGACCCTGCACCCAATGGGAACAGTCCAGCCGGAACTACCAGGTCAGGTCCTTCCTGGACTGGAAACAAGCATCCTCAGACCGTTTTCGGGGTTTCACCCCTCATAGCCAGGATAGCTTGACACCATTGGCATGGAGAGCACAGGACCCACGTCTGGGCATTCCTGTCTCACTTGGGGTGACAAATGTAAAAAGAACAATTGATGCATAGAATGCAGAACAATGTCATACATTCACCCCAGTACATAGATCTGAGCCTAAATCCATCGTTTTTTTGCTCCCCACGCCATTCCAGTTTGAACCCAGCCATACGCAAATCAGTCTTGACCCTGCACCGAATGGAAACAGTCCAGCCTAAACTGCCAGGCCAGGTCCTTCCTGGACTGGACACAAGCATCCTTGGACCTGTTTCGGGGTTTCACCCCTCATCAGCCAGGATAGCTTGACTCCAGTGGCATGTAGAGCATGAGACCCACGTCTGGGCATACCCGTCCCACTATGATTGACAAATACAAAAAGAACAATCGAAAGTCAGAATGCAGAACAATGTCATACATTCACCCCAGTACATAAATCTGGGCCTAAATCCATAATTTTTTTGTTCTCCATGGCATTCCAGTTTGAACCCAGCCATACGTATATCAGTCTTGAACCTTCCCCCAATCGAACAGTCAAGCCTGAACTGCCAGGCCAGGTCCCTCCTGGACTGAAAAGTAGCATCCTCGGACTGGTTTTGGGGTTTCACACCTCATCAGCCAGGATAGCCTGACTCCAGTGGCATGGAGAGCACAGGACCCACGTCTGGGCAGACCTGTCCCACTCGGGAACACAAATGTATAAAGAGCAATGGATGTACAGAATGCAGAACAATGTCATACATACACCCCAGTACATAGATCTGGGCCTGAATCCATCTTTTTTTGCTCCCCATGCCATTCCAGTTTGAACCCAGCAATACGCAAATCAGTCTTAACCCTGCTCCCAATAGTTCAAGTTCAAGTTCATGTATTTATAAAGCGCACTACTCACCCAGAGGGTTTCAAGGCGCTGGAGCGAGGGGTTTACTTTTTATCGAATAGCCATGTTTTCAGTTCTTTTCTGAAGGAGATGTGATTCTGAGTAAGGCGGAGGTGGGTGGGGAGTGAGTTCCAGGTCTTGGCAGCTAGGAAGGAGAAGGATCTGCCACCCATGGTGGTTTTTCGGATGCGCGGGACTGCGGCGAGGGCTTGATTGGATGATCTTAGTTGGCGGGTGGGATAGTAGAAGGACAGTCGGGTGTTGAGGCATTCGGGTCCTAGATTGTAAAGGGACTTGTGTGCGTGGGTAAGAAGGCGGAAAGTAATTCTTTTGTTGACGGGAAGCCAGTGGAGGTTTTTTAAGTGACCGGTGATGTGCTCTTGGCGCGGGATGTCTAATATGAGTCTCGCTGATGCGTTTTGGATGCGCTGGAGTTTTTTCTGCAATTTTGTTGTAATTCCGGCGTAGAGTGTGTTGCCGTAGTCCAGTCGACTCGTGACCAGTGCATGGGTGACAGTCTTTCTTGTTTCGAGGGGGATCCAGCGGAAGATCTTTTTGAGAATGCGAAGGACGTTGAAGCAGGAGGACGATACAGCGTTGACTTGTCTGGACATTGAGAGGGAGGAGTCTAGAATGAAGCCGAGGTTACGTGCATGGTCTGTGGGAGTGGGCGCAGATCCCAAAGCGGAAGGCCACCAGGAGTCGTCCCAAGCTGAGGGGGAGGATCCTAGGATGAGCTCCTCTGTCTTGTCTGAGTTGAGTTTTAAGCGGCTCTGTTTCATTCATTCGGCTACTTCTTTCATACCTTCGTGAAGGTTATTTTTGGCGGTGTTGGGGTCTTTGGTGAGGGAAAGGATTAGCTGGGTGTCGTCGGCGTATGATATGATGTTGAGGTTGTGTTGGAGTGCGATGGAGGCGAGGGGACTCATGTAGACGTTGAAGAGGGTGGGACTGAGTGAGGAGCCTTGAGGTACGCCGCAGATGACTTCGGTGGGCTCTGAGTAGAATGGGGGGAGTCGGACTCTCTGGGTTCTCCCGGCTAGGAATGAGATGATCCAGTCCAAGGCTTTTCCTTGTATGCCGATGTTGTTGAGGCGCTGTATGAGGGTGTTGTGACAGACAGTGTCGAAGGCGGCGGAGAGGTCGAGTAGAATGAGGGCCACTGTCTCACCGTTGTCCAGGAGTGCTCGGATGTCGTCGGTCGCCGCAATGAGGGCTGTTTCGGTGCTGTGTTTGGCTCGAAAGCCGTTCTGTGAGGGATCCAGGGAGTTGTTGGATTCAAGGAAGGCTGCTAGTTGGCTATTGACGGCTTTCTCGATGACTTTAGCCGGGAAAGGGAGTAGGGAAATGGGTCGGTAGTTTTTCAGATCTGAGGGGTCTGCTGTTGGTTTTTTCAGAAGGGCGCTGAGTTCGGCGTGTTTCCATATTTCTGGAAAGGTGGCGGAGTCGAAGGAGCAGTTGATGACATCGCGGAGTTGGGGAGCGATGATGGAGTCAGCTTTGTTGAAGATGAAGTGGGGGCAGGGGTCAGAAGGTGAGCCAGAGTGGATTGAGTTCATGAGGCGAATGGTGTCTTCAATGGTGATTGGGTTCCAGGAGTTGAGGTAGTTAGTTGGAGGGGTGGGATCTGAAGTGGGTGGGGTGAGTTGGTCATTGGGAGTATTCTTGAAGCTGTTGTGGATGTCGGCAATTTTGTTGTAGAAGAAGGAGGATAGCGCATCGCAGAGGTCTTGGGAGTTAGTGATGTCGTTGGATGCTGCGGGAGGGTTGGTGAATTCTTTGACGATATTGAAGAGTTCCTTGCTGTTATGAGAATTGTTGTCGAGACGGTTCTTAAGTGCTGACTTCTTGGCGGATCGGATCAGTTGGTGGTGTTTGCGGGTGGCTGTCTTGAGGGAGTTCATGTTGTCTGAAGTTGGTTCTTTTCTCCAATTCTTCTCCAGGGAGCGGCATGTCTTCTTGGATTTTTTAAGGTCATCATTGAACCAGGGAGCTTTTTTGCTGGATGATTTCGACTGGTGTTTTTTCAGGGGTGCTAGTTCGTCCGCACTGTGGGTAATCCATTGCCTGAGGTTGGTGGCCGCTAGGTCTGGGTCCGTTGCCAGGGTGGGAATGTTTTGGCTGAGTGATGTGAGGAGTTGTTCGGTGGAGATTTTGTTCCATTTTCTTCGGGGAATGGGTTGTAGACGGTTGTGGGTCAGGATTGTTTTGTAGCCCAAGTGAACACAGCTATGATCCGTCCAGTGGAGGGCTGTAGTATGATCGAAGGAGATGTGCTTGCTGGAGGTGAAGATAGGGTCGAGCGTGTGTCCGGCTATGTGAGTGGGGGTGTCAACAAGTTGTTTGAGTCCGAGATTGGACAGGTTGTCCAGAAGGGTGGTGGTGTTGTTGTCGTGAATGTTGTCAAGGTGGTAGTTGAGGTCTCCTAGAAGAATGTAGTTCTCGGAGGCGAGGGCGTGCGGGCTGACGAAGTCAGTGATGTCGTCACTGAATTGAGATCTGGTGCCTGGGGGCCTGTAAATGAGTGTTCCTCTAAGTGTGGTCCTGGGGTCGGTGTGGATCTGAAAGTGGAGGTGTTCGGCGGTTGCAAGATTTACGTCAGAGCTGGTTGTGATTTTGATGGTGTTTCTATGGACGATGGTGATGCCTCCTCCAGTATTTTTATTGGTGCGGTCTTTTCGAATGATCTTGTAAGTGTCCGGTATGGCTATGGCGATGTCGGGGGCAGAAGATGCATTCATCCATGTTTCAGTAAGGAAGGCGATGTCAGGTGACGCAGTGTCGATTAGGTCCCAGAGTTCGGTTGCATGTCTGTGGACCGAGCGGGTGTTCAGTAGGATGCATTTCAAGTCGTTGGGTTCGGAGCTGTGTGTGGAGGAAGTGTGTTTGGTGAGGGTCCTGACGCAGTTGAACTTACAGGAGAGGCAGGAGAATGGGCCGTGGGTACGTCCTGGGGTAGCTACGCAGCATAGTGGGGTGCGTCCGGCGTTGAGGGCGAGGAGAGTAGCGGCATCATAAGTTACTCTTGGGGGTTGGGAGCGGCATAGGGCAGGGGGACGGGCGCACCTTCGGCGAGGCCGCAGCGCTTGGACGCTGCGCGTTGGGGCATCAGTCATAAATGGATGGAGGAGGGGGCGGAGCGAGGGAGGGGCCGCAGGGAGGTGTGATCGGGGTGGAGGGGCGGGCTGGCAGGCACAACAACAAGCAAAATGGCCGGAAGTTCAGTACACAACACGACGAGATCGGCAATCAGGGAATTAAAACTTAAATGTGGGCAGAGGCACAGCTAAACATACACGCGGGCAGAGCCAACAATTATCACAAGCGCAGCAGGCAATTTACTTTTAAGTCGCACAACAGGACTAAAATGATTAAAAGTCACTCGCGTGATGTGGGCAAGAGTAATGGAGATTAGCGTCACAGAAATGCAGAGCACAAATGCTGATGGTGTAATTTAAATGCTAGCGCTACGATACCCAGTGTTCAGGGAACCTGGGGGAGCGACCGATGCTGCACGAGTCAGGCTGGTCACAGCGGAGGCTCAGGCGGGTCAGCTCTCTACAGTCTGTGGGAGGGAGGGGCCGCAGGGAGGTGTGATCGGGGTGGAGGGGCGGGCTGGCAGGCACAACAACAAGCAAAATGGCCGGAAGTTCAGTACACAACACGACGAGATCGGCAATCAGGGAATTAAAACTTAAATGTGGGCAGAGGCACAGCTAAACATACACGCGGGCAGAGCCAACCATTATCACAAGCGCAGCAGGCAATTTACTTTTAAGTCGCGCAACAGGAATAAAATGATTAAAAGTCACTCGCGTGATGTGGGCAAGAGTAATGGAGATTAGCGTCACAGAAATGCAGAGCACAAATGCTGATGGTGTAATTTAAATGCTAGCGCTACGATACCCAGTGTTCAGGGAGCCTGGGGGAGCGACCGATGCTGCACGAGTCAGGCTGGTCACCAATGGGACTGACTGTTCCAATGGGAACAGTCCAACCCAAACTGCCAGGCCAGGTGCTTCCTTGACTGGAAACAAGCATCCTCAGACCTGTTTCTGGGTTTCACCCCTCATCAGCTAGGATATCTTGACTCCAGTGGCATATAGAGCACGAGACCCACATCTGGGCTTACCCGTCCCACTCTGGGGGAAAAATGCAAAAAGAACAATTGAGCCTATGACCCCGCACCTACGCGCCTGAGTGGTACTAAACCTGGCAGATATTTGGCAGCCACCGGCAACCCCAGAACACGGCCTATCCCTGCTGACGAGGGGTGATACCCCGAAACACGTGTCCAGGGATGGCGAAGACAGCTTTAATCCAGTGGCAAGCAGAGCACGAGGCCCACGTCTGGGCATTACCCGTCCCACTCGGGGTGACAAATGTAAAAAGAGCAATGGATGGACAGAATGCAGAACAATGTCATACATTCACCCCAGTACATAGATCTGGGCCTGAATCCATCGGTTTTTGCTCCCCATGCTGTTCCAGTTTGAACCCAGCAATACGCAAATCAGTCTTGACCCTGCACCCAATGGGAACTGTCCAGCCTGAACTGCCATGCCAGGTGCTTCCTGGACTGGAAACAAGCATCCTCGGACCGGTGTCAGGGTTTCACCCCTCATCAACCAGGATAGCTTGACTCCAGTGGCATGGAGAGCACGGGACCCATGTCCGGGCATACCTGTCCCACTCGGGTCACAAATGCAAAAAGAATAATTGATGGATAGAATGCAGAACAATGTCATACATTCCCCCCTGTACATAGATCTGAGCCTAAATCCATTGTTGTTTTGCTCCCCATGCCATTCCAGTTTGAACCCAGCCATACGCAAATCAGTCTTGACCCTGCACCGAATGGGAACAGTCCAGCCTGAACTGCCAGGCCAGGTGCTTCCTGGACTGGAAACAAGCATCCTCAGACCTGTTTCTGGGTTTCATCCCTCATCAGCTAGGATAGCTTGATTCCAGAGGCATGTAGAGCACGAGACCCACGTCTGGGCTTACCCGTCCCACTCTGGGTGGGCAAAAAGAACAATTGATGGGCAGAATGCAGAACAATGTCATATATTCACCCCTGTACTTAGATCTAGGCCTAAATCCATCATTGTGTTGCTCCCCATGGCATTCCAGTTTGAACCCAGCCATTCGCAAATCAGTCTTGATCGTTCCCCCAATGGAACAGTCAAGCCTGAACTGCCAGGCCAGGTCCTTCCTGGACTGGAAACAAGCATCCTCGGACTGATTTTGAGGTTTCCCCCCTCATCAGCCAGGATAACTTGACTCCAGTGGCATGGCGAGCACAGGACCTACTTCTGGGAAGACCCGTCCCACTCAGGGTGACAAATGCAAAAAGAACAATTTGATGGACAGAATGCAGAACAAAGTTATACATTCACACCAGTACATAGATCTGGACCTAAATCCATAGTGTTTATGCTCCAGATGCCATTCCAGTTTGAATCCAGCCATACACAAATCAGTCTTGACCCTGCACCCAATGGGAACAGTGTAGCCTGAACTGACAGATTAGGTCCATCCAGGACTGCAAACAAGCATCCTCAGACCGGTTTTGGGGTTTCACCCCTCATCAGCCAGGATAGCTTGACTCCAGTGCCATGGAGAGCATGAGGCCCACATCTGGGAATACCCATCCCTCTCGGGGTGACAAATGCAAAAAGAACAATGGATGATGGATTCAACCCAGATCTGGGACCGGGGGTGTGTGTCTGAAAAGTTTCAGCGCTCCGTCTATCATCTCATTGTGTTAGCTTTATAGGTGAAACCTCAGGTTTTGAAGATGTTGTGGGCCAGTAAGGGAACCCACTGGAGTTCGAGAGTGAAGTGATCAGATTGCTTCAGGCCTTAGATGAGACATGTAGCAGCATATAGGATGCCGTTAAGGGGTGCCATGGCTGCTAATGTAGAGTCTTAGGGGCCATAGAGTAGGACATTACCACCATCCAGATCCAAGAGTATGTGGGTTGAACAGCAGTTCTGAAGTCAATTTCTGGAAGAAATGGTTTGACTTTCTTTAGAAGAGAGTATTGTTTTTGGCAATGTGTTCCTTGAGGGTGAAGTTGATGTCCAGAGTAAATCCAAATGACTTGGCATTCAGTGAAAGAACTATGTCTTAGTTAGGTTGAGCTTCAGGTAGGCACTAGACATCTAGGTCTGGAAGATTTGCAGGCAATGATTGAGGTATGGGATGTCTAAGGGAACTGGTAGAGAGGCAGTTGCTTCAGCTACATTGTTTTTTCCCCTAGGTTTTGTAGCACAAACTCAACCCAAAGGTATCTGAGCCCTTTACATGAGGACCAGTTGTGTTACAGATGGACACGTTCATTTTATTAGGCATGGGGAGATTAAGGGATTTGCCAAGAATCACAGGATGTTGAGCGTCCCTGCCGAGATTCGAAACCTGATCAACATCTCTAGCTGTTGAGCTACACCTCTGTGCTTTTCCTGCCCTCTCTTGACCAAGTCAATAGCATCCCTGGGGAAGCAGAAGTATTTGGCCACCCCAAATAGCCGTTTTTTCACACTCTCATAAACACTCCTGAGTGCTGTTGTCGCCAATTAATTTTTAAAATGAGGAACAGGCAGACCAATCAAGGAGTTGGAAGGGTAACCCAGTGGAATTGATGTTGGTTGGCAAAACTTCAAGAATATTATTGAGATATTAAGGGTGGAATGAGATTATAACGCTGGGGATATTCAAGGAGGAATAGGTGAATAAGATAAAAAAGTTACATGGGTCACCTTGTTATCCTTTGCTTTGCTTGTACTTGGTGACAGGGCATAGTGAAAAAGTACATGGAGGTCATTCACAACATACAAAAACATGGGTGGGAGTGTTAATAACCTTGGGGTCGAGTGCGATATAAGAACCTGTACTTTGCTCACCTTCGCTGTACTAGCAGTATCTCATTGAAAAATATCTCTTTGCGCCTTGCTGCTTTGTATCATTTCATAGGGTGCTTACATACATGGGGAGAGGATGTGGAGTAACATCCAGAGCTGCCGACCTTGGAGCTGGAATACCAGGCTTGAGCCTCAACGTCGGCTCAACATCCTGTGATTCTGGACAAATTACTTAATCTCCCTAAGTCTTCGAAAAATTAACGCGTCCTTGTGTTACATAACTGGTGCGCATGTAAAGCGCTACAATACCTTCGGGTCGAGTTTGGTTATATAAAACTGCAAAAAACAAAATTAAAAATATGCCAGGGATAGAGCATGTGCCCTTTTAATTCTGGCTCATTTTGTGGGCCAAACTATCAAGTAAATGGATTGTGTGCCATATTGCTCACTTAGTAGCACCCTACGACATCTGTTTTCTCTGCTACCACCCAATATCCGCTATATATATCCCCACGCGCAAAATGTCTGTGTCCCAGCTCTTCTCAATTATTGTTTCTCCCACCATAGTCATGTGTATAGCACTTGGGCGATCTCGTGACAAAGTGACGAAGTTGACAAAGGTGATGTTTGTGCCAAGGGTGATTTTAATTGCCCACTTCATTATAGGCTGCAAATTTCGTCCAATGCATGCCTGAGTCACATGCGCGCATTTCTCAAACATAACCCATCTTTTTATTTGTCTTTCAGCTGAATTTCCAAGTAACCGATTCATTGATCGAGTTGCAAATGTTAGCTTACTTATCTAGCATCAAGGTTGTAAGCTACTGTAGTTTTCTTCTGTGCAAGTAACAGAAATAACTTTCAGTTTTATGCAGCATTTATGTTCAGCAATTTTAGGTAGAGCATTCAAGACCTCTTGTATATACTTTAGTATATACTTTAGCATATGTACTTTAGTCTACTTAAATATGTATGTACTTCGTGGGCTGAGGAGATAAGCACTAGGACTTGTCTGCTTCCGCTTAAGGACTTTTTTTCTGTTCAACTGCCTCTATTTAACAGTCTTGATCCGAAACGACCAGCAGAGGTCAGTAAAATACCAGAATTGCTTTCTGCTGAGGGACTTTCTTTTTTAAATTTTTTAAATTTTTCTAGTAACTGCTTCTATTTAACTTTCTTGATAGAAAACGACCAGCAGAGTTCAGTAAAGTACCAGAATCACTTTAGCATTTTCTGATTCCAGTCCATAGAAATGGTCTTCCACGAGCACCCATAGACAATATTTTTTTGCAAATCTTGTATTTTCAGTGATATGACCACCGAAGGTCCTGCTTTTATATTAAAAACAGAGCTTTTGTCTATACCATTTCCTCCTGAATGATATTTCACTCCATGTGTTCTCATTCCTGACGTATCAGACAGTTTGGTGCTTACTTTCCCTCCATGTTAAAGAACAGTAGACGTTTCAGCACCCAGGCTAAGGTGCTGATAGCTAAATACATATGAAGTCCCAAAGGCGAGATCGATTGCATTGCAAATGCTTGTTTCTTCAAAGTGCTCTGTTTGTGCAAATTTAGAGTCATTACAAATTTTTACTGTTGATTTGCAAACAGGCCGATTCGATTTCCCCATAAATGGGCGTGCCCTCATGAGTTAGAATACGTTAATTGCATAATATCACTTGCCACTCATCCGTTTTAAAAAGTATTTTTTTCATTGTGCTTAACAGCTGTCTGGAACGTATGCTGTATTGCAGGTACATGACCACGTGGTGAATGGTATGTGTGACGTCATCGCGGTGCTAAACCGTAAAAGGCAGAAACTGACCCCAGATTCGGGAGTGCTATGAGTGGTGTTGGTTTCTCTGGATGTCTTGTTTGTTTGTGGATCGCGAACGTGAATAAATTGCTGGATATACGGGAGAGATTCCAAAGCTTCTGCGTGAGTGGAGACAGTCAGTCGCTTATGCAGAATCATGTTCTAGGTACTGTTACTGTAGCCAGGGGTGTAGCTTTCATGGATGCACCGGGGCCCTGGAAACTAGTGCCTAAAATGAGCAGGTGCTGACCGGTACCGAGTACCTGCACTTTTTAATTTAAAAGATAGAGGGGCATATTACCAAGCTATAGCGATAATTATCGCTAAGTTTGGTTAGCGGGCATTAAAATATCGCCGCGCTCCGACGATTTTTACCGCTGAGATACCTTGATATTATCAAGGTTTATCTCAAAAGCGGTAAAAATCGTGGGAAATGCATGAATATCGCTGTAAAATCAGCGATATTCATGCATTATCGCGGCAATGCTCTTAGCCATGTTATCCACCTTTCATTGGATAACATGGCTAAGAACTGCTCTGGGCAGGCGTTAGCTTTTGGAGATAATCGCGCTTAGCGCGATTATTTCCAAAAGTTGGTAATGGGGGATAGCGATGTTAGCGACTGTTTACAGTCGCTAACATCTTGGCACGCCCACTTTGCATGTCATTAGCGATATTCATCGCTGACATGCAGAGTGGGCCCCTTAAATACCCGCTATCGCCTATTAGCTGTCGCTAACTGGTGTTAGCGACAGCTAGTTAAAAGGGCGATACAATTATCGCCGCTTTAGCGGGAAAAATTCCCGCTAAATCGGCGGTAATGCCCTTGGTAATATGCCCCAGAGTGTCTGCACCTCTCAGTACTGCTGCAATACGGAGAGTACCAGCACTTTTCAGTAGCAAGCAGGCACTGTGAATAATGAGTACCAGCCCTTCTATATTTCAATTTAAATTACTGCACCAAACCTTCATTTTTGCTGTATTTCCCAGTTCATAAAGTGGCTAGGGGGACAATTCCCTTCTTTGCATTATGGCCCATGACATACTGGCTACGCCACTGACAGTATCTAATTTTCATTTCTGTACTGGTTTTCAAATACTGTTTTCTTTTTATTGCTATTTCTCGACGACAAAGTAGTGGATGTTTTCCCACATACTTTTATCTTGTTTTGTCTACATTCTTTGTTTGTGAGTCTTCACACCTGGTTGTGTCCTTGGTGCCCAGGCTGTATGTAAACAGTGCAGGCCTGTGGTTAATCCTTTATCACTCCTGTGTAGCCTCTAAAAATACTCACTGAGGCTGCATTTCTCCTTTGTATGCCGACAGGTTACTTTTCGCCACTTCTTAGTGTACTCTTTGGATCCTTTATGATGGGTGCCCACGGGGCTTTATGTGGACCGGGTACTGCCGGTGCTCAGCACCAGTAGATCTAAAAAGCAGGGGCCTTATTTATGAAGGCCTTGCGCCACCGGTGCGTCACTTTTTGCCATGTTAAAAGTGACGCACCGGCCGCGCAAGGCCTTCATAAATAAGGCCCCAGGTCTCTATCGGTCTCTCCATTTTTGCCCTCAGCCTTAGGGTGAAAAAAATCTTAACTGCAGCGGTACAACCCTTTACTGCCTTCAGAGTTAACTTCAAAGAGACTCGTTATAGTTCTTTCAAAGACTCATGTCATCATTGGAAAGGTCATCATTTCAAAACTGAAACATTTTCAATATTCTCTACAATGAAGCAATAGTTGTTGCTTATTTATCTTACACAACTAACAACCATTGGTAAAGCCAATAGCCATGCCTTCTTGTTGGTTTAATGTCACTTGTATTATATATCTGTATGCAATAACAGAAACAGAAAAATGACAGTCGGGCTGCACACTATGCTAAGCACAGATTTTTAGCTGGCGTATTTGTAAGCCATGCCCTTAATACCATCGGCCTCCTAGTTTTTTCATTCGACTTGTAGCCCTGGGTGTCCCTATCCAGCACATGTCATGGGCTACTTCTTCATCACTTCTCGTTAACCTGACCCAGCACTTACGCAATATGTGACCATAGAATGCAATTGTCTGATCAGTGTCAATTCTGGGCGGTCCCTTTAGGACATTTAACTAGTATCCATTTATCTAGTCAATATCTATAGCTCACTCTTCTCTCCCTCCAGGTTAGAACCTATAGAGCTTTAGTTACGCTGTCTGTGACCAGTGCACACCAGTTCGTCTAAACTCATGGGCAGTTTTTAAGAACAGCACCTATGGCCAGTGCTTCTCCTGTGCATGCCTGTGGGCTACATTCATCGCTTATAAAAGGACTTATATCTAATTTGCAGTGGCTAGATGTATACAGTGCATTCATAAGGTTCACTCATCTATCGCTTCAAGGGGATTATATATAGAATCTGGCATAATTACCAGTATACAATTTATGCTGTAGACTGCTTCTCTTTAAAACTCTTTCCAGAGGCATTTGCATTCCCACTAGCTGCTAAGAATCTCTCCAACTCCATCTTAGTTCTTACTTGGTTCTGCCCTTGGGGCCTCTTACTGTATAAATAATCCATCCACTTCATTCGTTGGCCAGGTTGCCGACTCTGCTTCAGGTCAAGGGCAGGATGAATGGGGACCGACAGATGAGAGAGGAGAGAGTAAGTACCCTAGAGGCTAGGGGAAAGTTTCGGGGAGCCTGCAACGAGATCCTCACTGGTGGTGTGAAACCCCATATTCTTGAGGTGAAAGAGACTGTTGGCTGTGGTGAGACTGCTATCTCTGATGTGGTCAGTGCTTAATTTGTAAAGAAATACATGGCAGGGCCCTAGTCAGGATGCCACTTCTGCTTGCACCACCCTGTGCCACTGTCAGTGCTGCCATTAACAACACAACTGATAACCATCACACTCCTACAAGTGTGACAGTTCCGACAATTACAGGCTCAAAAAGCTGAAAGAATGGCTTTGGCAGCAGGCATTAGTCACTCATAATGTATATTTAATTTATAAACAATTGTTGTTGTGCTTGTCACTAAATGAAACAAACAGCACCACTATGTGGCAGACTCTCATAGTGCTGGCACTGAAAATTTAGTGCCGGTGTCGAGTACTGGAAAACCACTGGCTCAAATTAAGCACTGGTGGTATTTCATCATTCAAGTAACCACACTTGCTAGGGCACCACACTCTGTGGGTACCCTAAGCCCACAGTGATATGTAAGTGTTCTTGGCATCTATAGATAAAAGGACCATGGACTTTCCCCATCTTACTTTGGGCTATAATCAGAGGAACATGTGAGCTGTTAGGAAATCAAAGAACTTGCCAGAGACATTCTTGCTGGGTGTAGATGAGAACCCATACCCCAGACCATTTGGATCAGTAAACACTCACCATTGTATTTTATAATAATTAAGTTTATGTACTAATTTAATATATATCATATTATCAATTTCAGCCTCATTTGAGAGTCCTTCTGAAGTTCCCACCCAAGATGCTTAGAGAACCCACTGAACCCAGTAGTTTGATGGAGGATAAATGTGACTGCCACAGAAGTTTCTAAAGACAGCTTACCAGGGTCTCAGACTACTATGTGCAGTACAACCAATGCAGCTTTCCAATAACAGACAACCACGTGCTGGTGTTACTGTGTAAGAATCAAGTTTATCGGAATATAACTTCATGGGTGCAAGTGCAAAATCTCTACCTCAATGTGCACAAACACCAACCTGTATAGGTCTATAAAGAGTCAACTCTCTCACACTCTGTCCTACCTTCTAGTCTTAGTATTTCTTGACCTCTTAGCTACTCAGGCTTTTTCCACACAGTTCTGAGCACTTTGTATTCAACCTTTCATAACATTTTCCCACAAACGTATCTAGGCCAAATGTGTGCCTTTTTCCCCACATGTTGGGGGATCCTAATGGTACCCAGGATTTGTGGATTCCATTGCAGGGAAAATTGAGAAAATAGCCACACTCAAGTACAATTTTGTGGGTTTTCTTAAAAAAAATTGAAGAAAGTGCTATATAAGAAAGCATATTTTTATTTCTAACAATGGCATCAACAAAAAGTTTGCTGTGATAAAATCACCATTTTCCCAGATTTCAGGAACAACAGCACTGCAAAACAAACATATTTTATTTTACCCCAGTTTTTGTGTTTTCCTAAGATAGTCCATTTTTCTTATTTTTGGTAGTTTCAACCTATTTGCAGTTTGTTGTGGTAACAGGTGTGAACCCCATGAGTGAACCCAGAACGCTAAATATTTCTGAAAAGTAGACAATACATCCACATTTAGCAAGTGGTCATTTTATAGATCACTCATGGTTTACCACCCCCCCCCCCCACCCCAAAAACGAATAATTGAAATAAAAAATAGACATATCTGACAACATTTTCATCTGTATTTTTTGCCCAGTTGCTGCTTTGCAAACATAATATACTGTTACATCTGTCAGATCTTTCTGGTAACAGCTACATGAAGTGCTTGTTCGTTGTTAAAAAATATGCAATACCAAGAGCAAACAATTGAGCTGCAGCTTATAATGATTTTTCATTGTGATAAGACCATGCTTCTTGGAGCCCACTAGATTTATTTACGCAGAATGCTCTGCAAACCTTAAAAATTGCTACCACACAGCATTCCCACTTTTTTCTCGATAAAAACAATACCCTACTTGTGTGGCTGGGCCAATTCCTGGGTTAGACACCTAGTGGCGGCTGATGCCATTGAAAAGTGGTAAGACGTACAAGTCGTTATGAGTGGGCTGTGGCGAGCAAGTGAGCCTGACAGTCATGAAGAGGGTTCTTCCCCTGAGAATATTTTTTTTAAAAGAGTGGGCAAATGGTGCACTTTTAAGCAAATTTAACAAAACAAAAAGGTCAATAAGACAGCTTTGAAAGTGTAGTTCTGACATCAATGAAGAGAATCTATATGATAAATAAGGACATAGGTAGTTGCTTTTTCAGTTTAACCACAGAACTTCATAACAGACTTTGAGATAACAATGCTGAGGACCTCGCAGATTTCCTTATTTATCAATATGCCTTTACAAATAAAATCTACAGAGGAAATACAAGTTTTGCGATTTGTCAGACTGGACACAATGAAACAGCAAGGAATAAACACTAAAATGCAGTTGGGCACTCTGCAAAGCACTGTACATCTCAATCAGGAATAAGAAATATGATCACATCACCCCAAATGCTTACTGCTGACAGACATAAACACATGCACTTCAAGTCACCCTTAACATATGTCATCATTCACTCAAGTGTGATGTTTGTTATCACCTTTGTAAGGCTTATGACGTTGCCAAGGCAGCTGAGCAGAGACTATCTAGTGTAAGGACTATAATATGTGGAAGACGTGATAAAAGTAAATAGAATGAAAAGCCCTACTTGTCTTTGCCACATTAGTTATGCATCTTAAAGAAGTCTGTCTGAACAATGAAGAATTCTAGCAGGTGAGGAGTGCTATTGAAACACCTCTGAACCCCTCTAGGCTAATCACACTCCTCTCCTGTCTGAATCTATGTTGTTGAAAAGCCCTTCAGTATCCTTACAGGGCATACAAATTGCTATGTGTGAGGTTCGTTACCCACAGTCTTCCGTTTCATTCATTGTAAATAATCAGTTTCACTGCTCGGAAGTCTCATGATTTCACTAAGGGCTTTACGTGGGGTGGAGACAATGGGGGGTCTCTAAAAGGGACATGGCCTATCTAATCATTCAAGAGTGAACCTGTAAATCAGCTCACAAAATGTGCAACCCCCAAAAAGAGAAACACACAAGCCACTAAGACCTGTCGACTTCACGGGAGATGCGGAGGCCCATGGCCCCACGTTAGGCACTGTTCAGCAATGGGCAAGAAAAACAGCTCCTTTGGGGAAAAAACAACCATTTTGCAATGCAAATGTGTGCCGTTCCACTTGCCCACCAAAAAACGCTGCAACAAAACCAACAGCGAGAGCTGTGGTGGCAGATGGATTTGATTTAGATGCTCTAAACATGCACGAGACCAGACACAGCAAAGGCGCCTACGCCATCCATGCCCTGAAGTAGAGTCGGCTGTATTCACCCACATGGTGGAGAAGAGACATGTGTAGTGCCCTGCTGGACAAGTTCTAGTGTTCCACCTCTTTTTGCACCACACACTGCACACCCACTCATCACAGGCATCACTGGTCAGATGACGCTGCCAATAAAAGGGGCTGGGCCCACATGCCCTGGGCCAGTTACCTAAGCATATATCTCGTGTCTATGTCGTGATTTCAGCAGCATATGGGCCTTGGGCCCGCAACACCACAATGGCGATGAGTGGATCAAGGACTACGCTTGTGCTGTCGGCCGTTTCATGCTTGATCGTGGGATATTTATGCCCCGAGTCTGAGGGACCCAAGCACCTGCTGGCAGCCATGACAGTGTCCGGGGCAAGACAGGGTGAGGAGAAGGACGTCCAGCGGGTTCACCTGGAAGGCCCCTGCAGCCACCGTCTACTGTGAACCAACACTCCAACAGGCATGGAATGAAGTGAGTACCAAAAAAGGGAGGTGAAGTGCCGTCACCGTCATAAGGCTCCCAAACTGAGTGAAGCATGCCATTGCAACCCTTGCACTCCGGAATTTGTGTTGTGCCTGCCTATGACGTGACTGTCTGCTGCTGCCGGGTCTGCACTTCCTCTGCACAGGTGAGGAGGGAATAAAGCCACCCAGGTGGACACAAGGAGAAGCCCGGACGGACAAAGAGAGGAACCGTGTCGCACTTCGGCAGTCAGCGGACAAAGCGTTCCCCCCTACCAGTTGAGGTGCATGAAAGATGCCATACCCGCTGGCAGCGATCCTTGCAAAGATGAGCCACGAGTGGAGGCACTTGCAGACAGGAACTGGCATCGACCGTGCTCCGCAAAGCCAGCAGCATAATGAAAGCTGCTGCGGGCTCTTGAAGAAACTTTAGCGCCTCTAGTGACCTCTGACCACACACTGCACGACAACAGTGACTTATGCTAAGTGGCCCAATGAGGTTCCTACCTGTATTCAAAACACTCACGCCACCCGACATAATAAAAGTGGCGAGTGACCCCGTGCCTCCTCTGTCAACAAGGCACATGCCTCCAAAACTGTTCTGGCGAGAAAATAAAATAGTAACGTTTTCCCAGCCAGCAGCTACCCCCTGAAGGTGCTCACAAATCGTGCACAGAGTCCCCAGCACAAACTCACAAGCAACCGGCAAAAGGCTGAACAGGCAATGCACCTGCCCTGGTGCATTGAGTTACCCTTTTCCCTCCACCTGCAGCGCCCGCATGGTTGGAAGACTACACCTACCTCAATACATTGGAGACAGGAGCGTTGATTGGCTCGTGGCTGCTCCTGCAGCTGTTTACCCAGAACCAGCCCTAAGGGCATGGTCTGCAGCTCTGGCAAGGCTGCTGGGGCCCATGTGAAAGCTGAAGAAGTGAGGGGTCGCTCACAAGGAAAGATTGCAGTGGCAGGAGAGTAGAGGTGGCTCCAGTGCCACATAGCTACTGCCCATCTGAATTGCCCAAGAAAATGACTAGAATGGGGCCGCATAGCCCATGCGTTCACATGGCAATCCAGGGGCAAGGGCCTCAACAGAGAGAGGAATCCTAATCAGAGAAATGCATCAGCAGCAGCTCCACGACAGGCACCAGGAAGCATGGAGGTTGCAGATGGAGACTGGTCACCCAAAGACCATCTGAGGAAGGCACTGAACCTGAGTCCTGATAGCGAAAGCACACAGACTGAGACACCACCATCGGTGGCTACATGAGCAATTTGGCTGTGGCACTGCTGGCAGTTCCTCAGCGGCGCCTTTGCGTGGCCTAAACGAGGCCCACACAGTGCGCACAGTCCCATGACAGCCGAGCAAGAAGGCCCTCCAGGAGACTCCTGTGAGAGGGAAGTCCAGGCAGGAGCAATCTGAAGCTGCTCGGCTATCGGCAACTGGAAAGCATAATTGCCTCCAGGGAAGGCCCTCATCCACCAAGGTCATCCTTCATGTTTGCAGGTTGGCTGTCCACTGGAGCCTGAGCGCCTGCAAGATGATCTCTAAAGTGGACTCCACCACCGCTCCAGATGCACTGCTATTTGAACTTTGTAAATAGACTCTAACACCGTCAGACTAGGCTGGTCTGAACATCATCGCAGGGGCAGACCAAAGCTTACTGACCGTGCGATCTAGAGCTCCAACATGGCCCAGCAGATGGCCTGAAGAGGCTCATTGGTGCTCCATGTCATTGTTTGTTTTTCTTCATAGGTTGGACTTTTCATTTGTTTCTTTTTCATTAAAGTGTGGAAGGGATGTAGTGTCCTGCTGGACACGTTCTAGTGTTCCACCACTGTTTGCATCCCACACTGCACACCCACTCATCACAGGCGCCACTGGTCAGGTGACCCTGCCAATAAAAGAGGCCAGGCGCACGTGCCCTGGGCCAGTTACCTAAGCATATATCTAGTGTCCATGTTGTGATTTCAGCAGCGTGTGGGCCTTGGGCCCACTACACCACAAGACACTTGTCATCACTGACACAGAGGCCTTGAAAAACGTCAGGTCAAACAAATATTTGACATGCCCCCATCATCTTTTTTTGCAGTTTTATATAAAATAAACTTACCCAGAAGGATTTTCTGAAAGACTGACAGAACATATAGAGAATGTGCACAACTGTAGACTTCGTAATAATACATGTATTCCCCCCGGTGACTGAGGAGGGTAACTGTCATAGACACAAGTAAGCCCAGCAGTCTCTCGCCTCACTCATGTACACTGAATGTGTTATTACAACGTCTACTGGTGTGCATGCATTATTTAAAGTCTTATTGTCTCAGATGGTGGGAAAACGACAGCAACAGATTTAAACAACAATCACACTATAACATAGTTTAGCGTGATCACATTTGGCCCCATTGCACACATGTATGAGAGGGAGGCATGATCCACGTACTTTGTCTATTGAGCTGCCGGTCCCAAAGCTTGCACAGTACCACCCCAACTTTCGGGGATGAATGTAGAAACGCCTTGGGTCCGAGATGATCTTGGCGACTCAAACATCCCCAGTGTGAACAACCAGGTCACGGTCTGCTCCGCTAAATTCATAACGGCCCCAGGGCGCAGAGAGGAGCACGGGCCCCAGGAAGCAGACAAGGGAAGCCCCAAGATTTACTGGAACTAAAAACAGACCCTTCGACCTGTAGTGTTTGTCCGTCTCCTCCCCCGCCACCTGAAGGCTTCACGTGCCTTCTAGAACAGAGGTCACAAACTGGGACACAGGCACACATCTTCGAACAAAACAAGCATTGTCAAAACTGCGTCTCTTAGCCAATCCAAATGCTGCTTCCTTGCTGTAGCAGCACAGCATGCTAAAAGTGCCAGGATTGGCTTGAGCAGGCAAATTCACCGCTCATTAAGAGACTGGGGGTTGTGGCTTTGATCAAACCCTGCTTTCCTGATGTGCAGTCAGAGCAAGCCTCTAGTGCCAATGTTTTTTTTTATACAGAGTTTTATATAGCACGAACTTGAACCTAATCGGGTATCATAGCGCTTTACATAGCACCAGTTGCATTAAATGAGGACACATTCATTTATAATTTTTTTCTTTGTTCGGCACGGGGAGATTAAGTGATTTGCCCTGAATCACAGGATGTTCAACATCATTGCCGAGACTCAAACTCAGTTCTCCAGATTCAAGGCCGACCGCCCTAGTCGTTAGGCCAACTCCTCTCCCCCAATGGACGGGAAATTCTCTGCCCAACCCAACATGTGCACTTTGTGCCATGCGCTCGCTGCCACCCAGCCCACCACCTGTATGTGATGACAGTCTGACTGAAGCCCACCCGCTTCTGATCTGTCAATGCCGCTGCTGAAGGCTGACAGCTGAAGGCGAGGAATGAATAAAAAAAATATATATAAGGTATGATGTGGTGTTCTGATGTATGTATCTGGGTTGGGTATCTATGCTGCTAAAGAATGATGTAGTCATCCAAAATGTAAGCATTGCCAGGGTGGAATGTTTAAGATTGAACAGTGGCAGTTTGTTTGGGCCTTTCGGTGGGTAAGGTTTCGTCTAAGAATTGTACAGTAAACCTCTTTCAGAAACCTATCATATGCGGTGAAGATTGATTTAAGAAAGGAGCACTCTTCATTTGTCAAATGTTGTTGGCAGCGCAATGTTTACATGTAATAGGGGGGGCTGGGTGGCCAGAATATTAGGGGCCTACACCCCAAGGCAGAAACCACCCCTGGAGATACCCCAACCCGTTTTTAAAAAAAAATTCCCTGGTATCTACTGGGTTTTTTGAAGCCATGGTACAGCAGATTACAGTTAAAACTGCCCAATCTTCCCCTCAAGGGATAAGAAAGACTACTAGGCCCATTATGTGGTGTGTGCACGATCTGATGCCATAGTGTGTGTTAGATTTGGCATCTTTTGGCGTGTTTCCCCCCTGAGTTTTTGCTTTCTGACCTCGCGGTTTTGACTTTGTTTTTGCTGGTGTAGTGTTTCTGTGCACTTTTCTCACTGCTGATCAGTGGTAAAGTGCAAGTGCTCCTGTGGTAAATTGTGTTATGGATTGGTGTTTCCATGATTGGATATTTGATTTACTTGTTAGTCCCTAGTAAAGTGCACTGAGTGTGCCAGGGCCTGTGAATCAAATATTACTAGTTGGCCTGCAGCCTGATTGTGCCACCCACGTGAGTAGCCTGAAAAGTTAACTCAGACCCGCCATTGCGGAGTCTGCGCCCAGGTTGTACCTGCCATGTAGACTTGGCCAGTGCGCACACTTGCCAGTCCTTCACCTTCCCTTTTCTGACATGTCAGCCGCCTTTAAGGTAGGCCCTAGGTACCCCTGTGGGCCGGGTGCAGTGTATGTGATAGGTAGAACATGAAAAAACAGTAGAGGAGTAACCCCTCGTGGGTAGAGAGAAATAACTCTCTAACAATGAGCACAAATGCTCTGGTCAGCACATTTTGCCCCAACCTGTTGCTGGATAATACATATCTTTATAGAAGACCCCTCACTCACCAACCTGGTTGGTGACATGCTTCATCATCGGGGTCCCACCCCATAGGCCGAGTGCCTACAGGGTGTGCTGCGACACCTGATTACAGTGGAGCTGGTTTTGTTTTTTATGTGTTCAAGACTATCAATAATTGTGTTTAAAAAAGGCCAACACTACTCACTTCAAGTATTTTATTCTTGAGTGCTTGAACCCTTGGTAAAATTAAAGTGTGGCACCTTTGCCTAATTAGAAAGGCTTTGGTGTCAAAAGTAGTATTTAAAATATATAAAAATAGCAAAAGTGTGCTATGTGAATGTGAATATACAAAACTATTGTTTAACCACTTGGATGCTAAGGGGTGTGCTAGTAGGTCCATGTAATTTCCATTGAAATCAATGGAAACTCCATGACGAGTTACCCTTGTCATTAGCACTGAAGGGGTTAAAAAGGTCTACATGTTTCAACCCATACATGGATTCAAGGGTTTTCGTCAGGACCGTGGTGATTTGAACTGGGTGGTCCGCCCACGCTAAGGAGCGTCCTGCCCTAGTTCAAGATAGAGACCATAAATAGTGGTCTCGTGAAAAAAAGTGCGTTTTTCTTTCTTGAAAAAACGCTTAGAAGCGGAACTATCGCTTCATGGGCACCAGCGTTACCAAGTTGACAGGATTCCGTCTCTTGTCGCTTCTGTTCATCAGACCGAAAAACCTACTTGGTTCTTGCTCGGCGTGCCCCGTAGAGTGTGTAGGTAGAACATGCCCTGGTGTATGTGGCATGTCCTTGATTCAGAGGTTCACCAACAACAGATACTCCACTACCACATACTCACCAGGGCCCAAAAAAAGAACACAGTGGTGAAAACCGCTGGAGGGGGGGGTTCAAGTTTTATAAAAATTCACAAACTGCTTAGAATTAGTTTATTCAAAACCTCTGTTTAATTTTCAACTAAACCTTCGCAGATAAACAAGTTCTTTCCTCTGGTCGATGGACCATCAGTTGAAACTACTTGATGCCGATAATTAACTAACTAACTTTCTATACTTTTAAGAAAATCACGACAAACTCAAGAAGTTTACAAAACCTTTATCTAAATGTTAGTTGCATGTGAACAATCTCAATACAGCGCAGTCACCATCATTCGGAGGAGAGAAAATTCAATTATTAAAACACAATGGGGCAGATTTACAAGCCCCTTGCACCACTTTTGCGTCGCTTTTCGCATGTTAAAAGTGACGCAAAAGTGGCGCAAGGAGCTTGTAAATCTGCCCCAATGCATTTATCTCTGACTCATCCAAAGATTTATGCCGGAAAGGGAGAGGACGGAGAGAAAAGATTCAAAAACATTACCAAACAACAACAACAAAAATATTTATCAAGGATGGTGTGGAAGACCAACCTCCTGGCCAAAGGGCTGGTGGGGGTCCCCTGAGATAGATGTCAGGAGACAAAGACTTCAGGGCAGGAATCAGGACAGGATAGTTACCTTCTCTAAGATACTGACGAATGCGCCTCACCCCTCACTGACACTCTCTTCCTCCTCGAGATTCTTCTGTGATCTTCAAATCTAATCCTAATTAAATTAGGATAGAAATCTCTACTTCAGGTTATGCATTCAGCTCTTCATCAGTAATTCACAGCATCAGCTTCTCTCCTCAGCATTCAGCTCCATGCTCTCACTTACTAACTAATGCTATCTTAATTATACCTTTCGTTCTACATGTGCCTCCCATTAATGTTTCAATATTGTAAAAATACGAAATTTGATTGGTCCGGAAGGGGGGGGGGGTTTCATCACACGATGCTTACATGTCACATAATTCAGTCAAACCATTGTTCGCAAATCCAACCCCTTAATTTTTATTCATAAATATTATTCCCAGCCACTACATGTATCCATATGGTAACATTAAAACAGAACATTTCACTGCTGAACTCTTCACGATCCGTTCCCAGGCTATTGCACTCGATCCTTGGCTCTCTTTCAACTGCTGTGTCATTAACCTTCATGGCTTCCCTCAGTGGGCATGGGCGGACTTCGCGTCATTCAGCTCATTCAGTTATATGAGAAAGGCCCAAATACGCACTAATCATAAATGTCAAAAGACAGATATTAATTTCTCAAAATAAGTGTTTGCACTGTATACCACCCACCTCTACTCTATTCCATTATATTTATTAGACTTATCCCCGCATTAGCATTAATAAAATAGCTTGCTCTAATTTCAGATAAGTAGGTGCCATGCATCCGAGTCTTCAAGCCGCCATGTTAATAACTTCTGGTCATGCGCTAGAATTTCCCTCCAAGCGTTACTTCGTCATACTACGTAGATGTCGTTGACGCATGCACAAACCAGATTTCTCGTTTAAAGCGGTATTAGTCATTTTTCAATGTTATCAGCATCAGTACATCCATATGCAAGCTCCGCTTAACCCAAAAGTGTTCATATAAATGCGTATTACTTTCCACAAAACGTTATTAATAACTTGTTAGTGAGTTACACAAGCGGATTTCTCCGAGCAAGTCTCATTTCTCCGACACCTTGCTCCATTAATCCCCTCTCTGATGGCATTTTTGAGCTATCACAAAATTACCCATCCCAACCAGATGCCAACATCAACAATTCTCAATTTTTCTCTCCTCCTTTTATACTTCTAATTCTTTTATAAATTTTCCCTTTCATCTCTTTTAGCTGAATTTCCTCATACTCTCTCTTTCTCTTCTTTCCTTTCCCATCATGTATTCTCAATTTTTCTTTACCCATGCCACACTTGCATGTGATCATTATCATTAACACTATTGTCACTATTATAACTACTGGTATTATTATTTGTCCTAGGAAACGCTTTCCAAAGTCAGGAAACCAGTTCCCTATTGCAATAATACTCTTTGTTAGTATTTGTCATACACCATCAACCTCCAGTTGGGTCAAATCTTCATGAATTCTTGTAATATTCTTAATATACCCCTTAAGTTCCTTACTTTTATCAGGTATGTACGTGCAACAATGTTGAACTTTCAACATTCCACAGACACCTCCATCTTTTGCCAATAAAATATCAAGAGCAAGATGATTTTGTAAAACCATAGATCTGATTGCAACCATTTCAGTATTAATCACCAAGAATCCTCCAGCAGTATCAGCCAACAGACGATCAACTACTATTTACAATTTATGAATATTGTGCGAATTCAGAACGACTCCAACTTCCAACCCATAGAGGTACATGTTTTTTTTGTTCAGCAGCTTTCCTTGTCAAATCCTGTCTCCTTTCTTCAACTAAATTAAGAAACTAATTTTCTTCTTCACGTGATATACATGTTAGATTATTCTTGTGTGCCTGTATCTATTCAGCTCATTATTAAAAAGAATTCACCCATGAACTGTGCATCCATACTACTAAACACTGGATTCATATTCTTTCAAATAGGTAATTCTGAAAATACTACACCCATATTAGAATGAAAATACTGCAACTTTCCAATTACATCAAATAAACTTGCTAATATACTACATGACACACCATATGTTAAAGGAATATGGTGATAGGTTTTCCCTTCTGATACTGATGTGTGTAAATTCATACAAACATAAGGGCATGGTCTGCAGCTCTGGCAAGGCTGCTGGGGCCCATGTGAAAGCTGAAGAAGTGAGGGGTCGCTCACAAGGAAAGATTGCAGTGGCAGGAGAGTAGAGGTGGCTCCAGTGCCACATAGCTACTGCCCATCTGAATTGCCCAAGAAAATGACTAGAATGGGGCCGCATAGCCCATGCGTTCACATGGCAATCCAGGGGCAAGGGCCTCAACAGAGAGAGGAATCCTAATCAGAGAAATGCATCAGCAGCAGCTCCACGACAGGCACCAGGAAGCATGGAGGTTGCAGATGGAGACTGGTCACCCAAAGACCATCTGAGGAAGGCACTGAACCTGAGTCCTGATAGCGAAAGCACACAGACTGAGACACCACCATCGGTGGCTACATGAGCAATTTGGCTGTGGCACTGCTGGCAGTTCCTCAGCGGCGCCTTTGCGTGGCCTAAACGAGGCCCACACAGTGCGCACAGTCCCATGACAGCCGAGCAAGAAGGCCCTCCAGGAGACTCCTGTGAGAGGGAAGTCCAGGCAGGAGCAATCTGAAGCTGCTCGGCTATCGGCAACTGGAAAGCATAATTGCCTCCAGGGTAGGCCCTCATCCACCAAGGTCATCCTTCATGTTTGCAGGTTGGCTGTCCACTGGAGCCTGAGCGCCTGCAAGATGATCTCTAAAGTGGACTCCACCACCGCTCCAGATGCACTGCTATTTGAACTTTGTAAATAGACTCTAACACCGTCAGACTAGGCTGGTCTGAACATCATCGCAGGGGCAGACCAAAGCTTACTGACCGTGCGATCTAGAGCTCCAACATGGCCCAGCAGATGGCCTGAAGAGGCTCATTGGTGCTCCATGTCATTGTTTGTTTTTCTTCATAGGTTGGACTTTTCATTTGTTTCTTTTTCATTAAAGTGTGGAAGGGATGTAGTGTCCTGCTGGACACGTTCTAGTGTTCCACCACTGTTTGCATCCCACACTGCACACCCACTCATCACAGGCGCCACTGGTCAGGTGACCCTGCCAATAAAAGAGGCCAGGCGCACGTGCCCTGGGCCAGTTACCTAAGCATATATCTAGTGTCCATGTTGTGATTTCAGCAGCGTGTGGGCCTTGGGCCCACTACACCACAAGACACTTGTCATCACTGACACAGAGGCCTTGAAAAACGTCAGGTCAAACAAATATTTGACATGCCCCCATCATCTTTTTTTGCAGTTTTATATAAAATAAACTTACCCAGAAGGATTTTCTGAAAGACTGACAGAACATATAGAGAATGTGCACAACTGTAGACTTCGTAATAATACATGTATTCCCCCCGGTGACTGAGGAGGGTAACTGTCATAGACACAAGTAAGCCCAGCAGTCTCTCGCCTCACTCATGTACACTGAATGTGTTATTACAACGTCTACTGGTGTGCATGCATTATTTAAAGTCTTATTGTCTCAGATGGTGGGAAAACGACAGCAACAGATTTAAACAACAATCACACTATAACATAGTTTAGCGTGATCACATTTGGCCCCATTGCACACATGTATGAGAGGGAGGCATGATCCACGTACTTTGTCTATTGAGCTGCCGGTCCCAAAGCTTGCACAGTACCACCCCAACTTTCGGGGATGAATGTAGAAACGCCTTGGGTCCGAGATGATCTTGGCGACTCAAACATCCCCAGTGTGAACAACCAGGTCACGGTCTGCTCCGCTAAATTCATAACGGCCCCAGGGCGCAGAGAGGAGCACGGGCCCCAGGAAGCAGACAAGGGAAGCCCCAAGATTTACTGGAACTAAAAACAGACCCTTCGACCTGTAGTGTTTGTCCGTCTCCTCCCCCGCCACCTGAAGGCTTCACGTGCCTTCTAGAACAGAGGTCACAAACTGGGACACAGGCACACATCTTCGAACAAAACAAGCATTGTCAAAACTGCGTCTCTTAGCCAATCCAAATGCTGCTTCCTTGCTGTAGCAGCACAGCATGCTAAAAGTGCCAGGATTGGCTTGAGCAGGCAAATTCACCGCTCATTAAGAGACTGGGGGTTGTGGCTTTGATCAAACCCTGCTTTCCTGATGTGCAGTCAGAGCAAGCCTCTAGTGCCAATGTTTTTTTTTATACAGAGTTTTATATAGCACGAACTTGAACCTAATCGGGTATCATAGCGCTTTACATAGCACCAGTTGCATTAAATGAGGACACATTCATTTATAATTTTTTTCTTTGTTCGGCACGGGGAGATTAAGTGATTTGCCCTGAATCACAGGATGTTCAACATCATTGCCGAGACTCAAACTCAGTTCTCCAGATTCAAGGCCGACCGCCCTAGTCGTTAGGCCAACTCCTCTCCCCCAATGGACGGGAAATTCTCTGCCCAACCCAACATGTGCACTTTGTGCCATGCGCTCGCTGCCACCCAGCCCACCACCTGTATGTGATGACAGTCTGACTGAAGCCCACCCGCTTCTGATCTGTCAATGCCGCTGCTGAAGGCTGACAGCTGAAGGCGAGGAATGAATAAAAAAAATATATATAAGGTATGATGTGGTGTTCTGATGTATGTATCTGGGTTGGGTATCTATGCTGCTAAAGAATGATGTAGTCATCCAAAATGTAAGCATTGCCAGGGTGGAATGTTTAAGATTGAACAGTGGCAGTTTGTTTGGGCCTTTCGGTGGGTAAGGTTTCGTCTAAGAATTGTACAGTAAACCTCTTTCAGAAACCTATCATATGCGGTGAAGATTGATTTAAGAAAGGAGCACTCTTCATTTGTCAAATGTTGTTGGCAGCGCAATGTTTACATGTAATAGGGGGGGCTGGGTGGCCAGAATATTAGGGGCCTACACCCCAAGGCAGAAACCACCCCTGGAGATACCCCAACCCGTTTTTAAAAAAAAATTCCCTGGTATCTACTGGGTTTTTTGAAGCCATGGTACAGCAGATTACAGTTAAAACTGCCCAATCTTCCCCTCAAGGGATAAGAAAGACTACTAGGCCCATTATGTGGTGTGTGCACGATCTGATGCCATAGTGTGTGTTAGATTTGGCATCTTTTGGCGTGTTTCCCCCCTGAGTTTTTGCTTTCTGACCTCGCGGTTTTGACTTTGTTTTTGCTGGTGTAGTGTTTCTGTGCACTTTTCTCACTGCTGTGCTGATCAGTGGTAAAGTGCAAGTGCTCCTGTGGTAAATTGTGTTATGGATTGGTGTTTCCATGATTGGATATTTGATTTACTTGTTAGTCCCTAGTAAAGTGCACTGAGTGTGCCAGGGCCTGTGAATCAAATATTACTAGTTGGCCTGCAGCCTGATTGTGCCACCCACGTGAGTAGCCTGAAAAGTTAACTCAGACCCGCCATTGCGGAGTCTGCGCCCAGGTTGTACCTGCCATGTAGACTTGGCCAGTGCGCACACTTGCCAGTCCTTCACCTTCCCTTTTCTGACATGTCAGCCGCCTTTAAGGTAGGCCCTAGGTACCCCTGTGGGCCGGGTGCAGTGTATGTGATAGGTAGAACATGAAAAAACAGTAGAGGAGTAACCCCTCGTGGGTAGAGAGAAATAACTCTCTAACAATGAGCACAAATGCTCTGGTCAGCACATTTTGCCCAAACCTGTTGCTGGATAATACATATCTTTATAGAAGACCCCTCACTCACCAACCTGGTTGGTGACATGCTTCATCATCGGGGTCCCACCCCATAGGCCGAGTGCCTACAGGGTGTGCTGCGACACCTGATTACAGTGGAGCTGGTTTTGTTTTTTATGTGTTCAAGACTATCAATAATTGTGTTTAAAAAAGGCCAACACTACTCACTTCAAGTATTTTATTCTTGAGTGCTTGAACCCTTGGTAAAATTAAAGTGTGGCACCTTTGCCTAATTAGGAAGGCTTTGGTGTCAAAAGTAGTATTTAAAATATATAAAAATAGCAAAAGTGTGCTATGTGAATGTGAATATTCAAAACTATTGTTTAACCACTTGGATGCTAAGGGGTGTGCTAGTAGGTCCATGTAATTTCCATTGAAATCAATGGAAACTCCATGACGAGTTACCCTTGTCATTAGCACTGAAGGGGTTAAAAAGGTCTACATGTTTCAACCCATACATGGATTCAAGGGTTTTCGTCAGGACCGTGGTGATTTGAACTGGGTGGTCCGCCCACGCTAAGGAGCGTCCTGCCCTAGTTCAAGATAGAGACCATAAATAGTGGTCTCGTGAAAAAAAGTGCGTTTTTCTTTCTTGAAAAAACGCTTAGAAGCGGAACTATCGCTTCATGGGCACCAGCGTTACCAAGTTGACAGGATTCCGTCTCTTGTCGCTTCTGTTCATCAGACCGAAAAACCTACTTGGTTCTTGCTCGGCGTGCCCCGTAGAGTGTGTAGGTAGAACATGCCCTGGTGTATGTGGCATGTCCTTGATTCAGAGGTTCACCAACAACAGATACTCCACTACCACATACTCACCAGGGCCCAAAAAAAGAACACAGTGGTGAAAACCGCTGGAGGGGGGGGTTCAAGTTTTATAAAAATTCACAAACTGCTTAGAATTAGTTTATTCAAAACCTCTGTTTAATTTTCAACGAAACCTTCGCAGATAAACAAGTTCTTTCCTCTGGTCGATGGACCATCAGTTGAAACTACTTGATGCCGATAATTAACTAACTAACTTTCTATACTTTTAAGAAAATCACGACAAACTCAAGAAGTTTACAAAACCTTTATCTAAATGTTAGTTGCATGTGAACAATCTCAATACAGCGCAGTCACCATCATTCGGAGGAGAGAAAATTCAATTATTAAAACACAATGGGGCAGATTTACAAGCCCCTTGCACCACTTTTGCGTCGCTTTTCGCATGTTAAAAGTGACGCAAAAGTGGCGCAAGGAGCTTGTAAATCTGCCCCAATGCATTTATCTCTGACTCATCCAAAGATTTATGCCGGAAAGGGAGAGGACGGAGAGAAAAGATTCAAAAACATTACCAAACAACAACAACAAAAATATTTATCAAGGATGGTGTGGAAGACCAACCTCCTGGCCAAAGGGCTGGTGGGGGTCCCCTGAGATAGATGTCAGGAGACAAAGACTTCAGGGCAGGAATCAGGACAGGATAGTTACCTTCTCTAAGATACTGACGAATGCGCCTCACCCCTCACTGACACTCTCTTCCTCCTCGAGATTCTTCTGTGATCTTCAAATCTAATCCTAATTAAATTAGGATAGAAATCTCTACTTCAGGTTATGCATTCAGCTCTTCATCAGTAATTCACAGCATCAGCTTCTCTCCTCAGCATTCAGCTCCATGCTCTCACTTACTAACTAATGCTATCTTAATTATACCTTTCGTTCTACATGTGCCTCCCATTAATGTTTCAATATTGTAAAAATACGAAATTTGATTGGTCCGGCAAGGGGGGGGGGGGTTTCATCACACGATGCTTACATGTCACATAATTCAGTCAAACCATTGTTCGCAAATCCAACCCCTTAATTTTTATTCATAAATATTATTCCCAGCCACTACATGTATCCATATGGTAACATTAAAACAGAACATTTCACTGCTGAACTCTTCACGATCCGTTCCCAGGCTATTGCACTCGATCCTTGGCTCTCTTTCAACTGCTGTGTCATTAACCTTCATGGCTTCCCTCAGTGGGCATGGGCGGACTTCGCGTCATTCAGCTCATTCAGTTATATGAGAAAGGCCCAAATACGCACTAATCATAAATGTCAAAAGACAGATATTAATTTCTCAAAATAAGTGTTTGCACTGTATACCACCCACCTCTACTCTATTCCATTATATTTATTAGACTTATCCCCGCATTAGCATTAATAAAATAGCTTGCTCTAATTTCAGATAAGTAGGTGCCATGCATCCGAGTCTTCAAGCCGCCATGTTAATAACTTCTGGTCATGCGCTAGAATTTCCCTCCAAGCGTTACTTCGTCATACTACGTAGATGTCGTTGACGCATGCACAAACCAGATTTCTCGTTTAAAGCGGTATTAGTCATTTTTCAATGTTATCAGCATCAGTACATCCATATGCAAGCTCCGCTTAACCCAAAAGTGTTCATATAAATGCGTATTACTTTCCACAAAACGTTATTAATAACTTGTTAGTGAGTTACACAAGCGGATTTCTCCGAGCAAGTCTCATTTCTCCGACACCTTGCTCCATTAATCCCCTCTCTGATGGCATTTTTGAGCTATCACAAAATTACCCATCCCAACCAGATGCCAACATCAACAATTCTCAATTTTTCTCTCCTCCTTTTATACTTCTAATTCTTTTATAAATTTTCCCTTTCATCTCTTTTAGCTGAATTTCCTCATACTCTCTCTTTCTCTTCTTTCCTTTCCCATCATGTATTCTCAATTTTTCTTTACCCATGCCACACTTGCATGTGATCATTATCATTAACACTATTGTCACTATTATAACTACTGGTATTATTATTTGTCCTAGGAAACGCTTTCCAAAGTCAGGAAACCAGTTCCCTATTGCAATAATACTCTTTGTTAGTATTTGTCATACACCATCAACCTCCAGTTGGGTCAAATCTTCATGAATTCTTGTAATATTCTTAATATACCCCTTAAGTTCCTTACTTTTATCAGGTATGTACGTGCAACAATGTTGAACTTTCAACATTCCACAGACACCTCCATCTTTTGCCAATAAAATATCAAGAGCAAGATGATTTTGTAAAACCATAGATCTGATTGCAACCATTTCAGTATTAATCACCAAGAATCCTCCAGCAGTATCAGCCAACAGACGATCAACTACTATTTACAATTTATGAATATTGTGCGAATTCAGAACGACTCCAACTTCCAACCCATAGAGGTACATGTTTTTTTTGTTCAGCAGCTTTCCTTGTCAAATCCTGTCTCCTTTCTTCAACTAAATTAAGAAACTAATTTTCTTCTTCACGTGATATACATGTTAGATTATTCTTGTGTGCCTGTATCTATTCAGCTCATTATTAAAAAGAATTCACCCATGAACTGTGCATCCATACTACTAAACACTGGATTCATATTCTTTCAAATAGGTAATTCTGAAAATACTACACCCATATTAGAATGAAAATACTGCAACTTTCCAATTACATCAAATAAACTTGCTAATATACTACATGACACACCATATGTTAAAGGAATATGGTGATAGGTTTTCCCTTCTGATACTGATGTGTGTAAATTCATACAAACATAACAATCACTAATCTCCAGTGTATCGACATACTGAAACAACAACCTAGTAACGACATTTAAAGAAGTATCATTATTAGATCCGTCATGAAGATACATAGCTTCATCTACCTGTTCTAATTCTGTTTTAGTACTTCCTGTATTGCTATCTATTCTCTCATTAGTGACTGTGTTGTTTCTATTATTATAAGCTACCATCACCAAAGGTACTTCCACTGTTAAAAATAACCATGTAAAAATTACTAATGAACTACTACATAAACAAGCTCTAAAATATTTTTGCTTACGACCTCGTTTCGATTTTTCAGTGACTTTAACTTCTGCCATTTTCAATCAAAGGAAATATCCTTTCCCCTTTTCTTTTCGTAATCAGTTTAAGAAAGAAAATGATATTTGTCTTAGGGTGGCTTTAATTTGCTTTCATCAACCTGACTAACAGAGGCTCTCTCTGAATTTTCACGTAAATCTAAGTTTTCAAACTCTTCATATATAATGTTGGTCCATTCAGGAGCTTTGTATTTTCTATTCAAGATTTTCTCACTTTTGGTTTTCTTCGTGTGGACTTTGTTAATGACTTATTTGGTTCAGTTTGACTTGAAACCTCATTTACTTGCTCTGGGTTCTTCCTTGCTTTTCTTAAATAATATTTTAGTCTTTTAACTCCACATGGCCAATTATCACCTTTTCTAACGCTTTTGACTTGAACTGCACTTTCACCTTCTCTGTCTTTCTCTAAGGTTCTTTTATTGTCACTTTGTCTAGGCATAATTTGCTCTTGTTCTTTCTCACTTTGTGTCGGTACTTATTCCTCTTCGTCTGACTGGGCCTGTTCAGGTCTTTCTGTAGTTTGTTCTTGTTCTGCCTGAACCTGTTCTTCTACCCTTACCTGATCCTGCTCAGGTCTTATTTCAATGTGCTCTTCTTCTGCCTGAACTTGTTCTTCTTCTTCTATCTGCCCCTGCTCAGGATTCTCTATAGCTTTGTTTATTTCTTCCTGAATATGTTCTTCTTTCCCTGTCTTTTCCTTTCTACTTTCCTGCCTCTCTAGATTATTTCTTCTTCTTCTTTTGATAGTTACTTCAGGTATTTCAATCACTGGTATCCAATCTTCTTGACTTGTATTGGGTTGTTCCTCATCTATTTGTCTCTCGGAATCTATCTCTCTAGATTCTTCAGCTTCACCACCTTCAGTTTCTGACATTTCAACTGACTCAGTCAGCTGTTGCTCTAGCTGTTCAGGGGGACTTAGTACTCTTCTGGTATGACTCGCATGAATCCAATTGGGTAAACCTGCACACTTCATTGCTGTTGTAGTTACCAGTATGACTTGTCGTGGTTTATCCCACCTGGGTGCTAGACATGATTTCCTGGTGTGCTTCTTCACTAACACCCATTCTCCAGGATTCAAATCATGCGCTTGATTTTGCTGCCTTGCAACTGTGTCCCCTCCGACCTGATGAGAGACAGAACACACCAGATCAGCCAATCCATTGCAATAGTCTAATACCAGATCATCAGTTATATTCATCAGTTTATTTCCAGGAATGTATGCTTGTCTCATTGCCCTTCCCATGAGGATTTTGTGCGGACTCAATCCTGTTTTTCTTTCAGGGATGCTTCTGAGACCCATCAGTACATGTGGTTGTGCATTTGGCCATTTCAGCATTGTGGATGCATACACCTTCCCTATCCTTGATTTTATTATGCCATTAAGCTGTTCAACTACTCCAGAAGCCTCTGGACGATAAGCACAGTGCAGTTTCTGTTCAATGTTAAATGCAGCACAGATTAATCTGATTATCTCGTTATTAAAATGAGGGCCTCTATCTGATTCCAAAGTCACTGGAAAACCACATCTCGGTATCAGTTCCCTCAACAATAATTTTGCAACTGTCAAACTGTAATTTCTTCTAGTGGGGTATGCCTCCACCCATCTTGAAAACAAACACAGTATGACCAAAACATATTTCAGTCCATTGCATGGTGGTAACTCGATAAAATCTAATTATAACCTAGTGAAGGGTCATTCTGCCTTTCCAATTTTACCCCAGCTAACTACTGTCTTTCTACCTGGGTTTTGCTGCTAACAGATTAAGCATAATTGGCAAGGGCTCTCTGCAACTACCCTAAACTTCAGATTGTACCAATTCTCTCTGAAAAGTCTGATCGTTGAATCCCTGCCTATATGTGTTGCTCCATTGTATACTCTTGCCATTTGGGAGAGCAGGCAGTCTGGCATGACTGGTCTGCCATCTAAGTACACCCACACTTCATATTCTGTCTTTTTTGTACAACCTGACCTTATCCAGATTTCTTTCTCTCTTTCTTCAGCCTCTTCCTGTAATGGTCCGACCTCATCCCATGTTTCTAAAGCTGAAAAAAAATCAGTTGGCAGCTGGTTTCAACATTTTCCATTTTCTTATTGATTGCTAATTCTTTTCTTACACAATATTGAGCAATTTGGTCAGCATATCTATTGCCCGCCGTCAAATAGTCATTTTCTGACTGGTGTGCAGCACATTTGACCACTGCTATTTATTTTGGCAATTGCAATACTTCCAGCAATTCTTTCACATGTTTACTGTTTCTGATAGGAGACCCTGAAGAAGTCAGAAATTCCCTTTGCATCGAGCTGGCCAAAGTCGTGCACAGCCCCAAACCTGTACTGACTGTCAGTAAATATTGTTACTCTCCAATTTTTCCCAACTTTACATGCCTTTTTTAAGGCCGCCAATTTGGCTACTTGTGCAGACTTGACTCCTCTTAAACAGGATGTTTCAATAACTCCTGAAATTTTACATACAGTATAAGCAGCACTGAGGCCTCCTTTTTCCGTCCTCAAACACGACCCTTCCACAAATAATACATGATCTGATTCCGTCAAAGGAACTTTTTTTATATCAGGACAAGGTTTTGTACACATTTCAGTCACATACAGACAATCATGATCTGCTTCAATTTTCACCTCTTCACAACATGGATCTGGTAACAAGGTGGCAGGTTTCATAATTGTGCACCTTATCACTGTCACATTCTCTGCTCCCAAAGTCACTCTTTCATACTAAGTCGTCCGACTAGGAGTGAGGTGTTGCATTTGAGCTCTTGTTAAAAGAATCTCACTGAGTGTGGCACATAAACTTTAACTGGAAGTCCCATCACAATCGATTCACTTTGCTCCTGACTCACACAGGTAGCAGCTAATACTTTTAAGCAGCCGGGTAAAGCTGAAGTAAAATTATCCAAATTGGCAGAGAAATACGCCACAGAATAATGCAAATTCCTGTATATAATCTGACATTCCCAGGGCTGGCGCCTCACACAGACAATTTTGTAATTTTACATATGCTTCCAAACATACATCATCCCAATCAATCGGATCCTTTGCTCTTCTTCGAGTCAGTTGTATCAATGGTTTTGCCAGTAGGGAGAATCCATTGATCCACTGCCTACAATACCCAACCACTCTCAGAAACATTCTCATCTCCTTTTGCGTCTGAGGTAATTGCATCTGTTTGATTATTGTTATTCTTTCGGGGGTCACTTTTCTAATACTAAACTTGTTGTTGACAAAACTGCAATTTCTCTGGAGACACTTTGTGTCCTCCTTCGGCCAAATGGTTCAGTAATGCAATTGTGTCAGTGACACAATTTTCTTGTGTCTTTGATGCCACCAATAGGTCATCAATATACTGAGCCAAAACAGATTTTCTGGGCATCACTAATGACTCTAGACACTTTTTCAAGATCTGATAAAAAATTGAGGGACTCTCTGTGTACCCTTGAGGAACTGGGCACCATGCCAACACACGAGCTCCAAACCGGAAGGCAAATAAATACTGACTATCCTGGTGGGAAGGTATTTATAAGAAAGCTTGACACAAATCAATCACTATATACCAACTTGCATTCCAGGGTATCTGATAAAGGATCACTGCTGGATTTGGTACTACTGGACAACAAGGCACTACAATCTTATTAATCTTTTGTAAATCCTGTACTATTCTGTACTTGCCACTAGGCTTTTTAAGCCCCATGAATGGCGAATTACAAGGACTACCTACAATTTCTTTCAAATTTCCTTGCTCAATCATTTGTTCAATCACTGGAGCAACTCCTGCTTTAGCTTCTGGGCTCATTTTGTACGGCTTTGTGTTTGGATAAACTGCACCTTCTTTCACCATTATTTTCACTGGATCAACATTTGTCATTAACCCCATCTCTTTTCCTGAAAAATCCCACAACTCTGGATTTACAGTAGTTTTCAATTCTTCTGGCAATTCATTTTCAGTCATTAATGAAAATATTTCATCCACTTCTGTCCCTTGATTAGCTAGCAACATCTTGTAAAACAATGTCCTCATCAGGTGTTTGGAAAGCAACACCATCAGGAGTACAATATTTTGTGCAGTTCATCTTGCACAGTAGATCTCTACCTAGCAAATTCACTGGACTTGAATCACACACCACAAACCGATGCATCTCTTTAAAATTTCTAATATGCACTTCCATTGGTCTTGTAACTTGATGTCTAATCTGTTTGTTTGATACTCCTACAACTTGGATAATTTCTCCTAAGAGGGGTAGTTTTGGGATATCTGCTGTTCTCACAGTAGACCTGGTAGCACCAGTGTCCAATAGAAAAGTGATGTCACTACCTTCAACTTTCCCATCACTAAATGGACCTGTCTGATCTACGGGCAGGAGCATTCGAGGGAGAGGTGTGGCGCTGCGGCCAGGGCGACTGACGCTGGAATCTGGGGACCACGGTTTGATCCCCGGCTCCGGCGGCAGGTTAGCCCAGCACCATGTGACTCTGGGCAATAGCTCGCTTAATCTTCCCGACGGCCCCCAGCGCCTAGAGACCTTTACGGGTGATTGTGCGCTTTACAAATGTGGACTTTACTTTACTTTACTTTGTGGCACCTGATATTGTGGAGTAACTACCTGTTGCTGCTGTTGCTGGTCCACAACCACTTCATTTGGCATCTGCGGATTTAAATTTGATTTGCCTCATTATTATTCTAAAGAGTCTTACATTTGTTCTTCCAATGTCCATGCTTTCCACATGCATAGTACGGAAATGTCTTCTTTGCTTCCTCTTTACTCATTCATGCTCTTCATTCACTACCATTTGACACTTTCTCACTCTGACTCTGCTCCTTCATCTAATTTTCCGTTTGAGCCACTAAATTCATTTCTTGCTGCTTTGCCAACTTCTCTTGTGCCCACATCATTTTCTCTTTTAAGTTTCTATGTTTTGCCTCAATGTCGTTGCTACAATACTTCCCATATTTCAATATATCGTCTATTGTTTTGCTCTGCCAGCACAATATGTGCTGTTGAATCATCTGAATCATCTGACTAATCTCCGATTTCAAACCATACACAAACCGATACACAAAATGTCCCATGTCCTAATCACCAATATTCTCAAATCACTATACTGCTTAAACACCTGTAACAACCTTTCATAATAGGCATGCACAGACTCCTTAGGTTCTTGTGTCATTCTGTTTGTTTTCACCCATTCTGTTTCTTTAGGAGGGATCTTCCCTTTTAGGAAATTCATCACTAGGTGATACTTCTTCATCACCTCTTCTGATGGGGCTCCTGTTTTGGGATCTCTTTCATACTCTTCATTCGGCCAATGAATTGTAATCTTACACTCCGTCCATAAATCAGCAGGAACTACAATATCAAATAAGCCATCCAAATCTTTCAACAATACCTTTGAATCCTTCACAAAACTTTCCACTTGCTTATACCATTCAACAGGTTTCTCTCTCAACCTGGGAAAATCATTTGAAAATGACAAAATATCCTGTCTACTCCACGGAACATGAACATATCCACCACCAGGTACCTCCCTCATCGGACATACCCTTGTAACCTTTTCTCACTCCCTTAATGGAAATGCAGACAAAGATTATTTAGCTTGTGCTTCTTCTTTCTTTCTTATCCATCTAGTTCTCCATTTATCAACATCTCCCCATTTTCTCAAAATGTTAATCAATTGATTAATCTGCAATCTCTTCCCAGAAGTATTTATACTTTCTAAAACCTTTTCAGTGAACTCCCCTTGATATGGTTTCTGCAGCAACTTCGATCTCTCTATATCTATTCCAATCTCTGAAGCAACCGCTGTCAACTTCTCATGAAAAACCTTTGCTCTTCTTGTTATACTTTTAAACAAAAACAACAATTCTTCCTCAATATAAATGTGCTGCCTTTCTGTGCTTACATTAAAAGCTATCATTTCTTCCAAATCCACTTTCAATCTGGCAATATCTAAAACCCTTGGTTGCGAATTTATCCTGTACCCTGTCCCCATCTCTCTAAATATTCAGGAGTAACCATAATTGAGCCTCCCTCACCACTAGGGCTTGTAGACACTTTTTCTTTCGACTTTTCAGGTGTAACTCTCTTTCGGGTCTCAGCTAAAGGTTTAATGATTGGAAGATCCATTAATGAAATAACTGAATCGCTCTCATTAACCTGATCATCAGACATCACTAGTTCTTTTCTAAAATTACTTAAGGGTACTGTTTTACAGTCTGTGGTTGTGGACTACTCTTTTTATCCCCATGCAATGGGATCACTGGACCAATTGTCACTGGTACTGTCAAAGCTTCAATATTCAAATTCAACTGTTTTATATTCTGTACTAATTCTTCTCTAGTTTTATTCAAAGCTTCTCTCTCGCTATCTTGTAACACCTTAACATTTGATGTATCTTGAAGAATATGTGTAGCCAATGATGTTCCCAACACTGTAGCACTCTGGGTGGCCTACTAGGTACCTTTTGATACGGTGGAGGGTTTTGAATTAAAATATTCTTCATCATCTGATTCTCCATACCCTGACATATTCATGTGCTTTGTTTTCTCCTTACACTTTCCTTTTGACTGCTCTTCAGCCATTAACACGGGAAATAAACCTTCTAATACCATAACTCTTCTCCATTGGTACATCTGATCCTCATGTGACTCATATGGATATCTAGGTAAAAATCCTCTAAATCTTTTACCACTTCTGAATTTCTCTCGTTTAAATGCCTCAGTTTCCCATTCTTCCAAAGCCTCATAAGGAGTCAACCTAGGTCTTGGCTCTAAATCATTCATTCTCATTCTCAAATTCTAAAGAATTCCTACATTAAACGTGTTCAGAGAAAGCTAGAACACCATCACCTTTTGTATACTCTATCTAATTCTCCACCCATACACAAGTATGATATCCTCTTTCCATCATCATAAATGAAGCAGGCATCTTTGGTGGCGTAATAGGTATTCCCTCTCTAGTCAACACAGGCTTATCTTTCTTAAAGAAATTCTTAATTTTCTTTATTAACAACATCTTCCTCTTTTCTCCATACATTCTAGATGAACGATATAAGAAAGTGTCTTCTGTAAATCCTTGAGTTCTGTTACTTATGTCTCGTAGTATCTCAGCGCGACTCACACCAAATATCAAATCAGAATCCAGCATACAATTTTCTTTTAACCAATCCTAACAAAGCTTCTATCTAGCAACCAATCAAAGCTCAGGCTTGCACTGCTCGTCTAACCAATACTAGCGTGGCCTTTTTGTGACGTCAGTATTGCTCCTCACTACTGACCCTCCCTTCACAAGGTAATACAAAAACTTATTTCTTTAACTTTTCTTAAGAAAATTTGTTATTAACAACATAAAAACAGTGCTTCTCTGTCTGCTCCACTAAATAAAGAATATATTTGAATTGTTTCGAAGTAAATAAGTACCTCTTTTCACTATGAGTAACACCACTGTTTGCCCTTCATTTAAGTTCGGGTAGTACCTGTCTCTACTTAAGCGATACCCCTTTTGGGAAATAAGGCTTAGGTCCCTCTGGTAACACCTTTGCTATCATGCGCACTCTACTTTTCCACAATATAGTCCCTAATGTAACACTGCCAACCCTCCTTAGCTTCTCAGTATTATGACAACAGACGAGTAACCTTCTGTAGTATGGCTTCTGTCACCACGCGCTATTCAAAATTCCATTCACGGGATGCTAAAAGTATCCACTGTACCTGTGCTTCTACACAACATAAAACAAGATGCTAACTCTTTTGTTAAACATAAATCGATAATTAATTATCAATACTTATCACCAAATTAGTCAATAATAACCATAGCTCTGCTACCAGAAAACTGATCCAGCAGTTCACCAACAACAGATACTCCACTACCACATACTCACCTGGGCCCATAAAACACACAGTGGTTAAAACCGATGGAGGGGGGGTTCAAGTTTTATAAAAATTCACAAACAGCTTAGAATTAGTTAATTCAAATTCTCTGTTCAATTTTCAACTAACCCTTAGCAGATCAACAAGTTCTTTCCTCTGGTCGATGGACCATTAGTTGAAACTAGTTGATGGCGATAATTAACTAACAAACTTTCTATACTTTTTAGAAAAAAGAAAATCACGACAAACTCAAGAAGTTTTCAAAACCTTTATCTAAATTTTAGTTGCATGTGAACAATCTCAATACAGTGCAGTCACCATCATTCAGAGGAGAGAAAATTCAATTAATAAAACACAATGCATTTATCTCTGACTCACATAATGATTTATGCCGGAAAGGGAAAGGACAGAGAGAAAAGATTAAAAAACATTACCAAACAACAACAAAAATATATAATTACCAAAGATGGTGTTGAAGACCAACCCCCTGGCCAAAGAGCTGGTGGGGATCCCCTGAGATAGATGTCAGAAGCCAAAGACTTCAGGACAGGAATCAGGACAGGATAGTTACCCTCTCTCAGATACTGACGATTGCGCCGCACCCCTCTCTAGCACTCTCTTACTCCTAGAGATTCTTCTGGGATCTTCAAATCTAACCCTAATTAAATTAGGATAGAAATCTCTGCTTCAGGTTCTGCAATCAGCTCTTCATCAGTAATTCACAGCATCAGCTTCTCTCCTCATTATTCAGCTCTGTGCTCTCAATAACTAACTAATGCTATCTTAATTATACCTTTCGTTCTACATGTTCCACCCATTAATGTTTCAATATCTTAAAAATACGAAATTTGATTTGTCTGGTTAAGGGGGGTCTTTATCACACCATGCTTACATGACACATAATTCAGTCAAACCATTGTTTGCAAATCCAACCCCTTACTTTTTATTCCTAAATTTTATTCCCATCCACTACATGTATCTATATGGTAACATTAAAACATTACAAATGAATAGAACATTTTACTGCTGAACTCTTCACCATCTGTTCCCAGGCTATTGCACTTGATCCTTGGCTCTCTTTCACCTGCTGTGTCATTGACCTTCATGACTTCCCTCAGTGGGCATGAGCGCACTTCGCGTCATTCAGCTCATTCAGTTATGCGAGAAAGGCCCAAATACGCACTAATGATAAAGTCAAAAGACAGATATTAATTTCTCAAAATAAGTGTTTGCACTGTATACCACCCACCTCTATTCTATCCCATTTTGTTTATTAGACTTATCCCCGCATTAGCATTAGTAAAATAGCTTGCAATAGTTTCAGATAAGCAGGTGCCATGCATGCGAGTCTTAAAGCCGCCATCTTAATAGCTTCTGGTCATGTGCTAGAATTTCCCTCCTAGCATTACCTCATCATACTACGTAGATGTAGTTGACGCATGCACAAAACAGATTTCCCGTTTAAACCGGTATTAGTCCTTTTTCAATGTTATCAGCGTTTGTACGTCCATATGCAAGCTTCGCTTAACCAAAAAGTGTTAATTTCCACAAAACGTTATTAATAACTCTCCTTTCTTTGAGACCTTGCTCCATCATCCTGATAGCAAATTACGGCCAATTTCGTTTTTCGCTATTGCAAGGCTATATCTGTTCCCCATAGGACAGAATGGGAAGTTTGTTAATAACATCTTATAAACCTAACTGTCCAGGGGAATTATGTAGGAATAAAAGTTTAGTATGCCTGAACTCAGAATCTAAAGATGCATCTTCCAGTGAAGGTGATTTTTACAATCTGTGTTTGAGAATACCACTTTTAGAAAGTAGTTATTTTCTTACTAAGTCATCCCGTGTGCCTCTGCTGGAATTTGAATTGCCTGTTTGGGTTTTAGATGATAGAAGGCTGGGGAGCAGGAGTGGCTCCAGATAGTCTAGATGGGTCAGGAAAGGGTGAATCGACCTGGGCTGCAATTGGGAAAAGGGGAGGAGATTTCCTTGCACCTCAAAGGGCCTGGAATGCCTCTGACCATGCCGTCTCCACCTCTTGTCAGGAAGTCACACCAGAGAAGGCAGAACTGGTTCTAGCTGGGGACAGACACTCTCTGCCGAAGAGATCAAAGGATGTTGGGATATAAATATTGGGCCCCTGACCCCTGAACTTTAGAACTCTTTTGGCCCAAGAATACTGCCAAGAAGAAGAGTCAGAGAAGCTGTGAGGAGGAACTACCACTTTGCTGTTTGCTTTGCTATGTTGGCCTGCAGTTGCTGCTTCTGTCTTGGGCAGTGAACGGACTGGACTGAACTTTCTGCAATCTACTTTGTGAGTTTCGGCAAGGGCTTGAGGTAGAGCTTGCTCCCTGTTCAAGAAGTCTCAGGAACAGCAAAGACTTCAAGCTCTTCTGCCCTCAGCACTGAGGACTGTGTGTTTTGTGCTGCAACAGAAGAAAAGCAACCCGATGACGTCTACAACGCCGCTGCCAACTCCGTGCCCTGAACGCACTGCAGAGGGCACCGCCATAACGCTGCACCGCAACCCTGGTATCCCCGACGATGCCTGCTGACGCCACCACTGACCTGCTGCTCGCACTGTGACCTGTGGCCACCGCACTCCACACACCCCCGCTTCATGACAACGCCTTGGTATCCCCAACAATGTCGCTCCATGCCAAAATCAACGCTGCTGCTTCCACCGTGGTTTGAGGGCACCGCTCATAAAATTACATGACACACCGCTCTCATCCCGCACTGTAGCCTTGGCCTGCCAGCGCCATTGACTCCAGTTTGTCAGCCGACAACAGCGATTCAGCAACGATGACGCCACTGCTTGCACCGTGACCAGCCAGCATCGCAACGAGCACTGCCTTCACCACGCACCGCGACCCTGGTCTCACCGACGACACCATCTGATACTGCCACTGAGCCGCTGCTCTCACTGCGACCTGAGGACACCGCACGCCGCACTGCTGCCCTTGGCACACAGCAACTGAAGCCTGCCGACACCAGCGGTCCTGACTCCAACAGTGAGGAGATCCATCTGCAACGCGCGTGACTTCAAGGACCTTGACGACTCCTGCACTGACCTCCGAACCGACGCCTGTGGACGTTGTGCTTTTGGAAGCTCAACAAGAGGTCGCCGATGCCCTACATTTCTAAAAAGTACTGTTTGCGGGTCTTCCTGACACAGTAGCTGGCCCGCGATACGGCGGTCAGCCAGAACTGTTTGGATCTGTTTGCTCACGATGTTGTGATAGCCCCAGACGGAGCTATCACCATCAAGGAACTGTTTTTCAAACATATTTTGATAACCAAAGATTTTTAAGTACTGTATTGTGGATTTTTTTAATCGTTTTTAGTCTTGTCTTAAGTATATAAAAATATTGGATATTTTTCTAAACTGGTGTGGTGTCCTTCTGTAGTGCTTAGACTGTATTACTGTTGGTTAATGTGCAAATGTTTTACACACTGCCTCTAAGATAAGCCTGACTGCTCGTGCCAAGCTACCAAGGGGGCGAGCAGGAGTTATTTTAGGAGTGTAACACCCTTATCCTGACTAGAGTGGTGGTTTCTGCCTGGCTTTGGCACATGCCCTAGCCTACCAAAAATCCCATTTCTAACAGTTTGTCACGCCCACTCCTTCTCTTTTTTCCAAAACATACCTTGTTGTCTAGTGGGTGTTTTGTGATTAAGGGTAAATTTCACAGGGACAGAAAGACTGTACCTTTTTTTAGGTCGAGCATCAGTGCGCATGCACTGTCTGCAAGACCTGCAGTAAACGCTTGTACTGAGTGTAATCCCGCCTGCTATTGCAATTGGCTTACTCCTGCGTCGCTTTTGTTTCCTTCTTCTTTATTTGTTCCTGCGCCCATACATCATTTCCGGTTTCAGGCAAGGAGCACCGGCAAATTACAGTTTACTTACACTCGTAAGTATTTTGTGTTCTTTGGGGGCTAATTGTTTTTTTTTGGTTCAGGACATACTTTACTTTCACCCAGCATGATGCGGGTGCCGCCTTTCATTTGTTTTGCACGTTGCTTCACGTTAAAAGCAGACCTCCTCCACTCCCCTCCCCGTTGGGATTTCTTTTTCACACCGCTTCATATTAAGAGCATTTTGCATGCCGCTGCATGCTCCTTGAAGTTATCCCCCCCCCGCTGCTTCGCATTTAGAGCCTCCCCTCCACACGATATGCATGCTTTCCATTTAGCAATGATAGTACAACAAAAGAAGAAAGTGACACAAACACTCTCCCTTGGGCACAGACATCGCAGGTAAACTGCCTCGGATACGAGAGCAGGGGTGGTTAATAGCCTTTAGTTTCATAATAGCTTTGTTTTGGGGATGCGCATTTTGCATTTCTTTTTCTAGGTTATGCTTATTGTGTACTTCTTTGTATGACGCTGGGCACACAGGAGGAAAAATGGACTAGGTGCGGTCACTACCGGTCATTGCAGAACACCCCCTTGCCCAAAAGAAGCAGTTGAAGTTTGATTTAACTATTTGTGCTTCTTGCTTCACTTACATATTATATAATGGTGTAAATGTTAACCAGTTTAATGGCACTCTCTTACTGACCTCGGCAGGATGGAAGAGAGATTTGGCCCCACAAGGATTCACACTCGTGACCAGTACACTGTGTTTCAGTGGCACAGATCATTTGACTAAATATATCCTGCCAGCAAACCTTGTTTGTGTTGAGTAATGCGTCATGGCAATTCTGTTTTTTAAAAATCACTGTTCTGCTTGGACGTCATGGGCCTAATTTATGAAAAGTGACGCATCGCTGAGTGAAAACCACGATGGGTCACTTTTCATTGCGCCCTCCTTGCGACACCAATGATGTGTCATATTTACAGTATGATGCATTATGTCGCAAGGAGTTACAGATACGTCAGTATTTCTGTTGTATCTGTAGGCGCAAAAATGATGCATTGCTGGAGTGTGTCACAAAAGTGACGGAACTCCAGTAATGGGTCATTTCACATGGGCAAGTCCCATTTCAACTGTACTTGTGTCAGTCTTATGCCTGCTGTGAAACAGGTGTAAGATATTGACGCATTTGCGTCCTAGATGTGGCGCAGTGAAATCTCATAGATTTCACTGCATCACTTCTACAAGGCTTACTTACTTGGGAAAGCCCACCCTGCATACATTATACCTGGCACAGGTATAATGTGGCGCAGGGGTTTACAAAGTGATGCAGCTACCTAGATGTGTCACTTTGTAAATATAAAGCAACAAGGCAAATTTTTTACGCCGCTGGTGCGTCACAAAAAGTGACGGACTGGCTGCGCAAAAGTAACGCAGGGCTCATAAATAAGCCCCTATGTTTTTGTCTCTGAAGTAATCAAAGTTCGACAGTCTGCTAACCTGCGAAGGTGTCTGACTCAAGTGCCTCCATCTGAGGCAAAGGGGAGCAGCTGGAATCACAAGACAGGCGCCCTTAAGTGCTCGGGAGATTATAACTTTTGAACGTTTTAATAGTTGCCTACAGAGTGCTCTAGGCCCTCCATTGTCCTGCCATTCAAAACAATATTCTCTTCTCGTTGAAATGCGGAGCCTATGCTCCAGAAATTAATTCTGTGATCTCTATCGTATGCACAGAGCAGCAAGTGCCATAACCATTGAGCGTGGCTTTTTTTTTTACGGGTTGTAAAGAGTCTGTTGTTACTAAGTATAAGGAGGTTAGACCCCTTATAGCCTGCTGAAGATCTGGACTAATAACGAAGCAGACCTAGGCAGACAAATTATTACAGACTGCCTGTAAAAGGACAAAGGAATGTGTATTCCCTGGTTAAAATATGTGAAGGGCACATTCGAGGGAATTGGTTGCAAGAACCTTTTTACTAACCCCAATGAAATTACCCCCCATGACAAACTGAGAGTCAAAAAATTTTGGGGGGAATGGGCAGCTTCACACAGGGCCGCTGTAGAAGAACGCAAACCCACAGTTGGTGCCTATAGAGTAATGAAAACAGAGGAAGGAATGGAACCTTATCTTGCCCTCATGCACAACGCACAGGACAGATTTTTAATGACCCGTTTTAGGCTCAACCTTTTACATCACATACTGGCTGATCCACCAGGTTTTACTTCAACGGTTGAGCAGAAGGGTACCTGCGGCTGTGACAATGGGTCTCCGCAGGATACCCTTCATTTTGTACTTTTATGTTCATTTTACACTTTACCGAGGCGTAGTTTTTTAGTAGGAATTTTAAAACAGACAAAGTTTAAACACGCCAGGGTTGCTTTATTGTTTTGCAAAGGGCCAATGATCCTCACACTCTGTTTTGTATTATGAATTTTATTAAGGTTTCTATAAGGCTACGGAACTCAAGAGGGCGGTGTTGAATGTATCTCTTTTATCTATTGTTTAATTACTGGCACATGAATTGTACTTTATGGATTTTAACAGTTTATCATGTACTTTTATGGTATTTTTTAAATACCGAATAAAGACCTATTGACTTGACTACTGAGTATTTGGGGGCATATTATCAATGGCCAGTGATAATTATCGCTGGCCGTGCTTAGGGATAATGTTATTATCGCAGGCTATCTCTGGAATTTATCGCCCTGGCAGCACGTTATTAACATTGAGTTACTCCAGGGCGATAAAAATTCCAGAGATAGCGAGTTTATCACCGTTTTGCAGGGAACATCGCTGGTTTTCCAGCGATGTTCCCTGCAAAACGGCGATAACCTTGCTGATACGACCCACAGGGTCGTATCAGCATAATCCACCCCAATGTTAGGGATAGGTGAGTCTGCATTTTTGTCCCTGTAAGTTTTTGGAGAAAACAGCAGTTTTCTCCAAAAACTAACGTGCTAAAATGCTGGAGCAGCCTTGTAAATATCGCAATGTGAACATCAGCGATATTTGCAAGGTTGTCCATCCAGGGTACGCCCAGTGACGCCCACTTTGCATCTCATTAGAGATGCAAAGAAAAGCGTTGGGAAAAAGGGTGCTAACATGCATAATCGCTTATAAATAGGGTGATAGTTTCACCAAAAAAGCGAAGATAAAGCCCTTGTAAATATGCCCCTTCCCCTTTAAGTAAACCTTTCCTTGTTCTTGGAATCGAGGTAATAATGTCAGATGTGTTCACCATCTGGCGGTGCCTACAGTTGTGAGTGCTGTAGAATAGATGGATCATTGTACATCTGAGCTGTCCTTGTCACCAGTTAAATATACAAGAGTGCTTGAGGCCAGTACAGTTCTAGGTTTACATCTAAGTAAATTAATTTGACCAGTTAAGTAGGCTGGCCAGTGCGTACATGTATTATGTATACACTTTACCCCTCTTGTAAATTCCAGACACCCCCCCCCCCTCCCTAACTGCTCTATTGGCCCTCTATAAAACACAAAAACAAACAGATGTCCAATCTTGTGAGTTACCCCTGGATTCTCTGTACTTTACCATCCTTCATTTCTATAGAAGCTCTAACTGCAGCCTGATAGTTCACGGCTAAAAAGACAATTTGGTATTCTTTGCTGTTTATGTTATTTACAAAACGGTACGTAGGTGTTGCTTAAATTATTCAGTTTAGAAAAACAAGTCAACAAATGCATAGAGAAAATAACTTTATTTAAGCTGCAATTATGTCTTGGAAGTGTGTATTGATTTAACAAGCAGTAGTGCTTGCAGCTGGAGCACGGCAGCGTCCTTGAGGTCACATTCATATCTCAGCAGTGCGCACCTTAACCTATTGAACTATCTATCTCACAGGCAATAGTGTTTGCATTAGGAGCACAACAGCATCCTTTTGATTGGACTCATGTCTCAGCAGTGTGTGTGTATTAACCCACTGAACTATCTAACAATCAGTAGTGCCCGCACTGGAAGTGCGGCACCGTCCTTCAGGTCGTATTCATGTTTCAGCAATCAATCAATCATTGTACTTATAAAGCACGCTACTTACCCGTGAGGGTCTCAAGGCGCTGACAGGTGGGCGGGGGGGGGAGTGCCGCCACTGCTCTTGAGGAGTCTTCTGAAGGTGAGCAAGTCTTGGGTCTGTCGTAGGTGGGTAGGGAGAGTGTTCCAAGTTTTGGCATCGGGGAAAGAGAAGAATCGGCCACTGGAGGTCATTCGTTGGATGCGGAGGACGGCGTTGAGGGCGAGGCTGGTGGAGCGTAGCTGGTGGGTGGGGGTGTATAAGCTGAGTCTGCTGTTGAGGTGAGCTGGTCCGGTGTTGTGGAGTGCTTTGTGAGCGTGGGTGAGCATCTTGAAGGTGACAATAAATAAGGAATGGGGTTAGAGGATTATTAGCTAGGCTCGCCCTCCAAGATATAGGTCAAACAAAAAAAGGTTTCTGTTTCCAGATACCTAAGAGCCTTGCTAGAGAGAACAGCCAGCACACACTGGGGTTGACTGTGAGAACTGTGTTTGAAATGTAAAAAAAGGAAAAATTGTTCCTTTTTTAGGTGTCCCCTCACTCACCGGGGTTGCCCCACGGTGACATGCTTCATCATTGGGGCCATCCCAGGCCTCTACGGGTTCCCATGATGCACTGGGCCAGGGACAGACTAATTTGCATATAGCCAGGTTCTGAGCTGGGATGGCGTAGTGAGCTAAATAACGGTGATGGATCAAGCCCTGATCTTTGGACTGGGTAAGAGTGGTCTGCTTAATTCAGACACTCTGTTCATCACCACCCCCTTTTCTGAATCGTTTTTGGCCACCATAGGTGTGGCAAGGTATACTCAGACATGAGTCCCTTGCTCACTGCTCCATCAGGATTCAAGCAAGCCGGGCCGACGACGCCTGAAATGGCAGAAACCGGTCCCCGGAAGCTTGTCTCCTTTCTGGTGAAGAATTGGCTTGGTAGTTTGGTCTGCCCTGTTCCCATGATGCACTGGGCCAGGGACAGACTAATTTGCATATAGCCAGGTTCTGAGCTGGGATGGGGTAGTGAGCTAAATAACGGTGATGGATCAAGCCCTGATCTTTGGACTGGGTAAGAGTGGTCTGCTTAATTCAGACACTCTGTTCATCACCACCCCCTTTTCTGAATCGTTTTTGGCTAACATAGGTGTGGCAGGGTATACTCAGACATGAGTCCCTTGCTCACTGCTCCATCAGGATTCAAGCAAGCCGGGCCGACGACGCCTGAAATTGCAGAAACCGGTCCCCGGAAGCTTGTCTCCTTTCTGGTGAAGAATTGGCTTGGTAGTTTGGTCTGCCCTGTTCACATGATGCACTGGGCCAGGGACAGACTAATTTGCATATAGCCAGGTTCTGAGCTAGGATGGGGTAGTGAGCTAAATAACGTTGATGGATCAAGCCCTGATCTTTGGACTGGGTAAGAGTGGTCTGCTTAATTCAGACACTCTGTTCATCACCACCCCCTTTTCTGAATCGTTTTTGGCCACCATAGGTGTGGCAGGGTATACTCAGACATGAGTCCCTTGCTCACTGCTCCATCAGGATTCAAGCAAGCCGGGCCGACGACGCCTGAAATGGCAGAAACCGGTCCCCAGAAGCTTGTCTCCTTTCTGGTGAAGAATTGGCTTGGTAGTTTGGTCTGCCCTGTTCCCATGATGCACTGGGCCAGGGACAGACTAATTTGCATATAGCCAGGTTCTGAGCTGGGATGGGGTAGTGAGCTAAATAACGGTGATGGATCAAGCCCTGATCTTTGGACTGGGTAAGAGTGGTCTGCTTAATTCAGACACTCTGTTCATCACCACCCCCTTTTCTGAATCGTTTTTGGCCACTATAGGTGTGGCAGGGTATACTCAGACATGAGTCCCTTGCTCACTGCTCCATCAGGATTCAAGCAAGCCGGGCCGACGACGCCTGAAATGGCAGAAACCGGTCCCCGGAAGCTTGTCTCCTTTCTGGTGAAGAATTGGCTTGGTAGTTTGGTCTGCCCTGTTCCCATGATGCACTGGGCAAGGGACAGACTAATTTGCATATAGCCAGGTTCTGAGCTGGGATGGGGTAGTGAGCTAAATAACGGTGATGGATCAAGCCCTGATCTTTGGACTGGGTAAGAGTGGTCTGCTTAATTCAGACACTCTGTTCATCACCACCCCCTTTTCTGAATTGCATTAGGAGCACAGCAGCATCCTTTTGATCGGACTCATGTCTCGGCAGTGTGTGTGTGTTAACCCACTGAACCATCTAACAAGCAGTAGTGCCCACACTGGAAGTGCGGCACCGTCCTTCAGGTCGCATTCATGTCTCAGCAGTGTGCACCTTAACCCACTCAGCTATCTATCTAACACGCAGTAGTGCCTGCACTGGAAGTGCGGCACCGTCCTTCAGGTTACATTCATGTCTGAGCAGTGTGCACCTTAACTCACTCGACTATCTATCTAACAAGCAGTAATGCCTGCAGTGAGAGCGCCGTAGCGTTTCAGGTCACATACATGTCTCAGCAGTGTGCACCTTAACCCACTGAGCTATCTATCTAACAAGTAGTAGTGCCTGCACTGGGAGTGTGCCGCATACTTTCTAGTCGTTGTGCCTCTGCTGGTCCATATGGAGGTGACAGTATGTGGCCAGGACTCGGCTCTGCATCCCCAAGATTTAACCCAATACTGCAGCCACTGCTTCAGCTGTTCCACCTGAGCGATATCTGAACGGGTTTTCATCGATCCACTGCCCACAGGGCCCCCTAGTGCCTCAGCATAGCTGTAGGACAAGAGGTGTGTGCAGTGAGAGCAGGATATAACAGAAATTGATAGCAATAGATACTTACAGTAGTAGCTCAGTGGGTTAAACTCTGTACAACCACCTCTGTAGCTCAGTGGGTTCAACTCTGTAGAACCACCTCTGGACCTGGGCTGATTCAGTCTCACATCTTTACAAGAGATCTTCCGGGAGCGTCATTGCATTGGATAAATAAAACAATTACTATGCAAGTGCCAAGAGACGACCATGTGTGACTGGTACAGTGAAGTCCATATTGCCAGATTTGCCAATTGTTTGTGAAATGCTTGGGATATTGAATAAATTACACATTTCGAAAAAGAAATTCTGGTATCCCATTTATTTGAATGCCTTTTATTGACTCAGCAAATGCCACACAATATTAACTTATTAAAATCAACAGCAAAACCCAAACATACCATGCTATACAATACCATTCTATTCAGTGACAGGCCGTACTATACCCCACACAATTCCACAACTAACAATTCCATTTCAAACCACATAATTCCACATTAGGAATTTAGTATCGCTCTGTTGTTATAAATATTATGATCACTACAAATGTCACCCTGGCCTCACCACACAGAGCAGTATCCTGCATGCACATTAAATAATGCTCAATGGATTTCTGGTTGTGTTCCTGTATTTGTGGAACATCTTTTTACTTGCCTAACTGCATTGTCGATACTTTCAGCTCACCAGATCCTCTTCCTTTTTTCCACAAATGGGTCGGATTTGTCTAGCTGTTGAGTAGAAAACGGGGTTCCAGTCCCGAACCGGAAGAGATGAGAAACTGACTAAACAGACCATAAAGTGCAATACTCTGTGTGTCATTTACTCTGCGAGGTGCCTCACAAAATAAATGACACATAGAGTATGTCGCATAAGATGGACTCGTCTCCCTCATCATGGGCACCTTTAAACTAGGCAACAGTAGCACGACACAAATATGGCAATAAGCGCTATGTGTTTTAGTATTGCTCTGTTATTATGAATATTATGCTCACTGCAAATGTCCCCCTGGCCTCAACACACAGAGCAGTTGCCTGCACATGCTCATTAAATGATGCTCAATGCTGGTCTGGTTGTATTTTTCTGTCATTGTGGAGCATCTTTTTACTTGGCTAGTTTTAAACAATGTTATTACATAGTTCATAAAACTCTGGCTTTCCAATTATCCAGCAGAATGAAGCACATTCTTATCAGCAATTTAAAATGACACCTCAGAGCAATTCAAACCATAGTATATAAAATAATTGCACAAAAGGTACCTCATTGGTTGAATATGAAAAAACGAAACTCCTTCCTGTGAGGTAGGAGCCTAAAAATTCAGAAAATATAGGCTAGACCAGCACCTCCAGTTCTAGAGACCACTGCGTCCCTGCACCAGTGTTGTTTTGAAGTTTAGGCATTCATCATTTAGTTTTCCCGAGCTGCAAGGATATTTTTGAGGCTGTTTTTTACATGCTGGTGCAGTCTTTTGGTAAAAGGAAGATGCATGAAAATGTTTTTTATGTAGCCTCTGCTTGCTTGCTTTCGTTCTTTCTTTCTTTCTTTCTTTCTTTCTTTCTTTCTTTCTTTCTTTCTTTCTTTCTTTCTTTCTTTCTTTCTTTCCTCCTTTCTTTCTTTCTTTCTTTCCTCCTTTCTTTCTTTCTTTCTTTCTTTCTTTCTTTCCTCCTTTCTTCATTACCGAGAGGTATTAGAGCACTTTTCAAAAGCCCATATTTTTGTATACTAGATCTTGAACAGATACATTTCTTTCTCACAAGCAAATTTACATACTTTGTGGTCGAGCATGGGCGGCGCATGCGCTGCTCTGCGAGGCATGCTGTGTTTGTTTGGGTAGAGACTTGAAGCCCCACCAGCTTTCTCTGTCCATATTTCCATTGGCTTGTGTCATTGTCCACTGTAAACTGTGGCTGTTCATTGGTCAATGGTTAGAGCGGCAGACCCTGATGCAGAGGTCTGGCCCAGACCAGGGTTCAATTCCCGCCTTGGCGGGTCTTGGGCTTAATTTCCCAGGACCTGATAATTCTCGCCTCAGTGCCTATTCTAAGCATGCGTCCCACTCTGCAACTCTGGGAAATAGCTTGCTTAATCTCCACAACGGCCCCAACAGCGCTAGGATGCCTGGCTTCACCTTGGGGGTGCCCAGGAGTGGGCACTTCACAGGGAAAGGCGAGGAAGGGTTCTACAGCGGTATGTGTACAGTGCCTTGAGACCCCTTCGGGGGTGATACGTGCGTTATATAAGCACTACATTTTACATTTACTTAGTAGTTTCTCGTCAGTACCGCCTTATCTCATTTTCTAATCTCCCATGTTGACACCCCCTGTTACGGGTGTTGCTACTCGGTAGGCTTTAATTACAGCCTCTGAGCACTATTTTCTCAAATAGCAGCAGGTAAGACATCCTCTCTACTAACGCTTTTAAAAAAATGTATAGCACGCATGCATACACCAGAGCTTTCCAAACCGTGTGTCCCGACACCGTAATGTGTCGCCTGCAAATGGTGGGTGTGTCGCGGGCACTTGGCACATAACTGCTGCTAAGTAAGAGGCATTCCACTAGACACTCTGCTCTATGGGGGCCGGGCAATTCATAACAAAGCCTCAGTAACAAGTAAATGGTCTTTTAAAGAACCTGTAAAGTGCTTGGGTGCGGCTGTGTGTGTGCCCGGGAAGCTGAGGCGAGGTGAGGTGACTGCCAGAGGGAGGGAGACAGAGGGAGGGAGACAGAGGGAGAGAAACAGAGGGAGGGAGAAAGAGGGAGTAAGACAGAGGTAGAGGCAGAGGGCAACAGACAGGGAGACAGACAGAGGGAGGAGGGCGACAAAGGGAGGGAGACAGACAGAGGGAGGAGGGCGACAGAGGGAGGGAAACAGGGAGGGAGACAGAGAGAGGGAAACAGAGGGAGACAGAGGGAGGGAGACAGACAGAGGGAGACAGACAGAGGGAGGGAGGTAGACAGAGGGCGACAGAGAGGGGGAGACAGGTAGAGGGAGGGCGGGAGACAGAGAGAGGGAGACAGACAGAGGGAGGGAGGGAGACAGAGGGAGGGAGACAGACAGAGGAAGACAGAGGGAGGGAGACAGAGAGAGGGAGACAGAGGGAGGGAGGCAGAGGGAGACAGAGGGAGGGAGTCAGGGGGAGACAGAGGGAAGGAGAGGGAGACAGACAGAGGAAGGGAGACAGAGAGAGAGGGAGCCAGAGAGAGACGGACCCAGAGAGAGAGGGAGATAGAGAAAGAGGGAGACAGAGAAAGAGGGAGACAGAGAAAGAGGGAGACAGGGAGAGAGACAGAGAGAGAGGGAGAGAGACAGAGACAGAGGGAGACAGACGGAAGGGGACAGAGGGAGGGAGATAGAGAGAGGGAGAAAGAGGGAGGGAGACAGAGAGAGGTAGACAGAGCGGGTGACAGAGAGAGGGAGACAGACAGAGGGAGGGAGACAGACAGAGGGTGACAGACAGAGGGAGGAGTGCGACAGACAGAGGGAGACAGACAGAGGGAGACAGAGGGCGACAGACAGAGGGAGGAGGGCGACAGACATAGGGAGACAGACAGAGGGAGACAGAGGGCGACAGACAGAGGGAGGAGGGCGACAGACAGAGGGAGACAGACAGAAGGAGACAGAGGGCGACAGACAGAGGGACACAGATGCAAGGAGACAGAGGGAGGGATACAGAGGGAGGGAGACAGAGGGAGGGAGACAGAGAGAGGGAGGCAGAAGGAGGGAGGCAGACAGAGGGAGACAGAGGTAGGGAGACAGACAGAGGGAGACAGACAGAGGGAGGAGGGCGACAGACAGAGGGAGACAGACAGAGGGAGACAGAGGGCGACAGACAGAGGGAGGAGGGCAACAGACATAGGGAGACAGAGGGCGACAGACAGAGGGAGGGGGGAGACAGACAGACAGAGGGAGACAGAGGGCGACAGACAGAGGGAGACAGACGGAAGGAGACAGAGGGAGGGATACAGAGGGAGGGAGACAGAGGGAGGGAGGCAGAGGGAGGGAGACAGACAGAGGGAGACAGATGGAGGGAGACAGACAGAGGCAGACAGACAGAGGCAGACAGACAGAGGCAGACAGAGAGAGACAGACAGAGGGAGAGAGACAGAGGGACACAGACCGAGGGAGACAGACGGAGGGAGACAGACAGAGGGAGAGGGAGGGAGGGGGGAGAGGGAGAGAGCGGGAGGGAGAGGGAGGGAGGGAGAGGGAGGGAGAGAGAGAGAGAGAGAGAGAGAGAGAGGGAGACAGACAGAGTGAGTGAGACAGAGGGAGACAGACAGAGTGAGTGAGACAGAGGGAGACAGACAGAGAGAGGGAGAGACAGGGAGACAGAGAGAGGGAGAGAGAGGGAGAGAGAGAGAGAGGGAGGGAGACAGAGAGAGGGAGTGAGGGAGAGATAGAGAGAGAGAGAGAAAAATGTTTGTATGCCGGGTCTGGTGGCTCGGCGCATGATGGCATCCACTGCAGGGGCCTGTGGTCAACCTCATGGTCACAGTTTTTTTTTGCGCTAGCCCCGCCCTTCCCCCGATGACCCCGCCCCTATTGGTGCGGTCCTCGGCCACAAACCACACAGAAAATTTGGCCCGAGGGAATGTTTGTGAGTACCCATGCTAAAACGCAACACACATGTGTAGCTGTTGTGACGGGGTGTCCCTGCCGTGATCAGGCAGGGCTCTGTGATAACGCATCACCTCGCAGCTGGTTGCTGTAAATAATATAATGAAAGCCTTAGTCACAGCGGAATTAGAATGTCATTCTCAGAGTCATCAGGGATAAGCCCCTCATTTAATCTTGCAAAGAAAAGAAAACATGAAAATATGTCCCAACCACCGAGGTCAAAACTCCTTGGCTTGCAATTTTCAATCAGGACAATCTGATTAGTGATCACTAAAAGTAGCAGGGGGTAAATATTAGAGGTAATATTGGACTCAACATCCAGGCCTCAATTTCGATTGCTGCAACTGTCAAGTACTTGTGAATATACATATTCTAACAGAGTATACAACTTGTGAGTTGCTGGAATTTCCTTTCTTGCACTATGATTTTTAGTACCTGTTTGTATGTGCTTGGCACATAGCCATTGAGGTTGCACAACTTCAAAAGACCAAGCACCAGGAAAAAGCCCCTAGCAATAGTCCATTTTGTTTTATTAATGGTGGTTCCCTAAATCCCTGGGGCATGTATCAATGTGTGCATGATTATATTCTTGCTTCAGGCACAAACCTAGCCTTACATCTAGTTTTGCCAGTCACTGTCTTAGTTAGAACAGATTCACAATTGCTTTCTTAACCATACTTTAATCACAAATTTGCTTGAAAATGCACTGTTTTCCCACTTTCTCTTGGGGGAGATCCCCCCCGAACCCCTCTTGGGTGGTTTCGGCTCGCTCGCCAGCAGGTGGACGATGTGCATGGTTGAAATGGTTGGCAGTGTGTGAACCAACCCTCTTTGTGCCGTAAATAACTGGGGCATGTGTCAATGTGTGCATGATTATATTCTTGCTTCAGGCACAAACCTAACCTTACACCCAGTTTTGCCAGTCACTGTCTTTGATAGAACAGATTCACAATTGCTTTAGTAACCTTCCAGCGTTCTCTAATTTGCTTGAAAATGCACCCTTTGCCCGCTTTTATTTCAAAATTTTCTTCTGGGAGAGAACTCCTCGAACCCCCCTTAGGTGGTTTGGACTCGCTCGCTACGCTCATTCGCTACGTTGTATTACTGTGTCCCAAAATGATGCATCTCCAAAAAGTGTGTCACCAACATGAAAAGTTTGGAAAGCTGTGGCATACACAATGCAGTAGGTCTCGCCTTTGCTACAGTTTAAGCTGTTATCATTGTAAATGACAATGCCTTTTATTTATCAGTTTTAAAAACAACACATAAGTAAAAGGTATTGTCATTTGCAATGCCACTAGCTTAAACTCTCGTAAATGCGAGACCTATTGCATTGAAAATGCTTGTTTAAATTTGGGAGGGATCATTTGCCCATGCTTGTGGGTGCCACTGCCTTCCTCACTGGTGTCTGGTGGGTGGATGCCTGCTTGGGGCTGTAGTCCCACAGAAACCCCCAAGCAGGGATTCACTTGGGAGACGCGCTTCAGAAAACAGGGCATTCTCCTACAAAGATCTGTGCTCAGGGGCCATGGTTATGGCCCTGAGAATTGCTCAAAGTGAAAACAGGCAGCGCCTCATTTTGTGGTCCATTTGCACTTTGTTTACTGTGACTGCAGTGCGCTATGCATGCTGCATGTCACAGTGATTAAAACATCTCAGCAAGTGAGGGAAGCATCAAGAAGGTGGAAGAATTTTCTTGAGCACTGCAGTGGACGACCCATTGATATCCACCATCCACCGCCACCGAAGGGTTAATAAGCCCAGCCCAAATTCTAGACTATGTGGTGCAGAAATGTCAACCATGTTGGAAAATGTACTAAACTTTGAAGAGTCTGCAATCATCTATAACAAGAGATATATATTTATGTCAGTTTTATCCTTGAGGGTCAAAGGTGGACACACTTTCTGTGTCCAACATGGCAGCATGTTGCCAAAGTTTTTGTTTCTGGTTATTGACTCCAGGGTGGGAGCAAGAGTGGGAGTAAAGTGTTAGGTTCTATTCAGGCATAGTTGACCTCATGACGTTTGCAGTATCTGTAATACTAGGATTACATTTTGGCTGAGCTAGTGCTCTTTACAAAAAGAAGCAGCACAGCAGTAGACCTGTGATTTTACTGTTTACAGCAGCTGACACTCAGAATTGAGGAAGCGATAAAGTCTGTAAACAGAAATAGCACTAAAAATGGAAGAGAATGGCAGCCTTTTATTTATAGTGCCTAGGCACGCATGGCCCTTGCACATACTTTCGCCCGTTTTAAACATGTTTCCCCGCATATGTAATATTTATGTAGCACGCAAACAGTCATAAAGTGAAAACACAACTCCATTGATATCCCACACCAATTTAGAAATTGGAGTAAAATTTTATAAATAATTTGACAGCAACAGAAATTAAAACCAATCAGTGAAATTGAGTAAAATGGAATAAATAATTTGACAGCAACGGAAATTAAAACCAATCAGTAGATCCAGAGATATGCAATGTTTAAAGGTTCAAGTAAAAATAGCATCATGAAGTAGAAAGCACTAACTGTAGGTATGTGGTCACACTACACCGGGACAAAGTCACAATTTCAGGCCGACCGTGATGGAGTGCAGGCTTGATACAGACTCCAGACGTGTCCTCCTGAAAAAGTTACCTTCTCACAGTCTGGTGTGCAGAGTTAAAAACTTCAGGATTTTACAGAAGGAGCTCAAATGATGCCAGCCAAGGGTCTTGGACCTGGGATGACAGCTCTTGGGGATCAGAATCTCATCCAACAGAGGCCAGAAGGGCTCAGGCAGGTTGAGCTACAGGTCTATACAGAGTCAGTTGCAGATGCAGGCAGGTCCAGTTTTCAGCAGGCCAGCTGGGCAGTTGCAAGGAGCCCTCTGGAACTTGTTGTATGCTTGTCGCTCAGAACAGGAGGTAAGCCAACTGACCCTTGGAGTCACACAGGTCTTACTGTGAACAAGGGAATGGTCCTCTCTCATTCAAGCAGCAAGGCATGCCTCAAGCAGTAGGACAGTCATCTGAGAAATAAGGCAAGCCTAACTCAACAGAATAGCAGTTCTCAGAGAAAACAGGCAAGCCTCAAGCAGCAGGCCATACTTCTGCTAGCAGTAGGGCCGTCCTCTGAGAAATAAGACAAGCCAAAAGCAGCAGGGCAGTCTTCTGAGAAGCAAGGCAGTACTTCTGGAGGGTCACCAACAGGTCCAGGAGTGAACCGCAGAGTTGGCCTTATGCTCCAATATTTATACTTGGTTCCAGCCTTTGCAGTGGGAGAAACTTCCAGACTTCCAACCACATCTGGTATTGGAATTTCCCTGCCCAGGCTCCAAACAGTCAAAGGTGAAAAAATAATTGTGTAAAGTTCTTTGTGAGTGTGCTGGAGGCATCTCCTTTGAAATGCAAGGGGGAAAGGGAACAGCTCTGCTCCTCCCATCCTCGCAGGATAGCCCATCCTGACAACAATTAGTCCCCCTTTGTCTCATTGTCTGGGAGGGATACACAAAGGTGAACTGCCAACTATTCACAATTATGTGATCTGGGAAACAGGCTGCAGGCGACAAATGGTTATGAATAGGAAATGGCAGCTTTGTAAAAGTGGCATTTTCAGAATTGTGAATTAAAATTAAACTCTAGCATTACAGAAACGTTTAAAGTACAATTCTTTTGAGCCAAATATGAGATTTATACCTGTTGCCAATCAAAAGTTAGCTTTTATTAACTGTAATAAGATAACCCAATGTTATCCTATGGGAGAGGTAGGCCATACAGCAGTGAAAAACAGATTTACGAGTTTTTCACTATCAGGACAAGCACAACTTAAAAGCACATGCTCAACTTTTTTAATACAATGCACCCTGTCCTATGGGCTGTTAGGGTCTATTAAAAAGGAACGTTTCGGCCTAGCAAAAGATGTAGTTAGCCATTTCGAATTGCAGTTTAAAACCACACACAGGTTTCAATGGCAGTGCTGAGACTGGTTTTAATGGGCAACTTAAGTGAGTGGCACAATGCGTGCAGCAGGCCCACTGGTAGCCTTTAACTTACAGGTCCTGGGCACATGTAGTACCACTTTACTAGGAATGAATAAGTAAATTAAATTGCCACTTGGGCATAAACCCATTTTACCATGTGTAAAGGAGAGAGCACAAGCATGTTAACACTGGTTAGCAGAAGTATATTGTACAGAATCCCAATGCCCATAAAAATGTAATTCAGAAAACCAGAGTAGTGAAGGCCAAATTTTGGAGGTGACCCTGCAGAGAGGGCCACGCCCAACAAATATTCATATACAGCTTGTACAAATGGAAAGGTCTATTCCACGTTTGCACTTTTAATAAAAGGGAGCTGAACAATACTGTGAGGATTCACAAAAGCATGTATAAGGATGTGAAGCAGCTCTCATATGACACTATTTTCCATCCTTCTACATGCTATTGTGACGAGCTATAGATTTTGAAACAAAACTTCTGTTAATATTTACATTAAGTTTTCCTGAATTGGGATAAATAGTCTATGGTAGGAGGCACTGCAAGCTTCTAAATATTGTAGGTAGCCACCTCACAGATTCATCAAATGTGAGAAATCTGTCCCTACCACTGCTTCCTTACTCAGCCAGTGCCTAGATCAATTACCAATGACTGTGATTAATTTAAGTATTCCACCCATAACATTTGAGTTTTTGTCAGTGAGACACCTTCAGTGCCAGCAATAGGCCCTGATGTAAGCCCTCTGCTCACAGTACCAATGGATTCAAGCTGCACTTCACTGATGAGGCCAAACAAGAACAAAACCGGGTCAGCGATGCTTGTGCTCTCTTGTTTGTGTTCTCATTCAAAGGAAGCACGGGTAAGCAGTTTGTGTTGGACTTTTCCTAATAGAGAAGGAGCCAGACTCATTTGCATAAGGTTGCCATTGTCTATAATGGCAAAGGAGGGAGCAAAAACATTGAACTGGAATGTGGTTTGGAGTAATTAATTTCCAGAAGCTGAAATTAATTAAAGCATTATATCCATCACTTTTTTGTTTTTGTCACTTTTTTTATGGTCTGGCTTGACAGAGCAGCTGCCTCCAGACAATTATGTGAGCTTCACTAGAGCAGGGCTTTGGCTCTGCCCACATGTTGGGAACCAGAAATACATAGGGCACAAGTTGTGTGCTTCCACAAAAAAGTGCTTGTCCTCCGCACAGCTGTGACCATTTTGTTAATGTATCTAGCTGCCTAAGCTTGAACTTTCAGGGGCACACACATGGCATTGGCTATTAAAGTGACATAGATAACTATATAATTAATGTTGTGTTTCTTTTACAGCAGCACAGATGGTAGGTGGGAAGTCATTAACCTACATGGATTTTGTGATAAGAGATGATAGTGCAACTGTTACCTGACCTTTAAACCTAGACCAAATTATTCTGCAGTTCTTTCCTTTCCCGCAAATATATCTATCTATTACCATGCTATTTACTTGGTTTGTTTTTTCTTAATTTTTCATTGTCAATTTTGAATACAAACACATGAATCTTAAACAGAGCATCAGAGTTGCCCTCACCCACCATAACCCACCCGATCCTACACAGACCCACAATGAGCTTTGGCATTCGGAAGGCAGTCCATTTGTTTAGGATGACCCATCTTGCTCAAACCATCAAATTCATAAAAAGCATAAAAATTGAAGTCGTTTTCAGAAATCATTTCACAAAACATTTCGTAAAACGTTGCACAAAGCGTTTCCTAAAGCATCAAGAGTTCTAACATGCAAAGTGCAAGTGAGCAGAGAAGTAGTTTTCACAAAGCATATCACAAAGCATTTCATCAAACATTTCCTAAAACATCAGGAGTCCTAAAGTGCAAAGTGCAAGTGATCAGCTACATATATGTCTTGAGATATATAAAGTGACCTATGCAAAAGTGCAAAGGGCAGGGTGTTTGAAGAGGCACCTTAATAACAGAAGACACACCTGGGAACTCAAACAGATAGACAGTCTTTTAAACACAAACATAATAATAAAATTCTAAACTTATACATTACTTATGGATTTGCCAACCCAAGTTTAGTAACATTGCCCTCCCCCCCTCTTTATTGCGGATTTAACTTGCGAGACCATTCAGACAGTGGTTCCCAAATTACCAAGCCCTTGCTCTTAACACAGATGCCCTTCTTGGCATAAATTGCTTTTTCCATGTTATGTGTTGAGAGTAGGCGAGCCAAGCACTGCTGAAAGGAAGGCGGGTTGTGATCCAACCAAGCCGAGGCGATACATAGCCTGTGAATAGCCATAGCGACGAAGATCAGGGACCCTCCTTTTTCTCTTTCTATAGTTTCCTGTGCTCCCAATAATATAGTAGAAGGGATTAGCAGAACGTCTCGAGATAAAACTACCTTAAGGAGGCTCTGGATCTCTTCCAGCAGGTGACTGAGTTTCTCACAGGTTGCAAACATATGTATAGAGTCTGTACCCAGTTCAGAACAACTGGGGCATTTAGAACCTTTACTGGTTCTCCATTTCGCTATTCTACTCGGAGTATAATACAAAAAAAAGCATGTTTTATAAAACTGGGCTTGCAAATTCGCTGATAGTAGATCGCTTTGGGCGAAGAGCTGACCGGAAAACGTTATCAGTGATGTCTAGTTTTTGCTGTCAATTCCAGGAGATTCTAGTCAGATCGTCAGGCATTAAGCTATTATGAATGCCGTAGATAGTCTCGATCTGAAGAGTATTGAATTCAGTCGATTTTTCCATAAGTTCACATTTGACAAACCCAGAGAGCCCGCCTGCCTTACGTAGTAAAAGTTCCTTATTTATAAATATTTTAAAAACTCTTTGTGACTTTGACCAAATTTTGTTTTAAGGCCTTCGAAGGCCAAAACCCCATCTGCGGAGTAAAAAAAAAACAGTTTATTGACTCCTGCTTTGAGCCAAGTCGAAAAGTAGGAGCTCCCGAATATGTCCGGCAGCTTCTCATTGCTTCTTGTGGGAGTATAGTAATTTAGTCTCTCAATCCCTAGAAGTTTACGGAAAGCAGTATAGGCCTTGTATGTCCCCTTAAGGGTCTTGAACCTTACTCTCTTGAAGTAACCATATTCGAGTTATTGCCACAAACATCCCCAAGTTTCTGGGCCGAATAGCAACTCGAACGGGGAGGGGAGATCCGTTGTTCGTGCTAGGGGTTGTTCTTGAAGCAATACAAGACATATCTGCATGATGATGGCCCAATAATACATTTTTAAGTTTGGAAGAGCCCATCAACCTCTCTCTCTAGGAAGAGACATATACTTTTGGGACCTTCTCGGCTGGAATAGGCCCATAAAAACTGTGAAAAAAGATTAGAACATTTTTTAGCATTGAATTTGTAAATTCAAGGGGGATGGCTCTAAAAAATATAACATTTTAGGGAATAAATTCATTTTAAAACAGTGCTTTTGCCCACTATGGAACAATGTAGATTATTTAGCCAATGCAGTGACTTCTTCATCTCTGAGGCTAAAGGGGAGAGCTTTTCTTCAAAGATCGTATTAATATTGGCCAAAATGTTCAACAGAAAAGAGCAGGGTTTCAGGTGTGAGGCAAAAAATGGGCGCACTGCTAGGTTGGCGCACAGTTAAATGTTTGAAGGCAAAAAGGTGCATGCAGAAGAGAGGCAAAGCCCTGTAACCCCTCACGATGTGTTTTGGGGACACATCAAGTACAAGAAAAACAAATTCTGCAGCACACTTGTAGGAAAAATATAAGGCGATGTCTCAATGGACATAAGGTACAAAGTTCAAGGGCGAGGAAGTTGTCCACAAAATTAAAGAATCTTCTTTTATTGTTCATACATGAGCCAGCCGACACGTGTTTCGTCGCAAGAAACCACACTGTTTCTGCGACTCCTCAGGGCTGGGGAGGATACAAAATAACGGATGGAGTATACAATGATACAGCATGAAACAAGTTATAATGGTGACTGTATAAGGTGTGGAGTTGTGAGGTGAGTAAAAGAGGTGAGAAATTAAATGTTCACATTTCTTGTGTGGATGCACACAATACCACCCAAACACCGAATAAGAGTAAACAAGTACAGTGTAGTAGAATAAGTGGATCGACAGTGTCTACAAAAGTGATGTCTAACACAATTAAATAAGTTGCATTTAAAACGTACCTAACGGTGACGCACAAAGAAGGAAAAAGTGAGTAGGGGTACAATGAATGGGGAAGTGAGTCGGGTTCTAGCTCACAAATAAAGAACGGGGGTGTGCATCCTACCTGTAGGAGTGAGGTATAAGAACAGCAGGTCTATGATGCCCGAGAGGGAAAAATTAAGGGGGGGGGGGGGGAAAGAGAAAAAATATACCGTCACAGGGTGTTCTGACGTAGATCAGAGTTGTGATCAAATTACGTAAGAACGGGTGTCCCGGGCAGGGGCACGTGCAATGAAAGGAGAAAGAATGGAAAAAAGAGAGAAGAAGGAATTCTCACCGCGGTGCTGGTGATAATTCCGACCCGGCTCCGCTCGAGACCGGGTATTGTTGAGAACAGACACGGATATCGCAGAATGGAGCAATGTTTATCGCGCAGTGCTGTGATGATCCTGGGGACAGGGAAAAGGTCTCATAAGTGGTAGACCTAAGTGAGTATAACAGCGTGAGCACCTTTCTTGTAAGTGTCAAAAAGAAACTGAGTATGTAGCTCACCTTAGTTAGAAAACCTTGATGAGGACCTGGTTTCTCGAAATATGAGTATTAACGCTGGACTGGACCTCCGTGTCTTCAGATTTTAAGGCAAGTGGCCTTATAAGTCAGTAGGTCCCTGTAGGGATCCATATTCATCAAAAAAGGGACAATCCACATAGAGGCCGAAATGGAGGAATTCGAGTCGAAAGGGGGACAAAAAGAACAATAGAGCAATTAGCGTGAAGGTCCTTGTATTAGGACCTTCCTAGGGCACTGGTGACAGGAAATAAATCAATTGATTCGTCAACCCCGATGAAAAATTCCAGTCTAAAAGGTAGTCAGTTGAAAACAGTAGATTATATATAAAAACGCTCAGCCGGGTCGGAATTATCACCGGCACCGCGGTGAGAATTCCTTCTTCTCTCTTTTTTCCATTCTTTCTCCTTTCATTGCACGTGCCCCTGCCCGGGATACCCGTTCTTACGTAATTTGATCACAACTCTGCTCTACATCAGAACACCCTGTGACGGTATATTCTTTCTCTTTTTTCCTCCCCCCCCTTAATTTTTCCCTCTCGGGCATCATAGACCTGCTGTTCTTATACCTCACTCCTACAGGTAGGATGCACACCCCCGTTCTTTATTTGTGAGCTAGAACCCGACTCACTTCCCCATTCATTGTACCCCTACTCACTTTTTCCTTCTTTGTGCGTCACCGTTAGGTACGTTTTAAATGCAACTTATTTAATTGTGTTAGACATCACTTTTGTAGACACTGTCGATCCACTTATTCTACTACACTGTACTTGTTTACTCTTATTCGGTGTTTGGGTGGTATTGTGTGCATCCACACAAGAAATGTGAACATTTAACTTCTCACCTCTTTTACTCACCTCACAACTCCACACCTTATACAGTCACCATTATAACTTGTTTCATGCTGTATCATTGGATACTCCATCCGTTATTTTGTATCCTCCCCAGCCCTGAGGAGTCGCAGAAACAGTGTGGTTTCTTGCGACGAAACACGTGTCGGCTGGCTCATGTATGAACAATAAAAGAAGATTCTTTAATTTTGTGGACAACTTCCTCGCCCTTGAACTTTGTACCTTATGTCCATTGAGACATCGCCTTACATTTTTCCTACAAGTGTGCTGCAGAATTTGTTTTTCTTGGCCAAAATGTTCACCTCATGATATCTAGCTTTAGTAACCACTCTATGGGCTGTCCATTTGATTTTGTTCACAATTTTCTGGGTTTTTTCTTTATTTAAGGCATAGCCCAAAACCTCCCCAAATTTTTGATCCTTGAGTTCTATCACATCTATTGCCTTACCAGGATCAGGAGTCACACGCGCCAAGTCGTCGGCATATGCCATAATTTTGGTTTCATATCCTTGTCTGAGTATGGAGGGGATTCCCTGGTTATTTTCTAGCTTCTTAAAGAGAAGGTCAATGTACATCACAAATAGCAGCGGGGAGCAGGGACACCCCTGACGTGACCACAGTGTTATTGCAAATTGTTCTGTCTGTTTGTTGTTGTTTATTGAATTTATATTGCGCACAGCTACCCGCAATGGGTTTCCCGGCGCCAGGGACAGACTGGAGAGAGAAATCAGGTAACACTAAAAGGAATCACAAAGGATGAAAAAAGTTAAAACAAAAAAGTCTTCAACTTTTTTCGGAAGGCCAGAAGATTAGTTTCTGTTTTTAATGCCGATGGGAGGGCATTCCACATCTTTGGTCCAAGATATGCAAAAGAACGGCCTCCCATTTTTGCCAGTCGAATTCTGGGGATCAGGAAATCGCCATTATTTGAAGACCTTAAGGAACGGCCAGGTAAATAAGGCTGAGCGAGATTATGCAGATATGTAGGAGCAGAACCCTGACGGATCTTAAACAGAAGACACAGTGTTTTGAAGGTCACACGTTCAGAGATTCTCAGCCAGTGTAGATCACGTAAGGCTTGCGTTGCGGACGTTCTCCGTGGAACATTACGCAAGAGGCGAGCAGCTGAATTCTGTACCACTTGTAGTTTGTGGATTGTTGCTTTATCCGCTCCAAGATAAAGCACATTGCCATAGTCGATTGTCTGTACCCCATTGATCACAAGCCTAGCCATAGGATTTATATATTTAAAGCTTTGATAGCTTGAATAAACCCGGGCCCCTAGACCCATTTTCTGCCTGATGCTCCACAAGAATAGCCAGGAGACCTGATCAAAGGCCTTTTTGGCATCAAGAAGTATTAACACCATTGGGTCTCCTGTAGTCTGTGCCACATCAAACAGAGTAACAAATCTCCTTATATGATCAGTGGTGCTTTTTTAAGGGATAAATCCATATTGCCGTCTAGAGACGAGTCTTTCGATAACAACCGATAATTGGGAAGCTAGAATTTTAGAGTATATTTTGAAATCTCCGTTGATTAAAGTTATTGGGTGATAAGTGCCTCTTTCCAAGAGAGGTTTGTCTTTTTTAGGAAGAATAATGATTTTTGCTAGTGAACAGGTAGAGGGAGGGGCCGTACACTTAAAATGTGTTCAAGAAGAGATTTAAATATATCTTTGATCTGATCAATGAATACTTTATAAAATTCCATCGGGTTAAGATTGGAGCCCAATGCCTTTCCATCTGGTAAGCTAGTTATAGCAACAGCAATCTCTTCCTAGGAGGGTGAACCTTCTAAGAATTTGCGATCCTCAAAGCTTAGACTAGATATTGGAATTGGGTCTAAAAAGTTGTTAATGGCATTTTGTCTAGATGCTATAATGCTGATACCTTCCTCAGTATACAGATCTTGGTAAAACTGACACAAGACAGTTCTGATTTTTTCCGGCTCAGACGTTATCCCGACAATCTGGTCTCGGATGGAATATGTATCACTAGCTTACCCGTCGCGTGTTGCTGAGATCTCCGAAGAAAGGAAATTCAAGGAAACTCGTCATGATAACATTCAATTTACATTGTGTCATGTTTATTGAAACGTATTCATTTTAATATGGAAAACATTTCAAAGTGTTGTTCTAATTCTATTTATTTATTCAAGTGCTTGTGGACACACGATTTTTTGTTTTTCCGTCTGGTGCGTACATCAGTATTCGAAAGATTATGAGGGCCCTGGGGGGCCGATATTTTAAAAGATGTTATGGCAGAAACCTTCGCGGGAGTGTACTCAACAACTTCCCAAAGTTTCATGGCGATCGGATGAATGGTGTTTTAATTCTATTTATTTATTGGAGTGCTTGTGGATACACGATTTGTTGTTTTTCCGTCTGGTGCGTACATCAGTATTTGAAAGATTATGAGGGCCCTGGGGGTCCAATATTTCAAATATGTTTATGCCAGAAACCTTCCCGGGAGTATACTCAACAACTTCCCAAAGTTTCATGGCGATCGGATGAATGGTGTAGTAATGCATATGCCAAAAACCTTTGCAGGAGTGTACTCAACAACTTCCAAAAGTTTCATGGTGATCGGATGAATGGTGTAGTAATGCATATGCCAGAAACCTTCACGGGAGTTTACTCAACAACTTCCTGAAGTTTCATGGCGATCGGATGAATGGTGTAGTAATGCATAAAGGACAAACAATTTTAATTTTCAAAAAGCTTTATTCGACAGCATGTCATAAAAGCAAAATTATACTTACAATCATTAGACATAATCATTATAAATACTAACCAAAGTAAAAATACAATGTTAAAAAGTTATTAAATCTTGAGGCTGTCATTTACAAGTTAAAAAACAATTGTTCTAAAAAGATGTTTTTTTTAAAAAAAAACTGAATTATACAAAACATGATCAATCATCTTATTGAGAGTCTTTAAAAGATCATTGGCTAGAATCTAAGGATTTTAAGGTGCGGGTGCGAATCATCCAGGCCAGCCTTAAGAATTTGGCAACAGCAATCGCTAGGCAAGGTGAACAATCAGTCTCCAATATCCGTAGCGCCTCAATGTATCTCCGGGTGCCCATGTTAATACATATTGGTTTTAACCACTTGCTACGAGGGCATATATAGAGGGGACATACAAACAGCATATGGGGTACATTCTCAATCAAATTTTTACAATGATGGCATTTGTCATCCCAATTTGCCAACCACTTATAACTGAAGGCTTTTACAGGTAGGGTTCCAGTTCTAAACTGGAAAAACAGCTTTCGGTCAAGCGGACTCTCTATAATATCCCAGTAGGCTTCACAGAGTGGGCGAGATTTAAAATCAAGGAACCGTCCTGTTAAATTAGTGTTTATACAGGTACTATGGGTGGACATCCAGATCATTTCCCAATACATTTTTTTCAGAATTGTTTTTGACGGGAAACTTGGGACGTCTGCATCTACCCATAGATGATCAAGCTCCAACTTTGTTAATAAGCCCCTTATCTCTTTAAGCCATTGGATATGGTGAAAACTGTCAGCCCTGATAATATCCTTAAGTGCAAGGGTGTAGTGAAGGGTGTAGTGCGCTAGTTCTGGAGTTGTCCAGATACGCCTCCAGTACAATAGGGGCGTAACCGTGCTATATCCTCAACTTTTTTCCTGCCGAGATCGTATAAAAGCGGAATGGTAGGAGTACTTTGGGGTACCCCAACTAAACAACGTAAGAATTTATTCTCTGCCGTTGTCAGTTGGGTTAGATTATTGAATCCCCAAAGTTCAGAACCATACAAAGAAGCACTTATGACCTTCATATTATAAATCTCTAGGGCAGGTGTAATTGGCTTTGTAAAGGAAGCTTTATGCTTTGTGGCTAAGGCACCCGCTAGCTGATGGAATTTTAAAACAGCCATGTCAATATGGCTTTTCCAGCCCATATTGCTCTGGAGAGATATTCCCAAATACGTGAATGCCTCTACCTGTTCTAGTGGAGTTCCATTAAAATTAATTGTACCTTTGAAGGTTTTCCGCTGACTCAGGGACATGAACTTGCTTTTTGAGGTGTTTATCTCAAGTCCACGCAGTTGACAAAATTCTCCGAACGCATTTACAGCCTTCTGGAGCCCACTCGGGGTCCGGGAAACTATCAACGTATCGTCCGTGAACATGAGGACAGGCACGCGGGCCCCAGCCATAATCGGGGCGTCAGTGGGGGAAACGGTTAAGATAATCCACAATACCGTTGATGTATATTGAAAACAGCGTGGGCGCCAATACACACCCCTGCCGAACACCACGCTCGACAGGAAATGAGTCGGTCACCTCACCCTGCATCCCCCATCTGATTCTGGCGTAGTTGTTCTCATGCAGGCGGACGAGAAGGGTCAATAGTTCCGGAGATATCCCTGACTCAACGAGAACCCTCCAAAGTTTGGAACGGGGGACTAAATCAAAGGCCGAATTTAGGTCTACGAAGACCGCATAAAGGGTCCCCTTGGTCAGGGTCACATTCCTCCAGTAGAGTGCAATGAAATAAAAGACCTGGTCAATTGAGCTAGTACATGGCCGAAAGCCGGCTTGGTATGGGGACAAAATATTGTGTTCTTCTATCCATTGTTGCAGTTTATTTTGTACTAAATGACCCATACGTTTTCGGGCTGAGTCTATAAGACTGATGGGTCTATAGTTACTGGGTAGAGATTTGGCACCCTTTTTAAAGACCGGTATTATTTCGGCGCCTTTCCATGAGGGTGGGATTGGCGCACTCCTGGCCACCAAGTTAGCTAGTCACTCAAAATACCTACACCAAGATGATCTATCACTTAAAAACACGTCAGCAGGAATGCCATCCATACCTGGGGCTCTTCCCCCAGTCACGCAATCTAGCGCTATGTTAACTTCCTTGGTTGTAATAAGCTGATTCTGGTAAAAAAATTGTTGGGGTAAGTGGGCAGTCTTCTTCAGTTAAGTTTTGTGCATATTGTGGTCTAAAGAAATCTACCCACTCTTGTTTAGCAACATTATTTTGGGGGGCCTCAGCTACACCTCTTCTGTCCCATTTCACAATGGCCCAACATTGTTTTGAATCCCTTGCTCCACAGGCCAGTTTCAAATCACGCCATTGATCCTCATCCCACTGTTTCTTAGCTGCCTTCTGGGTGAGTCTATAGATCTCCCTTGCCTTCCTTACTTCTATGGGGTTCTTGCCCCTTATTTCTACACAGATTTTGGCAGGCTACTTTACATGCGTTGTTGTACCACCTCTCCTTCGGTAGTTTGTTATTTCCCTTTTCTGGTTTTATAGTTTTCCTAAAAAATAATTGAAGTTTTGCGAATAAGTGGTTATGTGCCTCAAACATTATTTGGGGAAAGTCTAACTTATTAATGTGAGTATTTAAATTAGCCACTTCTTCAATAACCATGTTTTTAAGGGATCACTGACATTATATCGACCACAAAAATATCGAGATACAAAAATATCGAGGAGAAAATATCGAGGGACAAAATATCGACTGCCTATCTTCAAACAGGTAAGTACTAAAATATTGACTCCAAAATATCGAGTTACAAAAATATAGACTGTCAAAACATCTATTTTTTTAAATGTCTTTAAATTAAATTAAAACTAATATAATAATAAATATATTTAATATAAACTTAGTAAAAATTATTAAATAAATGTAATATTAATAAATAATTAGTATAAATAAAAAAATTATATCACAAAAATAATACATATATATATATATATATATATATATATATATATTCCAGCTCCAACCGTCCCTCACTCCAGGAAAACGATCACGCACTCACGGGGGTATGATGCTCAAATTTTATTTTATATATATTATTCGGCTTCTCCAACTAAACAAACAGACGCGTTTCGGACTACAAGTCCTTCGTCAGTGTCAATGCGTGGAGTGTTACCCAGCACCCTATGTACACACTTCACTTCCTGTCACATGTGAGGGGAACAGACACCATTACATACTCAGTAAATGGAGCGGCCATTTCTAAGTGAGTCTGATAATACACACAATCCTGTTTTTACAATGTGTACTGACTCTAGATTTATACTGATTCCTAAATCACTTAATTACAGTGAATAGTATTGATCTTGCCGTGGATCGGCAAATTACGGAATCTTGACTGTCCTATTTACAAAGTATTTACAACAATTTCACAGTACCATGTCAAATTGATGGTCATGATCCCATTGCACCAGGGGTTGAGTGTAAATCATCATTGTTTGCATTTCATTCAATGCGAACCCAAGTCGGTTAAAAAGCAACAAAATCTCGCCGTGTATCGGCGTGTCACCGACTATGGCAAACCAGCAAGGTTATAATCAGAACAAAATCCATTATATACAATATATACATGTTCATTTCTCAAAATCACCACTGCATGTCATTCCATATCATTCATATTGAATTATATTCGATATTGGATAGGCTAAGATAATCGACCTGGATCATCTATTTACATATGCTACATCTTTTAACTAAATGCAACTATAATGCATGAGCCTCTGCAGGTGGCCAACATTCTATCGTGAAGTTGGAGGGGGAACAAAAAGGAAATGTAAAAGAGAAGAAGGTAAGTCAATGGTGGCAGGGGGGGAATAATAATAATAGTAGAATAAATGAGAGTAGAAAAGAAAGAAGAAGAGCAACGAAGAAAAATCTATGTAAAGTAAACACAAAGGAAGAGATGAAAAAATTACACAGCAGGTAAGAATAATCTAACTACGACTGAGAAGATACATGTGCCAGATGGAAAAATATATAAATATATACACACACATATGTGTCGAAGAACAACATAGAGCAAGTATGCACATGCAATGATAACTGCAGGTTCCAAGGTTCACAGTTCATTTAAGGACTCCTGCCTAATTGCATAAACAAGCTCTATTCAGAGGGGAGACTACTTTCAGATCTATAGTTATTTCCCCAAATGGACACCCAGTTCCTCTCCAATATTCAAACCCCCAGGTTGTTTCGTCTGCATGTCAATTATATGACGTGATTCTAGTCGGCGTAGACGTGTAAGTCTATCCCCTCCTCTAGGGTTAAGCGGGACATGGTCTATCCCAAAATATTGGAGAAGGTCACGGTTGCTCTGGTGTGATTGGGCGAAATGCCTTGCCACAGGGTACGCTATGTCCTTGTTCATAATTGCCCGTTGATGTTCTAAGATACGCATTTTTACCCCATTGATAGTACTCCCTATATATTTGTGCCCACAAGGACACAAAAGGCAGTACACCACATATGGTGTTGTGCAGGTAATAAAATGCTTAATCTTCTTTGGTTGTCTCAGGCCTGGGACAGAATAAGATAGTATCCTATGGCTGTTTTCACATGCGCGGCATTTCCCGCACGGAAAAAATCCAGCCATATCTCTCAATGTGCCCTGTCCGGTGGTTTTCATGGGTGTTAGATGACTCTGTATAACCATGTCCTTGATGGAACGTGATTTCCGAAAAGTGATGAGTGGTCTCTCCGGCACATCACACCCAATCACTGGATCGGTACGTAGTATGTGCCAACTTTTGGTTAGCATGCCTCTAAGGGCATTCGCTCCCTCCGAGAATGTAGTAATCATTCTAAATTTGTTGATCTTTTCACTGTCTTCCCTTCTCTTTGGGTTGCATGTTAGAAGCTGTCGCCTGGGGATCCTAGATACTTTACTTAAAGTTAAATCTAATAATTCTGGATCATACCCTCTTATGCGAAACCTCCGCATGCATTCATTTGCTGCTATCGTAAAATCCTCTTCACAGGAACAATTACGTCTCAGCCTTAGCAGTTCACCGTAAGGGATACTTTTCACTAGGCTAGGTGGGTGACTACTCTTAGCGTGGTGGATACTGTTCCCTGCCGTGGGTTTTCTGTAGAGGGCAGTTTGCAACTTTTCTTCCTCTACAAATACTTTAAGATCTAGGTAGTGGACTTCTTCACTACTAACATCGGCAGTGAATATCAAATGCAGATCATTGTTATTCAGATCCCTGATAAAATTGTTTGCTTCTGTGGAGGAGCCCCTCCACACCACAAACAGGTCATCAATGTAACGACGCCACATCACAATGTTATCTGCCCATTTGCTGTTTTCACCGGCAAGGGTCACCTGCTCCTCCCACCAGCCCACGAATAAATTCGCGTAGCTGGGGGCGAAGCAGGTTCCCATAGCCGTCCCCGAGATTTGTTTAAACAGGGTATCCTGGAATAAAAAAAATTTATTTTGCAAACAGAATTCCAGCATCTCTATTAACATGACACCATGCTCCCTATATTTCCCAGGTCTCATACCGAGGAAATATTTGACGGCCTTCACCCCCAAATCATGCCTTATGCAGGTGTATAGGCTCGTGATGTCTAGGGTAATGAGCAGAAAGGATTTGTCCCAAGTGATGAGTTCGATCTGTTCCATGAAATGCTTCGTATCTCTCACATACGATTTTAAATTTCCCACAAATTCTATTAAAAAGTGGTCGATGTATATTGATAAGTTCTCCGTCAGTCCACCTTTGGATGATATGATCGGTCGTCCCGGAGGGTTGATTATATCTTTGTGTACTTTTGGGAGCTGATAGAACGTGGGAGTAATGGGTTCAGGATTCCGCAGGAACAGAAACTCATCCATGTCCAACATGGACTTATTACGCCATTTAGTTAGAAGATCATGATATGCCTTTTTACTGCACTCATACTCCCTCTCATCGGTGACGATATAATTTTCTTGATTATGTAGTTGGCGGAGGGATTCCTTGCAGTACTGTTCTCTCGGTAACAGAACGATATTTCCTCCCTTGTCGGATGGCTTCAATATCATTTTCTCATTCTTCTTGATGTTCTCCAAGGCGGATTGCTGTTCCGTAGTCAGGTTATGTTTCTTTTTCACACTCCACTTTTTGTTGTTGTCCATTCTATAATGTATTAGATCCTGTATGACTGCCTCTGAGAAAGTGTCTATCGCATCAAAAGGCATTTGTGGGTTAAACTGTGAAACAGCTCGGAAATTAGTTTGAGGTGGTTCTTGCTCGATTCCAGTTTCTTTTCCCACTGTTTGTGTTTGTTCCTCTCTTAGGTCTTCTAATACTTGGACGGAGCGTAGATCTCTCACAGTTAAGGTGTCAGTAGGTTGTGCAGCAATTTTCTTTTTCTTCTTAGATTTATGTTGTAACTCCACACCACTGGGTTTCATCTTGTGGAACTTGTGTAGCTTTATTTTTCTTATTAATTTGAACACGTCGATTCTTGTTTGCGTGAATTCAAGTCTGTCACTGGGGCAAAAGGTGAGGCCCTATTGTAAAGTGTCTTTCTCAATATATATATAAAAAAACATAATATTAAATAAGCATATATTAAATTTTTTCCGTAGCATAGCAAAATGGTTAAAATGTATTGTTACAACTCTAGTGAGTTCAATTGTAGCAAAAGCGTTGGATAGTGTAGGGGTAAAATTTACTATTCCCACTCCAGTGGGTGCAACAGTAGGGAAAGGGCTGGATAGCGTAGGGGTTAAAATTACTATTCCCACTCCAGTGGGTGCAACAGTAGGGAAAGCGTTGGATAGCGTAGGGGTAAAAATTACTATTCCAACTTCAATGAGTGCAACAGTAGGGAAAGCGTTGGATAGCGTAGGGGTAAGAATTACTATTCCCACTCAAGTGTGAGCAACAGTAGGGAAAGCGTTGGATAGCATAGGGGTAAGAATTACTATTCCCACTCCAAGTGGGTGCAAAAGGCGGGAAAGCGTTGGATAGCGTAGGGGTTAAAATTACTATTCCCACTCCAGTGGGTGCAACAGTAGGGAAAGCGCTGGATAGCATAGGGGTTAAAATTACTATTCCCACTCCAGTGGGTGCAACAGTAGGGAAAGCGCTGGATAGCGTAGGGGTTTTTATTACTATTCCCACTCCAGTGGGTGCAACAGTAGGGAAAGCATTGTATAGCGTAGGGGTTAAAATTACTATTCCCACTCCAGTGGGTGCAACAGTAGGGAAAGCGCTGGATAGCGTAGGGGTTAAAATTACTATTCCCACTCCAGTGGGTGCAACAGTAGGGAAAGCACTGGATAGCGTAGGGGTTAAAATTACTATTCCCACTCCAGTGGATGCAACAGTAGGGATAGCGCTGGATAGCGTAGGGGTAAAGATTACTATTCCCACTCCAGTGGGTGCAACAGTAGGGAAAGCGCTGGATAGCGTAGGGGTTAAAATTACTATTCCCACTCCAGTGGGTGCAACAGTAGGGAAAGCGCTGGATAGCGTAGGGGTAAAGATTACTATTCCCACTCCAGTGGGTGCAACAGTAGGGAAAACGCTGGATAGCGTACGGTTTAAAATTACTATCCCCACTCCAGTGGGTGCAACAGTAGAGAAAGCGCTGGATAGCGTAGGGATAAAAATTACTATTCCCACTCCAGTGGGTGCAACAGTAGGGAAAGCGCTGGATAGCGTAGGGGTTACAATTACTATCCCCACTCCAGTGGGAGCAACAGTAGAGAAAGCGTTGGATAGCGTAGGGATAAAAATTACTATTCCCACTCAAGTGGGTGCAACAGTAGGGAAAGCGCTGGATAGCGTAGGGGTTAAGACTACTATTCCCACTCCAGTAGGTGCAACAGTAGGGAAAGTGCTGGATAGTGTAGGGGTTAAAATTACTATTCCCACTCCAGTGGGTGCAACAGTAGGGAAAGCGTTGGATAGCGTAGGGGTAAAAATTACTATTCCAACTCCAATGAGTGCAACAGTAGGGAAAGCGTTGGATAGCGTAGGGGTAAGAATTACTATTCCCACTCCAGTGTGAGCAACAGTAGGGAAAGCGTTGGATAGCGTAGGGGTTAAAATTACTATTCCCACTCCAGTGGGTGCAACAGTAGGGAAAGCGTTGGATAGCATAGGGGTTAAAATTACTATTCCCACTCCAATGGGTGCAACAGTAGGGAAAGCGCTGGATAGCATAGGGGTTAAAATTACTATTCCCACTCCAGTGGGTGCAACAGTAGGGAAAGCGCTGGATAGCGTAGGGGTAAAGATTACTATTCCCACTCCAGTGGGTGCAACAGTAGGGAAAGCGCTGGATAGCGTAGGGGTTAAAATTACTATTCCCACTCCAGTGGGTGCAACAGTAGGGAAAGCGCTGGATAGCGTAGGGGTAAAGATTACTATTCCCACTCCAGTGGATGCAACAGTAGGGAAAACGCTGGATGGCGTACGGTTTAAAATTACTATCCCCACTCCAGTGGGTGCAACAGTAGAGAAAGCGCTGGATAGCGTAGGGGTAAAAATTACTATTCCCACTCCAGTGGGTGCAACAGTAGGGAAAGCGCTGGATAGCGTAGGGGTTAAAATTACTATCCCCACTCCAGTGGGAGCAACAGTAGAGAAAGCATTGGATAGCGTAGGTGTAAAAATTACTATTCCCACTCCAGTGGGTGCAACAGTAGGGAAAGCGCTGGATAGCGTAGGGGTTAAGATTACTATTCCCACTCCAGTGGGTGCAACAGTAGGGAAAGCGCTGGATAGCGTAGGGGTTAAAATTACTATTCCCACTCCAGTGGGTGCAACAGTATGGAAAGCGCTGGATAGCGTAGGGGTAAAGATTACTATTCCCACTCCAATGGGTGCAACAGTAGGGAAAGCGCTGGATAGCGTAGGGGTTAAAATTACTATCCCCACTCCAGTGGGTGCAACAGTAGGGAAAGCGCAGAATAGCGTAGGGGTTAAAATTACTATTCCCACTCCAGTGGGTGCAACAGTAGGGAAAGCGCTGGATAGCGTAGAGATTAAATTTACTATTCCCACTCCAGTGGTTGCAACAGTAGGAAAACGATGGATAGCATAGGGGTAAAAATTACTATTCCCACTCCAGTAAGTGCAACAGTAGCAAAAGGAAAAAAATCATAAATAAATATAATTAATAGAAATATTATTACCAATTAAATTTAATTTCCAATACCAATTACTTTTATTTACCAATTAAATGTTATTTAATGGACAATTATTAATTAATTAACAATTTTAATTAATTAACATAATTAATTAATTATTATTAAATTACTTACCACCCTATCCCCCTATAAACTCACAACCCACTACAGAAATTAATTTACTGAATATTAATTATTAATCAATTACATATTTATAATAGATTACCAATTATATTTTAATTAATTACCAATTAATAATTAATTAACAATTATTATTAGTTTACATAATTAATTAATTAAAATTAAATTACTTCCCACCCTATTCCCCTATAAACCCACAACCCGCTACAAAAAATAATTTAGTAGAAAATAATGATTTATCAATTATTCAATTATAATTATTTACCAATTAAACTTTAATCATTTAACAATTAATAATTATTTAACAATTATAAATATTTTACATATTTAATGAATTATATTTAAATTACTTCCCACCCTATTCCCCTATAAACCCTCAACCCGCTACAGAAAATATTGTATGAAAAATTAATTATTTATCAATTAATCAATTATTATTAATTACCAATTATATTTTAATTAAATAACAATTAATAATTAATTAACAATTACTATTATATTACAGATTTAATGAATTATATTTAAATTACTTCCCACCCTATTCCCCTATAAACCCACAACCCGCTACAGATTTATATTACACAATTATTACAAATTATTAAAAACTTACCTTATTTTCGATATTTTTGTTGTCTATATTCTATCTAGTCGATATTATGTCTAGTCTATATTTTTGATTCGATATTTTGGCTATTAATATCGATAGTAATCGATATTTTTGTGGTCTATATTATGTCTGGTCGATATTTTGTCTAGTCTATATTTTTACCTCGATATTATGTCCAGTCGATATTTTTGCATCGATATTATGTCTGTTTACTGTTTTTAAGGGCCACCAGTTTCTCAGGCTTCTCTATGAAACTACCCCATTTAATATGACGCATATTATTGGAAGCGACTATGTCCAAGGTGACCTTCCCACACCCCGGATTCAATTCTTTAGTACCCATCTGCGCTCTGTAATTCATGCAGAGTGGGTTATGGTCGCTTTCCATCCTAGTTTTACCAGTCATGTCTATCAGACTGTACCACCCCCTTATATCCACCAGGATGTGATCTATGCGACTGGAATACCTACCAATGTCAAAGGTATTTTTCCCCATGCGATCAGACGGGGTACGACCATTTGCTGCTCTAAGCCCTCTACTTAACCATAGGGCCTTCAGCTGTATTGCTACAGCTGACCATCTTTTTACAGCAGGTAATTCGAGCTGGGGGACACCCCATTTACTGTCCTCCTCTACAGCGAGAAACTGGTCCTCTTGGCCAAGGGGTTCAAAAGTGGTATTAAAATCTCCACCTACTATAATAGACACCTCTATTGGAAGTACCTCAAGTTGCTGGTCAAGAGCAGAGATTACCTCAGATGTTTGCCTCCCTCCTGTCCCCTCGCATAAATGTTAAATATGGCCACCTGTTGACCATTTTCCCATGTGATATTAACTGACAGGATATCATTTGACGGGAAACTAATTTGGTGTACCTTGCAACATAGGGCTTGTCGGACACAAATGATCAGGCCCCCAGCTGGGTGACCTTTAGATTTTTTTTTGTTGCTAACGCATGGAAATTGAGAAACCCCACACGATAAACTGGAGCCACAGACCAGGTTTCCTGAAAAAGGATGACGTCGTGCTGGTCAACAAAACTACACCATTCAGGGGAAGATATTTTATTATCAATACCAGCCAGGTTCCAAGAAAGAAAAGCAACCCCTGGCAGAGTACTCGATGGATCCCGCGGGTTTTCGGCTGCTAAACTCGCGCCCTCAATCAATAGTTGATGCTCGGTGATTGTAGGCACGAGGCAGCAGTTCTCTAGGGAGGCCCCATCTGTTTCGGGGCAGTCATGTTCCCCATCTGGGTCCGAACAGGTTAGTTAGCCAAGGTTCCTGCTCTCTATACGCTGCCCAGTGGAGTGGGATCTTTCCTTTGAGATTGTATGTGGTATAGGGACCGTATTAATTTGTGACTCACTCCTATCCTTGGGACCGTGCTTTCTGCCAATCTCTGTTGCCACCATGGTTCTAGATCTAACGGTCCTCAAGAGTCAATCACATTCATTCAGATCGGACAGGGCCCCAAAGCGATTTTCCAATCTAATACCACCATCTCTGATTTGGGCATCCCTCCCCTCTGTCCTCAACACAGGGGCACGTTTCATCCGTGATCTACTATGGTTAACTACACTCCATCTTCTACTGTAGAAGAAATCAAGGGTTAATGGGATCATATCAGAGTCCCTACGTTGCGGGGGGAACAAGTTTGCCAATATATTTGGAAGTACCTCAGGACTAGAAAAATTCAAGGCTATACAAGTCACCCTTGAATTTTTTTGGGTAATCCCCAAGCCACAAACAGACAGACAGACAGACAGACATACATTTGTTTTTATATATATAGATTATTTGTGATGTGCTGTCTAGTTCTCAGGGCTAGCTGGTGGCCAATTTGTTCGCTAAATGCATATACATTTTCACGAGCAGCGGCCCACTTGAAGGCAGCTTTTTTGCAAAAATTGTGCCAATTTCTGCTCTTACCGCTGCAACCTCCATTTGTACCGGCTCTATTTCCCTCTCCTGCTGAACAGCCCAAAACGTTTTTCCTTGGCCCTTGATAATTTCTTTTGGAGCTCTAGGATCAGCTGTTTTTTCCTTTTATTCTTCCCCAGAGAAAACTGTAGAGTTTCCCCGCATATACAAGCCTTTAGGGCGTCCCAGACCACCCCAATTTGAGCTGCGCCATTATTTCTTTCAAGGAATTCCTGAATCCAGCCTTTTATGTGGTCACAATATTCTTTTTTAAATAATAAGGACCACTCGAACCCCCAGGTCGAGATTTCCTTGCTGAAGCATACTCCCTTGTCCCCTAAAATTAGAGGGTTGTGATCTAACATGAATCGAGCGATAAGTTCAATGTCAACATCCTAAATCAAAGAGGAAGAAACTAGGAAATAGTCTAGTCGGGCATGTGATTGATGGGGGGCGCAATAGTAAGTTTACCCCAAATGGTTAAGTCTTAGATGAGACCAAACATCAATTATCTTGTGAATGTGGGATAGGTTCCTCAATGCCTGCAAGACTTTTGGTTTTCAGCCTGTATAGTGCCGTTGGATGTCCATGTCCCTATTGCAGGGCATATTAATACTGAAGTCCCCGCAAATTATCACAGGGAGGGGTCAGTGAGCTAGTTCCCCGGAAAGCCAATTGATTAACTCAGGGTCATCTGCTGTGCTCCTGTGTATCGAGCATAGGTGAAAGAAGGCTTAAATGAAGGCCTACACTCTGCTAGTACCCACCTCCCATGGGGGTCAACCTTAGTTTGAGTTATTTGGAAAACGTTTATACACCAAGCTAGAATAGCTATCCCTCGTTCATGCACACTCTGTGATGTCCTTCCAATCAGTGTATATCACAGTTTATTTAAAAGACCGGTCTGTGAGCCTTCGATGTGTACTTCTTGGAGGCAGACCAGATCTGCCCCCAGCAGGCATAAACCCTGGGAGACCTGCCTCTTCCAAACATCGTTTTTATCAGCAGACATTAGGAGTAGTGATTCTAAAATGCACTAGGTTCGACATACAAATTCATCTACATTTCCGTTCAGTTGTAATAATGAGAATGTCAGAAGGGAAGAAAAATCAGGAAAACACAGAAGAAGGCAAAAAGAAGAAACAAAACAGACAATGATCTCCCAAAACAAGAAGCCATAGGTCTAAGGTGCAACAAAGGCCGAATCCCACACTTTTTACACCAACAAGACAGTAGCATTTTCACACAATTGCAACCTTGATAAAATGTGTAGGACCCGCAGTGGACCTCCCTTCCCTCCCACCACCCCTTACCCCCCTTGACCCCGTGATGCCCCCTCCCCTCCCCAAAAAGCTGAGCAATCAGGACTAGCCTGAGTTATGGATGCCACAAATAGGTCCCTGCACCTAACCCCAATGTGTTATCCCAAAAAAATAATATACCACAGGCCCAAAAAAACTTGACCAATCTTTAAGTAAATTCTAACTAAAGCCATGTCTCCCTTCCTTTTCCGCCCCTATGAAGAAAATATTAGCAACTATTTTCAGATAGAAAAGTACCTTTAGCTGTGCCCAGTTCCAGCCTTGATCACATTAAGATATTTCTTTTGCAGTGCCAAGTTTTCGCCTTAATTTCATTAAGATATTCTTGAGCCTTGATTTGAGACATAAAGCTACGGGAAGAACCATTTAAAATGATTTTATGTTTAGTAGTATTCATTAAAAAAACTTGGGGTCCTAACTGTTGAAAAGGAGCAAACAGCTGGCGGAGGCGCCATCTGCGTTCAACCGCTGCGTGACTGAAATTTGGCTTAACGAAAAAGGAAACCCCTTTAAACATTTTCTTTGAGTTTGGCCAGGCATGTTCATAAACCAATTGTCTAAGCAAAAAGTTACTGAAGAACACCAGAAACGTTCTGGGTTTCCCTCCTTCATTGGAGGACTGCTCTTTTAACGTGAAGGGGAATCGGTGAGGCCTTTGTATCTCTTGATCCCAATTCCAATTGGGATGTTCGGGAAAAGCACCTTTCAGAAGCTTCACTATAAATTGTCAGGGTCATCTCCTTCTGCTCCTTCTGGGATCCCCAACAGTCGGAGGTTATTTTGGCACTGCCTGTTCTCCTGATCCACCAATTTCCACATGACGTCAGTAATGCAGGCACTTTGGGAGGAACTCTGCACTTTTAGAGTAGTAACTTCAGCTTCCAGGCTCTTGGCACAGCTTTCGGTCATCGTGACGTGTTCTGCTATATCTGAGCATGTTTTGTTCTATTTTCTTATGCCCCTTGTAGCTTTTGGGCTGCCCCCTTTGCTTGTCTGTTGTCAATCCATACTTCTTGAAATTGCTTAATTGAAAGCAGGATGGCCGACAAGGAGGGTTCTTCGGCTAACTCTGTTGTTGCCCTAGATCTGGCAGATCCAGAAACCACACAAGGTTCCTCGCCATCGGGAAAGGTAAGCTGTGAGCCAGAGTAATCCCATTTCAATTGACTATGGCTTTCACACCATGTACCTTTCTGTTCGCTGGATGTGGCCTTCTGGTGCTGCGAGGTGCCTACCTCATTAGTATGATGACTGCAGTTTGAGTCTCACTGGAACTCGTCATTTGAAGAGGAGCTCCCACCGATAGAAGAATCAGAGCTGTCGGTGACGGAAAGAAAATGTCCCCCCCCCAACTCAGGAGACATGATCAGGCACAAGAACTGCCCTCCAGCAGCTAAGCCCTTTACAGAGACCGCAATATTAGGGGAATGCTCTCCTTATCTAGCACATCCAGGGACCTTCCATCTTGGACAAAAGAGTCAGTTATTACACCATTTGAAAAAGTTATTGAATTAATAGTTTCTTCCGAGTTGCCAGAAACCAGAGGAGTTGCGGTGTTGCCGGGAAGGGCCCCCTGCTTGTCACATTCAGCACTTGGGATGGATTTTGACAGTTCTCAGTGTTAAGGCGGGAAAGACACAAATCGGATGGTAGACAACAGGATCAGGACAAGCTTCAGAGGTTTTGGAGGGTTCAGAGGTTACCCCCCACACCAACTGGATTATCCATTCTCCTCCCTTTGAGGCCCAGAGCATTAGAGGTGGAGAAAAGATTTGCTATGGAGGGTTGAGAGCCCATCCCTTCTTTGAGCACAGTCCCCCTGTCACCCCCCCTGTTGCCTTCCCTGTTGCCTTCTTGCTGCCCCCTCCAGTGTCCCTTTTACCTCTTGCACTGTTTTCAGGAACAGGAGACGGGACTGCCATACCTGTAGCCCCAGAGTTCATGGGTACCATTCTCGATTTAGAGTCCCTCGCCCCGCGAGCCGCCATGCTGTGCCTTCGCGTAGCAATTTTCCCCCTTGATGGAGCCTACCGGGGTTCAGCGGGTGCCGCAGAATGAAGAAAAGCGATTACAGCGGCATTCAGGAGGGGGTTCAATGAAGGCGGGCAGCAGCCACTTGATGCAGAGCCAAATCCGTGGAGGCAGCACTAGCGTATACCTGACGCGAGGAGCAGCAGTTTACTGAGCAGCGGCAAAACTCCAGATCGCATAGCTGATGGCCGAGAAATCGGAGACACAGTGCTGGTAACAGCGGTGCAGTGAACTACTCTTGCTCCAATGCTAATTACTTGTAAGTGCTTCACATTTACATACAATGCAGCATATTTATAAGCTCCTATCACCACCCAATGTCACTTTTCTCGATGTTGTGGTGGTGATAAGGGCTTCGCCTTATTCACAAGGCAGCGTTAAGCCACTTAACGTAGCTTAGCACCGCCTTGTGAATAAGGCTCACTTTCACTCTATACTGAGAATGAAAGGAGCCGGCAATAGGTGTGTGGTGGGTATTCCACTGCAACACCCATTGATTTTGATACTGCCCTATATTTACAAGGGTGGCGTAAATAAGGTGAAGCACCAAAATGAATACCAGGGAAAACCTGGTCTAAACACACACAAATTACCTACAAACAGAAACGACCAAGGTGATAAACACCCAAGTCGGGTAAAGATTGGAAAACAGGGACCAACACCCTGATGAAAGCCAGTGCCATCCGGATGGAGGCGTAGTAATAGCAGAAACATGTTGGTAATGGCAATGGGGATATAGGGACCGTTGCTTTCAATTTATACCCTGATTTATACATTTGTAATCCTTCCAGGGGTCTACAGATAGAATAAAAGCATTTATGTTGACCCCCTAGGTTGTTTTAAATTAAATACTGCACTTTTGGTCCCGTTATAGAAGGAAAAGAGACCTCCCTTCTCTCTTGTTTTCTTTTTCTGTTGTCACGTGTTGAATGTGTATTATCACAACTTTCCCTTTTTATCCCTACCCCCACCACTTATCTTCGTCTAAAAAAGATTGCGCTCCATCTAGTGTGTTGGTCTGCACCTAGATGTATGATGCGGCCCAATGATGAAGCATGACACTGCAAAGTTTGTGAGGGCAGTATTAAGACATGTGTAGTCTTCCCCTGTTCCGTTCTAGGGAGCAGTACATATCCTTTTGTCTGTCTCCCTCTATTGGATCACTATAGAATCAATAATCTCAATCTGTGGTTGGACAGTGTACAGATGAGAGTGTAATATATAGGGTTTCTCTGTTGTGTGTGTTTATACTGTGAATAAGGGAGCCAGAGAAGATTTAGTCCCTTGTCTCTTCTTGTGTGTTTTTCAAAACCTGGTCTAACCCTGGCGCAACGAGGAGAAATGTTTATTTCTCCTCATGTTTGCTGTTTCCTTGTGTGCTGCATTGTGCGGCACATATAGAAACAGTGCCATTGATTGTTTATGTGTAGGAAGATGTCGCTTCCTCCACATACACAATCATTTTTTTTAAAATGACGTTTTGCAACTTCTATGTGTGCTGCATTAAGCAGCATACATAGAAGTTTAAAAACACCATTTCAGATTGTTTATGTGCAGGAAGGGACACCTTCCTGCACATAAACAACCATTCCCCTCAATACAGGCACTGTTGCACTATGGTGCAAGGGTTCCTGTGTTGGCCGTAGGCAGCTAAATTAGCGCCAGCGCAGGGAGAAATGCAAGGCTGCACCGTATTCTTGTAAATACGGTGCAGCCCTGTGCTTCAGAAGTAGTGGAGCACTGCGTTAAGCCAAGGAGGCTAGCACCACACTCCGTCACTTTCTTGTAAATATGCCCCAAAACTCCTTCAAGGCCAAACCAATTGGCATTGCCAATGCTTGTTCTTTATATCACAAGGGACACGATGTTCCAGTCCAGGTATGTGCTTTAAAAAATGCATTGTGAGTTAGCAGTTTAGAAGGCTTTTATCATTTATGGCAATCGAGCCTACCACAGAATGAATTATGACGTTAAATAAAAGTCCAGAACTGGAGCATTGCATTGTTAGAAACACAGGGTAGTTTTGCAAGGTTATTTCTAGGTCAAGTGAAACTACAAGGATTCCTCGTGTTAGCACTGCATCTACAGCTAGCGAGATCTGCCAGGGCAAGAAGCAATAGTTTCCTAAGCAGAGTTAACTTGATGGTAATATAATTACAGTGCATCCAATGATTGATTACAGTGGTGGAGAGCTTTCTCTGGAAGTGGCGAATTGAATTACATTTGGAGGGCAACAGCATTGTAGAATACATTCAGGTAATTGCCCCCCATCTGGCTGTCAATTTTCCAAATGTCCACCGATTTACGACATTCAGACCTTCAGCGAAAAGGAAGAAATGTTTCCCTTGTTAGGAATAAAACATAAATCTTAAGAAAAGCAGGTTCCGCAGTGGATGCTGTAAACCCGAACCGTACATTTTGAGCAACTAGCGTCTTGCAGGTTTCTGTTAACAACTCCATCGCGTTGTGAACAAAGTGTAACAGGCAGCAGGTAGCAAATGGGATATTTATTAATTATCGGTCCGATGCACAGAAGTCCCTTTACAAAATGTCAGGAACGTTGTACCTGATGTACCAAAGGGTTTTGCATGTGTAAAGCCAGTGATTCATAAACCTGAAGGTTTTGCAACCACAAAATGCAAAATCGCAGTTTATCAAAAGTACATTGCAAGTTGCAAATGCATTCGCCACTTGCATCGTACACTTTGCCACTCATTGCAAATTGTTATCAATAGGGTATGTTATGTGAGATTTGCTTCCTCTGTAGCTGTTCACATTAGAATGTGTAAATGGTTTGTGGCCACAATTGCAAATCTTTGATGGGATACCCATAGTTGAATGATAGAACAACTCATGCCTTAACAACACATGCCTATGGTCTGAACCACGACCGCGTCTTTACCATGCATGCCTCATTGCTAAAGGCATACGTGGTAAAGATCACACCCCAGCCCGCTGCCCTGAGCCCTAAAAACCGGCCTCAGCCCTAATTACTACCCAAGTCCCCTGCCCTGAGCCCTAAAAACTGGCCCCTAGTCCTGCTGTAGTGTAGTTCCTATATTCCCAATAGGCTCTGCGCATTGGAATAATATCTTCAGTAGTATAGACGTAGGATAGAGGTTAACTAGGTCTTTTACTGACTATATTAGACTTAAGTTTTGTGTGCCAGCTAGCTCAGAGTTCACTAGAAACTTTCTCGAATAGGCGAGGAGGAGTTTAACCTCCCTGGATAGACAAGAAGGGATTTAGTTTCTGACAACCATAGAACATGACAACTTTGCTCTCCCTGATCAAGAGTATATCTCTAGAGTCGTGTGAAAACAAAAGACAGCTATTTTACTCAGTCAATACGTGCATACTTAGTTTCACCAGAGTGTAGAGAAAAGAAGAGACGGGCGTTTTCAATAAAAGGTGTTATTTATTGATCAGTCTCTTTTCTCATACAAGAGAAATGAATCGCTAAAATTGCAATACTTAGGGTTAAGTAGAATGCATATAGTAAAAGCAGGATTATAAAATAATACTGTAAAAGCATTGATATGGTTTCTTAGCCATATGATACTTTAAAATGAATAAAAGATATACATACATATATACATTGACTAATCGTACTCAACTGGTGCTTCTAACTACGCCTACCCCGGTGTACCTGACCTAAGCCTAATACATGGGAGGGAGTAAGTAAGTAGCAGTTTAAGTTAAGTTTGTTTTGCCAAGAATCTGACTCAAGAATTCTCTGTAAGGGTTTAGTCAGTTCAGTACCTGGGATTTAGAAGGCAGGAGGGCTGGTATCTCTTTCTCAGGACTCGGTATCCCAGTCACCCGCGAAGGTGGGCTGGAAACGCTGGAAGCTGGATTTCTCGGCAAGAGAAAAGACAGCGTCTTTCTCAGCGCGTCAAAAGGGGAGGGGCAGCGTCCGTGGGCTCTCGCATCAGCTGGGCTCTCCGGCAAGTAGTTGCTGCTCCAGGTTCATCACCACCGTGTCTCTGGTTAGGGCAGCGTTGGTATATTTATACCTGAGAGGTGCTGGGTTTGACGTAAGGATGGACATAAGACGTCAATAAAGATGTCACTAAGAACTGATCATTCTTGCAGTGCTTTACAGGAGTTCTCGGACTAAATCAAAACATAGCAGGCGGGGATTTCCCAGGTTGCTCGAGGCTTGGATTTGTTTAAGAACTCGGTGTGCTTTCTAGGGGGCTGGAGGAATAGTGCTTGCTTAATGTGACAGCATGCGCTATGACTAATTTATGAAACGGGTTTCTGTACCATTGTAGGGATATTAGTGATTTATAACCGGACAAGGGTCAAAATAGGAGTATCGATACAGGTCCCTAGATAAACATACTACACCCACTCCACGCATTCATGTCCATAGTTACTAACCTAAGCAGTAGTAAACATAACTAATAGTGCATGTGTATACCGAACCACCCCAAAATACATTATTTGCATTTGAAAAATGGCATATGCGAAATACACGAAAATGAGTATAGGTACTGTATGCTTTCAAGCAGTGTAATCATTCAGAAAAGATGCACATTTATATCAGCATGAATGATTTGCGAAAATAACACATGAAATGGCTCTTAATACAGAAGAAAAGTGCGAGACCACTCCATCACATGTAAATACAGTTATTTGTAAATATGCTAGAGGCTGAGGTAATGTATTGTCTCTAGAGTTCCTAAATATAGAAGCTCTGTTCTCTAAGAATAGTTCTACTTTAAGCAGAGGATGAGTGCCAAAAAAAAATGTAAATATTTTGGAATCGGGAAAAAGGTTTTCGTTTTCATGGGAAGAAGAAAAAAATATATATATAGTTCCAAATAGTCTCAGTAGCTTTGTTTTCCAAAGCTGAAGGCCAGATTCAGAGTTCAGGGAACGCTGTGTGCTCGTTTGCTTAAAGTTATTCCTTTTGTTCTGGGGAAAACATAATTTCAGACAGACTTTCAAAAAAACAGTCTACTGCCTCAGGTGAAAGTTCGACCAAGTTGGAGAATGTCGCTACCATGCAGTTGTGCGCATGATCGCTCTCAATGATGTTTCGATCAGTATTGCTTACAGAAAGTCGTACCTGGTTGATGCTGCTCTCGTCTTGTACTTCACTACCCTTTAATCGTAGTGGTGAAGTTTCCACGAATGCCGTCATCAGGATAGTTTAAAAAAAGGGGGGTGGTGATGGACAGGGTATCTGAGTTAATCAGAACACTCCTACCCAGTCAACAGATCAGGGCTTGATCCATCACCGTTTTTTAGCTCACTGCACCATCCCAGTTCAGAACCTGGCTACATGCAAATTAGTCTGTCCCTGGCCCAGTGCATCATGGGAACAGGGCAGACCAAACTACCAAGCCAATTCTTTACTGGAAAGGAAACAAGCTTCCGGGGACCGGTTTCTGGCATTACAGCCGTCTTCGGCCCGGCTTGCTTGAATCCTGATGGTGCAGTGAGCAAGGGACTCACATCTGAGCATACCCTTCCACACTTGTGGTGGCCAAAATAATTTCAAAAAAGGGGGTGGTGATGGACAGAGTATCTGAGTTAATCAGAACACTCCTACCCAGTCAACAGATCAGGGCTTGATCCATCACCGTTTTTTAGCTCACTGCACCATCCCAGTTCAGAACCTGGCTACATGCAAATTAGTCTGTCCCTGGCCCAGTGCATCATGGGAACAGGGCAGACCAAACTACCCAGCCAATTCTTTACTGGAAAGGAAACAAGCTTCCGGGGACCGGTTTCTGGCATTACAGCCGTCTTCGGCCCGGCTTGCTTGAATCCTGATGGTGCAGTGAGCAAGGGACTCACATCTGAGCATACCCTTCCACACTTGTGGTGGCAAAAATAATTTCAAAAAAGGGGGTGATGATGGACAGAGTATCTGAGTTAATCAGAATACTCCTACCCAGTCAACAGATCAGGGCTTGATCCATCACCGTTGTTTAGCTCACTGCACCATCCCAGTTCAGAACCTGGCTACATGCAAATTAGTCTGTCCCTGGCCCAGTGCATCATGGGAACAGGGCAGACCAAACTACCAAGCCAATTCTTTACTGGAAAGGAAACAAGCTTCCGGGGACCGGTTTCTGGCATTACAGCCATCTTCGGCCCGGCTTGCTTGAATCCTGATGGTGCAGTGAGCAAGGGACTCACATCTGAGCATACCCTTCCACACTTGTGGTGGCCAAAATAATTTCAAAAAAGGGGGTGGTGATGGACAGAGTATCTAAGTTAATCAGAACACTCCTACCCAGTCAACAGATCAGGGCTTGATCCATCACCGTTTTTTAGCTCACTGCACCATCCCAGTTCAGAACCTGGCTACATGCAAATTAGTCTGTCCCTGGCCCAGTGCATCATGGGAACTGGGCAGACCAAACTACCAAGCCAATTCTTTACTGGAAAGGAAACAAGCTTCCGGGGACCGGTTTCTGGCATTACAGCCGTCTTCGGCCCGGCTTGCTTGAATCCTGATGGTGCAGTGAGCAAGGGACTCACATCTGAGCATACCCTTCCACACTTGTGGTGGCCAAAATAATTTCAAAAAAGGGGGTGGTGATGGACAGAGTATCTGAGTTAATCAGAACACTCCTACCCAGTCAACAGATCAGGGCTTGATCCATCACCGTTTTTTAGCTCACTGCACCATCCCAGTTCAGAACCTGGCTACATGCAAATTAGTCTGTCCCTGGCCCAGTGCATCATGGGAACAGGGCAGACCAAACTACCAAGCCAATTCTTTACTGGAAAGGAAACAAGCTTCCGGGGACCGGTTTCTGGCATTACAGCCGTCTTCGGCCCGGCTTGCTTGAATCCTGATGGTGCAGTGAGCAAGGGACTCACATCTGAGCATACCCTTCCACACTTGTGGTGGCCAAAATAATTTCAAAAAAGGGGGTGGTGATGGACAGAGTATCTGAGTTAATCAGAACACTCCTACCCAGTCAACAGATCAGGGCTTGATCCATCACCGTTTTTTAGCTCACTGCACCATCCCAGTTCAGAACCTGGCTACATGCAAATTAGTCTGTCCCTGGCCCAGTGCATCATGGGAACAGGGCAGACCAAACTACCAATCCAATTCTTTACTGGAAAGGAAACAAGCTTCCGGGGACCTGTTTCTGGCATTACAGCCGTCTTCGGCCCGGCTTGCTTGAATCCTGATCAGGATAGGTAACCGCTGGGGACAACATGATGCATGAGCCTTTACTGGACCCAACAAAGTATCTGTATCCAATGGTACTTCTGATTGTAGTGTAAGACAGGTGTCCAACACGCATTCCTCGCCGCATAGCATACATCTTAACACAGGTAAGACACAGTTCTGCCATATGGGTCTGAATGAAAGAAACCAGGTCATATTCAGATCTCGTAGCCGGGCTAATCCAAGGACTTTAGTTATGCGGTCCCGATAGCGTATAGCTAGGATCGTTTCTTCCATTGTTACTGGAGTCTTGTCTATGACATGGCTTGCCATAACGAAGCAGGAGTAGCAAAAATAAGATGCCTGCTACGAGTCCCAACAGGAGTGGAAGTCCGCCAAAGACAGAATGGACAAAATTAGGAAAAATACCCAGGACTGCTTTGAACGGTGTCAGTAGTCCCGAAAAAATTGGCTTAAATACACTCGCGATACCATTCGTATCAGAAATGTTTAAGATTTCGTTTAGCATTTCTGCGAAGTGTAGGGGGTAATTTGTTGATAATAATGCATGTATCTCTGCCGTTGTCCTTGCAACTTGGAGATCATACGTTTCTTTTGATGACGTCAAGTGTACTGGCGTCTGTAGAAGCACAGTCTTCATTCTGCTTAAAGTATCAATTCGATTAGAAGAGATATTCAAACTTGGCCAAATTTTTCCCTCCCTGTCTGGAGTGTCATTTGGAAACAATACTCGCTCACAGCAAGTGACCATGGAACTCACGCTTACCAGATAAGGTTTTCCTGGCAGCAAGCCACAACATCTGTGATCCACAATTAGAATGTAGCTCCCGTTAGAAAGCCGTCTAAAGAATGGCTCTATTCGAGCTGCAGGTGTGCCGAGCTGGTGACATGAAAGGTTATTTGAAGTCCCCTCACAGGCCCCATGCAAATTAATACCCTGACACAGAAGTATACCACTTAGTGATTTTTCACAATTATTTCCACTAAGAAATACACTCTGTCCTTTTTTACTATAACATGTGTGTGTATAAGGTAGGTTCCATGTTGACTTAATGTATCCTTTACCCAACCTTTCATACTGGCCTGCCTGTACTTTTGGCAGTATCGAAATTGGAAAGTCGTTATCGGAATAGTTATGATTCCGTGTATTATCCATTCAGTGACAGGTCGTTCTGACATTGTCAATGGTAATCTCTCAAGTTTTTCAATGCTCAGAATTGTATATTCTGCTCCCTTTTGTGCCAAGCTGATTTGTGTATCAGTAAGGTTAAAGATAGTGAATAATGACGTTGTGTTGATTAAACGCCAAGGCACATAGCCTGAACGCAGATTTTGTAACGTCCAGCCAAGCTGTACAATAGAACGCAATTGAGACTGACCATGTTGTAACATTAGTAAGTCCTGCTCTATTATATCGATTGCAGAGGATACAATACTGTCCAGTGAATATATTCTGGAAGACAGAGTCATTAACCCATTGTCCACAACAGAAAGTGATTTTTCCAAATTACTACGGTCAATTTCCCGTATTCTCTCTGCTGTCTCAATTTGAGTTACTTTCCAAGCTTCGTTGTAAGCTGCATATATAGAGGCCGCTATGAAACGTTTTTGACGCTGTTTGCGTGGTCCCTTAATGAAATCACGCAAGTCAAGTAAAGTCAAGTGTTGCTTAATTTCTGTCAGTGTAGATGTTCGTAGCCATTCGAGGCAGAGCTTTCCTACACTGTATGTTGTTACAATCCCTGGATGTTGTCTCTGGGAGTATCTTGGGTCTGGCCTGGTCAATGTGAACCCCTGTATTTTATTCAGGAATCTATCTTGACAGTTATTTGTGTCTGTGGGCCAGATCAACCATTTCTTCCAATCAGGATTTGTTCTGTTTTGGTTTAAAATATGGGATACGTCTATCTCAACATCTGTAGTGCTATTACTTTCATGTGTTGGCTTTGGAATAGACGGTTTGTTTAAGTCTTTAATTTTGGCTAGGCCAAGACAGGTTGTCTGTTGAATTGTGTCATTCAAAAATATAATTTGTTCTGGGATCATGCAGGCTCTAAATAATGATTCTATACCTTTGACCTGCCAATCTCTTGTACCCCAGATTGTTTTCGTTTCAATATTATTGTTCCAGAAATCAAAACCGAATGTATTCATTTTTTCAAAAAATGTTTCTGAATAGATTAACTTTGTGTTTGTCAGCATGGTTTTCATTCCTGTCCTTTTTGACAGTTTGAAATCAAACGTTTCTGCATCAATTGTGTTAAACCCAGAGAAGTATGAAAATTTATCATAAAATGTTTTTGAACTGCCTTTTGGTGGAGTTGCACAATGTTCCCATTGGTTATAATGAAAAATATTTCTAGGTTGAGCAGATTATGCAGATAATGGTTACCATAGTGGTTGTAACAAAACATCTGGTCATAATTTGATGAACCCTGTAAATAATCATGTTCTGTAAATTTAGCTGACATAACTAGGTCTGACATCATATCATTAATACTTTCAAAGTCCTAATCATCAGAAAATGTGCTCGATTTTACAAAGTCACTTAATGAAACCTTAAATTGATGAGGATACTTCAAGAGTTCGAACGGACCATATATGTCGGAATCAGTTTTGTCCCATGCTACCCCACCGGGTATAGGATTGGCTGTGAAGTTCACTGAAGAAAAGTTCTCTTTTCTCGATGTGTGAAGACTTGTGTGGTTTTAGGACCAAGTTGATTTTCCGACTTGCTGTGTCCATTGTAACATATTTTCCCTCAATGAAATGTCCCAAGCATAGTACCATGATGAGCCAAAGTATGAGGAAAAATACACCTTGTGCCACCCAAAATTCAATCCATGGAGAAATCAGATAGGTTTCTTGTAGTTGATGAAAGAGTTCTTTTGCTTTGTCTTTAAAAGTCTTTGATGTTGTCGGCTGTTCCTCAGGTTCGCTCGGATCCTCAGAAAAGTCATCGAGGTTGATGAAGTAGCCTGATGCAGTTCTGTCAATTGTTTCAATTGCTTCTGGATTTCTTTTTGCTTTTGGAATTTTCTTTGTTTCGTTAGCATAGTCAGTGGTTACATCATTGTAGACTGGTGTTTCTTGATGCATTATTGTGATTTGGGTTTCAAGAGGTTTAAGTTCCATGGCGCTTTTGCATAGTCCTTGTTGATTCACTGTAGGTTTATCAAATGTGATTAGTCTCTCAGTTTGAACCTCTTGATTTGTAGCAAACTTTGGTGTTCTGCTACTTCTTGGGAGTCCACTTGGCCTACTACTTATTATCGGCCACATGATTGTGGTTTAACCAGGTCGATGGATACAACTCGGTTCTCCTTTTTACCAGCAAGGGGCGGTAGTACAACTGATCTTGTTCCGTTGACAGCTAAGATAGGTACTACTTTTCTGTAAGAAGGCCCAAATTCCTTCTTCACCGAGATTTTCTCTCTGACCAGATCCCCAATCTTTGGAATCCAGACAGGCCTTGCTGGGACAGGTGGTTTCTCTTCAGTGGCTGTTGGCTGATGTTTCAACTTTATGTTGCTCAGGTCCTTTCTGGTTTCATTTAAGTCCTGTAAAATAGCCAAACGATCTTTGATATCAAAGCATCTTTTTTTTCACCACTGAAGTTTGACTATTGAGGTCCTGGATTAGCATTCTAGTCCCGAACAATAGTTCATACGGACTGAGACCTTTTAGAGAATTTCTTGGCAGATTATTAAGACTACGTTGGACACTTATTAAATGTTTAACCCACGAGCCCCCGAACCTAATACCTTTGCCGTTATAGATTGCTCTATGCCTCGGTTTTTTCTTTCCACCATCCCGTTTCCCTCAGGAAGGAAGTGATAAGAGTCCCGCAATGCAATGCCCATGCTGGCCATTGCCTCCCCCAAGCTCGAGCTTAGAAGCAGGACACTGGTCAGAATGTAGCATGCCCATTGCGTATATGCCGTTTTAGACTCGCAAATCTTTTTATAACAGTTCTGGCGTCAGCCGAGAGCTGGGGTCTACATTTTAAGTGAAGCTAGTCTCAAATAATTATTAAAGGGACGCATTTTTCCTGTTTTTTTTTCCATTGTTATTCTTATGATATCTAAAAGAAGGGCATTGGTACTACTCCGGGCATTTCGCCACTGCGGTATGTGTTGCAGTTTTGACAGTAAAATGCAAATTTGTAGTTTTGCAGGCTCATTCCCGGCCACCAGTATATTGATTGTAATTCTTCCAGAGATTCCAAGATCTTAAGGTGTCTTAGACCCTCACCCATATGTGCGTCTGCCACTAATAAGTTTCTCCTGTTCGTGTTTGGAATTACTCTATCCCCCACTCCAGGGATTTGAGCAAAAGGAACGGAGTTTGCATCTATTATGTATGTATAATTGAGTGGATAGTTGATGGGTAGTGCTGAGCAGTCGCCTTTCGATGACGTTTTCACCACCAGCATTGTTTCCCCGTCAATGTATTTTTCCGAACGCTTTTTTGTAGCTACGGAAGCCGATTTAGTTGCTTCCGCTGTGGCTGTCTCAGCCAATGAATTCCCTGAAACGTGAACGCCATCACGTTCATGACTCAGTGAATGTATCACGTGAGTCTTTGGTAGTTCTTTCTGTAAAAGAACTACTTGTTCCCAAAGTGATTTTTGCTTTATTGTGGCACCTGTGTCATCTTCGTAACCGTTTTGAACCCATTTCTGCAAGTCGTTATTGTATGATGTGACGCAGTAATATGAATCGCACACTATTAGTGTCGGGAATTCGCGATCCGCATTATCCAGCGCCATTTTTAACGCTATTATTTCAGTTTGTTGTTCTGAATTATTTTCCACTGAATGTGTTTTAGTTACCAGAGGTCTCAATTTACCTCCGCGCCACACGTATTTAACAATTTCGCATGTGGCATTATAGGCATGTTTTCCCCAAACTGAGGGTTGTGCATGTCCGTCTGTATATATTACACAGGCGTAATGTCGTATGGGCCGAATGTCGATTGGCAGAGGATATTCTCTTTCATATTCTAGATTTTTTAATTTTTTCATTTCCGGGTCAAAATAGTATTTCACTTTGTCTGTAGCAAGAGAATTTTTCCATTGTATCCATTTTGGATTTAGTGCCACAGTAGGTAAATTACATGGGCTTGTTAATGCCTCAAAGGCTGATTCTGCTGTTAACACAGTAATCTGTCTGCCTTGGGCCTGGGCTCTTTCTTTTGCTATAACTGTTTGAACCGCATGAACAATGTTTTCCTTAATGCTGAATGTTTTTTCAGCTTCCGTGTATAAATGTGATTTGTATGCTATTGGTACCTTTTCTCCCTCATTAGAGGTTAAGTATGTGAATCCGCATCTTCCTGGGATGACCCGAATTACAAGGTTGCGTGTGTTATCGCGTGTTTGCAATTTTGTTTTAGCTAACATGTCTGTTTGCAATGATCTCAAAATCTCTGTGTGTTTTTGAGTCCAATTGATTATTTTAAAATCTGGTTTTATTAGTTCATAGAGAGGTTTAACCCTCTCTGCATAATTTAGAATGTAAGTTCTTCCGAAATTCAGGAAACCTAGAATTGATTGTAAGTTTTTCAGCGTTCTTGGTGCTTGGATTACAGCGCATTTCTCTAAGAAATTGTCAGCCAGGCTTTTGCCTTCACTTGATAATTCATATCCTAAAAACAGGACAGTTAGATGGGCAATTCTTTACTTTTTGAAGTTGAATTTGTAAACCTCTGCTGCGAACCCAAGTATTATGGTGTTCACTCTTTTCAAGTGAGTATCCAAGTCATCATCTGTTAGATAGATGTCATCGACATAAGATAATGCCTCATCATCATACATTTGTAGTAACTCTGTTACTCTCGCTGAGAATAATCCTGGGCTGTTTTTGAACCCCTGTGGCAAACGACAGAAATTTTTCTGCGAGCCATTTATTGAGAAAGCGGGCAAATATCTGCTTTCAGGTGCTATATGTTGACAAAAGAATCCATTAGAAATGTCTAATGTTGTTTTGTATTTTTTGCGCACTATGTTATTCATTAGTGCTGCACTGTGTGAGTTTTGTACTGCAAATGTTTTGCAACATGAGTTTAGATGTCTGTAGTCCAAAACTAGACGATATGAATTGTCTGGCTTGGAGACAGGAAACAAAGGATTGTTCATTTGTGAGGTGCATGTTTCAATCACCCCTTGGTATTCAAGTTGATCTAAGATCTCCCTGACCTGTTTTTTAGCTTCTTGCTTAATTGGGTACTGCCTTTGTGCAGTCGGTTGAGATTTTAACTGGATTTTGTGAGGAAAAGAGTCCTCATCCCATCCCACATGGTTTTTATATAATGCAGGAGCCTGGGCTACTGCCCACTTAGTTGCAAGTGTATATTTTTTATGAATTGGAATGTGATTTGAGAAGGCAGGCATAATCATTTCTTCGCCATGAGGGCACTCCCTGACAAACTCCGGTGGACAGTCTTTTTCAGCTAAAAGGATGTCATAGCCTTTGGAGAGGTTATCCCAAAATAGACCCCTTATTTTTATAGTCTTATCTCCCTCTATACGTAATGTTATTTCGTATATTTTATGAGGTTTGCTAACTCTGGTGTCTGCAGTTTCCACCTGAATGTATTCATTTGTGTCCACTGTCTCCAGATGATTCATCAGGATCTTGCGAGCTATGCTCACTTCTGCTGCGCTGTCTAGCATTGTCTGAGCCCACTCTCCGTTTTTCAGCTGTGTCCTCAGTATCCTCGGCATGTTTGATTACTTTAATACTGGCTACCTTCTTCTTTGGAAATTGTAATTTTTTACTTTGATGAGCAGGTTCCTTGTCTTTGGACTTGACGTGCTCTTCCCTGTGTTCTGACCGTCCTCTTCTTTCCGATTTCTGCGAGGAAGTCTGAAAAGATCGAGAGGGACGTGCATCAATATCTTGATATCTATCAGGTTTCTTTAAATTATCCCTATTTCTAAGGTTGTATCTTTTCTCAGAGGGCTCCCTCTGGGGAGACTTGTTTCCTTGGTCCGGAGATCTTTCTCTCCGCCGAGGAGACCTTCCTCTGGACTGGAATCTTTTTTCTTTGGGAGTGGATTGTTTATTTCCATCCCAGCTCTTTTTTGGAGCGTTTAGATTATTTTTAATAAATATCTTTTCTGGATTTTCAGTTAGTTGGGGTTTTACTGGTTTCCCACCCAAACTATCTCTTCCTAGTTCTTCATAGGATTTTTCTATGATTCTGGCAAGTTCAAATGGTTGTTCTGCTATATCTGTTTCTTTCAACTTCTGGCGGATCGCCACAGATGCTGCGTCCCCTTTTATGTTAGATAATAATAAAGCTGAGACCTGCTTGAAGTCTTTCAGTAATTTCATACCCAGAGTTAAAGCAGGTTCTGGACCGTATTCATTCTGAATCTGTCTTAGCACATCAGGTATTACCGCCATTGACGGAACACCATGTGTTTTTGTGTAAATGGAAGCAAAGACTGTGCCCCAAGTGTCACAGTCCTCCACATGCGGTGCGATCCCCATTGGAAGGCAGATAGTCAGAATTCTGTGTTTCTCAGTAGGGGTAGTATCCGGAAATACTGCCTCTATTTGAGTGATTTTCTGTGCTAACCAGAATGGAAGTTGTACCCGTTTTATGGGTACTTTACCCAGACATGACTGTATGTTCTGTGGTGTGATTTTATTTCTGTTCCCCTGATGAAGGGTCAGCTGTGGAATGTTAATAGTTGGTTGGACTGTTGAAGTGCGCATTACATATTGGACTAATTGTCTATGTATTTTAATCAGTTGTTTTAGCTGTGCTAAAAGTTCTGGTATTGACATTTTTTCAATGTCTGGATGTGGTGTGTAGCTGGCTAGAACCGGCCACGTTGCTCCTGGTCTATCTAGTGGACCGAGCCTGGTGATGTGAATATTATGTTTTAGGGCGCCTTTAAACCAGAGCAGGTGCTCTTGGTATTTTAATGGGATTTCCACCTCCTCGAAAGGAGTGTACGCATCCGGAGGTTCCTCTATTTTATAATAGTGGAATTCTTTTGTGACAGCGCTTGCTGCTGGAAAGTTTATCCATGAATAGAATACCTCTGTCTGCCGATATTCATGTGCCTCAATTACGAATATGACTGTACCACCTCTTGGTGTTAGTCCATTTTCTATAAGTTTAAGTGTTATAGTTTTTCTTATGTTGACCGGGATGAATATTGCGTCCGGGTCAGTCTGCAGGAGACTTGTGTAATCCGCTAGGAGTTGAGCTGCTATTCTAGCTGCCTCCCTTTCTTCTTCGTTGTCTGACATTTTACTGACAGGAAGGTTTTTTTTGTTGCAGATCAGGTTTCCAAGGAAACAAAGATTAGGTGCACAATATTTTGGAACACTGTATCCTTCAACGTTGAATAAACCAAAAACTATACATAGAAATCTCTTTCTACTAAGTTCCGGCGGATTTTAACCTTTTACCCACTCCAGACGTCTTTGGAGTATTTACGGGAGAAAGGGTCTGTGTAAAAAAGCATGACTGAGTTACTCTAATGTCTTGCGTTAGATTTATCGCCTTACCAAACCGTTGGGCGCCATGTAGTGTAGTTCCTATATTCCCTATAGGCTCTGCGCATTGGAATAATATCTTCAGTAGTATAGACGTAGGACAGAGGTTAACTAGGTCTTTTACTGACTATATTAGACTTAAGTTTTGTGTGCCAGCTAGCTCAGAGTTCACTAGAAACTTTCTCGAATACGCGAGGAGGAGTTTAACCTCCCTGGATAGACAAGAAGGGATTTAGTTTCTGACAACCATAGAACATGACAACTTTGCTCTCCCTGATCAAGAGTATATCTCTAGAGTCGTGTGAAAACAAAAGACAGCTATTTTACTCAGTCAATACGTGCATACTTAGTTTCACCAGAGTGTAGAGAAAAGAAGAGACGGGCGTTTTCAATAAAAGGTGTTATTTATTGATCAGTCTCTTTTCTCATACAAGAGAAATGAATCGCTACAATTGCAATACTTAGGGTTAAGTAGAATGCATATAGCAAAAGCAGGATTATAAAATAATACTGTAAAAGCATTGATATGGTTTCTTAGCCATATGATACTTTAAAATGGATAAAAGATATACATACATATATACATTGACTAATCGTACTCAACTGGTGCTTCTAACTACGCCTACCCCGGTGTACCTGACCTAAGCCTAATACATGGGAGGGAGTAAGTAATTAGCAGTTTAAGTTAAGTTTGTTTTGCCAAGAATCTGACTCAAGAATTCTCTGTAAGGGTTTAGTCAGTTCAGTACCTGGGATTTAGAAGGCAGGAGGGCTGGTATCTCTTTCTCAGGACTCGGTATCCCAGTCACCCGCGAAGGTGGGCTGGAAACGCTGGAAGCTGGATTTCTCGGCAAGAGAAAAGACAGCGTCTTTCTCAGCGCGTCAAAAGGGGAGGGGCAGCGTCCGTGGGCTCTCGCATCAGCTGGGCTCTCCGGCAAGTAGTCGCTGCTCCAGGTTCATCACCACCGTGTCTCTGCTTAGGGCAGCGTTGGTATATTTATACCTGAGAGGTGCTGGGTTTGACGTAAGGATGGACATAAGACGTCAATAAAGATGTCACTAAGAACTGATCGTTCTTGCAGTGCTTTACAGGAGTTCTCGGACTAAATCAAAACATAGCAGGCGGGGATTTCCCAGGTTGCTCGAGGCTTGGATTTGTTTAAAAACTCGGTGTGCTTTCTAGGGGGCTGGAGGAATAGTGCTTGCTTAATGTGACAGCATGCGCTATGACTAATTTATGAAACGGGTTTCTGTGCCGTTGTAGGGATATTAGTGATTTATAACCGGACAAGGGTCAGAAATAGGAGTATCGATACAGGTCCCTAGATAAACATACTACACTGCAATGTAGCCCACCCCAGGCCAAAAAACAACCCTGGCCCCTGCACCTACACTGAGCCCTAAAACAACCCACAGGCCCAAAAAAACCGAACCCCTACCCCACTCACTGAGTCCTAAAACAGCCCCCTGGCCAAAAAAAACCCAACCCCTGCACCCCGCCCTGAGCACTAAAATGCTCCCCAGGCCAAAATACTACCCCGACCCCCAGCCCCCAAACTTGAGCCCTAAAACGGGCCCCAGGGCAAAAAACTTCCCTAACTCCAGCCCCCTGCCCTGAGTCCTAAAACGGCCCCCAACCCTGAAAACTGCCCCTTCCCCCTGAGCACTAAAATGACCCCCTAGAAAACTATCCCCAAGGAAACTACCCCACCCCTCCCTGAAAACTACCCCTACCCCTTGAAAACTAGCCCCCAAGCCCTACTTACCAAGTCCTGGTCTTTCCTCTCCCCATCCTTCCTGTTTTTCTCCCCTCCCATCTGGTCTCTGGAACTAGACCACTGACTGCCTTCAGGGCCGGACTGGGAACCAAAACCGGCCCTGGCACAGTGCTCGGCCCACCACCAACCCCCCCCCCCCCCCCCCCCCCCCCCCCCACTGGGGGTGTTGTGGGTGCCTCTGAGCTCTTTGCCAGGGCCGTTTTTCTGCCGATTTTGTTACAAGGCCGATTTTGCAACTATGCTGCAAACACAGCTCTGTAATAATAAACGCCCCCCAGGGGCCCTAAACCGGCCCCCACCCATGCGGCACACCGGGGGATTGCCCGGTGCCCGCTATGGCCAGTCCGGCCCTGAATGCCTTAACCATGCATATGCATGGTCCAGACATATCCGTGGTTAGAGCATATGCGTTGCAAAGGCAAGCGGTTTTCCACTTGCATGATGACGGTACGCATGGCTTAGCCCGTGGGGTTATTGCTGTTTCCCAATTCCCATACTTGCATGGTGGTGCAATCCATTTGCAAAGCAGAAGCTACCCCTGAGTGACAGCTTCCACTCTGTGTTTATTGGTTCAAACACAAACGGGCGTTCTGTTTTCTCATTTGTTAGAGTAATACAAGTAGCAGACGTGGTTCGTTTGGCTTGAACAACTAGCTGGTGCTACCTAAGTCACATCCTTGTCCTTCTTGTGACTAAAGCACTGAATGTACATGTGTGTATTTTCTGACCTAAGTTATTTTATAACATTATGTTGCTCTATCAAATGAGATTGTACAACACAAGTTTGCAGCAATAAACACACTAAACTGTACAACTATATTATATCTTCTGTCAGCTATTGAAAACAAAGACTGTATTTATACTTACTACTTGCTGTGCTAACAACAAAAAGGCATACATAATACAAATGCAACCTAAAATATTAATGCAAAACCAGTTGTAAAAAACGGTTTGACACCAGACAGAGAGATGAAATGCAATCAATACAAACCTAAAAAAAATGCAAAAACAACATGTGATAGACAGAATGTTGAACAATGTCAATATTCACCCAGTACAGAGATCTGGGCCTAAATTCATCGTTTTTTGCTCCCCATGCCATTCCAGTTTAAACCCAGCCATATGTAAATCAGTCTTGACCCTGTTCCCCATGAGAACAACCCAGCCCAAACTGCCAGGCCAGGGTCTCCCTGGACTGGAAAACAAGCATCCTAGTACAGATTTCGGGGTTTAACCCCTCATCAGCCAGGCTAGCTCAACTCCACTGGCATGGAGAGCAAGGGACCCATGTCTGAGCATACCCGTCGCTACCTGGCACAAATAGTACTTTCAAAGTAATCGCAAAGAGAAAACACACATTTGAGAAAAAAGGCAATCATTTTATTAATACGTGAAAGTGCTTATTTATGATTGCTCATGTTGATGGGTGAGTGGATGAATATTAGAAAGATTCAATGGTAGATTTAATGGATTTCTGAGATAGTGCATGAATGAATGGACAGATCAATGAGACTGACTATTTGAATAAAAGAGTGAGTGCCTAGATAGATGACTGGATGGATGGAGGGTGAGTGCATGCTTGCATGGATGGATTGGTATATGAACGGATGTATGAGAAAAGGTAGTGTGTCGGAGCAAGGGCAGTGTCATCACAAAGGAGGGTGGTGAGACTAGAGTATTGAGTAGGGTAATGTGGGAGAAGGAGTATGCATGGGTAGGTGCAGTGAATGGGTGAGTGATTGAGAGCATAGAGGAATCAATGAGTAACTGTGCGAATGGACTGATGGGTGAAGGTATAAGTGCTTAGGCAGACAGCTGCAGGAATGGATTGAAATGGATGGACCAATGCACGAGTGAGTACATCGGTCGATGAATGAACGAGCGCATGGATTAATTAAAGGATAAGCTAATGAGAGGAGATAAATCTATAAAAGGGACTTTTTAGAAATGTTCACATAGCGGTGGGGCGTAGTTTGCCATCAAAAGAGTGAAAGGCAAGGACTGTGACTCAAATTGTGGAATATTGGTTACATCTCCCCTTCACCACTTGACTTCACCTAGATGTCCACAAAATCCCACAAAATTCAACGGTTGTTCTATAAATTCTCACAATATTCTAAAAGTGTGCCTCGTTACCTAAATCTAGGTAATGTGATACTCAGAGCCAGGGTGGGTAGGGCGAGCCCATCTAACAGTTGACCCTAATGGTGTATTATTCCTAAAAGGGGACCAACCATAGGATTCGAAATGAGATGTTATAGGCCCCTGACTAAAGATTGTATCCACTTTTAATTCTACTTTCATGGTGGAAGTCCCAAATGCCACATTCACCAAAAAAAATGCAGATTCCGATGAAAGGAAATATATTATACTTTATTATAGAATGAGCACATAGCTCAAAGAATCTACAACTACAGCCTTTTGTTGGTTTGACTTTTATTTGGAGTTATAACAAGTTTGATAATATTTACAAGCAACACGTCATGCCTTGATGTCGAGATTGTTTAATAAAAAAAGATTTGCAAAAACAAAACAAAAAAACGTCATGTGGAGTGATTCATCTCTAGGTATAAAGAGTTGGATGTAGAATCAGGTGGCCCAAAGTTTTAGACCTGCTAAGAAATCTTAGATAATAAACATTCATGGCTTAATGCAATTTAGTCTGGGTTACTTTTGTATAATATCTTAATTGTTCTTTCATCTACCAACATTCTATCATGCCTCAGATGGATTCATTGAAGAATTTGAAACAATAAAATCATGTAAAAAGTTTTGTTCTGATTGCCAGACTTTTTTCAAAAGAATCCTAACATTAAAGTTGGTGGACTAAGACCTTATGATCCCAGTACCCATAATTGCCTGAAGGAAAGGGTGATGGCAGGCATTGGGGAAATGGTCTGCTGCTGCCCTCCACAAATTCACATCAGGCAGGCTGCCAAGAAGGAACATGCCCTGAAAAGCTGGGATGAGAGTGGTATATGAATAAGAGAGGTGTGGTGCAGTGGCCAGAGCAGCTGACTCCGGAGTGCAGTGGTCACGGTTCGAACGCCGACGGCAGATCAGCTCAGCATCGTGTGACTCTGGGCAATAGCTCACTTCATCTCCCCGACAACCCCCAGCGCCTTGAAACCCTTTAGGGGTGATATGTTTATGCTTTACAAATAGGAATTAATTTAATTATTTAATGGCAATGTTGCTTTACTTATGGGGTAACATGGGCTCGCGCATGATCATGAAGCTTTACATATAAGGCCATATGCATTCTGGCATGAAATTGTCTTTTCATACCTACACCTTACGGTTTCTGGCATGGCATTGTTCTGCATACATAAATAATGTAGAAACTCCCATGGCAATATCTGTTTTTCACACTGGATGTCTGTGGGCACTGGCATGTCAGAGGACACCAATAATGATAAGTAACTTGTGTCAGTCCTGAAAAGCAGGTGGGATGTGCCAGCAGTTCATTCACAGAGTGGGTTGCCTGCATTCGTCCTGAGCGGCAACAGTTTTTTTTAACAGTGATCACACCTCAAAGGCTGGCATTTTGAGCAGCATCAGTATGAAGCTACTAAATTTAGGGCCAGATTTACCACTTATTCACGCAGCGCAGTGCAGCATCCACAAATGCTGTGCTAATTGAAAAGCAGAGAGGAGGAGAGTGCCATATTTATAGAAATATAGAACTCTCCTCCCCTTTCCCTAGCGCCGGCACTAAAATCAGCTACAGTGCGCCACTGAGACACCTTTGCACCATGGTGCAAGGGTGTCTCCATGAGTCTAGCGTAGGTTTTGTACTAGAAGGTTACCCTTCCAGTACAAAATACTATGCATAGACAGACTTTAACCCTTTTCCCTCTTTGTATGTGTGCTGTGAAGTTCTGCACATGTACACAGATGAAACAGGAAGGAGAAATGGAAGCATTTCTCCTTCGTTGCGCCTATTTCAAAAGGGCACAGTTTTCAGAAGCTAAAGTAAAGTAAAGTAAAGTCCACATTTGTAAAGCGCACAATCACCCGTAAGGGTCTCTAGGCGCTGGGGGGCCGTCGGGAAGATTAAGCGAGCTATTGCCCAGAGTCACATGGTGCTGGGCTGACCTGCCGCCGGAGCCGGGGATCGAACCGTGGTCCCCAGATTCCAGCGTCAGTCGCCCTGGCCGCGGCGCCACACCTCTTCCACTAACCATGTCTACTTTATTTAGTAAATAGGGTTTAGCGTCAGAAACCTTGGGTGGTTGCATTAGAACGCCCATGCTCCACCCATGGTAATCCCCCTTGGCGCTAATTAATGCATTACTTTCACATTATTTCCAGCGCTAAACAAGTTTAGCACTGGAAAGTAAATCAGAAAAAAGATTTTGCGTCGATTTGCATCGCTTTTGTGATGCAAACACTGGGCAGAATCTTAGTAAATCTCTCCCTTAGTGTTGTGTAATAATGGCTAATATTTGACACACAAATAGCGATGGGCACTACATTCTGGCACCGAATTGGAAAATAATGGCGTTCCGCTTGGCACGGGATTCTTTATGAGGATCTATTGATTGAGACACACTTTATCAAAGAGGAACTGCGTCTTCGGTGGCACAATAGGTTGTCAGGTCTGCATCGAGTGTTTTGTCTCTAACACCCAATTTGCACATACATGAATTTTTACTTCGGAGAAATTTCGGGGCATATTATCAAGCAGGGCGTTAAAAATTATCGCCGTTTTAGCGGCAGAAAACTGCAGCTAAAGCGGAGATAATGGGCTTGATAATATGGCCTTGTGAATTCCAATAGAAATCCATGTTCTGGTGTGAACATAGGCTACTAATAAAATTCTCTAGGGCATATTATCAAGCCCATTATCGCCACTTTAGCTTCATTTTTCTTCCGCTAAAACAGCGATAATTTTAACGCCCTGCCTGATAATATGCCCTATTGCTCTTCGTTACCCTGGCATCGGTTACCCTCGCATGCCCTGAGGTATTTCTCTTCAGAGCTACCTGGAAACATATGGCTTTTTAGTCCGATTTTTAAATTGATAGTGTGACAACTTGAATTGTTTAAAGCCATTTCCTCTAAAAAATTTCCCCTGTAGGAGTCGGTGGGAAACTCACTCTAAACCACTTGAGGGTTGGTGCTTCGATCGGAGGGTGCAGTGTGAGACAAGATGAACATGCGTGCAGTGGCTGCTTTTGGTTTCCAAACAGATTTTATGAAAAAGAAGGAAATAGGGAATTTGCTTTCTTTTGTCACACAGAAGAAATACAACACATTCATCATATTTCTCACCAGAGAAGTTCTGAAAGACCATGTGGAAAAATTATTACAAATGCGCAATAATATTTAACATCTAGTCTCATAATCTGCTATTATCGTGGCCTAAATATTCTGGGGTTTATTTACAAGCCTCGTGCGGCACTTTTAAGTTTTAACATGGGAAAAAGTGACGTATTTTAGGCGCAAGTGGCTTGTAAATAAGCCCCTCTGCTTTTATCTTTCTGGCAGTACTTTGATCAAATTTAGCGGGATGAAATGCTTAAAGTACAAAGGTATGAATTACAAGTTACAAGCCGAGCTCTTCAGGGGGTCGAGTAAGTAACCCACCAAGCTACCTGATTTCCTCAGAAGCGCCAATATAGTTACGCACAGATCTCCAGGCACCCGCCGGCTCCTCCTGTCCTTGCGTGGTAGAGCTCTCGGCCTCACATTCCTGCTGTGGTCTCCGGTAAACATCCCATATCACTGACTCTAATCTCTTGGACTGCCTCCTCGCCAAACGTGTTCTCAGGTTGATTTAACGTCATGCGTCTTCTCTCGAGCGCGCCGTCGGCTCGTTTGCTTACCTTTTGTGCACATTCTTCCTTCCGCAAGTACTTAGTCAAGCTTTTGTGTGCCCGTCGTTCCCCTTGAGTTACTTCGGATAAGCCTCGATTTAAGATGTACTTGGCAGGAAGCCTCCTTCACCATCTCTTACCCCTTTTGACAAGGGCGTAGCTGTCAATGGTGCGGCAGGTGCAGTGGCACCCGGACCCAGCGCCCTCAACGCTGATCAGTACTTAATTTGTAAAAGAATAATGGGCAGATTTACATTTCCTGGCGCATCCCTGCAAATCCACAGGAATGAGCCAGGAAAGATGCGTGACGCAAGTTTACCCATGCGTCACCATAGATGCTTTGCATTTACAATGCAGCCCATCATAGCGCATGGATAAACAGATGCGTGTCGCATCTGCCGGCATAAGGTTGGCGCAGTACTGGAGTTGTGTCGCGGGCGCGACGCATCTCCAGCACTGTTCCAACCTGGCCTATCCACAACATGGTGCGTCCCTCCTTACGCCTGCTTCAAGCAGGCGCAGGGTTTTGACGTAACATGGCCATAAAAGTGACACTGTGAAATCTTGTAGATTTCACTGCGTCACTTTTACATGGCGTTCAGGCGACGGAACGCCCACCCTCCGCCGGAACGCCCACATGAAACCTGACACAGGTTTCATGTGGCGCAGGGCTCTACAACGTGACGCATTTCCCTAGATGTGTGACGTTGTAAATAAGGCGCAACGTGGCGCATGGTTTACGCTGCCGCTGCGTCACAAAAGTGAATCAACGGCGGTGTAAATGTGGCGCAAGGGGCTTGTAAATCTGCCCCTAAGTGCTGGAGCTCTTGTCGGGAGACCATTGCAGCTTGCACCACACATTGCCCCTACCAGCTAGCAATAACATTACAAGCACAGCTACTAACCATCACACACTTACAAGTGTGACAATTCAGACCATTCCAGGTCCAATAAAGCTATGAAACCGACATGGGCGGCAGGTTTTAGTCATTGTAAATGTTAACTGAAATAATAAATGGCTATTTTTGTGCTCATACTTAAATTAGCCAGGCAGCGCCACCATGTGGCAGACTGTCATAAGCCCCAGTACTGGCAATTAGGTGCTGGTGCCGAGCACCGGAAACCACCGGCTCAAATAAAGCACTGATTCCCCGATCTTGCTGTATTTTAGAATGTAACTAGCATTCTGAGCCCATTTTCTCTGCTTTCATTAGGGCCCTCCAGTAGTGACCTCCTTATGGAAAAGTATAGGGAACTTTTTCCTTATATGTTACCATATGGAATTCTCCTACCAGACTGTGGTGTCTCACTATGGTAAAGAATAGAGAATAAAACAAATGATTATTAAGCTTGTAACAAAATGTGTTGAAATATTTTTATGTTAAATATTCATGTAAATTAATTTTATATATATTTTAAATATAGAACTACATTTAAAAAAAAATGCTACAGCACTATTAACTTAATTGTGAATCAAAACTTACATGAATGTAAATATATGAATTAAAAAATATTATTTTCAAGTTTAAATTGCAAAGTAAATTCTCACAAAGAGCAATGAAAATATTTTTCATTGGTCATTTAAGAATAAATAAAAATGATGTAAGAATTAAATACAAGTAATTTAATTAAATGCAATATTTTTTACATTAATGTTTAAATTAACAAGGGATATTACAATATTTTATAATTAAAAAATAAGTATGTACTATTTTTATATATTTTTTTACATTTCAGTATACATATTTATAATTTCAACTATTTTGAATGATTTAATTTAGCTTAACATTACTTCCCATGAAGTTGTATTTTAAGTGCCGACTGCTATTCATTTCTATGGGAGGGTGTTGCATTAGCAGTGGTTGGCCATGTGTAGTGCTGGATTTACTTCAGCTCTGCAGTGGAGTAATTTACTACAGTTTTGGCTCCCTATTTTGGCTGTAGTATCTTTAGAAGGGCAGATTGTTCATAGCAATGGGCTTACGCTTTGAAGGTGGGCACATGTCCCTTCTTAGGCCCATTCATTATCATGCAATAGCCACTCCTTACTCCTCCCTAATCTCCCCCTTTAGCTCCCTTTAGTCGTAAGTAATCCACGTTTTCCAGCCACTCTCCCCAGTACCTCCAACATTTAGTTCTATAACGTATACATATGTGTGTGTAGACAGCGCAGTTGGGGCACATCTCCAAACAGAAAAAGATCATTAACCCCTTTAGTGCTGCCGTCGGCTGTTGGACGTTTGCGAGCACTACCTCTGTAGTGCTGCGCACGTCCAATGGCCGACGCGGCCCCACCCGTTTCTTAGAACGTTCAGCACTGGCGCTGAACGTTCGACGCAAGAAACGGGTTAAGGGAGACATTGAAACTCCACATGTAGGTAAAGCATATGGGTGTTCTCCTGGTTGACAACCTTCCCATAAATGAGCATGTAAAATCAATTTCTGGGACATGTTTCGGTGTGATGCGCATGCTTAGGAAAGCCTTTCATTGGGTTCCTTTACAAACAAGGAAAACCCTGGTCCAGGCTTTATTAGTGAGCCGCCTGTATTATGGGAAAACCCTCATGGTCGCAATGAATGAAGACCTTTTTCCTAGACTTCAGGTGGTACAAAACACGGCAGCTTGCCTTGTCTGCAATCTCACTCCGCAATCTCCTTCTGAACCTTTATTACATTTCCTTCATTGGCTTCCCATAAAAAGGTGTGCACTCTTTAAGCTTTTGTGTCTGGTTTTTAAATCCTTGAATGGAAAAAGACCATGTTATCTTAAAAACAAGTTGCAGCCATATATCCCAGCACGTCAAGTTAGATCCAGTGAGCTATTATTGATACGCCTCAAATGCTTTTTTTTTTTTTTGGCCCCCAAACACTGGATTCAGTTACCCCTACAGCTATGTTCTTGCTCAGACTTAACCTCTTTTGAGAAACCTTTGAAAACCTGGCTGTTTGATCTTTAATAATGTAATTGAACTGTGACTGGGCAGGCCCTTTTGTAATACCAAAGGCTGCATAGAGCCTGTTGCTCCAACGGGACACTTCTAATAGGGCCCCTAATCAGTGCTTAATTTGAGCTGGGGGTTTCCGGTGCTCCTCACCACCACTTAATTGGTTTCCAGAGCTCGGCACCAGCACTTAATTGTCAACACTGCACTTATGACAGTCTGCCACATGGCGGCGCTGCTCATCTAAATTAGAGATGACCATAACAATGGGTGTTTAAGAATGCAATACACATTAAAAATTACTATTACCTGCCTCCCCAACCATTCCTTTACCTTTGGGGACCTGGAATATTCTGAACTGTCCCACTTGCAGGTGAGAGAGATGGTTGGTAGCTGTTTTCGCAGTGATGGGCAATGGGTGGTTCAAGCTGCAGTGGCCTGGTCAGAGCCCTGGCACTTATTTTACAAATGAAGCACTGGCAATAGTAGTTCAACCGTGCCGCAAATACCTAGCTGATCTGTTGCTCTTGGACAGACTCAAGATAATACTCCTTGGTGGTTTAATTATGTCCTCATAGGCTGCTCATGTAATCTGGGTAGACTCCATTTATTACTCCTGATGCACACCAAGAGTGTTTTCTATATATGATACTGCCTATCCACAATAAGGCAAGTACCTGCATGCACAACTGTGTCTAGTCTCACACTTTTCTGCAAGGCCCATGGTTATGCACATCAACCCTCAGGCCCTGTGCTCCCTATGCGCTGTCAAAGTTCATACACTGAAATCAGCAGATTCTACATAGGTGAATATATGAACGACAACCTTTCAATAATGCACTCCGAAGGGCGCCCAGGAAGCTGGTGCATATCGAATACCATCACAAATCTCACCAGAGGGATGAAGGGCTGAATAAACAATGCTACCAGTAACCCCAGAAAAGTAAATTAGCCCGCACAGGGGTTAAAAAGAACTATGGGCCGATGTAGGTAATTAGTATTTACCGATTCGTAAATACTGAATTTTACCGATTCGGTATTTACAAATCGGTAAATGCTATGTAGGTATTTTTACCGAATAAATTAACGAATCTGTAATATTCGGTAATTACCGAATCGGTATTTACCGATTTGGTAATTGCCATTGATTCCTATGGGCCTTAAGGCCCATAGGAACCAATGGCAATTACCGAATCGGTAAATACCGATTCTGTAAAATTACCGAATTGACAAGGGGGACAGCGTGTCACTTTGATACCCTGTTGCACCCCAAATTCAGGATTGTGTGCCATGTGACACACATTCATGCCCTTAGGGCATGTATGTGTGCCACATGGCACAGGTGTACATGCACAGATGTGCATGTACACAGGAATTCGTTATTTACCATCAAATAGTATTTGATGGTAAATAACGAATTCTTAAGGGCCTGTGGCACTGTTTTCAGTGCCACCTACATCTAGATTTACCGATTCGGTAAATTTACAGATTCGGTATTTTACCGAATCGGTAAATTTACCGAATCGGTACATTTTAGGCCCCCAACATGTCACAAACCAAATACGGGTCGGTAACGGCCTAAATCGGCCGTTACTGACCGGTATTTGGTGACCTAAATCTGGCCCTATATAACATACCATAACACACATGTGGATGAGCAAGTAGTAGGGCTGCACGAATGGAGATAATTTACTTTACTTGTGAGGGAACAAGAGCAGGACTTCTGAATTAAGATTTAGTTGTAGACATTTACCTGTATACGATTGACTGTTATATATTTGCTAATTAACTTGGAAGCTTGGAAGTTTCAGTAGCTTCATTGATGTAAAGTCTGGGTTCATAACATTATAGGATTTTGGCCGAGAGATCTGGCAGTTTGCAATTTAATCAAACTTTTACTGATTCGTGCAATTCACGTCAAGCTTCTATTTCCTAGTGATCTCTGATTAAACGGAATGCAAGCTGTACTGTCAGAGGAACATTTCAAGCACTCAAAAGAGTATTAAACATAGTAAAATTAGTGAAGTTGTCACATGAGCATTACAAAACAATAAATGTTAACTGAATATAAAGTATCTATCAGTGAAATACATGGGTTAGCAGGGAGCAGGAGGCAGCCATGGAAAATGTTTTAATACCGACCCTATACTGCACCAAGCAAATAGGTGTACAATAAAATGTGATTAATTTTACAGCACAGTTTCCCCAACATACTGAATAAAAATTGGTAGGCTTTATATTTGTGAATTATTGCTTATCTTTAGTACCTGGAATAACGCACAGGAGCGTTTTTCAGTGGTAAACGATCTAAACGAGTTTAAGAAGGAGTTGCCTGTCCCTGCCTGACCTCCTTGCCTGTGCCTAGTCCTCAGACCAGGGCCTGCCCTGTCGGACTCCACTCCAAACTGGAGTGAGGCCCCCAAGGTTCCCTTCCTCTATCTGACTCAGGCATACCTGAATTTCTCACTTGCTTTTCACTTTCTGCCTCTTTATTATTTTGCTCACTTTGCATTTTTTAACATTTGCTTCTATTGCTCTTTTGTATGTTTCACCTTTTGCTTCCTTTTACTAGTTTTGCCCCAGTTTTTCATTTTTTCCACTCCCTCCTCTTCTGCCTACTTCTTCTTCCTGCTTGCCACTCTGCTCTCTCTGTCTTTTGCTCACAGTTTGCCCCTGCTTCGATTTTCTTGCTTTTGCCAAATATTTTCCACTTTTCTCTTCTCATCCACTACTCACTCTGTCCCTTGCTGCCTCCTATTTTCTCTTTTGCTTGAATTTTTGCCTTTTCCCCTCTTTTTGCCTTTTTTTGCACTTCTTTTACCTGCTCCTGCTTTTTTTCTGCCTTTTTAGCAGTGCACTCTTACTTACTGTTCCTGCATTTCTCATTGCTCACTCCTGCTCCGCACAGCCTCGATCACCACCCCTGGATCTCATCCCCTCTCTCGGGCCTTATTAAAGGTGGCCACATGGTGGACCTACCATTTACGAGGTGGGTGTCCTGCCCTGCCCTGCCGGACCATCTTACACCTGTAAGCTGTCCCCCAACCAGACCCAGCCTTTTCAGATCTCGCTCCACACTGCTGTACTGAATTGAGATCCCAGCCTCTCTTTCTCCACCCGATTCAGGCATCGCTGCCTCTCTCATTCGACCTCATCTTTTGCCTCTTTTTATGGTGGTGTTGTGCCTTTGGATTTTTCACCTTATCCTAATTTTGCTCAGTTTGCATTCTTGACCTTTTACCTCTTTTGACCCATTTTTCCACGATTTCTCTCTCTTGTGTCTCCTACTGCCCGGTTTCTACCTCTCTCTCTCTCTCTTTCTCTCTCTCTTTCTCGCTCTCTCATTTGCAATTTGCTCAGCTATGATTTTCTCACTTTTGCCTCTTTTCTTTCTTTTTTATTTCTCATTCACTCCTCACTCTGACCTTCGTTGCCCTTTCTTTTTCTCTTTTTGCCTTTGTTTTTCTTGTCGTTCTCGTTCCCTTCTTTTGCACCTCTTTTGCCTTCTTCGGCTGTTTTTCCCACCTGTCATGTGCCGCCACCTTACTCATTTGTCCCAGATTTCCAGCCACTTGCTCCTGCTATAACCAGCCTTGCCTACAAACCTCGATCTCCTCCCTGCTCCCGGACCTTGTTAATGGTGGCTGCAGTGCAGACACATAGCTGTTCTGTTGCTGGCTTTCCAAAGGTAAGCCCATCTACACCTGCATGTGCCTTGTCAGCACCCAACATCAAGACACCTGGTCCGCTATTTTCCAACAGTAGTCTGAGATTCTGCTTGGCCAATACCGTTCTCGCCATGAACACTGGACATCACATCAACACCTGTGCTACATCTTGGCCTCCCCCACCTGCACTGACGTTTCATTATCCTGCACCACTAGCTACTTTTCCCGAGTTTCGCCCCAACCCACTCCCTGTGGCCCACTCCCTCTCCTTACCCCGTGCACACTACCAACGCTCACAAGATACCACCATGCACAACGCATACCACACCCTGACCAGCCTTCTCCTCGACAGCCACTCACACGTCAAATGTGCCATTGATGCCTGGGACCTCCCACACAACCACTCCATGGTACTAATCTTCTTCTCACAACCTGGTCTAACATATGCTCAGGATTTCACAGTGGCTTCAGGATCATAAGACAGGAAAGAAAATATCAACTGCTTGATCTAATCAGCAAATTAACAGTGGCCACCTCGAGCACGTCTTCAAGCTCAGCACCTCAAGCAAACCACCCCACTGGGCTCCTTCTCTACCGGGCTCCAGGAACCAGATCCAACTTCTAGACTACCCTCGTGGACCTCATTGCCCCATAGGTGCTCGCCTCCAACTCCTTCATCCTCCTTGCCAACTTCAACTTTCACCTAGAGGACCACAGAGACCCCAACAGCACCAACCTCCTGGAAACTCTCAGCATAATGGAACTGACACTCCAAACGAGGGATTCCACTCACACAGCTGGATGCATCCGCAACCCTGTCTTCACCAACTTCACCAACATCACGGGGGAAAAGCCGACACCTTCACCTTTACAACCACTACTTTGTCCAATTCAGCCTGCACTACCTTTTCCAATTCAGCCTACACTTGCCCAACCAACCAACAGAGAACCGTACTCACCAAGACCTCCAGGTGCAACTGCAAAAAGGTTCCAGTCGAAATCTGAAACACAGAGCTCCAAACTCGATGCACAGCTCACCAAGAGGACCTTACTTGCTCTATCATGAGCTGTCACACTTGGATCACCTCCGGTGCAGACACCCTGGCTTGCTCCAAACTGTCTCCATATATCAGGCAAAGACATAGGCAGGCTGGTAAATGGAAGACCACCGACTCTCCATATGCAATTGCAAACAGGTGGAACGTCGATGGTGACTCACCTATGATGACAGAAAAACATATAGATGAGTCCTCTGGATCTGCCACGGTTCTCAGAACCACCAAGCATGTAGCACTTATTAAACAGATTCAAAACAGTTCCCGCAACTCTAAACCCTCCCACACCATAATGAAAGAATTCATATTCCTCGCCGTCCACTCCACAATCAGTACCCCCTTATAGAAACTCAGCACCTATATCTCCCACTACTTCAGCAACAAAATCAAAACCATCTACAACAACTTTGCACCCCAACTGGAACTCTCCACCCTTGCCTTCCTTCAATCTGTTGAGAAGAACCCTCTGGAAACAGTCCTGATATTCTGGCCCCTCATTATCCCTCTGGAAACCACCACCATCATGCGTTCCATCCACTCTGAAGCCCCGTCCGATCCCTGCTCCCCCTTTTTCTGCACCAAAGGACTCAACCCCATATGCACAGCCCTCATTCCTCACGTGCAACAGACATATTCCCAGACACCTCGAAAAACGCCACCATCTTAACACTCCTGAAAAAATGTTCAACAGACCGGAAGACACTGGTAAACTACGGGCCCTTCGTCCTCCTCCCCTACCTGGCCAAAGTTTTTGGAAAAACTCATCAACAAGTGACTGGCTATGCCTTGGATTAACTATATAAAAAATCTGTCAAGTGAGATCGGTCACACAGAATACTTTTATCAACCTAGTAGCCTGGAAAGTGTCCCTAGAAAATCCCTTAAGACACATTGTATGAATTACTTGGAAAACAAACTGTGACTCACCGAGAAAGAGAAAAAATCGGTTATGGCAAATGAGCTGATGTCCACTTGTCCAGGTTTACAACCCTATTTAATATGTGTAGAGAGTGGCTTTACACGCATGCTTTTGTCTTGTTTTCGCTATGGCTTTTTTTACAGGATGGTTACATTTTCTGACATTAATGATTGGTCGATACTCCATCCAATATGTCCATGCGATGAAACTTATAGATTAACCACGATGCACTGCACTTTATTTTGTAAATATTATGTTGTTTCCAGGAAAAAGTTTTTGCTGCCCATACTAAAAACCTGGAAATTAAAGCAATGTAAAATAGCCTTTTTAAAACTGCAAATGCTGGAAAATGAACATACAATCCTGGCTGTGTCGGCTTTTTAAAGCTTGTTATAAGGTTCCGTAACACCATGTGATATTATTATAAAGACTTGGTGTTTGCGTATTTCTATCAACGTATAATCTTTTAAAATAATGTATTATTGCCTGTTTACATGAATTGCTTCTCCTGTACTTTACACTTTACACTACCTCTGAAGCTGGAAAAATGAATTCTTTTTAAATTGTTTTTTATCATTGTGCTTTTATGATTTTATGACTCACAATCGAATAAAGCTAATTTGATTTGATTTTTGATTTGACCAGCTAACTACTTCGATGCCAACTAACTCCTGAAACCCTCTCTATCTTGATTCAGATTTATCCACACCACTGAGACTGTCCTGATCACCGTCACCAATGACGGCTGTCTAATATTAGACAAGGCGAACACAGTGGCATTCAGCTTACTATATCGCTTGACTGCCTTCAACACCATCTTGCACCCAATCCTCATCCACTGCCTCCACAAGATTGAAATATAGCAGTCCTATGAAGCAGCTCTTTCCACCCAAACAGCCAGCCTTGCACTGTACTCTTCCACTGCTTCCAACCTGATTTGCTGCCTCTCCCCCGGAGACCTCGCTCAGCACTGCGCTCTTCAATGTCTACATGACCCTGATCACCAACATTGTCGGAGCTCATGGACTCAGCATCATCTCTTAGGTCGACAGTGTCCAACTCATCCTTCCCCTCTCCAGTAACATCTCAAACACCCAGAAAAAGTGAATCAACTGCATGTCTAAAGTTGCAAACCGGTGGACACTCTATCTGAAGATGAACTCTGACAAGATGGTCCTCTTCTCAAAGACACCTCTCTCTGGTCCTCAGCTTAGTGGACCTCAGAACTAGCACCAACACCCAGCCTGTCAAACTCTACCAGGTACCTGGGGATCATGATTGACAATAATATCTCGATGCCCAACCAGGCCATCTCGGTCGCCTCCTCCACCTTCCAAGACATCAAGTTCCTTGTGAAAGTTTTAGATTGTTCCAGTTAAACACCCAAACATTCATCACTCAAGTCCTAATCATCAGCAGACTGGGCAATGGAAATTCCCTTTACTTCGGCATCATCTTGCAACTCACCAAAAGACTCCAGGTCATTTAGAATGCACCAGACAGACTCACTCTCAAACTCACACCCAGCACATACATATCCATACACCTCAAAAACCTATACTGGCTCCCAATACACAAACATGTCCTCTTCAAGCTCCTCACACACCTACAAAGCACTGCACAAGTAAGGTCCTACACGACTGAGCAGCCATATAAGCTTCCACACACAGACAAGACACGTTCACACAGCCAACCTACTACTCACCCATGACCCCCACATCTAAAGAGCCAGAGGCCACTGCTTTTCTTACTGGAAATACCTCCCCTTATACATAAAAGTCACCAGCTGCATCTATGAATTTCAGCAGGAACAGAAAACCTGACTATACCAATAGGAATCAGTCAGGGCAGCCCTACCCTTCTTGTTCAACTGGGGGTCTATAATTGGCAGAGGTAAGTACCTTTGACCAAGTAGGGACCCTCACTTCTAGTCAGGGTAAAAGGATATACACAGTAGATAACCCCTGCTCACCCCCTAGCTAGCTTGGCACGAGCAGTTAGGCTTACCCCCAAGGCAATGTGTTAAAGTATTTGCACTCAATCACCACAATAATTCTACAGTACGCCACAAAGGTAGACCACACAGGTAAGTATATATAAAAATATAGCTTTATCTAGTTGCAGCAGTAAAAAGACATAAACAGTTACAAGGTGATTGCTCTTGATCAATGTTGCACGAAATCTTGATGGTTGCACTTAGTTACTAGGAAGTTTTACTTTTTAAAACTCAGTCTCAATGTCAGTAAAATTAGCACCAAAATGCCACTGTATTATAGGCCAAAGTCGGCCCTTCACTTGCTCTGCACAAGCCCTGCTAGGGCGCCTCACCGATTGCTCCTTTAATACACCACCTTGGCGAGAGAGGAGCCTTTCACCAAGCCCTGACTGGTCCCGTCAGCTCTCCGCACGCTCTCGGCAATCCAGCGAGCGGCGGGGAGCTAGCTTAGTTGCTTCAATCTGGGACGACAGGCCAGGGGCGGTAAATACTCGCGTTGCTCCCTCCGCGAGGTCGGGTCACTATTCCGCTTCGAGCGCGGCTCCGGCGTCCGTCAGCAAGGCTTCCTGGGGACAGACCAATGAGGTCGCGGCTCCTCAGACGAGCCTCTGCATACACCCGGGAGTCAGCCAATGACAGCGCGGCTCCTGGGACAAGCCCCTGTGATGTTGCAGCTTCTGCGGGGCGACTCGGCCAATCGGAGCGCGGCTCTCGGGGACAGGCCCACAGCAACGGCCAATCAGAGCGCGGTTCCTGCCGAGGAATGGCCAATCAGGTCGCGGCACCTTCGTTTCTTTGCTCTGCGGTTTCAGAGCGGGGAAAGCAGCTCGTAGTCCGTTTCAGGGCCCCGGGCCGCGGCGAAGAAATGCGGGCAAGTGAATTTCGCCAGCTACACGCTTCTGCGCTCCTGGCCTCAGACACACAGCTCGAGGCACGGCTGGGAGCGCTCACGGCAGGATGATGTTGGTGGACACAGAGTCGAGGGCTGAGCACGATCTCGGGACTCTCGAAGCTCCCGAACTGGCGGCAATTAGAAGCGCGGCACTCTCACTCAGATTAGAGAGCAGCCAGCGCGCCACACGGGTCAATAGGCCGAACCTCCTCCCTGTAACATACCGCAGCCCACGATCTCTTCAGCCCACAGCAGCTTCAGGGGACACAGCAGAGTTTTGTAGTCCTTAGCAACCTTTCTGTCCCTGGGTTGCAAAACAGGAGGCCAGCTCTTCTCAGGCCCTTGGAGATTCAGAGACACAGCACACAGCAAGGTATTTGTGGGTCAAGCAGGCAGGGTCACAGCACACAGCAACGTCCCTTCTTCTCCTTAGCTTCAGATGAACAGCAGAAGAGGTCAGCCCTTGGAACACACAGCAAGGCAATCTTCCTTCAGTTCTTCAGCGGTTTTCCTTCCAGCAGAGGTTCCTCTTGATTGTAGAATCTGATTTTCTGTTGTCAGGGGTCCTTCTCTTATACCCCTAATAGTCTTTGAAGTCTTTGTGCAAGTGGGCCCTGAGCCCGGTCTAAACCAGTTCTGGGTGTTGCTGGAGCACTGTGGCTTCCTGGCTTCCTTCTTCCTTTCAGTGTGAGGGGCAGAGGTGACAGTCGCCCAGCGGGAGGTGGAGCTAGCATTGTGGCAGGCAGGCACGGCCCTATTCACTCCCAGGTGCTATCTCCTCCCACCACTCTAGTTGCAGATGCAGTCATTCAAGCACGGGCTGACTCAGACAACCTCCCGGGGGCTCTCCAGCCCCTGTCACCCTCAAACCAGACAGTCAATCCACAAGCAGGCACAGGCACACAGAAGGGTTAGACAAGAGAACAGCCACTTTCTAAAAGTACTGTTCTCAAACACAGAATTTAAAAACAACCTTTCCTAAAAGATGTGTTATTAAATTCTGAGTTCAGGGATATCAATCACTTATGTCCCATCTTGTTCCTATGAGAAGATAGGCTGGTATCCATTGGGACCAGCCTCCCCCATGTTAGTCTATGGAGCAAGATAACCTTGCAGCAGTGAGCACACAAAATGGCTGCTGCTCACTACCAGAGCATGTTACCTGCACTAGTACATGCTCTACCTTTCCTATACACTGCACCCTGCCCAGGGGGGTACCCTGAGCCTTCCATAGGGGTGACCAATGTGTACATAAAGGGAAGGGCTAGGCCCAGCCAGTGGGGACACTGGCCAGGAGGACATGGCAGTTCACTGACTGCACACAGGCCTGAGACACCATTTTAGGGCTACTTATGTGGGTGGCGCAATCAGTGCTGCAGGCCCACTAGTAGCATCTGTCATCACCAGCCCTGGCACACACAGTGCACTTTACTAGGGACTTCATGGTGATACAAATATGCCAATCAGGTATACCCAATCAATTTGATAATTTACATAGGGAGCACTTACACTCTGGCACTGATCAGCAGTGGCAGAGTGTCCAAAGCATCTAAACCAGCAAAAACAAAATTCAGCACAGCATCTTAAATACAAGAGGCATAAACAAAAAGGTAGGGGAAAACCATGCCAAGGGTGTCAGGTCTAACACTTCTTAGGCACCAGTATTCACTCCTGGGTGATATGTGTGCCAAATAAATCGTGATAAGGTAAGGTAACATAACATAACATCAGGGCCACTGGAATTACGCAATGGTGCGACCCCTGTAGTTTTTGCATAATTATAGATTAGTCACATTTGTCACATAATCCATCATCTGCTGCACAAACTGCAGATTTTAACAAGAACAAAAATGGTTTCTAGCTTGAATGGTTCAAAAGTGAATAAAAACACAGCAACACAATTTGCTGCGCATTGGAAGGCCTTTGAAAAGGTTCACTGCTTCCTAATTGCTGTATGTGGGTGTTAAAATGAGGTGCACTCAATACCCAGACAGTGTTAACATGTGTAAAAATGACAAAATAATGGAATAATACTATCACAAAATGTGCTGCAGAATTTGCCTTTTCTTGCAGCATTATTTACTTAGCCCTGACACAGAATTTGACCCTCCCCACTGCATAATTCCAGTGGCCCTGAATAACATAACATAACATAATATAGCATACCTACATAGGATTTACTCAACTATCCAGTTTTACTGAGGAAAAAAAACGTGATCAACAATCAGCATTCAGACAGGTAGAAGCACAGTCAGCCTTCTTATCCATATGGGATGGTCTAAAACTCACAGTTAATGAAGTGGATGCCTTAATGCTTCTGGACTTATTAGCAGCTTTGATGTTGTTCACCACCAGATGCCACTACACAGACTTAATCATCTTGGAATACAAAAAAACGTAAAATGGACTGATTCATGCCTCTAAGGCAGACAGTGTTTCATTTTCTCACTCATTTCACACCTAACATTGTGTCATCCCTTAGGACTCAATCATCTCTCCTCTCCTATTCAACATCTATCTAACCACCTTACCAGACCTGATTTCGTCAATCACCCTAACCTGCTACAACTATGCATATGATATACCTATGGTGGTGGTACTGTCAGGAAGCACCGGGGAGTTAGAGACTGCAGTAGATATACAATAGGAAGATGTAGTCCGACTTTGAACACTTAGGTACAGAGGGGATTTCCTGCAGTCGCCCCTGGGGGTGGGGGATCATTAAGAGTTTAATGTTATGGTTTATATTCTCCAGATCCAGAGGCTGTGTCCATATATGATAGTATGTCTCCTAAAGCAAGATTTATGCTGTGATCATGTTCTAACGTTGAATGGAATGTATTGACAGTTCTGTGTAATCTCATGTGATATTTAACTACTGTTATGATTCTGTCATGATTCTGGAAACCAATAAATACAATAAAAATGTCTTTAAAAAAATAAAAAGTATGCCGATGATATGCTACAGAAAAGGGGGTGGTGATGAACAGAGTGTCTGAAATAAGCAGACCACTCTTACCCAGTCCAAAGATCAGGGCTTGATCCATCACCGTTATTTAGCTCACTGCCCCATCCCAGCTCAGAACCTGGCTATATGCAAATTAGTCTGTCCCTGGCCCAGTGCATCATGGGAACAGGGCAAACCAAACTACCAAGCCAATTCTTATACTGGGAAGGAAACAAGCTTCTGGGGACCGGTTTCTGCCATTTCAGGCGTCGTCGGCCCGGCTTGCTTGAATCCTGACGGTGCAATGAGCAAGGGACTCACATCTGAGTATACCCTTCTGTGGTAAATAAATAAATAATACCCTATTTTTGAATGTATAAATGAATAACAGATAGCTCAATAAATAAGAGTCAAGATTCGAGGTAGTAGGAGTTTTGCAGGTTTAATACAGCATAAGGACAGGAACAGGACAACCTGCACAGGAATAGGATGACAAAGCCCGACAGGGGGGCCGGATTGGACTAGCGTGGCCCGGCAGCTGCCGGGGCTGGATCTGGGATGAGCGCGCTGGCTTTTAATAACAATACATGAGCATATATACATAACGCAAACACATAGCATTACATTGCAATAGGCGTAACAGTGGGTGGAGCAATAGGTGTGACGCGTAGCAGTCGCGAAAGATAAGGGTGAAAGTAGGTGTAACTGGGCGTATACATAGACATGTGATGCAAACGTAACAGAATATGTCATGAATGGGCGGAAACATTGGAGGGGGCTACCTAAGGAGCCGGGACCTCTAATCTGGTGGTGTGCGCAAACTTGGCAATGACGTGTTACTAGGAGAAGCTGGGGGCTATGAACTCTGTGCTAGGAGCAGAGACTAAAGTCTGGAGAGTCAGGGCGACATGTACCCAAGCAGTATCTAGTATCTGATGTTTAGGGAACATGTTGATATAAACTAGAAGTCAGGAGGGGAAAAGCTAACGGACTCTAAGACTGAAGCATGCATTATTCTACATGTAGTGCGTGATGAAGAATATTAAATGACCATTAAATACAGTATTTCTCTTACATGGAGCCGTATAGGCTAGACAATGACGGAACTATTGATGCAGTTCAGTAGCTCAGGAATGCAGAGAAGGAGGACTGAACTGATAACTGGAACCATAACATACTCTTGGCAGGCTCAGAAGCAAAGCCAGGCTGAACCGGGCACTGCAAGGCAGGAAGTAAGTGAAGGGTCGAGGATACAGGTGGGGGCTGGATCGCTCCTCAGCGAGGGTTCAGGAGACAGGAGCTGAATCTGGTGTCCGGGCCCTTTTTGAGGCCTAGAAACGGGGACTTTACAATGAAATAACGTGCACACTGAGAAACGTGGCAACGTAGCCTTACATAGGCCTGATATTCGTAGTATTCACGAGGACTGGAAACTGGCATACCAGAGGTGGACACAACTGTAATTGCGTCTTCAATCAAACATGGGGAATACATATGCATATTAATCATGCACACATAACATATGATGGAGGAGGCGTAGGGACACAGAACATGGCAGAATTTACTTTTCCACATTCCCTCCTTGTCACTACGTTTCCATCAGGAAACATCAATATTCATGATACCATCTATCATTTCATACAGTATCATTTGCTCATCTCGAATTATCTTGGAACGGGATTTAGAACGGGGCTTTGGACTAGGAATACAAGAGGTAGCACAAATGCCGCAAATCGCAGGGCCACATTGTATACAGAGGCAGCAGCTGAATATGATCGCTACTGCAATACCTAGAAAGGACAATATTTTCCATCCCCATGCGGAAATTATATTCCAGAACCAACCGGACCATGTCCAGGTGCCTGGATCTTGGTGTAACAGATGGGCAATCTTATGGAGTCTGGTTATAGCTGAATAAACAGACGGCGCGTTATTTGGAATGAAAATGCAGCAACTGGATCCGATGACTCTACAGGCCCCGCCCCTATCGGCCAGTATGACGTCAAGGACGAGACGATTCTGTAAAACGACAAATCTCATAGCAGATTGCTCTTCGGTTAAGTTACCTAGAGCAGAGGCAGTCTCATTTACTACAGCTTCAAGGGTTCTTGTTAACCTACGGATCAGTTTACTATTCTGGATAGGTCCTATAAAGAAGAAGAAACCTCTATTGAAATCTGTATACTGTTCTAGAGCAGTTTCAGTATAATCGACAATTGGGGACTCCCTTCTATGTCTAATGTGTACTAGATGTGTGTTTCTGTGATAATCAGATGGGGCTAGAAAAACAGGTGGCAGTAGGAAGGCAATGTAACAGGTTCCCTCCTAATCGAGGGGCAGACGGACATATGCAGTTTGACCACAAATAAAATAAGAATGACGTGAAGCTTTGAAAATAGATTTCCCACTGTCACTATACTTGACAATAGTAGTACAATCACTATGTCCTACATGTACAGAACCATAATTACGGACACATAATTCACCTTTGACTGGTAATACTGAAATAGCAGGTAAGTCTGGAGTGGTATCAGACTGAACATTCAGGACCATAAAATTCGACGAATAGTTACCTAAATTGTACACTTCATTTTCTAGATCTAAACCTGTTCTGTGGGGGAGACCTTGCTTGTCTGGGAAACATGTACTGTTAAGAAAAGTCATATCTGTTGAGGATGACGTTAACGTGGACCATGCTCCACACGAACCATTATGTGAAAAAGGATAAGGAAAGAGTGGCAGAACTCCCTTCGACGTCTGGAAAGGGGGGAGTCGACCACACACCCAACAATTAGTGGCATTGCTGGTCTGGTGTGAATAATGTAACATGCGGATAAAAGTATTATTTCGCATAGCGAGGCGGTAAGAGAATTCATGAGGAGGCAGATCACTAAACGTGTGCTCTACTGTAACATTAGCAGACTTATTCACATGAGGAACTGGAAGATACAGATAGAATGCATAACTGGTGCAGGAAATCATAAGGCTGAAAAATAATATGAAACTTAGAAAAACGATACATCGGATTGAGTTTTGACTGACTCTCTCACTATGGGGGTCTATTTTACACATGTCAGAAACAGTCTAACCGTTTCACCTAGGGGAGGACTTATACAATCAAACTGACTGACTTATTTTACTAGACCGGAGTTTTAGCTTATACTCCTGCTGCGGAGTTTTCTCTAACAGGGGGGGTGCAGTAACAATGTCATTTGCGGGACAGTCCTTGAGAACAATGCTTTGGCAATCCTTTAAATCCTGGGAAATGTTCTTTAAGACGGGTTTCAGTCCATTAAAAAGTTTAATATGAGAAAGATGCACCCAGCCTTTGCGACCTTCCAACTTCACGGCTGTACGGGTGGTGAGGAGGACTTGTCGGGGCTCCTTCCAGCGGGGCTCCAGCGGACTTGATCTGTCAAAGTTGCGAACCATCACCATGGATCCTGGAAAGATTTCATGCGGTGCCACCTCGGTATTGTCTGGAAATGCGGCGGCAACCTGTGAACGACATGAGTTGAGGGCAGACATCAAGGAAGCTAGGTAATCTGTCAGCATATTACTTGAAACATCGGTAATACTTCGGGGTCTAGGAGTACCCCACATATTTGGGGGGCGGCCGAATACGACCTCATACGGGGACAGACCTGATCTGGAATGTGCGACCATGCGCATATAAAACAAAGCAACTGGCAGAGCTACTAGCCAGTCCACACCCTTTTCTTTACATATTTTGGCGGTACGAATTTTCAGAGTCTGATTATGTCTCTCTACGAGACCGGCTGCTTCAGGATGGCGTACACAATGAAACTTCCACTGGTACCCTAACAACAGGGAAACGTGCTTCATCAACTCAGATGAGAATGGCTGGCCGTTATCAGAATATACGACTCTAGGGAGTCCATAACGAGGGAAGAACTCACGAACCAACTGCTTGGCAGTGGTCGCGGCTGTGTAATCTGGGACTGGATATGCTTCTGTCCACCTGGACAAAGCGCATACAACTACAAGGACATACTTGAAACCTCGACATCGCTCCATCTGAATATAATCCATCTGGAGGACTTCAAAAGGGTGGTCAGGAGGCTGGAATCCACCTTGTTCCACCGGGACACTTTTACCTGGATTAAACTGACAACATATCATACAGGTACGGACTTTCTGCTTGGCTGCAGCTCGTAAATGCTTGTTGAACCAAATGTTCTGGATACTGTCTAACATTGCTTTTTCTCCTAAATGTGCTGGACTATGTGCGGTATTAATAATGACTTGAACCATAGAGTCGGGGAGAAACCATGTGGCTCTACCCTTCGTTAACCATCCTTGATCTGTCTGGACCCCTCCTTGTTCGGACCATTTCTTGATTTCTTCGGGAGTAGCATGTAACTGTATGTCTATGACATCTTGTGTAGGGTCCTTAACTGTCATACATGTAGTCGGATCTGGAGTATGTGTCTGTGTCGGATTAACTTGAATGTCTGGAGTCTGTGCTGTAAGCTTGGCTGTGCGATCTGCTAGATCGTTACCCTGGGAAATAATGTCAGTGACTTTCGTATGTGCTTTGCACTTCATGATGGCAATAGATGTCGGTAAGTGTATTGCATCTAACAGAGCTTGAATAAGGAGACCATGCTGAATCTTGGTTCCATGAGAAGTCATGAAACCTCTCTCCTGCCAGAGCACTCCAAAGTCGTGGACGACTCCAAATGCGTAGCGTGAATCTGTGTAAATATTAACTTTCAGGTTCTTGGCGTATATACAGGCTTGTGTCAGAGCAACTAGCTCTGCTGCTTGAGCGGACAGGATGTCAATACGGTGTGTTTCTATAACTTCAGTGTCAGTAGTCACTGCATACGCGGCGACTAGATCTCCTGTACTAGTTCTCATGCATGAACCATCCACATAAAGTGTCAGGTCGGGATCTGGTAATGGAATATCTGTCAGATCTTGTCTTGGTTTTGTCGTAATGTTGACTACTTCCACACAGTCATGTGTGGCAGAATTTGAATTAACTGATGGTAACAGTGTAGCAGGGTTCAGAACGTTGCAGCGTCTGATTTCTATGTGTGGCTGGAACAGTGTCAATTCATAACCTGTTAAACGTGCAATTGTCAAGTGCTGAGTCTGTGTTCGGTTTAAAAGAACTTCCACGGAGTGTGGAACTTGTACTGTCAAGGAATGTCCTAAGACTATGGAATCACTTTGTCTGATAGCTAGTGCTGTGGCTGCAACTGACTTGAGGCACGCAGGCAGAGCCTGGGCGACTGGATCTAATGTGCTAGAAAAATAAGCACATGGCTTGTATTGTCCTGCTTGATCTTGTGTAAGAACAGATAATGCTGTACCTTCGCGTTCTGTGACAAAAAGTGTAAAAGGCTTACTGTAGTTCGGTGTAGCTAGAACTGGAGCTTGGCACAAAGCTTTCTTTAACTCGTTGAAACTAAGTGTATGTTCAGATGTCCAAGGGAGAACAGTCGGTGCGGCTGCCTCCTGTGTCGTTAACTGTATCAGTGGCTTGGCTAGAAATGCATACTGCGGAATCCATTGTCTACAATAAGAAGTAAGGCCAATAAAGGCACGTACCTCCTTCTGGGTCCTGGGCTGAGGAAGACTCGCTATCAACTGGATACGGTCTGGTGTCAACTGCCTACCCCTCTTGGACAGTAAGTGTCCTAAGTAGACCACTTGCTGGACACAGAATTGAAGCTTCGAAGGGGACACCTTGTGCCCCATCTCGGCTAGGAAATACAGAACCGTCAGTGACGCTCGCTCGCAGTCACGTTCAGAACGGGCTGTGATCAGTAGATCATCGACATACTGGAGCAGGGCAGTGTTAGTTGGCATGTGAACATTATCAAGTTGTCTCTTAAGTGCTTGACTGTAAATACTAGGACTTTCTGTGAACCCTTGAGGAGCGCGTGTGAACATATAGCTCCTTCCATTTAAACAGAATCCGAAAAGAAACTGGCTGTCTGGATGAATGGGAACACTAAAAAATGCATTCTTAAGGTCTATTACTGTAAAGAACATGGCTTCGGAATCAATGGCTGTCAATAGGGAAGAGATATCTGGAACAACTGGGTATTGAGGAATAATACATTTGTTAAGTTCTCGTAGGTCAATCACTAATCGATATACTGGGGGTGCATTTGGATCAGTACGTTTCATGACTGGAATGATCGGAGAGTTGCATACATTGGAGTCAGTTTCTACAACTACTCCTTGAGCGATGAGCTCGTCAATAATTTTGGATAAGGCTGCTACAGCCTCAGGTGGCAATCTATACTGTCTGATTCGTGGTAACACTACACCTGGTTTGAGAGTCACACGATGGGGTGTGATTTGCATGTAACCTACATCAGTTGGACCTTGCGCCCATAGATGCTGCGGGACATTAGACAGTCTGGGATCAAAATCTCGTAATACATAGTGACCCTTAAAGTCACGTAGGAACAATCGTATTCCCTCTGGGGAACAGCATATAACTGCACCTAACTCTTTCAGTGTTTTAATGCCTAATAGATTTTCTGGACATGACTTAGTAAGTAACAGATCAGTAGTGCGGGACAATGGACCTACTTCTAGAGTAACTGGCTTTGAGATCTCATTTACGATAGGCTTTCCTGAAAATCCAAGGGAAACATTTCTTGAGCCTGAGAGCGGAGCCCCTGGAACTTCGGCGTGACTAATTGTGGTCCTACTTGCCCCTGTATCAATCAAAAACTTTCTGTCTTTCCCTAATACTTGACTGTGAACATAGGGACCTTCTTGATCTACAGGTATCTCGATGAGAGGCAAGCCTACCTCCCTCTCTAGGCTGTTTCATGAATATGATTGATACTCTGGATACTCAGACTGTGCATACTGGTACATCTGCTGTGTAACGTGCTGTGTTGCAGCAATAGGCTGCGATGCTGTAACTGTCTGTGGTGCATTCTGTGGCTGAGGAGTCTGTGAAACTTGTTCTTGTCTAGGCGGACGTGGTCTTTCTTTAGTTTTACCAGTAGCTATGTTGTGTTTCAGAACTGCACACTCGTTTATGAAATGACCTGGCTGTTTACAATAGTTGCAGTTCCCTTTAACGGGAGCTGCAGGATGACTGGCTTGATTCGGACCCCTCTTCTGACTGTCTTGAGGAACGGATTGTGCAACTAGCACTTTCATTTTCGTGTCTTTCATACGTTTTCTTTCGTGTTCTTGCTCTTCTCTGATTCTATTCTGGTGATACTGGAGCATCTGGAGCATCTGGGACGGGGTATTAGCTTGCCAGGTGCTTTCGACTTTCAGAACTCGATTTTTAATTGGTGGACTTGAATTCTCGACTAATTTAGTAACAAAGAGGTGAGGGTATGACTCACTACTCGTCTTGAGGCCACTGTTGATGCTAAAACATTTTTCAAATCTAGAATAAAAATCACTAATATCTTCATCTTGTTTCTGTTTACAGGCTGAGATTGCATCCCAGTCTTCCTTTTTCGTTGTTAACAATCTGGGTAAAACTTGAATCAATAATTCTGGTAATTCTTTACATTTCTCTCCTAGACCGGTACCTGGTACACGTGACTTGTCTTCAGCTTCTAGAACTGTCCAATCTATCTTTTTCTCTCCCACCTCCCATTCTTTTTCTTTGAGCTTTTCATACACCCCTGCGGGCAACAGAACTTTTAACATTTTAATTATATCTGGATAAGTGTATTCTCCCATACGGAGCATGTCTTTCAATTCTCTATGGAACCCTGCTGGATCTTTGTCATGACAGGGAATTAATTTCTTCATCTCAAGGAGTTCCATCTTTGTAATCGGGGTGTAAACAAACACTCGTTGCATTTCACCATCCTCTGCCTTAACTGGATGCACTTCTCGTAACGGGTTCTGTCTTTCTATGTAAAATGGTTTACTCTCTGGGGGTGAGACATGAACAAAATGCGGGTTCAAGAACGTTCTATATTTGTGGCGCTGTTCTAGAATGACACTAATTAAATCGGTACCTAGACCTCTCCATCTATACTGGAGTAACTCGTTCAGAATATCATGTAACGGACCTGGATCAGAATGTTGACCCTCATACAGAGTAATGAGGTGCTGGATCATATACATACCCACCAGTCGCTGTTCGGCTGGGGGCAATTTCAGAAACATCTGTGCCACTATTTCGTCTGGAAAAGTGGTAGAATCAGTAATCCATCGGACTGCTGATCGGACTATTTCTTGTTCATGCATAGTACTTAACTCACTGTAACCGATTCGTGATTTCAGAATGTGATCGGTAGCTTGAAACACTTGTTCTAGAGAACCTTGATCTGGTACTGGATGGTGAAAAGTAGACTTGGGTTCTAGACGTAAATGGCGATCTGGAAATCTAGATTTTCCTACATACGCTATTCTGGCGGAATTCTCGTCGTCTATCTCTTCAGTATCAGAGTTACTTTCTTTCTCGCTTACTTGTGCTGCTTTACGCTGGTCGTGTATCTTTATTATTTCTCTACGGATTTTCTTGTACATACTCTCCATAGCACTGATGGTATTGTGCTTACCCTCGGCTATATTATCACTCCACTTTGTTAGAATTTTCATTTCGTCCGGGTCTTTAGACGGGTAATCTTGTTCTCTTATTAGACAGTTAATAAAAAACCTTAATATCATGCGCTGGATCTCAGCTTTCCTTTGAGACATAGCCTCGCCAATACTTTCTGGATCATCCCCTGTACGGATGAAACGATATATTCTGTCTAGATCTTGTTTCATATTCGGCAGGGTGACTAGATACTCGGCCACCCTCCTTATGCGTACTGAATATAAAACCATATTATTCTCGCCTGGAACTGGATCATAGCCACATTCGCTAAGGGCTCGCCTGATTTCTGCAACAGACTTATTGCACTTGGGCGTACGCTGTGATGCTTGAGCATGTAATTCGACTGCTGATAAACGTTTGTGTGGCGGCGGGGTTTGAGGAGGACCTCCTCCTGCGACCCCTAAACTAGAATCGTCGACTGATACTCTTCGTGGCAGAGTGGGAAATTGAAATGTTGGCTGGACCGGGGGCACAGTAGCAGGTACTGCATGGGGTGCCCCGGTGTCTGGAGGAGCGGGAAGTGCCTGATTTACAGGGACTGGCGGAGCGCGGACAGGATTTGCATATTCAGGGACTGTGTCGTCCAGATAGGACGAAATAAAAATATCAGCTGCGGTCGGTTTGTGACGTAGCTTGGTCGGAACCAATGGTGGCGGAAAGTTGCTAGATGTCTCCAGGGTCGCTTTTGGCAAGCCCTCGGCAAGAAGAGGGTACATACCCTTAATGAGGGCATTCCTCTGTCTGTCTGATTGCTCAGTTCTAACTCGTTCACCTATCTCGATTAATTCTTTTTCTTGTGCTCGTCCTGAAGATTCTCTACTTAATTCTGACTTTCTGATTTCTTTTTCGGTTCTTTTATGAGCTTCTTTACGCCATAGCTCGATGGCATCCTTCTGTGATTGTCTGGCTTTCTTTTTCCATAATGCCTCTTCTACTCTCATGATGCACTCGGCATCCCACGTACCTGATACGGGCCATCTATACTTTTCTGCTAGCTCCTTGGTATACTCTACCCATAAATCTAGATATAATATGGCGCTTATGCCATGCTTCTGATACATAAAGTGACCTGGACTGTCCCTAGGCGGGACAGGAACTGCTTCCTCTAACAAACCCTTTCTAGTTTTTAACTGACGTAATTTTGAAAACAGCGGCATGACTGAACTATAATCTGGACACAGTACAATACACAATAAACACGAGAATCACTTCTCACTCATACCACAACATCAAGATACATAAAGAACATTATAAATAACAGTTCGAACAGGATACCACCTGGAATACGGAAATACTGACTCAGGAAAACAGAATGCATGAATTTTCTCGAGAACTGAACTGACTAGAACAGAAACTAGATGCACTGCTGAAACAGTACGAAACTTACCGGTCTCATAAAGAGACACGTCAGGACCCGTATCCACCGAAGTGGACACTTCGTTTGTGTGTCTGGGTACCACCAACCCACGGACCAGAGTCAATTAGATTGACCCTGTCTAGATACTACCCCAGTAATGGTACTCACCGGGCAGCAAGAACGGAAGGCCTCGGACTGGATTGGACTGCTTCGACGACGACGGACTTCGGACTTCAGTTACGGGTGGACCTCCGGATACCTCGGACCTTGGACTCTCGGCTTGGGCTCTGGTCGGGACTCGCCGCGTTCCTCCACCGTCTCGTCTGGATGCTGGACCGCCTCCTCCGTCTCCTCCGTGGGCCTGAGGGATACTTGAGCAGAAATATCTGCCGTTGCGCAGAAGAGTTCCGTCACGACTGCAGAGGGTCAGGGGGTCGGCGTGGCTTCACCGACGCGTGGGGAAAGGGCAAGTCCCTGTTCGGGCGCCATTATGTGGTAAATAAATAAATAATACCCTATTTTTGAATGTATAAATGAATAACAGATAGCTCAATAAATAAGAGTCAAGATTCGAGGTAGTAGGAGTTTTGCAGGTTTAATACAGCATAAGGACAGGAACAGGACAACCTGCACAGGAATAGGATGACAAAGCCCGACAGGGGGGCCGGATTGGACTAGCGTGGCCCGGCAGCTGCCGGGGCTGGATCTGGGATGAGCGCGCTGGCTTTTAATAACAATACATGAGCATATATACATAACGCAAACACATAGCATTACATTGCAATAGGCGTAACAGTGGGTGGAGCAATAGGTGTGACGCGTAGCAGTCGCGAAAGATAAGGGTGAAAGTAGGTGTAACTGGGCGTATACATAGACATGTGATGCAAACGTAACAGAATATGTCATGAATGGGCGGAAACATTGGAGGGGGCTACCTAAGGAGCCGGGACCTCTAATCTGGTGGTGTGCGCAAACTTGGCAATGACGTGTTACTAGGAGAAGCTGGGGGCTATGAACTCTGTGCTAGGAGCAGAGACTAAAGTCTGGAGAGTCAGGGCGACATGTACCCAAGCAGTATCTAGTATCTGATGTTTAGGGAACATGTTGATATAAACTAGAAGTCAGGAGGGGAAAAGCTAACGGACTCTAAGACTGAAGCATGCATTATTCTACATGTAGTGCGTGATGAAGAATATTAAATGACCATTAAATACAGTATTTCTCTTACATGGAGCCGTATAGGCTAGACAATGACGGAACTATTGATGCAGTTCAGTAGCTCAGGAATGCAGAGAAGGAGGACTGAACTGATAACTGGAACCATAACATACTCTTGGCAGGCTCAGAAGCAAAGCCAGGCTGAACCGGGCACTGCAAGGCAGGAAGTAAGTGAAGGGTCGAGGATACAGGTGGGGGCTGGATCGCTCCTCAGCGAGGGTTCAGGAGACAGGAGCTGAATCTGGTGTCCGGGCCCTTTTTGAGGCCTAGAAACGGGGACTTTACAATGAAATAACGTGCACACTGAGAAACGTGGCAACGTAGCCTTACATAGGCCTGATATTCGTAGTATTCACGAGGACTGGAAACTGGCATACCAGAGGTGGACACAACTGTAATTGCGTCTTCAATCAAACATGGGGAATACATATGCATATTAATCATGCACACATAACATATGATGGAGGAGGCGTAGGGACACAGAACATGGCAGAATTTACTTTTCCACACTTCCACGCATATGGTGGACAAAATGATTCAGAAAAGTGGGTGGTGATGAACAGGGTGCCTGAATTAAGCAGACCACTCTTACCCAGTCCAAAGATCAGGGCTTGATCCATCACCGTTTTTTAGCTCACTGCACCATCCCAGCTCAGAGCTTGGCTATATGCAAATTAGTCTGTTCCTGTCCCAGTGCATGATGGGAACAGGTTTGATAAAAACATGAACAGCCTGTTCATGCTTTTATCAAAAAAATGGCTGTTCATGTTTTTATCAAAAAAAACAAAAAAATATAGAGCAACCTTTCTATAAAATAAGGATTTCTGACTCTGATTATATAATGAAGGATTAAACCTAAGGACATCAGGATTTGACACCAAACACACTCATTACCCCCTTCAAAACTTTATTGTTCAAAAACTCAAGAGGTCCAGAGTTTTTTTGAGTGTGCTCCCATCATAAAAACTGTGTGAAAACTGATATGGACTTGGATTTTCCTGTGGACCACCCCTCTCTGTAGAAAACCCTCCTGAAGAAACCCTCTGCAGACCCAACAGACCTAAAGAACTTCATGCCCATCTCCCTGCTCCCCTTCCAAGCCAAAGTCATTGAAAAGCCATCAAGGCCCATCTTGCTGACTTTATCGAAACCAATCACTTCCTGGACATCTCCCATTCTGAATTCCGAAGCAATCATAGCACGAGACCCCCCTCCTCGCTGCAACCGATGACATCTGCTCCCTCCTCGACCAGGGGGAAATTCAGCCCTCGTCCTACTAGACCTTTCGGCAGCCTTCAACACCGTCTCCCACTGCACCCTAGCCACAAGACTCCACGACGCTGGTACCTGAGGCAAGGCCCTCAACTGGATCCCCTCCTTCCTCACCGGCAGAACACACCAGGTTAGACTCCCACAGTACCTCTCAAAACCGACAGAGATCAGCTGCGGAGTGCCCCAGGGCTCCTGCCTTAGCCCCATCCTCTTCAACATCTACATGGCCCACCATCACAGCCACCATCAGGAACCATGGGCTCAACATCGTCTTCTATATTGACGACACCCAGCTGACCCTCTCCCACACCAAAGAACCCATTGTCGCCAGGAAAAACTTCCACGAAGGAATGACAGCCGTCACTCCATGGAAGAAGGACAGCTGCCTGAAGCTCAACTCGGACAAGACAGAAGTTCTCATCCTGGGAGCCTCCCCCTCCGCTTGGAATGACTCCTGGTGGCGCTCTGCTTTAGGAAGTCCCCCTTCTCCCATGAACAACGCACAAAACCTCAGCATCGTACTGGACTCCTCGCTCACAATGGACTACCAGATAAACACTCTCTCCTCATGCTGCTTCAACACACTCCGGCTGCTTCAAAAGACCATCAGATGGATCGCCACTGAATCCAGGAAGACAGTCCCCCATTCCCTCATCAGCAGCAGACTCGCCTACAGCAATGCACTCTATGCCAGTGTCACCCAGAAACTCCTCTGAAGATGCAAAAATTACCAGAACGCTGCAGCAAGACTAATGCTCAACATCCCCCACCACAGCCCCAACACTCAACACCTCCACGACCTTCACTGGATCCCAGTCGACAGAAAAATAACCTACAAACTCCTTACCCACGCATAGCGGCCCTTCACAACGCCAAACCCGCAGACCTGAATCACCGCCTAACATTTCACATACCCAACAGACACCTCCTCTCCCCGAGTTTTTCCTGGCTACTGTCCCTTAAATCCACAAAATCAGAACTGGGGGAATGCCCTTCCCCTACCTCGCCTCCAAGATATGCAACACCCTACCCACCCACCTTAGGAAATCACCCTCACTGACGCAATTCAGGAAGGATCTCAAGACCTGGCTCTTCGGATGAACTCAGCATTTAGTCTGACCTGCTGCTCCTCCTTCCTACCCAGCGCCTTGATAACCTCACGGGTGAGTAGCCATGCTTTACAAACCCTGATTGATTGATTGATTGATTGATTGATTGATTGAAACCAAGCACTCCAGGGGGAAAAAGGTACATGTGCTTCTTCTCACCTTCCACTGCTGTTGTCAAGGCGATGCCCCTGCTAGGGGTATAAAAGGCCAATACCCCTATTTGTCCCAAAGGCCTGGGCAAACACATTCTGACTTTGCCTGAAAGTATTGGTAGAAGTGTCTACATTCATTCTGGGCTCCTATTGGGGGACAGTTGGGGGGTTGCAGATATTGTGTGTGTGTGTTATTGGGAGAGGGTATCTGACATAGGGTTGACTGGGTTGGGGTCTAAGGTGAGGAGATTAAGTTCTGTTTTTGGGGGTATCTATATTTTAGTGGCCAGTCAGTTCCTTGCATGTCAATATTACTCTGTGTGTGTGTGTGTGTGTGTGTGTGTTTGTGTGCGCTTGTGTGGGTGCATGTGTGTGTGCTTGTGTGCGTTCCTGTGGGTGTGTGTGTGTGTGCCTGCGCTGCACGCGTCCTTGTGTGTATGTATTTACAGAGCTTGGAGTCTTACCTCCAATGCTAGCTTTCAATCAGAGGTCCTCTCCTCACAACCTGCTCTGCAACAGATGTTATCTATAACAGACCACACACCATTCTAGGAATAGGAAACATACCAGTGTAGCATAGTTAAATGTCTTGCCCTGCAACCCAGTGTCCAAAGAGAGCCAACCTGAAATCCCTCTTTAATCACACTGCAGAGTGTTTGCATTCTAATTTTTCCAGTGGTTCACAACTCAAGTAACATGCCACTGAAAGTAAGCTCTGGTGGCGAGGTAGGCACCAGTTGAGTGGGGTTGTATGTAAAATATAAAAGAGCTTCACCGTTCTCATTAAAAAGAGTTTTGTGTGTGTGTGTATATATGATAGCAGTGTGTATGTGTGTGTGTGTGTGTGTGCTCGCGAGCGGGTGTCAGAGCTGTTTTGAGCTTTAGTGATATATATCTACAAGAAAAAGGTAGCCTAGGTATATTTCTACACATCTTGAGAAGGCCCATAGAAAAATCTGCATTTTCTAAAAAGCGGTTTGGAAAGCCATTAAACAAAGCCGTCATTTCGTACCCCTTTAGGTATCTGTGACATTTTTCAAGACTTCTATAACAGAAAATTAATCTTTGCATTGTATTGTGTAATATTCATGGCAACTGGAATTATGTACAAGAAAATGACCAAATTATGTGTCAGTGTTGGCAAAATTATGTGGCAAAAAACTGAAAACTATGCAGCATATGGTGGTACAATCTTTAGCAGTATTAAATTGTACACTTATTTTAAGAACTATTCTTACTGCTGGGGCAACATTGCACCTCTTAAATACTAGTTTAAAACCTCAATAGATCACACAGATGACCAGTTAACCCTTGGAAATCAGTTAGTCCTACAAACAATTTTTCTTTTGTGAAACCTGCAAATTATGCAGCAGATGGTGGAATACGTGGCACATGCTTCAAATCTATAACTCAGCGGAAAATAAACCAGCCACATAATCAGATAATTCCACTGACAGCACCACTGGAATTATGCAGCAGTGTAGGACCAAACTACATAGCAGTGACACCTTAATTATGGGGCAAGACAAGACAAATTATTTAGCATGATGTAGTACTTTTCATGGTAGGATTGCCGCATTATTTTGTTGTTTTTACATGTTAACACTGTCTCTGCAAAGGTTTTGCCTCATTAGTATGAGTTTAACAGCTAGAAACAGCAACTGAAAGGTGACCAGTTGTAAAGGTCCTACAGCTACGAGGCAACATTTTAGTAGCTGTTTTTCGATTTGATCCAGAAACTACTTTATTAGGTTGAGCCCTTAGCAAGCTCTGCTCTAGGGTTGATCTGAGGTAGTTGAGTACGGGAGAGAAATCACACCCACATCCCCGCCCATCTTTTTCATTGGCTTGTGTGTCTGTCGTTCCTAAATGCTGCCTTCCGATTGGTTTAATTGCTGGTTAGTCCCTCCTCATGACAACCATGCCGTCATTTGTATCCTTCCAAGGCTACTGGCCCCTTTACTTTGAGTGTTGCACGGTAACTATTTTCTTCCCATGTCTTCTGCCCCCTCTCTTGCAGTCCGTGCACTCTCGCCCCCGCACTCTCATTGTTTGTGACTTCTTGCTCCCTTCCCCCCACCCACACTCCTGTTTTCAATGCGAGTCCTATTGCATTGTAAATGCTTGTTGTTAAAAGCTGCAAATTATGCAGCAGATGAATCATCACGTAACTAGACAGAAAACGCAGGAGCCACATAATCGCATAATTCTAGTGGCCCTGGTTACTGTAAAGCACTTTGGATGAAGAGGCTACAATAAGTCGAATAAATACAAATATTGGGAAAGACCACTCCACCTCCAAGGCTTCTTTTGTTTTATTCCTTTTCTCCTGTTCCTTTTTTTTGTTGTATCTTTTCTGGTTCCTGTTTTCTATCTCACCTGATACCTCTCAGGACTCTGAGACGTTCCTATGGTAGCTTAAATCACTATGCAGATCACTGGTTCGTGAAAATACAGTCCAATGAAACATACACAATCAATTAAGGAATGTTAAGAAAACACTTTCACGGCCTATAAGATGCATTTATAGACAGACCACAGATTTATTTTCCTTTCACTGACAAACACGTTCGGGAAGTTCAATAACACATTAGCATAACACACTCTGCAGCACCCCTGCAGATAAAGAAAGTGATGCCAATTCCTGCTAATTCTGCCATCCGAGTCCCTTGTAACAAGTAAAGCTAGGCAAATGTATTTTATGCATGTGAAAATCACACATTTTGCATTATGCAATATTCATGAATGTTTGCAAGCAGTGCCGGTTTAGGGCAGTGCAGCCTGTGCAGCCGCGCCTGCCTCTGTCTGCTGGCACCCGACAGGGTGTGAAAGGGGAGTTGGAGATTTTCTTTGACAAAATGGTAGAATTGCTAATGAGATATAATTGGTCAACAGACCTGGCCCTGAGGCTCATGCTGTTCCAAATTATCATCCAACACAGATGCCAGGATAAATGTACTTTAGGGTGCCTATTGGAAGACAAGAGTGTCCCATATTCACCTGCCTGAATTTGAAGTTAGAGATGCACTATGTTCATCACACCAAGACAGTAGATTGAAGAAATGCATCAGTGACAGATACAGCCTGCAAGGCATAGAACCATGGGGCAGGTTTTTTTTTATTATGATATGGATGGCAGGGCAGGACTGGGTACCCAAAGCAGCCCTAGCAATTTTGAAGGACCAGCCCCAGGGAGGAGGGGGGAGGGGGGTTGGCGATGTGCAAGTGGGAAGCACTGCTGATTTTGTTACTGGGGGCTGATAATGTTAGGATGTACAATTTGATGTTGAGAATGTGTAAAATGAAATTGTATATGATATGAAACTGGTAATTTAATGTTTTTAATTTTGTTTCATATTTTAATAAATACGGCCGTTGAGGGTAACTCCCTCACCGCCTTCCAAAAGCTCAAGAACCGTTTCCGTCTTCCCATTTCTTGGGGATTGTGTTGGGAGGGGGTGACGGGTATCCCGCCCATATGGAAAGGGGAGACCACTCGGTCCCCCCGAACGTATGGTGGAGTACCCCGATCCCCCCGGGAAACCGTTTTGGGCGGGAGGCGTGGCTTGGCTGGTATGCCCGGAGTGGCGTAGCCGGGGCGCGCCTTTTCCCGCCCAAGAGGGGTTGTCCTAGACACCTACACCGATCGAACCGCCCAGTAGGCGTGTCGGGGAAGGCCCACGCCCTCCCGAAGAAGGATAAAAGGAGCATCATGCCAAGAAAGCGTCCTCTTGTTTCTGTGCTTGGAAGCTGCACCTCCTCGCTGCTCGTGAGCCCAAGACGGAACAAGGAGCAATTTTGACCCACCCACCAGCCCCTGACGACAGTGATATGTACTGCAATAAAGTCGTTTAACGATGATATTATCTCTTCGCAGGTTGTTTTTCAAAGTTGGGATGGTCGTGTTATGACAATAAAATGGTTGTTCTTTTTTAGGTGAAGTATCTCAGTTATGTGTAAGAATGTTATGGCATAGTTGGAGGTTTTATGTTTTTAATTGCCAGTATTACATAGCAATAAAGTCAAGTAACGAGGATATTATCTCTTCACAGGTTGTTTTCGAAAAGTTGTTGATGTTTTAAAAGTTCAGTATAGTTATTCTCTTTAGTTTAAAAACTGTCGTATTTATTTTTGGTCGGGCGGTAAGGTCATGATCGGTGAGCAGTAATTGGAAGATCCCTAGAGGTGGGGCGCCACCCATTATGGATGGGAGCGCCCGGGGTGAGACGGCCATTGGCCCCTCACACGGTGAGGCGGTACCATCTAAGGAGGGGGACGCCGAAAAGGGAAGGCGGTCATCGGCCCCTCCCTGGGTAGGAGGGGCAACGGGCCCCTCCTGGTAATTTCCCGGGGCCAGGACATCCGCGACGGCGGATGTGGTAAGCAAGTGTGTGGTGGGAGGGGGGTCTACGCTACCTTCTAGACACCTCACACGAGTCCTCGGACGACCATCAAGATGGCGCCGAGTAAATATGGGGCCCGCGTTAAGACAAGGGAAATTGGAAGTTGCACAGAGGTACAGTCCTCTGTGCGCCCGCCCCTCACAAGTGAGGGGGGGAGTTATGGTATTAGGGATCTGACACCGGTTACGACCTTGCCGTTGGCCCGTAATGTTAGGATGTACAATTTGATGTTGAGAATGTGTAAAATGAAATTGTACATGATATGAAACTGGTAATTTAATGTTTTTAATTTTGTTTCATATTTTAATAAATACGGCCGGTGAGGGTAACTCCCTCACCGCCTTCCAAAAGCTCAAGAACCGTTTCCGTCTTCCCATTTCTTGGGGATTGTGTTGGGAGGGGGTGACGGGTATCCCGCCCATATGAAACACTGCTGCAAAACTGTCCCCCGCTGCTGCAGAACCGGCCCCCACCCTTCCAGCCTCCCTGTAAGATGCCCAAAGCCTGCTACGGCCATGGGGGGGGGGAGGGGTGTTTAGAAAAAACGTATGTGTTTTAAAGCACAGTCTACCGAGTTCTTAGTCTATCCAGCAGTGTTCTGGCAACAATAACAAGGTCAAGATAACTCTGGTGATTAATATTAATGTTCCTGCTGGAGAGAGATCGAAGATGCCTTCTGCAAAGAACGTGTACCATGCGGATCACAGTAACGTATTCTATGTGGATAGCTCAGTGGGTTACTGCTTTTGTCACAGAGATCTTTTTCTTACTTGCAGTTCATGAATTACAATCCTAATGTAGCACAGTGATCTTTGAGGTAACATCATAGTTGCCAAAATTTGAAAGTAAACTCCAGGGAAACTGCAGCACAGCTATCAATGACTTAGTTGCAGATTCGCCACACATACTGCCCTTTAGCTCTGCCCACTCTGCCCAACCCACATAATTAGCATAATTTAACTTCATCTACTTAGCATTGTGCAGAATATAGGGTCGACTCAATGAAGAGAGAATTGCAGGGGATTGAGACTGGAATTTTAAACTTAAGGCCAAAGTAGCTGAGTTGGAAAAGTTTGCCCGTTCAGCTGCATTGTAGAATTTTTCCACCTCAGCTTCTTTAGCTTAAAGTTTGAAATTCCCATCGAAATTCCCTGGAAGACACTTGGCAGGGTTGGAAGTGTAATTGCCAGGACTGCCCTGTGATAGTGAATTACCCAGGGCAGTCTCCAACTTGCCAGGACTGTCACAGCAAACACTGGACAGTTATGCAGCATTTCCTTTAGACTGATTTACACAGGTATGATTCTTTGTCTCTATGCAATGTGTGTGCGACGTAAAGTGCTTTGACACCCTACACTGGTATGAACAGTGCTATAAAACAAATGAAATGCATGAGAGGGAAACAAATGAAGTGCATGCATGAAGGGAAAACTTCCTGCACAAAAACAATCACAGAGGCTTTTTCCTCTTTCTATATGTGCTGCAGAATGTAGCATACATAGAAAAAGGAAAAGCATGGAGAAATAAAGATATTTTTCCTCATTGTGCATCCCTTACACCTCCCCTGGGGAAGCATACGTTTTTGGCACTGCCTCAGATTTTCGTTTTCTCGTAAATCTGGGGCAGTGTCATAAAGCCATGGATGTTGCTGGCAACACCATCAGCAACACCCATTGCACGACCCTTTAATGCAGAATAAAGTGGCTTAGTGCTACCTCGTAAATATGGAGTAGGCTCTTGTGCCACGGGCCGTCACAAAAAGTGGCATTGCAGCGGAGCAAGGGGCCTCACAATGAGCTGCAAGGTGTCAAATGTGTGCAGATTCAGGCCTGTAATCTCATGTGGAAGACAGAAAAGCATGTATAATTGGACCCAGTATTCCTGTGTTTGGACTATTTCCCATTCCTTGGGAAATAGCCTGTAATCCTGGGTTATGGGTGTGGGGATACTGTTCCCCGAGTATCCACACAGAAATATCTGGCAACCTGTATCAGAGGCCTTACAAGGAGAGTGAGAGGAGGAAGCAGAGCTTAGTTTGAGACAGTGGTTTCCGGTGTTCGCCAAAGGCATTTGTCAACACTGATGCTTATGACAGTCTGCCACATGGTGCTGCTAACAGTCTAATTTACAGATGAGCACAACAACAGTTGCATATTAATTCAATATACATTAATAAATGGCTAATACCAGGAGCCCAGGTCATTCTTATAGCTTTGGGGTCTAGAATAGCCTGAATTGTCACACCTATAGGAGTGTAATGCATTTGTAGTTGTGTTGGTACTATCATTTGCAGCGCTGGCACGGACAATGGGTAGTGTATGACGCCCTGGCACTTCTTTTTTTACAAATTAAGCACTGGGAGGAAGGATGTCCTTCACCTCGTAAGGTTGTATACCATTATGACTGAAACCAAATCAGTAAGGAGATAAGATACAGCTAGCAGTGTCCAGCTACTTCATGTGTGTAACTGTAGATATTACTTCGATTTGTTGATGAAGATACAAAAACAAAAAAATGGAAAAGGAAGGAACAAATCCCAAGCTCCAAGAGTGCCTAGAAGACCAGGTAGCCTAAAGAGGAACATTCTTGTACACAGAAATGCCGACACAGAGGCTTTTCAGCCTTGCTCTCTCATCCACCAACTTTTGTCAAAAACAGATCAACAAAGGAGGCCCTATCATGAGCAATGAGCTCCTGTGGAAGAGAACATGGGATGTGCACGCTTTGTACCTCAGTTTGCTCATGGGCAGCAGTGTTCTGTGATTTATCCGTCTTATTACCACTTTGTGCAATACTCTGTTGTGACTAACACATATTATGGGGCATATTTACAAAAACTTTTTGGAGTGCGAATATGTGCCAAAATCAGCAGTGCCACGCTCTGACATTTTTTAAATGCAGGGATGCGCCATATTCACAAGAATACGGTGCAACCCTGTATTTCCTTATCATTGGTGCAAAAAAAGCTGCCTAGCTCCAGCGCAGGCACCCTGCCGCCATGTTGCAAGGGTGCCTGCGCTGCAGGGGTGATTGTTTATGTGCAGGAAGGGACAATCATTCATTGCGATATGCTCTTTCTATGTGTGGTGCAGAATGCAGTAAATGTGGACAGAGCAAAAAAAGAGGAGGAATTATTAATTTCTCCTCATATTGCTATTCTAACGACTGGTAATCCATGGCATTAGAAAAGCGCTGTTTATGGTGCTTCCTCAGCCTTGTAAATCTGAGGCAGCGTCAAAAAGCAACGGGTGTTGCGGCCCATAGCAACACCCATTGCATGCCCCATTTGCATCAGAAGATAGTGGTGGAAAGGGGCATATTTACAAGGTGGCGTTAATGTGACTTAGCGCCACCTTGCAAATATGGGAAATGGCGTGTCAAAAAAAGTGCCGCTCCGGTGGCGATTGGGGTTTGTAAATATGCCCCTACGTTTGTTATTGGTTAAGACATCTTTTACGAAGGGCCCCCTGTGTATACTGTAAATAGAAACATATATCGGTTATATTTAAATCAGTGTTATTTGTTCAGAATAAATTATATATGTTTCAGTGCTCTGACATTTTTTACCGTGCTGTACTACCTCAGATATATCATATATCAAAACGAATTCTGAAAGGATACTTGCACACTTTTACCTGATCCAAAAGCTCTATTTCTACGTCTTTACAATACTCTCGGTTAGGAACAACTTCATAAAAGGGCCTGTACTCTCTGTAATATGTGTATTGGGGCAAATCAGAGCAGAAGACATGTCTGCAAACTGTTAATTAGGCATGTAAATCATATGAAGGCACTTTCATTTATGTCAACCATTTTACCACTGGAGCACATTATTGATGTTACGCCCCCAAGTAGGCAGGAATTAAGGGTCTGATTTCGAGTTTGGCAAACAAGTAACTATGTCTCAAACCTGATTGATATCCCGTCTGCTTTATAACAAGTGCATTATATTATAATGCTACATTTGAATAAACAGAACACTGCCAGGTTGCACTCTCCAAATTAATGACTGTTGTTCTTGGCACAAAAGTTAAGCTTTGAGAGTGAATTAAGCTATCCAAGACTGGTTTTATTTTGAAATTTATGACTTCAATGTTCACATTCAGGGAAACACAACAGAAAGACATGTGTCTCCTTGTTATTTTAGGTGAACGATCTGAGGACAGGCTCTAGAGGGGTGCAATCAGTGCCAGTGCACCAGGCACTGACTTTGGGGTGGCGCCCTGTTTTCAAGTACAATATGGTTTTAAATGAACCTGCTGCCATGTTCCTTGCCTCCAGCAATTTTCAGGCAACCATAACAATGTCAAGATAACTCCGGTGTTTGATGAGCCTGCTGCAGAGTGATCAGAGTTTTGTCTACTGAAAGTTTTGACTCATCATAAAGTAGGGCTGGAGGTTAATATGCCTGCTTCAAAGCATGTGTACCATGCAGATCACAAAGTGCATACAATGTAAATAGGTCAGTGCGTCACTGGTTCTGTCAGAGAGCCCCTTTTGTTACTTGTATTTTTGTAAGGTAAAATCCAAATATAGACCAGAGAGCTACATGCTAACTGCAAGGTATAGATTAGAGCATTATGATTTCTTCCCCCAGTCTTTCATTATCTTGATGTTGCATAAAGTGTTCACTTGGGTAGAAATCAATTCTTATTAGTAAAGCCAACCCACAACCAAGCTTTAAATTCTGAGTTTGTGCTTCTCCTTTAAACTTTACTGGCTTTCAGTATGGATGACCTGTGACTCCTACACCTTCTAGTCCTCTCTCTGATGTAACATTTCCTATACACTGATTTACACACTTATGATTCATTGTCTCTGTGTAATGTGTATGTGATGTAACGTGCTCTGACACCTTACACTGGTATGAGTGGCTCTATACAACAAAAGAAATGCCTGAGAGAGAGTGGTTATGGAGACTTGAGGGTCACTGTTAAATTGTGGTGGTGAGGGAATCTGCAGAGAAGGAGGTCATTGGGGGAGCGCCAACAAACATCGTCGCAAAGGGCACCACCTGCGCTAAAGCCGGCCCTGAAGTTTTGCACTCCTCTCTTCATGTATTATGTTAAAATGACTGTTGCAATGTGTTTTGCACACCACATGCCAGAGAAAAGGGAGGCTTGAATGGATGCATCAACATCAGGTAAGCGTAGGCCCAGTCATGGTTACCAACTAAAGGATATTAATATTGTGTGAAGAGTGCTGTGTGCTGGATGAGAAACAGCCTTTACAAGGAAGGCTGAACAACGAGATGCCTTACAATAGACGTGTGATGACAACGAGGTCTTTACAATGCAAGTTTTTACAACATTTTTTTAACAACAAGTATGCCTTTAACGCATATGCCTTTAAAACGAATTTCATTGTAAAAGCATGAATGGTAGAGGCACACTCGTAGTTATAAAAAATTGCATGTAAATGTAGGTATTTTGGTAAGTATTAAAGGAAAGTATTAAGCGTATTATATAAGGTAGCTATACCTCGCACCCCCACCATGCACAGTTTTCTCTTCAATAATTTTCCTGCAAATGTTACCTTGATATTATGAATGCTGCTATCAAAGATGTCATGGCTGGTGTATTATGTGGGGTAAGTAGCAGTGCATTGCAAGGGCGTGAGTTATAGTTACTAAAACTAAGCATAACTGCTAAATTTCTATGGTTTTGTGCAAGTAAAATGTGAACTTACCTATAACGTCCTTGTAATCTTTATTATTTTAAGTGAATTTCTGATTTTTAAATTCTATTTCCTAACTATAACATCCTGTAACCTTTGTTTTTCAGTGAATTTCTTTGTTTTTTTTTAACACTAAGGGCTAGATATAGGTAATCCAGAAATACTGAGTCCTTAATAGCGAATTTTACTGATTCATTATTAAGGACTCCGTATTTCCGATGTTCATAATGAATCGGTAAAAATTACCAATTCGATATAAATCGGTAAAAAATAGCGATTCGGAATGGATCGATAAAAAATAAATACACAATCCCCACTACCGCATCGTAAACACCGAATCCCAAATACCGAATCGGTAAATACCGAATCGGTAATTAAAAAAATCGGTAATTGTTGAATCAGCCAATCCTGTGCATCCCCATTACCTCCCAAACAGGAAGTGGCCACACCCAAGCAGCTGCACTGAACCTGGAGCTGACTGTGAGGCAGGGAGCAGAGCAGAGAAGCCAGGTGCAACTCAGCTTCATTTTGCAACAGAAGCCTAGCAAAATGGTAAACCAGGAGAGGGAGAAGGAGGCATGTGAAAGGAAAATGAAACAGAAATTCAGCGAGAGGGAGCTGGAGGTCCTCATCCAAGATGTTACCAAGGACCATGATAGGTTATTTGGGAAGCAGTCCCTGCACGTGCCAGTGTCTCAAAAAAGACAGATCTGGCTTGCAATACAGGAGAAAGTCAATGCCATCGGAGTCACCCAGCGCTCCATCGAAGACCTGAAGAAAAGATGGTATGATTTGAGGAAGACTGCTAAGGCGAGGATGGCAGAGAGGCAGAAACAGGCCAACAAAACTGGAGGAGGGAAGAACACAGCACCTGAACCAACTGCTCTGGATCTCCTAGTTGAGTCCACCATCCAGCCGGAAAGTGTGAGTGGGGTTGGTGATGCAGACAGCTCAGCCAGTGCTGCCAAAAAACAATGTAAGATGCATTCACAGCATGCTGTGCACCCCCCTCCCTACCCCCCAATCCACAGAGAGGCATAGGGACTCCCACTCCAGTACATGCTTTACTCAAAACCTGCAATGCATTATGGGAGATGTAGTCAGAAGTAACACGTCAGAACAGTCAGTCCACCAAACCCAAAGGCATGAGACACCAATTAGCAATTAGCAAGCAGAGAACAGTCAGTCTGATTGGCAGGCATTACATTTATTACAATGCAACTGCTGCCAGATAAGTGAGCATATGTACATTCTGTCTTCACAGGCAAGCCATCTCGCAGGGCTGCTGAGGTGAGCAGTGGAAAGGCACCCAGGACAGCGAGGAGACAAGAGGAGGAGGTCCAGTTGCCTGCAGGGCACATCACCCAACCAACACCACCGCCACCATCACCACCACCACCACCGCCACCATCACCACCACCACCACCATCACCACCGCCACAATCAACGCCACCACCACCGACAGGCAGGAGGAATGCAGTGGCCACCCTCCAGCAGATGGAGTTGTCCGAGGAGGACAGCACAGGGGGACAACAGTCCACAGTGGCTGAGGATGCCAACAGGGAAGGATCACAGTCCCCCACAAAGCACGCCCGCACATCTTCCAGATGCCGCATGGCAAGGGCAGCCAGTCCTCACTTCCAGGGCGAAGATGACAGTGTGTTTGCTGGGCTTGAAGGTAACATGCTGAAGGTCCAGCGCCTGCAAGGAAGAGCAATAAGGTCAGTGCAGCGGGAGATGGGACCTTGAATGCCCACATGCATCGCATAGAGAAGGGCATCAGTGCCATGAACACCACCATGGCTTAGGGCATGAGTGACGTGGCTGAGGCTGTGAGGCTGCTGTGCAGCAAGTTAGACAAGGACCGTCTGTCAAGGCGCAGGGAGAGGCAGAAATTTGATCATTACACCAAGGCAGTGAACCGCCTGTCCACTGCAACCTCTCTCATGTGCAGACGCTCGGTGGCCATGCAGGAGGAGATGGCACACTGCAGTCGTGATGTGGCTAGGGGGCTAGTCACAGTGACCACTGCACTTGAAGTGCTCCAAACAAACAAGGTGGCCACCACAGGTGACGGGGGGCTAGCTGTAGTAGCATCACACCCCCTCCCACAGAGTCCAGGAGGCGCAGCGAACGCCACAGCACTGGCTCTGGACTGACTGGCAGTGCGGACAGTGGTGCAAAGGAAAGTGGCAGTGCAGCGTGTGGGTGCAAGAAGTAGAGCTAGCCATGATATGGTTGTACTGAAATGGGTGACGTAACCCATGTTTGTATGGACACTGCTTTTGATCTTGGTGGTGTGCTATGATCATTAAACACCATCACTCAAATACAGTAACTGGCTATGTCTCCTTACTTTCTCAGAAATAGTGGCGTGTTATCGCAGCCCGTCTGTGTCTTCCATCCGGTGCTGCTGCCACACCTGCTGCACTGTCCCTCGTCCTCAGAGTCCTTAGTTCCACTGCTGTTCCTTTCTTTGTGGCAAGGTTATGCAGCATGGTACATGTTGCTATTATTTTGCATAAGATGATGGGGCGGTACTGATGTGCACCTCCACTTTTATGGAGGCAACGGAACCTGCTTTTGAGTAGTCCAAAGGTGCGCTCCACAACGTTGCGCGTGCTTTTTGTGCCACATTGTATCTCCTCTCTATTGGGGTCTGTACACGCTCTCTTCCCGTCTCCAGATCCTCACTCCTGTTGCTCGCAAATGTAGACGCCTTGCTATCACATAGAGGGTTGCCATTGTGTTCACACTGTTGCATTTTGGGGCTGTTTATATGCAGGTCACTTGATTACCACCTGCTTTGAGTCAGTGCTAATTACCGATTCTTAAATACCGATTTTTAGCAAAATCGGTATTACCGATTTTTGGTACATCACATTTGCGATTTTTTACCGATTCCTTATTTACCGATTCAGTATTTTTGTCTACCAATCGGTAAATAAGGAATCGGTAACTGGTTTCCGTTAATTTTACTGATTCTTTAATACCGATGCCGTTCGGTAATACCCACATCGTACATGGCTAAATAACGGTCAGTAACGCTGGAATTTACCGAATTTCGGCGTTACCGACCGGTATTTAGCCACCTACATCTGGCCCTATGTAATTTGAATTACTTTACTGTTAGAAATGGGGTCTCTAGTTGGCAGTGGTTTGTACCCTGTCCCAGTAGGGACCCTCACTCTTGCTAGGGTAAGGGAGTCACACAGCTTAGATAACCACTGCTCATCCCCTTGTAGCTTGGCACAAGCAGTCAGGGTTATCTCAGAAGCAATGTGTAAAGCAGTTGTACATACACACAGTAACATAGTAAAAACACCACAAACTGAGTCCACACCAGTTTAGAAAAATAGTCAATATTCATATGAATAAAACGAGACCAAAATGACAAAAGTACAACATACACAAGTCAAGATATCACTTTTAGAAAAATTACTGTGAAATATATAGCTCCTACAAAACAATAGCTCCACCTGGGGCTATCTTGACATCGTGACAGGTACCAATCTAACAGTTCAACGCCGACAGCTAGAAGTCCGGGCCAGCTATGGAGTCATACAGACCTTCAGTAACAGTACCTTGAAAATGATTAAAACAAAGACATTGCACGGCATCAGGGTGGTGAGGCCTCACTGGTGCCAGTGCAGCGTCGGTTCCTTTCTGCTTCGCAGGGGAGGTGATGCAGTGTTGGCGGCAAGGAGGTAGTTACTTACAACGGTGCAGTCTTGATGAGTTCAGGAGGTCACCCATGTTGGTTATTGACTCCATGATAATGATGTTGAGGCCCAGGCATCAGGGCTGCGGTGTAAGTATGGGTGGTGCATCATACTCTTCATGAGCGGTGCCCTTGGTTTTGGTGCAGGCAGCAGTGCAGCATCAGGGCAAAGCATTGTCATCTGAAAGGTCAGGGGTGCGGTGCAAGTTGAGGGGGTGTCTTGTGCACTTTATGAGCGGTTCCCTTGGCTCCGGTGCGGCCACCGGCCTCGATAACTAAGTCATTGTCGATAAGTTGCTGTTGTCTGCAACACTAGGACTGCAGGGTAAGCTGGGACAGTGTGTTGTGCTCTTCAGGAGCAGTGCCCTCAGCTCCGGCGCAGGCAGCGACATTACTGACAATGTCGATGTTGCTTTTCTTGAATTGCAGCACCGGCCACATTATTCCAAAGGCCCAGGAAGGGAAGTTGGCACCACTTGACAATCAGGACTCCCAGCAGAGGATTCCAGGTGCTGTAAGCAAGATGCTGGTGAAGTCTTTGATGGCCCTGGGACTTCTTAACAGGAGGCAAGCATGCACAAGCCCTTGGAGAACCTTAGAAGCCGGAGTCAGAAAACAAAGTCCAGTCCTTTCAATTCAAGGACAGAAGTAGCAAGCAGCAGGCCAGTCCAACAAAACATCAGGCAGGGTGACAGTCCTTCCTACAGCATCCAGCTCTTCTTCCTGGCAGAATGTCCTTAGTCCGGAAGTGCTCTGATTTGAGAGTATCACAGAACCAATACTTATACCCTTTTCTGTTTTTGAAGTAGGCAAATTCAAAGGAAAGTCTTTGTAGTACACAATACACTGCCTTTCCCTGCCCCAGCTCCAGACACACTACAGGGGGTGGAGACAGCTTTGTGTGAGGACATGCACAGCCCTATTCAGGTGTCAGTGACAACTCCTCCCACCACTCTAGCTCTGTAAGGCCCATCAGCCTGCTGATGGCCCTTCAGAACATGCAAGGCATACCTCAGCTCCCTTTGAATGACTGTAGGGATTGAATGCACAAGAGCACAACTGTCAGCCAACCCAGACATGGATTCTACAGAGAGGCAGAGGCACAGAATGGTTAAGCAAGAAAATGCCCACTTTCTAAAAGTGGCATTTCCAAACACGGAATCTAAAAATCAACTTCACTAAAAAATGTACATTTAAATTGTGAGTTCAGCGACCTCAAACTTCAAATCTCTATCAGCTCCCAAAGGGAAATTACACTTAAAAGATATTGCAAGGCAATGCTCATGTCACCCTATGGGGGAGATAGTCCTTGCAATAGCGAAAAATGAAATTAGCAGTATTTCACTATTAGGACACAACATCACGTCCTACCTTTTAAATACACTGCACCCTGCCCATGGGGCTAACTTGGGCCTATCTTATGGTTGCATTACATGTAATAAAAGTGAAGGTTTGGGCTTGGCAAGTGGGTGCACTTGCCAGGTTGAAATGGCAGTTTAAAACTGCAGTGGCAAGTCTGAGACATGTTTGCAAGGCGACTTGTGTGGGTGGCACAATCGGTGCTGCAGGCTCACTAGTAACATTTGATTTACAAGCCCTGGGCACACCTGGTGCACTTTACTAGTGACTTCCCTACTTCTGTTGATTCTTATTATGACTGTTTAAAATGTCAACCAGTTCATTTAGATTTAATCGCAGTCGTTTGCATTATTAATACCAGTGTATTAAGAGGGTTCTTTATTATTGACAATGGCAGTGGGCAGACCGCTATGAATAATGGACTGGTACATAAGATCATGAGTGCACTGTGTTTCTATTAATGATGCAAGTGACTGCGATGAAAACTGCTTGACATTTTAAGCAGCTGTAATAATAATCAATGGAAACACAGAATGTGCTGCTTTTACCTCGTCAGTAAATAAGTGGAGATGAGAGACTGAACAAGGTGAACTAAAGTATTTTTTCTGTTTTTACTAGGTCAGCTTAAAAAGCATCATGTGCGAGAAACACTGATCCATGATTAAGGCTCATTGGAGGAGCCAAAAAGCGTTGGATGGATTTGTAGCATGGTGCTGCCTACTTGATTGCTAATAAAAGTTCTCCAGAGATGAAGGTTACTAACCTCCAGTTGACAGAGAAGAGACTCAAATTACACCAATTGAACTACACAGTTGAATTGACTAGAGCCCCCTTACTATCAAGGCTAGATCATTGTAATGTTGGCTACATCATCCCTTTAAATAAGGAAATTCAGACATTCCAGATGATCCAGGACCAAGTAGTAACTTTATTACCCAAGCCATGAAGCAATTGCACTGGCTCCTACTCAAGCAAAGTATTAGATTCAAAGTACTGTTCACCAAGCTCAAGTCCTTCCAAGGAGCTAGTCTTCTCCACACCGCCGAATGCCACCTTTGATTGTTTACTACAGAGAGTGGGACATTTATGGTCCAATTCACTGAGGCACTTATGAGTATGTGAAGTAGCACTCCTGTAGTGTTCATGGCCTTCATGTTAAAGAGCTCAAAGCAAGAAGCAGTGGGCAAATCAACTCCCTTCCTAAAGGTTGAAATCTTCCAGTCTCACTCTGAATTAAGAAGAGTTTTCAAATGTGATCTACGATGGGATAAACCATCTACAAAGATTCTGTAGACATTGCAGTTAAACTGCAGTTTAAATTCAAGTGGATAGGGTGCCTGCATTGCTGGGAGGGGTGTGTTGTGCAGGAAGGGACACTTTTCTGCACAAAAAAAAACATTAATGGCATTCTGCTCCTCCTATGTGCAGAATGCAGCACACATAGAAAAAGCATAAAACAAGGAGAAATAAAAGTATTTTTCTCGTTGCGCTACTTTAATACCTCCCCATGAACGGCGTTAGATTTTGGTGCTGCCTCAGATTTACCAATCCTTGTGAATCTGGGGCAGTGCCAAAAAGCTATGGGTGTGAAGGTGGGCCATATTTACAAGGCTGTGTAAAACCATGCAAAGTGGCTTAGCGTGGCCTTGTAAATATGAGTCAGCACACAGCGCCACAGGATTGTCAAAACAAATGATGCTCCAGTGGAGCTACGGACTTGCAAATATGCCCTGTGCAAATGTTTTCAAGGAGACTAAGGAAATTGGGAACTGAACTGGGAGCCATAGGTATCACACAGTAGAGCAATGTCAAAACAACAAAGAATAATACAAAGAAGTATTAACTTCAAAATTTCTATTTAGACGTGCACAATTAAATCACTGTGAAATAGGCATTGAATCATAAAAAGTGAATATAAACAGAGAATGTCTGGAGACCTCAATGCAGAGATAGTTAAGATGGAAAGCCATATATTAAAATTAAGAAAAGACCACTGGATATATGAGATTCTGCAACTGCAGAGTTTACCGTCTAATTATTGATTTACTGCAATTGCTTTTTAATCCCAAGTGACGTATAATTTGCGAAATTAACCAAAAATCAATTTTAGCACAAATTATAAAAGTTACCAAAAAGGCCAATATGTGCTTCAGTGAAATGGCAGATCCTTTCCAAAAATTAACTGATGACGTTTCAGTTTTTGACTGCACTATGTGCTTGTTAAATGGGTACTAATGCACTAATGGGGCGCAACTTTACCCACACAGTATTAATATGTGTGGAAATGGGAAAGTAACTAAAATAACTTCAACAGATTGTGCCAGATGATGCCACATAATTTGCCTTTTCGCTGTCTCATAAATTTTGTCAACTCTGCCACATAATTTGGCCTCCTTTTGCCATATATTTCCAGTGACCCTAATTAAAGTGATTGAAATAAGTGATTGTAGAGAATGCTTTGTTGCATTACAAGCCACAGGTAGGCAAAGAGTGAATAACTAGCTTGGGACGTTGAAGGGTATTTGTTCCTAGGGGTCAGCCACATAGAGTTGCCTTAGTTGTGATAGGCAATATGAATATACCAACACCTTTTTTGTTTCTACAGGAATTTCAAAAGCAAATTACATTCCTTTAGAATTCCCAGACCTGGAAAAAGAACATAAGGGCATATTACCAAGGGCCATTATCGCCGCCTTAGCGGGACTTTTTCCCACTAAAGCGGCGATAATTTTATCGCCCTATTACCTAGCTGTCGCTAACACCAGTTAGCGACAGCTAGTAGGAGATAGCGATCATCTTGGGGCCCACTTTGCATGTCAGCGATATTTATCGCTAATGACATCCAAAGTGGGCGTGCCAAGATGTTAGCGACTGGAAACAGTCGCTAATATCGCTATCTCCAACTATCAACAAAGCCTTACTTTTGGGAATATTCGCGCTAAGCGCGAATATCTCCAAAAGATAACGCCTGCCCAGAGCAGTTCTTAGCCATGTTATCCAATGGAAGGTGGATAACATGGCTAAGAGCATTGTCACGATAATGCATGAATATCGCTGATTTTTCAGCGATATTCATGCATTTCGTAGGATTTTTACCGCTTTTGAGATAAACCTTGATAATATCAAGGTATCTCAACGGTAAAAATCCTCGGAGCACGGCGATATAATTTTAGCCGCTAACCATGCATAGCGATAATTATCGCTATTGCTTGGTAATATACCCCAAAATCTCCCTCTTGCAGTTCTCAAAGAGACTAACCAGTACCAGATTTCAGGAGTGACTGCTACTGATGGCACGGGATGAGGGCCCATAAGGGAATTTCCTCTCTTCTTCCTGCTGGTGTACAGCTGTCAAAGTGGATCCTGGAGAGTCATGGTCAGAGGCAGCGACCTGAAATGGCCAGAGGTTGTGGGCTGAGGAAGGAGGGTGCTCCAGGGGATAGAAAGTGCACAGGGATGTACTGAATGCCTGTGAAGATTGGAATTTCTAGGGTTGTAGCATGGACGTGCTATGTGGTAGCTGGGGGACATAATTGGTTATCCTGTGTTTTTTGTCAATGTCTTTTCTTCCACGCCCTCGAAATCCCATGCAATATGATTTCCACCTTAGAAGACAGAAGTTAAAATAATCCTGGAAAGAATGAATTAGTCTGGAAATTGGCAAATGACTCATTGTTTTAGGCCTACTCAGATTACAAACTGTAAAGAGCGAGTAATCAGAACCGTCTTTTTGAGGGGTGAGCAGTAGGGTGAGACTTTTTTTATTTTAGAGCTACTTCCAATTTTATATTTATTTCAATACATATAAAAATGAGTTTGATGACTGCACCACTCTAAAACATAAACTTGAAAAGTACAAACAGAAAATGTGTCTTAGAACAGGATGCACACCTCCGAGAACATTGACAAAGTACCAAAGACTCCTCAACCGCTACGATAACCAGGTCGCCCCAATCTGAATTATTCAGCCACATAGTATGATGATATATATTCTTCAATGCAATGTGATGCTGAGTCAAACCTTAGGAGTGAATTTGCACAGGTAGGTCACAGGAGCATCACAATTTAATTGTGGTTGGTGAGGAGGGTCTGTGCCATAGCATAAAGCCAGGAGTTATACAAAATGGTTAGAAACCTTCAGATAGTAATGCGGAATGAGACATATGTTTTGAAATTATTACCTTTAAATATATGGGAACTCTATGGGTAGAGAAGGTTCTAATTCATTTAATGGGATGAAATTTATGGATGTCTTCAGAAGAAAACCTGTGGTCACAAAATAGTAAAACATGTAATCATGTATAAGGGGAATTTCTGAATATGATAATATTAATTTGATTTGATAAGTAGGCACCAAAATTGGGCCATTAAAATGTTCAGAGAACAGTAGGTTTACAATGGTGAATTCTGAAGTGCATAGGCACGTTGTAAAGGTGCCTTGCATTATGAAAACCTAAACTGTAAAAAATTTATGGAAAGAAATGAATAATGCATCATCACAAGTAAAGATGAGATGAGTTTCTGCAGCGCAATGCCATTAGCTGTGCTAAAGTGATTTTGGAAAAAAAGACCAGTGCCTATCTGAAGAAAAAGAACCACCCAAATTTAAATATACGAGAACACTGTGTTTTCAATGGATTCTAGGAAAAGTGCATTAAAATTACACGAGATGGATAAAAAGGAACAGTCATTACTAAGGTGTTATTCTGAATGTAATACGCATAGTAAAAAGCTTGTCTGAGAAACTAAGGAAAACCGAAAAGACAAGGGTATCTGAATGAATCCGACAGTATATAGAAAAAAGGCTACCAGGAACAACGATAAGTATTTAAGATCAAGGGAGGGAAAATGATTGTGTGGAAAAATTTAAATTTTTAACGCTGATTTACAGATGATGACATTTATGACAAATAAAGAATTTACACAAAAGTTCTCAAAAGTCAGCATTTAATGAGATCTTCGTAAATGAGAAGAAATTATGGAAATACCTCAAGGAATTTAAATTAGGGAACGCTCTCTAAGCAGACGTTCACGTGCAAAGCTAGTATGCAGTGCAGTGCAACTTTGGCCCCACACCACGTCCACAAATTCTGGAGTTTGCAATAGTGGCTTGGTAGTTAATGGTTGAATCCACTAAACTGTTAGTAAACCACTCTTTGCATCACTAGCATCTTTGACCCACTTTGCCAAATCTGCTCAGAAGTTTCCCAAAAGTATATGCATGCACTTCAGATTGGTTTGGGAAAGCTGCAGGTAGATTTTGCTAGAGACCAGTGGATGTGCACAGGAGTCGTAAAATGTGTGCCTCCCATTGAAAAGCCTATCGAAAATTTGGTCCATCATTGAACGTCGCTGGAAATAATTACAAAAAACAGGTAGAAAAACAGTGATAGTCCCTACTTTAAGTTAATTTTTCTTTGGTGTACATCTGTCCAGTGTCCAAAACACAACATCGCAAGATTGTGGGGGGCACAGGAGCCTCCGTCTTTTACAGCGTGGGAGAGAGATCTGAATTGGTTCATGTTGACAGAGAAGACAGTGTATGAATCTAGAGGGTGTCTCAACAATGGGTCACAGATCTGGGAGAAATTGGAATAATTACATGGGAGGAATATGTGAGCCGCCACAGCGGAGACGAGGGCAAGATCCAAGGTAGACAAACGTAGCAACATATTAATTTTTGAATGTACTACATCCACGATATTGACAGGCTCCAGAATCTGGGTGGGATTGTTAACAATGGATGCACTCTTGATCGCTAATGTTTGTGAAGTTTTTGTTATATGTGCAATAGTCATCAATAAAAAGAAGTATTAAAAAAAGTGCTGCATCGCTGTTTCACCCCAGCAATGTAACACTTTTTATAAATAAGGCCCCTAATGTGTTAAAATCAAACTCAAACCTGTGTTTACTTGTGAGTTTACAGAGAGTCTACTACAAAGTACTGCTAATCCCACATCCCATCCTAAACCTCAAAGGAGATATTCTTATGGCCCAATCACTTACAAATTTCTACTGAGTTTCCATTTGGGACTCCGTCATTTTAGGTTCATATCCGCACCTGGGAGCTTCATTCATTCACTAGTTACTATTAAGGGAGTATTAAAACGTAGCAAGCTAATTGTAGCACATCAACATTGAGTTGATGAATTACTTGGACTCTAATGAGCTCTTGGATCACTCACAAAATGGTATCCGCGCCAACTAAAGCACCGAATCCACCCTTATTGCGGCCACTGATTACATCTGCATGCAGGTCAATCAGGGTGAGTCGGTAGTGCTGATTATGCTCGACCTGCCGGCTGCCTTTGATACCGTCTCACCCACAAGAATAGTTCAACGTCTGAGAGAGGTGGGAATCTCAGGTAAGGCCCTGCAGGTCCACCACTCCTTCCTGACAGAGAGAACTAATGTTGTTAGTTGTGTTGATTTTAGATCCAAGGCTTTAAGCCTACCCTGTGGTGTTCCCCAGGGCTCACCCCTGAGCCCCACTCTCTTTAATGTGTACGTGGCCCCGCTGGCCATCCTGGTCAGATCCTTTGGGTTTCAGGTGATCTCCTATGCTGACGACACGCAGATCATTGTTTCCATCTCTCATGATCTGAAGTCGGTTGCCGGGAAATGTAACCAGTGCATGGCCAGTATTATCTGATGGATGCAAAATAACTCCCTTAGGATCAATGCAGAAAAAAACGAGGTCCTAGTTTTTGGTCCCGAGACCTCAATCTGGTCAAATGCCTGGTGGCCGGTAGTTTGAGGCTCCCTTCCCGTTCCCGCCAAGACAGTCAAAAACTTGGGGTTTTTTTTGACGCGGGCCTAACTTTTAGGGCTCAGGTCAGTCGCACAGTCAATACTTGCTCTTACATTCTCAGAAAGGTGCTCCCCTATATCCCATCAGCACTCCACCGGCCCACAGTCGTCGCACTGGTTACCTACTGGTTGGACTACTGTAATGCTTTGTATTTGAATACTAGTACAGCCTCCCTGAACAGGCTTCAGGTCATACAAAACGAGGTCATTAGGCTGATCCTTAATATCCCGAAAAGGCTTTCAGCAAAGGAGGGGCTTCGCACCCTGCACTGGCTCCCTATTAGGAAGCAAATCTTTTTCAAAACCTTGTGTACGGTTCATAATGCCCTGCATAATATAGGTTCACAACAGCAAAAAAACATGTTTAAATGGTACACGCCTGGGAAGACCTTGAGATCTTCATCCCAGAGAAAACGGACCATCCCTAGAGTCGGCAAAGCCAGATGGGGCGGCCGCTCCTTCTTGGTGGCGGTGGCCAAACTCTGGAACACTCTACCCTCCTTGATCTCCCAGGTGGAATTCCTTCCGGTTTTCAAAAAACTACTGAAGACCTGGCTTTTCTCAGTTTAGTCAGCAGCCTTTCATTTTCCTCTCCTTTTCCCGTCCGCTCAGCGCCTTGGTACCCTCGGGATTTAGTGCGCTTTTAAATCCCTATTTTATCCTATCCTATTCAGCTGCCATAAATCTACCAGTATGGAAGGAATCTAATGCATTTGAACATGAGTCATTGCTAGAAAGGTAAAGATCCTGCTCCTATCAGAAGAAAAGTTTGGCTGAAGACAATTCATTTCTAATGTATGGGAATCCTTGAAGAACCAGTTTTTGCTGAGACTATCTCTAGGTGCTATGTTACTGCTAGATTCTGGCTAAATCATTTTATCGAGGGCTATTATTTGCTATGGTGAGTTTTTAATTAGGTTGAGATAATTTGTGTAATTCCGTGTTACGCTTGTTAAGTGAACTCCCCAAATTACGTCACTACACTATGTTGCATAATTACGCCGCTGTTCGTGGGAAAATTATAGAGCGGGAAGACAAGGATCACATAAACGAGTGGCTGTTTATTACAATTATGTTTCTCTTGCTATTGTTATCACAAAATGCATCCTCCAATCAAAAATACACGCAAGGGTGCATTTCAGGCTAATTTATAGGGCTAAACAGACTAGTTACCATTAAGGCAGTATTAAAACGTAGCAAGCTAATTTTAGCTCTCTAAATGAAATTCTTGATTTCTCCTATTTAACTACAAAATTATTGCTAAGGGCTTCTGAGGTTATGGATGGGTCAAGCGATCCCCCGATGTACCCCAACCCGGAATTACAAGGTGTGCGAGCATCAGGCTCGATTTCACCAGCCAATAAAATGGTGTGCATGTCTGGTCAGGGGCTCTGGGTACAAGTGCAGTCCAGCTCCTGCCCCACCCCCTTCTATAGTATAGGGGATGGTGCATTCCTCTCCCTTAACTGTCTCACAGCCTGCCCTGCCCAATGACCAGCAGCGGTCTGTGCAGGTAACAGTAGTGGGGCGGTGGCGCCGGTTAAGGGGGGGTTTCGAGGGACGATGCCAATGGAAAATTAAATAAATAATCAAGTTTCCCCAAATTACATCACTACACTATGTTGCATAATTACGCCGCTGTTCGTGGGAAAATTATCATTATCAAGTTTCCCTCTGTATCATCCCTCGTCTAGAAATCTCCCGATACCCGGTCCCACCGCTGTTACCTGCACGGACCACGGCTGCCTATGATTCCTTTCTCGACCCCTCACCCTCCAACCCGCACTTGCTCTCCTGCTCACATTTGCTAACTATTTTGAACAGATAGTAAATAAGGTCTGAATTACGCTTGGAATCAAGGATTTAGAGGCACAGGGTCAGACTGATTTGCATATGGCCATGTCTGAACTGGGGTGGTGGAGTGAGCTAAAGAATGATGATGGATTAAACCCAGATCAGTTCACTGGGGGTGAGTGTGTGATTTGCTCAAGCGCTCTGTCCATCATCCCCTTTGGTATTGCTTACTTTTAGAGGAGTCATATTGTCCACCATGCAAAAATCAAAAAGAGGACAGGGGACCAGTCTTGCAAGAGAAGTGATCACCAATGAAGGATGAATAGTGCTTGACTATGTTAGTAGATTTTATTTTCTTAGTTTTAAGTGAGCAGAAAATACTAGGAAAAGAGTGCGGCAGATATGACGCAGCTCTGTTAGAGATGACAAGAGCATATACAATACATGAAAGAAGTGCCACCTTCAGCAATACTGAACAAAGCTGCTGCACAAATCTCAACATTTATCAGCAATTTGAGGATGATATTGCGTGCAAAAACCTGCTGTGACATATTCAAACATTTTCTTCTCTCAAAAAGTAACCCGACTTCCCAGAAATTTGTAGGTTTGAGTGTCAAATATTGCGGGCATACAAATGCAACATTTGTGGCCCAAAACCTCAGAATTTATTCTATTTTTGCAGTGGTCAAAAATTGTGCTTGCCACAAAAATACAGCACGACCTGTGCTGCCACTAGTGGAGACTGTGCTGCATCACAATCTGTAATCTCACTGGGTCTCCAGCAGCACAACACCCTCAACTGGAGGATGCTCGATGCCAAAGAGAGCAGGTTACAATGTGAAACCTGCTCTTTCTGTCATCAGACAACCTGTGATTCTTGCCCTATGCAAGGGCAGCAAGGGCTGAGGGAACGGGGGCGCACCGGGCGTATAAAAGCCACCCAGGTGGCGTGCTAATATAGAGTTTGGATCAGGTTTCAGTTGCCAAAACAACTTGGAAAAACTGGTATATTTTCCCTCTTACAACACCCTCAGTTTGTCTACAAAGCCCACAGAGCCCATGGATGAAAGGTCATTTTTAGTTGCCATTGCTTCTCTCTTCCTGCTGAAGGTCTTGGTATGTAAATCTGGGCAAAACAACTTGTGACTGCCCCCATCAGCACAGTTCTCTTCTGCAATGTGGTTGGAGAATCCCCTATTGCACTTTGCAGAGCGTATCGCCACCAATGTGAGAGACATAAAATTATAAACATTAAAATCCCTTATGTCGGGTGGAATGCAGCATTGAGTGGGATTCTGACCATATTACGTGAAATGTTATTTGCTCACTTGGGCGTTATATACTATTGGCATGCGACAGATTTAATAACAGTATGGCATGAGGTAATTGACATATTAAGAATTTTATGTGTGATATGTTTAGCCTACTACTACACTATTGTGAACAGATGTTATACGTTGGCAACCAACCTTTTCACAATAAACCTATTTCAGGTCTCAACAATGGTGAGCCAATGTTTTCTGGGCCCACTTGCTTACCATTGGTCCGCCAGTTAACCTTCTTGTCCATCTGAGAGGTGATGGAAGTTAGCCTTAATAGTTAATCAAATTTCAATTTGCAGTGACAACCAATTGGTTCCACAATGAGGACCAGGAACAAGTAGCCAAGTTCAAACCGTTTATTACAAGTTAATAATCAAATTCAAATAAACAACTCTCAGTACCATGCTATAAAGATACAGAACGACAACAGGGATACCAAGAAGAAATTAGGGTGAATCAGTATCAAACAAACAAGTAGCACTGTAACTGCAATGTAGAACAATAACATTTCGATCTGATGCTCAGCGAACAAACTAAGACTCTCTCTCTTATACATTGGAAGGCCGAAATTCGGAGTCTATGGGATGGTTTGGGAAACAATGGTGATGATAACAATCAGGGGAACTCCATGAAGAAATTCAAGTCAGATGCAATTGGAAAATGTTAGCATCTCAGAAGCTCTGTCTAGATGGGTCAAGAACAAGTGTCAGTCTTTGCCCCACTGAAGCAAAAAACAGGGAAAGCATTGGGGCATAGAACCTCTCAAAGTCCATTAAGCTAGCAATGAATCAAAGAGGGAGGGAATCAAGGAAAGGTGTCTTCAAGAACCTGCAAAAGGTCGCGAGAAATCAGGAAGGCATTGGCAAGGGAATCTGCACAGAGTCAGAAAGGGGTCTGGTCTACATTCCAAGGGGAGCAGCATATTATAGCATGTAAAAACAATTGGATAACACCCTCCTTGATCACACCATCAGGGGTCCATTGAAATCGACAAATCATCACATTGCAGAATGCAACAATTCCAGTTTCTCCCACACTGGACATGGGAACTACATCTTTCCCTCAAACACACATAGGCTCCAACTTTTGGCCAATAGTTCATTCAGTTAGAGCTCTGTTTCTCAGTGCACCTTTTCTCAAGGTACTTTTCTCAGGCTCCTGTTCTCCCTATCTCTACAACAGTAGTTAATCTGTTCCAAACTAACAATGAATGTAAATATCTGCAAGAAATGTCGAGTTAGTAGAAAAATGAAATCAGCTTTATGCAGCATGGTGATACACAGGCCTACTCATGTTAGGTTTAGCATTGACTTCAATGGTGCATACTTAATCTGTGTGTGCACATTTAAAAACAAATTAATATATATTTCCAATGCATTAATTGTTATACTACAAGTAATAGTTAATAAATCATCAAAATACTCAACGATAACTATGACTAAGAACTATATTTAAATGAAATACATGAAATATTATTGCACACATTTCATGAATCAATTATTGTTTCTAGTAGGATTCTACATATGTGAGAAAGTGTTAAATCACAGGGTCAATTCATTATATGTTATTCACATGAAGTAGCACACACATTTAGAAAGTCACATTTCATCTCCATGGTGAACCCACTTTCCATCAAAAGAAGATGATTCTTTATTAATCACACTAAATAAAGCAGAACATATATGTGAATAAGTGCTCTAATCCTACAGTGAAGGCACTCTATAATGAATGTGAAGTGCAACACTTACATTTATTTGTTAAATCATACATGAATAATGTGCTAAGTGCACTTTCATACCGTGTGTTTTTCAAGTGTCTGTGATATTTGTGCCCGGAAAAGGATTGCAATCTGCACCACTAGTAACATGATCACTTGACACCTAGAGGTAATAATATTATGGGGCAGATTTATGTCAGACTTGCTCCACGTTTACGCCGCCGTTGCGTCACGCAACGGCGGCGTAAACGTGGCGCATCCCTGCGACCCATTTACAACGTGACGCATCTAGGCAGATGCGTCACGTTGTAAAACCCTGCGCCACATGTGGGCGTTCCGGCGCAGGATGGGCGTTCCGGGGCAGGTGCGCCTCGCAAAAGTGCCTGCGTGAAATCTACAAGATTTCACGCAGGCACTTTTAGGCCAATGCTGTGTCAAAACCCTGCGCCTGCTTGAAACAGGCGTATGGCTTGACGCAGCATTGGACAGATAGGGCCCCCAAGAGCATTGCTGGAGCTGCGACGCGCTTGCAACGCAACTCCAGCAATGCGCCGCCTTTACGGCACAGATGCGTCACGCATCTGTGCCGTTTTGCCTCATTGGTGCGCCGCATTGTAAATGCGGTGCACCATGGGTGGCGGAGCTGCGGCGCACAATAACTGGCGCATCCATGGGGATGCGCCAGTTATTGTAAATCTGCCCCTAAGTGTGGTTATTTCTTTTTCTGTGCATCAATACTGTCTCCAATGTATTTTATTCAGTTTGAGCAATACACTGTTTATAGTATTTCCTTTTCGTTATTTGTTGCACTAACATTGCGCCCAGTCTCACTCTATAGTCTGTTTTCCATGTTGTACACTCTTTGTAGGCGTGGGCCAAAGGATAGGAGTGCGATGGACGGTGGGCGACAGGAGAGCCTTTCAAAGGCCTTCAGAGTCTGCAGGGGGCACACACACGTGTGAGGTGGGCTGCAGGCTATTACCACAGCTGGAGTGAGCTTTGTGCATTTGAAAGGCAGACAACAGGGGAAGTTAACACATCTGCTGCCTGTTAGCCTGTTGCTCACAGTTCCTTTTCTGGCACAGCGCAGATCCAGTTTAGAAGAATAGATGAACCCCCTGTTATTTTTTTAGTACAAATTTTGCAGGCACTTTAAAAAAAAATTGCAGGATTTTTACAAAACGACTGATTCCTCAATTTTTGAGGAAAATCGCGAAATTGTGAGATCCTGGGGGGTCTAGATAACAGTGATATGCACAGGCTTAATCCAAGACATTGAAACTGTTATTTAAGCAGAAAAGATCATAATTGTTAGTTATTTTTCAGGATTTGGATTCCTGGAAGCAACACACTATCAATCAACAGTGGTAGTTGCAGAAGGGTTATCCGTTTGGTAAATACTGCAATGATCTTAACTCATTCCCAAACCGCATCCCTTAACCTAACCCTAAGCTTTACCACCTAACTTCCATATATGCCATACCCTCAGACTTAACTCTCACTCCTGTCCCTTAACTTTAACCACAATACCTAACCCTTATATTAACTCCTCTCCTTTCTCAAACCTCAATCCTTACCCAATGCCTTAACCTTGATATTTTTTTACAAGTAATTTGCAATTATTTTTTTTCTTTTTAAAATCCAAACCCTTCTAGTTTTTCTTAAAATATATATATATATAATTTAATACAAAAAACTATTACAAAATAGTACCACATAACTTTTTTGTGCCACAATTATTTTAGGTGTGCGCAAAGTTTACATTATGTTTATTAAGTTTATATTATGCAATCAAAGTATCACCTAGATCTTGATTTTTGCCCTACATTTTGTTTGTGGAGGTTCATGCTTTTCCTGTATTTAATTTTAAAATTACAATGTTTCCTTAAGAGAACTGGGGAGAGGCGGAGCTAGGAGCCGACCAAAATGGCCGCACCGTACTGATGCTACTATGAGGCACCACACTCCAAGGGCCTCTACCAGAGCCACAGCTATCGGGCGCCCTCCATCTGACAGGTAGATAAGCACCTACATGCCCTGACTCCTAGGGCACCCCTCTGGAGAGCAGAGGACTGACACAAGTGGTACAGATGGAGTGCGGACCCTTTTGTGGACTGCTGGCAACTGCTCTATAGGAGAAGCACCAGGTTGGTGAAGCCCAGGAAGGAGCCCATCATCGTCTCCAGTGACCAGACCAACTCCCTACACCACACTGAGACCACATTGATGCCTATTGAGGGTGAACAACACTTACAACCCAACTTTTACATCGCAGAGCCTTTACAACGCAACCATAACAACGCAAACTATTACAACGCATTGCTCTGGGGGGCGCTCTAGGATAGTGAATAGGTTAATTTACTATCCAATAACCTTCCCTAGTGTCCACGGGGACTGGAGTTGGAATAGTAAATTAAACTATTCACTATCCAGCGCCCAAAAGCACTATGCGTTGTAATGGACTGCGTTGTAATACTTGCGTTGTAAAGGCATGCGATGTAAATGCATGCGTTATAATGTCATACATCCCCTATTGAGGGCTGGTCACGCCTCCCACACTGGCCCTGCTTTGGCCTGGATGCAACCTTCTCTGTCGGCAGGTGACGGCTGTCGGTGCTCATCCTGGGGCACTGGGACCTCTGCTGCAACTTACAGAGCCTGCAGGGAGTTCTGAGGAAGCGGTTGCTCAGATCTCTCATCCCTTGGCCGTTGCATATGTCTATTGGAAATCACCTTGGTTTTCCCACTTGAGGTCTTGCCATACTTTATTTGCTGTGATGGAATGCTAATTTTTGTCCATTGTATTGTTTATGATAAATGCCAAAAAACAAACAAAGGTTGCAAATAAAAATAGTACTAGTGGGTTTTGATATGTGCTGTGAGATAACTTTGAAACCGTGTTTTTCAGGACTTGGAAAGTGCATGATGGAGATCATTTTCACAAAAAAATCTTTAAAGGACATAGAAAGTTCCGATCTTAACATAAAAATGCGACATGTAGAGAACTTTGTGGCCTATCAGTAGCAATAATAAAATGTGTGAGAATAACAGGAAGATCGCAAGAGGAAATCTTTGCAACTTTGCACGTTCCTAGTTTTTCCCCTCTACATTTTTACTGCAAACCGTGCAAGCCATGACGGTTTGCAGGGAGAGTGCTATTTTCAGACCAGATTTGAGTTTCATAGACGTATTTTAAGAGACTGTGCTCCATAAACAGCAACAGGGTGTAAAATGAGAGCAGTTGCCAACATTGAAGCTTCCTGTGTCACAAGTGGTATTGTGGAACCCATACTGAGATGCTGCTTAATAAGTAAAATTCTCACTGGAATCAGGATATTAATAGACTCAATAAAACAAGAGTGGCATGATAGAGACTAGTGGACAGAATGATCAATCAAATCTCATACAGTATCCTGATCCCACTAAGGAATACACCTGGCCTACATACCTCATTCAAGCGCAGGCTCAGAAGGAAGCCGGGGTTTGAAATACAAGTGATGGGTTGTGGGAAACAAATACTTTTTCCAGTCTCTCCACTTCCTTGACTAATTCCGAGTAGGAGAGAACTTGAAATTTAGGATACACACATTCCTTAAAGCTCCACTGGAACCTCAATTGGCACAAGAGGTTATCCTTCAGTAAACTAAAGAATACGCGCTAGGAGTGATGCAAGAAATAGCTAAGGGGGAAGCTGCAGGGGCTAAAGGAATAGTAGTGGAAGGAGTTCGACTAGGAGCTCACAGAAAGTCCAGTGTATGTTGTGTGTATACTCCAGAGAGTTGCATTTGTGAGGGAAATCTCGGTTTATCTATGTAACTGCATTGCACATTTTTTATTGTACTAAGGCAAGATGTGCTAAACTCTCTTTACATGTCCCTACAGAACTGAGGCGAACTTGCCCTAGTCTCCCACTCTCCCTGTACCTACCTCGATCCTGTGGTGGGAACCCTTAGTCATCCAAACTGCTCTGAATGAAACCACTACATCCGCAGAGCTCAGCTCTAGTAAAAAAAAGACTCAGATAGACAGCCCGGCTTAGACCAACCATCTCCATTGAAGGATGTCAGGAATCCAACATTCAGGTAGGAAAGAGGGAATAGAGAAACCAGAGGATCAAGAAGATGCACCCTTACATTTCAGGATATCATGGGGAAATGATATTGCAGAGGCTACAGAAAAAGATACTGGGTGAATGCAGGAGGTGGCCTCTAGAAGCTGTGGAGGCAGGGACGGAGAGGTGACATCAGGATTAAAACCTGGCACTGGATCATTAAGAGGGCAGGAAGAGCTAGGCAGACATTTCCTTGTTTGCTTAAGACTCAGCAGCTGGCAGACGTCACCGGCTGTGGGGCTCTCCGTAGTGCATCCACTGTTTAAAATCCAAGCACCTTTTTTGTGTTTTATCTTCCCTCTCTCCTGGTTATCCTATCTCTAAGAGTTTTGGCAATTACAGATCTTGGATACTTGCTCTGTTCTTTTACTACTCTTGATATCCTTGCATGTAACTATTTGAGTACACTGCATGAGTGTCTCTGCTGTTGCTTCTAAGCATGGGGAGGGCTTCCTTGACCTCTCAGGCATTGTCCGAAGATGTTTTCCTGGAGCAGAACGATAATAGCGCCACAAAATTAAGTGAATCCAGTGCTTCTCTTCTAAGCATCTAAAAGGTAAGAAAAGACCTATGATGTGACGACAAGAGGATAGATAGTCTGCCTCATGGGTTATATAAGAAGGTATATCCATAAGTTAGCAAAGAGGTACAAATTTATATCTCAAAGATAGAACTTACAAAATACGATGCTACCACGGAGTAAAGAAACTATAAAAAAACTAAGAAAAAACTATTTTGTTATATAGCCTATAACTATTAACCATGCGCTGGTTAGGTAGAAATGTATAATTCAGGTAGTAATTAACCCAATGTAGATAGGCTCTTCAAGTTATTTAGGGCCTCATTTATGAATAGTGACGCATCGCTGCGTGAAAGCAGCAATGCGTCACTTCTCAGTGTTCTAGGTGTAGTTGTATTACGGGCAACCCATCGTATATCATTGATGTTAATATAAAAGACGACACTGAAAATTATGAGTTCCAAAACTGTGAAAGTGCCGACTGGATAAAGCTGCCTTTCTTTTTGCAGTAACCTGTCGGTAAGAATTGACGCACTGTATGGAGGCCGTCCCGAATAGTTAGTCAGTGAGTAGCAAAGTTTGGGGTAGTAGGCGCTATATAAATGCAATTACAGTACAATGCAATACATGATTTCATGATCCCTAATAAATGCTACATTATACTTAAGAGGTTCTCGAAGTGTGATGCCTGCACTTCATCCACACATACAGAGAGAGCAGTTTCATGCTTTACTGTGATAACTGCGTTGAGACTGGATTCGGGGAACCATATTCAGTTTTTCCATCTCTCTCATCCTAAATCAAATCTTCCCCTGGAGAGAGTATTTTGTCAGGATTATAGATTCAGCTCCTGAATACAATATTTTGCCAGCTAGGATTGACATCAGAAACCTTGTCACAGCACAGACCTCTATTTTGCTTTGTCAAAAGGGCTCGTCTTTATTGACAATAATTATTGCATATGATAAATTCCAAACACAACGGTGCTGGTATTAGTTGCTATCGTGATTGCATCTCACACCAAGCCAGTGTCACTTGTAATCCGGCTCTACATTATCTGGCTCTAAAGGAAACCTTGTTCCGCCTTGTGTTTCCCTGGCCTGTAGCCACCATTTCTCACCAGTACCGGAACCGCACCTGCCAGCAACCCCTCCATATTTGGGCTTTCCACATCTGTCGATTTGGGGGATGGAGTCTCCACTAGACTGCACACATTCATTCACAGGTAGACTTCCATGTGACCTATGAACACTACTACTTGTGACACATGATCGGCAGGAGTGCATTGCCCAGGATGGAAGAAACATGCAGATGCAATACACATAAAAGAAAGAAGATGCAAACAGCACAGGAACAAATGTGTCCAAAGCAACTGGCACAAACACATCTAAATAAACGATAGTGGATTGAAACGCATCAGCATTTTCGATTGGTGGGGATATGTTACAGATTAAGATGGGCTAATTTAACTGGTGCATTACCAGTCTGAAACTGAGTACATTTAAATTACTCCATCCTCTCTATACACGTTCTGGGACAACCTTTTAATTTCACGATGTCCACTGCAAGAAGGCACACTTGACAAAAAACAATTTGTAGGAAGGTTACTCTGCCAGGATCTGAACTATACACTAGCCTTTAACCTCTCTAGCCTGAAACTCATTTATAAATATTTTTGAGGCACACAATATTTTTGTATTATGCCTTTATAGTTTGATAGCTATTCTTTCACATTAAGTAACACCGACGCCACTTATGAGTGATGAATAAGAGAAACACAAGCAAAGATGTTTTACATACGCACAGAAATGTTTCTTCGGGATATCTGAGTAAATATTTTAATTTATTTTGATTTAATATATCAGAATATCGAGTAGAAAAATCATTTACCGATGAATCCCAAAATACAGAAGTGAATTTCTCCTCATTATTGTGTACTCAAATAGATGTTAGAGATATAGATTCTGGAATCAATCTCAATTCTAACAAATGATACGATGGCACTACAAGAAAAGGCACAATAAATCAATAAATAAGTAGGCACAGCAGTAGCATCATATAAAATAATTCTGGTCTCATGTTTATCTTCCTTCTCCTGCATGATAAGGCTTCGTTGTTTAAGGGGTCCTTTACATATACTATCATATTTGGTAGACTGAATTCCACTTTACCCGAAAGTACTGATATTAATCCTATGGACTATGTCCTATCTCTGGAATAGTAAAAAAAAAGAAATCGTATGACTGCTACTATTGTTGTGCCACAACATGTGTTGTAGTTAGGCTTCCTGGCGGCTAATGCTACACTTCCATATTCTGAAATCTCAACCATGTATATAGGATCTTATTGTTCATATGCAGCCATTTAACTGTGCCATGAACTCAAGACTTTCTATACATTTATTCATGGTCAAGAGTCTTCCCTGATTCCTTTGAACTACCATTTCAAACCCTCCACCACACTGACCATCGCCACCCTCATGAGCTCCATCCACTCCAGAGCTCCTAGGGCCCCCTGCCATCACCACATGTTTAACAAAGGAACCAGCTCCATCAGCAAGGAGCTCATCCCCATCCTGAATGCCTCCATCACCCATGCCTACCTCTCCACCGCATGGAAGCACACAGAAGTCAAACCTCTTCTATAAAATAAAATTTGTGGATCCAGCAGAATGAAAACATTACCGACCCATTTCACTACTACCCTTCTCAGCCAAAGTCCTAGAAAAAGCAATCAACACTCAACTGACCAACCATCTCGAAACCAACAACCTCCTGGATCCCTCATAATCAGGATTCTGCGCCAACCATAACACGGAAACTGCCCTCAAAGCAGCCACGGACAACATCAGAGCCCTCATGGAGAAGGTTGAACCCACTGCCCTCATCGTCCTCCTCTCCCCAGCCCTCAACACTGTATCACACTACACCCTCCTCCACAGCCTACACCAGATGGGCATCCAGGGAAATGTCCTCAAATGGATCACCTCCTTTCTCACAGGCAGAACCACATTCTACCCTACTCATCAGCACCAAAGGACATCATCTGTGGTGTCCACCAAGGCTTCTCTCTTAGTCCCACCCTCTTCAACACCTACATGGCCCCCCCTAGCCACCCTGGTCAAATCTTATAACTTGAACTTCATATCATACATGGATGACACTCAATTCATCCTGTACCTTTCCTCTGACCCTAACAACACAAAAGCCAACTTCCACAGGTGGATGACCAGCATCTGCAGTTGTATACAGAGCAAATACCTCAAACCTAACACCAATGAAACCAAGGTACTCATCTTTGGGAGGACACCTCCCCCTGGGACCAGACCTGATGGCTCACCACACTAGGCCCTCCTCCAAAGCCCACAGGAGACACAACAAATCTAGACATTATTATCGACAGCAAACTATCAATGATAAAACAGGTGAACGCTGTCTCTTCAGCATGATTCCACATCCTCTGCAAATATTTCAATAGCTGCCCACACAAACCAGAATCGTCATCACCCAGGCACTCATCACTAGCCGTCTGGACTACGGCAACGCCCTCTATGTAGGGATCAACACCCAACTCCAAAACAGGCTCCCGACAATACAGAACGTGGCCGCCAGGCACCTGCTCGACCTCCCGAGATGGAATCACATGACCTCCCCACCTCACAGCACTGCAATGGCTCCCAGTCAGCAAACACTGCTGTTTCAAACTCATCACCCACACTTTCAAAGCATTCCACAACAAGGGCCCAGCATACCTTAACAAGAGAGTGAACTTCCACCATCCCACAAGACAGCTTCGCTCCTTCTCCCTTCACCTCGCCCACTCCCTTCGAATCATCAGAAGCAGAAGCTGTGGCCGATCCTTTTCCCAACTTGCCCCCAAACTCTGGAACGACCTCCCCCTACCCCTTTGATCAGCACCAACACTACTAGACTTCAGAAGGGGACTGAAAACCTGCTGTTCACCAATTAGCCCAGAGTAGCAGAACGTCCCTCCCCCCAGCACCTGGAGACCCTCACGGATGATAAGTAGTGCTCTATAAATCCCGTTTTATTGATTGATTGATGACAATCAGTCTTTTCTCTAGCAGAGAAACCATTTGTTAAATCTTACTAATATGCTCACTTGTGTTAATTTTATGTAATGCTATCTCTCCTGGTCTTAATAAAGAGAAGCACCTGTATTGCCAGGTAAAGTTTTCAAAGACGAGCTGCAGTTTCATTAACCTAAAAAAACATCCATCCATAGTAGGGACAATTGGATCATGTGATTCCTCGCCTGAGGTGTCATTCCCTTTTACCTTGTGAGGTACACTATTGCAAGTTGTTAGGTTTGGGGATGATTACAAAATGATACATTTTAGCTATGCAGCAATGATAATGATTCAGTAACAATCTGACTCATATCTTTGTCTGATCTCACACCTCCCATGCACATTGGGAAGCTCCTTTTTTTCCCATTGGTGAAGATGGTGATATTGTTGAGGCCTTCCCTTTGCTCGCCTAATCTTATTACACCTAAAAGATCCTTCGCCTTCTGCGACTATAGTACCTTGGGGTCTGTGTGTGAAGGGAATGGGAATAATTAACAAAAACCAATTGCACGATCTCATCTGGATTATCTCAATGAAAGATGTCTGATGACCGGATCACTTGCAGTGCCAAGTTCTGTCCAGCAGCTGCAAGCACTAGGCCCAGCCCTGATTTTAGAAACCGTATACCCATTCTGCCTGAGGAGCTAGCATGTGGTTTGTTTTCCCTGATGGCCCTCAGCATATGTTTCTGAATACACAACATCAATGAGCATGTAAAACAATAATGGCTGCCAGACAAGCTGTTCCAATGACATATCACTCGCAGCTGCGAGCTGCTCACAGGCATGATGGCAGTGTTATCAATCATTTTCCTATTTATTCATTGTTGAAATGCAGCGTAGCACACACCAGTCAGCTATGTTGATCCCAATGAAAAGATGGAGAATTAATTAGCCATGGCGGAAGAACAGCAGTCTGAAAATCATCCAATTTCCCTAACACAAACATGACATTGGCTTTGTTCAGCATTTCCATGAAGGCTGTATCCCTCAGATGACCCAGTAGTTTGATCCTGGAGCATCACAGTAAATGGTCAACATTCGTTTAAGCCAGTTTTATTGAGTTTCATCATTATAGCATGTATATAGATTTCCCAACAGTATCATTATATCTCTTACTGGGGGGGGGGGGGGTGCTTACATATCTAATACTTGAGTTCAGGCAGAATATTATTAACAGGAGTCATTGGTTCGGATGTTTTCCCCACTAACACTGTGAGCAGTAGGTAACAACAAGTCATGCAATGACATCTTCACATTTTTAGTTACTCTAAATGTACGGCATGCTTCCATCTATTCCTTTAATTTCTGTCTCCATTTACAGTATTGCTACATGCATTGCAATAGTAACATACAATTCAGTGTTATGGTATAGAGAATGGGAAGCGGCATTCGTGCAGTCATGTGAGGGGGTACCTAAGCGCTGTAGCTAAGGAAGAAGAGTAGGGTCGCAGCTCTGGGTACCCAGAGTTCTAGACTAAGTGCTGATCCAGAACAGGGCTCAGTTATTTAGTTCTTCCTTGTAAATTTGTGTGTCCTGTATCCGTGCCTCCCCATCTGCTACAATAGGAATCTTGTACATCAGCATATTAACATTGAATACACATACATAGCTCCCTTTATGATTTGTCTTCTCTCTAGGAGCAGATAACAGGTGATATTCAAACCTGCGGTTTACGTATCAGACACGTCACTTCTATGACCTTTTCTTGCATCAGAACGCCCCCCTGCATACATTATACCTGACGCAGGTATAATGTAGCGCAGGGGTTTACAAAGTGACGCATCTACCTAGATGCGTCACTTTGTAAATATGGTGCAACAAGGCACACTTTTTACGCTGCTAGTGCGTCACAAAAAGTGACGCACCGGCGACGTAAAAGTGATGCACGGCCTCATAAATGAGGCCCCAGGAGTAGATTAACAAAAACTGTGTGCAGGCTTTGTGTCACACAAACGGTGAAAACAGTTGATGTGGGAATTACTTTCCAGAATAAAACTTCATTTGCTCTGGAAAAAAGCCAGAAAGCATCAGGTAGCACGAGTGTTGTTTTCCTTTGCATCAAGGGGACATATCATGCAGTGCTTAATTTGTGAAATATTAAGTGCTGTGGCCCATAGTTTTTCTCTGAAATCTACAGCTGTTGCTATGAATATCAGGGGTGCGGAACACCACGTCTGTGTAGTCTTGATTCCACTTCATGCCACTTTCATGCACCAAAAGGCCCTCGCCTGTCTCTTATCTCAGTTTTGTAAGTTCGTTTCCATCTACTCTTGCTCCCTTTGCCACTCCTTCAATCTTTCACTTGGTCTTTCTATCCCCTTTTCTATTTTTCTCTTTCTTGCTCTGAGTGAAAATCTGATGAGGAAAAATAAGTGCTGATCCCCAAAAATGAGTGCCAGTGGGCCATACCTCCAACCACCAGCTCAATTTAAGCACTGCTACCACAGGTGGTACATGGGCAATTCCACTAGTAGAGGCAGGCGGGGAGGAGGGGTGGTGGGACAGGGGGGTCATGGCTAAAAAAAAATACTTACCGTCTACAGCTGCCGTGACCTTCTCTCCACCATTGTGTCTCCTTCTCCGGTGTGTCCCGGAAGCAGGAAGCACACAAGCTCCCGTAAGCCAATCACAACACTGCAGTGCAGCGTTGTGATTGTTCTGAGTGCCATGGTTTGGAGCTCAGACGGGGACAGGGAGCCTGTGTATGTTCCCCCCCAGGCTGTGCATTACAGCCTGGTGGGGAATATGCAAAGTGTGCATGACTGTTTGGCCGGGCCAAGGCGGCAGGCCAAAAAGTCATGCACACTTGGAGTGTGCAAACCACTGCTCCCACTGTGCCACCAGCCCTGCCCACCCTAACCCAGCCTTGAACTTATGAAAAACAAAATGATCATAACAAAGTTATATCATTTTATTTTTCCGGCTCTGAGAGCAGTGGGGTGATGCTCCTCCACCCCAGCAGAGGAGCTTCCCCTGAATTCCACATAGCTTTTTTGATGCAAAGCCATATCTACAGACATTTGGACACAGGGCTTTGAGCCAAAAAATAAACCCTCTTCAGGCTGACACTAATTTGGAGACATGTTTTTGTTTCTCCAAACTTATTCAACTTTGTATATGTGGTGCACTGCAAGGCACACAAACTGGGAAAAGTGTTTCAAAGCACACTATTTCGTACTGCAAAATACCCACAGGCACGCTGCACCCATGCAGAAACCAATACATCTTGACTACCAAGCAAACATATAGGACTAGACCTTCGTGCACCCATCCATACAATCATAAAGCAATCATCAGGTCACAACACACCCGTACACATGGACCATCAGCTATCAAACCACACAGATCAAATTTAGATACCGATGTGCACAGACCAACATATAGAGGCTCCACCCACACACACACACACAGACATGCACGGACACATACACAAAGCACACATTTAGACAGACTGCACCAAAGCAAGAACACACAGACAGGGGTTGACCAAACAGACAAAGGGAACAGAGAGATGATTGATGGATGGGTATTCAGACAGAATATCGAGTTGGAAATGTCGACTTACACAAATATCGAATTGGAAATATCGTGACACAGAAAAATCTACTACAAGAATATTGTGGTCCAGAATATCGAATTTAAGGTAAGGAATATCATTTTTTTAAATATAGAAGTCATTAATATCGTTTGCAAAAATATAGTTGCTTAAAATATTGATTTTTTAATTAGTGTTATGTATTTCAGTTTATATTTGAAATGTATGTGATGTATGTTTTTTTGTATAAGTATTGTTTAAGTTTCTTAATATATGTGTTACATTTTTAGTAGTTATCAATTTATTTTAATTACATTTTGATTTTTTTGATCTGTTGTGAGTTGCGGGTTTATAGGGGAATAGGGTGGGAAGTAATTTAATTATAATAAATAAATGATTATTTTTTATTTCTTAATATTTATTCTATTAAGATTTTATTGTGTTAACTGTAGTAAGTAATTTATTTGTAATTAATTATGAATTGGTTGTTAGTTAATATTAGATAAATAAATAATTGATAATTAATTATGGTAAATGTGTAAAACAAACCTAGGTGCGGGTTGTGAAGTTTAAAGGGGTACATGGTGGGAAGTAATTTATTTTTGATTAATTAATAATTAGTTATTAATTTATAATAACTAATTGATTGTAAATTAATTATGGCAATTGTGTAATTAAGTTTAGGTGACGGTTTGGGGGTTTATAGGGGTACAGGGTGGGATGTGATTTATGTTTAATTAATTAATAATTAGTTGTTAATTAATATTAGTTTATTAATTGAAAATGTGGGTTTTGGGGGTTATAGGGGTAAAGGGTGGGAAGCAATTTATGTTTAATTAATTAATAATTATTTGATCATTAATATTACTTAATGAATTGATACTTAATTGGAGTAATTGTTTATATTTTTTATATTTTTTGTGTGTGTGTGGTGTGGGTTTTACGATTATAGGGGTAAAGGGTTGGTAGTAAATTAATTTTACTTACTTTATAATTAGTTGTTATATACTATTAGTTTTTTAATTGGAAATAGGTTTTAATTATCTAATTAATTTTTTTACAGTTTAATTTTAGCTGTGGTTTGTGGGGGTCATAATGGTAAAGTGTGGGAAGTTTATTAATTTGCAAGAGTTTTAATTTGTTTTTTAATTAATACAATTTATTTAATTGGTAATTAATTATGTGAATTATGTAAGTACATTTAAAAAAAACGTAGGTCTGGGTTGTGAATTGTATGGTGTTATAGGGTAGGAAATAAAAAAAAAGTAAATGTATGTAATAATTAATGTTTTTGTTTCTAAATAATTTCTAATGAAAAATATTTACTTGTTTGAAAATTATTTTTTATTTTATTTAATATAATATTTGTAGGTATTTGTCATATGCATTTAAAATTATACGTTTTCTAAATTTGTAATATAAAATTTATTGTATTTTCATTTTTAATATTTTATCTATGTTTGGATTTATTTTGTTTTTGAAGTATTTTTGTTGTTAACATTTTGTTTGTTATTAATTTTGAAGTGACTGGAGTGAGAATATTAATTGTTACCCTTTCGCAACTCAATACTTTCCCTACTGCACTGATTGGAGTGGGAATAGTACATTTTACCCCGCCACTATCCAACTCTTTCCCTACTGTTGCACTCACTGCAGTGGGAATATTAATTTTTACCCTTCCGCTATCCAACACTTTCGGTTCTGTTGTACTCATTGGAGTGGGAATGGTAATCGTTACTCCTCCGCTATCCAGCACTTTCCCTACTGTTACAATGAATGGAGTGGGAATAGTAAATTTTATCCTTCCTGACCTGGTCAGACACGGTCGCTTCACCCGCTCCTGGCCATCCTTGTAGCGCTTCCACACTCTGTGCCTGACTGTGCCCCCGATCTCGCCTGTGGTATCGTATTTGCTGCTAAAATTAATTTGTATGCCAGCCTGTGCATCACGTATTTGCTGCTGATCGCATTTGCTGCTAAAATTAATCTAAGTGCCAGACTGTGCTTCACGTTTCTGCTGCTGATCGTATTTGCTGCCTGAATTAGTTTCTACGCCCCGATCTCGCCCTGCATCACCTTGTTGTTGTTTGGTGCCATTTTGTTGTCCCAGTCCGTCTCACCTCCCCGCTCCCAGCCGCAGCTCCCCCGCGGCCCCACCCCCGCTCCCTACAGCACCTACAATCGATCCCCTCCCCACTCGCCACCCCGCTCCCGCCTCCCAGCTGCTCCTCCCTCGCTCCGCCCCCTTCCACTCTCCACTTATGACAGATGCACTTGCGCGCAGCGTTCACGCGCCGAAGGCGCACCAAAGGTAAGCCCGTCTACGCCCGTCCGCGCCTGGCCCGCGCCCAGAGCCAGACCCCCTGGCCCACACAAAAACCACTCCACCCACCTTACGTACGATGCCGCAACCCTCACCACATTCAACACCGGCCGACTCCCAGACTGCCACCAAGCCGCCCCAGGACGCGCCCATGGACCCTTCACCTGCCAATCCTGCAAGTTCAGCTGCATCAGATCCCATACTACAACCAATAACGCCAAACAGAACGCAAACAACAACCACCTGAAGTGCATCCTGCTCAACACCCGCTCGATCCACAGACACGCCATTGAACTATGGAACCTACTTGACACCACGACTCCGGACGTCGCCTTTCTCACGGAAACCTGGATGAACGCCTCATCAGCGCCCGGCATCGCCATAGCCATCCCGGACAGTTACAAGATCATCCGACCGCATCAACCAAAACAGGAGGAGGCATCGCCATCGTCCACAAGAACTCCATCCGCATTACGACCAGCGCTGACGACGCCCTCACAGCCGCCGAACATCTCCACTTCCAGATTCACACCGACCCCAAGACTACACTTATAGGCACCCTCGTCTACAGACCCCCAGGACCCCGCACACAATTCAGCGAAGACATCACTGACTTTATCAGCCTACACGCCCTCTCCTCTGAGGTTTACATTCTCCTAGGGGACCTCAACTTCCACACGGAAAAGAACAACGATAGCAACACCACCACCCTTCTGGACAACCTCGCCAATCTCGGACTCAAACAACTGGTAAACACCTCCACCCATTACGCCGGACACACGCTCGACGCAATCTTCTCCTCCAGCAAGCACATCTCTTTCAATCACGCCACAGGACTCCACTGGACCGACCACAGCTGCGTCCACTTCAACTTCAGAAAAACCACGACACACCACCACCCACAACAAGTACCCCGCAGAAACTGGAACAAAATTACCACCGACCAGCTCACTACAGCGCTAAACCAAATCCCTCCCACCAGATCATCGGACCCAAACCATGCAGCCATCAATCTCGCACAATGGATCACCCGCTGCGCTGACGAATTAGCACCCGTGAAAAACCACCACAACAAGCCAGGAAACAAAAAAGCCACCTGGTTCAATGACGACCTCAAAAACTAAAAAAAAAACTGCCGCACCCACGAGAAAGCCTGGCGAAAAAACCCAACCACAAACAACATGACCGCCCTCAAAAAAGCCACCCGCAAACACCACCAGCTGATCCGATCCACCAAGAAATCAGCATTCAAGGATCGACTCGACAACACCGCCCACAACAGCAAGGAACTTTTCAGCATCGTCAAAGAGCTTACCAACCCCAGCGCCGGCACCAACGACATCACCCCCTCTCAAGAACTCTGCGACTCTCTAGCCTCGTTCTTCCACAGCAAGATCGCTGACATACATAACAGCTTCGGCGAACAATCCACTCCCCTCACCACCGAACTGAAGCCCCCCACCACCACCCTTTGCGCCTGGACCCCAATCAGCACCGAAGACACCATCAGCTTGATGAATTCCATCCACTCCGGAGCACCAACCGATCCATGCCACCACCACATCTTCAACAAGGCCGTCTCCGTCATCGCACCCCAACTCCGGGACATCATCAACTGCTCCTTCAACACTTCTACCTTCCCGGAAAGCTGGAAACATGCCGAACTCAGTGCCCTCCTGAAGAAACCTACAGCAGACCCCACCGAACTTAAGAACTACCGCCCCATCCCGCTCCCCCATTCCCTGCCAGAGTCATAGAGAAGACTGTCAACAACCAGCTCGCCGCCTTCCTCGAGTCTAACGGCTCCCTCGACCCCACACAATCCGGCTTCTGAGCAAAACACAGCACCGAGACCGCCCTCATCGCAGCCACAGACGACATCCGAACACTACTCGACAACGGGGAAACAGCTGCCCTCATCCTCCTGGACCTCTCAGCAGCGTTTGACACGGTCTGCCATAGCACCCTCGTACAACGCCTCAGCAACGTCGGGATACAAGAAAAAGCATTGGACTGGATCATCTCGTTCCTCGCCGGAAGAACCCAAAGAGTCCGCCTCCCCCCCATCAGGTCAGAGGCCTCCGAAGTCATCTGTGGAGTACCACAAGGATCATCCTTCAGCCCCACCCTCTTCAATGTCTACATGAGCCCCCTCGCATCCATCGCATGCCAGCACAACCTTAACATTATCTCCTACGCTGATGACACACAGCTGATCCTCTCCCTCACCAAAGACCCAAACACCGTCAAAACCAACCTACACGAAGGGATGAAAGACGTAGCCGAGTGGATGAAGAACAGCCGCCTAAAACTGAATTCAGACAAGACGGAAGTCCTCATCCTTGGATCATCCCCCTCCGCATGGAACGACTCATGGTGGCCTCTGGCCCTAGGCAGCGCGCCCAAAACTACGGACCATGCTCGCAACCTAGGATTCATACTAGACTCCTCCCTCGCAGACCTTGCTTTAACATCTTACGCATGCTCCGAAAGATCTTCCGATGGATCCCCACCAAAACACGAAAGACGGTCACCCAAGCACTTGTCACAAGCCGACTGGACTACGGAAACACCCTCTACGCCGGAACCACAGCCAAATTACAGAAAAAACTCCAATGCATTCAGAACACCTCCGCCCGACTCATCCTAGACATACCACGCCACAACCACATTTCCGGTCACTTGAGAGACCTTCACTGGCTCCCCGTCAACAAGAGAATCAAGTTCCGTCTCCTCACCCACGCACACAAGGCCCTCTACGACCTAGGACCCAGTTACCTCAACACGCGCCTAACCTTCTACACCCCCACCCGCCATCGACGATCGTCCAATCAAGCCCTCGCCGCGATCCCACGCATCCGAAGAGCCACCATGGGAGGAAGATCATTCTCCTACTTAGCAGCCAAAACCTGGAATTCTCTTCCCACCCACCTCCGCCTTACACAGAACCACCTCTCCTTCAGAAAACAACGCAAAACATGGCTGTTTGATAAATAGCGAACCCCCTCCCTCAAGCGCCTTGAGACCCTCTGGTAGAGTAGTGCGCTATACAAATTTTGACTTGACTTGACTTGACTTCCACAATCCAACAATTTCCCTACTGTTGCACTGACTGGAATGGGAATAGTAAGTTTTACCCCTCCACTATCAACACTTTCCCTACTGTAACACTAATTGGAGTGGGACTAGTAATTCTTACCCCTCCACTATCCAACACTTTCCCTATTGTTGCACTCACCTGAGTGGGAATACTAATTCTTACCCCTCTGCTATCTAACACTTTCCCTACTATTGCACTGACTGGAGTGGGAATAGTACATTTTATTCCTCCGCTATCCAACACTTTCCCTACTGTTGCGCTCATTGGAGTGGGAATAGTAAGTTTTACCCCTCCACTATCCAACACTTTCCCTACTGTTGCACTCACTGGAGTCGGAATAGTAATTTTTACCCTTACGCTATCCAACACTTTCCCTACTGTTGCACTAATTGGAGTGGGAATAGTAATCATTACCCCTCCGCTAGCCAGCACTTTCCCTACTGTTACAATAATTGGAGTGGGAATAGTACATTTTATCCCTCCTCAATCCAACAATCTCCCTGCTGTTGCACTGACTGGAGTGGGAATAGTCATTTTTACCCCTCCGTTAGCCAACACTTTTCCTACTGTTCCACTCACTGAAGTGGGAAAAGTAATTTTTACCCTACTCTTATCCAACACTTTCCCTACTGTTGCACTCACTAAAGTGGGAATAGTAATTTTTACCCTTCCGCTATCCAACACTTTCCCTACTGTTGCACTCATTGGAGTGGGAATAGTAACCGTTACCCCTCCGATATCCAACACTTTCCCTACTGTTACAATGATTGGAGTGGGAATAGTGCATTTTATCCCTCCGCAATCCAACGATGTCCCTACTGTTGCACTGACTGGAGTGGGAATAGTAATGTTTACCCCTCCGCTATCCAACACTTTCCCTACTGTTGCACTCATTAGGGTTGTAGTAATAATTTTTACCCCTCCACTATCCAACACTTTCCCTACTGTTACACTTATTGGAGTAGGAATAGTAATTCTCACCCCTCCGCTATCCAACACTTTCCCTATTGTTGCACTCACCTGAGTGGGAATACTAATTCTTACCCCTCTGCTATCTAACACTTTCCCTACTGTTGCATTGACTGGAGTGGGAATAGTGAATTTTATTCCTCCGCTATCCAACACTTCCCCTACTGTTGCGTACATTGGAGTGGGAATAGTAAGTTTTACCCCTCCACTATCCAACACTTTTTTCCTACTGTTGCACTCACTGGAGTGGGAATAGAATCTTTACCCGTCCACTTGTGAACACTTTCCCTACTGTTACAGTCACTGGAGTGGGAATAGTAATGTTGACCCCTCCGCTATCCAACACTTTCCCTACTGTTGCACTGACTGGAGTGGTAAATTTAAGTTTCAAGATTTTAAATAGTTTAATTAATGTTTTGATTTATAAGAGAATGTTTTTTAACAGATTATATGTCATTGGTATATATATATATATGTATATATAATTATATATATATATATATATATATATTATTTTATTATAATTGTAAGTATTTATATAATTTTAAAATTATAAAATAAATTAAAATGAATAGTGCAGTCATTATTTAAATATATATATATATATATATATATATATATATATATATATATATATATATATTCACTGAAAAAAACGTAGGTTTCAGGCACGTTATAGTTAGAAATTAGCATTTAAAAAAACCTTTAAAATTCTCTAGAAAAAAACATAAGTTTCAGGGATGTTCTGCTGTTATAGTTAGTCCTGCTAACTATAATTTGCGCCCCCGCAATGCACTGATGACGACGTCACATATTACATCATTCATGACATGGTCAGTGATATCTTTGATGACATCACTGATGACATCTCAAATGACATCACTGATCCAGTGACTGTGTGTTTCTTTAAAGTTTAAATATGTTTTATATATATATGCCAAGGTGTATTGAAGAATGAGTGGGTGTATACGTGTCTGGATGGAGGATTTAGTAGGTGCGTGACTTACTGTATAAGTGAGAAATTAAATGTGTCTTACTAAATGTATGGGTTAGTGACTAAACTGTGAATGTCTGTATCAGTCTGTCTGTTATGTAAGCTGCTGCATGGGTTGGTCAGTAGCTACATGAGTGTCTATATGGGTTATTGATTGGTTGTCTGAGGATTTGTATGGGAGACTGAGTGTGTGTGTGTGTGTGGGTGGGTGGGAGGTATGTGACTCTGTGCATAGATGTGTGAGTGGTTGATTCACTGGGTATATGGGTTCAAGAGTGCATGTTGAAACAGCTGTAATGGGTGGGTGAGTGTGGGTATGGGTGTGTTGGTGAGTGAATGGAGGTCTCAGTGGCACATGTGCAAGTAACTACATATGTAAAAGGCAGTGTATGCGAGAGTTGGAGTACATAAATTACTTTACGTGAGAGTCAGTGATTGTGAGAGTGGCTGTATGGATGAATGTTTACTTGTATCAGTGATTATATAAGCGAGTAAGTATGCTTTAGTGTCTTTATGAATAAATGAGGTGGTGTGTGTATAACTGTATAGGTTAATAAATGGGAGTGTGATTGATTCTTTGCATGACTGACTAGGTGTGTGAGTAACTCCATGGATGAGTGGCGGTGTAAAGGGACACTACATCCCATATTAACATGGCTGTGACAGCATTCGGCGTTGCTCGGACTAAGTCGACCCCACTCGGTATGATATTATTAGATGCTGAAAAAGCTTTCGACCGAGTGGGGTGGGACTTTCTCTGGGCTACGCTGTCAGCGTTTGGCTTTAAAGGACAATTCTTGAATTGGATACAGGCTTTATATGACAATCCGTCTGCTAAAATTAGCTATGCAGGGATGCATTCCTCTACATTTGTAATATCTTGAGGCACACGACAAGGGTGTCCCCTTTCACCCCTGCTTTTTGCGTTAACAATGGAGCCATTTTTATTAGCTTTACAGAATCAATCCCGGATAGCCCCTTTTGTATTAGGTTCGAATTCTCTTAAAATTACAGCATATGCAGACGACATCGCAATATATTCAACAGATGTGTCTGAAGCTATGAAGTGAATTATTCAGGAGGCAAAAAGATTCGGGGCTATCTCTGGATACATACTGAATACTAATAAAACTCAAGTTCTAATGAATTATAAATCTTCGGTTCCAATACTCGGAGTATGTAGCGTTGCTACTTATTTAGGGGTTAGAATCTCTGCAAAAATAAACAAAATATCTGCATTAAGTTATGAGCCACTACTAAAAGAAACAGCTATCTCATTTAAAAAATGGCATAAGGTGCCGCTAAGTATTAGTGGCCGGATAAATTTAATAAAAATGAAGATCTTGACCAAATACCTTTATTTATTTCGGTCTATTCCTTTACGGGTGGACAACCTTTACTTTAAATGTTTAGATGGGATCCTTAGTAGTTTTATTTGGGGGTAAAAAAAGCTCGCCGAGCAATTGCTTTATTAAAACTTCCATTCAACCAAGGAGGTCTCGATTTCCCAGATTTTAAATTATATTTTTGGTCAGCTTTTCTTACCTGTTTCTCTAGCTTACTAAATCCTATTAACAGTCTTTTTTTCAGAAATTTATGCTGGGTGAAGATTCCAATATGTTTTTTTCAGACTTAACGACCCAAATTATTTTAAGAGGGTCAAATTTAAGACCGCACGGGACATCGTAATTATCTGGCCTGCATTTCTCATGAAGTGCGAGACATTGTTTTATCACTCTAGACTTCCCTTATGGGGTAATCCAGGTCTTCCAGAAATTTTTCATGATAAAGCTGGTAAACATCTATCTAGCCTGGGCATTAAAATTCTTGGGGACCTATATGACCATAACGGATTCATGACATTCCAAGCATTAAAGGTTGTATATAATCTTACAGAAGGGGTGCGGTTTAAGTACTATCAGATACGTGATTATTTTATACGCAGGCTGAATCTTATAGCTATCTCAGATTCTGACATTTGGAACTGCTTATACGCGGTAAAGGATCAATCACTGATTAGTACTGGATATAAAAGTTTAAATTGCTATAGGACTGATGACTGTGCGAAATTAGCTGAGAGATGGAGTAAAAAATGGGCACTGTCGTCACAGCCAATACTATCTCCATAGCTTTTAACAACATTATCAGATCAGTACATTCTTCCAATTTAAGGCTGCAACAATATAGAACAAAGTGTCAGCTATACCACACTCCGGAAATAATAACAAAATGGGCCTCAAATTGTACTAACAGCGATCGCACAAAGTGCCCAAAATGTGACCTAAGGGCAGCCGACCTGAAACATATGTTTTTTCTCTGTCCTGAATTAACAGAATTTTGGGAAGGAGTTACTAAAGTTCTTTCTCAGAAATTTGGGCGACCCTTCTCACGTACAGCTCTAGAAGTATTAGTGGGTGGGCAGAACTGGAATACCAGTCAGAAAGATTTAATAATTATTTTAATTGCCTGTGCTAGACAAACAATAGCCCGGGTCTGGATATCGCGGAGCCCACCGACGGTTCTGGAGTGGTGGAGTTTGCTCAAGGACACATATGATATGGAATATGCTTTGGCAAAAACAAGGGGGAGTCAATCATTACGGAAACTGGGGAAAATCTGGGGATCGTTCATTTAATTTTTCTATTATTGGTATTTGGTGTTATAATTATTATGAAATTGCTAAATTCATTTTTCTGTTTAATGAATCTTTTCTGGGTTTTTTCTCTCTTTTCTGATGATTATGTGTTTGTAACTTGTTATCTCTCATGTTGTCAATAACATTTTTTTTTTAAAAAGGATGAGTGGTGGTGTGAGAGTGCCTGTATAGGTGAATGAGTACATATGATAGTGTTGTATGGATGAGTGACTGCATGTATAAGTGATTGTATGGGTGAATGAGTGGATGTGTGTGTAGGCCTAGGAATCAGTGAGTGGGTATTTAGTAAGTTTTGGTGTGTCAATGGTTTCGAAAATGGTAGTCTGTATTTTACAGTGGGTGTATCAAAGTTTATATTAGAGGGTGAGGTAGAGCATCAGATTTTCACATGGATGATGTAATCAGTGATGTCATTTGAGATGTTATTAGTGATGTCATCAGTGATATCACTGACGATATCAGCAGTGCATTGTGGGGCATGAGTTATAGTTAGCTGAACTAACTATAACAATGGAATTTCTCTGGTTTTGTACGAGTGAAATGTCCAACTAACTATAACGTCCCTGAAACATATGTTTTTTTCAGTAAATTTCTAAGGTTTTTTAAATGCTACTTTCTAAATATAATATGCCTGAAACCTATGTTTTTTTCAGTGAATTTCAATGTTTTTTTGAAATGCTAATTCCTAACTATAACGTCTCTGAAACCTATGGTTTTTTCTGTGAATTTCAAAGGTTTTTTAAATGCTAATTTCTAACTATAACATAACAGTCGCGTTTGCATAGTGGTGGAGAAAGGTGAGAGTGGCCTTCAAACACCTCATAGCAATCCCAATGTGTGGGATTTACTGGAGGTAACAGGAGGATTAGTTAGCCTCCAACATCAACCTTGGGGCCCAACTACTCCTTTTATTACCACCAGTAAGTTCCACACACCAGGATTGCTAACTTCTTATATCAGGCCCGTCCCCTCCCTGCACCACTGTGCATACGCGCCCCCTAGCACTTTTAAGTTGGGCGATTAAGTCCCCTTAATTCTTGATGTCCCTGTGGGCCAACTAGCCCACCAGGTATCTCCAGAAAGCACCACAGAGCTGCTTTACAGAGAGGTGATCCAAGGCCACACCCCTTTCTACACCTCTCTGCAACGCAGCTCTGTGGCGCTTACTGCAGGTACCTGGTGGGCTAGTTGGCTCCCAGTGACCCTCAGGATTCAAGGGGACTTAATCCCACAGCTTTAAATACTCCACAGAGCGCGTTTGCACACTTGTTACATCAGGCCCCGCCCTCTGCCTTTACCACCGTGGAAACGTGCCTGTAGCATGTAGATTTCGACTCGAGCGGAAGCTTTCTCAACGGCGACTGGTCGTTTCTCATCCCGAGCAATCGCGAGCATACGCGATCACTCGCAATGAGAAACCTGACCTCCCCTCATTGAGAATGTCACCGGGAGATTTATTTTCCAGGCTCGCGATCGGCAACTTGATGTTGCTGATCGCGAACGAGGAAAAAGTCTTTCCGGGATGTCATTTTGCTCACTCTCGGTTTCCAACTTGATGTTGAGGACCGCGAGCAAGCAAAAAATGACTGCTACACTACGCTACGCTACGCTACGTTACGCGTGTTTGCACTGTGCTACGTGCAATTTGCGTAGTGAGAAGTAGCGCAAACTTTACAAACTACACAAGCGTAGCATAGTATTTCGCCCAGGTTTGTGTACCAGCATGATTATGATGCTGGCGGTAGCCAGCCTTTCCGCGGCGGTGGGACCGCCATGGAAAGGCATGTACAGAATGTCTCTAGGAGCCCATTGCGGGCCCCCAATGTGTTGGGAGTTGTGGCTGCACTGGGGGGCAGGTGGCAGGCACTGTGCAGTGCCTACCACGCAGTGCAGGGATATGCTGGACATGCCCCTTTTGACATCGCGGAGGGGCTGCTGGAAGCAGCAACCGCCGCAATGTTAAAGCCCGCGATCGTACCGCCACGGTCGGATTTCGACTGCGGAGCATATTAATTGGACAGGCGGTTATGCCACGGTCCTGGTGGGGGGTCTTTTCCCGCTACCATTGCGGTCGGGGTGATTTCCTGACCGCCATCCTACTAGACTCCTTAGTTATGGGATAGAACATCAACATTGTTTGTTGCATCTCTCAGTGGTCGAGCTAGGGCGTCTTTTGTCCAGACCGGTGAACATAGTGAGTCCCAGATAGGCGCCATATGGCAATGATATGGTATTTTTAGAGCTTTTCTGACCGTGTACCAAGTCTTTGCCAGGCCTCTCAAGATCTTTAGCCTAACTTTCTTAAAACATTTAGGGTCCACATATTTGAACATAAAGTCCAGACTGCCTCCTGACTCCTATCCTGACATTACTCCCAGCAGTCTCCCCATTTCTGATGATGTGGTTGTGTTTAGAAACATTTTTCAATTTTTTTATAAATTGCCCATGAATAAAATAACAAATCCGGCAATGCTAGAGGCCAATGCTAGGGGGCTAGGGGCCCCCTTTCTCCACCCTCCTTCTTAATTTCTTCCAGACTATTCTGGGACCTTTGCTAGACCAAATAAAACTACTGATTTGACCTTGCAGCTTTTTGAGCGCTTCACCTTCAAAGAGGAATAGTATCAAACAAAAAAGATCATTTTGGAAGAATCATTATTTTTATCAAGTTAACCCGGCCTAACAGGGTAAGCTGGAAATGTGCCCAATTTTTTAGGAGCCAACTAATCTCTGTTTTTTACCCTATCAAAAGTGATTTTAGTTAGTTTCGTAATATCTTGTGGAATCATAACTCCCAAATATCTCATTGCTTCTCTTTCAGCAGCTACCCCTACACCTAAATTCCAAGACATGACTTAGGTCTTACTCCTATTTATATCATATCCCAATATTTTTCCATAGTCTGTTGTTAATGTTGTAATACGACTGAGGGTATTTTGTAGGTTAGTTGTATAGATGAGAATATCGCCTGCGTAAAGACCCGATTTCCTGCTCCAACCCACTAATTGGAAACGTGTAATCTCTGAGCCTTTCCTGATTTTCCTGGCTAAGGTCTCTATATATAGATTGAAAAGGAGTGGTGATAAGGGGCACCCCTGCCTCGTGCATCTGTTGATGAAAACGGGATCTGTCAGGGAGCCATTAATCAGTAATCTAGCGTTTGGGGACCTGTATAAGTCTTCCAATGCATTTCGGCCGAGATGTGCAGATTTTGCCACTGTCTGTAAAAAGACTCAGTTAACCCGGTCTAAGAGAGGCAGGTCTAATAAGATGGAACCATATTACACTTGATGGCCAATTAATACGTTTGGAAACGTGTAATCATCTGTCTAATCAGCAAGTATCCAGATTCAAATATATGCAAATACAAAGCTGGTTTCAAGATCCAAGCTTGGTGATAGGAGGACTGAACAAACTGGAAGACAGGTATTTGGATGAGGTAGCTATTAAAAAGGAGCTCGCAACTATCTACTGGTTGCTGGTGGAGCTGGAAGACGGAGACAGAGTTTTTACATTGCCAACAGAATTATGGGGTAGATGCTTGCCGAAGTCTTCGTTGGAAAATAAATGGCAAGTATTAATGTCTATGTTATTAAAAATAGTACAATCTCCGCACCTAAGAAGAAATCACCTTTTCTCCATCCACAGAGTCTATTGGACACCTCAGAGGCTGTCAAAGTTTGGGAGAAGATGTGACGTAGCTTGCCCTAAATGTGGCAGTTTGAAGAGGATGATGTGCACATGTTTGTGGAATGCCCCAAGATTCAGCCATTCTGGAGCGATGTGAGTAGGGCTTTGTCCTCTATGTTGGATACTGATATTAAGGTAAGCGTTTTGTCGGTTATTTTTGGCTGTGTAGACTCTCCCGACAGAATCACAGACGACAAGGCAAGGTTGCTTTTCTACTCCATGTTGTTGGCATGTAGAGAAATTTGTAAGCAGTGTATTGCCGCATGCTCCCCCAGGTTTTTTTGTTTGGCTAACTTGTATTAAATATGTTGCCAGTTTGGATATGAAGGTCTTTAAAAAGCATACATTTTGGTCTCCCTTATTGGAGTGGTGTGAGAAGCAATCGAACATTGAAATCCAATGATTATGCCCTCCCTGCCTCATGTGGCTCGTCTGGCTATCTGGTCTCCTTTTTCTTTGCTTCCCATTCTGTGCTTTCGCTCATGGGTCAAAGCAGGGGAGTGATAGAGGGAGAGTGACAGTGAGGGAGTGGAAGTTGGAAGACGATGCTTTTAGCGAACTAGGGCGGTAAAGGCCAAGGCAGATGTCTCCCTTTCTTCCCGCTTCACTGCTTCCAGCACAAAATGGCATGATACTTCCATTCATTGGTGCAAATGGAATGGTGTTTTTAGAGGCAAATGAGGATTTAAAAAAACCAAAAAAACATTGTTTGTTGCAACTCTACCTGTGCGATTAAATACTATGTGTGAATTAATTCTCAATAAAGGGGTATCTATAAAGCCCTAAAAGTTCTACTATGCGCATGCTGTGATATTCCTCCTACAAAGGCTGCACTGCCCTCATAATTGCTTGATGCTAATAAGCGCAAGCAGCACAGTAGTGTACATGAACATGAGAAAAAATGGAATGGCTACACCTTGTGCTTCTACCTATAACTTAGGGGCTGATTACGACGGTGAACACCCTAAATATCGAATCCAAAATATAGACAGACCAGAATATCGAATTACCAAAATAATAGTTGGATAGAATATCGAAATTGAGGTAAGAAATATCGATTTCCATAATATCGAATTAAAAATATTGTTTTCCATAATATTGATTTTTTGTTTACTGTTATGTATGGTAGTATATGTATTAAAAATATATATTATTTTTGTAATGTATGTTGAATTTTTTTAAAGTAATGAATGTTATGTTATTTAATTTTTGCGTCATTTAATTGCGTAGCGGGTTGTGGTTTATAGGGGAATAGGGTGGGAAGTAATTTAATTATAGTAAATTTAAGTTTTTATGAATTATTAATATTTTTATTTAATTTTGCATTTTAGTTCTGTAGAGGGTTGTGGGTTTATAGGGGAATAGGGTGGAAAGTAATTTAATTGTAATTAAGTAAATATGTATTTTTATATGTATTGATAATTAATGAATTCTTAATTAATGATTAATTGGTAATTCATTGTTATTAATTGGTAATTAATTTTAATTAATTGTTTAATTGATATTTATGTTAATTGTTGTAATTTATTATTTGGAGTGGGTTGTGGGTTATGGGGGAATAGGTTGGGAAGTAATGTCATTGTAATTAAATAATTATTTACATTATTTTTGTGAATTGATAAATAATTTATTGTTCATTAATTATTAATTGATAATTTTTGTATTACCTATTACATTTTTGGTATTGAAAATGAATTGTTAGTTATTTAATTATAAATAGGTAATTAATGTTTAATAAATAACATTTATTGGTATTTATAATTAATTAATTATTAAATATTTCGTAAATGGTAATTAATTTTAATTAATTTTAAATTGGTATTGACAATTAATGTATTCTTATTTAAATATTAAATCATTACTTTCCCAACTGTTGCACTCTCTGGAGTGGGAATAGTAATGTTTACCCCTACGCTATCTAACGCTTTCCCTACTGTTGCACTCTCTGGAGTGGGAATAGTAATTTTTACCCTACCGCTATCCAACGATTTCCCTACTGTTGCACTTTCTGGATTGGGAATAGTAATTTTTACCCTCCGGCTATCCAACGCTTTCCCTACTGTTGCACTCTCTGGAGTGGGAATAGTAATTTTTACCCTCCCGCTATCCAACGCTTTCTCTACTGTTGCACTCTCTGGAGTGGGAACAGTAATTTTTACCCCTACGCTATCTAACCTTTTCCCTACTGTTGCACTCATTGGAGTGGGAATAGTAATTTTTACCCCTATGCTATCCAACGCTTTCCCTACTGTTGCACTCACTGGAGTGGGAATAGTAATTTTTACCCCTACGCTATCCAACGCTTTCCCTACTGTTGCAATTTCTGGAGTGGGAATAGTAATTTTTACCCTCCCGCTATCCAACACTTTCCCTACTGTTGCACTCTCTGGAGTGGGAATAGTAATTTTCACCCCTACGCTATCAAACCCTTTCCCTACTGTTGCACTTTCTGGAGTGGGAGTAGTAATTTTTACCCTCCCGCTATCCAACGCTTTCCCTTCTGTTGCACTCACTGGAGTTGGAATAGTACATTTTACCCACCCGCTATCCAACAAATTCTCTAATTTTGTACTTGTTCGAGTGTGAATACTAATTGTATTCCCTTAGCTATGTGATGTATTTATTTTTATATTTATTTATGTTTATTTATATATATGTAAAAATATTTTTAATAATGTTCTAAATATTTTATAATTAGGATGAATAATTCTTGTATAATATTATTAAGTAATATATATGTTAGAAAAACATTTTTTACATTGCATTTATTATTTTTACATTTTAAGCTTTTTTACATTATTTTAACTATGTTTTATTTAATTGTGTTTACTATTTAATTACTTTTATAATATATTTAATACATTTAAAAAATTCGATATTTTAGTTAACCATATTTAAACTTTCTATATTTTAGAATCAATATTTTAGTACTTACCTGTTTGTAGATAGGCATTCTATATTCTGTCCCTCGATATTTTGGAGTCGATATTTTGGCAGTCTATATTTGGTACCTCTATATTTAGTCACTGAACCGATTACGACACCATTGTCCAGGGCCTGGGACGGTCCGCCTATATGGGTGCGGTCCCGCACATGGAATTAAATGCGACCACCACTGTGGCAGTCGTAATGTGCATCTTTACTATTTCGGAGAGGGCTGCTGGCTGCAGCACCCGCCGCAATGGTAAAAATGCAAGTTTTGCCTTTCCCTGCACTACGTGGCAGGCACCATGCAGTGCCTGCCACATGGTGCAGGGAAATGTTGGGGGCCCCCAAGTACAAAGCTTGAGTGCCCCTGGTGAAAGGGGCCCGCTATGGGTCCCCGAAGTACATCCCCGCCATACACAGGCTGCCGGGGATGCAGCATCCTAATCTGGCAGACGGTGCCTGCTAGGCACCACTACCATTTTAGAAATGGTAGGTGGGTCCGCCAGGCAATCGTAACGTTTGCCTGTGGCGGACCCATGGCAGACAGACTTTGCATCCGCCAGAACACCGCCCGCCATCATAATATGGCGGGCGGAGAGGTGCTTCGAGATGGCGGTGAAACCGCCACTGGAAGCCTCACCGCCATCGTAATCACTGCCTTAGTCTTTATGAGTTATAATATGGTGGGGTGCTATGGCTCTACTTAGCATATATCTCCTCATATTCCGGCTCAAACAGTATAATTCACTGTTGAAAATGTGTCACCTGCTTCCACTTGGTGGTAATGTGCACATCCAAAAAGGTCAATCCGTGAATATTCTCAAATTGCGAATGTTTGATATGTAGGAACAGTGAAGCGTAAATAGAGATTTACTGTTACAGATTCACAACTTGAATCGTGATTCAGTTTGCTGTGCAAAATTCTATATTTTTGGATGTTTTATACATCCAAAACATCCTATGTGGATTTGAAAACTTTTCTGTGAAGGGTTTTCAAATCACAAATCGTTAGTATATCAAACCCAAAAGGTCTTATTTAGAATTTAGGAAGATGCAAGGCTTTCTATGTAGAGTGTATTGAGGTCCAATGCACTCTGGAATGGTGAACGGGACAATTACGACTTTAGGACTTAAGTCCTGCATCTGCCAAAATCAAAATAAGACTCAAAGTATAAAACTGGTTCCTGCAAGTCATATGGGCTGGCACAGTCGTCAGAAAAGCTCTAAAAACTGTAAAGTTTTTTTTATCTGTTTCTTTGATTTGATTCAGGCATGACAATAACGATAACTGGTACAAATTCAATCAATCAATCAATCAGGTCATTTATAGAGCGCACTACTCACCCGTAGGGTCTCAAGGCGCTGGTTTGGGGGGGGGGGGGTGCCGTTACTGCTCGAACAGCCAGGTCTTGAGCTTCTTCCTGAAGGAGAGGTGGTCTTGGGTCAGGCGCAGGTCGGTTGGGAGTGAGTTCCAGGTCTTGGCGGCCAGGTAGGAGAAGGACCTTCCTCCTGTTGTCGCTCTTCGGATGCGGGGGACGGCGGCGAGGGCGTGGCTGGTTGATCTGAGGAAGCGTTTGGGGGTGTAGAAGTTGATCCGGTTGTTGAGGTAGCTCGGGCCTTGGTCGTGTAGGGCTTTGTGTGCGTGGGTGAGGAGACGGAAGGTGATTCTCTTGTTGACCGGGAGCCAGTGCAGATCTCTCAGGTGTCCGGAGATGTGGCTGCGTCGGGGGATGTCGAGGATGAGTCTGGTCGAGGCGTTCTGGATCCGCTGGAGTCTCTTCTGGAGCTTGGCGGTGGTTCCGGCGTAAAGGGCATTGCTTCCTTCCGGACATTACAGATGCTCCTACCTATCCTAATGTGTAATAGCCTAATACATTCTGGGTGGTGCGGCTTTGTTTTTCTTCCTCTGAACTACTTAGGAAAACACACTGGAAATATTAGAATTAGAGGTGAAAAGTCCATGACTTGAGACATTGCCCGTAAAGACCTGGAGTAAGGTCAGCATCCTTAAACTTGTAATATGATAAGGTGAAATTTCCTTTGATAAGTTCTTTCACTGCAGTAACAATAATCACCTTCTTAGGATACATATAAAGCACAGTCGGATTTTGTTATTGGAAGAAATTAGTAAATAAGGTCACAGTAAGTAAGCTTAAGCACGCCTTAGATAAATAGTTCGATTCCATCTGCTGAACCACGATATTGCCTGGGTAAAAAAGGACCGAGCTCATGATCATGAAGAAGCTCTACCCTCACCTCACACCCTAACAATAAGGTAACAAAGTTTGGAATCTCATCATGTAATGCTACATTTGATGAGAGGGTGCTCAAAGATAGCCCTTAAATGGATTGCCCAGCACACTCACACACATGAGACAGTAGCACAGTTCTTAACATATTTATCTAATGTTAAATCTATCATAACTAGCACATGAAAATCATGGGAAAGATCAATCAATCGATCAGGATGTATAAAGTGCGGCAAATCAACCATGAGGGTCTCAAGGTGCTGATCTTAAAGATCTTAACTTAATGCTGACCGCAACCGTCAAGGGAATCTATATATCCCTCGCTACCATCGCTGAATCTTGTGGCTTCGTGTACTAATACACCCACTACAAGGGATTGTGTTGGAAATTATGGTCACAGGCACAAATCACCTCATGTCTGCTTCACCTTTCATCATTTCAAGGTTGATAAAATGAGTGTTATAAATCTAGTTAACAATAAACATCCGTTATTGAGTACCAAGACAAAGGTGAGCATGTGCTTTACAATTACATGTTATGATATGACACTGGTATTCACAATAAGATCAATTCTAGTGCTCTGCATATTTGCTGCCAAACTGCCCTGCCGACATTCAGGTTCCCACAGATTCTAATTGGTGAGGATAATTATTACTTACAAATATGTACTTATCAACACAAAACTAGGAAAATTAGGCGGAAAGGGAAGAAAATCACGATTTTATTAAAGATGAGGAGGGCAGTAATAGAGGTCTGCAATTTTGATTCATATTGAGAGAAGCCTTACTCAGAATATCACCTGACGCAAAGAAAGAAGTTCGACAAATAGTCAAATAAATGTCTGATTACAAAACCAAGGATGGTCTACTGAATGGTGCATTGTGTGTGACCGAAAAAAAGAGAACTTTAAAATTAGGCAGTCAGTGGATAGAAATGAAGTAACAGGTAGAACAGCGTAATTTAGTCCCCACCCCACTTATGTCATGTATATACATTTATGCATCTATATACGATATCCATATACATGTGTGGTCTAAGTTTATTAACATGTGTGACACATATTTGAATTAATGTTGTGCAACTACTAAAATTACTGAGCATTCATATGTAACACCGCTGGGCTCATTCTTAATGTGGTGTAGCCATGCCATTATGCTTATATTCACTTTTTACATTAATCACGTATCCTCATGAATTCATAGCATTGTAATATGCTTTCATTTTGATTTTTGTGCTAACTTAGCTCAACATTAGGTCTTAAAGTGAAATGTTTGCTTAACATTGGCAGTTCTGTTTTTCCTTTCTGTAGTTGCAATATCATGATTGTTGTTAGTTAGTGAAAGGCTTATTGTTAATTTATTATACACCTGATAGTGAGGCCTGGGAGTAGTTTCTTTATGGAAAACCTTATTTCACCTATTTGCATTCTATATATTGTGGTTGTTATTATTTTGTATTTAGTCTTATTATGGCTTAATCTATTGGCTCATTTAAGTCTCCAGACTGTATTGCTGCAACTTTTGAATTACGAAGGATGGATAAATATGCCTAATTAAACCTCCACGGTTGAAATTCCTGATTCTGGGCTATCATTGTGAAAGCACACTGGTTTCACAGGATTGAATTGTATTGATGTTTGCTCACTTACAAGTCTTCAAGTCGACTAACAAAGATTCATTCAACCAATGGGAAATATATTTGATGATTACACTAAGAGATTGAAGTTCAAGGGCCAGTGCTCGATCATAGGCCACCTACTGCTGCTATTTTTGGGTGCTCCTGAGTCCACCCTAAACAAACTGCAGCAGGTGCAGAACGCGGCCGCCAGGCTCCTGACAGGTCTTCCTAGGCGTCTGTCAGCACGTCCTGCGCTGAAGTCGCTACATTGGCTCCCTGTGAGGGAGAGGGTGAGATTCAAGGCACTTTGCATGGCCCACAAAAGTTTGCAGGGGAAAGGCCCTCCGATCCTTCAGGGTTTGGTTCAACCGTATAAGGCCTTCCGCTCCCTCCATTCTGACCATCAACACCTATTGCAGGTTTCGAGGGTAAGGAAGGCAAGAACTGGTGGTAGAAGGTTTTCTATAAACGTGGCCACTCTGTGGAACTCTCTCCCTTTTTACTTGCGCTCGGAACCGAGCTTTTTACGTTTCCGTAAACTTTTAAAAACTTCTTTGTTTCCTGCCTAAATTTTTGTGCCTAGTAGGGTGACGCTATCTCTCTGGATGAGCGCGGGGATGCCCAAGGGTAACCAGGCGCTATACAAAATTCATTAATAGTAATAATAATAATAATAATAATTTGCATTCTATGTATTGTTACTGTTAGTATTTTGTATTTCATCTTATTACAGCTTAATCTATTGGCTCATTTAGACTCCAGACTGTATTTCTACATCTTTTAAATGTATGCTTGCTCTGCATATACAATAGATGGAGACATATGCCTAAATAAACCTTTAGGGTTGAAATTCCTGATTCTGGGTTAGCAATGTGGAGTCACATTGGCTTCACATGATTGAAATATATTTCTGATGTTTGGTCCATTAGAACTGTTCAAGTCGACTAACAAAGTCCCATACGACCAATGGGGACATTTATTTGATGACTTTACTAAGAGATTGAGGTTCAAGGGCATGTGCTCGAACATAGGTGACGAGAAAAACAGAGGTCTATAACAATATATTGATAAAAACTTCAAGTGACCTTTAGGAAACGTTTGAGTCTGCTACAGTTTTTTTCAGGACTCTCTTGTCGGGGAAAATAAAATAATAGGGCAGCCTGTTGCAGCAGTTACTATTGATGATGCTCAGAGCTCCCACAAATGTGATAAAATGTGGCACAACTGTCCTCAATTCAAATTTCAAATGCAACAGGATGCGACTCATTAAATGGAATGAAAGCCTCATGATCAACCTACTCATGGTACCTTAAAGTCAAGAAAAATGTCATTGCTAAAATGAGAATCAGAAGAAAAAGATACAACAAAATTCTGTCTGTCAATAACATTTCTTGCATTTCCCACTCCAATACACAGGCAAAATTCCCCAAAAAGTTTTATTTGAGCCTTTAAAATGTGTTTTAGTGTCTGATTGCAGACAGCTGTGTTTATTTCCAGGCAGTGCTAATGAATTCCATACTACAAGAGCCATAGAATATCACAGATGTTTACATTATGCATTAAAAAATATGTTGCAGGTTATGCAGCGGAAAGCTTACCAAATTTCATTACTCTGCAATCATTAAAATTCCTCATCACCAGCTGGACCCATACATCTATAATTTTATATCACCTTCCAAATGATCAAATCTTGGTCCTCAAATTGATCTTTTTGTTGAGCTAACAGGGACCTGTATATTTGGAGAACGTGAGGCAATTTCTTATGAGGACCTAGAATAAAGAAACGGCAAGTACATGCCTATATCATCACCATTCTCTCTGTCATCAAAATCACATACATTGAGACAAGAAAGTTATGATCAAAAAAATGACATGCATACAATATTGATTACCTCAATTTGAATGGTCAGAACATGAAGTTGCAATTCATATCAGATTTAATAGCAATAATTTAGTACAAATAGCCACATAATACACTGCAGATTCAATAAAGAACATATGCTGATTGCCTAGAAAGAAAGAGAGAAATATAGGAAATTCTAGATTTAGTGTTTAGATCATACACACCAAAATGTGGTCAAAATACAGTCCATCTTAGAGATCTGAGCAAGTCAGAACTGCAACATAGCGTGCCAAAGAAGGAGTCAGTTAACCCTTCAGCCGCAAAATTGCTTCCTGCTCAGCTTTACAAGCGGGCAAATTGCAGGTTCAGGACAGTCAGGAAAGTTCAGTTCAATGGTTTAGCATTGAGGGAAATCAAAAGTCAGTCCAACAACATGCCAGGCAGGGTAAATAGAAATGACAGCCAGCACCGACTCCTCCTCCAAGTTGGCAATTATACTTACAAAAGTTCAAGGTTTACACCCACAAAGTATCTTTTCTATCAGTCCATATGATTTCCATTGGTTTACCATGGTGGGCTGCTCATGGTGTGATCACTATCTCACTAAGAAATCCGGAAGCATTAAGTAATCCTTTTGCAAATTCATTAAGATCCAATTGTATTATATTTCCATCCTTTCCACTGAAGTAAGAGAATTTCACTTTACTCACAGTCTGTCCATTCCCAGGTGCTTTCCCTGGGTTTGTAATAATATTGATACATTTCTGTCAAGAACGTGAGCCCATTGTTAAATACAGAAAAGAAACTTCACGAAAAGTTCTCACAGCATCTAAAGTGACTACTTCAGATAGATTTTACACAAGATTTTGAGCAAGAAAGAAAAGGCATCTGAGGCCTATAGGAAATTTCGCTGAATCATTTACCACGTTATGATTATTATAAAACACACATTAATGAACGTATTTAGATTTTCTATGATTAAGTCAATTGCTATTCTTCTTAAAAGGTTAAATGCCAATACTAGGCACTACTAAAAAAATCAGTTGCAAGTTTATCATTTTCAAAGCAAACATTTACGTGCCACTCTGAAATACACATTTTTTCACATGACGTTATAAATACTGCAGTTTGCATACTATTGATTATTACTAAACTAAGCATTCTAATCATTTCAGGAGCTTTATTATGCAGATATTATTTCATTTTCATACATACTAGAGGTTATCGTCATCCCACTCTCTATGTTTATTTTTGGTTTGTTTCTCAAAACAAGAGTTTACATACACAGATAAATATCATTGTTTCTCTCTCTTTGTTTATGTTTTCACATTTTCATGTTTCAAACCAGTTCTGCATGCTTTTACGAGGCAGTATGAAATCTCACGCTTTCGACTTAGTCAGTTTACATGTTTTCGTCAAGAAAATAATTATCGTAAATATTTTTTGATAGTGAGAATTGATAGAGGCAAACATCATTTAACATTTACTCTCCATCACAGGTGAAGCAGATACAGCCTCTTTCTGCTTTGTAATTTCAAACGCAATTGCGATTCTCATTTTAACATGACTAGAGAATCTGGATTTCATTAAAGACACGGAGCAACTCTCCTCAGAGATTCTTGAGCCGCAGGCACTCACTACAGATATAACAACATATGGAGAATCTGGGTATATTGGTGCCTGGAATGGAACCTGGATTGCTTGGAAGCTCCTAATGTTGACATAGTTAACTTCCTTGTTAAACAATTTGAATGTTTGCTCTTCGCCCTCAGGATGTTAACCAATTACTTATATCGTTTGTTAAACCTCACAAAGGCATAACCTCAACCTCTTTTGCTAGATGGGTGAAGATTGTTATTAGTTTAGCAGGTATTGACTTAAAGAAATTTCAAGCTCACTCGCTTAGAGGGGTGCTATGGCCAGTAAATCTCTCTGGTCTGAAGGTAAGTTGGACGACATTATCAAAGCTGCTGACTGGTCAAATGCTAGCACCTTTGCTAATGCTAAGTCTTTTACCCCTTAATTCAGTGATCTTGTCAGAGTAGAGGTTTGGAATTTCTGAGATTTTGTCCTCATCAGGGAGTGACCTTTGAGAGGACATGATCTGACTTAAGGTCTCAAAAATGCAGGATCTCAATTCCTTATGAAGGGTTTTTTGCAGGGCTTCGTTGTCTATGTTAGGAGTAGGGGCAGAAGCCTTGTCTGAGTCAGAGTCAGACATGGTATATAGGAAACATTAACTTGTAAAAAGCCCTTTAATGAAAGATAATTAGGGACGATTTCCCTTAATAATTGTGACAAGGTTTATAGATGAAGGAATGTTAAGAGAATAATTCCTCTCTTATAATTATTTTGTTATAGAATGTTGAAAAGGTCATTTAAATGAGGATTTCCTGCAAAACCCCTTTTTTTATGAATAAGTTTGTAAAACAATAACAACTTGCGGATGAAATCCGAAATAATAAAAGGTAGCGATGCAGAGCCGCTTTGGAGTACGCAGCCTGCATCGATGGAAAGAGGTAAAAAACAGGAGTTAAACGAAGACATTAGGTAAGCTCATTATGGCATGAGGAAGTAGAACAAGGATGAAATTGAAGAATAATCATTTACACAAAAAACAAAATATTAAGGTTCGATTAAAAATCTAAAAATCTTTAAATATATTCAAACTTAAGAAATAGTACATAAGCTGAAAGAAAAGGCAGGTTAATTTGGTCAGTCACACAAGGATGGGACCAGGGAAGGGGGTGTAGGGAGATCTCCGTAAATTGGAGATCGGAATAGACGCAGTAAGAAGGAGGGGGTGGGGTTAAGCCACACACTAGAGAACTTCAAAATAGAGATCAAAATGAATAATGGTAATGAAGGAAAATTAACTTATCTGCTTGGAGCCGCATTTAAAAGAGGCAAATTGTTGATGTCTCATGCCTTTCATGTGTTGCTGTTGTTCTATTCTGGAACCTTTTAATATGGTGATATAAGCATCTGCTTGGACTGCATTAAAGGAATAATGCATAATGTAGCCTCCGTTCTTGTAATGAAATTGAAAAAATAGCAAAATACTAGCTTATTTCATGGTACAGTGACATGCATGACGAGCTGTGGAAATGCATTATCCTGAATCCAATGGAAATAACAGCATATCTCTATATAGAGATAATCTGTGTTTTTTCAGTGAATTTCTAAGGTTTTTTAAATGTTAATTACTAACTATAACGTCCCTAAAACCTCTGGTATTTTCAGTGAATTTCTAAGGTTTTTTAAATGCTAATTTCTAACTATGCCTTTATAGGTAAGACATGTGCAGAAAGAGGAAGAAAGGCGCAGAAAGAAGCAAGAGAAGTGCGGAAAAAGGCAAGAGAGGTACAAAAACAGGAAGAAAGGAGCAGAAAGAAGCAAGATAAAAGCAGAAAAAAGCAACAGAAGTCCAGAAAGAGTAAGAAAGGTGCAGAAAGAAGCAAGAGAAGTACAGAAAGAACCAACAGAGGTGCAGAAAGAGGCCTACTTTGGCTGTACCTTTCCAAAGACTCATACAAAGTAGCCTAACCACTAATCCTTTCACAAAGGTGTCTTAAACTCACTATTCTCCGGAAGGTCCACTGTTCATCGACTGCTCAGAATGTTAGGCATACCAAATATAAAACAGCAAACCTAACCATATCACTGCTGTAAGTCTCACCAAGTTTGTGAATGTATGCATGTGTGTGTCTGTGCTTTTACCTAGTGGCATGCTACATAAAAATAAACATACAAATACTTGAATACCCGGATTTCAAACAGCATACTGTGTAAACTTGTGTACAAAAAGGTGTATGTATTTCTTTCTGTTCATAATGCAGGGCACATGGGTATTCAATAGTATATTTGAGGGGTTCTATAAGACACCTCTGTGCAACCGAATGACAGAGCAGAACTGAGAACATTTGACTACCTATAGGTGAAGCTACCCACTTTTTAAGCTACCATCTTCAGATGCATAACACATGTGAGAATACATGTACAAGTAGACATATACCTTTCACGAGAGCACACAGACATTTAAACGTGACAGCTTGCACTTCCCATTTGATTACAGAAAGAGGCAAGAGAAGTACAGAAAAAGGCAAGGAAAGTACAGAAAGAAGCAACAGAGGTGCAGAAGGAGGCAATAGAAGTGCAGAAAGATGCAGGATAGGTACATACAAAAACAACAGAGATGCAGAAAGGAGCAAGAGGGGTGCAGACAGAGGCAAGAGAGGTGCAGAAAGAAGCAGGAAAGGTGCAGAAAGAGGCAAGAGAAGTGCAGAAAGAGGCAACAGAGGTGCAGATAGAGGCTAGACGGGTGTAGAAATAGATAAGAGAAGTGCAAAAAGAAGCAACAGAAGTGCAGAAAGAGGCAAGAGAACTTCACAAAGAGGCAAGAGAGTTGTAGAAACAGGCAATAGAGGTGCAGAAAGAGGGAACACGGGTGCAGAGAGAGGTAAGAGGGGTGCAGAAAGAGGCAGGAGAAGTACAGAAAGAAGCAACAGAGGTGCAGCAAGAGGCAGGAGAACTGCAGAAAGACGCAGTAGAGATGCAGAAAGAAGCAGGAGAATTGCAGAAAGAGGGAATGGGGTCAGAAAGAGGCAAGAGGAGTTGAGAAAGAAACAAGAGCGGTAAAGAAAGAAGCAAGGGAAGTGTAAAAAGACAAAACAGAGGTACATAAAGAGGCAAGAGGGGTGCAGAAAAAGGCAGGAGAAGTGCAGAAAGAAGCAACAGACATGTTGAAAGACGCAAGAGATGTGCAGAAAGAAGCAACAGAAATGCAGAAACAGTCAAGAGAGGTGCAGAAAGAGGGAACAGAGGTACAGAACGATGCAGGAGGAGTAAAGAAAGAGGAGAGAGGAGTACAGAAAGAAGCAACAGAGGTGCAGAAAGATGCAAGAGGAGTGCAGAAAGTAAAAAGAGAAGTACAGAAAGAAGCAACGGAAATCCAGAAAGAGGCAAGAGAAGTGTAGAAAAAAGAAACAGAGGTGCAGAAAGAGGCAAGAGAAGTGTAGAAAGAGGCAAGAGAAGTGCAGAAACAGGCAAGAGGTGTAGAGTAAGAGGGAACAGGAGTGCAGAAAAAGGCAAGAGAGGTGCAAGAGGGAAAAGTGGTACAGAAAGAGGCAGGAGGTGTGCAGACATAACGAACCGAGGTGCAGAAAGAGGCAAGAGAAATACAGAAAGAAGCAACTGAGGTGCAGAATGAGGCAAGAGAACTGCAGAGAGAGGAAATAGAGGTGCAGAAAGAGAAAGGAGGGATGCAGAAAGAGTCAAGAGGGGAAGAGTTAAGAGGTGTGCAGAAAAAAGCAAGAGAAGTGTAGAAAGAAGCAACAGAAATGTACAAAGAGGCAAGAGAAGTGCATAAAGAACAGAAATGCAGAAAGAGGCTGGAGAAGTGCAGAAATAGGCAACAGAAATGCAGAAAGCGGCACAAGAAGTGCAGAAAGAAGCAATATAGACTCAGAAAGAGGCAACAGAAGTGCAAAAATAAGCAAGAAGGGTGCTGAAACAGGCAAGAGAGGTGCAGAAAGAGGGAACAGGGGTGCAAAAGAGGCAAGAGAGGTACAGAAAGAAGCAAGTGAGGTGACGAAAGAAGCAACCGATATGCAGTAAGAGGCAAGAGAAGTACAGAAAGAGGCAAGAGAAGTGCTGAAAGAAGCAAGAGAGGTACCGCAAGAAGCAAGAAAACTGATGAAAGAGACAAAAGGATTGCAAAAACAAACAAGAGATGTGCAGAAACAAGTTAGAGAAGTGCAGAAAGTGGCAAGTGGGATGCAGAAAGAGGCAAGAGAGGTACAGAAAGAAGCAAACGATGTAAGGCAAGAGAGGTACAGAAAGAGGGAACAGGTATATGGAAAGATGCAATAGAGGTACAAGAAAAGGGAAGAGATGTGCAGAAAGGGTGCAAAAAGAGGCAAGAGGGGTATAGAAAGAAGCAAGAGAGGTGCAGAAAGAAACAAGAGAAGTACAGAAAGAACCAACATAGGTGCTGAAAGAGGCAAGAGGAGTGCTGAAAGAAGCAACAGAGGTGCATAAAGATGCAAGAGAAGTGCAAAAAGAGGCAAGAGAGGCATAGAAAGAGGCAAGAGAAGTGCAAAAAGCGGAAGAGATGTTCTGAAAGAAGCAATAGAGGTGTGAAAGAGGCAAGACAAGTGCAGAAAGAAGCAAGAGAAGTGCTGAAAGAAGCAACAGAGGTGAAGAAAGAAGCAGGAGGAGTGATTAAAGAGACAAGAGAGTTGCAAAAAGAAACAAGAGAGGTGCAGAAAAAAAGATGAGAAGTACAGAAAGAGGGAAGTGAGGTGCAGAAAGAGGCAAGAGAGGTACAGGACGGATCAAGAGAGGGGCAGAAAGAGCCAAGTGAGATGTAGGAATGGGCAAGAGGGATGCAGAAAGAAGCAAGAGGGGTGCAGAAATAAGCAAGAGAGGTACAGAAAGAAGCAAGAGAGGCACAGAAAGAAGCAACATAGTTGCAGAAAGAGGCAAGAGAAGTGCAGAAAGAGACCAGCAGGGTGCAGAATGAGGCAAAATAAATGTAGAGAGAGGCAAGAGAAGTGCAGAAAAAAGCAGCAGAAATGTAGAATGAGGCAAGAGAAGTACAGAAAAAGGCAACAGAGGTGCAGCAAAAGGAAGAGCGGTGCAGAAAGAGACAGGAGGTGTGCAGAAAGAACGAACGGAGGTGCAGAAAGATGCAAGAGAAATGCAGAAAGAAGAAACTGAGGTACAGAAAGAAGCAAGAGGACTGTAGAAAGAGGCAAGAGTGGTACAGGAAGAGGAAAAAGAGGTGCAGAAAGAGAAAAGAGGGGTGCAGAAAGAGTCAAGAGGGGAAGAGTCAAGGGGTGCGGAATGAAGCAAGAGAGGTGCAGAAAGAAGCAAGAGAAGTGCAGACAGAAGCAACAGAAATGTAGAAAGAGGCAAGGGAAGTAAATAAAGAACAGACATGCAGAAAGAGGCTAGAAAGTGTACAAATAAGCAACAGAAATGCAGAAAGAGGCAAGAGAAGTGCAGAAATAGGCAAGAAGGGGGCTGAAACAGGCAGGAGAGGTGCAGAAAGAGGGAACAGGTGTGCCTAAAGTAGCAGGAAGGGGAACAGAAAGAAGCAAGTGAGATGCAGAAAGAAGCAACAGAGGTACTGAAAGAGGCAAGAGAAGTACAGAAAGAGACAAGAGAAGTACTGAAAGAAGCAAGAGAGGTACAGAAAGAAGCAAGAGAACTGATGAAAGACACAAGAGAGTTGCAGAAACAAACAAGAGAGGTACAGTAAAAAGCAAGAGAAGTGCAGAAAGAGGAAAGGGAGTTGAAGAAACAGACAAGAGAGGTACAGAAAGAGGGAACAGGGGTGTGGAAAGAGGCAAGAGGGGTATAGAAAGAAGCAAGAGAGGTGTAGAAAGAAACAAGAGAAGTGTATAAAGAATCAACATAGGCGCTGAAAGAGGGAAGAGGGGTGCAGAAAGATGCAAGAGAAGTGTAAAAAGAGGCAAGAGAGGTACTGAAAGAAGCAACAGAGGTGCAAAAGAGGCAACATAAATGTAGCTAGGGGCAAGAGAAGTGCAGAAAAAAGCATCAGAGGTGCAGAAATAGGCAAGAGAAGTGCAGAAACAAGGAAAAGAGCTGCAGATAGAGGGAACAGGGGTGCAGAAAAAGGCAACAGAGGTGCAGAAAGAGGGAAGTCGGGTACAAAAGGAGGAAAGAGGGGTACTGAAAGAAGCAAATGAAGTGTAGAAAGAAGCAACAGAGGTGCAGAAAGAGACAAGAGAGGTACAGAAACAGACAAGAGAAGTGCAGAAAGAGGCAAGGGAATTGCTGAAAGAAGCAACAGAGGTGCAGAAATAGGCAAAATAAGTGCACAAAGGGGGAAGAGAGGAACAGAAAGAAGCAAGAGATGGCAGAAAGAAGCGAGAGAGGTGCAGAAACAGACAACAGAGGTGCAGAAAGAGGCAGGAGAGGTGCAGAAAGTAGCAAGAGAAGTGCAGAAAGAAGCAAGATACATGTTGATAGAGGCAAGAAAAGTGCAGAAAAAAGAAAGACAAATGCAGAAAAAGACAAGAGAACTGCAGGAAGAGAGAACAGGGGACAGAAAAAGGCAAGAGAAGTACAGAAAGAAGCAAGAGAGGTAAAGAAAGAAGCAGGAAAAGTGTAGAAAGAACCGACAGAGGTGCAAAAAGAGGCAGGAGGGGTGCAGAAAAAGGCAAGATAAGGGCAGAAAAAAGCAATAGAAATGTTGAAAGACGCAAGGGGCATGCAGAAAGAAGCAACATAAATGCAGAAAGAGGCAAGAAAAGGGCAGAAAGAAGCAACAGAGGTACAGAAAGAGGCAAGAGAAGTACAAAAAGATGAAAGAAAGGTACAGAAACAGGCAAGAGAGGTGCAGAAAGAGGGGACAGGGGTGCAGAAAGACACAAGAGAGGTACAGATACAGGCAAGAGAAGTGCAAAAAGAGGGAAAAAGATGCAGAAAAAGGCAAGAGAGGTGCAGAAAGAGGGAATCAGGTGCCGAAAGAAGCAGAAGAGATGCCAACAGAGGTGCAGAAAGAGGCAAGAGGAGTGCTGAAAAAGTAACAGAGGTGCAGAACCGTACACGAGAGGGGCAGAAAGAGAGTTGGAACAGGGATACAGAAAGAGGTAGGAGGGGTGCAGAAAGAGGAAAGTGAAGTGCAGGAAGAATCAACAGAGGTGCAGAAAGAGGCAAGAGGAGTGGGGGATGATGAAAGAGAAGTGCAGAAAGAAGCAACAGAAATGCAGAAAGAGGCAAAAGAAGTGCAGAAAGAAGCAACAGAGGTGCATAAACAGCCAAGAGACGTGCAGAAAGAAGCAAGAGAGGGAATGAAAGAAGCAAGCAAAGTGTAGAAAGAACCAACAGTTGTGCAGAAAGAGTCAAAAGAAGTGCAAAAAAGCAACTGAAATGTTGAAAGAGGCAAGATGTATGCAGAAAGAAACAACAGAAATGCAGAAAGAGGCAAGAGACGTGCAGAAATAGGAAAGAGAGGTGCAGAAAAAGGCAAGAAAGGTAAAGAAAGAAGCACCATAAATGTAGAAAGAGGCAAGAGGGATACAGAAAGAGGCAAGAGAGATGCAGAAGAAGCAACAGAAATGCAGAAAGAGGCACGAGGCAAGAGAAGTTCAGAAAGAAGCAACAGAAAGGCTGAAAGAGGCAAGATAACCTCCAGAAAGAGGAAAGAGTGGGCAGAAAGAGGCAAGAGGAGTGCGGAAAGAAGCAACAGAAGTGCAGAAAGAGGCAAGAGAAGTGCAGAAAGAGGAAAGAGAGGTACATAAACAGGCAATAGAAGTGCAGAAAGAGGGGCATTGGTGCAGAAAGAGGCAGGAGAGGTGCAAAAAGAAGAAAGAGAAGTGTAGAAAGAATCAACAGAGGTGTAGAAAGAGGCAAAAGGAGTGCAGGAAGATGAAAGAGAAGTACAGAAATAAGCAAGAGAAGTGCAGAAAAAAGCAACAAAGGTGCAGAAAGAGGCAAGAGAGTACAGAAACAGGCAATAGAGATGCAGAAAGAAGGGGCAGGGGTGCAGAAAGAGGCAGGAGAGGTGCAAAAAGAGGAAAGAGAAGTGCAGAAAGAATAAACAGAGGTGCAGATAGAGGCAAGAAGAGTGCAGGAAGATGAAAGAGAAGTGCAGAAAGAAGCAACAGAAATGCAGAAAGAGGCAAGAGAAGTGCAGAAAGAAGCAACAGAAATGCAGAAAGAGGCAAGAGAAGTGCAGAAGACGGGAACAGGGGTGCATAAAAAGGCAAGAGAGGTGCAGAAAGAGGCAAGAGGAGTGCAGAAAGAAGCAACAGGTGCTGTAAGGGGCTAGATCACTGCATAAAGAGGCAAGAGAGGTACACAAAGAAGAGAGAGGGGTACAGATAGAATCAAGAGGGGTGGAGACAGAAGCAGGAAAAGTACAGGAAAAAGTAACCGAAATGTAGAAAGAGGCTGCAGAAGGGCAGAAAGAAGCAGCAGAAATGCAGAAAGAGGCTAGAGAAGTGCAGAAATAGGCATCAGAAGTGCAAAAACAGGCAAGAGAGGTGCAGAAAGAAGCAACAGACATGCAGAAACAGGCAAGAAAGAAAGGAACACGGGTGCAGAAAGATGCAAGAGAGGTACAGAAAGAGGAAACGGGTTGCCAAAGGAGGCAAGCGGGGTGCAGAAAGAAACAAGTGAGTTACAGAAAGAGGCAATACAGGTGCAGAAACAGGCAAGAGAGGTGCAGAAACAGGCAAGAGAAGTGCAGAAAGAGGCAAGAGGAGTGCTGAAAGAAGCAACAGATGTACAGAAAGAAGCAAGAGAAGTGATGAAAGAGAAAGAGAGTTGCAGAAACAAACGAGAGAGGTGTAGAAAAAGCAAGAGATGTGCAGATAGAGGCAAGTAATGTGCAGAAACAGGCAAGAGAGGTGCAGAAAGAGGCAAGTGAGATGCAGAAACAGGCACAAGGGATGCAGAAAGAGGTAAAAGAAGTAAAAAAAGAAGCAACTGAGGTGCAGAAATGACCAACATAGGTGCTGAAAGAGGCAAGGGGGTGCAGAAGAAGGGAACAGGGGTGCAGAAAGACGCAAGAGAGGACAGAAACAGGGAAGAGACGTGCAGAAAGAAGAAAGAGGGGTGCAGAAAGAGGCAAGAGAGGGTACATAAAGAATCAACATAGGTGCTAAAAGAAGCAAGAGGGGTGCAGAAAGAGGCAAGAGAAGTGCTGAAAAAAGCAACAGAGGTGCAAAAGAGGCAACACAACTGCAGAAAGAAGCAAGAGCAGTGATGAAAGAAGCAACAGAGGTGAAGAAAGAAGCAATAGAAGTGATAAAAGAGTTTCCAAAAGAAACAAGAGAGTTACAGAAAAAAACAAGAGAAGTGTAGCATGAGGTGCAGAAAGAGGCAAAAAAGGTCAGAAACAGGTAAGATAGGTGCAGAAAGAGGCAAGTGAGGTACAGCAACGGGCAAGTGGGATGCAGAAAGTGGCAAGAAGGGTGCAGAAAGAAGCAAGAGAGGTGCAGAAAGAAGCAAGAGAAGTGTAGAAAGTAGCACCATAGTTGCAGAAAGAAGAGATAGAAGTGTAGAAAGAGGCAAGGGGGGTGCAGAAAGAGACAAGAGAAGTGCAGAAAGAAGCAACAGAAATGTAGAATGAGGAAAGAGAAGTGCTGAAAGACGCAACAGAAATGCAGAAAGAGAAGTGCAGAAAGAAGCAATAGAAATGTAGATAGAGGCAAGAGAAGTGCATAAATAAGCAACAGAGGTTCAGAAAGAGGCAACAGAAGTGCAGAAAGAGGCAAGAGAGGTGCACAAACAGGCAAGAGAGTTGCAAAAGGTTGGGAGCATAAAAAGGAAAGAGAGGTGCAGAAAGAGGGATGCCGAAAGAGGCAGGAGGGATGCAGAAAGAACCAACAAAGGTAAGGAAAGAGGCAAGAGGGGTGCAGAAAGAAGCAACAGAGGTGCAGAAAGAAACACGTAAGAGGCAAGAGAGGTACAGAGAGGCAAGAAAAGTACAGGAAGAGGCCTGAGGGGTGCCGAAAGAGGCAAGAGAAGTACAGAAAGAAGCAACAGAAATGCAGAAAGCATAAATGCTTTTCTGTTGACGGGGCAAGATGGCCGCTGCAGCGTTGTGCTGAGAGGTCGCACCTAATCCCTCTCTCACAGTAACGCTATGATCAAGGAGAAGGACGTTGTGCTGCTCTAAATCTACCCTTAATGGAGTTGGAGCGTTGGTGGTACAGCCGGACTTTAGAATATAAGCACTTCCAGAAACGAATATATTGGATTGGAGTGGCCTGGACTTGGGCTAAGGGTAGAGTTGCGAAACTATTCGTCAGGCGGAGCATGGCACCGAAGGTACCCTCTCGGACCGCAACCCAGGAGAAGGGGGGCGAGAAAAGCAAGAAGGCGCTAGATCCTACAGCAGTTAAAACAGGATCGACTGCAAACGCGAAATCAGATACCCCCGCTGGAAAGGGCACAGGAGCGATAAGGAAGGTACTCCCTCCTCCTACGATCGAGAAAGGTGGAAAAAAAGGAGAGATGCGGGGGAAGCTAAGCACAGTGGCTAAAAGTTTGAGCGGGCAACTAGCGGAGGAGCATAACCCAACCAGGTCTAATCCCGTGAAAGGGGAGAGCAATGGCAAGAACCGGGATGCGGCTTTCAGACAACCTACCCTGGTGGAGGTACTTGCCACGAAATTCCCAGAGCAACCCGTTCCTCCGAAGAAGACAAACGAACCAGCGGCCCTGACTCCCTGTAACGCCCTCGAAGACGCAATAGACGCTGCAAGCGCTGGAGACGCTGCGAGGCTGGTTGCTAAGCAACGACCGGCTCCAGCATGGAACACCGATCGAAACACCATTCCGGAGGCTCAAGCAGCTGGACGAGCACACGACAGAGGTGAGGCACTGAACGGGGCCAAAGAGGGAAGCAGAGAGGGCCCAATCGTAGACACAGCAAGGGGAGATATGACAGCTGACATGCTCGGGGCCCTACTGGTTGTTGAGGAGGAAATGAATGCCTCAAAGCAGCGGGACGGTACTTGGGGTAGCATGGCCAGCCTAGCTGATAAAGATAACTTTGAAGCAAGTATAAGCAGGCAAGCTATGGGTGGAGGAGACTGTGCCTCTGTGGAAGCAGAATTCTATTCAGTAAACGAGGACTCCAAATCAGCACTATCTACTGACACTAGCTCGGAGGAGGAAGGTGAAGTTATACCTGGAACAGATCACAGTACCTCAGGAAAAGAATCTACGGCGAAGAAAAGACGCGGGAAGCTAAGGAGTCAGACATCTGGATTTTCCGAACACGCGGAGAAGCGACTGATATGGGACTATGCTGCAACATCGCAGGTATATCAGGAGGATGACAATGATAATGCCAGAGCAGCATTGGATGCTGAGGGAGCTGCAGGTGGACCTCCACCCCCCAAGCGAGATCCTTTCAAACTTTATTTAGCACCCTCAAACAGATGCAAGGGGAGGCTGGGCAGAACGTCGAAGAGCAAGACAGGCCACAAAGAAAATTCAAAACACTTTGAGGAAAGTCAATAAGCTCTATGATGGGATAGTGGACAGAGTAACAGAGGTGGAGGAGCGCACTGGAAGACTGGAGGACGATGTTGGAAGCTGGCAGACATTTAAATCAGAACAGGAGAAACTAGCGGTGGACATGTGTTGGAAAATGGAGGATTTTGAAAACAGGCAGAGGAGGAATAATGTCAGGCTACTGGGTGTGGCAGAAGGGACAGAAGGGCAGGACGTCAGGCAATTCGTGGTCGACTTACTGAAGGGGGCTTTCCCAGAATCTCAGTGGCAGTGGGATAGGGAGATACAGAGAGCACACAGGTTCCCATTTATAACGAAGAAAGCCCATGGCCTGGGGGGTGCAGGGAGGGATGGGCAGGGGAACCACCCAAGGGCTATCTTAGTAAATGTAGGAAACTTTCTGCTCAGAGAAGAGATCATCAGCAAGGCAAGGACTGATAATAGGAGGTCATTTGAAGGCGTAACTTTTTTTGCCAGGCCTGATTTTTGCCATGCCACCATAGAGAGGAGATGGAAATTAAGACAGATGATCTCTCCTTTTCAGGCCCTAGGTATGGAGGCATATCTCTTATTCCCTGCCAGGCTTAAGGTTGGTCGTGAGGGGGAAACCCTGGATGTTTTCATCCGAAATTAAAGCACAGTTATTTTTGGAAGAGATGAAAAAGCAGAAGGAAGGTTAAAATAGGTCTGGCATGGGTGTTTACATTAATCACTACTGGCAGAATTCAGTTAGAAGGCTAAAAGGGTAAATGGGCAGCATAGCATACATATAAAGTCAAGCGAGAGAGGGATACGACTAGTGCAACCTAACGCGGGCACACATAGGTCCTTTGACCTATTTGCCTGTAAAAGGGGGGGAGGGGGGGAGAGGGGAGAGTCAAGGAGAGGAGGGGGTGGGCTCAGGGGAGGGGGAAAACAGTAACAATGATTTTTTTTCAATATATGATTTAACACATTGGTATTTATCTAGAATATACGGTATGCCTATATACTGGTTGATGATCTTAAAAAGAATTGGTCTAGTTAGTTACGTTCTCCAACAATTTTTGCAATGGCGTGTAAGATAGCAACAATCAATGTATGTGGTCTCAACGACATGAATAAGAGGATGAAAGTGGCGGCATATCTAAAAACCCTGCGTTTGGATTTAATCTGTCTGCAAGAGACCCATATAGAAGGGAGTAAGGTTTATCTTTTGGAGCAATTAGGATTCTCTCTTCTTGCAAGCACTAAACAGGGTACGAGGACTAGAGGGGTAGCAATTCTGGGAAAAGGTAGGGACGTGATTATTGGGAGAAAGAAGGAAGATAAATGGGGTAGATGTGTGATCTTGGAAATCAAATTTAGGGGTCAGACAATAACTATTGTTTCAGTCTATGGATCCACAGAAGATGATCCAGATGTGTTTCAATTCTTAGATATGGAGTTAGCTCAGTGGCCCAAGCCTATAGTGTGCTGTGGGGACTTTAATTTACATGATCCAGAGAGTTCATTTAAACAGCCTGGGGGGTCATATCGGGGAAGGAAGAAGAAGGTGTATAATGCATTAGCTGCTATGGTTGCTCACAATGCCTTGGCTGATCCATGAATAAAGCTTCACCCATATTTGGATGGGAGCACTTTTTATTCAGCACCCCACAAAGTAATGGTAAGATTGGATTATTTCTTAATGTCTGCTACCTTACTTCCTGGCTTACATATAGAAAAACTTCCACGGGTTATTTCGGACCATAGCCCGTTGATTTGCACGCTTAAAATTACTCAAACACAAAGAATACCCTCGCAATGGTCTTTCGAGAGAGCTTTGTTAAAAGATGCTGCATATAGGGAGCATATGATTCCATGGATACAATACTTCTGGGAAATCAATAGAGGGACAGCATCCCCAGGGGTGGTCTGGGACACCTTTAAGGCTGGAGTAAGGGGAGAAACTATGAGTTTTGTTCTGGCAAGGCGGAAGAGGGAAAGGGATAAGAGAGAACAGATAGAAAAAGAGTTATTAAGAGAGGAAGATAATTTGAGTAGGGCAATTATACGGAAGCTACCACTAGAAGAACATTTATTTAAAATTATAGCATTGAAAGCCGAAGCTGTCGAAGGACTGGCTAGGAAAGCAGCAGGTAATTATTTAACGAAAAAGGAAAGAACATATGAATATAGTGAGAGAATAGGGCAAGTACTAGCAATAAGAACTAGGCAGAGAACAGCAGCAGCGGCAATAAAAGAGATAAGGGATGGACAGGGGAATTTGGTTATAGATCCTAATTTAATAAGGGAAGTCTTTAGAAGGTTTTATGCAGATCTATACACCCCAGAGGACATAGCAAGCCCGGGAAATATTGAAAATTATTTGATGAATATTTTACCACGGATATTGCCCGAAGAAGATCGTGAGATAATGGAGGGTCCTTTTTACCTGGAAGAACTAAAGTCTGCCCTTGCAAGTCTACCAGTAGGGAAAGCAGCAGGGCCTGACCAAATACCAATCGAATTCTACCAAATATTTAGGGATGTGCTACTTGCAGATATGTTTTACACATTGTTGCAAGCACAAATAGGGGAATCTATTCCGGAATCCTGGGGCGGAGCTGATATTATCGTTATTTTAAAAAAAGGTAAACCACCAGAAGCACCCGGGTCCTATAGACCCATAACACTGATGAACTCAGATGTAAAAGTATACTCTAAAATCCTGGCAAAAAGATTGGAAAAAATTATTGAGTAACTGGTAACCCCCATCCAGCACGGGTTTATACTCGGTAAAGGGACAACCCAACATGTTAGGACTGTAGTTACCATATTTGATGCTGTAGGTGTCTTAGGAGACCCTGTTGCAGCGCTTTTTCTTGACGCTGAGAAGGCGTTTGACAGGGTCTCCTGGGACTATCTGTGGTATGTTATGAAGTGGTGCGGGATAGGGGAAAAGTTTATAAAAGCTATACAGGCCTTATATATCACCCCTATTGCCAGAATTAGAGTTAACGAGGGCTCTCAGCTGCAGTAAACATTGCTAGGGGGACCAGGCAAGGCTGTCCTTCCTCGCCCCTTCTTTTCGCGTTATATCTGGAGCCGTTATTGCGGCGTTTTGAAACTAATGTGGACATACCACCAATAAGAGTAAATAATTGTATAGTGAAGACCCTTGCATACGCAGACGACGTAGCAATTTTAACATCAAACCCTACTCTAGCTATAAAAGAGGTAGAAGCAGAGGCTCTGTTGTTTGGTCAGATATCTGGGTATAGTTTGAACAGAGCCAAAACGCAGATTATAAAGAACTCATACGCTAGGTGCGATGATAACAGAGTGGTCAGCTCGGCAGTATACTTGGGGGTTTCATTATCGGCGGACTTGAGAACAGTAGTCGAGAGTAATATAACTCCATTAATTTCGAAGGTAAAGAGCGATTTGGAGAGAATGAACAATCTTCATCTTTCCCTGATGGGATGCACTAACGTAATTAAAATGCTGATTCTGCCCAAATTTCTTTATTTCTTTAGAACTATTCCCTTGGTTTTTGAAGTTAAATGGTTTAATTTGTTAGAGAATGTATTGAACAGATTTATTTGGGCACATGGGAAGACCCGGCGTGCATATCGCTATATGTCTCTTCCGAGAGAAAGAGGGGGTGCGGGGCCCCTGATTTTAGAATGTACCAAATGGCAGCAGCATTACAGTATATGCAAGGACTAATTGGGGGTGGGGGACTCGAGCAATGAGTTACGACCATGTCCACGGAAGTGTATGCAGCAGTGCTGGGGGTCAAGACAGAAAACTGTTTATTAAATCGAGTAGAGTATGGGTACTATAAAAGGACCAGATTTAAGACCGTAGAAGCAGCAGTTAAGATATGGAATGCTTTTTTTTAAAAAAGCGAACCTAGGAAGATATAACAGGTATATCAGGTTATACAAGAACAAATCCTTCCCGGCGGAAGTCTTTGCTGATTCAACAATGGCTGGGTGGGCACAAAAAGGGATAATACAGATCGGGGACTTAATGGATGAAGAGGGGATTGCCCAATTTGAAGATTTAACCCGCAAATATGGTATTGGAACTAGGGATTTTTAAAAAATGTTACAGATAAGGAGCTTTCTCAGTAAAAAGCGGGGTGGAGAAGCGGGCTTTATCCGTAATGAAATACTTGAGAAAATAATATTAGGAGGGGATTGCACGATAAGATCTTTTTATGCAAGTCTTGCAAAAGGGAAGGTAGACGACATGAATAAATTTAGTAACAAATGGGTTGAAAAACTGGGGGGGGGGACCTGAAAGCTTTGCGGAATCACTTGATCTGGGTCGTACTATCTTGTGCTCGGGTCCGCTCCAATCTCAGCATTACAAGACTCTGTTTTTGCTGTACCACACTCCGGCCAGAATAGCTAAATGGGGAGGTTTGACTGGAACCACCTGTCCTCGCTGTAATGCATTAGATGCAGATATTGTACATATGTTTGCTACCTGCCACCAGTTACACACTCTGATCAAAAATGTAGAAGATTTTATGGGCAGCACTTTAAGATTACGAGTACAATTGACACCGCTGTTAATCTTGTTGGGGAGGGATGCGGGGGAAGATCATACCTATAAAGAATTTACGTTTATTGCCACCGCAGTATTAAGGCTGACAATAGCAAGAGCATGGTTGGATAAGATCCCCCCAGTAATGCAAACTTGGCTTTCAAATTTATTAGGCATGTATAATTTGGAGAAGGCAATATATTCACCTAAGGGGAAAAGGGGAAGAAAGTTAGGACTAAAAATTTGGAAGCCAATTGCGAAATGAAAAGAGACCATGGCAATATAGCAACCTATTTGTTTTTGAAATGTTATAGGAAATATAGATATTTGTAAACCATAAGTCTAGGTGGATATTGCGTAAATGTATTTTATAATTTCCCTTTTTTTTTTGTATAGTAAGAGAAGTCTCATCAAACCAGATGTGGTTAATTATAAATTCAAAATTATTATTTGGCAAATGTATAATATATGTATTACAATGTGTGTAATTTAAGGCGAAAAAATAAAATATAAATAAAAAAAAAGAAATGCAGAAAGCATGTAGAGAAATGGAGAAAGAAGAAACAGAAATGCAGAAAGAGGCAAGAGAGGCGCAGAGGGAAGCAACAGGAATGCAGAAAGAGTGAAGAAAAAAGCAACAGAAGTGTAGAATCAGGGAAGAGAGGTAGAGAAAGCGGGAAGAGGGGTGCAGAAAGAGGTAACAGGGTGCAGAATGAGGCAACAGAGATGCACAAAGAGGGAACAGGGGTACAGTAAAAGGCAAGAGAGGAACAGAAAGAGAGAAGAGGGGTGCATAAAGAGGGAAGAGGGTTGCAGAAAGAGACAACAGAGGTGCAGAAAGAGGCAATAGGGGTGCAGAAAGAGGGAAAAGGGATGCAGAAAGAGAGAATAGAGGTGTATAACAAGGCAAGAGAGGTGCAGAAAGAGGCAAGAGGGATGTAGACACTGACAGTGGTAAGAGGGGTGCAGAAAGAAGCAAGTGAGGTGCAGAAAGATGCAACAGAGGTGCAGAAAGAGGTAAGAGAGGTACAGAAACCGACAAAAGAAGTGCAGAAATAGGCAAGAAAAGTGCTGAAAGAAGCAACAGAGGTCCTGAAGGAGGCAAGGGATCTACAGAAAGAGGCAGGAGAGGTGCATAAAGAGGCAAGAGAAGTACAGAAATAGGGAAGAGGTGTGCAGAAATAGGAAAGAGGAGTCCAGAGAGAAGCAAGAGAGGTGCTGAAAAAAGCATGAGAAGTACAGAAAGAAGCATCAAGGGTACAGAAAGAGGCAATAGTGGTACATAAAAGGGTAAACGAAGTACAGAAGGAAGAAAGATAAATGTATATAGAGGCAAGAGAAGTGCACAAAGAGGGAAGAGTGGTGCAGAAAGAGGAAGTAGGGGTGCAGAATGAACCAACAGATGTGCAGAAATAGGAAGAGGGTGGACAAAGAGGCAAGAGAAGTGGAGAAAGATACAACAGAGGTGCTGAAAGAGGCAAGAGCACTGCAGAAAGAGGCAAGAGAGGTGCAGAAGGAGGTAAGAGGGGAGCAGAAATTGGGAAGAGGGGTACAGAAAGAGGCAAGAGAAGTTCAGAAAGAAGCAAGAGAAATGTAGAAAGAGGAAAGAGAAGTGCTGAAAGAAGCAACAGAGGTGCATCAGGGGTACAGAAAGAGGAAATAGGGGCACAGAAAAGGGTACGAGAAGTACAGAAAGAAGAAAGATAAATGTAGATAGAGGCAAGAGAAGTGCACAAAGAGGGGTGCAGAAAGAGGAAGGAGGGGTGCAGAAAGAACCAACAGTAGTGCAGAAATAGGAAGACGGGTGCACAAAGAGGCAAGCGAAGTGGAGAAAGATGCAACAGAGGTGCTGAAAGAGGCAAGAGCACTGCAGAAAGATGCAAAAGAAGTGCAGAAGCAGGCAAGAGGGGAACAGAAATCGGGAAGAAGGGGACAGAAAGAGGTAAGAGAAGTACAGAAGGAGGCAAGAGAAATGTAGAAAGAGGAAAGAGAAATGAAAAAGAAGGAACAGAAACACGGAAAGAGACTAGAGTAGTGCAGAAAGAAGCAACAGAGGTGCAGAAAAAGGCAAGATAGGTGCAGAAAGAGGGAAGAGGGGTGCGGAAAGAGGCAACAGAGGTGCAGAAAGAGGCAGGAGGGGTGCAGAAAGAGGCAGGAGAAGTGCAGAAAGAAGCAAGAGAAATGTAGATAAAGGCAAGAAAGGTGCAAAAAGAGGGAACAGGTGTGTAGAAAGAGGGAACAGATGTGCAGAAAAAGGCAAGAGAGGTGCAGAAAGAGGGTAGAGGGGTGTAGAAACAGGCAAGAGGGGTGCGGAAAGAAACCAGTGGGGTGCAGACAGATGCAACAGAGGTACAGAAAGAGGCAAGAGAGGTACAGAAACAGGAAAGAGAAGTGCAGAAAAAGGAAAGAGAAGTGCTGAAAGAAGCAACAGAGATGTAGAAGGAGGCAGGAGACCTGCAGAAAGAGGCAGGAGAGGTGCATAAAGAGGAAAGAGAAATGCAGATAGAGGTAAGAGGTGTGCAGAAAGAGGAAAGAAGAGTGCAGAGAGTAGCCAGAGGTGTGCAGAAAGAAGCATGAGAAGTGCAGAAAGATGCATCAGGGGTGCAGAAAGAGGAACGAGGAATGCAGGAAAAGGTAAGAGAAGTACAGAAAGAAGAAAGATACATTTAGATAGAGGCAGGAGAAGTGCAGAAAGAGGGAAGAGGGTTGCAGAAAGAGGCAGGAGGGTTGCAGAAAGAATCAACAGAGGTGCAGAAATAAAAAGAGGGGTACAAAAGAGGCAAGAGAAGTGGAGAAAGAAGCAACAGGGGTGCTGGAAGAGGCAAGAAAACTCTAGAAAGAGGCAAGGGAGGTGGAGAAAGAGGCAAGTGGGGAGCGAAAAGAGGGAAGAAGGGTCCAGAAAGAGGTAAGAGAAGTACAGAAAGAAGCAATAGAAACGTAGAAAGAGGAAAGAGAAGTGCAGAAAGAAGGAACAGAAATACAGAAAGAGGTTAGAGAAGTGCAGAAAGAAGCAACAGAGGTGCAGAAAGCAGCAAGAGAGGTGCAAAAGAGGGAAGAGGGTTGCAGAAAAAGGCAAGAGAGGGGCAGAAAGAGGGAAGAGGGGTGCAGGAAGAGGGAAGAGGGTGAAGAAAGGGTCAACAGAGGCGCAGAAAGAAGCAAGAGGGGTGCAGAAAGAGGCAAGAGAAGTACAGAAAGAAGCAACAGAAATGCAAAAAGAGGCAAGAGAAGTACAGAAAGAAGCAACAGAGGCGCAAAAAGAGACAATTGAGGTGCATAAAGAGGCAAGAGAGGTACAAAAACAGGATCGAGAGGTGCAAACAGAGGGAACAGGGGAGCGGAAAAAGGCAAGAGAGGTGCAGAAAGAGGGATGCAGAAAGAGGCAGGAGGGGCAAAGAAAGAACCAACAGAGGTGGAGAAAGAGGCAGGAGGGGTGCAGAAGGAATCCACAGAGGTGGAGAAATAGGAAGAGGGGTACAAAAGAGGCAAGAGAAGTAGAGAAAGAAGCAACAGAGGTACTGAAAGAGGCAAGAGAACTCTAGAAGGAGGCAAGGGAGGCGGAGAAGGAGGCAAGAGGGGAGCAGAAAGATGAAAGAAGGGTGCAGAAAGAGGCAAGAGAAGTACAGAAAGAAGCAATAGAAACATAGAAAGAGGAAAGAGAAGTTCAGAACGAAGGAACAGAAATACAGAAAGAGGCTAGAGAAGTGCAGAAAGAAGCAACAGAGGTGCAGAAAGCAGCAAGAGAGGTGCAAAAGAGGGAAAAGGGTTAAGAAAAAGGCATGAGAGGAGAAGAAAAAGGGAAGAGGGGTGCAGGAAGAGGGAAGAGGGTGCAGAAAGGGGCAACAGAGGCACAGAAAGTAGCAAGAGGGGTGCAGAAAGAGGCAAGATAAGTGCACAAAGAAGCAACAGAAATGCAGAAAGAGACAAGACGCAAGAGAAGTACAGAAAGAAGCAACAGAGGCGCAGAAAGAGGCAAGAGGGGTAAAAAAAGAGGGAAGACAGGTGCAGAAAAAGGCGGATAGGTGCAGAAAGAGGAAAGAGGGTGCGGGAAGAGGGTTGTAGAAAGAGGTAACAGAAGTGCAGAAAGAGGCAGGAGGGGTATAGAAAGAGGCAAGAGAAGTGCAGAAAGAAGCAAGAGAAATGTAGATAGAGGCAAAAGAGGTGCAATCAGAGGGAACAGGTGTGCAGAAAGAGGGAACAGAGGTGCAGAAAAGGGCAAGAGATGTGCAGAAAGAGGGAAGAGGGGTGCAGAAAGAGGCAACAGAAGTGCAGAAAGAGGCAGGAGGGGTGCAGAGATAGGCAAGCGAAGTGCAGAAAGAAGCAAGACAAATGTAGATAAAGGCAAGAGAGGTGCGAAAAGAGGGAACAGGGGTGCAGAAAGAGGGAACAGAGGTGCAGAAAAAGGCAAGAGAGGTGCAGAAAGAGGGAAGAGGGATATGGAAAGAGGTAAGAGGGGTGCGGAAAGAAGCAAGTGAGGTGCAGAAAGATGCAACAGAGGTGCAGAAAGAGGCAGGGGAGGTGCATAAAGAGGAAAGAGAAGTGCAGATCAAGGTAATAGGTGTGCAGAAAGAGGAATGAAGAGTGCAGAGAGTAGCAAGAGATGTGCAGAAAGAAGCATGAGAAGTGCAGAAAGATGCATCAGGGGTGCAGAAAGAGGAAAGAGGAATGCAGGAAAAGGTAAGAGAAGTACAGAGAGAAGAAATATACATTTAGATAGAGGCAGGGGAAGTGCAGAAAGAGGGAAGAGGGGTGCAGAAAGAGGCAAAAGAAGTGTACAAAAAATGGAATATAAGTGCTGAAAGAAGCAACAGAGGTGCATAAGGAGGCAAGAGATCTGCAGAAAGAGGCAGGAGAGGTGCATAAAGAGGGAAGAGGGGTGCGGAAAGAGGCAACAGAGGTGCAGAAAGAGGCAGGAGGGGTGCAGAAAGAGGCAGGAGAAGTGCAGAAAGAAGCAAGAGAAATGTAGATAAAGGCAAGAAAGGTGCAAAAAGAGGGAACAGGTGTGTAGAAAGAGGAAACAGAGGTGCAGAAAAAGGCAAGAGAGGTGCAGAAAGAGGGTAGAGGGGTGTAGAAACAGGCAAGAGGGGTGCGGAAAGAAGCCAGTGGGGTGCAGAAAGATGCAACAGAGGTACAGAAAGAGGCAAGAGAGGTACAGAAACAGGAAAGAGAAGTACAGAAAAAGGAAAGAGAAGTGCTGAAAGAAGCAACAGAGATGTAGAAGGAGGCAGGAGACCTGCAGAAAGTGGCAGGAGAGGTGCATAAAGAGGAAAGAGAAATGCAGATAGAGGTAAGAGGTGTGCAGAAAGAGGAAAGAAGAGTGCAGAGAGTAGCAAGAGGTGTGCAGAAAGAAGCATGAGAAGTGCAGAAAGATGCATCAGGGGTGCGGAACGAGGAATGCAGGAAAAGGTAAGAGAAGTACAGAAAGAAGAAAGATACATTTAGATAGAGGCAGGAGAAGTGCAGAAAGAGGGGTGCAGAAAGAGGCAGGAGGGGTGCAGAAAGAATCAACAGAGGTGCAGAAATAAAAAGAGGGGTACAAAAGAGGCAAGAGAAGTGGAGAAAGAAGCAACAGGGGTGCCGGAAGAGGCAAGAAAACTCTAGAAAGAGGCAAGGGAGGTGGAGAAAGAGGCAAGTGGGGAGCGAAAAGAGGGAAGAAGGGTCCAGAAAGAGGTAAGAGAAGTACAGAAAGAAGCAATAGAAACGTAGAAAGAGGAAAGAGAAGTGCAAAAAGAAGGAACAGAAATACAGAAAGAGGCTAGAGAAGTGCAGAAAGAAGCAACAGAGGTGCAGAAAGCGGCAAGAGAGGTGCAAAAGAGGGAAGAGGGGTGCAGACAAAGGCAAGAGAGGGGCAGAAAGAGGGAAGAGGGGTGCAGGAAGAGGGAAGAGGGTGCAGAAAGGGTCAACAGAGGTGCAGAAAGAAGCAAGAGGGGCGCAGAAAGAAGCAAGAGAAGTACAGAAAGAAGCGACAGAAATGCAAAAAGAGGCAAGAGAAGTACAGAAAGAAGCAACAGAGGTGCAAAAAGAGGCAATTGAGGTGCATAAAGAGGCAAGAGAGGTACAAAAACAGGCTCGAGAGGTGCAAAAAGAGGGAACAGGGGAGCGGAAAAAGGCAAGAGAGGTGCAGAAAGAGGGATGCAGAAAGAGGCAGGAGGGGCAAAGAAAGTACCAACAGAGGTGGAGAAAGAGGCAGGAGGGGTGCAGAAAGAATCCACAGAGGTGGAGAAATAGGAAGAGGGGTACAAAAGAGGCAAGAGAAGTAGAGAAAGAAGCAACAGAGGTACTGAAAGAGGCAAGAGAACTCTAGAAGGAGGCAAGGGAGGCGGAGAAGGAGGCAAGAGGGGAGCAGAAAGATGGAAGAAGGGTGCAGAAAGAGGCAAGAGAAGTACAGAAAGAAGCAATAGAAACATAGAAAGAGGAAAGAGAAGTTCAGAACGAAGGAACAGAAATACAGAAAGAGGCTAGAGAAGTGCAGAAAGAAGCAACAGAGGTGCAGAAAGCAGCAAGAGAAGTGCAAAAGAGGGAAAAGGGTTAAGAAAAAGGCATGAGAGGAGAAGAAAAAGGGAAGAGGGGTGCAGGAAGAGGGTGCAGAAAGGGGCAACAGAGGCACAGAAAGTAGCAAGAGGGGTGCAGAAAGAGGCAAGATAAGTGCAGAAAGAAGCAACAGAAATGCAGAAAGAGACAAGACGCAAGAGAAGTACAGAAAGAAGCAACAGAGGCGCAGAAAGAGGCAAGAGGGGTAAAAAAAGAGGGAAGACAGGTGCAGAAAAAGGCAAGATAGGTGCAGAAAGAGGAAAGAGGGTGCAGAAAGAGGGAAGAGGGGTGTAGAAAGAGGTAACAGAAGTGCAGAAAGAGGCAGGAGGGGTATAGAAAGAGGCAAGAGAAGTGCAGAAAGAAGCAAGAGAAATGTAGATAGAGGCAAAAGAGGTGCAATCAGAGGGAACAGGTGTGCAGAAAGAGGGAACAGAGGTGCAGAAAAGGGCAAGAAATGTGCAGAAAGAGGGAAGAGGGGTGCAGAAAGAGGCAACAGAAGTGCAGAAAGAGGCAGGAGGGGTGCAGAGATAGGCAAGCGAAGTGCAGAAAGAAGCAAGACAAATGTAGATAAAGGCAAGAGAGGTGCAAAAAGAGGGAACAGGGGTGCAGAAAGAGGGAACAGAGGTGCAGAAAAAGGCAAGAGAGGTGCAGAAAGAGGGAAGAGGGATATGGAAAGAGGTAAGAGGGGTGCGGAAAGAAGCAAGTGAGGTGCAGAAAGATGCAACAGAGGTGCAGAAAGAGGCTGGGGAGGTGCATAAAGAGGAAAGAGAAGTGCAGATCGATTGAATAGGTGTGCAGAAAGAGGAATGAAGAGTGCAGAGAGTAGCAAGAGATGTGCAGATAGAAGCATGAGAAGTGCAGAAAGATACATCAGGGGTGCAGAAAGAGGAAAGAGGAATGCAGGAAAAGGTAAGAGAAGTACAGAAAGACGAAAGATACATTTAGATAGAGGCAGGGGAAGTGCAGAAAGAGGGAAGAGGGGTGCAGAAAGAGGCAAAAGAAGTGTACAAAAAATGGAATATAAGGGCTGAAAGAAGCAACAGAGGTGCATAAGGAGGCAAGAGATCTGCAGAAAGAGGCAGGAGAGGTGCATAAAGAGGGAAGAGGGGTGCGGAAAGAGGCAACAGAGGTGCAGAAAGAGGCAGGAGGGGTGCAGAAAGAGGCAGGAGAAGTGCAGAAAGAAGCAAGAGAAATGTAGATAAAGGCAAGAAAGGTGCTAAAAGAGGGAACAGGTGTGTAGAAAGAGGAAACAGAGGTGCAGAAAAAGGCAAGAGAGGTGCAGAAAGAGGGTAGAGGGGTGTAGAAACAGGCAAGAGGGGTGCGGAAAGAAGCCAGTGGGGTGCAGAAAGATGCAACAGAGGTACAGAAAGAGGCAAGAGAGGTACAGAAACAGGAAAGGGAAGTGCAGAAAAAGGAAAGAGAAGTGCTGAAAGAAGCGACAGAGATGTAGAAGGAGGCAGGAGACCTGCAGAAAGTGGCAGGAGAGGTGCATAAAGAGGAAAGAGAAATGCAGATAGAGGTAAGAGGTGTGCAGAAAGAGGAAAGAAGAGTGCAGAGAGTAGCAAGAGGTGTGCAGAAAGAAGCATGAGAAGTGCAGAAAGATGCATCAGGGGTGCAGAAAGAGGAATGAGGAATGCAGGAAAAGGTAAGAGAAGTACAGAAAGAAGAAAGATACATTTAGATAGAGGCAGGAGAAGTGCAGAAAGAGGGAAGAGGGGTGCAGAAAGAGGCAGGAGGGGTGCAGAAAGAATCAACAGAGGTGCAGAAATAAAAAGAGGGGTACAAAAGAGGCAAGAGAAGTGGAGAAAGAAGCAACAGGGGTGCTGGAAGAGGCAAGAAAACTCTAGAAAGAGGCAAGGGAGGTGGAGAAAGGGGCAAGTGGGGAGCGAAAAGAGGGAAGAAGGGTCCAGAAAGAGGTAAGAGAAGTACAGAAAGAAGCAATAGAAACGTAGAAAGAGGAAAGAGAAGTGCAAAAAGAAGGAACAGAAATACAGAAAGAGGCTAGAGAAGTGCAGAAAGAAGCAACAGAGGTGCAGAAAGCGGCAAGAGAGGTGCAAAAGAGGGAAGAGGGGTGCAGACAAAGGCAAGAGAGGGGCAGAAAGAGGGAAGAGGGGTGCAGGAAGAGGGAAGAGGGTGCAGAAAGGGTCAACAGAGGCGCAGAAAGAAGCAAGAGAAGTACAGAAAGAAGCAATAGAAATGCAAAAAGAGGCAAGAGAAGTACAGAAAGAAGCAACAGAGGCGCAAAAAGAGGCAATTGAGGTGCATTAAGAGGCAAGAGAGGTACAAAAACAGGCTCGAGAGGTGCAAAAAGAGGGAACAGGGGAGCGGAAAAAGGCAAGAGAGGTGCAGAAAGAGGGATGCAGAAAGAGGCAGGAGGGGCAAAGAAAGTACCAACAGAGGTGGAGAAAGAGGCAGGAGGGGTGCAGAAAGAATCCACAGAGGTGGAGAAATAGGAAGAGGGGTACAAAAGAGGCAAGAGAAGTAGAGAAAGAAGCAACAGAGGTACTGAAAGAGGCAAGAGAACTCTAGAAGGAGGCAAGGGAGGTGGAGAAGGAGGCAAGAGGGGAGCAGAAAGATTGAAGAAGGGTGCAGAAAGAGGCAAGAGAAGTACAGAAAGAAGCAATAGAAACATAGAAAGAGGAAAGAGAAGTTCAGAACGAAGGAACAGAAATACAGAAAGAGGCTAGAGAAGTGCAGAAAGAAGCAACAGAGGTGCAGAAAGCAGCAAGAGAGGTGCAAAAGAGGGAAAAGGGTTAAGAAAAAGGCATGAGAGGAGAAGAAAAAGGGAAGAGGGGTGCAGGAAGAGGGAAGAGGGTGCAGAAAGGGGCAACAGAGGCACAGAAAGTAGCAAGAGGGGTGCAGAAAGAGGCAAGATAAGTGCACAAAGAAGCAACAGAAATGCAGAAAGAGACAAGACGCAAGAGAAGTACAGAAAGAAGCAACAGAGGCGCAGAAAGAGGCAAGAGTGGTAAAAAAAGAGGGAAGACAGGTGCAGAAAAAGGCAAGATATGTGCAGAAAGAGGAAAGAGGGTGCAGAAAGAGGGAAGAGGGGTGTAGAAAGAGGTAACAGAAGTGCAGAAAGAGGCAGGAGGGGTATAGAAATAGGCAAGAGAAGTGCAGAAAGAAGCAAGAGAAATATAGATAGAGCCTAAAGAGGTGCAATCAGAGGGAATAGGTGTGCAGAAAGAGGGAACAGAGGTGCAGAAAAGGGCAAGAGATTTGCAGAAAGAGGGAAGAGGGGTGCAGAAAGAGGCAACAGAAGTGCAGAAAGAGGCAGAAGGGGTGCAGAGATAGGCAAGCGAAGTGCAGAAAGAAGCAAGACAAATGTAGATAAAGGCAAGAGAGGTGCAAAAAGAGGGAACAGGGGTGCATAAAGAGGGAACAGAGGTGCAGAAAAAGGCAAGAGAGGTGCAGAAAGAGGGAAGAGGGGTATGGAAAGAGGTAAGAGGGGTACGGAAAGAAGCAAGTGAGGTGCAGAAAGATGCAACAGAGGTGCAGAAAGAGGCAGGGGAGGTGCATAAAGAGGAAAGAGAAGTGCAGATCGAGGGAATAGGTGTGCAGAAAGAGGAATGAAGAGTGCAGAGAGTAGCAAGAGATGTGCAGAAAGAAGCATGAGAAGTGCGGAAAGATGCATCAGGGGTGCAGAACGAGGAAAGAGGAATGCAGGAAAAGGTAAGAGAAGTACAGAAAGAAGAAAGATACATTTAGATAGAGGCAGGGGAAGTGCAGAAAGAGGGAAGAGGGGTGCAGAAAGAGGCAAAAGAAGTGTACAACAAATGGAATATAAGTGCTGAAAGAAGCAACAGAGGTGCATAAGGAGGCAAGAGATCTGCAGAAAGAGGCAGGAGAGGTGCATAAAGAGGAAAGAGAAATGCAGATAGATGGAATAGGTGTGCAGAAAGAGGAATGAAGAGTGCAGAGAGTAGCAAGAGATGTGCAGAATGAAGCATGAGAAGTGCAGAAAGATGCATCAGGGGTGCAGAAAGAGGAAAGAGGAATGCAGGAAAAGGTAAGAGAAGTACAGAAAGAAAAAAGATACATTTAGTCAGAGGCAGGAGAAGTGCAGAAAGAGGGAAGAGGGGTGCAGAAAGAGGCAGGACGGGTGCAGAAAGAATCAACAGAGGGGTACAAAAGAGGCAGGAGAAGTGGAGAAAGAAGCAAGAGGGGTGCTGAAAGAAGCAGGAGAACTCTAGAAAGAGGCAAGGGAGGTGGAGAAGGAGGCAAGAGGGGAGCAGGAAGAGGGAAGAAGGGTGCAGAAAGAGGCAAGGGAAGTACAGAAAGAAGCAATAGAAACTTAGAAAGAGGAAAGAGAAGTGCAGAAAGAAGGAACAGAAACACAGAAAGAGGCTAGAGAAGTGCAGAAAGAAGCAACAGAGGTGCAGAAAGCGGCAAGAGAGGTGCAAAAGAGGGAAAAGGGGTGCAGAAAAAGACAAGAGAGGGGCAGAAAGAGGGAAGAGGGGTGCAGGAAGAGGGAAGAGGGTGCAGAAAGAAGCAACAGAAATGCAGAAAGAGGCTAGAGAAGTACAGAAAGAAGCAACAGAGGCGCAGAAAGAGGCAACTGAGGTGCATAAAGAGGCAAGAGAGGTACAAAAACAGGCCCGAGAGGTGCAAAAAGAGGGAACAGGGGAGCTGAAAAAGGCAAGAGAGGTGCAGAAAGAGGGATGCAGAAAGAGGCAGGAAGGGCACAGAAAGAACCAACAGAGGTGGAGAAAGGGGTAAGAGGGGTGTAGAAAGAGACAAGATAGGTGCAGAAAGAAGCAACAGAAATGCAGAAAGAGGCAAGAGAAGTACAGAAAGAAGCAACAGAGGTACAGAAAGAGGCAACTAAGTTGCATAAAGAGACAAGAGGGGTACAAAAACAGGCACGAGATGTACAAAAAGAGGGAAGAAGGGAGCAGAAAAAGGCAAGAGAGGTGCAGAAAGAGGGGTGCAGAAAGAGGCAGGAGGGGCACAGAAAGAACCAACAGAGGTGGAGAAAGTAGCAAGAGGGGTGCTAAAAGAGACAAGATGAGTGCAGAAAGATGCAACGGAGGTACAGAATGAGGCAAGAGAACTTAAGGAAGAGGCAAGAGGGGTGCAGAAAGAGGCAAGAGAAGTGCAGAAAGCAGCAAAAGAAATGCAGAAAGAGTCAAGAGAGGTGCAAAAAGAAGCAAAAGAGTCGCAGAAAGAGGCAAGAGAAGTGGAAACAGGGGTGAAGAGGAGTGCAGAAAGTAGCAAGAGGGTTGCAGAAAAAAGCCAGTGATGTGCAGAAAGAGGCACTCGAGGTGCACAAACAGGCAAGAGAAGTGCTGAAAGAGACAATAGAAGTGCTGAAAATGGCAAGAGAAGTGCTGAAAGAAGCCACAGAAGTGAAGAAAGAGACAAGAGAGCTGCAGAAAGAAACAAGAGAGGTGCAGAAAGAGGCAATAGAGGCGCCGAAAGAAGCAAGAGTGGGTTGTGCACCGTTAATACCAATTTAACACCCACATTTAGCAATAAGTAACAGGTGACCGTTCCAGCTTTGCAAAGTGCCTACCTCCACGCTGTAAGACCTGTCGCTGCATTTTTGGTAACATTTGAGCCGCTTAAGCTAGAAACAAGTTTTTTGGTTCAAATCTGCAGATTATGCAGCAGATGATAGATTATGCGGCAAATGCGGAAAATATATAATTGGGGGCCAACGACCCCTCCTATTACCTCCAGTAAGTCCCACACAGGCAAGCCACGCCCCCTTTGCCCACCACTCTGCAAACGCAACTCCTGGCGTGCTCTTGGATGGGGATTGAAGTCCCCTTCTCTGCTGGGGTCCTTAGGGGCCAACTAGCCTACCTGTTACCTCCAGTAAGCCCACACAGTGGGATTGCTGAAAGATGCACACAAAGGCCACGCACCCTTTCTCTGCCACTCTGCAAACGCGCCTTCTGGCACTCTCTTGGTTGGGGAAGAAGTCCCCTTGACTCCTGAGCATCCCTGTGAAACAACTAGTCCTCCTGTTACCTCCAGTAAGGCCCACACAGCTGGATTGCTGAGAGTGGTCAGAGGCCACGCCCCCTTTGTACACCACTCTGCCAATGCACCTCCTGGCACACTGCTGCTTGGAGGATGAAGTCCACTTTAGTCCTGAAGTCCTCAGGACAAAAGGGGACCTCATCGGCCCACCAGCAGATCCCTGCACACACCTTTTTAATTAGAAAAAATCCCCAGGCAGGTGGCAGTCCCTGGGGCTGCTGGGGGCGTCAGGCATCCCACATTCAAAGTTTAAAGCCCCAGTGAGGTGGCGGTCCCTGGGGCGATGTGGGGGCAAGCAGGAGCCCCCATGTCTTTTATTTTTGAAAAAAGCCAGGGGAGGTGGCGGTCCCCCAGACTGCAGGGTCTGCATGGCCCCCGCATATCATTAAAATAGCCCCGGGGAAATGGTGGTCCCCGGGGCAGCGGGGAGGTCCACTACATATTACAGGATTGCTCACAAGACCTGGCCTACCTGGGGGTTTAATTAAATGAAGCGTGGGAGATCACGCTTCATTTTTTACAAACATTTTGGCAGGATTCACGCACCCTACACGAATTCCACCAATTATTTTTTTTTAACTGCTTCTTTGGGCCCTCGGGGTACCAGTGGGACCTCCTGAGCAGGCCTAGGGAGTCAGGGTGCTCCTACCCTGCCCCTTCTTTTGTTTGTTTACCTTTTTTCTAGTGACTCGGTTCAACCGAGTCACAAGATGGCTGCCAACACTTCCTGGTTTGAAGTACTGGCAGCCAATCAGAGTCAGGCTCGTGATGGGGCGTGTTCGCGGATCCAACACGGTCACCAGATACTAATATATTTTTATATATGAATTTCTCAGGAACTGCGCAAGGGATTTGTGGAGAAGTGTGGCTCACTGGTTAGAGGAGGCAGACCTGGAAGCAGAGGTCAGCCCGGGACCAGGGTTCAATTCCCAGCTCGGCGGGGTCTTGAGTCCTAAAATGTCCATGGACTCGACAATTCTCGCTCCGGTGCCTACTCAATTCACGGGTTCACACTCTGCGACTCTGGGCAATAGCTTGCTTAATCTCCACAACGGCCCCTCGCGGCGGGATGCCTGGCTTTCACCTTGCGGATACCCTGCCAGGGTTATCTCACAGGGAATACCAGGACGGGTTCCCTAAGCAAGCGCTTAGAAACCGCTCGGTGATTTGCGCTATATAAATTCCTGTACATTTACATTTACACCATTTAAAACAAAGAGTGCACTCTGGACCAAGAGCTACCGTTCTACCAAATTTGGTGTAATTCCGTTAAGCAGTTCAGGCTGTAGCTGTGACAAAGTTTTCTATGGAAATTTAAATGGATAAAACGCATTTGGACCCTCTTTTTTCCCTGCCCCCACTTGACAATTCACCCCAAAACTTTCAAGACAGGAGCTGACCGGAGCGCCCCATTAGTTTTGAACATTTCACGAAGATTCGTCAAACGGTGCTAAAGCTATTCGCAAAAGAAAAAACACTTTTTGTATAGAAACAAGGTCCTAACTATAACTACCTACTGGCGACCACCAGTAGGGTTTTTTATATATATATATATGTGTCACAATGTGATCCCAAACCATGCGAGAGCGCTCAGCAGCGTGTGCTCAGCCCAGGGGTCGGATCCTGACCCAGGGAAATTTTTTCAAACAAAGGAGGCGGCACATCAGGAATTAATTTAAGTCTTTTTATTCAAGACTTCACCCCACCTGGGGTGAAGTCTTGAATAAAAAGACTTAAATTAATTCCTGATGTGCCGCCTCCTTTGTTTGAAAAAAAAAAAATATATATATATATATATATATATATATATATATATTAAATCAGCAAAGTTCGCCAGTCCCCCAGCCTGCTTGCGGCGGCGAGCTCGAGCGGGGAGGCGACCCCCTATTAATTTCAACACTGCAACTTTATCGGTTAGAAAAGAAGTCAGCTCGAGCCCAAATCCATTAAGCGTGAAGTTTATTAACCACACAGAATGCCAAAAACACCCGACGTGTTTCGGTGCAGCCGCACCTTGGTCACGGGTAACAGTGTTTTTTTCTTTCACGCGTTTTAAAGTAAACAACAAAATAACATAAAGGTAGGACTACTCGTCCTCACAAAAGTTTGTTTACCCACATTATGGCGGCCATATTTGAATATGTTTGTTTAAACAGACAAGTATGTAACCCAGTTACCACAGTGATTTAAGAGCAACTCATATGTTGAAAGTGTGAACTCAAAATCAAAGCGACATAACATTTCATATAACAATGTTAATGAGCTGAGTGTAAAACATGATAATTCATTCTAGATGACAGTGCATCAGAATTTTGTTAATACATATCGCCCCAGTGGGCTTTCACACTCTAAATGTGATTTGTGTCTCACATTTCAATCAAGCCCCTGTGGGCTATTTAAATCAACTTAAAATGAATAGTCACTGTAAATTAGTTCGCACATAGTCCTGCCCAATATATATGTATATATATATATGTATATATATGTATATATATATATATTAATGTTCACAGCGCATAGTCGCCATTGAGCTACGCGAATGCACTCTCCTGCGGTAAATAAACGATCACTCCAGTCATTCCAAGCGCATTTCAATCTGGTTTATTTATCCAAATGTATCCAAATGCAGCATCGTGAATACGAACAAGAAAACCCAACGCGTTTCGGCGAAGCACTCGCCTTGGTCACGAGTGATTCCCACACAGTGCACAAACAATAAATAAAGTTACAAGTAATATGTAATAGAAAGGAAAAACGGACTCAAAACCCGATTTTCGCGGCCATCTTAGAGTGGTGTATAATTTCCAATCTCATAACTGACTCCATATACCAACCTGCATTATTTAGGCCTGGGTTAATCAATGAGTCCCCCCAAACTTTGGGCAATAGTCAGTAATATACTAGCAGTACGATTCCTTTTCAGGGATATATTAACTAGCACCTGGCACATATTGGCCAGTACCATGCCGGATTGATTCGTACAGACCCACTACATTAGGCAACAATATATCCCATGCATCATTAGTCAACATGTGTAACATATATAACATGAGTGTAAAGTTTTTTGTAATAGAAAATGAATTTAAATAAAATCAATACGTTTTTTGCTCCAGTGGGCAACACTCAAAAGTACTTCATGTTCAATACTGTCACGGGTAATCTCTTACTATTTACCCCAGTGGGTGGCCATATTACTCCATATTAACCCCACATTTCAGGTAACGCTGTATGCCATACAAAGTTGCCGAACAGTTACACCATGAGTGAAATTGTCTGATGAAAATAAATAAGATTCAAATTAATTTCTATAAACTTTTGCTCCAGTGAGCCACACTCAATAAGTTACAGTCCTTCCTGTTCAATATTGTCCTCGGGTATATTGCCGATATACATTGTACCCTCAAGTGAGTTTTTACAAAAAAGCGGCCATACGATTTGGCAATCCATATTCTTGACCCCAGTGGGTTTCTTGTCTCGTGCACTGCTACACTCCCATATCCTACAATCCAAACAAGAAAAAGAAGAAGAGGGGTTGGCCAGTCAGATGGTACCAAGTTCTAATAACATCACAAGAGACCCTAAGCGGGAATTGAGTCATCAATAATAGTGAATCAAACCTAAAGTGTAACACTAATTCAACATTTTAAAATCTGCAAGAAACACTAGGTAGACCATGGGCCTAAAATGCTTTCAAACAACTGACATTATGCAGTACTGGTAAACATGTCATGAACCTTGAACACACATTCTCAAACTTCTCACATTCTCTCATTTGAGATGTCATCAGTGATGTCATCAGTGATGTCACTGACCATGTCATGAATGATGTAATATGTGACATCATCAGCAGTGGATTGCGGGTGCGCGATATATAGTTAGTGCAACTAACTATATATGGAATTTCAATGGTTTTGTGTGAGTAAAATAAGGTTTTTTAAATGCTAATTCCTAACTATATATGGTCTATAACCTATGGTTTTTTCAGTGAATTTTCAAGGTTTTGTAAATGCTAATTCCTAACTATATATGGTCTATAACCTATGGTTTTTTCAGTGAATTTCATTGTTTTTTTAACAGCTAATATCTGTAGCTGTAAAATGTATTCTTCTTTAAATCCAAAAATATATTTTATATGTTTATGAATAATTTTTTTTTAAGTATTTTTTTTTCTTCGTTCCCGCTTCGCGAATCGGGAAGCTTCCCGTTAGCTGACCTTGATGCCGCGAAATAGACCGCGAGCCGGTAAACGTTTCTTTACCGCAACTGCCGCGTTAGAAAACAACATCGTGACGCCTCCCGTCCGCATGATGTTTCACGTTGTCGCGTGATACGTCATATGACGTGCTACGTTAGCGAACTGGTACGCGAAGCGAGTCGCAAAGCGCAGGTTTCTGGAAGCAAACCGGGAGGCCCTGCAAAGCGCTTAACGTAAACACAGCAGGTCATGTGACTTGGTAATAACACTTTTCATTGGTTCATTTCACTTTTGGTTTCCTAATGATGTAAGACTAGGTCATATAATCTAAAATGAACACTTTTCATTGGTTGAGAACTCTTGTTTTTCCCAAATGATGAAAATCCCTCCTTCTTTCCTCACTCTGACTTTCATCATTGTGAGAGAAAGACCCTTTGTTATTAGTGAGCAATGGCTTCTTTAGTAGCTTCAGCTGGTGCTTCCCTACCACCTCCACCACATCCAAGGAAGAGTGGACCACCTGCTCAAGTTATAATTCAACAAGAAGAGGAAGAAGAGGAACAGGACGACGAGCACGAAGAGAGGCAGTTTTTGCCTGAGGAGCCCAGGACGTCTCACCGGAAAGAAAACTTCATTTGGCAATTTTTTTAAATTCCCAAAGGTCAGAAAAAAGTAAATGCAAGATACGTAACTTGCCTTATATGTCAAGATAGACTGTCCAGAGGGACCGACAAAAAATACAGTTTCGGAAACTACACAATGCATCGCCATATGACTAGGTGGCATCCTAACAACTACAGTGCTGCACAGTTTCGGAACGACCTAGATAATCTCCCTATTATGGCCAGAAGATCTGTTGTACCGGAAGTAACGGGACCAGAGGGCAGGGAGATGGTGCCAAATATACAAATGAGATTTGGTGAAGTAAAACAAGTCTGCGTACATTGCAATGGATTCATTTGCTACAGAGAAAGTAGCATCACTCTGATCAACAGAGCTATTGACAATCATATGCAAGTTTGTACGAAACGCCCCAAATAATAAATACTTTTTTTTTATTTTGTTGCTCCTGTTGAGCCCTTTACAATGAATCGTTTTCATTGCCCCCTCCAAGAAAAACCCAAAAAAATATAAAACTGTTCAGAAAAATTCAAAAAAAGTAAAAAAATGTTCAGAAAAATAATAAAAAAAATATAAAACAACAAAAACAATAAAAAAAAAAGTTCTTTTCAGAACTACCTCCCCGTTATTAAAAAATTGGTACAATATTTGGAACTGTGCCAACCTCTATTTCTCGTAGTTCGCTTCCCAGTTCGCTCGCCGGTACGCGAACCGGAAGTGAACCAAAAATTTTTTTTAAAAAAAAGAACAGTAAGTATAAGGGAAGGAAACAGACACTTATGTTAAAAGAAAGACAGCTATAGGGGAGTAAACTAGAGATACTATTACCCGTAATCCACTGCTGATGATGTCACATATTACATCATTCATGACATGCTCAGTGACCTCATCAGCAGAGGATTGCTGGTTTTTTGGCAACGTGCCTTATCCACGGTTTAATAACGCTGCCTTTTGCTTTATATACGTTTTCAAATTGTATGAAATATATACCAATAGGTTGTTATGAACCTTTAGGTAGCGCTTTTCTTCATGAGGTCTGGTCGCTTCCATACACATACAGATGTTTCAAAGATGATCAAGAAGTTTATCTGAATGGAGAGGAATGCACTGAGACGCCAGATCATTCACTAATGTGTAGGCACATACAGTTACACGGTTCATGCAACAAACACCGACCAAATATGGCTTGCGTGTTGCAAGGCACGCCAGTTCCTGCTATCATTCCCACGTTCAAGTTGTTGGAAAATGGTAGTTATTTGATGCTCAATAATGAAGATTGTTCTGGGTTAATTAAAAGTATTCCTTTTATCGTAACAGTAAGTGAACGGGTTATTTGCTGCAGAAATGTTCTATTTCCTCCCACACATGAACATAGGGAGTTTTCAATCTCGCCACAAATACCAACCTTGGGAGCACATTTCAACGGCATGGCAAGAATAAGAGCTCTTTTGTCTCAGAGAGAGGTGGCCTTGAGTTCGGCCCGTGAAACTTTCGTGCTTCACATAGCGAACACCCGTACAAAGGTGCAGACCCTTTTCAATACAGATTTGCCTTTCCATTTCAGCAAGATGGTTCGGACTATCTTTAACGCGTCCTCCACAAAGGCCCTGGCGCACTTTTTTAAAGTTGTTACCAGTGGTCTCGTGACTTCATTTGAGAAAATCTTTGGAGTCATCCCTGCTTTCTTTCATTCTATTTTTTCCACTCTGCTTCGTGGATTCCCATTTTTACTTGCATTACCAGCGGACGCTCTTGTGCTTTTTTACATTTTTAAATATGGATGTCCCTCCTGTGCAAGCTCCCGCCCTGCAGCTGCTGACACTGTTCCGCAAAAGCATGCTAGAATATTATGGCACAATGCCGTTGGCGATATTAAGCACGGCATATGAATTATCTTTTCGATTCTCCTACTTCACCTGTGTCCAGCCTGTATTTCACTGCCTGACCTGTGATTTCGATTGGGCCATTGATTTGTGTCTCTGCGGACCGGTTTCTCCTGACGTCGACTTTAATCAGCTGATGACTCCTATCATTACTCACGAGTTGGTTTGTCCTGGCGAAAGGATTATGGCTGTGGCATTGATGCATGGACTAATTGGTCCCTGGAATTTACTGGCGGCAACACAGTCTTTCTTGGAACAGAGCTTTCTTGAAAACCCACCGAGCTGTCCTCTGATGGTGATAGAGGATCCGGTGCTGGGAGAGCACGTATGTTCTTTTCCGCTTTTAAATTGGATGGCTGAACTCTTTTCGGATGAAGACGGTGACTTCCTATTGGAGACTGTTGCAGCTTATTTTGCATACACAGTTATGTCATAGACCTTTTTCATGTTTGATATGCTGAGTACTAGCATTTCATTGACAATTCATTGACTTATTTGTCAAGTTTTTATTATTTAGCTTGCCTATTGGCTTAACACTCGATAAAGTACTTGGCTGTTTTATTTTTCTTTAGCATTAAATTTTCCTAGTTTTTAATGTTTTACCTTGCGGACCGTCCACATATAAAGTTGCAATCTGCTCTCATGAGATGGCACTTCTATTATCTTATTCAGTTCGTTTCCGGATCATGGGGAGGTGTCATCTAGGTCCTGGATATCTTTACACCGTGTTAAGTTAGCATGGGCTCATTACCGGTTTAAACGCCATTTTTCCTTTTTTGCAACTTCTGCACACGACACTTAGTTGTTGCTTTAGCTTTCAACCTAGTAGTTCATCGTGGTTTACATGAGAATAATATGTTATTGCTCTACTATCTGCTTTGCTTGTTAAACTATATCTGTACAGCGAGTGCTGAAGTTTCAAGAACAACACGATACAGAATTGTTATGAGGTCTGATCTCCACGACTTCATACTCATAACATAAGTGCAGCTTCTGCCAATTCTGGGCATGAGGCGGGTTTTATATTGCTTTGCCGAACACACATACACAACAGTTGATGCGGTTCACATGAAGAGAGAGCTGGTGTATGCTGATGTGATTCCTTCAAATCTAAGACACTAAAGTATGGGCACGCCCTAAACCAACACAAACAGACCTTCTTAGCAAATAATATAATATGTGTATTAGGGAGGGTGAGATATAAGCAGCCGCGGGCCGTGGAGGGAGTTACGGTGGGGCAGGGAGGCGGGGAGGGGGAGGGGCAGGGTGGAGCCCTCTCCACCCTGCCCCTCCCCCTCCCCGCCTCCCTGCCCCACCGTAACTCCCTCCACGGCCCGTGGCTGCTTATAAGTGTTGCTAACTCTTATTCATTTACAGCATGTTAACATACTGTCACCATTCGCTTTTTATGTACTAGTAACTATGCTGGTAATTTTGCTACTGATAATATGTGTACTTGTATTATCTAAGATACTACGCCTGAGAAGACGGCATTAGTAAATAAACATTTCAAATACACATGTGTTCTTCTTAACTCCATGTTCTGGTTTCTAAAAAATATATAACGACCGACTGTTCATGAGTTCCACGTATCCTGAGGTACTATAAGTTCATATTCTGGATTGTCTAAACATTGAGAGTTTGTTATATCCAATATGACACTGTACCTAGCTTGCTAAGGGGTTTTTGATTACTAAGGTGAGTTTTGGGACACCCTAATTCGCCGAGGTTCCAATCCTCTGTCCACAGTTCTGTGTGAGAACAGAAACCCTGCGACAGGGGCACCCCCGACCCTTGCTGGAGCTTCATCACACTTGCGATACAACTCCAGCAATGCGCCACCTTTACGGCACAGATACATCACGCATCTGTGCTGTTTTTGCCCCATGATGCGCCGCATTGTAAATGCAGCACACCATAGGTGACGGAACAGCGGCACAGAATGACTAACACATCCCTGGTGATGCGCCAGTCATCATAAATCTATCCCTATGCTTCTTATCTTGTTAGAGATGAACCGCCATATGTATCATCAAAGTTTTTTGCATTTCCTAAATAGCGAACTTTAAGGAATAAATAGCGATTCTTTACCATTCCTAGTTTGCGATGAGCTATTTGCTAATTACAAATTACCCATTCATTTCCTTCATTTCCATAGGGCGGTTGGACTCACTTTTAGCTCGAACGGCTGAATGGATTTCCACGAAACTTGGCAAAATTGTAGGGACTGGTAGCCCGATGTGCCTTTGCTATGTCTCAAGATATATGCTCCAGTGGTTTTTACGAAAATTAACTTTGAAAAATATATATTGGGCTACATTGGCCTATATATATGTTGCAGCCCAAATGTAGCCCAATGTAGCCCAATGAAGCCCAATGAAGCCCAATGTAGCCCAATGTAGCCCAAAGAGGGCCGCCAGAGACAAAAAAAACAAATGTAGCCCAAATATCAGCCAGATGTAGCCCAAATATAGCCCAGTGACAGAATGACCAATCAGCTTCGCAAACCTCCGTTACGCGAAGCGGAGCGCTGTTACAGATATATATCTTTTTTTGAACGTTAATTTCTCAAAATCAACTGGAGCACATATATTGAGACCTAGCAAAGGCACATCGGGCTACCAGTCCCTAATATTTTACCAAGTTTCGTGCAAATCCATTCAGCCGTTCGATTATTATTATTATTTTTTTTTTTTGCCCCGCGGGGCCCTTTTAAAACCTCCACATCAAACCTAGGGGGTCAGCGAGGATCTACTATGCCCCCTTATGGTCATTTGCCCCTTCGCTTTGGCCTCCTCTTGTCTCTCGATCCTACCGAGAGACAAGATGGCGGCCGCTACGGACTGTTTGGAATGTTTACAGACGCCGGAGAACCAATCAGCTTCGCTTCACAAAGCTCCGTTGCGCGAAAAGTACGCGTACTGGAGCGCTGCCCGGTCCGCTGTTACAGATATATATCTTTTTTTAAACGTTAATTTCTCAAAATCCACTGTAGCACATATATTGAGACCTACAAAAGGCACATCGGGCTACCAGTCCCTACAATTTTGCCAAGTTTCGTGCAAATCCATTCAGCCGTTCGGGCTAAAAGTGAGGCCAACCGCCCTATGGAAAACTCAATGTTAAAAACACGTTTTGGGACCCCCCTTTTTTCTCGGCCCCCCCTTGACGAACCCCCCCAAATTTTCAAGGGCTGCTCAGAAACAAAATGTGCCATTTTCCTGAAAATTTCAGCCAATTCCGTCCACAAACGCCAAAGTTATTAGACATAGAATTTTCAAAAATCCCATAGAGAAAAAATCCTAACTATATATACCTACTGGCGACCGCCAGTAGGTAATATATATATATATATATATATGAAGGAAGACTTTTTCTGGCCTTCGTGGAACTTATTTCCGCGTTTGACTGCGTGAGGCATGACAGGCTTTGGAGTATATTTGCAGATATGGGGGTTGATCTTCCCCTCATACATGCAGAGATACATTTTCAATTAGAAAAGGTGTCAGACAAGGGTGCGTACTCGCCCCTTTTCTTTTTACTTTATATATAAATAGCTTAGGACTAGTTTTAATCGACCAATGCCAGGATCTTCCTATTATTAATAAATATCCAGTTCCTGCATTATTATATGCAGATGATGCAGTTTAAATGGCACAAACCTAATTAGGGCTGCTGAGAGTTTTAACCAGTTTTACTATTTTTATGCAATCTAGGGGCCTGACAGTGAATGCCATTAAAACTTTTATAATGAAATGTGGTAAGAATAGTGCAAAATGCCATGACATTTTTATTAATAATAATAAAGTTGAAAGCACAAACAAATTTGCTGACCTGGTGATCCATTTTGACTACAGGGGGACATGGTCCACGGCAGTGGCGGCCAGGAAGCTGCTGTTCACCAGAGCTATGGGGGCGCTGGTCAATTTTTCAAGAAAATTAGGTCGCAGACCAGTTCCAGAACTATTAAAAAATGTACAAAGCAAAATGCATTACCAAAGAAATGACTGGTGAAAGAATCTGGATACTTGCCCTTGTGATGATGTATCTCATCAATCTACGATGCATACTTTTTTATTCTGTAAATTTTATTCCATTTCAAGAAAGAGGTTTATAGTGCCTGTTTTATAAACATTGGGCTTAGGACAAAGTCGTACAGCATTTCTGACTCTACAAACTCTGGAATATGAAACGTTTATGCATCCTATTGTACTCTTTTTAAAAAGTGTTATTAAGTCTAGGAACTTAGGGCCAGATGTAGTTAATGAAGATTTCCGGATTCTAAAATACGAATTTTACCGATTCGGTATTTTAGAATCGGTAAATGGGATGTAGGTATTTATTCGGTAAGTATTACCAAATCGGTACGATTCGGTATTTACCAAATCGGTATTTACCGATTCGGTAATTCCCATTCATTACTATGGGCCTGGAGGCCCATAGGAATGAATGTTAATTACTGAATCGGTAAATACCGATTCGGTAAAATAGGGAAACATTCAAGGGTGACAGGGCGTCACATTGACACCCTGTTGAACCCCTGAATAGTGCTTGTGTGCACATGTGGCACACATACATGCCCTAAGGGCATGTATGTCTCACATGGCACTGTTGAAAATGCACAGATTTGCATTTTCAAAGGTATTCGGTATTTACCAACAACTAATAGTTGGTGGTAAATAACGAATCCTTAGAGCACATAAGCACTCTTAAAAGTGCTTCCTACATGCCATTTACCGATTCGGTAAATACCGAATCGGTAAATAATCATTCGGTAAATACCAAATCAATACCGGTCGGTAAGCCTGAAATTTACCGAATTTCGGGTTTACCGAACGGTAATGGGCCACCTACATCGGGCCCAAGATGTGGAATTTGAATCTTGGCTCTTAATTATGTTGACCTCATGTATTTATTGCTTATGTGGTTTTTAATGATTGTTCTTATTAATGTGCTTTTATGTTTTATTTTAAATCGAATAAAGCTATAATTGACTTGACTTGATTTGACTATACATAATATATATATAGCATTGGAAAATAAAAACCTCTGACTGCAAAAATACTGGAGTGCGACATCCCTTTGTTCAAATATATTATATGGGACCGGATTCCACCCAATCGATGTCAGCACCGGATGACTGAGCGCGCTGTGTGGAGGAATCACATCGTTTGACAACAATATATATATATGTAACTATACACCAAATAAAATAAAGGGCATCAAATACACAAAGCATACTAATGTGGTGTTGTCTAATTATTATGTGTATAAAAAATACACTTCATTGTTCTGTGTAATTTAAAAAGAACTTAAATTCACTTTAATCACTACTCTTCATTCAGGAATTATAAGGGACATTCTAGCCTTTTAAAGAAAACCAAGTTAGTCAGAATTAAATTTTTATTTTGAACATTTGCCTGTTCCTCTTGTGAGCCATACAGCTAGCTTAGAGAGACAGAACCTCCTTGCCTGCATATCCAGCTCCTCTGGTGAGAAGGCTGGGGCCCTGTCATCTGCTTTCCCAGGCATCGTGGCTTCCGGAGGTTGGAATCAGCAGCAAAAGCTGAGGAGGTGTTGTTGGCTGCAGTTTTAGGAGTCAAGTGAACTTTGTTTGAAACGGCGGGTACATGTACATGATGTTCGCTATCGCAACGGAGACGGGCACATCCATTGACCCTTTAGCCTGTGTCTGTGTCCATTGTGGAGTTTCCTTCCCACTACCCGTCAACTTTCACCTCAGCTGTCTAATTGCAAATGTCAAGATAGCGAGATCAGATGGCCACCATTTTAGACTGTGAAATAGTGTGTTTGGGAATGTTAAGGGTGGCACTACCACTCAAAACGGTGGCTAGTTTGTTTACCTATTCAAAATGCTAATGTTACCTAATTTTGCTTAAATAAAAAACATATTATAGTGCACTACTGTGGTTACATGCAATAGTTGCGAGGTTTTGTTTATACTTCCATTGACTGAAGTTTGATGAAAAAAATAATTGGAAAAATTGGTAATTAATACATTTAAACTGAACTATTTACACATTTTAAAAAAATTATAGACATGTCAAAAAATGTTACTAAAAATAAAAACATCAATAATAAATGTTGTGTTACATTATGCTAGGAAATGAAATATATTTTAACAATTACAGGCCACTTGTGTCATATATCTGAAAGAATGTTTGCTAATTTAAACACATATATTTTTTTTGAATGCAGACCTATGAACCCAGGGAGAGAGAGAAGATGACAACCTCAAGTGTTCAGACCATTTCCAGACCTTGCTACCATGGAAGAACAGGATATTATCAAAATATTCAGACTGGATAGGCACACAATTATAGATTTCTGTCATCAGCTGGTGCCAGATCTTCTGCCTCACAATAGGAATCCAACATCAATAACACCACTAGTCAAAATCATGGCAGTACTACATTTTGTGGTCACTGGATCATTCCAATACACTGTGGCAGTATCTGGTGCAGCATCACAACCAACCTTCGGTGGTGTGGTATAAGAAGTTCTTACTTCATTGATGAAACACATCAACAACTTCATCCAGTTTCCACGAAACAAGTATTTTGCCAAAGTAAGGGGAAATTGTTATACTTTCAGTCACCTACCACATGTGGTTGGAGCAATGATGGCACACATATTGGCTTTGTGCCACCACAAGCCAGAGAACAAGTCTACCTCAATCAAAAGAGCTTCCATTCAATCAATGCGCAAGTGTGCTTTTTTTGTTGTTGCAGATTTATACAGCACAAACTCGACCCAAAGGTATTGGAGCGCTTTACATGAACACCAGGTATGTTACACAAGGACACATTCATATTTTGGTAGGTGCGGGGAGATTAAGTGATTTGCCCAGAATCACAGTATGTTGAGCTGACACCAAGGCTTGAACCAGGTTCCCCAGTTACAAAGTCTGCAGCTCTAGCTGCAAGGCTACGTCCTCTCCTGCTTACTAGATTTGTACATTACAAACATGTGTGTGTGTTTCCCAGGACCAACCCATGATAGCTTTGTACTGTGGAACAGCAGCATACCCCTGCAAATGTTACAACTTGGACCTGAGAGGGCCAGGCTTGTTGGTAAGTACAATTGTTAACATATTATTTGGTTAATATGAAGTTTAATGATCTAAAATAGTGTTACATGTTTTGGCTCATTTTAATTAATTTTCATATCGGAGACTCAGTTTATCCTAACTGACCATGATTGTTTGCACTGTTGAGGAATCCAACAACTTTTAGGGGTATATTCACAAGAATATGTGATAACTACTGCAAGATTAGCATAACGCAACTTTCAACATCGCAGCCTATCGCGGGAAAACAACTCTGTGACAACGTGCAATCCACATCATGGCAGTAGCATGCAATAGTTTTCCGTAACTGCGGCCAATGCCCGTGACAAAACCACCTCGACGAAGATAAAAAGACAACCCCCAACGCGAAAAAACCTGTGATGGGCTAAAGGGTGATAAGAAAACAGTGACAACTAGCGCGAGGGCCGCAATACTCACGAGCAACGTGGGAAAAAGCACTAGAACAGCATACGGAAAATGCCACAGAACAAAAGTCATTAACAGGGGAGTACCACGGATGCACCCTGGCCAACTGCAGAGGACAACATGTACACCACAACATCCAAGCACCGTGGAAGAACAGAACCGACAGGCACACCACATGAAAGAGACCAGTGGCAGACAAATCAGAGCTGCAGAGCGACACACCCACCGTGCAGCATACGCACATAAGCAGGAGTGCACCTCGACATTGACAACATCCCGGTACAAACAGGAACCCCTCCACAATTGAACACAGGACACAACTGGTTCCGCAAATGTGCACAACCTGGCAAATCACATCTGAAACCACAGGGAAATGTTACATGGCAATGTACAAGTACAACCTGTAACCTGCAAATATGTTTTAATCACACATGAATTGCAGTTGGACATCTTCTACTGTCACATGATTGCCATGGACGGTCACAATGTGAAGTGCTCATGAGAAGTAAATGTCAATGATGGTATCCGTACGGGCCATTCCTGCCGCTGCTGCAGTGGGATGTGAGCCACCTGCCCCATCACCACCATCTTCGGCTGGTACCTCTGGAACTGGGATCCATGGGGCCCTGCTGTGAACACAGATGTTGTGTAACACAAAACATGCAACAATTATCTTGCACACGATGTCCGGGCTGTACAGGAGCTTCCCACCTGTGCCGTCCAGGCACTTGAAACGTGATTTCAACACGCCAAATGTACGTTCAATGATGCCCCGTGCGTATGTGGGCCGCATTGTACTGCCTCTGGGCGGGTGTGGCCGGGTCTCGGAGGGGTGTCATCATCCAAGGGCAGAGTGCATATCCTTGATCGCCTGTGATAGTGCAGGGAGAAAAGAGTCAATTCTTGGTTCAGCAGGATGTGATGGCAGGTCCACCAATCCAGTGATGCCTGTTCTGGCTGTGTGTGGGGTGAGTATAAGCCAGCCCTCAGGGAGTAGCTGATGCTAGCAACTACACCAACAGTCATCAGGCACTCAGAAATGCAATGTCAGAACTACAAAAGGGGATGACTCGAGTCACACTGGGCTAGTGACCCCGGATGCACAGCGGCCGACACGGGCACACCGCCACGGGACGCTGACCTGCAGGAGACTGGGGTAGGGTCATGAGGGCAGAGCAGTGCCTCAAATTTGTCATGGCTGCATTCCGTATCTCCACACGTTCAGCTGGTGTGTGGCTGTGGTGCCATGAAATGTCTGTATTGGGTGCAGGGGTAGCCCAGGATGACCATGGAGTGGTGTGGTTGTGTGGTTTGGTCGCATGTGCATCCCCACAGTTGTGCTTTGTGCGTTGGAGGCTTTGGGATGTGTGGTGTGTTGATTTGGCACTTACCAATACGTGTCATCCTGGAAGTGCTGGTTGATGATGGACAGTCGGAAGATGAAGGAATTATGCACACAGCCTGGGGAGTTGGCGACGACATTGGTGTAGAGTCCCCGGTGGTCCACTATTGCCTGCACATTGATGGAATGCGTGTGCTTTCTGTTGCGGTAGTGGTGTGCAGTATTCGCAGGGGGCACAAGTGGGACATGTGTGTGTGGTCGATTGCCCCCAACACAGCCGGGAATCTGGCTATGGCTTAGAAGCCTTGCTTTGTCTCCAGCTGTTCCTACGCAGTGTTGGGGAAGTGAAGGTCCTGGGGTATAAAGCTGAGGATGGCATCCAGGACAGGTGTGATAAACTTTGATAGGGCTGGCTGTGAGACCCCTCCGACTCTGGCAGTTGTTAGTTGGATGGTACCAGAGGCCAACAGGTGCAGCACAGCCAGCAGCTTTTTCTGAAGAGGGATGTTGGTTCTCCGCTGTGTTGGGACCATCAGCCTGTGGGCGATGTGGGTCATGATGCGGAGAATGGTTGTCCTTTTGAGCCTGTAGTGGTCAATGACTTCCTCGGGCGATAGGTCTGTGAGAGTGGTGCATTTTTGGTAGGTCCGCTGTCTTACTCTACGCTACCTCTGTGGTGGAACGGGGGGGCGGTTCCAGGACTTGGGGGTGGTGGCAGTGGGTGTGGTGTCCCCGTTGGGGCTCCGAGCTGCATGATGAGTAGCTCCATGGCGTTGTTTGTTCTTCAGGTATGGCTGTGTGCGGGGCTCTGTTGCCTACTGCAGGTAGTCGTCCGTCTTTACACCTGCTTGAGGCAGGCGTTAAATACTTCGGCTACCGCTGCTTATCGCCTGTTTTTGGTTCGCTTTGCGGATCTGTCAGTTCGTTGTGAAAGTGGTGTTGTTGTTTTTTTATGTGTTTGTGCACGGGAACGCCTACTCTGCATCTCATTAGGGTTAGTTGGTGGTGTCCGCCATGGTGTTTGGTTTTGGGGCAGTTATCGCAGGAATACTGACAATGTCTGCTGTTTGCACCAGCTTGTGAATGGGGTGTTAGTTTTATCTTCACTTTTGATGCGTTAAGGTGGAGATAAATCGGAGGCAAGTCCTTCTGAAATGCCATATAAAGATGATAGTGGTGAAGAGGAAGTAACTGACTTATGTCAAGCTGTTATTGATAACGTCTTCACATGAGTGTAAGTATGTTTATGTACATATTATTACATTAAATGTTGAACCAACTTTCAATCTAATGTGGATAAAAGTCTGGACTGGACATTTTTTAGAAAGGGCAAGTTAAGGAAAATCCAGGGCAAATATGTTGGTTGATTAGAGTTTTGATACATTGACAACTGTGTATATTTACATTGTTTATTTTTGATTGTTCTTCGGAAATGTGTCCTTAAAATTATTCATTAGTAATGTGTCTATCCTGTAATGTAATTTAAAGATACTTTTGCTTTAATCAGTTTTAGATTCCCTCACCGTGCCATCTTCATTTGGCTATTTCAAAGTTGTGACATTTTCAGTTATATGCCGCTGTTGCAAAATACAAAGGGAACATGGGTTGATCCTTTGAAAGACATACACAGATTTTGGCTGTCCATATCTTGTAGAAAGACAACTTGCACAGTAATTGAACTGAAGTTTTCAAGATTGGGTTAGACTTGTTTTCTGTTGTATGTTGCCACCAAGCCAATATGTGCTGCTTGAATTGTTCTAACCGCATGTGGTAGTCAAGCCAAAGCATATAAATCCCCCTTCAAATTGGCAAAATCCTAATTTTGTGGAAAGTGTATGAAGCTGTTGATGTGTGTCATCATTGTAGAAAAACTTCTTGTAGTAAACTACTGAAAGTCACGTGTAACATTGCACCAGATACTGAAACAGTGTATTGAAATGATCCTGTGGCCACAGAACAGTTTACTTCCATGATTTTGACTAAGGGTGTTAGTGATGTGGATTTCCTATTGTGAGCCACAAGATCTGGCTCCAGCTGATTACATAAATCAATAATTGTATGCCTATTGATTCAGATTTTTTTATTATATCCCATTCTTCCATGGTGGCATAGTCTGGAAGTGTAAATGTTAAAATGGCACTGTGTATTTGGGTTACAGTGGTTGCAATGTTTTTTAACAGTATGGCGAGGAATTCATTTTTACAATCTAATAAAATACTAGTTGTTGACTTGTTTTTTTTGTCACTACTGAAATATGTGAGACACATTACCGACATGGAATTTATTTATGAACGAGCAATCATTCTATTTTTTTACTTTTTAAAATGTATGATGGAAGGAAAAGGACTTGATGTAATAGAATTTTTATGTATAGGGATTGATTGGAAGTGATGTTAATGTTTTGTATGTTCACAATGTGGTGTATATATAAGAAGTGTCTATAAAGAAAGTAGGGGCTGTAGTAGAAACATTTCAAATAACCACAGTCTATGATTTTTACATTGTTATATTTTTCATTAAATTGTGAATGATATATATATTGTGGACATTTTTAAATGTACTTTGAATAATTAAAATAAACTAACAAAACTTTTTCACAAAAAGGAGACGTCATAATTGGTGTTCATAGGTAGATAATGTATATGGATTATTCCATTTAGTGCGTTCTGAATGGGTCATTAACACATATAGACGATATGCGTAGGAGCATAAAGGGGAATTTTTTTTGTTATTGGTTTTATCTACCCTGTCCCGTTTGGCTTAAAAGGGTGACTCTTTTGAATTCAGAGGAAACATTGTATTGCTTTTATTCAACAAAACAAAACAAACTAAATCAGGATGCAAACCAAAAAGCAAATAGAAAATGAACACGTCTGGGCCTCTTTTACAAGAAACTCACACAGCTGCATTGATGCGTTCGTTTACTTGCGCCTGCGTCAAATGCTCTTGCGACGCCATGGATGCAGTGTATTTATAATACAGGGCTCCATGTCACAAGGATTAACAGATGTTTCAGAAATTCTGAGGCATCTGTTGGTGCAAAAGTGACACATTTCTGGGGTTGGTTGTAAAACTGATGCAACTCCAGCAATGCATCAGAGCATATAGACGAGTACGATTGTAAAAGCCCTGCATCAATCCTTATACCTGGTCTGAGCAGGCGAAGGGATTTTGACGCAGTCAAGTCATAGAGTGACGCAGCGAAATTTTGTAAATTCAGCTAGTCAGTTTATATTCAACATACAAAATGACATACCTTTAAATGTTTAGGTCAATTAACTTTGATTTGTGTAACAAATTACATCAATTCAATTATATAACAAAAAAACGACAACACACAAAATGAAACACCAACACATTTCTAAAGAAAACATTAGATAGAGATTGACTCTTTGACATATGTGAAAATATTAGAGAAAATAGAAAATGTGCAAAATGACATTGCAATATTATTTTCACAAAAAAGAATTAAGGCATCATGGTAGTTGTAATCATTTCAATTAAATATTAACACCACATGCAAAATTGTAAGTTGAACATACCTAGTGAAAAAATGCACTAAAAAAGAACAGACATCTACAATATAAAACACATATATGAAATATGTTATTTGGTGTACAAAAACCTGCCAGCACCATTACATCATCTGAAATTTAATGGAGAGTGAAACCTTTTTTCCCTTCAAATTCTGTTTATTAAGTTTCAAGCAATGCAGAGGTTACAGCTTACAGTTACCATCAATAACAAAGTGAAAAGTGACAATGATACACATGTTGCAATATATTGAAGGAGATATTGTCCGCAACAGTCCATTGCATAAGAAAGAGAACAAGTGGAGGGAAATCAGGGGACAGAGAGAAGGAGACCGTGCTTAGCAAGTCATGTACCAGCCTTTATGATCGAGTAGGAGATTTCAGTAAGATCCCTATCATGCCGTGAATCACAAAGATGCAGAAGTGTTAGGGCGTTTAAATGATTTGATTTGATTAAAAGACTTGTAGAGCGCGCGAATGCCCTCGGGCGTCTTGGCGCTGGGTCGAACAAAAAAGACAGGTTGTATTCATTTAGTTAGTTAGCTAGTTTAGATTTATAAAGCGCATGGTTACACCAGCTGGTGAGTCCCTGCGCTATTTCACTCTAACTGACAATTTCAAGAGTCATTTGTCTACAGTTCGTGTGTGGCCCTGGCTACTTTGTAAAAAGCCATGTTTTCAGTTTCTTGCGAAAAACACTCTCAGATTGTTCCTCCCTAAGAGACATGGGAAGTACATTCCAGGTCTTTGCTGTCAGATAGCTAAAGGATTGTGCGCCCATGCGTGCTCTTTTTATCTTTGGGACCTTTATCAGATGTGTCCCAGTGGATCTCAGCTGGCGTTCTGTTGTATAAGGTGAAAGTAGATTATGCAAGTATGAAGGGCCTTTCCCCTGCAAAATGCGATGACCAAAGCACAATGCCTTGAACACGATACGCTTCAGAACCGGCAGCCAGTGCAATGTCTCCAAAGCATTCTTCGAGGGTGTCTTTTTCAGCAGGTTCAACACCAAGCGTGCAGCTGCATTCTAAAGTTATTGCTGCTTTTGAAGCCCCTTTTTGCTGCACCCAGGAGCAGCACATTCCCATAGACCAGTCCAGTCTTGCTGTGACAAGAACATGAATCAGGGTTTTTCCAGCAGATATGGGAAGAATGTCCAGGGTTTTCCTTAGGCTCTTCAGGATTCCAAAACACTTTCCTCTTATTCTCTTGATTTGAGCATCAAAAGATAATTTAGCATCCATCCATATTCCCATATTTTTCACCTCAGTCTTCGGGGTAGGTGTTGGTCCTAGCATAGTCGGCCACCATGCCGATGACCAGATGGATGGGGAGTTTCCTACTATTAGTACCTCTTTCTTACTGCCATTTAAACTTAGGCAGTTTTCTGCCATACACCCTCCCAAATCCTTCAGTCAGGTTGCACTAGTTGAGTGCCATCTGCATACGACACGATTGAGACTCCATGTTTTTCTACAATGTCGGCCAAGGGGCGACATATAGATTGAAAAGAGTTGGGCTCAAAATTGAGCCACGTGGCCCCCCCTGTGCCAGCGCAATGGGTTTGGAGGTGTACGCAGATTGTACCACTTGGAAGCTGCGGTCCTGCAGGTAGGATACCATCCAGTCCAACGCAGCCCCAGCCACACCCCCTCTTCTGAGTCGATGTATGAGCAGCTTGTGTGACACCGTATCAAAGGCGGCGCTAAGGTCTAATAAGACCAGTGCCGTGGTTAGTCCTTCATCCGCTCTCTTCCGTATTGTCTCAGTAGCAAACAGCAAAGTTGTCTCTGTTGAGTAGGTTGATCTGAAGCCTGACTGGGTGGGATGTAGTAATTTGTTTTTCCTTATATGTTCTTCCAGCTGTAGATTGACCACTTTTTCCGCTACTTTGGAAAAATATGGTAACAGTGAGACCGGTCATAGATTTGCTAATACATTCCAATCTGCTGTGGGGTTTTTTGTTCAGTGGGCGGACCATTGCTCTCTTCCATATGTCTGGTAGTTTGCTTTCCAGAAAAGAGGTGTCTAGCAGTTGTTGAGTATAAGAGAGTATTACCCCCAGTCCTTTGCCAATCGCTTTAGGAGTGGCTGGTCATTTGGGGAGCCTGATTTTATACTTTGTACTATCTTTTTCAGGTATTCCGATGGGGGAGAAAAAAATTGTCAAATACTATTTGCACCCCCATCCTGTATTTGCTCTTTATATTGTATGCAAATATTTCTGGTATCCTCAGTAAAGGTATCATAGGGCCAGATGTAGGTAGGCCAATACCGGTCGGTAACGGCCGAATTTACCGAATTTCGGCCGTTACCGACCGGTATTTGGCATTTGGGATGTAGGGGACCCAAAAACATCCGAATCGGTAAATTTACCGAATCAGTAAATTTACCGATTCGGAAAATATACCGAATTGGTAAAGTTTCCGAATCTGTAATTTTATCGAATCGGAAAAAACACTGAATCGGTAAATTTACCGATTCGGAAACCTCACCGAATCGGTAAATTTACCGATTCGGAAAATAAGAAATGGTAAAAATTAGTATTTGAGATGTAGGTAACCTCTTAAATACCGAATTTGCATGAAATTCGGTATTTAAGAGTCGGTATTTACCATGGATTCAAATCAGGTGGTAAACAGGTGCAGGGTATAAAAAAGGCCCCAAAATGCATAATTTTCACCAGAATGGCGGCATTCTATGTCATTGCGAGGCGGCTACGGCTACAGGCAGAAGTAGAGAGGGTCTGGAGGAGGGAGGAGCAGGTGTACAGGCAGAGGATCACTCTGTTCCAGCTAACTGAGCCTGAGATCCTACAAAGGTACAGATTGGCTCCCCAAACAATCCTGGACCTTATCAGGGACCTCCATCCACTGTTGGACCATCCAACCCCAAGGGCACACGCCATCCCACCCCATGTGCAGGTGCTGTGCAGCCTACACCTGCTTGCATCTGGAAGTTACCAGAGTGTGGTTGCTGCGGTAGGTGGGGTGTCCCAGAGCTGTCTGTCACGTTTCCTCCAAAAATTCCTTGATGCCATGTTGCAGAGAATGCATTTGTACATCAGCTTCCCTGCAACGCATGCAGAACTGCTAAGGACAAAGACAGACTTTTATCAGATGGCGCATTTCCAAAACGTAATTGGCTGTATTGATGGTACCCACATACCAATATGCCCACCTGCTGCCAGAGAGTACATTTATCAGAACCGGAAGTCCACCCACACCATAAATGTACAGGTGATCCGTGATTCCAAGTACATGATCACTGACCTAGTAGCCAAATTCCCAGGAGGTACCCACGACTCCTACATCTTCCAAAACAGTGGGATCTACGCACGCCTGACAGCGGGTGAATTTGGAGAAGGATACTTGCTAGGTAACACACTGTGTGAAACTCCCTTGATACGTATTACAGGTGGATGTGTGGGTGTGCATGTGAGTAATGTTTTTCTCTTACTATTAGGGGACAGTGCACATGCCCTTTGGTCCTTCATCCTCACTCCCTACCTCAACCCTACAACACCAAGTCAGAGGAGATACAACAGGGCACACAAAACAACCCGAAACATTGTGGAGCGCACCTTTGGCATGTGGAAGAGCAGGTTTCGCTGCCTCCACAAGAGTGGAGGTGCCCGCCAGTACACACCAATCACCTGCTGCAAGATGATTGCAGCCTGTGCAATGCTGCACAACCTTGCGGTCAAGAAGGGCACTGCAGTTGAACTCCCAGATTAGGAGGACCATAAACTTGGTAAAGTTTCTGAATCTGTAATTTTACCGAATCGGAAAAAAAACCGAATCGGTAAATTTACCGATTCGGAAACCTCACCGAATCGGTAAATTTACCGATTCGGAAAATAAGAAATGGTAAAAATGAGTATTTGAGATGTAGGTAACCTCTTAAATACCGAATTTGCATGAAATTCGGTATTTAAGAGTCGGTATTTACCATGGATTCAAATCAGGTGGTAAACAGGTGCAGGGTATAAAAAAGGCCCCAAAATGCATCATTTTCACCAGAATGGCGGCATTCTATGTCATTGCGAGGCGGCTACGGCTACAGGCAGAAGTAGAGAGGGTCTGGAGGAGGGAGGAGCAGGTGTACAGGCAGAGGATCACTCTGTTCCAGCTAACTGAGCCTGAGATCCTACAAAGGTACAGATTGGCTCCCCAAACAATCCTGGACCTTATCAGGGACCTCCATCCACTGTTGGACCATCCAACCCCAAGGGCACACGCCATCCCAACCCATGTGCAGGTGCTGTGCAGCCTACACCTGCTTGCATCTGGAAGTTACCAGAGTGTGGTTGCTGCGGTAGGTGGGGTGTCCCAGAGCTGTCTGTCAAGTTTCTTCCAAAAATTCATTGATGCCATGTTGCAGAGAATGCATTTGTACATCAGCTTCCCTGCAACGCATGCAGAACTGCTAAGGACAAAGACAGACTTTTATCAGATGGCGCATTTCCCAAACATAATTGGCTGTATTGATGGTACCCACATACCAATATGCCCACCTGCTGCCACAGAGTACATTTATCAGAACCGGAAGTCCACCCACACCATAAATGTACAGGTGATCCGTGATTCCAAGTACATGATCACTGACCTAGTAGCCAAATTCCCCGGAAGTACCCACGACTGCTACTTCTTCCAAAACAGTGGGATCTACGCACGCCTGACAGCGGGTGAATTTGGAGAAGGATACTTGCTTGGTAACACACTGTGTGAAAGTCCCTTGATACGCATTACAGGTGGATTTGTGTGTGTGCATGTGAGTAATGTTTTTCTCTTACTATTAGGGGACAGTGCACATGCCCTTCGGTCCTTCATCCTCACTCCCTACCTCAACCCTACAACACCAAGTCAGAGGAGATACAACAGGGCACACAAAACAACCCGAAACATTGTGGAGCGCACCTTTGGCATGTGGAAGAGCTGGTTTCGCTGCCTCCACAAGAGTGGAGGTGCCCGCCAGTACACACCAATCACCTGCTGCAAGATGATTGCAGCCTGTGCAATGCTGCACAACCTTGCGGTCAAGAAGGGCACAGCAGTTGAACTCTCAGATTATGAGGACCATGATGATGAGGAAGCAGTGCCTGAACCACACCCTTCTGGAGTTGCAACACCAACTGATGGCAGACACAGACGGGATGAGATCACACGCAACTACTTTTAAGTAAGTAAAGAGACACAGACAGGTGGAGTATGCACCAAATGTAGTTTAATTTGGCAATGAGGTAGATTTTTAAAGCACAACTGTGCAACGAAAAGTGTACAACTGCAATGATGTCAGTCCTGGTTCACCTCACCATGAACTGTAAAAGTCATTTCCTTCCTCGCTTCCCTGTAACACCTGTAGGTTGCTCACCCTGCTCACTGTCTTGCTGGCCTGTGGCCTCAGCGTGGCGCCTGCTCCTCCTTGTTTCAGGGACAAGGGTGCTTCCTATGCTGCTCCTGCTAGTGCTCTCCTCACTTAAAGGCACATCCAGAGCAGCTGTATGTGCAGTTTGGGCATTCAACAGCGCCTCAAGAGCACTGGTCATCCTGCCCATGCCCCTAGTGACCTCATTGGTGTTTTGGGTCATAGCCTCCTGTATGTTACTGCTTCTCCTGCATAACAGGGACATGGTAGTGGCCTGGCGGTTGATGGCTTTATTTTGGCCATGAGTACGCTGCCTTTCCTTGCGCCTTGCTTTGAAATCATTGTCTAGTTTGGTGCATAGCAGCTGCACCGAGTTGCCAATTCCACGCATCCCTGCTGCCATCTCTCTGTTGACTTGTACCAGCTCACTGATGCGCTTTCCTATTTCCCCTATGTTGCTGTTCAGGGACCTCATTTGTTGTTGGCATGACTGGATGGCTCTTCCCTGCATCCACTGTATTCTCACCATGCTCCCCTCCAGACCACGGAACACACTCGGACCCTCAACTGTTGCATCTGCTGGACTCTCTTGGACTCTGCGGCGTCTTGCACCACTATGGGCCACCCCTGCACTGGAGTGCGCTGTACCAGAGCTGACATCTGCAGGCAAGTTGTGTGTTTCGTCCCCCTCAATGTCAGCTGCTGCTGACTCCATTTCTAGGAGTGGGGCCACAACCTGCCTCCTGCTTGGTTGTGATGTAGGTGTGGTATCATGCTGTGATGCTGGCATTTCTGGGGATGACAGCAGCAAAGGGGATTGAGATCTGCCAGGGGACATAAGTGTGGCAGAGTATGCTCAGACGTGAGTCCCTTGCTCACTTTGCCACTGGATTCAAGCAAGCCGGGCTGAAGACGGCTGTAATGCCAGAAACCGGTCCTCGGAAGCTTGTTTCCGGTCCAGGGAAGGCATGGCTTGGCAGTTCGGGCTGGACTGTTCCCATGAGGCACAGGGTCAGACTGATTTGCATATAGCCATGTCTGAACTGGGGTGGCAGAGTGGGCTGAAGAACCCTACTCTGAGTGTTTGATTGGTTCAGATGCTCCGTCCATTACCACCCCCTTCTGTACCGATCTGCCAGGGGACGCCAGGAAATCTTGAGGCATTTCTGATTCTGGTGCAGGAGGATGGCTACATGATGCACCTGTGTCCTGTGGTACGGTGTGGGTAGTAGGACCTGCTTCCTGACTCTCCTCCCTCTCAGGTGGTGTGCCTTCAGTCTCCTGCGAACGCCTGCGAGTCGCTTCACCTGTGGACATATGAGCGTACATTAGCTAAGCGATACTGTCTCACAGTCACTACCATTAAATGTGTATCACATTGGCTATATTCTCTATGCAGTCATTTCCTTCACTAGTTGGTTTTTGTGCTGTATGACATCAGGGCCGGACTGGCTACCGGGCGTTTTTGTGTGCTGCAAAGCTGGGGGCTAATTTCTCTGCTGTGGGGGCTGATTTCGTTGATGGGGACCTGCGTGGCCTTTGAAATAATAAAAGCAAAATGAACTTTCTGCAGCACACGCTTGGCCCCATCCACGAAATTAGCCCCCAGCTCGGCAGCACACCAAAGTGCCCGGTAGCCAGTCCGGCCCTGTATGACATGCTATTACATTTCCTGACTACATATCGCATCATGCAATGGCCCTGTATAGTGCTAGAAGTACTGGACTGTGGTTCACTTGGCCACAAAGGGTACAGGTAAGGATGATGGTATGGGGGCGCATGCTGTGCATTAGTCTTACCTTTTTTACTTGCAGCTCTGGCTGAGCTGTCCACTTCTCCCAGTCCGCAGACGCTGTCTGGTTCAATGGTTGAGGCCACCATCTCCTCCAGGTCAGTAAGGGGGGGTGCTGGGTTCTTGCATCCGCCAGTTTTTGATGCCTGCTTGTGATGTTCAGCCAATTTCTTTTTGGTTTGGCTTCTGAGGTCATAAAAGCGTTTTTAAGGTTCTCTGTGTCTCTGGTAGTCACCCCAACTGCATTTACTTTGTCCAAAATTTCCAGCCAGATTTTTCTTTTGGCAGATTCTGCCACAGTGAGGGACTGCCTGCCAAAGAGTTTGTGGTGCACCTTCACCAGCTCCTCAACAAGGACCTGCAACTCCATGCTGCTGAATTTGAGTTTCCTCCTCCTCTCAGGCTGCTCTTTTTCCTTGCTGCTTGCCATTTTACACTTTTAAAAATGCACCAAACCCTTTCTGCTGCTCAGTGACTCAGCTCAGCTCCAACTGCCTTTCCAGAAGCTTCTAATTAGTTGCAGCTGCCTGTGTAGCCACTTCCTGGGAGGGAGGGGGAGGGTGGTAGCACCTGATTGGCTGCCTACTTAAGTTTCACTTTTGTTTGTTTTCCGATTCGGTATTTACCGAATCGGTATTTACCGATTCTGTATTTACCGATTCGGTATTCCCCATGCATTCCTATGGGCCCAAAGGCCCATAGGAATGCATGGGGAATACCGAATCGGTAAATACAGAATCGGTAAATACCGATTCGGTATTTTCCGATTGGCCGATACCGAATTTCACCGAATCTGTATTTTTTACCGATTTTTTTTCTACATACCATTTTCCGATTCTAAAATACCGATTCGGTAAAATTCGGTATTTTAGAATCGGTAAAATCGGATTACCTACATCCGGCCCATGGTTCTTAGATACTTTCTCAGCAAAGAAATCCGCAATCTGATTGCATGATTCTTCCGAGCCATGGGTTGGTGTCATTGTTCATTCTAATGAAGATATCTCTTTAAATATCCTGAATAGTTCTCTTGGCGAGTTTTCTGCTGTCTCAATTCTCTCTGACTAATAAGTGGCACGAGCTTTTTTAATGAGTGAATGATACTGTCTTAACTTAGCTCTATATGCCATTTTCTCTGAGTCTGAGAAACCCGCCCTCCACTTCCGTTCCTACCTTTCACATGCTCTTCTGGTGGACCGTAAAGTTTAATTGAACCACAGTGCACTCTATGCTGAGTGTTAGTGGTCCATGGCGCTGCCACATTTAATGCATCCTTGATCCATTTATCTACTCCTAGGCTTGCTTCATTGATGTTATTGCCCAGGACAGGACGGATTGCTAAAAGGGCCTGTGTGAAATTGCACTCGTTGAATTTTGCCCATTTCCTCCGCGTGTTATTTAGTAAAGGGTCCATTGTTGTAGGTGGTCTTAGTAGCGGGATGACGAGCATCACCAGATGGTGGTCTGACCAAGGCACCGCTATAGGATGTTTAACTAACAGCCCTTGGCAGTTAGAAAAAATGGGGTCTAATAAGTGCCCTAATTGGTGTGTTCCATGTGTGGACTTAAGTTCTATTTGTAACCCAGCTAACTCCTGACATAAAGATTGTGCTTCTTTACACATTTTATTATCAAAGTGTAGGTTTAAATATCCCAGCACAATCAAGTTGCTGTGGTACAGAGCTGGTTGGATTAGATTTTCCAGAAGGCTTTGACTAAAATCTGTAACGGTCGCAGGAAGTCTATAGATCAGATAACCATGTATAGTTTGTTTATCATTTGGATGTATGGTAAACAAGGCTGCCTCACAATCATCAATGTTAGTCTCCGTCATTGTACAATTAAGTGCTAGTTTAGGAATTATAGCTATGCCCTCTCCCTTCTTATTAATGCGATCTACTCTAAGGATCCCATATTCAGATGGGAGTGCCTGTAAGATGTCAGGCGCCGAAGATTCCTGTAACCATGTTTCAGTAAGAAACAGGATATCTGGGTCTTTCTCTAAGATGCAGTCATAAATTTCGAATTTGTGTTTATTTAATGATCTGCAATTAATAAGTAAACATTTCAGTTCATGGGCTGCTAGTTTTGTAATCTGGTTAGTGGTTGGGTCTAACTGAAATGGGCAGTAAGCACATTTTGTTATTTGTTGATCAATATCCAATCCATGTTTGCAATTTGACGACAGTATCTGTGGTTCTAGATGCCTAAGTTGGCTGCTAGAATAACTTACATGTCTGTCCAGAGAGAATTGGGCAGCGTTTTCGACCCCCGACCCCGGTCGGGCGCGGACAGGTGCAGACAGGCTTGCCTTTGGCTCGCCGGCGGGGTGCCCGCTGCGCGCGTCCACTGCGCATCCTTGCTGTCATCTGCCTTTGTATGCGTGGTAATCACGCCACTAGACCGCTACCTTAGGCGGAAGTGTGTCTGAATGCCTTCAAGCCCCGCCCTCCACTCAATCGGCACAATCAGCCGCGGCGGACTAGGAGGGAGCGAGCACGAACAAACTTGGTGAAAAAGTACAGCAGGACCAGGTGAGACTGAGCTAAGGGTTAAAAACGTTGGTACTTACTCCTAGAAGTACTTTAATCAGGTGACTAAGCCACTTAAAAAGCACAATAACTAATTCCTACAATTGCCGTGAGTGTTGTCCGTGCGCGCTGCTTTGTTGCTTGTTCATCACCATCTAATGGGCCAGGGGGCTCAGCCTCCCTTTCGTTCTCTAATGTGTCCACTCGGGCATTTAGGAACACATAAGAACTCCTCCAGGGGGAGTCAGACCTCTTTAGGTCAGGAACATATGGGCATACGTTTCCAGAAACCAGTGAGCTGATCCTGGCAGTAAGCTGCGTCTTTAAGCCAGTCAGTAGCAAGCGGCAGAGAGCACCGCCCCTACTTCATCTTTGTCCTGCACTTAGCGAGCAGAAGCGCGTCTGTTTACGCATCTTGAGCAGCATCTCCTGGACATATCCCAACATGGGGGGGAGTGCTCAAGGAAGTGCCCCATAATATCATCAAGCATAGCAAAGATTTCATCCCAGTAGTCAGTGATTCCTGGGCAGTCCCAGGCAAGGTGTATGAAACCAGCAGTAGGGAAGGAACAACATGCACATCGTGGGTCTGTACCCAGGCCCATCTAGAGCAGTTTATCAGGGGTGTGATACAGTCAGTGGATGAATTTAAAATGAATGAGATGAAGGCGATAGTTGGGGGAGAACGCACTTGCATGGGTGCAGCAGTTGCGCCACTGTGAATCAGTGAGAGGGTGTGTAATGTCAATATCTCATGCACTTTTGCTCATAGGAGTGCATATGGGTGCTGAGTTCTGCATTCCAGGATATAATCTCGTGATGAGCTTGCAGGGAGATTGAATTATCAACGACTCCTCGATCAGCTGGAATGCTGGCAGGACATCTGGGAATTAGGCATGAATGTCACAGGTCGCATCGCGTAATTTGTAGCATGTAAATGTCTCCAATAATTTAGTGTCATATCCTTGTAGAGCAAGCTGTGGCAGGAGAAAGGTGCCGTCAGGGTAAATTGCACCCATGGATGTAAGTTGCAGCTTGTGCAGTCTAGTGCATGTGTCAGGATTACAGGTAATGGGGAACAAGGGATGAACAATAAGTGAAACAGATGGTGCAAAAAGATTCTCAATGCGGGCCCTATGCCGGAGCTTGCCCCATGCCCATACCGTACATGCCACAGTATCAATGCATGCACGTGGGTGCTTAAGGGGCAGGGATTTCGCCATCTGGAGAGGGCAGAGCGCCGCATGATTAGATTCAGGGGCTGTGTGGGCAAGAAATTGGGTGGGGAAAAAGCCAATAATGGGTGAACTGGGCTTGGGCATTAAAGTAATAGAGGTCCATTACAGGGGCACCCAGGCCGCCCTGCTCTAACTAGTGTGACATGATCTCCCAAGCAATGACCGGCTGGCCACCCACCCAGGCTAATGAGACAAGATGCTCTCTGAACTGTCGAAAAAAGTGAAGGGGCAAGGAAAGAAGGAAAGCAGTAAATTAATAAATCAATAGAGGAATTTAAGGAATGTTATCATTTTTACTATGGCTAAGCAGACATTCAAAGACAATGGAAGTTGCTTACAGCCATAAATTCTGCTGTCCAGCCATGTAAGTAACCAACCATAGGTGCACCTCAACAATTCGTCAATATTTCTGCCTAGCCACACCCCAAGATACTTGACTGGGCAATCTGCCCAAACAAGAGGGAATTCCAAAGCGACTGGGGGCGTCTTGTTTGTCAAGAGGAAGACAATCTATTTCATCCAGTTTATCTCAATACCCGACAGCCCACCGAATCTGCTGAATTCTCTGATGAGAGGATCCAGATTTCATGTGGTTGTCTGACATATAAAGTATCATGTTGTATCCAAGGAATCACAGTAGAAGAAGGTAAACTTAAGGTTTAAGTTTAATTAAGGATTTCAAGTACAGCACTAGATCCATCAGAGTGCACATCCAACAAACTCCAGTCTTCAACTCAAGATCAGGAGCAGAACATTCTACTATCACCTAGCAACTAGATGCTAGGATGCAAAACATAGGAAAAGCATTAGCAATGAAGGAACATAGGATATAACACACCTCCTTTCCCACAATAAACAAAACAAATTAAAATAAGGAAAAACATAATATGAAACAACAATTTACAATTGGATAATAAATCAGGTAATGTAATCATTCAAATATTTCGGTGTGAACTTAACTCTGGATGATTTTGAACAGGAAGCAGAAACCTCAGAAGGGCCTGAAGCAACTTCACTTATATCTAAAGAAATCAAGTTATTATCATCAGAACTGGTTAGAGCAGTGGATTGAAGGGATTCTTCCTCATGAATATTAGGATTATCAAAGAATGACTCAGCACTATCAAACACATTGGAACTACATGAAGGAAGATTACATGGAGACACAGTGTTAAGGTCAACTATATTGGGAATACCGTTTGAATCTGGAACATCAACAGAAGCAACGTCCGAACCCTTCACTTTTGAAACGGCCCTTTTACTCCACCACTTACCACCAGTAACTTTAACAGCATGTTTGCCGATTTGAACAATAGATGTCTCTGGATAAAACTTTGAGCCTTTGGTCTTACATGGTCTTCGGATTCTGACCTTGTCACCAACACTTAAAGAAATTTCTTTTACATGTTTATCCAGATCATATCTGACTTTGGACTTGAATTGAGCAGAAACAACCTTATCTTTGACAAGATCCATATCAACAACATCTTTACCTTGAGATGTTTTGCTAACAACCCAACCAGGGGATAACTCATTAAAGGATTGTCTCCCTCTTAATAAGAGGAAAGGTGTCACCCCAGTGGTTGAGTGTGGTGTGTTATTGTACGACCAAACTCTGTCGTAGACCACATCCTGAACACAAAGGCTAGATGAAATAGCTAGTTGAACTGCGTCCTTCAGGACACGATTCGCTCTCTCCACTAAGCCGTTGCCCTGTGGGGAGTACAAAGCAGTGGTAAGATGTTTAATGGCAAAATTATCCAAAAAACTATTCATTTCATAAGATACAAATTGTACCCCATTGTCCGATACTAAGAACTTGGGAATTCCTTCGGACTGGAAAAGTTTCTTAAGACATTTTATGACATTATGAGTATTAGGTTCTTTTAAAAACTCACAGGCAACCCATTTGGAGTGTTAATCTACAATGGTGAGTATGAATCTGAAACCCTGGTTTAAACCACCAATGGGCCCTAGAAAATCCATACCTAATTTCTCCCATGGACTGTCAGGGAAAACAACGGGACACAAAGGTTTGTTAACAGTCCGCAATGACTTCTCAGCATGAGAACACTCACTACAGCCATTCAAGAAGGTATCTACATTGATGTCCATCCCTGGCCACCAATAATGAAGTCTCAACCTTTTTTTTGTGCTTGTGATCCCCCCATGACCTTTGTGAGCAATCTCAATGATCTTATCTCGAATTGAAAGAGGAGGGATGAGGGAAACACCTCTCAAAAGGAAGTCACCCTCCAAACTTAATTCATCCTTAACCTTGGAAAAAGGAAGAAGATCCTTGTCAATAAGATTTTCTCTTGGCCAACCTTCAGCAATATATTTTTTTAGTGTAAGGAAAGAAGAATCCTGCAAAGATTCTTTAATCCAATCGGATTCCGAAACCACGTCCTTTGCTAAAACTAGTCCATCCAAAAGATTAACTACTACTTCTTTGTCATCAAGGACAGGAGAAAATTTCAAAGCACTTGAGGGACACCTAGACAAAAAGTCTGCCGTGAAGTTCTTTCCGCCCGGGATATGTCTCATGACAAAGTTAAAATCATAAAGCTTTGAAAGAAGACGACTCAACCTAGGGCTAGCATTCCTTAAATCCTTGTCATTCCAAATAAAAATCAATGGCTTGTGATCTGAAACTAACACAAACTCACGACCCCAAACATATGTGGAAAAATGTCTAACTCCCCAAACACAAGCTAAAGCTTCTTTTTCGATGGTACTATAATTTCTCTCAGAGGAGGAAAGTTGACGGGAAGCAAAAGCAACAACATTTTCAATCCCACCATCAGCTTGACTCAGTACAGCACCTAAACCAGTATTACTAGCATCTACTGTAATGAATGAGAGAGAGTTCCCATCAAACGGTTTGAGAGCCGGGGCATGTATGATCAATTCCTTTAAGGACTCAAAAGCCATTCTATGTGCCTCATCCCACACAAATTTAACATTATTCTTGGTAAGTGACCTCAAAGGCTCACTAACATGTGCAAAATTCTGTACGAATCTGGAATAAAATTCACTCAAACCCAAAAATGATCTTAATTGATCCTTGTTAATGGGTTGGGCGCAATCACGAATACCTTGTAAAAGATCATGTTTAGGGGCGATGCCCTTGTGAGAGATGGTATGACCAAGGTATTCAACCTCACTAAGGAGAAATTTGCATTTCTGTTTTTTAACAGTCATGCCATGGTCACTTAAAATACCAATAACTTGATCAAGTTTGACAAGATGTTCTTCCACAGTGTTGGTAGAGATCAAAATGTCATCTTGGTAGGCTAAGACGTCACGAACTTCCCCAAATAGCTGAAACATTAGTTTCTGAAAAACTGAGGCCGCTGAGGCAAGCCCAAAAGGTAACCTCAGATATCTAAACAGACCAAAAGGAGTATTGAAAGCAGTTAAGTCTTTAGATTCTTCACACAATTCTATCTGGTGATAGGCTGCTCGTAGGTCTATGGTAGAGAAAACCTTTGTGCCTCTGAGCTGAGCCAACATATCTTGAATACGGGGAAGAGGGAAACAATCTACCTGAATATTTTTATTTAGAGCTCTTAGGTCTACACACAGCCTGAGTTCATCACAGTTCTTCTTAAGTGCGACTACAATTGGAGAAACCCACAACGAAGAGTTAATGTTTTCAATGACTCCCTCTTTACTCAGTTGTTGAAGGTGAGTCTTCAGTCTTTCCATGATGCTTAGAGGGATATGTCTTACCTTATGAATTATTGGGATAGCATCAGGCTTCAAAATAATTTTATGTTCGTAACCATTTAACTGAACCAAGATTGTCAGAAAAAACATTGTTGTATTTATTTATGATACTTTCCAGAGAAAGTTCTTCGGTAACTAGAGTATTAACATTGATGGAACGGTCTAAAGAAATGGGATATCTGGTACCAGGTCTTAACACTAAAGGGAATTTACCTTGATCTCTCCAACCCAATACATTATAACCTTTTTTTGAAACGTAGATTTTGGCCTGAATAGAGCGGTCTTCAAAAGTTAAACTGTCATTAAAGAAACCCATTAAATCAATGACTTTGCCATTAAATGCAACAGTACGTATATCAGGAGGTATGAGTAAATTTTCGTCCCAATGTTTAAGAAACAAGAAATCCGCAATGATGGTGATAGGGGATCCTGAATCTACAGTGACCTTAACAATAATCTCACCAATTTTAATATCACATACTGGATCATAGACAGATGGATCTTCATGATCATCTATCATGTCAACGGATAACAATATTTTTTTTACAATCTGTTCTTCACATGTATTGAAATTATCAGAATCAGAGACTTCAAGATACATTGTCTTGGACTTGAACTTGCACACTGTAGCAAAATGACCAATCTTTTTGCAATTGGTACATTGTTTCTTTAAAGCTGGACAAGAAGTTGAATTGGCAAGGTGTAATTTTGATCCACATCTATAACAAACGGGAGGCTTATCAGACTTTTTCCATTCAAGTTTAGAAGATTGGTTACGTTGAGAATTATTTTTTGATGAAGTAGATTTTACTAAATCTACATGTGTAGGTTTATTATTGCCCAATTCTTTAGAAGCAAAAGCAGATCTTTCTATTCCTCTAGCCAATTCTAAAGTTTCTTGCAAAGAGGGATTACGACAACATAAAATTCTTTCCTGAACTTTGTTGTTGAAGCAATTCACAACGATTTGATCTCTGAGATATTGATCAATAGGGCCTTCAAATTCACAAGTTGCAGCCAAAATTCTCAACTCAGCTAAAAATATATCAATCTTTTCATATTCTCTTTGTTTGCGTGTGTAAAATCTATGCCTTTCAACAATTACACTCGGTTCATCCTTAAAATATTTTTCCAAACGGGCAATAGCCTCAGTGTACTCATTCCAATCATCTGAGGGAGGTCTATTAACAGGAGGTTGGTGATCAAAGATTCTTTGACCCTCCGCACCTAAGGCACTATATAACATTGCATTTTTCCTAGCAGCAGGAAATTTCACAGCATCAATGGCAATTATATAGCTATTAAAGGCTTTGAACCAATGTGACCATTTTATTTTAGGTGTACCTGGTTCTGGAAGAAATGAAGAAGGGAGAACTGCCGTCTGTTGAGCCATCCTGAATTAATAAATTAACAGGAATAAATCACATTTAGTATAATAAATAAGCTAATTGTAAAGTTTAAAATTAACAGTGTTAATTGTAAGTATCAATGTAATAATGTAGGTTATATAGTGTGAAAATCAAGAGTCAGCTGTGTGTAACAGCGTAGATAGTCCATGTATTGAAGTTAAACTATCTTGTTGGCTGTGTGTATCAGCGTATAAGATACACGTTAAAATTAAATATCAGCTGTGTGTATCAGCGTAGATGATACACGTAGCGTTAATTAGGCTGTGTGTGTCAGCGTAGAAGACACACGAGTAAGTTTTCTATTAGACAATATGAAATACTTGCGTTGTTTTAACTGTGCAGAGCGAGCTGTGCGTGTCAGCGTAGGAAACACACAAGTTTAAATGGTAGTATTGTTAAAATGTAGAATAATTATGAAGTACCTTTTTTTCCAAAAAACGAGTCGCGGAAGACCGTGAAGTTGTTGCCGGTAACTAAGCAACCGCAAAATGGCTGCTACGTTGCGCGTGTGATGACGAGTTCCTCACCGTCAATTGTAGATGACGCGCTTTGTTGTTGAGCAGAATGAAGGAGAAGGAACGCAGCGCGCGTCGTTCTCGTGCTGTTCAAACCGCCAGTGAAACGGTAATGGCGATTTTTTTTTTTGAATAGCGAAAGTTCTATAATATAGAAGATAACGTATATTAGTGTTATTTTGTTAACATTTTTTGACGAATTGAGTTAAAATGATATAGGGAGTATGCCATTCTCAGCAACACTTGGTGAAATCAATTATACCGCCAGGTCTGCCGCAGGTGCAATCAAGGGCACATTTAGAGATAACCAAAATTCAGCCGCTGATAAATTGAAAGTTAAATTATCATTAATTAAGTAACATAAATTCTAATCTGGCGCTGGTGCAATCAAAACACGGCAGAAGGAAATAATCAGGCGCTGGTGCAATCAAATCACCAAAGGGGCCGAATTGATAGAAGTCATGGTTAATTTACTGGATGACCATCTTACTGGTTGTTGAGATTTAAAAACAAGGAAGTTAAAATTAGGGAGAAAGTTAAAATGTTATATTAATTAATGGGCAGCCGCTGGTGCAATCAGGGCACAGTGAGAAGTACAGGCGCTGGTGCAATCAAATCACAAGTAAAATGTTAAAAGCTTACTTTTTTTTATGAAGATATCGTTGTTTCTTGAAAGTACTCAATATGAAGCAAGTAGACAGGAGATTTCAGTTCGTGGATGAAGGTAAAATTTTTTGAATGAGCGCTGAAGTCTGAAGAGATCTTTATAAAATTAAAATCTTGAGCGTAGGTTCGTAGATAATGCTGACTTGACCACCTCGTCGCCAATCTATGTTGTATCCAAGGAATCACAGTAGAAGAAGGTAAACTTAAGGTTTAAGTTTAATTAAGGATTTCAAGTACAGCACTAGATCCATCAGAGTGCACATCCAACAAACTCCAGTCTTCAACTCAAGATCAGGAGCAGAACATTCTACTATCACCTAGCAACTAGATGCTAGGATGCAAAACATAGGAAAAGCATTAGCAATGAAGGAACATAGGATATAACATATCATCATCTGCATACAGCAATACTAAGATTCTGCAAGAAGAAAATGTGAGTCCGCAGTGAGCATGATGTTGGCTAAGTTAGGATGATAGCGGTCCATCACAATCGCAAAGAGTATGGGAGACAGGGGTCACTCATCAAGGGGCCCGTAATTCTTCAGTTGACCCACAGGCGGGCCATAGGTTGGAAGTAGGACAGACCAGTCAATTTGATGAAGGTGGGGCGTAATCCTAGGTGTGTCAGCTAGGCGAAGAGATATGGCCTTTTGAGAGAATCAAACAGGCTCTCTGGAGCCCCCTGAAACCTGTAATCATAAATACAACAAAATACATTCATAAAAACAAGACAAAAAAAAAAATATATATATATATAGGTTTTTATGCTTAAAAAAGGTGGAGTACACATTAGCAACAGTTACTTTACAAACAAACAGACCATTAAGGTTTAGTGACACATTCAAAAGTGTAACTTACCAGTCTCCACTCCACCAGGGATTCCTGTCAAGCCTTCAGGATGTAGTATCTGCAAGACCTTCTCCTACCAAGGAAAAAGTTATAAGGGGGACTGGGAGAACCATCACTAGTACTCTGCGCCTTCAGGTGATGCTTGTAGGCCACCCGTAGATCGTTCCACCTCTTCCTAATATCCTCCAGTGTGTGCAAGGTATTTGCTTCAGCATCCACCATGTCAACTATTCTGGACCATATTTGCCTTTAATGTGCTAATGTTGTATTTTGTACTTGGGCTCCAAACAACTGTGGCTCTACTCTAATAATTTCAACCACCATGACTGACAATTCTCCCTTTGCAAAACGGAGATTTCCTATCCCTGCTATTATAAAAAAAAAAATAATTTAATAAATGTCATGAGCCACAAGAAAATAAATGAAAGAAGAAATAAGGGACAAGAAACAGAGAAAGCAAAAAAAAAGCAAAACAACATAACCTGAATTAAATGCCAAAGGTTCAGTTTGAAAATGTGGTGGTGCAGCGGAACAGCAAAGGGTCATGGTCTGAAATGGAGTGTGTCTTATAGTGTGGTATGTAGGTGAACATAATCAGCCAAAACACATCTGGTGTGTGATGCTATCATCCAACCAAAAGCCACAGAAATAGTCCAATGTTGACCATGTCCCGTGGCCGAATCACTCCGTCAGCAATCCGACTCTAGAACACTGCGAGCACAACTGTGACACCTAAATAGGCTTGGCACAATCCTGCCACCCTGACAGCAAAGGAGTAATGTTAGCCTGCAGAGCAGTCCAATGCATCGACAGCTGTGAACCGATTATGTGATAGAATGCACTCTGTCGACGCATGCAGCAATTCAGCTAGCACACATCTAAATACGGAGGAATAGATTCCATCAGCTTGGCGGAGTACTTGTAAACTCCACCACGGAGTGGTGACGGGAGTCCCCCAAGATGTAAATCTCGTCCTAAAGCATTCATTTCAAAACAAACAGAGAATGTGGAGACAGTAACATTAGACATCTTCACTCTTGAAGTGAAAGCTGTAAAGCATATACCCATAATATGCATAAATACCCTAGCTCACCTGAGATGTGTCTCTGCTATAAAAACACATAAACATAGCATAAATGTTTCCCAAGTGTGTTGTATCACACAAATTACCAGTGTGTTTTCATAATATGTGCACTTCTAAAAAGGAGCTGCAAATGGGCTCAAGTAAACAAATTCATAGCAATCTTTCTGATACACACAAAATGCTAATTTTTAAGCAGCACGAAGAAGAAACACGTCGGAACCAACATCACCCTGCGCTTCCCACACTAGCTATTTTTCAGCAGGGTCATGATTTTCTGGCACACGCAGATATGGACTCGTGATGACGTCACACACATATGTCCTAAGTGTTGCCCCACTGTTAAACACTCTTGTATTCCTCCACAATGCAATATTTAGATCAGGGCTAATTTCGAGAGGGTACAGGTGAATGCTGATGACCCTAATGGGTAATATGGCAGATACATGCAGATCATTTTATAATCAAGGGGTTATTACTTCCCATATGTCTCTGTTCCCGTTTTAACCTTACATTGGCCACTAAATATAGAAACAAAGTATTCCCATACTATCCTTGGGTTATTTTAAGCAACTTACTTTGCCCTGTTGGGAAAGTTCTTAATACACTGCATTTGCAGCGGTCCTTTGATCACAAAAAGATCTCCTACAAGAGCTCATTCTACTAAGCCCGTTCGGTATCACTCATCCCAACCAATGTGGAGCACAACCCGATGATGAAACATGCCACCTAGATGGGTGAGGTTCTGTGTATCCTGAAAAAGAAAGCCTTTTAGGGCAGGTACAAAAATGAATATAACAAAGGAAAGGTTCTCTGAGTATATTATACGCAATGTCACCAAACTTGTTTATGCCATTTTCTGATACCATGGCATTACAAAACACATTCTGTGGGAGTAGAGGTGTGTGTAGGATGAGATGCTCATCCCAGCAGGGTGTAAGGGTCTGGAGAAGTGCAAAACCACCACCTCGATTGTACAAAATAAGTACACTACATTAAAAGATCTACAACATGAGGGATGGATGCAAGGTACAGCCCAAGGACACACACTGTGCCAACAGCAGGGCTATGCGTGACTGAATGCTTTGTGCAGAGGGCTGTGGGACCCAGGCACTGCATGTAAAATGTAACCAGATGTCATGCACAGTGACCAGATTATGCTGTGTGGATTCTAGATGAAGAGGCACAAATGTTGAGAAGCAAGAATTAAAATACTCAAATCCCGCAGTTCTGGTGAGCTATGTAAACATAACACCCCAAACACATTGCCAATGAACTTACACATGATGTTCCAAAGAAATAAGTTCATCAGTATAGGGATTACTTCTGATATCAAACACCACATTACTGTAGCCATCATCAAAGGCATCACTATTTTATATACAGTTGAACTGGTGGTATACTGCTGTCAGCAACTAAATATCCTTGTGAAGAACACATATTGAAAATATTGGCAATAGATTTCCTCATTGGCATTAAGGGGTCAATGTGGCGGATATCTCTGAACATTTAGGTGTTTGTTATTGTACTAAATGTTGGAGAGAGCAGGGGGAGGCTGATAAATGGGGGACACTTACTACAAAATGGAAGGGGTTTAGTGAAATTATGGAGGGGTTTAGGGAGGAGCTGGCAAATACAAACACCTACCCACAAGTGAGAAAGACCATTACTATTAACAAACCCCGCTTCTAACATTATTGAAGTTGTAAAGGTGGCAAAACATTAGTGAATGCACTACAGCTCAGCCTTGGTGTAAATCAATCACTCACAAATACTACAACACACCCTCATAAAAAATAATGGCAGCAGGGACTTATGATAGCACTCCATGGAAATACTGTTAAAAATGTAATTGTGTGTGTGTTTGTGTCTGTGTGTGTTTAAGTGTGTGTGTGTGTGTGTGCGCGTGTGTGTGTGTGTGTGTAGTTTTTGTAGTTTTTTGTCTTAAAAAAGCTAAACAAACTTTATAGTTTAAGATTTCTTTATTTAAAAATTCATATTTAAATTATGTATAAGACAAAAACAACATTAATAATTTTTAGTTAAACATAAAAAGTACTAGTGAGGGTGAGTTTATTTTATTTTGCTAACATAATTTTAAATTAATTAAAATATTTAAAACGTTGAATAAACATGTATTGTGAATAGTTACTGTGCTCTTAAGTTTACTTTAATAGCTCTCTTGTAGCAATATTTATTATACTTTGCCATATGAAGATCTCTGCCATTATGGTGGAGATCTCCACCTATGTGGGAGACATTACAGGTAGTCTTGAGTCTAAGATGTTTACACTCTACTAAATTGAAGGGGTGGAAATATGAAAGTCTACACATAGGTGTAGATCTGCACTCAGAAATAGTGAATAACAAAAAAGTGTAGACCCATCCTAGGTGTAAGACTAGATTTGCAAGTGAATAAATCTACATCTATGAATTCACCTTTATTTACAAGACCCTAAGCATATTTAGATGGCCGCAGTATCACTAGCAGTGTTTTTTTTTTTATATATGGACATATCTCATATGGAGGGAAATCTGATATCAGTGGTACTGCTGCCTTACAACTCTCTTTAATGGGAAACAGCCATTACAACGTGGCCGTTTGCACATGATACCTTTACAACGTGAATGTCACAACGCGACTACCATTACCACGCACAACCTTTACCATGCAGGATCTTACGACTATTATGCCTCAACACACATGCGTTTACAATAACTTTCGCTGTAAATGTACGAACGGTAAAGGCAAATGTGTGGTAAAGGTTAGTAGTACAACCTGGGTGACTCTCGACGGCCAATAGGGTTAAAAAAAAAACTGCCATTTTGAAGGGATACAGAAGTCCTAGCTACCTTAAACTCCTAGGCTGGTGGGACCGTAACTCCAAGGTCGCGAGATTGTCTTTATCTAATCCCACACTGCACAAATGAAATTGCATTCCGCATACGTTATACAGCTTCTTCGTTACTATTATCTCACTGTCCAAGTCTGGAATGCTGACTTGCAGCAATCGGAAGCGTGAAAGCGAAGCCAATGGCGGCTCCAAAGACGGTTCTGACTCGCATTCTTAACAAAGCAAACACAAGGAGATGATGGACGGAGCGCTGAAACGTTTCAGACACTTACCTCCAGTCACAGAACTGGGTTGAATCCATCATCGTTCTTTAGCTCACTTCGCCACCCCAGTTCAGACCCAGCTATATGCAAATCAGTGCCTCATGTCTCCCTGTGCCTCATGGGTACAGTTCAGCACGAACTGCCAAGTCAGGTCATCCCTGGACCGGAAACAAGCATTCCTGGGACCGGTTTCGGGGTAACACCCCTCATCAGCCAGGCTTGCTTGAAACCAGTGGAAAAGTGAGCAAGAGACCCATGTCTGGGCATATCCTGTCAACTTAGGGCGAACAAAGCAAACACAAGGAGATGATGGATGGAGCGCTTTTAACAGCAAGTAAAAAGGGTACAGACTTACAGGTGCCAGAAACACCTGGACCAATAGGAGGACCAGGGCCAGTAAGACAATTTCAAAAAGAAGTACCACAAGATCAAGGAAGACCAGAATTCACCGTACCAGGAATTGGACGTGGAGGACCAGGATCAGGAAGATGAAGACCTTGAAGTAGAAGAGGATAATGAGGCCATTGTGATTCCAGGCCCCATGTATTAGGGCACACCCTTGGTGTAGAGGCCAAACCTCCAATAAGCAGTTATAAGTTATGCTTTTTAGGCGACACCCCTTTAAATTTCATGGCCCCCTTATCAGCTCAGTGAGATCCCTCCATAAAATGTACGTTTTTTGCTTAGTGTGAAGTTTCCAACCTCCAGTCTGCCCCCACTGTTGTTATTGTCCTAATATGACATGCGGCGAACCTGCTACTTTTCAATCTAGTTTTATACAACACACAAACCTCAATTCTTGAAGTGTTTCAATACATGTGTGTTCTTTTTATTTTTAGAATATTGTTTCACCTCCCACTGGCACCCCTCCATACCCAACACCTCTTTTCAGCCTTCTCCCGGACACCCATCTGCCCCCCCTTGTCATTGCATAGTCTCTTTTAATTAGGTAAACCGAGGTAATTACTGGGAAATATCTGGCTCACACGCCCTCCCCGAGTCTCATGGACTAAGATATGCCCTTATTAATGAGAGACTAATTAAAGTGGATGAAGGCCAGTGAAAAAGTGCAAGAGGCAGTAACATTTCTCAATAAGAATTGTTTTGAAGAAAATGTGGTGAATACATCTTATACCTGCAAGCTGAAGTTTTAAAGGCACCTCAAAGATCTGTGATATTTAGGTTGAAATTAGGTGTGCCAGCTCCAGTGAGGGACCTCGCTTATAGTGTCTTTAACTCAGGATATGGATAAGATCCTTCTTCTCCTGCTCCCAAGATGATGTGAGTAGCACCCTTGGCAGGCTTAGATTAAGCTCACTGAGTGACCCTGGTCCTATTGACATTCTGAAAACACTGGCCCCACTCTATTAATGAAGCCTTCAAGCAGGATCCAGTCCCAGATTATATATGAAGGGTGTGTTCACACCACTTTTGAAGATCTGGCTGGATCAGTTGAGTAACAAAACTTGAGGATGCCCCCCTGCAAAGTACAAGGAGGGCCCCCCACCCCAAACCCAGTCAGGAACTCTTAGAGCAGGGGCCCGCCACCTGTGCACAGTGCCAGAGGGGCCCCGTGGAGCTCAAACCCCCCACACACGAAGGGGGCTGCGGGGGCTAATGTGACGAAACTGGACAGGATCCGGGTTATCTGAAAAGGTTCAGGCTTATCTCCCTACTGCCCACCTTCTCCATACTAATGGAGCAGCACCTCTCCAGGTGGCTGTCCAATTATATAGAAATAAATAGGAGCTTGTGGTTGGAATGAAGCTCACATTCCCTCTGGTCACAGTATGGATCCTATGCTGATAGCTGTACTTGATCTTTATAAGACCAGAGACCTCAACATGCTGGCCGGTCACCTGCTGCTAGCTATCTTGCCTGCCTTTGATGTGGCTAACCTTTCCATTTTCATTGCTGACTGGCTAATACTGAGCTTGTATGGAATTCAACCCCTTCCTCTCTGGGCAATCGCTGGTGGATTTGCTTCCTCCAGATTGATCCAAGGAAAAAAGTGACTAGCTGCACCATTTCTCATGCTTCTGCACTAGTGAGCAACCCCTCAGTGAGCTCATTTAGAATTTTGATTTCCAGGTCCTGACTTATGCGGACGACATCTAACTTCTTTTAAGGTTCAAGAAGGTATCCAATGACACTGCTTGCGTACCAGAGAAACTGCATGACTGCTGTGCCTGGTTGGATAATCTCCATCTTCCTTAAAATGCATGGTAAAAAAATGGAGATCCTGCTCATTGATGGAAGCCTCTTGTGCTGGTCCAGCGATGCATGGCCTACCTCACTAGGCAATTTTCATTTCCTGGTTGATAAAGAAGAGGACCATAGAGTTTGATTTGATAATTAGCTATCAATTGAACATCAGCCCCAGAAGCACTGTTCCTCTTTTTCTGTTGAAGCCCTTTGAGAGAAATCCTGCCGTTTTTCCAGACAAACAAATGTGCTCTGATGGTTGGCTCTTAGACTCTAGGCCACTGGGGCTACTGTTAGCCCCTCAGACCAATAAACTGCAAAGAATGCAAAATCTGGACATGCTGCTCATCTCCTTTCATCATCTCATTGTGTGCTCCACTTGCCCCAGGTTCAAAAGCACATGCATTTTAAGATGCGCTGGTCAGTGCAAAAGACCTCTCCCGCACTGGCCCAACAATTCTACACTTGGATGTCCATGCCCTTTTCAGTGTCCTGTGCTACAACATGGAACACTACACTTGTATTGCCCAGACTGGATTATGGTAGTGCCACACTATGTGGCTTACCTCAATACAAGTTGGCCCCTCTAAGAGCCTCCCTCAATGCGGCAGTCAGACTTGTCTACCGAACAAAAAGCAATACACACATCTCCCTGGCCCTAAAATCCCTGAACTGGCTACCGTACAAAACAAGAATTCAACTAAAAATCGCATGAATGACCTATAAGGAGCTACACTTCTATACCCCCAGATATCTGGCACTAAAGCTAGAAAATTCAAGTCTGCAGACCTTCGCGAAGTGCGTACACACTGCTTCTGAATCCCCAATGAACCCATAAAAAGAAAAAGGGCACCAGAGCATTCTAGGTTGTCGCAAATAAGAAATGGAATTCGCTACCACCGGATGTTCGTCTAATCTCTTCTACCTCCTCCTTCAAAAAAGAAGCAAAATCCTTTCTGCTGACTAAATTTTTACCCTAAGACAAAATATCTATGCTTATGGAAAAGTAACCATACTAACTACTCTTTATGATGCCTGACCATCTTATTGCCAACTATTTTTGAGAGCAAGCTTTTTACTCTAATTACTTTCTTTGCTGTGTTTGTTATTCACTCATGTGTCTATTTTACCAATCCAACTGATACCCTACCTCTCCTCATATAAAGTGCTCTGATACCCATTAGGGGCATGTTCGCGCTATACAAAACTTTATAAATAAGTATTCACTGTAAAGGCAGATCTTTGGGTTACTAGGCCTCGCGGGCTTTGAAATGTCCTGCCACTGATGCCTCGCCAAACGTCGAACTTCACTCTTTTAAAGGAAAACTTGGAAACTCACTAGCATTTTTTAACTGTCCATTTTGGCTTTGCTTTTCTCTGTTTATAGGTCTGGTGTGCTGAATGTTCTAGCGCCCTGGTACTACCGGGTTCCTGTTATACTTTATAAATAAAGAAACCCAAAATGGCGGGGAGTTGACTCAAATAAAACCTGATCCGATGTTTTGCATTTTGAATAGCATAGAGTGAGGTACATTCGATTGCATTGCTGTTAATTACTCGTGCTGTAACTATACCATTCAGTACACCCTTGCCCACTTCAGGAGATGGAAAATGCGACTCTGTTGTTCAAACTGCGGCTTGGAGATTACGTGCACCTCTGCAGCACGTGCATTCAAGCACTGAGGTCTCCTAAGTGTCCGAGTTTAACATTAGTTAAGAAAAGCGGTACACAAAAAATCAAGTTGAGTTTCATGTATTAATGGGAGGAAAAGCCTGGCATTGGGTAGTACTTTAGCTATTCCTAAACCTAAAAAAGATTTAAAGGTTAAGAAGGTAATCAGTTCAACATTCCTTCCACAACTGCATTAAAATGCATTTGGATAATGCGAACTTAATTGCTAAAACGGTTGGCTGGGAAACGTCTCAAAGGGTATGTGTCAACATCAACTCTGGTTTATTAAAGAGTAAAGAACAACTCCTGCATATAAAAGGGCTGTATGAAACCCCTGCGGATCTCCCGGCGCGCGAGGCCACATGCTTCCGCGTCTCAGACAAAGAATGACTGCTTCTGAGAAATAGGTGCCGATGAATAATAAGCATTGACTCAATCATACTGAGCTCCCCGCTCAAGGTCCTCTGTGAAGAGGTCACGTGCCTCTCCCTCTCTTTAGGGCGTCCATATAAATATATACACGTTAATCTTCCAGTCCGAAGCGACTTCATAAGAAGCCCTGAGGAGTATTATTCTGTGATGATGAGAATTTAAGAACTTTTAACTCCTTCAGGAAGGCAAAGTTTGTTTAGTCCCCTCAGTTTTTTGCTGGCCTGTGGCCAGGACATTTCATTTCTTTTGTAGTAGGTTATGGCAGTGCTTCCTCCAAACGCCTTTAGCTGAAAATAGAATTCTGGAGGTGAGGTTTATAATAATTTCTTTGTTGATTGGTTAAAAAAAACATTTACAATTTACGACATGACAAAGATTGATAAAAATAACTGTGATAGAAACTTTAAAACAATTAGTTTGAAATAGTTTAAAATTCGAGGGCCGATAAGATCTGATAATGTTCTGATACAGTACATAAATCTAGGTTTCTTGTAGTCTCTGATTTGGATACTGTGTCTCTTAACTCAACAGATCTGCTATGCTGGGGAGACTTTAGGTTGGAGAGTGGCTTCGAGGAGTTTTAACGCTTTATGGACAAATTTCTGGAGGTGTAATATGTGACAAGAACGTTTTTGCCAAATTCGTTCGTTTGTTGTAGTGGGGACGTGGTCTGTTATTTGTGCTGCCGTGTTTTTGTGCTGCATTATTGAATGTGATTTGGTTTGTGCCATACCAGCGGTTGTGTTGCATTGTTTCAACTCTTTTGTTGTGAACATATGCCATGCCATGTTATAATTGTGTTGCAATGTTGCTTGGTGTATGTTATTGTGTTATGTTGTTTGCTTTAGATATATAAAAAATGGCTGCTTAATTTCCAGCCACCAGTAGCGCATACCTTGAAACTTCCTGAGGTAAGCGACCATTTACCGTTTGTCTAAAGGTGGATGAATAGCAGTGCTCTAACCCCTCCCAGACATGCGATTGACCACCCTCTAATCATGCCTTACTCATGCTCCATTACATAACCCCTCCGGATAATCAGAGTCTGAGTCATAGCAGGTGCATAACGGTGGCAGTTTATTTGAAAGCATAAAACATAAACATCACATTTCTTTTATGGTCATTAGTACACTCCATGATCCAACACTGCATCACATCTATAAAATTATTACATTCTGATTAATTAGTCCATAAACTCCTTAGAGCACTTCCAAGCCAGCCCCGTGAGTGATGTCCCCCTTTGGTGTCTAGCGTTCGCGGCCTCCAGGCTTCCTTGCTATCGATATCTGAGTGGGTGGCTCCCTTTTCTTAATCCCAGCCTTCCACGAGCTCTCCGCTCGGATTGGCGGGTTCAAAACGTGCCGCCCAATCGCCTGCCCCCTTTTTTCGCTGGCTTGTGGCTCCAGTCCTCGGGAGACATTCTTCGCGGGTCATTCAGTGGTCCAGTTTTGCCTTTCAGGCCCTTGCCATATCTCTCCAACTGCTCAAAACACCAGCCCAAAACTATGTCCGACACTTGAGGGCCTGATTTAGATGTCGGCGGATGGATTACACCGTCATAACAGTGACAGATATTCCATCCGCTGAAATATAAATCCCATAGGATACAATGGGATTTATATTTCGGCACACAGGATATATGTCACCGTTGTGACGAGGTAACCCATCCCTCGACATCTAAATCAGGCCCTTAGTCTTAGTGCTCACTTTATGCAACACAGACTCTGATATAATTTTCTGGCTGGTGCACATTTACAGAGAATTGTACAGGGCAAATAACTCGACAGCAATAATTACAGCAAATGGTAAAAAAAATACACTGCTTAAAACATCATTTTCGACTTAACAGTAGCAAAAACAAAAGTACACTTTCACAACATTTAAGAGCAGCTCAGAGCTGATCTTATTTTGTTGATAAATTACACCATTGTAGATAGTTGTATTTACTGTAATGGGAAACATGTAGTAAATCACTTTCTCTGCCAGTAATTTAAGCCTTATTCTGGTAGTAATCCACCCAGTGTCTTTGACTGGTAGGTGGTATTTTTCTATTTCTGTGATGGGTGGCATCTTACTGATGGAAGTATTTCCCATTGACCACTGGTAGTACAATTTCCACCTTTTCCTGAATGAGGCCCCCATTGTCACAAGTGAACATTTGGACAGATGAGGCTATTCAGGGAGTACTTGTGTTGAGAGGGTGGTGAAGGTTGCAAATCTGTCATCTGGAAGTGGTTCTTTAATAAAGAGGAGTGTGTTTGTAGTCAAGATAGAAATTATATTTTATTTGAGTGTTTTAGTCACTGTGGATGGTGTAAGCTGTCTCCAAGCTCCTGCAGTAGTCAACATGCCCTACGTAGGAAGAGGTAACGTGTTCATAACAGATGCCACCACACATTATCTATATTGCATTAATTTGTAACATTTGACATTAAGACACAAACGACCCTGTGGAACCTACACGTGCACATATCTTTATCATGCTGCAATATAAATTAAGACTGTGAAGTGAGTCTGAAATATGGGTTGGAGAGATAAGATTTCAGATTTCTTCTTTCTTTTGTTGCAGGGCATGTTTATATTAGTCCAGTGAAAATAGTGATATGTTTTGTGTTTCAAAACAGTGGTCAGTTGACCAAGGGGGTGTGTGAGGCACGGAAGCTGCACTGGGATCCCATATAGTCAGTGAATCTAATAGGTTGATGTTGCATAGAAGCGAGCAGATCTTCAAATGTAGAGTGGCATAGGTTGTAGCAGAAGTTTTGAGTGAATCTGGCACATGGCAGCCTCCTGAGCCATAAGAGTAATTTTGGGAATCAGTAAGCATAAATATGCTCTTTAGGCCTAGCGGTGGGTAGCTTGTATCGCAGTTGATAGTAGCAGCTGAGTCCAGTGGCGGCTGGCAAGGATCAGGGGTGGTGATGGGAGACAAAACAAAATACACTTACCTTTGTACCGCGTCTATCACCCGTCGTCTCTCCCGGCCGGAATGGAAGCAGGAAGCACACAGGCTCCCCTCAGCCAATCACAACGCTGCAATACAGCATTGTGATTGGTCTGAGTGTCATGGATCGGCACTCAGACACGCAGTAGGAGCCTTTGCATGTTCTCCACCCAGGCTGTGTATTACAGCCAGTGGAGAACATGCAAAGTGGACATGACTGTTTGGCCGGCCCAAGACGGCCGGAAAAACCACCATGCTCACTTAGAGGGTTCACTCACCTCTCCTCCCTCTGTGAGCAGAGCAGAGCAGCCCAGCCCAGCCCCGCCCCGCCCAACAAAACTGCTTCAGCAGAGAAAAATTAAATGATAATAACATTGTATTATTATCATTTTCTTTTTCCTTTTTTACACTGCTGATAAGTAGTGGGGCTACGCTCCTCCACCTTAGCGGATGTCCCACCCCAGGCTAAGTCCGTGCTCAGCTTGCACATTCTCTATTTTTGTTTAAACCCCCTAGTGTGATTTTTGTAACATCTCCTGGAAGAAAATTAGCTTGTCAAGAGTTAATATCGATTGCTTAAACTAATTTGCTTGTATTACCAATGCTTTGAAACAAATTAGTTATTTGCATTATAATTATAATTAATTTGTATCCAATTAGTTAACTTAGCTTGAGTATATTGTACTGGAGACCCCATGCAGGAAAGTTTTGGTGCTTGGGTCTATTCTGAGTATTAATATTTCTTTTGGACATTCACTATTTTTGAGTGTTCAAACATTATCGAAACGTTTAAACTTTCATGTCTCAACCCCCTCTGTTAGAGGGCGCAGTCGAAATAATTGTAAATTATGACTATTTAGTTACTACGAGTCACTAAAAAACATGGGGGATATTCTCAAGAACGTTTGATATGCATGGCAAAATTAGCTTAACGCAACTCTTCACATCGCAGTCTATCGCGGGAAAATAATGCTGTGTTAACTTAGTAGTCACAACACGGCGGTACCATGCGATAGACCCACAATACCGCGTCAAATGTCCGCAATAAAGTCAACGCGATGCTGCAAAAATGCGCAAAAAAAGTTGCGATCAGGCCAATTGCAATACAAAAATCAGCAAAAACCAGCGACAGGCCTGCAATTCACACATGTCAGGCGGAAATAATCACCATAAAAGTGGAAAAAAAACATACAAACAAAAGCCAAACAACAGCGAAGCACAATGAAGGTTGCCGGAGCAAGTACAGAGGACAACCAGAACCCCACAAGGCCCCAGCAGAAACAGCCTGGGACCTCGGGGTCAGGGAAGGGCAAGGAGAAGAAATGTAGTAAGAAGCGGTTCAGTCTGCAGGAAAACAGGATCCTGATAACGGAGGTGGTAGAACACCATCAACAACTGTTCGTCACCTCCACTGTGTCATTGGCATCAAAAAATGGAGTATGGCAGTTCATTTTGGACAAGGTGAATGCATTCGGAGTGCTGAAGAGAACAATAGAAGAGGTCAAGAGGTGCTGGAATGATGTCAAGCGCAAAACCGAGCAGAAACTCGCCAACAACCGGAAGGCAGCCATGCAAACTGGAGGTGGGACACCAGCGCCACAGGAGGAGCTGGACGATATGTAGGAAATGGTGTCCACAGTCATCAGTGGAGAGACTGTGGCAGGAGTTGGGGGACCGGACACTGCTCAACATGACCGGACACAAATGTACCAGAGTGAGTAACGACCAGGGACTGTGGGGATGGGGGGAGATGGGCACAATGACACACATGCACAGTTAAGTAGAGCAGATCTGCAGACAAACCATGCCCCAGACCCCCAAACCCACCAAGAGACCAATGTCCTACCTTGCTATGATCATTTCTTAATTCCCATCCATGTCTTTTCCCATCCCTCAGTCCCAGCTGGTAAAAAGTCTACCAAATGAGTTAGGCCATGGGCTAAACTAGAAGTAGAAGCCTGTACCTCAGCCTTAACAAACTCAGAACCAGAATACAACCCTAATCTCACCATAGCTGCTGATAATTTTTCTACATGGATTACGTCCTCACTGGATATGGTGGTCCCGTTTAAATCCCAACAAAAAGTAAGACAGAAATCCTCCCCCTGGTATTCACCCAAATTTCGATCCTTAAAACAGGAATATAAGAGATTGGAGAGAAAGCGGAGGAAAGATTACAGCATTACCAATAAGCAGAAATATAAAGAAGCTATAACACACTATCAAGGTGACAATAAAGCAGCCCAATCAGCACACTATGAAGAACAAATTAATCTGGCTGACAATTCCCCAGAAAGATCTTCCGCGTTGCGAAGGGTCTCACAGAACTGCCCAGATCTGATACCTCTCATACATCTTCCCCTATAAGATGTAATGAACTTGCAGAATTTTTTCAAGAATTTTTTTTAAATATCTACTCGGCCTTTTCTAGCTCACCTTGCCCTAGTGACCCCATCACCACCGCCATGCTTTTGCATGGCCCAGATTCTGCACTCAAATCATTTTCCCCAATCACTTTAGCTAGATTATCGGAAATTCTCACTCAAATTAAGTCTGGCTCTCCGTTGGACCCAGCACCCCCTCAAGTACTACACAAAGCAGGAAAAATTATACTACCCCACATGCTTAAACTCATAAATTTGTCTATGGCTATCGGTGCAGTCCCGGCATGCTATGGTGAAGGCGCCCCTAAAAAAAATGTCATCTAGACTCAGACGATCTAGGCAACTATCGTCCAATTTCTCTGCTCCCTGTGATTATTAAGGCTCTAGAGAAGCATGTTAACCTAACTAACTCTGAATACCTGGAATCTTACAACCTTTTACACCCCACATGAACAGGTTTCAGGCGTCATGGCACGGAAACCGCCCTACTCTCTGTGGTGGAGGAATCTAAATTGATCCTGATCAAGTGGGAGCAGTGGCCATCATTCTCCTCAACCTGAGGTCTGCCTTTGATACGATGAACGTTAAAACCCTAGTGGAGAGACTTAGGAGGAAAGGCATCTCAGGTGAGGCACTTGAATGGATTAAATCCTCCTTAGAGAGGAGGACCTTCCAGGTCTTCACCGGGGAATTCTCATCCACAGTCTTAGAGATCAGCTGTGGTGTCCCTCCGGTATCTTCCTTAAGTCCCACATTATTTAATGTCTACATTCAGCCATTGGCTGACGTCGTGCTACCTCATGGGATAAAGATTGCCACCTATGCAGACAACACCCAGCTGGTTATCTCGCTAAATGCCCCATACAACTCTCCCTCAGACCTGGGAATTTGTTTAAGGAAGGTGGCTTCATGGATGGAACACTCCTGCCTAAAGATGAACGGTGGAAAAACAGAGCTAATGATTCTAGGTAACACCTCGGGCCTCGATCTGAAACAGGTCTGGCCCAGTTGTCTTGGGCCTGCCCCCTCCCCAAAGACCAAGATAAAAAGCTTGGGTATTTGGCTAGATAGCTCCCTTAAATTTGATGACCAAGCTGTAAAAGTCATAGGTGTATGTTTTGGGACCATGCGACTCCTCCGCAAGATTCTGCCCTTTCTCCCAATAAGCGTCAGGAGGTCCTTGATACAGGCCCTGGTTCTATCCCAACTGGATTATGGAAACTCCTTATATTTGGGAGCGCCCACAGCTACCCTGAGGAAACTCGAGGTTGCACAGAATTTTGCTGCTAGACTACTGATGGGGGTATCAAAAAATAAATCTGCTAAACAAGCCCTTAGAACACTTCATTGGCTACTGGTCGCAGAGAGATGGCCCTATGTATAGCTCATAGGACCTACTGAGGTTTGGGACCAGCCATTAACAGACATCTCATCACCCCCTACCAACCAAGGAAATTACTTCGCTCTTCCAATCTCCATCTGGCAGTCACAATGAAAATATAAAGGTCTAGAAGTGGAGGCAGATCATTTACCTACAATGTGGCCAAACTCTGGAACATGCTGCCCTCCATTATTTGTGGCGAACCGTTTCATCTTCCATTTCGGAAACTGCTCAAGACTTGGTTATTCAACCAATCCACTTAACAATTAAACTGTTCTCTGTCTAGTCGCAAGCGCTGGTACACCCATGGGTAGCTATGCGCTATACAAAAAAACAATAATAATGTACCCAAGTATGCAACATCACAGCACCGTATAAGCACAAAAGTCAAAGGCACACCACATGTAAGGGAGAAGGGGCCGCAACATCAGATCTGCAGGGGTGACTCCCCGAAAATGCAGCACAAACACCTAACATGCAGAGCACATTGACATTGGCAACAATGTGGTACAAACCGCGCCACGTCCACAACAGAACACAGGACACAACTGGTGCCGCATGTGTGTAGAAACTGGCCAATCACATTTGGCATTGCAGGGAAATGTGAGTTGATAATGTACAAGTACTAACACACATCCGTGATGTAGTCAAAATGTCCACTATCACGCATCAAATAGTCAGCTCCCCCAAACAGTCACAATGTACACTGTCATGCCGTCTGAATGTAAACATGTACAATGCGTCAACATACATGTGAACACAATGTTAAACTGCATCTCCCCTTCACATTGCAGAGGGAAATCCAATACCTCCAGCAGAGCAGCCCGAACCTCTCTTCTCTGATGATAAAGAGGACCACCACAGCATCGACTCCGATGCCCTCCAACAGCTCGTGGAGAGCCTCCGCACCCCACTTCCAGGAGCAGGGCAGCCCAGCTGCCATGAGGAGACAGCACCCCCTGCCTAGACCACGCAGCAGGCAGCACCCACCACCACGACTGCCTCCCAGGACCCCCACGAAGAATACATGGCCTTCCAACGCCATGTGTTGGGGTGCCAGGAGAATCTGGCTGAACAGGTGCGGGTGGGGTTTGACCGCATGGCAGCCAAACTAAATGCCATATGTGGGTGTCTAAGTCCCATCAGGGACCACTACCAGTCCCCAACGGACACCCACAGTTCGCTCCATGCTCTCCAACAGACCATGGTTGACATTGCTGGAGCCCTGACTCAGAGACAAGAACAACTGTCTAGTCAGAGTGGCTCTAGAGATGTCACACGGGAGTTGCGACACATGCAGAGTTTAACGGAGACCATGGAGCGGATGCAGGCAGGAAGAGCATCTGCCACGGCTGCACACCAGCGAGGGGTAGTTGGGTTCCTCAATGACCTCCGGACCATCCTCATGGCATTGCTGCCACAAGGCCTGGCACTGATGCATGCTGTTACCACTACATCCACCTCTCCGCCCCTGAAGTGTCAGTGCCACACAGTGCGGCAGACAATCCACCTCTGAACACTGATGTGTCACTGCCATACAGTGCTAGGGACAGAACAACACCACCCACATGTGAGGCACATGAAACAGCAGAGGACGAACATGCAGATGAATCTGGCTTTGTGGTAAGAAGGACGCAGTAGCATTCATCTCCACCATAGGGCCTGTTTCTGCTTGGTTCTGCCCTCTTCATCATCACCTTCCACTGTCCCTCGATGCACTCGCTCACCTTGGACCTCAACAAGGACTGCCATATTCTGTTTGATCGCCAATGACACAGCAATCAGACTGTGGACTGAACTTTTCCTCTTCTTTGGAATTGCCATTCCCTGAAGGACTCTGGCTGGCCCTCCTCAGGCCAACATTGTAAAGTGGGGTTAGCAAGCATGGCCATGTACTGCTCCAGCTGCAACACTCCACTGAATGTGCATTAAACATTAATTTTCACACAGATGTGTCATGTCTATGATCATGCAAGTGTGGAAGTATGGATGAATGTAGGGTCAGTGATTCCCCCTTACATCCATGTTGCTCATGACGTTGGACTTGGGTCACAGGGTGACACATTGCTGATTGCGGTCCAGGTGACGCCGATACAAGAACAGGGACACACGCATTAGTTACTTCCTTGTCCAGCCCAGTACGGAACCACGCCTGGAGCCCCGGGGTCATTGTTCAAACCCTTACGCTGAACTGGCACACGCCAGGTTACCCCACTCTGCTTACTCTTATGGGGGGACAATGCTACATGTCCCAGGTCTACCCTGTATTGATCTGCAGATCACTGGTCCAGTTGTCAGCATGCCACAGCAGGTCCCTCATGGCTGGTTTACACCCACACCCCACCCATCCAGCACACGCGTCACAGGACATGTGACCCTGGCAATAAAAATGGCCGGGCGCACATGCTTGACGCCATTTCCACTGTCTCTCTGGGTGTACCCGTGTGGTTCTCATTTATGCTTGAAGGCCTAGGGCCCTGCAACATCACGTTCCCCAAGGCCGGAGGTGACATGATGGCTTCTGCACCACGATGCTCAATCCTAGAGGGTCCATGACTTGTGGGGCACAGACTTGGTGGCACTGGATACACTGTATCCGGCTCAGGCACACCGCAACAGACGGTGACTTTTGGTGCACTGAGGTAGGGGCACCTTAAGTGCTGAGCGGGTGTGCAGCCTGCGATGATGCCCCGTCCTGGCAGCCTGGACTGGTGTCAATTGTTGTGAGCCCTGCAGGACTGCAGTGTAGACCTGAGCCAGTGGGCAGTGCGAGATTACCACCACATGGCATTGCCTCGCAGCTCACAGAGTTAGTGGCACCTCAAGGGCTGAGCGGATGTGCAGCCTGCGATGATGCCATGTGCACTGATATGTCCTTTGCCATAGCGAAATCAAGATCCAGAATCAAGTGTGATACCTGGTGGCCCGTGGAGTGGGGCTGCATGATATGGAGGGTGCCATGTTCGTGGGCCCAGGGCTTGGGGCTTGCACCGGCACGTGGTGGGCCCTTTTGGAGGCACGCCGGTGGTGGAAGGTGAGCAGTGAAGCCTGGGTTCGCAGGAGCGGGCATGCACCGATGGGTGGCGGGAGGGGCTGGGGTGCAGCTGCCTGGGTGCGCAGTGTCGGCACTCTCTCTTCCTATCCCTCTTTTCTTTTCACTGTGTCTCTCTCTCCCTCTCTTTCCATCTTTCTCTCTCTCCCTCTCTTTCCGTTTTTCTCTCTCTCTCTCTCTACCTCTCTTTCCGTCTTTCTCTCTCTCTCTTTCTCTTTCCGTCTTTCTCTCTCTCCCTCTCTTTCCATCTTTCTCGCTCTCTCTCTCTCTCTCTCTCTCTCTCTCTCTCTCGCTTATTTTGTCTTTCTCTCTCTCCCTCTCTTTCTGTCTTTCTCTCTCCCTCCCTTCCTCTCTCTCTTTACCTCTCTCTCTCTCTTTCGCACTCTCTCTGTCCTTTGATGTGCGCATTACACACCTTCATATCTGGAATTTTGTCTTGCAGGCAGTGACCTACAGATTGTCCTGAGGAGACCCGCCATGAGTCATCGAAATTGTTGTTTTGAGTTTTTTCAATAAAATGTTTCATTTGGTAATTGAAAGGTGAATATGTGATGCTCCTTTTTGTGATGACACATGCATGTTACCTGTTGTGATTGTGCGTCATCAGGCGAATTATTTTGTACAGGCTTTTGTGAAGTTAATGTGACGTGTCTTTGCCCAGGAGGGAGGTTCTGGGGGGTGGCGGTGGGTGTTGTGGCCCTGTTGGGGCTCCCAGCTGCATGGTCAGTGACTCTATGGCATCTCTTGCCCTTGAGGTGTGGCTCTGAGCTGGGCTCCCTTTTCTGGTGCAGGCTGTCGTCCAACTTTACACCAGGTCAGAGCAGGTGTTAATTTCCTGCTGCTAACCCACCTTATCGCCTGTTTTGGGTTCTCTTTTTTATTTTATTTTTATATTTTATTTTTTCCAACAGTTTGCAATTTCGATATTTACATCTTCAAACAATGCACCCCGGATTCGTGAAAAGCAGAATCAAAAGAAAAAATAAAGATCTTTTTTCAGGCTGTTAATATTACATTTTCCAAATACATTTTTTAGCACATAATAGTTATTAGGTCAGAGAAAATTAACTGAGAGGAAATGTCCTCTAAGAAGTAAACATAATACCAAAAAAAAGACTGTGGAGGAGGCATGAGTGGGGAGTAAGTCACGGGGAAAAGACATAAAAAGGGGGTGAACCTGTTTTGGGTTCTCATCGCCGATGTGGCTGGTCGTTGAGAATGTTGCGGAGTGGTGTTGTCACAGCTTTTGCATGGGAATGCCTACTCTACATCTCATTAGCGATAGTTGTTCTGCATCTCATTAGCGATAGTTATGGGGGTCATCTGTGGCAATGTATTTGCGCTGCTATCGCAGGTAAACTGGTGATATGGGCTGTTAGTACCAGCTTGTGAGTGAGGCGATACATTTATCGCCACTTTGGCTGCAATAATGTGCCGATAACTCAGTGATACATCCTATTTTTTGTGTGGTGGAAGCTCCACACTGTGGTGGAACGTCTGCACTTAAGGCGAACTCCACACAGTGGTGAAAAAGAAAGTTATATACACCTAAATGAAACTTGACACATATTCCCTTACAATCATAAAAATTCTACTCACATGGCAGGATCTCCTGTTTGTTTCTTCATCATCATCTGGATCCTGCAGCCCACACATTCAGGCAGAACGATGTAGATCACCATTCACTACAAGAGGAATAGAAATGTTACTGAGGGTGAGAGAGTTGTTGTAGTATATTTTGTAGTAAAATACTACAAACTTTTACATGGACTGCCTCCATTCAACTTTAGTGGAACCTAGAAAGAAGCCTTATAGCAGGAAGTCATAGACTCTGTGAAAGCATTCGGCAGTAGCCACAAACTATGGCAGATATAAACAAGAATTGGCAAAGCCAAGAGGTCTTGCCTAAGCAAGAGCTATTGAGGTTGCCAATGTGTTTTAGCCATGTTGTACATTGGCATGGCTGCTGTTAAGCATGGGTAAAAGTTAGTGGTGTAGAAGAGAGTGGCACAGAGTGGTATAAAGTAGCGTAGAGTGGTGTGTCATAGCATGGAGTGTCATATAGTGGAGTATTGCAGTTTCGTAAAATGCAGTGGCATAGATTACAGTGGTGCAGAGTAGATTAGAGTGGCCTGGAGTGCAGTGACATAAAGTACAGTGTCATAGAGTGCAGTGATGCAGAGTGGAGCAGTGCAGGGTAGAGTGCAGTGGCGTAGAGTGTAGTGGTGCAGAGTAGAGTACAGTAGAGTGGCATAGAGTGTAGTGGTGGAGAGTGATGGAGAGTAGAGTGGCATAGAGTGCAGTGGCATAGAGTGCAGTGGCAGAGAGTAGAGTGGTGCAGAGTAGAGTGGCATAGAGGCATAGGGTGCAGTGACAAAGAGTGGAGTGGTGTAGAAAAGAGTGATGAAGAGTAAAGTTGTGTAGAGGGTAATGACATAGAGTTGCATTGGCGTAGAGTGCTGTAGACAGGGGTGGCTCCTCCATTAGGGTGGAGGAGCATCGCCCCACTGCTTTCTCGCAGTGTGAAAAGCTGAAACATAAAATGGTAAAACAACCATTTTATGTTTCTGTTTCTCGCACTGCAAGAAAGCAGCAGGGTTTGGTTGGGGGGGTGCGGGCAGGCAAGTCTGCTTGAGGGCAGGGGAGGAGTGGCTTGCCCAATGCTTTGGGCCCTGATTGTTTGGTCTGCCCTCTGGGGCCGACCAAACCAGTCATGCGCTCTCTCCCTTTTCCCCATGTAGGTCTGTATGTAGCCTACATGGAGAAAATTGCCTCCCCATAGACTCCTGGCTGGTCGGCGTCCTTACCAATCACAATACTGCCCTTGCAGCATTGTGATTGGCTTAGGTGAGCGGAGGGAGGTTGCCTGCTTCCTGTTCCTGCTGGAGGCAGGACAGCAGAAAAACATGGGACCCGGCCAGGAGCTGAGACGGCGCAGTTCCCGGAAGGTAAGATTTTTTTTAAAGTAACTCCCACCCCCATGCGAACCCCCGCGTCAAATTCCCCCTCTTGCGAGTCATGCTGGCCACAAATGGCAGTAGAGTGGCATAGAGTAGAGTGCTGCAGAGTAGAGTGCAGTGACCTAGAGTGCAGTGGTATAGAGGGCAGTGGCGTCGAGTACAGTGGGGCACAGTTGAATAGAGTGGCGTAGAGTGTAGAGGCATACAGTATAGTACTGCAGAATAGACTATAGTGGCGTAGAGAGCAGTGGTGCAGAGTAGATAGGCATAGAGTGTAGTGGCATATAGTGCATTCATTTTGAGTAGATGGTGTCGAATGCACTGGCATAGAGTGCAGAAGTATAGAGTAGGGTGGCGTAGAGTGCAGAGGCATAGAATATAGTAGTGCAAACTACAGTAGAGTTCAGTGGCATAAAGGGCAGTGGCATTGAGGACAGTGTTGCAGAGTTGAATAGAGTAGCTTAGAGTGTAGTGGCATAGAATGCAGTGGTGTACAGTAGAGTGTTGCAGAATAGACTATAGTGGCTTAGAGAGCAGTGGTGCAGAGTAGACTGGCACAGAGTGCAGTAGCGTATAGTACATTGGTTATGAGTAGAGTGGTGTAGAATGCACTGGTGTAGAGTGCAGTAGTATAGAATATTGAGGTGCAGACTACAGTAGAGTGCAGTGGCACAGAGTGCAGTGGGTCACAGTGGACACACCATTGTCACAAACATTTTGTCCCACAGAGGCCATTGTCATGGCTAAAGCAGCACTTTGGGGAACCACCAACTGCTAGAGTGGCCAAATGAAAATGTGACATACCTTCTACCTTCAGTGTGGCAAAGCTGTGAGCTGCTTCACACTGGACAATGTAACTTCTACCATCATGTGGCCAAATCTGGCCTTTAGGCACATCCTAGAATAAGTCCCCTCATTCCACACTTGCCTGGAGGCAAATTTATCTTATCCATCTTGTCACAATATCGTAACTCTGGTTAAATACCCCTTTCTAAACCTCTATTTGCCTGATTATGGAAGGACACTATACACTTACTAAGCTAGCAGTGGTTTCTTTAAGAAATTTAGGGACATATTATCAACGGCCAGCGATAATTATCGCTGGCCGTGCTTAGTGATAATTTTTTTATCTCAGGCTATCTCTGGAATTTATCGCCCTGGTGGGGCGTTATTAATAACGTGTTTCTCCAGGGCAATAACAATTCCAGAGATAGGGAGGTTATTGCCGTTTTGCAGGGAACATTGCTGGATTTCCAGCAATGTTCCCTGCAAAACAGCGATAACCTTGCTGATACGACTCACAGGGTCGTATCAGCATAATCCACCCCAATGTTAGGGATAGGCAAGTCTGCATTTTAGCAGACGTTCGTTTTTGGAGAAAACAGCGGTTTTCTCCAAAAACTAACGTGTGCGAAAATGCTGGGGCAGCCTTGTATATATTGCGATGTGAACATCAGCAATATTTGCAAGGTTGTCCATCGGGGGTATGCCCAATGACGCCCACTTTGCATCTCATTAGAGATGCAAAGGGAGGCGTTGGGAAAAAGGGTGCTAACATGCGATCATGCATGTTAGCACCCTCTTGTAAATAGGGTGATAGTTTTATCTCCGCTTTTTTGGCTTTTTAAGCCAAAAAAGCCGAGATAAAGTTCTTGTAAATATGCCCCTTAGTGAGTAAGAGAATTGACTACTATGGCCCTAATTACGATGTTGGAATGGAAAATGACCAACCACAGGGTGCCTGCCACAAGGTGCATGGATGTTTGCCCCCAAGGCCTCTGAGCAGCGGTCGCAGGCCCCCAAAGTCCGTTTCCATCTGCCTTTCGATGAATGAAACGGGCATAATAATATCTATGGTGGTGCGTGAGAAGGCATTGCACTTATTGTAAGGATTACATTCTGACATCTTGGCCGCAGGGCTCCTAGAGCCCGTGGGAACAGCAGCGGTGGGGTCCTCCGCATGCTGCCTCCGACTGCCACATCATAATGCAGCAGGCGGAATGCAGAGGTAGATGTCTGTCGGATCGCAACAGACAAGCCGTTGATTGCGATCCGACAGACATCGTAATCAGCCCCAGTGTTGGAAATGAAAGTCAGATGTCTCTACTCTAACCAATAGAGCAGAGGTCAAATTTTTGGAAAACTTCATATAAAATACAAAATGTGCTATGTTTAGCCCAAACACAAAACCTCACGTGTGCTTGGTTCGGAATAATAGAAATGCAAGTACTCATTATCCCAAATTACTCGTTGCTACTTAGCAGGACTAGTACTCTCATAAAACATGCTGCACCTCTACTGAGATGTGCTGGTACTCTTCCTTTAAAAAAAGCTCAGGTACCCGTACCTTCCTATTTAAAGCAACACCTGCCTTTTTTAGAGACACAGATCTCCCCTCATCTCGCACTGTCCCTTTGCTACCTGTAGATTTACTAACATTGTTGGTGATTTACTAAAGAAATATTGCCCAGATTGTAATCTGGCCAAAACACAAAAATATTTGTCGCAACCCTTGATTTGCATCGTTTTTAAAAAAGGTACAACTATTCCCATGCTTTTGTGGCTGCAATTTAATTAAAGGTTTGGATAGAAATTATTTGTATTGTAATGTATTTGTATATGCGGTTAAAAAGCAAATTCATACAAATTAAATTCGTGATTTAGAGAAACTGATCGTTTTTAAATTATTTCCATTTTACCTGCTTAGGGTCACATCTATATTTGTCTCTCTCATCGCTTATCTGTCTTGCCCTTTGTTTGTTAGCGGTTCATTAACCTTGGTTGTTAGGCCTGCAGTGTTTGTGCAGACTGCTTGCAGCTTGCCAACTGCTGGAATGTTTAATTGTACCTGTAAGGCAAGCCAGGAATGTTCCTGAGAGACGGCGCCATGAGAAGGGGGTTCTCGGGAAAGGTAATGCATTTCAAGTATTCCATGTGTTTGTTCAGCTTCCGCCAAAGGCTTTGCAGAAATGATAAAAAAGTGAAAAACACTTCCAAATCAATCAATGACACAATAAACACACACCGTTCACATTAAGAAACGGTCGCTGTATGGAATTGCCGCCATTAAAAGGAAATTCTGCGGCGGTTATATCTTATCAATATAGATGATCCTTCATTGATCTTTAAGAGGCAGCGGAATCGTTATTTTTTTTATGCAAGAATGGACCTCAGAGGAGACTGCTCATCTCACAGCACGCGCAAGACGAGAACCCGCACAAATTGTAGCGTTTACAAGGAGACACCTCATTGGCCTTTTGGCGCCGAGGGCAAAGTTGAGTGTCTTATATGATCATGAAGTCCATATCATTGAAATTGTGCAATTGGCCAGAGACAATTTATAACTCAAGTAAAACATAAACGCTTTTTAAAGGGAATATTTGAAAGTCAATCCTACTGTTCTGATGTGCGATGCCCGTATACAGAAAAAAATAATCAAGCGTAGCTTTTAAAGATTCTGGGGCAGATTTGCAAGCCCTGTTCGACACTTTTGGCCGCCATTTTGTCATGTTTTGTGATGCAGGGACCGTGTAAATAATGCACCACGTTGCAGCCCATTTACAACTAGGGAGATGCGTCACCATGTAAAGCCCTTCGCCACATTATACTTGAGTCAGGTATAATTTATTTATTTATTTGTGTATTTTATAAAGCGCACAGCTACCCCAACGGGGCGTCCAGGCGCTAATGGACAGACAGCAATTGGCACAAAATCCTGGCGGCAGAATAGCCAGGTCTTGAGGGATCTGCGGAACTCACGTTCCGACTGGGTCATGCGGAGGTGAAGCGGAAGTTTGTTCCATCGAAGGGTGGCACACACTTCGAAGGATTTACCTCCTGATCGGGTTTTTTTAAATCTGGGGGTGACAAGTAGAAGTTTGGTGTTAGAGCGCAGGGCTCTAGAGTGATTATAGGGACGAAGTCTCTTTCTAAGACAGGCTGGTCCTAGGCCTTTGGCTGCCCGAAAGGCCAAAGTCATGGCTTTGAACTCAATTCTTTTGGAGGTGGGGAGCCAGCGCAGTTTCCGCAAGTAGGGGGAGATGTATTGTCTTAGTGAGATGCCACCGACCAGACAAGCGCAAAACCAACAGTTGAGGCACAAAATGCAGAAAAATGTCATACATTCACCCCAGTACAGAGATCTGGGCCTAAATCCATCGTTTTTTTGCACTCCACACCACCCCAGCTCAGACATGGCCATATGCAAATCAGCCTTGACCCTGTGCCTCATGGGAACAGTCCAGCCCAAACTGCCAAGCCATGTCTTTTCTGGACCGGAATCAAGCATCCTGGGACCAGTTTCGGATTCATAATCCTCATCTGCCAGGCTATCTTGAATCCAGTGGCCAAGTGAGCAAGGGATTCACGTCTGAGCATACCCTGCCAACTTAGGGCGAACAAAGCGATACAAAAGGGCATGAAAGACGGAGCATTTGAGCAAATCAAACACTCACCCCCAGTCAACTGATCTGGGTTTAATCCATCACCATTCTTTAGCTCACTCAGCCACCCCAGTTCAGACATGGCCATATTCAAATCAGTCTGACCCTGTTCCTCACGGGAACAGTCCAGCCCGAACTGCCAAGCCATGTCTTCCCTGGACCGGAAACAAGCATCGTGGGACTGATTTCAGATTCATAATCCTCATCAGCCAGGCTATCTTGAATCCAGTGGCCAAGTGAGCAAGGGACTCACGTCTGAGCATACCCTGCCAACTTAGGGCGAACAAAGCGATACAAAAGGGATGATGGACGGAGCGTTTGAGAAAATCAAACACTCACCCCCAGTCAACTGATCTGGGTTTAATCCATCACCATTCTTTAGCTCACTCAGCCACCCCAGTTCAGACATGGCCATATGCAAATCAGCCTGACCCTGTGCCTCATGGGAACAGTCCAGCCCGAACTGCCAAGCCATGTCTTCCCTGGACCGGAAACAAGCATCCTGGGACCGGTTTCGGATTCATAATCCTCATCAGCCAGGCTATCTTGAATCCAGTGGCCAAGTGAGCAAGGGACTCACGTCTGAGTATACCCTGCCAACTTAGGGCGAACAAAGCGATACAAAAGGGGATGATGGACGGAGCGTTTGAGCAAATCAAACACTTTATGCAAATCAGTCTGACCCTGTGCCTCATGGGAACAGTCCAGCCCGAACTGCCAAGCCATGTCTTCCGTGGACCGGAAACAAGCATCCTGGGACTGGTTTCAGATTCACAGTCCTCATCAGCCAGGCTATCTTGAATCCAGTGGCCAAGTGAGCAAGGGACTCACATCTGAGCATACCCTGCCAACTTAGGGCGAACAAAGCGATACAAAAGGGGAGGATGGACGGAGCGTTTGAGCAAATCAAACACTCACCCCCAGTCAACTGAACTGGGTTTAATTCATCACCATTCTTTAGCTCACTCAGCCACCCCAGTTCAGACATGGCCATATGCAAATCAGTCTGACCCTGTGCCTCATGGGAACAGTCCAGCCCGAACTGCCAAGCCATGTCTTCCCTGGACCGGAAACAAGCATCCTGGGACCGGTTTCGGATTCATAATCCTCATCAGCCAGGCTATCTTGAATCCAGTGGCCAAGTGAGCAAGGGACTCACGTCTGAGTATGCCCTGCCAACTTAGGGCGAACAAAGCGATACAAAAGGGATGATGGACGGAGCGTTTGAGCAAATCAAACACTCTATGCAAATCAGTCTGACCCTCTGCCTCATGGGAACAGTCCAGCCCGAACTGCAAAGCCATGTCTTCCGTGGACCGGAAACAAGCATCCTGGGACCGGTTTCAGATTCACAGTCCTCATCAGCCAGGCTATCTTGAATCCAGTGGCCAAGTGAGCAAGGGACTCACATTTGAGCATACCCTGCCAATTTAGGGCGAACAAAGCGATACAAAAGGGGATGATGGACGGAGCGTTTGAGCAAATCAAACACTCACCCCCAGTCAACTGATCTGGGTTTAATCCATCACCATTCTTTAGCTCACTCAGCCACCCCAGTTCAGACATGGCCATATGCAAATCAGTCTGACCGAAAATCCAAGCCACGTCTTCCCTGGACCGGAAACAATCATCCTGGGACCGGTTTCTGATTCATAATCCTCATCAGCCAGGCTATCTTGAATCCAGTGGCCAAGTGAGCAAGGGACTCACGTCTGAGTATACCCTGCCAACTTAGGGCGAACAAAGCGATACAAAAGGGGATGATGGACGGAGCGTTTGAGCAAATCAAACACTCACCCCCAGTCAACTGATCTGGGTTTAATCCATCACCATTCTTTAGCTCACTCAGCCACCCCAGTTCAGACATGGCCATATGCAAATCAGCCTGACCCTGTGCCTCATGGGAACAGTCCAGCCCGAACTGCCAAGCCATGTCTTCCCTGGACCGGAAACAAGCATCCTGGGACCGGTTTCGGATTCATAATCCTCATCAGCCAGGCTATCTTGAATCCAGTGGCCAAGTGAGCAAGGGACTCACGTCTGAGTATACCCTGCCAACTTAGGGCGAACAAAGCGATACAAAAGGGGATGATGGACGGAGCGTTTGAGCAAATCAAACACTTTATGCAAATCAGTCTGACCCTGTGCCTCATGGGAACAGTCCAGCCCGAACTGCCAAGCCATGTCTTCCGTGGACCGGAAACAAGCATCCTGGGACTGGTTTCAGATTCACAGTCCTCATCAGCCAGGCTATCTTGAATCCAGTGGCCAAGTGAGCAAGGGACTCACATCTGAGCATACCCTGCCAACTTAGGGCGAACAAAGCGATACAAAAGGGGAGGATGGACGGAGCGTTTGAGCAAATCAAACACTCACCCCCAGTCAACTGAACTGGGTTTAATTCATCACCATTCTTTAGCTCACTCAGCCACCCCAGTTCAGACATGGCCATATGCAAATCAGTCTGACCCTGTGCCTCATGGGAACAGTCCAGCCCGAACTGCCAAGCCATGTCTTCCCTGGACCGGAAACAAGCATCCTGGGACCGGTTTCGGATTCATAATCCTCATCAGCCAGGCTATCTTGAATCCAGTGGCCAAGTGAGCAAGGGACTCACGTCTGAGTATGCCCTGCCAACTTAGGGCGAACAAAGCGATACAAAAGGGATGATGGACGGAGCGTTTGAGCAAATCAAACACTCTATGCAAATCAGTCTGACCCTCTGCCTCATGGGAACAGTCCAGCCCGAACTGCAAAGCCATGTCTTCCGTGGACCGGAAACAAGCATCCTGGGACCGGTTTCAGATTCACAGTCCTCATCAGCCAGGCTATCTTGAATCCAGTGGCCAAGTGAGCAAGGGACTCACATTTGAGCATACCCTGCCAATTTAGGGCGAACAAAGCGATACAAAAGGGGATGATGGACGGAGCGTTTGAGCAAATCAAACACTCACCCCCAGTCAACTGATCTGGGTTTAATCCATCACCATTCTTTAGCTCACTCAGCCACCCCAGTTCAGACATGGCCATATGCAAATCAGTCTGACCGAAAATCCAAGCCACGTCTTCCCTGGACCGGAAACAATCATCCTGGGACCGGTTTCTGATTCATAATCCTCATCAGCCAGGCTATCTTGAATCCAGTGGCCAAGTGAGCAAGGGACTCACGTCTGAGTATACCCTGCCAACTTAGGGCGAACAAAGCGATACAAAAGGGGATGATGGACGGAGCGTTTGAGCAAATCAAACACTCACCCCCAGTCAACTGATCTGGGTTTAATCCATCACCATTCTTTAGCTCACTCAGCCACCCCAGTTCAGACATGGCCATATGCAAAGCAGTCTGACCCTGTGCCTCATGGGAACAGTCCAGACCGAACTGCATAGCCATGTCTTCCCTGGACCGGAAACAAGCATCCTGGGACCGGTTTCAGATTCATAATCCTCATCAGCCAGGCTATCTTGAATCCAGTGGCCAAGTGAGCAAGGGACTCACGTCTGAGCATACCCTGCCAACTTAGGGCGAACAAAGCGATACAAAAGGGGATGAAAGACGGAGCGTTTGAGTAAATCAAACACACCCCCAGTTAACTGATCTGGGTTTAATCCATCACCATTCTTTAGCTCACTCAGCCACCCCAGTTCAGACATGGCCAGGGTCAAGGCTAATTTGCATATGGCCATGTCTGAACTGGGGTGGTGTGGAGTGCAAAAAAACGATGGATTTAGGCCCAGATCTCTGTACTGGGGTGAATGTATGACATTGTTCTGCATTCTGTCCATCAACTGTTGGTTTGCGCATGTTTCAAGGAAAAAGCACGATGGTAAGCTCTGAAATCAGGGAAACGGACTCCAGCATGGGCTTTGTCTTTTTTTAAGGAAGCAAGAGCAATACGTGAACGCTTACCGTGCCATAAGAATTTTAGTAAAGTAGAATCAATCTTCTTAAAATAATAGTCGGGAATATGAATAGGAATCATGGAGATGGTATATAGTATAAGGGGTGATAACATCATTTTTATAGAGCTTAGGCTCCCCCACCAGGATAAAAAGAGGGGGTTCCATCGGGTAATGGCAGAATAGAATTTCTTAGATATACAATCAAAATTTATTTTAAGAGTATCGGACAAGAGGGGAGCGAACCAAACACCTAAATATTTAATCTTGGATGGTTGCCACGAAAAACCAGAGTGGTCAAAGAGGTGTTTTTGACAGAGAGGATTTGGAGGCAGAATCTCACATTTGTCGGCGTTGAGATGATACCCGGATACAGCGGAGAAGGAAGAAACTTGCTGAAGAAAAGAGGGAAGAGAAGATAGCGGGTCCGAACAATAGAAAAGAATGTCATCGGCATAAACCGAGAGTTTAATTTGTTGAGAACCAAAATGGAAACCAGAAATGGAATTATCCTGTCGAATCTTGGTAAGAAAGGGTTCTAGAACCAAGACAAATAATAGAGGAGACAATGGACAGCCTTGTCAAACCCCTCTTTGAAGATCAAAATAGTCTGAAACTGTACCATTAACAAAGATCGACGCTTGGGGACCAGAGTACAATAGGGAGAAAATAGAAATAAATTTGGGTGGGAATCCTGCCCAATTAAGAGCTTGAAACATGAAATCCCAACTAATCCTGTCAAAAGATTTCTCAGCGTCTAAAGAAATAGCAGCTAAGGGGAGGTCTAAAGAGGATGCCTTACTGAGAATGTCGAAAAAGACTCGTGAGTTGTCCGAAGAGAGACGGCCTTTAATGAAACCGGATTGTTCAGGTCCTATTAAGTCAGGTAAAAAAGGATCCATTCTAAGAGCCAAAATCTTGGCCAGAATTTTGTAATCAGTGTTGACCAGGGAAATGGGTCGGTAGTTCTTACATAAAGAGTGATCTTTATCATCCTTAGGAATGAAACATATTAATGCCTGTTAAAACGTGCCACACGACAAGCCCGTATCAAGAAAAGATTGAAATAAAAGTAAAAGCTTTGGCAAAAGAAGAGAAGCGAAATGGTTATAGAATTCAATAGTGAATCCGTCAGGACCAGGTGCTTTCCCATGACGTAAGGTTGGGATTACATAATCTCCAGATATCTACTAATGCATGGTGATGGACAGTATTAGTGAATTGGGAATGCATTTTAGACGGCAAAAATGTAACCTTGGAATGTCTGTCGAGGATAGGGTAATAGATTTCATTGTAGTCACCACCAAAAATAATATAATCATCAGTAAGTGTATTTAACTTATGGAAGGCCAAAAAGATTTGTCAACACCAGAGGGAGCATAAACATTGAATATAACAAGAGGGATTTTATCTAGAAGTAGTAATTTAACAATGACCCAACGACCATTAGCATCACATTCATGAGAAACTGTAGAAACATTCAACTTTTTTGAAACAAAATCACAACTCCGTTTTTCTTACCCGTGGCTGGAGAAAGAAATACGTGTCCCACCCAGCAGCGTTTAAGTTTCAAAGCTTCTGACTCTGAGAGATGGGATTCTTGAAGGAGGGCAACATCAGTTTTAAGTCTGGCGAGATTATTTAAACTTTTAACCTTCCAAGTAGTAACCCGGAATATTAATCAAAGAAAAAGTGGATAAAACAATAGTATGCATACTTAGCATTGAAAAAAGAGAGTGTAAAGGACAATGCAAGAATAGAGAAAAAGAAGTAAGGAGTAAGGTGAGAGAAGGAAGAGGAAAGAGAGGAAAGATACAGTAGAAAAACAAAGAAGAGGATAAGAAAGAAATAAAAAGTAAAAAGAGGTAAAGAACAAGAAGACAGTACAGGTCCAAAACAGATGACTGAGAAACATACTTACGAGAACAAACGAGAAACGGGGGTGACGACGGCGACAACAACGAGAGCGGGCACCAGACCTCCACCGTAAAAACTTCAAAACATCACACCGGGGAGGGAAGAGGAAGAAGACACCTGTAAAAAGAGAGAAAAGGTATAATATAAAAAGAGGAAACATGTAATTAGGGCATGTCTGAACAATGAAAAAATAGAAAGAGTAAAAGGGAATGAAAATCAGAACAGGAACAATGAGATATGAGCAGGGTCAACAAGATCAAACTGTTGTCAGGTCCAATTAAACATTTCTGGAAGTGTCCATAACGTCTGCTCCATGATGACGCAGGAATTCTTGTAGAGCTACAGGATCTTCAAATGTAGTAGTTTTGTCCTTGTATGTAACTTTGAAAAGACATGGATGAAGTAGACCATATCTAGCATTGAGAGCCCGCAATTGTGGTCGCATGTCTAGAAATTTCTTCTGACGGTCGGCAGTGGCTTTGGCGACATCTTGTGATAGGAAAAGACGATGACCTTCCCACATAATTTTCTTCTTGGCCTTGGCAGCTGAAAGAACCTGTAGAAGGTCTGTATACTGCAGAAACAACATGATGACACCTCGAGGTTTAGTAGACATCTTGGGCCCAAGGCGATGTGCTCTCTGAATGTTAATGGTAGACAAAGCAGGTGAGTCCAAAATTTATGGAAGAAAGGATTGGAAAAAAGCAGTAGGGTTTGACCCTTCCAGAAGTTCAGGAAGTCCATAAAGGCGCAGGTTGTTCCTGCGATTTCTGTTTTCCAAATCCTCCGCCTGTCGTTTAAGTTGAAGTATGTCAGCCTCCAAGGATGGGATACGAGAACAGGAGGTTTGAAGGGACTCCGTCGATTGCTCTATAATCAGAACACAAGAGTCCAGGGTTGACCATTTATCCTGCATGGTTTGTAGGGTTTTAGTGGTCATTTCTATAAACGCTTGAGAGCTTGTATCTTCTCCAAGCTAAGATCCATTGATGAAGAGGATGAGGCATTAGCTTGTGAAGGAGGGTCGTTCTTGAGGCGTTTAGCTGACGCTGAGGTTGTAGGTAATTTACTACCATTATGAGACTTAGGAATTGTCCCAGGTAGCATTTCAGGTTTTGACGTTGCGTTATCCTCCATATTTTGTAATGTAGAGTCAGAATCTGAGCAAGCAGGCAGCTTGGCAGTGTTGGAGAGCTTCAAATTGCGGAGTTTCCCCATGAAGGAATCAAGAGAATTGAATAAGCAGTGTGTGGACCATTAAAAGTCAGTTCATGGATGAGTAGCAGGTTAAAACAAGGAAAGAGTTTGAGGCATGGATGGAAAGACAGACAAAATGGCGGCAATCCCAGTTGAGACAGGAAAACCATCAAAGAAAGAGCAAAAGATCCATGTATCAGCAAAAAACAGAAAAACAGTGTTCAGGGTACAGAAAAAGTGCAGGAAAAATCATCTGCATATTGAGGAACAACAAGGAGATAATTGCGGCATCGCCGCGCTTCAGAGAAAAAAATCGCGCGAAATGGGGAAACAAAATGGCAGCAGGGATCGAGAGATCTGAGTCACGGCAGAAATGAGCCTTAAACTGCAGCCAAAATGAAGAAAGTTGAGGGCGCTGGGCTCACCTCATCCTTAGAGCAATAAAGCAGCGTTTCGCTGCAGAAATTTGCCGGTAATGTCGCTGTTGTCCGAAGTAATGCGGATGTCGGCGCCGGAGCTCTGCCGCTACGCCGCCATCTCAGGCGACGTGTAAGCCTGTTATGATATTTTCTAAAGCACTCAGTCAGCTCAAGTCGCTTTCGACTCTTTACAGACAGATTAAGCCCTTCTTTCTGAGTTTCTCAGAATTATTGGGTGGAAAAAAGCAAAGGAGGAAATGACCAGTAGGCCTAGTGAAATTTACTTTACACTGACGTCATCTTACACAATTTCTGGCATTTCACTATACACTTGTTAAGAGAAATGCCCAAGATTATACCATTGTGCCTCGGCACGTAAGTGATATTTTGTACCAGTAGAAATCCTTTTTGTAGGAGACAGTAACAACGTAAACGGATACATGAGTAACTGTTGTTCATGTCACAGCAGTGCTTAATTTGTAGGGAAAAAAAGAAGTGCCAGGACCCTTTCCATATTGACTTGCACCACCCATTGCCGCTATCAGCTCTGCCAATTACAGTATCAACACAAGTACTAACCAAACACTCCTACAAGTGTGACAATTCTCACTTATTTCAGTCCCCCAAATCTATGACTAGCTTAGGCTGCAGGTATTAGACATTTATAATGTATGTTGAATTAATGCACAACTGTTGTTGTGCTAATGTTAACACTAGATAACTCGGACCACGTGGCAGGTTGCATTAAGTACGGCTGTTGCCAAAGGTGCCGAGTACTGGAAACAACCAGCTCAAATTAAGCACCCTGTCACATGCGATTTTGTACTTTTTTTTAATGCTAAATGCGTCCTTGCATTCAAAATGTCCACAAGGATGCATTTGCAGTAAAAAAATATAAATAAAGCCGGATCAGCATCTTGCATATTAATGCCAAATTTTTTAGGCATCTCATGTAATGTATGCAAACAAAATTTTGACCGTGTCTAAGACCAGCACATCACTCCAGAGGTTATACAAACAATTCAGATCCTTCCTGCTTGGAAATATGAATAACATTAATTCTCTGTCTTACAAACTGGCAAAACTGGTTGTGATTCCACTTTCTAAATTACTTGCCTTATGGGAGCAAAAGGGGGGAGTGAGCAGGGGGGACATATTGGGGTGGGCCAATACAATAAAATGAAATCAACAGCATTTGCAAAGCGCAACATTGTCACCCCTAGGGGTACCTGGGCACTTTGTCTTCTTCGAAGAGCCAGGGCTTGGGTATCTTTCTGAAGTTTGCCAGCGGTGAGGCTGTATGTAACTGGAGAGGAAGGTCGTTAGAGGTCTTGGCAGTGATGTAGGAGAAGGAACGGCCACCTCTGTGACGGATGCAGGGGTATGTGTGAGGGTGAGTGAAGAGGAGAACAGGTGTCTGGAGGGTTGGTGGAAGTTCAGTCGGTGGTTGATGTAGGCAGGTCCTAGGTCATGGAGGGCTTTGTAGGCTTTGAGTGAGGATCTTGTACTGGCATCTCCTCTGGATGGGGAGCCAATGGAGATCTCGCAGGTGTGGGGAGATGCCAGTACTTTTGGGTAGTTCAAGGATGAGTCAGACTGCAGCGTTCTGTATAGTCTGGAGTCTTGTGAAGCACCGTGTGGAGATGCTGGTGTAGAGGGTGTTGGCGTAGTCGAGGCGGCTAGTGATGAGGGACTGCTTGACGATCTTTCTGGTGTTAGTTGGGATACATCTGAAGATTCTGTGGAGCATGCGGAGTGTGTGAAAGCAGGAGGAGGCGACTGCATTGACTTGTCATTTCATGGTCTGTTGGCTGTCGAGGATGATGCCGAAGTTGAGTGCATGGTCCGTTGGTATTGGTGTAGGTCCGAGTTTGGCAGGCCACCACCTGTGATCCCAAGCAGAGGTGTTTTTCCCAAGGATCAGAACTTCAGTTTTGTCAGTGTTGAGTTGGAGGCAGTTGTCTCTCATCTATTTGGCTACGTAGGTCATGGTGCTGCAGAGATTGGTTTTGGCATTGGAGGGGTCCTCAGTGTGCCAGAGGATCAGTTGTGTTTCATCTGAGTAGGAGATTATGTGAGTCCATGGGATCCTATAATTTTTTTGAGGGGGTCATGTTAATGTTGAATAGGGAGGGGCTGAGTGATGATCCTTGTGGTACGTCACATATTATGTCTTTGGATGCGGAGGTGAAGGGAGGCAGTCAAATGCTCTGTGTGCGTACTGGGATGAAAGAGGTGATCCACTTGAGGGCGTCTTGATGAATGGATGTTGTAAAAAATGTTGATTAGGGTGTTGTGGGAGAGGGCGTCTGTAATAATGTGATGATTAGTTATGATATGATGACATCTGGAATTGTAAGGGTGCGGGGTTCTGGTTTGGAATGAGGAGGGTTTTCAAGGGACAATAGTCGATTTTTATGGTTGGAGTTGGATACAGCTCTAACGAGGTTGCTCAGCTCCAATAAATACTATTTAATCGCATATTCTAAGGAGTCTTATTCTTTACAATGGCGACGAGTGTAGAAGGAAAGAAACTTATGGGTTACTAAAAGTCACAGACTGCTGAAAGTGGCTGCTGAAACTCACAAACTGCTGAAGGTGCCTGTAGTCGATTGCGCTGTTATCGTCTGATTCGCATGCCAAGCGGAGGCTGTATGGAAGTCAGGATCGGCTTTTGTTATCAAATTGGTGTGTTGAAGGAGGAAAGACAAAAGCGGTGAGCGTCGGACACAATCTGTGTCAGACGTAAACAACTGCTTTGTGCGCGTGTACGTATGCAAAATCGAGAAGAAGCGCCATTTTGAGGTTAGGCAGGCAATAGATATGCAGCATCAGGAGGAAATCACGCAGTACATATAACGTGTAGAAAAAATTGTTCAAAATAAGAGAAAGACAAAGGAAAAGAAATTAATAAAATAATAGTTGATACCAAGGAAGTTCAGAGGCAAAATAAGAAAGAAGAAAAATAAAAGAAATACAAATTTTAAAATGGCGTCTATTTGAAAGTCAGGCACAATTTGAAACTCTATACATTGGATAGCCCAGCACACTTTATATACAAAATATAGCAATTATACAATCAAGAGATGCAGAGTTATTTCAAAGACGAGTCGATGTTATATTCCAATTCATCCTTTATTTTTCATTGTAAAAACCTTTGAAACCGCCAACGCGTTTCGTCCCATCCAAGGACTTCTTTAGGGCTTGTAATAAGTATAGAGAGAAGACTGGTATGATAATTCCTCATGTGTTAGGAATGGGTAATTTCTATTAGAGTCAATTTGCACGCTTCCCCATAGATTTGTATTCCAAGTGATTTTGACAAATGTTTTTTCCTTTAGTCGAAACAGTATCCCGGATAGTGGAGTTCCGGTCAAACGATCCTCAGGGAAGTCGGGTTGCGCAATCCGGGATATCCGGGATACTAACATTCAAAGAAATAAAACTAGAAATATCAAGTGCAGCAAATCTAAAATACTTTGACCCTCATCTATGAACGGAGGTGATACTAGATCCTAGTACAACATTAGCCTGGAAGAGAAACTCCAAAATTTGTGGTCTCGAATACCAGCAAAAGTCTATCTGAAGTAGAGCAAAGATATTCTCAACCTGAAAAAGAAAGTCTGGCCGTTGTCTGGGCATGTGAACACTATCATGACTTTATATATGGTAAGCCATTGTAATTATCACTGATCAGCAAGCTTTCATATCCATTTTTGGGAATTCAAAGACAAAGATGCCACTGAGAATTGAAAGATGAGGAATGAGGCTGCTGGATTATGATTTTAGAATTATTCATAAACCAGGAAAAGAATATAACCCACTACTAAATTATCAATGGGCAATTAAATGTGAAAAAATGTAAATACACTTTTAAAATCACAGGCTGTACCACAAACAATTTAAAACCAGTACATTAATAATACTAAAATATACTATTAAAATACCTACTAATATATTACATAATTAAGAAAAATATAGGTATTATAACTGTATTAACGTAACAATATTGAATACAACAATATGTGTTAACAATATTATATACATAACAATGATATTCTTTCCTTTGATATTCTGTCCCTCAATATTTTTGTAGTAACAATATTTTTGAAACAATATTCATGTCATACTATATTTTTGATTCAATATTTGTGTCAATCACATCTTTCACAGCTTTGAGGCTAAGAGACCGGATTTCAAAACATTTTTGACTTGTCCTTGGTAGTACGTTAAGGAAGTGCTTGGTGCAAACACCTATCACCACCATTTTATGGAAACAAATTTCTAGGGGCTGTAGTGTGTCTCCGGAATGTTTGTGCATATTGGTTGTGGGAAATTAGGTTTTGATGATGATGGGTTCTGTTGTTTTTTTGTGCTGCTTTGTTTTTGTGCTGAGTTATTGCAATGTGGTGTGTGTTATACTGTGCCTGTATAGTGGCATAATGAAATATCAGGATGGGGATCCACTGCAAGATATTTTGAGGGTGCACTTCACATTTTCCACCCACAACATCAGCAGGATTTTCAATAATAAAATTAAAGTGAAATAAGAAACAGATATCTATTTGAGATCCACATATTCTGAGTCCAGAATGACAATGAGGCACCTGTGAAAACTGGCTTGGTGTTATTTATCTACAACTTGTAGCTTTGAGGGCTGTGGGTGTAGCTCATCTTAGAAAAAAGCAAATGAGTGCCACACTTAAGGAAGGGATCTGTAGGGACCACTTTGTAGGGGATTTTGAGGTGCAATTGAAATATGTTAACATAGAGATGAAGACAAAAATATGCCATTACTCCTATCTGGATTTACTTTCTTCTCATGTGCTTCATCCTCTTTGTATCATTTTTCTTTTAGAAAAGAAATGTCATACAGGTGACACTGTTTAATGCACATGGACTTACCGGGACAAGCGTGTTCAGACTGGAAACCAAACTTATTCCTTGGAAAAAATAAGCAGCCCCACACTAAAGGAGGCCACAAATAAAATGGGCCCATGGATGGCAAGGTTGGGTCATGGCAGCTTATCCTGCCCTGAAAGCAGCTCACTGGTCCCAAGGGATGAGATATGTCAAATTGAGTAAGTAGCCAACGAGACTTGAGGACAAATCCTAGCTCTCTCTTTACCAAATCGACAGAGTCCCTGTAAGAGAATTCATGTGCATGAGGGTTAGTTCTCTTGTCTGGCAATACGGAGAGTGCCAAGGAGTTGGTTCAGTTTCTGGTTGGGGCAATCGGAGTATAATTACCATCATATATTTAAAAGCAATCATTTAGACACGTGGCAAGGGATTTTGGATGCTTGTATGAACTGGGTAACCCGCACACTCCTCTTTATCTCTTATATTCACTATCTTTTTACCAATTATTCTATTTCGTTTTGGTGCTGTCTTTAAAAACCGACTGGCTCCTGTCGGTTATAACGTAATATGCAAGACAAACAAAACCTGTTTGATAAAGTCAGTGCGTCTTTAACAAACAGGTTTTGTTTGTCTTGCATATAAGGGATTTTGGATGCCCACCTGCAAAGGAAATTCGAAAACAGATTTGGCTAAACGTTGATGTTTTTCAACACAGTCTTAGATTTTACAGACCATTCTGGAGGATCACTCCCAGAGTAGTCTAATGCCTAAGGCTTTACCTGAGTGGCCAGACGCATTATGATATTATAGTGAGTGTGACTTGCAGTGATCTGTAGGCCACAAGTTTGAATTCTGGCAATGTTGACTCAGCCTTCCATCCTTCTGAACTAAATTGAGAACCATTACATTGGATAACAGTACCACCAGTTCTTTACAGCATTTTGAAACTGCAGAAATATGGTATCCTTCCCTTTTTTCCTATTGTGCTATTCAAGTTTCCAATTTCTTCCTCATCTTTTCTCCCTTTTTGATTTCATGCCTCATACCTGTCCCCATCACTTTGAGTTCCCCTGTCCCCCTCTCTCTAGTCATCCTGCTACACCTCTGTGGATGGATCCTCACTTACCTTCTTATGCACTTATAAATTCAGTACCTCTACCTCTTCAACTTTTTTCCACCTGTTCTCTGCTGACTTCCCTTTCTTGGCACCCCAAGCATGGTCTCGCTTTCATGCTCTTTTAGTCACTTTCCCCCTTGAACTTCCTCACTATCACTCTCTATCATTTCTGTCCCTCTTTGCATTTCCTGTGATCTATACCTCATCTCTATCTATTTTTCTCTTTCAAAACAGGGCTTAAACTCAGCTGTGTGCTGGCTCCACTACTCTTTAACTTGCATACTGCAGATTTATCAGATACTATCCAAGTGCTTATATGTCATCCACCATGATTAGGTACCCTCCGCTTTGAAACCCTACAAGTTGATTTTAAATGTCCGTTTTGTTTTACTAACTGAACTGACTTTTTCTTTATTTGATGTGATAACTATATATTACAAGAATTTCACATATGTTGATTTATTTAATATATATATTTTTTAAAGTCTTCATATACGACAACAGGCAGGAGGTGTGTTCTGAGATCTAAACATAGCACATAGCAACTAAGGGGAATGACCTCCTAAATAGAGCCACTTACAAACATTTAATGTAGGGTTAGCGGGAGCCACCACACAAGTCCTCTTATGTTGAGGTTTGTCTTTAATCATTAGACTACTGAAATTTGTTGTCCAGCCTCATGGTATTTTCTTCCTTCCTACTTAAGATACTAACTTGATAAGGGAAAGAGGAAGGGTTCCCACATATTAACCCTCTTTGCTGAACCATTTATACAATCCATCCAGCCAATGCACTTCGCTGAGTTAAACCATTCCAGACAGGTAGGTATAGTGTTAGATATCCATTTGATGCAGATTTCCCTGTGTGCAATTACTATTAGGATAACAGTAAATTGGATTGTGATTTCACCAATTTCCCTTTTAGCACTTTACCTTCTAGGATCCCAAAAATAATCAGAGTCATGCTTACCTATACCTCTCTTTTCATTACTTCTGTTGAAATCTTACCCACTTCTTTTCAGAAGAGTTGGATACCTGGACACTTCCAAACTAGATGGATATCATCTGCGTTCTCAAAGGCACATTTCGGGCAACACCTCGTCTTTTGCCTTCCCAGTTTCAACAGCTTATTTGGAGACCAGTAAGACCTGTACATGGTAAACAAATGGTCTCTCCTCAGAGGTACAGATCTCAAAGATGACCAAAGCGTAGACATTGATACTCTCCAGAGGTGTGATTATTCTGACGAGAACAGATCTGCTTTCTAAATCTCCCTGGACAATGTATGGGGGCAATCTTGCCCTAGTATCCAATGCCACCTAGATGCCTCTTTTTTATGTGTCCGGGTACTTTATAGTTCCTCCCCCTATACTGTTCTGGCCCCCATATTAGATTGTTCCTGGGACCAGCTCACTATTTGTTAATACTTAAATCTAGAGAGCGTGTTAGTCATAAGCCTTGCTAAAGAGTCCCATTAACTCACGTTATCCTCTTCAAACATTTGACACCATCTTACTATTCCGGCATCCACAATTGTGGTGGCTAAAACATCTTGAAGACACTGTGGATTTCTGGGAGACTTCCATATTGGAGCCATTTCACTGTAGTATGGGATTCCCAGGATTCTTCTGACTTGGATCCATAGTTTGCATGCCACACTTAGCATTCAAAATCTAATCTTTTTAAAATATTTAGAGTGATCAAATTTAAAGAGGAAATAATTGCATGCATCAGGGATATCTTTTGTTAGTGCACAGTAACAGGGGGAGACTTGTTGACAGCTGCTTGATAATAGCAGTCTGAAGTTTTTCAGTTTGAAAGCCCAACAGTATAAATGAAAGCCTGGAAATGATATTCCTCCATCTGATTTCTTTTTGCATAATGTTTTCCAGGCAATTCGTGCACTTTTGATAGCCCAGATTTAGATACTCAGCTTTCCCTGTAGTTTTTTAAACCACTCAGCCCCGAAGTGTAAAGGCAATGCATTGAAGATAAAAGTACATTTTGGGAGGATCCTCATTTTTTAGTTCTCCCTAAAATAGAAAGTGGAAGGAAGGCCCAAAGAGGCAGGAGTTTCTTGGTTTCCAACATATTCTATTTAAGTTTATTTGTGTCATATTATACAGATCTTTCACCACTCTTATTCCTAACTACCTGATTTTTTTTTGTTCTAATGGATTATCAGTGGCACCATTCCAGGTCAAACGTTCCCTTTTTTCTTCATTTACTAAATAGCCCAAGACACTTCCAAAGTCGTTAGAATTGTGGGAAAGGAGGCCTTAAACTCTCATGTATAAATCAACGGTTCATCTGCATAGAGGGCCTTTTTTTAACACACTCTTGATATTGGAACAGTAAGAATTTCCTGTTCACTCCTGATCCTTCTGGCAAGAGGTTCAATGTATAGATTGAATATTGAGGGAGACAGCGGGCACCCTTGGCGAGTGCCTCTTCCTATTTTAAACTGCGGCGTGAGAGCACTATTGACTAATATCCTGACGGATGGTGTTTTATAAATGGTTCTTATTTCATTGAGGAAATTATCGCCTAAACCCATTTGCTTAATGACTGCATATAGAAATAGCCAACTCACTCTTTTAAAGGCCTTAGCAGCATCAACAGTTACGATGGTTAGGTGGAGTTTATTTCTGAAGCCACATCTATCACATTCACCAAGTCAATGGTCAGCCATATAGTTGTCTGTGTTTCATGAAGCCTTTTAATTTTCATTGGACAAGGTATCCCATCTATTTATCAAGTATTTTAGTTAATATTTGTGTATAAATCTTATAATTATTGTTAAGTAAAGATATGGGTCTATATGATTCACACCATTTAGAGGTTGTATTTGGCTTTAAGATTATTGTTATTGCAGCTTCATTCCATGTAGGTGGAGCAGGTAGGTCATCTACCTATATTGCGTTTATTAGGCTGGTCAAGACAGGAGGAAGTTCCTCTTTCAAAACCTTGTATAGTTTGTTTGGTAAACCCGTAAGCTCCTGGTGCCTTCCCCCTTTTTAACCGTCTGACAATTTTGTATACTTCTGCTGAGCTCATTTATTGATTAAGATACTGCTGCTTATCTTGGTCTAATATAACAAGAGTACCTCCTTTAACCAATCACCTATTTGTTCTTTTGTAGCTGTTTAATCATTGGTATATAGATCTTGCAAGAAATTAACAAAGGCTCTCCCAATGTCAGGGTCTTTCAAAGAGCGTTCACTAGTTTAGTTACTTTCTATTTCCTTGATTATATTTCTAGCATTGTCTACACTTGTCTTCCAAGCCAGTAACTTTTCACAGCCCTCACATATTCGTAATGTGCTAACTTGCTAGCAATCCACTTCTTTTGCACCACTTCTTCAAGATATTCTGTTGAGGAGCCCTTAGTCTCTTTATTTTGGATTTGTAAATTAAATTTGTTACGGGTGGTTAGAGCAGGTACGCTCGTTATTAATTCACTCAATGTTCAGGTCTAACTCCTTCGCTTTATTATGATTTTCTTTCCTTCTATGTGATGCATAGCTAATTAATCTCCCCCGAATAAAAGCTTTATAAGCATTCCATATTAAATATGTGGGGGGTAGAATCCTTATTTTTTAAATAATATATATTCTCCTGCTTCCCTAATAGTGACTTATCATGAGTTCATCTAGATGGAGTTGGGGTGCTCTTCAGGGAAAGCTCCTATTTTACTGCTGGTTGGTATGAGAGATATTCTGGTTGGTGAGTTATGCCTTTTAGCGTATTCCCCAATTTTACATCTATCAAGAAGATATCTATTTGGGAGGTGCGACCATATTTCGGATTGGGATAAGTATATTCCTTATTCAGACCCACCATCTGTCGGCAAGCATCCATTAAGCCCACATTATTTATCAAGTGATGAATACACTCCCTCATCTTTGGTGAATTAACCATTGGTCTAGTAGTGGATTTATCTAGGACTGGGTTTAACAATGCATTAAAATCTCCACTTATTACTATGAAGTTTCTGGTATCAACTAGCTGATAGTAGAGTGTCCTGAGAGGGTTATTTCATGTATATTCAAACCATTATAGCCTACAAATGAATAGTTGTTGCCGTGTATTGTGACAGTTGTAATCAGTCATCTTCCCATAGGGCCCACCATGAAATTTTCCAACCTTGCTTGTGCAGGGTTTTTAAATAAAATTGCCACCCGTCTCATTACATGTTTGATTAGTACAGGCAAATTGTTTTTTTTCACTTATGTCCCCTTAAGAATTTCCCCCATTCCTATTGACGTAAATGAATTTCCTGCAGCATTATGATATAATTAGAAGACCATTTCAGGAATTCTAAAACCTTCTTTCTCCTACTTGGTACTCTCAGACAACATATACTCCAAGTTAGGACCCTTAGGCTATGGATTCTATTTGATTCCATCATGGTGACCCTAGTTCCTCATTAAGATCTGCCAGCACATTTTTAAAACACTTGTCGCAAGTGAGGAATTTTTTTATTGTCTCCCTCATGCTCCTCACCCAGTGATTATCTATTCTACTATTTACATTTGCTATGTGTCACCCCCCAGACTTGTCCCACCCCTTGCCCTCCCCGGGTAACCCTCCCTGGATGCAAAAAGAGTAATTCATCATACCCATTGATCCCCTTCTCTCCAATTTACCTAGTGTTTGCTTAATGTTGCATTTTTATCTGATAGATTGGACTCACAACCTCAGAAGGCTCTTTTTTGTTGTGCGTCTTGTTGTTCGACATAACTCTAAATGTGGCTGGAAATTTCAGTTGTGTGTTAACTTCCAGCGTTTTTAATTCTTGAATATATCTCCCTAGTTCCCATTGTCGGTTTTGAGTAGCTTTAGCAATGTCTGACCTAATGCAAAAAGTCTATTCATCTCTTTTAAAGCTATATGCTTTCAAAGCTTCTAAAAGTATCACCTCCTTCAAAGAGTAAATGTGGAAGTAATTAGGATCTTCCTGGGTTTATCTCTATCAGGATTTCTCCTGAAGGGATCCTGATGCACCCTCTGTAGATCCTGATTGAGTTGATCAACAAGATGCACTCTTTAATTAAATTAAGCAAACTCCTTCAGATTCCCTCATTCTGTTCCCCTGGAATATTAAGAATCCTTGCTGTTTCTTCTGGAGTTATTTTCTAAGGATTCAATTTCCACTCGAAGTTCCCTTTCCCCCATCTTTAAGGCCTGAATCTCTTTACTGTTAACTTCTTCCTCCTCACGTAATACTCTTAATGAGGATTACATGGTGCATAATCTCTCAGTAAGGTCTGTCAATTTAACCTCAGGGCTCTCACAGGCACCCTGTAGTTTAGTATGGTCGCTCTCAGATATTGCAAATTTAGTCTTAGTCTCCTCCATAAGAATAAGTAATAACAACCCTATATCACCCCTGTCTGTAGCTTTTGGTGTTTTGTTCCCCTCTTTGCAGGGTAAGGATTGTGTTGCCTCCACCATATTTTAGCCCATAAAATCCTGGAAGAGAGCTTGGAACCAGCTCGAGAGAGGACGGCCCTTCTCTTTCCTTGGGGTTAGTTGAGCTAAATTACGCTGTTCTATGTTCTGAGTTTTTATTGGGGTAATAGAGTCAGAGTTATTTGAATTAGGCTGTTTCTCAATGTCCCGCACTTTGAATTAGGATCTGAGGGAAGGTGTAATTTTAATTCTCCCCCTTGGGATGTCCTTTGTGTCTCTGTAATCTCTGATGTCTTTTTGCCTGCCAAGTTGGTTTAGTACCTGAACCGGGGTAGGTATAGTGAATTGCGGCACCTGTACTTGTGCAGTGGAGGTAACAATGTGGGAAGAGAAATAATCACCCTCCTCTACTGTGGGTCCATAGATTCCCTTAGTTTCCCTCCCCTTATTCTGTAACAAGTCTAATCCTAGCTGAGTGTTTCTTAATGTATATCCATTTTTACCACTGGGGCTTGTAGATTCAGATTCTGTAAGCCCTGTTACGTCCAGCTGGTCTTTCTTCTTCCCCAATGTCTTCTTTGTGGTGCTCGGGGGCTTCAGAGCTTCTCATTATTTAGATTTGGACTTATAGGTCATCTCTTGGGAGCGCCTATTGGTGAATGCAGCCTCCAACGTATGTTGACGCTGCCCACAGGGCCCTGGAATCTGAGCTGGGCTGTAGCACACCGATCTCGGCGTAATTGCAAGGCAGCCACCAACCATGGAGCCCTGAGCGTCGCTGGCCATGAAGGAAATGCATGGGAGGAAATGGGAGGAAATGCAGAATGTGGAGTCCAGGCGGCCCATGCAGAGCCGCAACGCCGCCAAGGTGAGCCTGACAGTAGGTCAAAGAAATCTGCTTCACAAGGTTTGAGGCTTTTTAGTGTTTTTTTCCCAATGTGTTTCTTAGCTGAGTGTCGGAGAAACAGAGAGCTGCAGTCAGGCATGCTAGCTGGTCTCCATGTTCCCCCAAGTGGAATGCTTTTGTAGGTCAGACGCCATAGATTTAGTTTAATATTGTTTGATTTGAATTAATCCACAATAAATTATAATGAACCATTACTTTTCTCTTTCGTCATTTTCTCTTATTTATTTCTTTCCCCTTCAGTTCCTTTCCTCTTAATTATTTTCTTCTTTCTTGCTTGCATGTCTCCTTTTCCATTCCATCTTCTGTTACCGTCTTGTTTCTTTTGCATTCTTCTTATTAGGTTTTGCCTACACAGCGCTTGTACCATGCTTGTGAAATCTCTTGTAACAAATACAAAAGCCTACCCATTACTTACCTTTCCTTACCATTGATTGACTCCCACATCACTCTTGTTTTCTTTCTTCCTTCCCGTTGGTCAGCAACTCCTCCTGCCTCCAGCCTCTTGCTTGGCTACACATCTTCAACCTGCTGTGGGCTTTGATCAAGTACTGCTTCTGGCAGCCAGAGTCCTTCCACTAGTCACATACTTGCAACATACTTTATTTGTTTTTTTTTAACTTTCCAGAATCCACATTCTGTTAGGTGCTTGCAGACCCTACCACCACCTCACTTTTGTTGCTGCATGCCCCTTTCTCGCATGCCTCTTACCCATTCATTGTTGGCGTGTCTCTTCCACCACGTCATTCCTGTCAATGCATGCCCCTTCTCCACCCTATTGCTAGCTGCCTCCCTCCTACCTCCATCATAGCTTTTTTTATATGTCTCCAAGCTGACCGAGTACTTGGAGCACGTTACAAGAGCACCAGTTACAATGCACATTCGTCAATGCCTGTCAATTAGGTCTGCCTAATACATGGGCAAAATCCGTTATAGTCCCAGTTTTTAAAAAAGGTAACAGAGAGGATCCTAGCTGCTACCGTCCGATATCTCTTATTGATTCTTCAGTTAAGGTCTTAGGAAGGATAGTATTAAGTCAACTAACTGGCTGGCTCGAGGAGACGGGAACACTTTCTGTTATGCAGTATGGCTTCCGAAAGGGGATGGGCACAATAGACCAATGCCTTAATCTGCAACTATTGATTGGGAAATATACAGTTACCAAGAAGGGCGCACTTTTTCTGGCCTTTATGGACCTGTCCTCGGCCTTTGACAGGTCCAAACTGTGGGCTATACTTCTGACCTTAGGAGTTGATAACAACATTGTCCACTTCCTAGCGGATTTGCATAGGCATCTAACTGCTAATGTGAGGTATGATAAACTGGGCAATTGTACAGAAGGAATATCTATTGTCAATGGTGGTAGGCAGAGGTGTATTTTGGCTCCCTGCTCTTCACACTTTACATTAACAATCTGGATTCCACCTTATGTGCCTCATGTAAAGATATCCCCAGTGCTGTGAAACGTATGATCCCGGCACTCCTCTATGCGGACGATGCCGCTCTCTTAGCTAGAACTGCGGTAGGACTCCAGTTACTTTTAAACTCCTTTGCGGCATTCATGAGATCATCAGATCTGAGTGTTAATTTCTCTAAATCTCATGTAATGGCCATTGGTCAGAGAACCGCAAGGGTCAAAACTCTTCATTGTGAGGGGAATATTTTAACCCGGGTCTCGACATTTCCATATCTAGGAGTTCTATTTGATGACCAGGGATCCTTGGGATCTCAAATTCTAGCTAAAAAAACTGTTTTGATTAGAGCTACATCGGCTGTTTTAGGTTTTGCTCGCAAATTGGGAGCTAGGCCTATGGAGGCCCTTCTTCAAATATACAGAGCCAAATGTGTTTCCCTTGCAATGGATGGGGCAGATTTATGGGGCATCAAGAATGTGAAGCTCGTACAAATGGTCGAAGACAGGTTCCTCAGGAACATTTTATCTGTCCCGCAATCAACAGCCAATTATATTGTCCATCAGGAATGTGGAATTGGCTTTGTTGAAGACTCAATTGCTGAAGCACCTTTGTTAAAATGGATTGCGACTTGGCTGAACCCTGAACTAGTGCTAAACCATGAAATTCTGAAAGATTGTATGGCACTTGATCATGGGCACTGCATTCCTTGGCTCAAATATGTCCAAAGCCTATTGGAAAAGTTGGGTAGGCCTGAATTATCTAACTCACCAGAGAAATTATTGAGGGGAGATATAAAATGGACGAAAGAAACTTATCTGCAAATAGCCTTTATGGGTAGAGAAGAAAGGGAGTTGGAAAAGCCGACAGTGAGGGCTCACCTACTACAAAAAACGACTCTGTCCATGGAACCATATCTGGACATTGTCACTAATCCTAATCACCGTTTTTTATTGATTAGATTTAGATTAGATCAATTTCATTTTCTCCTTGGTGATTCCCCAGGTTGGAAGAGGGTTGAAGATCTTGGAGCTTGTACTTGTGACAATTTCTCTGGCCAGGACATTATGCACTTTATGTTTTTCTGTGAACATCTCACTGGTATACGGAAGCGCTTTATTCTCCCGATCTTAGGTAAGAAGGGTTTTGTGCAAGTCAAGCCAGCACTATTATATCTGCAGATGCTTACAAATGTATGGGAAATCTTTAACATTGCTAACTTACTGTCTGCAGCTGTTAGAATCATAAGGAGAATAGGTTAAGCTCAAATTATATATGTTCTAGCACATTGTCGTGTCCTGATGTAATTTACCCAAACTTCATTTTCCGGCTGTTTTTATGTATGTAAATATCCGTATGATTTTTAACTAATTTTTTATATGTAAAATTATGGTTTTATATCTCTTTTTGACATTATATGTATTTTTGGTATGCTTTTATGGTTTGCACATAAACCGAATAAAGTAAATTTATAGAGATACCAGAGTTGGGAGCACACCACTGACCTCTTCCGCTGTATCGCCCCACTGCATCATGGTCTGTGCAGTTCAAGTATTTTCAGGAACAGTTCAAAGTTCAAATTTCCGAAGTATTTCACCTCAATCGGTGCAAGTAAGTACTTGTATTAAGATCATCTCTAGACACAAGCCTAGCTCGTGTTTCGGGATTGATTCCCTCATCAGTAGAGATAGTTTCGGGGTTACAGAACAGGAAGCCAAACACCCGTCACAGGCCTCGTTGCCCCTCTGGCGCGCAGGTGCATCTCCAACGAGCACGTCAGCTATCTGGCTACAGGGAGCCAACACAAAGGGATACCGGAGTTGGGAGCACACCACTGACCTCTCCCGCTGTATCGCCCCACTGCATCATGGTCTGTGCAGTTCAAGTATTTTCAGAAACAGTTCAAATTTCAAATTTCCGAAGTATTTCACCTCAATCGGTGCAAGTAAGTACTTGTATTAAGATCATCTCTCTCTAGACACGAGCCTAGCTCGTGTTTCGGGATTGATTCCCTCGTCAGTAGAGATAGTTTCGGGGTTAAAGAACAGGTCGCTAAACACCCGTCACGGGCCTCGTTGCCCCTCTGGCGCGCAGGTGCATCTCCAACGAGCTCGTCAGCTATCTGGCTACCGGGAGCCAACACAAAGGAATACCGGAGTTGGGAGCACACCACTGACCTCTTCCGCTGTATCGCCCCACTGCATCATGGTCTGTGCAGTTCAAGTATTTTCAGGAACAGTTCAAAGTTCAAATTTCCGAAGTATTTCACCTCAATCGGTGCAAGTAAGTACTTGTATTAAGATCATCTCTAGACACGAGCCTAGCTCGTGTTTCGGGATTGATTCCCTCGTCAGTAGAGATAGTTTCGGGGTTACAGAACAGGTCGCTAAACACCCGTCACGGGCCTCGTTGCCCCTCTGGCGCGCAGGTGCATCTCCAACGAGCTCGTCAGCTTTCTGGCTACCGGGAGCCAACACAAAGGGATACCGGAGTTGGGAGCACACCACTGACCTCTTCCTCTGTATCACCCCACTGCATCATAGGCTGTGCAGTTCAGATATTTTCAGGAACAGTTCAAATTTCCAAAGTATTTCACCTCAATCGGTGCAAGTAAGTACTTGTATTAAGATCATCTCTAGACACGAGCCTAGCTCGTGTTTCGGGATTGATTCCCTCATCAGTAGAGATAGTTTCGGGGTTACAGAACAGGTCGCCAAACACCCGTCGCGGGCCTCGTTGCCCTTCTGGCGCGCAGGTGCATCTCCAACGAGCTCGTCAGCTATCTGGCTACCGGGAGCCAACACAAAGGGATACCGGAGTTGGGAGCACACCACTGACCTCTTCCGCTGTATCGCCCCACTGCATAATGGTCTGTGCAAATCAAGTATTTTCAGGAACAGTTCAAAGTTCAAATTTCCGAAGTATTTCACCTCAATCGGTGCAAGTAAGTACTTGTATTAAGATCATCTCTAGACACGAGCCTAGCTCGTGTTTCGGGATTGATTCCCTCATCAGTAGAGATAGTTTAGGGGTTACAGAACAGGTCGCCAAACACCCGTCACGGGCCTCGTTGCCCCTCTGGCGCGCAGGTGCATCTCCAACGAGCTCGTCAGCTATCTGGCTACCGGGAGCCAACACAAAGGATACCGGAGTTGGGAGCACACCACTGACCTCTTCCGCTGTATCGCCCCACTGCATCATGGTCTGTGCAGTTCAAGTATTTTCAGGAACAGTTCAAAGTATAAATTTCCGAAGTATTTCACCTCAATCGGTGCAAGTAAGTACTTGTATTAAGATCATCTCTAGACACGAGCCTAGCTCGTGTTTCGGGATTGATTCCCTCATCAGTAGAGATAGTTTCGGGGTTACAGAACAGGTCGCCAAACATCAGTCACGGGCCTCGTTGCCCCTCTGGCGCGCAGGTGCATCTCCAACGAGCTCGTCAGCTATCTGGCTACCGGGAGCCAACACAAAGGGATACGGGAGTTGGGAGCACACCACTGACCTCTTCCGCTGTATCGCCCCACTGCATCATGGTCTGTGCAGTTCAAGTATTTTCAGGAACAGTTCAAAGTTCAAATTTCCGAAGTATTTCACCTCAATCGGTGCAAGTAAGTACTTGTATTAAGATCATCTCTAGACACGAGCCTAGCTCCTGTTTCGGGATTGATTCCCTCATCAGTAGAGATAGTTTCGGGGTTACAGAACAGGTCGCCAAACACCCGTCACGGGCCTCGTTGCCCCTCTGGCGCGCAGGTGCATCTCCAACGAGCTCGTCAGCTATCTGGCTACCGGGAGCCAACACAAAGAGATACCGGAGCTGGGAGCACACCACTGACCTCTTCCGCTGTATGGCCCCACTGCATCATGGTCTGTGCAGTTCAAGTATTTTCAGGAAGAGTTCAAAGTTCAAATTTCCAAAGTATTTCACCTCAATCGGTGCAAGTAGGTACTTGTATTAAGATCACCAGGGATGGCGAAGACAGCGAAGATAGCCGAGAATCGAAAGAAGATGCATCGCGGAACACGTAACTACATTTACCATAGTCCTTAGGGGCGATACCGCTGGTGTGTGAGTAGTGTGCGACCCCACCCCCAATTGTAATGTTAAAGCTCCCTCGAGCAGTTGGCTGACGAGCCTGGGACCCCGCACCTATGTGCCTGAGTGGTACTAAACCTGGCAGATATTTGGCAGCCACCGGCAACCCCAGAACACGGCCTATCCCTGCTGACGAGGGGTGATACCCCGAAACACGTGTCCAGGGATGGCAAAGACAGCGAAGATAGCAGAGAATTGAAAGAAGATGCATCGCGGAACACGTAACTACATTTACCATAGTCCTTAGGAGTGATACCGCTGGTGTGTGAGTAGTGTGCGACCCCACCCCAATTGTAATGTTAAAGATCCCTCGAGCAGTTGGCTGACGAGCCTGGGACCCTGCACCTACGCGCCTGAGTGGTACTAAACCTGGCGATATTTGACAGCCACCGGCAACCCCAGAACACGGCCTATCCCTGCTGACGAGGGGTGATACCCTGAAACACGTGTCCAGGGATGGCGAAGACAGCGAAGATAGCAGAGAATTGAAAGAAGATGCATCGCGGAACACGTAACTACATTTACCATAGTCCTTAGGGGCGATACCACTGGTGTGTGAGTAGTGTGCGACCCCACCCCCAATTGTAATGTTAAAGCTACCTCGAGCAGTTGGCTGACGAGCCTGGGACCCCGCACCTACGCGTCTGAGTGGTACTAAACCTGGCAGATATTTGGCAGCCCCCGGCAACCCCAGAACACGGCCTATCCCTGCTGACTAGGGGTGATACCCCGAAACACGTGTCCAGGGATGGCGAAGACAGCAAAGATAGCAGAGAATTGAAAGAAGATGCATCGCGGAACACGTAACTACATTTACCATAGTCCTTAGGGGCGATACCACTGGTGTGTGAGTAGTGTGCGACCCCACCCCCAATTGTAATGTTAAAGCTATCTCGAGCAGTTGGCTGACGAGCCTGGGACCCCGCACCTGCGCGCCTGAGTGGTACTAAACCTGGCAGATATTTGGCAGCCACCGGCAACCCCAGAACACGGCCTATCCCTGCTGATGAGGGGTGATACCCCCAAACACGTGTCCAGGGATGGCAAAAACAGCGAAGATAGCAGAGTATCGAAAGAAGATGCATCACGGAACACGTAACTATATTTACCATAGTCCTTAGGGGCGATACCGCTGGTGTGTGAGTAGTGTGCGACCCCACCCCCAATTGTAATGTTAAAGCTCCCTCGAGCAGTTGGCTGACGAGCCTGGGACCCCGCACCTACGCTCCTGAGTGGTACTAAACCTGGCAGATATTTGGCAGCCACCGGCAACCCCAGAACACCGCCTATCCCTGCTGACGAGGGGTGATACCCCCAAACACGTGTCCAGGGATGGCGAAGACAGCGAAGATAGCAGAGAATCGAAAGAAGATGCATCGCGGAACACGTAACTACATTTACCATAGTCCTTAGGGGCGATATCACTGGTGTGTGAGTAGTGTGCGACCCCACCCCCAATTGTAATGTTAAAGCTACCTCGAGCAGTTGACTGACGAGCCTGGGACCCCGCACCTATGCGCCTGAGTGGTACTAAACCTGGCAGATATTTGGCAGCCTCCGGCAACCCCAGAACACGGCCTATCCCTGCTGACGAGGGGTGATACCCCGATACACGTGTCCAGGGATGGCGAAGACAGCGAAGATAGCAGAGAATTGAAAGAAGATGCATCGCGGAACACGTAACTACATTTACCATAGTCCTTAGGGGCGATACCGCTGGTGTGTGAGTAGTGTGCGATCCCACCCCCAATTGTAATGTTAAAGCTCCCTCGAGCAGTTGGCTGACAAGCCGGGGACCCTGCACCTAAGCGCCTGAGTGGTACTAAACCTGGCAGATATTTGGCAGCCACCGGAAACCCCAGAACACGGCCTATCCCTGCTGACGAGGCGTGATACCCCGAAACATGTGTCCAGGGATGGCGAAGACAGCGAAGATAGCAGAGAATCGAAAGAAGATGCATCGCGGAACACGTAACTACATTTACCATAGTCCTTAGGGGCGATACCGCTGGTGTGTGAGTAGTGTGCAACCCCACCCCCAATTGTGATGTTAAAGCTCCCTCGAGCAGTTGGTTGACGAGCCTGGGACCCCGCACCTACGCGCCTGAGTGGTACTAAACCTGGCAGATATTTGGCAGCCACCGGCAACCCCAGAACACGGCCTATCCCTGCTGAGGAGGGGTGATACCCTGAAACACGTGTCCAGGGATGGCGAAGACAGCGAAGATAGCAGAGAATTGAAAGAAGATGCATCGCGGAACACGTAACTACATTTAACATAGTACTTAGGGGCGATGCCACTGGTGTGTGAGTAGTGTGCCACCCCACCCCCAATTGTAATGTTAAAGCTACCTCGAGCAGTTGGCTGACGAGCCTGGGAGCCCGCACCTACGCGTCTGAGTGGTACTAAACCTGGCAGATATTTGGCAGCGACCGGCAACCCCAGAACACAGCCTATCCCTGCTGACGAGGGGTGATACCCCCAAACACGTGTCCAGGGATGGCAAAAACAGCGAAGATAGCAGAGTATCGAAAGAAGATGCATCACGGAACACGTAACTATATTTACCATAGTCCTTAGGGGCGATACCACTGGTGTGTGAGTAGTGTGCGACCCCACCCCCAATTGTAATGTTAAAGCTACCTCGAGCAGTTGACTGACGAGCCTGGGACCCCGCACCTTCGCGCCTGAGTGGTACTAAACCTGTCAGATATTTGGCAGCCTCCGGCAACCCCAGAACACGGCCTATCCCTGCTGACGAGGGGTGATACCCCGAAACACGTGTCCAGGGATGGCGAAGACAGCGAAGATAGCAGAGAATCGAAAGAAGATGCATCTCGGAACACGTAACTACATTTACCATAGTCCTTAGGGGCGATACCGCTGGTGTGTGAGTAGTGTGCGACCCCACCCCCAATTGTAATGTTAAAGCTCCCTCGAGCAGTTGGCTGACAAGCCTGGGACCCCGCACCTACGCGCCTGAGTGGTACTAAACCTGGCAGATATTTGGCAGCCATCGGCAACCCCAGAACACGGCCTATCCCTGCTGACGAGGGGCGATACCCCGAAACACATGTCCAGGGATGGCGAAGACAGCGAAGATAGCAGAGAATCGAAAAAAGATGCATTGCGGAACACGTAACTATATTTACCATAGTCCTTAGGGGCGATACCGCTGGTGTGTGAGTAGTGTGCGACCCCACCCCCAATTGTATTGTTAAAGTTCCCTCGAGCAGTTGGCTGACGAGCCTGGGACCCCGCACCTACGCGCCTGAGTGGTACTAAACCTGGCAGATATTTGGCAGCCACCGGCAACCCCAGAACACGGCCTATCCCTGCTGACGAGGGGTGATACCCCGAAACACGTGTCCAGGGATGGCAAAGACAGCGAAGATAGCAGAGAATCGAAAGAAGATGCATCGCGGAACACGTAACTACATTTACCATAGTCCTTAGGGGCGATACCGCTGGTGTGTGAGTAGTGTGCGACCCCACCCCCAATTGTAATATTAAAGCTCCCTCGAGCAGTTGGCTGACGAGCCTGGGACCCTGCACCTACGCGCCTGAGTTGTACTAAACCTGGCAGATATTTGGCAGTCACCGGCAACCCCAGAACACGGCCTATCCCTGCTGACGAGGGGGTGATACCCCGAAACACGTGTCCAGGGATGGCAAGGACAGCGAAGATAGCAGAGAATCGAAAGAAGATGCATCGCGGAACACGTAACTACATTTACCATAGTCCTTAGGGGCGATACCGCTGGTGTGTGAGTAGTGTGCGACCCCTCCCCCAATTGTAATGTTAAAGGTCCCTCGAGCAGTTGGCTGACGAGCCTGGGACTCCGCACCTACGCGCCTGAGTGGTACTAAACCTGGCAGATATTTGGCAGCCACCGGCAACCCCAGAACACGGCCTATCCCTGCTGACGAGGGGTGATACCCCAAAAAACGTGTCCAGGGATGGCGAAGACAGCGAAGATAGCAGAGAATCGAAAGAAGATGCATCACGGAACACGTAACTACATTTACCATAGTCCTTAGGAGTGATACCGCTGGTGTGTGAGTAGTGTGCGACCCTACCCCAATTGTAATGTTAAAGATCCCTCGAGCAGTTGGCTGACGAGCCTGGGACCCTGCACCTACGCGCCTGAGTGGTACTAAACCTGGCGATATTTGACAGCCACCGGCAACCCCAGAACACGGCCTATCCCTGCTGACGAGGGGTGATACCCTGAAACACGTGTCCAGGGATGGCGAAGACAGCGAAGATAGCAGAGAATTGAAAGAAGATGCATCGCGGAACACGTAACTACATTTAACATAGTACTTAGGGGCGATGCCACTGGTGTGTGAGTAGTGTGCCACCCCACCCCCAATTGTAATGTTAAAGCTACCTCGAGCAGTTGGCTGACGAGCCTGGGAGCCCGCACCTACGCGTCTGAGTGGTACTAAACCTGGCAGATATTTGGCAGCGACCGGCAACCCCAGAACACAGCCTATCCCTGCTGACGAGGGGTGATACCCCCAAACACGTGTCCAGGGATGGCAAAAACAGCGAAGATAGCAGAGTATCGAAAGAAGATGCATCACGGAACACGTAACTATATTTACCATAGTCCTTAGGGGCGATACCACTGGTGTGTGAGTAGTGTGCGACCCCACCCCCAATTGTAATGTTAAAGCTACCTCGAGCAGTTGACTGACGAGCCTGGGACCCCGCACCTTCGCGCCTGAGTGGTACTAAACCTGTCAGATATTTGGCAGCCTCCGGCAACCCCAGAACACGGCCTATCCCTGCTGACGAGGGGTGATACCCCGAAACACGTGTCCAGGGATGGCGAAGACAGCGAAGATAGCAGAGAATCGAAAGAAGATGCATCTCGGAACACGTAACTACATTTACCATAGTCCTTAGGGGCGATACCGCTGGTGTGTGAGTAGTGTGCGACCCCACCCCCAATTGTAATGTTAAAGCTCCCTCGAGCAGTTGGCTGACAAGCCTGGGACCCCGCACCTACGCGCCTGAGTGGTACTAAACCTGGCAGATATTTGGCAGCCATCGGCAACCCCAGAACACGGCCTATCCCTGCTGACGAGGGGCGATACCCCGAAACACATGTCCAGGGATGGCGAAGACAGCGAAGATAGCAGAGAATCGAAAAAAGATGCATTGCGGAACACGTAACTATATTTACCATAGTCCTTAGGGGCGATACCGCTGGTGTGTGAGTAGTGTGCGACCCCACCCCCAATTGTATTGTTAAAGTTCCCTCGAGCAGTTGGCTGACGAGCCTGGGACCCCGCACCTACGCGCCTGAGTGGTACTAAACCTGGCAGATATTTGGCAGCCACCGGCAACCCCAGAACACGGCCTATCCCTGCTGACGAGGGGTGATACCCCGAAACACGTGTCCAGGGATGGCAAAGACAGCGAAGATAGCAGAGAATCGAAAGAAGATGCATCGCGGAACACGTAACTACATTTACCATAGTCCTTAGGGGCGATACCGCTGGTGTGTGAGTAGTGTGCGACCCCACCCCCAATTGTAATATTAAAGCTCCCTCGAGCAGTTGGCTGACGAGCCTGGGACCCTGCACCTACGCGCCTGAGTTGTACTAAACCTGGCAGATATTTGGCAGTCACCGGCAACCCCAGAACACGGCCTATCCCTGCTGACGAGGGGGTGATACCCCGAAACACGTGTCCAGGGATGGCAAGGACAGCGAAGATAGCAGAGAATCGAAAGAAGATGCATCGCGGAACACGTAACTACATTTACCATAGTCCTTAGGGGCGATACCGCTGGTGTGTGAGTAGTGTGCGACCCCTCCCCCAATTGTAATGTTAAAGGTCCCTCGAGCAGTTGGCTGACGAGCCTGGGACTCCGCACCTACGCGCCTGAGTGGTACTAAACCTGGCAGATATTTGGCAGCCACCGGCAACCCCAGAACACGGCCTATCCCTGCTGACGAGGGGTGATACCCCAAAAAACGTGTCCAGGGATGGCGAAGACAGCGAAGATAGCAGAGAATCGAAAGAAGATGCATCACGGAACACGTAACTACATTTACCATAGTCCTTAGGAGTGATACCGCTGGTGTGTGAGTAGTGTGCGACCCTACCCCAATTGTAATGTTAAAGATCCCTCGAGCAGTTGGCTGACGAGCCTGGGACCCTGCACCTACGCGCCTGAGTGGTACTAAACCTGGCGATATTTGACAGCCACCGGCAACCCCAGAACACGGCCTATCCCTGCTGACGAGGGGTGATACCCTGAAACACGTGTCCAGGGATGGCGAAGACAGCGAAGATAGCAGAGAATTGAAAGAAGATGCATCGCGGAACACGTAACTACATTTACCATAGTCCTTAGGGGCGATACCACTGGTGTGTGAGTAGTGTGCGACCCCACCCCCAATTGTAATGTTAAAGCTACCTCGAGCAGTTGGCTGACGAGCCTGGGACCCCGCACCCACGCGTCTGAGTGGTACTAAACCTGGCAGATATTTGGCAGCCCCGGCAACCCCAGAACACGGCCTATCCCTGCTGACTAGGGGTGATACCCCGAAACACGTGTCCAGGGATGGCGAAGACAGCAAAGATAGCAGAGAATTGAAAGAAGATGCATCGCGGAACACGTAACTACATTTACCATAGTCCTTAGGGGCGATACCACTGGTGTGTGAGTAGTGTGCGACCCCACCCCCAATTGTAATGTTAAAGCTATCTCGAGCAGTTGGCTGACGAGCCTGGGACCCCGCACCTGCGCGCCTGAGTGGTACTAAACCTGGCAGATATTTGGCAGCCACCGGCAACCCCAGAACACGGCCTATCCCTGCTGATGAGGGGTGATACCCCCAAACACGTGTCCAGGGATGGCAAAAACAGCGAAGATAGCAGAGTATCGAAAGAAGATGCATCACGGAACACGTAACTATATTTACCATAGTCCTTAGGGGCGATACCGCTGGTGTGTGAGTAGTGTGCGACCCCACCCCCAATTGTAATGTTAAAGCTCCCTCGAGCAGTTGGCTGACGAGCCTGGGACCCCGCACCTACGCTCCTGAGTGGTACTAAACCTGGCAGATATTTGGCAGCCACCGGCAACCCCAGAACACGGCCTATCCCTGCTGACGAGGGGTGATACCCCCAAACACGTGTCCAGGGATGGCGAAGACAGCGAAGATAGCAGAGAATCGAAAGAAGATGCATCGCGGAACACGTAACTACATTTACCATAGTCCTTAGGGGCGATATCACTGGTGTGTGAGTAGTGTGCGACCCCACCCCCAATTGTAATGTTAAAGCTACCTCGAGCAGTTGACTGACGAGCCTGGGACCCCGCACCTATGCGCCTGAGTGGTACTAAACCTGGCAGATATTTGGCAGCCTCCGGCAACCCCAGAACACGGCCTATCCCTGCTGACGAGGGGTGATACCCCGATACACGTGTCCAGGGATGGCGAAGACAGCGAAGATAGCAGAGAATTGAAAGAAGATGCATCGCGGAACACGTAACTACATTTACCATAGTCCTTAGGGGCGATACCGCTGGTGTGTGAGTAGTGTGCGATCCCACCCCCAATTGTAATGTTAAAGCTCCCTCGAGCAGTTGGCTGACAAGCCGGGGACCCTGCACCTAAGCGCCTGAGTGGTACTAAACCTGGCAGATATTTGCCAGCCACCGGAAACCCCAGAACACGGCCTATCCCTGCTGACGAGGCGTGATACCCCGAAACATGTGTCCAGGGATGGCGAAGACAGCGAAGATAGCAGAGAATCGAAAGAAGATGCATCGCGGAACACGTAACTACATTTACCATAGTCCTTAGGGGCGATACCGCTGGTGTGTGAGTAGTGTGCAACCCCACCCCCAATTGTGATATTAAAGCTCCCTCGAGCAGTTGGTTGACGAGCCTGGGACCCCGCACCTACGCGCCTGAGTGGTACTAAACCTGGCAGATATTTGGCAGCCACCGGCAACCCCAGAACACGGCCTATCCCTGCTGACGAGGGGTGATACCCTGAAACACGTGTCCAGGGATGGCGAAGACAGCGAAGATAGCAGAGAATTGAAAGAAGATGCATCGCGGAACACGTAACTACATTTAACATAGTACTTAGGGGCGATGCCACTGGTGTGTGAGTAGTGTGCGACCCCACCCCCAATTGTAATGTTAAAGCTACCTCGAGCAGTTGGCTGACGAGCCTGGGAGCCCGCACCTACGCGTCTGAGTGGTACTAAACCTGGCAGATATTTGGCAGCGACCGGCAACCCCAGAACACAGCCTATCCCTGCTGACGAGGGGTGATACCCCCAAACACGTGTCCAGGGATGGCAAAAACAGCGAAGATAGCAGAGTATCGAAAGAAGATGCATCACGGAACACGTAACTATATTTACCATAGTCCTTAGGGGCGATACCACTGGTGTGTGAGTAGTGTGCGACCCCACCCCCAATTGTAATGTTAAAGCTACCTCGAGCAGTTGACTGACGAGCCTGGGACCCCGCACCTTCGCGCCTGAGTGGTACTAAACCTGTCAGATATTTGGCAGCCTCCGGCAACCCCAGAACACGGCCTATCCCTGCTGACGAGGGGTGATACCCCGAAACACGTGTCCAGGGATGGCGAAGACAGCGAAGATAGCAGAGAATCGAAAGAAGATGCATCTCGGAACACGTAACTACATTTACCATAGTCCTTAGGGGCGATACCGCTGGTGTGTGAGTAGTGTGCGACCCCACCCCCAATTGTAATGTTAAAGCTCCCTCGAGCAGTTGGCTGACAAGCCTGGGACCCCGCACCTACGCGCCTGAGTGGTACTAAACCTGGCAGATATTTGGCAGCCATCGGCAACCCCAGAACACGGCCTATCCCTGCTGACGAGGGGCGATACCCCGAAACACATGTCCAGGGATGGCGAAGACAGCGAAGATAGCAGAGAATCGAAAAAAGATGCATTGCGGAACACGTAACTATATTTACCATAGTCCTTAGGGGCGATACCGCTGGTGTGTGAGTAGTGTGCGACCCCACCCCCAATTGTATTGTTAAAGTTCCCTCGAGCAGTTGGCTGACGAGCCTGGGACCCCGCACCTACGCGCCTGAGTGGTACTAAACCTGGCAGATATTTGGCAGCCACCGGCAACCCCAGAACACGGCCTATCCCTGCTGACGAGGGGTGATACCCCGAAACACGTGTCCAGGGATGGCAAAGACAGCGAAGATAGCAGAGAATCGAAAGAAGATGCATCGCGGAACACGTAACTACATTTACCATAGTCCTTAGGGGCGATACCGCTGGTGTGTGAGTAGTGTGCGACCCCACCCCCAATTGTAATATTAAAGCTCCCTCGAGCAGTTGGCTGACGAGCCTTGGACCCCGCACCTACGCGCCTGAGTGGTACTAAACCTGGCAGATATTTGGCAGCCACCGGCAACCACAGAACACGGCCTATCCCTGCTGACGAGGGGTGATACCCCGGAACACGTGTCCAGGGATGGCGAAGACAGCGAAGATAGCAGAGAATCGAAAGAAGATGCATCGCAGAATACGTAACTACATTTACCATAGTCCTTAGAGGCGATACAGCTGGTGTGTGAGTAGTGTGCGACCCCACCCCCAATTGTAATGTTAAAGCTCCGTCGAGCAGTTGGCTGACGAGCCTGGGACCCCGCACCTACGCGCCTGAGTTGTACTAAACCTGGCAGATATTTGGCAGTCACCGGCAACCCCAGAACACGGCCTATCCCTGCTGACGAGGGGGTGATACCCCGAAACACGTGTCCAGGGATGGCAAGGACAGCGAAGATAGCAGAGAATCGAAAGAAGATGCATCGCGGAACACGTAACTACATTTACCATAGTCCTTAGGGGCGATACCGCTGGTGTGTGAGTAGTGTGCGACCCCTCCCCCAATTGTAATGTTAAAGCTCCCTCGAGCAGTTGGCTGACGAGCCTGGGACTCCGCACCTACGCGCCTGAGTGGTACTAAACCTGGCAGATATTTGGCAGCCACCGGCAACCCCAGAACACGGCCTATCCCTGCTGACGAGGGGTGATACCCCGAAACACGTGTCCAGGGATGGCGAAGACAGCGAAGATAGCAGAGAATCGAAAGAAGATGCATCACGGAACACGTAACTACATTTACCATAGGCCTTAGGAGTGATACCGCTGGTGTGTGAGTAGTGTGCGACCCTACCCCAATTGTAATGTTAAAGATCCCTCGAGCAGTTGGCTGACGAGCCTGGGACCCTGCACCTACGCGCCTGAGTGGTACTAAACCTGGCGATATTTGACAGCCACCGGCAACCCCAGAACACGGCCTATCCCTGCTGACGAGGGGTGATACCCTGAAACACGTGTCCAGGGATGGCGAAGACAGCGAAGATAGCAGAGAATTGAAAGAAGATGCATCGCGGAACACGTAACTACATTTACCATAGTCCTTAGGGGCGATACCACTGGTGTGTGAGTAGTGTGCGACCCCACCCCCAATTGTAATGTTAAAGCTACCTCGAGCAGTTGGCTGACGAGCCTGGGACCCCGCACCTACGCGTCTGAGTGGTACTAAACCTGGCAGATATTTGGCAGCCCCCGGCAACCCCAGAACACGGCCTATCCCTGCTGACTAGGGGTGATACCCCGAAACACGTGTCCAGGGATGGCGAAGACAGCAAAGATAGCAGAGAATTGAAAGAAGATGCATCGCGGAACACGTAACTACATTTAACATAGTCCTTAGGGGCGATAGCACTGGTGTGTGAGTAGTGTGCGACCCCACCCCCAATTGTAATGTTAAAGCTATCTCGAGCAGTTGGCTGACGAGCCTGGGACCCCGCACCTGCGCGCCTGAGTGGTACTAAACCTGGCAGATATTTGGCAGCCACCGGCAACCCCAGAACACGGCCTATCCCTGCTGACGAGGGGTGATACCCCCAAACACGTGTCCAGGGATGGCAAAAACAGCGAAGATAGCAGAGTATCGAAAGAAGATGCATCACGGAACACGTAACTATATTTACCATAGTCCTTAGGGGCGATACCGCTGGTGTGTGAGTAGTGTGCGACCCCACCCCCAATTGTAATGTTAAAGCTCCCTCGAGCAGTTGGCTGACGAGCCTGGGACCCCGCACCTACGCTCCTGAGTGGTACTAAACCTGGCAGATATTTGGCAGCCACCGGCAACCCCAGAACACGGCCTATCCCTGCTGACGAGGGGTGATACCCCCAAACACGTGTCCAGGGATGGCGAAGACAGCGAAGATAGCAGAGAATCGAAAGAAGATGCATCGCGGAACACGTAACTACATTTACCATAGTCCTTAGGGGCGATATCACTGGTGTGTGAGTAGTGTGCGACCCCACCCCCAATTGTAATGTTAAAGCTACCTCGAGCAGTTGACTGACGAGCCTGGGACCCCGCACCTATGCGCCTGAGTGGTACTAAACCTGGCAGATATTTGGCAGCCTCCGGCAACCCCAGAACACGGCCTATCCCTGCTGACGAGGGGTGATACCCCGATACACGTGTCCAGGGATGGCGAAGACAGCAAAGATAGCAGAGAATTGAAAGAAGATGCATCGCGGAACACGTAACTACATTTACCATAGTCCTTAGGGGCGATACCTCTGGTGTGTGAGTAGTGTGCGATCCCACCCCCAATTGTAATGTTAAAGCTCCCTCGAGCAGTTGGCTGACAAGCCGGGGACCCTGCACCTAAGCGCCTGAGTGGTACTAAACCTGGCAGATATTTGTCAGCCACCGGAAACCCCAGAACACGGCCTATCCCTGCTGACGAGGGGTGATACCCTGAAACACGTGTCCAGGGATGGCGAAGACAGCGAAGATAGCAGAGAATTGAAAGAAGATGCATCGCGGAACACATAACTACATTTAACATAGTCCTTAGGGGCGATGCCACTGGTGTGTGAGTAGTGTGCGACCCCACCCCCAATTGTAATGTTAAAGCTACCTCGAGCAGTTGGCTGACGAGCCTGGGAGCCCGCACCTACGCGTCTGAGTGGTACTAAACCTGGCAGATATTTGGCAGCGACCGGCAACCCCAGAACACAGCCTATCCCTGCTGACGAGGGGTGATACCCCCAAACACGTGTCCAGGGATGGCAAAAACAGCGAAGATAGCAGAGTATCGAAAGAAGATGCATCACGGAACACGTAACTATATTTACCATAGTCCTTAGGGGCGATACCGCTGGTGTGTGAGTAGTGTGCGACCCCACCCCCAATTGTAATGTTAAAGCTACCTCGAGCAGTTGACTGACGAGCCTGGGACCCCGCACCTTCGCGCCTGAGTGGTACTAAACCTGTCAGATATTTGGCAGCCTCCGGCAACCCCAGAACACGGCCTATCCCTGCTGACGAGGGGTGATACCCCGAAACACGTGTCCAGGGATGGCGAAGACAGCGAAGATAGCAGAGAATCGAAAGAAGATGCATCTCGGAACACGTAACTACATTTACCATAGTCCTTAGGGGCGATACCGCTGGTGTGTGAGTAGTGTGCGACCCCACCCCCAATTGTAATGTTAAAGCTCCCTCGAGCAGTTGGCTGACAAGCCTGGGACCCCGCACCTATGCGCCTGAGTGGTACTAAACCTGGCAGATATTTGGCAGCCATCGGCAACCCCAGAACACGGCCTATCCCTGCTGACGAGGGGCGATACCCCGAAACACATGTCCAGGGATGGCGAAGACAGCGAAGATAGCAGAGAATCGAAAAAAAGATGCATTGCGGAACACGTAACTATATTTACCATAGTCCTTAGGGGCGATACCGCTGGTGTGTGAGTAGTGTGCGACCCCACCCCCAATTGTATTGTTAAAGTTCCCTCGAGCAGTTGGCTGACGAGCCTGGGACCCCGCACCTACGCGCCTGAGTGGTACTAAACCTGGCGGATATTTGGCAGCCACCGGCAACCCCAGAACACGGCCTATCCCTGCTGACGAGGGGTGATACCCCGAAACACGTGTCCAGGGATGGCAAAGACAGCGAAGATAGCAGAGAATCGAAAGAAGATGCATCGCGGAACACGTAACTACATTTACCATAGTCCTTAGGGGCGATACCGCTGGTGTGTGAGTAGTGTGCGACCCCACCCCCAATTGTAATATTAAAGCTCCCTCGAGCAGTTGGCTGACGAGCCTTGGACCCCGCACCTACGCGCCTGAGTGGTACTAAACCTGGCAGATATTTGGCAGCCACCGGCAACCGCAGAACACGGCCTATCCCTGCTGACGAGGGGTGATACCCCGGAACACGTGTCCAGGGATGGCGAAGACAGCGAAGATAGCAGAGAATCGAAAGAAGATGCATCGCAGAATACGTAACTACATTTACCATAGTCCTTAGAGGCGATACAGCTGGTGTGTGAGTAGTGTGCGACCCCACCCCCAATTGTAATGTTAAAGCTCCGTCGAGCAGTTGGCTGACGAGCCTGGAACCCCGCACCTACGCGCCTGAGTGGTACTAAACCTGGCAGATATTTGGCAGCCACCGGCAACCCCAGAACACGGCCTATCCCTGCTGACGCGGGGTGATACCCCGAAACACGTGTCCATGGATGGCGAAGTCAGCGAAGATAGCAGAGAATTGAAAGAAGATGCCTCGCGGAACACGTAACTACATTTACCATAGTCCTTAGGGGTGATACCGCTGGTGTGTGAGTAGTGTGCAACCCCACCCCCAATTCGAATAAAGTAAATTTGACTGACTTACAATGCACATTCACATTCACTTGTAGAAACATCTTTCTTGCTTTTCTTTTCGTTTTCTGCCTTTCTCTCCTTTCCCTCTCTTCTTAGGTCAACTTTCTCTTTCTTTTAAGGGTATTTAGGAACTTATGTACTACTGGTTTTTGCACTCGGAAAATCACTGGCTTTAAGACCACTAATAACAAGCTGCCAATGGCATTGGAAAGTGAGTTTTTGAAATTACATTTTCCACATTGTGACCTTTTGTTATTAGCAAGAACACTGGGCTCGAGATTGGAAGGATACTCAGCAATGCTTTCCAACTACAGTTGTAGTTGAGCACCATTGACTGACTACTGACTCAGCCGCGGTCGGTAGGGAGTACCTGCCGGGGCGGTGACGTGGCGAGGGGGTGGCAGGGTGGGGGTTAGTAATGTATGGATAATGGAGGTTTGCAGGTAAGTAAACATTTAAATAAATCAAAAGAATTTCGTTGCACGCACTGCGTCCCCAAATGCAATGCAGTGCGCGCAACAAAATTCGTTTGATTTGAAAAGTAGAAATTTTCTGTAACAGACAGCTTGCATTTTGTGAATAAATCATGCATTTAAGGTACAGGGAACAGAATATTAGCATTCTGTAATTTGAATAAAGACATAGGGGTCGGCTGTCAGAGTTGGTGCTAAAAACAAATTGCCTCTTTAATGAGGAATTGGCATATGGCAGCACCACAAATCTTCTTTCTGTGCTGCCCTATGCCTATGTGAAAGGGCAGGGATGCACCGTATTTAAGAAATACGGTGCAATCCTGTCCTTTTCTTTTGCGTTGCCGCACAAATTGCTGCCTTGCACCAACACAGGCAGGATTGTTTTTGGGCAGGCAGGGGCAACTTCCTTCACAAAAAAATCCCAAGAGGCGTTTTCCTCTTTCTATGTGAGCTGCACAATGCAGCACACATAGAAAGAAGAAAAAATAAAAGAAGAAATGAAAACATTTCTCCTCATTACACCTCTGGGGAGGCGTCTGTTTTTGGAGCTGCCCCAGGTTTACGTGATTTTGTAAATACAGGGTTGCATCAAAATCCATGGGTGTTGCGTGCGAACCCTACGCTAAGTCCATGGAACACTTCCTTGACGCAGAGTAAGGCAAGGCAGTGACTTACCCTACTATGTCTAACTCCATATCTTCGAGGCCATGCAAAGCCATGCAGGGTGACTTTGCACCGCCTCTTAGGTATGGTTGAGATGCTTGTGCCACAAGATCATCAAAAAGTGATGCTCTTGCAATGCAAGCCTCTCATAAATCAGCCCCAAAATATTCTGTACATTGTTTAGGTATTTCATCATCAGGTATCGACATATAAAATAATGGGCAGCGTAAATATAAAAATAAAAGTTGCTATTCAGTGGGAAATTTACTGTAGTACATTATGCAAAAATAACAATTGATGGACAGAATGCAGAACAATGTCATACATTCACCCCAGTACAGAGATCTGGGCCTAAATCCATCGTTTTTTTGCACTCCACACCACCCCAGGTCAGACATGGCTATATGCAAATCAGCCTCGACCCTGTGCCTCATGGGAAGAGTCCAGCCCGAACTGCCAAGCCATGTCTTTCCTGACCGGAATCAAGCATCCAAGGACCGGTTTCTGGCTATCAGCCTTCATCAGCCTGGATAGCTTGACTCCAGTGGAGTGGAGAGCATGGGACTCACGTCTGAGCATACCCATCCCACTCGGGGTGGGTATTGCAAAAATAACAATTGATGGACAGAATGCAGAACAATGTCATACATTCACCCAAGTACAGAGGTCTGGGCCTAAATCCATCGTTTTTTTGCACTCCACACCACCCCAGGTCAGACATGGCTATATGCAAATCAGCCTCGACCCTGTGCCTCATGGGAACATCCACGCCCGAACTGCCAAGCCATGTCTTTCCTGGGCCGGAATCAAGCATCCAAGGACCGGTTTCTGGCTATCAGCCTTCATCAGCCTGGATAGCTTGACTCCAGTGGTGTGGAGAGCATGGGACTCACGTCTGAGCATACCCATCCCACTCGGGGTGACAAATGCAAAAACAACATTTGATGGACAGAATGCAGAACAATGTCATACATTCACCCCAGTACAGAGATCTGGGCCTAAATCCATCGTTTTTTTGCACTTCACACCCCCCCAGGTCAGAAATGGCTATATGCAAATCAGCCTCGACCCTGTGCCTCATGGGAACAGTCCAGCCCGAACTGCCAAGCCATGGCTTTCCTGGACCGGAATCAAGCATCCAAGGACTGGTTTCTGGCTATCAGCCTTCATCAGCCTGGATAGCTTGACTCCAGTGGTGTGGAGAGCATGGGACTCACATCTGAGCATACCCATCCCACTCGGGGTGACAAATGCAAAAGCAACAATTGATGGACAGAATGCAGAACAATGTCATACATTCACCCCAGTACAGAGATCTGGGCCTAAATCCATCGTTTTTTTGCACTCCACACCACCCCAGGTCAGACATGGCTATATGCAAATCAGCCTCGACCCTGTGCCTCATGGGAACAGTCCAGCCTGAACTGCCAAGCCATGTCTTTCCTGGACCGGAATCAAGCATCCAAGGACCGGTTTCTGGCTATCAGCCTTCATCAGCCTGGATAGCTTGACTCCAGTGGTGTGGAGAGCATGGGACTCACGTCTGAGCATACCCATCCCACTCGGGGTGACAAATGCAAAAACAACAATTGATGGACAGAATGCAGAACAATGTCATACATTCACCCCAGTACAGAGATCTGGGCCTAAATCCATCGTTTTTTTGCACTCCACACCACCCCAGGTCAGACATGGCTATATGCAAATCAGCCTCGACCCTGTGCCACATGGGAACAGTCCAGCCCAAACTGCCAAGCCATGTCTTTCCTGGACCGGAATCAAGCATCCAAGGACCGGTTTCTGGCTATCAGCCTTCATCAGCCTGGATAGTTTGACTCCAGTGGTGTGGAGAGCATGGGACTCACGTCTGAGCATACCCATCCCACTCGGGGTGACAAATGCAAAAACAACAATTGATGGACAGAATGCAGAACAATGTCATACATTCACCCCAGTACAGAGATCTGGGCCTAAATCCATCGTTTTTTTGCACTCCACACCACCCCAGGTCAGACATGGCTATATGCAAATCAGCCTCGACCCTGTGCCTCATGGGAACAGTCCAGCCCGAGCTGCCAAGCCATGCCTTTCCTGGACCGGAATCAAGCATCCAAGGACCGGTTTCTGGCTATCAGCCTTCATCAGCCTGGATAGCTTGACTCCAGTGGTGTGGAGAGCATGGGACTCACGTCTGAGCATACCCATCCCACTCGGGGTGACAAATGCAAAAACAACAATTGATGGGCAGAATGCAGAACAATGTCATACATTCACCCCAGTACAGAGATCTAGGCCTAAATCCATCATTTTTTTTTTGGTTTTTTTTTGCACTCCACACCACCCCAGGTCAGATATGGCTATATGCAAATCAGCCTTGACCCTGTGCCTCATGGGAACAGTCCAGCCCGAACTGCCAAGCCATGTCTTTCCTGGACCGTAATCAAGCATCCAAGGACCGGTTTCTGGCTATCAGCCTTCATCAGCCTGGATAGCTTGACTCCAGTGGTGTGGAGAGCATGGGACTCACGTCTGAGCATACCCATCCCACTCGGGGTGACAAATGCAAAAACAACAATTGATGGACAGAATGCAGAACAATGTCATACATTCACCCCAGTACAGAGATCTGGGCCTAAATCCATCGTTTTTTTGCACTCCACACCACCCCAGGTCAGAAATGGCTATATGCAAATAAGCCTCGACCCTGTGCCTCATGGGAACAGTCCAGCCCGAACAGCCAAGCCATGTCTTTCCTGGACCGTAATCAAGCATCCAAGGACCGGTTTCTGGCTATCAGCCTTCATCAGCCTGGATAGCTTGACTCCAGTGGTGTGGAGAGCATGGGACTCACCTTTGGTTTTTATTTGTTCGCCCTAAGATGGCAGGGTATGCTCAGACATGAGTCCCTTGCTCACTTTGCCACTGGAGTCAAGCAAGCCCGGCTGAAGACGGCTGTAATGCCAGAAACCGGTCCTGGGAAGCTTGATTCCGGTCCAGGGAAGACATGGCTTGGCAGTTCGTGCTGGACTGTTCCCATGAGGCACAGGGTCAGACTGATTTTCATATGGCCATGTCTGAACTGGGGTGGCGGAGTGAGCTAAAGAACGGTGATGGATTAAACCCAGATCAGTTGACTGGGTGTGAGTGCTTGTATTGTCAACGCTCCGTCCATCTTCACCTTTGGTTTTTCTCTGTAGTACATTATGACACCTCTATTAATTAATTCACCACAGAGGTTTGTGTGTAACCAGAGAGCCACATAATTAAATCTTGATTGGTGCAGTGGAGAATAGTGATGTGTATTTTTAGTGCTACGAGGTTACAGCCTGTGACAGAACGCACTGTGAATATGGAAGTCATTATTTGATACTTGCTATACACACAGTGTAAAATAGAATGCTGCAAAACATGCAAACAGTTTTATGATAGCATGGTGCTTCCAAAATGTAGATTTTAGTAATACCAGAGCTATGTAATACACATTTTATTTTCATAACTGTCCCTTTACCACCTCTTTAGGGATACTAAGGGCTGTGTAAATGCAGTTGAAATTAAAAGCAAGCACTTTCCAGCCCAGTAGTTAACTGTATGCACTTCCACTCAAAAAAACAAATCTTTGTCACCACAAAGCTTGGAGTGATTTGATCAATAACTCCTTGACCGCGGCGGGTTTTGCTGGTGAGATAATGAGTGGGCGGGGTTCGGACGGCCCCCATGCTGTCCTCGGCACACGCCCAATGTGACGTCAGATGGCCGGGGGCCGTCCGACGCATGCAAGGGGTTACAGCCAGAACTACTTCCAAGCATCCTTTACACTTGCAGATTAACTGATAGACACATTTGCATTTCATTCAGGCAAGCAGCTGATAACGAACTAAATTAGCCGTCAGAGTATGGTTGCCTTTTTCTAAAAGGAAAGCAAACCTTTTGGATTGTAGGGAACAAGTGAAGCTGGAGAATGCGTTACCCCTTCCCAGGACTCACCCCGGGGGTCACGGCCTAAAGATTGAAGACCTCTGGTTTAGGCCATTGCCATTTACAATGCCAATAGCTCAAACTCTCCTAAATGCAAGACCCATGGCATTGCAAAGAAGCAGCCGCCATTGTCCTGGCTGCTTGGAAAGTGAAAGTGCGCATGTCACACTAAATGTAAGGAAAGCACGTTGTGCTTGCAGTAGGGCAAAACCCATTAAAGAATATAGGGCTAGATGTAGGTAGTTCACAAATACCGAATCGTTATTACCGATTTTTACCGAATCGGTAATAAGGAATCGGTATTTGCGATGTAGGTAATAAATCGGTAAAAATTACCGATTCGGTAAAATTCGGTAATAGTTACCGAATCGTTAGAATTCGGTAAAAATATTACCGAAAACCCATTACCGATTCGGTAAAATACCGAATCTGTAATACCTTTTCGGTAAATACCAAATCGGTAATTCAAAAAAAGGCGAATCTTGAAATCAGCCAATCCAGAACAAGCACATGACTCCCAACCAGGAAGTGGCCACACCCATGCAGGTGCACTGAATCAGTTGGTGTTTGGAGAGACTTGGAGCAGCAGCAACAGCAGAGGAGCACAACAGCCAACACCCAGTTCACAGAGACAAACTGCACAATAGCCACACCCGAGAAAAGCAATGATTCAGCAGCTGGGAGAAAAAGAAAAATGAAATTCAGTGAGAAGGAGTTGGAGGTCCTCATTGAGGAAGTGGTAAAAGACCATGACCAGCTCTTTGGTAAGAGGTCACTAAACGTGCCTGAGTCACAGAAAAGGGCCATTTGGATGGCAATCCAAGAAAAAATAAATGCCATTGGGGTCACAACACGGACAATTGAGGACCTTAAAAAGCGTTGGTACGACCTGAGAGCACGTGCCAAGGAGAGGATGTCTGAGCGCCAGAAATAATCTGCAAAAACTGGTGGTGGAAGCTCCACAGCGCCTCCTGCTACTGCCCTGGACCAACTGGTGGAATCCACCCTCCAGCCAGAGAGTGTCCGTGGAATTGGAGATGTGGATTGCTCTGCTAGACCTTCCAACACACAAGGTAAGTTGCATTACATCATACTGTATCCCCTCCCGAACCCCAATCCCCCTGCAACAATCCCACTCCAGGCCATGTTTCATGTAAGCTGTGCAATGCATCATGGGAAATGTAGTCCATATCAATGGGTAGCAAAACAGCCACTCCCCAATTAGCTTAGGCAATTGTTACACATCTATAGATAAGATAGCAGGGGTCAGACAGCAAGGATGTCATTTGTGAAATTTATTAGCACACATTTGCTGCAAGAAAAGTAAGTAATGATACATTCTGTATCCATAGGCGGAACAGCGCCACAAGCTTCAGAGGGGGAGACTGCTGATGCTCCCAGGGATGAAACAAGAAGTGATGAGGAAGTCCTGACACCTTCACCCATTGCACCAACTACTCCAACACCACCACCACCTACAAAGTCAAAGCGATACACAGTTGCTCCACTTCCAGAGATAGGTGCCACAGAGGAGGAAAGGCAGGAAGTCCAGCATACTCCACCAGGCGCAGACACACAGTCATCTGTGGCGCAGTCCCCCATGCGTGAACGCAGCACAGGTGTCAGTAGACGACGCCCAAGGTCACAGAGTCCAGAATTTGGAGGCTCAAGTGTCTTTGCAGGCCTGGAGGGCCAAATGCTGATAGTGCAGCGCCTGCAGGGGAAGATAATGCGGACCATTCAGAGGCAGATGTTGGCAAACAGCCGCAAGGTGGATGAAATGAAGGAGGCCATATACTGCCTCAACAATACAGTGACAGAGGGACTGAAGGAGGTATCTGAGGCAGTGAACAAATTAAGTGACAAAATGGAGGGGGAGCGTGCTGCAAGGCGGAGAGACAGGCAGGTGATCGCAGGCTTCACAAAGTCTGTGAAAAGACTTTGTAATGCCACCCACGTGCTGAGTAGAAGATCTGTGGCCATGCAAATGGAGATGGCCAAGTGCAGTCGTGAGGTTACCCAGGGCCTGGTCACAGTCACCAGTGCCGTGGAATCATGCAGACCACCCAGATTGCTACCACCGGTTCCGGGGACGTTGAAGAAAGTAAGGCGGCAAGCAGTCTTAGCACTGAACCCCCCCCTTGCTAGAGAGTAGGAGGTGCAGTGTGAGGCATGGCTCTGCTGCAGGACACAGCGCTGCTGAGGACAATGTGCAAGCCGGACACAGCAGTGGTGTGCGGGGGCGCCGGAGATAGGCACGGACCTACAATTCAGATCTGTAGTGGGTTAAGTAACCCTTTCGGAACGCATAGCTGGTGTCATGGTGTGCTGATCATTTGCTTGAAGAAAGGTTTAATAAACACCCTGACATAAAAGCATTACCTGGCTCTGTCTCATTACTTACTTAAAAATAATTATTTGTGATCTCTGACCGTCTCTGTCTCCCATCTGCTGCAGCTGCGCCACCTGCTGAGCTGTGCTGTGCCTGTGTACCTTCCTCATCCTCATCCTCCTCTTCGGAATCACACATTCCACAGGTGTACCCTTCTTAGTGGCCAGGTTATGCAGCATGGCACATACAGCTATGATTTTGCAACACACCAGGGGCTGGTATTGCCGTGCACCTCCACTTTTGTGCAGGCATCGGAAGCGGCTTTTGAGGAGTCCAAATGTCCGCTCAACCACACTGCATGTCGATCTATGTGCCACATTATATCTCCTTTCACTTGGGGTGGTTGGTTGCAGGTACGGAGTCAGGATGAAAGAGCGCACCGCATAGGCACTGTCACCTGTGTATGAGATGTTAGTAATTATTACACAGCGTACAATCTCATCAACAGTTGTGTAATTCAGGGGGTGTCACATGTACTTACCTAGCAGGTAGCCTTCACCAAATTCACCTGCAAGGAGCCTGGTATATATCCCACTGTTCCGGAATATGAATGACTCGTGGGTGCTCCCTGGAAACTTGCCAACTATGTCGGTGATTATGTTCTTCGCATCACATATAACCTGTACATTGATGGAATGTGTGGACTTGCGATTGCGGTAGATGTACTCAGTCGCAGCAGGGGGGCAAATTGGTATATGTGTTCCATCAATGCAACCTATGACGTGGGGAAAGTGGGCCTTCTGATAAAAGTCCAACTTGGTCTTCAGCAGTTCTGCCTGTGTGCTGGGGAATTTGATGTAGTGTGCCATCCTTTGCAACATGGCATCCAGGAATTTGCGGAAAAAACTAGACAGACAACTTACTCCACCTGCCACGGCTATTACCCCTTGGTAACTGCCAGATGCCAGGAAGTGCAGGCAGCAGAGTACCTGTACATGAGTTGGTATTGCATGCCCCCTTGGTGTCTGGTGCTCCAGGAGTGTGTGCAGATCCTGTATGAGGTCCAAGATGGTGTTTGGGTGTAGCCTGTAGCGCTCATGGATTTCACCCTCAGTCAGTTGGAACAGTGTTATTCGCACTCTGTAGACGCGCTCCTCCCGTCTCCAGATCCTCAGTCCTGCTGCACGCAAACGTAGCCGCCTTGCTATCACGTACAGGGCCGCCATTGGGTTCACACTGATGCATTTTGGGGCTGTTTTTATGCAGTGCACCTGATTACCACCTGCTTTCACTTAGTGTTAAATACCGATTCTTAATTACCGATTTTTGTGAAAATCGGTATTAGCGATTTTTGGTACATCGCATTAACGAATTTTTACCTATTCCTTATTTCCGATTCGGTATTTTATTTCCGATTCGGTATTTTTTATTCTCCGAATCGGTAAATAAGGAATCGTTAACTGTTTTTCCTTATTTTTACCGATTCCTTATTACCGAGGCCAATCGGTAATACCTAAATCGCACATGGCTAAATACCGGTCGGTAACGGTGAAATTTACCGATTTTCACCGTTACCGACCGGTATTTAGCCACCTACATCTAGCCCATAGTGCTTACAGACTAAATAAACATACCATGCAGCAACAGAAGTAAAAGTTGCAGTCCTCATAGGAGTTTTCAAATGAAAACAAGGCAGTACTAAGGAGGGATAATGACACAAGTCAATGAAAATTGTGGGCGGGGCTTCACATCCCTAACTTAATACAGCTTGCCTCGCAGAGCAGCAAATGCACTGCCCATGCTCGACCTAAAAATTTAATCCTGCTTTAGTTACAATAGTGAGGCAAAATGTCTGCCACTTATACTGAATGTTATTTTTGCACTGTGATGAATTAGTACATCCTTCCACATACAAAGATTTCTCAGTACACATAAACATTGCTTTCTGTGATCCAATCTTAGATTAGTTCTTTGGGGCCTTAGGTTCGGATAGCAATCTCTTCATCACTGCCTGACAGGTGTGCTGCAGGCACGTGTGTGGCTGCAGAGATATGATCACTTGTAGAGAGCTGTGAAGCCTGAAAGTACATTGGAAAATGAATTATTGCTAATGGTTGAAGTTCTGTGTGTAATATGTATGATAAAAAAATAACTTGCTGTTTGCTTGTTTGTGTCGCTATATTGAACACAGATACAGTGAGGGCTGATTTTAATCTCGAAAATACAATTGCTATCAGGGTGATGGTTTTAATCTATAAAATGTGTGAGCCCAGCAAAGAAGTATGGGAGCTTGAACTTATAAAATGTTCAGCCATCTACATGGACGAATAAGTGTAATTTTAAGTTTTTTTTTTTTTTTTTACAATTACAATGTACATCTTTATGAGAGCTTGGGACATGAACCAGAAAAGGTATTGCAATGCTCTGGTCAAGTCAGGTCAGCATTTCATTCCATAGAAGGAAAAAACATAAGAGTTAACAGGAGGTGCTATGGAAAGGGTTCAACCTGGGGTCTCGTGCATTATACTGCAGAATGAGATTGGAGGTCAGTGCGTTCCTCCTTCGCAGTGTTCAACGCACTGAGGAGAGTGACAGAACCTGATGTCATCCTCAGGACTTCCCTTCTTTCCTACAAGAATACAGCAGTAGGGAAATTGAAACCTACTCTGCGGCTCGCCAACTTGAAGTTGGTGGTAATTTGCGATTCCTTAAGGCCAATTTGCATGTTTTTTTAATGCTTCGTACATTGCATTTAAGGAATCGGTAAATTTGCGATTCCTTAAATGCGATCGCAAAATAAGGAATCGCGAATTTTGTGATTCCTTATTTTGCACGCAGATTTCTTTCATACATACCATTTAGCACTAATGCGTTCCCAAACGCCGAAATTCTGCGAATTTCGGAGTCACATTAGTGCTTGATACATATGGCCCATAATGTGTTAAAGTTTATAACTAAGGGAATATCTGCACTGTGTTTACTTACAGACTCGTACTTTGCTGATCCGAACATTACATGTTAATTATAAAATATAGAAAATACGGAATTTTTTGAGGTATGATTTATAATTGGGACAATATAAGAAAATCAATATAGAATGTTGTGTTTATTTTGTTTGAACAACATATGATATCACTATATATTTGTCTTTGCATTATGTGTGGGTGTATAGGTCTTTCATCTCTAAATTGATGTCTCAATGAAAAGATTCATTTTGCTCGAAAGACGTTTCCAGAACTCGTTTTGCCTAGTTTCTCCTTTGTAAAGGTGATATTTGCATCAGTGTTTTCTATTGCAAGTCATAGATTAGCTTCTCATAGATTTATATAGTAAGCACTAGAGATGACATAAAATGAATATAGAAGTACTGAAATCTCCACTATGATAATGAATGGTCTGGTTCTTTAGTAGTGAGTGTTTTTATCATGATTGTATTGTAAATTGTTTTTTGTAATTGTTTTTAGCCCTGAAGAACTCCCAAGAGGGACGAAACGCATTGGCAGTCTTGTCCAGTGTGCATCTGTATTTTAAAAAATTAAGTTTATGGATTAAAAGAATAAAGAAGTTTTTCAACAATCAAAAATACGACCGTCTTCTTTTTCATTTGGGAAGCAATCTTTTTACACTCTGTTCTGCTTTTACATTATGGTGTATAATTGCCTTCACAAATAGTTCACTTGTGTTGGTCATTTGCATTTATTACACTTTAAAAACATCCCTGCACCATGTGCCAGGCACCATATGGTGCCTGGCACATGATACAGGGATGTTTAGGGGGGCAAATATGGTGCCACCCAGGTCTCCTTATTACGATGGTGGTTGGGCATACCACCAACTGCCATATTTTTGGGCAGGAACCATTCGTCAATGAATCAGCAGTCCCGCCTGCCCTATTAAGACAAGCACAAAATAATTTTTTCTACTGTGGCTTGTGCTGCAGCCCAGGAAAAGGGCCGCAGTGCTAAAAAGCACCTTGTGCACATCCATGCTCTGTATGTTAGGCACTATGTGGTGCCTGGCATATGATGCATGGATGTGTGGGAAGGCATTACATGTGCCCCTCAGGCCACTTATCAGTTGCTTAGGGTCAGGGCCTGGAAAGTCACTTTCCGTCTGCCTACTCATGGTGGTGGAACTGCCATGAACAGGCAGTTGGAAAGGGATATCCTAATCCCTACAGCCATGCCTGTGCAAGCACCACATCCATTGTAGGGTTAGGAATCCGACTGCCATCCCGCCAGGATCTTTGATCCTGTCAGAGTCCTACCAACCGATGCCTGCAGTAAACTTGGCTGCATTGCAATGCAGCATCGGTGGCAGGTGGACCACCACTTGATGGCCTGTTGGTGGCGGTCTGCCCACCATCATAATGAGGGCCTAAGTTTTCTTGTTGAGCAGCCTACATCTTGGTGCTGTACACATGCCCTACTCATTTGGAAAAGCATCTGCTATAAGTATGGTTGTTAGGTAAGAGTGGGACAATTGTAGGATTCTTTTGGGGGTTGCTCTTTTGCTTTGGGCTATGTTCCTCACTGCCTGTTCCAATCACGATTTTCACATAAACACACTCTATTAAAGATTTTGGTACCACAGTTATTACTTTGTTTAATCTTGAAAGATAATTTAATTTGAAAAGATTGCTTCAATAGGTCAGGCATGCCCAAATATCTAATAGACCATGCTAGTCTGAATCTGCACTATAACCTGTCTAGAAGATTATCCTTGGTCGTATATTGTTTCAGTTTTCTGATGGTTTATTTTATACCCCCCCCCCAATTCTTGTGGATTATTGAATCGTCTGCAATGTGCGAATAATGTTAGATTAATCAGCTTTAGATAGAGAGTCGAGTTTTCAGCATATAGTTAAAATGTTGCCAGCCAAAGAATTGGGGGGAAGTTTATTATCTGGGCAAATAGTAATTTGTAGTGGTTCGAGTAATTTTTATCTTGCCATTCTGTTCAGAATTAATTATGATCATGAAAGCTTTAGAGTATAGATTTTCTAATAGTTTATCAACTGCTCATGAGAAAACTAATTTCTGAAGTGTATCAACTAAGGTCATTTCTCATTCTATTCATGATGAATACATTCTTGAAACATTTGCATGATGCTATTTGCTAAATCTTTCCCAAAAAATGTTTTCTCTGACTTTAGTAGACAAATCAGTCGGTATGAATTGGGATCATCTTCTTGTTTTTGTATTGTGGCTTCATCGAATGAATCAGGACTAAGGCCCCCAGCAATGATTTCATTACACAACTTAATCAGAGTATCCCAATGATGTGGGGAAAATTCATCATATAATTCATATAAAGCATATAAAGAGATTCTGTCATTTCCCATAGATTTAAAACTAAATAGGATTTCTAATACCACCCTGATTTTCAACATAAAATTGGGTTGGCTAATTTATAAAGCTATGTCAGGAAATGCATACTTCACAAATATTAAACAATCAAATTATCAACATCTTCTACTGCTTGATAGCTGGATCTACAATGTTCATCGAATACTTATTTATTTAGTTTTCCTTGCTTCATAAGTAGCTTACTATTTGATCTAGATCTCAGTAATCATATTTTCATTAGATTTAAACTTAGCTTTCAGGGCCACCATTTTTTCACTATGTTCACTTTCTTCATAGCAATGTTGCCCTATAGTTCTACCATTTACTAATTCTTAGGTCAAAAGGAAATCTTATAAGGCCTATCTTTCATGTTCCCAATTTTGCTTGTTATCACTAGATTTGAAATTACGATTTAGGAAGTTGAGATTTCTATAGATTCTTGTGTAACTGCTAACATATATAATGTTTTTATTTCTCTTTTCACTATGTATGGGTTCACTTGACCTCTTACAGTGGCTTTGAAAATGTCACACAGTATGGATATAACAGTGTATTTATAAATATTTGAAAATTCTCATTAATAAAAAAGCAATTGAAGCAAAGAAATTCCTCAACTTGTAGAAGTTTTTTTTTTATTAAATGACCATCTAAATGTAAGTGGATGTCTCAATTCTATTGCAAGTTCTACTTTGACAATTGAATACTCAGAGAAACTATTTACAACTATTGCTGTACTCTTCCGGGTATTGTGAGATTTAAAAACAAAATCTAGAAAAGCTAATGAGATAAATTGTTAAGAAAAACTTGAATTGGCTTGCCATAGGATTATCAGCATTCCAAGGATCTATTAGCCAGTATTCAGATTTCAGAACTGAGATGAATATAGTTTTTCTTGGTTTTAATTGCTTTTTTCCTTCTTTGAAGAATCTAGTCTTGTTATCTGCAAAAAACTGAAATCCTCCGCAATTATTACGAAGTCATCACATTCTACTGTCAAGATATTGAGTTGATACAGTGATTTAAATTTGTCTTCAATAGAGCCCTTCAGCTCCTAAAGTTATATGAATAATTTTCAAAAGCTGTCATTAACTAAACCTAAGTCTCATTTTTATCCAATTTAATTTGAATTATTCCATAATTCAAATTACCTCAAAAAATGGTGACACCTCTGTTTTGGCATTGCAAGTGAATAGTTTAATTGGCATTAAAGATCATGGTGCATGAACATAAATGACAGCTTCTATGGTATTGTTGATCACTTTTTCTACCCCATTTTTCAATATCAAACTATGGAATTCACCCTCTGAGCAAACCATTTTTGGTCTTACTCCTAAGACTATTTTTTTGACTGTTGCTGCTATTAAGGACTTAGTGCGCCTAAGTACTCCTGCAGCCAATTCTCCTACCCTTTTTGTTGGTACCATGGAATACCACCTTAAGCTGCTTATCCTGACAGTAACCTGCACACTTCCTCTTCATATTTGCCACATTAATCACAATCCTGCATTATTCAACAATTATAATCACCTGGTGAGACTAAAGTGATATCATAGTAAGCGCAGAATTTAAATTAATTTTATCTTGTATGTAATTGCAATTTATTCCCCATCTTGCAGCACCTAAGGAGCTTCATAAAACATCTAGTCGTAGTAGACCCAGGATGCTTATAGATTTTTAACAAAAAATGTGCATCTATAGTTATGCTTTGTTCAACAGTTAGTTCTAATATTCCCACTCTTCACCTTAAGTATTAGCAAAAATAGTTATTTAGTCGATTATAACTATCATGATATCATAATTAACTTAAGTCATTGCTTTGCTTTTAGCAAGAAAGTCATAGGTTTCTTCTACAGTTTCAAAAACGGCAAACTTTCTTTTGTGTAGCCCTTTGAATTTGGCTTGTTGAACTAATGAAGCCTGTTCACCAGCCGCTCTGAAAAGTTCAGTCATGTTTATGAGCTCTTTCCATCTCGGAGCTGTCGCAATGCCCTGTCTGAAAAAACCTGAAATCTGAATTTGTTTTTTTATTTTGAAGGATTTGCCTTACTGGCCCTTGACAGAATCAGTTCCTTTATTACATAGTCCAAGAAATTCACTAGTACTTTTACGAGGGAATTTAGTATGTGACTGTGGGGAAATTCAACATGTCTTCATGATCGTAAAGTGTTAGGGAAATTCAGGCAATGCATAGTTCTGAACTACATTTTGTATGAATGTCATTGTACTACTTGTGTATTCTTTATGTTCTGTGATGCCAAGAAAGCAGATATTTGTGCAGCAAGAGTGATTCTCAACCTTTTCTTCATTATTTCTTAGCTGTGTTTAATCTGTCTCATAATTAACAACCTGTTCTTGTAGTTTAATTTGCTGATCATCAAGGTCTGACACCTACTCTTCCAACTCCTGTACTAAAATTATGAATCGGCCACATTTCTAGATGCTCCTTCAATTGCTTGTTTGTCTGAATGTGCCTTAATTACTCTCACAATACAGATTAGTGTATTTTGGATGCTCTTTTTTGCACATCTTGAGGTTTATTGGTAGTCTTAAAGCTCTCTTTATATGTTCACATTCTATCTTTGGTTTTCCCCTAGCATGTACAGTTATGTTTTTTTTTAGCATCAGAGATATTGTTAGCATTCAGAAATTAGAGTCAATATGTACGACCAAATTGTCTTCAGCCATTTTGCAACCGCAAAAAATGTCTGGCCAATGTACCAACTCTATTTTGCAGTTTACCACCAGAGTAGTAAAGCACTCACAAATGGGAAGGGGTCCCAAGGAGACCCCTTCCCCTTTGTGAATGCTTGCGCAAATATTTTTTAAGGGCAGGCAGTGGTCCAAGGGACCACTGCCTGCCTTTAAAAAATGTAACTGAAAAGTTCCATTTTTATTTTTTAAATGCATCCCGTTTTCCTTTAAGGAAAATGGGTTGCGTTTAAAAAGAAACTGTTTTATTTCAAAGTATTCCCAGACATGGAGGTCTGCTGACCCCAGCAGGCCACCATCCCCGGGAGTGCCAGCTATTCCCAATCTGGTGGCAAATTGCGACAGCCTCATTAATATGCATGAGGCATAAAATTTGCAACCTCATTGAGAATCACAAAATTGGATTTTGTGACTTGCATAATGCTACTCGCTATTTTTTGCAATTTGCGAGTCACAAATTTGTACAGCTGGCCCTAAGTGCTTAATATTTCTGCTGTGGAGGGAGCTGTTTGTGCACCTATGGTGCTAAAACTTAAACTGACAGTGGGAGTAACCCTTGGTGACCCATCCATGGTGTTCCTACATTCAGAAACCAGACTGACCTTAGATTTGTTGGTATTTAGTTTATTTTTGTTATACAGTATATTGCTATTGCATCCATCTAAATGCTTTAGGTAAGAGACATATTTGCAATTAATATTGCTTCACCTGCATTAATACGTACTACAAATGTGTAGATCCTGGTACATTTATATGTGATAGCTTTTACAGCTTTGTAGAAGAGGACTTTTTTTTATCCCTCTATTTAAGTTACACATTCCTCAAGATTTTGTCTTTTAGTCTATCCTTTGTAGATTGAGGATATTAAGAAGAGAGTTTTTATAGTCTTCAGAAGGCGCTGTCCAAATCTCATCTTTGTCAAATTGTTCTGCAGTCTTACTGTGCCCAATGAATCATGTGCTTTGGAGACATCAAGTAATGAAGCATGTTTGCATCTTGACAAATACTTGCTTATGATATTGAAAAAATTCAAAACATGATTGATTTCTAAACTTTCCCTGTGTCTTCTGAAAACACTTGTTCCTTTTCAATCAATTACTGTTTTTTAAATTGATCTGTGTAACTCTTGGGAATTAGAGAATTTGATGTTTTATAGAATGGTACTACAACTCTTGAATTCCATGAATCTGGGAAACCACTTTCAAGTATGAAGCTGTGGGAGGTTCAAACAAAATTCTATCTGTTAACATGTAGGCAGGGTAAGGTTCCTTAAGAGTTCTGTTTTAGAACATAAGACAAATTAAAGAGAAAATAGATAAAGCGTGTACCGATGCCATTTAATCAAGTACTGGACTACAGTAACTCAACCTTCCTCAGCTACTATGGTTACATTTAAGGAGTTATCTCTCTCAGAAGTGGGAGACCTGATAAGCAAGGGATCTCATTAGGATATAGATACAGAAAAAATAAAAAAATTATAACTGCACCGTTAGTTCTCCTATTCACAATTTTTCTAGTTAAAACAATGTCATTGCTCAATTATGTGGCCATACTATTGGAGAGAGCAGCTATGTGCCACCTTGAGAGATTTATAGAAGACAATCTGGTGCTCACTTTTTTTCAGACTGGGTTCCAGTCTAGCTTCAATACCAAACTAGTAGAAGTTTTGTGGCTGAAGAGTAGTAGTTGATCATGGACAGTGATGGTATAAGGTCCTGATTGTATTAATTCTCTTAGTGGTATTTGGTGCTATTGCAACTTAATAGAAGCTCAGAATTTAACTGAGACTCTGTGGCTAGGACAGTTGTGAAATATTCCTCCCTTTCACCAATTTGGTCAATTGGTCAATCTACTGCTTTAGTTGGCTAGTCATTCCTCATATATGGGGAAGCTATCCAGATCCTCCTGAGGTTAAGTTTTCGGAGGACCCTGTACTTGATAAATTGGTGGGTGGATTAAAAAAGACCTGAAGCCTTAAACTGAACGAGTGGAAGCCAGAAGACTTGCTTACTCAAAAATGTCAAAGAATCGGTCTTAAACTTTGGCCTATATCTGTGAGAGAAGCCCCTAAACTAGCTTTGAGGACTAGAAGTATTGGAGTCTTTAATGATTCTAATTTGTCTCTAGGTCTCCAAGTGACAGATGTTTCTGAAAAGGATCACTGACAGAATATCTGAAATAGAAATATTGTGTGGACATAATATTGTGCCAAAAACATCGAGGACCAAAATATTGAGAAGGTAAGTGGAAATAGATAAGTCTAGATTTACTAATCTTAACTCCATTTCTGCCTAACTTGAAGAGATATATATTGTCAAGGTCAATATAGTAAAACTTTGCTTACCTATAGAAACTTACCTTCACAATATTGATTTCCTTGATACTCATGACACAATATTTTGTCCCACAATATTTCTGTTTTCAATATTCTGTCTAAACACCTTCTAAAACTGTTTTCATAACTTTTGTACTTAGAATTGTACCTTTTTTGTCATTAGCCCTATGATCATGGTAACAAATGTTTTCATCCATTCTCCCATTATAATGCACTTACCTTGAAGATGTCCTCCACACATTTAATCAGATTCAGCAAATACATATTGCAGCTGCTATTTCTATCGTTTGACTGTGTGCATTAGGCACTGGATCTATACTGGATTTTTTTTTCTACTCACCACAAGTATTTGGCTTAAAAAGTCCTCAAGTATACAGCTGATTCAAAAATGTATATAGCTTAACTCGAGCTACAAATACTTCCTGAATTCAAGAACTCTAAATGGGGGGGAAATGGTTTTGGGTGTTAGGACCTAAACAATCGTCTCGCCATGAAAAATTAGCCTAAGCTATTTAAATTGAAAAAGTGGATCAAATATTCTAGACATAGAGTGAATATGTCACACATATTTTGGGTAGTTAGCACACCAAGAAACCTCTTTTGTGGTGAATTTCTGCACTTTACACATACCCTCTTGGATAGGCAGATAGATAGACCTAAATCAAGAGGAATATTCCATTATAAATAGTTCCACTTACATAACTAGCCAACTTAGCACATATATATGCATCCGGTAGGTCGTGTCTCCTTTTTACGGTCAAGAGGGCTGTCTAGCTCTCTCACAAAAGTAGGTGTAAATGTTCTGCGTTCATGTTGACAGTCAAACTGAAGCCATGAGGAGAATCTTAATTTGCCCTAGAGTGACCATGAGAGCGTAGTCATAAGTGACTCCACCTAGTCCATATCCGATTAAGTTCTTCTCTTTCTTCTTTTTGAGAATCAATCCAGAGGCTCAAAGAAATATAAGAGATAATCCAGCACAATTATTATTGAAATAGAAAACCCAAACATAAATATGTCTACTCCTGTACCTTTTTCACGAGTTTTCTTTTTTTATATAATAAACCTTTAAAAGAACTTAACATATTAAATTGAATCATAGACTTTGTAGAAATGGGGTCTTTAGTTGGCAGAGGTGGGTACCTTTGTCCAAATAGTGACCATTGTTTCTAGTCAGGGTAAGGGGGATACACATTTTAGATAACCCCTGCTGACCCCTGGGTAGCTTGGCAGGAGCAGACAGACTTATCCCAAAGGCAATGTGTAAAGTATTTGTACTTAAAATACACAGTAATACAGTGATAATACCACAAATTGACACCACAACAGTTTAGAAGACAAAATCTTTATCTAAACTCAACAAGACCAAAACAACAAAAATCCCACATACATAATACGTACTAAGAATATGAATTTTCAAATGTTTCTAGCAGATGGGTCCATAGAAAACAATGGATGAGTGGTTTTACACAAAGTACCTGAATATGAGTCAAAATTCACAAGGGCAAACATCTGCAGTAATGGGAAGCGTTGGGAAACAAAGTGTTGCATCAGTTCCTGAGTCCTTAGGGAGGCGATACAACAGTTCTGCTGCCTGCAGAAGTGATGTGTTGAATCCAGACTGTAGGGTGAAGTGATGCGTTGACTCCGTGGGATATGTTTCGGGAAAACCTGCCACACAGGAGCGATGTGTAGAAATCTGGGATGTGTCGGCGATTGATGCGGTGGTTACAAGCGGAGCTGTGTCAGTTTCTTCATCCGCAATCCCACAATGCATCAGTTCTTTCACCCACGACAGGCGCTGCGTCATCTCAGCAGCGGCACGGCTATGCGTGGATATTCTTCTCGCACAGCAATGCTGTGTCGGGAAACAGCTGAAACAACCTCCAGAGGGCCAAAAATGGAACAAGCACCTCCTGGCAGGTGGGAACTCTCAGCAGCAGAGTTCAAGGGAGCTGGGGGGGGAGAGTCTTTGTGTCCCTGAAACTTCAGAACAGGAGGCCAGCACACACAGGCCCTTGGAGATCTTCTTCAAGCAGGTTCACAGCAAAGTTCCAGTCTTTGTCCTTTCCTTGGCAGAAACAACAACTGCAGGCCAACCCCACACACCACACAGCAAAGGGGCAGTACTCCTCCTAACAGCTCTTCAGCTCTTCTCCTTGGCAAAGGTTCCTCTTGAGTCCAGAAGTGATCTAAAGCTCTGGGGTTTACGGTTTATTACTTGTACCCCATTTTGTTTTTGTTTTCTTTGTGCAAGGGTCTTTGAACCCAGTCCAAACCAGTTCTGTCCTCACTGGTGCAGTATGACCACAGGGGTAGAGACAGCATTGTGCAAGGGAGACAGGCCCTATTCAGGTGCAAGGAAATCTCCTCCCACTACTCTAAGTGCAGCCAAGCCCCATTCAGCTCATCTCTGAGTCATCCAGGAAGAGCTAGGCACATACCAACCCCCCAGTGGCTGTCTACAGTGAATGCACATCCCCAGCCCCTGTCACTCCAAAACCAGACAGTCAATCAACAAAGAGGCAGAGGCGCACAGAATGGTTAAACAAGAAAATGCCTACTTTTTAAAAGTGGTACAAAAGGGGGTGGTGATGGACGGAGCATCTGAACCAATCAAACACTCACACCCAGTCAACAGATCTGGGTTTATTCCATCACAGTTCTTTAGCCCCAGTTCAGACATGGCCATATGCAAATCAGTCTGACCCTGTGCCTCATGGGAACAGTCCAGCCCGAACTGCCAAGCCATGCCTTCCCTGGACCGGACTCAAGCTTCCTAGGACCGGTTTCTGGCATTACAGCCGTCTTCAGCCAGGCTTGCTTGAATCCAGTGGCAAAGTGAGCAAGGGACTCACGTCTGAGCATACCCTGCCAACTTATGGCGCCAAAAGCGGTACAAAAGGGGGTGGTGATGGACGGAGCATCTGAACCAATCAAACAGTTACACCCAGTCAACAGATCTGGGTTTATTCCATCACCGTTCTTTAGCCCACTCTGCCACCCCAGTTCAGACATGGCCAAATGCAAATCATTCTGACCCTGTGCCTCATGGGAACAGTCCAGCCCGAACTGCCAAGCCATGCCTTCCCTGGACCGGACTCAAGCTTCCTAGGACCGCTTTCTGGCATTACAGCGGTCTTCAGCCAGGCTTGCTTGAATCCAGTGGCAAAGTGAGCAAGGGACTATCGTCTGAGCATACCCTGCCAACTTAAGGTGGCCAAAGCAGTACAAAAGGGGGTGGTGATGGACGGAGCATCTGAACCAATCAAACACTCACACCCAGTCAACAGATCTGGGTTTATTCCATCACCGTTCTTTAGCCCACTTTGCCACCCCAGTTCAGACATGGCCATATGCAAATCAGTCTCACCCTGTGCCTCATGGGAACAGTCCAGCCCGAACTGCCAAGCCATGCCTTCCCTGGACTGTACTCAAGCTTCCAAGGACCGGTATCTGGCATTACAGCCGTCTTCAGCCAGGCTTGCATGAATCCAGTAGCAAAGTGAGCAAGGGACTCACGTCTGAGCATACCGTGCCAACTTATGGTGGCCAAAGCGGTACAAAAGGGGGTAGTGATGGACGGAGCATCTGAACCAATCAAACACTCACACCCAGTCAACAGATCTGGGTTCATTCCATCACCGTTCTTTAGCCCACTCTGCCACCCCAGTTCAGACATGGCCAAATGCAAATCATTCTGACCCTGTGCCTCATGGGAACAGTCCAGCCCGAACTGCCAAGCCATGCCTTCCCTGGACCGGACTCAAGCTTCCTAGGACCGCTTTCTGGCATTACAGCGGTCTTCAGCCAGGCTTGCTTGAATCCAGTGGCAAAGTGAGCAAGGGACTCACGTCTGAGCATACCCTGCCAACTTATGGCGGCCAAAGCAGTACAAAAGGGGGTGGTGATGGACGGAGCATCTGAACCAATCAAACACTCACACCCAGTCAACAGATCTGGGTTTATTCCATCACCGTTCTTTAGCCCACTGTGCCACCCCAGTTCAGACATGGCCATATGCAAATCAGTCTGACCCTGTGGCTCATGGGAACAGTCCAGCCCGAACAGCCAAGCCATGACTTCCCTGGACCGGACTCAAGCTTCCTAGGACTGGTTTCTGGCATTACAGCCGTCTTCAGCCAGGCTTGGTTGAATCCAGTGGCAAAGTGAGCAAGGGACTCACGTCTGATCATACCCTGCCAACTTATGGCGGCCAAAGCGATACAAAAGGAGGTAGTGATGGACGGAGCATCTGAACCAATCAAACACTCACACCCAGTCAACAGATCTGGGTTTATTCCATCGCTGTTCTTTAGCCCACTCTGCCACCCCAGTTCAGACATGGCCATATGCAAATCATTCTGACCCTGTGCCTCATGGGAACAGTCCAGCCCGAACTGCCAAGCCATGCCTTCCCTGGACCGGACTCAAGCTTCCTAGGACCGCTTTCTGGTCTTCAGCCAGGCTTGCTTGAATCCAGTGGCAAAGTGAGCAAGGGACTCATGTCTGAGCATACCCTGCCAACTTATGGCGGCCAAAGCGGTACAAAAGGGGGTGGTGATGGACGGAGCATCTGAACCAATCAAACACTCACACCCAGTCAACAGATCTGGGTGTATTCCATCACCGTTCTTTAGCCCACTCTGCCACCCAAGTTCAGACATGGCCAAATGCAAATCAGTCTGACCCTGTGCCTCATGGGAACAGTCCAGCCCGAACTGCCAAGCCATGCCTTCCCTGGACTGTACTCAAGCTTCCTAGGACCGGTTTCTGGCATTACAGCCGTCTTCAGCCAGGCTTGCTTGAATCCAGTGGCAAAGTGAGCAAGGGACTCACGTCTGAGCATACTGTGCCAACTTATGGCGGCCAAAGCGGTACAAAAGGGGGTAGTGATGGACGGCGCATCTGAACCAATCAAACATTCACCCAGTCAACAGATCTGGGTTTATTCCATCACCGTTCTTTAGCCCACTCTGCCACCCCAGTTGAGACATGGCCAAATGCAAATCATTCTGACCCTGTGCCTCATGGGAACAGTCGAGCCCGAACTGCCAAGCCATGCCTTCCCTGGACCGGACTCAAGCTTCCTAGGACCGCTTTCTGGCATTACAGCGGTCTTCAGCCAGGCTTGCTTGAATCCAGTGGCAAAGTGAGCAAGGGACTCACGTCTGAGCACACCCTGCCAACTTATAGCGGCCAAAGCAGTACAAAAGGGGGTGGTGATGGACGGAGCATCTGAACCAATCAAACACTCACACCCAGTCAACAGATCTGGGTTTATTCCATCACCGTTCTTTAGCCCACTGTGCCACCCCAGTTCAGACATGGCCATATGCAAATCAGTCTGACCCTGTGGCTCATGGGAACAGTCCAGCCCGAACTGCCAAGCCATGCCTTCCCTGGACCGAACTCAAGCTTCCTAGGACCGGTTTCTGGCATTACAGCAGGACTGTTCCCTTGAGGCACAGGGTCAAGGCTGATTTGCATATGGCCATGTCTGAACGGGGGTGGTGTGGAGTGCAAAAAAAGATCGATTTAGGCCCAGATCTCTGTACTGGGGTGAATGTATGACATTGTTCTGCATTCTGTCCATCAACTGTTGTTTTTGCATTTGTCACCCCGAGTGGGATGGGTATGCTCAGACGTGAGTCCCATGCTCTCCACACCACTGGAGTCAAGCTATCCTGGCTGAAGACAGGGTCCAGGAAAGACATTGCTTGGTAGTTCGGGCTGGACTGTTCCCATGAGGCACAGGGTCAAGGCTGATTTGCATATGGCCATGTCTGAACTGGGGTGGTGTGGGGTGCAAAAAAACGATGGATATAGGCCCAGATCTCTGTACTGGGTGAATTTATGACATTGTTGTGCATTCTGTCCATCAACTGTTGTTTTTGCATTCGTACTTTTTAAAAGTGGCATTTTCAAACACATAATTTAAAAACCATCTTTACTAAAATATGTGTTATTAAATTCTGAGTTCAGAGAGCCTAAACTTTATTTCTCTATCTTGTCCCAATGTTACACTTGTAAGATGTTACAAAGTACCTCCCATTCTATCCTATGGGATAGCCTTTCAATAGTGAAAGACGACATCGGCAGTATTTGCCTACCAGGATATGTCACACGCACCAGTACATGTCCTACCTTTCACATACACTGCACCCTGCCCATGTAGGTATCTGGGCCCTACGTGAGGGACGTCTTACATGTAAGAAAAGGGAAGGTTAGGGCTGGGCAAGTAGGTGCACTTGCCAGGTCGACATGGCAGTTTGAAACTGCAGAGGCACTGAAATGGCAGGTCTGAGATAACTTTTCAGGGCTACTTATGTGGATGACATAATCAGTGCAGCAGACCCACTAGTAGCATTTGATTACAGGCAAACTTAGTGTGCGTAACTAGGGACTTACCTGCCAATCACGGAGAACCAATTGTAATCACAATTTACACAGGGAGCACTTGCACTTTGACACTGATCAGCAGTGGCAAAGTGGGCAAAGCATCTAAGCCAGCAAAAACTAAATTCAGCACAGCATCAAAAATACAGGGGGTAGAGGCAAAAAATCAGGGGAAACCATGCCAGAAGCCAAGTCCAACAGTCCCCAATTCACATCAATGATTATTGAATGTCATTGAGTACACAGTGCAATCAATGAGAGCAGACTGCACTTTAGCTTGTTTGTTTCGTAAATAATGGGTTAGTACAAACATCTACTTGTCAATTTGGTACTGAAAGTCAAAGCTCAGGGCTTAGGCCTTGGTGGCTTATGAATCAGCCATAAATAATGGTGAGGAGGCACCCCTATAATGAAGCATGACTCCTCTGGTATGTGAGGGGAACCGTCCTTAATATGGATCCCCCTTGCGAGCATGGTTGTTGCATTTCACATGCCTCTCAGACTTACGTTCTGGACGCGTGGGCTCTTTTTGTGATAGGTATTACGAGTGGGGACTCTGCCCATGCAGGTCCTTAAACCTCCTCCAAGCCCCCTTTTTGTGTATTCGTGTTTTGAATACTCCTGCTTAGAGCCAGCCTTATTAATACGTGCTTGGTGAGCCGTCATTTTGTACAAAGGCTGTGTCTGAAGAACAACCAAAAAATGACAGTTGAAAGAGAACTAGCCCAAACCAGTTCTGACGACTTAGACAATGGAGCCCCATCCTCTGTAGGGAAAATGTGTATGCAAGTGGGAGCAAACCAACCCACTTAGTTCCAGTCCTATATTCTTCTTGCCCAAGGAAGGGAGAGCTCCACAGAGAACTTGAAGAGCAACTGTGCAACAAGGGCTGGTGTTTGCCTGAGTGCTAGTCTCCCAGAGGTGAGGGGGCATCACCTGAAGTACGCACTTTCTGCTGGAGCAGCAAAGGGTCTGCCAGAAGTACCTAGAAACCTGCTTGACAGCTGAGAAAGGGAATGAGCATGTCTGGACCTGCAGGAGGAGAGGCTGTCCAGGAGGTGAAGCTCAGCCTGTTCCCAGAAAAAGCCAACTGTTCTGGAGAGTGAAACCAGGAGTGATTCATGCCGTGAACAGGTTCCCCAGTCACTCTGTGTGGTTCCTCCATGAGCCCCAATAAAACTTTTACAGTTCATGTACGACTGTGATGCCCAGCAGACCACCAAGGGCCCAAAAGACTGGTCTTGCCGCTGCAGAGGTGAGGGAGAGTGAAGCCACATAATTGCTTTTACACTAGCTTGAATGTCTTGGTGTGGAGGCCGCAACTGGAGAATCTAAACTTCTGTCTGCTACTGGCTGAGAAGGCCAACACTACTAAAAACATAAGTTGCCACATACAACTGCCTCACTGATCTCATCCAGCAACTACTCTCCTGAGGCAAAGCTGACCTTTTGGTCCCCACTGGAGATGAGCCACAGTCATTAGGGGAGCAGCGCGTACTGCATTTCCACACCTCTACAGCTGCTCCTATAAGCAGCATGTAAATGCAGAACTTAGCCTGCACTTGACACAAGAACCTAACAAGAGCCAATGAGTCTGCCACACATGCTTGAGACTTTTGCCAGAGAAGAAAAATAAATTGAACTGAGTTTCATTTGACCTGTCTGCACCTGTTGCCTGACCTATGCTTAACCATAGTGTTGTGGACTGTAGACATAGAATCCCAACACCAATGTTGCAAAAGAGTACCGGCACTGGGGAGATGTAGCGGCTTACAATAAAATGCAATGTGGATCACAACTCTGTTTTACATTCTCAGCAAATTATGTAGTATTGCTTGTGATGTGAGTTTAAGTATTTTATCTCAAAAGATAAGCCCTTGGGATGGAAATTACATTATTGTGTATGTAGTTTGACTGTTGAATTCTGAGCTCTTATGCCCCCACACAACATGCCTGAGAAGCCGTGAACTGTTCAACCGTGCCACCCTGAGAACCAAGTGCAAAAATCATTGTACTTTGCCCAGTTTGCAGAACCAACGTGGGACGGACATCAGTGGCAAACAACCTCAACCCCCCACGCTGTGGGGGCCAGTAGCTCGTCTGCCCTTTGGCCCCTGATGTAGTTCTGACAGATACTATCCTTCCAGCAGTTCCAAAAGGCATGGTAGTTCATGAGTCATGCTTTAATCAGAGATTCTGCCTTTCAGACTGTCCTTCTGCTATGATGCTGCCACAGTGAGACCCAAGAGCCTCCTCCAATAGCAGCAGGGAAAGTTGCCCGGGTAGATTTTTAAGCATACACTAGAATTGGACCTTGTCAGGTCTAGGCATCCTCAGGATTCTCAAAAGGGCAAAGAAGATTTGCTCCTACTGCTGGTCCCATAATTGAAGTCACAACTGACAGTCTTCCATGCGACTTTAATGTGGCATCACAGGTGCCTGGTTGTCATGCTAAAGTCACAGCACAGAGCATATGCATGCATACAAATATACTCGGCCATAAACACTTGCAAATGAGACATCGAAAACAGTGATACTACTTAACAGTCAAATCCAGACAATGCTAAAAGGTCAGGCCAAAAGACTTATACTCAACTTTCTGGAAATCAAGTACAGGAACATCATTTAAAAACACCCCCCAGGGTTTTGTTAATCTTTTTGTTCTGTATTTATCGATGTTCCTTGTTTTAGTATAAAATATATTCTAACACCGTCTTTGAAATTAATGATCCTTCCCTTTGGGCTCCTGTATGCTTTGCTCTCATGATTTTGCACTTTCACCCGCAGTGTAGGAAGTGTTTCACTGTTGGTATTACGTTGTTCCTTTGATTCTACATGCAGTGCGTTACTAAATGGAAGATGTGAAAATATGACATGTATAATGTTATTAATAAAGTAAATCCAATCGTTGCTACTTTTTTTTTTTTACAGATTATTGTTCCACCATGCTCGGTATTATTTCTGCTTTCCTAAAAGTCTGTCCTTGAATAACGTTAACCTTTGTCTCAATTTAAATATGATTTATTTTTCTTAGAGTCAAATGTGCCCCGGCAGTAAGCAAGATATTTGAATAGATCATCAGTAGTTTGTAAGTCCAAGAATATTTTCATGTTAATTGGCTACAATCAGTCAGTTTCCATTCCACTGTTCTCAGCTGCCAACTAATACCAAGTTGCCTGTTCAGCAGCTTCCTGCACAAAAACAATAATTCACGGTATTTTCCTCATTCTATGTGTGCTGAGAGTGTATTGCAATTGCCATTCATCAGTTAGTTCATAACCGATTTGCTGTATGCTTCGGTGTGGGTTGCTATGTCATTTATAGTTGCCTACTTGCACAGGAGCATCATTTATGAAAAGTGTTGCATCGCTAAGTGAAAACAGCAATGCAACACTTTTCAGTGCACCCTCCTTGCGACACCATGTCTGCGCCTTATTTACTGTACGGTGCTCCATGTTGCAAGGATTTACAGATTTGTAGACGTAAAATTGACACTTTGCTGGAGGTCTGAAAATAGACACAACTCCAGCAATGTGTCCTGGAAAGCCTCATGTGAAAGGGCCTGCATTAGTCTTACACCTGCTTTCAGGAAGGCGCAAGAAATTGACACAGTGGTGTCCTAGAAGTGGCATAGTGAAATCTGATAGGTTTCACTGCACCACTTCAACAACCCTTTTTTGCAGGGAAACGTCCACTCTGCTTACATTATACCTGACACAGATATAATGTAGCGCAGGGCTTTACAAAGTGACGTAGCTGCTTAGATGCGTCACTTTGTAAATATGTTGCAGTGTGGCACATATTTTACACCGCCGGTGTGTCACAAAAAGTGACGCACCGGCAGCGCAAGGGGCTCATAAATAACTCCCCAGATCTATAAGATTTTGTAGAGGCTGTTCATGAGCAGTAAAATGCTAGTTGATACATATAATAACAATTACAATGGAGGAAATTTGCAAACTGGATGCAGAAACTCTAGAAGAAGAGAACATTAATCATTCATCTTCATCCACGAGGACGTTTAGCTCCACCCCGTTGCTCAACATGGCAGGCACAAACGTGTTGCTATCCCGTTAGCCTGATGGAAACAGATGGAAAAATGATCATACATGCCAATATTCTTATTGTTTATCTTACAAAATATTACTTTATGATATATACCTCTGAGTTGAACTGTTCCCTAGTCCAATGAACCTACCAATCCTGACATTTCCCCAGACTAACACTAATTGAAACTCTTTTTAACATACCCACAGTATGCACTGGAAGGCAGGGCCAAAGGTATCAATGATCCCAACACTAGACATTAACATATACAAGACATTCACCTCCCTTTGTCCTCACTTACCGTTGAAAATCGTACTGCTATCTCATCAACCTGGGAGCTACTTCACTTTTTCCCTTCCCCCATTTCTCCATCTGAGCCCAGATCTCCAGATTCGGTTATGCCAGTGATTGCTGGAAGTCACAAGAGGACTGTAACTTTCAGTTTTGCATCAGCACCACAATACTTCCTTTCCTTATACTTTTAGAATAATGATAAAATGATTTTATAGGACAAGAATTAGTTCCTGTCAGGCTTCATCCACAAATCTAGGTCTCTAAAATATATCAACTGCAAACTGAAAGTGAATCACCAGAAACACAACAAGCCGTTTCCTCATCCTTTCCAAAACATATGAACCCCTCATTGTAATGTGCTCATTCAGGCCACGACTGGCTGTCCTTCAAAGCAAATTACTGTATCAAGACCACAATGGGGGGATTGGAGCCGGCACAGTCAAGATGGTGGTCGATCACCTTTGAGAGCCTGTTCGGGCCTACCTGAGGACACCCTGGAAGCGGCCCATGTTGACATGCAGGGAGGATGACACATTGAAGCTTGAGTAGCCGCACCAAAGAAGACGCACAGCCTCCTGACCATGGGGGCTGTGGGTGGACAGCCCCATGCTGCGGCGTGTTGTAGCTCTGATGGATGGCCTATCTGGGGACCCCTCCCTGCCTTCAGCAGCTGTAGAAGCAACAGCAGGGAAAACCCAGCAGCCTTTCCTAAGGTGCATGCCCATCTGTGTCCCAACTTGCCTGTGGCAATGCCATTGGAGTGGGTGGGTCTAGGGAGGCTAAGAGGAGATGGAGTTACATTGAGGTATCTCCTGGGCCCGAACAGCAGACCACTTAATGAAGCTCCACACTGTCCTGGTGAGTTGAGCCTCATTCCTTGGCACTGCCTGCGACCAGTAGCAGGACCGACCAGGACCCCGTGTCAGCCTCAGCTGCGCAGTGGACCCTCCCTCCATTCATCTGAGACTTATTTAATTTGGAGGACCGATGGGTCCAGATGATCCCCGCTGCAATTGCCGTGGAACAGCCTGGCTGGGGCCCCAACTAACAGGACACAATTTACTCGCCGGGGGCCCTGACTGTAGGAGAGTCCAGGAGGGGGTGGTAAGGTCAGGGGGGATCGGCCCTAGCCTGTGCCTCAGAGTCTGCTGCTGTGGTCCCCGACTGCTTGTGCCACTTACACCGTGTCTCGTGCGAGTGGGCAGGCTGTTAGGTGGGAAGGCTGTTAGGTGGGCCGTAGAGGCCCAGTCTGCCCCGATGGAGGGCCGGGGAGATACTATGGTCATCCTACATGCGATTTAGGCTTCTGACTCCAAAAGCAACGCCTGCTTCATTGGATTCATTGAGGGGTGGTAGGGTGTTCCCCAAGGCCTTCTTGGAGCAATGGCTCATATCTTGGATTGAACACGTAATACTAGCGCATACTCCACTGCCTGAAACGTATTGAGCAAAATGCTAATCGTCACTGATACAAAACCAAGACAGCAAAGTCACATACCCCCCCAATGAAGCAAAACAGTGTCTAAATTCTAACAGGCTTCAAACAAAAAAAAGATTTTTGGAAAATAGTAATATCAAATTTATTATATCAAATCTCAAAGAGTCATAATTTATACAGTTAATAAGTATTCAATGGTATACAAACTAATATAAGAAAAACCTAGGCACACCACTCACACTACAAACCACTCATTCTCTCAAACCAATTGCATACTCATTAATTCGCACATACATAAGAATCATAAATGTCTTACAGTCTGCAAATCCCATCATTTGGGGTGATTGAACGAAGATCCCTCGTCCCGAACAGATACTCCGGAAAAACAACGCCACCGGAGGGCAGTAGAATCACCTCCCTCAGTGCGCCTCATTTCCTGGATCGACCCTGGCCATTTGTTGAAATGCTTCATAGTCAAATGAGCCCATAAATCCCTCACCCAATAGCCTCCTCCTGAGGCTCCCCGAGACACATGATCACCAAGATTTTGAATTATTGTGATAGGGATTCAATCCTGCAAAAGGCAAGGGCTAAGGGTTAACATGCTTACCAATCCAGCCGCATAATGGTGTTCCCGGACTGCACCCGACAGGTTCAGTCCCAGCGCAAGTCTTACAATCAAGTCAAACACAAACTCTGGTCCATGGCCTTACAATGCATGCTCCTGTTCCTAGAGCACCTTAGGGTTCTATTCAAGGGCAAATACCACTTCTTTGACTCTCTGGACAAAACAATGTCCATTTGCTCTTGGTGGGGGGTGGCAATTCTTCTTCACACTTACTTGCCACTGGCAGTATCTCATTCGACCCGCATCATTTCAGGCAGATTTAGGTTGGTGGAGAGCTCACTAGAAGACTCCTTATATCACCACTTTAATGTGTATATTCCCCAAAGCTTTCTACTTATATGCTGACATCACTTGGGGACCTGATCCTGTCCCTCCCGACTGACAGGCTCATCTTGATGAGTGTCAAACAAATCCACAAGCGGTGTGGGCTTAGAAGCGTGAGCACTGGTGTATCATCCTGGTTATTAAATTACTGTTGGTTAAAGCACACTCTACTCTCAGTAGTCCCACTGCCACTGGGACATTTGTTTTCCACAATATAACCTCAATCCAAGAGGAGCGCTTTGTTCAATAATCTTTATTGCTTCACAGTAACCATATTCAAAGAAGGTCCATAGGAAGTCTTCATGTATAACCAAATAGTATGTTTTATTTCACAACTTTCATTTCATAAATCCAGATCACACCACAATAGTCATTCCAGCCTACGCGTTTCGTCCACACTGGACATTGTCAGGACTGTAAATTGACAAAACATATACATCAGTGATCTCTCCAAAATTCAATTTATCCACTTTTTATAATTCAAAAAACCCAATCCATATTGCTTTCCATCATTTCAATCCACAATAACCATTCCTGCCTATATAGAATCCTAAATCCACTATAACATGTATGTGACTACCTCGTGAGAACACATCCTAGTATAATACAGTGCACATCCTGCACAATAATGACTATAATGTGCATTTATCCTTGTTTCTTATGAACACGTCATCCCTCTATTGTCCGGCCTCATAGTTCCTCTTCATCTATGGCATCTTGAGGGGTGACTTTAATGAAACATGGGTCCCCTGGACTCCCGTAGGTCCCCCGAGGTGGAGCCCAGGGAAGGGAGTGGCCTGGCTGGCTGGGCTTCAGGTCTCAGCCTATGTGACATCTGGCGAGTCTGGAATCCTACTAAATGGGAATATACACATGCTTATGTGGCACATGCTTCCCTCTCCTGCATGGACTAATAGCCACAGACCTTCTTCACATGCGAGGGGCTCACATCTTGGTTCGGGGCCTCTCTGACCATGCACCAGTTGTTCTTTGGGTTGGAGACCATGGTGGGGAGGATGAAAGAGAATGCTTGGTGCCTCAATGCCTGGTTTCTCACAGACTAGCATGCTGTCCAGGCTCTGGAAACAGACCTTGAGGTCTTCCTTGACCCTAATCAGGGGATGGTTGATTCACCCGGGGTGCTCTAGATTCGGGGCCACGCCTGTGAAATTCAGACTTGCATTTCTCAACTCTAGATTTCGATCCCCCTGCTCAAATCCAGGAATAGGGGCATTTAACAGAACCCCTGAGCTGCTGTCTGGCGATGGAGAGGGTTGACCTGCGACAGTCATGTTTAGGTGAGGCCTGCAAGTGCTAAAAAGCCAGCACCAGCAAAATATATGAATTGGGGGACAAGTGGGGCAGGCCCTGGCACTTGCTAGCCACAGGAGAACTGGCATTGAAGATAGTACTCACCATCATGAGCCCAGACGCTGAGCGAGTCAAGACGAGACCTACAGTGGCCAACGCATTCACAGCCTACTACAAATGCCTCTATGCTGTGAACCTCACGGGAGACAAGTCAACCACTGGTCAGGGATATCCAGAGACCACTCTGACCCCTACCAAACAGGAAGCTCTTGACCAACCTATAAATACGCAGTGAAAGGCAGAGAGGGTATTGTTTGTATCACCAGTAGTCTTTTATTAGGATACAATATCAGCTCAGTCAGTCAGGTATGGCGTGCTTTGGTTCCCTTTTCCTTCTTTACTTCAGAGGTAGGGCTTGCGTCGTGCTTCTCCTCAACAAGACAGGCGAATGCACAAAAGAGAAAAAAAGAAAAAGTACCAGGTTTTAATGGGGCCCTCTTTGCCACGTATTAACCAAGGGAAAGGTGTGAGGGAAAACAATAAACACCACAAGCATCATCAAGTGGTCGTGAGCTAATGACGGACTCTATACTTTAGCAGTCATCCCGTCAGTTTCAGTCACCCCAGCGCTGGATGTAGGTTCATTTGTGCCCGAGCCCGCTTTGGTGAACCATCCCCTCACACAGGCATGTACTCGGGGAGCCACGCTCCTCCAGGAGCGTGCTGGGCTTGGACGCAGTACCGGACGGGGTCTGATTCCCGGTCCTGAAGACGTTGGCGGCCTCCACTGGAAAGGTGCAGCATTTCTTCCTCTTCTAGACTCTCGGGAACAGCGGTTGTTGGGTCCTGCAGCACGACGAGTCCTCCGGTCATGAGCTGGTTTCTCAGAGTGTCTTGCTTCCGGGTTCCTTGCCGATGACGACACACCTCTCGTCCTCCACGCCTCCCTTGATAAGGCCCTCCTTATCGCTCTTCCGGCGTTCCATAGGTGCATGTGACAAGATCACATGGGTCGGTGTAGTAATGGCATATTCCTTTATGGAATATGATGTAGGAACGCTGTGTATGTAGTACAGAATGTTGTATGTAGAATCCTGTAATGTGTTCTCTGTTAACTGGTACTGTTAAGAATGTTATGTTGTGAATATTATTCTGTAGTCAGCTCTACTTGAGCTGCATGTTTCCTTCGCTCCTGCTTATGAAGTTCCAAATAAAAAGGAATATCAATTCTACCTCTGCTCGTATTTTCTACAACCTTACTACAATTTTTGACGACGAGGACTTACGTGAAATTTATTGAATTTGGATTGCTTAAACTATCGGAGTTTCCCAACGAATTTTCGGCTAATTCGTGAGTACTTTTGTGAGTGCAACGTGCATCCCACTATTGGCTGCCTGTTCTGGAAGATTGTATACTGCTTTAATTTTATTTATATATACCTTGGGATTGTCGCATTCTGCTGTTAAATTACGCGTGCCTTAAAGGAAAGGAAAGAACTGATCTAAGAGCTGACTGACTGATCAACTGGATGCAAAAACCGCGTTTTTTAAATATCATTGTATGCCAAAAGTACGATTTGTTACAGTATTTAACTGTCGCGCTAATCTACTGTTGAGCGTTGAACCTGCTTACTTTTAAAGTTGTCGCAGGTGTGCTGTTGCCAGGAGCTCGATGAGGTGTTCGCTTCTCACGACCTTCAAGGTTCGACAGCGCCGGCGCTCACCGCGCACTGATGTCACGCATCACAAGCTACTCGGGAGTACACGTCATCACGTTAAAGGTCACGCATGGCGGCCATTTTGGGAGCAAGGACTTTGGTTTCTATGACTACCAAGCTAGTTTTTCACCGTGTGGCTGACTAATTCTTAAAACGCGCTTTTGATCATCTTTATCATCATTGAAAGGTATTTTCTGGATAAATAACTGTTGGGATGAAGGAGTAACATGCAGTATCATTCTTGAGGTTGTTTTATTTTCTTGAAGTGGAAAACTTTAATAATCTTCATGCTACGGTGATCCAGTTTATTATTTGTTAAGTAACTTTCACTACGACATTTACTAGACTGTGGATTCATTTTAAGGAACGTTTAAAAAAAAAAAAAAAACATGACGACGGAAAACATTGCTTCAAGACCTACCACGTCGGGGGACAATAGTGTACCTAAACTTCAAATTAATTCACCAAAAGTATTCTTATCTATTCCAGGCGAGCCTATAGTATCATGGTTAGACTGGAAAGAGTATTTTTTGAATTACATAGCAAATTTGGAGGATGTTAATGGTACATTTACTCCTGAAAGAAAGAAAAGGATGTTGCTGTATTCCTTAGGTCCTGAAGGTTTACGCATTTTTAATGACTTACATACGCAGGAAAGGGCTGAGGGAGATTTAGATGTTTTTAAGGTAGCCTTGTTAAATCTTGATGATCATTTTTCTCCTTCAGTATGTATAGGGGTTACTAGGCATTCTTTCTTTCATAGAAAACAAGAGAAGCACGAGTCCGTGGAAGAGTACGTCTCCGCATTAAAAAAACTTGCGGCCAAGTGTAAGTTCGCACAGTTGCAGGAAGAACTTATTCGAGACCAGGTAGTCATGTATGCTAAAAATAAGAGCTTACAGGATAAGTTATGGGTGGAGGGTGATAAGTGTCTCAAGGACATTATTGCCATGGTAAAAAAAGCCGAATTGTCTGAGAGATGTGCTAAAGTCACTCTTTCTCATGACAAAAAAGAAGAAATTGTTGGAAAAATTGTTGGAAAAAAAGTTGGGTATAGAAATGACAAGAGTACAAACTTTGAGAAAAAGAAAACAAGTTTTCCTGATAAGAAGGAAGGTGAAAGTAATGCAGGACATAAAAAGTTTAGCACTGTAATATGTTACAGGTGTGGAAGTTATTCACATTCTGCTACGTATGAAAGGTGTCCTGCTAAGTCTGCAAAATGCATAGAATGTGGTTTGGTGGGCCATTTTTCTAGGGTGTGTAATCGCAAGAACAACAAAACTTCAAAAGGGAAGGTTGCATTTGTCCAGGATACATCTTCTTCATCTTCTAGTGACTCAGAGGCTCAAGTGAATTTGGTACAAATGAAAAAAGTCGTACTTAATATCACTGATGACTGTTCCTCTAAGCCTTTGTGTCACATTTCATTGGGAGGAGTTATGATCCAGCTTGCTGCTGATTCAGGTTCGCCTTTTACGATTGTGTCACAGCATGTTTGGAGGAGTAAGTATGTCGATGTCATTGGGGAAGGGTTTGAACCAAATGACATTGCGGCTGAAGGGTATACTGGTAAAAGCATAGAGATGTTAGGATTCAGAACATTGGTCTTCCGCTTTCAAGAAAGACAGTGTACAGGTAAGCTGTACATATCTGAGGAAGGGCCATCGGTGTTGGGGTGGAAGGACCAGAAGATGTTGGACATAATCCTTAATCCTAATAGCAAAGAGCAAGTTTTGGTATCTTGTGAAAGTGTAGACACCAAGAAGTGGGTTTTACAGGAATTTCCAGAAGTGTTTGAGAAACGCATGGGAAAACTAAAAGGTTTTACACATCAGATTCGCTTGAAAGAGGGGGCATGTCCTAAAGTTCACAAGGCTAGGAATATTCCATTCATTATCAGAGAGGAAGTCAAGGAGGAATTAGACAAAATGCTTGCTAACAAAGTAATTGAACCGATAGAGGCTGCCGAATGGGTTTCTCCATTGGTCGTTGCCCGGAAGTCCAATGGCAAAGCCCGTTTATGTGTGGACCTGAGGTATCTTAATAATAACATCTTGGTCGACCAGTTTCCCCTTCCCAGAATTGATGAAATGCTTGCCTTGACACGTGGTGCAAAGTGGTTCTCCACTCTGGACTTATCGGCGGCATATCATCAAGTGTTCTGGACAAAAATAGCAGGAAATTTACTTCGTTTTGTACACCTTTCGGCTGTTACAGGTTTAGACGTATGCCTTTTGGATTAGCGTTGGCCGCTGCCGTATTTCAGAGGCTCATGTCCAATTTATTTGGCCATATTAGAGAGGTCGTATTTTTTCAAGACGACATCTTGATAATGGGGAAGGACAAAGTTCAGCACGATGCTCTATTCAGGGAAGTGTTGTCTATTCTTAAGAGCAATGGCTTAGTAGCTGAAAGTACCAAGTGTAAATTTTCTGAAAGATCAGTCACTTATTTAGGTCACGAAATTGGAGGTGATGGTATTAAACCTAAAAATTCATTAGTGAAAGCTATAATCAATGCCCCTTCTCCCAAATCAAAGGACGATTTGCGTTCGTTCTTGGGTTTGGCAGAATTTTATGCGAAATTCATATATAATTTTTCGCAAAAGACATATGAAATGCGTTTACTGATGAAGAACAAGGTTCCTTTTGTCTGGAATGATGGTTGTCAGAAGTCTTTTGAATGTATTAAGAAATCCATTGACAATGCACCTGCCTTGCAGGGATTTGATCCTCTGGCGAGCAATATTGTTACGACTTAAGCCAGCGGAACAGGTTTGGGGCGTGTGTTGTCTCAGATCACTGACAAAGGAAATGAAGTGGTCATTGCATTTGCTTCCCGCTCTCTGTCTCCTGCTGAAGCGAAGTACTTGGTTATATAGCGGGAGACATGGCCATGTGTATGGGCCATGGAGCATTTCAGAAAATTCATATGGGGGAAGACATTTTTATTGAGGTCAGACCATAAGCCTTTAACGAAATTGCTCACCACGGAGGGTCTGTCCAAGACGTCTGCCAGGATTCCAAGAATGTCAATGATGATCCAAGATTTTGTTTATGTAGTGCAATATGTTCCTGGTGCTAGAAATGTCATTGCAGATTTCCTCAGTAGACTTCCTTTGCCCCTCAAGGAGATTGAACCTGATCCTTGGAATGATATGTGTGTGGCTGCAGTATTTACTGAATCCCCAGGTTTATCTAAGGATAATTGGCTTGAGGAAAACAAAAAGGATGAAGTTTTGCAGACTGTGAGAGACAGGGTCATTCAGGGATGGAGTAAAGATTGTAAAATGGATTCAAAGCTGAGGCCATTTTGGGAGGCTCGTGATGAGTTCAGTATTGATGGTGAATTTTTATGTAGAGCTGGGAAAATTGTACCTCCAGTGGGCGTGAGAGATAATATTGTGATTTTGGGTCATGAGGGTCATCCAGGGGTTTCTCGCACCAAGAGGAATACTAGGGTGGACCTGGATATTGAAAGACACGTTCGTGACTGTATCCATTGTGAGAGTGCGGACAAGTCGCAAAAAACTCTTAATCCACCTATGTCTTCGCTAGGTTGTCCAAATTTACCATGGGAGCATGTTGCTTTAGATATTATGGGTCCTGTGGTTTGGCAAGATGGCATTTCAAAGTACATTTTGGTTCTTGTTGATTTATTTTCAAGGTGGATTGAAGTTGAAGTGGTCACTGGTGTGGATACACAGATAGTCATCAATTTTCTGGACAAGTGTTTTTTAAGGGAAGGCGTTCCAGCTTCCATTTTAACCGATAATGGTGTACAATTTAAGTCTGATTTGATGAAGAAATGTATGTGTAATGCTGGGATTGAACAAAGATTTACAGCTCTGTACCATCCTAGGGGAAATTCAGTTGTGGAGAGGATGAACAGGGTTTTAAAAGGTGTTCTGCAATTGGCAAAGAAAGGAAATAAGAATTGGGATGATGAACAAGTTGATTTGGTCATATAGGGTCACAGTTCATGACACAGTTGGGGAAAGTCCTTTTGGATTGATGAGGGGAAGGTTTCCTCACTGTAGGTTAACTCCTGGTTGGATTGGTAGATGTAAGAAGTATGAGTGGGATCCGGATCATGTCGAAAAGTCCATCATTAAATCTCAATGTAAGAATAAATTGTATTTCGACACTAAGCATGGAACTAAAGAAGTGAATATCAAAGTAGGACAATGTGTTAGAGTCAAGTCTAGTAGAAAGTCTGAGAAACTACAATCAAAATTTTCGGAGCCCAGAGTTATTACTAAGGTTATGAGGAACACGGTAGAACGTGATGATGGTACTATCCATCACATGAATCGTATTGCTTTAGCTGGTTATACTGCTGGGGTAAAGAAAAGTACTCCTGTTAAAGAAAGAAATTACTGGTGGTTGGAAGTTTTATCTAATTTGGAGAAAGAGGATGACTCTGGATTTCTCGCTGAACTCCAAAGGCATGATCCGATTCCTATGCAGGGTCCGGTAGTTCCTCATTCCTCTAGTGAAAGGGGATGTGGCAGCCATACTAATAGTGGGTTGCGTTGTGTTGATGCCCAAGTTCAACCACCAGGAGATGAGTCTATTTTGAAGGAAGGTGTAGTGGTTCCTGAATGTGATGTTGTTAACAAGTCCACTAGGGTTGGAAGACGTATAATTACTCCCAAAAAACTTCAGGAATTTGTCCGTTTTTAAAGATGGTTTGTTTTTATTTCTTTTTGTTCATTGGGTTCTATTCTTCAGTTAAATTTATTAAGGAAAGGGGATGTGTAGTAATGGCATATTCCTTTATGGAATATGATGTAGGAACGCTGTGTATGTAGTACAGAATGTTGTATGTAGAATCCTGTAATGTGTTCTCCGTTAACTGGTACTGTTAAGAATGTTATGTTGTGAATATTATTCTGTAGTCAGCTTCACTTGAGCTGCATGTTTCCTTCGCTCCTGCTTATAAAGTTCCAAATAAAAAGGAATATCAATTCTACCTCTGCTCGTATTTTCTACAACCTTACTACAGTCAGGTTGCTTCCACAGGACGGTGCATGATTAAAGGGGACGAGATGATTGTCTTCAACCAGTTCCCACGGCGACTGTAAATAAAGGATGAGGGAAACATAAGGGGGAAAACGGTCAGTGGAGTCCTCCTTCTCCTGGTCCTGGGCAGTCATATTATGACACATCTCCCCCCTAGACAGGGGGGAGATGTGGGGTTCGGGAAACTGGTCGACACAGGAGAGGAAGTCAGCGTTAGCATTAGCATTAAGCTTTCCCTTCCGATGCCGAACCTCAAAGGAAAAGGGCTGGAGAGACAGAAACCACCTCAAAACCCAGGCGTTGTTCCCCCGGTTGCGACTTAACTACTGAAGAGGAGCGTGATCTGTGTACAAGATAAATGGGGAAACCTTGAGATAATACCGAAGCTTGTCAACAGCCCACTTGACCTCTAAACACTCCTTTTCAATGACCAGGTAGTTTTTCTCATGGGTGAACAGCTTATGGCTGATGAAGAGCACTGGTAACTTCACTCCATCAGTTTGTTGGGATAGTACAGCGCCTAGACCAGTGTCTGAAGCGTCAGTCTGGAGGATAAAAGGCTTTGAAAAATCAGGGGGTGTCAATATAGGACTGGAAGTGATGGCTTGCTTCAGGTCCTGAAAGGCTTGACAGGCTTGTAAGGAGGTGGACAGGAGGTCCTTCTCTCTAACTCCCTTTCTTAGGAGAGCAGTTAGTGGGGAGGCTATCTGTGAATAATGGGGAATGAATCAGCGATAATTCCAAGTAAGCCTAAGAATGCCCTGACACCTTTTTTTGTTGTGGGGCATATCGTGTTGGTAATGGCTTTTACTTTCTCGCTTTGTGGTTCAATCACCCCGTTTCCTAACAGGTACCCTAAGTAGTGAACCTTCTGATATGCTAACCTGGACTTCTTGGAGTTTATATGAAGTCCAGCTTCTCCTAGGGCCTGGAGTACCTTTTGACAGTGGTCCAGATGTTGTTCCCAGTTTTGACTGTATATCACAATGTCATTGAAGTATGCACATGAATACCCTCGATGATCCCGCAAAACCACACCCATAAGTCTCTGAAATATGGCTGGTGCACCGTGAAGTCCAAAGGGGAGGACCGTGAATTTGCAGAGGCCAGAGGGGGTAGTGAATGCAGTTTTTGGCTGGTCTTGTGGAGAGAGGGGGACTTGCCAATAGCCCTTAGTAAGATCCAGGGTGGGTATATAGCAGGCTTCCCCAAGCTGCTCAATCAGTTCATCCACTTGAGGCAGGGGATAGGAATCAAACTGTGTAATGGCATTTGCTGCTTTGAAGTCTATGCAGAATCTCACCGACCCATCTGGCTTTGGTACGAGGAATACAGGGGATGACTATTCGCTCGTAGAGGGAGGTATGACCCCCATCGTGAGCATGTTTTGGATTTCCTCTTCAACGACCTTACGAGGGCTGCAGGAATGCAATATGGGCATTGTCTGATGACCTTCCCGGGTAGAGAGGGGATGTATGCTCCACCAGAGAGGTCCACCCTGGACTGTCAGTGAATATAGAAGAAAAAGGAGTGAGCATGGTCTCTAGGGCCTTATGTTGTGGTTCTGATAGGCTTGGTTTATGTCCAGTTGGGTCAGAGTGGAGGACATTTCACCTGGTTCTCGGTTAGCATCAGATTAGTTTTGGGAGGTGGCCCTAGCCATTTTCTCAGCAGACTTATATGGAATATTTGGGTCTTGTTTTTGCTAAGGCGTAGACGGTACATAGTTAAACCAATCTTATCTCCCACCTCATATGGCCTTTCCACTCTGCTCTAGTTTTGGAAAGGGAAGAGGGTAAGAGAACTAATACCCAATCATGTTACTGGAGGTGACGCCACCTTTTTCCCTTGTCATAAACCACCTGTTGTTGTCTCTGTGCCTTTTTAAAGATTTGCATGGGCAAACTCTCGAAACTTGGATAACCGGGACATTAGCCCCTGAGAATAGTCTGACCCCTACCAAACAGGAAGCTCTTGACCAACCTGTAAATACGCAGTGAAAGGCAGAGAGGGTATTGTTTGTATCACCAGTAGTCTTTTATTAGGATACAATATAAGCTCAGTCAGTCAGATATGGCGTGCTTTGGTTCCCTTTTCCTTCTTTACTTCAGAGGTAGGGCTTGCTTTGAGCTTCTCCTCGACAAGACACGCGAATGCACAAAAGAGAACAAAAATAAAAAGAACCAGGGTTTAATGGGGCCCTCTTTGCCAAGTATTAACCAAGGGAAAGGTGTGAGGGAAAACAATAAACATTCCAACCATCATCAAGTGGTCGCTAGCACTTGACGTGCTCTGTACTTTAGCAGACACCCCATCAGTTCCCCTCAGTCACCCCAGCCCTGGATGTCGGTTTATTTGTCCCCAAACCCACTTTGGTGAACCATCCCCTCACACGGGCACGTACCTCGGGGAGCCATGCTTCTCCAGGAGCGTGGCTGGCTTGGACACAGTACTGGATGGGTTCCGGCTCCTGATCCTGAAGACGTTGGCCGCCTCCCTTGGAAAGGTGTGGCGTCTCTTCCTCTTCTGGCCTCTCGGGACCAGTGATTGTGGGGTCCTGCAACATGACGAGTCCTCCGGTCGTGAGCTGGTTTCTTGCCGTGTCCTCGCTTCCGGGTTCCTTGGTAATGACGACACACCTCTCGTTCTCCACGCTGCTCTTGATAAGACCCTCCTCCTCACTCTCCGGGCATTCCATAGGTGCATGTGACAATGTCACATGGGTCGGGTTGCTTCCGCTGGACGGAGCATAATTAAAGGGGACGAGATAATCGTCTTCAACCAGTTCCCACAGCGACTATAAATAAAGGATGGGGAAACATAAGGGGGAAAATGGTCAGTGGAGTCTTCCTCCATCTGGTTCTGGGCGGTCATATTGTGACACAACCCCTGACCATGGAGGAGCTTGGTGGTGCCCTCTCAGAGCTCTACCGGGGAAAATAACGTTCCCAGAGAATACAACTTCAAATTGCGATGGATCATTCTGCCTCCTATCCTAAAAATGCTCCACAATTCGGTTGATCAAGGCAATTTCCCACCAGGGATAGATCTGGCCACCATTGTAGGTTTTACTGAAACCTGGCAAGCCTCAAGACCAATGTGCTTCATATAGGCACATTACTTTCAATAGTCATTAATAATATCATCTCTAAATGAGGTGAAATACCCATAGATCACAAGTAAAGAATGCCCTTTTTAGGGGAGGAGCCTAGCTCGAGAGCGTAATGGCCGCCTTTTAGCTCGGCTCCGTCGGCCCTCCGGCCAACCTCGAATATCCTGCAATATATCCTGTACTGCGACGATACTTCACTACAGATTTTGGAATTTAACGACCCACTCTTACTCACCGTCTGGACCGGAGGCTCCTGCGTGCTGTGGGTCTGCAGTTGTGCCCTCGGTGGGATTGGGGCCTCCGGGCGCTCGAGACCGGGACCTCGCCTGTGGGACCCGACCGGCGGTGCTGAGATTGCTGGCCCCGGCCGCGAGAGTGAGCCACTGGTGGGAGCCGTTGTGTGTATGCCCCGGCGATCCTGAACCGGCCCCGATTTGTGGACCGTGCGGCTGGAGGGGGACGAGATGTGTCGGGGGCTGACTGTGTGAAGGGGTCCCTTCGCCTTTGTTCTGTCCGGCAGCCCTGGACCCCGCGCCTGGCTCTCGCTTGTGGGGCCCGCCACTGTTCGGAGGGGGCCCCCCCCCTATTGAGCGCCTGCCCGTTCTGTGCCGGTGAGGCCATTGTTGGGAACCTCCGGAGGTCTGTAAAGTCCTACATTTGGGAACTGTTTGGGGGCCCACGGTGGAGTGCGGGGCGGCGAAACTCACAAAATGGCTACCAACAACGTGGGGGGTGATCTGCTCTGCACCGACGAACCTTGATGGCCGGATTGCGCGGAGGCCTGGGCGTGTGCTCGAGCGCCCACGCTCGGAGATGTCCTGGACGCCTTGATGTCCTTGTACGCTGTCTTGGCCCCCGGTGCTTCTACCGACCCCATGCGGCCCGCCGCCATTTTGGGTTGTCGCTCTTTCATGCACCCCTATCGTCCTGATGCCTCCATTGCTTTGCCCCCTTCGGCTGCGCCAGGAGTTGCTGCCGCTGTTCTTCGGCCGCTTGATGGGCCGGTGGCTTTTGAACCTCCGCTTTCTCACCGCCCGGACTTCGAGGACTTGCACACGACGCGGAGATCTGCTCCTTCCCGGACAATTGGGAACTATGGTGGACCGCTGTTTGCTCCCGCTTCGATGGATTCGAGCTTTTGTCCTGGTGGGGTACCTTTGCATTGTCGAACTGCGAAACTGGACTCCGGCTTGCTTTTGCTTGCCCTGTCGTTGCTGCTACAATTGACTTGCTTCATTGACTTTTTGTATTCCATTAGTATGGTGGCTCTCCCTAATCTACATCACTGCCGTAACCCTGGTCAACATTACGATTATTCTGTGCTGGGTGGTCCGCTCCATGTTATCCTTTATTGGGTTGGTTTCGTGATTAGGAAGGGCTGGGGGTAAGTTGCACGACACTGATAGACTGCTGGTTTACCTGTCCGTTGCACTGATGCTTGTACTCTCGACATTGTGAAACGTTAAAATTTCCCCCTCCCCCCCCCCTGCGGGTTTTTGCTGTATGTGAAGGTGTAGCACTGATTTGATAATTATTCATTTGCTGGTCGGGGGAGGGTCGTAGCCGAGTGTGTTTGTTCATATCCTCTGGCTCCTCCCTCACATCTTATTTTTGTTTCATATTCCCTTTCCTCCTTCTTTTTGTCTCCTTATTCTACTTTCTTCCTTTACTATATTTCGGGTTTCGGATTAGGGCGACAGGCACGCTGTTTGGAGGGTAGGCCGTAGCCTTCTGCAGGGGTGCGGGGTGGGACGGGTGGGCGGGGTCTTTCAGATGTTTTTTTTTTTGGTTCTATGGCCCTTTTCTATCCCTTTATAGCGGTGCCGCTGCTGTCCTCGCTTCTCTGGCATGAGCGGGTTGGGGTCTGTCGCTATGCCACTTTTATCTGTTTCGATGCTCCGTCGCGACTGCCATACCCTTCTTCTCGCCAGCTCTCTACTTTCTTCTGTATTATTAGCCGCGGGATGCCTGGCCCGGGGTGGCGCCCATCTTGCACGATTGTGTTTCTTCCTTTTATATTTCTTTTTCTTTGTTCCTCCTTCTTCCCCTTTCCTTGTTCTTGCCCTTATTGGTTTCCTCCCTTTTGTTTCCCCCCTATTTTTCCCCCTTTCCCTCCCCCTCCCCTTCCCTCCCCCCCCCTTTTTTTCCCCAGGCTCGTATGGCGAGTAGGTTTCGATCGTGCAGTTTATCTGCTCCCCTTGCCTTCGTTAGCGTGTTATTGGGTGGGGGGCATGAGATGCTGGTAGTACTTGTATGCTTATTTACTATATTTTGCGTTTGTTTTGTGCTACGACCGACTCGTGTCTTCACGTCCCCCCTCCCTTCCCCCTCCTCTTCCCATTTTGGCGTGGGTGTATTTCTGTTTATTGTTTTTTCCGTATTTTATGAATCTGCCATGAGCCTTGTCCCCTATTATAAAATGGACCTCATTGATTCTGATATTGGGCCGTTAATGTCGCTTGTCCTTTCCTTAGCATTGTTTTAAATATGTTTGCCTGCCTGCCAGCTGGCCTTGTGTTGCTTATTTTGACTTTTGATCATTTTTTGAATTGTGGCCGGCCGGATTGGTTGTGGGCCCACGCATGTCTATCCTGTTGATGCAAATAAAGGTTTTCAAAAAAAGAATGCCCTTTTTAAATGTTGAATCCTTCATAAGTGCAACCCTTGGCATTTGTATTCTGTTCAACAACATAACAAAAGACTTTGTGATGGAAATGAACTGAGGTAAATTTAGACCAGGATGCTCTGCCTCTAGCTGTACTTCCAGGAAGGATCCCCACCACGCCCTCCAAAGACAACATGGTGCGATGCCTTGTTTAGCGGTGTGGCTGGGGCATCCACACCGTTACCAATGCGGAAGAGCTAACTAGGGGGAAAACGGAGCAGGCGACAAAGGGTTGTGGATCCAGGCAAGCTGTTGACAAGATGCAAAAGGATCTGAGATGTTAAGAAAACAGTTGCATCATTTGGCCGTGGCTGAAGCACAGACCTGGCAGAAGCAGCACCCCTTCCTCCATTCTCAAGAAGTTGGGAGGGTTTAACATACCTGGGCTGTGAATAGATCTTGGGTGCAACTTGCTGGGAGATCCAGCAGGAGCTGTATTACCCTCATCTGAGTATTATTAAGCCCCTTAATAAAAAGGGAGAGGGTAAGAAGCAAGAAACACAGACAAAGGAAAGAGAGGGAAATGGGAAAAGAAATCCTATGATGACATAAGCCACCAGAGCTCTTCTAGCAAACACAAGTGTGCTGTAGAGCCCACTGCAAAAAAAGTGCTCATCTGCATTACCAGGTAATCTGGCTCCTGAGCACCAGGCCGAACGACATTTCTCTCCCAAATACTGAATATATAGCTACAATGAGGGATGTCACTGAATGCAACAAATAAGTACAACATCCTTATAGCAGTACAGCTTACAACATGGAATTTGTTAATGTGATCAGTGCTGATCGGCTAAACATGCTGAGGATACACACCCTCCATTAATTTCTCCGTCGCTATCCGTCCCTGACATGGAGGTCTGTATTCTTTGCTTTTACACTCTAAGGGGCATATATACAAGAAGTTAACGCCGCCGTGGCATCAATTTTTTGACGCTACAGCAGCTTTCTTTTATCGTTGTATTTACAAGTTGCCGCTAACCGCAGTTTGCGGCAGTTTTCCGGCATAAACGTGAATTTTTAGGACCGCCACTTCTGTTAGTGGTACTTAACAAAATGAGACGAAAGGTAGGCGTTCCTGTTCAAAAACCACTGCTAACCCCACTTTGCGATATTTACTAGGAATTTGTATGGTGCAAAACCAAAAAACTGCCTCTAACTCCAGTTAAAGGCAGTTTTTTAAGACCAGAAAATAGCTGGTCTTAAAAATGGTGCAAACACTTCGTGCCTCATTTCAGAAGGTTTTGGTGCTGGACAGTGCTGCATGGAATGTTACTGCGCTGCCCTACAACAAAACTACAGGGCAGGAATGCGCACCATCAATAAGATAGGGCATGTTCCTGGGCCTCAATCATGAAAAGTGTTGCATCACTGCGACAAAACAGCTTTGCAACACTTTTCACTATGCCCTTCTTGCGACACCATGGATGCGCTGTATTCACTGTACGGTGCTCCATGTCACAATTAATGGCAGATATGTCTGGTATCCTGATGTATCTGTCAGCACTTAAGTCTTGCATTGCTGCAGTTGTGTCACAAGCATGACGCAACTCCAGCAATGCTTGGGGCCAGCCTAGCCCTGTGGCACTGCGTCACCCTTGAGGCAGCCGTAAGGTACTGACACTGTAGCGTCCTACAATTGTTGCAGTGAAATCTGATGGATTTCACTGCACCACTCCTATGAGGCTTTGTTGCGGGGTAAAGCCCACCCTGCATACATCATTCCTGATGCAGGTATAATCTGGCACAGGGCTTTACAAAGTGACATATATGCCTAGATACATCATTTTGCAAATGCGGTGTAACATGGTGCAGGAATCATGCTGCTAGTACATCAAGAAAATGATGCACCGGCGGGATGAAACTGTCAGATGGGGCTCATGAATAAGACCCCCAGTCTTTGTCCCTTACATTGGCGCACAATGGCTGCCATGCACCAACGCAGGCACCCTTGCACCATGGTGTTGTGGGTCCATCTCTTCTTGAGACGTCTGCAGGTAGGTCTGGACAAGTGGGGGGTCAGGAATGAACCAGTTTGTCTTCTTGGAGTGTTGTTTGCCTGGTCTTTTCTTGAGGGGTGCCAGGATGTTGGTGCAGTTGGAGAACCATCGGTGGAGGTTGCGCACTGCTGTGTTGGCACCTGCAAGCGTTGGTGGAGTAGTGGTGCTGAGGGAGTTGGCAGGAAGTTCTTCGGTGGCCTACATCCAGCTGCGAAGGGGGTAATGAAGTCGATGGTGTACGGTGGGCATGGTGAAGGCGTGAAGTAAACTATGGTGGTTGGTACAAGAGAGTCCTGTGGTGTCGCTGTAATTGAAGTTCCCGCTAGTGGAGAAGACGTGACAGGTTATGTGGGTTGGTGCAGTGACTAGCTGCTTGAGTCCTATGTTGGCGAGGTTCCCCGGGATCGGGGTGGTGTTCTGGTCACTGGGGTTGTGCAGGTGGAACTTGAGGTCTTTGAGTAGGATGTAGTCAGTGGATGGGAGAGCCTGGGGTGCAATAAGATCTACAATGGTTTCGGGAAATAGGGATTCATGGCCCGGGGGGCCTGTAAATGAGGGTGCCGTGGAGGGTGGTGTTGGGGTTGGTCCAGATCTGGAAGTGGAGGCGTCCCATGGTCACCGTCGGGTCATTAGAGTGTGTGGTCAGTTGGAGTGTGCTTTTGTCAGACAATGGCAAGGCCTCATCCTAGCCGCTCAGGGTGGTTTTGTGCGGGTGAATTTGTAGCTGTTGTAGATGGTGATGGTGATGTCTGGTCCAGGGCAGAGGTTGGTCCAATTTTCCGTGAAGAAGGCGATGTCTGAAGAGGTGGCCTCAAGGAGGTCCCAGATTTATGTTGCATGTTTGTGGAGGGACCGCACTTTGAGGAGGATGCAGTTGAGCCAGTCGGCTGCACTCTTGGTCGGTGGAAGCGCTGAGTGAGAATGTGGTAGAAAGTGCATTTGCAGTTTTCACAGGCGTAGGGTGCAAGAGAATTCTACAGTTTTGCTAGATGTCAGGCAGTGTGGTGTCCAGGGTTGATGGTAAGGAGGGTGCTGGCGTTGTAGCGGTGGAGTGTCGGAGAGGAAGGGTTCTTGGTGCTGGGCGCAGTCCTGGTGTGGACGGATGCAGACAGGCTTGCCTTTGGCACACCAGTGGCACGCCCGCTGCTCATGGCAACATAGGGGCCTCCATTATGTAGTACTGCCGGGGGACTGGACAGCTGGGAGACCGGAAACACAGGGAAGGACACTTGAGGGGGCGGGGATGCGGGGGGAATGGGATTGTAAATATATTTTACAAAAATTCTTACCTCAAGGCTGGGTCTAAGGACTTCTGTGCTCCTGCTCACCTGAGTCTGCTTCCAGGAACAGGAAGCAGGCAGCCAGGCTCCCTCCCCTAAGGCAATCACAATGCTGCAATGCGGCATTGTGATTGTTCTTGCGTGCCGTGACAAGGCATTCAGCCAGGGCTGATGGGGTGGGCATGTTCTCCATGCAAGCTATAATGCAGCCTGCATTGAGAACAGGGATGTGCGCATGACTGCTTTGGGCAGCCTGAGAGGGCTGACCAAACAGGCATTGCGCCATTGAGTGGGCATACCACTCTGCCCCTGCCCTGCTCCTTGAGTTGGGATGCCCCACCCACCCTCCTGCCCGCAAAGGAAACATAGCATGAGTACATCAGAAAGTTATTATCACGTTATGTCTCCTCTTCTTGCGCTGCTTGAAAGCAGTTGGGTGACACTCTTCTGTCATAGCAGATGAGCCACCACTGGGGGTGCGTCACCCACAGGTACTAGGCATGTGCCCAACTCGGCCCCTGGGCCTCCTCCACTATGCATACTACCTTCTCTTCACCTGGACATTGACACTGTGCCACAATCCACTAAACTCCCTCCAAATCTGTGACTCAAAAAGCCGGAGCCTCAGTCATGTGAGATTTCACGAGCCTGGGTACAGCAGTTGCCGACAAGTCTGCTGGGGAACCTCCCAATGCAGGTGATGCAACAGGGCCCCCTTAGGCGGGAAGTTGCAGGGCTCCCACCACACACGTTTGGCGCAGCTCAGGGGCCACACCCTCCACAGCATCTGGACAGCACAACCTGTGATGCAGAAAGGCACAGCACACCATTGGTAATCTCATCCATGTACGCCAGTGTAGTGGTGGCGTGTGGTATGCAATGCAGACCTCCCTACGTTGGTGCACAGGAGTGCCTCTACCATTCACAGCTCCAAAGGTCACCAGACGGGCATCTCACACAGGTCAGTAACGTGTCTTCATGCGACCTGGCCGACTTCACTTCTAGGTAAGAGCGATTGCCGACACATCAATGTCTTCCGCCACGGCCCAGCAACTCCACAGCACCTCCTCATCCCACTCCAGGTCCCAGACACAAGCCCAGCGAGGCCTCCTGGCCCCAGGGACTGTCCACACTTTCAAGGTTTTGGATGTCATGATGTTGCAAGGAGTGTTCAATGATAAGTAGTGATGCATCACTGGTTTTGCCCAGCGTTGCCCCTCTTTTCATGATTCTAGTCCTGAATTTTCTCTTCCCCTGGGACTCTGGCTGGTCATCCTGGCAGTTGGGTGGCCTGGGCTGTGCTGCACTTGGCCCTGACAGCTCCATTCAGCATTCCACTGGTTTTGTTTCCTATTTTTCATTGGAGGAGGACTTATAGACTATTTTTGCCTTTAGAGGCAAACAAAAAGTCCCGTTGGGCTGACTAATGTGAGTTTTGTAGCCGGCAATTGGGCCTTTCATTAGTTTTCACCCGCTAACGTCAGAATTTGTATCGCCTTCACGCTAGTGTTAGCAGCAGTTTTCACTGTGGCTACTTAAAACTTTCAGCATGTAGCGACGTATTGTAAATACATCAATAACAAGGCAATAGTTTTTGGTGATAGGCCATATTAAGAAAACTGCCGCTAACTAGCGCTTGCATTAGTTAGCAGCAGTTCTTGTACATATACCACTAAATGTTCTGAGCCCTCCTTTAATTAGGCACATGTTAGGTCACAACATCTAAGTTCTTATACAGATGGCCATGCTGGGCCTGATATTTTTTAATTTGGACACAGTCATGGCATCACAAATGGTTCCCAGTCGAGTTTCCCATAGTTATTGGCCCCAGTGATTTTATTTTCAGGCTCACAATTTCAAATTGGACAGGGAATTCATGATCCAATTCCAGAGGTGAACAATGACGTTCAGGCCATTCATTCTGTCCCAAGTAAATTACTCAGGACAATCTTACTAGGAATGAAAGAGATGAAGTCAACACAGTCATAAGCTATTCTGCAGTTTCAGTATTGACTTGAATAAGATTGACCTGAATCACACCCAGTTCACCAAAAGACTAGATGCATTGGCGCAGAGGGTCTCAGACAAAATATATTGCAGAGCCGCTCTTTCGACTGTAAGAAGGGAAGCACTCAGTTTCAGTTTCAGTTTAAAAGTTTTATTCGGTTGAATTAATCAACCATACAGCATAACAGTAATTCAAATATACAAAAGAAAAATACCATTTAAATAACTACATCCATATAAAACAGCCATAAAAAAAGGAACAGACACAAATTCAGTATACAATGGGTGCAAAAGGTAGTCTTTCATAAGTTGACTAAAGTTCCAGGGTCAAGGACCGACAAAGGAGCATCATAAAGTGCAATGTGCAAAGTACAAAAAGGGTACAGAATCCAGTATTCCCCTAAAAATACAATCACTAATTAATAACAATAGATTTCCTAATATTAATAGCCTTAAGAAAAAAAGAAGCCAGATGGAAACACAATCCTGGATCCTCCATACCAATAAGCAGGTTCATAGCATCCTGCGGGGATCTGATATTATACTTTAAAAAGATAGGTTTTAAATAAAAAATTCTAAAATCCGAATAAAATTTACAAAAAACTAAAATACGGAAGCAACTTTGTTGGTAAACTCCATCACATGGACATGGAATGGTGGTACTCTGCTTCATTTTAGGAAAAGCTACCAAGTGATGGGCAATGCATAGTCTTAGGCGGGTCAATACAAGGGAAGCACTCAATCGATAAATAAACAGGAGGAATTACAAAACGCCTCTTGCCGGTCAAAGCTTTGATTGCTTGGTGTGCCAGAAAATAGAGAGATTGATTATGTTACGAATTACATTAAGGAAGTGGTGAATAATACAACAGAAATTCAATGTACGGAAGAGCGGATGATTTTTTCAAGATCTATACACTGATGACACTGTAGTTACACAATCAGAAATTAGGGAACGGTTACAACAGGATAAACTCCCCTGTCTAGATATATATTAGCAGGCATGTCTAAATCAAGAGATCACCATCCTGGAAATAGATAAGATCATTAACAACCTGAAAAATGGAAAAGCTCCAGGTACCGATGGTTTACCTAATGAAGTGTATAAGGCTCTGAGGGAGGAATTTACCACCTTTCTTAGTAAGCTGCTGAATAACGTATAAAAATATCATATACATCCTCACCTATCATTGAATGAAGCAGTCATAACTCTAATATTCAAACCAGAGAAAGACCCTAAAAAATGTGAATCATGCAGACCAATATCCCTCCTCAACGTAGACTATCAAAGTTATACCCAGATCCTTGCCAAAAGGATGGACAAGGTTTTGGGTGAGATTATACATGAGAATGCGAAAGGCTTGATGAAGGGAAGACAGGTCTCAGACTTAACCCAGGACTTGGTCTGTGCAATAGATGCGGCCACTGTGACGGGAGTTCCCCTATCTATAATAATGGTAGATGCTACTAAGGCCTTTGATAGAGTCAGCTGGTCTTATTTATACGAAGTAATGGATCAGAATGGTTTGGGAGGTAATTTCCTCATGGCAATTAAAAGTATATATTCCTTCCCTACAGCAAAGATATTGGTCAATGGTTCACTAACTCCAAGCTTCCATATAAACAGAGGTACACAACAAGGTTGCCCTCTCTCGCCTCTATAGTTTAATCTGTATATAGAACCCTTAGCAAGGAAAATCAGAGCAGAACAAATAATTTTCTCATTTTGTTATCTGGTTTAAAAAAGAGCCCTATAGGCAGATGATTTAATAGTTTATACAAGCGACCTTGTGGTGTCACTGGTGGTAATAATGGAAATGGCAGAACATTTTGGGGAAATCTCAGGTTATCTAGTCTACTAAGATAAAACGGAAACTATGACGTGGATTTAGATAAAACAGAAATCAGATACCCAGGAATCTAAGTGATGAAGGACTTGGAAAAACTGGCATATATCAACTTTAACAGATTAATGAATGAGACCAAAACACGTTTGCATCTCTGGGCCCCCTCCCGACCTCCATTTTAGGAAGATCCAACATAGTTATAATTATAATTTTCCCAAAATGTACTTTTATTTTTAACTCTCTCCCTCTGTATTTTAAACCTGCATGGTTATAAAAACTACATGGTGAACTGAGTAATTTTATATGGAGGAGCAAGAGTGTACGAATCTCATGGAAAAAACTTAGGAAGAAAAAGATGGAGGGTGGGATAGCACTCTCTTATTTCCAGCTTTATTTTTGGGCCTTCTTCTTGAAAAATGCTAGACAACTCCTGATGCGCCAATACGATATAGAGCTCTAACAAAAAACCAGAAGAAGGCAAGTATTCTCTATCCAAATTCGGTCATCCCAAATACTTAAAAAAAAAACAAATTCAAGACTTTAATTGCAGCATGTAAAACATTGATTCAAATTAGGAGAAATTTAGGAATCCCTATAGTGGAATGGCACCAATCTGGAAAACCCCAGGGACCCCACTTTGTTTGAAGGATAGTCTGGTGATCCCAATACTAATGGCGGGACTACTAAGGTGGGGCCAACTCAACGAGCAAGGCTTTTTGGCACCATGGGACTTCTTATGCCGAGGTACGAACTATAAACTGTCCAGATATAAGTATTATCAACTGGCAAGTTGGTCGTAAACTCTGGGGATGGAAACCGAAATTGAGAAGGAATTAAAAAACATCAAGAGTTATAGAAAGGAAGTCTCTAAGTGGTACTGGGCCTTGGTACAGGAGGAGGACGGCCCTCCGACTCTGCTGGAAAAGATATGGAAGCTGGACATACTGGGCTGCGACATCTCACACTTATGGCAAGTATCTATATCTATACTTTGGTCATCAGTAAAATCTGCACCACTCAGGAGGAACCAATTGTTCACACTATACAGGATCTACTGGTCCACCAAGAAGATTGCAAAGATGGGTGAAGGCAAGAAGAGATGCAGCCCGAAGTGTGAGTTGGAGAATGCGTATGATGAACATCTTTTTGGGAGTGTCCACCTATTCAGTCCTTCTGGCAAGAAGTGGGTAAAGTGAGCAAAATTTAGGGGGCCAATATTGAGGTAAGCTTACTTCTGGTCATTTTTAGGGTTCTGAATGAGGACAAGATTCCTTTGGAGAAAATTAGATCTCTGTTGTAATTGAAGTAGAGAGGCGGATATCAAAGTAGTAATGGATAAAGTACATTTATTAAGTACTACAGAGAATAACTGGTGTTCCCATCAGAAAGCCAGGGAGCTAACTGACAAGGAAGAATCCAGACAAAGCAAAGCACCATATGACATCAGAAACATAGAATGTGGGTTTTAAAGCGATACAGTAATATACAAGTAAAGAGAATACAACATATCCTCTTCCCTTCGTATAAAAGGAAATGAATGGTAATAAAAAAGTTTATAAAGAAGAAGTTCATGCCTTCCACTACACAAACAAACATTACTCACAAACGAAATCCTGCAAATAACTCGGAGGTCTCCTTTCCCTCTGACTTTTACCAGCACTATTATAACTACTTTTGTTTGGTTCTGACACCCGGTTAGACTGAGACAAATCCACTCCTTCTTCGGCTTTCTTGTACAGTGCCACCCGTCTCAAGTTCCAACTCTCTCCATTAAATAGAGTCACAAACCTCTTATGGACAGACTTGATTTTGAATGGGCCCCTGAACTTCGTCAACCCAACGCTAACACGTCCAGGTTTTACTTTCACCCAATCATTCACCGCAAAATTACACTTACTCACCACCTCCTTTTCACCTTCACGCTTCTCAAAGACTCCAGTACCCAAACACTCTTTCATCCATGCTGCAACAAGTTTGGTACCAGCTGAACGCCTTCTCATCATACAAAAGGGGATCTTTCCAGTCACACCATTCTCAGTAGTTCTATAGGCCCAAACCAGATCATTAACTAACTCTCTCACATTCACTCTAGATGAAAGGGCCATCTGGATTGCTCCTTTAACCATTCGGTTCGCCCTCTCAACTATATCATTACCCTGTGGGTTGTATAATGACGTCCTCGAATGTACAATACCACACTTTTCTAAAAAACTAGCCATCTCCACAGAAGTCAATTGCTTCCCATTATCAGTGATGATCTTCATGGGAAAACCTTCCTCTCTGAAAATATCCTTCAACATAATAATTGTGCTACTCGTAGTGATTTCCTTCATAAACTTAACCACTAACCATTTCGATGAAACATCCACAACCACCAAACCAAACCTCATATCTTGACTCAACTGATAAAAAGGACCCATAAAATCAAGACATATAGTGTGCCACGGACACCCTGGGTCTTCTATTGTTCCACACCCAGTCTGACCACCAACCTTAAGCCTCTTCTCACTCTCTAAACAATCTGTACATCTTTCCACCCACTCGGAAATCTCTAGATCCATGCCCGGCCACCAAAATTGCTCCCTCACTCTCTTCTTGGTGAGAGACTGTCCCAGGTGACCCTCGTGAGCTAACTTGAATAAAGTGAACCTCACCTCCTGTGGGGGAATGATCTTATCTTCCTTCAGAATAATAAGACCTTCTTCGTCCAAGATAGACAAATGCTCTAAAACTTTCAGATATGGACGAAGGGCAGGAGATAAACAACTCTCTCTCCTTGAACCCTTCACAATTAGATCCTTCACCTCTCTCAACACCTCGTCCTTCACCATACTGGTATTCCACCAACTCCTACTAACCGCCCCAACACACATATCCACTACCTCATCCACAGTTGCTAAAGACCCTTCTGAATTGAGTGATTCCACTCCCAACTTATCCACCATCTCCCAAGGTAGTGGAAGTCTGGAAAGGCCATCAGCTTGGTTGTTCCTCCAACCAGGAATATATTCTACAGTGTACAAGTACTCCTGAATTCTCGCAGCCAGTCTAGCCAACTTCGCTGATCCCTTTCCAGCCCCGCCAGGTGATAACATTTTAACCAAAGGTTGGTGATCCGTCAACAACGTGAACTTGAACCCCCACAGATACATTCTATAATACTCGCAACCCCATGCTGCAGCTAGAGCTTCCCGCTCGATTATAGAATAATTCCTCTCTGCAGTTGTGAGGGTTCTTGACGCAAAAGCAACAGTCTTCAACCCGGAGTCATGCATCTGAGCTAACACCGCCCCAACCCCCACAGCACTTGCATCCACTGTCAAAACAGACTTAAGATTGGTATCAAACGGTGTTAAGATACCAGCTTCACATATTTCTCTTTTGATTCTCTGGAAGCAATCCTCCTGTTCCACATCCCACACAAACTTGCACCCTTTCCTCAATAGCACCTTAATCTTTTCAGTTTTCCCTGCAAAATTCCTTACGAACTTCGCATAGTACTCGATGAGGCCAAGGAAAGACCTCAACTGGTCTTTATCACATGGAGCCGGTGCATTTCTAATGGACTCCAACAAATCTCTCTTTGGTCTCACCCCATTAACAGACAGAGTATAGCCAAGGTACTCCACTTCCTCTACCGCAAATTTACACTTCTCTTTCTTTAATGTCAACCCTGCCTGTTCCATCCTTTCCAAAACAGCTTTCAAAATTAAATTGTGTTCTTCTACAGTCTCTCCAAAAATCAAAACATCGTCTTGAAAATACACTACATTGTTCACCCCTTTTAACACAACACCCATCATTCGTTGAAAGACCCCTGCCGCAGACGCAAGTCCAAAAGGCATACGAGTGAACTGATAAATTCCTTCAGTTGTTATGAAAGCAGTCAATGCCTTAGAGTCTTGGTGTAATTTAATTTGGTGATAAGCACTGCGGAGGTCCAGTTTAGAAAAATACCTCCCACCTTTTAGCGACAAGACTAACTCGTTGATATTCGGCAGTGGGAAGTTGTCCACAACAATGTTTTGGTTCAAGGTGCCAAGGTCCACACAATATCTGAATTTGTCGTCAGATTTGGTCGTGATAACGACCGGAGAAATCCAGGGTGAAGTCTCAATCTGCTCTATCACCCCTTGATCTAACATCTCCTTCAGCATTTTCTTCACCTCCACACGTGCAATAAACGGAACCTTTCTAACCCTGTGTTGCGTAGGTACGGCATCATCCCGCAGTACAATTTTATGCACGTAACCTTTCAATTCCCCAATGTGTTCATCAAACAAACCTGTCATTCCTTCAACTATTGACTCAGTATTATGTTGTCCACTACCATCACCTGCTGTTCAGCCCTAGGGTTAATAACAATACTGAGGTCATACTGTTGTCCCCAACCTAAAATCGCAGGTCCTGACTTGGCTACATAAACCTTCCCTTTTGCAGAGCGATTTTTAAATGATATTTCACATACCATGTATCCAATCAACTCTATACTCTCTCCCTGATATCCACAGGGGCTAATATCACTGGCCAACAAGTGTACATCTTTCCAATATTTTAAATACATCTCTTTTGGAATGATAGTCCAAAACGACCCGGGATCAACCATTAACTGGACTTCCTTCTTATCAATAACGAACTGAGCTTTAGGCAGCTCCCTTCTGCCTCGTTCTCCTGCACACGTACCATCTTCACCCAAACACAATATCTTATTGGCGCCCTCAACACCAACCTCGCCTCTCCCTATCTCTCTCTTCTCCACAACTGCTACTTTATCGCTATTCATTCCTTTACACATTTTAAAGAAATGGCCTTTCCTCCCACACTTCCTACACACTTTATCTAAGGCAAAGCATTTTTTTGTAATCGGAGGTATGAAACGTACTCCCACACCTACTGCACATCCTTCCCTGATATCTAGTTTTCTCACTACTGGAATACCCACTATTAAATCTCTTTGTACCTTTCTCTCCTGAGTCTACACTTTTCTTATTCACAGCAGCAACCTCTGTTCAACACAAGAAACTCCATTTCCTTGTCCACTCTCCTTTATACTATCCTTTTTTTTCCATCTCTTTCATGCATGCATTCGATTCCTCAACTACCTTTGCTATGTCAATAGCCACCTGCAAGGTAGGGTTTTTTGCCGCCCATAATTTTTCTTGCATTTTTTTATTCCTACACTGTACTATTAACTGGTCTCTTATCATTTCATCTCTTATTTCCCCGAAATTGCATTTAATAGACAGTTCACGCAATCTGGTTACAAACTGGTCAACTGATTCTTCTGCTCTTTGCGGTTGCGTGTAAAATTTGTGTCTGGCCATAACGATGTTTACTTCTTTTGAATATTGTTTTTTCATTCGTGATTTTGCCTCAGTGTAAACATTAGTTATCATTCTACCATCCTGGTTTAGCCCTACTGGTAAATATTTGAAAGAATGCTGACCTTCTTTCCCTAATGCGCTTAATAAAAGAGCTTTTTTTCTTGTAGCACTGAAATCCTTCCCGTCCAGTGCTTCAATGTAGTTCTCGAAAATGTCTATCCATTCGTCCCACTCAATGGGTGGATCTCCGCTTGTTTGTAAGAACATAGGCGGCATAATGACATTATGGTTATCCACTGCAATTACACTTTTTTCTTGTCTTCTACAGTAATAATCCTCAGGTTATACCACAGATATTATCCCTTGTTTACACGCTTGCAGTTTATTTATTTATTTATAAAAAAAAATTTTTAAGGCCAACACTTGAGTAACCTCCTAATATAAGGTACCTCCCCTTTTCCAATCAACAAATAAGTCTTGCTCTCTTCACAGCGTTGTACACACTGCTTTCCGTAGGATACTTCTTGCAAACAATACTTGTTACCGCTTCACTCACCGAGTTGTGATTTAAAATCGTGCTCCTTCACTGAGACACGATGTCTCCTCGAGACATGTTATTCCACCAAAATGTGTTGCTTACTTCTTGTGAACAGCACTTGTTACCGCTTCACTCACCCCGTTTTGATTAAAAAGGTGTTCCTTCACTGAAACACGATGTACGCGATGTCTCATCAAGACGCGTTGCTCCGGTAAAACTGGTTGCTTAGTAACAAAACACTGTCCCAAAATGGCCGCTACGTAGCGTCATTACGTCACTGCCGTTTTCTGTGGTGACGCTCGCTTCCTCTTCCTGCTTCCTGGTGTCGACAGAATCACCAGTATCAATGGCTCAATTCGGAGGATGTTATCAAGAAGATTCCAACGGTGAGTAGGCACGCGTTTCCCTGCTCGAGTCGGATTTCAAAAGACGCTTTGGTTTAATGTCTCCGTTTTTTCTGCTCGAGCTGCGGGCCAATTTCAAAAGATGCTTTTACTCACTGTTGCAGTTCCCTTTACATTTGAGCTTGTTGCAGTTCCTTTTACATTTGAGCCACACTTTCTTTTAACTGAAGAAGACGCTTTAACTCACAATTTCTGTTTCTTCTGCTCGAGTTACGCTTTTTCCAATTTCAAAAGAGGCAATCTCACAGTTTCAGTCAAATCCAAAAGGAAAATAAAACTATGGTATCAGTCACATCAAGGTACAAGCAGGTAGAGTCAATTATTTTCTCCAACTCACCAGTCATTGGAGTAAGAAACAGACTTCTATTGTGCCTGTCTTGACAGGCAGAATTTCCTTTTCTTGACCACAGTTTCTTCCTACTTGAAATTTCCTTTTCTTGGTCACAGCTTCTCCCTGCTTGAATTTTTCGTTTCTTGGCCACAGCTTCTCCCTGCTTGGAATTTAGCCAAGTAAACGATTTAAACTTGCGTGGTTCTTTTCTCACCAGTGGAGTTCTCCTCCCTCTGTAGTTGTTCAGCTCCCTTCATTCATCGTCGCCATGTGTTGTAATTGAAGTAGAGAGGCGGATATCAAAGTAGTAATGGATAAAGTACATTTATTAAGTACTACAGAGAATAACTGGTGTTCCCATCAGAAAGCCAGGGAGCTAACTGACAAGGAAGAATCCAGACAAAGCAAAGCACCATATGACATCAGAAACATAGAATGTGGGTTTTAAAGCGATACAGTAATATACAAGTAAAGAGAATACAACAATCTCATTTACTGTTTTTACTGATACCCATTACACGAAGAGAAATCTGTATAAAATGGGTATCCAACTCACCACCTACCTGTGCCGGTTGGGTAAGCTTTTCTAGACATGTTGAAAGACTTGACTGCCAATCTTGTTCAACTGAAAAAGAAAATATGTGGGTTTCTTTTCTCACGTTTTTTTTCATAATAATTGACCGCTCTCACTATTATAAGAGGGTTGGGAGCGTAAATTGGCTTGTTTTACTAAAATAAAGTCTAAGGATTAAGACAAAAGCTCAACGGGGCAACAAGGATAGTGGTGGTTACCACTTAAACCTTCCTCGATTACTAGTTGAAGAAGGCTTGTTAATGGAGACTAAAACCAAGGAGGCTATGCTGCTCCCAGATTCCAGATAACTTCCAGGTTACGGCTCCTGCCTTTGTCATATATGAAGACTAAAAAATCTTTTTTTATCTTGTCTCCCTACCACAGAGAAGAAACAAGGTAACAGATGTGGTTGTGACCCTGCTGCTGTGGCAGTGGGACTTCTCCCCTACGTGTACTCAGATGGCCTTGCGAGTTATCATTGCTACCAGAATGCTAGATGAGAATTTGCTAGATTTCACTGAGAGCCAAGCTCTTTTGGACATTTCCAACTTGCCAGATTTTCAGGGATCGGGGGAAATTATTACCCATGTGTTCCTCACTTAGCATATTGAACTTTGCTAGTATTTAGACCTTGCTAAGACATGGAGGTCATTTGCACCTGCATGTCACTGAGCCCCCTCCTGATACACAGTCAATACAGGCTATAATAGTTGAAAGGGCCTCTCCTTGTATTAGGCACATTCACATAAGATACACTGTTTGTAGGAAACTTGCTCTATATATACTGCACCAAAGTGAGGTACAGTGTGTATAGAGTCTAAAGGTCTCCATGGGTTTGGCAGAGGCTAAAGTTAGATAGAACCTTATTTTCTAAAGTGGTAGCTTGGTCGAGCAGTAAGGCAGTATCAGAGGACAGTGTAAAGCATTTGATGTACACACTCAGGCAGCAAATGGTGTCACACACTCAAGAACTGAACAACAGGCCGATTATTTTGTATAAAAAAATATACTGTTGTTTTATTTCTAAAACCAAGCAAGCCTGGTGCAGGTAAGCATAAAAATACTTTTCAGTAGTAAATTACTTGTATGAACACAGTTCAAAATAGCAGTGTAACTTATGCTGGTTTTGGTTACAGTTTTAAGGAAGCAGTTTGCAATACATTGCTGGTGTAGTCCATTGAATTGAAGGGGCTTTTTAAGTAAAATGCAGCTAATTACTTTTTAGATTACTTTTGCTAACACAGGACTGGATCCTGGATTCAGTCCTGGGACATTTCCTTAAAACAGGTGAGTAAATGCGTTTTGGTTAAAGGTACAATTTTTAAGGAATATTATTGCATTTCAAAAGTTGACACAGAAACTTTTTCACATAGAATCACCAATGTTATACTATGGGAGGAAATTCACTTAGAAGGTACGTTAGGTTATCGTTACTTTTTCTTACTCAGTGCTGGATCCTGGATTCAGCACTGAGACATTTCCCGAAAACAGTTGAAAAATTGTGTTTTGGTTATTCGGCTGATTTTTTAAGGAATATTTATAGTTTTCAAAAGTCAACACTCAGAAACTTTTTGGGAGAAAAAGTTTCAATGTTATCCTATGAGGAAAAATGAGTTATCGGTTTAAAGGTAAGTAATCGGTCTTTTGAGTTAGGGTTCTGGGGTCTCTCAGGGTCAGGGATGCACTGTAGTTGCACCCTCAGCGGCACTCGGGCGGCCGGGTGTGTTGAGACCCAATGTTATCCAACTGGGGATAGGGGGACTCCGGTTGGTGGCGGCTGGCAAGCAGGCCACAGGGTTGTAGGAACAAAGCTCCGAGACTTACGCTCAGGGCACATTGGGGACCACGTTAGCACCAAAGGGGCTAGGGCAGCCGGGTGCAGGGTGCTGTTTTGAGGTCAGGTGCCCAGCTGATTTCAATTGGCGGGACAAAGAAACACTGCAGGTTCGGGGACGAGGATCTTCCAGGAGTGACCACCACATCGAGGGGTAAGTTGGGATGTAGAGGGATGGTTAGGCACTGCTGGGTTGGCCACACAAGGCCGTGGGGCGTCGGGTGCAGGGTTGCCTTTGGACGTCGGATTTTCTTACCCGCTCTGTTCGCGGTAGGGGCGGCCCTCTGGATTGAGGCTGCAGGCTTCGTCTAGAGGCTTGAGGCAGATCAGGGGTCACCGGATCTCGGGTCAGGATCGCTGGGGGGACTTCCTTGTGTTGTTTGTTCACTCAATCACGGGCCATGCTCGGCGGGTGCAGAGTGTGCTGGATTCCTGGTTTCTGACTGGCACAAGAAGCTGCAGTTCAAACACGTCTGGTGTTCACGGGAGAAACAGCTTGGGAAGTGAATGCAGGCAGGCCCTCCAGGGTTTTGGAGGTTGCTGGCTGCTGGACACGCCGGGATTTGGCAGGAGCAGGTTCGAGGGGAGACAGGCCTGTAGGGCTCGGGCCAAGTCAGTGGGCGTTGTCCTCTTGTTAGCTCTGCACAGCTGCTTGTCCTTCTTCTTTTCTTGTCGTTGCTGGATCTGCGGAAGGAAGGTTCACGGTGCCCCTAAATACTAAATGTAAGGGTGTTACAGGTAGGTAAAGGTCAGGGACCAATGGGTCCCTTCCCTGGGGTGGGTACACCCCCTATTCTGCCACTCTCCAGTGGGAGGGGGGCAGGAGCCTATCCCTTGTTGGGTGGGTCCACCCATCCTCAAGATGGCAGGGACTCGAGTTTGTGCTTCACCTCGCCTCCCTCACCCTAGGGGTGGAGTTGGCAAAGGTGGGAACACCTCTCTTCCTCACTTTGCTTTTCCCCCTAGTCTCCCGCCCAAAGTGGGGGGTAGAACCAGTGTGGACCAGTTGCTGAGTAAAGCACGTGGTCTGGAGAGGCTCACAAAGGCGGTATGCCTTTGAGGCTTCTCCTTCGTGAACCCTGCCCATCCTGGGGGAGGAGGCTTGGCACCTCATCCCAGGATGTGCATTGTTTCAGGCCCCAGAGAGGCAAGCTCTCGACCCAGGGGTCCAGAAACATGCCTGGGGGTGGCAACCTCGGCAGCCACTCAGTCAGGTCACTGGGAGTTGGTCGAGTTTCAGGGGGCATCTCTAAGATGCCCTCTGTGGTGCATTTTACATTAAATCCCACCCTGGCATCAGTGTGAGTTTAATGTGCTGAGAAGTTTTATAACAAACTTCTCAGTCTTCAGTGTAGCCATTATGGTGCTGTGGAGTTCGTAATGACGACCTCCCAGCACCATATACTCTTAATGGCAGCACTGCACTTACAATGCCCAGGAATTGCCCTGTGTACTGTAGGGGTACAGGGCTCATGCACCTGTACCCTCACCGCTGGCATAGGGCACCCAGCTAGAGGAGTGACTGTTGTATGCCAGGGCAGTGTTTTGTGGGCATGGCACACAGGGATGCGTTCTGTGAATGAAGGTACAAGACCTACTGTCACGACCCGACCCTGTGCACAGCTCTGAATGTGAATTAATTCCTTCTATTCACAGTTTAAAAACAAATCAACATATTGTGAAACAATTCTATTCGTGATTATCTTCTTCAGTAATTTTATTTTTCAAAGAATGTTTTCTTTCATTCTAAATTGTTCAAGAAATTCACAATTTGTCACAATTCTGAATTATACATTCATTCTTGAAATTATGACTTCAAGGTTCCAACGTAATATTTCTTTAACAAGAACTCTTGATACATTATATATATTGTGGATCCATCGGAGAATACAGTGTTGGTGTGATGGCCCGATGCATTTCGGGACCTTGACTCACTTCTTCAGGGACCACTGTAAATAAAGACATTCAATGTTTTATATTACAATATATACAATTACATCTTCTCGGTTATCTTTACATTTCGAGTCTGGTTCGGTGAACAAAGCATTAAGATGTTCCATTTTCACATGTTTCGTGATAACGTGTATAGAGTTGGAAAGGTGTAAAATATATAAGAGATGCATAGAAGTAAAATGAGACTGCAATAGTAAGAATTCCCATGCATCGTGTTGTTTTCAAAAGAATCCGGTGATGGGCTTATTTCATGCAACTGGGTAACGATGTTCTCTCAAGGGTTTCTTCGAAAGTAATTTCGAAAGTAATACTATGAGCACACAAACTTTAAAGTTTAATCATGCATTGTGTTAGTACGTGCCATATAATTTCATGCTTGGTAGCGGGTGACTAGCTAACCTGTTCTGCACTCGACACCGCCGACAACGGTCTATTGAAAGGTTTGGTTGACACCTAATCTAAGGAGGCGAACAACATAACGTTAAAAATCGAAAGTGCGAACTTTAATTCAATGTGTGTTAAATCACCACCTGAGTCAATCTACCTTAAATATGAAGTTTTGTCGAGGTGAACTCTCCTGCAATATAAACACAAACATTGAGGACCTGGAAAGACAGTCTCACAATTTCATACCTTGTAATACTGGCGGTTATGTGGGCTTACCTATGCTGTTTCGCGGGCAACTCAATAAACCAATATGCTTCCACTCCGCTATTGCTCGATCTCTGCTGTTTCCTTTCTAGAGTAACCACGTCGACCCATAAATCACTCGACACTAAAAACAGACTTTAGAACTAACAGCTGAGAGCTGAAAGACTATAACTATGGCGGCCATGTTGGTGTGTTAGTTGGACGTAAAATAACCAAAGTGGTATATAGAGAGTGAAACAGATTTGTAGAGAGTTCTAATGAAAGACATCAACAATGATAATAGTTCTCTTTAAAATAGTGCACTATTAGTTTCGAAGTGGACAACAAAATGATTGGAACACAACAAAACATCGTATTAATTTCTTAGTTGCTGTTTACATATAAATATAACTGCATAATTCTTAGTTATTAATGATTTAGTACTGAATGTTTTCTTAATGATGCAACGTTATTGGAATTACAGAAAAACATCTCAAATAACCCCTTTAAGTTCTTTTCAACTCTTCATACCCTTGGGTTATAGAAAGCAGCTGAGATCTATTTTATCATTAAGGCCGAAAGGTTCCATTGTTTGGAATTTCTTAATTAATAACACTTCACGCTGTGATAAGTGTTGGGTGTGATTTCTCCCCTCTTGGGTTGTAATTTTTTCTATCACCATGAATCGGACTTGGGCTTGTAGTGTAGCTCCTATTTTCCCAATAGGCTCTGCGCATTGGAATAATACCTACAGCAGTAAAGGCCTAGACCAGACGTTAACTAGGTCTACTACTGTCGATACTAGACTTAATTTTTGGGTTTGCCAGCGTAGCTCAGAGTTCGCTAGAAACTTTCTCGAATGTTCAAGGAGGAATTAACTTCCCTGATTAGACAAGAAGGGATTTAGTTTCTGACAACCATAGAACATGACAACTTTGCTCTCCCCTAATCAAGAGTCAATCTCAAGAGTCGTGTGAGCACAAGGCAATTATTTTACTCAGTCAGTACGTGCATTCTTAGTCTCATCAGATTGTAGAGAAAAGGAAGAGACGGGCGTGTTCAATAAAAAGGTGTTATTTATTGACCAGTCTCTTTTCTCATACATGAGAAATGGATCGATATTATTGCAATACTTATAGTTAAGTAAAGTGCATACATTAAAAGCAATAGTATAAAATAATACTGTAAAAACATTGATATGGTTTCTGAGCCATATGATGTTTAAAATGATTAAAATATATTTACATACACATATACATTTGACTAAACGTACTCAACTGGTGTTTCTAAATACGCCTACCCCGTGTACCTGACCTAAGTCTAATGCGTGGGCGGGAATAGAAAGTTACAGTTTAAGTTAAGTTTGTTTTTGCCAAGTGAATAACTAAAGAATTCTCTGTGAGGGGTTATTCAGTTCTGTACCTGGAATTTAGGATGAATGAGGAATGGTATCTCTTTCTCTGCTCTCGATATTCCAGGCTGCCTGCGAGGGCTGCCCAGAAACGCCGGTGCTGGGTCTCTCGGCTTGAGATAGCAGCGCGTCTCTCAGCGCGTCAGGAAGGCGGGGCTGCTGCCAGCGGGGTCTGCTTCTGCTCTCGGCTTCGGCAAGTAGGGCTGCTCCGTCTTGTCACCACGCGTGTGTTTGCATAGGGCAAGATCGGCAATATTTATACCTTAAAGGTGCCGAGATTGACGTAAGGATGGACATAGATACGTCAATAAAGATGTCATACGACTTGCTCGTTAGCACATTCTTTACTAAAGTTCTCTGTGAAATCAAAACAATGGCCGCACGGATTTTCCAGGTTGTCATAGGTTTGATTTGTTATGAGAATGTCGTATGCCTTATTAGGGGCTGGAGGAATGTCGCTTGTCTAATTAGATCTCAAGCGTTATGACCTAATCAGATAACACGTTCCTGTGCCGTAGTGTGACTGCGTCAGATAACGGTATCTGCATCATGGGGGCTGTTCTTGCCTCATGGGCTGACTGTTAGTTAACTTGATAGTTAGTTTAACCAGAATAGGGTCAGGAATAGGGGGATCGATTCAGAACCTATAGGAATACATGACACCCACTCCACGCTAACTATGGACATATTTACTAATCTATGCATAGTATAACATAGTACAACATACTATAGAGTATAGTGTATACCTTACCACCCCAAAATACATAAATGCATTTTGAAATTTTCAAATATACTGAAAAATTGCAGTCATATATATTGTATGCACTTAAGCTATGAATTAAATGCAAAAGTAAACACGCATTTGTATGCATTATTGCTAATTTGGTATTTGAAAAATACACATGAAATGGCTCTTAATATAGCTATACAGAAAGGAAGTTCGAGACCATCTCATCACATAATAAAATATTTGTGAACATCCCAGCGGGCAACTAAAGTTTTATAAAGTATCTAAAAATAGAAATCTTAGTTCTCTAGGAATAGTTTCTTACTTTAAGCAGAAGATAAGTGTCCCGAAAAATTTGTGAAAAATAATTTGGGGCTGCTAAAAAATTGTTGTCCGTGAACTGGTGGGAAGAATTGTTCATGTGACTTTATTTTTAAAGTTGAAGGCCAAATTCAGGGAACGCCGTGTGCGAGCTTGCTCAAAAGTCTCTATTTCTGTTCTGGAGAGAACATCATATCATTCAGGCTTTCGAAAAAACTGTCAACAGCTTCATGGGAAAGTTCCACTAAGTCGGAAATAGGGGTAACCATGCATTCGTGCGCATGATTGTTCTGCATTGACATTCTGATTCGCATTGCTGACAGAAGGTCGTACCTGTTCGATGCTGCTTTCATCTTGAACTTCACTACTCTTCAATCGCAGTGGTGAAGATTCCAGGAATGCCGTCATCAGGATTGGCAGCCTTTGAGGGCAGCACAAAGCGTGAACCTTGGTAGGAACCAACAGTGTATCTGCATCCACTGGCGCATCCGATTGTAGCGTCAGACAGGTGTCTAACACGCATTCTTCTCCGCATAGCAGACACCTTAGTACAGGTAAAACACACCTTTGCCACATTGGTCGAAATGATAGAAACCAAGTCATGTTCAGGTCTCTAAGCCGGGAGAGTCCCAGGATTTTTGATATCCGGTCCCGGTATCCAATGGCTAGGATCGTATCTTGCATTGTCGCAAGAGTTTGATCTGTGACATGGGTTGCCATAACGAAAAATAAGGACTAAGAATAGGATTCCTGCAATTAGTCCCAGGATCAGGGGAAGTCCGCCAAAAATCGAATGGACGAAATCTGGAAAAATACCCAGTATGGCTTTGAATGGTGTTAATGCCATCGAAAATACTGTCTTAAATACCCCTGAGATCCCATTGGTATCAGAAATATTTAAGATTTCGCTCAGGATTTCCGCGAAATGTACGGGGGAATTAGTTGATAATAATGTATGTATCTCTGCAGTCGTCCTTGCGACTTGTAGATCATACGTTTCTTTTGATGACGTGAGCCTTGTAGGCGTCTGAAGAAGCACTGTTTTCATTCTGCTTAAAGTATCTATTCGAATAGAAGTAAGTTTCAAACTGGGCCATGCCCTTGCCTCCCTGTCTGGAAAGGAGCTGGGGAATAAAGAACGTCCACAGCACTTGACCTTCGCCGTCGTAGTGACTAGATAAGGAGTCCCGGGCATAAGACTACAACATCTGCGGTCTACAATAAGAATGTAACTCCCATTATAGAGTCTTTGAAAGAATGGTTCTATTTCAGTTGCAGGTGCGCCTTGCTGGTGACATGAAAGGTTGTATGAATTCCCTTCACAGGCTCCATGCAAACTAATTCCGTTACACAGAAGCGTGCCGCTTAGTGACATGGCACAATTGTTGCCACTAAGAAACACTTTCTGTCCTTTATTACTGACACATGCATGTGAATAGGGCAGGTTCCAAGTTGTTTTAAGGTACCCCTTCCCCAATTTCTCGTACATGCCAGCCTGTATATATTTTTGGCAGTATTGAAACCTGAAGGTTGAGATTGGAATATTTATGATTCCGTGGATTATCCATTCACTGACAGGTCGTTCTGACATTGTCATTGGTAATCTTTCTAGTTTTTCAATGCTCAAGATTGTATAATCAGCACCCTTTTGCGCCATACCGATTTGTCTATCAGTAAGGTTAAAGATTTGGAATCGTGACGTTGTGTTGATTAAACGCCAAGGCACATAGCCTGAACGCAGATTTTGTAACGTCCAGCCAAGCTGTACAATGGAACGCAATTGTGACTGACCATGTTGTAATAACAGTAAGTCTTGCGATAATATATCGATTGCTGAAGACACAATGCTGTCCAATGAAAAAATTCTGGAGGACAGAGTCATTAACCCATTGTCCACTACAGATAGTGATTTTTCCAAATTAATACGGTCAATTTCCCGTATTCTTTCTGCTGTCTCAATTTGAGTAACCTTCCAGGCCTCATTGTATGCTGCATATACAGAGGCTGCTATGAAACGCTTTTGACGCTGTTTGCGTGGTCCCATTATGAAATCACGCAAGTCAGCACCATCAGTAAGTAAAGTTAGGTGTTGCTTAATTTCAGGCAGTGTGGAAGTTTGTAGCCACTGAAGGCATAATTTGCCCACACTGTAGGTTGTTATTATCCCTGGGTGATGTCTTTGGGGATATCTAGGGTCTGGCCTGGTCATTTTGAAACCCTGTGTTTTGTTCAGGAATCTATCTTGACAGTTATTTGTATCTGTGGGCCAGATCAACCATTGTTTCCAATCAGGATGTGTTCTGTTTTGGTTTAATATATGGTTTACGTCTATCTCTTCATCTGTATCAGAGCTATTGCTAAACATTGTTGGCTTTGGAATAGACGGTTTATTTAAATCTTTGATTTTGGCTAAGCCAAGACAGGTGGTTTGTTGAACAGTGTCATTTAAAAATATCATTTGTTCTGGGATCATGCAGGCTCTAAACAAAGCTTCTATACCCTGTACTTGCCATTCTTTTGTACCCCAAACACTTTTCAAATCAACATTTTTGTCCCAATAATCAAATCCAAATGTATTCATTTTTTCAAAGAATGAATCTGAATATATCAATTTTGTGTTGGTTATCATGGTTTTCATCCCTGTCTTGTTTGACAATTTAAAATAAAATGTTTCAGCATTACTTATGTTAAAACCTGAAAAATATGAATATTTGTCGTAAACGGTTCTTGAGCTCCCTTTTGGAGGTGTAGCACAATGTTCCCATTGATTGTAATTCAAAACATTTCTAGGTTGTGCAGATTTATGTAAAAAATGGTTACCATAATGGTTATAGCAATACATACTATCATAATTTGTAGAACCTTGCAAATAATCATGTTTTGTAAATTTAGCAGACATTACTAAGTCAGACATCATGTTGTTAATACTTTCGAAGTCCCAATCATCAGCAAATGAGTTTGGTTTTGCAAAGTCACTCAAGGAGATCTTGATTTGGTGTGGATATTTCAGGATCTCGACCGGACCATAAATTTCATAGTCAGTGTTGTCCCAGGCTACCCCACCAGGTATAGGATTGGCTGTGAAGTTGGCTGAAGAAAGTTCTCTTTTCTCGACGTGTGAAGATGTGTGTGGTTTGAGGACCAAGTTGATGTTCTGACTTGCTGTGTCCATTTTAGCATATTTTCCCTCAATGAAGCGTCCCAAAGTAAATACCATGATGAGCCAAAGTATGAGGATAAATGCACCAAAACCCACCCAAAATTCAATCCATGGAGAAACCAGATATGTTTCTTGCAGATGTTTCAAAAGTTCCTTAGCTTTGTCTTTAAAGGATTTTGATGATGGCTGTGTCTTTGATTCACTGAAGCCGTCAGAGGAATCATCGAAGTTGATGAAGTAACCGGATGCAGTTCTGTCAATTGTTCCAATTGGTTCAGGATTTCTGTTTTTTGCATTTTCACTTGGTACTTCAGTATAGATTGGTGTGTCTCTGCTAAATGTCTTTATTTGGGTTTTAAGAGGTCTGAGTTCTATTGCATTGTTGCATAGTCCTTCTTGTTCTTCTTTAGGCGTTTCGAATGTGATGAGCCTTTTTGTTAGGACCTCTGTGCTGGTAGCAAACCTTGGTGTTCTGCTACTTATTGGGAGTCCACTTGGCCTACTATTTGTTATCGGCCACATTTTGTGGTTTTACCAGGTCGATGGATACAACTCGGTTCTCCTTTTTACCAGCAAGTGGCGGTAGTACAACTGATCTTGTCCCGTTGACAGACAAGACAGGAACTGCTTTTCTGTAGGAAGGCCCAAATTCCTTCTTTACCGCGATCTTTTCCCTGACTAGATCCCCGACTTTTGGAATCCAGACAGGTCTTGCTGGGACAGGTGGTGATTCTTCAGTGGTCGTTGGCTGTTGTTTCAACTGTATGTTGCTCAGGTCTTTTCTTGTTTTGTTTAAGTCCTGCAAAATAGCCAAACGGTCTTTGACATCAAAGCTTTTTTCTTTAACCACTGAAGTCTGACTATCAAGGTCAGAGATCAACATCCTAGTTCCGAATAATAATTCGTACGGACTGAATCCCTTCAGAGAATTTCTTGGCAAGTTATTTAGACTACGTTGGACACTTATTAGATGTTTGACCCACCCAGCTCCCGAACCTAATACCTTTGCCGTTATAGATTGCTTTATGTCACGGTTTTTTCTTTCAACAATTCCGTTCCCCTCAGGGTGAAATGGACAAGAGTACCGCAATTGCACGCCCATGCTGACCATGGCCTCCTTATAAGCCCGAGAGCTAAAAGCAGGACCATTGTCCGAATGCAGCATGCCAATTGCGTATGTGCCGATAAAGACTCGCAAATCTTTTATAACAGTTCTGGCGTCAGCCGTTCGCTGGGGCCACATCCATATGAATCTCGTGCATGAGTCCACTGTGACCAAGATATATTTATAGTTACCATCCCTTTGTAAGGGACCGCAGTGGTCTAGATAAACACAGGCTAATGGTTTATCCGAGATTAGAAGGGGCGTCTGCGCTGGACGTCTCACCGTTGATACTTTCATTTTTTGACATATTTCACATGCTAGAACATAGTTCCTAGTTTGTCTTCTCATTTGTGGCCACCAGTATCTCTGTTTTAATAATGATACTGTGGCTGAGACGCCAGCATGGATAGAAGCAAGCCCTTCGTGTGCCGCTATTATTAGTCCTAACCTATGTTCCATGTTTGGAATTGCCCTATCCCCCACTCCAGGGATTTGAGCAAAAGGAACATTGTTTGCATCAGTTATGTATGAGTATTTTACTGGAAAGCCTTTAGGGAGTGGTTCTATCGAATCCTTTTCTGAAGCGCTGACAGCTTGTAATATTTCGCTGTCTATTTTTGTTTTTGACCTGGTGACGGCAGCTACGGAAGCCGTTTGCACAGCTGCCTTCGCGGCCTCATCAGCCAATGAATTCCCTGCAACGTGAACGCCATCACGTTGATGACTCAGTGTATGTATCACGTGAGTCTTTGGTAGTTCTTTTTGTAAAAGAGCTACTTGTTCCCAGAGCATTTTATGCTTGATTGTGCCACCTTTCGCATCCTTGAAACCGTTCTGAAGCCAGATCTGCAAGTATTCATTGTAAGACTGAACGCAATAATACGAATCACACACTATGAGTGTGGGGAATTCTCGATCGGTATTTTCAAGCGCCATCTTGAATGCTAGTAGTTCAGCTCGCTGAGCTGTACAATCTCCTAGGGATTGTGTTTTAGTGAGGGTTGGTTTAAATTTCCCTTCGTGCCAACGACCTTTAAAAATCGCGCACGCAGCACTGTAAGCTTGTTTACCCCCTACTGCGGGTTGTGCTGATCCGTCTGTATATATTATACAGCCGTAGTGATCTAGAGGCAGAATTTCGGTTGGCGGAGGACATTCAAATTCATATTGGAGAAATTCTTGTGTTTTTAAATAAGGATCAAATTCGTACACCACGTCTGTTGCAGCAAGAGAGTTAGCCCATTGTATCCATCTTGGATGGAGTGCTTTAGCATTTGGAATGCTTGCCTTTGTTACCGCCTCTAAGGCTGGTATTGGTGTTACGATTACTATTCGTTTACCTTGTGCCAGGGCTCGTTCTTTTGCTATAGCTGTCTGTGTTGCTGTAAGAATTTTTTCCGTTGGGCTAAATTTCATTTCAGCCTTAGTGTACAAGTGTGATTTGAATGCAATTGGTACCTTTTCTCCTTCATTAGAAGTCAGGTATGTGAATCCGCATCTCCCTGGGATGACTCGAATCACAAGATTGCGTGTGTTATCACGTGTTTCTAATTTTGTTTTAATTAGCATGTCTGTTTGTAAGGATCTCAAAATTTCTGTGTGTGTTTGAGTCCAATTGGATCTTTTAAAGTCTGGTTTAATTAGATCATAAAGGGGTTTGACCCTTTCTGCGTAATTTGCAATGTATGTTCTTCCGAAATTTAGGAAACCTAGAATTGACTGTAGGTTTTTTAGTGTTTTAGGAGCTTGGATTACGGCACATTTCTCTAGGAAATTGTCAGCCAAGCTTTTGCCTTCACTTGATAACTCATATCCTAAGAATAGGACCGTCAGATGGGCAATTCTGGACTTTTTAAAGTTGAATTTGTAACCCTCTGCAGCGAACCCAAATATTATGGTGTTCACCCTTTTCAAGTGAGTCTCCAAGTCATCATCTGTTAAGTAAATGTCATCGACATAAGATAATGCTTCATCATCATATAGTTGTAGTAATTCTGTTACTCTCGCTGAGAATACCCCCGGGCTGTTCTTGTACCCCTGGGCTAACCGACAGAATTGTTTTTGAGTGCCATTTACTGAGAATGCAGTTAAATATCTGCTCTATGGTGCTATGTTTTGACAAAAGAATCCATTGGAGATGTCCAAGGTTGTTTTGTATTTTTTGCGCACTATGTTATTCATTAGTGCAGCACTGTGTGAGTTTTGCACTGCAAAGGTTTTGCAACATGTGTTAAGGTGTCGGTAATCCAAAACTAGACGATATGAATTGTCTGGTTTGGAGACCGGAAACAAAGGATTGTTCATTTGTGAGGTGCAAGTTTCAATCACCCCCTGGTATTCTAGCTGATCTAGTATTTCATTTACCTGTTTTTTAGCTTCTTGCTTAATTGGGTACTGCCTTTGTGCAGTAGGTTGTGATTTTAACTGGATTTTGTGAGGAGGGGAGTCCTCATCCCATCCTACATGATTTTTATATAAAGCAGGTGCTAAGGCCACTGCCCACTTTCTAGCAAGTGTGTATTTTTTATGAATCGGGATTTGATTCGAGAAGGCAGGCATAATTACTTCTTCGCCATGAGGGCACTCCCTGACAAACTCTGGTGGCCAGTCTTTTTCAGCTAGAAGGATATCATAGCCCTTGGAGAGGTTATCCCAAAATAGTCCCCTTATTTTCCTAGTCTTATCTCCCTCTATACGTAATGTTATCTTGTATATCTTGTGGGGCTTGCTAACTCTGGTGTCTGCAGTTTCCACTTGAAGGTATTCATTCGTGTCCACTGTCTCCAGATGATTCATAAGGACTTTGCGAGCTATGCTCACCTCTGCTGCGCTGTCTAGCATTGTCTGAGCCCATTCTCCGTTTTTCAGTTGTGTCCTCAGTATTCTCGGCATTTTTAACTACCTTGATACTGGCTACCTTCTTTTTTGGAAATTGTAATTTCTTTTTTGGCTGAGCAGCATCCTTGTCTTTGGACTTGGCGTGCTCTTCTGATCGTCCTCTTCTTTCCGATTTCTGCGAGGAAGTCTGAAAAGATTGAGAGGGACATGTATCAATGTCTTGATATCTATAAGGTTTTTTAATATTATCCCTATTTCTAAGGTTATATCTATTCCCAGAGGGGTCACTCTGCGGTGACCTCTGTCTTTGGTTTGGAGATTTCTCTCTTCGCCTGGGAGACCTCCCTCGGGACTGGAATTTCTTTTCTTTAGGATTGGATTGTTTGTTTCCATCCCAGTTCTTTTTTGGTGAATTATTATTAAAAAATATTTTTTCTGGACTTGTAGTCAGTTGCGGTTTTACTGGTATTCCACCTAGACTATCTCTGCCTAGTCCTTCATAGGATTTTCCTATGATTCTGGCAATTTCAGCTGGTTGGTCTGCTATATCTGTCTCTTTTAACCTCTGGCGGATCGCCACGTTTGCTGCCTCACCTTTTATGTTGGCTAATAATATAGCCGAGACCTGCTTGAAGTCTTTTAGTAATTTCATACCAAGGGTTAAAGCAGGTTCTGGACCGTATTCATCTTGAATTTGTTTTAGCACATCTGGTATTACCGAAATGGATGGAACACCGTGCGTTTTTGTGTAGATGGAAGCAAAGACTGTACCCCAAGTGTCACAGTCCTCAATGTGTGGTGCGATTCCCATTGGGAGACATATAGTCAGAATCCTGTGTTTTTCTAATGGGGTGGTGTCAGGAAACACCGCCTCTATTTGGGTAATTTTCTGTGCCAACCAGAATGGTATCTGTTCCCGTTTAGCTGGAACTTTACCTAGGCAGGATTGGATGTTCTGTGGTGTAATTTTATTTGTGTTCCCCTGGTGAGGGGTCAGCTGTGGAAGTTTAATCGCTGGCTGAATTGTTGAAGTCCGCATTACATACTGAACTAACTGTCTATGAATTTTTAGTAGTTGTTTTAGCTGTATTAACAGCTCTGCTGCAGGCATTCTTTCGATGTCTGGATGTGGTGTGTATCCGGCTAAGACCGGCCACGTTGCTCCTGGTCTTCCTAAAGGACCGAGCCTTGTAATGTGATTGTTATGTATTAGGGCGCCATCAAATAAGAGCAAATGCTCTTGGAATTTGAGTGGTACTTCCACCTCCTCGAAAGGAGTGTACGTTTCAGGAGGTTCCTCTACTTTGTAATAGTGGAAGTACTTTGTTACAGCATTTGCTGCTGGAAAATGTATCCATGAATAGTATACCTCTGTCTGCCGATATTCGTGTGCCTCGATTACGAATATGACTGTGCCACCTCTAGGTGTCAGTCCATTTTCTATAAGTTTTAAGGTTATAGATCTCCTTTTAATGACCGGAATGAGTGTTATATTCGGGTCTGCTGCTTGCATGGTAGCATCAGCATCTGCGAGTTCAGTTGCTAATCTAACTGCCTCTCTTTCATCATCACTCTCTGCCATTTTACAGACAGGATGGTATTATGTTTGTTTGCAGATCAGGTTTCTTTATGGAAACAGAGATTAGATGCACAATATTTTGGGAATGTTTTTATCCTTCAACGTTGACTATACCAAGAACCATACATAGGAGTTCCCTCCTGCGAGGTTTTGGAGGATATTACCTTTCACCCACTCCAGACGTCTTTGGAGTATAATGGAAAAAGGGGTCTGAGTGAGAAAGCACGACTGAGTTACTCTAAATGTCTTACGTTAGTTTTATCGCCCTTTCCAAACGCGTTGGGCGCCATGTAGTGTAGCTCCTATTTTCCCAATAGGCTCTGCGCATTGGAATAATACCTACAGCAGTAAAGGCCTAGACCAGACGTTAACTAGGTCTACTACTGTCGATACTAGACTTAATTTTTGGGTTTGCCAGCGTAGCTCAGAGTTCGCTAGAAACTTTCTCGAATGTTCAAGGAGGAATTAACTTCCCTGTTTAGACAAGAAGGGATTTAGTTTCTGACAACCATAGAACATGACAACTTTGCTCTCCCCTAATCAAGAGTCAATCTCAAGAGTCGTGTGAGCACAAGGCAATTATTTTACTCAGTCAGTACGTGCATTCTTAGTCTCATCAGATTGTAGAGAAAAGGAAGAGACGGGCGTGTTCAATAAAAAGGTGTTATTTATTGATCAGTCTCTTTTCTCATACATGAGAAATGGATCGATATTATTGCAATACTTATAGTTAAGTAAAGTGCATACATTAAAAGCAATAGTATAAAATAATACTGTAAAAACATTGATATGGTTTCTGAGCCATATGATGTTTAAAATGATTAAAATATATTTACATACACATATACATTTGACTAAACGTACTCAACTGGTGTTTCTAAATACGCCTACCCCGTGTACCTGACCTAAGTCTAATGCGTGGGCGGGAATAGAAAGTTACAGTTTAAGTTAAGTTTGTTTTTGCCAAGTGAATAACTAAAGAATTCTCTGTGAGGGGTTATTCAGTTCTGTACCTGGAATTTAGGATGAATGAGGAATGGTATCTCTTTCTCTGCTCTCGATATTCCAGGCTGCCTGCGAGGGCTGCCCAGAAACGCCGGTGCTGGGTCTCTCGGCTTGAGATAGCAGCGCGTCTCTCAGCGCGTCAGGAAGGCGGGGCTGCTGCCAGCGGGGTCTGCTTCCGCTCTCGGCTTCGGCAAGTAGGGCTGCTCCGTCTTGTCACCACGCGTGTGTTTGCATAGGGCAAGATCGGCAATATTTATACCTTAAAGGTGCCGAGATTGACGTAAGGATGGACATAGATACGTCAATAAAGATGTCATACGACTTGCTCGTTAGCACATTCTTTACTAAAGTTCTCTGTGAAATCAAAACAATGGCCGCACGGATTTTCCAGGTTGTCATAGGTTTGATTTGTTATGAGAACGTCGTATGCCTTATCAGGGGCTGGAGGAATGTCGCTTGTCTAATTAGATCTCAAGCGTTATGACCTAATCAGATAACACGTTCCTGTGCCGTAGTGTGACTGCGTCAGATAACGGTATCTGCATCATGGGGGCTGTTCTTGCCTCATGGGCTGACTGTTAGTTAACTTGATAGTTAGTTTAACCAGAATAGGGTCAGGAATAGGGGGATCGATTCAGAACCTATAGGAATACATGACAGGCTATGTTGTGGTTGTTCTTAAGCCAGTGTACTACTAAGTTGGAATTAGTGTTTTTGTTTCGGATCATACTTTTATGTTCCCCTATTCTGATTTTAATTTTTCTTTCAGTTTTCCCTTTGTAAAGAAGTCCACACGGGCATTTGATGGTGTAAATTACAAAATTTGAGTTACAATCGGCTGTTAAACGTAATGTCGTTTTTTCTCCTGTTCGTGGGTGTGTGATATAATCCTGCTGCATAACATTATTGCAGTGGGTGCAATTGTTGCATCTTCTCATGCCTTTATGTTGTGTGTTCTCGACTTTTTTAGATGCATTAAGGATTTCCTTGAGGTTGAGACTTCTGGTGTACACGAATATCGGGCGTTCCTTGAAAATTCCATTAAAATCACTTTCTTTTTGGAGCAGTTCCCATCTCCTTAGGATTATTTTCTTTATGCTTGTAGATCTTGTGGAATATTTGGATACAAATACATTGCGGTTGCTTGAAGATTGTTTGGGTTTGGGTACCAGTAAATCCTTCCTGTCGATGGCTGCTGCTCTTGATTCCGCTTTATCAATACACTCTTGGGGGTAACCTCTGTTGAGAAATTTGTTTTTTAAATGTTTCAGGTCTTGGAGATACCTTTCTGTTGTAGATGAAATTCTTTTCGTACGAAGCATTTGTGAAAATGGAAGATTATTGATAAGCTGTGGAGAATGGAAACTTTGAAACATCAAAGTATTGTTGCAGTCTGTGGGTTTAATGTACGTTCTGGTCTGAATAATCGTGTCTTCTTTGTTGATTTTTACATCCAGAAATTATATTTCTTCAGTACTCAGATGGTATGTGAACTTGATTCTGTTGTGATGACTGTTCAGTTTTTTGATGTTTGCCTCTAGGGCTGCTTTGGTGCCTGACCATATTAAAAAGATGTCGTCAATAAAATATCGGTAAATTACCATCTCCTGATTCCACTCTTGGATGCCTAATACATGTTGTTCTTCAAATGCCTCCTTGGATTACGTGTCAACCAAACCTTTCAATAGACCGTTGCCGGCGGTGTCGAGTGCAGAACAGGTTAGCTAGTCACCCGCTACCAAGCATGAAATTATATGGCACGTACTAACACAATGCATGATTAAACTTTAAAGTTTGTGCGCTCATAGTATTACTTTCGAAATAACTCCTCCAGGTAATGCACCCTTGAGAGAACATCGTTACCCAGTTGCATGAAATAAGCCCATCACCGGATTCTTTTGAAAACAACACGATGCATGGGAATTCTTACTATTGCAGTCTCATTTTACTTCTATGCATCTCTTATAGATTTTACACCTTTCCAACTCTATACACGTTATCACGAAACATGTGAAAATGGAACATCTTAATGCTTTGGTCACCGAACCAGACTCGAAATGTTTAGATAACCGAGAGGATGTAATTGTATATATTGTAATATAAAACATTGAAAGTCTTTATTTACAGTGGCCCCTGAAGAAGGGACTCAAGGTCCCGAAATGCATCGGGCCATCACATCAACACTGTATTCTCCGATGGATGAACGATATATATAATGTATCAAGAGTTCTTGTTAAAGAAATATTACGTTGGAACCTTGAAATCATAATTTCAAGACTGAATGTATAATTCAGAATTGTGACAAATTGTGAATTTATTGAACAATTTAGAATGAAAGAAAAAAATCTTTGAAAAATAAAATTACTGAAGAAGATAAACACGAATAGAATTGTTTCACAATATGTTGATTTGTTTTTAAACTGTGAATAGAAGGAATTAATTCACATTCAGAGCTGTGCACAGGGTCAGGTCGTGACAGTAGGTCTCGTACCTTAATTCACAGATTGTATTACTCCAGGGACAGGCAGCCCTCTGACACCCTAGAGCACGCCATAGACAGAATAACTTTGAGAAATTGGTCAAGTTGAGCAACTTTAAGTTAAATAAGAAAAGGAGTGCTAGTGATCCACCCTATCCATTAGAACACAGGGATGTGTGCCATGTCAACTCTTTGTTTTATTCTGCACCAGGACATGCAGCCTGCCAAGGCAGTGTGTGTGTGTCATGGCACAGGGCCTCTAAGGGTGGCACAATAAGTGCTGTAGCCCTTAGGGGCTTTCTGTGGTCACAGTGCCCTGGGTACCTAGGGTACCATTTACCATGGGCTGACATGTGGCCAGAGATGCCAATTGGGTTTAGGCTTCAATGCAGTTTTAGGAAAGGAACACAGGCCCTGGGTACCTGATTGGCAGGAGCCCGGGGCACACTCAGTCAAAGTACATCAGCAATTTAGCAAAAAGTGGGGGCATACCATGCAAGAAAGAGGGCACTTTCTCACACTGTTTTTTACTGGATAGTGGGAGGATGACTCTCCTTCAATTTGTTGCTATTCTGTAATAAGACTTGGCACATCTTGATACCCCCCTCCCAAGAAATATATAATATGGACATGCTGTGGTGCAAAGCAGAGTGAGCAGAGTTAAGCTTTCCTCTGTATGGTTAGGCCCGCAGAAGTCACTCCTACCATGTAGATATTGAGTTTACGGCCTTGTGTGAGTCTGCTCTTACAATCATCATGGCACGTCTAGTGAAATGGCTCTAAGATATATATGACTGAATTCTCATAAGGCAGTGGTGCTTAACATAATTTTCTAAGGCAGTTTATGGTTGACGCAACGTCTTCCGACCTTTTTGTTAGGTGGGAAGGGTTTGCAATTTATAAAACAATTAACATGTATTCCAGTGTTGTTTCTTGAGTCTTTTTTTATTATTATTTTTATATACCGTATGCAATCATCAATACTGTTGCAGGGTGGACCACAATTGGCATAAGTCGTGAGTACATTGTCTAAGGAAAGATTTAGAGTAACCGTTTAAGCAGTTTCATTTTACAGGGCTAGATGCATCGAGGGAATAGAGAGTCAGATCTAAGGAATGCATGGACTGCAAAAATCACTTTTTCTCCATACTCTCTAAGACCACATCATGACGTTCGCAAGCATGGTGCCTAGGTATTGTTGGATTAAAACTTTTCAGTTCTGGTATTAAATGATTCACCTTTTTGACTCATACCCTTCTTTAAATTGTCCCTTTCTTAAGGAGGGCATCAGAAGCCATTTACTTACAATTGAAAGTGGAAACCTTTTGCAGGAAATGTCAGACAATCAGGGTTTTCATTATTAGCGTGTTCCACAGTGATTGCTATTAAATTACATACATTTGTGCTTGCCATAGAAGTCAATTCGTTTAGTCTCTTGCTGCAAAATTGGATTAATATGAATAAACTTGTAAAACTGATGGAAAAAGTTCAGTAATAAGCACGACCCAGACTAAAACTTTTTGGGGCCCTGGGCAAAAAGAAAGACGCTCTGAAAAACTGCTAATTTGCATATGACCTGACTTCATAGGAAGGAACATCATTTGACATTGTATCTTCTTTGAGGTCAGTAAAGTGACTTTACACAACAGCATTGGTTAGTCAACAAATCCCCTGCCGAAGTCTGTCTGTCACTTGCTGTTCACAGGTTAGTTACCAAAGAGACCAACTCAGCTTTTCATTATCCTGAAATCAATACAATTATTGCCATTTCTTGACAGTAACAGTGTTACAGTGCTGTGAAGAAGGAAGGTTGGTTGCCAAAAACTAGACAGCAAGGTGTTAGTTGCTTTGCCAAACAACTTTATTCACTACATTCATGAAAGCGATTAAAGCAAAATTACAGAGAATTTCCATGCTGATTATTGATCCTACTGGTGCTTTACTGTCTCGTATAGTATGGCCGCCATACTTGGGTCTGACATGGGCGGGCTACATTCTCTGTCTTCCCCTCTCTCTTTCTCCCCCTCCATGTCATTCTTTCTTTCAATCATACTTTTTCTCCCATTTTTTCTGTCTTACCTCCTTTCTCTCCATCACCCATTTTCTCTCCTCTGTTTCTCTCACAACATAATTTTCTCTATTTTAGTCTATGCCCCTCTCTTCTTCTGTTTCTGTGTCTTTCTATGCCTCTCCACCTCTCTCACTCGTTCTCTCATTATTTCTGTTTCCCTCCATGCCTTCTCGCTTCCTCTCTCCCTCTTACTTCCTCCTTACCTCTCACCGTCCCTCTTTTCTGCTAATTTCCACTTTTCCTCGTTCATGCCCTCTCTCTGTTGCTCCCCCACGCTTGCTCTCTCTGCCTCTCCCCCTGCAACCTCTTTTTCTCGTGTTCTGCCTCTGTCACATAGGAAGTTGTCTGACACACCGTTGAACTTCTTTAGCCAGACAATTCGACAAATAAAACTGAGATATTACAGCCACACATGGCCAAAAGATGTTTTTGTCAAGGCAGGTCTTCTTGGTGACTGGTGATATGTCTTCTTCTGTCGAAGGACTAGTCTACTATCTCTGGAATAGAGCCCAGGGGCCAGATTGTAACTGGAAATCAAGTATTGCTCCAGAAAAAATATCCAGCAGTAACAAAAGGGATGTACATTTTGTTCTGGATGGTAGGCTAGCCCGTGAGCCCCCCCGACTGAACACAAATCCTAAGATGACAGGGTCCCTGAAGGAATCTATACAGGGCATACAGCTATGTGATGTCTGGAGGGTCCGTCACCTGACACAAAGGTCATTTTCATACCACACCCCGGCAACAAATACTTTTGGCCAACTGGATTACTGTCTTGTATACAAAGAGATAGCGGCAGAAGTGGAAGGTATAGTCTACTTGACTAGATATCTCTCAGACCACTCTCTGGTTCTGCTCAGTGTTGGAGGGCAAAGATAGCGACTGGCAATCCCCAAGTGTAGGGGACAGGCAGAGGCGCTGTTAGGTCCCCCCTTTACTGCGGCAGTCTCAAAAGCGATGACCGAATACTTTGAGGTAAACTGGGGGTCGGCCTCCAGTAGAGCGAGTGAATGCAAAGCCATGAAGGGAGTACTCAGAGGGGTGTGAACCCAGACAACGTACGGGGTTAAACGGCAGCTAGAACAGGATATTCATAGACAAGAAAGAGAGCTGAGTAAATTAGAGGTGGACCTCCCCAAATCCCCACATGCCATGGAGGAGTGGTGTGCGTCAAAATTTTGGCACTGGCTAGCAAAAGTTCACATATTCGGCGTTCCCCCAGTGCCTGTATATTGGAGATAAATCCGGATTGATGCTGGCCCGACTGGTCCGCAGAGAGACAGTCGGGGCACCGATATTACCGTTACAGGATACCAAAGGGCTGGTGGTAAATAGCTAGAAAGCAATCCTTGAAATACTAGCTCCCCACCTAGAAAATGTCTATAAGAAACAGTGCCCCACGTCACCCTCATGCTACAGCAATTTCTGACCTCTATAGAACTACCACAGCTAGACAAAACCTCCATGGAAGTGCCTGGAGAACCCATTTCTAAAGAGGAACTACTAGCAGCTATCAGCCATCATAAAACAGGCAAAAGCCCAGGAAGCAATGGTTTCCCAGCTGAATTTCACCCACGGTTTGCAGATCGACTTTTAGAAGTACAGAATGATGCCCTATCACTTTAATCACTGCCGACTTCTTTGAGAGAGGCAGTGGTAATCATGATACCTAAGTAGGATAGATATCCCCTATTACCGAACTCCTAACGACTAATCTCACTTTTAAATCTAGACAGTAAACTGCTGAGCGGGAGGCTGGCAGCCAGACTTCTCTAGCACATGTCCTACCTGATCCACCCGGACCAAGAGGGCTTCATACATGGCACAGGGATTCCTGAAATAGGCACAATTACTGTATACAGACCCGCACACTCGGGTCTGATCAGGGGGCCTCGTGTTGAAGGTGTTCTAGCTTGAAAGGGGTACCAGACAGGGGGGCCCTTTATCACCAATGATATTTGCAATAGCCATGGAACCTCTGGCGATGACCTTAGAGGACCTTAGAGAGATGGTCGATGTAGTGATTGAGTGTTAGCGCTCCTTTAAACAGTAGACCATGATCAAATTATTTGCATCAAAAACATGAATTTAATTCATTCATTCAAGAGATCAGTACATGTTCTTACAATTCAGAATATTCATGTACATTGCTGCGATTTCTGCATAGATTCATTATATACAGTATAATACAGAGCTCTCGTGCAGAAGAGAGAAAAGGTTTGGAAGGAATTGGGGGTGGTTGGATCAGTTAGGGACAGGGTAAAGGTGATGTGACATAAACACAATTCTATTATGTACAGCGGAACCTTTACAGCCTGGACTAGGTCTATAGTTCCCTTAAAACATTACACATAGGGCACAATTGGTTAATTTCTTCCAGTCCTATGGTGTATGTTGGTGATAGTGTGGTTGTCAACGTTTCGACCCCTGGTTGGTAAGGGTTAGTAATTCCTCATTCTGTGGTCTTCCTCAGGACAGGATGTGATGGTAGAGCACCTGAAACCATAAATGTAATTCAGTGCGAATCTAGAAAAGGAGGTCTACTGATACTAAGGTAACCTGGAAAATACCTACTCAAAAGGTCGGCACCAAGTGTCCGATCTTGGGTGGTGGCAGCGACGCTCAGCCGTATCTGTAAGATGTGAACATCAGGTTGTACTTCAAGAGAACAGTGGTATGTTCAAGGTAAGTAAAAACAAATGATGAGGGAGACTTACAAGGGTATGTGTAGGAAACTCTCCAGAGGATGCTTCCTGTTTGTCAGTGTTAATCCGGTTAAATCGATTTTATTTAGGTCGTGTGTTGCTAATCAGTCGGCACCAGCGTCTTAAGAAAAACGATAGGATATTAAAACTGGGGTAAGGTGCGTGTGTTGGGACATGGTAAATAAACCTCACCGCGTACTATTATCCTGCGGTAGTTTAATTTTACTTGTGGGATATCTGCTGGTATGATGGGTGATCTAGCTCGGCAATGGAGCGACGAGTCAATTGACTGCCCAAACGCGAGTCCAAGCAGTAGAAAGGCTCGTATGTTTGCGAAATGCCTGAGTGTGCATTAATGTGGCATATTCGCAGTAAGGAATATTATCGATTGCCCACACGCGAGTTCGATCGGTAAAAAGGCTTGTATGTTTGCAAAATGCCTGAATGTGCACTAATGTGGCAAAGTCGCGGTAAGGATTGTCTGAATGTAAGTTAACTATCCCCACAATTCACTGTATCATTAAATTGATGGCAGCATAGATCACAACAAATGACCCGTTATGGTACTGGTAGGTCATACGGTCATAAATTGAAAAACATGAGGGAGGAACATGGCGGCGGGCTGACGCCGGCTGTGGGAGCTCCACTCTGGTCGAGAAATCCCTTTGTTTTATGCAGCACGAGATCGGCTGAACGGTGAGCAAATGTGCGACTCACTTTTCGCTATGTGGCATTCTTTTTTAAACACTTTCCATTATTTTCTTCTTTTCCCGTTTTTTCATGCCGCATACTGCAACTTGGCCCCTGATGGTCCGTTGGTGTGTCGGGAGGGTCCGGCGGTAGGACCCGAGGGAGCAGTTGCCTTCCCCCCTATGGGAGTGGCATTGGTCCCAGAGACAGTGGAGGCGGAAGCCGAGAAGGGCAAGAAGGGCGCTGCGGCAGGAGAAAGGCAGGTGAAATCCCGAGAGTGCCGGGCAAGCCTTTGGCGGAGGACGAGGACGGCGCTTGCAAGGATCAATCTCCGAACGCCCCATGGTGACTTTCCTACTCCTATTATACAAACCACAGCCCCGGTAGTTGCACTCCATTCTGGGTCTGCTGAAAACAGATATACTGTCTTAATGTGTGACCCAGAAGTGGAGGAGCAGGCCTCCTTAGAAAACGAGGAAGTTAATCATCAAATGCCCCCAGTTATATCGCACTGTTCATCCTCCCATATAAACGTTGAGACAGTTGAGAAGGGAGAGGGCAGCCCACAGGAGACAGCATTAGTTGATCCAGGTAGCGGTCTTTCACAGCTGGGATCACTTCTTCATGCCCTGAGGGGGGACCTCCTATCTAAATTTGAAATCTCCGAAGCTAATCAAAAAAGTATCCACGAGAAATGCTTTAATTTGGAGGCTAAATTGGACGATGTCTGTAAGCGGACTGGTGTGTTGGAAGAGGAGGTGGCCTTGCTCTCAGGGGCTTAACAAGGTCATGAGAGGGACCTAGCATCCCTTAGATCCCAGAATAAAACCCTTCAAATGGATATCGAGAGACTTGAGATCCACTCTAGAAGAAACAATCTGAAATTCCTAAAGATTCCGGAGGGGGCAGAGAATGGAGACGTTAAGTCGTTAATATGTAAACTCCTCAGAGAGGGTGTCCTAAAAGATAGACCCGACATAGATCTCGAGTCAGAAATCCAGAGGGCCCATAGGGATCCCTACCGAATGGATACCGAAAGAAAAACTCCCAGGAAGATCCTGGTAAAATTTCTTACTTACACAACAAAGGAGTTGATACTGGGAAGAGCATTGTCAGACACCACACTTCGGATAGATTCTACTAAATATCTAATTCGTTCTGATGTGGGAAAAGCTACAGCGCAGAGGCAGTGGGAGCTTGGGAACAGGATGCCTGACCTGAGAAGTATGGGTGCACAGGTCCAAATGAAATTCCCTGCATTCTTAAAAGTAGTTTGGAGGAACAAAATGCATAACTTTTAACACCCCAAGAAGTTGATACATTTCTCACTTTAATGAGAGAGAGTGCTCAGTAGAATAATGTTCGTTCCTCCTTCACTTTTCTGTCTTATCCTTTTTTCACAACTCATAATTTGATCATAATCTATAGCATTAGGTAAAAAAAAAAAAGGGGGACTTTCAATAATGAGAAGAGGAGAAGGTGAAAAAAAAGAGAGATAAACCTAATCCTCTTAGGGAAATACTAAAATAAAAAAGCGGAGAGGGGAGAAAATAAAATAAAACAAAACAAAACAAAAAAAAGGGGAAACATTTCTTTTTTTTTCTTCTAGAAAATACACTTAGGTGCCCACACTTCAGAATGGGGATTATCTCTCGGCAAGACGATGCGAGTCCCCAACAGGCGACAAGATCGCCAAAGCAGTAGGGGGGGGGTTCCTCATGGGAGGTGGGTAGTTTGTTGGGTGGTTGGGGTAAAAAGGGAAAAAATAATTCCTCATATACGCATGAAGAGATGCAGGGTTTTCGGATGGGAGCTGGGCAGCGATTTATCTAAGGAACGTTGATATGACCAATATGACCAGAAAAATTAAGATCATCAGCTGGAATGTTAAAGGCCTGAGAGGCAAGAGAAAGATGTCTAGGGTGAGTGAATACCTGTATAATTCTGGAGCACATATCTGCCTACTCAAAGAGACCCATCTAGAGATGCGAGAATGTAAGTCACTGCTGGGTAAACATGGGCGGGTCCAAGATATTCTCTGTTCAGACCAAAGCGGCAGTACAAGAGGAGTGGCTATAGTGATTAGAGCAAACGTTGGGATTAGGCTCGAGAAGTTCGAGACGGATCACTCTGAGAGGTGGTTGGTCGCGTCATTAACACTGGACCATACCCCCCTTATATGTGCAGTCTACTATGGCCCTAATCAAGATGCCCCAGGGGCTCTTATGAAGCTAGTGTGACGGAGTCTGTAGGACCCATTATCTTAGGGGGCGATTTTAATTTCATTTCTGACGAAAAAATGGATCGCACATCTAGGGTCAAGTTTACACCCCCTCTCAGATCTCGAATCGAGCTTAAGAATATCATTAAAGATTTCAATCTAATCGATATATGGAGGGGTAAAAACAGTACAAAAAGGGATTTTTCTTTTTATAGTCGAAGATAGGGACATCATTCCAGAATCAACTTTTTTTTATTAGATCAGTCCCTTTTTTCTACAGTAGAGTCTATTTCCTATATTCCTGCTACGTTGTCAGACCATTCTGTTGTTGAGTTAGTAATCCAGATAAAACAGAGGGAACAGCAGAGGAGGTGGACCCTAGATAGATCCCTGTTGCTCCAAGAGGAGGTTAAGCTAGAATTAGTTACACGGACAGAGGAGTTTTTTAGGCACAACAATGGCTCTACAAGTGAGCAGGTGATATGGGAGGTATTTAAAGCCTTTTTCAGAGGTTTACTGAGCACCCTGATGATTGGAAGAAATAAACATAGGAGGAAGAGTGCCTTCTGAAGCTTAAACTAAAAGAACCTGAGCTTCAGAGAGCTTCGGCTGACCAGCTAAATATTAGATCACGCCTACAAAAAGAGCTGGATGGCTTGCGGGCAGAATATCAAGCTAGCCTTGATAAGATTCTAAAGGACAGATGGGACGTTAGTAAGCTCCAGAACTTCTCTTATGGGGAAAAATGTGGCCGTCTTCTTGCTTGGAAATCCCGGGCGGATAAGACCAGAAACCAGATTAGCAGCCTATCTCTTCATAGTACAGGAGACACTACCCATGATGAAGACCTAATCAGGGAGGAGGCTAAAGTCTTTATGCAAAATGTATATAAAGCCAATACCTGTTACTGCCCACAGAGAACGGAAGGCTGGTTAAGTAAGGTACAGCTCTCTTATCTATCTGAGGTTGATAGAGTCCACCTTAGCTCCGATATTAGAGAGAGCGAAGTAAAAACCCAGATTATGAAAATGACTAAAGGGAAAGCAGCCGGTCCAGATGGACTCCAGTGGAGTTATATCGGATAGTTCTTGACTTAATAGTACCTGTCCTGGCAATACTTTCAGGTGGGGAGAGGGCCCCAAACTCTTGGTCTGAAGCTACTGTTACTTTATTATTAAAGCCAAACAAAGATCCTTTAAAAATCAAGTCTTACAGACCGATTTCTTTAATAAATTCGGACTATAAGGTTTTCGCCGGGGTATTAGCAGCGAGAATGGCTAGAGTAATTAAAACCATTGTACATCATGACCAGAGGGGTTTCATCCCTGACAGACAACTTAATGAATTAACATTTCAAGTTATTGCTGCGATTGATGTTGCAATTGACAAGAAGCTCCCTATGACTCTGGTAGCTGTCGATGCCGCTAAGGCGTTCAACCAAGTTGATTGGTCATATTTGTGGAAAGCCTTAGCGGGGTTTGAATTTTCCCAAAATTTTGTAACAGCCATCAGGTCCCTCTATTCCTCTCCGCGTGCAAAAATCCTAGTTAATGGGTCTCTCACAGACTGGGTAACCATTGCTCATGGAACTAGGCAGGGCTGCCCCCTGTAGCCCTTGTTATTTAATTTATATATAGAACCCTTGGTTTGCCAGCTTAGGTCTGACCCAGTAATCAAGCCTTTTAAGATTTCAAACTTGGAATTAAAGTTTGCGTTATACGCTGATGACCTACTTATGCTCACCTCAAATCCAGCTGAGGCTCTTCCAAGGTCAATAGATCTAGCTGAAGCCTTCGGAGATATCTCAAGCTACACCATTAATAAAGATAAAACTGAGATTATGGAGTGGTATCAGTAGGAAGGGACATCAGGAGCGAAGGCTCGAATGAGATATCTGGGGGTACATTTGGCTCAAAAAATCGAGGATATACCAAAAATCAACCTGGACAGAGTCTCAAAGGAAGTTTGTGCCCTTCTTCAGCGGTGGTCATCCCTCCCACTAAACATCTTCGGGAGGGTCAATCTGATTAAGATGATCATCCTTCCAAAAATAACATTCATATTTAGCACCATTCCTTTATCCTTCTGCACATCAGCCATTAAAAAACTACAAGGAAAAATAAGATCTTTTATTTGGAATACAAAATCCCCAAGAATCTCCTGGAAAAAAACTTAGCAGAAGTTTAAGAACATGAGGGTTGGCTTTTCCAGATATACTTATTTATTGCCATGCATTTCACTTTAAAAATTTTAGATTACTGGCTGATAAAACTGATCTTTCCTCTTTAGGCATACTTTTCACAGCACTACTGCAAGACATACCGCAGGGACAAGAGTTCTTTCTGTGTAAGTTCGGGGATCCAAAGTTTTTAAAAAAAGTGAGGCTTAAGATCCTGGGGGCAGCTTTAAGAAATTGGATATATGTCAGGAAAAGTCTCAATATTCTCTATTATACATCACAGGCCCCAATCTGGGATTCCCCCGGTACCCCGGCATGTCTTGATGATCAACTGTCTCGGCCCTTGAGAATGGCAGGGTTAGAATGTTGGGGAGACCTCCAGGAAGACTCGCAACTTTTAAGTTGGGAGGCTCTCTCCAATTTGACCGGGAGGACACTTATTTGATTCAAGTATTATCAGTTGACTGGATGGTGGTCAACTAGATCATGGAATTTTGATGATTCTAATCCAAAGTTCGACTTAGTATCTAGAAGGGGCAGATGGAAACATCAAATCTCGTATTAATACTCGGCCATATTAGAGGCTGAGAATGTCACAGAACTAGAGATACAAAAACTCTGGGGTAAGTTTCTAAACTTAAACATTGGAAACATTAAAGATCTATGGACGGACTCTTTTACCATCCTACAGGCAGTGGTTAAGCCTGCTACCTTAAAAAGAAACCATCTTAACACTATGTATAGGGCCTATATAACCCCTAAAAAACTAGTTAAATTCTCCAACTTAGAATATTATTGCCCAAGATGCAGGCACCCTGCCGCGGATGATCTCCACATGTTCGCTGATTGCCCAGAGATAAGAAACTATTGGATCAAGATTCAGGACTTCCTGGAAGATGTCCTTCGACAATCTCTGGTAATTACCTCAAGAACTATCCTCTTTGGAATAAGCTTGGATTATAATCTAAATGATCCCTCCACAAGACTCATTTTCTATGTTGTTCTTCTTGCAAGGCGTGAAATATGCCGAGCTTGGAAAGATCCAATTCCTCCTACTGTTTCAAACTGTTTAAAACATATCATCTTCACAAGCCAATCTGACATGGCATGTGATCCTACAAGTCTCGTTAAAATCTGGGCGCCCCTTATGGCTTGGCAAAATAGATGAAAGGTCTTCCAATGATTTTTCCTGGGCCCTGTCGGTTCCCTTTTCTCCAAAGTAACACAGGGCACCCACTACGGTGTGAAATGGAGTGGTCCGGGAAAACAGTGGCGACTTGAGGGATCTGGTTCCCCCTTCATGGTATGGGTCTATAACATCAGGGCTGGAACAGGACGACCAATTACTGAGGGATATGCCTGTTCCCGTCAAGATTGCAGTTAAGGTATATGAGGAAAACCAAAAAAAAAAAAATGAATTGAAAAACATAGTATACTTACTGACAAAGGGGCATAATCGCGTGATGGAGTATCAGTGGCTAAATATTGCCTACGTATCAAAAACAACAAGGGCGCCCAAAAAGTCAGCACAGGACCTTGGGAAACATATTTTTACAAACAACAGTGGTCCTATGCATAATAAAATACAGACAAACTTAATAAATATAGACACAATAGAACTATATTGAGTGGCGTGATATGTCCAGCCGGACAGAGATCACAATTTTTACTATAAAGAGAATATACCAAGAAAGATTATCACATTCACAGAGAGTGAGACACAAGCCTGTGCCCTCACGCTAACGAATTGGCAGGATAGAACAGATAGAAAAGAGGAGGAACAAAATGTTTAGGCAAAAGGTGAATGATTTCTGAAAAAATGATAAATTACAGAAATTCAATTACATCATCATATGCATATCACATTCAGTATATTTCACATATATGATGTTTCATCAAGTCGACGGCGTTTCGATCCCTTAAACACAATATGTAGGATCATCATCAGGACAAAAAAGTTAATGCCTAAGAATTAAGTGGCCTGTATTCTATGGCTCTAAGCGTCATTTGGAATTCAGGGCTTTTACAGGACGCAATTGTTTCGTGTCCCCTACCGGGTCGATAACAGGGGGATTATGACGGATGCGTAGCAGGTCAATTGAGGAGCTGATGGCAATTCAATAATTTGTTCGATAATTTCCGAACCTAATGGAGGTTCACTTATGGAGTTGGATCCAGCGCATGTCCGCAATGGGGATAATGCAAAAAAACGCCATAAATCAGGCGCGTGACCACGAGTCCTTAATGGAAGCTTCGCGTCCGATCACGGCTCCGTCCCCGCAATCATCTCCTTTTAACTACACAGCTTTTAGATATCTACCGATTTAGCATTTAACGTACAACATGTCAGTTTGTTTTTAATATATTCCGTGATGTTTTCAATGGATATTTCTATGTTTAATTATAGAACAGGCACACTAATTAGACATCACGTCACTATTAGAACGGTCTACACACTCATTGGCCGGTCGCCCACCGAGCCTGCGCCGGTATCTAGCGGCAGCACCGTGTGCGGAGGCCACGCCCCCGCCGTCAGTGAACCACATAGAACCGGCTCTGACAGCATTTCTGCTTGTCAGAGCGATCATCGTAGGAGACGAGGTAAGACCTGGCAGCCCCTTCAGAGCATTTTACTACCTTTTTATAACTCTCCTGTAGCCGCCAGCCCCTAAGACCGTTTATATACTAATTTCATGACCGCCTAACAGTACTTTAACGGCGCATTTGTTGGGATCGATTCCGCCATCACGATAAAGTGATTGGTGATGATACTAGGCTGTGGGCAATATTTAGCCACTGATACTCCATCATGTGATTATGCCCCTGTGTCAGTAATTATACTGTGTTTTTCAATTCATGACCGTATGACCTACCAGTACCATAATGGGTCATTTGTTGTGATCTATGCTGTCATCAATTTAATGATACAGTGAATTGTGGGGATAGTTAACTTACATTCAGACAATCCTTATCGCGACTTTGCCACATTAGTGCACATTCAGGCATTTTGCAAATATACGAGCCTTTTTACCGATCGGACTCGCGTGTGGGCAATCATTGATCCTTTACGAGTCATTAACCATGCCCAATCGATAATATTCCTTACCGCGAATATGCCACATTAATGTACACTCAGGCATTTCGCAAACATACGAGCCTTTCTACTGATCGGACTCGCGTTTGTGCAGTCCATTGACGCGTCGCTCCATTGCCGAGCTAGATCACCCAGCATACCAGCAGATATCACACAAGTAAAATTAAACTACCGCAGGATAATATTACCCGGCGAGGTTCTTTTAACATGTCCCAACACACGCACCTTACCCCAGTTTTAATATCTTATTGTTTTTCTTAAGACGCTGGTGCCGACTGATTAGCGACACACGACCTAAATAAAATCGATTTAACCGGATTGACACTGACAAACAGGAAACATCCTCTGGAGAGTTTCCTACACATACCCTAGTAAGTCTCCCTCATCATTTGTTTTTACTTACCTTGAACATACCACTGTTCTCTTGAAGTACAACCTGATGTTAACATCTTACAGATACGGCTGAGCGTCTCTGCCTCCAGCCAAGATCGGACACTTGGTGCCGACCTTTTGAGTAGGTATTTTCCAGGTTACCTTAGTATCAGTAGACCTCCTTTTCTAGATTCGCACTGAATTACATTTATGGTTTCAGGTGCTCTACCATCACATCCTGTCCTGAGGAAGACCCCAGAATGAGGAATTACTAACCCATATCAACCAGGGGTCGAAACGTTGACAACCACACTATCACCAACATACACCATAGGATTGGAAGAGCTTAACCAATTGTGCCCTATGTGTAATGGTTGAAGGGAACTATAGACCTAGTCCAGGCTGTAAAGGTTCCGCTGTACATAATTGAATTGTGTTTATGTCACATCACCTTTTCCCTGTTCCTCACTGATCCAACCACCACCAATTCCTTCCAAACCTTTTCTCTCTTCTGCACCGAGAGCACTGTATTATACTGTATATAATGAATCTATGCAGAAATCGCAGAAATGTACATGAATATTCTGAATTATAAGAACATGTACTGATTTCTTGAATGAATGAATTAAATTAATGTTTTTGATGCAAATAATTTGATCATGGTCTATTGTTTAAAGGAGTGCTAACACTCAATCACTACATCGACCATCTCTCTAATGTACTAACGATATGACCCAGGTCGGGTAGTTTTAAGGGTCAACCCTGTTAAAACTTAACAACCTTAGAGGACCAGCTGAATGCCTGGGGGATAAGATTAGGAGCTACTAACCATGTGATCTCCCTGTATGCTGATGATGCATTAATTTATGCTCGACAGCAGACACAGTCATTACCCACCTTGCTCAAGGTATTGAAACAGTTTGGAATAGTATCCGACATAAAAACAAATCCAGAGAAGCCCAAATTAGTTCCATTGGGAAGATTGGTGAAGGAACCAAAAGACAGACTGCCAGTGGTGGGGTTCCCATGGGTGACCTCAAGCCTACGATATTTTGGGATTAGACTGGCGCATACGCTCGCCTTATACACTGAACTCAACATAGAAAGGGTGGTGGAGGGAATCTGGGAATCTGTATGATTCTGGAGCGAATTGCTTCTATCACTTATGGGCAGGATTGCTATTAAAAAAATGATTATGCTACCACGATGCCTCTATACACTGCAACATTCACTATTTAAAATCCCCAACAATTATTTTTTAATCCTGAAGGGCCTGATGATCGACCTCCTCTGCGGCACAAAACATAAAAGGGTTTGGCTTGAAACAATGCAGAGAGAATGGAAATACGTCTTCAGTACTACCATGTGGCCGATCAACTACAGCATGCAATTCATTGGCTGGATGACCAGGACAACTGGGAAAACAGCTATTGGCAGGCCCGCACGAGGGCAAACCGTTGCCAGAACACTTGATGCTTGGTGCCAGGTCCCACCTTCCTATCCATACATAATACAGTGGGTGGCAGAAATATGGGAGACCATATTGTGGAAGGTGGTATGTCGCGCTGCATATGTCCCAGACATACCTTTATGGGCTTTACAGCCCTTTTGAAAAATTGCAGAATCTATGTCAATAGAGCGATGGAGAGAATGAGGTTGTTAAACACTGGGGGATCTATATATTAATGGGCGTTTTATAACCCGGGAAACAACGGAAACTGCCTTTGCACTGGTTAGAGGCCAATGCCTACAGTAGGAAAAGATTCCCTGGGTGGCTCGAGAGGTGTGGCCTTCCTTTCCTAAGGAGCCCCCTACCAGGAAGGTACTGCATGTGTTGTTAAACATGGCACAGAGTAAGAGATTTATATCTCACTTATACCGAGCTATACATTGCGGCGGGCGGTGCTTTTAGCACCGCCCGCCGCAACGTTAAAAATGTGGGATGCGCCCGCCACTGTGGCGGGCGCATCCTAATTCCCTCCACGGGACCCCGGTCCTTATGACGGGTGGTCCCTATCCCCGGGAGGATGGCGGGCGGGCAAAGTCCGCCCGCCATCCTAATGACCCCCTAAGATTGCAATATCGCGAAGCATTACCTCTCATTTTCTCTTGATACTTCTGAACCTTTTCCCTGACTTGAGAAAGATCAAGAGTAGGATCATGTGAAGTTTTAATTTTCATCCACCAAGGTAAAAGCTTAGAACCAGGTTTTCTACCTCGCAACATCTCAAATGGAGACAAACCTGTGACCGAATTCGGAGAAGTACGATACGACAACAACGTAGCACGTAAAGCCTTTTTCCACTCCAAACCACTTTTATAGCTAATTGGATAGAGTCTTTAATAACCCTATTGAAGCGTTCTACTTGACCATTGGCTTGAGGATTATAGTTGGACACTCTTTTATGCACTATACCACAGCTATCAAGAAAAAAAAAACCTCTTTGCTAATAAATTGGGGGCCATTTTCCGAAACAATTTCTGCAGGAATACCCTCACGACAAAAAACTTCATCCAAAAATTCAATCACTTGTGTAGAGCCGATTTTATCTACAACTTTCAATTCGGGCCATTTTGAAAAGTAATCAATTAGAACTAAAGCATACACATCCTTATTGGGAGACAAACCAAGTGAACCAATAATGTCAAAGCCAAGTTTCTTCCATGGGCTTAAAAATACTCAATAGGGGTAACATCAACCGACAATGGTTTGACTGATTTATCACTTTTAGAACAAGGAGAACATAGTCGGACCCATTTATCGACCATTTCATCAACACCAGGCCACCAATAGAATTCTCTAATATGTCTTTTGGTGCTGGACATACCCATATGTCCTTCATGAGCCATGGAAATAATGTTTTCTCTTATCTTGAATGGGGGAACTATTTATCCCCTCTTGTTATAAAACCATGGGAAAACATAACTTCATCTTTAATCTTACAAAAAGACAAAAGATCACCCGTCAATTTCCTCTCCTGAGGCCAACCTACTTGCAGAAATTTTACAATATCAGATAAGGTACCATCATCACACATAGCCACTTTCCACTCAGATTCAGAAATAATATCAGACGAGACATTGGAATATCCACCGTTGATATCATCGATTGTATATGTAACATCAAAATCAGTACTATTGTCAGCATAGTTATGTGTGTCGAGCAACGGTAACCGAGACATGACGTCAGCATGAACATTTAAACGACCAGGAACATACTCAACCACACACTGAAATTCTTGTAATTTGGCAGCCAAACGTGCCAACCGAGCAGTAAGTGTTCTACCACCACCAGCAGCTAACATATTGATTAAAGGCTTGTGGTTTGTTCGTAAAAGAAATGTAATACCCCACAAAAATTGTCGAAAGTGTTGCACAGCCCAAGTACATGTTAGTAACTCTTTTTTAATGGTGGAATAATTGTATTCTGCACCAATTAATGTTCTGGATGCATATGAAACAACATATTCTTCACCTTTGTTTTTCTACATTAACACAGAACCTAAACCAACATTGCTTGCATCCACAGTTACAATACAATCACTTCCGACCTCAAAAGGTCTCAAAAATGGAGCGTTAACAATTTCTTTTTTAAGAAATTCAAAGGCACATTGTTATTCATTGTTCCATGTGAATTTTACATTTTTCTTTAACAAAGATCTCAAAGGATGGACTTTAGATGAGTAATCTTGTACAAATTTACTGTAAAACTCTGTTAGTCCTAAAAACGACACTAGTTGTTCTTTCGTTGAAGGAGGAGGAGCATTAGAAATACTTTGGATATGATTAAGCTTGGGCTTAATCCCATTGCTGGAAATTTCATGTCCCAAATATTCTACTTTATTTTGTCTAAACTTGCATTTAGAAAATGTTAGGGTTAAGCCTTTCTCTTGTACACAGTTCAATACCATTTCCAAGTTCTTATCATGTTCTTCAAAGTCCTTCCCAAAAATTAGAATGTCGTCCTGGAAAGTAATGGCACCTGAACACCCTTCCAGGAATTCCTTCATAAGTATTTGGAAAACAGACGCCGCACTGGCTAAGCCAAACGGCATACGGCAAAACTGAAACATACCTTCAGGTGTAATAAAGGTTGTTAGAAATTTGGACTCTTCGTGTAAAACTACCTGGTGATAGGCACTAGCTAGATCTATAGTGGGAAAAACACAAGCACCAGACAGTGTTGAAATTAGCTTGTGTATGTGGGGTAAAGGGTGTCTATCGATCCATAGCTCCTTATTTAAACTACGAAGGTCCACACATAAATGAAAATCGCCATTACTCTTAAGGGATAAAACAACTGGAGAAACCCAACGAGAAGATTCTGTAGGTTCAATAAGTTTTTTGGACACTAGATCAGACAAAATCATTTTCAATTTCTCTCGATATGCTAATGGTACATTTCTTACCCTGTGTCTGACGGGAATAGCGCCCTTCTTAAAATTGATTTTGTGTTGAAAATTTACAAATTCCCCTAAATTGTCAGTGAAAATGGAAGGAAATCTGCTTCTCAATTTATTAGTAAACTCCTCCCCGTCAGGGGGTACAACATAAACAGGTGGAGACGCATTGGGATCTAGCTTTATGCCCATCTCTTGTTAGTGAGGCCAACCAAGAATGGACAGACCTTTAGTGGCAAAGTAAACCTTTCCTCTGGTTCTCCTGGTTTTAAACTCAAGATCCGCCCACATGAAACCATCAAGATCAATTTTATGGCCAGAATAACCACCTGGCTGAACATCAGGTGGAAATAATTTTTTAGTACTCCAGAATTTATCAAAAATATTTCTACCTATCATACTATACCAGGCACATGAATCAATGAACATGGAGATTTCTCTACCATTTATTAATATTGTGTCACTAGGAAAACGTTTGCACCTGGTATCACCAACACACAAAAGACTGTTAATCTCTGAGATCTGATCAGAACCTTCACTCTCTTCATATGTCATGAAATTAATCTTTTGCGAAGACTTGCAAACTTTGCTAAAATGGCCAGGGTTCTTGCATTTGATGCATATCTTATTCCACGCAGGACACCCTTTATAACTTCCTACATGGTCTAAACCACCACACCTATAACAAACCACTTGATATTTTTTCCCAAAGAACTTGTTGTCTTTTCCTATAATTTTTTTCTTGGGAGGAAAAGAAGGACATTTTTTGGAATTGGAATGATCCTTTACTAATGATACTTTCGAAACAATTTCCTTAGGTTTAACCACTTGACCCCAAATTTCACTAACAAACTTTTCGGACTGTTCAATCCCTTTAGCAATATTTAATACAGCACTAAGAGAAGACTCTGTACTCATCCATAGACGTTCTTGGATCTTCTTACTCTTTGTTTTCATCATAATTTGATCTCTTAACACTTGTTCAAAATTAATAGTTTCGAAAGCACATGATCCAGATAATGTACGTAATGCAGCTACATAATCATCAATGGACTCGTCCTCCTTTTGAGCCCGCGAGTACAATTTAAACCTTTCCATAACTGGATTGATCTTCCTACCAAATCTAATACTCATTTGTGAAACAGTAATCTCAAAAACATTGGTATCCCCAGAACCTTCTATGGGAGGTAAGTTCGCTAATTCTTTCAAACCTGCTCCTCCTAAACAGTTCCTTAAAGGGCAAGTTTTCTCTTGGGCGAGCAACCATCTTCCTCTAACACATCAACGTAAGCTAAAAACATCGGATACCAAAGATCCCACTCCATTTTAGTTTCCCCTGCTGCTAGTAAAAAATGCGGAGGTGCAACAATATTAGACATGTTGTAAATAATGGGATAGACTGAGTAAAACAACTTCAATAAACAAGCCTAAACAGTTTATTTAAGCGTATGTGAAACATTAGTTCAAAATTCACATTTTGAACCTGAAAAAGAAAATTATGATTACAAAATAATGAAATTAAAATAACAAACGTAGTCCCCGAAGTCTAATGTCTTATTATGATGTTGAGTGAAGTATTAACCACAATGTAGTCTAATGTCTCAATATGATGTAGAGTGAAGTATTCACCACAATGTAGTGTGTGGATAGAAACGAGAACGGAGCTTCAGCGCGTACAAGGCATAGGCAAAAAAAAAATATGTGGATATCCTCGCTTCAATTAAATCCCCAATCCAAGATGGATGCTTTTGAAGCGTGACAAGACATGCTGACGTTGATTTTCAGTCTAGAAACTGATGAAGCATTGCTAAGAATGCCCTTTGTACGCTTCGTTCTTCGTGACGCTGCCTCAATCGCTGAGCCTCGGGAGAGGTTCTACTGCGTCATCATTAAGAAAAGAGAGAAGACGAGTAAACACCTCTAACACCAGCGATTCTACCGAAGCAAGAACACAGAATGTCTCAGCGCGCCAAGGATTCCACAGTTGGCGTTTGAAAGTAAGCCTTCATCAAATCTCGTAATATTCTGGGTAATGAAAAACGTAGTAAGACAAAATAGGCTGATATACACACGAAGCGCACACGGAATATCCACAACAGCCGCAGAAGAAGAATCAACAGAGCCGCAGGTGCAATCAATATACACATAAACCAGAAAACGGCATATTATCCAAAATTAAGTTAACTCAGTATGGAGATATTTATCCCAGTGCCTATTAACCAGCCGCAGGTGCAATCAAAGCACGAACACAGTATAACGGCCGCTGGTGCAATCAAAACACAAACTTGAAATAAAACACTTTTTGTAATAAGTGAACACTGTCTATCATATTCTGTTTAAAATCCCGATCGTTGCCAAATTGTGAAGTAATCCAGTAGTCAGGTTCTTAAAAGATTGAAGTTTATTCACAGCAGACAGCTTCTACAGCCACAGTTAATCAAGTGTGCTCTTCCCCCTGCCCAACTCCCATTACCAGAACGTCCACCCCACAGAAACAATCCATTCTAAAGAAACATTCTAACTGGGAATACTACAACAAGCTAGGTGGGAAGTAGCATTAGGGTACCCCTTGACAGAGCGGGATTGGATCAAAATTTATGAAGGGTTCAGAAAGTGAGCTCAAATGTGTAATTTAAACTCACCCAATATCACGTCATACATCAAGCTTACCTCACCACCAAAACTCTTAGCAAAATATACGCAGACCGCTCTAGTGACTGCCCCAATGTAAAGAACTGGAGGCAGACTTCATGCCTATGGTATGGGAGTGCGCCAATATAATAGAATACTGGAAAATTGTGATAGAAAAAATAGAGGGTGCCACAGGATGGAGAGTGAACAGGGAGGTCCGGACAGTGTTACTAGGCTTGCTACTCAACCCCAAAGAAAAGAAATTAACTAGGAAGTTCATAATGTTGAGACTGGTGTTGGCAAAGCGTCACCAAGCCATAGCCTGGCTAAGCCCAAAGCCTCTCAAAGTTGAGATGTGGATGAAAGATAGATGTGAATGGACAATGCCCGAAAAGGTCCGCATGAAACAGGTTTGGAGGGATGGGAATCTAGGCAATGACATTAGGGAATGGACGAGTATGATATTAGATCTGAGGGGTTCGTCCGACACATGCGATGCCAAAAATACGGTGGAGGGGACAACAGAGGGGCCCTCAGAATTCATATAAACACAGTGTTATGGTCCATAATATGACAGGTATGCCAAAAAGGGATAACAGATAATCCCCAGAAGGCACCCTGAATCCGACACCAGGACACAGAGGGAAGGGAGGGTGGGAAGTGTGGGGGGGGGGTTTACAAAAGTTAAAATAGTATTTTGAATACTGGTTATTGAAATGTGAAGTGAGATAAACAGAAAGTGATAATAAGAGGAATGAAATGAAAGGAGAGGATTGTTCTCTATGACATTTAAGATATTGTGTGAAACAATTGTGATATGATTTTAAAAAGCCAATAAATAATTTCAACAAAAAAAATCCAGCAGGAAGGGAAACCCTGTAGAACAGAAGAACCTCCTAGCTGACCAGGCCAAGCAACTAGGTGAAGTGCAAAACAACAAGCAAGAGCTAGGGAAAGCGGAGAATCCACGTAGTCCAGTGAGTGAGCAACCAAGCAAATACAATTGTGACGCAACTATTCTCAAAATGGACTCCTCTCTTATAGTGCAAAATATGATGTGATGAAATCCCTGAAAGGTTTGGCCATCTTGGATGGGGAAATATAATATTATTAAAACATTCTAAATAATAACAAACATAATATTTCTATTTCCAAGAATTTACAAATTAATAAATGTTAGGATACACATTTCAAGCAGAATTATTGTGTTTCTCAAAATACCAGTGGATAGAGAAATCCTGCTGCATGTGGCATTGGGGATATGCAGCACGCAGAAGGAACTCACCCCACAATCACTAGCGGTCTCCTATTGAACCTATGACACCCAGGAAAGAGGGAACTGGTGCACGTGGACACCACTGCATCCTGTGTGTGTAATAGTGCCAAGGAAGGAGATATGCAATGAGAAGCCCGAGGGAACTGAAACTGCAGGAGGAGCTCATTCAAGTGCTGTGCAGTAAGAGTAAGGATGAATTCCTACAGTTTTAACCACAAAGCTGTTCCTAACATGTGATGTATTCTGAAATATTAGTGGTGGTTGTAAAAGGAAGAAACAGAAATCTCTAAAGCAATTACTCATCATGTACACCAATTTTTAGTGAAGGAGCATGGGAACAATGTGAACGACCAGAACTTGAGCAGTTGTTGTCTCAGAACTTGAGTTTGAGTTTTTTGCACTAATTATAGTGAGAAATGCATCCTCACATCTAAAATGGACACGAGGATGCATTTTATGCAAATATATAGCACTAAATCCTGGTTTTTGCACTTCACGTAGTTTCAAGTGATTTTGTTACATTTCAGGTATATCCCAAATTACACAAATTTTGCACACCCTTTCCTAACCCAAAGTAACTTTTTTAGAAAATTACTAGTTAATGGTGCATTTTAAAGCACATAGGGCCCATTCCCTCGCCCATAACACCACTTGATATGAATTACAGACATGTTTTGGGGGTTCTGTCACATAGGACCCTATTCAATACCGCACTAGAGGTGCATTTGTGCATTTCTGAGAAGCTTACCAGTAAATATTGCAATTCTTTACATTAGTCAGTCCTTCTGTGTTAGAATACTATGCACAGAAATATCGTCAGACATTGTGTCCTAAATATCATTTACAAAACTATCGTCCCATTTAGTGTAAATTTTCTATTACCATCTCAAATGGAGTAAGCTGTTTCTGTACAATATTCAGGACATAATATTAATGTCAGTTGACTCTTCTAGCTACCATACTGGCAGTTCTGGCTCTTTGCCCTGAAACTGACTCAAGTTTCACCACATTGAGCCAACCTCTTTTATGGTCCTTACCTCTCCTTATTCAAAGAAGCCCTACTTCAGGGTGTACCACTCCCCCAGGCTGTTTCCAGTGTCCCCACTTCTTGCTGATGACAATGTCCTGGGGACTACCAGTTCAGTTATTGACAGTCTGCACTGACAACAGTAGTGACTCTGAGTGTAGCTCCTTTGTCAACAGGGTGTTATATTTTTTATTGACTATTTAATAGTAATTTATAGTATCCTAATGAGTTTTTGAGCTTGTAGGTGGACACAGTGGAAAGTTCATAAGGCAATAATTCATTCAGGATTATTTAATATATTTTATTTCATTATTTGACTGATATTTATTATGTAAATTATGTAATACTGATTTATTTGTGTTATATGTTATTTGTGGGCTATTAAGTTTATAGGGGTATAAGGAGGAAAGTTAATTAAATCATAATTAATTAACAAATCATTAATAATTATTTTTGTAATTGATTTTTAATTAGGGAATACTCATTTATTTTACTCATATATCAGTCGCAGTCTGCTAGATTTGGAGAGTTTACTGTGGGAAGTTAAGTAATAATTAATAAACAATTTATTATTAATTGCTAACTTGATTGTTTTTTAATTATGTAAAATATGGAATTCTGATATTTTTCACTTACATTTTATTTTCAAGATGCTAGGTTTGTGCAGGTACAGGGTGGAAAGTGAATTAAGTATTAATTAATTACCTATTAATTATTATTTGTAAAATATTTATTTAATTACATTTTAAATAAGGAAATTATTATTTTCATTATATTAAGGTTGCAGGCTACTGGTTTGTAGGGTTCTCGGTGGGATGTTATTTAATTTATAATTGTTAATTAATTATTTATTTGATTTTAAATATATAATAATGGAATTTTTATTATTTAGTTATATTTTAGAAGTGTGCTGCTAGTTTTGTATGGGTATAGGGTGGGAAGTAATTGAAAAACAATTATTTATTAATTGATATTGATTGAATAGTAATTATGTAAATGGATTGTTTTTAGTTTTATAATTCAGATTCATATATATATATATATATATATATAAGTTCAAATAACAGGTCCTGCACCTCCAACTTGTGGCGAACAAAGGACCAACGAATCCCAAGGTAAGGCAGGAAGATTTTTTTTCACCAAAGTTCGAAAAAGCAGCAGCAGACTGGCACGTTTCGGGCGGATGCCCTTGCTCACATATATATATATATATGAACAGTAGGTAGTTATAGTTAGGTCCTTGTTTTTATTCAAAAAGCGTTTTTCTTTTCCCAATAACTTTGGCGCCGGTTGACGAATCTTCCACTCCTATCCGCTCCTATCTTGGAAATTTCGGGGTGATTCGGCAAGCGGGGGCCGAAGAAAAAGCTTTAGACACGGCTACAGCCCAAACTGCTGAACGTAATTACACATTTGTCACAAAGGTAGCCCTTGTTTCAGAAAGATATATTTTTGTTAAATGGTGTAAATCCGTTCAGTAGTTCCTGAGAAAGAAAAAAAAAGAGGTTGAAAAATGCATTTCCCATAGGAAACTTAAGACACTGGGTGCGCAAATCCAGCTGAGAAAATAAAAAAAACAAAGCCCGGACTCCCGTGCTTCATTTAATTGACGCCCCCGGGTGGGCCAGGTTCAGGGGGCAGTAAAAAAATGTGGGGTGGGGCCCAATCCCCCCCCTCTGCCCCGGGACCTGCCACCTCCCGGGGCTTTTCATGAATATTTGCGGGAGCACACGGCCCCCTCGCAGCCCTGGGGACCGCCACCCCCTGGGCTTGTTTTTAATCTGTGGGGGGCCTTGAAGGCCCCCCACAGACCAGGATGGAACTGGGGGTTTGCCCCCCACATGCCCTGGGGAGAGCCACCTCCCCGGGGAACTAATATTTGAATGCAGCGGTCCGTAACGGACCCGGGGCCCCTGGGACCATCACCCCCAGGGCTTTGTCAATGTTGGGAGGGGAGCCGCGCGGCCCCCCCTCCTGGAGCCAGTGATGGACTTGGGGACCGCCACCCCCAGGGCCTTCTCCTGCAGTGTCCCGGGGTGCCCACCCCGGGACACTGCTGTTTGCTATGGTTGGCCGGGAGCCGTCATAGCAAACTGTGGTTTGGATTTTGGAAGAGAAAGCAGGAAACCTTCTCTCTCTCCAAAAATCAGAACCACATTGCTTTTCCACACGGAAAGCTGCATGTCAGCAGCTCCCCATGTGGAAAAGCAATGCCGGCTCACTCAGGACGCGGGGAGCCGGCAGGGACCGTGGGGGAATTGGGGCTCCCCCACCGTCTTCAATGAGAAGCCAGGCCCCGGGGGATGGGGTCCCCGGGGCCAGAATTGGCTAGGGAGGGAGGGCCCTTTTTACACCTCTCTGCAACGCAGCTCTGTGGCGCTTACTTGAGGTACCTGGAGGGCTAGTTGGACCCCAGGGACCCTCAGGATTCAAGGGGACTTAAAACCCCAACTTACAACGTGCCAGGGGGCGTGTTTGCAGAGTGGTGGAGAAAGGGGGCATGGCCTTTGTCTACCTGTCAGCAATCCCACCGTGTGGGGCTTACTGAAGGTAAAAGGTAGGCTAGTTGGCCCCTAACGGACCCCCAGTAGTGAAGGGGACTTCAATCCCCATCCTATAGCATGCCAGGGAGTGCGTTTGTAGAGTGGTGGGCAAAGTGGGCATGGCTTGGTACGAGTACTTGACAATGCTGGTGTCTGGGACTGACTGGAGGTAATAGTTTGGGAAGTTGGCCCCCAAGGATGTCCTTGGGGGCCAACTACCCCTCTTTTTACCTACAGTAAGTCCCACACCGTGGGTTTGCTAAGATGTCTTCGGAGGCCATGGCCCCCTTTCTCTACCACTCTGCAAACGTGCATCGTGGCAGACTACGGGATGAGGGATGAAATCCAATTTAGTCATGTGGGAGTTTGGGGGCCAAGAATCCCTCCTGGTACCTCCTGTAAGTCCTACGCAGCGGAATTCCTAAGCGTTGTTTGGACGCACAGCACCCTTTCTCCACCGCTCTGCAAACGCGACTACTAGTTAAAGTAGCATATTTCTGCTCCTCTGACTTAGAGGTCATTTTAATCCCCCTGCCCTATTATGTTCTAGCCAGGGGCTTACAGAGAAGGTCATGCTAATCACAGGGGTACCCCAACGCATAGTGTTCCCTAGTGTATGTAGGTGTTTTCACTGTATTATAAGTGTCTTTTAGCATAGCACTGGCTCTAGGTCTGGTTAGTCAGAGTCAGTTACCACCAGTACCCGTCAGAAAAAGTTGTGGGCACAGGATGATTTTGCAACAAGGCCTCTTTCTGCTCCTCTGTTGGTTCTTTCTGCACATCTTGCTTCTTCCTGCACTTTTCTTCGTCTTTGTCGACTTCTGTTGCTTCTTTTTGCATTTCTTTTGCTGTCTTTCTGTGCGTTTTTCTTCTTTCTTCACATGTTCTACCTCTGAAGGCATAATTAGAAACTAGCATTTAAAAAACCTTTGACCATAGGTTTCAGGTAAGTTATAGTTAGAAATTAGCATTTAAAAAACCTTTGAAATTCACTGAAAAAACCATAGGTTTCAGGTACATTATAGTTAGAAATTAGCATTTAAAAAACATTAGAAATTCACTGAAAAAACCATAGGTTTCAGGGGCGTTATAGTTAGTTGGGCATTTCACTCGTACAAAACCATACAGATTCCCCCATTATAGTTAGTTCAGCTAACTATACACCCCCCCGCAATGCACTGCTGATGACGTCACATATTACATCACTCATGACATGGTCAGTGACATCACTGATGACATCTCAAATGACATCACTGATGACATCACTGTAAATCATTGTAAATATTACCGCTTTGTAATCCAACACTTTCCTTACTGTTGCGCTGTTTAGAGTGAGAATATTAAATTTAAACCCTCTGAAATCCAACACTTTCCCAGGTGTTGCACAGACTGGAGTGCGAATAGTACACTTTACCCCTCTGAAGTCCAACACTTTCCCTATTATTGCGCTGTTTGGAGTGGGAATAATAAATTGTACCCCTCTAAAATCCAACGCTTTCCCCACTGTTGCACTAATTTGAGAGGAAATAGTAAATGTCACCCTCCGAAGTACACTGCTTTCACAACTGTTGCTTAAACTGGAGAAGGAATAGTATATCTAATGCCTCTGAAGTTCAACACTTTATTAGACTCCAGTAGTTTTCATAATATTGGTTAAATAGATTTTAAAGCGTTGTTTGCTTTTGTTATATTTATATTTTTTGTTTTTATTTTTACATTTAGTTGAATGTTTATTTTTAGTAAATGTGTTTTGGGGGTTTCAAATTGTTTATATTTTATTTATTGGTTACATGAATTCATATATTGTTACTTATTGAATTATTTATATTTGTTATGGTTTCATTGTGTATATATTTTACATATATATGCCTTTTATGTTGTCTTGGTTACATATCACGTGTGAACTAAAATATTTAATGGCAGTTTCATACCACTTAATGTGAACAAGGCTAGGCTAGGCCGAAACATGTCACGTCAAACTACTTGCAATACGAATTGGCTCTTACATATCGGAGTCTGTGTCTGGGGGGTTTTCGTTGGATTCACCATTCTAACGGGATTGGCATAATTCACCATTTCTCTTGCCTTTTGGAACAGCGAAACCCCTTAATTATTTACCACAATCTTCTCCTCTAGCATGGAGTCCACATAAAAAAGAGAGACGAGCCGCTGCTCATTTCCTTCTGCGTGTTTAATTTTTTAAAAGCAGCATATTAACACTCGAAGCGTTTTGAAGCCTTCGCTTCTTGTTCCTGGGTCAGTTGCGTTTGCTTACTCATACCATATAAGCATGTGATTTCCCCACCACAATCAAAGTAGGAATACATGGGTTTAAGTTCTCTGGGAATTTCTATTGTGGCCATCTTATTACATTATCTTTTGTGTTAAGAGCTACATACATTTCATTCTGTTTGACTTATCAAACTTAATAAACATCCATTACGTAATCAATTTCTTATTCAATGCATATTATTTTTACAAAGCCGATAACTGGCTGTATTTTTTCAACTGTAAAAAATAATTACAAATTATGAACTTTTCTTACATATCTGATCATATATACAGATTACCATTTTCAACTATGTTCAAATCTAAACTATATTAGATTAGTGTTATTATTCCCCAGTGGCTTTTGACTACCCATTTTATATCTGAAACATTTTTTTCAATAATAAATTTGTTTCTCAAATCAATTCCGCCCTAGAGGGCTACATTGCATGTCCGATCATGCAATCTTTCAAAACATTATCACCCAACTATCCTGAGTTGACCCGGATGTGTATTAGCTCTCTTGCATGTCTTTCTTCTCCTTTCATTTTCCATGTCACTTACAAAATAAAAAACAGTGTAAGATCATTCATCAGCTTGTATATCTCATCTTAAACCAGCAAACTAACTCTTACATACTTCAATAGACATATTAAAAGTTTTTAACACAATTTATAAAGAATATCTTTTACATATGGGAATATTCTGAAGCTCAGTTCTACGTTATCACTGCCAATTTTTCGCCTTTCCTTAGCCCTGTTAAAGGCATAGTTTTATATTTTAAGATCATCTTTGACACTAGTCTGCACAGCTCTTGTATTCTATTGCCAACCCTTTCTAATGCTGGGACCCTGTCTAGTACACAGAATTTTAGCAGACTTGAGTCCTAGTTTTGTTGTTCTTTAAAATGCCTAGCTATTGGATATTGCTTATCTTCTTTAGTAATTGCCGTTAAATACTCTTTGGTTTATTTTGGTGAATTTCTAAGGTTTTTTAATTTCTATTTGCTAACTATAACATCCTTGTAACCTTAGTTTTTTTAAGTGAATTTCTAATGTTTTTAAAATGCTAATTTCTAACTATATAATGTCCCTGTAACTTTTTTTTTGTGAATTTCTAATGTTTTTTAACTAGCAGTCATGTTTGCAGAGGGGTGGAGAAAGGGGGCTGGTGAGTTCTGAGGAATCCTGCTGTGTAATACTTACAGGTGGTACCAAGAGGGCGTTGTGGCCCCCAAAGGCCCTTTGGAGCTAAAGGGAATTCCTCCCCCATCTAGTAGTGTGCCGGTAGGCACATTTGCAGAGTGGTGGAGAAAGGGGGCAAGCCCTCTGACAACTTCTCAGCAATCCTGCTGTGGGACTTTCATGCAGCTCCCTCTGTCCAAAAGCAATTCTGATCTGCTTCATGGAAGTGAGAGCATTTTACATGCTCTCGCTTCCATGAAGCACACCAGTGTTTGCTATGGCTTGGGGGGAGCGGTGCCCCCGGCAATTCATAGTAAACTGCAATGTCCCGGACATTGCTGGAGCCTGCACGGGGGGGGGGTCCCCGGGGCAATGGAGGGCTCCTGGAAAGGGGCCCTGAGGCCCCCTCCCATCTTGTATAAAGTCCCGGGGAGGTGGCAGTCGCAAAGGACCCCCTTAGTGATTTATTTGTGTCCCGGGGAGGGGCAATTTCTGGGGCTGCATGGGGGCTGTAGCCCCCCCACGCACTATAATATATTGCCCCGGGGATGTGGAGGTCCCCAGGGCTGTGGGGGGGGGGGCGGGGGCGCGTGCCCCCACATTTCTATTTCTAATTGCCCCTAGGACCTGGCCCACCGGGGGCCAAATTAAACGAAGCGCAGCAACTTGCGTGACCCAAGCTTCGTTTTTTAAACATATCTGGTGGGATTTGCAAATTCAACATAACTCCCTCAAAACATTTTTTTTAATGGTTTTGGGCCCTGTAGGACCCCCCAAGAGGCCCAGGGGGTCAGGATGTTCCTACCCTGACCCCATCTCTTTTTTTAACCTTTTTTTCTTGTGCATGGGTTCAATCAAGTCACAAGAGGGTTGCCAACACTTCCTGGTTTGAAGTGTTGCCAGCCAATCAGATCTCAGGCACGAGATCGGGAGGGATTGCAGATCCACCATGGTCACAGTTGTATATCTGAGAAATCTTAAAATTTCTCAGGAACTACTGAACGGATTCACACCATTTAACAAAAAGAGTGCCTTCTGGGCTAAGAGCTACCTGTTTTCCCAAATGTGGTGTCATTTCGCAGTTTGGGCTGTAGCCATGTCTAAAGTTTCCTATGGAAATAAACTTGGAGAAAAACTGTTTTGGATGCCCCCCCCTTTTTCTCGGTCCCCGCTTGACTGAAGATTCAGAGGACCCCTGGTAGTCCAGTGAATCTCCCAGGCAAGCCTATACCCGCTCAGCACAGAGATAAGCGGAAGAAGGAAACACAGCAAGATTTCTGAGGTACTTCAGCAACAAGCCCATTTTAAGCATCATTCGGATTGACGGGGGATTAAGATCTGCTGAAGAAATAATGTCGCCTACTGAGTTTTAAGAAATTGCAGAGAAATGAAATGTCCAAATTGTGGAAACGGAAATCATTTCAGTGCTATTTGGAAGTAGGGTGTATCTCACATGGCTTGTGAATATTAATTGCCCAGCTATGAAAACCCCAACCCAGATATCTTACGGGAGTGGGCGGAGAAAAACTATGAAACTTCAAAGGGGATTTCGGTGATTTTGTTGAAATATGCAAAGATAGACAAAGAATATTAAAAGAAAAAAATGCAATAGAATCTGAAATTTAAAAAAATGGAGATCAAGAATTTGTGGCCAAATTCATGACAGAGATGAAGGATAGATAAAAGAAATTAGAAGAGTCCATAAAAACTAGCAAGGCTCGGACGTTTAGACCCTAGTGCAGGAGGAAGAAAATATTTGACATTGGTACTATCTCTTTGCCCGTAACAGAATATGCACTATACACAAACAAGAATACATTTCTTAAAATTTGTAAGAACAGTGAAATAAAAAAATGTTTATGATGCAGACTGAGATGAAAGAAAAATGTTCATCAACAACATCAGTTAAGGGTAGCTGAAGTTCGTTTAATGAAGGAGCTCCAAGAACTAGGGAATGAGATCATTAGAAAAGGCTATGTAGTATGGCAGAGTCTCTTCTCTGGGATGGTTCTGATCTAGTTGGTGTTGGTATTAGACCACTCCAACTAGGATTTTCCTATCCCCCTCCTATACACCCGCAGCTAAGATCTTCCCACCAGCCCATCCCACACTTTAGAGGAAATGCAGGTCGGATAGGGGTTTCGCCACACACAACTTACCAAACCCAACAGGCTCTACTGCGGGCGAGACCAAGTCCCGCAGTAGCTCCACCCATCCAAGAACACTACAGTGGCAGTCAGCGGACAGGTATCATACTTAGTAACAGGTTCTCCCCGATTTTTATTGACTCCCCCCTAGATTCCAATGATTGACAACCATCCATCGAGCCCTCTATCACGGAGGTCACCCCTGTACATAGGCATTGCCACATATCAGTGGTTAGCTGGAACATCGCAGGGCTAGGGAAGAAAGTCACAGACGCTAGATGGTTAAACTTTGTGTCTCAATACGAGATCCTGGGCTTCCGGGAAACATGGGATGCCAGCGAAAAAATTTTCCTGGACGGATTCCGGAGTTTTTCAGTCAAGGCAATTCCCGGGGAGGGTGGTAGGCACAAAGGAGGGTTGCACATACTTTTCTCTTTAAAATTGGCGGGTGTTACTAGTAAGATTGATTGTACCTCTGATAATATCTTATGCATTGAGTGGGCCAGGCCAAATTCACCGCTAACTCTGATAATTAATCATTATAACGCCCCTACAAAGGATAGAAATTGCTCACATTTGAAGTCGTTATTTCTGTTTTTATCATCATATAAGTCAAAGCAACATGCTTCATTCGATATTCTCCTAATGGGAGATTTTAACGTTCATCCATGTGGCTGGGGTTGTTTGGACAAAGAGGTATTGGGTCCCCCGGGAGCTGTAAGTACTCACTTTGAGCACACCGCACAGGGGGCGGATTTGGAAGAGTTACTCGCAAATCTAAATTTATATGAGGCTGAAGGGTCTTGGGGAGATGAGAGGGCACCCACTTTCGTAGGTAGGGATGCCAGTACGATCATCGACTACATTTTTTTCACTCCCGGGCTAATCGATATGGTGGTTTCTTATGAAGTTTGTACTTCCTCCTTCAGTGACCATAATCCTGTAGTCCTGACCCTGGACATGGGTAGCAACATTGTCACCCAGGTTGAGCGTCTGGGGTGCCGTGGTGATACCCTCGTCACTAGGGAGCAGGGCCGCAGACTAAAATGGTCTAAAGTCGTCCCCGATAGCTTTATGGACAACCTTATACATAACAGACAAGCTGATATTACAATTTGCACAGACAGTACATCTGAAGGCACTGCTATTATCAGTTCTTTCACCTCCATATGCACACAAATTAGCCAAGACCTAAGGACCACAAAGATACCAGCGGATTTATCTAGCCCCAGATGGTTTGACAGGGAGTGTTCTAAAAAACACAATGTTCTCCTGCAGGCTCTTAAACAGCAGCCAAGAGATAGGGAGTTGGTGGGCCGGCTCAGAAAAGAATATAGACAGGCTACCGAGACACGTAAAAAAACAATAAAAAGTGAGGCCTGGGACAACTTAACATCAGTTAGTGTACTGAGAGACAGTTCACAATTCTGGATGATTTTAAATCACCCTTATTTTGCCACCTCAAATAACACTGTTTTGGATTGTGTGATACCCGAGGATGCCTGGGTGAATCACTTCAGTAAAATATATAATAGCGAAGAGGGGCCGGTTACACTCCGTCCCCAACAGCCTCCCACTGAAGCATCTCCTCTGTCTTTTTCGGAATTTGAGGTCTTTAGGGCAATCGACGAAATGACTAAACATAAGGCCCCGGGACCAGACGGTGTCCCTGCAGATCTATACAGTGCCCAGTCATCACTTTGGGCCAAAATCCTCACCAATGTTTTTAATTCAACTGTTAATGAGGGATTTCCAAAAACCTGGTCCATCTCAACCAATATCCCTATATTTAAGAAGGGCTCCAGATCTGATCCGGCCTGCTACAGGCCGATCTCGCTAATCGATTCTGCCGTAAAGATTCTTGGCAGAGTTATCTTACATAGATTAGGCGATACTATTAAGGAGAAGGGGGTGCTCTCTGACCTACAATACGGTTTCAGAGAGAAACGAGGTACAATAGAGCAGTGTTTGAACCTCCACATGCTGGTCAGTAAATACACTATGGCAAAGGAGGGCCATTTATATTTGGCCATTATGGACCTCTCCTCGGCCTTTGACTTGGTCAATAGGGCCAAGTTATGGGCCATACTGGCTGGCATTGGGATTGACCCCCCTCTGGTAGACTTTCTGGCCGTTCTACATGCAGATCTATCAGCAACCATTAGAACGAATCGTGAAGGCAGCACCACCAGACCCTTTAGTTCCAGAAGAGGTGTGAGGCAGGGCTGTATTTTAGCCCCACTTCTTTTAACCCTTTACATTAATTCCCTAGACAAAGCCTTGGAGGGGTCCACACCTGACATCCCCTATGTGGGGGGGTCCGCAGTACCCGTACTCCTCTACGCAGACGATGCGGTGCTTTTAGCACGCACAGGGGTGGGGCTACAGAGGCTTCTCGATGCATTCGGCCTCTTCATGTCTTCGTTAGACCTCCTCGTCAACAACAAAAAATCACATATTATGCTGGCAGGGAGGCGACCTAGGCCAAAAAAGTTGAAATCCTTTAGTTGCTGCGAAGAGAGGATCTCGAGGGTACAAGTGTTTACCTACCTGGGTGTGATATTTGAAGAGAAGGGCTCATGGGCCCCACAGGTGGATGCGAAATCTCTAGCTGTTACTAGATCCACTTCCGCACTTTTGAGTTTCGCTAAGCGTCTTGGGTCCCGACCGATGGAGGCATTATTGAAGGTTTACAAAACCAAATGCTTATCTATAGCCTCCTATGGAGCCCCACTGTGGGGCCACTCTCACTGTGGTAAACTCCAAATAGTAGAAAATCACTTTCTTAGGTCCTTATTGGGTGTTCCACAATCTACACCAGTTCTATCAATACACACCGACTTAGGATTGGGATATATTACTGACCTGCTCCAATTAGCGCCCCTAATATGTTGGACCAAAACATGGCTGAACAAGGACATCACACTAAACCACACTATTCTTAGGGACTGTATGTCCTTGGATAATGCCTCAAAGATTCCGTGGCTGGAATACGTAAAGGGGGAGATGGGCAAACTTGGCAGGCCTGACCTTTTTAGTCACCCTAACACTATACAGAGGGAAGACCTGAAATGGATTAAAGAAAATTTTATGAGGAGGGCAACCCAAACAAGGGAGGAGAAAGAATTAACTAAACCTAGAGCTAGAGCCAACTTCGTCCTCCTGACAACGCCCCAAATTGAACCTTATCTAAAAATTGTGAGCAGACCATTCCATCGTCATTTGCTCATTAGATTTAGGTTCAATATAATCCAATACTCCCTGGGTGATTTCCCTATGTGTGGTGTTTCTGATGAGTCTACCCCATGTAGCTGCGATAATTTCTCTGAGCAGACCCTTATGCATTTCGTCATGTTTTGTAGTCACTACAAAGAGAGTAGAACGCGGTTCTTGGCACCCATTTTAAGAGACGCAGGTTTTGTCCAGGTAAGCCCTGCTCTACTTCACCTACAGTTATTAGGTAGCACCAGGACAATCCTCGGGGTTGCTAGCTTCCTGGTCGCAGCTATGCGCAAGAGGTCCAGGATGCTATCCCCGAGGCAACTGGAAGGGTGATCTCACTATTTTATATTTGCTGCTACTTGTTTTAATTATATTTAATCTTTTTATAATGCGTATGAACTATATTGGTGTGAATTGCTTTTATATTTATGTATATCGGAAATTGTTACAGATTTTGACCCGGAATGTCTTTTAACTTCCTGAACTTGATACATTGTAATTAATTTTAAATTTATGTTGCCTTGTTGCTTTTATGATTTTAAATGTAATCGAATAAAGCTTGTTTTGATTGACTGACTGACTGGCTATGTAGTGACTGAAGATGAGGTGGTTACTAATCAAGGATTAAATGTGTATGGAGATGCCCAACAGGTTTCAAGCCTAAATCAAAATGATGGCCAAAGATACTGTAGGATGTATTTAATGAGCTAGTCACTCAGGATGTAAAGAACTTGCATGTGAATACAGAAAGGAAAAATAAGACTGGAAATGTTAAAAAAAGTAATATCAAAAATGAATGGACATACTCTGCAACACAGCAGATTGTGTGATTAGGAATACCGACAAGGGCAGGAATTTGGTTCTCTGGCCTATGGACAAGTATTTGGTTGAAGAGCACAAACAACTGAATAATTTAATGTGTTTGTTATGTAAATGCTTCTAGTAACATATTAAAACATGTGAGAATGCAATCCAACAATGAATTACTAGGTTGTGTGTTCAAGGTCTTTTAAGTCAAGATGAATATCAGTTTTTACGTAAATCCACCAGGTCATCCAATAATTTTAGCAGTGGGGGTGCCCCTGAAAATACATCTAAATATATAGGTTACGTTTTGAGAGATTTCATGAGAAATCTACCATCCTAAATACAGGCTACAGAATATTTTAAGAAGAGAATCTTTGATATCCCTTAGGAGGATGAGTATACACTTAAGACCTTGGATGTGGCAACACTATATACCAGTATACAGCATGTGGATGGGCTGAGAGCAGTAGGTTATTTTTTAAGCACCAGACCACTCAGACTATGGAAACATGCCAACATGTGATTTACTATTATTTGTAAGTGTCTGGAGAATAACTACTTTTTGTTCAATAATGAGTTTTTCCATCATGTAAGGAGTACAGCGATGAGCACCTGCTTAGCACCCAGCTATGCTAATTTGCATATGGGCTGGTGGGAGGAGCAGGCGCAACAGAATGAATATCAGACAGAATGATCAGAACATGTGGTATTTTGATGTAGATTCATTGATGACCTTTTTGTAATTTGGAAAGGCTCAATGGAGACTGCTAAGCTGTTTTTAGGAGAAATAAATAAAAATGCATAACATTTACATTTTACTAGCACGATTAGTGACAAAGAGGTAAACTTTTGATATCTAACTGTGTACGTTAAGAACCATAAATTAGAGACCAAAGTATTTAGAAAACCAACAGCTGGCAACACACTTCTGCATGCAACAATCTTTCACCTCCAAAATGTTACGAGAAAATTTCCATATGGGGATAGTCTACGTGTTAGGAGAAATTACAGTGAGCAACCACAAGAAAAGAAATCCCTAGCCGAATTGTCTGGAATATTCCAGGTGAGGGGATATTAGCATAGCTGGATAAAGAAAGCGAAAAGGAAAGCGAAGGTAGATACACGGGAGCGATTGTCATTTGGAAGAAGCAAGAACACTTTCAAGTTTAGAGTGATCACTAATAATAAACAGGAAGGAGCGATTCACAGGATAATACAAACATACTGCCACTTAATAAAAGACGATCCAATGATAGGAAAAGTAGCCCAGAAGAGGCAAGGAATGACATTCAGAAGAGAGAGATCTATGAGAGATGATCTAATTAAGAGTAGGCCTGAATGTATGAAAAAGAAAAGTGTAGTAGATGCTAAGCTTGCCACTATGAAGCTAATGTAAAAGAGTATGAGTTGTTCTTTCTTAAAATTACAAAGAAGATAAGAAGTTATTACCATTATGAGACGGAGTATGCAGTATATATTTTGATCACTTGATCCAAATCTGGTAATGGTTCTCTGTATGTGTTGGGTGGAGCTTATACTCCTGATGCCCACGGAGTTATCATTCAGTGCATATGAGAGCAGGTAGAGTTGCAAGGCGCCCATTGTGCCCCTGGCGTACTTTATATAATACGGCCCCTGAGGTTCCTTCTGTATGTGTGGGCCAGGCAATAACACACTCCTCCATGTGGTACCTGTTTTATATGTGTGAAGGATGCTTCTATTCCTGATGACTAGTGTAATTTGATGAGTGTGATTTTGTGTTTTAATATGAGAATATAAGAATCTTGATCACTTGATTCAAATCTGGTACTGGTTCTCTATATGTGGTGGGTGGAGTTTCTGCTCCTGATGCCCACTGAATAACCGTTCAGTGCCTATGAGAGCAGAGAGGGTTGCAAGGGAAACTTGACCGCTCGAAGACCATGTAGTAACCATTCTACGTGTGAGCAAAATAAGCTTGCACTCCTGAGGCCCTATTACGGAAGTGCCACAGGGGCGCAATGGGCAATAGCACCCACTTTGAGCACCCACAGGGCCCTTTGGTATTACAGAAGGGGCCGCAGAGGCTTGTGCATCCCCTTTTGTAATGTAGACAGTGCTGGCTCGCATATAGAACCAGCACTATCACCAGAGGGCATTCCCTAATTTGCATGGGGCATGCCCCTATGCAAATAGAGGAACCCTGTACCTTTGCATCCATGCCGTATTGTAGACGTGGGCACAGAGGCAAACAATCTGGCAGGAGTCACACTGACAGTGCACCACCTAAAAGGTGGCACACTGTCAGTGCGCCCCCTTATGGCAGCCCTCTGGAGGGGGGAAAGGGGTCCTATAGACCCCCAGACATCCCCTTACAGGCATGTGCAGTCAGTCATTTCACCAGCCTGCAAGGCAATCTCTCGCCCCTTTTAAAAGTGCAGGCGGGTTGCAAAGTGAAACTCGGAGCAGCTGCTTTAAAGACGCTCTGTTTTTCGCTTGAATGTGCTGCCCCCAGGGAAGCACGATTTTGCAGCTGCCCTGAGGGGAGTGCATTCAATATAATAGGGTGCACTTTCCTTGTTTGTGCCCGGTGCACCTATTTTAAGGTGCCCTATGGCGCAAACAGGGAAAGTGCGCCTTATCCATAATATGGCCCCAGATGGGCATGTGTTGTCTGTTATCTGTGGGGAGAGGCTTGCACTGCTGCTACCTGTGCTATTCCTCTTTTGTGGGAGAAGGAATCTTCGACTGCTGATTGATATCCATGTGGTAACTCTTATAAGTCTGCAAGGGAAGTATGCCCTTGTGAGATCTGCTCTGTGTGAGAGAGGAGCATTTTTTTTAATGTATTTTTAGTTTTAAGGTTTTATATAGCGCTGGCTAGACCCGGAGGTATCAGAGCGCTTTACATGAGCATCAGATCATAGTTACAGGTTACATCGTTACAAAGGTTACACAGTTATTAGAGCACAGCAACATAGTTACTTGTATGGTAGAGATAAACAATAAGCACAAATACGAAAGGGGAAAAGCAGGCAGGTTGAAAGATTCAGGGGAGGGGGAAGGAGCTGGGGAAGTAGACAGGTAATGACGGCGGGAAAAAGGAGGTGAGGGTGAAGGACACCGCATGAGAAGAGGAGGGGAGGAGCGACGGGGAACACAAACCGGTAGACGAGTCAAAGCAATGTCCAAAGTCCAGTAAGCTGTGATCCCTGGGGAAGTGGTATCACTTCCCTATCTCAGTTGCGGGAGGCTCCCTTTACGCAGTGGACTCTCTCAGAGGGGTCTCTGAGACTCCAAGGCCTGCATTCTGGATCCTTCCCCAAAAAGGGGAGAGGGAGTGCTTTGGCAAGGGGTGCCATACCATGCTTCAGCTGTGAGTGGCTGTGAGTGGCTCCCTTGGTGCAGTGGACTCTCTCAGCAGGTGCGCTGAGACTCCAGAGTATAAATATTGGATCTTTCCCCAACAAGGGGAGAAGGAGTGCTCAAGGGGCACAAAGGACAGGGGGCTAGGCAGACTAGCAAGCAAGATGAGAGATTCAGGGGAGAGGGGATAGGTGCTAGGAGTTAGGGAGGAAGACAAAGAGAGAAAGAGTACTAAATGGGAACAAATTTAATTAATGAGTTATTATATAGCGCTGGCTAGACCCGAGGGAATGAGAGCGTCTTACATGAGGAACAATAATGTTGCAATTTACCTCAGTTAAAAGTTACATAAGTATCAAGAAAAGCATTTAAAGAACATAGGGGACAGGTGAATAGAGCAAGGAAGGGTAAGGGGATTGGGTAAAGGGATAGGAGGAAGATAGGACATAGAGAGGAGGGGAAAATCTGCCCAAGGTCCGGCTGGGTAACTGACGGCAGGGGGGCTGGGGGGAGTCCACAACGCATCTCCTCTTTAGCTGTATGGTAGCTCCACCGGGAATCAGCCAAATCGCTAGGTCTCCACAGTCTGGGGTAAGTTCCGCAGGTTCCAAGTCCTGATGTGTAGGCAGGTTAGGGGATAAGTTCAAGGTCTGGTCAATGTGCAATTGTTGTCCCGGGGAAGAAAAACAACGTGTAGGGGGCCATTATGGAAGCCATCTTGGGGTCAGGCAGGGGACTGTACTGTACACTGGTACACTGGTGGCCATCCTATGGTCAGGTATCTGGCAGTTAAAGTCAATATCCAGGACAGCGGCCGCCAGAGAATAACAAGTCCAGCGTGCACACGCCGTCACACGCACAGACATGCACAAGCACACACAAATGGGAGCAAACACTCTCATATGTGCACTGATGCACACACACAAGCACATAGACAGAAAACATCCAAGAACACAAGCACGCATAAAATCCCATGCTCAAATACAAAAACACCCAAATACATGCACACGCAAACATCGTCACATGCACAGACATGCACAAGCACACACAAATGCGCTCATACACGCAGACACGCTCACACACACAAGCACACATAGAAACTATCAAAAACACAAGCACACATACAATCACATGCTCCAGAAGAAAAATACCCAAGGACGTACACGCAAAATACATGCACACACACACACCATCACACGCACAGACATGCACAAGCACACACAAATGTGCACACACACTCTCATACGTGAACAGAGAGCGCATACAAGTACGCATGCAGAAACATCCACACGCACAAGCAAACATACAATCCCATGTTCTAATACAAAGACACTCAAATACATGCACTCACCATCAGACGCACAGACAGAAGCACACACACAGAAATAACTGGAGAAATCAAAATGGGTGCCAATCCAGAGAGGAGACTTTAGCAAGCAATTAGGTGGTGTCAGTACTGTCCAGCGGGCGCCACCAGGACGGACAGGGCTCCCGGTTCAGAGTCTGTAAATTATAATGGAATGTAGTCTCCAAGCCCACCTCTCGCCTCCATTACATTGAAGCAGGGCGTAGAAACAGTGTGAGCGCCCCACGGGACCACCGGAGGTTAATATCAGCTTCCTTGTCCTGCCTCATTAGTCTGCCCACATCGGAATGCAACTCTCGTCAATTTCAACGAAGACAGAGGATATTACAGTACATGAAAGCGGTGGCCATGTTGGGGTCAGGCACGTGGAATATATATATATATATATATATATATATATATATATATATATATATATATATATATTCAGACGGAACCCTTCCTCTAGTGCCCCAATGCCTTCATCAGCCCTAGCGAGTCTTTCTCGGCCTCAAAGCTCCCTTTGGTGGCGCTACAACCACCCACAGCCATTACCGTTTACAGCTATAAATCGAGTGGCTCCCCTGAAGGATGTGCACGTAGGCGCCAAAGTGTGCTCCCTACATTCCCAACAGATGGAGCAAAACGGTTAGTTTTTGTGGAGTGAAAGGTCTACACAACACTTCACTAACCAACAACATGGGTACAACATCAATAGAAGCAGTGCAAGCTCCACTGATACAAAGACAGTTTGCAAGATAAATCACTGAAGTGCATAGTTCCTGATGCACAGGGTAAAATGCCACACTAATGGACGATTGTGTGCTATAAGTGCTACATAACACAAATGTTCAGCGGCAAAATGCTATCTGTGTATGGGAAACAAGCACTTTTTTCTTTCTTGCAATTTTTTAGAATGTAAACCTGGCCCTAGGAAATTAGAGCGCTTTACTACAGAACCAGGGGCCCGATGTAGGTCACCAAATACCGGTCGGTAACGGCCGAATTCGGCCGTTACCGACCGGTATTTGATGATTGAGATGTAGGGGCCAATATTTTGCACAATCGGTAAATTTACCGATTCTGTAAAATACCGAATCGGTCATTTTACCGATTCGGTAAATTCCAGATGTAGGTCGCACTGTTTACAGTGCTACAGGCCTTCAGAATTTGGTATTTTACCACCCAATCCAATTGGGTGGTGAAATACCGAATCCAGGTGTGCATGCACATGTGTGCATGCACACCTCTGCCATGTGACAGACATGCATGCCCTTAGGGCATATCTGTGTGCCACATGGCACACATGCCTGTATTTGGGGTGCTAGAGGGTGTCAAAGTGACACCCCCTGCACCCTTGCTGCAATCGGTATTTACCAAATCGGTAAATACCGATTCGGTAATGCCCATTGATTCCTATGGGCTTCAATGCCCTTAGGAATCAATGGGCATTACCGAATCGGTATTTACAGAATCAGTAAATACCGAATCTCAACGATTCGGTATTTACCGATTCTGAAATACCTACAAACCCCCCCCCCCCCCCCTCCATTTTACCACTTCTTAAATACCGAATCGGTATGATTCGGTATTTAAGAAGTGGTAAAATTAAATTACCTACATCGGGCCCCAGATGACTTTACACCTTTGTTTTCAGGCAAAGAGAGGTTTAAGTGATTTGACCAGAATCACAGAATGTTGAGCTGAGGATGGAATTTGAACCTGGTTCTGTATGCTCTAGCCACTAGGCGACATCCCCTCATTTGCTTGTTCTTCCATTGGCTACCCCACCTATTTCTAAAGCTTGCTAACCTGGTTTCACTATACAAAATCCATGACAATTGCCAATGCTTGTTTTATACAATTTTCAATTCCGAGTGAAGGAAGAGCTCTTTTATGAAATTTGATTTCACAGTCAATCTCATCCCACCAGGGACCAATAAAACCTGCCCTTAGCTAACTAGTTAGTTCCATTCACTTCCAACTTGTTGAGTGAAGGGCAATCATCTTGTACTTTCTGAAGATGAGAACGGTTTATATTTCATGGTTTATAGAAATGGCTAAAAGGAAAACCATCACAGCCTCACAAGGGAAGGGTGCACTTAAAAGAAAACATTGCGAATCTACTCAAGATGGATTTATTCCAGAACGAGAAGCTTTTTTAACAGATGATCTAGCAATACAAACAGGCTCGGAAGCAGGTCCCTCGGTACAGCCTCCAATGTTAAGCAAAAAATCTATTTTCCTTTTCCTTCACCATTAATGTTCAATGTTTGATCTGTTTTTTTTTGTTTGTTTTTTAAGAATCGGCCTCATAAAGTGCACTTGACAAGGGTTTCTGAGAATTGCCTGGCTTCTCAACCGAATACTGTTTTAGCTTCGAATCATTAATTAATCTCTACAAATGATTTACTAGGTAAAAAAAACAATGGCTGGCACGCTTTAATTGGTTGCCTTAATATTCACAATTTTTCTTATTGTTGATGACCTGCAGACTTTAAGGAATAATCTGTAGGATGAAGTGGTTTAAAATGAAGATCCTCAGTTTCAGATATGCCTAATTTTATGTGATCTTCTTTGCCCATCTATTAGGAGAGCATCTCCACTGTGAAAAAAGATAAGTCTCAGATTTGCAAATACATTTGCACATGTGAGTTCAAGTTGCGTGGGCAAATGGTCTTTTTTAAGGGTGGTAAGCCTTCTGGTTATACACTTGCAACAGGGTGACAGCGACCACTATCAAGGTCTTGAAGGGGGCTCTGAAAAACATAGGGGCATATTTACAAGCCCCGATCGCCACCAAAATGTCACTTTTCCTGACGTTGTGGTGGCGCTAGGGACTTAGCCCTATTTACAAGGCAGCATTAAGCCACTTAACGTGGCTTAATGCTGCCTTGTATATAAGGACCTCTTTCACGTTATGGTTAGCATCAAAGGGGGGGGCAGTGGGTGTTGCGGTTGACATTCCACTGCAACACCCATTGATTTTGACGCTGCCCCCTATGTACCAGGGCAGCGTACATAGGACAGCATAAATGGTAATTGCTTAAGTGTATCTTAAAAATTAATCCGTGGGCAGTGCTTGTCTGCAGCATACCACTCCCAGATCAGAATGTTCCTGTTCAGGAGATGCCCTCTCATCTAGATGACAACCTTTGATCTATCCTGTAAACACTATCGGGGTGCGCAATGTCCTCCCTGTGGCACAATTCCAACCACTCCAGTGAACTGACCATTAAGCCAAATCTGGGCTCTCCATCTTCCTTCCCGTAATCAACTTGAGCAGTTTATGGACTGTAAAATTGGTTTCAAACAAGCAAAGTACTACAGAACTTTAAGGCACAAACAAATAACAGCATGCCTTCAAAATCTCTTGGTAGTTTTGCTTACTGGCTAAAAGTCAGTATTTCGTAATGGTCACAGATGCGTCTTCTATTTTCATTGAATTGAGCCAGGATGACAATATTTTCAAGGGAGAGACCTTACTATACCTAGTAGTAACAATTTTTCAGTGGTGGCTGGCATGGCTCGCGGGTGGCAGTGCGGGTGGCGGTGCGGGTAGCGGTGCAGGTGTGGGGGTCATGGGAGGGTTGTGAGGGGGATTATTAAAAAAAGTACCTTGAGGCCGGGTCCTGCTTCTCTGCTCCTGCTCTCCAGCCTCCAACTCCAGGAACAGGAAGCAGGCAGCCAGGCTCCATCCCCTAAGCCAATCATAACATTGAAATGCAGCATTGTGATTGGTCTGAGCGCTGAGACATGATGCGCAGCCAGGGCCTGGAGGGGTGGGCATGTTCTCCATGCAGGCTGTAATGCAGCCTGCATGGACAGCAGGAATGTACGCATGACTGGTTTGGGTGGCCCGAGAGGGCCGACCTAACAGTCACTGCACAGTTAGGAGTGGGCAAACCACTCCTCCTCTTCTCCGAGAGCAGAGCAGCCCCACCCACCCATCCACCCGCAAAGCAACAGGACTCAAAGCATAAAATGATAACTCCAAGGGGCATATTATCAAGAAACCGGGTTAAAATTATCGCCGCTTTAACGGCAAGAAACTGCAGCTAAAGCGGAGATAATGGGCTTGATAATATGCCCTTGAGAATTCCAATAGAAGCCCATGTTCACACCAGAACATGGGCTTCTATAGGAATTCACAAAAGCATATTATCAAGCCCATTATCGCCGCTTTAGAGCAGTTTGCTGCTGCAAAAGCAGCGATAATTTTATCGACGTTTCTTGATAAAATGCCCCCAAGTTATTATCATATTATTTTTCTACTTGCCACTGCTTAAACGCAGTTGGGTGATGCTCCTTGGTGCCGGAATTGCAATTTTTCTGAATTTAAATACATTTTTTGTCTTCATACCTAAATATGCCCTTTTCTGTCCATTCCCTAGGTAGGAGGACAGTAAGGAGAAGAATACATTTGTACCAGAGTTAGAAGGCAGAAGGTCGACCATTGAAGGGATAGTGTCTGCTGGTCTGAGTCCTCATCAAATAAACAGTGGTATGATATCAAAGTCAAAAAAACGTGAATTACCAACCTGCCAACCACTGACATCCCTCACCTTATTTAGAGGTCAGGGGATAATATTTCTCCCACCAGCAGAGTGGACGCAAGTTCTGACCTGAGGAGAACCTTTGCGGCATGGCATTGTTCAGTACTTGGTGGCAGACATGGAGTGGAAAACATCCCCCTCCCATGTTGGTTTGGGGTTTATCATAAAGTTGACTGTGATTTTCCTGTTCAGGATCTCCATTCACAAAATATTGGTCCCTGAAAAATAAAACAATAAATGCCACTAACATGCTGGGAGAAAACTTCAAGAATATCAGACATTGATTATATATTTCCCAAAAGCAAATCCATTCTTTAGGGGGTTTGTCTTTGGAAAAATAAACAAAATGCTGGTAGGCCGATCATTACAAAATGGCATGGTAGGCTGCCTAAACAGTACTCAGGGGCAAATTTACAATGAAATGTCAGCCCTAGGTGAGCCAAATTCGGCGGCGCCTTGCTCCAACATTTCCTAAACACGGAGATGTGCCATATTTACAACAATACAGTGCACCTCTGTGTTTTCCCAAGTGCTGGCGCTAAAATTAGCTGCCAAGCACCAATGCAGGCACCCTTGCACCATTGTGTAAGGGTGCCTGCATTGCAGGGAATGATTGTTTAGGTGTAGAAATATGTCATTTCCTGCTCATAAACAAACCATAATGGTGATTTGTGCCTTCTATGTGTGCTGCATTCTGCAGTACACATTGAAGCAGAAAATCGTCATTATTTGATGATTGTTTATGTGCAGGAAGGGGCACCACCATCCTGCACATAAGCAATCATTAATGCAGTTTTGCTCTTTCTATGTGTGCTGCAGAATGCAGCACACAAACAAAAATCAAAAACGAGGAGAAATAAAGATATTTCTCCTCTTTTCGCCATTCTAACTCCTGCTCTTGCATGGTGATAGTTTTTGGTACTGCCTCAGATTTAAACATCCATATAAACCTGGGTGTGAGACCTGGCACCATTGGCGTGGGCCTCCCTTCCATTTTCCGCTGTTGTCTCCTCTGTTTTTTTTTAATATGTTTTTGCTGGTTTCGATGCTTTGGGCACTGTGCCACTGCTATTCAGTGCCACAGTGCAAGTGCTCCCTATTGTAAATTATTGTAATGGATTAGTGACTCCATGATTGGCTTATTTGATTTAATTGTCAGACCCTAGTACAGTGCACCATGTGTGCCCACGCCCTATAGATCAAATGCTGCTAGTGGGCTTTCAGCACTGATTGTGCCACCCACAGAAGCCATTGCAGAGCCTGTGTGCAGTCTAGTACTTCCATGTCGGCTTGGTAAGTGTACCTACTTACCAGTCCCGAAGCCTTCCCTTTTCTACATGTTAGCCACCCCTAAGGCAGGCCCAAGGGCAGGGTGCATTGTAAGTAAAAGGTAGGACATGCCTTGGTGTGTGTGGCATGTCCTGATAGTGAATTACAGCCAATTTTGTTTTTCACTGTTGCAAAGCTACCTGTCCCCAAAGGCCAGAATGGGCAGTTTGAATATAGCATCTTATAATCCTACCTGACCCAGGGAACATGGTAGAAAAACGAATGTAGTATGCCTGAACTCAGAATGTTAAACTACATCTTTTAGTGAAGGTAATTTTTACATTCTGTGTTTGAAAATACCACTTTTAGAAAGTAGGTATTTTCTTGCCTTACCATCCAGCCTGCCTCTGCTAGGTTGTGTCTTGCATGTCTGGTTTGTGAGTGACAGGAGGGCTTGGGCTCCAGCAGTCTGATGAGTCAGTGCTGGGCTGATTAGGACCTTGGCTGACTGGAGAGTGGGGGGTGGAGATTTCCTTTCACTCCCCTGAGCCATCATAGAATAGAGAGTAGGGGAAGGAGATTTCCTTTCAGCTACCTGGGCCATGGCTGCTTTCAACAATGCTGCCCCACCTCCTGCCAGGAAGCTGCACAGAACTGGTTTTGGGTGGGCACAGGCCCCCTCTGCCTTCAGAGGACAAAGGATTTTCTAGTTTAAATATTGGGACTCGGACCCCAAGACTTTAGATCACTTCTGGGAATTAAGACGGACCTTTGCCAAGGAGAAGAAACCAAGGAAGCTGAAGGACTTGCCTGCCCCTGTGCCAGTGTGCTATTTTCTAGGGTTGGCCTTAATTGCCAAGGGAAGGGGAAAGAACTTTTTATTGAATTTTCATCATCTTGAAGAAGAATCTCCAAAGGCTTGAACTGTGCTTGCCTCCTGCTGCAGTCTCAGGGATACAAGACTTCACCACCAGCTCCCCCCTAAATTTCCTTGCAGGGAATTCTGTCTGCAGAAGCCAGCGTATTATTGTGAGCTGGAAGCGCAACTCAACGAGAAGAAGTGTGTTGCCTCCGCAGCTGTCGCCGTTCTATCATCGGAGAAGCGTGTTGCCACCGCAAGGGTCGCCGTCGCATCACTGGAGAAGTGCGTCTCCATCACAGCTGTTTGTCGTTGCATCACCGGAGAAGTGTGTTGTTGCCGCAAGGGTTACCGTTGCATCCCCGGAAAAGCGTGTCGCAGCGTCTGTCGTGGCTCAGAAGTTCCAGAGTCGCCACACGGCCATCGGGCGTGCACGCATCGCCGTCACGTCATCGCATCAAAGACACCATCTTGTCGCATCGCACCTGTTCGTCGCACCACATCAAGGCTCCATCTTGTTGCATCACAACCGGAATGCAACATGAGATCGACGCATCACATCCTCTCCGGTAAGGAATAGACGCATCGCCTACTATGCGTAAGCACTGAGGAACAGACGCATTGCCTCCCTCAAAGCAAGGAACCGACGCATCGCTCTCCCTGGGAACCTTTTGTTTATCTTGCTTGACACATTCAAAGGTACTTTGTGAGAAACGTGTCGCATTTACCATCATCTTTGAACTAAGCTATTTCTACCATCTAAAATTCATTTTTCTAATACTGTATTGTGGATTTTTGTCATTAGGGTCTTGTGTTAAGTCTATATAAAAAATACTTATTTTTATAAAACTTGTGTGGTGTCCATCTGTAATATTTTCACTGTATTACTGTATGTGTTCACAAAAGCTTTACACATTGCATCTGAGATGAGCCTTCCTGCTCGTGCCAAGGTACCACAGGGTTGAGCAGGGGTTATTATAGAAGCGGAGCCCCCTTACCCTGACTAGAAGCAAGGGTCCCTATTTGGACAAAGGTGCAAACCATTGCCAACTATAGACCCCCAGTTCTAACACTGGGGCAGCTTAAAAAAACAATGGGTGTTGCTCTGGAACGCCCACAGCAACACCCATTGCACGCCCCTTTCACACAAAGTGATTTGTGTAAAGAGGCTGTATTTACAAGGTGGCGTTAAGCCACAAAAAGTGGCTTAATGCTGGTTTGTAAATATGGGGAAGGGCATAGTGCCACCAGAACATGGCTTAAAGTGACGTTCTGGGGGCGCTATCCCCTTGTAAATATACCCCTCTGTGTTTTTACGGAAACTGCTCCCATTTTGTCGGCAGAAGCACTTTTGGTCAAAAACAGGTCTCGCACAAACTTTTGATTTGCCAGGCAGGACACCAGTAGCTATAATGGGAGAGGTACTCCCTCCGTTGGCCCAGCCAGGTATTTGGCAGATGCCCTATTAGCAACAAGTTCTAATTGAGGCCCTTAGATTTTCAGTGCTATTCTTTGTGGCCTGGAGTAGAAGGGTTATTATGGTAAATCTTAGTCATTTTACTGACAGGAAAGTCACATCCTTCTTGTGGATGTGACACCCAGAAAGATTACATCACTGGCATTTTGCAGCAGAGACACCATAGATTACTTGTGAGCTGGGGGTATAAACATCCTCTCCCTGCCATCTAGAATATTATCTGCAATGCTTCGTGAGCTCTATTCCCCCACCTGGGTCATCCTGGACTTTACAGAGAAACCTATTGTGCAGTGTCTGTTGGACTCCTCACTGAATCTATAATCTGATTATTTGGTCACTGCTGCACTTTTGCTGTGCAAAATCCAGAGATGAAAGTCCAGGAAAATATACCCTTCTGTGATGAAAGGAGAGTTGAACATTTGAAATTAAATTTGGACTTTAGCTAATAGTGTTGTTGCGCCAATGATGTTAAATCAGGATGAATACTAACCACTATATCTGTTCAGTGTACTATAATTATATTGAAGAGAAAGGGCAAGCAATATATTTACAATGAATAGGGTACTTGGTGATTTCTGTTTTCCCTTGTGGCCAGGAACAGGCTTAGTATTTGGAGGAGTCTTCCTGATGTAACCTTATCTGGAAAAAGATGAAGCAGTATTACCCATTGTAGAATTAACTAAGCATCTGCCCATCCCTTCAACTTTCCATCCACCTATCCCTTGCTGCTTCCAATCATATTTTTTTTCCATCCATCCTTTCAAATATATAGCCATCCTTTCACCTATTGACCTATTACTGTATTCTGGTCTCCATCATTCTGTCCTTTCACCTGCCCATCTCTTCACACTTCTTCACCCGTCCAATCATCTGTCCTTCCAATCATTTACCCTATCACGTTGATCCTTTCACTCTTCCATACAACCTTCCATCCTTACATATATTCATTCTTTCAACCGCCCTTCCATTCATTATATCTCACTTTCATTCTAAATTTCACCTTTTATTCTTTCTTTCCTTTCTCATTTCCTTCTTTATTTCAGTTCACCTTTCTATCCTCTTTCTGTTATTTTTTCACTTTTCTACATACCCATCCTGTTTCTCTCATTTGTACTTTTTGTTTTGTACTGTGCATGTCATCCCATGGCCCACAACCTCTTTCATCATATTCCCTAATGGTGTTATTTATGAGCATTGCCCGCAGACCTGCAGACAGAAGAGGCAAAGAAGTAGCTATTTAATGTTAACCCTCATTATCCATCTGCACAGGAAGTGACATCACTTAATTTCCCATTATCCGTCTGCACAGGAAGTCACATCACTTTCTGCATTTTCCATACTTCAATCAACTCTGCAGGGCATGCCATTGCCTGGGCGTCTCTGCCAAAGGGCAAACCCAGACAAGGGCATTGCCGGTGTGGGCCTTGGGCCAAAACACCTGTCCCAGTGAAATTGCATGGTAACGATATAATAATGTGCCTTACTCAGCACACCATACTGCCAATTCCCATTTCAACACCCAGATGTAGACAACCCAAACAATCACATAGCATTAGCACAATACATAAACTAAACCTTGAACACATCCCACTAACTAACAAATATCCTCAAACTACAGAAAACACATTCCAACTCATGCTCATTAACACTTGCTCCGCAGTACTCCATGCACCAAACATTGCAGTCCTCATCACCTATCACAAGCCTGATTGCCTGATGCCCTCTTCATACCAGAAACATGGTTCATCCTGAAAATCCGCACATATTAAACATCCTTCATCCCACAGAGTACAGCATCTATTGTGTGGACTGGCAAATAATGAGGGAGAAGGCCCCTATGTTAACCATTAGTCCTCCTGATCTTGCTCACTAGGGAAGCAAGCAACATTTAACTCCATGAAGCTGTTGACACACCATTTTCCTCTATCTGCATCTCATACCGCCACCTTCCATTTCATCCACAGGTCTCCATGACATAACTAGGACTTAATTGATGAATTCTCAGATTGTCTCACCTCCTCGTCCAACCTATCGGTCCAATCCACCGTCTTGGGTAACTTCAACCTCCCAGACAATGCAAGCCAAAAAACCCAAAAAACAGGTGAGACGCCCTCCTCAAGCTGATCGATTACTCAACGAGGTACAGCATGTCACTCAACCAATACACTCCAAAGGCTGCATAATCGTCCTTGGCTTCTCAACATCACCAACAATACAATGTAAAACACACATACCCATGACCTGGACTGACCATTTTGACATCTTTATCTGTCTGCTCCGAGTACTTTCAAAAAATGATGCTCAACAGAAAAAAGAAGACTAAACCTTCTGATCCTTCAAAGACTTCTTCATTGTCAACCTTATGCTTGAACTCATGTCTCATCCCCTGTGAGACATCAACAACATTCTAAACAACTTTAACAGGTTTTTGGAGAGCTATGTGAACGTCCATACCCCATTATTACATCGACGTTACTCAGCTTGCTGCATCTCTTACACCCATCCCTTCCCATAAAATCCTGCAATGGTCAGGATACAAAGCCTTATCTCTCCTGGATCTGTCTGACATACTCAACTCCCTCAAAGCCACTTCTTATGAAGATGATGTCTTGACATAATCCTCTGGCAAAGCTTTCTTTTGCAAGACTCTTGTACCCCTAATTACCATTGTCAAAACCTCCCTCACTCAACGCATACTCACAGAATCTCTCAGGATTGGCCAGGTCCTCCCCACTCCTAAGGAAACCTACACTGGACCCTCATGACCTTGTCAACTACCAGCCCATCACTCATCTACCGTTCATTGGCAAGATCATTAAAAAGGAAATCTATGTTCAACTTTGACATGACGTTAGTGCTAACCATCTCCTGAACATCTATTAGTCTGTCTTCAGATTGCAGTGCATATCGAAGACCGCTACCTCCCACATTGTAGTTGATGCCCTCTTGACAACAAATAAAGATGATTCCCACCTCCTGATCTTGATTGGCCTCTCACCTTCCTTTGACATAGTCAACCATCCCACCCTCATACAAACCCTTGAGTTGTGAACGGCATTCACTGGAAATGTTCTTCACTGGTTCTTCTCCTACCATTCTGACCAACATCATTTCATTCACTCCAGGCCACAAAAGATCCCTTTTACGAGAGGAGTCCCAATGGGTTCCTTACTGACTCTTGTTATCGTTTGCATTTCAGCGAGGAATAGCCACTATAGTTAGGCACATCATTGTATTTAGTATTGTAGGTGGGGGGGGAGACAGTCGGCCCTGGCGGCACTTTTTTGGGAGTTTAGGCACTTCATGTGAGGGGAGCAATTTTCCGCGTCCGGGGAGCAGATCCAGCGGCCAAGAAGGAGGGAGGCCTTTTGGTGTGAGTACGGGGCAGCAACAGTGATGGCCGGTTCAGGTAAGAGCGGTGAAGGTGATGGGGGAGTAGACATACGACGATGAGGGAAAGAGAAAAAAAGAAAAACACTTACTTTGCACTCAATGCGGCGAGCACATGTTAAATGTTTTTCTTTTTTAACCTCATAGCTGCTATGGAACGTCCAGCTCCAGTGCTGGACGTTCCATTGCGCAGGTGCAGTTCGAACGTTCAACGGCCGACGGCAGCACTACGGAGGTAGTGGTGCCGTCGCCGCTGAACGTGCGCAGCACTTAAGGGGTTAAATGTATTTTATTTTACCTCGTCGTCATCTGTTGACCCTCGCCTCACCGCCCCTACCTGCACCAGCCGGCCCCAGACAGCAAACTCAGGGACTGCCCCGGGAGCCAAAAGCTCTAGCCATGTCACTGGACTTGTATAGAAAAGTGAAACTGGTTACTAGATGTGTCGTATCTTGTTGTGCCTAAAATAAAGCACTTTCTCTTTTAAAGGATATACAGCCTTATTCATCAACGGGCCGTTTTGCGAGCCCCTAATAGCGATTCATAGCGAATCGCTATTAAGGACTGGCAAAACGGTATTCATGTAGGAATTGCTAAATAAATAGCGATTCCTACACATTCCTTATTTGCGAGTAGCAAATTGCTAATCGCAAATAAGGAATAACTCCCCATTCATTCCTATGGGCCAAAAGGCCCATAGGAATGAATGGGGAGTATTCCTTATTTGCGATTAGCAATTTGCTACTCGCAAATAAGATAGCGATTTAAAGGGTGCCAGGGGTGTCCAAAGGACACCCTGTAGCACCCCTTAAATGCAAATTAAAACAGGTGTTGCGCACACACATGTCCAGAGGACATGTGTGTGTGCAACATGCAACTTAGAAAAATGCTTTTAAAAGCATTTTTCTAAGTTTTTGCTATTTACCGAGAGGTCTGACCTCTCGGTAAATAGCGGCCCGAAATTGCGAATTAGCAATTTAAAAATGGTTGATGAATTGCATTTAAGGAATCTCAAATAGAGATTCCTTAAATGTAATTCCTCGCAATTTAGCGAATTAGCAATTACCGATTTTTGCATTTGGGATGATGAATCCCAAATGCAAAAATTGCGCTTGCAAAGGGCCAGATTCTCAGATTCTGGCCCTTTGCGAGCGCAATTCGGCTTGATGAATCAGGCTGTAAGTACTGGTTGGACAATGATTTAATGTGTCCTATTAGCGTTTTGCTTAGTCTTCAGTCTCTAACCCAATACAAAGTGCTGTGTAAGCCTTTGTTCGCTTTAAGTCAGTACTCTAAATATCAAGCTCTTAAAGGGTGAGTTTGGTGCGCAGTTTTGGGTCCAATAGTAGGTCAGATCCCGAGGCATTAGAGATAAAAGCTCCCAAATGATACAATTGGTGCCCAGGAACTTCTGCTTCCCAGGGATCCCCATACCAGTCCCTAAACGAACTTACTGGGTAGAGGATGAAATATGTGGTTGGTCAACAAAGTTAGGCAGACAAGAGTGAAGGACAGAACAGAGAGGTCTTTGTGCATTATTTTTATTTTTTGTCTCTATGATAGAAACTGATTACACTTTGGCTACCTGACAACTCAGCAGGAAGACCCATAAAATGAAGGTATCAAGGACAAGCGTTAAACAGAAGGAATTTTTTTTTTTACTGTAAACAGTACAAGGACAATGAACAGGGCTACAAAAGTGGTAAAACTTTGCAACATTAAAAATTGAAATAGTCCGACTCGGTTTCTGTTGGCTCCTTCTAACTTCAGCTTCTGAATTTTATCTGTGCTACATTCCAAATATATGCTTGCTCTGCTGGCACAGTATCTACTATGACAAATACACTGCTTTTGAGTGAACAAATAAGTTCTGCATAGTGCATCAGTGTTGATAATCATCAAAATAAATATGCAAGTGAGGTTGTCATTCTTATTTGTAGTTGGTGTTACAGAGCGCATCTGTCTACAAAGACTCTGCCATCTCATTTATAGAATGGGATTCTCAACTTTAGAAGCACTCTAGAAAGATTCCTGTGAAGACTGTGATATTTATCATTTTAGGAGGTGGCATAGAAGAAATGACAATCTATGCTCCAACTTTCTGAAATTCAGTGATTGAAACATACAATATTTTATTAAATGCATAACATTGTGCACCATGATTAATCGGTGTTTTTCTAACTCCTAACCTTTCCTTTCGGACTTACACGTTTAAATTGCTAACACATTTCTTCGTCTGTCACCATACATATACGTATTGCATAATTTGCATGCAGTCTCATCTCATTTTACAAAGTATATCACGCTTTACCTTTATTATTCAATACAATAGTTTCTATACGATGTATGCCTCTCACAACATGTGCATTCTAGACGTATTTACCACACTTTCTTTACCATGTTTCTTTGTCTCCTTTCGTCTGTCTAATCACATGGCCATGCTCTGGTTAAGCATGTCTGATGACAGAGGGGCCCCAGTAGTGACTCCCTTGTTAGGTCTAAGTGCTTGGAAGGGACTTATGCCAAAAACCCTTTCAATGCAATGACTCGCAAAACTCACTCTGCAAACAGACAATCTCTTCTATTTGAAGACCTATAGAAAACAGCACACATGTGATCCTACCTCACTGATAACATTCTGCGTAAGCCTCAATTACTAAGTTTAAAATGTGCTATAATCATGCTACAATGCATACAGGCATATATCAAACTACATACATGCAGCCAACTACAAACTGAGCTCCTTTGCCTGTCACCTCTCCTAGCAGGTGGTCAAGACAAGGAGGTATGTAAATTGCACAGTTGCATCAATGATCTTTCCAGGAATGGAGTAGCCCTTGCGACAGATCTGCAGTCATTCCCCCCCCCCCCAAGTGCCTTGAGACCCTTACGGGTGAGTAGTCGCGCTTAACCACTTGATTGATTGATTGATTAATTGAACTTAATTTCCTTCTAAATTGCATCATGTGGTATTCATAAATACCTCCTCGAAAATGCACTAATTTGAAATGCAACACTAAGAACTTCATTGATCTTCAGGAAGGCCTCTCTATCTCGTGTAAGTACTCTGGACACAGTGGGGTCACCGTGCCTCATCCAGCCTTGTAAGAGCGGTCATCTCAGGTTGCCACCTTCTCACCTCCCTCACTGTCCTTTCTTTTCAAGGCATAGTCCTCCTCATGCAAGGACACATCCAATGCCCCTTCTCTGCAAAATGCCAGTCCCTTCGTTTAAGACAGACTCCAAGGCAGCTTCTTCTGGCAGGCAGTCCAACTGCCCTGGGTTGTGGCCTTGAACCCGCCATGGGGAGTTAGCAGTGGTCACTCCAACCATAAAGCATAAAATAGTTTCTGAGCCACCACTGTAGTGGGAACCCGGCTTTTGGTACAGGAATATTGGTGTGTTACCTTTAACATGACACCCTGTCTTTATACTGGAGTTGCAGACAGTGCATGTGAACAGTTAGCTCTGAGACTCGTATGGTCTGGGACTACCGACCACCCCCTCCCCGCAACACAACCACCACAATACATTTAGTAACTTAGGCAGGCGAAGAGTTTCTTTGGAAGGCGGGGGGTCTCGGGACCCCCCGGCCGTATTTATTAAAATATGAAAACAAATTAAAATTGTTAAAATAAACATTATTTACACAATCATTAATATACACAATTCTGACATTAGATTACATCAACGTAGACAGGTATGAAGGGCTAAGCTTAACAAATGTCTAATACAGCGTGTTCCTAACCGAATCTAACATCCTACGTATGAATTTTGCATCCTAACAATTTTGGGCCTCCGGCAAGGTCGTTGACCGGTGTCAGATCCTTATTACCAGCTACGCCCTCACGTATGAGTGCGCATGCGCCACGGTTACCGGGAGAGTACGTACCTCTCCTGGTTACCCTGTACGCTCCGTGAACTCCCTTAAACCAAAAGAGGAGGGCCCTTTCACTCGCGCCACTTTAAGACGTCATAGTGTATGTGCGGGGTGGCTATCAGCCCAAGGAAAGAGTTACTCCCTCCCCGCAGCCTTCCGACCAAGCGGATATCCTGCCCCTGAAGTTCTAGAAGAGATCATTGGCCCCTCCCCCTGGGCGACCCCATTCGAGAATGGTGCCGCCCCCTAAGGACCTTAAATTGCTGCTCACCGATCATGACCTTACCGCCTGACTCCTGTGAAAGGGAAAAAAGGCCTAAGGAGAAAACAAGATATGACACTCAAAACACACCAAACTGTACATATTCACCAATATTACCTGTACCAAGAGGGAAAAAGGCCTACGGAAAACATTTACACATATTTACAGTGCAAGTACCAAACCAGGATAATAGCAACAAACATCCAACTGAAACTGCTGTTTTAAGGGATGGTGGGTGGGAAAATTACTACGCCCCCGGACGGAGGCGAGGAGCAAGGCCTGGGGAGCGCGGGTGCAAAGAGGGTGCCTCCCGCACTCCCCAGGCCTTTTAACTTACTAGCCCCCCATCCCTTGACCCGGAAGCATTACACCGCTTCCGGGTCAACGCTGGGGGGCCAGGACCAATCGGTGATGGGGCGCTCCCAGGTCGCGACATCGCGGCGCGACCCGCCTGGGGTGGGCACACCCCATCACCAGGGTTACAGGAGAAAGGGGGGGCCGGGCCCAGCCATACGTTCGTGGGGGCCGAGCGCCCCCCCCCCTTTCCTTTCTTTACAGTTCTGAAATGTTGCTTATTCCAATCAGAATGGTCCACCCACCATCTTTGTCACAAGGTGTGAGCAGGGTGATGGCTGGATCTGGGTGGCTCAAGGAAAGAGAAACCCTAAACAAGGACACAAAGGCACTGGAGGCTGCCCACTTGTTTATATGTAAACCTGTGTGAGACTCTCAAGGACCATTGGGCCAAGAAAGGGCAGAGAAAAACTCATTAGCTTCAAAGGAGCAAGGTCACTGATAAAAATGCACTGGCTTTCTCTGAATTTATTGATTCCCAGGGTCTGAGCCTAGCTTTCATTACTGAAATGTGGGCAGACGCCGCGTCTGACCCAGACCTCATCTTGGCCAAACCTCCAGATTTTGCTATCTCCAGACTAGAGCGGCCTCATAAAAGGGGTGAAGGGCTTGCAATCATCTTTCAGGAACAGCTGAAAGTCTTCTTTGAACCCATCCTATGAAGCACTGATCTTTAAGATTACCATGACCAGCCGGTACTCCTTTAGTGGGGTGCTTCTCTATACACCCCCAGGTCAGAGTACTAATTTTTTATATAACAGCAGTCAGCTGCTAGACATTAAAGTCCTTTTTCCTGACTTCACCATCTATGGGGAATTTAATCTGAATCTCAAAAACGCAGCATCTAAAGATCCCTGTCCTCCTTGACATGATGGGAAGTGTCGGCCTCACACTATTGGTGGATAGTCCTCCTCATAAGGCAGGTCATACCTTAGATGGCATTTTCTCCGACAACCCCGTCTTAAAATTCTCTTGATCATTCCACTAACCTGGTCAGACCACTCAGCCTTGATGTTCAGTATCTGTCCAGAGACGACAACTGAACCAGGGCCGTCTCTTCTACCCATTCTTAGGAAACGCCCCAAAGCATAAAGTTACCACAGAAATGTTCACTAGCCACCTACACCTCTCTAAACCGAGGCTTCCAGTGGACCTGAATGAGGCCACAAATACCTACCAACTGGATCATTGATACTCTTGACACCATTGCGCCCCTAAAAAGTACAACTAATAAAAGGACTTTCCCATCTGAGCCATGGTTCGATAATAGCCTGAGACTACTTAAGCAAGTATGTTGAAGGATGGAAACAAAATGGTGCTTGCACTATGTCCATGTCCACGGCGATAAGATCATCTACATAAAAGGTATTGCAGATTACAAAGAAAAAATCTTTACAAAAAAAAAAGTACTACTCGGTCCAAAATCAGCTCATCCCTTAACTCTACCAAAGAACTCTTTTCTACAGTGCAGAAATTTAGTAAACTCCCTGGTCAGAAAAATACAGGAGTAGACCAAGACTTTTGCAACCTGCTGGCAGACTCATTTCAAGCCAAAGTTAAAACAGTCTCTGAATTATTTCTATCCACCCACCAGAGGACGGGAGGGCATTCGAATGGCCTCCCTTCCACCATGACAGAGGGTCAGAGTGGTGAAGGACTGCCAGCAGCCACGAGCTCCCGTCTCTATGCTTTCAACACCCTCTCGGAAACACAGGTCATGACAATTCTTAGCCAGACGAGATCAGGTTCCCCCAGCGACCCTTGCTCCCCTAAGATCCTCCACATGGCCCTGGGGGTTACAACTAGCTAGCTTACAGACATCCTCAACTGTATTTTCTTCAATGGGTATTTTCCGATACCATGGAAGAAGGCATCTATCCTCCCACTCCTGAAAAAAAGCTAACCTGGATAACACTGATCCAAGCAACTGCAGGCCTATCTCTCAACTACCCCTCTCAGCTAAGGTCGTAGAGAAGGCCCTGAATACAGAACTCACCCAGTTTATAAAGGATGACAATCTCCTAGACAGTGCCCAATATGGTTTTAGAAGCCAGCACAGCACTGAGCTGGCCCTGATTAATGAGTTGGAGGAAATAAGAGAGGTCTTGGATAAAGGTGGGAAGACTGCCCTGATCCTCTCAGACCTCTCAGCAGCATTGGACATGGTGGATCATGATCTCCTAATAAACCAATTGTTTTCTGTAGGGATCAGGGGCAAGGCTTTGGCCCTTCAGAATCCCTTTCTCTGTGACAGGGAGCAACGAGTGGAGCTTGGCGGACACACATCGTCCTGGTTCACCTTTCCATGCGAGGTGTCACAGGGCTCCTTGTCGAGCCCGACACTTTTCAATCTATACGTTGCCCCCCTCTGCTCTCTCATTAGGTCTTTCGGCTTTAAGACAGTGTTGTATGCCAATGACACACACATCATAGCGTCCTTTTCAGGGGACTCAACAAACACTGCTCGGAGATTTCAGGACTGTATGCGCAAAGTTGGGCATTGGATGTTCCAAAACTGTTTGAGGTTGAAACAGGGAAAACCGAGGTACTTTTGTTTGGACGAGATACCTCCTTTTGGCAACCCAACTGGTGGCCTCAGGAAATGGTAGAGATCCCTACTCCCACATCAAAGGTGAAAAACCCAGGAGTCTACTTTGACACCAAAACTGAAAAATGTACAAACAATTTAATTCTTTTTTTAATTTAACCCTGATTGTAGAACACCTAATTGTGTCTGTTGAAAAATGACTCATTAATGATTTTTAATAATGGATTTGTACAGTACTTTTAACTTGTATATATATTTTGTATATGTATAGCATACTTTTATGATTTTAATTAATCGAATATAGTGGTTTTGACTTGACTTGACTTGACTACTTTGACACCAGGTTGTCCTTTGAGGGACAAATAAATGCAATCACCTTCGCATGTTTTTACATGATTGAAACTATCAGGAAAATTCTCCCCTACATCCCGTCAGAACTCCAGAAAATGGTGGTTACAGGCTTGATCCTGTCTAGAACAGATTACTGTAATTGGCTGTTCCTAAACATACAGTCACGCTTCCTCAGCAAAATGCAAGTACTCCAAAACGCAGCAGCTCGCCTTCTACTTGACATCCCAAAACGTCAATCAGTGGCCCACGCCCTCCCAATTTTACATAGGCTTCCAGTTAAAAGAAGGATAGAATTCAAACTCCTCTGTATCGCTTTCAAAGCACTAACTGGCCTGGGCCTCGACTATTTTGCAGACAAGTTCAAGTGGTATATTCAAGAGAGGCAGTTGCGCTCTGCGACCTCTGCAAATCTGATAATCCCCATGGCCAAAACGGCCTCTTGCGGGGATGGAGAAGCTTTATCTCAGGTACAGCCAGATTGTGGAACTCCCTCCCACTGGAACTCAACACAGACACAATCTACTGGGATTTTGTAAACTTTTAAAAACTCAACTTTTTAACAACTAGCCCGTCACAGGATTATAATTATCCATTCTGGTTAGTATATCAGGGGGAACCGCCGTGCCTAGACACCTCCGGTATTAGCACATGTTATAAATCTAAATTTCATTTCATTTCAAAGAGGTCTTCGGTCTCCTCTCCTTAGCACACATTACTCACACCCACTATACAGTTTCCCTCGAATGTCCTGAGGTTAGCTCGGCAATTCACATCTGCTTTCTGGGCTCTCCCTCCAACTATTCATCTTAGTTACCACTAGAATGTTGTAAATATAAAATGGATGCCACTGTGGCGATGGCCACCGTTATCATACATGTTCAATACACACATCCTCTACTGATGCCAAACGGTACACACATGCAACATTCAGGACTCACACAGAGGGTCTTAGGACATAGTTATAGGGGATCAGCAGGCGTATGTGAAAAAGGTGAGAGAAGCAGGTAGGCGACTGTTCACGACATGGTCGAGTAAAAAGGCCTGCAGTGAAACTAAACAGTATCCCTGCCACCATTATTAGTCCTCTACATCACAGCAAGCGAAGATAAATCACACTGGGTAAAGAGGGTGCCAATTGCATTAAGGGAGAGGTGTGGCACTGCAGCCAGGGCAGCTGACTCCATAGCGCAGGACTCACGGTTCGATCCCTGGCACCGGTGGCAGCTCAGCACCATGCGACTCTGGGCAATAGCTCACTTAATCTCCCCGATGGCCCCCAGCGCCTTGAGAGTTGAGACCCTTAGGGGTGAGTAGTTCTCGCTTTACAAATACCAGATTTGGATTTGGATTGCGTGCTCCTCTAGACCACACAGCCCTGCTCTTGGCCTCAATCCATGTCTCATGAGTCCCTTCGACAAGCATCCTTGATCATCAAGTGTGCAGACATTGCTATAGTGAATTGATGCAGATATCCATCCCAACATTATTACATTGTGTAGTAGAAGTAACATATGTTATTGACTAATATGTGATCTGTTTATTTATAGTTATTATTAACCATCTAGATTTACAAATATATTACAAAATAAAAAAAATATCATTCAATACATATAAACAGCTACATCTCACCAATATAAATTAGACAAAAAAAGCCAAGCCCTATGTCTTTATGGCGTCACTTCAATTCACAAGAATACAACATAAAGATCTTCGACACAAACCATTAGCATTACAAAAATATAGATGCAGGTATTTTTTCCTATCATGTTCAAAATGGGAGCAATTCAATAGACACAACATGCTTGAGAGAGTGGATAATTGCCCAAAAAACTACTCAGTCTATCTATCAGCGTGGACTATTCCAGACCACGCACCAGTTTCTATAAACACTGTTATTTGGCAAGTCTTTTTCTTAGGACATTTTTCACTGATTTGAGGACATTAGGGATTGCACTTTGCAAATTCCAAACAAAACATATTGTAACTGTTGTAACTTAAATAAACTGGGGGAAACGCATCTGCCTGTGGTCTACTTGTTCGGATGTGCTTGCAGGGGACCACTCTTCTTTTGTAACAGTAACCATAGCAACTGTTGTGCTTTGCCTACCCAAGTTCATTTCAGATCTTGGCAAAAGAGAAATGTGCGGAGCATGACTTAATAAAAAAAACTGCCAAAGACGTGCACATGACTATTATCAGCAATCCAGTTTTCTTAATAGTATGATGGTGGACAGCCATGTACATGATGTGAAATTGGAGCCTCGTTCGTGTGAGCCTAGACATGTGAAAGGTGATAAGGCAGCTGGACAGCAGACTTTTATATATCGTTCAAGAGTGACAGCTTCAAGACTAAACCAGGGCCTACATCAAGCAAAACTCCAGAAAACTACCTGAAAAAAAACTATTACATTGTGTATGATGAACCTCAGGGCAAGCCTGAGGGCCCAACACAGGTTCCTCTCACAGTACATTTTCATACATTTCCGATCTCCAGAAGAGGAACCAATTCATTTCACAGAGACACATAGGTATCTATGAGGAGAAACTGTGGTAGCATTTTTGACCCTTATCTGCTTTTTATCCAGTTAGGATAGGTCACCTTGACAAATGAAACAGATCAGGTAAGCGGAAACATTGCCAGACAAGTTTGCAGTAGTGCTGGGCAATTTTGCATCAGTCTTTCCCCAACAGTGTTATCAGCGGACTGGGACAAAATGCCATTTTTTCACTGACCAGTCAATTATTTATGGCTTTTGCATTGGTCATCAGTACAAATGTTACTACAAAATTGCCTAGTACATTGCGTGGAATAAACGCAAAATTGCCTGAGAAGGGTGCATTTTGCACCACTGTCTGGTTGTATTGGTATAACAATATAAGGCTCATTTGCCACTTACCGTTCATTGTAGTCAACAATTTTCATGTTGCCTTTACCGTTTCAAAATATAAATACATTCCTGGCCGTATACATAAATGTCAGAATAAAAGGCCAGCATGAAAATAATTTAAAAAAATTAGATAAAAAGAATCCTATCCTATGGTTATCCTTTGGTAACTCTGGCACTGCGCTGCTACCCACGGCTTCATAGGATCATGTGGACGAGTCGCGAACAAAAGGTACATGCACTGGTAAAGCCAATAGGTCTGTCATTCATGTAACAAAGCATGTATGCTCTTTGCTGAAGTGGCATGCTGTTGTGGTGGTAATGGTGGTTTGGTAATTGTAATGGTGGTGGAAATAGAGATTGTGTTTAACCGTGATGGTTATGATACTGTAGGTAGTGGTGGTAATAGCATGCACTCAAGTTTGGCCTAGAACATTTTAAAAAGCTTTTTCAGTAAAAAAAAAAAAAGAAGAGACAGAATGATTGGTTTCTCTAAAATATGCATTTAAGAGCGGGGCTGTGGAGAGAGGAGTGGCATTGTTGAAGGGTGATAGTGAAGGAATCCGTAATGATGGAGGTAAATAGGGGGGCACAGAAGAATTTCACACTGTGCACCACCTGCACTAAAGCCAACCCTGGCTGTAGCCCAACAGATAATTTGAAATTGTATCCAATCAAGAAGCAGAACCAATCTTCCGCACAATGATGGTTGTCACGAACATATGCGCAGCTAGCTCTCATTCTTCTTGCTCCACTCTGCACCACAGCTAAGGGCAGCCACCCAATGCCAGGAACACAATAAGGGTGACTTTATGGAGCACACTCACACATCACAGCATACCACTTCCTACATAGACCACACTTGGAACCCACACCCTTCCAACTGTACACAAAGCTATAGAAGTGTGAGCATTTCTATATCTCATGCACATCATCATCCTACTACACACTCAAGAGCACCTACAAGTTAAACAATAAGAGCAACTCTTAGGTGGCACAATTTCTCCACTTGCTCACCCTGCAATGAGCTGTGAGTAAGTTGGACATATAGGCCAGGATTGCTAGTAAATTGAAGGCAAGAAAGTAGTCTGGGCTGAGCCCTAACAAGAGTGTCATGAATCTGCTTAGGAGCCAAAGACAGTATCTTGAACATATTAGCAAATTCATTGTAGATATATCGCATCTACATGGAGATAATTTGCAAAGATGTTGGTAATTCGGCAACGGAAAATTGAGTGCAGTAATCCATGAAAACAACCACAGTTCCAAACAAGCATTGGTAAATGCATATGGTTTCGCCTATGTGATTAATAATAAGCTGTTTTTTGTTGTAAGTTGTAGCTTGCTGAGTAGTTGTACAGTATACGGTATAGAAAGTCTGTTAAAGTGTTATGGCTTGTTTTTGTACAAAAAGACAATATATTGTGCTGTTACTAGTGGTATAGTGAGGGTAAGTAATAGCAAAAGTTTGAAAAATGAAATGAAAGGGGGAAATGATAGAATTCATTGATTTAATAGTGATATTATGTGTTTAGAGGGGTTCTGACAACTTTTGGGCCTGGTGCCACTGCACCCGCTGCACCATTCAAATCATGCCCATAGTGCCTGCAAGATAACTGCATTTGTGACAGCCTGTTTAGTAGTAAAATATAGCAATATTTGGTGTTTAGAGGAGTTATGAGAACGTTTGGCCCTGGTGCCACTGCACCTGCTGCAACATTGAAATTATTACCCTAGAGCCTGCAAGATAACTGCATTTGTGAATACCTGTTTAGTAGTTAAATATCACAATATTTGGTGTTTAGAGGGGTTCCTAGAGCTTTGGGCCCCAGTGTCACTGAATCTGTTGCACCACTGAAATCATGACCCTTTTGCCAGCAAGGTAACTGCATTTGTGACTGCTTATTTAGTAGTTAAATATCGGAATATGTGGTATTTAAAGGAGTTCTGACAACTTTTGGCCCCAGTGCCCCTACACCTGCTGCAACATTCAATTCATGCCCCTAATGCCGGCAAGATAACTGCATTTATGAGTGTCAGTTTAGTAGTAAATTATAGCAATATTTGGTGTTTAGAGGAGTTATGGCAACTGTTGAGACTGGTACCACTGCCCGAATCACTGACAGGATATTGAGAGTCAAAAAATCGGCCTACAGAAATATCGACAAACAAATATCGAAGTCAAGAATATCGACATACTATCTACATGAAGGTAAGTACACAAATATCGAAAAGATTATATTGATGTAAAAAATATTGTTGTTAAAACTATTGTTTTTTTAAAGTTACACAAATAATGTAAAATAAAGTAAATAATACATATAATTAAAATAAAGATAGTTGAAAATATTTTCAAATGTTTAAAAATTATAACTTATATGTATATAATGTAAAATAAATTAAACATATAATATATATATATACTTACTTAATATTTTATAATTATTTTAATAACTTATAAATTGTTAAAAATATCTTATACATTACAAATACATCTCTACACATAAAATAATATCAATAAAACTTAAATAAATATATATACTAAATTAAAAAACATTACAATTATATTTAATATTTTTTAAATTAATTATAAACTACATTAACTAAAATAATACAAAAAATATTAGATAGCAAAGGGAATAAAAATACCATTCCAACTCCAAACAGTGCAACAGTAGGGAAGATGTTGGATAGCATAGGGGTAAAAATTACTATTCCCACTCCAGTGAGTGCAACAGTAGGGAAAGTGTGGGATAGCGTAGGAGTAAGAATTACTATTCCCACTCCAGTGAGTGCAACAGTAAGGAAACTGTTGGATAGTGTTGGGGTAAAAATTACTATTCCCACTCCAGTGAGTGCAACAGTAGGGAAAGTGTTGGATAGCGTAGGGGTTAAAATTACTATTCCCACTCCAGTGAGTGCAACAGTAGGGAAAGTGTTGGATAGCATAGGGGTAAAAATTACTATTACCACTCCAATTAGTGCAACAGTAGGGAAAGTGTTGGATAGCGTATGGGTAAAATCTACTATTCTCACTCCAGTGAGTGCAACAGTAGGGAAAGTGTTGGATAGCGTAGGGGTTAAAATTACTATTGCCACTCCAGTGAGTGCTACAGGTGGGAGAGTGTTGGATAGCGTAGGGGTAAAAATTACTATTCCCACTCCAGTGGGTGCAACAGTAGGGAAAGTGTTGGATAGCATTAGGGTTAAAATGGCTATTCCAACTCCAGTGAGTGTAACAGTGAGGAAAATGTAGGATAGCGTAGGGGTTACATTAACATAATAATTAACTAAAAAAACATATTAATAAGTAACTAAAAAAATATTAATAATAAATACCCATAAAATTAAATAAATATTTACTTAAATAACATGAAATTAATTCCTATCCTATTCCCCTATAAACACACAACCCACTACACATTAAAAAACAATTAATTACATTATCAATTAATCAATTAATAAAAATCAATTGCCAATTAATAATTAAATGGCAATAAATTATTAATCAATACCAATTAATTAAAATTAAAATGTACTTAATTATAATAAATTACTTCTCACCCTATTCCCCTAAAAACCCTCAACTCGCTACGAATAAAAAATGACACAATTAATTTAATTATCAATTAATACAAATTAATTAGCAATTAATAATTATTAAACAATACATTAATAATCAATACCTCTCTCTTGGTAACTTTATTGCGGTCGTAGACCATAAAAGCACAAGTAAAATATATACATACACGGAATAAAATACATAAGTAATTATAAAATACATGGTTAAAAAGTTATTAAACAGTAAGTTATCAAGGTAAAACATCCCAGTTAATCACAAATTGTTGCAATTCATTAAAGTGAGCCTTCTGCGCCACATACCATATAAAAAATGGGATACCGCAAACACAATAGAGGGGGAGGTATCATATCGTAAAATTCTAACAGCTTGAGCACATTGTCTTAAACCAAGGTTTCTACATAGCGGTGCCAACCAGCATCTCCTTATTGTACTGTAGGCTGGGCAGAAGAATAAGATGTGGACAGTATCCTCTTTGATGTTGTTACAAACTGGGCAAATTCCCTCTTCTCGTCCATTCCATTTGCAAGTAAATGCCCCAATAGGTAGACAACCATGTCTTAATTGTGTGTAAAGTTTTCTTGTAAGTGGAGGCTGTATTAAGTCCAGAAACTCCTCCCTCTTAGACACGAGTTTTACCTGCAAAAACTCTGCAGACAGACTGCCCAGCGTTGCCGAGCTATACAGAAGGCTTAGGTTATAATGTCTCAGGGAGGCCAATAGCTCCAATCTCTTCACTCTCGAGCAGCTCACCTCCGGGGTCTCCCATAATTGGGGCATACCAATTTGATGTACAAGGGCCTTGATGTGGGCTAGCCAGGGGATATTCTTGGTCTTTAGGTGCCCCCAGACTGCAGCAAACTCAGCTCTATAATCCTCAAGCTCAGGCACTGTCCAAAGCCTTCTCCAATACAGAAGAGGACGGGTGGCTAGCAGTTCTGAAATGGACTCTAGGCCTAGGTCGAGTCTCAGGGGTGTGAGCGGGGTGCTCTGGGGAAGGCCTATAAGGTTCCGCATAAAGGCCTGTTCCACCTTAAGGAGGCTTGGTGTGCTCTTATGGCCCCAGAGTTCTGCACCATACATCACAGCTGGTCTAGCTTGCGCCCCATAGATCTCAAGGGCAGGGGCAACTGGCTTAAACAGGGTTGCTCTGTAGAACTTGCCAATGCCCCCTCCGATCTGCGCCAACCTCAAAGCAGATTTGGATATCTGTAAGCCCCAACCGAAATCTTCAGTCAGGGTAACCCCAAAGTATATAAAGGTTCTCACCCTTTCGAGCGGGACGCCATTTAATACCGGGTTAGGGCGAGTTCGCTTTGGGGGATGGAAGATCATAAACTTCGTCTTTGCTAAGTTTATCTCCAATCCCCTCAGAGCACAGAAGGATACAAAACCATCCAGGACCCTCTGGATACCTGATGATGTTCGAGACAACAACAGAGTGTCGTCTGCGAACATCAGAGCAGGTACCCGGCCAATGGCCAACCAAGGAGCATCACTGTCTCTGACCTTATCCAGTTCACCCACCAGGCCATTTATATAAAGACTAAAGAGCGTAGGGGCCAGGGCACAGCCCTGGTGTACGCCTCTAGTCACGGGGAAGCGGGCTGATAATTCCCCATTCTTCCCACATCTCACCTTGGCGTAATTCCCTGCGTGGAAGCGCATCAGGACATCTCGCAGATAGGGCGGGAGGTCTAGTTCTTTCAGTACCCTCCACAGGCTTTCCCTGGGGACAAGGTCGAAAGCAGCCTGCAGGTCTACGAAAACAAGGTAGAGGCTGCCACCCTCTACACTTGCTGTCTTCCAAAAAAGGACCTGCAACCTAAAAATTTGGTCCAGGGTCGAAATTCCAGCTCTGAAGCCGGCCTGTAGGGTAGTCAATATTTTTTGCTCCTCCATCCACCCCAACAATCTGTCCAGAAGGACTCGGCCCATTAGCTTCTGTGAAGTATCCAGGAGACTAATCGGCCGATAATTTGATGGCACTAAGGGGCAGCCCTTTTTGAAGATTGGCACAATCTCCGCTCCTGCCCAGGTGTCCGGTATCTTGGCTCCCCAAAGGACAGCATTGAATAGAACAGCCAAGTACGGGCCCAGATTTTTGGCTGGGAGCGGAAAAGGTCTCCTGGTAGTCTGTCGAGGCCTGGGGCTTTGTTGGGTAGTTGCCTGGTGATCACTGATTCCACCTCTTTGACTGAGATGCTCTCGGTGTCTCCAGGGCCCTCCCTTGTCCTGGTGTCCCGCTGACCTAACGGATAACCCAAGTCCCAGGCCCCCCGCAGTCGATACTCGTGCGGGGGGTCTGGGGCTCGGGACATCCAGAGGGCATCATCTGTCACCGATATCTCTGCCCCATTTAGGTGTTCACTAGTATCAGTCTCAGGGCTGGTGTAAAGCGCAGCAAAGTGTGCCTCCCAGACTGACGGAGCAATATTTGGTTGAAGAGGCTCCCCTCCCTCTTTTAGACCAGAGTTTACTATTGCCCAAAACAATTTGGTGTCTTTTGCTAGTAAGGCCCCTCTTAGATCTTCCCACCTGGCTTCTTCCCACTCCCTCTTGCCCCTAGCGAGCTCCTTTTTATATAGCAGTCTGGTTGCCCTAATATTCACTCTGTTATTAGATTTGATTGCCGCAAGTACCAAAAAATAAAAATGTAAATGCACTTAATTATAATAAATCACTTCCCACCCCATTCCGCTATAAATCCACAACCCGCTACACATAAAAAATAGCACATTTAATCGAATTATCAATTAATCAATTAAAAAAATGAATGACAAATTAATAATTAATTAAAAATAAATGAATTAACAATAACAATAAATAAAAATATTAATGAATGCATTATAATTAAGATAATTATAAATTAATCAATTAATAAAAATGAATTACAAATTAATAATTAAGTAACAATAAATTAATAAGTAACAAATAAATAACAAATATTAATTAAGTATAATAAATTACTTCCCAGCCTACTCCCCTATAAACCCACAACCCGCTCTGATACTAAAACGCAAAATTTACTTTACATTTTTTTTTACTAATTTCTAAACATTTAATACAAATATTTAAAAAGAATTTTAAAAATCACAAAAAATGTTAAACACATATATAAAATTCATACTAAAATACATAACACTAATATAAATATCGATATTATTAACAACGATATATTTGCATACGATAATACTTACTTTTATATATAAAAAAACGATATTACTTAACTTAAGGTCGATATTCTGGTCACCGATATTCTTGACTTTGATATTCTGTCCCTACGATATTTAGAACTCGATATTAGTGTAGGCCGATAATAGAAAATCAATATCGGGGGGCCGATTCCGATTCGGGAAAAACCGCTCCGAATAGCCGTTCGGAGCGTTTTTCCCGTACGAATCGTACCCTGCAACGTCCCCCGTACGTACGACGAAGTCCGATTCGTACCAGGAGCCATACTCCGTACGAGTTGTACAGAGACCGTACGACTCTAATCTCCGTACGATTCTCCCTCGGAACCCGCTGTACTTGAAATCTGTACGGTTCGCGGCTGGTTTTTACGACCCAGCAAGTACGATACGTGTCGGGTACGCACCGTACGACCCTTTCTCTACGGGGCTGAAAACAGCTGTAAAAGCAGAGTTCGCGCCGAAACAGGTACGGAACGGCCCCCCGGGTACGGTGCGTACACCCCATGATCGCAGGGGTACGCACCGTACCTCTGCGATCATGGGGTGTACGAGCCGTACCGCATGTACGATGGGTGTACGAGCCGTACCCCATGTACGATGGGTTTACGAGCCATACCCCATGTACGATGGGTGTACGAGCCGTACTCCATGTACGATGGGTGTACGAGCCGTACCCCATATATGATGGGTGTACGAGCCGTACCCCATGTATGATGGGGTATGGCTCCTACACCCATCGTACTTGGGGTACGGCTCGTACACCCATCGTATATGGGGTACAGCTCGTACACCCATCGTACATGAGGTACGGCTCGTACACCCCATGATCGCAGGGGTACGGTGCGTACCCCTGCGATCATGGAGGGTACAAACCATACGGTGTGTATGTGTTTGTGTGCTTTTCCGTACGACTCGCCCTTACCTGACGTGGACCGTACGAATCGCGTCCTCATACCCCGGTCCGGATCGTACTCGTCGGGTCGTACGGCATCTGTACGAGTCGTACGGCATGTGTACGAGTCGTACGGTTCATGGTTTCAGCCTTGCAATACGTACGGATCGCGACGATTCGGACGGATTCACGGAATACGGATCGTACTACGCGACTCGGACGGACGGGTACGATTCGTACAGAGAGGGCTCCAGGTACATATCGTACGGACATTTTTTTTCCCGAATCGGAATCGACCCCTATGTCTGCACACCACCACTGCCCCTGCTGCACCATTGAAATCATGACCCTAGAGCCTTCAAGAATACTGCATTTATGACTGCCTGTTTAGTAGTAAAATATAGCAATACTTGGGGCCCCATTATGATGGCAGGCGGACTTTGTCCGCCCGCCATCGAAATGGGCAACTGCCAGGATGCAACCGCCATCCTGGCAGGGGCATCCTGCATATTTTACATTGCGGCGGGCGGTGCTGTAAGCAGCACCCGCTGCAATGCAAAAGATCCGCACATATCATAACATGGCGGGCGGTGCCTGCTAGGCACCGCCACCATATTCTGCCCCAGGAGCGCACGGCAGGCAATCGTAACAACTGCCTGACTGTGGTAAAGCGGCAGACGGTCTTTCTGTCTGCCACTGTACCCCGCCATTGTAATATGGTGGGGGTTCATGGGCGGGAAGAGATGTCGGGTGGCGATCCGCCAGACATCCTAATAGCCGCCTTGGTGTTTAGAGGAGTTCTGACAACCATTGGCCCCGGTGCCACTACACCTGCTGCACCATTCAATTCATGCCCCTAGTGCCTGCATGATAGCTGGATTTGTGGCTGTCTGTTTAGTAGTAAAATATAGCAATATTTGGTGTTTAGAGGAGTTATGACAACTTTTGGCCCTGGTGCCACTGCACCTGCTGCATCATTCAAATCATGACCCTTTTGTCTGCAAGATAACTGCTCTTGTGGATGCCTGTTCAGTAATAAAATATAGCATAGCTCTTGTATTTTAACTTTATTTTTAATATGCAATGTTTATTACAACATTTAGAATTTTATCATAATGACCAAATGGATTAAGTTGAAAAAAATCAATCCGATAATGCCTACACAGTGCAAAGAAAGGTACTGAGCCAGGAATAGGAAATGCCACAAAGGTTCTAAGGCTAAAGCACCTACATTACACAACTAAGTAATACAAAGCAAGCATACTGTTAGAAGCTGTCCTCCTTTTCCGTTGGAAGAGATTTCATCTTGACAGTGAATGGGGTTTAAACAGTGTGAACAGCTTTAGTAGAAGTATCAAAATGTGTGCAGCCAGGGTAAATTAACAAGAAAAAAATTCAACACAACAGCGACTGAACCCAGTAATTTGGCTATGGAAACTGGTAAGAGCCCCCTTTTGAGATATATTAAATATAAGTGATTTCACAAGCACTGTGCAGGGGAAACCTAAAAAGGGCTCTGCAAAGTCTCTTGTTAATAGGTTGTCAGTCACTGCCCGGTACTCTTAGTGAGTGGGGTGGAATTCCTACCACGGTAAATGGCATGCCACACATGGACAGTACATTGCATTCTTTCTGAGATCTCCTTTAAATAAAAGGGATAAGGGGAAAAAAGCATGCATTTTTTGAAGCTGCATGCACTGGCTGCACAGGATGACCCGCCCCCCACCCCCCAGTCTTTGGGCTCAGTGTCGTGCAGTAGCAAGGCGAGCCACAGCGATCAGAGAGTAGGTGTCCTCCCACGGTGCATTGCAGCTTCTAGCAGGTCATTGGAATAGTTTGTGCTGCTAGTTCCCTGCTTCCCAAGAGTTCCATTTAGGCTGCAAAAAACAATCGCAGATGTAAACAACGCAGCATGGATGGGCCTAGCTCCCTGGGATGAAAGTGACGGTGTTCCATTAGTCCTTAGAGCCCTTGGAAGTCTGAATAACTCGGAGTGTCCTGAAATCGCTCTGCCCTAGATGGGCACACAGATGCGATTCATTATCCCGGTATAATATGTGTGTGGCCTTTTTCTGAGCCACCGTGTCTAGAGGTGGGGAGGGTGTACACCAGAATCTTTCAAAATCAGATGACTGATATTCCTGGCATTTGTGACAAATAAGGTGGGCAAACCAGCTTAGGTCATGCCTTTGCTGGCTGCCTTTGGATAGCCCGTAAATTAATCCATTAGCTTGTTTAATAAAGCTATGACATAATTGTCTTGCAACGGAAAAATGGTGTGTGCTAATTCATTTCTATTGTCTGGTTAATTCTTTGAATGCATGGATTGGCTGGTTCGATTATGCGGTTCAATACTAGAGGGTGCTATTAGCTTCTGTTGTCTGGTCTGTGCTGCTGCTCAGCAAAGATACCTTAATTGCAGAGACCCCTCTCCTCCACACACCTTTCTTGGCCTTACGATTGACCGGATACTGAAACAGGAGTTTCTTCAGACTAACAGCCAGATTCATCAAGCTGAAAACTGCTCGCAAAGGGCCAGATTCTGAGAATCTGGCCCTTTGCGAGCGCTATTTTTGCATTTGGGATTCATCATCCCAAATGCAAAAATCGCTATACTAGGAATCGCTATATTGCGAAGAATCGCATTTAAGGAATCTCAATTAGAGATTCCTTAAATGTTATTCATGAATCTTTTTAAAATTGCGAATTCGCAATATGGGGTCGCTATTTAGTGCATTTTTCTAAGTTGTATGTTACACACGCACACATGTCCTTTGGACATGTGTGTGCGCAACACCAGTGTACATTTGCATTTCAGGGGTGCTACAGGGTGTCCTTTGGACACCTTAGCACCCTTGAAATAGCTTCCATATTTGCGATTCGCTAATTGCTAAGCGCAAATAAGGAATGACTCCCCATTCATTCCTATGGGCCTTGAGGCCCATAGGAATGAATGGGAAAGCCATTCCTTATTTGCGATTAGCAATTAGCGAATCACAAATAAGGAAGCAGTAGAAATCGCAAAATTAATTGCGATTTCTACATGCATCCCGTTTTGCGAGTCTTTAATAGCGATTCCTTATTATTCGCTATTAAGAACTCGCAAAAGAGGAGAATTATGAATTTGGGGGAAGGAGTGCTATAGGCAAGGGATGGCAGCTGCCCTAAACTCTCTGTCCTCTCCAAGGCCATCCTGTAGAATAGGGACCAGGCTGAGGCCCCTTAGGTTGGCACAGACTAACTACATCTCCCAGCAGGGCAGGTGCAGCCCCAAATGACAGCAGCTACCCCATTCCCTCAGCATCCCTGTGGTCCTCCCTCGCTCCTGTGGAAAACACATGAAGGGATGATGAACAGACGTGGAGCTGGTCAGAACAGTCACCTCGGATTAATAAGCACGGACATGTCGTCCTTCTTCGTGAAACATTTTTAAGAAAATCAAACCGAGAAAAAGATGGGTTTGAGGTCTTCTTTTATGTCTGATCATAGTAGAACCTTTGCTCTCATAACCGGAGTGCGTTGCTATTAACAAATAACCATGCAATATATCACATGCCTTTCTTTTTGGGCAAGAGAATTTCTGTTGCTGAGTTTTCTGCTTTTTGTGCAGTGTGTGACTATGGACGATTTTGCCATCATAGCAGCATCCAGGGCTGACTTAACCTGGGTCATTTTAAAAAGAGCGAACTCTTTTCACCAGTTCACATTTGACTGTTTCCAGCGTGAACTTAAATAGGGGTTCTCAACTGGACTTTTACTTTGAACGGGTCTGTGGATCGGTGGGGAGGTTTTGTCGTCCTACTGACAATGAGGTCTTCTGGAGCACAGGTTTCACGCTGATGTTCAAAGCTATGTTGCAGGTAATTGGTGCCACAGAGAGATCACAGGACCCCTGGTCAGTAACCTTTGTTGTCAAAATCCTTCAGTGGAGAGTCAATGATGAGAGCAAAGAGTTCAGGCTACTGCAAATCCATGGGAAGTGAGCTTGAAAGGGGAAGAAGGAAGAACTGGAGCAAAGCTGCAAAGAAAGTGGTAAAGTTTTCTCTTAAGTGAAAGATATATGAATATTTATATATATATATATGTGTGTGTGTAAATGCGTAAATGCGTATATATATATATATACGCAGATCTAAACACTGTCCACTCCCCTTCATTGCCTTTCACCTAGTGTAATTTTCAGCGCCGGGACACCCCTGTGCTGGGGGTAGCTGTCGCGCTTAACACATTACAGTATTATTATTATATATATGTCTCCAAGCTCCTTCTCCACACCGATATACCAAGGCATGTATATATATCTATATATACATACATACATACATATATACATATATGTGTGTGTGTGTGTGTGTCTGTATATAGATAGATAGATAGATAGATAGATAGATAGATAGATAGATAGATAGATAGATAGATAGATAGATAGATAGATAGATAGATAGATAGATAGATAGATAGATAGATAGATAGATAGATAGATAGATAGATAGATAGATAGATAGATAGATAGATATTGTTGCTTGAAGGTATGAGAAGCACTCTGACAACAGCGTGAAGGTGCAAGCTTTTAATAACAGGTACGGACTGAGTTCGTCTTGCTGGAATTATTAAACAGCCATTATGTCGAGCCTGAGGCGTTTTGAAGTTTCTTCTTCCTCAGAGGCTTTGACGAATGATGCATGCTATCGCGGGCACTCCTCCACCCTTTTATCCAATGACACGTCCCTGAATTGGCTGCTCTTATGGGACAGTGTTGTGGTATTGTGGGAGTTGTAGTGTCCAAATTCCCTCCATTAATGGAAGCACTGTAAACTGTAAGTACATGTCAGCCCTGTTGGGCCCCAGCAGGCGTCATCAGTCCTCAATCCTGAGCTGCTGCCCCACATATGAGGTCGGTGAATCCTCCTCGTGACCCCCAGTTTGTGGGGTGGTGTATTCTCGGTGTTATTATCATTTTAAGTTTCCTTCTGCTGTGGCAGCTTTCTGGGCGGGGCTGCTCCGAGGACAGAGGAGCAGGGGAGGAGTGGTTTTCCCACTCCTAAGTGCACATGATTGTTTGGCCCGCCCTCTCGGGTCGCCCAAAACAGTCATGCGCACTTCCCATAATCTCTATGCAGGCTGCATTACAGCCTGTGTGGAGAACATGCCGAGGCTCCCATTCCCAGGCTGAGCGCCAATCCATGGCACTCAGACCAATCACAACGCTGCATTGCATTGCAGCTTTGTGATTGGCTATAGGGAGCCTAGGAGCTGCTGGTGCCTGAATCCTGCTGGAACAGAGTCAGGAAGAAGAGGACAGAGGGGAGGCGTCGGCTGGCCGTCAAAGGTAAGTGGTTAATTTTATGTTTTTTCACCTCCCGATCCCCCCTGCCCCCGCCTTACCACTAAAGTCTAGGTGCAGTCGCTACTGCTATCTTATCATATCTCAGGTAGGTGTGTGCAAAGCTACGTAGTTTCCTCTTGTGAGGAAGGCATAAGTCTTGCAAAAACTCAGGAAAACACAATAAATCTGTAGTTTGGAAAAAGAGATAGTTCCAGGTGACAATTCAGACTAATGGGAACATTTTGAATGCTGATACTATTTGTTTTGAGCCACTCACAATGAAAAGGTAGTCAAGAACATGGACTCCTATACAAAATGCTCGCAAGTTATTGGGGCAACACTGTGATAGAATATGGGTGAAAAAATGGTAAGCAAGATATTCTCTTGCAAACAGAATGCTTGCGAGGTACCTGCACAACACAATTTTAGAGGACTCACAAGAAAAACCAAACAAGGTATGCACTTGCTTTCAAAATACTCATGAATTATCAGTGAAACATTGTTTTATACTACTTGCAAGAAAAAATTCAGTAAAACTGCATTCTCCGATAAAATTCTTATGAGTTACTGAGCCCCTTTACAACTCTTTAGAGAAAACTGCGGCAGTCAGAAAAAGAAAAACTTTGCAGGCTGCAGATAGAGCAGTTATTGGGAATCAATCTAAGCTTGATTAATAAATACTTTGCACATCCCCAGCCTCAGGCACACTTCCAGACCTTGTGAAGCAATCACATACTGGATGTTGGCACAGATTTCACTCACTCACCATGTAGTCTTTTTCCCTCACATAGTAGTCAGCAAGATTTTGTACCATTGAACTTTTGCAACCAATCACTCATGATTTCTCTCTTTAAAAAAATCCCTTACAGGGTGCCTCGTCACATTCAGCCCTAGCCCAAGAGTTAATGGCTGGTCTACCTCACACTGACTGTACAGGGGAAGAACGAATCATGCCAGAGGAGGCTCGTCACACTGGAACTTTCATTCACTGACACAAAATATACTAGCACTCAGTCATTGCCAAGCCATCAAACAGAGCTGCTTCCCTAAGTGAAACCAGAGAGGGACAAATGTCACATTTGTACACTATTTCTAAAAGAACCCAGGACATGGATCTGATAAACAAAAGGAAGATATGTGTTTCCTTTATAACATGCCCTAATCCCTACTAACTGAAAACAATTGGGCCAAAGGTATATATTCACATTTATTTAATCACATTTGTATTTACTACTGCACCTAGGTGAAATTCTATACTTTTATGCTATTCATCATTTCTGAGTTTAGATTCAAACACTCAGATCATGGTCTTGAGCCTCCTAAAACATGATATATGTGAGTGTAAAGTTACTACTAGTAACTCTGCAAGTGATTTTCCTATGGAAGACTATAGGGAAAATATGTATATATTTTTTAAAGTATTAAAAGTATTTTAATGTGAAATGTAGTAGTAGTTGAAAAAGCTTTATTCGATTTTTGTAAAATAAAAAATCATAAAAGCATCAACATCAATAATCAAACTTGTATAAAATTGTACGATGCAAAATAAGTAACAGTGTATATAATGACTTTAAGAACATAGTAGAATTTTCCTTTTTAAAAAGACACTCTTTAAAAAATTAGTCATAGTTGCCACACAAAATTCATCATTTAAGAGCTGGAGATACAACAAGGCAATCCGACAGTGTCGCCATGAGCCAAGTTTTTTCAAAAGTGGTTGTGAAATGTAAAATAAACATCATATTTATTTTTAACATAGAACTAATTAAATAAAAAGTACACATTAGCACATCAAATTAAATGTGCATTACATAATTCATTGATTTAAATATATTAATTTATTTATAAATAATAATTTTTAAACAATAAATAAAAAAAAACTACCCTCACTAATATTTTTACTTTTATTTAGTAATTACTAAATATTGTAAAAACGATTTTGTTTAATTAATTCAAATATTTTGTATTTTAAATACAGTTTAAAAGTGAATTCTAATTAAGATTATTAGTACATTTTAAAATAATAAATCAATTAAGTAATAATTATATATACTTTGTTATATTTTTCATATATATTATATATATATATATATATATATATATATATATATATATATATATATATACACACATATACATACTTGTAATTTATGTAATTTTAATGTCAAAACAATTTAAATTATTTAACACTATTTCCATGGAGTGTGATTTAATGTTGTTACCCTAGTGGCTTCTAGTGTGTTGCAGTGCCTGTGGTTAGCCTTGTGCATGTGTGACTTACTCCGGGGCTGGGCTGGAGTACATTTGTGCCTGTTTTGAACTCATATAGGGCTGTGGTAACTTTAGAAGTGTAGTTTGTGAATAGCAATCGTCTTACTCTTTAGTGGGTGTGTGTTTGTATTAGCATGTACCTTCTAAAAGTTCTATAGACGCTACCTGTTATGGGGCCGATTCCGACTGAATCAGTCAGTGCCGGCCGGATTCCTTCCCGACCGAGCCATTCCGATGGGCTCTGTCAGGAAGGAATCCGACTCAGATTTCCGGATTACGGACGACAGGCTCAGAGAGCCTGTCCACAGTCCGGAAATCCTCCAGTACTCCCCCGGTCACCTCTGTGCGACCGAGGGAGTACGATGGCAGCTTTTCACTAGCCGGCATAAAAAGGCAGTCGGAAGCTGTCTCTGGGGGCCCCCAGCAGGGTCCCCATGGGTGTGAGGCCACTAGATGGCCTCACAACTTACAACTTACAACTTTTGGGCCCGGTGTAACTGCACCTGCTGCACCATTCAAATAATGACTCTGTTACTTGCAAGAGAGCTGCACTTGTGACTACCAGTTTAGTAGGAAAATGTAGCAATATTTGTTGTTTAGTGAATGAATTATGACAACTTTTTGCCCTGGTGCCACTGCATTTACTGTACCATTTAAATCATGGCCCTGTTGTCTGCAAGGTAACTGCACTTGTGACTGCCTGTTTAGTATTACCGAACCTTGTTCGGAGCCCTTCGGACCGAATTGGTCACTGCCAGCCTTATTCCTTTCCGACCGAGCCATTCCAATGGGCTCGGTCAGAAAGGAATCTGACTCGGATTTCCAGATTGCGGACGACAGGTTCTTTCCGACCGAGGGAGAACGATGGCAGCTTTTCACTGCCTTTTCGTGCCAGTCTGTCCGGCATGAAAAGGCAGTCGAAAGGTGTCTCTGGGGGCCCCCAGCAGGGCCCTCATGGGTGTGAGGCCGCTGGATGGCGCCCCTGCGTTGATCCCTGCACCCGGTGGCAGTCACCTTGGGGTGCCGGCCACCAGGTGCAGGGATGAACTGCACCCCTGCTTTCTACATTGCAAGCATGCTTTCCAATCGGAAAGCATGCTTGCATTGTAAAGTATACGAATGCGACCGAACACTAGCAGGGCTGTAACCGACGACAGCAGGTCGATCGATTACAGCTCCTGCAATTCTCCAGACTGGCAGGAGAGCCATCTCATGGTAGATGACACTGGCAAGAACCATGGGAAAATAAGGAAGCTGGTTCAATGAAGAAAATAAACAATTGCAGTCTGGCAGCTCACTGAGGACCTGCAACAAGAGAAGTACTCAAGCAAACATATTTATGACGGAGTCGGGGCCTGGCGTAGCTATGTTCATAGTGGCATTTAAAAACGACATTGATTGTGGGGCAGCAGATGTCTTTCTAGCACCTATTAGGGTTGGGGATGAGCTAATTAGAGGCAGAGGACTTCCTTTCATCTTTTTATTTGGCCTCGCAATGATGTACCTGTTGGATGAGGTGGAATCACATCTTTGGCAGAAGGAGAAGGACGATGAAGGAACTGATGTGGTAGTTAACAATTGCGGTAAGATAAAAACACTGGATGTACATGCAGAAGATGTATAGCCGTCCCCATTTTACCCAGCTGGATAAAGTTACAAATTGTAAATGCCCATACAGAATGCGGATGGGGTGAACATTTCACTACATCCCATGGGAGGGTGTCAGCTGCCCCTTGATGATGTCTCCATGGCTTATTGTGTTACTTTGATATAGTTTATACAGTGTGACCATGGTCTAAAGTCATTGGAGCACTCTCAGGAGAAGAGATGGGGTTAGATTAGGAACTAACGCCAGTAAGAGCAAAAATAGTAAGGCTATATTTAGAAACCAACATCATCATAAGCAAAGGCAATGGGAAACTATGCAAGTATGAAATACGGCACAACAATAATGGATGCAGGGGGTGTTGAGTGTGTCCTAAGCCAGGAGCAGATACTGGGAAGCCACTTAGAGGAGCAAGACAATTTGGAGAAACATCTGAAGCAAAACATGCAAAATGGGTGTGAGTAATGCAAGCCAGGGTTGAAGGAAATAAACATAGTGGGGTTATGGGGTGAACAGGAAGCACAAGAGAAGGAAGGAAAGAGGGTCGGAGAGGAGGATTTGCAAATAATAGTCAGTGATAAAGAAAAGAAAATAACACGGAAAACGTTTTTCTACTGCTCTTGGGAGCTCACAGAAGGAATCTTAAACTGTTTTGCCATGACACAATCAAGCGTCCACAGCCCCACCCTAGTTGCGGCCTCCTGCAGCGTGGGAGAAGTTTGGACATTTTTTGCCAGTGCTGGTTTTGCTTTCCTGTCCTGTACTGATGCCATATCCGTTTAAAAGCTTGATGGAAGGTCTTGAGGCCGCCCTAAGAAGGCTACACTGCCCGGTAATCACATGAGGCTGTGGATTTAAATAGAACATTACAGAGTACTCTGCTTCAGGCTAACATGCAGACATATATATAAATATACCAATATAAATATCTATCTATCTATCTATCTATCTATCTATCTATCTATCTATCTATCTATCTATCTATCTATCTATCTATCTATCTATCTATCTATCTATCTATATCTATCTATCTATCTATCAATATCTATATCTATATCTTTATCTATCTATCTATCTAAATCTATCTATCTATCTATCAATATCTATATCTATATCTTTATCTATCTATCTATCTATCCATCTATCTATCTATATCTATATATATATATATCTATATATATATATATATATATATATATATACATATATATATCTATATATATATATATATATATATATATATATATATATATATATATATATCTATATATATATATATATTCACTGAAAAAACCATAGGTTATAGACCATATATAGTTAGGAATTAGCATTTACAAAACCTTGAAAATTCACTGAAAAAACCATAGGTTATAGACCATATATAGTTAGGAATTAGCATTTAAAAAACCTTATTTTACTCACACAAAACCATTGAAATTCCATATATAGTTAGTTGCACTAACTATATATCGCGCACCTGCAATCCACTGCTGATCATGTCACATATTACATCATTCATGACATGGTCAGTGACATCACTGATGACATCACTGATGACATCTCAAATGACATCACTGATGACATCACTGATGACATCTCATTTGACATCATTCTTGTGCTAATACAATAAACCTCTTCAGACTCTAATATAACCTTAGATACACTCAGTGTATACAGACACTCACACACTTCCACTCATCCATGGAGTTACTCACACACCCAGTCAGTCATGCAAAGAAACAATCTCATCTCCATTTCTTCAACTATACAGTTAAACACACCTTACTTATTGAAACATATACTAACACATATTTACTCTCTTATACAATCCCTGATACAAGTTCACAATGATCGATACAACCACTCACTCATTCGGTGGCTCTCATGCACAGTTATTTATATATGCCAACTCTCACATGTACTGTGTTTTACATATGTACTTACTATGACATGTAGCATTGAGATATCCATTCACTCATCAATACACTCATGCACACAGTCAACTGCCCATGTAGCTGTTTCCACATGCACTCTTGAACTCATACACCTAGTGAATAAACTGTTCACACATCTATGCATAGAGTCACACACCTTCCAGCCACCCCCACACAAACTCAATCTCCCATAGAAATACTTGGGCAAGCAATTAATAACACATATAGCCTCTCGTATAGCTAATGATCAACACATGCAGCAGTTTACAGAACAACAGACATAATGATGCACAAATTAAGACAGTTTAGTCACTAACCCATGCATTCAGTGAGACACATTTAATCACTCACTCATACAGTCAGTCACGCACCTACTAAATCCTTCATCCAGACACTTATACATCCACTCATTCTTCAATATGTAAGATATATTTTAACTTTACAGAAACATACAGTCACTGGATGTTGTCATCAGTGATGTCATCAGTGATGTCATTTGAGATGTCATCAGTGATGTCATCAGTGATGTCACTGACCATGTCATGAATGATGTAATATGTGACATGATCAGCAGTGGATTGCAGGTGCGCGATATATAGTTAGTGCAACTAACTATATATGGAATTTCAATGGTTTTGTGTGAGTAAAATAAGGTTTTTTAAATGCTAATTCCTAACTATATATGGTCTATAACCTATGGTTTTTTCAGTGAATTTTCAAGGTTTTGTAAATGCTAATTCCTAACTATATATGGTCTATAACCTATGGTTTTTTCAGTGAATTTCAATGGTTTTTTAATAGCAAATATCATAAGCTGTCGAATGTCAAGTACGTGGTAAGTGAAAACATTTTCGTGTTTATGCACACTGATCTGCTTTGAATGGTGCCCCCCCCCCTCATTTCTATTAGGAGTACTCTCTCTTTGCAGATAGTGAAAGGTAGTTAACGCAGGTCTTTGCCCCCATTGTAATCCGTCGTGCCTGCTTCTCTCTCCATTTGATTGATTGTTATCCAAGTATTTACTGTTTTAGAATTAGTTCTCTTTGGTTCATTCTCTATTTACAAACAAACACAGAGTCGCAATACTCTGTTCAGTCTTTGCAGATAACGAAAAATCGTGTAAAAAAAAAAAGAAAAGGAATCGAGCAAAATCAGTAGGCCACTAATGGGATCTCTTTTTGACCTCGCTAAAATAGAAACATTAGGAACAACCCCTCATGACAAATACAAAACTAGTGAGATGAACTGAACTCCACACAATGATGGCTGCAAAACAACTCGGCTCCGCCACCCACCCCGCCCAAAATAACGATAAAGAACGGCTGCCATGATTGGTTGCGGAATGACCACGACGGAGCTACGAAATGGTGCTGCTCTCATGCTAACCCCAGCTTTAGTCTGAAACATCCAGAAACACTGTAGACTACCAATTCGATCAGTTCCGGTAGCGCCCCAATGTAACCCGGTAGAGAAGAACTAGCTCTCCCCTCTTTGACTGATGGTTCTTGTTGCCTGTCCCTTCTGTTGTCATTTAACAGAACTATTTAGCCTGCTGAAAGGGGTTGTGTTCCGACCGCTGGTTGGTGGAGACATTTTGACTATATTCTGTACCTGCGTTGTCGCGTAATGCGTCATATGACGCGCCGCGTTAGCGCATCCGGAAGTCATCCGGGGCGCGCAGCGCGTAACGTAAGCATAACAAGTCATGTGACTTGTTAATAAAACTTTTCATTGGTTCATTTTACTTTTCTTATTGTAATGATGAAAGGCTTGGTCATATGACCTAAAAATTACGCTTTTCATTACTTCCGAACATTATTTTTTCTTAAATATATGTTATAATGTTCCAGGCTAATGTACTTTCCCGGAAATTTTACAACTGTCCTGCAAGTAAAATATATTCTTTTTTCGAGAAAAAGAGCGTTTCTTCGTCCCATGACGGAGCCGTTGAGCAAAAGAGGGTCGACCTGCTGTCTTAGTCGCCGATACGCCTGAATATGAGATTCTTATCGATCACTTTATGTTGCAGGAATAGAAAACACAACAGCCCTTGACCATTTATCTTTACTGCGTTCCTTCGTATTATACCTTTTACCCTTCATGTAATTGGTCTGCTTTATTTCACTTGCCTTTTAATGATTCTAAAACAGTCACTATTATTAAAAACTTTACCAATGTATATACTACTACCATGTTTTCTTTTAAAAACCTTTATTGAGAAAATTTCATTATACAAATACGAGCCTATAACCACGTGGGCCTGCCACAGAGCAAACTGTAATCGTATATGATGAATAGACATTTACACTGTAGAGGAACGTAACGGGCGGGCCATTAGGTTGCAAGAACTAAGGTGTCTAACAGTTACGGAATCGGTGGACGTACATTTTATAATTAAAATACGACAGGGCCAGTTACAATAAAATTATCTAGATATACATTTGCGGGCAAGTACCATGGGTGACGTTAATTCGAACTTTCAACAGTACAGTAATCAATAACACATCAGAACTTAATATCAATAGGGATGTCGAAATATTCAATCAATTCTCGTCCCCGCCCGCCATGTGCTTCAAAACTGCATACGTATCTCGTGATTTCAAGGTTCTGCAACCAGTACACAACAAGGAGTTACGAGTCCCATTTATTCTGGCGCCATTTTGGGCGAGGACGGGCAGGTCCAGGATATAGTCAAAATGTCTCTACCAACCATCGACTATGATGATCTTCATATGCTGTATTTATTAGAGTAACACTCATCTGTCCACATGAAATTAATTTGCCACAATCTAAACATGTCATTTTAATCTTTCCAAAGTTCTTCTAAATATTTGGGACCGTTTCCCTTGCCTCTGAAGCTCTCAGTGCCACTTCTTTGATGAATGTACTAGCAGGTCAGGGGTTCTCCTCCAAATCTCTCTTTTATGCAGCACTATAATTAATTGGTGCCACCTCTCCATATGACGATGCATGGTATAGTTACCACAACTATATTTTTTTTCGGTTCCTCTGGAGAGTTCATCGTGGCAGATGAAGCGTGTAACGTACCGGGCATTTACCTTTTTTTGCATGTACAGGAAAGGAAAAAAAAATCGAGCGTCCGAGTTCTAAGGTGTCCCAGGGCCATTTTGGTGGACCAGGCCCAAATCCAAAGAACAGCCATCTCACAGGCTAATGGGGCGACCCACGCCGAGTTTCAGCATTGTAGGATGACCACACAAGTACAGCAACTTGCTAGACATCACCTCGGTGCCATCCGGATCTCGGCGCCCCACTGCAGATGAAGTGCCTCTCAACTATGAAACCACCACGGTGACATCCGGATCTTGGCGCGTTGTGCTGCCTTCGGCCTATTCGCACATCGGTCCGCTACTGACGCCATCTCACAGGCTAATGGGGCGACCCACGCCGAGTTTCAGCATTGTAGGATGACCACACCAGTACAGCAACTTGCTAGACATCACCTCGGTGCCATCCGGATCTCGGCGCCCCACTGCAGATGAAGTGCCTCTCAACTATGAAACCACCACGGTGACATCCGGATCTTGGCGCGTTGTGCTGCCTTCGGCCTATTCGCACATCGGTCCGCTACTGACGCCATCTCACAGGCTAATGGGGCGACCCACGCCGAGTTTCAGCATTGTAGGATGACCACACCAGTACAGCAACTTGCTAGACATCACCTCAGTGCCATCCGAATCTTGGCATCTCAACGCCTAGTAGTATCTTCCATACAAAAAATATTGTTACGCTGCCTTTGGCCCCATTCGCACATCAGTCCGCAACTTAGACACCACCTCGGTGCCATCCGGATCTTGGAATGTCAGCACCTTTTGGTGTCTTCTCGTCAGAAAATATTGTTGCGCTGCCTTTGGCCCCATTCGCACATCAGTCCGCTACTGACGCCATCTCACAGGCTAATGGGGCGCCCCACGCCGACTTTCAGCATTGTAGAATAACCACACCAGTACAGCAACTTGCTAGACATCACCTCGGTGCCATCCGGATCTCGGCGCCCCACTGCAGATGAAGTGCCTCTCAACTATGAAACCACCACGGTGACATCCGGATCTTGGCGCGTTGTGCTGCCTTCGGCCTATTCGCACATCGGTCCGCTACTGACGCCATCTCACAGGCTAATGGGGCGACCCACGCCGAGTTTCAGCATTGTAGGATGACCACACCAACTTGCTAGACATCACCTCAGTGCCATCCGAATCTTGGCATCTCAACGCCTAGTGGTATCTTCCATACAAAAAATATTGTTACGCTGCCTTTGGCCCCATTCGCACATCAGTCCGCAACTTAGACATCACCTCGGTGCCATCCGGATCTTTGCATCTCAGCGCCTTGTGGTGTCAGTCAGAAAATATTGTTGTGCTGCCTTCGGCCTATTCGCACATCGGTCCGCTACTGACGCCATCTCACAGGCCAACGGGGCGCCCCACGCCGACTTTCAGCATTGTAGGATGGCCACACCAGTGCGGCAACTTGCTACACACCACCTCGGTGCCATCCGGATCTTGGCATCTCAGCGCCTTGTGGTGTCTTCTACTCCGGAAATATAGTAGAAAATATTGTTGCGCTGCCTTTGGCCTCATTCACACATCAGTCCGCTACTGACACCATCTCACAGGCCAACGGGGCGCCCCACGCCGACTTTCAACATTGTAGGATGGCCACAGAAGTGCGACAACTTACTAGACACCACCTCGGTGCCATCCGGATCTTGGCGCGTTGTGCTGCCTTCGGCCTATTCGCACATCGGTCCGCTACTGACGCAAACTCACAGGCCAACGGGGCGCCCCACGCCGACTTTCAGCATTGTAGGATGGCCACACCAGTGCGGCAACTTGCTACACACCACCTCGGTGCCATCCGGATCTTGGCGCGTAGTGAAGCTGCAGCAGCTGCAAATAAGCTTCAGACAGTGTTACAACCGCTGCTCAGAACTCTCAACTATGACACCACCTCGGTGCCATCCGGATCTTGGCGCGTTGTATTGCCTTCGGCCTATTCGCACATCGGTCCGCTACTGACGCCGCCTCACGTGCCAACGTATTTTCTCCGCATTTTATACCCTATGCGGCATAACAGGTCATGTGACTTGTTTATAAAACTTTTCATTGGTTCATTTTACTTTTGGTTTCCTAATGATGGAAGGCTTGATCATATGACCTCAAAACAAAACTTTTCATTGGATGAAAACTTTTTTTTTCCCCCAAACGATGAAAGCCCCACCTTGTTTCTGGATGTTTCAGACTAAACTGGCGTCACCATGAGAGCACCACCATCTCGTAGCTCCGTCGTGGTCATTCCGCGAGCAATCATGGCAGCCGCTCCCCACCAGAAGCCTGCAGGAGTCGGGGCCCCCAAAACTTTTGATGAATTCTCAAGGCGGAGGGGACGCTTTCGAGAATGGGGTCCAAGACCTAGCAGACAAGCGTCCGATTTCCAAGGTGTCCCAGGGCCATTTCAGTGGACCACGCCCAAAAAGGAAAGAGCCTGCCGCCATTTTGAGAGTCCTGTGGCAGCCGCCTATCGCTGCACCGCAAGAGTGGGCGCAACTCAGCTGAATGGCGGATTTTGACACAGTGGACCAAAAGCGGACGGAATGGCAACTGAAACGGTAAAGGGGCGCCCCACTAAAACAGATGAGACTCCACCTGGAGAGGCCCGTTCACGCCGCCTCCCCCGGGGCGCTCCACGCCGTTATTCGGAGCAGCATTGTAGGATACCAAAACCAGTGCGGCAACTTACTGGACATCACCTTGGTGCCATCGTTCTGCTGCCTTGGAACTATTCGCACAACAGTTTGCTACTGATGACCCACCCCCCGCGACGCCCCACGCCGTTATTTGCTGGGTGGCAACTTACTAGACATCACTTTCGTGTCATCTAGATTTCGGCGCGTTCTGCTGCCTTGGAACTATTCGCACAACAGTTTGCTACTGATGACCCATCCCCCGCGACGCCCCACGCCGGAAATCTGGACGTTGTGCTGCGTTGGGACTATTCGCACAGCCGACCGCTACTTCGTTGTTTTTCTCTAAAAATGTTTATATGTTATTACTATTTTTGTTTTCTTGTATATATTTATAAATTATTAAAGTTTTATAATCTTACTACTTTGTCGGAGTGCTATATATTTTTAATGTGACACATAATTGTAAAAACTTTGATGTACAAAGAGTCATCCCTGGAATCTTCCGCTTCACGCTCGGTCCCCTCCCCAATCACAATACAGGATGGTTTTCAGATAATAGCAACGCTTCTGCTGTGACGGATCTCATCGAGTGTGGGCCTTGATCTACTATAACTCCTTTGAAGAGGGGTGATTCTTTACAGCTGTGGCCATAAACTACATCTGCAGGGCTAGCTGATAGCCTAGGACCGGCCTGGACAATCGGACACAGAGGAAAAGGAGTGTCAGAGGGTGCGGTAGTGAATAGGGCGAAAGGGAGGTGTCGGGCGGGCACAGGGTGTGATTCTCAGGGAAGAGCAGCGCAGATGGGGGGAGGTTTATTACCCATGCATAAGACAGAGAGCGGGGGTGACCACTGCCTGGGTGAGATGCTTGCGAGGGTGGGGAGCCATGCTAAGGATCGACAGCGTGCACAGAGTGGGTCTGGTCAAGGCATCTAAAATGGCTGCCGTGCACGACAAAAGTGTGGCATTTGAAAAAAGACAAGATGGCGCACACAATGTTTTTCAACAATTCCTGATTTCCTTCGAATCGAACGTTAACAGACGTTGGGGCATATTACCAAAGTTAAGCGATATTTATCCCTAACGATGCATTGCAAAGATTTTTTTACCGTCAGAAATTATCGCAGATAAACCTTGCTATTATCAAGGTTTATCGCAAATACGATAAAAAACGAGCGCAATGCATTAATATCGCTGAAAACTCCGCGATATTCATGCATTACCGAGCTAATGCTCTTAGCCATGTTATCCACCTCCCATTGGATAACATGGCTAAGAACTGCTCAGGGCAGCTGTTACTTTTTGGAGATATTCGCGCTTATCTCGAATATTTCCAAAAGTTGATAATAGGAGATAGCGATGTTAGCGACTGTTTCCAGTCGCTAACATCTTGGCATGCCCACTTTGCATGTCATTAGTGATAAATATCACTCACATGCAAAGTGGGACCCAAGATGGTCGCTATCTCCTACTAGCCGTCGCTAACTGGTGTTAGCAACACCTAGGTAATACAGATATAATTTTATCTCCGCGAAGCGGAGCGCTGTTACAGATATATATCTTGTTTTTGAACGTTAATTTCTCAAAATGCACTGAAGCACATATATTGAGACATAGCAAAGGCACATCGGGCTACCAGTCCCTAATATTTTACCAAGTTTCGTGCAAATCCATTCAGCCGTTCGATTATTATTATTATTTTTTTTTTTTGCCCCGCGGGGCCCTTTTAAAACCTCCACATCAAACCTAGGGGGTCAGCGAGGATCTACTATGCCCCCTTATGGTCATTTGCCCCTTCGCTTTGGCCTCCTCTTGTCTCTCGATCCTACCGAGAGACAAGATGGCGGCCGCTACGTACTGTTTGGAATGTTTACAGACACCGGAGAGCCAATCAGCTTCGCTTCGCAAAGCTCCGTAACGCGAAAAGTACGCGAAGCGGTGCGCTGTTACAGATATATATCTTTTTTTGAACGTTAATTTCTCAAAATCCACTGAAGCACATATATTGAGACCTAGCAAAGGCACATCGGGCTACCAGTCCCTACAATTTTGCCAAGTTTCGTGCAAATCCATTCAGCCGTTCGATTATTATTATTATATTTTTTTTTTGCCCCGCGGGGCCCTTTTAAAACCTCCACATCAAACCTAGGGGGTCAGCGAGGATCTACTATGCCCCCTTATAGTTATTTCCCCCTTTGTTTTGACCTCCTCTTGTCTCTCGATCCTACCGAGAGACAAGATGGCGGCCGCTACGGACTGTTTGGAATGTTGACAGACGCCGGAGAACCAATCAGCTTCGCTTCACAAAGCTCCATTGCGCGAAAAGTCCGCGAACCAGTGCGCTGCCTGGTCCGCGCTTACAGATATATATCTTTTTTTAAACGTTAATTTCTCAAAATCCACTGGAGCACATATATTGAGACCTACAAAAGGCACATCGGGCTACCAGTCCCTACAATTTTGCCAAGTTTCGTGCAAATCCATTCAGCCGTTCGGGCTAAAAGTGAGGCCAACCGCCCTATGGAAAACTCAATGTTAAAAACACGTTTTGGGACCCCCCTTTTTTCTCGGCCCCCACTGGACGAACCCCCCCCAAATTTTCAAGGGCTGCTCAGAAACAAAATGTGCCATTTTCCTGAAAATTTCAGCCAATTCCGTCCACAAACGCCAAAGTTATTAGACAGAATTTTCAAAAAACCCATAGAGAAAAAATCCTAACTATATATACCTACTGGCGACCGCCAGTAGGTAATATATATATATATATATATAAATATATATATGTATATATATATATATGAAGTTCCACAAGGTGCCCAAAAAGCAGAGTGCACTCCCTGCTTGCCTTCTCCAGTAAGGGGGGGTTTACAGATGCAATCAGCGCCAGCAGAGCCTGACGCGTTTCGAGTTATCCACTCTTCCTCATAGGCTGTCTGCAAATTGAGTAACTGCAAGCAAAAAACAAACCAGTATCTTAGTACCCTATTTATTGCCATTCTGCACCATAGAGATCACCTGATTATTTTCATCACAAGTGAACAATATCAACATAGTGTGTGCTGGGACTGGTAGTCTTTCAATAATACCTCAGTGGGCTGCTTGCAGTTGTCTCAATCAAATAGTTCATAGTCACGAAAGCACTTGCATGATAACCTCCCCGTTCAAATTATCGGCAAACCAGATCCGCCCTGCCGATAGTTGTACCAGCAGCGGAACCATTCCAATGTACGGCGGTGCTCTCCCCGGCCGGGTCGGCCGTAAATATGAAGTTCCACAAGGTGCCCAAAAAGCAGAGTGCACTCCCTGCTTGCCTTCTCCAGTAAGGGGGGGTTTACAGATGCAATCAGCGCCAGCAGAGCCTGACGCGTTTCGAGTTATCCACTCTTCCTCATAGGCTGTCTGCAAATTGAGTAACTGCAAGCAAAAAACAAACCAGTATCTTAGTCCCTTATTTATTGCCATTCTGCACCATAGAGATCACCTGATTATTTTCATCACAAGTGAACAATATCAACATAGTGTGTGCTGGGACTGGTAGTCTTTCAATAATACCCCAGTGGGCTGCTTGCAGTTGTCTCAATCAAATAGTTCATAGTCACGAAAGCACTTGCATGATAACCTCCCCGTTCAAATTATCGGCAAACCAGATCTGCCCTGCCGATAGTTGTACCAGCAGCGGAACCATTCCAATGTACGGCGGTGCTCTCCCCGGCCGGGTCGGCCGTAAATATGAAGTTCCACAAGGTGCCCAAAAAGCAGAGTGCACTCCCTGCTTGCCTTCTCCAGTAAGGGGGGGTTTACAGATGCAATCAGCGCCAGCAGAGCCTGACGCGTTTCGAGTTATCCACACTTCCTCATAGGCTGTCTGCAAATTGAGTAACTGCAAGCAAAAAACAAACCAGTATCTTAGTCCCTTATTTATTGCCATTCTGCACCATAGAGATCACCTGATTATTTTCATCACAAGTGAACAATATCAACATAGTGTGTGCTGGGACTGGTAGTCTTTCAATAATACCCCAGTGGGCTGCTTGCAGTTGTCTCAATCAAATAGTTCATAGTCACGAAAGCACTTGCATGATAACCTCCCCGTTCAAATTATCGGCAAACCAGATCCGCCCTGCCGATAGTTGTACCAGCAGCGGAACCATTCCAATGTACGGCGGTGCTCTCCCCGGCCGGGTCGGCCGTAAATATGAAGTTCCACAAGGTGCCCAAAAAGCAGAGTGCACTCCCTGCTTGCCTTCTCCAGTAAGGGGGGGTTTACAGATGCAATCAGCGCCAGCAGAGCCTGACGCGTTTCGAGTTATCCACACTTCCTCATAGGCTGTCTGCAAATTGAGTAACTGCAAGCAAAAAACAAACCAGTATCTTAGTCCCTTATTTATTGCCATTCTGCACCATAGAGATCACCTGATTATTTTCATCACAAGTGAACAATATCAACATAGTGTGTGCTGGGACTGGTAGTCTTTCAATAATACCCCAGTGGGCTGCTTGCAGTTGTCTCAATCAAATAGTTCATAGTCACGAAAGCACTTGCATGATAACCTCCCCGTTCAAATTATCGGCAAACCAGATCCACCCTGCCGATAGTTGTACCAGCAGCGGAACCATTCCAATGTACGGCGGTGCTCTCCCCGGCCGGGTCGGCCGTGGCCGTAAATATGAAGTTCCACAAGGTGCCCAAAAAGCAGAGTGCACTCCCTGCTTGCCTTCTCCAGTAATATATATATATATAACTCCATTCTACTTTCGCTTGCTATTCTTTGGGTATGTGGTGTGCCACGTAAGGGAAGTTAATGATAGCTAGCGGTTTAGCAGTCACCGCACTTTTTTCAGTCTCCTCACGTTACAACAGAGCAGCTCTTCTGTGAAAAACAGACTCCTCTCAAGCATGGCTAAACACATTATTCGGCACTCTTCTGAAACTGTTAAATGCATATAATATGATAAGAATTCTCTCTCTTCCTTCATGGAGTGGAAAAATCAATAGCCTGCTACACTGCACAAGAAAATGTCTTTAAAAAACAATCACTGGAATGATTAAATATAGCAACCACCAAGCAGGGAATTCTGCTATAAAAACACCGCTTACGTATGGAAGCCAGCTCCGTGTTAGTAAGAAGGCCATATATTTACTTTTGCTTTATTATTTGTGCAGATTAATTCAAATGTCATGTCTGTGTTAATTATACATATGTGCATGTTCTGATGATAATTAAGGAGCTCAAGATCTTTCCCATGCAAAAGACAATTCTGTAGCAGCTGCCTTGAAAGTGGATAATTTGTTGCTGCTTCACGAGGGTAGTATCCTCCTCGATGCAAATTCTGTTTAACAATATTGTGAACGGTGACTTTACCTGCCTCTGTTCTTACTTTATCAAAAAGACATGGCATGCATCATTATTTCGAGACCACATTATGGTTGGAAAAGACCTATTGTGGGCTTACCTAGAATTTACAGTGGGCTCACAGCCTGCCCATTGCTCAGCACTGGTTGGCTTTATTGTCACTTTCATTTCCTTGCGTCCTATTCATGGTCAGACTGGGAACTGAAACCAGCCCTGGAAAATCCACTCGACTAGCCACTCGACTAGCCCAGGGTTGGGGGGGAGTTCTGCTACTCAGAAGTGGCAGCGGGGATTGTTGTTGGGGGGAGCTAGTGTCAAGCACCGCTGCAGCTTTTGTTACAGGGTGCCGATATTGCAGCACTGCTGCAAAACCGGCCCCCAGAAAGAAAACGGGCCCCCCACGGGTCAAAAATTGGTCCCGACCCTTCCGGACTACCGGGAAGACACCTGGTGACCGCTACGGCCAGTCTGCCCTTGGTCTTATTCAGTGGCTTTCGGTGTTTATTTTGCAGCATCTTGTATATCTTCCTCCCTGGAGCGTAGCCTCTTTACCGTCCTTTGACATGGCTGAACTGTATCCTTCCACTGCTCACTTTACCTAGCTGGACACAGTTACATTTGTTAGTGGCCATGGGATGGGGATGGGGTGAACACTTGACTACATACCCTTCCAGCAGGTTGGGGTGGCCATTCTGCCACTCCGTAATTTCTCAAATATGCTACAGAGAGTCTATTAGAGCAGGATGTCATGCCAATTATGTATTTATTTCCTTATCTATTTAATTATTTGTTTTTGTTTTTGTTAATTTCGTTTTTGCAGTTTTATATAGCATCATTGTGCTTCTTTCCATCTTTTAGCCATGTTTCACAGCTTCTTGCCGATTCTGTAGTGCATTGCTAAAAGGTATTGGCACAGTAATTAGGTCCGAAAGACAAGATCTATTGGCTTTACCAACACTCTTTTTCTCAGTGGCTTAGCAGGGGTTATCTGGACATGGGCCCCTACCCACCATCGCCTCACAAGGGAAGCTAAAAAAAGCCATGATGGTGGCTCAGTGGCACCTCATACTCCTGATCCCTGGTACCACTGCACCTGCTGCATTAAACGATCATTGCTCATCTGAATTCTTTATGCTATCCATGAATCCATAGATACTACACCACAGATACGAATTTGGTAACCAATTCACTCATACGCTCAAGCTTGTCTTTGGCCTGCATATGTTGGTTATAGTTGACAACATGAAATCACTCATCTGAAGCCAACACTTTGTCACAGAGCTAGAAGTGAGAGGTGTGGATCTCCTCTTCATATTGACTGCAGAACTGAGAAATGTCCAACTGAATCAGCCTTCCTATTATTGTCTTCTCAGTTATGAGGGTGCAGGCACATTGCCAGAAATGCAACTTAAGCAGTGCATCAATGCTGCTTGCTTTTCCATAAAAAATGAAGCCCATGGCCATACTATGAAGCACACATTTCATCCTTCAGCTACTGTATTTATCTAATGGGAACTTTTAGAAGCATGCCTGCACTCAGATGCAGTTTCTTGACGCTAACTGAATGTAGCATTAACAGTTAGTTGTGTTTCTGTTACACCATATGTACTTTTACCATGTTTATATGTTTTATTCATCATTGTTCTCCGAATAGTGTAAAGCGCTCTGATACCTGTACGGGTCTTGTTCGGCTATATAAAACTTTCCAAATAAATAAATAAACAGAAGAAGCAGGAAATCTTAATCAAAGATTATTAAAACATTTCCAAAACTGGAGATTAGGTTCTGATCTCAGAGAGTTCCACAGCATATGACCTTGCACTTGAAAGGAGCACCCTCCCCAGACTTGAAATTTTAATGTCTTCACCACTAAGGTGAGATTACCAAACAGCCTCAAATGATGAGTTTGAATGTAGTTACAGAACTTTTCAGAAAAGAATGTAGGGCAAGTGCTGTAACACACTTACTGCCACATGCATCAACAGAAGCAATTGCGATTCCTAAATAGCGATTTTTAAGGAATCGCTATTTAGGAATCGCAAAAGCCTATGCATGTAGGAATTGCTATAAAAATAGCGATTCCTACACATTCCTTAATTGCTACTCGCAAATTGCTAGTCGCAATTAAGGAATGCTGTCCCATTCATTCCTATGGGCCTCCAGGCCCATAGGAATGAGTTGGAGATTGCATGAGCAATTTGGGAGTACCAGAAGGTACTCGCAAATTGCTCATGCAATTTCAAGGGTACAAGGGTGTCAAAATGACACCCTGTTGCATCCCTCAAATTGATCTGTGCACATAGGTTGCACGCACACATGCTCTAAGGGCATGTGTGTGCGCAACATGAAACTTTGAAAAATGCACAAAAGTGCATTTTTCAACGTTTTTGCAAATTACCATGAAGGTCAACTTCATGGTAATTTGCTACTCCTATTAGAGAAATCGCTAACTTTTTCACTTTAATGCATTGCATTTAAGTAATCTCAATTTGGGATTCCTTAAATGCAATCGCAATTTAATGAATCACGATTTAGAGATTCCTTAAATTGTGATTTTTCCCAAATGCAAAAATACCGGTCGCAAATTGGCAGATTCTGAGAATCTGCCCGTTTGCGACCGGTTTTTGCTTTGAGGCATGTGCCTGCTAGTGCATTAGGCACAAGATGTCAATAAGGGCCGGATGTAGGTCGGTCGGTAACGGCCGAAAATCGGTATTTTCGGCCGTTACCGACCGGTATTTACGAAATGGTATGTAGGGCCACATATTTTACAGAATCTGTAAATTTACCGATCGGTAAATTTACCGAATCTGTAAAATACCGAATCGGTATTTTTACCTATTCGATAAATTTGATATGTAGGTGGGACTCTTCTGAGTCCCACAAACCTTACCAAATCTGTATTTTACCATCAAATATATTTGATGGTAAAATACCGATTCCGGTGTGCATGCACATGTGTGCATGCACACCTGTGCCATATGACAGGCAGACCTGCCCTTAGGGCAGGTATGCCTGCCACATGGCACCCGAGCCTCTTTTGGGGGTGCCAGGGGGTGTCAAAGTGACACCCCCTGCACCCTTGTGGAATTCGGTATTTACCGATTCGGTAAATACCGAATCGGTAATGCCCATTCATTCCTATGGGCTGCAAAGCCCATAGGAATGAATGGGCATTACCGGTCGGTATTTACAAAATCGTTAAATACAGATTTTTACCGATTCGGTAAAAGGAACATCTGGATGTTCCTACATGTCCCCCATTCTTATTTACCGATTCTTAATTACCGAATCGGTAAAATTCGGTAATTAAGAATCGGTAACTGAGTCCTACCTACATCTGGCCCTAGATTGTTTCTTAACAGGGAACCAATGAAACTGGTTACAGCAAGTTGTCAGATTGAACACTAATCTCAACATTGCCTCCTGGAGTCTACAAGCAGTGAAGACTTTTGTTGGAAACACTTGGTTGGCTGTGATGCCTATAAGTGCCCTTCCGTGTTCTAAAGTCACAACTTTGAGAGGTACGGCGCTGCCAGTCATTACGTTTCAATACCTGCCAGGTGTTCTTGGAGAATCTAACCAGCTGTAGGTCGATGTGTGTGACAAAATATTACTCTAGCAAGTGAGAGAAAATTACTCGTCTGTCCTGGGGACAATGCAGCGATCCTCAAGCTTGTGTCATTATGGCTGGGTCTCTCTGGTTAGTAATCCCCCATTTGTTAGAGAGATATTAGGCTGAAGATATTGAAGAAACATCAGTGGCAGGCCAGTCGGCAGTCAGGAAGTACCAAGTGTGAGCAGGGGATGGGCATGAAAAAGAAGCATTGGCAAAGTAAAAATGTCTGAATTATATGTGGTAATCTAAGAAAACAGCTTTTGTGCATGTCTGTATTTTCATGTGTTACCTTTTTATATCAATCTGTTGACTTTGTCAAACCTTTCTATGTGAAAATATGAAGGCGGTAGATATATGGCTAGGATGCAGAGGAAGAAAAGAACAGGAAGCTCAGACATTGAAAAAACAGCACAAAATAAACACAAATGGAAAATCAATATGAAAGAAAAAGAAGGCCCAGAGCAATAGGGAAAGCAGTAATGGAAACCATTCACTAGCACTGACTAAACATTTTAAAACAAAAGCTGCTGAAACCCCCCCAAAAAAATACTTTCTATATAAAACGTATGAATGAGATAAATAATGTAGAGTATGAACATTCACTGTACTTTTAACCTGTAAAAGAGCCACTCGTTCATGACGATGAAAGCACTCCATAAAAGTGGAAAGATTCATCAAGCAACTAATAGCTGTAGGTGAGAGAGAAATACTCCTCTGGGCTTAGCCTAAGCTCACTCAATGTATTTTGTGAAGAACTGGCAACAATAGGTATGATTTCTCTGCACTGTCGAGCCAGACCTCTAAATCAGAAATGTGTGTGGTGTAGTAAACCATACAGTAACTGAGAAAAAGCGTAAGGTTAATAAACAGACCAAAAAAAAGCAAGATGCAAATGAAGATAAAACAAGTAACAACTTGAAGTGTGAGGATGGACAAACGGGATTTCATCCAAAAACTAACATCACAATGGAGTGCCCCAATCTGGGTTGGTATCGAACCAGCGTGTATTGCAGCAGTTGATGTCAACCAGGTGCGCAGCGCCCATTGGACTCAAAGGGCTTCAAGCCAGTCGTGTGTGTCAACCCAGGATGAGACTACTTCCAGGGCACACACACAACTGCACCCGAGTACTTCACAGGTCTTTTAAAGACCTTTTGCTTGTTAATGAGGCATTGTTGTTGTTTCACCCCTTCTAAGAGCCCCTGCAGCTCCACTCTGCCTATTGCTTAGTGATTCAGCCCCCCCGAAATTTCTTCTTAGCCCCCCCCCCCGAAATGTGGCTCTAGTTGCACCTCTGATATCAACACTGTCTCAACACAGCTCCTGAACACCAACAGAGAAATAAAACTAGGCGCCTGATTCATGGTTAGGAGGGCAGCACACTCTCCAGCAGAGTGGCTGCTGGAGGACATTACGTCCGCCACGCTGACAGACTACTGCCCACCATATTGTGAGATTCCTGCTAAGTCTGTGGTGATCTCTGTGCCTTCACAGGAGCCACCACCCCTGCCGCTCATGTGAAGGAATGGAAAGTTTGGTGAACGGCCCCCATGTTTCAGGCAGCCACTCACCAAACTTTTTTTGTTTTACAATAACAAACCCCCAAAGTGGGAGCTTGTTTTTAAAAACAATTCCAATGACCCTGATAGTTTTCTTCCAGGGTCTGGGGGGCATTAGTATTTTTTCTGTTTGGGAGTGCCATTTTCTTCTTGACAGTCCTGATCAGAAAAAAAAATATCAGATAGCCTGCTCTAAATAAGACAGACGTCTGCTTTTCTAACATTGATTTCCCCATACTTTGTCAGGCCATTGGTGCATTGTTTCTGATGGTGGAGCCAGAAGGGACAGCACCATCAGAAACCCAATGGCCTTCCTGACTCTCAATAGACTGGGTGGACCAATAGTTTGTCGGGCAGAGTACCCTCCCTTCAAACTCTAAATAAACTCCAAATATTTGCCTAAACAACTTTATCAAACTCAATCACTTGCAAATATAACCCCATAAGGCAGTTTAAATTAAAAAAACAGCTAAAGACCTACATGTGCAAAGTGGAGCAATTATTCAATCCAAATCAAACAGCAAACACATTGCAAATAAGTAAGTATATCAAGGAAACAAAGCTTCAACAAGGGTAGCGCTATATAAATGGAACTAAAACGAAAAGTTCTTCAACAATACAATCACAACACAATGATGAATAAACTTGCTAGCCCTCACTCCAAAAACGTTCAAAAACTTTAATGCTAGTGTTGCAGGCAACCCACAAGACGAGTGCAGCTCGAGGGCTTGCAAATCTACATAGCACCCATACTCATGAGGATCATGACAGAGTAGACAGGGAAGGAGATTTCAACATAGGAGAACACTCTATGTCCCTGGGGACCACGATTACCCATAGAGATCTCACATGATCTAAGCCATCAACAATACAGAAGAATTATGAAGTGCATAAGGGATACATACAGAAGAGCTTGTGAGCTGAGACAAAGCATATGTGCGACGGTGATACTTTGCCAGAGATTCACTACATTCCCACTTAGCATTGAATGAACCTCATGAATCTAGAGGGTATTTTGGCAAGTCACAAATCCCCACGTTATACCCACTACCATCCCCTTTTTACACAATAGGACATCAAACAAGACCATAAGCACAGACAAGGGAAATGTGTCTACCAGGTAAAACACAGTCTTCCTTAGACACCACACAGGAACACTGCCACAACATGAATACTTATCATCAACCACTCCTGGTTGCTTCCTTACATCTCCAGGAGGCAAGAGTGGAAAACATTGGCATACGATTAATGATGCCCTACTATAAAGCATTTTAGAAATTTGCCAACAAGGGAATTTGTTGATGTATAAATTACAGGTAATTGATCAGTCTAAACCTTTACAATTGAAATCAATTTGATTAAATCATAACCTGTTGTAAATCTATTTTGCCACTTCAGTTCTTGGCATACTAGTAAATACTCATAAGAAAAGAAAATGCTACACGGGGAATAGATTCAAAGAAATTAAACTTTATGTAAAGTTTTCATCATTCAGGGTACATTATTCATATCTTCAAAGAAGAAGAAGGAAAGAAGAAAATAAATCAACAATATACAATTGGACAAGAAGTAAATTAATTGTTCTTAGAATCCAGTTGCATTGTGTTCCACTCTTTATTTTCTTCTTTTCTTCTTCTTATTTGAAGATATGAATAATGTACCCTGAATGATGAAAACTTTACATAAAGTTTAATTTCTTTGAATATATTCCCCGTGTAGCATTTTCTTTTCTTATGAGTATTTACCATTATGCCAAGAACTGAAGTGGCAAAATAGATTTACAACAGGTTATGATTTAATCAAATTGATTTCAATTGTAAAGGTTTAGACTGATCAATTACCTGTAATTTATGCATCAACAAATTCCCTTGTTGGCAAATTTCCAAAATAATTTTCAGCCCAAGCTCGCAAGGGTTTATTGGGTCACCCACTTCGAATATAACTACTATAAAGCAGTCACCAGCACAGCCACCAACAAAAGATAATTACACAAGAGAGGGTTAGGCTGTATAGAGATGAACTCTTAAGGTCTAAGAGGTCAGTTATCTGGTCACAATATACCTTAAAATGGTGGAGGATCTGCACCCAGATAAATTGGTGCATCCCTGGGATCTCTGGGATATATTAGAAGGATCCTCACCCACAGGTACTAGCAGGTGCATGCTTCACCATTGGATCCTCACCTACTGCACCTAGTTTGAGTGGGTGGGCTCGACGCAGTTTGTAAGCAGAGCTCTTTGTCTAAAGGGTAACAAGTGCGAATTAAAATCAGCTTCAGGATCCTATATCCTGTATACTAGCCCGGTCATTTGGCAAGAATATAAACAGCGAGATGTTTAGTGGGTATAATGACCCCTAACATCAATGTGTTTCATCTGTATCTAGTGCCACCAAGGATCAATGGGCTTTTTTTCATGACCGGAAATGTATGTAGTATCCCTACAATGTATAGTTCGTAACTATCAACTCTGAGTAGTAGTTTACACAAACATCAAGAACCAGGCAAACATACAGACCAAATTGAACCTTCTCCTGTAATGGTCTATACCCCCAATTAAGTAGGACTTCATGACGTAAGGGGGGTGGGTGATCCCTGTAGTAACACTTTCATCAAGGTACTTCGTCCTCCCTCTACTTTAGGTCCCTGCACTCCTCCAATGCTCCAGAGAGGTCCACTTTGGTCTGTATGTTTGCATGCTTCATGCTGTTTGTGTAAACTACTACTCAGAGTTGGTAGCTGCCAACGGTATATCGAAGGGATACTACGTGCATTTCCGGCCCTAAAGAAGCCTCTTGACCCTTGGTGGCACTAGATACAGGCTGAAACATGTTGACTAATTGATATTAGGAGTCATAATACCCACTAAAAAGCTCACTGTTTTTATTCTTGCCAAAGGACCTTGCTAGTAAACAGGATTTACAATCCTGAAGGTGATTTTAATTTGCACTTGTTACCCCTTAGAAAAAGAGCTCTGCTTACAAACTGCGTTGAGCCCACCCAGTCACACTAGGTGCAGTGAGTGAGGATCTGATGATGATGCATGCCACTGGTGGTACCTGTTGGTCAGGATCCTACTAATATGTCAATGAGATGCCAGGTATGCACCAATTTACTTGGGTGCATATCCCCCACTATCTTAAGATATATTGAGACCAGATAACTGACCTCTTAGACCTTAAGAGTTCATCTCAAGACGGGCTAACCCTCTTTCGTGTAATTATTGTTTCTGTCCAGGGAGGCTGAGGGTTACTCCTTTCTAGCTTCTCACACCCTCGTGGTTATTTACCAACACAAGATATACAACAAGGCATGCATTCAGACACAATGCAAACCTGAGAGAGCAACTGCAGTACCCTCACGTTTTGCCTTTATGAATTTGCAAGCAGGTGATTTCATTTTGAGTTTGATCATTCATGGCTACCAATACATCTAGTAAGTCAAAGGGCAGGGGGGCTATCACTGTCTTAGAAGTGCCTATGGCCAGAGGATGGCTGAGACACAGACACAATTGCTCATGGGAGAACATGGAGCCAGAGGGACTCTTCCCAGATGCACACCTATCACCACGACTCTGTTGATTAAAGGTGACAGAGAACTTTTTGAACTACCAAGTTTACAAAAGCCTGCACTTCTGGGAGGAAACACGTGAAAGGTGTTAGAAGGTGATATTAATGTTTAAGGGGCTGGAGCAATTGCCGTTCTTCAACATGCTCATAAAGGGGATCCCTGCTACCTTGGAGCTGCCACCCGGTCTCTATCAACAATGGCCCTGCATTTCAAGTTAGCAATGTTCTTGAAGAGCCAATGTTTGTATTTTCATTAATAATACTAGTGCATAGGTCAAGCTTCTAAGCATCTCTGGCAAGTGAAGGAGGGGGGCTGAAGGGCTGACCCTTGATCTATGTGCAGGGTGCTATTTAAGAACATGGCACTCTGTGGATTGATGAATGTACTGCATATGTGTGAGGGCATACGTCATCTACATCACCTGTCACCGAGTCTCAATTCATATTACTCAGTGTATGTACTGTGCCTCCTTCATGTTCTCAGTGTAGCTGCTTAGATGGGGCTGTTCGAGTGCTAATAAAAGTATCCATGTGCTCACTTAGAATCCTCACGTAACAGCAGGGGTGATATCTAAAGCCCTATCCCTACATCTAATAGGGCTTGACATTGCAGATCGTCAGGCCTCGATCACTGTAGAGAAAATAAGTGTTAATGATGAGGCATGACCGCATCCGCCTATACCACTTGCAATACTGCACTAGTATGCTGCTCCTGCACTATCACCATCACGCCTAAATTCTGTTGTTCCAAAGCCAACACCATGTGCATCACTTAGTTTGTGTTCTAACTTCCTCTCATGTCCTGGTGATCTCCATTTAAGTTGAGCAAGTTGGCTTGTACGGTCATGCCCACTCCTGCTGCATTATGTTCCAAGCTGAATCTTGTATGGCAGATTGCAAATTCCTAAGTGCACTTACTAATGCCTCTCTCTATGGCATTACAGAGTAATTATGTCTGCCCTTACTCATTCCTCCCTCCTGCGTTGCCTAGACACTATCAGTTTCTTTTTCATGATCCACGTCCTGCTCTTCCCTGACTTACATCTCAGCAGCCTATATTTGAAAGGCAAAAGCAACAGATCTGTTGATCACCTACATTTTTATTACATGTAATGCTACAAGGTGTCCTGCAATGGATATATCTGCACATCTTTATTCCTAGCGATATCTGTAAGGGGAAGATAATCTGCCTACAAAGGCTTTCGTCCCTCTCACAGTTCCCACATGGAATGGCTAAGAATGAGAACAGTCTTCCTCAATATCAATGTGTGTCCTGAAAACTCTTTGATGATTGGGTGATGAGCATTGATTTAGTCATGTGTGATGAGGATACACTTCGTAGTGGTCTCATGTCACTTGTTGCCTCTTTCTGGGAAGAAGTAGCTTGACATGTTGGAGGCGTCATCATGACTGGTTAAATAAAAAATATGAACATGCAGCCACAGCTGTGCAGCCATAATCAAGTCTTGGATTGTAGTAGTACTTCATAGGAGTCAAGGAGGCAGATCAACATGTTGCTGAACCTTGCCATGCCTATCATAGGAATGGCAAATGATGGTGGTGGAACCATGTGCAGATACTTTCATGTTGTCATGGACGGACCCTCTATGTGCATTCGTATGGTGAAGTAACATTATTATTGCATTAATATGAACATGCCTTGCCAGACAGTATGTCATTTGAGGCCGAATGTGCAACTCTATTTTTTTGTTTCTGAGTAAATAGAAGAAATGTATGCCAGAAGAGGGTTTGCAGCATGGCAGAAGGCATAAGTTCTACTGATGCTCAAATAGTCTTTCTTGTGTGCAATCGGGGTGTTTAGAATGTATGTGCTGCTGTGCTGGAGGAATGTTCATACCTTGATTATATTTCCATTGTAAGAGGCCCTGTTGTAGAGAAAGCAGTGAGCTGGCCAATGCAATGCCTTTTTCTCTAGGCATCAATTTACTGTGTTTTTGGTACTGGGCATTTAACACACTTCAACAAGGTAGAACCTTCAGATTTGCCTAGTTGCCCTCCTGGGTTTTGGTGGGCTACCTCAAAGTGCTTTCAGTGTAGTCTGCACCAGAGATGTGATAATGTGATTATCTTTCCCCACTCTTCCATCCCTTGTGACCTACTTCCCTCAGATGCCGGTACTCACAATGTTGGTCAATGTATATCCAGAAGACATTTATGGGCATATTTACAAGCCCCTTGCGCTACCGCAACATTATGTTTTTTTTAACGTTACGGTGGCACAGTGTGCTGGCCAATATTTATAAGGCCGTGCAAAGCTACCCTTGCATGGCTTTTCATGGCATTGTAAATATGGCCCCCTTTCACACATTACTCTGGGTTTTTCCATGCAACACCCATAGAATCTGACGCATTCCCAGATTTACAAGGTTTCATAAACCTGGGAATGAGGAGTAAAAGTGGTGCGGCAAGGAGAACTACCTTTATATTTCATTGTTTTTTCCTTTTTCTATGGGTGCTGAATTCTGCAGCACACATAGAAGGAGGAAAACGCCATCAATGATTATTTATGTGCACGAAGGGACACCTTCCTGCACATAAACAATCATCCCTGCAACCCATGGTGTAAGGTTGTCTGCTTTGGCGCTAGGCATCCTTTTGTAAGCCAGTGCAGAGGAGAGTACAGGGATGCATTGAATTGGTGTAAATACAATGCATCCTGACACTTTCCAAATCGCTGCATCATTTTCTTGTAAATATGCCCTGTACAGTGTGTTTACTTATGAGTTAATGTGCTAATGCATGTACACATTCTATTTGGGGTGCTTCCCAATCTTACACCTCTTGGCCAATGTAGGCATTATCCACTGCTTGCCTGGTAATCTAAATGGATAGTAGCCCCCCTATTGTGCTTGAGCACAGAATCGCCCACAGATGTTTCCTCATATGGGCATTCCTGCAATTTGCGAGGGTGGGATAGCAGTATTAGATGTTGCATGCCTTCCTTTGCAAAGACAAGCATTGTGTATTTGATTTAATAAACATCATGCCTGCTCCCACCTGCCTCCCCAACCAGTCCTGCATGGGGACATGTTAGTTAGTGGTTGGAAATCTGTTACTGGTGCTTTCCACCGTAAAGTCGTGAGTGTTGGTTGTGAACACCAGTGGCTCTGCTGTATCTACCCGTCCGACACTGGTCTGTGCAGGTCTATAGATGGCAGTGGAGAAAAAGTTCCTAGGCAGTAGATACAATTCACATTACATTAATCTATCTTTGGCATGACAGTGCAAAAGATCAACAACTGTTTAAAACATATGAAATTCTTTTTTATTGAGATTTATCTAAATATTGGGACATACAAGACAAAGAATCAAGAAAAATACAAGAAAGTGCATTATACATCGGGTACAACGTATTCACCATAAGTTACGATCGGTGGGCACTTAGTCCAAAACAGTGTTAAATATCGACATGTACATAAAATACATTAGACATACAAATTATTAATACAAAGTTATAAAATAGAACTGATATAGTGTGACTGAATAATGAAATTTCTCAAAGTTCTCAACGCGCGTTTCGGCACTAGGCGTGCCTTCATCAGGAGGGCCACAAAAGTATATCAGAGGGGGGCGGTTATTAGAAGCCAATTTACTTCAAAAGCAAAGACGGGATGTGGAGACGGTAATCACTGCATCAGACTCGGTCTCAGTATGCACGATTGCACAAAGCCTGTTGGCCTCAGTTATGGATCTGTGTGTCCAGTCGGTAACCACTGAGGGTCCTTAATGTTTAAAATTCTGGAGACTTCAATAGCGGAGATTAACTCGATACACGATGATGTGTAGAGATAATCGGCATGGATTGTCAGCGCGAAAACTAGTGAAGGATTGTGAGCAGTCGCTGAGAAATGCAGGTGGTTCTCCTTATGGTATGTTACGAGAGGACACACTTGTTCATCAGAAGTGAAGGCGGATAGTCAGGCGTGCTCATGCTGTCGTTGCCTTCGAGATTCAATGGGAAAAGACGCCATAACCCTAATGTATACCACAGCATAGCAGTGTTGATGATTCTTAGTACACCTTCTTAGTGTAGTTGAGCCTCCGTCCTGCATGTATGTAGAAAGCTTTAACAGCATGTCCCTGCTGCATGTGAGAGCACTGACAAACAATGTAGCTCGACCAAGGTCAACACTAGGTCATCGTCCACAACAGTGACCATAGGTGTTAACTGCATGAGCTATACCAAAACGCTGCTAATTAACTTGTCTAGATATGCCATGTGCTAGAATATAAGCGCCATATTTACAAGGCCCCCGCCCCACAGGAGCATCACCTTTTTTGATACTCCGGTGGCACACAATGCTGAGCCCTATTTACAAGGCCACACAAAGCCCCTGCATGACTTTCCATGGCCTTGTAAATATGGCCCCTTTTCACACATTACTCTGTGCGAAGGGGTGTTCCATGGGTGTTGCTGTGGGTGTTCCCTCACAACACCCATGGATTCTGGGCATTCTCAGATTTACAAGGTTTCATAAACATGGAAATGTGTCAGATTCTCGCGCTCCCCCAGGGGAGGAATTAAAGTGGTGCACTGAGTAGAAATACCTTTATTTCTCCTAGCTTTTTGCTCTTTCTATGTGTGCTGCAGAATAGAGAAAAATAGCATCAATGATTGTTTTTGTGCTGAAAGCTATACCTTCCTCTGAAAAAACAGTCATCCCTGGAATGCAGACACCCTTGCACCATGGTGCAAGGTTGCTTGTATTGGCGCTAGGCAGCCAACTGTGCTCCAAGGCAGAGGAATGCAGAGGGATGTGTCACTTTGCTCTAAATATGACGCATCCTTGCATTTTCCTAATGACGCAGCTCAGTGCAGCAAGATTGCTTGTAGAGCCGAGTTGTGTCATTTTCTGGTAAAATGGCCCAACGTTTTTCCCAGAGTCGGCTTCGGAAGACAAGTCACAGAAGTAAAAAGAATTATGAGTAATTTTGATTAGACACTAATTATATATAGCAAGATAGGATGGGTATAATCATGGGTAGGAGCTAAGGGTGCCAGCAGTATCTGAAATTGTAACAATAAAAGCACGAGTCAAAAAGTACCAGTTTTGCAAAACAGGATGAGTCATGCCTGCGCTCAGGGCCTTTTGGAAGTAGGCCTTGTACAATTTGCACATTGTGTTTACTTGCATGCGGGCAGCATACTGGTAATACACAAAAAAGCTTACTGAATCATCACCCAGTGTAACCTGCTGTTGTTTCCATGGTTTGGCAGCAAACGCGTGTTCTGTGGGGATGCTTGTCCTGTTTAGGACTGAAGGACTTATAATTTTATTGGGTATTTTTAACAATTAAAGTCAAATTGTGGTAAGAAAGCAATGCAGGGGCAGACTGACTCAGAAGGCAGATTACTAATGAAACAGACAGTTCAGGGGCGGGTTATGCTCAAGCGATACTCACTGTCTGAACACATTAAATGTCTCACTGATGGAATCAATAGAGGGCTGGATTTTCAATTTGTCAAGAGACAGAACTTCAATGTGACACAAGAGGCATATTTACTAGGAGCCTGCCAACTCCTGACCGCGTGCTATTTTGATTCCCCTGCCAACATTGCGTTGGCAAGAGGCCAAAGAGGGTGATGATACTTCTGAGCGATATTTATTTATTTTGCAGCTTTGCTTCTGGGCACTGAGAGCTCTAGATGCGCTTTATGTCGTAAGCAAACATGAGCACTTGTCTTACAATATATCTTGAACAAGGAGGACATGGGTGCAAAAGTTGACGAAAGGTGGAGGGAAGGAAGCAAGCAGTGGAGAAAGAACATGGGCAAGGGGAGCTATGTTGAGGGGAAGGAGATGAGGGGTAAGGACGGGGTAAGGCCAAAGGGAATTGAGGAGATTGTGATGTTCACAGGAGGGAAAGACAAGAGAGGAGAAGATGTGGGAGAAGTGGTACGGGTCAGCAGGAGGTAAAAAGGAATACAGGAGTAAAAAAAGAAGCCAGTAGAGTGGGAGGGAAGTAAGTATAGGAATCAGCAAGAAATGAGTAGATCTGATCAAAAAGGCACTATATAATGTGAATGTAGTGGAAGGGAATTTTTGTGGCGGATTTCCCTCCAGCTCAAAGTGAGCTTCAAGAGGATGCTGTTTCTTGGTGATAGGGATGCGCAAAGGGGATATTGTTAATATTCAGGATATATTTCTCTGTCGCCATGTAGAGAGCAGCTTAAAGAAACTCAAGACCTGCTTGTCGAGTCAATAGTAGATGTTCAAATAGCGGTGTGTGGGTTGTGTGGGGTGGATTAATGCTATAAAAAGTAAGAGGACTGACCATCCAGGAGAAGAAGCTAGATGCTTCTAGGATTCACAACATTTGACTTATTTGTCAAGGCACTTATAACACAGGACCGCCTGCAGGATCCACTACCAAATCCTTTTATTCAACATCCCAATACTTTTGGGAAATGTCTGGCTGTGGTTGCAAAATTGGAAAACTTTAGTGCATCCAAGGTATGGTTCATACCGAGGGCATCTTAGATAATTAGACTAGAAACAACACAGAAATAAGCTAAGATTTAAGAAACACAAAGAATAAAGAGCAGCACATCTAAATGATCTCCGTGGTTTTAAATATTGCTATATCATGGCAGTAAGGCGCTCCTTCATTATCAAGAGGCTGATGGAGAGCTACAGTTTGACCTGGAAAGTACAAAGGTGAATTATATTATAGGCAAGGCCTTGTGATTCTTTTTTTTTTTTTTTTGAATATTTTTATTGAGAAGTTTTTTTCCCTTTTTTACATACAGGGCACTGCAAGTATTTACATGAAACAAGACATATCATATACTAAGGAATAAGGGGTAAAGAGAAAAGAAGAAAAAAAAAGAAAAGAACACAAAAAAGGGAAATAGATAAGAGCACAGATATTTAAAGTTCAAACAAGATTACAAACTTTCCCCCCGGCTGGGCAAGCATCAGCCTACATAAATGTAAATTAGACAGTACCATACATCTTAGCAAAATATATTATTCAAGCATTTCAATCCATACTCTCTTCTTTCCAGCGAGTAATGGGATCCCAAATCTGTTTCCCAGTTTTCCTTCCCTTTTTCCCTTTCCTTGCATAGATCTCAATTTCCAGATTATATATTGATAGTAATTTGGCAAGCCATTGATGGAATGACGGTGGTAAAGGATCCAGCCATGCAGATGCAATACAGAGTCTCATAACTGACATAGCTAAGAATAAACAAGATTCCCCTTCGCCCTGATGTTGACCCTCCTCCTCCTTTACCCCCAAAAGAATTATTGAGGGGGTTAGGGGAATATTTGTTCCTAATACTTGATTTAAGAAACCCTCAATGTCTTTTATAAGTGGCTGCAGGTGAGGACATGTTGCAAATACATGTATTAGGTCTGCCTCTGAGTTTCCACATCTGAAACAATTGGTTCCTGCTGTTCCACCCCATTGGGCTATCTTTGCAGGCGTATGGTATAAGTGGTATAGTGTTTTGTAGTGTTGCGCCTGAAGAGGCGCTGAGCATAACAGTGTATACGCCATTTCCAAAGACATATAAAAGCTTTCCTCCCTGACTTCCAAACTACCTTTCCATTTATTTGCCCATTTTTCGATATCATCCTCTTTTGAATTTAATAACTCAGCATAGAATCTCTTTATGGTACATTCCTCACCTGCTTCAATCACTTCCATGATTGCATTTTTACTAAATCCTGACGCGCCACCTTTTTTGCTGTGTAAAAAACTCCTTATTTGTAAGTACTAAAAAAATTGTCTTTTATCTATTGCATACTTAGCTTGTAGTTCGGAAAACTGGTAGACCCCTTGCTGTCCCACAAGATCACCTATCCTTCTAATTCCTTTTCTTTCCCATTCTGCAAGTATAGTACCAGAAACTACTTCCACAGGTAGGTTTGAATTTCCTTTCAATCTAGTGTATGAGTTATACCGCCCCAGCCCGAACCTTTTAGTAAAAGCTTTCCAAACAGTGTAAGCCGCTAGGAGCGTTTTAAACCGTGTCCTTTTGAAATAACTGGCTTCAGTATATTTTAGGAGAACATTCTCTGCTTCTGGACCCAATAGCAAGCCATAGATTGCTAGTGATCCCAACTCATTCCAACCTTCAGATTCTCCCCCCCCCACCAAGCCGACCATATTTTTGCAGAGCTGCTGCCCAATAGTAAAGCTTTAAATCTGGCAGTGCCCACCCACCCCTCTCCCGTGGAAGTGTCATAAATCTAAGTGCTCTCCTGGTTTTCCCCTCTGCCCATATGAATCTGTTAATCATATCTTCTATCTTCTTGAACAGTTTAACCTCGAATAGTAAAGGTATTGCTCTAAAAAAGTAAAGAAATTTAGGTAAAACCAACATCTTTACTACATTTGTTCGTCCCACCATTGATAGATGTAAGTTATCTAGTCTATCCAAGTCCCTCCGTACTTTGTTGATTAAAGGTGTTAAATTCTTTTCCACTAGGTAGTCTAAATCAGCTGAAATAGACACTCCCAAATATGTACCTGCCTGAACAACTCGGGTATCTGTACACGTAGTATTGTGATTTTTAATTATTTGGGTCTTATTGGTGTTAAGTTTATAGCCCGAGATTTCTCCAAACTTCGAAGCCTCTATTTCCACTTGGGCAATAGCCTCCATTGGTGTTGGTGTGATTACTGCAACGTCGTCAGCGTACGCTAGTATTTTACAATGGCCAGTTCGAGTAGGCAATGGTTTTATTATATCGCACATCTCTATTCTCCGAATTAGTGGGTCCATGTACATTGCAAATAGCAATGGGGAACAGGGGCAGCCTTGCCTCGTACCTCTCCTTATCTGGAATTGTGTTGTAATCCCCGCATTCACTCGCACAGAGGCCACAGGGTCTACATATAGCGCCTGGATTGCTTTAATAAACCTTTTTTTAACTCCTGATCTTTCGAGAGTATGCCACAGATAGTCCCAGGAGACCCGGTCAAATGCTTTTTTCGCATCTAATAGCATAATCGCCATTGGGTCCCCTGAGACTGCTGCGGCGTCAAATAAGGTTATTACCTTGCGCGTATGATGTGTGGTGCTCCTTCCAGGTATAAAACCATGTTGGTTATTACTCACCACCCTGTCTATTATTTTGGCATATCTTGTTGCTAATACTTTAGAGAAGATTTTAGTATCCGTGTTCATCAAAGTAATGGGCCTGTATGACCCCGGTTCTTCTGGAGGCTTCCCTTTTTTTAGAATTATCACTATTTCAGCCCCCCCCATGACCTAGGTATTGAATCTCCTATTTGTGCCTGTTGCATCGTCCTAATTATATCGGCTTCTAAGATGTCCCAGAATGTTTTATAAAACTCTATTGGAATCTGATCTGGGCCTGCAGCTTTTCCAGGGGGGAGATTCGAAATAGCGTTTTTTATTTCTTCCCCCTGAAAGACTTCCTTCAAAGTATCTGCCTCTTCATCCGTAAATCTAGTCACCGGGATTTCCTGTAGATAATCTCTGATTTTAGTGACATCTCCCCTTATTGGTTCATCATATAACTTCTCATAATAGTTTCTGAACACTTCCCTTATCTCCCCTGACTCTGTATGAATCCTACCAGAGGTATCCCTGATCTCCCTCACAGTTCCTAACGCTTCTTGCTGCCTTGTTCAGACAGCTAAGGTTCTACCCACTGTTTCGCTAAATTCATGACATTTTTCTCTTTTTGCTGTATATAATTTTGCAGCCTTTCTGGCGATGTCTCCCTCTGCATCCCCTTTCACTTTTAGAAGTTCCAAGATTACATTATCTAATGGGGTACCGCTTACTGTACACTCCTCTAATTTCTCTTCAGCCTTGAGCACTGCCTTTGCAAGTTCCATATTTCTCATCTGCTCCTGTTTTCTCTTATAAGAGTTAAAGCTCAGGGTTTCTCCCCGGACCCCCGCTTTAAAAGCGTCCCATACTACCCCTACAGTAGAACTATCTCTATTATTCTTGAAAAATTCTTTGATCCATACTTTCATGTAATCCACATATTTTTCTTCCTGCAATAATCCTCTTTCAAAAGTCCACTGTCTTTGCTCTCGAATATTTGCCGGTTTTGTTAGTGTAAGGATTAGGGGATTATGATCACTTAAGATCCGTGGGAGTCTTTCTATTCTTGATTCCGGTATAAATGCATTTGATATAAAAAAATAATCCAATCTTACACAGATTTTATGTGGGGCCGAATAGTATGTCTAGCCCTTATTTCCTACCCTTCTTTTCCCCCAGACATCAGATAGAGTATTATTTGCCACTAATCCCTGTAAAGCATGGCATACGCGCCTCTTTCTGCCGGAATATTTACCGAATGAGCCTAAGCCTAGACCATCAGCGCCATTGATATTCAAGTCCCCTGCCATAATCATTCTGGGTGCCCAAGTAGCTAGCTCCACGTCTAAAAATTGAAAAATCTCCGGGTCATCCTCGGTCGACCCGTATACAGTTATCAACGTGGTCCATTCCCCATCTATCATACATTCAACCATTGCCCATCTCCCCCATTGGTCTTGTGCTTTTTTTCTCAGGAACAAATTTTTATTTCTGGATAGTATAGCTACTCCCCTTTTTTTGACACCTTGCTGTGAACTTACTAATACCTGAAAGCCCAATTGTTTCAAATAAAATTCTTGTGAGGTCATGACATGTGTCTCTTGTAAAAAAATAAAGTCTGCATTCATTTGTCTTAATAACACTGAAGCTTTTAACCTTTTCTGAGCATCATTTAGCCCGCACACATTCCATGTTACATATCTAGTTCCCATAAATAATTCATTATTTTGCTACCATATAAATTCATATTATACAGTTTATTTCTTTTTACCATACTTCCCGTTTCCTCGCATCTGTACCCCTCACCTAGTAAAATTTTCCTTTCTTTCGTCCCCAAATCTCCTGTCTTGTCTCCCTTTTCCCCCACCTCTGCCTCTGTGAATGATTCTATCGTTTGGTGCCATACCGTGCCCTGTGCTCCCCCTCCCCCCCCCGACCCCTACCCTCCCACCCACCCCTACTGGCAAACAGGTCAATGTTGACCTGTGTCTGACAGCCGATCTCCCCCGGGAAGCCTCTCCCCTGCCACTCTCCCATAATCTCAGTATCCTTTCATTTAACCTACTTTGTCGGGATTATTTATCCATGCTACTCCCTCCCTCATTCGCTTACTCTGACTTTTCCGTTTCATTTTTTCTTTTTTTGCGTCACATAAGCAGTTTGTCTTATAGCAGCAGCCCTGTCATTTTGCACTTTCCCATCTCTTTGTGCCTTCCCCTCCTTTAGATAAGTCAGATATTCCTGTGCCACTATTTCCGAAAAAAAGACCCTAAATTGGCCATTAAAGCCAACCTTGAGTCGACAGGGAAACATCAAGTATACCTCACATCCCACATTCTGGAAGGGTGTTATTAGCTGCCTCATTCGCCACCTTCTCTCCACAGTAGTGTGGCAAAAATCTGGACGAGCAAAGAATGTTATGTCCTTATAGGAGCACTTAGCCGTTGGCTTTGCCTTGCTGATTACCTCCCATCTCAGTAAGAAATTACCCACATATACTAGAATGGCCCTTGATTTGGTACTTATATTATTATTTTTTTGCATCAAAGGAAACCTGTGTGCACGTTGCACTTCCTTATCCCAATCCCATTTATCCATTTCTGGGAAAGCTCCTCTCAACAATTCCACAGTAAAGGCACGTACATCCGCCCCCTCCTTCCCTTCCTCAATCCCAAGCAGTCTTATGTTGTTGCGCCTCTGTCTATTCTCGAAATCTTCGAACTTCCTCAACACATCTGATGATATTTTCTCTTGTTCATCTCTGTACTCCTGTAGTTTTACGACTTCATCCTCTACTTTGCCTGTCCTCTCCTCCACCTCCACCAACCTGCCAGCCATTTCCGCATACATTTTGTCAACCTTGCGTAGAGACCCTTGTATTTTTTTATTTGCTTGCTTAGCTCTTTGGCTCTCCCATCGAGCCTCCCCCTGTATCTGCTTTAGGGTTGAAAACAAGAGATCGAAGCTCGCTGCATAGTCTTTCCCCTGCGTCTGGGCCTGAGCTTGCAATTTATTTAATTGTTCAGAGCCACCAACTGCACCCTCCTGGTACAGCTGCGAGGTGGCTGCATAATCCCAATCCAGTTTTTTAGCCACTCCTGCTTGTATAACACTCCCACGTTTCTTTGCTCTTCTGCGGGTCCTTCCCTTGGTTCTACTTGATTTACTCGCTAAGTTTCGCTTTAGTACGGTATTATGTTCTGACTCTGACTCAGTGTCTAACTCTGAAGTATCTATCTGTGATACCTCCGAGCCACTTTCCGTGGGTGATGATATGTCGTCTAGATCAGCAGATAAATTATGACTTGAGTCTGACTCCTCGGCCTCTACCTCTTCCTCATTATCGTCCTTGTCATCGTCATTCCCAGTGAAGAAACAGTCATCGCTGGGCGAGCCAGTAGTTGCAAGCATATATTCAATCCTATTGTTCATACTCCCCTTATCCACACCCTCAGTTCTTACTTGAGAGTCATCTGAGACCCCCTCGTAATTATTATTGTTGATGCCATTTTTATCTTTACTCGTTTTATCCACCGAGATATCTACAGAGTTATTTCCTGGGCCATTTATGGTAGGTATATCTACTATCCCCTTGTTACCGGGAGATATCTGTACCAATTCAGATGTTAAGATGCTCTCAGCCCCTCGGCTCCCCCCCACTTGCTCCTTACCCGCTTGGGCTTGAGTATTAGGCGTTGTTACTGTTGATAGCAATAGCGGCATAGCCTCGGGAAGGGCTTCTCCTGCAATTATATTAACACGCGGCTCTGTTTCGCCCATTATGTCACTTATATCACCAGGCACTGTGTTTGTCTTCGTTAACGTGGCCGTTTGCTTTAAACCTGTCATCGCCTCCATGGATTCCATAAACTCCTTTCTGCTTTGTTCTTCTTCCCCAGCTCCGTTCGCTGGATCCAGGGCTGACTCCTTGCCTGCCGACAGCTCACTGCTGATTCCCACCGCGTCGTGTCGTTCTTCCATCTGACCCATCACAGCTGCCGCCCTGGGTCGCTCCTCGCTCCTTGGTTCGTTGACGTCATCCTCCAAGCTCCTCGCAGCCTCTAATCGCTCAGTCTCGGTTACATCTTGCAATCCAGGCCGCTGCTCTGTAACACCTTCTGACCTGTTACAGCCACTCAGTCCGGCAGCGTTTATGTTCGCGAGAGCATCCCCAGTGCTCTCAGCTCTCAGCACCGGGAATGACTCGAACAGAGTCGGCTGCCGCAGGGTAGCTTCCCTCGAGGATTCAGAGCCAGCATCGTTACATTTCGTGAGTCCTTTTCTAATTGATTCTTTCTTTTTCCTCTTTTCTGCTTCTTTATCTTGTTTTCTCCTTTCCGTGGCAGCTAGTTTCTCTTCTTCACGGACCTTGGCAGCCTCCCTCCGCAAATGGGCTCTGTGCCGTGCCTTCACCCTTACATTTGGTGGAATCTCAGCATCGCTTGCTCGCAGATCTTCCTCCTCACTTTCAGCCATGTCCTTGCCTGTCCTCATCGCTTTTGGAGCCATGAGTAGCCTCCCAACGCGCCAAGTATTCTGGAGTCGCTGAAGCGCTTCTTCAATCGCTGCTCCAACTGTCTGCCAGAAGGTATATGGCTCTCTCTTGTAGCTAACAGAGGATTGTGTAATGGGCCGCTCGATAAAATCAAACCAGCTGAATAAGTCCTTAAGCATCCCGCTGTGTGGTGCCTCAGCGATCCGGTTTTTTTGCTCGTTATTTGGGCTACAGCTTGATTAATTTTCGTAACTCTGCTGCATGTTGCAAAGATATAGCATATTGATGTCCTCCTTGTCAAAGCCAAGTTTCCCAACGTTTCACCATGGGAGAGTGATTGGGTGCTGCTGCCTCCTACGGTCTGTCGGCGGCCATCTTGCCTCCACTCGCGATTCCAGGAGGCCTTGTGATTCTGAAGTGGAAAAGTAAGAAAATAACTCAAAGACAGACTTAAGGACCTGAAAGCTAAATACTGATAGGGCAAAGAGAATTAGCTACAATTCGAAGTCTTTTGCACAATGTGAGAGAGTTGACTTAATGAATACCAAGACAACGCTGATCTTCCATAGGTGACAGCTTGAATATGGAAGTAAATCAGTAAAACTGCTGATCTGCTTATGAATAAAGGATAAGACAACAATGCAGATTTAAATTTACATGCGATCAATAGGGACACATACATATAGATAATAGAGCACTAGTGAATAATTTGATAAATTATTACATGCCACTAAACTGGAAAAGGGGAAGTTGAGTAAACATTTTTTTTGAAAAATACAGACATGGATACTCTAAAAAGAGACAAAAAAACATCAGTACCTTAGCATTAGCAATTGGCAAAATCAGACTTGCCATGAATCAGCTGTAAAAGGGAAGACTTGAAGGCCTAACTGTGTTCTGGTTGAAATGCATAATGCTGTAGGGATACGGACAGACTCTAAATGTATGTGAATATTTTAGGATGGTTTGTAGCATTTTAGAAAATCCCAGATGATCATGGTCATCTTTAGAAAAGATAAGCACTCAGAGAGCAATTTGTTTTGGGTCATATCTCTGCTTGATGTTCAAGCCAAATTCCTTCTCAAAATCCTAGCAAAACCTCTTATGGCAGAAGCATCAGTATAAACCATGCCAGCCAGGTAAGCAACGCATAAACCTAAGATGCACAAGTCCTAGTGATACACACCAGTGAACATCGGAGACTGGGATAGTTAGAAGTCAAAAAGACATTTAATTCCATGAATTTGATGTAATTGTTTTTTCCATTCAATAATTAATTGGTTTAGTCACCTTTCTTCTAAATAGAGTTAGAATGTGTTGATCCCGAGGACAGGGTCAAAGGTAATATTCATATATGAGATATTCTCCTTTCAAATGTGACCAGGTAATGATGTCTCCTATCTAAAGAGAACACTCCCTCATGACCACAATTATTTATACATAATTATACACAATTACAGAATGACACAGTAACTGAGATAACCAAAGACAAGAACTGCACAATGGCAGGATGTTATAAAGGCCGTTGTGCAGTTCTTGTCTTTGGTTATCTCAGTTACTGTGTCATTCTGTAATTGTGTTCCCCAGGTATATTATGAATGTGAATGTGTGTGTGGATATGTGTGAGTCGAGTCGTATTGAGTTGTTGTGATGCTTTTGGTTGTCTCTCCCCGGGTCTTTATGATTTGATTATATGTACCGTGTTTCTTACTCTTGTTGATTTGTGATTTAATTATGTTGAAATACAATATCTACTACAATATTTATGGATTTGTATAAATTATGAAAAAATATTTTACAAAATGAAATGAAAATAAAAATTGTATTTTTTTCAGTATTTTCTTAGTGAGTTTATTGACTAGCCTTGGCGCTCACATTGGGTTTCTGTGATCAATTCTTATGTATAAATAATTGTGGTCATGAGGTAGTGTTCTCTTTAGATTTCCAGTTTTTCCCCTCTTCTCCCTGACAGTGTTCTTTTCCTTTAGAGGGGGTCCCCTATTTTTTTGCAATGATGTCTCCTATTTCCACAATATTTTAGCAGGATGATGAAAGTAATAAATGAGTCAGAGAGAGGTAAATATGGCACTCTGCATGGATAATGTACTCATTTGTCTTTCATACGCAAGCATTTCCATCTAAGGCTGTTGAAAGACATGGACAAGTCTAGCCTAGGTCAGTGGCGTAGGAAGGGAGGTGCAGTGGGTGTGGGCTGCCCCGGGGGTCATCACTGAAGGGGTGGGGGGGTCAAAATGGCAAAAATATGTGTTTTAAACTCATATTTTTGCCATTTTGTCAAGCTCTGCACCGTGTACAACCTAACCTTGCTGTGCCACTGGCCTGGGTTTGGGCTCAATATAATGGGGAAATTATTTAACTCGTCCTCACTGTGATGCTTTCTTGATTGGATAATTGCAAAAGCATTCTGAGTGGACTCCCTATGAAATGGCTAGACAAACTGAAAAGATTCCAAACCATGCAGCAAGAATCATCTGCAGCCTATATTGCAAAGATCACATCACCCCCACCTTAGACCATAGCTTTGGTTCCCGATCAAAGAGAAGTTTCACTTTACAACAGTGTGCACCATACACAAATCAGTCCATGGTCATGTATCAAGTTATCTAACCAGACTCTTCCATCCAGTGATTGAGATTCTACTCTGCGAATATCCTGGCCTTTCAACAACCAAAATATGAAATATTGTAGATCTGTGTATCATCATAGCTTCTCTCACTGGCTCCCACCTTCAGCTCTTTAAGACTGGGGGAAGACTCCCTTAAATTGAGACGATGAGTACTGACACACCTTTCCGATTCGCGTATGGATAGAGTTTAGCCAAATGTAATACACCACTGCCTGTTTCCTCCTCCAAGTTGCCTAACGTATACTTACTAGTCATGAGCATAAAACTGGAATAGCAATGATTAAACTTCTCTCTTAAAGATATTCATACCATTGGAAATGCTTCACTTCAACTGACTGAAGATCCCCTAGACCATTTTCGATCCTTGATCTCAACATAAACATTTTGGATCATGCTTTTGACTTTCCTGCCTCTATTCTTATTTTATCCCCTTAGGCACCTCAAAAATGATAAATAAAACAAAAAATAATAATAATAATGGTCCTTTGCCTGGTAGGAAGAGTACCATGTCCACTGAGATGCATTCCTCCCTCTTTCTCATTTAACAAACCTATACATTTGGGAAAGGTGGAATTTTATCGAATTTAGCAATCTACATTTCTTGAATAGACTACATTTTCACAATGTTATTCTCTTTTTTTTGTCCTCATTTGCCACCTAGGTTTTTATGGTGCAAACAAAAAGTATAGAAGTGACATGCTGCCTCAGTTTTTAGCAACTGGCAGGGACAGAAATAGAGTATCCGACCTCATCCCTCAGCATTAACGCTTCAACCATATATGATCACCAATTAAAACCAAAAGGGAGGTGGAGGTTGCGGCCAGAATTTTCCGATTAGACAACCGGGACACAGCATTGCCCAGGAATTGGGTCATAGTGGCATAATCATTGGACCCGGGAAAGAAAAAAAAAAGAAAAAAACCCGGATGCTCAGTGAACCCAATTTAACAGCTGCCAGAAAACTCTTTTGTTTGGGTTTCCAGACCTAACCAGGTCTAATCTAGAAACCGGCAGTGCCGAGGCGTACCAGTCATCAATAGAGGGAGGTAGAGGATCTTTCCATTTTTTGCATATCTCCCTTCTGGCAAGCAAGATGGAATAAAACACTAACTTCTTTGCCGAACTTTGAACCCACTCTAGTATTCCAAAAATCACGAGAGGGAGGTCAAGAACTATGTTGGAGTCCAGAGATGACGAAAGGATCTTACTTAAGGCCTCCCAAAACGTGGACAAATGGGGGCATTCAAAGAACATATGGGAATCAGGGGCAGCCATCAAACCACATTTAGTACAGGCTACTACGCTCCCCTGAGCGAATTTTGATAGCCTTAAAGGGGAAAAGTAGGCTCTATGGATTGTGAAAAGGTGGTTCCTACGTAGCCATGCCGGTTTGACAGCATCCCATAACATCTTACACGATGTACTCCAAAGATCTTGTAAGTTACAGTCACTCATAAGTGGAGACCAAAGCTCGTCTGGTAGCAGGAATGCGCCATCCGTTTCATCCAAGATCAGGTTGTACCATATTGAAATTTCCTTTTTGGCGGGAAGTTTATCTACCAAGAGTGATATTAAGTAGCTGTGATCTCCTAGAGGAAATTTGCTTGCTCGGGTAGGCCGGGAGATATATGCACGGGACCAACTAGATATTTGCATATACTTAAGCCTTGCCAAATTTGGACCAATTTTGTTTCTCAGACACTCCCAAGGGAGCAGGTCCCCATCCAAAGATAAGGCGCCCCAAACTTCTACCCCAGCTTCTTTGATCGGGACCACAATCTTATTCTCATGTATTCCAATGCCAAATTGTTCTGTTAAAGATATTATTTTTCAGCAAACTGCAAGTATCTTGATAACACAGGAAATTCTAATTTTTATTATAATGTTTTCCAAGCAACATTTATGCTAGGACCAACTCAGCAACCTTTTTTTAACTGAATAACTAATAAGCAGTTTTAAGGTGCTGATGAACTTTGAAGAACAACAAGTACACGATTTTCGCTGCAAAAGGGTTCTAAAGGTCTCACGTGTTTAATTAATTAGTAAAGTAACCCCTTTGTGTGGATGCTTACTTTTAAGATTTGCTAAATTAATATTATGCATCACTTAGAAACGTGTGGCCCTTTTTGAATTTTACACAATTTCCTATCAATCTAGTCCTGGTAACGCATATTTTTAAATTTAATTACCAATGTAATTATCGATATAAATATATATATATTCACACCATTAAAAATAGACCTCAAATAGGCAGTTCACGTGTTTGTCCACATCTTATCAACTGTCCTTTAGGATTATAGTCTTTGCACACACCTTTGAATGCACATCACATAAGTAGTTGCCTGTTAAAGCAAATCTGAGGTGTTAGCCACTCAAGTACCCTTTTGCACACAATCCGGTCTTGTCTAATTGTTTTTCAACTACTGAGAATACACCACTATAACGTCTTCTAATGTACCACAAATCTAAATTGAGCAACACCCAAAGCTTTGTATACTTACTACTGAGAAACAAGACATTGTAAATGTGTTTGACTCTAGCCCCAGAGGGAAATGTACAGAAAGAAACTACGTAGAAACAGTGGAATAAGACACTACCTCCAATAATGACACAAATACCCGTGTCATGGGGCACCTCGGCGGTGTATAAAAATGAGGAACAGGTATTCATGTAAGTAATGATTCAAAGAATAATACAACTTTTAAATTCAAATCAAATTAACCTGATGTGTAAGGTATATTATACCATTGTAGGCCAATGGTCCAATGTCAGTCGGGCGTCAGTCAATGGTTTCTGCCGGCAGAGCCAGAAGATGATGCAGCAGCAGAAACATGGGGGTTCTCGCAACTCTAAACAGAGCAGGGCAACTATTAATTGGGTTGACATTCTGCCAAATTGTAAATAGGGCCCCAAATATCATCTCTGGCAGTTATTGCATTGCTTCGTATTCTCTTAGGATGATTTAGTCTTTCTTCAGCTTTCAAATTATTATTTTTTCCTTCAACAACAGCTTTAGAAAGTATGTTTCCCTGATACATTTATACTTTAAATTCTGGAGGAGTATATGTCTCTCGGTTACTGTTTCTCTACTCTCACACTGGGAGCAGAACCGTCTCCTTGTAGGTTTCCACACTAATTTTGTCAACTTAAATCGGTCTCAGGTTTTTGGTCTCCGTGCCTTTTAAGCATTAATCTGAATTTGTTGGGCTGTAGTTTCTGTGAGGAATCTATGATACCCCAGCTTGGTGTTTATCTCTAGCTATCCTTCCCAGTTGGCGATGGAATGGGTTCCTAGGGGAAACATCCTTTATCCCGCAGTCACAAAGACCTGTCTTTAAAACGCAGTCACTACTTAGACTGTGACATTACCATGCATTACTTTACTATGCAAGTAGTTACAACGGCTTGCTTTATGGAGTGCGTTATTGGGCTGGTGTTGGACTTTTAAGTCCAACACCTTCCCTACTGTTGCGTAGACTAGAGTTGGCATAGTCATTTGTGCTGTTCCAAAGTCCTGCGCCCCCTAAAGCAAATCGCTGTAACGAATTGTGTGGTAAAGTAACACCTGGTAAAGTCGCAGTCGAGGTTGTGTCTGTGTTGTAAAGGCATGTGGGGTAAATGCATGCTGGATTCCGTCATACAACCGATTTCTAAGGAATGCTATAGTTTTTTGAGTTTTGCCTCCCCCTGATTCGGAATAGTGATGTGATTGACCCAGAGGTGATGATGTTCTCATAACCTTATCTAACAACGAAGAGTTTGGCTCTAATCAGTAAGGCTGAGCCTCTTATCAAAATACCAATAAACTTGCCTATACTAATATTTTCTTTAAGAAAAAATCCAATGTGTACAAGGAATCTACTCAATGTAACCAGATTCGATTTTTATCAAAAATACTTTGTATTCAATTTCATGAAAAAATTAGCATTTGTCATTCATTAAAATGGAAATTATCCAAATCATACGCAAAACACCACAAACCGAAAATGGGACCCAAAATGCATTGAATGAATTAGGGTCTATGACACATATGATAAATGACAACATCAATGCAGACAACTCATACACACAGAAAAACATTCCTTTAGTCACACATGTTTGAAAACAACAAGGTCGACACGTTTATGGCAATTACTATGACCGCGATGGACTCCGTTGATTGAAAAAAGGGACGCTATGCTGCTAGCCAAATCCGCAGAATAAGATTTCCATTAAAATTGAAGATAGCGTCTCACGTACACAAGATGCTGTTACAAGATGAACCTATTTAAACATCACTGACCACCAACACAGATACGAATTCTCCATCTGGACACTGAAACTGAGAAGAGAACATTAAACTGATTTTTGAGCGAGATCGGCTGATCGCCAATATTAGTGTTTGGTCCTGAAGAGAACACCCAGCCAGTAAACGTGGGGTTCGAAACGCGTCGACCTTGTTGTTTTCAAACATGTGTGACTAAAGGAATATTGTTCTGACTGGTTGAACAACTGTGTAAATTCAGTGCAGTGTTAGGCCCAGTGCAGAAATGGGTTTTCTAAAAAAAATCACACTGTTTGTATTTGCTCGATTGTGAGGAAAAAGGGTCTAAATCAAGTGTTATCCTATTTGAGCAAAGGGTGTTCATGAATGACAAATGCTAATTTTTTCATGAAATTGAATTTAAATTATTTTTGATAAAAATGGAATCGGGTTACATTGAGTAGATTCCTTGTACCCATTGGATTTTGTCTTAAATAAAATATCAGTAGAGACACGTTTATTGGTATTTTGTTCTCATAACCTTGCACATTTGCTCTGTGGTTCACTATGCAGTGTGTAGTGTATGCAGTGTGTAGTTTATGTTAAGTGTTTACATGCCAAGTGACATAGTGAGATCGTGTCAATTTTGCACAGATAGTTCCAGAATGTAATTGTCAGTTTTGGAATATTTAGCAACATTGCAAATTCTACTTTGGTCAAACAGTTCCTGAAAATTTTGCTCCAATATCTTATATTATACTTTGGTAGAACTGCACTAAAAGGATTTCTACAGGTGTATTGTTCCAGCCTGTTCTTTGTGACAGCTGAATAGCATAATATGACACATAAAGAATATTAAGTGCCATGTGCAAAAGTGCAAAAACAACCTTGTTGGCTGCAATTCTGGCCGGTATCTGCACTGTGCAATTACACATTTTCTCCCTGGAATTGGTAATAACATGGCAGGAATTCATGGGCAATTCCACAGATGTGGATTCCCCATTCCAGGGGCAATTCCGGTCAAATATACCACCGGTTTAGAACAGATGACTAGTAGTAGCATGGGTTGTTGAGAAGTGGTAGGGAGGGTAAGAGGAGGTAGTGAAAGATGTAGGCAGACAGAGGGGTGCATACAATGTTCCCTTGTGCAGTGGGAAGGTCCAGGCTGAGTCAGACTTCACTTATGTCTGCAGCCCTTGACTGACCCTCCCTTGATTTTCTGGCCTGTAAAATCGTGCCTGTGGTTCCATCGACAAGAAAATCCATCTCTGGGAGCAGGAATCAGGGGCACGTGTGGTCAGATGGAGGAATAACTCCCCCATAGAGCTGTTAAATGTAACAGGTTAACACTCAATTGGACAATGGCTTACAGTTGGTACTCCTGACATTTGTGTTGCTAACAAGTGAGTCTGCATTTACCATGGACAATAGAAAGTTCAAGACGTATCTAGATACAGTTCTATAATATTGCTAAACGAATTGTTTATGTACCCTTCAGAACTTTGGGCATGTAATCAACGTGGTGTCTCCAAAGTCTGCATTTTGGTAATTCCATGAAATGTATTCTTAAGAGCTATTCATAATTGATGCCATTGCACTTGGACCCGTACAATTGATGGTTGAAAACAATCCAGTCATAAACAAATACACATGAAGGACAAACCTATAGATAAGGGAACCATGATTTCTACTCTTTTTGTGTCTAATATTTAAACTGCTTAACACCTGTTATACCTGGAGTCTCATTATAATGTGATGGACTGAGCTGTCAGTCACAATCTGGATGGCTGGAGGACAAGAGTGCCATGGTGCATGATGTAGCATGATGCACACATAGACCACACAAAACTAGATGTAAAATATTGAGGCTGCAAAATCATCATGGAGCATATTCAACCTAGAAAATAATTAAACTAATAAGTAGATCTTGATAAAATTGTAGAACACGGTATAAAGCATCAACATTTTGTTTTGTAACACCTATATTTAGAGGGGGTTCTGTGACATTTCCTTGTCTCTTTCAGACACTTACGACCTAATTTGTGCCTTTCCTTTCTTTGTTCCATTGTTGCAGCTGGAAAGCACTGTTTTGTGTATCAGTTTAATTCTCCTTGCGTCTCTAGATTTTCATTCTTTTGGTACTTGTTTCTCCAAAGCTCCCTGTCTATTCCAGAGTGCCTATGACTAGGCCCTATCATGATGGGCTCACTGGCTCAATGCACAGCCAAACACCCGCTATTATACAACTTCAATGTGTAAACTGAATTCATTTAACCGGACATTTAGGGCCCTAATATGAAGTCAGTTGGAAAGCCTCTGACATGTGGTTGGAGGTTTTCCAACCAACATCATAGGTTTCACTTTCGACCTCCGTATTACAATGATAGCAGTCGAAAGTGAAACCGGATGGTCATCCCGGCTGGCTTCCGCCAGACTCAAGGAGCCCGTTGGCCAGTCGAAACCGGCATGTAATCCCTTCAAGATAGCGTTTCCACCGTCGGGATTATGATGACGGTTTCCCACAGGCTTTCCATATCAGGCTTTTCAACATGGAAAGTCTGTCAGAAAGTGACTTTGGGGGCCCCTAGCAGGGCCCCCTTCTTCCTGCAGCCTCTGGCTGGGGGCCGAGGAGGCACCTATGGTGCCCCCCTGTTCATCTCTTCACTGTGTGGCAGGGATTAACTAAAACTCCCATTTCTCTATGGAAACTTGTGCTGTGGCTTGTTTACAGCCACAGCACAAGCTCCTATAGAGAAATGGGAGCATGCAACCATGTGCAGTCGCATTGCAATAGTGGTGTCGGGACTGCCGATCGGAGGTCGGTCGATCCTGAGACCACAACTGTGTCATTCACCGACATCATATTGAGATCCTTAGTGCATTGTTTGGGACAGCACGGCTCCTAAACAGAAAGTGACAAACCTTAATTAGTCTTTCCAAGCTGACCTACCTGAAAAGCTAGCTCTAACCTTAAGAAATTCCGTTAAATGTATTCCCGTTTCACACTGCAGGCACATGCAAACAGGGGCTCAGCTCTGGTGCTCTGAGACACAGCAGCCCATCATGGTACGGCCCCTGGTAGGGAAAGAGACATTACTTCCTCTTCCCCTTTGTTGTCCCATTCCTTTCTAAATTAGTGAATGTGCCCTTTTTCTACCAATTGCGCAACAATTCCCAACCTGTTTTCTGTTTCTGTCACAGATTGTGGATTTACCCATAATTCCCCCACCTCCTCATATCATCTCCTGTTCTTTTTTTGGACCCTTGCTGCTTCCTCAGTGCTGTTGGGAGGTTTGCTTGAGCAACTTCCTATTTTATCATGGTGCTGTGGCCCCTTTTGACTAAAGAATGCACAGGCGCGCGGAAGGAGATTTCCATTTCTGTTACTATGCTTTACATGGGTGGAGAATTTCTGCCTTCCTTTTTAATTGGGCGTGTTTTGACTGACAGAACGCAAAGGCTCGCGGAAGGAGATTTTCATTTTTGTTACTATGTTTTACATGGGTTGAGAATTTCTGCCTTCCTTTTTAATCACAAAAACCACAGTTGATGGACAGAATGTAGAACAATGTCATACATTCACCCCAGTACAAGGATCTGGGCCTAAATCCATCGTTTTTTTGCACTCCACACCACCCTGGGTTAGACACTGGCTATATGCAAATCAGCTCTGACCCTGTGCCTCATGGGAACAGTCCAGTCCGAACTACCAAGCCATGTCTTTCCCAGACCGGAATCAAGCATCCAAGGACCGGTTTCTGGCTATCAGCCTTCATTCAGCCTGGATAGCTTGACTCCAGTGGTGTGGAGAGCCTGGGACTCACGTTTGAGCATACCCAGCCCACTCGGGGTGAACATTGCAAAAAACACAGTTGATGGACAGAATGTAGAACAATGTCATACATTCACCCCAGTACAAGGATCTGGGCCTAAATCCATCGTTTGTTTGCACTCCACACCACCCTGGGTTAGACACTGGCTATATGAAAATCAGCTCTGACCCTGTGCCTCATGGGAACAGTCCAGTCCGAACTACCAAGCCATGTCTTTCCCAGACCAGAATCAAGCATCCAAGGACCGGTTTCTGGCTATCAGCCTTCATTCAGCCTGGATAGCTTGACTCCAGTGGTGTGGAGAGCCTGGGACTCACGTCTGAGCATACCCAGCCCACTCGGGGTGAAAATTGCAAAAAACACAGTCGATGGACAGAATGTAGAACAATGTCATACATTCACCCCAGTACAAGGATCTGGGCCTAAATCCATCATTTTTTTGCACTCCACACCACCCTGGGTTAGACACTGGCTATATGCAAATCAGCTCTGACCCTGTGCCTCATGGGAACAGTCCAGTCCGAACTACCAAGCCATGTCTTTCCCAGACCGGAATCAAGCATCCAAGGACCGGTTTCTGGCTATCAGCCTTCATTCAGCCTGGATAGCTTGACTCCAGTGGTGTGGAGAGCCTGGGACTCACGTCTGAGCATACCCAGCCCACTCGGGGTGAACATTGCAAAAAACACAGTTGATGGACAGAATGTAGAACAATGTCATACATTCACCCCAGTACAAGGATCTGGGCCTAAATCCATCGTTTGTTTGCACTCCACACCACCCTGGGTTAGACACTGGCTATATGAAAATCAGCTCTGACCCTGTGCCTCATGGGAACAGTCCAGTCCGAACTACCAAGCCATGTCTTTCCCAGACCAGAATCAAGCATCCAAGGACCGGTTTCTGGCTATCAGCCTTCATTCAGCCTGGATAGCTTGACTCCAGTGGTGTGGAGAGCCTGGGACTCACGTCTGAGCATACCCAGCCCACTCGGGGTGAAAATTGCAAAAAACACAGTCGATGGACAGAATGTAGAACAATGTCATACATTCACCCCAGTACAAGGATCTGGGCCTAAATCCATCGTTTTTTTGCACTCCACACCACCCTGGGTTAGACACTGGCTATATGCAAATCAGCTCTGACCCTGTGCCTCATGGGAACAGTCCAGTCCGAACTACCAAGCCATGTCTTTCCCAGACCGGAATCAAGCATCCAAGGACCGGTTTCTGGCTATTAGCCTTCATTCAGTCTGGATAGCTTGACTCCAGTGGTGTGGAGAGCCTGGGACTCACGTCTGAGCATACCCAGCCCACTCGGGGTGAAAATTGCAAAAAACACAGTTGATGGACAGAATGTAGAACAATGTCATACATTCACCCCAGTACAAGGATCTGGGCCTAAATCCATCATTTTTTTGCACTCCACACCACCCTGGGTTAGACACTGGCTATATGCAAATCAGCTCTGACCCTGTGCCTCATGGGAACAGTCCAGTCCGAACTACCAAGCCATGTCTTTCCCAGACTGGAATCAAGCATCCAAGGACCGGTTTCTGGCTATCAGCCTTCATTTAGCCTGGATAGCTTGACTCCAGTGGTGTGGAGAGCCTGGGACTCACGTCTGAGCATACCCAGCCCACTCGGGGTGAAAATTGCAAAATACACAGTTGATGGACAGAATGTAGAACAATGTCATACATTCACCCCAGTACAAGGATCTGGACGTGAGTCCCAGGCTCTCCACACCACTGGAGTCAAGCTATCCAGGCTGATGAAGGCTGATAGCCAGAAACCGGTCCTTGGATGCTTGATTCCGGTCTGGGAAAGACATGGCTTGGTAGTTCGGACTGGACTGTTCCCATGAGGCACAGGGTCAGAGCTGATTTGCATATAGCCAGTGTTTAACCCAGGGTGGTGTGGAGTGCAAAGAAATGATGGATTTAGGCCCAGATCCTTCTACTGGGATGAATGTATGACATTGTTCTACATTCTGTCCATCAACTGTGTTTTTTGCAATTTCCTTTTTAATCAGGCGTATTACACTGGCCATGTGTTATATTTCTTTCTGAGGGCTGCAGTCTGTGCTGCTCAGAAAGCTAAAACAGAGGTATATGGCTGCATTGTTGCTGCACTGTGTAAAGAAAGCCAGTGTTTGGGGAGCGAAACTCTTCAGAGTCAGGTTCTCGAATTCTGCAGCCACTTTCAGGGTCTGACAGGGAATCCAAAGCAGCCCTGGCAATTTTGTCGGGCCACCTCCCCTCCCCCCGCCCCCCCTAGTTTGAAATGTCGCCAAGGGGTGCAAGCATGAAGCTCTGCTGCTGTTGTTGGAGCCTCGCTTCAAAACCAGCCAGAGTGACAAAACTGTCCCCCGCCACTCCAATGCCGGCCACTACCCTTTCAGCCTGCCAGGCAAATGCCCAATGCCCGCTACAGCCAGTCCGGCCCTGGCCATTTTGACACCGCATATTGGCAAAAATTCAATTTATGGCAGCGTGACTATTTAGAGTCACATCCTGAACCCTGCGGCTGCAGTTGTGCTGCCTTTAAATTTATTTTAACAGGTTAAGTGGCCTGTGCAGCTGGTATAGTTAGCACTTTCAGGTGCTGTTTTCAGCTTCTACATGAAGTCGCGGCTCCGTTAGCTCCACGCCTTTCTATCAAAATCACAGCTGATTTGCTCTTCATATTATCTGCTGATACAAGAAGATTTCAGCAGGTTACATTTTTCAATTTCCAGTCAGAAGAGTCAGTCTTTTTGACAGCCAAGTCATATGTGTCTAGGGAAATGTACATTATAACTGAGCAGATGGGGTTAAATCAGACTGCACGCACTACTTTTCTTACATTTGTAAGGGCTGATTTTCCACTGACTCCCATCCATCACTGACAATTACAATTTGTGTAATATTTGTAAGAAGGTGGGCCACTGGACACAAGAATGTAGACCAAATCCCAAAGAAGTGCAAAATTATGTTCAAATGCCCAACATGCATGCAATGCCAATTTAGAACATGGAAATTTAAAGTCCATATAATGTAAATATTCCCAAAGCTCTAATGATTCTCAAAACATTGCCAACCCAAGGTATATTTCAAATCCTAACCCTTTGATGACTACTGAAAATCTCAAACAGTGCCAGATTTTTTACAGTCCCATCGAACAGGACTCTGACAAATCACAATGATGTTGCCTGAAAGGGAGGGGAATTGCATGCTGGGGCAGTTCTAGAGGTAGACCAGAGTGGACCATATTTAGATGGAGATGTGACTTACCACCTTTAACAGTCTTGCTTGATACTGGAACTACCCGCTCAACTTTCAGAATGGTGGAGGTACCAAATCTAACCTTTTCTGGAAAACAAGTCAAAGTTGTTGGCATTTCTAACAGACAGAGTACAAAACTAGTTTCAGCTAAAGTCCATGTGAAAACTGGGCCTCTTAACTAAGACCATCAGTTAATAGTGTTGGACAGGTATTTACTCAGGAAAATAAACTATGTGATCTATTGCACACCAGATGGTTGTTGAGCTTCATGCAGATGATGAATGATATAGACTTCAAATAGAAATTCCAAGAGAGGAATATTGGATTGTTTCCAGTCCTAACAAGCGAAGACTTGACCTCTCCGCATTTCAGAGGAAGTCTGAGATTTTACAGGCAAAGGTATTGGTCTGATCAAAGATATTGAACCTGTGAAGATAACCATAAAATACAATACCGAGTATCTCTGGATGCCCCCAGTGCAACCTTTCACCTGAAAAGTGTCTGGAATTAAGCCTATGATTGAATCCATTGTAGAACAAGAAATCCTGAAAGAAATATTTAAGATTTGATCCGATTCACCCATGATGGGTTTAAAGACACCAAATAAAAATTAAGGATTGTTAAGGATTTGACAAAGGTGAATCAAATTTTTGTCCCATGTTGTTTCATGGTACTGAATCTTTCCATGCTATTCTTTTAAATCCCCTGTGATTCTGAGTGGTTCTCTGTCACTGATCTGTTTCATGTTTTCTATACCTCAAAATGAGAATAGTCAATTTCTTTTTGCTTTCTGATTTTTAGATTCAATCTTGGCACAAGGATATGCAGAGATCCCCTCAATCTTTAATCAGATACTGAAGAAAAATCTGGAGAATTTGCAGTTGCTATAAAACTCAGCCCTTGTCCAGTAAATCGATGACCTACTAGTGATGTCAATGCAAGATGCAAGCAAGCAAGAACCCATTGGTTTGTTGAAACCTTTGGCATAGAATGGACACAAGGTGTCCCCTACAAAATTACAGTACTATCGAAGGGAGGATCTGTATCTAGAATGGAGCGAAGAACTAAGAAAGTGTCGCAAGAGAGAGTCTCTACAATCCTTAGAATGAACCCACATTTGAAACGGAGAGAAGCCAGGATGTTGCTGAGAATGGTGGGCTACTGACTTCAATGGATTCCCAACTTTCCCTAGGGGGAAAACATCTACAGAGACTGTCATACAATGATGGCTCTGATCCGCTACCCTGGAAAAAAGAGTGATTGAGTCTCTTCCTAGAGATGAGAGAGAAACTCTGTCGTGCTTTGACCCTAGGACTGCTTGATTATGACAAAGATTTCATACTCTTTTGAAAATGCTAGGGGTGTACTTTGTCTGACGCAGACCCATGGTGAATCCAAATGGCTAGTTACCTATTTTTCTGTAGCACTTGATTCAGTAGACTGAGCATTGTCTGGAGTCCATAAGGTGGTGACTGAAGCTTGTGTCAGTATTCAGCAAAGCAAAGGCTTTATTATAAGCTACTCACTTATTATAATTGGTCACACTCATTTGAGATGTTGTTGGCCTGAACACAACACATACAAACAGGAGGCTTACTAGATATGACCAGGTGGTTTTGGCAGCGAATAATGTTTCTTTAAAAAGGTGTAACACTTTGAATCCTGCTACACTTTTATCACTTCCAATAAATTATGAAGCTGATTAGTGGGATGATCATGACAAGTGGTTAATCTGTGAAAAAATAAGTGCCGGGTTCTCGTTAGGAGGCAGCTTACACCAGCCTTTGCTCCTATGAGCATCGCCCTAAAACAGAACAAACTACTACCCTTGAAACCCAGAGCTGCCGACTTTGGAGCTTGGGAACCAGGTTCAAGTCTCAGCATAGGATCAAAATCCTGTGATTCTGGGACAATCATGTAATCTCCAATTAACAACACCTGTAGCTCCAAGTAAGACACACACATCTCTCTCTTTAATCCTGATACATCAGATAATGTACATAACTCCTTATTAACTTCTGATACACATTACAATGTATTGTAAACTGGTGGGAACATGGGACTAAGTTCACATACTGAGTTCAACCAGAGGACATGTGAGACGGGGTTAGACAAACTTCTAGTTCACCCTGGAGAGTCTGGTTCGCAAATAGAATGTTGAAGGACTACAAAACAAACTTATACTCCCCCATTTTAATGAATTAATTGAGGGATTTGATATCTGTATTTTTCAAGAGACATGGAGTCTTGTGCCACTACACAAAACAGGTGTTGCTTGTTATTGCATTCCCGCTACCACTGTGGGTAGAGGGCGCCCCTCAGGAGGTCTGATCGTATGGGTGAATATTGCCATGGGTTGCCAAATTCACATGCATTCACTTCCAACTCATGACATCTTGAGATTGATTGTCAGGGGCCCAAAAGGCGGGGTTATTTTAGAGTTGTTCAATGTTTATTGCAGGGGAACGAAGGGGGGGAACCAATCTCTCACTATCACACTTTTAGAGCATGCATTATCTAACTGCCCACCAGGAAATCGTATTATGATTGCAGGTGACTTAAATTGCGCATTTGAGCCCTTAAGCTCAGATGATTTGCTGGAGTATGACAGGGCTGATGGTAAAAGGATGATCCCTCAACTTAATGTATCCCCCATTGAAAAATGGACTAGCTTAGTCATTCAACTCAATGCATTGGCCACAGAGTTTGATCTTAGGGCAACAAATGGAAGAACTTCCTCAGATAAACAGGGGGCAAACACCTTTAATAGAGTTGTATTGTATTGTATTTTACATTTGTAGAGCACAATTATCACCGACAGGTCTCTAAGCGCTAAATCGCTTAGAGACATAGCGCTAGAGTTGGTAGTTCTTCACGTATCTGTTTGAGTGCTGAAAGAGGCTCTGAAACCTGGCTGGCTATCATGGAGAACATGGTTCACTTCCACATATTCCGTTAATACGAAGTTGACATACTTTTCAAAAACTTTGAGAAAAAAGGCAGCAGGGATATGGGCCTATAGTTAGAGGCAACTACAGGATCCGCCCGTTGATTTCTTTAACAGTGGAATAATTTTTGCCTTTTTCCAACAGCTAGGGACCATCCCCTTTTGGAGACTCCGCAATGCTCATCAGGGTTTTTGCGGGACATGGATCTGAAGGGGAGCCTGACTTCAGAGATACCATGATCTCAAGGGATTTTTCTTAGGAGATGGGAGAAAATTCGGTGATCGAATAACCAACCTCCGAAGGGGCGGGGTCAACATCCTACAGCTCGTCGATTTTAAGTGTGTCCGTAGAAAGAAAAGATTGTTGAATCAAACAGATCTTATCATGGAAATAACTAGCCATCTGATTAACCCAACCAGAAGTGGCAGTGAATGACGTGCTTACTGCACTGGGAGATGAAAAATCTTTGACAATTCTAAAAATGTCCTTGCTCTTGTGGGCCGCACCCTTAATTTTGGAGGTGAATTTTCTTTTTTTTTCAGTATGCACATCATTGTAATAGGCTTTCAGAGCTTGTTTATAAATGGCTTTGTCCTCAGAGTTAAACTTGTTACACCACACTCTCTCTAGTCATTTGCAGGCACTCCTGCTTTTCCTAAGAGTTTCCATAAACCACAGTGCGGAGGGGCAAACAGATTTAGCTTTCCGAGTGGTGAGAGGAGGCAACTCAGAGGCATGATTTTCGAGCCCAATCTCCAAACTCGATTTCCGGATCACCGCTAAAGGGGATTGGGTACTGACCCAGAGCTGCCCTCAATGGTGTCAGGAGCGACCTGGCTAAAGGCTCTAAAGGCGTAAGGGTGAGGCTTGCCCCTAGATTGAGAATAGGGTAATGTTTTAGGGATTTTAAAACTCAGAAGAAAAGGGTCAGACCATACCAACGGTAGTGGGATATCAATTTCAACTCTAACGTTGGAGAATATCGGGACTAAGGTATGTTCATTTTCATATGTGTAGGAAGGTGCATATAAGGGGACAGATCAAAAATCTTGAAGGATTCCCGCAGCCTTATTGCCTCAGAATCAGAAAGGTTGTCCACATGAATATAAAAATATCCTAACAATAGGCAATGCCTATATTAAGTGAAAATTGGGGAGGTGGCTTGACTGAGTGACTCGGCAAACTGTCCTACAGGACCAGGTGACGTATAAATAAGGACACCAGCAATCGACTGGTGGTCCGAAGCGACAAACAGAAAACCTAGGCTTTCAGCACCCTCAATGTCCTGCGCGGGTAGAATAGAGAATGAGAATGTTTTTTTTTAAATTATGCCAATTCCACCCCCGCTACCCACTGGCCGGTCCTTTCTAATAATCTGATACTCAGATGGAATAGGCCCGCAATCGTGGGGTTTGAGCCCTAATTCAAACATGTCTCAGTCACAAACATTAAATCGGGGTCAGACTCAAGTAGGAGGTCATATAGTTGAGCTTCATGTTTTTTAATGGAGCGAGTTTTCAGGGGTAGGACCTTCAAAAGACTGATATACCCTGAACCCCGCTGCAAGACTATGACATTACTCTTCTTAGTTGCACTTCCTCTATTATGTTTGCTGTTGTAGGGATCGGCTACCCAGTTACAAAGGGTACATGGAAGTATGTTCTCGGTCATCCTAATACTTTTTGAAGGACAGTAACTCACCCGTTTCCCAATATCTAGGAGGTCTGACCTGCTGTAAAACGCAATGTCCCTATGTGAGCGAGAAAGACCGACAGCATTTCCAGCTCCGGCCTCCTCCGGGACGCTGACGGGCGCAGACAGGCTTGCCTTAGGCGCGCCTTAGGCGCAGCGCTCACGCACCATCCTGCTTTGTAGTTGCCAGTTTCAACAACTAGACCGCACCATAAAAACAAAATGGTGGTGTCGTTCAGGGAGCTTCACCTAATTGAGGGTTCAATTCCCACCCACAACCAATTAAGTGATAAGTTTCAAATGCAAAATTCAATTCTGGAACAGTACAATTCCTAGATAAAATCACTCTTTCATTAAAAACAGCTAAAAATATCAGTCAGTGTGCAAAACAAGTAGCAGCAAAGCGAAGACTGAAATGCTGTCAGTTTCAGAGCTTACAGGGTCGAGCACGCTCGCGCAGCATCCGTTTTGTAGTTGCCAGTTTCAACAAGTAGACCGCACCGTTAAAACAAAATGGCGGTGTCGGTCAGGGAGCTTCACCTAATTGAGGGTTCAATTCCCACCTATAACCAATTAAGAGACAAGTTTTAAATGCGAAATTCAATTCTGAAGCAGTACAATTTCTAGATAAAATTACTCTTTCATTAAAAACAGCTAAAAGTATCAGTCAGTGTGCAAAACAAGTAGCAGCAAAGCGAAGATTAAAATGCTGTCAATTTCAGAGCTATGGGGTCGAGCACGCTCGCACAGCGTCCCGTTTTGTAGTTGCCAATTTCAACAACTAGACCTCAACGTAAAAAGAAAATGGCGGTGTCGGTCAAGGAGCATCACCTAATTGAGGGTTCAATTCCCACCCATAACCATTTAAGTGACAAGTTTCAAATGCGAAATTCAATTCTGGAGCAGTACAATTCCTAGATAAAATCACTCTTTCATTAAAAACAGCTAAAAGTATCAGTCAGTGTGCAAAACAAGTAGCAGCAAAGCAAAGATTAAAATGCTGTCAGTTTCAGAGCTTACGGGGTCATAATCCCAGCCATAAAAGATACAATAGATACATATTTTCAATAACAAATCCATTAAAACAATATATCATCACTGTACAAAATCACGAAGGTCACTGTCTATCTCAATCATGTTTCTAATTTTTTGATCCTAAAACCACTCTTAGAAAATTAGTAACAACAAACAGTGTGGGAACATTCTACAGAAGTACAACACAAGCATGCCTGAATCCAAGTTCTTTTAAATAAGGTTTAAGATACAATCGCCTCGAATGGGTAAAATATTTACATAAAAATACAAATTGTAAAATATGCTGTGGAGACCTATTGTCGCAGCCACAGGGTTCTTTATCCCCTACTCGTAAAACAAAGCCTGAAGGAGAGGCCACTAAGTGACGGAACATATTTAATCTAAAACAAATAGTTAAAAATCCATCATGGGCGCTTGTTAAAATGGCGACATAATTCTCCATACACTGCACTGATATGATTAGAGCGTGTGCTCTTACCATTGGTTTACTGAGCTCCATGCCCTTACATTCTACAATGTTTTTTTTTAAACAAGTCTTTAATCAATTTTTTGCCCTTTGGCTTCACTATGTAATATTTCGTAAAAATGTCTGCTCTTCCCAGGGCCAGGAAAGTTTCCTTAACATATCTTAACTGAGGGATTTTAAAAGCATGGTCAAGTGAGAGGCAATACAAAATTACCACTCGATTAAAAGGTGCTTCCTCGTTGGACCAGACATTCACCCAACACAACAAAGGCTTAACTGCAACTAAATCAGTATATACTTGGTCCCAAGTTCCTCATGTACAGAGTAAGCGAGGGTTCCCTGGGGGACTTTAAAAATCTGTGTTAAAAATATATTTGGCGCCGTCTGTAATTTGTCAGCTACCATGTACCCCCAAATCTCGCTTCCATACAGGACCTTGGAGATGCAGAAAGACTGATATAATTTTAAACTCAACTCTGGGGACCATGTACCCAATTAATGTGCATAATTTGCCATAGCTCCCAAGGATTTTTAGTTTGCCATTGAATAAGACACCAACATATGTGAAAGCCGGGACCTTGGTTAGATTAAAAGTGCCTGCCTTGTAGGTTTTTGAACTATGTACGTTTTTGAAGATTAGAAACCTGTATACATTAGTGGATTATCTCCCTACTAACACCAGTGGTGCTATAAGTGCAATTAACTCTGAGCTTGTTAAGAGACGAGATTAACTGGAAACTGGTGGACCTGGAAAATAGATCTTGCCGGAATAACTTACGTATTCTGGGCATTCCTGAGGGGAGTGAGGGGAGGGATGTCAGACAATTTGTGATTGATCTTTTTTCAGAGGCCTTCCCAGAACTCATTCAGTGGAAGTGGGACGTAGAGCTGCAAAGGGCCCATAGGTTCCCATTAAAAAAAATGCTAGGCAAGACTCGAATGCTAAGCCAAGGGCGATCTTGATTTGCTTAAATAATTTTTTGGCTAAGGAGGCTCTCTATGACCTGGCTAGACCGGACCGGAAGCGTAGGGGTAAAGGTTTGGAATTTTTTGTGCGCCCTGACTATTGTCATGCTACCATCCAACAACGCTGGCAATTTCGCCAGTTAATTCCATCTTTCCAGGCTAAGGGCGCCCAAGCCTTTCTCCTTAACCCTTCTAAACTTAAAGTGATCTATAAAGAGAGATCTCAATTTCTAACTTCTGAAGGATCTGCTAAAGAGCTCCTTGCTTCACTTTGAGCTAGCTGATTATATATTATCTTTTTTTTGTTTGTATTTTGTCTCTGGGCCTACACTAAGGATAATCGCACCGCACAGTTTTGATAATCTTGTTTATTTGCTTGAATATCCTCACAAAATGTCTGGTAATAATGGATCTTATATCTGATTTGGTTTTCCTTTGTTTGATTTAGATTTGTTATGGTGGCTACATCTAAGAGGATGACGTGTCGGGAAGTGACCAGAGAGACACAAGATGCTTCTCATGTCATCAATGTTAGGGACTATTCAGTCCCTTTGCCCTTATTGGGTTGGGGTCAAGGGGGGGTGGGGGAGAGTAAAAAGGGTTGCAAGCAAACACAGAAAAAATGTATTGAGTAGATACTCTAATAAGATGACCGATAAAATGAATCTTAATTTGTACTGGATCCGGAAACTGTTTGGATTATTTTCTTTTGAAGAATGGGTGTACTATTATGTGGTATTAATAAGGGATGTAATGCTCTGTCTGATAGGTCTTGGGGGATAATCTTTACATGATACAATGAATGATTAAGATGGGAAAATTACAAATTTGTTCTTGGAATATTTGTGGCATCAATAATAAGAAAAAAAGGGGGGGGTGTTCACAAATCATTGAGAACATGAGATTAGATTTACTGTGCCTTCAAGAAACGCATTTTACTTGGAACGACAGGCAGGTATTCAAGGATTTAGGCTTGCAACTAATTGCTTGCACCCGTCAAGGTACCACCACTAAAGGGGTGGCAATACTGATGAGAAGAGGATTGGGGTCTCTTAAACGCAGTAAAGTTGATCAGTATGGCAGATGGGTAATCTTAGAGATTAGTATTGATAATAAACTATGGACGATATGTTCAATTTATGCATCAAACTTGGATGATACGGATATCCTGAATTATCTAAGTTTAGAACTAGCTGATTGGCCGGCGCCTTTAATATTCTGCGGAGATCTGAATATTCATTTGGCAGATGGACTAGATATACGCAGTGATTCAACTTACTCTGGTTTAAAGAAAAAGACATATAAGGCACTAAGGGCCAGATGTAGGTGTCAAAATACAGGTCGGAATCCCGTTTCCGACCGGTATTTTGACATTGGTATGTAGGGGCACTGAAAACATACAGGTAAAATTACCGAATCTGTATTTTCCTATGTAGGTAGCACTTCTAACAGTGCTACAGGGCCTTTAGAATTCGTTATTTACCATGTAATACAATTGCATGGTAAATAACGAATTCTTGTGTACATGCACATCTGTGCATGTACACCTGTGCCATGTGGCACACAGACATGCCACATGGCGCACAAGCCAGTTACAGGGGTGCTACAGGGTGTCAAAGTGACACCCTGTCCCCCTTGTAAATTCGGTATTTTTACCGATTCGGTAATTACCGAATCGGTAACTGCCATTGAATCCTAAGGGCTTCAAAGCCCATAGGAATCAATGGCAAATACCGATTCTATAATTACAGAATCGGTAAATACCGAATCATACCGATTCGGTATTTGTTACCGAATTTCTACCTACATTTGAATTACCGATTCATGAATACCGAATCGGTAATTCACATTTACCTACATCTAGGCCTAAGAGGCTTAGTATTGGACTTCGGGCTATCTTATGTGGGATATGCCAAAAATCCTTTATCACCTGGGTATACTTTCTTCTTTGTCCCGCATCAGAAATTCGTGCGCTTAGACTATCTTTTTATAAACACTGGTTTTATTAACGATACTTTATTTGAGATATTCCCACGAATAATATCCGATCATAATCCGATTCTGATTGAGCTGAAAATAGAGATCGGCGGTACTCTACCAATAAGATCTTGGTCATTTGATCGGAAATTATTAGCAGACCCTCTATATATAGAATTCATGGGGAAATGGATTACTGAATTCTTTGAATTTAATAGAGGAAGTACATCTATTCAAAACGTATGGGACGCTTTCAAAGCTGAGGTACGTGGGGAGACACTAGCCTATTCAATCAGGAAACAAAAAATTGCACGGATTAAAATGGAAACGAATTATAAACTGGTAAGGGAGTGGGAAGAGAAATTAGTCACGGCTATTTCCCTATCGCAAGATACGGAACATATCAAAGCCACTCTAGCCATACACAAAGCAACCCTCTATGAAATATATGCGAATAAATTGGCACAACAGGTGGCAATATTCAGGTCACAGATTTACGAATTGGGTGAAAACTCGGGTACGATCTTAGCTAAAAAGATCAGGCAAAAGGTAGCTTTAAATACTATCGATGCAATACAGAATGATGGAGGATCCATAATAATCCTGAGAGAATCCTTGAGGTATTTTGGCAATTTTATTCCAATCTGTATGAATCTGATACGATGGCTTATTCTAGAGATCAGATACTGAATTTTGTCACTATAGATAATACCTCGAAATTAACTTTTTCACAAGCACGGCAATTGGATGCCGATATTACATGGGAAGAAATTGAGACGGCCCTGCTCTCCTTAGCTTCTGGCAAAGCTATGGGCCCTGACGGTCTACCCTTGGAGTTTTTTAGAATGTTTAGGAATTTATTGAAACAAGATATGATAGCTACTTACTTGGAAGCACAAAACGGGGCGCCTCCAGCATCATGGAGCGAATCTATAATAATGGCATTTCTTAAGAAAGATAAATCTCCACTTGATCCGGCATCTTATAGACCTATATCGTTGATTAAAGCAGATAGCAAGGTTTTTGCAAAAATATTAGCCTCTCGAATCTCAGGGGTAATCTCTTCTATAGTCTCGCGTTATCAACACGGGTTCATTCCTAACAGGGACACCACGGATCATGTCCGGAGGGTCATTGCCCTCATGGACTGGGCACAGGGTACAAATACACCTATAGGAGTCACCCCATTGGATGCCGAAAAGGCATTTGACAGGGTGGCCTGGCCCTATCTTTGGGATTTACTTGCTATTAATGGGTTTGGCCCGCGTATGATAGTCGCTCTGGGGGCTCTATATCAATCATCAACGTCCTCTGTCAAATTTGGGGTTAATAAATCTACCCCGCTGTCTATCCATCATGGCACTAGGCAAGGATGCCCCTCATCTCCGCTCCTTTTCGCCATATATATTGATGTTTTTCTATGTGAACTGAATCGAGCGGAAGATATAACTCCAGTGGAGGTTGCGGGCACTTGTTATAGAGCACTCGCCTACGCAGATGATGTGGTGGTGGTTACAACTGACATCTCAAAGGCACTGCCACAGATTGAGGAGCTCGCTTCTCGTTTTGGGGCTTTCTCGGGATATAAGCTTAATCTCTTGAAGACGCAAACGCTTTATATCGGGCAGAACCCACCAATACATCTTAATATAGTACATACTGCCACATACTTGGGAATCAAGATTACAACCCCAGTGTCCGATATTCCAAAACTTAATTTTTATCCTATTCTTAAAAAGGCTAACTCTACACTGGAGCGAATTGATCATTTACACTTGGCTATTTATGGAAGGAACAATGTATTAAAAATGATAATATTGCCTCGATTATTATATCTTTTTAGAACTGTGCCTTTAGAATTTCCTTTAGACTTTTTTAAACAACTTGAGAGGATGGCGGGGAGATTTTTATGGGGCTATAAACGCCATCGCAGAGCCTATAAAAAAATGATCCTCCCGAAGGCTAGAGGAGGGTGGGGGGTTCTGCATTTTTTGTTCTACTATGTAGCATCTGTATTGCAATTTATTAATCCCTTAATTTTAGGCTCTAAAGCACCAATCTTAGAGGCATATTCCCCTTCGATATATGAATTCGCTCTAGGGGCTGATGCCCGTGGATGTTTGCTCAAGAACGTAGAACCCAGTCACTATAAGAAAACGAAATTTAAGATTATAACAGCAGCATATCTGGTATGGAAGATAATTAGGCGACATCTGGGGATGTCAAAAATTGTGAGGTATACCCCTTTGTTGGCTCAATATATTCTACCTTCAATTTTTAGAGATCATATCATGATAAAATGGCGTAATTTGGGTATTAACTGCATTACCAACTTATGGCAGAATAATGATATGATACCCTTTTCGGAGCTTCAACTCAAGTTTAATCTTACCACTTTAGATTATTATAAATATTTACAGCTGCATAGCTTCCTTAAAACATTATCCCCACAGGAATGTCTTGGTCTTCAGAAAATACCACTGATTGACAGCTTATATGTTAAAAGAAAAATTGTTTTTCTATATAACTTGTTGATTTCATCCTATTCAGATGATTTATCATTGGTAAAAGAGAGGTGGGACCAGATGCTTGGTGTGGATAATGTATTGATTGAAGACTCTATTCTCTTGGCTAATTCCATTTTATTGACTGGCAGATCTCGCACACAGCATTACATGGTTCTTTTTGATCTCTATTACACCCCGGCAAGAATCTCTAAGTGGGGTGTGGCTAAAGGAACATCATGTAATAGATGTGCATTGGATGCTGCGAATGCAGTGCACATGTTTTTTGGTTGTCCACAACTAAGATCACTGCTCTCTGAAATTCAATCTTTTCTCTGTGTGTTAATGGGAACCTCAGTAAACATAACTGCAGAATTAGTATTGATAGGGGTGTCCTCTATGATAACTGGACTTGATAATAGAAAGCTGATATTTATTGCTATGTCTATCTTACGTGCTTGTATTACTCAAGAATGGATTAGCCAAGATCCTCCATTCTTCTCTACTTGGAGGGCTCGTCTGCTAGCTAGGTACAATTTGGAACATGCTATTTACACAACAAAAGGGCGGAAAAAAAGACATGCAGGACGGAAAATGTGGGCCCCAGTCCAACAGTGGATCCAGGGTGAAACGTCGTAACCAGTATTCATATTTGTTTTCATTTGTGTATGAAATTTGCTGATTCTAAGCATATATCGAAATGTGTTATATATTTTATTTTTTGTCTGTATGTATTTCAGTTCATGATCTGACTTGCTTGCAATAAAAAAAGAGAAAAAAAAACAAAAACTCTGAGCTTGTGGCAATACGAGCAATAGTTTGGCTGAATAGGCGTGCTTTAGCTATCTTACTCACGAAACAGTTGGGGCCTGACGCATGTTACACACTCAGCAGTGCTGCACTTACATACCTGACACAAATAACAAAATTAACAAGTTTGTCACTAACATTTCAGATGTTTCTAGGAGCTGGATAAGACAAGTACTTCTTACCTGGACAAGGAGACCTTGGTTTCAGCTCCTGAGAGTTCTTGGATTGAAAAATGAATAGTTCTACCATTGGCTACTTTTTCCCTGTTGAAGCTCTTCGACCTCTAGAGTTCCTGCCCCCTTAAAACTGTCAGTTAAAAGATTGAGAGGGCTGGTTTCTTGAATAAGCACCTCTCTCTGGTTCTGTGTCCACATGATTGGAGCTTGCAGAACAGAAGGCATAAATAAAGCTTTTAGCCACCATTAGGATTCCTCTGAAACCTAGTGCAGAGAGATGCCTTTTTCTACAGTTCACTCCTTATTCTCCAATATTTTCAGACTACTGCAGGAGGGCTTTGACAAAGGTCTCCATCTCTAGACTTCAATGGCCTACAATTGAAGCATTCAGATCTGTGTGATTTGAACTCTCCCCAGTTGAATCTTCAGTGTCAAGACTCATTAAGGGCTTTCATTTCTTAAGATCCAGAGTTTGTAATGCATTCTCAGCCTGGGATCTTCCCTTGGTCCTATTCTTTCTGGAGAATTCACTCTTTAAGCCTTATCAGAGAGGCTTTTTACTCTTTTTAGGTCTGGTGTTTGCCAGGACCTTTAGATAAATATAAGTATATATGTATGTATGTGTATATATATATATATATTCACTGAAAAAACCATAGGTTATAGACCATATATAGTTAGGAATTAGCATTTACAAAACCTTGAAAATTCACTGAAAAAACCATAGGTTATAGACCATATATAGTTAGGAATTAGCATTTAAAAAACCTTATTTTACTCACACAAAACCATTGAAATTCCATATATAGTTAGTTGCACTAACTATATATCGCGCACCCGCAATCCACTGCTGATCATGTCACATATTACATCATTCATGACATGGTCAGTGACATCACTGATGACATCACTGATGACATCTCAAATGACATCACTGATGACATCACTGATGACATCTCAAATGACATCACTGATGAGATCACTGATGACATCATCCAGTGACTGTGTGTTTCTGTAAAGTTTAAATATGTTTTACATATTGAAGAATGAGTAGATGTATAAGTGTCTGGACGAAGGATTTAGTAGGTGCATGACTGAATGTATGAGTGAGTGATTAAATGTGTCTCACTGAGTGCATGGGTTAGTGACTAAACTGTCTTAATTTGTGCATCATTATGTCTGTTGTTCTGTAAACTGCTGCATGTGTTGATCAGTAGCTATATGATTAACTATATGGGTTATTGATTGATTGTCCAAGTATTTGTATAGGAGACTGAGTGTGTGTGTGGCTGGCTGGGAGGTGTGTGACTCTGTGCCGATCAATGTGTACTTGTATCAATGATTGTATAAGAAAGTAAGTATGTGTTAGTGTATGTTTGAAAATGTAAGGTGCTCTATGTTTAACTGTATAGACAAGAAAATGGAAGTGTGATTGATTCTTTACAGGACTGACTAGGTGTGTGAGTAACTCCATGGATGAGTGGCAGAGTGTAAGTGTCTGTATAGGTGTATGAGTGCATATGATAGTGTTGTAAAGATGAGTGATTGTATGTATGAATGATTGTATGGGTGAATGAGTGAATGTGTGTGTAGACGTAGGAATCAGTGAGTACGTATGTAGTAACTAGTATTGGTGTGTCAATGGTTTCAAAAATTATACTCTGTATTTAACACTGGGTGAAACAGAGGTTATATTAAAACGTGAGGAGATGCATTGTATTGTCACATGAATGATATCATCAGTGATGTGGTCATTGATGTCATTTGAGATGTCATCAGTGATGTCATCAGTGATGTCACTGACCATGTCATGAATGATGTAATATGTGACATGATCAGCAGTGGATTGCGGGTGCGCGATATATAGTTAGTGCAACTAACTATATATGGAATTTCAATGGTTTTGTGTGAGTAAAATAAGGTTTTTTAAATGCTAATTCCTAACTATATATGGTCTATAACCTATGGTTTTTTCAGTGAATTTTCAAGGTTTTGTAAATGCTAATTCCTAACTATATATGGTCTATAACCTATGGTTTTTTCAGTGAATTTCAATGGTTTTTTAATAGCAAATATCATAAGCTGTCGAATGTCAAGTACGTGGTAAGTAAAAACATTTTCGTGTTTATGCACACTGATCTGCTTTGAATACTGCCCCCCACCCCTCATTTCTATTAGGAGTACTCTCTCTTTGCAGATAGTGAAGGGTAGTTAACGCAGCCCTTTGCCCCCTTTGTAATACGTCGTGCCTGCTTCTCTCTCCATTTGATTGATTGTTCTCTTTGGTTCATTCTCTATTTACAAACAAGCACAGAGTCGCAATACTCTGTTTAGTCTTTGCAGATAGCGAAAAATCGTGTAAAAAAACAAAAGGAATCGAGCAAAATCAGTAGGCCACTAATGGGATCTCTTTTTGACCTCGCTAAAATAGAAACATTAGGAACAACCTGTTGAAAATAGCAATGCGTATGTACATAAGCGGCGTTCATTTGTGTTCACAGTACCCCTTGTTGATTGTTTCAATCGAGCATTGAATTGTTCGAAGTTAATTCTCTTAAGGATCTTCTCTACCTGCAAACGAGGAAGAATAGGAATATTCTCTCTCCCTTTGCAGATAGTGAAGGGTAGGTAACGCAAGCCTTTAACACGTCGTACCTATTTCATTCCTCATTGATTGATTGATTGTCCGAACATTGACTGTTTGGGAATTAGTTCTTTTTGGAGGTATTCCCTGTTTGCAAATAAATGTAGGAAAATCTTTGCAAGTAGTGAAAGGGTACGTAATGCGGACCTTTCTCCCCCGTTGTAATCTGTCATGCCTATCTACTCCCCACTGATTGATGCACCTTTTTCACCCGGACCATTTACTAGAGATACGTCATCTGGCCCGACCAGAGAGCACCCCTAGTGAAAAGGACATATGCAATAATAACGAAGTGATCACTGTATCCTGTTAACAGAAACTTTACCATGAAACAACCTGGAAAGAAAAAAATAGGAAAACGAAAATCAGTAGGCCACTGATGAACATGAACTTTTATTAAACAACAAACAAAGAAACGATAACATAACGTAATGATAAAACCTATTAATGTCCTAGAAACAAGAAAACGTTAAAGTATGCCAGTGGTGAGAGACCAGAAAAACAGTCCGAGAAACCAAATCACCCCTCGCTGTCCCAACTCATGCACTCTGAAAGTTCAAAGTTTTGAGGAGTGCTTGTAACATTGTCTGAAGCCTATTTGCAATTGCTTCATCTTCACTATTCTTAAAGTAAGTGGGGGCTGTTGTGATGCGGTGCCACCCTGAACCGCTTGACGGAGGCCCCCGAGGGACGGTGTCATGTCGCGGACTCGGAGGGGGCGCTTGGCTCCGGCCCCCTCCCCAAGTCGTGTTGCCCTGGTGTGGCCTGAGATCGCCCCCGACATAGGTGGCCGGCTCCCGGGGTCAAGCGGAACTTTTTTCCTTTTGGTGACTCTTCCATTCTTCACCTTGTCCCACAATCCGTTTCACCTAAAGACACGCTGTAGTGGGGCACCCCTTTTCCGTTTCATTTGCCATTCAGCCCGCTTTTGCTACACTGTGCCTCTTCCGCTATTCAGCTGTTTACCGCCCGCTCTTTCGACTACAGCGTCTCGCTCACCATGTACTTGAGTTGCTCCCGCTCTTGCGGTGCAGCGATAGGCGGCTGCCACAGGACTCTCAAAATGGCGGCCATCTCTTCAGATTTGGGCGTGGTCCACTAAAATGGGCCTGCGACACCTTGGAACTCGGACGCTTGTCTGCTAGAGCTTGGGCTCCATTCTCGAAAGCGTCCCCTCATCCTTGAAGATTCTACAAAAGTCTTGGGGGCCCCCGACTCCCGCAGGCTTCTGGTGGGGAGCGCCTAGCATGATTGCTCGTGGAATGGCCACGACGGAGCTACGAAATGGTGGTGCTCTCATGCTAACGCCAGCTTCAGTCTGAAACATCCAGAAACACTGTAGACTACCAATTCGATCAGTTCCGGTAGCGCTCCAACGTGACCCGGTAGAGAAGAACTTGCCCTCCCCTCTTTGACTGATGGTTCTTGTTGCCTGTCCCTTCTGTTGTCATTTAACAGAACTATTTAGCCTGCTGAAAGGGGTTGTGTGCCGTCCGCTGGTTGGTGGAGACATTTTGACTATATTCTGGACCTGCGTTGTCGCGTAATGCGTCATATGACGTGCCGCGTTAGAAAGTTTAATAAATTATTAAACACAATAAACAATCCTTAAAAAATAAAAAAAAATAAAAAATAATCAACAAAACCAACAATCAATTAACAACAGTATTTGAAAAGTCTATCATTCATTTTTCATTGCAGTACGCTGCCCAGAAAGCTTCCCGGTTCCCGGACCGGGCGCTACCCACGCAAAAAAACAAAAAAAAAATTTTTTTTTTTTTTGCCCCGCGGGGCCGTTTTAAAGCCTCCACATTAAACCTAGGGGGTCAGGGAGGATCTACTATGCCCCCTTATGGTTATTTGCCCCTTTGTTTTGGCCTCCTCTTGTCTCTCGATCCTACCGAGAGACAAGATGGCGGCCGCTACGGACTTTTTGGAATGTTGACAGACGCCAGAGAACCAATCAGCTTCGCTTCACAAAGCTCCGTTGCGCGAAAAGTACGCGTCCTGGAGCGCTGCCCAGAGCGCGCTTACAGATATATATCTTTTTTTAAACGTTAATTTCTCAAAATCCACTGGAGCACATATATTGAGACCTACAAAAGGCACATCGGGCTACCAGTCCCTACAATTTTGCCAAGTTTCGTGCAAATCCATTCAGCCGTTCGGGCTAAAAGTGAGGCCAACCGCCCTATGGAAATTAACATGGGAAAAACGCGTTTTGGGACCCCCCTTTTTTCTCGGCCCCCCCTTGACGAACCCCCCCAAAATTTTCAGGGGCTGCTCAGAAACAAAATGTGCCATTTTCCTGAAAATTTCAGCCAATTCCGTCCACAAACGCCAAAGTTATTAGACATAGAATTTTCAAAAATCCCATAGAGAAAAAATCCTAACTATATATACCTACTGGCGACCGCCAGTAGGTAATATATATATATATATATATATATATATATATATATATATATATATAAATATATATATATATATTCACTGAAAAAACCATAGGTTTCAGGCCTTATCTAGTTAGGAATTAGCATTTAAAAAACCTTTAAAATTCACTCAAAAAACTATACGTTTTAGGGGTGTTATAGTTAGTTGGACATTTCACTCATACAAAACCATTGAAATTGCTCCTATATAGTTAGTTGTACTAACTATATTTCGCGCACCCGCAATCCACTGCTGATGATGTCACATATTACATCATTCATGACATGGTCAGTGACATCACTGATGACATCTCAAATGACCTCACTGATGACATCACTCGCTTTCCTGTGCCTCAGTCTGCCGAGGTACAAGATGGCTGCCAACAATTTCTGTTTTGGAGTGTTGGCAGACATTGGCAGCCAATCAGAATGCAGCTCGTACTCGGGAAGGTACAGAGTACAGTAAGCTTACAGTAAGCTTACAGTAAGCTTATATCGATATATATGTGTTTTTGAAGTTAATTTTCATAAAAACCTGTGGAGCAATTTTCACCAAATATAGAAAAGGCACTTCTGCGTACCAGTCCTTACAATTTTGCAAAGTTTGGTGTAATTCCATTCAGCGGTTCGGGCTGTAGCCGTGTCTGAACGTCCTATGGAAATTAACATGGGGAAAACACGTTTTGGGACCCCCTTTTTTCTCGGCCCCCGCTTGACGAATCCCCCCCAAAACTTTCAGGGAAGGAGCAGAACTGAGCTGGCCAAAATTTTGGAAAATTTCACACAATTTCCTCAATCGACGCCAAAGCTATTCCCAATAGAATGTTGTGGATTTCCTATGGAAACTAGGTCCTAACTATATATACCTACTGGCTATCGCCAGTAGGTAATATATGTATAATGTAGTTATTTAAAGGGGCTTTCAGCCAACTTTCTTCATCCATTGGTGTGTTGGTGTGTCATTCACGTTTTGCTTCTGCCCACCACAGCATACCGCATGGAGCAGGGGCTCAACCAGTTTTAATCACTGGGTAACTTCACGGTTAAGTGACTGCCTTTTGCTCTTTCACAAGGAGCAAATCTGCACTCAAGTTAGTCCCCTTCTGTGCCAATGTTTTTTTAACGTATTACTTTAATGTTGTCTTTGTGTTTAGATTCTAATGTGACAGTAGGATGCTATGCCAGATGTGAGCACACGCCACATTGCACCATTTATTTATTCCTGTCTCCTGACAATTCTGTCGCAAATTCCTTTAGGAATGTCTTTTTTTACTAATTGACTGCTGGTATTCCACAGCATAACATATTGCGCCCTCTAAAACTATTTTGTGTTGATTTCTCAAAACCTTCAATATATACATGTGAACTCATAAGCAGACGATTCTTCAGAACACATTTATTCTGGATTCAATTTCACCAATGGTTCTTTAATAAACTTTGCCCAGGAAGAAAAACAGCTGTTATCATGTTTAATTTGCAGCACCTAATATTGCATTCCTTCTTTTTTTCTCTCTTTGTTAATTTGTTTCCTACCTTCTTGCTTTCTTTCTTTCATTCTTTCATTCCTCTTTCCTTTTTGTCTTTCATTCCTTCATTCCTTCTTTCTTTCATTTCATTTGTGTTTTCCAGGGTCACCATCCAAGAGTGTTATTAGGCCCTGTGGACCTCATCTCCAATGCCTTTTTTTAAAGTGGAGGGGGCCACATGGCCCCCTCCCCGTGTCTCATTAGGTCCTGGGGACCCCGTCACCGAGGGCCATATGTATTTTAAAGGGGAGGAGGGCATGTTACGCCCCCTCCCCAAGACTTACTAGGCCCTGGGGACCCCATCCCCCAGAGACAATATTTTAAAGGGGAGGGGGGCTGCATGTCCCCACCTCCCTTAGCCTCTTTCAGCCATGGGGGCCCGATCCCAGTTTTTAAATTTTATTTTAAAGGAGAGGATGCCACATGCCCCACGTCTCTGAGCCTGTAATGGCCCTGGGGACCCCATCCCCAGAGCTACATATATTTATAGGGGAGGTGGGCCTCATGCCCTCCTCTCTGAGCCTCATTAGGCCCTGGGGACCCTATTTCACAGGGCCACTAATTAAGATATAGGGAGAGGTGGTGCGTGGCCTACCTCCTCAAGCCTTTTCTGGCCCCAGGGACCCCAATGCCTAGTGCCTGTTTAATATAGGTGGGTGCCCTGGTGCCCTCGTATCCCAAGCAGGCACCCCGCATGCAGTGGGAGCTGGCATTGTGCCTGCCCACAGGGAGCAGCTACATATGCGGCTCCCTCCGGGCGGAAGTAATCTCTTGATCTGTTTGATCTGTTTCCCTCCCCACATCAGTGCAGGCATGGAAACCGATCAAAAGTCTATTCCCAGCTGGCAGGAACTTTTTCACAGCTCCCCCTTCTGGGAGCAGACTTTGTGTTTTCTCCGCCATGGCGAAACATTCAAAAATGCTCCCATCAGACGGGGGCAAACACCGGTTTCACTGCATGTGTCGATGCAGACAGGGAAACTGCTGTGTCCCATGGGTGTACAAGAATGTGGAGAATGTTGGTTCTGTCGGGTACAGAATTGATTCTCAGTTTACTAAATAATAACCAATCGAGAACAAAAAAACAGTATTCAACCTTTTAAGTAATAATCAAAGAAAATGAAAGAGAATAAAAGACAAAGAACATGAATCAAATTACACACCAAAATCAAATCAATCAAAGTCTGTATTTTAGGATAAATCCATAAATTCTTTTACATTTTATGGTGGTGAGATGACATTAGAATGCTGTCAAAGTTCATAGACATACAATTTGTTCCAACGGTGCAAGTGATATGATGAAAAAAAGTGTGAAAAAAATGCTAAATTTGAACAAGATATATACAGGGTTGTACGAATTGTTTGAACTGGTCATTCAAAGGACATCCATCCCTTGGTACATAATTTCCATGCCGCTTGGGATTTTGAATTTCCATTTCACATGAGGAAGAGAGAGAAGGGTCAGGATTATCACAAGCACTTCGACGTTTCGACCCAATAAGTTGCATGATTGAATAATAGGCATGAAGAGTCTTCCTCAGGACAAGGCGATACAAGGGACAGCCGAAATATATGAAAGAAAGGTCTTCAGGGGTCGGTCCACTGTGGGTTGAACTCAAAGGTCCTTGATGGTGATAAATCGCATCAATGGAGCAGCTTAGTTTTCTAGCTCCTTGGCGCTGCTCTGGAAATTAATGCAAAAACAACAATTGATTGACAGAATGCAAAACAATGTCATACATTCACCCCAGTACAGAGATCTGGGCCTAAATCCATTGTGTTTTTGCTCACCATGCCATTCCAGTTTGACTCCAGCCATATGCAAATCAGTCTTGAGCCTGTGCCCAATGGGAACAGTCCAGCCAGAACTGCCAGGCTAGGTACTCCCTAACTGGAACCAAGCATCCTCTGACCGGTTTCGGGGTTTCACCCCTCTTCAGTCAGGATAGCTTGACTCCAGTGGCATGGAGAGCATGGGACCCATGTCTGGGCATACCCGTCCCACTTGGGGTGATAAATGACTGGGGGAGGATGTTTGAATCATTCAGCGTTCCGTCCATCATTTTTTGCAGTTACACTTTTTGCCCCAAGTGGTATGAGTATGTCCAGACGTGGGTCCCTTGCTCACTGTGCCACTGGATTCAGGCTAGCCTGGCTGATGAAGAGTGACATACCCTGAAACCGGTCTGAGGATGCTTGTTTCCGGTCCAGGGAGGACCTGGCTTGGCAGTTCGTTCTGGACTGTTCCCATGAGGCAGCTTTATGTACCTAGGGATGGATGTCCTTTGAATGACCAGTTCTAACAATTCGTACAGCACTGTATCTATCTTGTTCACATTTAGCACTTTTTTCACACTTTTTTCCACCATATCACTTGCGCGGTTGGAACAAATTGTATGTTCATGAACTTTGACAGTCTTCTAATGTCATCTTGACACCATAAAATGTACAAGAATTTATGGATTTATCCCAAAATACAGACTTTGATTGATTTGATTTTGGTGTGTTATTTGATTCATGTTCTTTGTCTTTTACTCTCTTTCATTTTCTTTGATTATTACTTAAAAGATTGAGTGCTGTTTTTTGTTCTTGATTGGTTATTATGTAGTAAACCAAGAATCAATTCTGTACCCGACAGAACCTACATTCTCCACAATCATGTACACCCAGGTTCTGAGGGGCACTGGGTCACTCCATTATACTCGATGTGTCCCATGGTTCAGTGACTTAATATCGAGAGATGTAATAGAGAATGCCAAAAATATTGACTCCAAAATATCGAAGGACAAAATGTAGAATCCCTATCTACAAACAGGTAAGTACTAAAATATCGAATCCAAAATATAGATAGTTAAAAATATAGTTAACTAAACTATCAAAATGTTCATATATATTAAAAATATTATAACATTATTTAAATATTAAAAACAATTAAATAAAACATACTTAAAATAATGTATACAATCTTAAAATAAGACACTCACAGGAGAACTGATACACTCACTGGCATATGTATTCAAGTACAGACACTCCTAGTCACTCATAAGACAACTAGCCCTTTTAACATGTGTTGGGCCTGCTACTGTAGAGGCTGTATGTGCAGTTTTACTACTAGGCCAACTTGGCATTCAAACTATTTGTTAAGCTTTGAACAGCTCTTTTTCAAAATATGAGTCATCCCTGAAATAGGTTGTAGGTAGGCAATTGGCCAGGGAGTTTTCTGTTTAATAACTTGATAGATGTATTTTGAAGTTTCAGTGAGTTACATGTGCACTTGGAGATGCATATGCCTAGTTATACCTAATACTGCAAGTCATAAACTTAATAACGTAAGCATAGAGGAAGTCACACAGCCAGTTAGACAGTGTCAGAAGCACTTACACATTCACACACACAGGCACACAGGATTTATGTATGGCGCTGTACTAGAAGCAGATGAACAGACAGTTACATATCTCAACACTCACTAACTTACCCAGTAAGCTAACCATACAGCCACCCTTATATAGATTTACAGACCCACAGAGTTACTAAGAGAGTCACTCAAATAGTGATATAGTTACTTGCACATACATTCACACACTCCGCAGAACACCACGAAATGACAAAATAACTCTGCCACACTCCATGAAGTTCCACCAGCGGCGGAGTCAGTTAAGCTGCGTCGCTCCGCGTCACTTCGTGTAGTTTTGCAGAGCTCCTCGCGAAGTGGGCAAAACTCTACGGAGTCTGCTGGTGAAGCGGAATTCTTCGCCCACCCCACTTACTCACATTTGTACTCAAATGTTTACATAAGTCATCCATCCAGAAAAGTATACTTTTAAACATGACTTGGGTTTGACAATACAGAGCCTGTGTATCCAGTTTTCCTGGTACGTCGTGTTGCCATTTGAAGTAATTTTGTAAACCTTAGAATTACTAAGAAAGTCATTCAAATACTGATACAGTTAGTTAGAGATCCAATCACACACCCACAGGCAGATTGATACACTCACTCACATAAGTACTCAAGCACGGACACAATGAAGCAAACCAGCCAGAGAAGTAGCGCATTAAACAAGCTCCGGGCATGCTAGAAGAGAGCCTGTGTGTGCCGTTTTACTTGCAAGTCGGCTTGGCATGTAATCCCATTACTCAAGTCTTAAACTCTCCTTCTACTACATATAAGTAATTTTTAAAGTATGGCATAAGTAGGTGAAACAGAGCATACTTTATGCTTAAAAGGTAAGATGTGGACTTTGAGGTTTTAGCAAGGTACATGCTCACTTACAGCCTCATATTCCCAGTCATACATCCAGTCTCTCACCCAATACTGCAAATCATAAAGATATTTAAAAAAGCATAAATGCACTTACACACCTAATCAGACAGAGACAGAGGCACTTAGACATTCACTCACACACTGGCGCACCACTTATGTATCCAGCATCACCAGAGCCAGTTGCACACGCACTTACATACCCTAATACTCGCATAGCATAGAGACACTTGTATACATTTTTACAGATGCAGAGAATTACTAAGAGCAGCAATCATATAGCGGAATAGGGGCATATTTACAAGAATTGACACACTAGCATCAATGCGCTAGATTTCTTGTGCATGCCGCAAATGCCCTTATGACGCCATGGATTTACAATGCAGTGTTCCATGGCGCAAGCATTCACTTATGTGTCAGAAATTCTAACGTATCTTTTGGTGCTAAAGTGAGGCATTGCTGGAGCTGGTCATAAGACTGACACAATTTCAGAAATTGGTCAGAACACAGAGTTGAATACCATGTTAAAAGCCCTGCGTTAATCCTTACACTTGGTTTGAGAAGGCATAGGTATTTAACGGAATCAAGTCGTGAGGTGACACAATTGAAAAGTTGCACATATCACTGCATCAGTTCTACGTGGCTTTTAACGTGGGAACGCCTATCCTGCGTCACATTATACCTGTCTGGCACAGGTATAATGTGAAGCAGGCCTTTACAAACTGACACATTGGGCCCAATGCATCAACTTGTAAATATAGCGCAGTGTGGAGCTGCTTGTAAATATGCCCCATAGTTAGTTAAACATCCAGTCACACTCCCACAGAGAGTGATACAGTCACTCGTACATGTACTATAGTACTGAGCAAATTAAATCACCCATCCACAGAAGGCCCTATTAACATGTTTTGGGCCTGCTACAGCAGAGCCGCATGCATGCAGTTTTACTGCCAAATCGATTTGCCATTTAAAATGGCTTTGCAAGCTTTAAACTCCTCTTCTACTTACCTGTAAGTAAGTAAGTTACCTGTAAAATAGGCAATAGATAGGTGATAGGGAGGGTGGTCTGTGCTTAAAAGGTAAGACATGCACTTTGAAGTTTTAGTGAGATGTATGTACACTCATCGAGCCATTTGCCCAGTTATACATCCAGTCTCCCACCTAATACTGCATAAACCAATTTACAGAAGAATAGAGGGACAGCCAGAGACAAAGACACTTATACATTCACTCACACACTTCTATACCACTGATGTATCCAGCAGTAACAGAGCCAGTTGTAAGCATCTAAATAGTTTGTTATATAGGCGTTTGACAAATGAAACAAACACTAATTAATATTGTTCCATGCAGAAGTCTAGAACAGAAAGTAGGGATTTTGCAAGGATTAGATCTGTGCAAAGTAAGGAAGTATGCAAATTTACAGGGATATTCATTAGCAAGTTTATCAAAGAAAGTGTGCCAAAGCAGCTTTCATCACTTAGAAATATTAGCTGTTCATCCCTCTAAAATGTGAAATTTAGTTACAAGACTTTACTATGTCTAACCTAATGCCCTGTGTTTATGAAAAATGAATAGAGCTCTTTTGTCTTTTGCATGGTACAGTAGCAGAGGTAGAAAAAGTTTGTGGAGATGTTCAGTTTAGGTTCTTTGGTCCTGAACAGGAGTTTAGGGAAAATGAAGAGTTGGCATCTGGAAAGTATAGAGGAGCATGACACTAGTATTCATGTTGCTAACTTTACAGAAGAGATTAGGATGTTTACCATAGTTTATTCTGAGGACCCAAACTGTGTTTGTATTTGTTGTTGACACATTCACTACAGAAGAAAAACTTTCAATGTGGTTGTATTCTCAAAAACTAAACAGGGAAACAGAGATACGTGACAAGAATTTGCTGTCTATTTATTTGGTGAAGAACTGTTTGAGTTATTTACATGACAGATTATATGTAAGTACTGCTTTGATAAGTTAGAGAACACAATGTCAGCAAGAGCAGTACATAACAAGTTAGTATCTATTCCAGAAGAACTACATGATTTAAATGTTTATGAATCTATTCTTATACCTTGTGTACACGCATTTCAGGCTATGGTTCATATGGAGCCACAGACAGGAAGGTAGCCAGCAACTGACCTTCAGAAAAGCCTTAAAGGAAGAGTTGTTTATTTACCTTTAGATTTTAAACAGAATATTTAAACTGTTGATTTACACAGAGATGTTCATGAAGCGCTTGTTATTCTAGCAAATGTGTGCCTACCAAGAATAAAAAAATATGGCAAGAGTTAATGGATGTTAGTAAAGCAGAAAAAGCAACATTACACCTGGTACAAAATAATATTTATTATAGAAATGTTGATGTAATTTGAGATGTAATATATATAGAAGATGAAACTTTACCATCAACTGGAAAGATTGAAAAAGTGGATTAATCCAGATCAGAAGTGATTTACGAACACTACAGCATTCATCCTCTGCATTCTAAAGAGGTCATCGGTGATGCTATTGATCTCTCTCAAATGAAGCTAGCAAAAGGAGTTACCCTGAGTGTGTGGGAGAAAAGTTTAGAAGCTCACTGTTTTCCACAACTGTTTCTCACTGGAGAAGGTGGCCGCTATGATGACCGCCCTGTACAGATACCAGCAGCTGAATACTGGTAAACAGCATTATATTCAGAGGATCCACGATTTTGGCAGTGTGTTCCCTACATATGTACTTTTCTTTTTGAGAGTGACTTGTCTGGACTTTTATATGCTGTTAACTATGTACTGAAGAGAGGAGTTAATGTTCAAAATCTTTCTGCAAAATGAATTCATTGACAAAGTTCATAACAAGCATGAAAATTTGGGTTATAACTTATTTAATTTATGGTGTGCCAACATGGCAGCAACAAATATTGGTATCGCTGTCATGGAGATCTGAAATGTTTGCTGATAAATATAGGTGCACCCACTTTGTTTCTGACACTTAGTTGTGCTGAGTATGCCTGGGATGAGCTGCTGGAATTTTTGAGAGAAGCAAATTCTAACATTGAAGATATTAAAGTGAAGACAGCTGGAGCACTTTACCTCATTGGATCCCGCCAATGTTTGCAGATATTTTAACCACAGGTTTCAAGCTATGATGTATTTAATCTGCAACAAAAGAAATCCTCCTCCAGGAAAAATAACTGATTTCTTTTGGCAAAAAGAGTACCAAGCAAGAGGTGCTGCTCATATTCACATGCTGGTATGGATAAAGACTGCATCAAGTTTTAGAACAGACAGTGCTGAGTATGTCTTGTCTGTAATAGAACAGGATGTGACAGGCGCCAACCCAAAATACAGTGGTGAAAAGGATTTGAGACAACAAGTTCTAGGCTTTTAAACTCATAGATGTGGGCAGTACTATTGTCAAAATACAGATGCAAAGGAACATTTTACCCGAGATGTTGATTTGAATTGCCACGACCTGTGATTTCTCAAGGAAGAATGAACAGCTTTATGTCTGCAGTCAGACATACACTGACATGGAAATCACAAAAAAAACACATACTACTTGAGAAGAACCGAAGCTTCAATTACATTAATGACTACAACTCTGTGATCCCGAAGCCTGGAATGTAAATATCGATCTACAATTTGTTGCAGACAACTCCATTGCTGTTGCTTGGTGCGTCACTTCATACATTGAAAAATCAGAGAAGACAGAGATGAAGGAGATGTGGGAGGAAATTTCATCAGAAAGAAGTCTAGGAAATTGTATAGCTTCAGCTTGAAAATGCTTTGCCATTGAAAGATGGGCTCCTATGAGTACTGTGACCAGTTGAGCCAAACTACTTTGTTTTCAAAGTCAAGGGGAATTGTTTAGGTAAGTCTAGGCCTAGCAGACACATGAAATAGATTGTTGAAGTCTTTGCCAGAAATTCAGTACCTAGCAGAGTCTCATCCTGAAAGAACAGAGATTGTGAAATCAAATTTGTTAGATACGTACTATCCAAGAAGGAGTTCACACCTAGAAGATATGTGCCTACATGAAGTACTTCAGTACTACAGATATAAAAGGAATGTAATAGAAAACATAGTAGAAGGAAAATATGCCGTAGTTGATTGTGGCGGTTCACAGAGACACACTAAAGGAAATGTAATTAACCACAGAAAACTGAGTTGCCAAACTGCAGATAGAAGAGAGTTTTTCTATTCGGCACTTCTGCAACTGTTCAAGCCTTGATGTGCTGAATCAGAACTACTTGAAGACTACAACTGCTATGAAGACTCTTTCAAAGCTGTAAAAGACAGCATTCAGTGCCCAGTCTTTTCAAACTACTTGCAAATGTTGAAAGATGAGATTAAAGAGGAAGAAACAATTGCTGCTGAGGTAGCTAAGGAGAGTTCACAAAGCAGCCAAAGTTCTTGACCACGGAGTCAAGATCCTCTTATACAACCAGTATTTCAAAAAGAAGCAGCTATAGCCATGAATGTGGTGGAGACTACAATGGAACAAGCAAGAGGGGAAAGTGTTGATTTTGAACACTTAGCAGCACAACTGAATGATGAAAATGATTTGTATTGAAATAAAAGATAAAATAGAGCAAGGATCTCTGAATGAAAAGAAAGAATGTGAATGCTTTTAACTTAGGCCAATTTACTATACATCAGTGGCCAAGCTGGCACTGGGAGGAAAAGCTTTCTAGTTGAAATGCTCACAGCTTATGTACAGAGGACTGCACAATCAAATGTATCATGGATTAGCTGCACACAACAGTATAGGAATTACTGTACATTGACTACTTATGCTAACTGTTGAACATGACACTAAACTGGAATACCATACGTTATCTGGAGAAGCTCGTAATGAAGTGTCAAGAGTATTGAAGAAACCGAAGCTTTTAATCATCGCTGAGGTGAACATGGCTTCGAACTTAATGCTTGTATTCCTACATTTAATTGTCTTCAGCGACGTACTGTAACTTACCCACATAAAGGTCAACCTGTTTTCAAGACACTTCTTGATAATGAAACAAGAAATTCTTTGGTAAGTATTGGAAATGAAAATATTTGGTAAACTTTGAATACAAGGAACTAGTGAAGAATATGCGTGAAGCATCTGATATGGAATATGGACATATCCTAAAGAACATTAGATTAGGAGTTCTGCCAAAGGAGGAAAAACGTCCTCTGAAAGTCGACTTACCAAGAAACTATTTTCATCTGACAACACACCAGCACAACTAATTCATAGGCTGTTTAATGCCTACACTTCAGGAGTGCTCCAACTTTAACGAACAATTACTAAAACTGGAGAAAGAAGATCATTTAAATACTTTAGCTACCGATACAATCGAACGCCAGGAAGTAAAAATGCCACTTATTGAAAAACTACAAGCAAAATTGGATTCTTTGGAGAACTCTGTATCGAGGACTGCAGGATTAGAAAAGTGTTCACACATGTGCAAAAACTGTAGGCTAATTTTGCAGCCAAATTTAAATGTGGAGGGTGGGTTAGTAGAGTGTGACCAGATTGATAGTGTGAAACTGATTGGCCCAAATATTGTAAGTTGTTTGGTTGTAAAGGACGTATATGTGCGGCAGCAACAGTTTCCAGTGTCTCTAGCATATGCTGTAACTATCCATAAACCTCAAGGTTTAAGTGTAGAGGCAGCTTTCATTAATATTGGAAGTACAGTATTTAAAGAAAGTTCATTGTATGTAGCATTATCCCAAGTTAGAACATTGTCCGGTTTGTTTTTAGTTGCATTTGATGATAAGAAAGTTAGTGCTGGTGCAAACTGTGGAAGAGAGTACAGTCAGTTAAGAAGTCTATATGCTCCTCATTTAGGTAAGTATCTAGAAGGTCTGTTAGCAAAGGGAGACCCACAGTGAACATGCTAATAGAGGGCCAAACATCAGATATTGGTAAAATTACAAGGAAAATTGATGATTAATATAACTATGTAGTTGGTTCTTTGGGGAAATTAATAGAAAGAGTGGATGTTATAGAGGGATGCCTAAGAGGTGATACCAAGGTCAAATTGGCCACACATAGACCAACACCCCTTTGTAATAAGTCGCAAGTTAATAACGATAATAATAAGTTTATATTAGATAAGAAAAGAGTTAATGGCAAACTAGGGGACATCTAACTGGGACCATGGAACCCTCAGAGAATCTGGGATATAACCATCTTGACTTACCACCAGATATCACACCATATATAGTAATCTACGCTAATGTTCCTTCTCTGCATACCTCAGTGTGTGAAATGCGGGAGAGTCTTTGAAATAAATCTCTTTTCTGGTTAGGTAAAAAAACTGGTCTTACAGATGCACTTTTTGAAAAGTTCAAAATGGTCAGATGTGTTACATGGGTGGGAAATGGCAGGTTACATGGGTGGGAAATGGCAGAAAAAACTTTCAGGGTGATTGTATTGCTTTGACCTTTAGCGACCCTAGGTTAGTGCATGCAGTTCTCACAAGGGCAGGAAATGCACGTTCTAATCATACTGAAATTAATGTCTTACCCCTAGGCTTCTTCTATCAGCCCCCAGCTGTGAATCATCTCAAAAGCTATGTAAGAGATGTCTATGCAGATACAATGAGTTCATGTAACATCCCGCTGTATAATCATTTTGATCTGTTACCTACACTTGAAGATATAGATTGACAGAGGGTACAGCATATGAGAAGAGATGGCTAAATGATGCTGGAATACCAACCATCCCCTAGTGATACCCCACAGGAGCAGCTTTTTGACCAAGGGATCTCATTTGGTACTGGGAAAGATCGCAATTTGAAGCTACATCAAATGATTGAGGGTGTGGATACTAATAAAAATATAAATAATCCAGTAGGCAATATTAAATTTGGTCACAAAGATATAGTACCAAAAATAAGGGGTGGGGGGACAATCCCAACGGAGAAGTGAATACTAAGATCCCTGGAGGTGGAAAGGAAGAGGAAGATAGAGTTAAGGTATGCAAAATACTCTTTGGGAATATTGCTGGGTTATCCACGAAAGTGACTGATCCTCAGTGGTTAACTTTCGTAGAACAATATTCTATAATTTGTCTTCAAGAAACCTGGATAGCTAAGGAAAAACATAGCTATGGCTATCGAACCTTTCACACACCGGCGTTCATCAGTGGTCAGGGGCATAACAAAGGTTGATTATGTATTTATGTTTCTAACATTGTGGGGGTGACCTATTTGAAACTTACAATTGAGACGGATTATTACCAGATTCTAGTAATGCATATGGTAGGAGGGTAATGTTCTGTGTTGCTCAACTTCTATAATAATATCCCCAAAGTACAGACAATGAGTGTGTTAATGGATTTACGCAAAGCCTTGAATAATCTGGAAGACGAGATGTCTGGTGATATGTGTATTATATGGGGGGTGGTGATTACAACTGCCTCTTGTGCCAATATAGTCAAAATGGTATTTGTGGCTTAGGAAAAGACAAAGAAGATACGTTGGTCCATTTTTCACATACATCACTGGGAGATATGCTAAATGAAATTGTTTTTCAGTTTGACCTGGGATACTCAAATGAGTTGAGTATTCCCTTAGTACCAGTTGAGCCGACCTTTAATGGCAGAGGTTGTAATTCAATTATTGATTTAGTTCTAGTATCAAATAGGTACTCAAGAAATGTTCACACTTTTAAAACCCATTGCATTTTAATGAGTGATCACTACCCAATTAGCATTGCTTTCGTACTAGAGTTCTGAGATAGCCAAGAAGGATAAGGGTTTACAATATAATTTTAAAAATAATCTCGCCAGTACAAACGGGTACTCTTTAAATTGGTCGAAAGTGGATCCTATGGCTTTTATTAAACAACTTGTAAAAAGGTCCAGAGAAGACCTTGAAGTCTGTCTTTCCAAATATGTTCTAAATGCCTTTCTTAAAATTACTGGAGAGGTACAGAAGTTATTAACTAGGGAGCATAAGACACAGGGCTGGTTTGATAGGGAATGTAGCAAGGCGCACATCATCTTGAAGAAAGTATTACACAGGGAAACTAGAAACAGAGAGGAAATAAGACAGGCTAGAAACATATATAGGCAGGCGTTAAAAAAGCGAAAGATGCAGTTAAGATTGGAGGCGTGGCAGACTCTTCAGGAGGCATGTCTAAGGAAATACAATAATAGCTTTTGGAAGGCGGTCAATGCACCATGTTTTGTTAACAGAGATACCGATATTGCCATTATTGAGGATAAATGGGTCCAGTATTTTACTGGTCTCTATAATGATGTGACTAACATATATGATGAGGTAGTCCAAGTATTTACGGTGACCGAAGATAGTGTACAGACTACAGCATTTCCTATAGAAATTTGTTTCTCTGCGGAGGGAGTAACTAGGGCTATAAAGGAGAGCGCATCTGGTAAAGCCCCTGGGCCGGATGGCGTTCCTGTGAATGTATATAAAACTAACATGGAGCTGTGGGCTCCACTTTTAACTAATGTTTTAGGTAGATGCAGGCGACATGGTTTTATTCCCTCATGGTAGGGAGACAGAAATTAACCAATGTACTATCATCCAATTTCCCTGTTAGACTCCCTTTTGAAAGTGGTAGCGAGGGTAATTTTATATAAGCTGCAATTATGGGCTAATGAGACAGGAGTCCTATCCAATCTTCAATATGGGTTCCGAGCGGGACTTGGTACTATAGAGCAAATAAATATACATTAGCAAAGGAGGGAGAACTATTTCTGTCATTTGTTGACCTTAGTTCAGCATTTGACTGGGTAAAACATGAAAAGTTATGGGGTGTTCGCGAAGAGATGGGAGTTGACCCACCTTTACTTGTATTTATAAAGGAACTGTATAGGGAGGCAGGGGCAAGGGTACGATTCAGGAGGCAGGGGGAGTGTTCAGCTAAATTGCAAATGAGAAAGGGAGTGAGGCAAGGCTGTGTACTTGCCCCGTTTCTTTTCTCTTGTATATGAAGAGTCTTGGGCAATATTTGGTTGAACATTGTCAGGACTATTCGACCATTAAAAATACACCAGTCCCAATTTTACTTTATGCGGACGACGCGGTCATAATGGCGTGGACGCAAATAGGGTTGCAAAGAACCGTTACTAATTTTGTCAATTTTATGCAAGATAGGGCTCTAAATGTGAATACCAGTAAGACTTATATAATGAAATGTCTGAAATAAATGACTAACACATGTGACGTTTTCATTAATAATAAGAAAATGAAGGCACTGATAAATTATCCTATCTGGGGATACATTTGTATTGCACAGGGTCTTGGAATGCCGCTATTCAGGCAAGAAAATGTATGTTCTCCAGAGCTATAGGTGCGGTGATTAATTTTTCTAGGAAACTAGGTTGCAGACCTATCCCTGAGTTGTTAGCTATTTATAAATCTAAATGCTTATCAACAGCTATGTACGGGGCAGGTATATGGTGATTTGCGGATGTGCAACATCTACAATCGTGTGAGAATGCATTTACGTGTTATCTGCTGGCGGTACCAAGCTCAATTGCTAATTTAAATTGCCATTCGGAACTTGGTTTGCCTTTTATTACTGATATCATTAGAATCAACCCTCTTTTACTTTGGCACAAGGTTTGGGTATCAACAGAGACTGGTCTCAATCATGATATCATTATGGAATGTTTAACACTCGATAGGGTTGCTACTATACCATGGCTTGGTTATATGGTCCTTGAGGTCGTTCTAACTGCAAAACAATTGTTAGTCACTCAAATCCTGCGGTAGATTTAAAATGTTTGGAAGCTGTGCGCCCTGGTGTAATAATGCATCTCTTCTTTCGACATGCACAGACGTCCAGGCTTGCTCATGGGCATACTTGGCATACTCATATGCCACTGCGTTGTGCAGTTCCTGGCATGTAGATTCTAAGAGGCTTGATGGCACAGGAGTTGTGCTGACAAGCCATTATCTGCAAATGAAGCCACTTCACTTTCGCGGGCACTGATTACAGCTTTCTGACTGTAAAACTAGGCAACTCCGATTCCATCTGTAACTTACAGATGGAATCGGAAATGCCTAGTTTTACAGTCAGATTGTAGGTTTCAACAGTTACAAAGACATGGGGGCAATAACAAACTTGTTGCCAGTGAACATCTATATTACACACCTGCATACAATTATTTCAATTTTATTTTCATTTCTTGGCAAGTATCGAAGTAAATAAGGCCAGAACAATCCACCTAAAAAGCAGTTAAGTAAAGGCCCAAATCCCATTTGGTGTTTTTTTAAATACTTCTTCAGTGGGCATAATGAGTATAGAAAGTCTCTTCGTAGGCGTGCAGTGAAGTAAATATATTTTGCAGCCTTTGCAGCATATTCATTTGAGTTTTGCACGATAAAGGTCAGTTGAAAAGAATGCTCTATTACTTACCGGTAATCTTCATTACTCCTGGTCCTGTTGTCCTCGGCCCATTCATTACTTATGGAGATAACCATCTCCCGACAGAAAAAAAAACAAGAGGAATGCTGGGATACCACTACTGCCCCTCCCCCCGGGAGTACATAAGCAGTACTTACCCAGCAGCCCTCCTGTACGAACAAGCCCAGACAGGAAGGTCGGCCGCCCGGGAGGGAGGGAGGGGCGTATGAATGGGCCGAGGACAACAGGACCAGGAGTAATGAAGATTACCGGTAAGTAATAGAGCATAACCCCCAGGTCCCTTATGTCCTCGGCCCATTCATTACATATGGAGAAATACCAAAGCAGAAAAAGCCGGCCTTCCCAAACCAAACAGAAGCCAACCCAGGAAACCACACCAAGGCAGCAACCGCAGGAAGAAAGGAAGAACTAGGGAAAACCCAGGCAGAGCCCCCGACAAGAGGGACCCCCACCAGACCAGCACACACCCAACAAGACCAAGGGAGCACAGCCAGACGACCAGACCGGCCACCACAGAGGGCAACCAGCCCACCGCAGGAACACCCCACAGCCAACCAGCGACGGAGAGAGCACAGACACCCAAGCCCACAGAGGCAAGAGGACAACAGCAGAGGGGAGGCCAAACAAAGGGAAAGGCCAAGAGCCACCAGGCCAGCAAGCCAGAACAGGGCCAAAGAAACAAACCCAGGCACAGAGACCCCAAGCCAGGCAAACAGGCAGGGGACAAGCGGACCAGAGGAACCCAAAGGCCCAACAAAAAAAAACGGCACCGGGAAAACCAAGGCCCGAGAAGCCCACCAAGGGCCGGACCAAACCCGAAGGGAAGCAAACAACCCGACTCCAGAGAGAACAGCGGAAGACCACCAGCCTCCAACCCGAAAGGCAAACCGAGCCCACGGACAGGAAAAGAGGGAAAAACCCAGGCACCAGAGAACGAAGAGCACACCCCAGGAAGCCAAGCCACCAGGCCCCGAAAGACGAGGACACAAGGCAAAGGGAACCAGCACCTCCAGGAAACCCGAGCAGGAAGAATCCACAAGGGCAACCAACCAGGACAAACAGACCCGGAAAAAGAGGAAAAGGGAACCGAAGGAACCCCAGGAATCCCAAAACAAAACTCCAAAAAAGCGGAGGAAACGGCAGCAGGAAGCAACAGCCCGAAGAAGGCACACCCAAACGCCACGGCAGGAGTGCAACCGAACGGACCAAGGACCCGGAGGACCCAAGACGACAGCAAGGGAACCCGAAGGAATCCAACAACAACCACAGCCAAGCCAAACCAGAGACGGGCCAGGCAGAAAAGACCCCAAATAGCCCAAGCAAAGGGCCGGGGCAAAAACCCAGAGTCCAGGGAGACCGAGGCACAACAACCCCAGAGGACCCCACAGAAGCAACCGAAGCCAGGGAGGAAAGCACAAGCAAACCACACCCCACAGCCCGGCAAGACCCAAGACAGGGCATGCACAGGGGACGAACCCCACCGGCAGCAAAAACGCAACCGAGGACACAGACAGGAAGCAAAAGCCGAAGCCACAAGCAACCCGCAGAACCAACCCAAACTGAGGGAAGGACAAAGAAGGGAAGGCCCCAACAGAGCACAGGCCAGAGAGCCCACAGCCCCGGCAGCGCCCCAACGAAACCAAGAAGAAGCAAGCAGGGAAAACAAGAAGGCGACAGTGAGATGGCCAGAACCAAGAAGCAGACCGGAACACACCACACCCACAATGAACTGGGACCAGACAGCAGAGGGACCAGCCACCCCAAAGGCAGACAGGACACCCGCAAAGAAGCGCCCTGCCATCCAAGAAACTCCCAACAGAGACCCAAACAGGCAGCCTAGGATCGCAGAAAGAGCACAACCAGGCAACCCAGAGCAGGACATACAAACAGAAACAGTAGACCAGCCCAGAACAGAAGCCAACAGGGAGAAAGCCCAAGACAACAGGCAACCACAGAAAGCCACAGCCGAAGGACAAGCATTAGCAACCGCAGGCCACAACAACCAGCGCAGCGCGCCACCCACACGGCCAAGCAACGGGGAGACGCGCACAGCGACCTGGAAGGAAACCGGAGGCGGTGCACTGGCCAGGAGGAATCCATGCCGCCCAGCAAGCCCGGCAGGCCGGGAGGCAGACCCAGCCCAAGGAACCAAAAAACATCCCCTCCAAAACAACAGGAGAACAGGAAAAGCCGAGGCCCAACTCCAGCGACAGAACCACAAGAAAGAGCGGAGTCAGCACCCCCCCCAAAACCAGGGGAGAGAAGAACACCACAGGCCCAGGAGGGGCAACAACAACGGCCACCCAGCACCCAGGCCAAGCAAACAGACGGCCTCGGGAAGCACACCCGAAACCCCTGACAGCACCAAAGGGAATACCAAAAGCACCAGGAAGACCCAGGCAGGCCCCCAACCAGAACCAAGGCCAGGCAACCACGAGACGAACCAAGCGCAGCCCAAGGGACGGGAGGAACAGGACCAGGAACCCAGAGCACCAAATGCCGACCAACGACACAGAAGCCAGGAAGAGGAGGCCAAAAAAACCAGGACACCCAAGCAGAGCAGAGGCCACAACATCCAGCCAGCAGCGGAGGCAAGGCCACCGACGGGGAAACCACGGCAGGCCAACAGGAACCAGAGGAGCCAACAAGACCCCCCCTCCCCTCCCCGCAGCGACCCAAGGAACAGGAACACCGACTCACCAGCAGGCGGGGCCAGGGAACCAGAAGCAGAAGGGGAACAGAACGAACCCCCAACAGACCGTCGCCAAAGAGAGGAGCGATCCTGACACAAGTGCAGCAGAGGGCAAGGCGCTAGCAAGCAGTCAGGGAGACCCCAACCACACAAGGAAGCCTGGAGCAAGGAAAGGCAGAGCAAGCGAAAAAAGGAACCAGCCCCCACAGAGGCGACAGGAACCCACGCCAACCATATGCAGGCCACAAACAGAAGAGTGAAAGCCAACAGCACAGAAACCAGCAAACAACTCACTGGAGAGGAAGCACCACAACAGAGCCTGAAAGAAACACACAGGCAAGAGGGGCCAAGAGCAGGGGTACCACCCGAAGAAGTGCACCAAAGGGAGAATACCCCCAACAAGCCCCAATCCAGAAAACAGAAGAGAGGCGGGCCAGCCAGCCAAGGCAGCAGGCCAGGACAGAAACCCGAACCACGCAGGCCAAGAAGAGTAGCACAGGAACCACAGAGCCCTACCACCCAGCACCAACCAGACACCCCCGCACGCACCCGGGGGGGAGGGGGCACGGACAGACAGCCCCAGAGAATATCAGGGCGTCAGAGCGAACACAGGTACACAGGAGCACCCGCCACCAAGCCCATGCAGGAAGCAAGCAGCACGGGGCACCCAAAGTCAGCACCAGGATACCCCAAGGAAGAAGGGACGAAGCACAGCGCGAACGCATACACCCCAGGCAATAGGCCCCAGCACAACCTCGGCACCTCCAGGAGGCACCAGACGCAGGAACAAGGCACGCACCTGAAGGCCCGCCCGCCACCACACCAGGACAGACACCAGCAGGCCAACAGAGCCCCCCAGAAGAAAAAAAGGAGGTGAAAACATCCAGAGCAGGGGCCGACAGCTCAACCTGTAGGACTAACACCACAGACCCCCAGTGCCGGAAAGGACATGGCATCCCAGCGCACGAGACCACAGCAAAATGCCAGAAAAAGGTGAAAGCAAGCAACAAGCAAGGAACCCGCAAAGGAGTCGAAAATATAAGCGACTCGCCCTGAAAAACAGGAAGGAATGCCTGCAGCAAGACAGGGACCTGAGCACCTTGCAACAGGGTCGGCCGTTCCATCCGATATGCCACGCCCACATGGAAAGAAGCCAGGGACCATGAGAACGAAACAATCAACAATGAATACAGGAGCAGCGCAAGGACAGGAAGCAAGGCCAACCACAGAACCGGAGCCTGAAGCCTGAGCCCCGAAACAGCATACTTAGGCTGTGGGGTTTTAGGTTTAAACCTATAATAACTGATAAAACCCCACTAAAAGAGAAATAGCCCTCACTAGTGAAAACATATAAACACTGAAAAAACACCTGAACAACCACAAACTAAATGCCATTCAAAGAAAGGAAAAAGAGAGTGAAAGAGTCATTTTTGTTTTTCCTGAAGGGGAAATACAATGTAACTTTGTTATACAAGCTAGCAGTAAGAAATACTGGGCTAACATTATTCTGCTTGAGATTTGATGTTTAGGGATGCCACTAAAATATTGTTTCTTCTTCCTTTTGGTTTTTTCAGTTTTGTGGACTTTGGTCTAATGATGCAGGGTTTAGAAGCAAGTTTTAGGTCTTGTTTAATTATTTTATAGAGCATCAGGAAATATCAAAAGCATATTTGATATTTTGGCTGTGTTTGATTCTTTCACTGATATTTAAAATGGCTGGTTTCCTAAGAATCTTTCCTAATATGTGTCATCACATTTACCCACAGAGAATGGGTAAAAACCCTTAATACATCAGCCCACAGTTTCTAGTGGGTCAGTATTGATAGTCGGTGAATTGTCAACACCTCAGGCTTTAAACATTCAATGCAAAGTATAGTGACAAGTATATTTATAAAGAGCGCTATCACCAAGCATCTGGGTTAGTGGTAAAAACATGACACCAGACTTTTGGAAAACATGGACTGCAGTGTCACTTGGAATTGGAAAGCTGCAAAAAAGGTTCTTTCCAAGTTCAACAAAGATTGGAGTGATATTGTTTGTATTTGCAGTGATTCAGCTACATATATAAAAAAGTTGTGTGATGACCTGTCAAAATTGATACCCGAGCTGAACTGATTCCCTGTAGGAGATCCTTGCCTCTTGATAGATGGTATGCTAAAAGCATTTTTAAAATCATCAGAGTTAATGAGTGATGCTGTTGACTTTTTAGTCCAATCTGGTAAACTGTTTTCTTATGGACAGGAACTAAAACGTAAATATTTATCATTTCTTGCTTTGTGTGGCATCAAAGAAAGAGTCATCCCAACTGTGTCCTTTAGCTGATTGTTCTCAGTCCAAGGGGCTATGAATGCTATATTATCCATGTGGCAACCGTTTACAGAATTCTAGCTGAGTGATGATGCCATAGACAAGAAATGTGAGGATCTTTGATCGCATATTGATAGTGCACTATTCAATTATTAGAGGAAAACATAACTGCTGTAGTGGACATAATAAAAAAAACTAGAGTCTGAAAAAACCCTTGTCTGCCAAGTGTTCAGCATAATTGGTGTAGATGTGAAACATCTCCTTGAGTGTAGGCTGGGTGACACCTTTAGTGACTTTGGCACTGCAGCGTGTTCCATGTTAGAGTGCTTGCCACTTGGTAAGCAAAGCAATGTTGAAGAGCAATTCCGGAACGTTTATTTTACAATATATGAGAAATGGCTTGCAATGATGCATAGAAATGTCCCTTCACCACCAATGGCCTTTGAAGTCAATGAAATCGCACTGTGATACTCCGTACAAGTTCTAGATCCCATCAGTAAAGGGTAATTTCCTCTGTAGTTTCAAAAGTGCTGCTTCATTTTTGACCGCTTCAATAACTCTGAGGGCATGAACACCTAGCTCAATGCCTTGAGAATCGCAATGTTCAAGTGCACCAGTATTGGCATGGAAAGCTATGTCAGTGGCCAGAGTTAACAAATTGTGTACTGGCTGTTTTGGCGTTGCCCGTCTCAAGTGCCAATGATGAGAGGGCCTTTTCACAGGAATTTACATGGGAAGGAAAGAGTGAGCGCACATGACCAAAGATTCACTGAAGAAGTATTGTATGGTGTACTACAATAAGTTTAATTTGCAAAAATCTATTTGGACCTCATATACAATATACATACACTGACTATATACCATGTTCTATCAGTGCAGAAAGCAAGCAATAATAAAAGTTAAAACGTTCCATAAACAACGGAAAAACACTTTCTCTTTTGTTTTTAGTGGCGCGAAAATGTGTATCCACTGATAAAAACAGTTTTTTAAGATATTGAAATCACTGAAAAACCCCACCAGAATTTACCAAAAATAGAAACTGAAAACAGGAAAGCCTAAGCATACTCCAACAAGAACGGGACAGCCCATCCCAGAGCCGATGAAACCCAACCCCAGGCGAGCCATCAACAAAAGGGCAAAGTTCGGATCAGAGCCGAAAACGACCAGGCATCAAATCTCGGCGCTGCAACAAGGCAAATAACTAACACCAAACTCAGATGCACATGTTATCCAACAGAGGACGAAAAGCGGAGACAGCCACAGGGGGATTCGAACCATTGACACAGATCACCGCAGCAGCAGGAAGCTTTAACCCACCGAGCCACTCAGCCAGGAGAGTCCCAGAACGGGACAGAGGACACCCAGCCAAGGCAGGGGAGCCGCCAGAACCCGCAGCAGCAGCCGCAGAAGGACAGCGCCGGCCCCCGCACCGAGACAGCCGGGGAGGCAGGAAGGGGCCCCAAAGGCACAGAGCCGGCCGGCTAAAGAATCCGAAAATAAGTGCGCCAAGCCACAGAAATACATGACCCCTTTGCACACAACCAACATGAGCAGGGGCGCCTAGCACAGGACACAGAAACGCAGGAAGCACCTTGCCAACACTAAAGACAGGAAGCGTTCCACGCGAGTTTCTCTGGCGGCTCGGGAGCGAGCACGTGTGGGGGGATCGTCTCCGCCGAAGACCTGCACGAACCCACCCAACAGCACCAACATAGCACAGAACAAGGGAACCTTGCAACGTAAACACACAGCAGGAGCACAGCCATCAAGGCACGTCCCCTGGCCAAGCTCGGTAAGACGAGCCCAACACCAAAAGCAAGCGGTGAGAAAGAAAAACCCCGCAAGCGGGACTCACCAAGAGCGGGGGCCCACCTCCAGGAACAAGGCCCCCACTCCACCGCCATCACAGCAAGGAACAGCAGGAGCCCATCCATCCAGGCACGTCCCCCGGCCAAGCACTGGAAGACGAGCCCACGACCCGGAAGCAACATCCCGGCAACTCCAGCCCCAGCCGCAAAGGACCGGCAGGCACACGAAGAGCACAGCAGAACACCTGTACCAAGAGAGACCGACTCCCAGCAAGCCCGGCAGGCCAGGAGGCAGTCCAGGGAACCCCGCGCCCGCACAGCCAGGCAGCCGGGCGGGGGGAAGAAAGAAGAAACGCCACTCCAGCCCAGCAGGAGCCGCACCAGCATACCAACCAATCTGTCGACAGACAGAAAAAAAGAACAGGAGGGCTGCTGGGTAAGTACTGCTTATGTATGTGAGGGGCAGTAGTGGTATCCCAGCATTCCTCTTGTTTTTTTTTCTGTCGGGAGATGGTTATCTCCATAAGTAATGAATGGGCCGAGGACATAAGGGACCTGGGGGTAATTCTTACATTTTGAAAACATACCCTAATCACCTAAAATATTTAATTTCATAAAAAATGCTCACATTCGTCCTCAGTATCAGAGCTGAGTGGGACAATTGTCAATAATGACATGAAAAAAATGAAAAAAATGTTTTGAAAATAAGCTTTTGCGATGGCATCGGTTTGCTAAATTTATTACGAAAAACCTTACGACAGTCTGGCTGTAGCCTTTACTGTCAGAGTCATCGCTTGTAAAATTCTGCAGAATTCATACTTGTACCATGCTTAGCTGTGCAGTAGTAATAGTGTACTGCTTTACACATATGAATGTGTTACCTTTATTATGTGAGGTATCTTAAACTGTCATCAATCCCCTTGTAATTGTTAGATACCTATTCCATCCCAGACTTCGCTTTTGACACATGAATTAATATTTGATATAGTAGCTGACATTTACTTGCCACGTCTAGCGCTGCCAGTCCTGGGTAGGAAACTTTCCCATGGTACATAAAAGAGAAAACATCGGAATTTTCAGAAGTTTATAGAGGATCCGCAAGGAGTGGGACAACAGTTAGAGACAGACTGCAAGGCTAGAGCATAAACAATGATGAGCTTTGACAATGGGGACGTTTTCTGAGCCTTAATTATGTAAAAATCTCAGCTTTTTTTTACAAAAGTGCCGATTTCGATGCCACTTTTTAAAAAATCGTAGCATTTTTACTAAAGTGAAGATTTAGCAGCAAACCGCGAAATTGCGAAATCCTGGAGGGTCTGGTTAATATGCCCAGGTATACAACCGTATTTGGAACAGGTACAGGGAAGCTTTGATCGCATGCTTTTAACTCGCTTTCATTTTGGGACCTTATCTTTCATAGATTGATTATCTTTCCAGGAGTTAATGATTGGTCGAGAAACTTACTCCCATGTCCGTGTGATGACATTTCAACCCAATCTACTAAGCATAATTTTTTGTTCTGTAAATGTTATACACTAGCCAGGAAAAGGTTCTTACTGCCAATTTTGAAGGCCATGGATTTAAGACGTTGTAGAATAGCTTACCTGAAGTTACAATCTTTGGAAAATCAGTTGATTATAAAGGCTATTGCCTTATTTTTAAAAAGTGTTGTTAGGTACAGGAATACAATGTAAAGACAAAAGCTATGTAACTTTTGTTTGTCTGACAGGCTATATATTGAGTTTATCCTGTAACATAAGTGATGGTGTATTTTACCTGAGCTTTTATGATTTTTTTTTAAATCCAATAAAGCTAAATTTGATTTGATTTTTTGAAAAAGGTCAGTATCTTATTTATAGGAAACTGATAATCTGCAAAAAAGGAAGTTCACAAAAATGTTGACATGTTTAAGCAAAAAAGAAGAAACAAGGACAAGCTAGAAGGCGTTAAGAAGAAAAAAGTGGAAGACCTTTTAGATATATGTAGCTGATAACTAATATTTACTCTCAACAAGACGCACAAGTATTTATAATGGTCATCCTTGGAGTTTTAGAAGAAGAAGTACATATTGATGAGTTATTTGGACTGAGTTACAATTGGAGCCATGACTGTAGAGATTGCTCTGTTACATCCACCACTTAAATACATTTTGAGCGATTTCTTAACACTACCAGATTGCAAAACTGTGCCTTTTGACAGATTGATTAAAACGCAAACAAATGTGTTGCAGCCACGTGTTTTGGAATCTTGCGGAATCTGAGGCCAATACTAACATTTTTTGACCCTCCTACGCGTCAGCTTGTGGTGCAGTCTACAATCCTTTCACGATTGGATTACGCAAGCTCTCTGTTTCTGGGAGCTAACCAGACAGAGAAGGTTTGTTTACAACGCGTCCAGAACGCAGCGGCACGTACCTTGACTGCACTTCCCCGGTTCAAATGAGTGACTAACACGCTCTCAAAGCTACACTGGCTTCCTATTGATAAGAGAATCCATTTCAAGACTTTGTGTCTTGCTTTTAAAATTCTGAAAATGGACTCACCCCCTATGCTCTGCCCCTTGATGACGAGGTACTCCCTCCGTTGAGCTCTTAGATCGGTGGGACAGTGTCTGGCTGTGATTCCTCGAGTAAAGCTAGCTTGGATGGGAGGGCGTTCTTACCGCTATCTGGCTGCAAAACTCTGGAATGCCTTACCATTGCAGATCCGGAGTTTAAATGACCTTTTGGCTTTTAGAAAGGCCATCAAGACTCACCTATTTTGTCAGTAGCCGGTTGTGTTATGTTCTTTTATATTGGCTGCGCATGCCTCCTCTCCTCTGATTAAGCGCCGGGATGCCCCTTTGCTGGGGCAGCCGCGCGCTATATAAGAAAGTGTAACATTTATACAGCCATTTACTCACCCATAGAGCTACTTACATACCCATTCAGTCGCCCATACAAATACTCAGATACCCACTCACTTACTCATACATATACTAACTCATGCACTCATTCACCTACACAGTCAGTGAAACAACCACTCATTCACCCATGCAACCACTCATACACTCACTCACTCACCTACACAGCTACTGACACATCCAGTGGCAGACACACTCATCCACTGATGCACTCACTCACTCAACCGGCCATTTGTGCACCCATTCACTCATTCATACAGCCACTCAGATACCTACTCACTCATCCATACAGCCACTTACACAACTACTCACTCACCCATACAGCCACTCACATACCTAGTCACTCACCCATACAGCTATTCATGCACCCTTTCACTCACCCATACAGCCAGTCATTCAACACCCACTCACTCACTCATACAGCAACTCACACACTCACTTACTTGCATATAAATATACTAACACATGCATTCATATACCTATACAGTGACTGACACAACTACACACTTACCCATACAGCTACTCATACACCCACTGACTTTCAAAGTACAGCCACTCATACACCCACTCAGTCACCATTACAGATAATCAGACACTCACTCATTCACCCATACAGCTAGTCATGCACCCACTCGCTCACCCGTACAACCACTCACACTCCCATTCATTCACCCACACACCACTCACACACCCATTCACTCACCCATACGTATACTCAAACACCCACTCACTTAATGATACAGCCAGTGATGCACTCTTTTACTCACTCACACAGCCATTCACACACCAACTCAGTCACCTATACAGATACTCAGATGCCCACTCATTTACTTATACAGATACTACGACATTCACTCATGCACCTATACATTCACTGACACAACCATTCATTCACCTATACAACCACTCATACACTCACTCACTCACCCATGCAGCTCCAGACACACCCAGTGACAGAACCACTCAACCACTCATCCACTGATGTACTCACCTATACAGCCACTCACACACACACACACACTCACTCAACCATACAGTCATTCATGCACCCTTTCACTCACTCATGCAGCCACTCAGACACCAACTCACTCCCCTATACTGCCACTTACACAGCCACTCACTCACCCATACAGCCATTCACTCAGTCACCCATACAGCCACTCATGCAGCCACTCACTCATCCATATAACTACTGACACACACACTCACTCCGTCTTACAGCCTCTGACACAGCCACTCAATCACCTACTCAGCTACTAACACACCCACTCACTCACCCATACAAGCCACTCATGGACCCACTTACTCACCCATGCAGCCACTCACACATGCACTCGGCCACCCATACAGGAACTCATGCATCCTTTCACTCACCCATACAGATACTCACAGAGCCACTTAATGATGCAACCACTCTTGTGCACGTTCACTTACCCATATAGCTCTTACACACCCACTTACTCACTTATACAGTAACTCATAGATGTACTCACTCACCAATACAGGCACTGACATATATACTCATTGACCAATACATCTGCTCCCACACCCTGTCACTCACCAATATACTCACTCACACAAAGACAAACATAACAAGACATATTCACACTGTTACAAATATATATATATATATATATATATATATATATATATATATATATATATATATATATATATATATATATATATATATATATTTGTAACAGTGTGAATATGTCTTGTTATATATATATATATATATATATATATATATATATATATATATATATATATATATATATATATATATAATTATTCTCTCTTAAACCAAATGGGTGGTTCTAATAAGAGCTGTTTTTTAAAACCTTGTTTGTATTTTCTATTGGTTTGGGGGTTATTTGGTGTTTTGTTTAAGTTTCTTGAAAAAAACTTTAACCACAGTGCTTGCTAATGAAAACCAGAATCCTTGCAGAAGTTACTGGGGGGAAAAAAACGAACACTTATGAGTATTAATGATCTGAATAATAGCAAGGATAGATTGCTTCCTCATTGTCAAAGTAGGCTTACGTTTGAGGCAAAACTGTCCAACTGCAGCAAATTGCTGGACACTAGGAGATGGATCTGATGACAGCAATGGGTAAGATGAGGTGTTCTGTTGCGCATCATCTCTAACAGATGTTTGTTCCCTGCTTTCTCTCTTAGAACAATGGCTTTTTAAAAAGTTGTATTTATTGACATTTTGAAGAAGGTCAACCATACAACTCAACAGGCCAGCATGTTAGCAATTTATATCAGGATTCAAGATAGTCACAGTCAATCAATTACACAACAATTTCTTATTAACCCACGTTTCATACGCCAACACCCAATAGGAGCATAGCTATTTTACATCCAGTTGTCTCTTGACTAATAATAATAAGCATTTCAGAGTATCACATAGAGGGTCTAAAATTATGTAGGCACATCCAAACAAACCCATTGATCCTAGGGATTAAAGAAAGGCAGCAGGGCAAAAACAGGCAAAAACCAATAGCAATCACATCGAAACACAAGTTGGATTTTCGCTTGTCTGTGCTTCCTCAGTAGGGTTGTGCTGTTCTCCTGCCCAAACTACGAATGGTTCCCAAATGTCACGTGGTCTTGAAGTAGGGGGCATGAGCTCCCAGAAAGTATTTAATTGTGTGTGGCCATAGGTAATATCTTTAATCCACTCCTTAATTGAGGGCACCCTCCTCCTTCCCCAATGTACTGCAACTTGACGTTTAGCAAACAGCAGGAGAAGTGCATGTAGTTTGCGCAGCTTATCTGGGGTGTCTTTGACATAGCATAATAAGCCCAGTGTGGGGGATGGAGCGACTGACGTTCCGATAATTTGGTTTACTTTTTTTTTTTTTAAGTTCAAAAAAGATTTTATTGAATAACAAGAGGTGTCAATACAATATACATAGGCAATATAAGAAGAAGAAAAGAAACAAAAACAATTCAGAGAAATAGTGCATAAAGAGCAAAAAATAAATTGGCTGTAAAAGGAATAAATGAGGTTATATCCCAAGAAAATGAAAAACAACAATGAGAAAATCTGTTAAAAGGTAAAAAGTATTGGAACAATAAGGTCAATCAAGGGGGTTTGGAAACTTCTTGCTGAATGGGTGACAAATTAGATGATTTCTTAGCACAAGTATCAAAATGTAATGTTATGGGAAGCCATAAATTAGCACGTTTAGTCGCCATGTGAAGAGGGAAAACAAAGGCAGTATCCAACCTATGGTTATGACAGACATTATACCACCAGGCTTTAAAAGAAATATTTGCAAAACTCTTCCAGTTAACAGTAATTTGTTGAAATGCAACTGCTATTAATAAATCAATGATTCGCACATCAACATTCATGTGATCCCAACAAGTAGAGAGACTGCCTAGAAAAATGTGTGTAAAAGAAAAAGGAATTTGAGTGTGAAAGATAACATTAATTTGTGACCAAATTTGTTTCCAAAAGTCGTGAATGACATTGCAAGAAAAGAGCATATGGAATAAAGTTGCATTGGGTGAGTAACAGGACCAACAGAGGTCAGGAACGGAAGAGAATTTCTTATTGAGCGATTGTGGTGTAAAAAGGAGTCTATTGTATATGAAAAATAATGTTTGGGTCAGAGTAGCAGATCTAGAGGACTTGCGAATTTTGATCCATAATTTATCCCACAAAGGGATTAGCCAAGAGGTCGCAAAGTCGCGCTCCCATTGTTCCTCAACTTTGGATTTTTGACGAGGAGAAGGTATGGAGCGGAGGAATGAGTAAATGAGGGAGGCCTTGGAGTTAACAGCTAAGAAAGAATGTAAATGTGAGCTACGGTCGGGAGGCGGGGAAAAGTTATGAGAGTGCTGTTTGGTTCACTGATATAAAAATTGTGGACCAGAATGCAGCAATCTTCAGGCAATCCCACGCCATATGGAGAAACACGGCTGTGGTGTACCCACAGCGCCAGCAACAGCCATCTACCCTGAGCCCTATACGATACAGACCAACAGGCGTCCTATAGAATCTGTGTAGATATTTAAAGTGAATCAACTGAAGTCTGTAGTTAGGGTAAAGTTTAGTAAGCTGCTCACAGCAGAAGCCCTATTGAGCCTCAGTCAGCGGAGTAGGGAGCTCGTAATTCCAACTCTGGAGGGCTCTAGGTTTCACCAGCGGGCACTATTTTGCATGTGTGTGTAGAGACGCGTAATAAGTTTACGGGGAGAAGGGAATCTCAACAGGTTCTCCAATGCGGACAAAGGTGGTGGGGCCATCAGAAAATCCTCCCAGAGTGCACGACAGGCCGTGCGCAACTTGTGACATAAGAATAGCTCAGCAAAGGGTATCGCCTGTCCCACAGCTGCATCTGGGGGGGGCCAGAACGTGTCTCCCGGGTAAAGGTCCGCAAAAGTGTGAAGCTTCATCTTCTGTATCAGTGTCTTGCCAACACCATCCTGAATGCAAAGTAGCATGGGGTTCTGTGCCAGTGAGATGGAGGGGGCATACAATATTGGGATACCCGCTCTCTTGAGCAACTCGTGCCATGCCCAACGCAGTGTCCCAGAGGTGTCTATAATTCTGCGGGGGCGTTGTGACGATTGGTAAAGCGCGACCCTGAGCGGGACAGGTGCCACCGCGTCAGTCTCAACTACCACATGGGTTTGGAAGGGCGTCGTCTGAACCCAATAGTGCAGGAATTGGGCCTGAGCGCAAAGCGCATAGAGTTGCATATCCGGAGCACCCAAACCTTCCTGCCTCAACGGGAGCGTCAGTAAATCCCAGGAGATTCTGGCATGTCCTTGTAGGAAGGTAGATCCCTGACTATGGTTGCCCCCAACTTTTTGCCTGGTGTTTTGCTGGTTTTCTGACTTAGTTGACCTGGGGCCCTGCTATTCAGGACCCCAGGCCTACTGCTCTCTCTGTAAAATGGATTCCATGTACCTTAGGTACATATCTAATTGGATACTGAGTCACCTTATCAGTCCCTGTACAGAGTACCTTAGGTACCCAGGGCATAGGTGTACCAAGGGCCTACCAGGGGCTGCAGCATGTATTATGCCACCCCTGGCTGGCCATCCAAATCTGACACAACTGGCTGCACGACAGCTGGGGCAAGGTGGTGTAATCACCCTTTGCTTTAGATATAGTATTCCTATATCTAACCCTAAAATGGACACATATATTCCTATCAGTCACTCCTATGGCAGGCCTTAACAATCCTGAAGGCAGAGTGCGTGGAATAATGTGAAATGGTGCTCTGGCATGAGCTGAGCCCGGTTGCAGCTTGCGGAACCAAGTCCTAATAGCTGTTCCATGATAACGCTATACCATATACTCTTAAGTGCATTATGTACCTCGCGGTCATATGCTAACTTTGGTATAACATTATCAAAACATGTCGAGTAAGGTGTCATACGAATTGGAATACTAACCCCTCGCCAATTCTGGCGACGGGGTTAGCATTCCACCCTTCTAGAGGGACACGACATGTTGGTAACCTGTAACCCCGGTTAACGTCTGACATAGCCTCAGCTCCACAAGATGGATGCTGCCACCGAGACACAAGTCTGCCCTCCTGCTGCTGGGAGTCCTCCCAGTGCGGGAGGCAAGGACAAAGGGTTTCCTGCCAGGGGCGGTGCCAGCACCGTCCCAGACAGGATTTTGTGTATCCTAGGTAGGCAGGGCTTTAGAGGAAGGTGACTGCAAGTGGCACCCCGGTGCTCACTGTGCATATGCCGGCTAGAACCAGTTCCAGGGGCACACCAGCCCCTGAGCTAGGGAAAGCCCGGCATGGGAGAGGGGTGTAACCACCCCCCTCCTAGTCCCACCCATAGGGCAGGACTTAGTCGCGTGCCAGCCCCCTTTTTCAGGATAAAGGTAGGAGCAGGCCCCCTTCCAAATTAGATCATCTTTGAATCCTGAACTGACTTTCCACGAAAGGAACTCAAGACTCTTCTCAAGATTTCTCCCTTGTGACTAAGGAGTAGTCACCCTGCAGCAGCAGGCACCATCCAAGCATCGCGGTCTGCTGTAAGTCTCTCCTCCGGATCAAGACTGCCCAGCTCGACGAGAACTGGCTTCCCTGGCACCTCTGACCTCTACCTGCATCTTCAGCCCAGCTGAGACCCGTGGGTGTGACGAGACCTCGAGGGACCGGCCATCTTCAAGACTGCACGACGCTTGCCCAGCACGACCACCGAGTGACCCTCGACCGAGTGCTTTGGGGTAAGAGAAGCCCCGACCCTGAGCAGCTCCAGCACCGAAGTTCAGCCCCCTTGCATCCACGAGATCTGCGTGGGGCCCTTCTGCTCTTTGCTGCTCACAGCGTTGTCCAGGTCACTTGCCCGTTGGCTAGTGGCCCTCTGACGACGAACTTCGACGACAAACACCGCTGGTCTGGTTGCTCCAGACTGGCCCTTGCTCCCCTCCAACAGAGGAGCACCCTGGACCCTCCTGGTCCACTCCAGACGCCATTTTAAGTCCACCGCATGGGCTTGCATTTGCCAAGAGTTGTTGCCCCAATCCTGGGTCCAGCGACGTCGACAGCAGATATCTTCGTGGGACAGCTCGCACCTCCATCCTGGTCGCCGACAACGCCTCCTGGTCCGAGAGACTGCAGAGCCCAGCAGCGCCCACTCACCTGGTCGAGGTGACTTCGTCCGGTGCCACTCTGGTGCCCACCTAAATCACTGGCTAGTGATTCAGAACTTGGTCCCCTCTGCTTACAGGTCTTCCTCTTCCCCGATCCAGGCTTGGATCTCCACGAACTTCTTCACTGGTCGCCTGCCAGCAACTTCTTCCTTCAGGCTCCTGGTTCATCAACGAAGAAACCCGACGACATTTGAACCCTATGCAGCCGCAGCCCCTGGGCTAGGTAAACCGAGTACTCCGGTGCTCCAGCGTAGACCAACTCTTTAAGTGTCTAGATCCACTTTCGTTTTTGACCTACCTAGTCGGGTTCGCCCGAAAACACTAACTTTGCTTTTACTAGCCTCCATAGACTTTTTTCCGCCTTACGCGTGAGAGTTCCCACTCTGCACACGATGTCCCTAGGCCTCCTGCTTGTAATCTAAAGGTTCAGTAGTCCAGTCTTAGCGATCCTAAAGCCTATGAGAATAGTTACTTACCTGCTAGTAATTTGCATTCCACTTTTGTAGTATATGGTTTTTCGTGCCCCTCGGGCATTTGTGTAAATTGTGCGACTTTAAGTATTTCTTTAAGAGTTTTGTTGTGTGCTTAGCTCCCTGTCTCATAAAGAGCCAGGGTAGTCTTGTTATAAATAAATATACTTTATTTTTCATAACAACTTGTGTGGTGTCCTTTCACTTGGTGTTCAAGGGGTAAATGTGATGGTAAAACAGCTGGCTTAACACGCCCTCTAGAGTTTAGCCTAAAGACTGCACGTGTCCATGCTACTAGGATAGCTGGTCTATCAGGTTGACTTACAACCAGACATCAATAAGGGTTGTTTGGACTGATACATAGTGTTCACTAGAATAGTGAGCACTGCATATCAGGCCAACTTCTCACAGTCCTCCCGCCCACACCCGGGAGACCAGCTGCGACCTCAGGGAGTTAAAAAAGTGCTGCGTAAGGGGGATCGGGATGATAAAAAATATATACAAAAACTTTTTTAAGTTAACCATTTTAGCCAAAGTAATCTTCCCAGTCAGGGATAGCGGAAGCCTAGGCCATAGTTTAACCTTCTCCTACAATCATGTGACAGCCCATCCATAATTTAAATTCCACATCTCCTGCGTGATCCGGCTGATCCATATGCCCAAATATTTGACCACCTTGGCCTCCGACTTTAAAGGGAACTCAGAGGTCATCTGAGGTGTATCATCCATTAGTGGAAACATCACAGACTTGGCCCAGTTAATGAAGATACCAGCCAGGCCTCCGTAGTGGATAAATTCCCTTAAAATGGGGTCTAGATTCACCTCTGGATCGACAATGTAAAGAGTTACATCGTCCACGTAAAGCAAAATGAGGAGACTCCTGGTACTGAACCCTATACCTCGAGCTGTGTGATGTTGCCTGATGCGTTGCCTGATGCATGCAGCCAGGGGCTCCATCGCAATCGCGAAAAGCAAAGGAGAGAGAGAGAGACACCCCTGCCTGGTGCCACATGAAATTGGGAAGGAATCCAAGATTAAGCTGTTCACCCTGATCCGTGCGGTGGGTAGGGTGTATAACAGCCAAATGCGCTTAATGAAGAGCGGGCTAAATCCTATATGGCCTAATAGAGCAAACAAATAAGGCCACTCGAGCATATCAAACGCCTTGGTGGCGTCTAAAAAAAATGCAGCGTGCACATCTGTGTGTATATGGTGCAGCACCGAGAAGACAGTCCGCAAATTATGAGAGGTCGACCTCCTGGGGATAACCCCCGACTGGTCGGGGAGAGCAATAATAGGAAGTAAAGGCTTCAACCTGTTGGCAATCAGCTTGGCAAGGATTTAACATCCACATTTATCATTGATAATGGCCTATAGGAGTCTATCTCCGTTTCTGGCTTTCCGGGTTTAAGTAGGGTAATAATTATCGCTTCCCTCATGGATGGAGGTAAGACACCATCTTCTAGAGCCTCCTCATACAATGCCAACAATCGAGGTGCTAACTCCTCCACGTACGTCTTATAAAAGGAGGTGGTAGGACTGTCAAGCCCAGGGGCCTTATCTAGTGGAACTTTTTATGACCTAGGCAACATTTTCTACAGTAAATGGGAGATCCATATATTCTCTGTGATTTTGATTGAACCAAAGGAGTGCGAGTGAGTCAAGGAAGGGTTGCATTCCCTTGGGGCATGCTTCCTGGGTTGCAGTATAAAGGTGAGAATAAAAAGTGGAGAATACATCCAGAATTTCTGCCTGACCTCTGATGGCAGTACCCTGTGTGGTGTGCAGTTTGTGAATAAACGCAGTGGCTCTAGGGGGTCGGATCATACCAGCCAGCGTGCGTCCCGGTCTATCGCCCTCCCCATACCGCCACGCCTCCGCGTATTTTCCCAGGAATTTAACTTCACGCTGTGCCTCCTCAGCAAAATCTAACAATTTAGATTTCAGGAGAGCCATAGTGTTGGGCTCGTTTGTGGAATAGAATTTCTGTTCAAGCTCTTTTATTTGAACTTCCAGTGAGGTAATGGTCTTCAATACTCCCGCCTGATGGGCAATGCACTGTCCCCTGATAACCACCTTAAACGCCTCCCAGAGAGAGGCCTCAGTATCTACTGAACCCATATTGAGAGTAAAATAGTCGGTGATATCGTCCGTATTTCCTCCTTAAAAGCCTCATTGAGCAGGGCATGTGGCAGGAGAATGCAAGGGGAAGTGAACCTGGGAGCTTCAGTTACAACAGACATGGTGCGTGGTCCGATAGGGAATGCGGTAGGTGCAAGGCATCAGAGGTCCAAGTGGCTATATCTCGTGAGACCAACCAGAAGTCCAACCGGGACCAAGTGCTGTGGTGATCAGAAATACATGTACCCTCCCTAACCAAGGGATGTCTCCTACGCCATATGTTGATTAAATCCCCATCAGAGATTATAGCATTCAATGCGGCACTAGCAGCCGGGTGTAAGGAACGAGCCTCTCCCCACCTGTCCATGTCATCATCTAGGATAGCATTAAATCCTCTCCCCATAAAATTGTACTGCAACCAGTTGCTCTAACCCTGGTCCAAATGTCCTGAAAGAAGCTGGGGGAATCTACATTGGGGCCATACACCGCTACTATTACCAGGGAAATGCCTCTCAAGACACCTTGTATGAGGATGTACCTTCCTTCGGGATCCCAGTGAACTTCACCCTCCCGCCAGTCCACACCTCGCCTAATCAGCACAGCCTGGGCGTAATTGGAGTATATGGTGGAGTGCACGTTCCCCCACCTGTTGTGCCGGAGCCTCTGGGATGGTATGACATTGAGATGCGTCTTCTGCAATAAACACACGTCTATATTATGTCTGGATAAATAAGCATGCACAAGTCTGGATTCCCTGCTGTCATTTAGCCCTCTAATGTTCCATGTGAGAAAATTTAGTGCATTGACGTGAAGGCATGAGATGTACGCAGAAAAAAGAGATGTGAGCATTCACAATGTTTTGTCTTCCAATTACAAACCGTGCAATCTAACCGACAAGATACAATCATTCTGGCAATAAACAAGAACACAATCCCTGCCCTCCACCCAGCACCCACTCCAACCCCCCAATCAGGTTGTAGAATACCCACCCCAAAGTAAACAAAACAAATAAACATATAGCAATACAGGGAAACTTTCCATGGGGGCACAGTGGCATTGGCAACCACCCCCGTTCGAACAGGGTGGCTGGGAGTACTGCGGAGTGAGCTGCAAGTCCATGTCATCAGTATAAAATTCCACAAGACGAACTTAGCAGCAGCAGAACATACAGAACCCCCCAAGCCTGCAGCATGGCATCTCCAACATCCAGGCTAATGAGCAATACGATACCCATGTCAGTCATTGTTGCTAAGATGGTTGGCTGTAGACATCTCAGCTCCCCGGATTTCTTTGTTCCTCTTTCCCCCAACATGTTTGGCAAAATTCATGGCGGACTTTGCATCTGTAAAGAAATGGGCTGTGCCATCATATGAGACCTTTAACTTGGCTGGGTGCAACAGGGAATAAGGGATCTGTGCTTGCAAAAGGATACATTTGGCAGGGAGGAATTCACGTTGTGGCACCTGCACAGCCGGGGTAAAGCCAGGATAAAACAATATGGTATTGCATGTGTGCAAAATTTGGCCTTTCTCCCTAGCCAGTCTCAGGATAAGATCTCTATCTTGATAGTTTAAGAGTAAAGCCAGTATAGGTCTGGGTGTTGCCCAAATTGGAGGCTTCAGCCCCAGAGTCCTCTCCACCATGAAGACGGAGGACAAGTGGGGATCAAAGAGTTCATGAAGTAAGTCCATTATGAAGGTTTCCATCTTAGATATGGCAGTCGTTCCTGGGATTCCAATAATGCGTAGGTTGTTTCTATTTTTATTTTATTTATTTTAAAGGTTTTATATAGCGCTGGCTAGACCCGGAGGTATCAGATCGCTTTACATGAGCATCAGATCATAGTTACAGGTTACTTTGTTACAAACGTTACACACTTATTAGAGCATGTCAACATAGTTACTTGTAAGGTCGAGATAAACAATAAGCACAAATACGTAAGGGGAAAAGCAGTCAGGGTGAAAGATTCAGGCGAGGGGGAAGGAGCTGGGGAAGTAGACAGGTTATGAAGGCAGGAAAGAGGAGGGGAAGGGCGACGGGGACACAAACCGGTAGACGAGTCAAAGCAAAGTCAAAAGTCCAGTAAACTGTGATCCCAGGGGAAGTGGTATCACTTCACTATCTCAGTTGCGGGAGGCTCCCTTTACGCAGTGAACTCTCTCAGAGGGGTCTCTGAGACTCCAAGGCCTACAAATTGGATCCTTCCCCAAAAAGGGGAGAGGGAATGCTTTGGCAAGGGTTGCCATACCATACCTCAGCTGAGAGTGGCTTCCTTGGCGCAGTGGACCCTCTCAGCGGGTTCGCTGAGACTCCAGATTATAAATATTGAATCTTTCCCCAACAAGGGGAGAAGGAGTGCTTAGTCAAAGGGCACAAGGACAGGGGGCTAGACTCGCAAGCAAGATGAGAGATTTAGGGGAGAGGGGATAGGAGCTAGGAGCTAGAGAGGTAGACAAATAGAGAAAGAGAACTAAATGAGAACAAATTTAATTAATGAGTTATTATATAGTGCTGGCTAGACCCGAACGAATCAGAGCACTTTACATGAGACGACTAGGATTGAAACCGGTTGGAGAATGAAACCTGTATGAGTAAAGAAAGAGTGTGAAAACCTGCTAGGGACAGGATCGCTGGAAATGTAAACAAAAATGTAAACTTGCAGCAAGGTGGGGAGGGAAAACTGCAGGAGAAAAAGGGTGGAACCTAAAAACGAAAAGGAGGGAATCCTGTAACAGTCTTGTCTTCCCTGGACCGGAATCAAGCATGATTGATTCCGGTCCAGGGAAGATATGGCTTGGCAGTTCGGGCTGGACTGTTCCCACGAGGCACAGGGTTACAACTGATTTGCATATGGCCATGTCTGAACTGGGGTGGCGTCGTGAGCAAAATAACAATGGATTAAACCCAGATCTGTGACTGGGGGTGAATGTTTAGCCAATGTGCAACATTCTGGTTATCACCTTGTGTGTTTTGCTGTTCGCCCTATGTGGGAAGGGTATCCCCAGACGTGTGTCCCGTGCTCAAAACGCCACTGGAGTCAAGCTATCCTGGCTGATGATGGCTGATAGCCGAAACCGGTCCTAGGATGCTTGATTCCTGTCCAGGGAAGAAATGGCTTGGCAGTCGGGCTGGACTGTTCCCATGAGGCAGAGGGTCAAGACTGATTTGCACATGGCCATGTCTGAACTGGGGTGGCGTGGTGAGCAAAATAACGATGGATTAAACCCAGATATGTGACTGCGGGTGAATGTTTTGCCTATGTGCAGCACACCGTCCATCACCTTGTGTGTTTTGAAGTTCAAGAAAGGCGAGATGGAACCCAGCCCAACACGTCGTCACACAACTCCCAGAGGGCAGCCCTGCGTGCGCCTATGCTTCTCTCCCTATATGCCACCCATTACAACCACGGCCGGGCTCGCCCCCTCCGCCACCAGACACTTCACTTCTACACGGCTGTGCAGCCCGGCAATTCACACAGACCTCCCAGTGGCCTCTTATTTCTTCTGCACGCTACCAAAATCTTTTTCAGGGCTTCACCTCTGAAGACTGCTGTCCCAGAACGGCCAATCCGCAGAAATCAGGGCTGCATGGGGCAATGCGGCACGAAATGCAAAGCAGGGTGGTAGGCACAATGCGTAAAGGGCCCCCAGGGGCCACAGCCAGGAGTTTGCGCGTCGACAAGTGTGACCCTCGGTAGGGACAGCAGTAGTCCCAGCCGCGCCCAAACTTAGCCTAAATGGAACTTGGCTATAAAATGGCAGTCGAAGTGTGCAGGGCACCACTCGTCCTCATTTCCGAGTAAAGTGTCTGTAACAATATACCCCGTGGCTACAACTGAGGGGCAAAGCAGCGATGGGGATGCCCCTCTGCAAGGGCAGCCAGGCCTCTCAGCCGCTCCTGGTCTCAAAATGGCAGTCTCGATGTATAGGGCACCGCTTTCCTCTCACAACGCACCGCACCAACACAGGTGTCTGCAGCGAAACTGCAACGGTCTCGAACGCTGGAGCGGTTCCAAGAACAGCCATCTGCCAGGGCATCCATCCTCCACAGCCGCGCTGGGTCCCAGCTGCAATGCAGCGTGGCCCCAGAATGTCCGTCGCAATCCGTAAGGCACTGCGTCTTCCTTCACCGCTTCTCGTGTTACACAGCACTAGACAGGGCGCGTGCAACGGAGTGTACAGCGGCTCCTCTCTGCCACACAAGCAATGCTCGTACCTCAATCTGCTGGCCCACTACAGGCAGGGGTTCAGCAACACCTCCTCAGGTCCGCGTCCTGCGCCCCACCAACAGCTGCGGGCTCAATTCTCAGGGCCGCCCGCCCACAGCGCGACCAGAGACTCTCGAGCTGCCAGCGACTCTTCAGGCAGCCGCGTAGCTCAGCCCCAGAGTACGGGAAAGCCACAGGAATAACAGCATCTGGGTCCTCGGATATTTCGCCCCTTGAAGGTATTGTAGGGCAGATCAGCAACTCTCCATATGCAAGGATCGTAGTAGGATTAATTCCCGGCCGGTAGAGCTCACTCACAGAGCGGCCATTCCGCTGCGCGGCAAACCATGCCCCCACCCCTTAGAACAATGTTGAGTGCATGCTGCGATGATGTTTTATCATCAATAAAGTGCTACAGGAGTACTTTTTGTCTGATCCTCTAGAGAGGATTTCATTGCATAGAGTGCATACCACCTTTTTGGCATTGACCTTCTTCTCTCCAGCTGGTATCGTAAACAAGGTCCGTACAATACTCTCTATCTTGGTCTTTGGTGGTTCTTCATCCTAGGATGAGTTGCTATGATCTTCGGGACTCTCTAGCAGCACCAGATACAGTCTTCTACTCCTAAAAATTAAAACAGAAACACCAATAAAATAAAACAGAGTTGCCAGAGACAATACCCAGCTGTCAAAATCCAGAGACACAAGAGAAAGATGTAGGAAAAGGGGGTGGACCTTACTCTATTAATGATAGAAAAGTGTTCAACCACTCAAATCCATTGGTTTCTGTGTCACATGGGAGTCGCAACACCGTTGCGCTCCTGTCACGGTGACATCGCAATGACCTTGTATTTCCACAAAATGTATTATAGCCACCTTCAATAAAAAATTCTCAATAATTACACTACTTTTATTATTTTTTTAACAAACCTCTTACTTTGAACAAAACCATTAAAGTATGTAAATATATCTTTACTACTACCAAAAATACGCCCGAGTCGCGTCCCTGTGGCGGCTCTGGAAATAGGTGCCAGCACGAATCACTATGGCATTGCGATTCCACAAAATGTGTTATGTCGACCTTTGAAATGTTTTTCTCCATAATTCTACTACTTTTCTGACTGTATTAGTAAACCTCTTACTTTGAACAAAACTCATAAACTGTCTAACTATGACTTTACTATAGCCAAAAATACGGCAGAGTCGCGTCCACACCGCACCCCAGAAAAACCTACCTGCACCGGTCGTGATGGCATCGCAACTCTGAAAAATGTTTAAAAATGACCTTTAAAATATTTTTCTCCATATTTATGCTATCTATATTATTTTATTAGAAAAGCATGTACTTTAAACAAAATATTAAAATTCTCTTTGTATCTCTTTCATTACTGGTAAAACAAATCTTGCAGGAGTCGTAACCCCTCCACGGATCCAGTCACAATTGGTTGCAACTCTACAAAATTAAAAAAGAAAAAAATTAAATAAGTAATACATCACTGAAGACACCTCACAAGCACTCTAATGAACCTTAGACATGCTTTAAAAAAAACTAAACAATACAGACATTAAACTTCGGTAAAACAGTTTTTAAAAACCTTAGAAACTCACTGAAAAAAACAAATAGAATTTAAAAAAACTTAGAAATTCACTGATAAAGCAAAAAGTTACAGGGACATTATAGTTAGACTCAGATTTCACCAGTGTTCCCTCTAATTTTCATTCTCTGTGTGCGGCAATGAAGGTGCTTCGTGCACTGCGGGTAAGGCTGCATGCACTGAAGATAAGCAAAAACTTAAAATACAAGCATGTGCAGTGTGCAAGCTTCCAAAACCGGTGCCATGGGCGCAAATGGAAACCAGTACAAAAAGAACACCCCCCAAAAACTCACACACGCCTCTGGGTTGCTATTAAAAGACACCCATTACTGGGGCGCGAAGGACTCCTTGAACCCCTGGGCATAGGTGTCACTGTATCTTGTGTCCTAATCATCCTACCTATAAATCCCCCCTATTTGCTATCTCCATGCCACTATTATCTCCTCCTCACACCTTTTCTTATCATTGTCCACTTCCACTTGATTTTCTAGCTTGTCTTTATCGCCTTCCTCCCTTTTTTTAGATTTTTTTCACTCCTTGCTCTTCCTTAAAATCCCACTTTTCTTTTTCTATTTCTGCTCTGCTCCACTTTTCCCTTATTCTTTCTCCTCTCTTCAATCTATGTTCTAATCTTATCTCTCCCACAACGTCACTCTAATCTCCCTGTTATCGCTCATTCCACCCTTACTCTGTCAAATCTATACCTTGACTATGCTTCTCTCTCATCTTGTTCCTCTCCATGGCTCCGACATCCTTGTATGCCACCTCTTGGTCTACCTATTCCCTTTAGTTTGTTTTATACTTTCCCTACCATTTTCCTTTCTTTTCTATATTTCACTCCCCTTGCTTTCTTTTCTTTTACTCTCCATTTCTTGCTTTCTATATCACTTCCGTATCTCATCCTCTCCATACATGTTTCCTTTTCTCCCTACACTCAAATCTCCCCTCTTCCTCACACTCTCAAATCATCTTTCCACTCAATCCCTCTATTATTTCTGTCTTTCCTGCTTTTCTTACTTTCCAATCTCCGTTCTCTGCCAATCCTAAACCGGCCTATAGAAATTTGCCATGCTCAAAGCCAGACCCAAATAATTTTTCTCTCATGCTTCAGGGGCCCCTTCTCTGTGACAGCTTCATTGCCTTCTGATTTTTCACATTAAAGCAACATTTGCTCTGCATTGGTCTTTTGTCAACCTTATATTAATTTTAGCTTACAGTAAGAACACAAATCGTCCTCATAATATTGACAAGTACCTGTTTAGAGATTCTGGTCCAGATCTATTAACTCTGAGATATGCTTGCATCACAAAAGTGACCCAAACCCAGCACCTAGGGCTAGATGTAGGTAACTTCAATTTACCGACTCATAAATACCGAATTTTACCGATTCGGTATTTATGAATCGGTAAATTAGAAGGAGGGAGATGTAGGTAAATTCTTTTTTTGAATTACCGATTCTGTAAAAATCGGTATTTACCGAATCGGTAAATACCGATTCGGTATTGCCCATTGATTCCTATGGGCCTTGAAGCCCATAGGAATCAATGGGCAATACCGAATCGGTATTTACCGATTCGGTAAATACCGATTCCTGCAAGGGTGCAAGGGGTGTCACTTTGACACCCTCTAGCACCCCAAATACAGGCACGTGTAACATGTGGCACACATACATGCCCTAAGGGCATGTCTGTGTGTCACATTGTACAGGTGTGCATGCACAGGTGTGCATGCACACCTGTATTCGGTATTTTACCACCCAATAGGATTGGGTGGTAAAATACCGACTCTTAAGGGCCTGTGGCACTCTGTGAAGTGCCACCTACATCTCATTTACAGAGTCAGTAAATTTACTGAATCGGTATTTTACCGATTCTGTATATTTACAGAATCGGTAAATTTACCGATTCTGTGAATGAGATGTCCCCTACATGCCAAATCCTAAATACCGGTCGGTAACGGCCGAAATCGGCCGTTACCGACCGGTATTTGGGCTCCTACATCTGGCCCCTAGTGTTGTGGTTGGATTGACTTTCCAAAGCACAGCATGATTTGTGTAGGTAAGTTGCCCAGAGTAATACAAAGTAGCACTATGCTCTAAATTTTGCTACTTTGCATCGGGGGTCATACCATAGGTGGTACATGGGCAGTCCCATGCAGCCAACCATGGATTTTGAGTCAAATCCATATCTAATAACATTTATTGATGGGGAAATTTAGCCAAAAAATTATGACCCCCCTCAAGGCAGGCGTAACAGTGGAGTATCTTCTAAAATTCTCCATAATTTTCAAACTTTGCAAGCGTGATGCACTTTACAGGACAGATACAGTGAGAGATGTCTTAATGGATATTTTTTGTAATGGAAGGATCCAATTCCAGTACAAACCCTATGCTTGACAGAATGCTCACATCCTTGTACTAAGGTCAGGCACTGGAATTATAAGATTTTGCGTCTGTGGCCTTTTCTGAATGAGTATGAATTTGCCACATGTACCACTTAATCCATCACCTGCTGAATAATTTCCAGATTTTAATCCCATAAAATTGCTTCAAGCTTGAGTGGATAGAAAGTTACTAAAACCGGGTCTGCCTGTATTGCTGTAAAGTGGAATACCCTTCGCAAAGGTTGACCGGTCACCTTTCTGTTGCTTATTGTTGTAATTGGGTGTCAAATTGGTACTAATGAGGTAAAAATGTGTCTACTTAGGTTAACATGTGTTAAATGTCAAAGTAATAAAGTAATGCTATCACAAAATGTGCAGCATTATGCTTCATAACTTGCCTTTTCTTGCAGCATAATTCAACATTGCTGCGTAATTTGGTCCTTTCCTGACGCATAATTCCAGTGGCCTGACTATGGCAAAAGGCAAAGGTGAGTGAGACAACAAATTAACAGGGACAGCTGAGCCAAGGGTCTGCTCTATCTCTTAAGAACCCATACACAAGCGAAGCCTTGAAAATATGTGGTGTGTCAATCATGAAGCACAGATTACCCTAGACTGTGGTAAACTATCGGAAGTACATCATTTTAGTACATCAGATTATGTGCAAAGTATTTATTAACAATGAACTGAGAATCATTCCTGCTCCCCACCACCACCCAACAAAAGACAATGCTATTAGTGAACTAAAAGACAACTCAGAGGTCATGTGTACTCATGCGTGGCCTACACTAAAATTATAGATGGAAACCTTTCTTTTGTATAGTGCAAACCCTGAATTCATCTATTTGAAGGTGCATTCTTTGTGATGACGAATGAAAAAGAGGATTGGTTTAAAAGTATTTGCTATTCTTTAAAATGAAAGTTTAATGTTTTTTTACAGTTTTTGAGCAACCACGACTGGAAAGTATTGGAGCTCTTTGCTTGAGCATCAAGACTGGAACCTGTTTCCAGTGATGGCTTTAGTGCTGGTGGTGCCCAGTGTGACACTTTGTGGCGCCCCCCACTGACCACCTCCGCCACAGATTCCCTCACTACCACCCTTCAACAGTGCTCCTCAAGTTTCCATAACCACCCACTCTCTGACACATTTAATAGTTTTATAGTGCCACTCATATCAGTGAAGGGTGTCAGAGCACTTTAAATCACACACACATTACACAGAGACAATCATACATGTGTAATCAGTGTATCGGAAATGTTACATAAGACAGAGGATTACAAGGTGTACCAGTTACAAGTCATCCATACTGGAAGGCATCATAGTTTAACAGTGTTTGGTGTAGAGAAGTGCAAACTCAGGATTTGAAACGTAACACCATGGTTGGGGGTTCTCTTTAACCCCTCGACGCTGATGACGAGCTGGGCTCGTCATGAGGTAGCCTCCTCGCACGCTCATGACGAGCCCAGCTCGTCACGTAAAGTGCGGTTTCGGAAATCTCAGCGTACGGGCGGAATTCCGCCCGCACGCATGCGGTTAATAATTACAATTGTTTTCTACCCAAACAAATCTTTTTTGCAACATTACGAAAATAAAACACTGAGGAAAAAGTCATAACACTCTGATATATATACCTTGCAGTTTGCATGCAGCTCTTTGCTAACAGTTAATAGCACACTGTTCCATTTTAAGGATGTTTTACTTATAAAGTGCAAGTAACTAAAGGTCTCGCTAACAAAAGCAGTAACCCACAGAGCTATCTTCATAAATACATTTCTTTGATTTGCATGGTACATATCATTTGCTTCAGTCATATTAACCCTCTGCACTACCCTACAATTAGTTAAAACTTCCACTAAACAAAACACCGATCTCACTCAAGGAAGAACATTAATCACTGGAGATATCTTAACATTTTTATTGTTTCTAGGAACGAGGCAGCAGGTGGTCTTTAAACTTTAATATACTTGCCCTAGAGCCGGCCCTGCAATGTTCCCCCAGTTCAAATGTCAGCAGCACTGGCGTAATCAAATGACACATCCAGACCCTCTCATTGCAGTGTGAAACACATTCATATATTTTTTGTTTCACATTGCCTTCTAGAGGCCTCATCAAACACTGGAAGAAGCCCCTTCCTCATTTAATTGATTTACTTGGCCTACTGGTGTGGCGTCTGCCTTGCAAAGGGAGGTTTTCATGCTGGCCTTTTGTTATGTGTTGTGCTCCTCAAGGGGAGAGGGCGCTCCCACAGAGTATCTGGGCACTGTAAGAAGCAAGACTACGCGTGCACGTGTGCAGCCAAGAGGGAGCATAGGATTTCACTCATACAAAACCAGTGAAATTCAGCAGTTACAAATACCTGAAGCAACTATAACTTACGTCCCTGCAATGCACTGCTTATGACCTCACATATTACATCACTCATGACATGGCCAGTGACATCATCCACAGAACCACTCACTCCCCCATAGAACCTTTGATACATCCACTCGCACAACCACTCACATACCCATTCACAAACTCATTCAATGACTCACACACACCCACTCACTCACTCACTCACTCACTCATACAGCCATTACAAAGCCAAGGCACCCACCCATACAGCCACTTACAAACTCACGTTCTCACCTATACAGCCAGTCACACTAGCATTCACTCACCCATAGATCCATGCATAGAGCCACACACTCACTAATACACTCACACACCCACCCACTGACACAGCCACTGACACTAGCACTCACTCACCCATACAGCTACTCACACTGTCACTTGCTTACCAATGCAGCTACTCACACATCTATTCACTATTCCAGTTAACCACATACATACCCATTCACACATCCATATAAGCAGTCACACGCCCACTCACTCACCTATACAGCCAGTCACACAGACACTAACTTGCAAAACAGCCAATCACACACATTCACTTACCAATACATCCACTCAAACAGTCACTAACTTACCCATATAGCCACTAACACACCCACTCACCCACCGAGAGTCTCTCACATAGCCACTCATTTACCAAAACAGCCACTCACACACTCCCCCACCCATATAGCCAATAAGGCAGCCACTCAGTCACCTATACAGTCAATCACACTCAATCACCAACACAGTCACTCACACAATCATTCACACTCCCATACAACTACTCACACACACCTTTATTCACCTATATATCCACTCACACACTGACTCACACACATACAGCACTCAGACACCCACTGCCACACTAATACAGAAAGTCAGACACCCACTCAGATGACATGTTAGAAACAGTATCACTCATTACTAGTTTAGAAAGAATATTAATTTAACTGTATCAGTAGCATACAATATATATATTTAAGTCTAAGAAACATTTATGAAACACTTTCACTCACTGGATGACTTTATCAGTGATATCATTGACCATGTAATGAGTGATGTAATATGTGAGGTCATAAGCAATGCATTGCGGGGTTGTAAGTTATAGTTAGCTCAGGTAACTATAGCTGCTGAATTTAGCTCAGGTAACTATAACTGCTGAATATCACTGGTTTTGTATGGGTAAAAAAGTTGACCCTAACTATAACATCCCTGTAACCTTTGTTTTTTCAGTAAATAGATAATATATATATATATATATATATATATATATATATATATATATATATATATATATATATATATATATATATATATATAGATAGATAGATAGATAGATAGATAGATAGATAGATAGATAGATAGATAGATAGATAGATAGATAGATAGATAGATAGATAGGAAGATAGATAGACAAACATGTGTGTGTGTGTGTGTGCGTGTGTGTGCATGTGTGTGTGTGTGTGTGTGCATGTGTGTGTAAAATAAGTACTGTGTGGCACCAACTAACACACAAGAGAGGTTTGAAACTCATAGGGTAACATCGTAAACCAGTCCTATGTAGCACACAAACACTGTAACATTTGGAGCCAGTTCATTTGGGATGTTTTATTTTTCCTAGTTGGTGACTCCTTAAAGAATGCTTACCCAACATCTCCAATGCACACCCTCTTTTAGGAAGGGCCTTATCTATCTAAATACCAGCGCTTCTTTGATATGTCGTGACTAATAGATAAAATCTGGTGGCTGAGGGAGGGCACGAGTGATTGGTGCTGTTCGGTAATTAAAAGAAAACAGGATTGGCATAAACTCGCCTGCAGGGCAAAGGTGTGTCCTTGGGAACATCAGGCCTTTGTTCTCTTGTGCCAGGTTTGGGCGGTGCAGCTATCACTCTGAATTTGGACAACTCCCTTCTCACAGGAGGCTGACCTGGGAAACTGGATCTATGGTCCTATGTGTCAACTTCCGTTCATTGCAGAACAGTGTACCAAGGAATGATATAAACCTTGAGCAGTTGGCTTGAAATATTTACATATTTTTCACAAACAGCTTTTCCTTAAAAAAGGTAGGAGCGTTTACCCATAGTTCAATGAGTTCCACAGTTTTTCTTCATGCACTGCCTGATATCATTTTTTTCAAACAAACTGTCAACATTTTATCACGTGTGTTACTTGGCATTAAAAATGGCTGTACTATTTTTTCGGGAGCTGATTAAATACCGTTTTCCTCCCGAATTGGAACCTGGATGAATGTTGGTAATTTTTATATCTGCCATGGAATGGGAGGAAAACGGCTTCACTTTAATGTGAAAACCAACAAACTGAAAAGGTAGCGAACTGCGGGTATTAATTATTGTGTTTGTGAGAATTATGAGACTTTCTAGAGAAAAACGCTTTGCAACTGTTTTTTTTTTTTTTTTTTTTTGTCAGGGTAGGCCTAATCCTTATTGATTTAGGCACATCGCAGGGGCTCCATGCAAGCCAAGTCAGGTGTGTGAATGTATATTTTTAGTGTATTGCACAGCATGGTTAAAACTATTATGCTGCAGACTCAAAACATAAGCCTTTATGCGCTGAAGACCAGAGATGCCAAGAAAAAGCAAAGCGTGAATAATGGGTATATTTGTATTAAAGGCTTTTAAGTGTTATGCAGGCATTATGGTGGTGCGAACACTTCCAATGCGTTGGGGCAATGAAAGGACAGATTTATTTCAGATACGGGGTGATGGGGGAGATCTCCCTTTAAAAAGTTCATAAAAAGAAAAAAGGTTCATTTTTAAATCTGATCTGGCTTTTTTTTCAAATACAATTGTAATACGTTAAAATAATAAAGAGAAGGTGCTAGAGCGTGTTAGGACTCCTAACTTTAGGACTCCTAAATGTCTTCTGTGAATACCGAAAGTCTTAAAGTTAGGTTTTTTCTCAGTTTAGGAGTAGTAAAGTTAGGAGTCCTAAAGTTAGGACTCCTAACTTCTGTGAATACCGAAGTGAGTAAGTGACTTCTGTGAATAGCAAAATTAGTAAGTGCCTTCTGTGAATACCAAAATGGTAGTAAGTTTAGGATTTTGTCTTAAGTTAGTTCTGTGAATCGGGCCCAGTGAGAATGCATGACCTGGCATACCTTTCACGGGACGGAACAGATCTGCGCATACCACGCACGCTCGACCACACCTTGCTGCAGGAGAGCCCTTTGTGCCCCCCCTGCACAGAAGATCACACATAACAATATAATTATCCTATCTTCAGAAACCCACGGATGCAGCTGACCCAACTCACTGCGCCCCAACTTCCCCAGTTTTCCCCCCCAGTTGGTTATCCAAGCCAGTAGTTACAGGGACTGGACACCGAGCAATTTATTCATCTTCTACCAAAGCAATATTGGGACATACCATGACAAAGCACGACCATGACAGAGAAACCAATAGCTAACCTCACCGGGAATGCACCCCCACATGCTCCTGATGGAATGTTCAACTTACAATGTGAATCTACGATAATTTTGCTAACGGACAATATTATGTCAATGTAAGCTGGTTTTTTGGGGGCAAAATTGTTTAAGAAAATGTAACGTCAAGAAGAGCAACACAAGCATGATTTTTACAGATCTAGCGACTGTGCTTCAGCTTCTAAAATCTGCAGGTGGTGGTTGAAAACATGTTAAAAAAAATAAAAGTAGTGTTGCTAAATTCACTTATTTCCTGTGTCACACCCTTCGGATGTCCTGGATTGTTAGCCAGGGGTGCATTGCATTCTGGTGTTTGTTGTTTCACAGTATCCATTAGAAATATAGACTCCCGGGCAAAAGAAAGAAAGGTTCTGTTGCCTGAAAGCCAGGAATGCTTGAGTGTGTTACACCTCCTGTAGTGTGTCTTGGCAACTAATAGAATTGAATCCATTGATTAAAATGCACGTTTCAAACCGGAAATCCAGAAGCTGTGGAGTGGCCATGTTAGCAGATCTGTTACCTTCATTTATTCACCGTTATGAGAGCCCTGTCCCTAAAATGTATATCTTAAACAGAGTATAAGATCAGGTAGCAGTTATTTTTACATGTTTGGAGAGAGCTGTGACACAAAGTAATCTAATCACTTGGGGGCATCTAACTGCAAATATTTCCAACCACCTAGATTTTGGCGTAGGCCTGGGCAGAAACACTACCTGCTTCGGGTTCACCAAATCCAACTGGGTAATCTGCTTAGTAGTAGGATTATGTGTCTCCCCCCACTTACTTGAGTGGGTGGATATATGACTCAATTTCAACCTTAAAGGTACTCTGTGACCACATTTCAGGTGTTGCTTGATGGTGCTCTTTGCAGCAGAAAAGGATATTTCTGCCTATTTGATGTAGAACTCGATATGGAAGAGAAGAAGGGGAACAGCGTTCAGCTGAGCAAAGTCAGGCATACCTGACACACATAAACCCTGCAATAACAAACATTCAGCCCGCACATTAGGCTCTGCCTTCTTCCCCTTATGCTGCATGGCCTTAAGGACTCTAAACATCTGCTCCAGCCGAGAGGATGTCCCCTACCTCACTCATGATGATGAACTTCTCTGAGGAGGAGACAGACATTATTCTGATTTTTTTTTCATAGATCAATACAGGAAACTACATGGTCTTCATTCAATGTGAAATTGTGAATACATTTGGCAAGGAGGTACTCACCATTGGGACTTGACAAAGGAGAAGCAGGATAAGATGCAGCAGCTGAAGAAGTTGTTTTCTGGAATGCAGGTATTTTTCTAGGATACAAGATCTGGATCCCGCCTCCATCTTAACCATCTGTGCAACAATCCTTTCCACCATCAACCATGACCTGTTATATGGCCTGCCTGTTCATGGGTATCCCAATTCAGGCCTGTTAAGAACAAAACACCTCTATCTCTCAACTAGAATATGTACTTCCACTCTTGTAACCTTCTCATCAAACAGTACACATCTTCCATCTCACAAACAGGCGCACATACCACACATTCTCCTCAAACAGTACACATCTTCATCTCACAAACAGGCGCACATACCACACATTCTCCTCAAACAGTACACACCTTCCATCTCACAAACAGGCACACATACCACACATTCTCCTCAAACAGTACACACCTTCCATCTCACAAACAGGCACACATACCACACATTCTCCGCAAACAGTACACATCTTCCAACTCACAAACAGGCACACATACCACTTGTTACTCAAACAGAACTTTACCCATCTCCCCCTTTTTAGTCTATAAACTAGTTATACTAATCTTGATACTTTATTACTTTAATTTATACAGTCCCCATGTCAGGTGCATTGATAGCAGCAGCTGGAGCATGGGCAGGCCCTCTTAAAACAGAGTGACACCAAGGTCTGTCTCTCAACACATTCCTGCCATCCAGTCAGATATTGCTTCATAACTAATCGTTAGAATTGCCTATATTAGGTTGGTAAGGGCCATTTTTAACTTCTTTGGTGATACAACAGCCTGTAGAGTCCAGACTATGCCCCAGCCATAAGAAGACATCAACATATATCCTTTTGAATTGAGCCCTTTACCAACCTTAAGTCATGTAAGTCCGTCATCAGAATCTATGTACTACTATCTAGATCCATTTTTAACCTTTTCCCTCTTTTACATTACTAAGAAATGCCTGTCCATTTATCCTTTTCGCCATATGAAAGAAATATGCCATTTGTGTAACCTTTTCTAGACTCACTGTCAGAATTGTAGGGTTTATCATGACTCTTTCCTATAGCTGCTGCACCAGGGATACATGTCCACCACCATCTTCTAGGAGACGTTTTTAGAGGCTCTCATCAAGGAGTCTCTACTCAAAGCAAGCATTTGTGGCAGTCCCATTTATTACGATATTATAGCACATCTGAATAGGTACTTTCCCTAGTGTACTAATGTAATATTTGAATTTTATTTGCTGAAGTGTCATCTAGTTATCTATGTCTTAAAGTTAATTTACAGGCGCCTGTCTTTCCCACAACACTCTCCCAAATGCCAATATAACAACTTACATTATCTTGCGCTTGTAGCACCTGGGGACAAACAGCCTTAAAATGATGCCATACGATTCACAATCGAAGGATAACATGCAATCTTGGGAGACAACCAATCCTCTTCCAAACAGTCATCTCTGTGACCTCTCTGTGTCTATGCCGGGTGTCATCTTAAGCAATACCTTACAGCCGGCCAACAGTTTCCCTCCTAGTCCCAAGGTACCATCTAAAATACCACAGATGCTCTTCCCAGCTATTCAGGAGTCACCTCCAACCACCCTCAACCTTCTAGTACCTCAGATGCCTCCCTTGTTCGACTCTCAAATCCTGGTGCAATTCCTTCCCAGGGAGACCTTCCCAGGGAGAGGAAACCCAAGATGAGGCTGAACCCTCCCTCATTTAGCATTGTCCCACCACACAACTTCTAAGGTAACAACAGTCAAAACACCACACATGAGTTGATGGCCCAGGTAAGTGCTGACCTGAGGGAGGAAAGCTTGTTTCAACAGAAGTCCTTTGTGTTAAAGGACTTTGAAGGAAAGAACAAGCTAACTTGATACTTGTTGATTTAGAGACCGTTTTCAGAGACTTTCGTAATTTCGGTGAATTACTTTGAACTACATCTCTCCTCTCTGGAGCTGCTCTGTGAACAGGGTCAGATTGGTAATGCGGGCACTCGGGAAAAGGCCGAAGGGTTCGAAAAGCCGAGTTCTAGCTGTTGGCTGCTTTTGTGGGCAGCCTGGGGGCTCTCTCTGCTGTTAGCATGCTGCCAGCGTCCCAGTGGGTGCCTTAGTGGTCTTGCTAGAGGCAGGTGGGCGGAGGTAGCACTCCCTTTCTTTCGCTGGGAAAGCCCATCAATGTATGGGGATTGAGTGGGGGCAGGGGGCCTGAGCAGAAGTGGTCACATTTGCATTCATGTGTGGCGCAGCAGTGTGAACTAATCTGTGCATTTTTTTAATCTAAGTGAAGTTAATATAGCATGCCCCCCACACCCTTTCATTTCATACGTCGTTGAAGCAGTGTTTTGGGGAAAAGGCAATATGCAAATGTGAGCCACTTTTTTTGGTTTGCCCGAGCCGATTTTTGACCCTAAACCAACCCTGACTGTGAACAGTTTACTTGAGAGATGAGTTCTTGCATATGAATGGTGTGTGAAGTGTTCACAGATGGAAGTCGATCCTGAGCCAACAAATCAAGAGGGGCTACACTGTTCTTGAGTTTGGATCATTAATCTGTAATACCAGGTATTGGAACCATAACATAGTAATGTATTTACTCTGTAGAACTTGCAAACATTGTCACACTGTGTCTAATGATCTTGTTTCTCATCACTGGGCAATACACTTTCAGGGAACGCCTTCCCCAGCATTGTGAAACTACCGGTGACTCAGCGTGCTCAACCTACCCCCCAGAGGCCTGAAAGTGGGATGACCAGAATTTAAAGCCAAAACCCGAGACGTTTCAAAAAAATAGAAGAGGGACTACAATTTTACTTCAAGCAAGCGCACAGAATGACAGCGCTCCTCAGCAAACAGTACAGAACAGGCAGTAAGAACATACATAAAATGCAATTTTTAAACCCAGTAACTTGCCTGTTAATTAAATTGCTTTCTTGAAACAACTGCTGACTATCCCTGCTTTGTAAAACATGAAAAAGCACCTCCCACAGTTTTCAGTCCACCCTCTTTAAAAACCGGGACAAGAGCAACATTTCCTGAACCCTGCCAGGACAGCGGGTGAAAAATCGGGACCATCCTGGCAAATCCGGGACTCCTGGCCACCTTACCTGAAAGACACCCTGAACAGCTGTTGTCTGGTTTTGTCTTTCATGTTCTCTTATCCCATTACTCCCTTCCCCTGGGAACAATCGCCAGTCACGACTATATTGACAGTGGCTGACCCGTGTTCTTGGGCGGAGTGGAGGACTCTGCATCGCCTTATCCGAATCGCCTGTATTTCAGGTCATTGGCTAACCTGATAGCTGCTCACCTGATAGTCAAAATAATTTGTTTGTTACAGTTTGTGTACATTTTTAAAATTCTTTCAATTATTATTATTTTAAAAAGAAGTCATGTATATGATCTGTTATATTTATAAATGATCTTCCGATGGATCCCCACCGAAACCAGGAAGACCGTCACCCAGGCACTCGTCACCAGCCGACTGGACTATGGAAACACCCTCTACGCCGGAACCACAGCCAAACTTCAAAAAAGACTCCAACGCATCCAGAACGCCTCCGCACGACTCATCCTGGACATCCCCCGACACAGCCACATCTCACGCCACCTGAGAGACCTGCACTGGCTCCCCGTCAGCAAGAGAATCACGTTCAGGCTCCTCACCCACGCACACAAGGCTCTCCACGACCTGGGCCCCAAGTACCTTAACGACGCCTGACCTTCTACACGCCCACCCGCCAGCTACGATCGACCAGCCACGCACTCGCCGCAGTACCACGCACCCGCAAAGCCACCGCCGGAGGAAAATCCTTCTCCTACCTGGCAGCCAAGACGTGGAACTCCCTCCCCATCCACCTCCGGCTGACCCTAGACCTCCTCTTCTTCAGGAAGCAGCTCAAGACCTGGCTGTTCGAGCAGTGACGCACTCCTCTCCCCCAGCGCCTTGAGACCCTTCCGGGTGAGTAGCGCGCTATACAAATGCATCGATTGATTGATTGATTGATTGATAAAAATGTATAGATTTTGAACTCACTTCAAATTGTTAATCTCTGAAGAGGTCTAAATCAATAAAAATTGAAACCTGATAGTCACAAATTACTAAGAGTTTTTACTTTAGGACGAACTGTTGATTTGTGCCCACAGATTTGCTATGGTTCTTTACACATATTATTTACACTACTTTGTATTGGAATACAGGTGCTTTGAGGACATGCCAGGGTGACAACGACTGCTATCAAGGTCTTGAAGGGGGCTCTGAAAATCATAGGGGCATATTTACACTGCCCTATAACCACTACAAAGTCACTTTTCAGGACGTTGTGGTAACGATACGAGCTTCGCCTTATTTACAAGGCAGCACTAAGCCAATTAATGTGGCCTTACCCTGCCTTGTAAATGAGGCACCCTTTCATGCTATACTTGGGGTAAAAGGGGAGGGCAATGGGTTTTGCGGTGGGTGTTCCACCGCAACACCCATTGATTTTGACGCTGCCCCATATTTACAAGGGTGGCGTAAATATAGGGCAGTGCTAAAATTAAGAGCAGGGAAAACCTGGTCTTACCCTGGTGAAAAGAGAAGAAATGTTTAATTTCTTGTCGTTTTTTCTGTTTCCATGTGTGCTGCCCACATGGAAACAGCAAACTGCCATTAATTATTTATGTGCCGGAAGGTGTCCCATTCCTGCACATAAACAATCTTTATAAAAAATGACATTGTGCAACTTCTATGTGTGCTGCATTAAGCAGCACACATAGAAGTTACAAAACGCCATATCAGATTGTTTATGTACAGTAAGGGACACCTTCCTGCAAATAAACAATCTTCCCCCGCTATGCAGACACCCTTGCACCATACCTGTATTGGCGCTAGGCAGCTAAATTTAGACCCAGTGCGGGGGGAAATGCAGGGCTGCACCATATTCTTGTAAATATGGTGCAGCGCTGCGTTTCTAAAGTGACAGAGCATGTCGATAGCCTTCTTGGCTTAAAGACACACTTCGCCATTTACTAGTAAATATGCCACAAAGAATTGGGTAGCGGAAGTGACTAAAGAGACACCACTGTGGTGCAGGGAGGTACTGATGGTAGGAGAGGCACTGTATTGTTTTCTAGGTGGAAGCTTATAGGTATCTCCAGACTGGGAGAAATATGTTAGGAACTACAACAGAGTGTGCAGTTCCTGTAAGGGGACGCGGGGAGGACAGGTCTTTCTTTGTGATGCCATCACACACCCCGAGAGGTGTCATGCTTCATCATTCGGCTGTTGCGCCTCATCAGGCTGGCGCTGCAATGCCTGACGGGCTCCCGAAACTGGGGTTCTTTGGCGGGGATCATTTGAAGAAGAAGCCATAAGGTGCATGCGGATGTGAGGGCTAGGTAGTGCACAAGGGAGTGTCATCGTTAAAATAGGTAAGGAGCAGTTCTATTGGGTCAAATTTTAATAATCTAGGTAGCTCCCGCCTAATTAAAAACTGTGTGTGTGCCCCGTGTGTAAAATAATGTTCCTCAAGGGTCACGTTATGTGTGAATGTACTGGGGCGATCAGTAGACCCCTAGTACGAGCGTCTTAGGCTGACGGGGCTCGCCAGAGCACGTCGTAGCTCCGGTAATAGGCTTCTAGAGGCAACTTGCCTACGTCCTCCCCTTTCTCCGGGACCTCCCTGGTAATTTATGTCACTATACTGAATGCCAGGTGGTAGTGCACCTTTTCACAGTTTAACGGTCCTGACGAAGTGCCAGGATGGATATACTAGTCTTCCAGGCCCCTCGTCTCCACAGGAATTATCATTTGCAACTGCACAAAGATATTCATCTGAAAGCAGCATCGTGTCATCTGGCACCCTTCTGTGTGTTCAGAAGACTAGAGCAGGGGCAGAGCAATATTGAAGCTGCCACCAAATCCATGATCTGGGCTGGAATTTGCAAATGCTGAAAATGGACACCCACTCAGAGGATGTAACTTCCAAATTCGAGCACTCATCTGACCTCAGAGGTCGCTACTGGCAAAGATGTGACTTCCTTCCTTGCAGGCATGCCATGCTTACTCTACCCAGCAGTATGTGTCCGACGTAAGGTTGCAGCAGTCGCACCTTACCAAAGCACATGCTGCAGGAACTGGTTCACAGACCACATCTGCCAGCACTGCAAGAGTCGAGTCTCCAATGAGCAGATAATGAGGGTCTTGACCTTGAAGAGGTTGAAAGACTGAATGTGCAGAAGTACATATGTCGCAAGAATGATTGTATGTGCGCCCGGAAGTGAGTACCTTACTGTGCCTCTGAATTCAAGCTAGCCTGGCTGATGAGGGATGATACCCTGAAACTGGTCCAAAGATTCTTGTTTCCGGTCCAGGGAGGACCTGGCAGTTTGGACTGGACTGTTCCCATGAGGCACAGGGTCAAGACTGATTTGCATATGGCTGGGTCCAAACAGGGGTTGCACAGAATGCAAAAGAATGATGGATTAAACCCAGATCTCTTGAATGGGGGTGAGTGGTTAAAAAGTTTCAGCACACTGTCCATCATCTAGTTGTGTGAACTATCAACATCCTAAAGTTGATATTAAGGTGGAATACCATAGGGACACTAGACATTTGTCTGTGTGATTTATTTGTGGCAAGAGCTGTTGAACTACAAATTAGCCAGTGGGATAATCCAGAGTAAATTGCACCTCTCACTAAACAATGCCTTTTGCCGTACTCAAATGAATCACTCTAGTCATTAAGAGAACGCCGAGATTAGGGAAAGGGTACTATAGGAGGTGTAACACTTAACTTTTAATTGTAGAGTAGTTTGCAACTCATTAACAGTAACCCAATCGAATTGTATAGTATTTTTCTTTGCAGAAAGTAATTTATTTTTACTAAGATAAGCACTGTTGATTGATTGTTTTGTTCTGAACTACTGCCCATGCAACTTCATTGAGAATCCTTTGATTGCTCTTCGCTGCTACCTTGAGAGTAAAGTTCCTCTGTGCCTCCAAAGTCACCCTCGGTACCCTGTCTTGTTTGCCATTCCTGTGCATTGAAAAGGAAAATATCTTTCTTTGTCCTGTAGAAGTTGTCACTTATACTTTGGTGTTCTACCGAAATGCAGGTCAGCGCATTGTCTGCTGAATAAATTAAATGATAAGTTTATTATACGACATACAATCTCTGAAATGTCTACATCTCTTTGACTATGAGCTATTAAGATTCCTCAGTTTTTATATGTTTACGAAATAGATTAAATAGTGATACTATCCTCAAGCAGCTTTGAGGAGATTTAGGTATTCTGCCGTATATTTCTGCTTTTAATTGAATGTGCTGTATGAGAGATAGGGTTGTATGTGTGTTTGATGAAATTGTGTGATGTTTATGTTCTTGATGGATAGGAAGTATTTTCTATGTAATTTAATCTCTGTCTAAAAAAAATACATTTTTAAAAAATGAATTGTCATAAAAAGATTACAAGTATATTAAATGCCTGTATCAGTGAAAATACATGAGAATTAATATTTGATGCACTATGTCTCTGGATTGGCTCTACACTTTATGGAATTGTATTTGTGTATTTTTGGAGTTATATCCATTATTGATCAACAAGGCCGTTTTTAGAGGTTGTTTCCCCTGGTTCCTCTCTCCCTAATTGCTTACAGGAGCCCACTGTTTTGTTCTTACTCCTGTGTATTATGCAATTAACCAACATGCTGCAGCATCCCCACAGTCATCCTTGTTTCCTCTGCCATACATACCTATGCTCGCCTCACAATTGATTGGCCTCCTTTTCCCTTTCCATTACCACAACTCTTTGCAGCTGTATCATTTTTCCAGCTCTAGGTGGGGCTTGTCAGTTCTGTGCCCCATCATGGTCCCTATGACTCAGTTTCTATTCCTGTGTCATTTTCTCCTTTGCCACGCCCTTGCCCATCATGCCACTCTGTCTATCCTACCATCCCTATGTCACTGCCATCTCGATGGCACTTTGCCACCAATGTCCACACTAATTCTGTGGTCTTGATATGGAGAGAACTATGTGTATCTAAACCCTGTCAGAGCTAGCAGTGTCTGTGACTGTCTTGTCTGAGTGTGTGAACTTTTGTTTATGTGTGCTTAAGATTGTGCCTGTGTGTGTGTCTGCGCTGTTGTGTCTGTGTTTGTGTTTCTGTACCTGTGTATGACCTTGACTTGGCACATCATGCCTAGGAACATCGTTGACTTAGGCCGAATTATTGATTTACTGGGAGAATGAAGTAACTACTGTATAAAGAGAGAGGGGGACCAGGACCTAATAAAGGTCCAGTAACCGTGCTCCAAAAGACAATGTCAATTCAACAAGGGGGGTTACTGTTCCTAGTAAATCATTGGGAGTGTCAAGAAAAGGAAGGTAAGAGAATAGGTTACTAGGTACTGAACCAATTGTCAGAGGACAGTTAACAAGAATGTCTCTTGTTGCCCTCACACATCCATTGTGATATCAGGCTTTATCATCAGGTGGGTGCTCCTTGTCGGGCAAGCGCTGCAATACCCAACAGGTACCCTGAAGGGTCACTTTGGCAGAGATATTTTTATTTCACTGTTTGATGAGTGTGAGAGTGTCCTAGTCAGGTAGTGAGAAGAGAGTGTGAAACTAAATCAATAAAACTGGCTAGGGGATTTCACAATAGTTTTAATAGGCTGATTGCCTTGTCAAAGTCAAAAGCCCATAGGTTAGTGTTACTTTAGGGTTAATAATGACCCCTAGTAGCTAATAAAAAGGAAGGTTGACATGTTTCACACCTAAAAATAGTCAAAATGATCCTTGGCGCTTCATCAGGACCGGAAAGAATGTGAGTTAGTAGTGAGTCAACCGCACTCAAACTTAGAATGAGCGGTCTCCCTCTTTTGTGGGTTGGTACCTACTCGTGATAATTATCACCTTTGGTTCGACCTAGAAAGCTAATCGTTCTGAGGATCGAACTTCATAGGCTAACCCATGGTTATGAGGGTTTCGCTGGGTGCGCATCTCTCTGCACCTAACCTTCAGGCATGCATGGTCGAGGGTCGGTACAGCGAGAAGAGCACCCGGCGAAACCCCCGTAACGGTGCAAAGAGTAGTTCTGGACTATTTAAACAGGATCCCCTGGAGGAGTGGCACATTTAGAAAACTTCTGACACATTTGAATAGCACACGTAGGTTGACTGGCCCATGGTGGATCAACTTGAATAGAAAGTGTGTAAATACCTCTAGTGTTCTGTAATATTTGAAGAACACACACACATTCTCTCTCTCTCTCTCTCTCTCTCTCTCTCTCTCTCTCTCTCTCTCTCTCTCTCTCTCTCTCTCTCTCTCTCTCTCTCTCTCTCGCTCTCTCTCGCTCTCTCTCTCTCTCTATCTCTCTCTCTCTCTCTCCCCCCCCCCCCAAGGATTTTGGTTTCCTCTTTTTAGATCCGTCATATACGCAGATAGCGGCTTTGATCCAGGACATATTACATGAATTACTCAGCTCATCACAGTGCCACTCTATGTTGTCACTTTACTCCACTTTACGCCACTGCACTCAATGCCACTTCACTGTACAACTCTTTACCCCACTTTACGGCATACTACTCTACTCCACTCTACACCTCTCTGTGTCACTCCACTCTACTCCACTCTACTCCACTCTGCACCACATAAGCTACGCCACTCTACGCCACTCTACTCTAATCTACAACAGTCCAGCCGACAACACTTTACTCCACTCTACGCCACTTTACAGTATACTACTATACTCCAGTATACAACACTTCAACCTACAACGTGTTACTCCAATCTGAGCCCCTCCACATCACATTACTCCACACAATACACACGCGCGCAGATACACAAACATATTTTGTAGCCTCTTATTTGAAAGCACCAGTTCTCATGTTATTTCAGATTTTAGTACCAGGTTAGTTTTTTACGGGTTATTACGGGGCACATGAACAGTGATATCACTATTTATCAAATAACCACTGTTTCTGTGATGCAAATAATTTCTGCTCTCATTCCAGGATTTCTACAGCGGAGACCGATTAAAGATGTACAAAGACAGGAATTGGCTGCTCCATAGGTAACATTCACAACTACTTGATAAGCCTATAGTTTTACAATAAATATATTATAAAAACTCTCATTATGATTCACCATTCGACCTCATATTTATAAATATTTTGTTATGTTGCTATTCTACCATTTGTATGGCCTTATTGGAGATAAACCGTCTCCCAAGCCACCTTGGAGATGGGTGATGGGTCATTCAGTGCCATAGTGGACTCATAGTTGGAGATAAAATGCATATATATCAGCAACTTGGAAATTGCACCTCCAATGTGTATATAACGTAAGCTTCTGATATAATTTGGATCATTCATAAACTATGGGTTTTTATTTGATCTATCCTTTGATTCTAAATTGTTCAGAGTTTTTGTTTTTGTTACCCCCACTAAAGGTTTCTCAGGTTCGTTAACTCACAATGATGAAATACTCAGTCATCCTTGCTGCATTTTTTTTTGTTGTACAGTCCACAGGTCATTTTACTTTTAACGTACTCATTAACATATGATCTAAAATCAGGGGAGATTTGGTGCCACTTTTCAGCAATTGTGCTGGCACTTGAGCGATGCTTTCTCTTTAGTGAACTGTTCTTGTTATCTTCTTCATTCACTTTTTACCTTTCGATTTTACTTTAAAAAAACCCACACAAATGTGACTTTTAATCTTGAGGCCACCTAGGGCAGATTCACTGTGCTGACATTAGCGTCTGCATTGACAAACTGATGATTCATCATGTGACAAATTATGAAGACGGTATTGATTTATTATGGTGTGTATAGTTCAATATTATTGTTTTTACAGATGTAACACACTCTCCTTCCCTCTCCATTTCACTCTAATAAGCACACGCTTCCCGTTCAGTCAGTTCCTCGTTTATTCTTATTTTTTGTAACCTATAGTTCTAAGTACATCCATTACATTGTAAGTGTTTCTATTAGTTAGAAATCTCAACCATTTGCCTCTGTAGGTGAAAACGCTCGAATCATTGCGACATTCCACGCCTAGCTCCATAAATATATTTAAAAACATACGAAGCCCTCTCAGATGTTATATTTTTTAGAAAAATATATCACTTTTATTTTATTAAGGAAACTGAATACGTGTCTGTGCCACCAACAGGCTAGCTACCTACTTAGCTTGAGTAATACTGTAACTAAGCTAATCTTTTGACTTACTCGCATTACAGAGGTTACATACAATGAGATAATGTCCAATAGATATCCAACCACAGCCCAACTTACAAGTGTTCAAGTTTATTAAAGCTTGATTGCTGACAGTCTCTGTGTCCTGCTGTGGATTCAGAGAGCTCAGACATTGGAATAGTCTGTAAGAAGCTGTTGCACAGGTATCTGAAGATGCAGGTGGTAAGGATTGTGGTCCAGGCCGTTTGGAGACAGGCTGCCGCTAGGTATTATACAATATGCTGCCTATTGATGGAGCGGGTGTGAGGGGGCTATTGAGTGTAGTGTGCACAGGTTTTACACACTTATTTGTATTTGTATTTGTATTTGTAGAGCGCAATTATCACCGACTGGTCTCTAAGCGCTATAGAAGGAAGGAGACACGGGCCTAGCCTACAGGCACAGGGGCAGAGGTTAACCCGACCCCCAAGCCTCTTGTCAGAGAACCGTTTTCAACTGCTTCCTGAAAGGAAGAAGGGCGTGCTCTTTACGCAGTCTCTGGTAGTTTATTCCATAAAGGGGTGATAGCGATGGAAAAGGCTCTGCCCCTTTTGGTGACTAGCCTGAAACGCTGACACTTCAGTAGATGTGCCTCTGAGGACTAGAGCACCCGATTCGGAGTGTAGAGTGCTAGGCGATCTTTAACGTAGTGGGGGGCTTGGCCATAGAGGGCCTTGTGCGCAATGCAGAGGCCCTTGAACTTGGCTCTCTGCTTTACCGGATGCCAATGCAGGTGTTGAAGGAGAGGGGTAGCATGGGCTTCTCTGGGCAGTTTGAAAATCAGCCTGGCCGCGTTGTTCATGGTAACCTGGAGTCTAGCCAATAGCTTCTCCGGAAGGCCGATGTAAAGGGCGTTGCCGTAGTCCAGGCAGGAGATTATCATTGCTGACACAATCAATCTAAGAGTGGAAAAGCTCAGCAGAGGGACAAGCTTACGGAACTGTCTCATCAGACCAGCACAGGCTCCCACTACTGCGGACACCTGCTGAGACATGGACAGGTCGACGTCTAATTTAATTCCAAGGCTTTTCACGACCAAGGCTGGGACTGGGTCGACGCCCAGTTCCCGAGGCCAAAAAAAGGTTGCTCCACGGGTTAGAGGCAGTGGTAATGGCCAGGACCTCGGTCTTTTCCGGGTTAATTTTTAGAGAATTAGATGTCATCCAGTTGGTGATAAATTTAAGAATATTCCGTGTCTTAGCTTGGGCAGCTGATCAATTGTCGATCTGGATGATAAGTTGGGTATCATCCGCATAATTATAGATCTGGCAGTCCATGGAGTTCAATGCACCTATCAGGGGTTGCAAGTAGGCATTAAAAAGGAGAGGGGACAAGGCCGATCCCTGCGGGACACCACAAGAGAGACTGCCCGAGATAGATATGTGGGATGCCAACTGTACTCTCTGGGTCCGACCGCTAAGGAAGGATGTAAGCCATTTAAATGCTGTGCCCTGGACTCCAAGATCATATATCCGCGACAATAGAAGCTTATGGTTAACCGTGTGAAATGCCGCGGATAGATCCAGTAGAGCCAGGGCGCACGGCCTCTTTTTGTCCACTTGGAGCCTAAGATCGTCAAGCACTGCCAGCATCACCATTTCAGTCCTATGATGGGCCCTGAAACCTGCCTGATTGTACTGTAGGAGATTATTTGTGTCAAAATGGTGAGAGAGAAATTTCAGCGCATGTTGCTCCAACACCTTTGACAAAAAAGGCAATTAGGAGATAGGTCTGAAATTGTTTAAATTTTTCACATCCGCTCCCGGCTTCTTCAGAACTGGAGTGACCCGTGCTTCTTTAAAGCTCGCTGGAACAGTGCCAAGAGTCAGGGATTGGTTCAGAAGTGACAGCACCTCGTCCTCCATCCCGGGAAGTGCCATCTTAAAAATAATGGGTGGACATGGATCTGCTGGGGAGCCGGACTTAACCCGTTCTATTAGGTGAGACAGGGAAACACCAGTCAGAGTCGGAAAGACCGTAAGCGGTGTTGCAGACAAAGGTACCGAAAGGGTAGGCGACAAAGAACAGGGTATGATAGAGGTGGTGGTAATTACCTCTAGTAAGTCCTTGACTTTGTCAAGAAAAAAGGACTGTAACAAGTTGCTTAGGGCTTGTTTACAAGTTTGTCAGTCTACCGAACCTCCTAACTCAAGGTGGCGTAGTGGGAACCGCTAGCTGGCAGTCTCACTGTTGCTTTACGAGTGCGTCTGTCCCACTGCCACAGGATCGCTGCAACCACCCGGAATCCGTGATCCCTTGGCAATGGCACAGGTGTCTGGCCCAGCAATATGCTGGCGGTGCCGCTGCGGCACCAGCAAGCATATTATGAGTTTCCTCACATCCACAATTTTCATGGCAGTGGACCCGCCATGAAAACTGTGACAGTGTTTAAACTAAACTGGGGGCCTACAGGGCCCCCCTGTTGTCTCTGGGCCCAGGGATGCATGCAGGGGGCACCTAGTGTGTCCTTCTGTCTGTATACACCCCCAGTTCCTGCATGGCATGGACTTCACAGTCCATACCATCCAGGAATGTGCTTTGGCGCTCCCATTGTGGTGCCCGTCTAACAGTCACCACTGTGGTGCCGCGAATGCACCACCCGCCACACCACAAATTAACTTGTAATCTGGCTGGTGGTTTCCGGACGAGTTTGACGGTGTGGGAGCAGGGCGGTGGCATGGCGGACCACTCCCATACCGCCAAACTCGGAATCAGGCCCTTAATCTTCACTTGAAGAAGTGAAGTGGTATGCAAAGTTTGCAGCACAAGGGCCACATGATTTCAGTAGATTAAGAAATGGTAGTGCAATACAGGGTTCATGTGCAAGGGGACTCTCATGATTGACAGGTGCAGAAAAAAGGATGCTTTAATGCAGGGATCAGGTGAACTTGCCTCTCGCGATCATTGGGCTCAGAGACAGGATTCGATGATAGTGGGATAAGGTGTATGAGCCTCCTACAATCATCAGCCTCAAAGGGGCAATGCTGTAATGCAGATTTGAGGTGTGTTGCGCTTAGAAGCAGTAAGAGACAATGCAATGTTAAGGTGCCAGGACATGCATTGGCCTGCTAGATGGAGGACAGATTTGGACATTTGCAACAAAAGTTCATTCCTTTGGATGATGTGTAAAATCAAGGAACAGCACTGGGCTTTATAATGAATTATAAAGGGGGAGACAGGTGACTAAAATTCGGTTACTCCAGAGGAGCACCGTTACAACATTAAGAGGTAAATACAAGAAAGTGTGAGATCCCAATTTAGTTACAAGACCTCACATCTACCCAGCATGGGCAAGCACCGTGAAGTGTGTCCACATAAACTCAGCGGGAATAATAGGGCCCAGACATGGCATTCTACTACATGAATTTACCAGTGAGGACAAGTAGTCAGTTGCCCCATTGGGGCACATGTACAAAAAAAGGCCTGTGTCACACTACTAGAATTAACTAGACATTTCCCCACTGCCAGAATTAGCTGCTACTAAAATTAGTGTTATGGGCTAGTAGTAGGGATAATAGTGACCCACACTAAAAGGAGTGCGACTTTAGGTCGTCTTTAATTCCCCCAAAAGAATCTAGCAATACTACAATGTAAAGCTATCACTTTAAATGAGTGATACTGTCAGGTGCCAAGTGCCTGCTCTTCCTACATTTAAAGGGGAGAGTAGCACTACTACTACTACTACTCTTTACTGCTAACTAATTTTTGTAAGAAAGTACCAGCTCGTCTCAGCAGCACACAGATATTCTGAGGAAGTGATTAGCTTAAAGTCTATTTTTCTATTTTGAGTACTGCATAGAATACTTGCAATGTGCTTTTTACACCAGAAAACATACCAAGTATGCTAAACACTGAAATGAGAAGCAGATTTTCATGAGGACACTGGGCCTGGAGACTTTTACACCTAGATTATATCCTTCTCTTTTTCTTTCACACTAAATTTCACCCTTTGCACTTTCTCACCTCCACCCTTTTCTTTACCCATCCAGCCTAAACATAATGCACCCTTCCCAATTTTTTAATTTCGTGTTCAGCCCCTATCCACCCCCCACCCCCACTCCCTCCACTGCCCATAACACCCTAGTTCAGCTCTGGCCTTTAGACGGCTTCAGCTGTTTAAGTAGACTGTTTTCCCATAAAAACATACACAAAATATGTGCATACAGGAGCTTTTGGTCAGCAGGCTTCATCCATTGGTTAGTTGAATTGTCTTTCACATTTTGATTCCACCCACCACAGCATAGGACATTGGACAATAGGTCAACCTACTTTACTCATTGGCACCCTTCTTCTTGAGTTACTGCACAAAGCTTGTGCACATTGTCACAAATAAAAAATAGTCCCTTTCGCTTCAGTGACAAAGGTCTTTCAAAGTGTGCTTATTTCTTTTTCCTTTTTTTATAATATTTTTAAAAAGCAGCACTGGGGGCGGCTAAGCAACTCATAGCGCTTTATTGGAAAAAGGCAGAGGTACCCCCGATTGCTGCTTGGTTCGTGCGCTTGTGGCATGTAATATCTATGGAACTCTTAACAGCGCGATTGCAATCATGAGCCACCCGCAACACTATATGGCGCCCCTTAGTTCAATATCTCGGTAAAATAGAACATTCAAGACATTTGCCCCGCAAGCTTAGAGCGCTGCGACTCTTTGAGGATGCCATACTCCCGCCAGACCCAGATAGGCTTCATGCGTAACTCGACCGGCCATGCCCGCCTGCTCCTTTAATGATCAGTAAGGCTCCTACTGTTACCCACGCCGGATACCACCACCACCACAAGCCACTCCCTGTCAGTTCACCTGCTCACCCACGTAGCTTTCTGACTCTCCTTTATCTTCTTTTCTCTTCTTTTCGAGCCTTTCTCTGTCCATCTACCACTATCCACTTTCTATAGACCTCTAGCCCACGTTCTAAATGTTATTGGTTCTAGATGAGTCCTGAACTATCCCACAGCACGCTACTATTGATATAGGTCTTAGCTCATGCAGCCGGCCCAACAAGGGTTGTAGGTGACATGCTGTGTTATGATTAGTTTACAACTGCTCTCCTTCACATTGGAAAACACTTGAAAGCAACGCGGCCGGCCTTGAACGGGGTTGTGGGCTTAACGCTGTGTATGTATGGACTCATGCTATGTTTTTTGATTTTGAAAATAAAACAGATTTCAAACAAAAAACAGCCATTTATTTTGCCTGCACTTCAGATGCCTTATTAGAAGGTGGTTTCTTTTCTATCTTCTTTTTTAAAGTTGCTGCAGATTGTTTTCCAGTCTATTTGTTAAAGTTGCTGCTATAACGTGTTGTTGACACCATGGCCTCCTGAAATTTAAGTGCTTGGTTGGGTGATTTCTTCTTGTAACCATCATGTAAAATAATAGTAAAATGCATGGCACAAATTAAAGGCTTGTTTGTAAAACAGCCACAACAGTGGTTATTGCTAAAAGTGCATGGTGGCCACATTCTGATAACGCCCTTATTTCTTTTGTTTCTTTTTAATTTTGTGCCATTATTTGCAATAAAAATGTGAACAAAATATTAATAGCACCAGCATGTCAAAGCCATACAAGGAAGTGTTGCCAATGCTCGTTCTGACATGTTCCCCATTCTGTCTTCTCCGTAATTCCATCCCCTCCAGATGAAAAAAACGACAGTTTTACAATGAATTTTGCGGCATTATGAGGCCTACAGTAACTTTGAGCTCCGGGAAAAAAATAGTCACATAAAATATCAGCAGGAGGGATTTAAAGCAATATAGTGAAATAGTTTAGATCAAACGAATGACACATTGTGGTTAAATATGAACTAAACCAATAACAGGAGAATGGAGATTCTCCAATTAACATGCAGAGAGATCCTTTATTTCATTAAAGACAATGGAGGATATTATTACGCACAAACCTTTAATGCTGCCCCATATGCAGCCCTTTAAAGAAAGTCCACACATTAGAAAGTAAACATATTCTATTCTGGATTAATAGTACGGTATATATGACCATGGCAACAAGTATATTCCTCTTTTGAGGCTGTGACACGAAGAAAAACTTCAATTACAGAAACAAAGTTACATTAATACATTTCTCCTATGAGTAGGATGCAAAGACCAGAACTTTCTTCTTTTTTTTAAACAAATCTAAATTATTTACCATTCTATTTAATTTCCCTCACCTGATCCATATAGAAAAAAACTTGTGGTGAAGTGGGTGGGATAATGATAGCCCCCATTGTCTTTAATAAAAATCAAGATTCTCTCTGCATGTGAAGTGGAGAATCGTAATTTCATTACAAGACCGGAGGCTATCATTATGCATGTTTAAAGCTTTCCAAAACTAAGTTACTTACATGCTCAACTGCTTTCAAGTAGAAATTTGTAAAGGTGGTGGCATTCGACCAGTCTGTTTCTTTTAAGATCTCAGAAAGAGTACCGCTGGCCCAGAATACTTTACTGCCATTGCACCTCATGCTGAATGAGCACCAAAATTTGATAGATCCATGCCTGCCTCACTCATTATTGCACTAACTAACCTAGCTATTGTGATGGAAAAAACTGCTTTATGCGGTTTCACAGAGGATATTAAAAGTTGACTGTCACCATCATGTCTAAATTCTAGCATTCTATGCTCATAGACTTTCATGCAATTTACCACACACAGGGGAATATTTGCAAGGAAATGGCATTGCGTGGTGCTGAGCGCAATTTAGCAGCGCTCCGCTGCATCATTTAATAAATGCAGTGATATGCCATATTTACAAGAATACGGTGCACACCTGTGTTTTCCCTTGTGCTGGTGCTAAAAAAATCTGCCTCCTCGACTATATAGGGTTCGGCCCACAATCAGTAAGGCTAGGCCATGTTAAGCTCTAATCATCAAACAAATGCCAATGTGATAACCATTCAATCTTCTATTCAGACCGGATGATCACACATTTCAATTGTTATGATCATTTGATTGTTAATTCACAAAAGTTTTTTTCTTTGTAATTAATCCCCAATTTGAGACAATTCATTAACTCAATAACATTTCATAACACAGGGACACAACTCTTACAATATGTACAACAATGAACAAATCACACAGACAATACACACAGCAAATAAGACATTATAATTTAAAACAAATGATTGCTTTGGTTCTGTGCAATTAAAGTTTTTTGGGATACACAAATAGCCCCTGATATCTACAACCCAAAGAAATATTTCACTTGTTTTATACAATGGCAGACACCAAACATTGACCCTACTGAGCTCAAACAACAAGAGTCCTAAATCTCTAAACCAATTACTAAATGAGCTACAGTGGTATTGTCTGTGTAGAACACTCGATTGATTATACGAAAAAAATAGTTGACTCATTTTGAACCCTTCCAAACGTCGTTTAGGGTTCTCCTCAGGACTCAAAACACAAAAGAGCTGTGGCTTTTTCCTCTTTCATCGAGGAGAATCTACTCTCTATGGTGGTCCCGGCACATCCAGTGCTAACCAACATAAGACAATAAACATTCTTGTGGTATTTTCTTTTGTTATTCTTTACTCTTGTATTCGAGATGTATCATGATTATAAAGCAATGTACACCAACGTGCTTCTTCAGGGCTTAAAGTTTCAGTTCATTTCATATTTCAAGTAACTAGTCTCTTTGTTTGTTACATACTCCAAGTTCAAACGACATACTTTTTTACTAGGTAATAATTATTTGACACTATTCATTCCGTACTCCTGTGTGTTTACTCAGCTCCTCTCTTCTGATTGTGTTAACCGTGGAAATAAATGTCTGTAATTTCTTTGTATTCCAACCTTATTTTGGTGCTACTGTCTTCGTAATCCAAGGATGGTTAGCTCTCTTTAATCCTGCTTTAATCCTGCTTTTATTTTCACTCCCATTGATATGGGATACGCAGAAAAATTTCTGCACATCTGTTCGTCAGTCAGAAAAGGATACTTTGCCTAGCAACAACACAGACACCCTTGCACCATAGTGCAAGGGTGCCTGCATTGCAGGGAATCAATCAATCAATCAATCAGGGAATTGTAAGCGCGCTACTCACAGGTCAAGACGCTGAGGGGGGGGGGTCCACAGATCTGTTTAGCCGAACAGTCAGGTCTTGAGGGTCTTCCTGAAGGTGTTCAGGGAGGGGGCACATCTGATGTCTGCCGGTAGCTCATTACAGGTCTTAGCAGCACTGTGAGAGAAGGATCTTATGCCTGCTCTGGCTCTGTGGATGCACAGGATTTTGGCCAGTGCGAGGTTGGAAGATTGGAGGTTTCTTTTGGGTACGTGGCAACGCAGGCACCCTTGCAGAGAATGAGTGTTTATGTGCAGTAAGGGAGACATTCCTGCAATTAAACAATCTTTAAAGGTGATTTGCTCTTTTTATATATGTGTTGCAGAATGCAGCATACCTAGAAAGTGCAGAAATTAGGAAAAATAAAAGTATTTCTCCTTCTTGCGCCAATCTAACGCCTGCTATTCAATTGTGTTAGTTGTTGGCACTGCTTTAGATATACAGATCCTTGTAAATCTGGAGTAGCATAAAAAAGCAATGGGTGTTGCAGTAGAATGCCCACAGCAACACCCATTACATGCCCCTTTTACGCAGATACCTGCGTGAAAGGAGACAATATTTACAAAGTGGCCTTAAGCCATGCAAAGTGGCCTCAAGCAGCTTTATAAATATGGAGCAGGGCATTGCCCCACCGGAAGGTCAGAAAAAGTGACATTCCGGTGGCACAATGCCCTTGTAAGTATCCCCCACAGTTTTGGACAATCCTGGAATTAAGTATAGTAAACACAACCAGACATATTCTTTGTTCTTTTCCAGATATAAAAAGTATACAATCTGATGAATAAACCATGTTGCAAAATCTCTAATGCTTTACCATCAGAAATCTTTCTGAAAGATACTAAACAAAGAAGATTTGCCAATTTCTGGGAAATCTGTCTCAAAGAGGGATAACAATTACCTGGCCATGAGTCAAAAGGTTTGAAAGCCAATTTAACATCCCATAAGAAATTGATTCTTAGGGGCTATCTTAAGTCATATTCCCTTTATCATTCTACATATTAGTGAGTCGCTTCCAACCGCGATGTCACCTACCAGGGCACGGTCAGCTGAAACATCCAATCTATGGCAATTAATGGTCCTGTAAGATAAACCTGCCTGAAATATTTTGTTAGATAATTTATGTGTAATAAACTCTCTTGGTTTGACAATCTTCACCCTCTCTCTAGGCTGCTCGGCGGGCCCCGGGCCAAAAGAACTGGCATCTGTCAGTAATGTAAATTCTGGCACATTTCCAAAAATAGCTTTGCCATTCCAACATTCTAGGCTGTTCAACCACCACTCTAGGTCTGTTCGAGCTTCCAGGGACAAACTTATCAAATCCGCATACTATAGGCCTTTTCGCAAACCAACTGTCTTTAATCTCTGAAGGACCCTGTAATGCAGGGGGGCTGGAGAAATTGCTTGAATCAATGAGAACAGGACACCAACAGTCCCTGCTAAGTCCTTGAGTGTTACAACCTCCATTCCTTAAATATTTATCATCTCTTTCCTTATTTTCGTTGTCTTTTTCTGAGACAAAAGTAACCGGGTTTGCAGAGTATCAAGACTTATTTTTCTATGTTAACAATGAATCCCAGGTTCATGGGTGCGGCCATTTTGTTTTTCGGTCTCTGTTATGGTGCTGGGCCTAAATTTGAATCTGTACTTTATCTTTGGAATCCGCCTCCTTTATTACTTTTCTACTCCTAATTTGAGTTTTTTATAATAGTGTGCCTTTGTATTTGTGTATTTTACATTTTTGTGTACATTTGTTTGTGATTTTGTGACTTTTTTTACTTAGTTTATTTCACCTTTTTTCCTTATTTCTTTGTTCTTTTCTTTACCTTCCTTTTCCGTTTTAGTTATTATTTCCCCACCCAGCACCATAGCAGAGGGTGACTTCCATGCGGGTGGCACAGCTGCCCAGGTGTGCAGCCCCGGGCAATCTTTGGAGAGGAGGAGGTGGCAGCACTAGTTTTTTTTGTGAAGCACCACCTCCCCTCTATGCTGGCAGCGGGCCGCAGACCCGGTAGTGGGTACACATTTAATGAGCTTCAGTGGTGCTGGGGGATGGTGCGCTGGTGTGTGTGATGCACCAGCCATGTTCTGGGCACCGCCCCGCAGCTGAAGCACCATTGGGCAGACATTCTCGACCTCAAACAGGACCTGCTAGGCATTGAGATTCTTGGGTTTGGTGAATAATAATTGTTTGTTTGTGTTCTACAATGCTAAAAAAAATCCGAATAGCATGCTGCTCACACTCGCTGGTAAGTTATGTTTAATAAAGATTACACTGGTATATTATTGTGTGATCCAGTTTCTAGTTTCTGCTAGGCAAGTGCTGCCACCTAATCACATTAATCAGGTGTTCGCTTTGGCAGATTAATTAAGAAGTCATTGCAAACTGTTCTTCTGTCACTATTGTATTTCACTGAGTAGCGCGTTCTCTCTGTGACTTTGTTTATGTAGCTCATACAGTTCCAGGTTATTTAATTTGATTGACAGTGATGTTGTGAAGTATGCATCTATGCATTTTAAAAAAGAGAGACTGAGTTGGCTCAGCAACATTGCTGAGAAATGGGAATAGATAAAATCAAAGTTCATTCACTGCAATACATTAGGTGCAAATGTCGTTTTTGGAAGATTTGGAATTTGGATTTAACGACAGTCGATAGACTCAAGTCAAAGCTAGTAGTACTATAGGTGATCTGTTTTAGTGACTGCGTTTGTTTCTCATAAAATATTTTGCGGACATTATTAACGGAATCACTAATCTATCTTTATTTATCTTCTTATTTTCTTTCATCAGCACCCAAGGGCAAGAAGAGGGACGATTTACAGGGTCCGGGACAAGCTGGTTAGCCGGAGCCGACCACCAGCGCTGCTGCCAAGGTCTCTGCTGATCCCAGTAAGTCCTTTTATGATTGCTGTGGACGTCTTAGAGTAGGACCGTAGAATCTTGTGGTATTGGCCTATTGGAATGTTGGTGCTATCTATCATGATTCGTGAAGATTCAGATAGCAGGCCCAAGTAAGCTAGTATTTTAAATAAAATCATCATGTATGTTTGTTCAGAAGGCTTTCCTTTTCCTGCTTATGCCTAGCTCTAACACAGTTCACTTCACTAGACAGTGGCTATGGTTATCATGGACCACCCTGCCCCGCCCCCCAATGTAGGGTGCTGCAGACCTGTTCATTTATAGGTATAGTATACCAGCAGTTTCCCCTGACAGAGCAGCAAGGCTGGAAAACAGGCCAGGAGGTCGCACTCCCATTGCATTTGTCATCCAATACCATATGTCTTTCACTGACCATTATTCCACGCCAGGCTTGTCTAAGTTTGTGAACCAACCAATCAAATGCCTAGAGTGATATTTGGAAGATACAGATGTGCTAACTAAGCTGTAGTGCTGCATTGGTGTTGTATTTGGGGTTGCGTATCTGGGATCTAAATTATGTGTAATGTTTTGTAGCATTTCAAGTTACAAATTACATCCGTTACCAGAGCATAGTAAAACATAGGCAAAACAACAATGTTACAGCAATTCGTCGAAGGGAGGGGGAGAAAGGAGACATGGCATGGAGACGGGGAGAACAGTGCCCAAGGTCCGGCTGGGTAGGTGACGGCCGAGGTGGTGAGCCAGGGCAGATCTCCTTTATAGCTGTTTCGCAGCTCCACCGGGCATCAGCCATGTTGCTCAGGTCTCAGCGGTCAGGGAAAAACAAGGTCACAATAGTTACGGCTGCATCGATGAGACGGGGAGACCGGTGCCCAATGTCCAGCTGGGTAGGTGACAGCCGAGGTGGTGAGCCAGGGCGATCTCCTCTATAGCCGTCTAGCAGCTCCACCGGGCATCAGAACTGTGGTCTGTTTTATGTTGTGTAGTTAGTTTGAGGCAGTCAGGTGCTAGGTGTTGCATTATTATTGGCAATTCCAACTGAAACAGAGACGAAAATAACGAAAAGGCAGAAATAGGCACTAGAAAGATGCTGGTAGAGGGGCAGCGAGAGGCGGCAAAGTATTAAAGGATAATAAGGAAAACAACAGGGGGTAGGGGTACAATCACTTTTGAGTAAAGAAAATGAGAGAATAAGTAAAACATCTGGCTGCAGAAGAGCTAAAAGAAACATAGGGCGAGCGAGAGAGCACGAGAAACCAGCAGGTGGAAGATCACCTTTAAAGAGCATAGGAAAAAAGAAAGTAAATGACACATCGGGATGAGTAAGAGAAACAGGAGGGATAAGATCACCTTTGAGTAGGGAAAATGAAAGAATAAGTGAAACATCTGGGTAGGGAGGAGAAACGGCAGTGTGAGTAAGAGAAGCAGCAGAGGGTGAGATTCACAGGTTCGGGAGTGGGCATTAATGGGAGAACCTGGGTAGACACTGGAGACAGGCACTGGGGAGGCTGAGTAAATAGGTCAACAGGGAGCAATATAATTGAAAGAAGGGTAGAAAGTGATACAGAACGATGTACAGAGAGGGACGGACCCCCAGAATAAGGGAGGCAAAGCAAAGGTACGGAGTCAGAAAAAGAATGGGAGAGATGCAAGGAGCAGAGAGAAGAAAGGCAATCGAGCATAGAGGCAGACAGAAAGAGAGAGACAGGAGAGAGACAGAAACTAGGAGGGTCAAGGGTGAGTGGCAGCGAGGTAAGGAGTGAATGCCAGGAGGGACAAGGGTGAGGTTCAGGCCATTGGGGTGAAGGGTGAGTGCCAGAGAGGTGAGGAGTGAGTGCCAGGGAGATGAGACATAAGAGTCAGGAGGGTCAAGGGTGAGTGCCAGGAAGGGGAAGGGTGAGTGCCGAGAAGGGGAAGTATGAGTGTCAGGGGTGAGGAGTAGCTGCCAGGCCAGGGGGGTGAAGGGCTAGTGCCACAGAGGTGACGGTTGAGTGCCAGGTCAGGGGGGATGAAGGGTGAGTGCCAGGGAGATGAAGGTTGAGTGCAAGGGGTGAAGGGTATCTGCCAGGCCAGGGGGATGAAGGGCTTGTGCCATGGAGGTGAAGGGTGAGTGCCAAGGGGGCGAGTAGTGAATGCCAGGAGGGACATGGGTGAGTGTCAGGGAGGTGAATGATATGTGCCAGGGAGGGGAAGTATGAGTACCAGGAGGTTCAAGGGTGAGTGTCACGGAGAGTCAATGCTGAGTGCCAGAGAGGAAGAAGGGTGAGTGCCAGGTGCAAGGAGTGACTGCCAGGCCTGAGGGGTGAAGGGTGAGGGCCAGGGAGGTGAGGGGTGAGTGACAGACTGCAAACAGTAGTGAGCTGGGGTCTAGAAGGACGTGCAGAGATCATCACCCGGTGTGTGCCAGGCTGAGACGCACCAGTGCCAGGACAGAATTGGGTGGATGCAAGAACCTCTGAAAGGCGGGTGCCAAGTCACTCGTAACCTTAGTACAGGAGTGGGGTGCGCAGGAGAGAGTAACATCTTCAAACAAGAAACTATTCAAAATCCTGAAAACTCCACTTTATGATCTTGCACCCTTATGTGAAAAATAATGAGCAAATGAATGGGCTTACGTAGTGGACTTGCAGCTTGTTACAGCAACCTATTGAGATAAAGTTTGCATTGCAAATAAGCCAAAGGTAACACAATTTGAATTAGTAACGGTAAGATTCGCAATGAACTAGCAACAAGTTGAAAAAGCACCCCAGAATTGAACCGAGGATACAGAATAATAAAACAGGCACTGATGTCAGAGTTCGCATGTACACACTTTTCTGTAATCTTGTACTGTTCCAGGTTCACCTTGTTGAGAGTTACCTGTTGGTCAGATTGTTTGGGCCTTGAGGGTGCAAAGTCACAGTTAACATCAAGACTGTGGCCCCTCTCTCATAGCCTAACCTAACATTTCCTTATCTGGGCAGTCTACCACAGCTCATTTGTTCTTGCAGCAGGACCTAGAGTGGCAAAAAGGAGGTAAAGCCAATGTATAGTATATCACAGGGGTGTCAATAACAACCAGAGTTTAGCAGCTTGAGCAGGGGTGGGTGTCACTGGGCAGTATGTCGTAAAATGAAACATTTATATTTTCTTTATGGTTCCTTGACTTTGAGCGGAGGCTCTGCCTCAGAGAGTCTCATAAATATGATATCTTGCAATGCAAGGGAGGGGGGAGGAGGTGGTGAGGAGGATAAGGGATGAGCGGAGGATAGACAGATGATGGATGGGTAATTGCAAAAATGGATGGAGAGGAGAATGGAGAGATGGATGCAGAGAAGAATGAATGGAGAAAAGGATAGAGATGAGGATAGATAAATGGGGAGATGGGTGGATGGATGCAGTGGTAGATGGGCTGGGAGGAAGATGATGACTGGATGACTGCATAGAGTGAAGGATGAATCAAGTGAAGGATGAAAGCCGGAGAAAAAAAATAAGGTGTTGGATGGAAAGAAGAAATGATGGATGGATGGATGAAAAAAGAAGGAAGGAAAAAGCATGGAGAGGAGAAAGGATCGATGAAAAGAAAGCTAAAGGCAAGAAAGGATAGATTAATGGAGAAGACAAAGAAGGGTGGATGGATGGATGGGAAAAGTACAGAAATAATAGAGCAAAAGAAGGCAGGCAAGATGGAAAAAGAAAGAATGAAGAATGGAGAGAAAGAAGGACATAGGAAATAAAGATATGTAAGAATTTCAGAATTTCCTTTGGGGAAGCAATCGTCCAAACAATTGCTGGATTCACTTGCCTCATCCACTTGCTCAGAGCTATTTGGGACATGGACATGGGTGAATGTGGGGGTACTCTATTTTTCTGGGTTCTTCCTCGGTATATCTCTATTTTAGCCCAGGTGTAGGCAAGAACTAGGCTGACCTTCTTCTTTATAAAACTAGCAGTCGACATTTGTATCAAGTTAGTTTCAAATGCTGTAGTGCTTGAGTGATTTTTCTATGCACACAATACTAAAACAATTAAACCAAATAATTGTTTTATAGACAACAAACAGGCTTCCAGCCAAGTTCAACATAATTGAATGGCACAGACTAAATTTTTAACTAAACATTACTTTTCTGGGTTGTGTGCCACATAATTATGAAAATAATACTGCACATGATTCCGTTTCAAACTTTTGATATGTAACACATCTGAGCATACAAAGTTTAAACATACACGGCACAATATAGACCTGCTCGAAATGATCAAGACCAAAGCCACTGGAACTAGGCTGGGCGCAAAAGAAAACATGTTACCTTCCTCTTTGTTCACTAAAAATAAGCAACCATTGGTCTCCAGTCACACGGGCTTTATCAGCGGGGTAATCCTGGGAGACGTTGATGCACTGTGGCATCTAAAACACAGATGCACAAGGCCCTCACAAGATCTAGACTCTGGGTCAGCTCGGTCTGTAGACAGGTAGCCTGGTACAGAGCTCTCTACAAAGACAGTCCTGTTCAGCAACAAGAACCAGGCAGAGTAAAGTAAGAGGCAGTCCGGTGCAGAGCTTTGCAAACAGGCAGTCTGATTCAGAGCAGGCAGCCCAGTACAGAGTTGTGTAAAGAGGTAGCCCAGAAAAGCTGTGAGATACATGGATTGTAACTACAAAGAAAATTGAATCACATTGAGACATCCAATTTGGAAGAGAAATTTGCAGTACCTGAATGCAATTAATGAAATGGAATAACAAGGAGACCCATCGAGAAAAGTGTCCACAGTGATATTATCAATCAGGGAGCAGTAACTAGCGGTGCCGGTGTTCCTGACCAAGTCGGATCAAATTTACAACGTGCTCTAGGAGAAATACATTATGAAAATGGTGCCCCTGCTAAAATATTAAGCATGGCACCTGTGTTGTTGTGAATGCTCACAGATTAGCGCGGCGCCTGGGAGCAGGACAGCAATGAGGAGAAGAGAGTACCAAAGCGGGCGCCGTGTTGGGAGCAAAATACAAATGGCAATGGTTTCTTTTATTCAAAACATCTATGATTGCGAAGAGGTTCATCGAGCTCATCTTACATGCGGGTGTGCATAGAGCAAATAAACTTGGCATGGCTGCCTAGACACTATTATGAGAATATTTAATGCAGAGAAGTTTGTGACAAAACTAGGATAAACTAGTCAAAGAACATTTTCTGCTAGTAAAACGCAAGTATGTGGTCATAGTAAATTTCCCACAATGCTCGGTAATGGCAAAGGTGATTTTGGGTAAGCCACGGGATTGGTTCATGAAAATAAGGCCCACACTCACTGAGTTATAACTTTGTAGCTGTTCACAAACGCGTGCAGTACCTTTTACAAGTTCTCTCTGTATTTCTAAATTAATGAGTGGGACAGGGAGATTAAGTGAATTTATCGGGCCGGCGGGTGTTGTGGTGAGGGGGGTGTGGCTGGGAGCTAAAGCTGAACAAATTGGAGGGAGAAAGGAGGAGGAGAGACTCGGCGCTGCAGCCCGAGGGCAGAGAGCGAGCATGGGCACGAGCAAGTTCAAGATATCCCCAATTAACAGGTTAATCAATTTAACAGAGTAGGAAAATGTTGCTTGTTTGTAAATCCCACTCTAAGTAGACCAAAACATTGGCATGTGAACTAGCCAACGCCTGTCCCCACACAACCTGAAAGAAGAGGGCCAAAGTAAACGTTATCCCCCCTGAGTATACAGTGCCTGTGCAGAGATTCCAGTTGCTGCAATCTACACTGACACAGATGAATGCTCGGCTCCCTTCGAGTCCGAGTAAGGAGAGCAGAGGGAGGAGCATGACAAGGCATAGGAAGGCGAAAGACGTGGCTCATTCAAGAAGAGCGGCCACGCTAATTAACAAGTATCATCCAATCTGCAATCCAGTGGCGCCCCAGAGCCTAGCGAAGACCTAACAAAAATTATTGGAAGCAACACGTAATCCTTCGGATGGCAAATGGTGATCACTTTCGCGGCCGCTTTGATGTTCTCAGTGGCAGCGGGGCTCACTGAGGACATCAAAGCGGCTGCGTAAGTGATCACGCAGGCTGACAAATGGTGTGCGTGCCCAGCGCACATGCACTGTACCCGATCCGCCTGCAGACTTTGGGAGCACTTTCAGAAGCCCCAATAAATATCTCGCAAAGCATCGCTTAAGCGATAGCTAGGCGAGACCTCAAAAGGAAATGGTATATGAGTGAAGGGGTGGGTGGGTGAAAGGGTGCATGGTGGATGGATGGGTGAATAGATGGTTTGAAGAAAGAATTGCTATGTATTGAATTGGTGGAAAATGCATTGGATATTTTGGTGAAAGACTGTACGGGAGAAAGTAAAGCTTAATCACGGTGGCTATGGGTGAATTGGAATGAAGGGATGAAATAATATTTGGATTGTTTGGTTGAATAAGCAAGGCAGCTTTTCTTCTCATGAGGAGCGTTCTGCTGCTCACCTACTCTGCATACTTAGTTTATGTAGGTTTATCACAATCATTCAAAGCTATGGTTCTTCTAAGTGGGGGTTATTTATTTATTTTTATTCTTTGTTCTACTTCCTTGACTTGCTGTATTTGGCAAGGGTGCCTGCATTGGCACTAAGCAGCTAAGTGTAGCGCTAGAGCAGGTAGAAACACAGGGCTACACCATATTCTTGCAAATATGGTGCAGCCCTGTGTTTCTGAATTGGCAGACTGAGGCGTTAAGCCTGGAAGGCTAACGCCTCACTCCGCCACTTCCCTTGTAAATATGCCCCAAGGTGTGTTGTCCCTTCGCCCAACTAGTTAGTTAGTTAATAGAACACAAACAATCAACCTCGCCCTTACCATTCCCAGACCACCAGTGTCACCAAGGGGGTTCCGCAGGGCTCTTGTTTGAGCCCCACATTATTTAATATCTATGTTACCCCCTTGGCAGGGCTACTAAAAAAACTAGGATTTATCCCCATCTCCTAAGCTGATGACACACAACTTCTCCTATCCTTTGATAAATCAATCCGCACATTCAAGACACCTTTTCGGAAGGAATGAAAGGCATCGTGCAATGGATGAGGGTTAACTTCCTTCAACTGATCATGTTGTTCGGAGAAGCAAAAGTGAGATGGTCCCCCAACTGGTGGCTAGGGGAATTAGGACCAACCCCTTCCCCAAAGCAGATAGTGAAAAACTTAGGAGTGCGAGTTGAACATGAACTAACATTAGAGGAACACATTAACACCACTACCAGGCTATGCTGTCACACTCTGGGTATCCTCCGCAAGGTTTTTCCCTTGCTGCCATCAGCCACCCAAAAACCTTAATCCAGGCACTGGTCATCAGCCGCCTAGACTATTGCAATGCCCTGTTGATTTCCGCCAAAGAAAAATCCTTAAATAAATCGCAAATAGTCCAGAATACCGCAGCAACGCTCCTCCCAGAACCCCTTCTGCCCCGTTTCTCTGCAAACTTCACTGGCTCCCAATAAAAAATAGAATTAAGTTCAAAATCTACTGCACAGTGTATAAAGCTGTACACAATATGGGCCCTAGCTATCTAGCCCAAAAATTGGTCAGATACACACCAGCCAGGCCCCTGAGGTCAAGCCACCAAGCACTCCTCTGCATTCCGCGAGTCACATTGGCACTCACAGAGGGCAAAGTCTTCTCCCATCTAGCTACTGGAACCAACTACCCATACAGATGCGCCAGGGTACAAAGTTCTTGTCCTTCAGAAAACTCCTGAAAACTGCATTGTTCTAACTCTTCCTAGGTACGGCCACAAGCAGTCTCAGCGCGGATATACCCCTATGGGGTGATTTAGGCACTATATAAGTCTCATAAATAAATAGAAATAAATAAATAAAGTAGTCACCCCTTGGTACTTCACTCCTTTATTTTTTCCTAAGTTCTTCCATCCCAGCCTATCAAATGGAAAATCCATTCTTGGCATGTGCCACATTTAATCATGCAATACCCATGTGAATTGATTCCAGAACATATATCATGGATTCCCATAACAGATTTAATTTACACTTGCTCAGATTTTTCCCTTTTGAATTGAACCGTGACTGAATAAGCCAATTATGATAAATCGATGATCAGTGTAGTGGCCCTTCTACTATATTTAAAAAGGTTGTACCCAACATGTCTTCTAATTCCTCTACCTTACCCCCTGCAGCAGAGAAAATCAAGTTTCCTTTCTTTGGTTACTGCCCAGCATATTAATTTGTTGCAAATATGTGTGGGCGGGTAAGGCCACAGAGTAAAGTGGAAGTAGGTGCATGATTTGATGTCAGGTTTGGCATAAGGGATGCACAGTGATGAATGTGCCCAATAAAATCTATATAGTCAGTTCATTTACCTGTAGTGCAGTCCATTAGATTCATTTTCGTCAACGTCTACTTGCGGCAAACATGATATTATATTAATGTCTGCATTTCATACATGAGGTGTTTGACTGATGTAGTATCTTATTTATTATTTATCTGCCTCTTTGAAGACAGGGTAGCAAGAGAAATGTATTTGGTGAAGAGCAGGGCCATTGGAATTAAAAATAGCTAATTGTTAACTACAGCTGCAGACAGAACCAAACTAGCAGAGTCACTGGCTAGCAATGGGCATGGCTTCATTGTTTTAGCACCACACACAACTTGTTCTCCGTATAGTGCATATTGCTGCACTCGTCAACGAGAAGTCATTTATTTTTCAACTCAATGTGTCTCACTCTGTTTATAGTTACTTGAAAATCCTTTATAAGAAACAAAATAATCAAATCAGTTTTTTTTTTAAATCATGTGATGTTATTCTCTGCCTGTTAATACTTTTCTGCTACACAGTCAGTGCTTTTTTAGGTTTGGCATCATGCATGGGTAAAACATAAAATTGGCCTTGTGACACTCCTAACCATAATCACATCAAATACATTCCAATGGCCCTAGGGTACTAGCAATGTACTGCTACTGTGCCACTTAGTCATTTAAAACAATTGTTTGCACAGAGCATTACTTAAAATGTGTCTTTTTTGTTTTTCTCAATGTAGCTGCTCCTACTGGTCCAGCCAGACTACCCACCAGGCAGGAGGTAGCAGCCAGTTTGCAGCAGCAGAGGCTGCGGTATATTCAGCAGGAATACCGGCGGCTTGTGGTACTGGAAGAGGAGGAGATGGAAATAAATGCCCCAGTGCAGCCAGTACACCCCACCCTCTAGCGTCCCGGCCAGCCCACTGCTAGCGCCACTGACTGCCAACTGCTGCCACCCCAACCACAATGGAAACAATCGAGGGCCGGATCACTTTGATGGAGCAGAGCCTGGACCAGCTCCGGACCGACATCCAGAATGCCCTCTTTTAGCCCTTTTTTGATTTTTTGGTTTGGTGGGAGGTATTTGGTTTTTTGTGGGCTGGGTGGAGATGGTGGGAAGGGAGTTGGGACTGGAGAGATTTTCTTGGAAATTTTGAGGTCTGGGGCTTGGTTCAGTTTTGTTTGGGAGACCGGTGGGCATGTTGTTTGGGTGGAGAGGGTAGGTTGCTTGGTAAATAAATAAAGGGGAAAACTATTTTTTCTAATCTACAGGTATTCCTGAAGTTCTCTCTTTTACTTTGCACGGCTGCCTTCAAGTAGTTTTACACAGCCTGTTTATGTGCTTGTAATTTAAGAAAGAGTGTACAACTTAATAATAGAGTCCAGGCTTATACTTCTCTAACTATCTTGACCATTATGGGGTATGCTGCCATGATGGCCTCTAAGGTGTTGACGTTCTGAACTAGCTAGATAAAAAACAGGAGCAGTTAATTTATTTCTTACTAAGTTAAATTACATCCCTCCTAGTTGTCTTACCTGAATATACAGGCAGCAATAACAGGGGAGGCATCAAAACTTCACAAGCAAGGTCCCACTTCCAGTTCCACCCAGGTGAGCTGCAACTGTAGGATTGATCTGATTGATTGATTATCCATCGTAGGCAACTAAAAGGAAGTAGAAAGACTGAGTAAGTGGGTTATACATTTATCAAACATTTACAAAGAATTGACACCACCTCAGAACTAGGTGATGACACAATGAGAATGTCTGATTGTGCTATAATAGAAAAAATAGTTTTGACTAATGTGGAGCTAGCAGTATTATTTGTATGGACTCAAAGTCTGCAGTCGACAAGTTTAGGTTAGGCGTCTACTATTAGGCAACAGAAGGCCTGAATGATGATGCTGACGACTGATGTTCTTGATTCTATATCTAAAAACATGTGGTTCATTTTTAATGTGCGGCTTGGTAATGGGCTGGTGTGGGCTACTGCTCAGACAATTCTACAGTAAGTTGGTGTTGCTTTCACCACATCGGCCCCATCAAGTGTGTGATCTATTGATGGTGTCATTGAAGCCACACCTCAATAAATCACACAGCGTGGGAAAGAGGGTTAAGGGTTTGATGAATGGATGAGTAATGGGATTTGCGGAAAGGTTTGACAAAGACAAACGCTACAACACAAGACCAACATTCATTTGGGCAAAAAGCAGCAGCACATCATTTGCCATCAATCTGGTGTTAGAAGGAAACAAAGGAATGAGTATGACAGAGTACAGAAACATGCATTGCAAACAGTCCTTCTGCCCCAAGATCCAATTTACCATATATTTAAATGTTCTGTCCCAACCACCCACTTCTCTTAGGTAATATGATTGTTAAAAGATAAATGATACTGTGTGTCAAAATTGGGTGGTTTGTCTGCATTATTTCCAGGAAGGGCCACTCTTTGGGGCCTGTCTGCACTGGTCCGGTAGGTATGCATGAGTGTCGTTGAGCTCATTTAGCTTTCGCCATCTGTTTGTGAAGTAAACGAGAAGAAGGCCTGCAAATTGTAAAAGATAAACTGTATTTAGAGTCAAGGAGAAGGACAGAAGTAAGGCAAGCTCCTTGAGGACTGAATCAAGAAGACTCAGAGGCAGTGGGAAAGCTATCACCATGGGGCAGAGGCAGGGTAAAAAAAGAAAATAGTCCAACACACACACACACACACACACACACACAGAGCAGTATTTCACAAACGTACCTCTCTCTATTTCACACAGCTGAGTACTAGGCCTCAGGCTCTGGTTTCACCTTTGAATGAAGTCGATAGTATACTCGATAACTTCTTGCTTCTAGCTATTGATGAAGTAGTCCTGCAGCTCTTGCCCGGAGTTCTTCCATGATACTCCTCCAATCCTGACTCTGCATAACACCGTCCCAGAACAATCATCATCTTCATCATCATGAATCACAATGACCTGAGCAAGATAGATGTGGAGTGCAGTGCGCTGCTGTTAAAGAACAAGTAGGGAAGGAAACAGAGTTGCAGTATTCGTATAGGTTTTTGTTTGTTAACTAAAGTGACGGCTCTGGTCTCTGAAGAACCAGAAAAATGATGTCACCCTGCAATTAATTAAATCTGGCTAAGTGTGAAAGGGCTGATCCCCACCTACAGGAAAAAATGAGCACCCAAACAATACAAATCAGTATTCATCTCAAGAAATTTCCCATATTACAGTTCAACACACACCCTCCGTTCGTGTCTGCCACCACATGAATCATCAATCAACTTAAATCATCACTCACGCAATCAGCCACTAATCGTTGCAATAGCTGAAGTTGCCTCATCCATTCCAAGCATGGGTAGGGAATTTGGTCTTGTCAGGCAGTCTTGCAGGTAATAAATAATTTTATTGGGCAGCACTTCTAGCGCTAAGTGAAGTAAAAAGGAATAGACATTAGGCTAGAGGCATTCGAGGGGGCAGGCATTGCCCCCAATTTCATGAAGGATTTGCGGAGGCGTCTTCAATGCACACTGGTTCAACTGTAATCGGCAGTATATATGTGACTAATAAAAAAGGTGGGGCAGCATAAATCTGGCACAAAAATAATAATTTCCTCTAATTATTTTTGTTTTTTGCAAAGAAAGAAGTTCAACAAGATTTTTTTTTAAGTTCCATAGGGGCACTGGCATACCTAATCTGGGAAGTACAGTTTGTCCTCCAACTCAGGTGGTTTACCCAAAAATTGGTCAGCTAACACATTTGATTCAACTTCGGACCAAACATGCTCTTCCTCTTCCTTTGCTGCTGTTTCAGGAACGGTGTAATTGTGTGATATAAATTGTTGGTTCATTTTGATCATAGTCAATCTCTCCAAATTTTGAATCAAGAGACTGGTCCTTCTCACTGTGACAACCGCACCAGCTGCATTGAAAACACATTCAGCAGACACAATGGCGTCAGGACAAGCCAGATACTTTATTGCCAGCCTGCTGAGCTTTGGTCATTGATGCATCTTCCCATACCAATACATCAATGGATTTTGATCAACATAGACCTCTTTTGGATCATCCAGATACTTCTGCAACATCCTGTGGATGGGCATTGCTGCTGTCACTTGCTCAACCTGTTTTGCCATTGCCTCTGCACTAGACTTGAGGCCTGACAATTGAAACCAATACAATGCAGAGGTCCTTTTTTGCTTTTGTTGCTGGTGTTCTGGTTTATGGTGTTGTTGGTTGCTGTGAGAAAAGACTGCCCTCTCTGGGAGTTGAAGGCGGCACCTCAGAACTGCAGGGTGGGACTCAAAGTTTATTTATTTTATTTATTTATAGTCTTGTATCGCGCGTGAATCAGCCCCGAAGGGGTATCTCCGCGCGTGGCTTCTGGGTAAATTAAACAGCAACTATAAATCGGAAAAGGTAGAGGGGAGGCTAAATTAATCCTGTGTGAATAGGTAAGTTTTCAGTTTCTTCCTGAAATTGAGAAGGTTAGAAGTTTGTCTTAGCTGGAGGGGGAGGGAATTCCACAGCATTGGACCTTTAAGGGAGGGGGCACGGCCACCCTGTCTTGCTCTGTTTACTTTAGGTACATATAGCAACATAATGTTGCTGGAGCGTAGAGTGCGTCCAGGAGAGTAGGGAAAGAAAATATCTTTCAGATATTTGGGACCAGACCCGTAGATACATTTATGCATGATGCAGCAGAGTTTAAACTGAACCCGCTGTTGCACTGGGAGCCAGTGAAGGTGGGAAAGGAGGGGGCGGGAAGGGGTACGGGGGGGAGCATTCAGGATAAGTCTTGCCGCGGTGTTCTGTACCACCTGCAGTCTGCGAAGTTGTTCCTGGTTGGCGGAAATGAGTAGACTATTACAATAGTCCGCCCGTCCAAGGACTAGTGCCTGAACCAGCGTCTTCCTATGGATGTTTGGTAGGAAAGGGAAGATACGCCGTAGAAGACCAATTGTACGGAAACACGTTCCCGCAACCTGACTGACGTGATCTTTCATAATCAGAGTTTGGTCTAGGCGTACCCCCAGGTTTTTGATGGTTTGTTTAGGCGCTGGGACAGGTCCAAGCTCAGGTGGCCACCATTCCGGGGACCAGAGCAGGGTGGCCCCTCCAAACAACATGACCTCAGTTTTGGTCACGTTGCATTGGAGGAAGTTCTGGGCCATCCAACCTGCCACCGCTTTCATACCGTCTTGGAAAGATTGCATGACTGCAGGTGTAATTGTTTGAAAGGGGAAAAGCAGCTGAGTGTCGTCAGCGTAAGAGATTGGTGAGAACCCGTGAGATCTAATAATCTCTGCCAGGGGGGCCACATATACGTTAAATAACGTGGGGCTTAAACATGAGCCCTGTGGCACCCCCTTGGTGAGCTTCCTGCAGACAGATTTGTAGGAGCCTAATTTGACACCTTGTTGTCTGTCTTCGAGGAAGCTTTTCAGCCACGCAAGGGCGGTCCCTTCTACTCCAGCTCCCTTCAGACGGCCGAGAAGAACTTCGTGCGACACCGTGTCGAAGGCAGCGGACAAATCCAATAGCACCAAAATCACTGAGCTCCCTCTGTCAAGTGACATTCTGATGTTATCTGTCACTGACAGAAGGGCTGATTCGGTGCTATGGTTGGGCCTAAAACCAGATTGTGAGTGGTCTAGGCCGCCCGCTGCCTCGATGTAGTTGGACAGGTGTGCGTTGACATGTTTCTCGGCCATCTTGCTGTAGTAAGGTAGAAGGGAGATAGGACTTTCTTCCAAATCTCCGGCTTGCTCTACAATCCACTTCTTGTATTTTAAAACATCCCCTTTAGAAAAAGGGATGAAAGTGGGCAGAATTGGTTTGTACCATGTGTCAAGTAGTGTGGCACATATGCACTCTTTGGACTCGATGGTGTCATGTTGCAGCCTTAAATTAGAAGCCAATCGCAGGACTAAGGTCTCAACCAAGGCTTGTGCTTCTGTGTTTACATTCGCACCTGCAGGGCTGAACCGTTCAGACGCCTTCTTTACTTGGTCTTGTAAGAGATGCAACAACGGGATTGCTTGGCCCATCATACTGTCCCTCCTTGCTAACTTCCTGTGTGAAAACCTCAAAAGGGAGTAGCATATGTGTCAGGCATTTGACTAGGTCCCATTTGTCAGCATCCATGGTCATAGCTTTCCCAGCTGCATCCCCTCCTCTTTAAATGACATAGTAATTGATCTGTTTGTACTGCTCAAACAGACGTTGCAGCATGTAAAAGGTGGAGTTCCAATGTGGTGGCACCTCCTATATCAGGGCTTTAACTGGTGCTCTATTATTATGCTGAATATTCCGCAGCTGCTTCTGGGCTTTACAAAAATGGCTGAAATAGATGCAGTTTCTTCTGCAGGTGGTCAGGTATGTTGCTGACTAAGTCTTACTTTTTGAGGAAGTCTTGCACCACCAGGTTCATGCAATGGGCCAAACACAGTACCCTGAAATAGCCTCCGTCTGAAATGGCCTAGACCATGTTACTGCCATTGTCTGTGGCAGCAAATTCAATTCTAAGACCTCTGGGTCGCAGCCGTTCATACACCTTGCTGGTAAATTCCTCAAAGATGTTTACAGCTGTATGTGATTTCTCCATTGTGAACATTGCCACTGTTGTATTCTGCCAAACATTCTTAAAACGTTCTCCAGGGCCAACACCTGAAGATATATTTTGCTTTACCCCTGCAGAAGAGTTCCAGTATTCAGTGATGCACATGTAATCAGCCGCCTGGCAACTGGTCCACATGTCTGTTGTCAGGTGGATGGTGTGATCAACACTTTGCTGCAAAGCTTGTCCAACCAACTGCAGCACATCGTGATGCAGTGCTGGAACAGCCACTCTTACAAAATAGGTCCTACTTGAAACCTTCCATTTTGAGCAGATGGCTGCCACAAATTCTAAGAATCCAACACCTTCCAACAAAGAAAAAGGGAGGAGGTCCAGCGCTAACATTTTTTGCCTGTTCCCATTGTACAAACTTGCGGTTGGGTGATTTATTTCGTAGGGCCCCTCCTGCCTAAACATGCCTGTAATAGTAGCCTGGATTCTCTTCTTTTCTTGGGGCACTGGGAAGTCACTGAGGTGGGTGAAGCAGCTGGCACACTGCTGGGGACAGGGCTGATTTGTGTGAAGATGTCACCTTCTTCTTCCTTATCATCAGCACCTTCCCCTTTGATTGGACTTCGAGCTGATGTTCCCTGGCTCTTCCCATCACCGGGACCACATTCAGCAATTTTTTTAAGGTGCTCCTCCCACTTGATTGTGTGGTGTTTTTTCACATGGGTCACCTGGGCTCCAATACCATAATGTGTACCAGGCTTACCTCAATGAACATTTGTGTGGCAAATGGTGCATACTGCAATGCGCTCCCCCTGTTTGCAAACTGTAAAAAAGAACCAAACTGGGGAGGAGTACTTTTTTTACTGGGTCAATGCCAATGCCTGAAGAAGAATTGGAGGTGGGTGGGCATGTCGTCACTGCCTCTCTGCTTGCCCTGAGGTAGGGGTTGGTGCAGGTCCCAGCTGGGGCTTTGCAAATATAGGAGCTAGTGGCGGTGCTACCTGTGCCACATCCCTTGGAGCTCATTGAATTGCAATGTCGGATTCCTCTTTGTCAAGTTCCACCATGACTACCTCATCATCTCCTTCTATAAGTCTAAGTCTTTCTGGAACTTTTCTTTTCCCTTGCCTCTCTTGCTGTTTCCTGGTCAGTGTCGGGGTCCACTCCATGTCCCAATCATCATCAAAAGTGGGGCTTGGAGAACATGGTGCTGTAGTACCCTTCCTTTTCCTTGCTGGAGATCTGGGAGCCAATGATTCTAAAAGTGGAGGTTCAACTACTTGCTCTGAAAGAAGCTCAAACTCCTGTTCTGCTCCAACATCAAACAAATGTACCATTGCTGGCTGCTGTCTACTTTGCTGTGTTTCCTGATATGATTGTGTACTACTTTGCGAAAGGGACAAATCCAATTCAACATCACTACTTGTCGGCGTCAACATGATTGCACTGCCTGCCTCACTGATAGACATGGTCCTGGGCTTAGGTTGGGGATTGGTGCTGTTGATGCAGGAGTGCTGGTCTCAGCTTGCTCACCGGAGGCCGGTGCGGCAGACACAACTTTCCTGAAAAAGGTTACGATCTGCACGCCAGTAATAGAAAGCTGCTTCTGCTTCTCCCCACTTGCCACTTTCTTGGCAGCACCTGTCTTTGGGGCCATCTTGAAACTGTCAGTTAGAAGTAGCGCTTCACAACAAGCTGAAGAGATGACCGCATTGAGTAGACAGTCACGCTTCACGTCGTGCACAGCCCTTCTGTCTGGCAGTACTTTGGGTGATGTCTTTTCTCTTGTGCATCTAAATATTCAGTGAAACGTGGCACTGTTGCAGTTGAAGCAGTAGTACATGCAAACAATATCATTTATTGTGGTAACTTTGTAGAATCGTTGTGGCCTCCCAATGTGCCTCACCCCAACTCTGTGGGAGATCCGGCAAAAAACTTGGGGGTTTGGTTTGGGGAAAACTTAAGGTTTAAAGAACACATTAAAAAACTTACTGGAGTCTGCTTTGGTACCTGCAAGGCTCTTTGAACGTTTTTTCCTTTGCTTCCGAGGGAGGCCAAAGAAATGGTAGCGCGTGTTCTCATCCTCTCCCGCCTTGACTATGCCAATGCTTTGTTCATTGGCATCCTGGCTTTTCTGGTTAAGTGACTCCAGATCATACAGAATGCCGTGGCTAGACTCCTATTTAACATCTCGCGGAGATCTAGTGTCCGGCAGGATCTGCGTGATCTGCACTGGCTACCAGTGGCCCAGCGGGTGCCATTTAAGGCCCTCATTTTATCTCATAGGGCCATTCATGGTCAAGGGCCAGCGTATCTGGGGAGACGCTTTGTTTTGTATAAGCCGAACCGCCCCCTTTGTTCTGCCACTCAGCGTCGGCTTGTCATCCCTCGGTTTTGAAGGGTGCGTTTAGGTAGCCAGTCTATTTCTGTGAAAGCAGCCTGGAACGCCCTTCCTGTGGAGCTTCAGCACACTCAGGATTTCAAGCTCTTTAAAAAAACATTAAAAACTTACCTCTTCAAAATGGTTAAGTAATTTTCTTTTTTCTGCCCACTTTCTCACTGTTTGCGCATGTGCCAGGACACTCTTGAGTATTTGAGCGCGTTACAAAACCCTGTATAACATAACATAACATACCATTATTATTTTTTAATCATAGTGTTCATTCGTAAAACGGAAAACAACACCAACATAAACTTTCACGGTGTACACTCAGGAAGGATAAGAAAGAGCAACAATAACAACAAACCATACAGATCTAACTGTTTGTTTTATGTGTATTATGTGGAATGCGGCCCTAAGGGAGGTGGAGCTGACAAATAACAATAGAATAATCCTTACACAATAAATGCTGTTGTGAACCTATAGCAGATATGAGCTTGATTCATTGATGCCAGATGTTATGAAAATGGTTAAAAAAAAGTATCGTCAAGTAAAATACATGGGGATTTTTTTTAAACTAACATAAAAATATTAAATATTAAAAAAGAAAAAATAACTACCAAATTGAAAAAAGAAAAAACAATAATTGAAAACAATTAAAATAAAAAATTATAAATAAGTGACATTAGCCTCAAGCATATTCTTTTAATTTATTAAACTGCTATCTCATTGCTCAACCATCCATGCAAGCATATGGGAAAGGGACACACTGGCTGGATATACAAAATGGCTGCCTGCCATTGCCACATGGTCATCAACAACAACACGGTGCAAAAAGGCATTGGGAACAAATAGAAGACATGCAGGCCTATGGCAAAAGCACATTGACTGGCTACATAAATGGCTGCCAGCCACATGGTCAAACAGCAAGCAAGGTGGCATGGGGAACAAAGAGAACATATTCAGACCTATGGCAAAAGCACACTGGCTGGCTACACAAAATGGCCTGCCAGCCACATGATCAGAACAACCACAACCAGCAAGGATGCATGGTCAATCACAAACAGAGAAGACATGCAGGCCATTGACAAAAGCGCACTTGCTGGTTACACAAAATGGCCGCCAACCACATGGTCAGAAAAACCACAACCAGCAAGGAGGCATGGCTACAAACAGAGAACACATGCAGGCCTATAGGAAAAGCACACTGGCTGGCTACACAAAATGGCCACCAACCACATGGTCACAACTACAACATCCAGCAAGAAGGCATGGCCACAAACTAAAAAGACATGCAGGTGTATGGGGAAAGCACACAGGCTGGCTACAGAAAATGGCTGCCAGCCACATGGTCAGAACAACAACAACCAGCAAGGAGGCCACATCACAAAAAGGGAAGACATGCAGGGCTATGGTGAAAGCACACTGGCTCCTGCATAAAATGGCCACCAGCCGCATGGTCACAACAACCAGCAAGGAGGCATGGCCACAAACAAAGAAGACATGCAGGCCTATAGGGAAAGCCCACTGGCTGGCTACAAAAAATGTCCACCAGCCACATGGTCAGAACAACAACAAGCAGGAGGCCTGGAAAACAAAGAACACATGCTGACCTAGGGTGGACACTGACTATATAAAATTACCCCAGGCCATATGGCATAATGAACAACAAAGGCAAATGGTGGCCTATGCCAAACACACACATACTGGCTAATTAAAAGGTGATACAAAAAACAATGGTCCTAGACCTATATTTCTAAACCGATATATATCAAATTCATAGTAATTAGTCCAAGAGACAATTTATGAGCATGAAAAATTCGCTCGCAGTAATCAATACATTCTAGAACTAAAGAAAAAGTGCAACAACCGAATAAATTATACTTAACCGAGTATTTATTTTTATATCATAAGGTGAACAGTTATTTATTTACTGTATCAATTGAAGGAGAGGTAGGAAAGGTAGGTTGCTCCAAATGGAACATGCAGAAAAGGGGGTGCTCAGGTGTTTGAGAAGTGAAACAGAATTTCAGAGTAGTGAAAAACGGAGAAAAAAATTAAAAACATTCACATGCTAGACTGGTTATACATCCCAATCCTTCTTTGCCTGGCCACGTCGGATTAGTCAGAACTTTTTTAGTACAATTCATAAATACAAAATATGTATCTTTGGGTGGCATGTTAGAATAGAGCTCGTGATCCAGGCTACTTGTGGGGGCATCGACGTTTTGACCCGACTTGCGGCTCCGAGGGAGATTCATGGCTTCGGCCTTGCGGGTCTTCTTCAGTACTGTGTGGGCAACCTAAGTAGGTGTGATGGTCGTGTCATACAGCCACAGAGTTATGCGGGATGTGAATTCCTCACAAATGGTAAATCATAGTGGACATCTCCTTCCGTTAGTGATGGTTAATGTATCCCAAAGCAATTGAAGCAACTGGCTTAAAGCGGCAGAAACCAGCATCCGTATTGTGAAGTATTCACATTTGATTAAGTCGTGCAGGCGACTCCTTCCATTAGGGCCATTTTTTAATATCCCAGGCAATAAATGCAGAATGGCTTGTATCGACAATGCCGGCATCCTGTGTTCCGCCAATGTTGGCGTAACCCAGTTTCCAGCCAACGCGGACAGAACACGGATTCCGGCATTGTCGATACAAGCCATTCTACATTTATTGCCTGGTATATTAAAAATCGGCCCTAATGGAAGGAGTCATCTGCAGGTCTTAATCAAATGTGAAGACTTCACAATACCGACATACGTGCCACCCAAAGATACATATTTTATATTTATGAATTGCACTAAAAAAGTTCTGTCTAATCCGACGTGGCAAGGCAAAGAAGTATTGGGATGCATAACCAGTCTAGCATGTGAATGTTTTTTATTTTTTTTCTCCGTTTTTCACTACTCTGAAATTCTATTTAATTTCTTAAGCACCTGAGCACCCCCTTTTCTGCACGGTCCATTTGTAGCAACCTACCTTTCCTACCTCTCCTTCAATTGATACAGTAAATAAATAACTGTTCACATTATGAAATAAAAATAAATACTCGGTGAAGTATAATTTATTCGGTTGTTACACTTTTTCTTTAGTTCTAAGATGTATTGATTACTGCAAGCTAATTTTTCATGCTCATAAATTGTCTCTAGGGCTCATTACTGTGAATTTGATATATATCGGTTTGGAAATATAGGTCTAGGACCATTGCCTTTTGTATCATATTGAACCCAGGTCCACGACCAGTATTGGGTAACCCCATTTTTGTAATGGCTTATCAAAAGATGCATGGTAGCACAGAGAACACAGCATTAATTCAGCAATGACAAAAACAAAAATTAACATGGCTAAAAATGTTCACAACACACATCCTCCAAAGGCATTACCCCACCTAGACACTGTTTGCAGGGGAAAAAACATGAAACATTAAATACTGCAAGAAACAAATTTTGAATTTTAATCCAGTTCCATCCATGGCCTAAATGCTGTTCTAATTCTACAGACACCACAGAACTGTTGTTTCATGCACCCATGAGTAGTAAAGGGCCTACCGGCTAGAAAGCCCGTTGGCAGACAAGGCCACATAGTGAATTAAATCAATCAATATTGCAAACAAACTGAAAAACATGGAGAAGAAAATGTACTGAACTGTGGAACATTTTTCCTTTCCAAAATAAGATACATTTCATTAAAAAAAAAACATTTGTAGGCTCCTACTAAAACTGCAGGCCACCCACCACAATAAATTTTAAAAATCGAATAAAAGTAGAAATAAATCCCAGTGCATGCCCCAGTCAAACAAACAAGACCCTTATACACTGGTTTTTCAACTTACTTGTGATATCTCAAAAACAAAGTCCTTCAATCAAATGGTATCTATGCAGCAGATAAGGAGAGTGATCCTTCCAGCTCCAAATCCCAATGAAACGTGACCGAGGAGCAAAAAACTGGGAGGAGCCTGCTGGACAGGAACAGGAAGTTGGGGTCTCTGGGACACTTCCTTCTGGTTTGAAAAGAAATGTTTTTTAAAAAATGGCTTCTCTCACACAAAAAAACCAATGTCAATGGCCAGTTTGAGGAGAAAATCTACTCCAAATGCCTCTCAGCTGCATTCGCAAGCAGAAAAGGTACTTGACTACTCTGTATGCGATCAGCACTAAAAATGCTAGATTGGTGCTGTTGCGGCCAGAAGCTGTGAAAGTGAGAGCAAAGTCTTGCGGGAGCTCGCTAGCGGTGTGAGAAGTATTGCACACATGCTCGCAAGCAGCCCGAGAGTCTTGGTGCTTGGGGATGAGAGCAAAAAGAAAACTTGAGCGCAGGAACAGAAAACAAAACTCCGGCTTCGCGCCTGAATGGGGGAATACAGGAATTCTGCATTTCTCCACGGAGTGCCCAAATACCGCAAACTCCACAAGCGAAGTTTACCGCTTGGGCTTAGTAACCTCCACATCCACCAAATCCATTCTCTCTTTGTCAAAGACAATTTCTCGGGCTGAGAAACCTGAAAAGGAATTTCCCAGAAATCTATCTTGAAACCTGATATAGTCTCCAGAACCCAGGGGTCGTTTGTCACTTCTCTCCATTTGTGAAGGAAAAGTTGTAGCCTTCTGGCGACCTTTACTTGAAAAGAAACGGAACAAGTTGTTCTGCTTACCTTCAAATCCTGAGCCTTGAGATCTAGCTCTTCCTCCTCTTGCTCTAGATCATCCCCTCTGCTTGTAGAAACCTGATTAGGTTTGGAAATTTCTGCCATAATCCCTCGAACCTTGGGAGTTCTGGTTTTGGGTATAGAAAAATGGGACCTTCTAACTCCTCGCCAAGCAGTGCAGTCCCCTCTTGTCGGCCCTTATACATGTCTCAAGTTATATTGGGCTTTGTTTAAGGTTGTGAAGGTGGACATGTATTTGCCTTGCCCAAGTACTTAATAAAATTGTGTCTGAAGAGAAGGCCCACAAACTTGCTTTCTTGTTCTTTTTTGGCAAACTCAGCGAGTTTAGGGCTCATTCTCATAAGGATGGCCTTCTTTCTTTCGGATATCAGACCTGCACTGGCATTGTCCAACTTGCAGATCGATCTTTGGTTCCAACATCTTATGTGCTCTAGGTCTACTTCAGTGTCATTGATATGTGCTTCTTCAGCCATGTCCAGTATTCGTGCCAAAGGGACGAAGACATCCAAGAGACAGTCCTGACTCTGTTTCAGGCACCAATCTAGGCCCTTTCTTGGGTCTTTATCTGATTCAAACAGAAATGTTATTAAGTCCTGTTCCAGGTTTGGTGTCTGACATGCCTTGTCATTGGCCTGGGGCATTCAGCCCACATCAGATTTTGATGTTGCTTCTCAAGAGGTCTTCTCACCCCTGTTTAATCAATGTTGCCACGTGAGTAAGAGGCCAACACTCAGAACTGCATGGGTGTTTTATGGCATCTGGGCTGAACATTCCCCTCCCCAAATGGTCATTAATTGGCTTAGTGGAGTAAGTGCCCTGTAAATTATCTAGACCCCCAAAGGTGTCTAAGCCCTTATCAGAGTAAAAGAAAAATTCATCAAACCCTTTTTCAGTTTAAGAAAGTTTTTATTTTGTTTGAACAAAATACTATACAAAAATGATAACATAGTACATGAGAACCGAATGAAATACAATATGAGCCATAGAAAAGCTATAAAATAACGGTTCAGCAAAAGAAGAAGAGATGAAGAGATAAAGAGATAAAGGAGAAAATAAGAAGGAGAGAAGGGAAAGAAAAGAAGAGGGAAGAATAAAGAAAGAAAAAGAAGAAGAAAATGAGAAAATCAGGATAGGAGAAGTAAGGAATAAAAGCAAGAGAATAGAAAGGCCCAGCAATCAGACAGAAGAAGCGGATGAAAGATAGTTGGAAAAGGGGAGCCAAAGAAGATCAGATTTAATTTTAGAGGAGACAGAAGAGGAAGAAGCAATAGCAATCCTATGTTCATCACATATGAAGTTCCACCAAGTAAGAACAGATAATTTGGAGTTATCCTTCCAACAAGATAAAATCACTTTAAACGCAATAGCAATAAAAAGATCAAGTAATCTAGCACTAGAAGGAACAATATCTATATCAACTTAGTCAGAGCCTAAAAACACGTTCAAGAATGATAAGGGAACAGAACAATGAAACATGCACATGCAAATATTCCAAACAGAGTTCCAGAAAGCTAAAACAGAAGGACATTCATATAATTGATGTTTAAGTGTACCTGTATGTGAAGAACATGACCAACAAAGAGTAGCGGATAAGGGCGAGAATTTGGCGATACTAACAGAAGTGAGAATAGCTCTATGATAAATAAAAAATAATGATTGTGTAATACGAGCAGCAGCAGAAATCTTAAACAATTTGCTCCATATACAATTCCATTCACCAACAGAAAGAGAAACGGACAAATCAGATTACCAAGCGACCTCAGTAGCTGATCTAGGCCGTTCCAGAACATTTGTTGATAATATTTTATAGACAAGGGCAGCTTTGGGTTGATGTAGGGAAAATAAAGGATAAAGGGGGGTGGAGGGAGAAAAGGATGGTAAGGTATCAGACGTAGGAAAGGTTGATAAATAAGATGTTATAGCATTAGTAATAATTGTATATTCCTTAATACATGACATAGGTAAGTTGTACAAAACTTGCAGTTCGGGAAAAGAGATAATGATATCATTGGTGAAAAATTGGTGAACAAAGATAATATCCTTTTCTTTCCAATACTTGTAATAGAAAGATTTGCCCTTATATTTGAGGAATTTTTTGTACCATACACTAGATGACAAAAAACACTGGAGTGGAGATAAACCTTTAGCAAATATATCATGCAATAGAGTTTGTGAGCTTTTTAAAACAGTATGTTTAGTTAAAAACGAGCAGTTGGAAATAAAAACAGTATGTTGAAATGAGAAATCTTTTAACAATGAGCGTTCAAAGGCAATCCATTTAGGCAGTGGGACATTGTTAAAATCAAAAGCTAAAGAAAAGGATTGCTTAATAAGGAAGGCAGAGTGGTAAAGTTTAAAATGAGGGAAACGAACCCCACCTTCATTCTTAGGACGTATGAGCTTATGTAAGGCAATGCGAGGTGCTTATTATTCCACAAAAATTTAGAGCAAATGGAGTTTAAACGAGTAAAATAGGAGTTCGGAATTTTTGTGGGGAGCATCGAAACAGTATACAATATATGAGGCGTAATCATCATTTTGATGGTATCGAGTCTACCCCACCAGGATAAAAATAAGGGGGACCAACTTTGGAGGAGGGATTGAATTTTCTGAATGAGGGTGGCAAATGTAGCTGTTAGAGTATCAATAAGGGACGATGAAAACCAAATGCCAAGGTATTTGATTTTGGAGGGACACCACGCAAAATCAGTGGAATTAAACATGTATTGATAGCAATTAGAGTTTAGGGGAAGGACTTCAGTTTTAGATAAGTTAAGTTTATAGCTAGAGACAGAGGAATAAAGAAGGACTTCGTTGAGAAAAGGGGGAAGTGACGTAACAGGATTAGCCATATAAACTAAGATGTCGTCCGCATATGCAGATAATTTAGTTTCTACAGAGGAAATTTTATCCCAGTTATTTGGGGGTTAGAACGGATTCGTTCAAGAAAGGGTTCAAGGCAAAGTATAAACAATAACGGGGATAGGGGGCAACCTTGTCTTGTTCCCCTAGATAAGGGAAAGAACCTAGAAAATTGGTTAATAACAAAAATACTGGCACGGGGGCTGAGTAAAGGAGTTTAACCAAGGAGATAAAAGAGGGACCAAAACCAAACCATTGCAAAGAGCGGAACATAAATTGCCAATTAATGCGGTCAAAAGCTTTCTCCGCATCTAGGGACAAGGCAGCTAGAGGAGCTTTGAAGTGTTTACTATGGGAAATGACATTAACAAACATACGGGCATTGTCAGCGGCAAGTCTGCCTTTGACAAAACCAACTTGGTCAGTTTTGATTAGAAGGGGGATGAGAGAATCAAGACGGGAGGCAAGAATTTTAGCAAAAATTTTACAATCATAATTGATCAAGGAAATAGGACGATAGTTTTTACACTGGGAATGATCCTTGTCAGGTTTGGGGATTATGATGATTAGTGCATCCAAGAAAGACCCTGAGGCTTTAGCATCAGCAATGAATAAATTAAAAAGTTGAAGTAACTTAGGCACAAAAATAGCATGGAAGGCAGAGTAAAACTCAATTGGCAATCCGTCAGGACCAGGAGCTTTTGATCTTTTTAAGGAGTTGATAGCCAAAAGGATCTCTTGAGAGGAAATGTCTTTTTTCTAATTGATCAAATTCATCAGGGAGTACAGGAGGAGGGGGGAGACCGTCAAAAAAAGAAGATAAATCTTGAGTGGAGAGGTGTGTATCATCAGTATAAAGAGTGCGATAGTAGTTATGAAAAACTTCTGCAATATCTTCATCAGAAGTGACTAGTTTGTGAGTAGAATCATTCAAGATAGGACCTACAGTTTTACGCTCAGATTTGATTTTTAGGTAGTTCGCCAACATTTTACCAGCCTTATTCTGACCCCCATGGAACTTAGACTTAATGTTCAACAAAGTGTTACTAGCTTCAACTGTAGCAATTTTATTCAAATCAGACTTTGCTTTGATTAGGTTATGGAGGGCATCAGCAGCTTTAGAAGAGAAATACGAATGTTCCAGTTGTTTAATATTCTTAAGTTTCTCTGTATACTTAGTTCTATTTAGTTTCTTCTTTTTGGAGACATAGGAAATTGTAAAAGCTCGCAGGGCAGCTTTAAAAGTATCCCAATTATTGGGAACCGAGGTGTCAGTTGGAACATTGAAGGTGAAGAACTCAGCTATAAAATCCTGAACCTCTTTCATATAAACAGTATCAGACAAGAGGAATGTGTTAAACTTCCAGCAACTAAATTTAGAAGAGGTAAGTGTAAGGTCAAGGGTTGCATAAACTGGGGCATGGTCAGAAATAAAAATAGAACCAATTTCGGATTTCTGAAGTGTCGAAGTAGAGACTTACTGACTAAAATATAATCAATCCTGGATCAAGTATGGTGGACATTCGAATAAAAAGTATACTCTAGGGTATCAGGATTACAAGTTTTCCATACATCGTATAGGGGGCGGGAGGAAACAGCTGATTGAAAACATTTATGTGTTTTGTCAGGATGAAATTTGCTTGAAGAGAGTCTGTCTGAAAAAGGATCCAACCATTGGTTAAAATCACCAGAAATCACAATATTAGGGCAGTCAATAGAGGAAATAAGAACTTTAACATCATTCCAAAATTTGGGATCAGGGCGGACAGGACCATAAATATTCAGTAACACCAGCGTTTTGTTTTGGATCACAACTTTAGCCATAACCCAGCGACCTTCGACATCTGCTTTTGAGGAGAGATTTTGGACACATAAATCTTTATGAATTAAAATTGCGACACCCCCCTTTTTGTTGACAGCGGGAGAATACACAACTTGACCCACCCATTGTCTCTTGAGCTTAGAAGATTCTACATCAGTACAATGGGTCTCTTGGAGAAAAACAACCTGTGAATTTAACTTGGATAAATGGGACAGTACCTTTTGACGCTTGACGGGGTGTCCCAGACCACGAACATTCCACGTGACAAAGTTACACATTGTGGAAGGTGAGGAGGGGGGGAAACATCCGGAGCCAACACACTGCAGGAGGACAGCTACAAAAAAAGACACAAGCGACATAAACATTACAGATACCAAACAGAAGTACATTAGGATGAACGAATTTGCCCAAAAGCACAGAGAATGACATAGCAGAGAACGGTAAATGTAGACCAAGGGATAGAGCAAGAAATAAAAAATAAAAGGGAAGACAAAAGATGGAAGAAAATAAGCTTTGGTAGAACCGGAATAGGGAGACTAGGAGGAAGAAAAGAAAGAGACAGAAGAAGGAAAAGAAATAAGTAGACAAATCAAGGCAAGAATGCCAGATCTGAGAAGAGAACACCATGACATCTGGAGCGAGGAGACGCCAAAGGAGGTACAGACCCCACTAAGCGTCAGGAGAGCGGCAGACAAAATTCAAGAAAAGCACGACATAGAGAGAAAAAAGAAAAAAAAAACATGTGGAGGCCAGAGTGATCACAATAATTCAATAGAGGATGGCAAGATGAGGAGAAAAAACAAGAAGAAAAAGAAAGTCCTCAAGTATTAACGTCCATGTTAGATGCGGAGACACTTTGAAGGTATTCGTGAAGCTTCTGAGGATCATCAAAAGAGCGGGTACGGCCATTATGAGTAATTTTGCAAAAGCACGGGTGAAGGATTCTATATTGAATATTCAGTTGCCTCATATGAGGACGAAGATTCAAAAATTCCTTGCGTCGGGCGTTTGTTGCGTTTGACAGGTCCTGAGAGATAAAAATATTATGACCCGACCATACAAGGCGACGTTTAAGTCTGGCAGCTTTGAGGACAGTCATTAGTTCAGCAAACTCGAGGAAAAGAAGGATAATACCACGAGGTTTAGATGAATTTGAAGTAAGACGTCCAAGACGATGAGCCCTCTGGATATTAAGGGGATGAGAAGCTGGTTGAAGATCTAAAAGTTCATTTAGAAGTTTACGAATAAAAGACACCATGTCAGACCCCTCGAGATTCTCCGGAACCCCGTAAATACGTAGGTTGTTCCTACAATTGCGATTTTCAAGGTCCTCTGTGTGTAGTTTGACCTGTTGAATTTCTTTTTCCAGCAGGGGTATCTTAGAAGAGACATCTTGAATATCACTGACACGTTGCTCTAAACTAAGAACCTTGCCTTCCATAACGACCCATCTCTCCTCAATCTGCTTGAGCTTCTCATTGGTGGCAGACATGAAGGGTTGGAGACCCCGAACCTCCTCTAAGATGGAGTCCAAGATAGGGTTCTGGGAGGTGCGAATCGGAGAAGGAGGGTCATTTTTAAGGCGTTTAGGCTTGGTACCTCGATGACTTCATGCTGCCTGTGTCGTGCGTCATTATCACAGCAGAGGGGCACAACCAGGAAGGCAGGAAAAGACGTTGGCTGCGAAGAAATAACACAAAACGCCACCAAGCACAGAAAAGGTAGGCAAATAGTGAAAAGTAATGCTGCAGAAAACTTGCTCAAAATCACGGAGGCAAGAAAAGGCACAACCCAGTCAAGTACAGTATAAGAAAGTAGGTCGCTCAGACTCCACCATACGTTAGGGTGAGGAAGACCACAGAGGGCAACAAGGACAGCATGTCAGGAAAGCGTTCATTGAAGTTGCTAGGTGGAGGAGTCGACAATGAGGCACCATATCACGGTGTCAGAAGAAATGAGACATAAAGCACACCTTCACGCCAAAATTATAAAATGGCGGCCGTTGTTTACTGAGGCAAAGTATTTGGAATAGGAGGAAGAATGAGCCATGAACAGGGCAGCCAGTAGCGCAACAACGCCATACCTTGTAGGTGGTTGGCGAATTATGGGCGGTGTGAAGCGCGAAATGACCCAGGAGAATAACCGGAGGTGTCACGTACTTCTGTGAGGCGACGCTGGCACGGCGGTTCAAAATGGCGGCCACCCGCTTCCAGAAGCAGCCGCTGGGAGAAAAGCTTGCACGTCCCCGGAACCTGCCTCAAACACTCCGGAACTGCATACAGTTGAAGCGGACCATGTTCCGCCGAAGGAGAGTGCAAAACTCCGGCCTCGAAGTGCACAGGAAGAGGCTAGAAATCCATCGGGAGTCTGCAACTCTCCGGAGCTCACGGGAGGTCCGCCATCTCACGACGGCGCGTAAGCCACGCCCCCATCAAACCCTTTAACATCACTATTGACATCGAACAAATTTTCCAGGCTAAGTGAGTCTTGGTTCTCTATTGTGCCACTGAGGACACTACTTCCTCTTGTGCCACAGGGAACACCATTGTCTCTTGTTGCGCTAAGGCTACTCCAGACTTTTGTACCATTAAGGCTACCCCTCATGGAGGACAGGGTTTCGTCCCTCTTTATCCATGACCTGGTATTACTGGGTCTGTACAGATGTCTGTTCATCCAAAGGGCCTTTCAGCCCTTTTTGGGGTTTGCCGGTCTGACTTTGTCAGAGACAGAGAAGTACTCCTCTTCTAAAGGAGCGCTCCTCTTCTTCTTAGACATAGCGGCCTTAACCACTTTTTTGCTAGAGGTCTTTAAACCCTCTGCAAAGTATTTCCGAAACATCTACTCACTTACCTACAACTGAGGCAATTCTGTCTCCTCAGCCATGCTGCCTAAACAATAGTAGTATGTACTAAACTTAACAAACTAACACTAATCTTTCCAATATTAATTCAATAACAATTAAAAGATTTAGAGATAAAAGGCTATTAACTACAAATCTACAATATTTAACTCTAAAATATAATAATATACTGACCCAAAATTAATCTAGACTCCTGAATCTAACAGTAAATCTCTTTTTCCTTTTTTTAGGCACTAAAGGGCAAAGGAGCGTCTGAAATACCAGGAAAAAACAGTTGTTCATATAGTGAAGCAGAGTTAAGGCAGTTAAAGTAACCGATGTTAGCCTTTGAACAAGGTGAGGTTATGGTAACTAGCCGGGAAATCCTGCCCAAACCAACATGGCACCTGGATTTCAGTCTGCTCTCAATTACATTAGCCCCTTTTATTTATTTACATCGTGCGTACAAGTGAAGGATCATTGCTGCGGCCGGACTCATCAAAATTATGTGGGTGTTCACCACTGCGCTCATCAAAAATATGCTGGAGTTCACCACCGTGGCCGGGCTGCAAAATGCTCAAGTTTCCAAGTCACCGCGGCGGCCGGATCCTGAAAAGAAAGGGGCACCGTTAGCGTGAGAGCGCCTCAGCTTTTTCCCCCTCCCAGCCGAGTCTCCGAGCACATGGGGCATTGGGAGAGGTCGGCAGGGTGTGTGGAGGCCACACAGAGGTGCGAGCAAGTCAGAAAGAGTCCTTGCTGAAAATCAGTAGTGCTTATCCAGCATTGCAAGATCTTCTGTAAGTGCTTTTTATGAAAAATACAAAACATACATGGCAAAACAATTAAAGGCAAGACATTTTTAAATATATATCAGCAATAGTTGCAAAGTACTTATCTGCTGAGGGAGCAGCTAATAAAAGAGGACGATAGTTGTTGCCATGGTCATGTATACTGTACAATGATTCCACAATGGAATATTTTTACTTTGTGATGTGTGTATGTTCTTTAAAGGGCTGCATGTGGGGCAGCAATAAAGGTTTATACATAATGATAGCCTCCGGTCTTGTAATGAGATGTATTTATGAGCATAATGTACTTGTACCATACTAACATCTCGGTGCACAAAGTGTTCTAGCTCGTGTATACTTTTAAAAGCAACACAAGATGAAGGTTTTTACCTTTATGCACCTTTTGGGCTACCATTCCTTTAAAGTTTTATTTTGCAAAACAACAAACTCTTCTGGAGGTTTGGTAGTCCATAGATGTCGATAATAAGTCATCATGAGGTTCCAGGGGTGTCTGTGCAAACAATAAATACTCCTGACACTTTAATTTTCTATAATTTCTTTAACTCCTTAATCCATGCTTTCTTTCACCTGTTGTTTTCTTATCTGCTGCCTCAATGCTACCAGCAACTAGTGGTTAATTTGTAAATGAATGAGTGCCGATGCTCAAAGCACTGCCCAGAAGCCCAATACAGGGCAATAACATATCAGGACACTGAACACCAAGGCTCTGTAGTCTTACAGCCTTCTCATACCTATTTAATCCAATACCTGACTCTTCCTGTCCCTTTATCTCACTCTTGAAGGTTCCTATTTTCTCCCTTTTCCCCCTCTTTCCGCTTTGTGTGTTTTTCCCTCTCTTGCTATTGGTAAATGTAGGAAAGTAGGATCTGCTTGCATGGTAACCCCCACGTTTTGCTTGATGTAATACTGTTTCTGACTAATCTGACTGAGATCCTGCTAATCAGGACCCCAGTCTCTGTGCTTTCTCCCCCAAAAATGGTATGGTAAGTACATTCCAGATTGGACAATGGTTTACCCTTATCAGTCCCTAGTATATGGTACTGAGGTACCTAGGGCATAGGTACATCAGCGGTCCCCCATGAGCTGAAGCATGTATTATGCCATCCATGAGGGATCACTCAAACTGTAACTACAGGCCTGCATTGCAGCTTGTATAAGCTGGCGCTAGCACCACTTACAAAAGATATAGGTTCATCTATATCTAGGGTCACTGCACTTAAAACCTATAAATCACCCATAATGCAGGCCTTTCAATCCTGAAGGCAGGGTGCTCGGTTCTGAACGTGAGGGTGCCCCTGTATGTGCAGGACACCCCTACAACCTAGGAAGTCCATTCTCCCGAGTTGTAAGTGAGACAGCCATGTAACATATAGAGGGGAAAGGTGTAATTACACGATGAACATCTCGAAACTGGCTGTAATGAATCCTATCATGTTTGGTATCAAACATGTTGGAATCATAACCCCACACCATAAACAGTGTGGGAGGTATGATTCCATGCACTGTAAAGCTTCTCCAGGAGGCCCTTGGGCTCCCAGTACCAGTCTTCTAGATCCGCATAGCAAAACATGGCTGCTGCCGACCACAGAGACAATTCTGCCCTCCTGCTGCTGAGCCAAGCTCGAGCTGGGGAAGGCAGAACAATAGGTATCCTGTCACAGGGAGGTGTAACCACCTCCCACACGCAGTTTAGTGTATTGAGGACATGTAGGAACGCTTGCTGGTGCGACTCAGTTTGCTTGAAGGGTACACTTGGTACGCTTGCATAGTCCAGTTCAAACCAGCTCAGGGAGCTGTTGGCTCCCGCTCTGGCGTGAAACTGGACAAAGGACATGGGAGTATCCTCCCACTGTCCGATCCCTCCCCTGGGAGGGAACCCTGAATTGTCCCAACCCTATCCTTAGGTTACTTAAGGACTTACCTGAAGGTTGGTCCCTAGATTTGTCATGGGACTTAGAAATACATGTGGTAGTTTTTTCACATCTCTCAAGGCCTGCCCGGTTCTCTCACCAAGATTCCCTCGTCGGAGCTGCAGGAACCAAACCCTTGTGCACTGCATCGACTTGCAGTTGCAAAGGCTTGTTGATTTCTTTCACCAAGACCTTCGGGCTCCAAGTAGGCCTAACCTCAAGTATCTCCGGTGACTAAAATCTTTGTCCTTACCACATCACTTGCACCGTGGTCCTGCATCTTTGGTGAGCTGCTTGAGGTCCTCTTGCTACTCCAGTGCCTCTGGACAGTGCCTCTGGCCTGTGGGCCCTCTTGAGTGTCATCTTTGAATCCTTTGGGCTCTCCTGATTGCCTGGGCCTACCCTGACTCCCCTGCTTGTGGTGAGTCACCTGGATCTTGCTGGTCTTGACACTGCACCTTCTTTGCTTTCCACTTTGTTTGCAGTCACCAAGTCTTGTTGGTGCTCCCGACAGACACCGACCCCTCAACTCTCAACATCTGACGTGGGACAGCTTCTGAATGGCTCCTGGTCTTTCACAGCATTGACTGCTCATTGACTGGTCCTCACAGCTGCAGCTCCAAGGTCACCCTCATCTCTCCTGCAGCACTCAACATCGGTGCGCGTTCGTCTTCCGTGCCTCCTGGTCACTCCGGACTGGCACAGACTCTGTCCCCTCTGCTTGCAGGTACTTCTCAACTTGAATACACCTTTGGGTTTCACCGGACACTTTCACCTTCCTCAGCAGTGACATCTTCCTGAAGTCCTCCATTGAGTTTGACAGCAGTTTCCGAAGCCACTTCACACCTAGGCACCCGGCTTCCCTGGTGTAGGTATCCTGGTTCCTAAGATATCCACGGGTGGGTTGGCTCTCCAACTTTCTGTCTTCCAAGGGGTTTCTTCAGGGTCAACTGGGAAGGGTCCTTCTTCTTTAAAATTGCAACCATGACTTACCCATTGACATGCATTGATCCCGCGGTTGTGTTCCTATTCTACACACGCCCTCCGCGGAGCTCCTGGTTACTTACCTCGGGTGGTTGCTTGGGTCCCCATCACTTCTATGTCTTCTGGGTATAGTCTTGGCTCGAGTCGTGGTTCGCATACCACTATTTTGGTATATGGTTTGGTCTCCCCCTGGTGACCCTGTGTATTTTGTGGTACTTACCTGTTTCTAGTGCAAAGTATTGTGTGCATTGTGTATATCTCCGGCTAGAAGATATCTATGCGTTCGTGAGAGTCTTCTAATAAATACATATTTTATAAATACACTGTGTGGTTATTTTTCACTTGATCTATACTTATAAGATAATGTTCTGGTAAAACAAGCTGCTTTACACTCTTTCTGGACTAAGCCTGATGGCTGCTCTCCCTACCACTTAGTGAGCTTTCTAAGGTTGTCTAAAACCACTAAAATCACCGGGATTGGTGCAAGGTGCCCACTTACATAAGTGTACACCATATACCAAGCCAGCTTCTCACAGTAAATGTCTAATGTGGAAACAGAAGTGCAGTTCCTCAGAAGTGTCGGTGGTTCCCACCAGCAGATACCGGCTCAAACAACCACCAAGTCACTGCTGGAAGAGCCTGAGTAGGTATCAGAAAAACAAACTCTTCTCATCCACACTACATCATCAAGCAGTCCTCAGTAGAGTACATGTGTTAATGTACTAGTAGTCAGAAGTGTTGTAGTGTAGCTCCTATTTTCCCAATAGGCTCTGCGCATTGGAATAGTACCTACAGCAGTAAAGGCCTAGGCCAGACGTTAACTAGGTCTACTACTGTCGTTACTAGACTTAATTTTTGGGTTTGCCAGCTAAGCTCAGAGTTCGCTAGAAACTTTCTCGAATGTTCAAGGAAGGGATTAACTCCCCTGATTAGACAAGAAGGGATTTAGTTTCTGACAACCATAGAACATGACAACTTTGCTCTCCCCTAATCAAGAGTCAATCTCAAGAGTCGTGTGAGCACAAGGCAATTATTTTACTCAGTCAGTACGTGCATTCTTAGTCTCATCAGAATGTAGAGAAAAGGAAGAGACGGGCGTGTTCAATAAAAGATGTTATTTATTGATCAGTCTCTTTTCTCATACAAGAGAAATGGATCGATATTATTGCAATACTTATAGTTAAGTAAAGTGCATACATTAGAAGCAATAGTATAAAATAATACTGTAAAAACATTGATATGGTTTCTGAGCCATATGATGTTTAAAATGATTAAAATATATTTACATACACATATACATTTGACTAAACGTACTCAACTGGTGTTTCTAAATACGCCTACCCCGTGTACCTGACCTAAGTCTAATGCGTGGGCGGGAATAGAAAGTTACAGTTTAAGTTAAGTTTGTTTTTGCCAAGTGAATAACTAAAGAATTCTCTGTGAGGGGTTATTCAGTTCTGTACCTGGAAGTTTAGGATGAATGAGGAATGGTATCTCTTTCTCTGCTCTCGATATTCCAGGCTGCCTGCGAGGGCTACCCGGAAGCGCCGGTGCTGGGTCTCTCGGCTTGAGATAGCAGCGCGTCTCTCAGCGCGTCAGGAAGGCGGGGCTGCTGCCAGCGGGGTCTGCTTCTGCTCTCGGCTTCGGCAAGTATGGCTGCTCCGTCTTGTCACCACGCGTGTGTTTGCATAGGGCAAGGTCGGCAATATTTATACCTTAAAGGTGCCGAGATTGACGTAAGGATGGACATAGGTACGTCAATAAAGATGTCATACGACTTGCTCGTTAGCACATTCTTTTGCAAAAGTTCTCTGTGAAATCAAAACAATGGCCGCACGGATTATCCAGGTTGTCATAGGTTTGATTTGTTATGAGAACGTCGTATGCCTTATCAGGGGCTGGAGGAATGTCGCTTGTCTAATTAGATCTCAAGCGTTATGACCTAATCAGATAACACGTTCCTGTGCCGTAGTGTGACTGCGTCAGATAACGGTATCTGCATCATGGGGGATTTCTTGCCTCATGGGCTGACTGTTAGTTAACTTGATAGTTAGTTTAACCAGAATAGGGTCAGGAATAGGGGGATCGATTCAGAACCTATAGAAATACACGACACCCACTCCACGCTAACTATGGTCATATCTACTAATCTATGCATAGTATAACATAGTACAACATACTATAGAGTATAGTGTATACCTTACCACCCCAAAATACATAAATGCATTTTGAAATTTTCAAATATACTGAAAAATTGCAGTCATATATATTGTATGCACTTAAGCTATGAATCAAATGCAAAAGTAAACACGCATTGTTATGCATTATTGCTTATTGGTATATGAGAAATACACATGAAATGGCTCTTAATATGGCTATACAGAAAGGAAGTTCGAGACCATTTCATCACATAATAAAATATTTGTGAACCTACCAGCGGGCAGCTAAAGTCTATATAAAGTATCTAAAAATAGAAATCTTAGTTCTCTAGGAATAGTTTCTTACTTTAAGCAGAAGATCAGTGTCCCGGGAAAAAATATGTAGAAAAATATTTTTAGGGGGCATGCTGAAAAAATTGCTGTCCGTGAACTGGATGGTAATTGTTCATGTGACTTTGTTTTTAAAGATGAAGGCCGAATTCAGGGAACGCCGTGTGCGAGTTTACTCAAAAGTCTCTATTTCTGTTCCGGAGAGAACATCATATCATTCAGGCTTTCGAAAAAACTGTCAACAGCTTCATGGGAAAGTTCCACTAAGTCGGAAATAGGGGTAACCATGCATTCGTGCGCATGATTGTCTGCATTGACATTCTGATTCGCATTGCTGACAGAAGGTCGTACCTGTTCGATGTTGCTTTCATCTTGAACTTCACTACTCTTCAATCGTAGTGGTGAAGATTCCAGGAATGCCGTCATCAGGATTGGCAGCCTTTGAGGGCAGCACAAAGCGTGAACCTTGGTAGGAACCAACAGTGTATCTGCATCCACCGGCGCATCCGATTGTAGCGTCAGACAGGTGTCTAACACGCATTCTTCTCCGCATAGCAGACACCTTAGTACAGGTAAAACACACCTTTGCCACATTGGTCGAAATGATAGAAACCAAGTCATATTTAGGTCTCTAAGCCGGGAGAGTCCCAGGATTTTTGATATCCGGTCCCGGTATCCAATGGCTAGGATCGTATCTTCCATTGTCGCGAGAGTTTGATCTGTGACATGGGTTACCATAACGAAAAATAAGGACTAGGAATAGGATTCCCGCAATTAGTCCTAGGATCAGGGGAAGTCCGCCAAAAATCAAATGGACGAAATCTGGAAAAATACCCAGTATGGCTTTGAATGGTGTTAATGCCATCGAAAATACTGTCTTAAATACCTTTGAGACCCCAGTGGTATCAGAAATATTTAAGATTTCGCTTAGGATTTCCGTGAAATGTACGGGGGAATTAGTTGATAATAATGTATGTATCTCTGCAGTCGTCCTTGCGACTTGTAGATCATATGTTTCTTTTGATGACGTGAGCCTTGTAGGCGTCTGTAGAAGCACTGTTTTCATTCTGCTTAAAGTATCTATTCGAATAGAAGTAATTTTCAAACCGGGCCATGCCCTTGCCTCCCTGTCTGGAAAGGAGCTGGGGAATAAAAAACGTCCACAGCACTTGACCTTCGCCGTTGTAGTTACTAGATAAGGAGTCCCGGGCATAAGACTGCAACATCTGCGGTCTACAATAAGAATGTAACTCCCATTATAGAGTCTTTGAAAGAATGGTTCTATTTCAGTTGCAGGTGCGCCTTGCTGGTGACATGAAAGGTTGTATGAATTCCCTTCACAGGCTCCATGCAAACTAATTCCGTTACACAGAAGCGTGCCGCTTAGTGACATAGCACAATTGTTGCCACTAAGAAACACTTTCTGTCCTTTATTACTGACACATGCATGTGAATAGGGCAGGTTCCAAGTTGTTTTAAGGTACCCCTTTCCCAATTTCTCGTACATGCCAGCCTGTATATATTTTTGGCAGTATTGAAACCTGAAGGTTGAGATTGGAATATTTATGATTCCATGGATTATCCATTCACTGACAGGTCGTTCTGACATTGTCATTGGTAATCTTTCTAGTTTTTCAATGCTCAAGATTGTATAATCAGCACCCTTTTGCGCCATACCGATTTGTCTATCAGTAAGGTTAAAGATTTGGAATAGTGACGTTGTGTTGATTAAACGCCAAGGCACATAGCCTGAACGCAGATTTTGTAACGTCCAGCCAAGCTGTACAATGGAACGCAATTGTGACTGACCATGTTGTAATAACAGTAAGTCTTGCGATAATATATCGATTGCTGAAGACACAATGCTGTCCAATGAAAAAATTCTGGAGGACAGAGTCATTAACCCATTATCCACTACAGAAAGTGATTTTTCCAAATTGATACGGTCAATTTCCCGTATTCTTTCTGCTGTTTCAATTTGAGTAACCTTCCAGGCCTCATTGTATGCTGCATATACAGAGGCTGCTATGAAACGCTTTTGACGCTGTTTGCGTGGTCCCAGTATGAAATCACGCAAGTCAGCACCATCAGTAAGTAAAGTTAGGTGTTGCTTAATTTCAGGCAGTGTGGAAGTCTGTAGCCATTGAAGGCATAATTTGCCCACACTGTAGGTTGTTATTATCCCTGGGTGATGTCTTTGGGGATATCTTGGGTCTGGCCTGGTCATTTTAAAACCCTGTGTTTTATTCAGGAATCTATCTTGACAGTTATTTGTATCTATGGGCCAGATCAACCATTGTTTCCAATCAGGATGTGTTCTGTTTTGGTTAAGTATATGGTTTACGTCTATTTCTTCATCTGTATCAGAGCTGTTGCTAAACATTGTTGGCTTTGGAATAGACGGGTTATTTAAATCTTTGATTTTGGCTAAACCAAGACAGGTGGTTTGTTGAACAGTGTCATTTAAAAATATCATTTGTTCTGGGATCATGCAGGCTCTAAACAAAGCTTCTAAACCCTGTACTTGCCATTCTTTTGTACCCCAAACACTTTTCAAATCAACATTTTTGTCCCAATAATCAAATCCAAAAGTATTCATTTTTTCAAAGAATGAATCTGAATATATCAATTTTGTGTTGGTTATCATGGTTTTCATCCCTGTCTTGTTTGACAATTTGTAATAAAATGTTTCAGCATTAGTTATGTTAAAACCTGAAAAATATGAATATTTGTCATAAACGGTTCTAGAGCTCCCTTTTGGAGGTGTAGCACAATGTTCCCATTGATTATAATTTAAAACATTTCTAGGTTGTGCAGATTTATGCAAAAAATGGTTACCATAATGGTTATAGCAATACATACTATCATATTTTGTAGAACCTTGCAAATAATCATGTTTTGTAAATTTAGCAGACATTACTAAGTCAGACATCATATTGTTAATACTTTCAAAGTCCCAATCATCAGCAAATGAGTTTGGCTTTGCAAAGTCACTCAAGGAGATCTTGATTTGGTGTGGATATTTCAGGATCTCGACCGGACCATAAATTTCATAGTCAGTGTTGTCCCAGGCTACCCCACCAGGTATCGGATTGGCTGTGAAGTTGGCTGAAGAAAGTTCTGGAGAAAGTTCTCTTTTCTCGACGTGTGAAGATGTGTGTGGTTTGAGGACCAAGTTGATGTTCTGACTTGCTGTGTCCATTTTAGCATATTTTCCCTCAATGAAGCGTCCCAAAGTAAATACCATGATGAGCCAAAGTATGAGGATAAATGCACCAAAACCCACCCAAAATTCAATCCATGGAGAAACCAGATACGTTTCTTTCAGTTGTTTCAAAAGTTCCTTAGCTTTGTCTTTAAAGGATTTTGATGATGGCTGTGTCTTTGGTTCACTGAAGTCTTCAGAGGAATCATCGAAGTTGATGAAGTAACCAGATGCAGTTCTGTCAATTGTTCCAATTGGTTCAGGATTTTTGTTTTTTGCATTGTCACTTGGTACTTCAGTATAGATTGGTGTGTCTCTGCTAAATGTTTTTATTTGGGTTTTCAGAGGTCTGAGTTCTATTGCATTGTTGCATAGTCCTTGTTGTTCTTCTGTAGGCGTTTCGAATGTGATAAGCCTCCTTGATAGGACCTCTGTACTGGTAGCAAACCTTGGTGTTCTGCTACTTATTGGGAGTCCACTTGGCCTACCGTTTGTTATCGGCCACATGTTGTGGTTTTACCAGGTCGATAGATACAACTCGGTTCTCCTTTTTTCCAGCAAGTGGCGGTAGTACAACTGATCTTGTCCCGTTGACAGACAAGACAGGAACTGCTTTTCTGTAAGAAGGCCCAAATTCCTTCTTTACCGCGATCTTCTCCCTGACCAGATCCCCGACTTTTGGAATCCAGACAGGTCTTGCTGGGACAGGTGGTGATTCTTCAGTGGTCGTTGGCTGTTGTTTCAACTGTATGTTGCTCAGGTCTTTTCTTGTTTTGTTTAAGTCCTGTAAAATAGCCAAACGGTCTTTGACATCAAAGGTTTTTTCTATTACCACTGAAGTCTGACTATCAAGGTCAGAGATCAACATCCTAGTTCCGAATAATAATTCGTACGGACTGAATCCCTTCAGAGAATTTCTTGGCAAGTTATTTAGACTACGTTGGACACTTATTAGATGTTTGACCCACCCAGCTCCCGAACCTAATACCTTTGCCGTTATAGATTGCTTTATGTCACGGTTTTTTCTTTCAACAATTCCGTTCCCCTCAGGGTGAAATGGACAAGAGTACCGCAATTGCACGCCCATGCTGACCATGGCCTCCTTATAAGCCCGAGAGCTAAAAGCAGGACCATTGTCCGAATGCAGAATGCCAATTGCGTATGTGCCGATAAAGACCCGCAAATCTTTTATAACAGTTCTGGCGTCAGCCGTTCGCTGGGGCCACATCCATATGAATCTCGTGCATGAGTCCACTGCGACCAAGATATATTTATAGTTACCATCCCTTTGTAAGGGACCGCAGTGGTCTAGATAAACACAGGCTAATGGTTTATCCGAGATTAGAAGGGGCGTCTGTGCTGGACGTCTCACAGTTGATACTTTCATTTTTTGACATATTTCACATGCTAGAACATAGTTCCTTGTTTGTCTTCTCATTTGTGGCCACCAGTATCTCTGTTTTAATAATGATACTGTGGCTGAGACGCCAGCATGGGTAGAAGCAAGCCCTTCGTGTGCCGCTATTATTAGTCCTAATCTATGTTCCATGTTTGGAATTGCCCTATCCCCCACTCCAGGGATTTGAGCAAAAGGAACATTGTTTTCATCAGTTATGTATGAGTATTTTACTGGAAAGCCTTTAGGGAGTGGTTCTATCGAATCCTTTTCTGAAGCGCTGACAGCTTGTAATATTTCGCTGTCTATTTTTGTTTTTGACCGGGTGACGGCCGCTACGGAAGCCGTTTGCACAGCTGCCTTTGCGGCCTCATCAGCCAATGAATTCCCTGCAACGTGAACGCCATCACGTTGATGACTCAGTGTATGTATCACGTGAGTCTTTGGTAGTTCTTTTTGTAAAAGAGCTACCTGTTCCCATAGCATTTTATGCTTGATTGTGCCACCTTTCGCATCCTTGAAACCGTTTTGAAGCCAGATCTGCAAGTATTCATTATAAGATTGAACGCAATAATACGAATCGCACACTATGAGTGTGGGGAATTCTCGATCGGTATTTTCAAGCGCCATCTTGAATGCTAGTAATTCAGCTCGCTGAGCTGTACAATCTCCTAGAGATTGGGTTTTAGTGAGGGTTGGTTTAAATTTCCCTTCGTGCCAACGACCTTTAACAATCGCGCACGCAGCACTGTAAGCTTGTTTACCCCCTACTGCGGGCTGTGCTGATCCGTCTGTATATATTATACAGCCGTATTGGTCTAGAGGCAGAATTTCGGTTGGCGGAGGACATTCAAATTCATATTGGAGGAATTCTTGTGTTTTTAAGTAAGGATCAAATTCGTACACCACGTCTGTTGCAGCAAGAGAATTAGCCCATTGTATCCATCTCGGATGGAGTGCTTTAGCATTTGGAATGCTTGCCTTTGTTACCGCCTCTAAGGCTGGTATTGGTGTCACGATTATTATTCGTTTACCTTGTGCCAGGGCTCGTTCTTTTGCTATAGCTGTCTGTGTTGCTGTAAGAATTTTTTCCGTTGGGCTAAATTTCATTTCAGCCTTAGTGTACAAGTGTGATTTAAATGCAATTGGTACCTTTTCTCCCTCATTAGAGGTTAGGTATGTGAATCCGCATCTCCCTGGGATGACTCGGATCACAAGGTTGCGTGTATTATCACGGGTTTCTAATTTTGTTTTAATTAGCATGTCTGTTTGTAAGGATCTCAAAATTTCTGTGTGTGTTTGAGTCCAACTGGATCTTTTAAAGTCTGGTTTAATTAGATCATAAAGGGGTTTGACCCTTTCTGCGTAATTTGCAATGTATGTTCTTCCGAAATTTAGGAAGCCTAGAATTGACTGTAGGTTTTTTAGTGTTTTTGGAGCTTGGATTACGGCACATTTCTCTAGGAAATTGTCTGCCAGGCTTTTGCCTTCACTTGATAACTCATATCCTAAGAATAGGACTGTCAGATGGGCAATTCTGGACTTTTTGAAGTTGAATTTGTAACCCTCTGCAGCGAAACCAATTATTATGGTGTTCACCCTTTTCAAGTGAGTCTCCAAGTCATCATCTGTTAAGTAAATGTCATCAACATAAGATAATGCTTCATCATCATATAGTTGTAGTAATTCTGTTACTCTCGCTGAGAATACCCCTGGGCTGTTCTTGTACCCCTGGGCTAACCGACAGAATTGTTTTTGAGTGCCATTTACTGAGAATGCAGTTAAATATCTGCTCTCTGGTGCTATATTTTGACAAAAGAATCCATTGGAGATGTCCAAGGTTGTTTTGTATTTTTTGCGCACTATGTTATTCATTAGTGCAGCACTGTGTGAGTTTTGCAACATGTGTTAAGGTGTCGGTAATCCAAAACTAGACGATATGAATTGTCTGGTTTGGAGACCGGAAACAAAGGGTTGTTCATTTGTGAGGTGCAAGTTTCAATCACCCCCTGGTATTATAGCTGATCTAGTATTTCATTTACTTGTTTTTTAGCTTCTTGCTTGATTGGGTACTGCCTTTGTGCAGTTGGTTGTGATTTTAACTGGATGTTGTGAGGAGGAGAATCCTCATCCCATCCTACATGATTTTTATATAAAGCAGGTGCTAAGGCCACTGCCCACTTTCTAGCAAGTGTGTATTTTTTATGAATCGGGATATGATTCGAGAAGGCAGGCATAATTACTTCTTCGCCATGAAGGCACTCCCTGACAAACTCTGGTGGCCAGTCTTTTTCAGCTAGAAGGATGTCATAGCCTTTGGAGAGGTTATCCCAAAATAGTCCCCTTATTTTCCTAGTCTTATCTCCCTCTATACGTAATGTTATCTCGTATATCTTGTGGGGCTTGCTAACTCTGGTATCTGCAGTTTCCACTTGAAGGTATTCATTCGTGTCCACTGTCTCCAGATGATTCATAAGGACTTTGCGAGCTATGCTCACCTCTGCTGCGCTGTCTAGCATTGTCTGAGCCCACTCTCCGTTTTTCAGTTGTGTCCTCAGTATTCTCGGCATTGTTAACTACCTTGATACTGGCTACCTTCTTTTTTGGAAATTGTAATTTCTTTTTCAGTTGAGCAGGTTCCTTGTCTTTGGACTTGGCGTGCTCTTCTGATCGTCCTCTTCTTTCCGATTTCTGTGAGGAAGTCTGAAAAGATTGAGAGGGACGTGTATCAATGTCTTGATATCAATCAGGTTTTTTAATATTATCCCTATTTCTAAGGTTATATCTATTCCCAGAGGGGTCACTCTGCGGTGACCTCTGTCTTAGGTTTGGAGATTTCTCTCTTCGCCTCGAAGACCTTCCTCTGGACTGGAATTTCTTTTCTTTAGGATTGGATTGTTTGTTACCATCCCAGTTCTTTTTTGGTGAATTATTATTATTAAAAAATATTTTTTCAGGACTTGTAGTCAGTTGTGGTTTTACTGGTATTCCACCTAGACTATCTCTGCCTAGTTCCTCATAGGATTTTTCTATGATTCTGGCAATTTCAGCTGGTTGGTCTGCTATATCTGTCTCTTTTAACCTCTGGCGGATCGCCACGTTTGCTGCTTCACCTTTTATGTTGGCTAATAATATAGCCGAGACCTGCTTGAAGTCTTTTAGTAATTTCATACCAAGAGTTAAAGCAGGTTCTGGACCGTATTCATCTTGAATTTGTTTTAGCACATCTGGTATTACCGAAATGGATGGAACACCGTGCGTTTTTGTGTAGATGGAAGCAAAGACTGTACCCCAAGTGTCACAGTCCTCAATGTGTGGTGCGATTCCCATTGGGAGACATATAGTCAGAATCCTGTGTTTTTCCAGCGGGGTGGTGTCAGGAAACACCGCCTCTATTTGGGTGATTTTCTGTGCCAACCAGAATGGTATCTGTTCCCGTTTAGCTGGAACTTTACCTAGGCAGGATTGGATGTTCTGTGGTGTAATTTTATTTGTGTTCCCCTGGTGAGGGGTCAGCTGTGGAAGTTTAATCGCTGGCTGAATTGTTGAAGTTCGCATTACATACTGAACTAATTGTCTATGAATTTTTAGTAGTTGTTTTAGCTGTATTAATAGCTCTGCTGCAGGCATTCTTTCGATGTCTGGATGTGGTGTGTATCCGGCTAAGACCGGCCACGTTGCTCCTGGTCTACCTAAAGGACCGAGCCTTGTAATGTGATTGTTATGTATTAGGGCGCCATCAAATAAGAGCAAATGCTCTTGGAATTTGAGTGGTACTTCCACCTCCTCGAAAGGAGTGTAAATGTCAGGTGGTACCTCTATTTTGTAGTAGTGGAAGTACTTTGTTACAGCATTTGCTGCTGGAAAATGTATCCATGTATAGTATACCTCTGTCTGCCGATATTCGTGTGCCTCAATTACGAATATAACTGTGCCACCTCTAGGTGTCAGTCCATTTTCTATAAGTTTTAAGGTTATAGATCTCCTTTTGCTGACCGGAATGAGTATTATATCCGCGTCTGCATCCTTTAGTGCAGTATCTGCTGCTGCTATTTCAGCTGCTAATCTAACTGCCTCTCTTTCTTCATCACTGTCTCCCATTTTACAGACAGGATGGTATTATGTCTATTTGCAGATTAGGTTTCTTATGGAACAAAGATTAGATGCACAATATTATGGAACTGTTTTTATCCTTCAACGTTGACTAGACCAAGAACCATACATAGGAGTTCCCTCCTGCGAGGTTTTGGAGGATATAACCTTTCACCCACTCCAGACGTCTTTGGAGTATTCGGGAAAAGGGGTCTGAGTGAGAAAGCACGACTGAGTTACTCTAAATGTCTTACGTTAGTTTTATCGCCCTTTCCAAACGCGTTGGGCGCCATGTAGTGTAGCTCCTATTTTCCCAATAGGCTCTGCGCATTGGAATAGTACCTACAGCAGTAAAGGCCTAGGCCAGACGTTAACTAGGTCTACTACTGTCGTTACTAGACTTAATTTTTGGGTTTGCCAGCTAAGCTCAGAGTTCGCTAGAAACTTTCTCGAATGTTCAAGGAAGGGATTAACTCCCCTGATTAGACAAGAAGGGATTTAGTTTCTGACAACCATAGAACATGACAACTTTGCTCTCCCCTAATCAAGAGTCAATCTCAAGAGTCGTGTGAGCACAAGGCAATTATTTTACTCAGTCAGTACGTGCATTCTTAGTCTCATCAGAATGTAGAGAAAAGGAAGAGACGGGCGTGTTCAATAAAAGATGTTATTTATTGATCAGTCTCTTTTCTCATACAAGAGAAATGGATCGATATTATTGCAATACTTATAGTTAAGTAAAGTGCATACATTAGAAGCAATAGTATAAAATAATACTGTAAAAACATTGATATGGTTTCTGAGCCATATGATGTTTAAAATGATTAAAATATATTTACATACACATATACATTTGACTAAACGTACTCAACTGGTGTTTCTAAATACGCCTACCCCGTGTACCTGACCTAAGTCTAATGCGTGGGCGGGAATAGAAAGTTACAGTTTAAGTTAAGTTTGTTTTTGCCAAGTGAATAACTAAAGAATTCTCTGTGAGGGGTTATTCAGTTCTGTACCTGGAAGTTTAGGATGAATGAGGAATGGTATCTCTTTCTCTGCTCTCGATATTCCAGGCTGCCTGCGAGGGCTACCCGGAAGCGCCGGTGCTGGGTCTCTCGGCTTGAGATAGCAGCGCGTCTCTCAGCGCGTCAGGAAGGCGGGGCTGCTGCCAGCGGGGTCTGCTTCTGCTCTCGGCTTCGGCAAGTATGGCTGCTCCGTCTTGTCACCACGCGTGTGTTTGCATAGGGCAAGGTCGGCAATATTTATACCTTAAAGGTGCCGAGATTGACGTAAGGATGGACATAGGTACGTCAATAAAGATGTCATACGACTTGCTCGTTAGCACATTCTTTTGCAAAAGTTCTCTGTGAAATCAAAACAATGGCCGCACGGATTATCCAGGTTGTCATAGGTTTGATTTGTTATGAGAACGTCGTATGCCTTATCAGGGGCTGGAGGAATGTCGCTTGTCTAATTAGATCTCAAGCGTTATGACCTAATCAGATAACACGTTCCTGTGCCGTAGTGTGACTGCGTCAGATAACGGTATCTGCATCATGGGGGATTTCTTGCCTCATGGGCTGACTGTTAGTTAACTTGATAGTTAGTTTAACCAGAATAGGGTCAGGAATAGGGGGATCGATTCAGAACCTATAGAAATACACGACAGTGTTGTAACTGAGTATATGACCTCAAGACAAATTATATGTAGGAACATATTACTGTGTATGAAGGGAAGCATGGGCCCAAATATAAGTCCAAAAATTGGCCTTTAGACCTGCCTCACCCTCCAAGTCCACTATTAAAAGATAGCCATAACAGGGGTGCAGCCAGCCTCTCACAGACTTGGGCACCAGTGCCATTGTAGCTGCTGCACCAATGATGCTGTTTTCAAGGCATGTAGGAGCTTGCACTGGAAACCTCAAAGAGTACTTGTATGCAAAGCAGTATCTGTGCTGGGGCTGGTCTTGGCATCTGTGTCCCTGCCTTGGAATATAAGAATGCGCAGGTGTTAGGATTCAAATGGTATGTGAGGAGAGGATTCAAACGTCTCAAATCTACTGCAGGTGGGCACTGGTATCTCTAGAGGGGTGCCAGATGGGACCCATACCCAGCTCCATTTGTGTTGTCACGAGTCCCCCTCACAGGTGTATTGCTTTATTCAGATCGTGAAATTAGGCATGGGCGGCATTTACATTACACCAGTGTACATTGCGCAATTCTGCAAATTTCATGTTTCACTTGTTACACAAAATTCCTGAAATTATGCCATGATGCCTTTTTGTGCAACTACAAACCATTTGTGGTAAAAATTTACAGCAAATGCGCCATCCATGGTAAAAATGTACAGAACATGTGTAATTTCACGTAATTTCGGTTATATTTGATGTAGCTAAGCAAAAACAAACTACAGGAATTTGCAAATCTCTAACCACAATCCTTTCCCGGTTTGGTGTATATCTGCTCAATTGTTTTTTAAGATATATACATTTTTTAAAATTTCTAAGCGGGCTTTAAAGAGTTAACACTGGAATATGTTCCATTTTAACTTACGTGTCAAGCCTCCTGAATCATGTCAATTACATTATTAATTTTTTCACAAAATGTGTTTAGCTGGATAAGAACTGAAAACATTTTTACCCACCATCTTTTTTAAGTTTTAGAAGCTTTGTTGAAATAACTTCACCATATAACATAGGGCAAAATAAGCAATATATAATAATAAACATATGTGATCAAGAACATGCCAAATACAGAGCAGAAAGCTGTTTTCGATTGTAGGAAATACAAGGGGAAGGAAGAGGGGGAAGGAAAGGAAAGAGAATATATAAGTTAAGCTTTACAATTAAAGATAAAACTGGCAATAAATACTCATTAGAATAAATACAGTTAACCTATTTTCCATGAACATTCACAATATGAATGGTAATACAAATAGTATAAAGAAGGCAAAGAAATAAAAAGAAAAACTCATGGAGGTTGAACATTTTTTCTGACCGGGTATGAGAGATCTGAGAGATAGAGATGATGTCCAATCTATGATAACGGCATACAGTATTCCACCAGGATTTGACAATGAGTTTATTTGAGCATTTCCAATTAAGTGTGATTTGCTGAAAAGCTAAAGCTAACATAATATCCAACAGCCCACATTCATGAGGGGATAAATCAAGTGATTCTGATAGACTACCCATGAACAAGAGGGTATGTGAAAAGGGAATGTTTAAATTAAAAACATTTTTAAACCAAGTCTAAATTTGTGACCAAAAGGAAGCTAAAGGAGGGCATGAAAACAGAAGGTGGTAAAGGTCAGCTAAGGGATGGTCACAGGACCAGCAAGATTTTTATTAGAGTGAGTAAAATTGGCAATGGAAATGGGAGTAAAATAAAGTCTGTGATAGAGAAAAAACATAGATTAAGTGGTCGAGACCATATTTTGCTCCAAAAGTCAGTACTCCATTCACAACCGAAATCAGTCTCCCAGGCAAGTTCCATATTAGTCTTAGAACGTCCTGGGGTAGTGGAGTTGAGATATTTGTATATAAGAGAGGCAGTTGGGGACACAGATAGCATTTTAAGAAGTGGCTTTTGAATAGATAGGAAAGTCTCAGAAGGAAGGGAGTAAAAAGCTTCCAAAATAGCTTCCATAAGCAATGAGAACTTGTGTACGAACGAATGAGGACATTTGAAGTTGGTTTGGAACTGGGGAAAATAAGAAGGAGAAGTACCATCAAAGATATCCTGATTCCAGACAATACCTCTAGATCTCCAGGAACCCCAAAATAAAGATCTATTATTAATGGTAAGAAAACGGTTATGCCAAATAGGAGAGCATAAAAATGTATTCCTAGAGATATTCTTTGGTTGACAATAAGGTCTCAGTAATGAGCAGGTGTGTTTGAATAATGGAAGAGAAGTGAGATTTGTTTTGGCCGTAAAAGCCAAAACCTCCACGAAAGAAAAAGGGGAACAAAGGCGGCGTTCGATACTTACCCATAAAGGGGTGAAAGAGGAAGTATTTGCTTGAAGCCAGTAAGAAGTTTGTCTAAGGGAAAATGCTTTATGATAAAATCTAAAATTTTTGGAAATTGACCCCACCTATGGGTCTTGATTGTCTAACATGAGATAGAGATTCTGGATTTGTTATTGTTCCATAAAAATTTGGATAGTAGAGAGTCAAGTTTGTTTTAATAAAAAGAAGGAATATGAACCAGAATCATTGAAAGAATATATAACAGAATTGGAGTAATCCTCATCTTAATAGAGTCTAGACGTCCCCACCAAGAAAGAAACAAAGGGTTCCAGGAGGTAAGAAGTTTGGAGATCCGTTTCAAGAACTTCCTTCATATTAATTTAAATCGACTCCGAGATAGAATTAGTAAACCATAACCCTAAATATTTAAGTTTGGAACTATTCCAATGGAATCCAGTTGGTTCAAAATAAGGTTTAGAACTAAATTTTATTATAGGGATAATCTCTGTTTTATCCGAATTAGTTTTATAACCGGATACTGCCGAAAAATCAGGAATTTCTTGTAATAATGGGGGAATAGAAATTTCTGGATCAGAAATAAAGAGTAAAATGTCATCCACATAAGCAGAGAGCGTCAGGTGTTGATCTGCACATGAGAAACCAGAGATAGAGGTATTATTGCAAATGCGAGCCAGAAAGGGTTCAAGGGAAAGAATAAAAAGGAGCAGAGAGAGAGAGGGCAACGCAGTCTAACTCCCCGATGAAGTGAGAAACGATTTGAAACTAGACCGTTGACTATACTGGAGGCAGTCGGGCTATATAAAGGAAAGAAACTAGGGAAATTAATTTAGAGTCGAAAACATGCCAACGATGAGATTTGAATGAAAAAGACCATTCCACTCTATCAAAAGCTTTTTCTGCGTAAATAGATATCGCAGCCAAAGAATCGGATAAAGGAGATGCTTTATTTAGAACATTCAAGAATAACCGAGAATTGTCAGAAGTTAATCTGCCCTTGACAAATCCACATTGTTCTAGACCAATTAAATGGGTATTAATGATTCAAGACGCATTGCTAATAGCTTAGCAAATATTTTATAGTCCACATTTATCAGGGAGATAGGGCGATAGTTTTCACAAAGTTTGGGATCCTTACCATCTTTATAAATAAGACAAATAAAGGCTTCTAAAACAGTGCCACTCTCCTTTCCAGTAGACCAAATGTATTGAAAGAGATTAAAGATGTTGGGCAGTAAACAGTTTGAAAAATGTAAATAAAATTCTACTGAAAAACGATCTAGGCCAAGGGATTTATTCTTCTTTAATGAGTCAGGAGGATTATCAATTTTTGAAGTGAAACATCTGAATCCAGGGAAGTAAAGTCAAGATCAGTGGAGATAGGAGAAGGAATAGTACTTAAATAAGAGTCAATAAGAGAGTTTGATGTAGGAGCTTCTGATGTGTATAAGTAATATAAAAAGTTGTAAATTCATCTAGGATTTCTTGGTCTTTAAATAGATGCTTCCCATCAGCTGATTGAATAGAATCTATCAGTTGTCTCTCCTTCCTAGATTTGAGAAAATTAGCTAAAAGTGATCCAATCTTATTACGACCCCTATAATATCGGGTACTTCTGGGAAGAAGAATAGATGAAGCATTATCAGTAGATATCTTATTAAACTCTAATTTAGCACAAACAAGTTCCTATACAATAGAGTTAGATGAGGAACTGTAAAATTGATGTTCTAGGCGCTTAATATTGGTCAATAGAGCCTTATGCTGAGTGAGATTACATTTCTTTTTCTTAGCCATAAAATTAATATTAAAACCACGGGCAGTATCTTTAAAGGTATCCCATAATAAAGCAGGGGAAGGAGAAGGATCTTCATTCAAAGAAAAGAATTATTCCACAAAGGAAGTGAAAGAAGATGAGAATACCGGATCCTGTAAAAGAAAATTATTAAATCGCCATCTAGAAGATCTGGGCTGGGAATGGAGCAAATCAAAATCAACAATCACCAGGGTATGGTCTGAAATTAAAATGGGTTTGATTGAAGAGGAAAATAGATTGTGAGCTAAAGATTTAGATAGGAAAATCTAATCTAATCGGGATAGGGAACCATGTGGAGGAGAGAAAAAGGAAAATTCTGATTGGTCTGGGTGGCAAAGTCTCCAAGCATCTACAAGATGAGTCTGTGTAATTTTGCTATGAATCTGTTTGTGAGATTTATGTGGAATGAAGAGTACATGTGATTTGCGATCAATAAATGGGCCTATAACCTGGTCACAGTGGACTCCAAAGATAAAAAATTCATCTTTATATTGCATACATTTATTAGTAATAGCAGGCCAGAAAGTAAAATCTGATTGGGTCGGACCATATACAATAAAAACAGTTAAAGAAATATTATTAATAAGTTACTTAACTAAAATCCATCTGTGGATTACAAGTGAAATGCAACAGTCCACATATTCTGTTAGACTGCTTGTGGTTCTTAGAAGAGCGAAAAACATTTTTGAAACCCCTTTTTACTGTCTATGTAATCTTTAGTAGGGATCAAGCGCTTAGCTTGCTGATCAATATGAGATTTTAAACGTGATGTGCAATGGGAAGATTTTTATTGCTATACAGGAGTCATTGAATGAATTGGTTATATAATTTAAAAGGGGAGGGGTAGAAATGTGATGCTACCCATGTTTGGGGATACCCCGTGACCTTCTTATCTATGGTGGATGTACAAATGTATACCTAATGTATAGGTGATTCCTTCCCCTTGCTGTTGATGAACTAGGTACTCCCTAGGGTCTGGCTGAGTTCCTCTTTTCGATTTTATCAGCATTTTATTGTGTTTTATACTGTTTTTATGGGTTTGTACAAATCAGATTTTAATTGTATGTATTGAAGCATCTTCTTTTTATGGCTATATATGCCAAATAAAAATATAGCAAACAAACAATTGATCTGGGTGGCAAAGTCTCCAAGCATCTACAAGATGAGTCTGTGTAATTGTGCTATGAAACTGTTTGTGAGATTTATGTGGAATGAAGCATACATGTGATTTGCGATCAATAAAAGGGCCCATAACCTGGTTATAGTCGCCTCCAAGGATAAAAAATTCATCTTTATATTGCATACATTTATTAGTAATAGCAGGCCAGAAAGTAAAATCTGGTTGGGTCGGACCGTAAACAATAAAAACAGTTAAAGAAATATTATTAATAAGTAACTTAACTAAAATCCATCTGCCTTCAGCATCAATTTCAAGAAATAACAGAACATTGCAATTTTTTATGAAGTAAAATATTAACACTGTTCTTTTTTGTATTTGAAGGAGAAACTAAAACAAAACCGACCTAGTTACGCTTAAGCTTAAGGGCATCAGTGTCTGATAGATGAGATTCTTGTAACAAAACTAAATCAGGATTGTAAGAGGCTAAATGCGAAAGAATCCTCTGCCTCTTTGTAGGATTAATGAAGCCTTTACATTCCATGTGACAACTCTGAATGAAAAACAATAACCATATACATAAAATAATGGAATTAACAATGGAAAAGTATATGGAAAGTAATAGGCAAAGCCAGAATATAGAATAAGGATATCTTAGGAGGAGAGGAAAAAAGAAGTATGAATAAGAAGAGACAGTACATGTCAATTGATGACTGTAATAAGTACCTTTACGAAGAAACACAAAGGAAAATTTGAGAAGCTTGAACGGACAACAGGAATGGCACACCTAACAAAGGGCAGCAAACGACACCGGGACATCAATAAAAACAGATAATGGGACAGGAACATGAGCTCAGTACAAAATAAGGATCCAAAAAACCTGAAAGAGAATCAAAAGTTATGTAAATAAAAAGGAATAAGAAGGCATTGCAACCTGTTACAGTAAAAACAAAAGCAAGTACAGTTTAAACATAGTAGATTATTCATTAAAGTCAAGTTTGGGGAGGAGAACCAGCAATCTCCATCGAAAACGGAGAATGAGAGTGAATTAATTTCTGAGCTCTGCAGGGTACTCGAATGTAGAAGTTGTGTTGAAAAAGGTAACTTTAAAGAGGCAAGGATAAAAAAAGCCGTAGCGGGCCCCCAGGGTGCGAAGAGCGGGACGAAGATCCAAAAATTTCTTTAGACATTTGGCGGTAGCTGAAGGAACGTCTTGAGAAATAAATCATTTTGTGCCGTGCCAATTTAGGGTCCGATTAGGATCGCGGTGAATCCGCATCCTCCGGGCCTTTGGAAGCCACCGCCGGCCCGGAGGATTCGAATTCACCGCTGCAGACACATAAAAGACCCCCCGCCAGATTAGGATGGCTGGGGGGGGTCATGTTTCCGTCCGCCGCTGAAAAGCTCTAATATGGCAGCGGTGTCCATCAGACACCGCAAGCCATATTAGGATGCCGGCGGAGACATGCTTTTCCACGGTGGGTTTTCTGCCGTGGAAAAGCATGTGGACTTTGGCGTTTGGGGGCCAGTTGCGGGCCCCCAGGGTGTCGGGGGTGGGGGGTGCACATGGGGGATACCTATCATTTACATGTACAAAGCGGCAGGCACCGCGCGGTGCCTGCCGCTTTGTGCATGTAATTGTTACACATGCATTATTAACATTGCGGCGGGTGCTGCTTGAAGCAGCACCCGCCGCAATGTTAAACATACAGGATGTGACCGCCAGGGTGGCGGTCACATCCTAATTTGCACGGAGGGACCGCCGCTGCCCCTGCGGACGGTCTCTCCACCTCTGGGGTGGCTGACGGACGCAGGTCCGTCCGCCATCCTAATCGGGCCCTTAGTTGCTTCTTGGATTTGCCCACATTCACGACTTGTAGAAGATCTGTGAATTGTAGAAACAAGATTACACCATGAGGGTTAGATGGATCGGATGAAAAAGATAAGCGTGGACCAAGTCTATGCGTTCTTTGAATATTTAATTTGCTTTAAGTAGGAAGATCCAAGAGCTGTGGGAGAAATGCGGTAAAGAAAGTAACCGGATCTTCCCCCTCAAGGCCTTCAGGAAGACCATACAGGCGAAGGTTGTTGCAAAAATTTCTCTTTTCAGCCTATTTCCTCAGTTGCAAGACCTCCCTCTCCAATGAAGAAATTCTGGAGGATGCGTCCTGTACATCGCTAATTTGTTGTTCCACCACCAAAATGAAGGAATCTATGGATGGCCATTTGACATTTAAAATCTACAGACAAGAGTTTGTTTCTTCAACAAATGGTCTTAAAGCGTGAATTTCCTCCAGGACCCTTTCCAGAGAGACTGGAGAAACAGATTTTGGAGGAGAAGGAGGATCATGTTTGATTCTCTTTACGGTGGTCGAGGGTGGTTGTGATTGGACGCCATAATCGACACAGCTGTAGGGTGAGATTGCACCGTTTGTGGTAGTTCCTCAGGAGGCTGAGAGGAATTGTAGGAGAGCACAGAGTAAACAGGGCACGACAATGATTTGCTGGATTTAGAATTTTTGGAGGAGTGCAATAGCTTTTTTCCTCTACCCAAGAGAAGAGTAACCAGGAATCAAGAAAGCAGGCTTGTCCACTAGCGCAACTATAATTAAAAAAACACTCCACAGAAGAATAAATTTGTATTAAGTATGTGGGTCTTCCAACAAGATATAAGCATTAGCCAAGAATGTTGCTATGTAATAGGCAAAAAAGAGTAGAATTTGATAGTTCCAGGAGCATTATGACAAAAAATGTGAGGAGAATATAGAAAAAATGAAAATTCAAAATGGCAGCTGCTAAAAAACAGAGAGAGTCACCTGAAGAAATTATGCGTTATTCCTAAACCATGGCAGACAATGAAGGTAGCCTTGTGTGGAGGAGGAAATTAGATTCATGAAAATGCCCCCATTACGCAGGAAATTGCAAGATTACCGCTGTAATGACAGCCGTGATGTCCGTTGCGGCGCGGTGCTCCGAGGTCAGGCGGCCGTCTTGGGTCACGGTGCGCGCGACTCCCCTTTACGCACCCTCTTGAAACTCACGAGACTGCTCCAACTTGTGAGCCATGGATGGCAAACTTCAAAAGTGACCATCCTCAGGGTAGTGGTCTGAGGTACCTAGACACACAGAAAATACAAGATAAATTTGAAGAAAATGCCTAAAACTACACACTAATCACAAGCTTGCAAACTCCGATTTTAGGTACTGGACGCAACTGAAGTTTGTGTCTGACTTGCGAGCTGCTTCTAGCTCGCACGTTCAAGGTAGTCTAAATAAAAAATTAAAAAAAACACAAGCAATGCCAAACACTATAATATGTGCCTAGCTTTGCTTGGAAGGCAGGAGTTGTGGTGCAGGCCCTGTTCCCAACAGCTGCTGTGCACCACCCATTGCAGGTGAGATGTAGGGCCTGGTGACGGCCACATACAACAGAGTCATTTCCTCTGTGCTGTTTGTCCAATATACAATAAGCACTAGCTGTTAGCACCAATCGCATCAGTGTCAGCACGATTAATGTGCTAGACACTGTCATTGAATGTCAGATCTCAAGAAAAGCACAAATGTCGTTGTGTTAACTTGCAAGCTTTCAAACATGTTTCCATCTAAACTGTGAAAGACTACACCTAAAGAAAGTCCCAGTTACACTCAATTTTGCTTTGCTCCAGGTTTTTACCAGAGGGCTCCCTTTGAGACCATTGAAAGCATGAAGTCTCCTTCTGCATCATCTTTAACGAGGAACCACTCAAAAGATATTTGATTGAAATACCCAGTAGAGCAAGTTGCAATGCGTGCACACTACAGCGGTAAGTAAACCCACCAATGCAAACATATTGCAGAATTTCCCAATCTGTGCAGGTTGGGGCATTATGGAAAATTTACACTCACTGCACCACTTGTGCTTGTTGGGACATGGAGAAAATTTAGATTTTTCACAGCCTGCTGGACAGAAAATCTGGATTTTATTAAAGACACGGAGGCTAATATTATGCAAATTCTCCTTTATTGCCACAGCTCAGCAGTAACAATGAAGAGAATATAGAACTTATGAACATTCTAAAAGGTATATAGCTCATGAACACACAGCCATCTTCCTTCTTTGTCCAATGCTGCGAAATAAAGGATAAGGTCAAGAAGAATTCCAACTTGAAGAGAGACGCCAAACGTAACATCATCATCTTCGTAAAAACAGGAGGTGAAATTCCTTATTCTGAAAGAAGAAGCAATATATAGATGTTAAAAATATAACCCCATGGGAGGGGCGTATAGTGGGGGGATAATATTAGCCTCCGTGTCTTTAATAAAATCCAGATTTTCTGCCCAGCAGGCTGTGAAAAATCTAAATTTTATGGCATGACACGGAGGCCAACATTATGCAAGTTCAAAGTGAATTGAGAACATTATCAATCACATTATTAATAGGTCTAAAATAACATTTTTTAAACATAGTCTCATTAGACCAATCTGCGACTCTTAAAATATCTTGGAGCCCTCGACCAAGCATAAAAGCTTTAGAAGCTGAAGCACCTCTAAGAGAGTGAGCACCAAAAATCGAAATGTCAAAACCACATTCACTCATCACTTCTTTCACCCATCTTGCGAGAGTAGGAGAGGAAACTGGTTTGTAAGGAGATCTATGGGAGATCAGGAGTTGTGTCTCAGAACCCCTCAAGTTGACAGTCCTTTTTTCATATTCCTTAAGACATTTAACAACACACAACCTTTCATTTTCAGGAAAGAAAGGATAGAAGATAGAAGAAGACATAGTTTTAGTCCTTTTCTTGAGATAAAAACAAACTCCCTCAGGTTGAAAGGCCCTGTTCGAAATGTCTAAGGCTTTAACATCTGAAGTTCGCCTGAAGGAGACTAAACAAAGCAAAACAGTAATAAGAAATACGTTTGAGAGAAAGGACATCATTCTCTCCCCATGAAGAGATAAGACATAATATGTTTCTCACATCCCACAAGGCTGAGTATTTAGGAGTTGGAGGGTTGAGAACACGCATGGTTCTCGTAATTTTTTGGGTCAAGAGACTTTGACCAACAGAAACACCATCGACTAAGGAGTGACCCGCAGCTATCACTGACCTATAAACATTAACAGTTCTATAACTGAGGCCAGAAGCGAAAAGTTCTGAAAGGAAATTAACCACTTGAACTAAATCAACTGAAATGGGATCATGACGTCGTTGAAAACACCAGCGAACCCATTTGTTCCATGCCAATCGATATGCCTTCCTTGTCCCAGGAGCCCAAGATTCAGATATGAGTCGGAAAGCATTGTGCGAAAGGCCAGGGATTTGCCATTGTCGCCTGAAATCTTCCAGGCCGTCATTACCAAGATGCCTTGCTCTAGGAGGGGGTGAGATTCGCCCTGAGGGCCCAGGAGAAGACGGTCGAAAGACGGGATCAGTATTGGGAAGTCTACTGCCATCTCCGAGATGAGCGGAAACCACGCTTGAGACCTCCAGAGGAGGGCTATCACTATCATACTCTGAAGGTATCTGCGAGCATGTAAGAGGAGGCGTGGGAGCATTACAAATGGCGGGAAGGCATATGGTTTTAAGTTTTGCCAATTCTGGAGGAAGGCATCCACTCCAGATGCCTGAGGGTCCGGCCTCCAGCTGAAATATTTTGTTAATTGGGTATTCAGCCTGTCTGCAAATAGGTCTGTCCCGAAGGGACCCCACTGTTCTTGAATGCTCAAAAAAATCTTTCTGTTCAGTTTCCAATTGCTGGAATCCCTGAAATTTCTGGAGAACCAATCTGCCACACCATTGCTCAAACCGGGAATGTGTTCTGCCGTGACTGACAGTCCCTTGTTCAGGCAATAATCCCAAAAAAACTTCGCTATTTCTGTCAGACCTTTCGAATGCGGCCCTCCTAGTTTGTTCACGTACCTCACCGCAGAGACATTGTCCATGCGAAGCATTATAGAACATTTCATAGTTTTTTGTGTAAAGCTCCGAATGGCAAAGGAACCCGCTAAAAGTTCCAGACAGTTGATGTGCATGTTCTTTTCCTCGCGTGTCCAGCACCCCCCTGTCGACAGGTTGGCACAAGATGTCCCCCAGCCTTCTAGACTCGCATCCGACTCTATTATCATGTCTGGGGATTCGCCGAAGATCGCTTTGCCATTCCATGCTTCCGCATTCCTCAGCCACCAAGAAAGTTCCTCCCTCGACTCTTCGTCTAGGGTGGTTATCTGAGTATAGGATTGTGACGCCCTCAGAGTCTTCGCTTTGAGTCTCTGGAGAGCCCTGTAGTGAAGTGGGCCGGGGAAGATTGCTTGAATGGTTGAAGAAAGGAGACCCAGGATTCTCGCTAAAAGTCTTAAGGGAAATGAATCTAGTGAGAGAATCTTTTTTAATTCTTTCCTGAGTTTCTTCATCTTCTCCTTTGGTAACTTTAACTCTCCTGATAGCGTGTTCACCATGAAACCCAGGAATTGGGTCTCCTGTGAAGGGACAATGCAAGACTTCTTTGTATTTATGACAAATCCCAGATATTCTAGGAGTTGAATAGTAAGATCTGTGTGACGAGAAATGGTCGACTTGGTCTGAGCCATGATGAGGATGTCGTCCAGGTAGATTATGAGTCTCACACCCCGTTCCCTTAACCAAGCTACCACTGGGCGCAGTACTTTGGTGAAACACCAAGGAGCTGAGGACAGGCCGAAAGGGAGGCTGGAAAACTCCCAGAGTTTCCCCTCCCATGTGAATTGTAGGAACTTCCTGTGAGGGGGCCAAATAGGGATGGTCAAATAAGCGTCCTTTAGATCCAGGCGTGTCAGCCAGTCGCCCCTCCTTAGTACGTCTCTGAGTAGATGTATTCCCTCCATTTTGAAATGGTGGTAAGACACCCATCCATGTAAGCTTTTTAAGTTTATCACGGGTCTTTGAGTTTTGTCCTTCTTTTCCACTAGGAAAATATTGCTTATGAAGCCTTTGTGAGTGCTCTGCCTTATCGCCCCTTTGGCAAGGAGGTCTTGAACCTCTTGAGAAACAAGCTCCTTCTGATCTTGAGAGAATATAATCTCTCGTGGATGTCTTAGTTGGAAGGGAGTGCCCTGGAAGTCTATTTTGTACCCTCTTACAGTCTGTAAAACCCATGGATCTTGAGTAACTAGATTCCAATTGCCAGAGAAAAGGGCTAGTCTGCCACCCACCTTTACAGGGATATCTAAATGGTCTCCCATTAAAGTTACCTGTTGAGAAGGTCCTGTTTCTTCTATCTCCACGGGTGAATCTTCCTCGGCCACGTTGTCTTTGGGGGTAGAAGGATTGATTACCATAGAACGAAGATTGTTGATATCTTCCCCCTCGTCCAAAAAAGGATCTTGAAGATGATTGTGCACGGCCAGGGAATCGACCCCGCATTCTCCCGGCCCGTCCAAAAACTCTGTCCTGGAAGACCTTTTTAATCTCGCGTTGGGATTTCTGAATTGAACTAAAGGCTCCCACGTATTTGGCCATATAACGAATGAACTCTTCTCCAAAAAGAAGTCCTTGCGAGTTAGGTCCTGTCTCTTTATTAGCTAACTCTATGAGTTTGGGATCAATTTTAAGAAGTATGCCTTTTCTTCGCTCATTAGATATAGCGGTATTGGCATTACCAAAAAGACTCATCCGGGACCAAGGAGGGACAGCCTTGCTGGTGCTCTTGGACCTCTCGGCAGCATTCGACACGGTTGACCATAAGACCTTGGTCGACCGTGTCGAAAAAATGGGGATCCACTCTGCAGCGAGAGACCTGCTTGCCTCCTTCCTGGCTAATAGAACTCAGGCGGTCACCCTTGGACCATTTCGATCTGCCAAATTGTCGCTGCCGTGTGGGGTTCCTCAAGGCTCATCCCTTAGTCCGACACTTTTTAACATCTATGTGTCGGACCTTGCCAATGTCATCAAGGCACATGGGATGAGCCTAACCTCGTACGCAGACGACACACAGTTGGTGTTGGCCATTAAGGGTGACGGACAGGAGGTGGCAGAAAGGTTCCAAAGTGGCATGATAGCCATCGGTGAGTGGATGGCAGGAAACTGCCTGAAGCTCAACTCCGAGAAAACGGAGGTCGTAATCTTTGGCAGTCTCTTGCCACCGTGGCCCGATTTTTGGTGGCCATCAACATCTGGCACCCCACCTTGCCCGACCCCCAAGGTGAGGAATCTGGGAGTCACCTTTGACAATCAGCTGAACTTCATGGCTCATGCCAATAAGGTAGCATCCACGGCCCATTTTAAACTTAGAATAATTAGGAAAATCTTGCCTTTTCTGCCTGACACAGCCGCCAAGACCTTGGTCACGTCATTGGTTTTAAGTTCACTAGACTACTGCAACGGACTCTTTCTGAATGCACAATCTAGAGTCACAAAGAAGTTGCAGATGGTACAAAATGCGGCAGCACGCTTGCTGTCCAAAAAACCAAAATTCGCACCCATCTCAGATACTCTAAGGTCCTACCATTGGCTGTCCATTCAAAACAGGATAAAGTTTAAAGCGATGTGCATAGTTTACAAAGTAATGCAGGATCAGGGGCCTCGCTTCCTTAAAGATCACCTAATACCCTACAGTCCGGCTAGAAAGCTACGATCTTCAGCACTTAACCAATTAGTGGTCCCACGTACCAGAACTGTGACTTGGGGTGACCGCCGTTTCCTAGTTGCGGCCCCCAAGATCTGGAACACCTTACCATATCACATTAAAGCCAGTCCATCGCTCCTACAGTTTAGGAAAAAGCTGAAGACGTGGTTATTTAACCAATAAATGTAGCACACCAGCCGCATCCTTACCTCTAGGGAATGACATTACTGCAGTCTAGCGCCGAGACACCCAAGGGTAATTGTTCGCGCTCTATAAATGTCAGAAAATAAATAAATAAATAAAAAAGGCAGATTGATCTCTGGACCCATTCTCGCAATTCTTTTGGGTCAACGGGAATACCTCCCACATAGGCATTCTCTGCCAGCTCAAACATTTTGGTCAAGGGCCCGATAATGTCCAAAAGGCGGTCTTGGCAAGACCTTAACCCCTTGTCTATGCCTTTTCTTGGGTCTTTTGCTCCTTTCGCTATAAAGGCAACTACCTTAGGATCTAGTTCAGGAGTGAAAGTGATTTTATCTGGAAGTGAGGGTCGAGGGCATTCTGATCTTAGTCTTGATCTGACTTCTTTGGGGATTTCCCTCCTCAACCAGAAGCATATGTAGTCTGCGACGTGTTGGGATGGTACCCATTCCGGAGAAAGTGCGTGTTTAATTAGTAAGGGGTCAAACATATTATCTCCAAATGGGTCAGTGATACCCATTTTAGATCCTGATGCCTTGCTTGCCTCCTCAGAGTTTTCCACTGACTCGTTTTCCCGGACCTCAATGTCCGAATCAAAGGTAGAAGAACAGGAGAGCTCTATCTCCGCATCATGATGATCGTCGCTATCAATTTGGATAGGTGGGTCAGGACCTATTTCTTGTCCTTCTGTGGTGTCCGAGACACCGTTCTGATCTCCGCCCTGATGGCGAGCTTGAGCCGATTTAGATGATGCCTTAAGTTTTTTAGATGCCAGGGTTGATTGTTCTCCCGCGGCTCTTTTCTTTGGGGCCTTAACTGTCCCTTCTTTATTGCCTAGGGAACGAGCACCACTAGTAGAGGGCCATGCCCCGGTAAACATTTCAAATTTTATATTAATAGTGTCCATAAACTTTTTATTTATGGTCTCATTAAATGAGCTCATGGCTTTATCCATGGCTTTAGCCACCATTGATTCCAACTTCAAGTCTAGTGAGGCATCAGGGTTAGTAGACATTCTTAAAATAAATATGAGCTCAGTAATAGCTTTAAGGGGTATTACAAGACAAGCCAATTAAGTAATATCTTATCGATTCAATGAAACCTAGTCAGTGGGATTTCCTTAAGGAGAGGCTTAGGCTGTCCTCTCTGGGTGAAAAACGATCCTACCTCGATAGGCCTTATATCGTTTGTTTCTTCTTTTTTTTTCTTTCTTTTTGTTAGGTAATTATCGAAAAGAGAGAGTCTCCTAAAATCGTTACGTGATCGACGAGGTGCCGGGCCAACCGTCTAGTGTCAAACGGTAACTAAGGGCAGTACTGTGGGCGTAAGGGCCTTTCCTCTAATGACGTCCCCTCCGCGGCGTGCGTCAGAGCGCCACCGCGGAGGGGAGAGATGCCAAAGAGCCGTGAGGCTCCGCAAGATCGTGGCAGTACGAATACCCCCAGAACCTGAAATTGAACGAGGAGATTCCAGGTAGGGGTGTAGTGCGGCGTTTAGCGGAACCACAGAGGAGGTGGTCCGCGGATCAGTTCGGGTCGCGAGTGAGGTTGCCAGGCAGCAAAGAGCGGGCAGCGAAGGGCGCGCTCGCGTTCAAAAGACGCAAACAGAGAGGGACAGTGAGCCCGGTTGCGAGGAAGGGGGGACAACGATTTGAAAAGAAAGTAGAAAAGACCAGCTAAGTCAGATAGACGAAGTCCACAACGGAAACATAGGGAGATCTAGAAACATAGCCAATGTAAAAAACATAGCAGATAGCGAGGAAAGGAGAAAGTAAACGATAAACAAGCGCATGGTAGGGTCAAGTGGACCCAGATATGCGAAAACAAAGGTGAAATCAAGCCAGTACACGCACTAGTAAGCACAAGTGAAAAGGAGGTACTTATCTGTGTGAGCAGCAGCAACAAAGAAGGAAGATGGCTGTGTGTTTATGAGCTATATACCTTTTAGAATGTTCATAAGTTCTATATTCTCTTCATTGTTACTGCTGAGCTGTGGCAATAAAGGAGAATTTGCATAATGTTGGCCTCCGTGTCATGCCATAAAATTGGGAAATGTGTGCAAACAGAGGCATCATCGAAACTCACCAATTTGTGAATAGAAGTAGATAGGAGAAGCGTGGCTCAGTGGTTAGAGGCGGCAGACCCGGAAGCTGAGATCGACCGTGGACCAGGGTTCGATTCCCCGCCTCGGCGGGTCTCGGGCTCAAAAATTCCACGGACTCGACAATTCTCGCTCCGGTGCCTACTCGAATCACCGGGTCACACTCTGCAACTCTGGGCAATAGCTTGCTTAATCTCCACTACGGCCCCTCGCGGCGGGATGCCTGGCTTTCACCTTGTGGACACCCTGCCGGGGTTTCTCACAGGGGAATACCAGGACGGGTTCCCTAAGCAAGCGCCAGGATGCCCTTTGGGTGACAGGTTTACGCTATATAAGTACACCTACATTTACATTTACATTTACATAGTTGGAATTCAACATGTTCTTATAAAGGAGTTTTGGAATTCTGACATATTCGCCTTTCAGGACTTTGCAGAATTTGCCCTAAGTGATCATACTGTAGTATTTCAGAAATCAGAGGTTGTGTGCAAATGGATGCATTCTTGAAACTCAGCATTGAGTGGTTACTGGGCACCGTTGAATTATCCAGAAAATTCTAAATTGCAGTGTGCAGAATTGGCAATATGAGCGGATGCACGTTATAGAGGCTGGACAGTGGCAGCTTCTTACTGGGTGTTTTTCTGCGACATTATATTCTGCTATTTAGGATGGTACACTGTATCATTGTGTGCTGACTACTGCTATTGTGTGCTAATGACGTAATGGGATAATGGAGTTTGGGACAATGAATGGTGCACTGCCGCTATTAAATGTGAGTGTTTGATTGGTTCAGATGCTCCGTCCATCACCACCCCCTTTTGTACTGCTTTGTTCGCCATAAGTTGGCAGGGTATGCTCAGACGTGAGTACCTTGATTACTTTGCCACTGGATTCAAGCAAGCCTGGCTGAAGATGGCTGTAATGCCAGAAACCAGTACTAGGAAGCTTTTTTTCCGGTCCAGCGAAGGCATGGCTTGGCAATTCGGGCTGGACTGTTCCCATGAGGCACAGGGTCAGACTGATTTGCATATGGCCATGTCTGAACTGGGGTGGCAGGGTGGGCTAAAGAACGGTGATGGATTAAACCCAGATCTGTTGACTGGGTGTGAGTGTTTGATTGGTTCAGATGCTCCGTCCATCACCACCCCCTTTTGTACTGCTTTGCTCGCCATAAGTTGGCAGGGTATGCTCAGACGTGAGTCCCTTGCTCACTTTGCCACTGGATTCAAGCAAGCCTGGCTGAAGATGGCTGTAATGCCAGAAACCAGTCCTAGGAAGCTTTTTTTCCGGTCCAGCGAAGGCATGGCTTGGCAATTCGGGCTGGACTGTTCCCATGAGGCACAGGGTCAGACTGATTTGCATATGGCCATGTCTGAACTGGGGTGGCAGGGTGGGCTAAAGAACGGTGATGGATTAAACCCAGATCTGTTGACTGGGTGTGAGTGTTTGATTGGTTCAGATGCTCCGTCCATCACCACCCCCTTTTGTACTGCTTTGTTCGCCATAAGTTGGCAGGTATGCTCAAACGTGAGTCCCTTGCTCACTTTGCCACTGGATTCAAGCAAGCCTGGCTGAAGACGGCTGTAATGCCAGAAACCGGTCCTAGGAAGCTTGTTTCCGGTCCAGGGAAGGCATGGCTTGGCAGTTCGGGCTGGACTGTTCCCATGAGGCACAGGGTCAGACTGATTTGCATATGGCCATGCCTGAACTGGGATGGCAGAGTGCGCTAAAGAACGGTGATGGATTAAACCCAGATCTGTTGACTAGGTGTGAGTGTTTGATTGGTTCAGATGCTCCGTCCATCCCCACCCCCTTTTGTACTGCTTTGTTCGCCATAAGTTGGCAGGGTATGCTCAGACGTGAGTCCCTTGCTCACTTTGCCACTGGATTCAAGCAAGCCTGGCTGAAGACGGCTGTAATGCCAATAACCGGTCCTAGGAAGCTTGTTTTCGGTCCAGGGAAGGCATGGCTTAGCAGTTCGGGCTGGACTGTTCCCATGAGGCACAGGGTCAGACTGATTTGCACATGGCCATGTCTGAACTGGGGTGGCAGAGTGGGCTAAAGAATGGTGATGGATTAAACCCAGATCTATTGACTGGGTGTGAGTGTTTGATTGGTTCAGATGCTCCGTCCATCACCACCCCCTTTTGTACTGCTTTGTTCGCCATAAGTTGGCAGGGTATGCTCAGACGTGAGTCCCTTGCTCACTTTGCCACTGGATTCAAGCAAGCCTGGCTGAAGACGGCTGTAATGCCAGAAACCGGTCCTAGGAAGCTTGTTTCTGGTCCAGGGAAGGCATGGCTTGGCAGTTCGGGCTGGACTGTTCCCATGAGGCACAGGGTCAGACTGATTTGCATATGGCCATATCCGAACTGGGGTGGCAGAGTGGGCTAAAGAACAGGATGGATTAAACCCAGATCTGTTGACTGGGTGTGAGTGTTTGATTGGTTCAGATGCTCCGTCCATCACCACCCCCTTTTCTACTATTAAATGAAAGCAAAAATATCTGTTTGTCAACTTGACAAACAGATGCTTTTTTTGTCAAAGTGCCCCATGCCGTGGTTGCACTTTAATATTGGCCATTCCCCTTTCTTTAGATGCAGCTTGTCTAAAGAAAGGGATGCAGCCCCCATAAATGTGAAAGCACCGCATGGGCGCTAAGAAACAAAAAAATATAATGTGTCATGCCACAGCATCTGAATTGAAGCAAGATGATCTAGTACTTGTGCGCCAACAGCAAACAAGGAAGTCAACATTCCTTTCTCGAGTGAACCGCTAATGATAACAAACTTCAAAGGGCCCAATATAACAGCAGCATCAGGACCTTACCTCATCACAAGAAAAAGTTCCCACTTCAAAGGATTCAAAACCTAACACAATGAGGAAGGAGAGACAGCACCAAGGAACAAAGCAAATATCATAAAAGATGAAGCTGAGGAAGGCGTGGAAGGAGCATCTCACAGCAGCGAAGAACTGGACAGACCTGGAGCAGGGGAGGTACAATGTGAGTGTTTTTTTTCTTGATTGTTTTTTTTTTCTTTCCTCTTCTTTTCTGTTTGTTTTGTATATTATCAGTTTTGTTTCTCTTTGTACTTCTTTTTTCTTTACCACAAAAGGAGGAGATGTCGGAGCAAAGTGCAGGTGGGCACTAGAACCCTGCACAGAACAAAAGGGGAGGGAATTAGCTACCGAACACCACTTCTGGTCAGGGAGAGGGGATGGGGCATTATCTATACAGCCCATGAGGAGGAAGGAAGTGCCTGCATGCACTGCGCCGAGAGAGAAGAATAAAGAAGTCAAAATCCACCTACAAGTCTAGTGTGTGTTCCTTGTGGGTGGGAACCAAGTGGGAGACGACAAGTGCCAATTTCAGAGACATAAGATAGCACTGAGTATAATTAGCTGGACCGTCACTGTCCGGAGGTGCTATCCCTGCTGTGCTTTGCATCTTCACGTGACTTGGGACTGGCCTATGCGAGACATCCTGCGATGACAATTCCATGTATTTATGCCCCTCAATTTCCAACAATCCTGATGCTATGTGCTTCAAGGAACGGCATCCTGGTGAAGCCTCTTTTTGTATACAGAAGGAGCATGTTCATCCATATATTTAATACTATTGTAATCATGCTGTGCACACTGTCAATCTGCCCTTTCTTGTTAAGTTTCCAGTAATTCCCTCACACCTCCTTGTGAAGAACTATCCTCACAGCATCCAACTTTGCAACACAAATCATCCGTTCAGAGGACTTTCCTCTGAGATGGAGCCCTTACCCCTAAGAATTGGACTTGCAGGGAAGAAAATACCTGATTCTCTGTTACCAGCACAGGTGTCCCGATGGGAAGAGTGCATCATGCACGTCTGGATGGCCTGGTTGCACTGTGCCTACCCTAATATGGTTCCTCATTCTATACATCTTCAGCAACCGACCCCTCTTATTGTGCTTCCAAAGGCCTCGGAATAGACAATGGAGGCAAGGACGTGTTCCTTCTCCTTTTGAAGGATTGTTATAAGGTTGGGTTCCACTCTACCGACTTACTCTGGAAGTCTTGGCCGATGAATCTTTGTTGCCTGCTGAGAAGTGTAGGAGGGAGAAACAACTCATTTACACCATCTAGTAAACTTTAAATAAGGGCATGACTCCGAAGAATCACTGACTCTGAAGTTCAAATTAGTTGTTTTATAACAAAGCCAAAAATAACTGGACATACAAACACCTCAGAACGAGGTGATAGAAGTACAAAGGAACTAATACAAATCCAAACCTACGAGCGAGAATAAATCTTTGAAGCAGGAAAAGAATGACAATTTCCAGAAAGCAGGCAATGATTGCCCCTACATCAAGGTCCGTCTTCATCTGCGATTGATAAGAGAAAATCATTAGTCTATCCCTACACTACCACTATCGTGACATCCCTACTTACTTAGCATTTCCCAGGGAAGATCAGGAAAAAGGTGTCAGCGCGTGAAGACTTCCTAAGAAGTACACTCATGTTGTATGGGTCAAGTAGCCAAAGCTACAGAGCTCTAAGCTGCTCCTTCCCTCTCCTTCGATCTCCTCACCTCTTCTCCTGTCTCCACCCTTGGGGCACTGACCCTGATTCAAAATGCAAAAACACAAAAAACGCCCAGTGATGCATCAGGATCACCTCATCCTCCTGGACACTTCTCAAAGGTGATTTTCCATTGAGTCTCAGTACTTCCAGCTTCTGGCTCCGTAACCTTGATTCCCAGGCCTCCTCCAGAGTGAAAGAACACTGTCTCCCAATTATCAGCATTTCTCATAGGAAAGTAACCTCTCCTCCCCAGGCCAAACTCTTAAAACAAAAGGCGTTATTCTAACTAACAGTTGACTTTCTCCACCTGCAACAGAAACGTGAGGAAGAACAAATCCAACATGCACATGAATTTCAACCTACCCCCTCTGCTAGAGCCATCAGGGAAATTACATTTCAGGTTTACAGAAATCGGCCAATTTAAGAATAACTAAGGCACATAGGCCCTTCGATTATACACATAAGTGAACATTTTCATTTAGACCTTTCACAGCATCATGTTACAATATACAAAATGATTTTGCAGGCGCAACCTGTGTGATTCGCAAAATCGTCTGATTTTCGACTGCATCATAAATAACATTTCTTAATGTATCAAACACTTTTGCGATTCAGGAAAGACTTTCAGAACCATTAAAGTGGTTATGCGACTCCCCCCGAATTGCAATGAGTTAGGGATGTCCCTTCTGAATAGTGTATTGCAATAAATTGTAGCAATGGCTTGTGGCTGCAACTAAATCTGCAAACCATAAAAATATTACTGACACCTCAAAGGATATGGTAACACGTTTGCAAAAGGTGAGCTAACCCCGTTGGACAGCTTGCACTTTGGGAACCGTGTCATGTTGCCTTTGGTAGAGTGGGATGGGCAGAGTGGTAATGGGACAACCCTCCGAAGTTTTCCAAAATGGCAACAACAAAAAAAAATATTCGAACTGTACATTTCAGGAACACGGGCTGCTTTAAAAAAATGTTTGTCATTTAGGAATACAAACACAGGGTTGGCTGTTCATTGCAGGCCTTCATCACGGTCTTTGTAACCAATTGAAGCATATTGTAAATAGCAACCTGCCTAATTAATATTCATTAGACATTACGTTTTTAAACTGTCTGCCACTTGCCATTTGCAGACGCAACTAGCATCACAAAATTACACAAAAAGTCAGTGCAAAATTTGCACCCACTGTTTGCGTCATTGCTGTTACGGCATCGGGCCCTTTGGCCTGTCGGCCCCTAGCTACTTACTGGGGGTAGGAACCAATATGTGCATTTGTCAAAAAGTGCATGAGTGATGTGTGCCTGGCACACGAGTAAATGTGTTAAATAATATTCCTAAAGAAAATCTGCATTTTCTACGCTGGCATGCTGATGCTATCTAATTATAGTATGTTGCGCGTGCCTCTAATCCCCTTTCCATGTTTTGGGCACGTCAGTTACATGATTTGGCGGTTTCAGTCCTCCTTAGAGAAATGGCTTCATAGAGCTTGTTTTGCTGAAATATGCCAGTGTGCGTGAAAACTAGTGAGGCGTGCTGGAGTGAAATTCCCACTGTGTGCCCCCACCTTACTAAGCTGGGACCCTGTCCAGGCATCTGTTTACCCAACACACATATCACATTTTTTGCCAGCTCTTCATTATTAAAAGTGCGCTGACAATCTGTGCATGAGCCTTACATGAAAGTTCCACGCTGTTAGCTATTATTAGCTGGTCTGCGCATTAATTAAAACTGCCGCGGAGGGCGCGCGGACCCAGTAGAAAGCCTCTTCCACCTCCATGCCGAGGGTATTTGAGTTGAGCAGTTTTGTACAGTAGCACAGTCAGGAAAGATAGTCTGCTTTAATTAAAGCAGGTCCCTCACAGACAGACCAGAGGGATAAAATGCCAGACGATGGCTCAACTCGTCATAATAATTTCCTTTTTTTTTCTCCAAGTGCATAGTAATGAATTAAATCTGTTGTGACTTCTGCGGTCCCTGGGGGCCGCTCCCCCTCGCTAGGAACGCCATGAACGGTTTGACGTAGCCATAAGGCAGATGGCTGTGGCGAAGCAGAACCGCCAGCCTGTGGTCCTTGCGCATCGCTCCTGGAACGGAAATTTGGACTTGAGGGGTGAAAGAGGGCTTAATTGGCGGCACTGGGTCTTCCAACGCCGTCTGCCCTGGCAGGATGCGAGATTGCGTCCTTCTGGTGTTCCAATTGTGTGCGACTATGCGAATCCAGCTGCGACCTCAGGCTGCGAATTAAATGGTGCACCGGTGGGCTAATCGCGGGGAATCCTGGAAAGAGGAGGAGTTGGGGAGTGAAGCGAGGTAGAATAGAAGTTGCTCGAGGAAAAGCTGCAGTTTATGGCCCATATAATTTTAGTATGGTGGACGAAAAACGACGAAGCTGCTACCGACGCTCAAGCCAAAAAACTCCACGGTTGCAATCTTTTTTCCCCCTTCACTCTTTTAATGAACAGACCCACTGTCCTAGTTTCTCCGGAAACCTGGTTACCATGGGGATGGTACGCATTAATAATGGTATGTATGTTCCGTTCGTGCCTCTGACTGATAAGAATCCCAAAACGCGGTGATGCGTTGGATTTTTCCACACAACAGCCGGGAGAGGGGTGCCAAGTTCCGGAGAGGGAGGGATAGATTTAGTTTCGAAATGACCCACTTCAAAGCTATCTCCAACTTGCCTGGGATCGCACTTCTGCCGCGCGCACCTCTCGTATTTGGACTGAAGCCAAGTGAGCAGAGACGCAGAAACATATTTCGAGGCTGGCATGGAATGGGTAGAGAGGTTGGTCAGGCCTCTGCCAGTCAGGCTTCTTGTAAGCTAAGGAAGGCGGTAGAACTGCAAGCGGACGACTTCCTGTTAGCTTCATGAAAACAAGCGGGGCGAGGCTCTGTTTGTAGGCCAGCGAATGAGACTGCGATTTTAATGTGCCTACTATTGAATACGATCTCTGCTTATTTACAGAGAGGTAGGGTCCTATCTACAAATGCATTTGACGGGACGTAGAGTAGTAATTTTGTCGTTCTTTTTGCCTACTCGTACATGCCTTTCTGAATTGGCTACAACATATATTAAATATATATACATACATATATAAACATATAATAACATTGGACTATTCATGCACAATTAGGCCACATAGAAAGGACTGTGTTCTCTTGGTACCTGTACAACCAGGAGTTGAACAAAGGCAATGAAGAGTATTTACTACTTTCATTGTTCACAAATGCTTCTGTGTGACTCACCCTCAGTGTAAGGCTAAGCACGCATCCGCGCTGCTCTTAGATCGGTGGCTTTTGGTGCTCTGATGGCATCAGTGTTCGATTGGCTGTTTCCATGGACATCAGTTCGGAGGTTCAGGGTAGCAAAGTCTGAGAATCTCGCCATCTCGTTCTTGGTGGGGCATTTGTTATGTATACAAAATATTCCTGTTTATTTCTGAATGCAATACACCTGCTTAAGGGCATCCCCGTGTCACGTCTCTGAGAGGGTTCAAGATTCAATTTTTTGGCAGTTTTTTTATATCGCAAACTCGAACCAAAGGTATTGGAGCACTTTACATGAGCATCAGTTGTGTTACACAAGGACATATTTTTTTTTGGTAGGCAAAAGGAAATTAAGTGATTTTCCCAGAATCACAGGATGTTGAGCCCACACCAAGACTCAAACCTGGTTCCCCAGCGCCAGAGTCAGCAGCTCTGGTCGTTATGCCACATCCTCCACTAGTCCAGGTGTTTTCTTTACATTGTTGTATTTATACTGCTTCATGAATAATGATGCATTCTTTCTGTGAGAGGTATGCCTTAGTTGCCACTAGTTTGGTTCATTGTAAGGTTACCTTTGGAGAATGTATATACATTTGTATGGCTGTCCAGGCCGCAGACCAGACGAGGGGGTAAGTGAGAACATGAGTGCAGATAGTGAAGGGAGAGGTGACGATCCATTGTATTTTATTGCACTGAACATTTATATAGCGATTACTATCCCTACGTAGGGCACCGAAGTGCTTACCCACAACAATAGTATGATAAGTACATCGTGTGGGGTGTGTAGCTAGAAGAGTATTTTCTTAGTTTTCAGTCACTGTGGGAAATGGTTTGGTGTCATTTGTGAGTGATCAGAGAGGTGCTCATATCTTGTCTTAGGAAGTAGCACTGGACAGTAATATAGATTGCAGGTCCCATTTTTCTGTTTCTAATTAGTTTGTATTTAGAGTCCAAAATTACATGGCAAAAGGTCGCTCATGCAGCAATCATGGTACTGTGGGAAGACACAGTAAAGTGTACCTGCAAGAGACAGAGCTCCACCAGGATGGAATGGCTCACAGCCAACTTTGTGTGGTTATTATGATAGGTTTTTGGCTATAAAAACAAATCAGAGCATATATGTCATCTGAACTTGCAGGTGTGGGCGGTTGTAGTGTGTTCCAGTGGACAGCGGAGTGTAGTAGATCTTTCAGATTGGTGCCTGTTTGAACAAGGGAGTCACTCCTTGACCCCAAGGGAGATTCTTCCATCCTCTAGTCTTTAGTAGAGCGTCGAAGTTCCAGGATTCAGTTTCAGAGTTTTGTCCAGGTGTAATCTGCTTCTTCCTCCTATTTTTTCCTGACCTGTTTTTGTTGGTTTTCGGACTCTGGGCACTTTCCCACCGCTGATCAGTGCTAAAGTGCATATGCTCTCAGTGTAAATTGCATTATGGATTGGTGTTTCCATGATTGGCATATTTGATTTACTGGTAAGCCCTGAGTAAAGGGCACTGAGTGTGCCAGGGCCTGTAGATCAAATGTTACTAGTGGACCTGCAGCACTGATTGTGCCACCCACAGAAGTAGCTCTGAAAAGGTAACTCAGACCTGCCACTGCAGGGTCTGCGCGCAGTTTGTAACTGTCATGTCCACCTGGCAATTGCACCCACTTGCCAGCCCCTAATTTTCCCTTTTCTTACATATAAATCACCTCTAAAGTAGGCCCAAGGTACCCCTTTGGGCAGGGTGCTGTGTATGTTAAAGGTAGGACATGTACTGGTGTGTGTAACATGTCCTGGTAGTGAATTACAGTGCATTTCGTTTTTCACTATGGAAAGGATATCTGTCCCATATCTTATAAGCATAACTTCCCATTGGGACAAGATTGGGAAGTGGAGTTTAGTATGCCTGGCCTCAGATTGTAAAAATGCATCTTTTAGTAAAGATGATTTTTATGTTCTGTGTTTGAAAATAGCACTTTTAGAAAGTAGGCATTTTCTTGCTTAGCATTCTGTGTGCCTCTGCTGGGTTTGTGGATTAACTGTCTGGCTTTGGAGTGACAGGGGCTGGGGATATGCATTCTCTTCAGAAAGCAACTGGTAGAGGAGTGTCCTGCCTTTCCTGGATGAGTCAGGACTGGGCTGAATAGACCTGGGCTGCATTTATAGTGGGAGGAGATTTCCCTGCATCTAAATGGGCCTGGTCTGGTGTGGACAATGCTGTCTCCACCTCCTGCTGGGAAGCTGGGCCAGAGAGGACCAAACTGGTTTGGACTAAGCACAGACACCCTCTGTCTGAGAGAACAAAGGCATTTTGAGTATAAATACTGGGGCCAAGACCCCTGAACTTTAGAACTCGCTGGAATCAAGGAACTTGCCAAGATGAAGAGCTGGAAGAGCTTCCAGAAAGAGTACTGCCCCTTTGCTGTGTTGTTAATTTGTTGGGTTGGCCTGCAGTTGCTGCTTCTGCCTTGGGCAGTGAAAGGACTTGACTGAACTTTCTTTACTTGTGCTGAGTATCTCCAAGGGTTTGGAGTAGAGCTAGCTTGCCTCCTGTTCTGAAGTTTCAGGGACTGCAAAGACTTCACCAACCTCTGGGTACTGCTTCTGGAACTGTTGTTTCAGTTGCCGCAGAGAAAGGAATCGCAACTGGCTCCGTCGCTGCTTCTGTGTCCTGATGGCACCGTTTGCATTTTGCACCGCAAACCTGGTCTCGCCGACGACGATGATGTCATCGGGCTGCTGCTTGCATGCACCGTGACGTGTGGGCACTGAACTCCGTACCACCTCGCTTCACTTCGCCCTCCTGGTCTCTACAGCGCCATCGCTGCTGCTGACTTCGACACCGTGACCGCATCGAGGCTGGGGGCACCACTCATAAACTTCACAAAGCACCGCCTCGTCCCACACTGCCATGTGGGCTGACCGACACCAGCTTCCGCTAACCGGCTCTGTCGCTTGCACCTCAACCTACCAGCACCGCATCGAGCACTGCCTTGCCCTGCACCGTAAGCCTTGGTCTCACCGACACCGTCTGGACGATTGTCACCGAGCCGCTGCCTGCACCTTCATCATGAGGGCATCGCACCCTGCACCGCTTCCATTTTGCAACACAACCGCAATGATTGCCACCACTGGCTCGAACCAACGTGCCCGCCGTAATGAGAAAGGTACTGTTCACAAGTCTGTCCACACTTTCACTGGCCCGCACTGACGCGGCGGCTGGAACTGTAAGACTCTGTTGTTTTCAGCATCATGGTAGCCTGTTAGTTAACGACTCGTAAAAACTGTGTTTTTAAGATATTTCTGCAATTTTGAGGATATCTTGCAAAGTATATATTTTTAAGGACTGTATGTTGGATTCTTATTTTTTTGGTCTTGTTTTGGATATATAAAAATATTGGATATTTTTCCAAACTGGTGTTGGGTCTTTCTGTAGTGTTTTCACTGTATTACTGTTGGTTATGTGCAAATGCTTTACACACTGCCTCTGAGATAAGCCTGACTCCTTGTGCCAAGCTTCCAAGGGGGTGGGGGAGCAGGGGTTATTTTAGGAGTATAACTACCTTCCCTTACTAGGAAGAAGGGTCCCTACTTGGACAAAGGTGCCACCATTGCCAACTAGAGACCCCCATTTCTAATGCTACTCCATAGTTGGGAGAGGACTAGATGCCTCTGGAAGAAATAATTTGACCGTATCTGTCATCATATTGTCAGCCACAGATGGTTGCTCTGAGAAGTTGGCCTGGCATATGCTGTCCACTATTCTAGTGGGCACCTTTCACCAGTCCAAACGACCCTTATTGATGGTAGGTTAAAGATAACCTTTATAGAAAGCTATCCTAGTGGTAGCTGCGGAGAGCAGCCTTCAGGCTAAGTCTTGGAGAAATGTAAATCAGCTTGTTTTACCAGTCTATAATCTCGTGAATGACCAAATGAAAGGAGAACCACACCAGGTATATATATAAAATATATGTATTTATTCTAAACACATCCTGCTAGTCTCTTCATGAGGCTAGAGGCAAAAGTACATTCAGTAAACTCAATAACACACAGTAAATTAGCACAATATACGTTGAGCCCTAGGGGCGTGCCAAACCATATATCAATAAAGTGGTATAAGAACCATGACTTGCATACATACAAGGCCTAGAGCCTTCAGAACCGCTGGGGCCACCAGGAAATACCCAAGGTAGTGACACAGGGGGGACACGTGCAGATGTCGGGTGATTCAGGTGAAGAAGGCAAAGCTTGACTCTTCAGCCACGAGGACCAGGAGGCGTTGATGACAACCAGGCGCTGGATTCGAGCTGTTCCATTAAAGGATGTCGAGTGCTGTGGTGGCAACAGCAAACCATGTAGGAATATAAGAAATGCTTCGGTGCAGACCAGCAAGGTCTGAGGGACTCACGACTCGGTGGGGAGTCAGGGCACATCTGGAGCAGCCAGGGAAGCCCAAGGAAAATCAGAATTGACCCACTAGTCGATGGAACAGGGATCGCGAAGGAGCCTTAATCAAAAATGAAAGACGCAGGTCCACAAAACACTCGTGGAGTGTAGGCCCAAAATCTTCAGTGTAAATGGTGCTCGGGGCTTGGGCTACAAGTAACCCAAAGCACAACTCCAGGAAAGCTCGAAAAGTCAATGCACTTAGCAAATGTGCACGGTGTCCAGGGATTCCGGTTCTACGTCACTCGTGAGGGCTGCGGGTCTCAGCTTTGCTGGTGACTCGAGTCGGCCTTCGTGAAGTCTGGAAATCCTCTTACTGGGCTGTAATTACTTCGGAGTCTGGTGGGAGCTTCAGAGATGCAGACCGGCAAATGCTTCATTGGTGCCTGTTTGAACAAGGGAGTCACTCCTTGACCCCAAGGGAGATTCTTCCATCCTCTAGTCTTTAGTAGAGCGTCGAAGTTCCAGGATTCAGTTTCAGAGTTTTGTCCAGGTGTAATCTAAAGTCCTGTTGCCAGGGGTCCCTTACTTATACTAAGAAAAGGGGTTGGACATACTCTGGGGACCCACCTATGGGACCGTTTGGAAAGAGGAGTGGCTACACCCATTTCCTTTGTCCAGTTTCATGCCAGAGCAGGGGCTGGTAGCCCCTGCAACCGGTTTGGACTGGACTATGCACTGGGACACCAAATGTGCCCCCAGTGCAGACATCAAAGCACTCTCAGAGCGCACCCACCCAGCCCCAATACACTAAAGCCTCTCTGGGAGGTGGTTACACCTCCCTGTGACAGGAAACCTATTGTCCAGGCCTCTCCTGCCGGGGTTTCGGTCAGCAGCAGGAGGCCAGACCTGTGTCTGTGGCTGCAGCATCCATTTTGTGATGCTGGGGCTCGTTTAAACTATTATCGGGCAGACCAGTGTATACATGTCTCTCCCTCTAGAAGGGTGGAATTCTACCCCCGCCCCAGGACTGGCAGGGGTAGGATTCCAAAGTGTTTGACACCAAACACGACATGTTTCCATGCAGCCATTCCAAACATGGTACAAAAGGGGGTGGTGATGGATGGAGCATCTGAACCAATCAAACACTCACACCCAGTCAAAAGATCTGGATTTAATCCATCACAGCTCTTTAGCCCACTCTGCCACCCCAGTTCAGACATGGCTATATGCAAATCAGTCTAACCCTGTGCCTCATGGGAACAGTCCAGCCCGAACTGCCAAGCCATGCCTTCCCTGGACCGGAAACAAGCTTCCGAGGACCGGTGTCTGGCATTACAGCCGTCTTCAGCCTGGCTTGCTTGAATCCAGTGGCAATGTGAGCAAGGGACTCACGTCTGAGCATACCCTGCCACCACACTTATGGCGGCCAAAAGCGGTACAAAAGGGGGTGTTGATGGACGGAGCATCTGAACCAATCAAACACTGACACCCAGTCAAAAGATCTGGGTTTAATCCATCACCGTTCTTTAGCCCACTCTGCCACCCCAGTTCAGACATGGCTATATGCAAATCAGTCTGACCCTGTGCCTCATGGGAACAGTCCAGCCCGAACTGCCAAGCCATGCCTTCCCTGGACCGGACACAAGTTTCCGAGGACCGGTTTCTGGCATTACAGCCGTCTTCAGCCTGGCTTGCTTGAATCCAGTGGCAAAGTGAGCAAGGGACTCACGTCTGAGCATACCCTACCACACTTATGGCGGCCAAAAGCGGTACAAAAGGGGGTGGTGATGGACGGAGCATCTGAACCAATCAAACACTCACACCCAGTCAAAAGATCTGGGTTTAATCCATCACCGTTCTTTAGCCCACTCTGCCACCCCAGTTCAGACATGGCTATATGCAAATCAGTCTGACCCTGTGCCTCATGGGAACAGTCCAGCCCGAACTGCCAAGCCATGCCTTCCCTGGACCGGAAACAAGCTTCCGAGGACTGGTTTCTGGCATTACAGCCGTCTGCAGCCTGGCTTGCTTGAATCCAGTGGCAAAGTGAGCAAGGGACTCACGTCTGAGCATACCCTGCCACACTTATGGCGGCCAAAAGCGGTACAAAAGGGGGTGGTGATGGACGGAGCATCTGAACCAATCAAACACTCACACCCAGTCAAAAGATCTGGGTTTAATCCATCACCAATCTTTAGCCCACTCTGCCACCTCAGTTCAAACATGGCTATATGCAAATCAGTCTGACCCTGTGCCTCATGGGAACAGTTCAGCCCGAACTGCCAAGCCATGCCTTCCCTGGACCGGAAACAAGCTTCCGAGGACTGGTTACTGGCATTACAGCCGTCTTCAGCCTGGCTTGCTTGAATCCAGTGGCAAAGTGAGCAAGGGACTCACGTCTGAGCATACCCTGCCACACTTATGGCGGCCAAAAGCGGTACAAAAGGGGGTGGTGATGGACGGAGCATCTGAACCAATCAAACAATCACACCCTGTCAAAAGATCTGGGTTTAATCCATCACCGTTCTTTAGCCCACTCTGCCACCCCAGTTCAGACATGGCTATATGCAAATCAGTCTGACCCTGTGCCTCATGGGAACAGTCTAGCCCGAACTGCAAAAGCCATGCCTTCCCTGGCCCGGAAATAAGCTTCGGCGGACCGGTTTCTGGCATCACAGCCGTCTTCAGCCTGGCTTGCTTGAATCCAGTGGCAAAGTGAGCAAGGGACTCACGTCTGAGCATACCCTGCGACACGTATGGCGGCCAAAAGCGGTACAAAAGGGGGTGGTGATGGACGGAGCATCTGAACCAATCAAACACTCACACCCTGTCAAAAGATCTGGGTTTAATCCATCACCGTTCTTTAGCCCACTCTGCCACCCCAGTTCAGACATGGCTATATGCAAATCAGTCTGACCCTGTGCCTCATGGGAACAGTCTAGCCCGAACTGCCAAGCCATGCCTTCCCTGGACCGGAAACAAGCTTCCGAGGACCGGTTTCTGGCATTACAGCCGTCTTCAGCCTGGCTTGCTTGATTCCAGTGGCAAAGTGAGCAAGGGACTCACGTCTGAGCATACCCTGCCACACTTATGGCGGCCAAAAGCGGTACAAAAGGAGGTGGTGATGGACGGAGCATCTGAACCAATCAAACACTCGCACCCAGTCAAAAGATCTGGGTTTAATTCATCACCGTTCTTTAGCCCACTCTGCCACCCCACTTCAGACATGGCTATATGCAAATCAGTCTGACCCTGTGCCTCATGGGAACAGTCCAGCCTGAATTGCCAAACCATGCCTTCCCTGGACCGGAAACAAGCTTCCGAGGACCGGTTTCTGGCATTACAGCTGTCTTCAGCCTGGCTTGCTTGAATCCAGTGGCAAAGTGAGCAAGGGACTCACGTCTGAGCATACCCTGCTACACTTATGGCGGCCAAAAGCGGTACAAAAGGGGGTGGTGATGGACGGAGCATCTGAACCAATCAAACACTCACACCCAGTCAAAAGATCTGGGTTTAATCCATCACCGTTCTTTAGCCCACTCTGCCACCCCAGTTCAGACTTGGCTATATGCAAATCAGTCTGACCCTGTGCCTCATGGGAAAAGTCCAGCCCGAACTGCCAAGCCATGCCTTCCCTGGACTGGAAACAAGCTTCCGAGGACCGGGTTCTGGCATTACAGCCGTCTTCAGCCTGGCTTGCTTTAATCCAGTGGCAAAGTGAGCAAGGGACTCATGTCTGAGCAAACCCTACCACACTTATGGCGGCCAAAAGCGGTACAAAAGGGGGTGGTGATGGACGGAGCATCTGAACCAATCAAACACTCACACCCAGTCAAAAGATCTGGGTTTAATCCATCACCGTTCTTTAGCCCACTCTGCCACCCCAGTTCAGACATGGCTATATGCAAATCAGTCTGACCCTGTGCCTCATGGGAACAGTCCAGCCCGAACTGCCAAGCCATGCCTTCCCTGGACCGGAAACAAGCTTCCGAGGACTGGTTTCTGGCATTACAGCCGTCTGCAGCCTGGCTTGCTTGAATCCAGTGGCAAAGTGAGCAAGGGACTCACGTCTGAGCATACCCTGCCACACTTATGGCGGCCAAAAGCGGTACAAAAGGGGGTGGTGATGGACGGAGCATCTGAACCAATCAAACACTCACACCCAGTCAAAAGATCTGGGTTTAATCCATCACCAATCTTTAGCCCACTCTGCCACCTCAGTTCAAACATGGCTATATGCAAATCAGTCTGACCCTGTGCCTCATGGGAACAGTTCAGCCCGAACTGCCAAGCCATGCCTTCCCTGGACCGGAAACAAGCTTCCGAGGACTGGTTACTGGCATTACAGCCGTCTTCAGCCTGGCTTGCTTGAATCCAGTGGCAAAGTGAGCAAGGGACTCACGTCTGAGCATACCCTGCCACACTTATGGCGGCCAAAAGCGGTACAAAAGGGGGTGGTGATGGACGGAGCATCTGAACCAATCAAACAATCACACCCTGTCAAAAGATCTGGGTTTAATCCATCACCGTTCTTTAGCCCACTCTGCCACCCCAGTTCAGACATGGCTATATGCAAATCAGTCTGACCCTGTGCCTCATGGGAACAGTCTAGCCCGAACTGCAAAAGCCATGCCTTCCCTGGCCCGGAAATAAGCTTCGGCGGACCGGTTTCTGGCATTACAGCCGTCTTCAGCCTGGCTTGCTTGAATCCAGTGGCAAAGTGAGCAAGGGACTCACGTCTGAGCATACCCTGCGACACGTATGGCGGCCAAAAGCGGTACAAAAGGGGGTGGTGATGGACGGAGCATCTGAACCAATCAAACACTCACACCCTGTCAAAAGATCTGGGTTTAATCCATCACCGTTCTTTAGCCCACTCTGCCACCCCAGTTCAGACATGGCTATATGCAAATCAGTCTGACCCTGTGCCTCATGGGAACAGTCTAGCCCGAACTGCCAAGCCATGCCTTCCCTGGACCGGAAACAAGCTTCCGAGGACCGGTTTCTGGCATTACAGCCGTCTTCAGCCTGGCTTGCTTGATTCCAGTGGCAAAGTGAGCAAGGGACTCACGTCTGAGCATACCCTGCCACACTTATGGTGGCCAAAAGCGGTACAAAAGGAGGTGGTGATGGACGGAGCATCTGAACCAATCAAACACTCGCACCCAGTCAAAAGATCTGGGTTTAATTCATCACCGTTCTTTAGCCCACTCTGCCACCCCACTTCAGACATGGCTATATGCAAATCAGTCTGACCCTGTGCCTCATTGGAACAGTCCAGCCTGAACTGCCAAACCATGCCTTCCCTGGACCGGAAACAAGCTTCCGAGGACCGGTTTCTGGCATTACAGCTGTCTTCAGCCTGGCTTGCTTGAATCCAGTGGCAAAGTGAGCAAGGGACTCACGTCTGAGCATACCCTGCCACACTTATGGCGGCCAAAAGCGGTACAAAAGGGGGTGGTGATGGACGGAGCATCTGAACCAATCAAACACTCACACCCAGTCAAAAGATCTGGGTTTAATCCATCACCGTTCTTTAGCCCACTCTGCCACCCCAGTTCAGACTTGGCTATATGCAAATCAGTCTGACCCTGTGCCTCATGGGAAAAGTCCAGCCCGAACTGCCAAGCCATGCCTTCCCTGGACTGGAAACAAGCTTCCGAGGACCGGGTTCTGGCATTACAGCCGTCTTCAGCCTGGCTTGCTTTAATCCAGTGGCAAAGTGAGCAAGGGACTCATGTCTGAGCATACCCTGCCACACTTATGGCGGCCAAAAGCGGTACAAAAGGGGGTGGTGATGGACGGAGCATCTGAACCAATCAAACACTCACACCCAGTCAAAAGATCTGGGTTTAATCCATCACCGTTCTTTAGCCCACTCTGCCACCCCAGTTCAGACATGGCTATATGCAAATCAGTCTGACCCTGTGCCTCATGGGAACAGTCCAGCCCGAACTGCCAAGCCATGCCTTCCCTGGACCGGTTGACTGGGGGTGAGTGTTTGATTTGCTCAAATGCTCCGTCCATCATCCTCTTTTGTATCGCTTTGTTCGCCCTAAGTGTGGCAGGGTATGCTCAGACGTGAGTCCCTTGCTCACTTGGCCACTGGATTCAAGATAGCCTGGCTGATGAGGATTATGAATCTGAAACCGGTCCCAGGATGCTTGTTTCCGGTCCAGGGAAGACTTGGCTTGGCAGTTCGGGCTGGACTGTTCCCATGAGGCACAGGATCAGACTGATTTGCATATGGCCATGTCTGAACTGGGGTGGCTGAGTGGGCTAAAGAATGGTGATGGATTAAACCCAGATCAGTTGACTGGGGGTGAGTGTTTGATTTGCTCCAACGCTCCGTCCATCATCCCCTTTTGTATCGCTTTGTTCGCCCTAAGTGTGGCAGGGTATGCTCAGACGTGAGTCCCTTGCTCACTTGGCCACTGGATTCAAGATAGCCTGGCTGATGAGGATTATGAATCCGAAACCGGTCCCAGGATGCTTATTTCCGGTCCAGGGAAGACATGGCTTGGCAGTTCGGGCTGGACTGTTCCCATGAGGCACAGGGTCAGACTGATTTGCATATGGCCATGTCTGAACTGGGGTGGCTGAGTGGGCTAAAGAATGGTGATGGATTAAACTCACATCAGTTGACTGGGGGTGAGTGTTTGATTTGCTCAAACGCTCCATCCATCATCCCCTTGTGTATCACTTTGTTCGCCCTAAGTGTGGCAGGGTATGCTCAGACGTGAGTCCCTTGCTCACTTGGCCACTGGATTCAAGATAGCCTGGCTGATGAGGATTATGAATCCGAAACCGGTCCCATGATGCTTGTTTCCGGTCCAGGGAAGACATGGCTTGGCAGTTCGGGCTGGACTGTTCCCATGAGGCACAGGGTGAGACTGATTTGCATATGGCCATGTCTGAACTGGGGTGGCTGAGTGGGCTAAAGAATGGTGATGGATTAAACCCAGATCAGATGACTGGGGGTGAGTGTTTGATTTGCTCAAACGCTCCGTCCATCATCCCCTTTTGTATCGCTTTGTTCGCCCTGAGTGTGGCAGGGTATGCTCAGACGTGAGTCCCTTGCTCACTTGGCCACTGGATTCAAGATAGCCTGGCTGATGAGGATTATGAATCCGAAAACGGTCCCAGGATGCTTGTTTCCGGTCCAGGGAAGACATGGCTTGGCAGTTCGGGCTGGACTGTTCCCATGAGGCACAGGGTCAGACTGATTTGCATTTGGCCATGTCTGAACTGGGGTGGCTGCGTGGGCTAAAGAATGGTGATGGATTAAACCCAGATCAGTTGACTGGGTGTGAGTGTTTGATTTGCTCAAACGCTCCGTCCATCATCCCCTTTTGTATCGCCATTCCATACATGGCATTAACCGCGAAGTTATAATGCACTTATGAGTATATGTGATGTGATGTGATGTGTGATGTGATTGGATACTTTTATAGCGCACTACCACTTCAAAGAGCATCTTGGCGCTGTAACTCCTATGTCAAGCAGATGGTCATGGCAAGACTGTCCTGGATGTGTAGAGGGATCAAATGAAAGTTCTGCATCCTGTGTCTGACAGTGGGTAGATCCATGTTTTCAACATTTTTCTGAAACTTTGCTCCGTATTGGCTGCACGAAGATGTTGAGGTAATTTGTTCCATGCTTTTGCGCCAATTGCAACTAGGGATTTGCCTCCCTTAGTCACCAGCCTAAATTTGGGCACAGTAAGCAAATTTGCTGTGGATGATCTGAGTTCACGTGTCGGATTGTACTGCGTGAAATATCTCCGTAAATACACTGGGCCTTGATGATAGAAGGCCCTGTAGGAGATTGTCAAATCCTTAAACAGAATGCGCTTTTGTAAAGGAAGCCAATGCAAGGCGTCCAGAGCAGCAGCGAAGATGCTCTTGGCCATCTGAGAACTAGTCTGGCCGCTGCGTGCTGCACCATCTGAAGTTTATGTAGGGCAGATTTATTGAGCCCTGCATACAGACTATGGCAGTAGTCTAATCTCGATGTTATTAGTGCTACTGTAACCGTCCGTCTGGCGCTCAAGGGAAGCAGGTCAAAGAATTTTCTGAGACCTCTAATGATGTTAAAGCAATTTCCGGCCACTTCCCTTGCTTGCTGTTTGAAGGACAGAGTGTTATCAAATTTGATCCCCAAATTCCTTACTGCACTGATGGTATTCGGTGGGGCCTCTGCCTCCTTCGGCCACCAAGACTGAGGAGAGAAACAGTTATTAGGTCCGAACGGCACAATTTCTGTTTTTGCGGAGATACATTTCAGGTGGTTATCAGTCATCCATGAGAAAGTTGCTGAAAGGCATTCTTTCAGGGTCAATTCAGCATTGGTTAGGTTTTTATCAAGAGTTAATACCAACTGGGTATCATCAGCATATGCGATCGTACTAATGCCGAAGGAAGAGATCAGTTTGATCAGGGGAACCATATAAAGGTTAAACAATGTGGGGCTCAAACTTGAGCCTTGCGGGACCCGTGTTTTCAACATTTTCTCTTCAGAGCAGAATTGACCCAACACAGTAACCTGACATCTATGTGCCAGGAAACTTCTGAACCATTTGAGAACGGTTCCCGCTATGCCCGCATTAGCTAGGCGATGTTAAAGAATAGCATGGGATACCGTATCAAACGCTGCGGAGAGGTCTAACAGGATCAGGACCGCCTTCTTGCCCTGATCCAATGGAGCTCGAATGGTCTCAGTTGTGGATAGTAATGCAGATTCGGTTGAATGGTGTGCCCTAAAGCCAGCTTGATATGGATGGAGGATTTCATTCTCCTCCAAAAAAGTCATCAACTGTTTATTGACAGAGGATTCAGTCAATTTACACACGGCAGGAAGAAGCGAATTTGGGCGTAGATTAGTAAGTGTCGCTGGATCGTTCACGGCCTTCTTTTGTAAAGGTCTGACTGCTGCCACTTTCCATCGCAGGGGAATCTCACCAGATAGGAGGGATGAATTAATAATGGAATTTATTTCTGGATTGACCTCTCCTATTATTGCTTTCAACAGAGTTGGAGGACAGGGATCAAATGGAGACCCTGACTTAATAGTAGATATCGCCTTGTATGTATCTTCCAAGCTGATTGGATTGAAAGTTTCCCAGCAGGGTTTATGTCTATTTAAATTCAATTTGGCCTCTGACTCCTCTCGCTCAAACATAGGGAAATCTTTCGTAATAGTATCTATTTTCTGAGCAAAATAGTTGGCTATCTTATCACATAAGATCTGTGAAGGTCGGATCTCTCCTGTCAGTACTTTAGGGTTTCTGAAACTATTTACAATTTTAAATATTTCTTTCTGTTTATTGCCTGTAGCTTCAATTTGGGACGTGTAATACTTGGCTTTTGTACTTTTTATTGCGACATGGTAATGTCTCCTCCCCGTCTTATATGCCCCTTTTTCTTCCTGCCCATAATGGCGTCGCCACTTTCGCTCTAGAACTTTAACATTGCAAACATTTCTTTTAGTGTACTTGAGAACCAAGGTGCGGAAGGCTTTACTTTCCTAGGTTTGGATCCTGTCCCTGCAGTTATTATCTTGTTACCTATCTCAGTCATCCAGCCCTCAAATCTCTGATTATCAGTGTGAATGTTTCCCGAAAAAGTAGGTTTACTCTCCATTGCCCAGTGGTGGTCTGGCTGCATCACAGAACAGCCTCAGAGAATAGGCTTCAAAAGCTGCAGAGGGGCCCAGCTCATGCATGGGCACCCTCTCACACAAAACAAAGCACTCTGCCTTCAGGATTGATAAGGCATGCCATAGGAGTGACTGATAGGTTTATATGTGACAGTGATTAAAGGTAGATATAGGTAACCTTTATCTTAGTAAGGGGTGCATGCACCACCTTACCCAGGCTGCAGTAGAAGTCCTGTGGTGCCATTTTGAAGGCTTCCCAGGGGTGGCATAATACATGCTTTGGCCCCTGGTAGGCCTCTGGGGTACCTATGCCCTGAGTACCTGGTGTACCATATACTAGGAACTCACAAGGTTAACCCAGTAACCAATCTGGAGTGTACCTAATGTACATGCAATCAATTTGGAGAGGAAGCAGCTAGGCTGGGGTCTTGGATATCAGGGCCCCAGCCAGACTAAAGTTGAAAAACAGTGAAACATCAGCAAAAAGTGGGGGGTAACCATCGTAAGCAGATCCTACTCTCCTACAGTTGCCATAAACCAAGTGTATGCTGGTGGTAGATTCATTTCTGGTAGTTTTCCAGGAGGAGGAGTCTAGGGTTTACCTTGTAAAAAGCCACGTTTTCACCTCTTGTCTGAATTTCATGTGCTTTGGGATGCTTCATATCGTGCTTGGCAATGAGCTGCTGAGTTTTGCTGCATGGACGTGCAACCTATGGTTATATTTTTGTAAAGTGGTTTGATGATCCGAGTGGTTGAGAATAACTTGTTTTGCGAGTATTGTTTAAACTTCAAATGTAGTGATAGTGGTCCTGTTCCCTGGGGGGCTCTGTGAAGGATGCAGTGTCTTGAACATTGCTTGCCTGGCCTTAGGTAGCCAGTGAAGGGGCTGTAAGACTGGCTTTGGAGATGTGCAAAAAAAGAAAAAAAAGTGACATCACATATTTTATATCTGTAGGAATCGTTGCTCTCTGATACAAATTAGACTGAAAATAGAACTTCACTCAAGAAAGTGCTCATGCTTGGAATGGTGTGAATCAGTTCAGTAGTTTTAGACAAAGCAGTATTTGAAAACATTTTTCGGTGGGTTTGAAAGGGTTATTGAGTTAAAGATATTGGGACTGGTAGTCTGTAGACTGGCAGCCATCATAACAGGAATCATTGACTCAGTTCCTGAATCCTGAAAAATGAAAATGAAGGCACACACAATGCTCAAGTGGAGCATCCCAATGACCCAAAGGTCCAGGAAGGGGGCTCAAAGGGATACCTCTTAGGTTAAAATTTGAATAAAGTATATTTTGTTTCTGGGTATTTTGACTCAGAGGCAGGGTTTATGGCCATAGTCCAACTCCAAAAGTCCACAAACCCTGTCTTGCAGCCCTTGAAACTCTGGCAAGTTTGTGGACCCATTTTGGGCCTTGTACAGGGATTGTGGACCTCTTACTGGGTTTGCGAACTCCAAGAAGGTCCAACATGGGTCCACAAACCATTATGGGTTTGGTAACCCAAACTCGCACAACCAATGCAATGCTCATGACCGCACCCTTCATGAAAAAGACGCACTGAAATATGTTGTAAATCATCTTACAGATGAGTTACATATTATATTAACCTAATCAATTTGACACAGACAACTATGAATGTAGTACCATTAATTGGTTTCACTATGTGTTGTTAAATAAAAAAAGATAGAGTGCAAGGGGGTGTGGCCTGACGAGCTAACATGGCGGACGCTAACTAAGGGTGCTCCGGGTAGTCAGTACTCATTATCCACCATCATCCTGCCCACGCTCTTGATTATAGACCTGGTGGCCCGGGCGCAGCACCCACCTACCTCCCAGCAGTTCCTGAGCCAGCCACTGCCCCTAGAGAGGAGGCGGCTTCGGGGTGGTAGAAGATCTCAGAGGTCTGGAGGGGCCAATCTGCAATACTGGTGAGCCTGGTTGGTGCATCTGGCAGGGCCGCGGAGGTCGTGGGCACGAGCGGGTGCCTAGAGAAGAGTCCTAGCTGTCAGCTTGATAAGCGGCTGCTGAAGGGCCGTGGTAAAGAAATCATTGGGGCTGCAGTCACCTGTGGCTGTGTCTCCAAGCAACACGCTACAGTACTAGGTGCCACACCTATCCATCCCAGGAGACAATGACTGATGGCCTCACCCGAATGTGGCAGAGGAGCCACACGATCCATAGAAGGTAGGCCCACCCCAGCAGGACCGGGCATCCAAGCTGCTATTATTGTGAGGTGGGGGCAGCTGGCATACACCTGGCAAGCACCTGGGCCTGCATTACTGGGGTTATAACTGCTCATTTCCCTGGACCTACAAACAATGGCAGGAATCCGGGACCATAGATTGGACTGCCCAGATCAGGTCAGAGGAGTAATGCCAGTGGAGGGGGCCCTCTATACAGCTTCTTGTTGGTGCCCTGCGGGCTAGTATTTCAGCGTGTGAGATCCCATTAAGACATCAATGTTGTGGCTTGTCCCCTGGCAGCAGAAGCGGCCGGGCTAGGGCTTGTGGCCAGGGACTGGTTAGTTCTGTGAGGCTTGGCCAACGGTGTACAGACCAGGGCTTGGTGTTGTCAGAGAAGAGGGAGGTTCGGCAGAGTTGTGCGGGTGGAACCACCAGGACCACCACAAGGAGAGGTGAAATACAATACCACAGATCTAACTGGCTTGGATGGGCCTCCCCAGAGTCACCATGATGAAGAATAAAACCTCCACCCCCAAACACATCGAAGCACCATGGACCACTACACTTCTGTGGGAACAGGGCCCACGGGTGGATCCGAATTCGCTGGGATGGCCCCAGGCAATGCTACACTGTGGATGGCCATCACGCAATTGCACGACATGCTAGACCCCAGGATTGGGCGGTGGGGTCAGAAGTCACACTACTTCAGCAAGATCTCCAGAAGGTGGTGGACCGCAAAACGGAAGCAGAGACCAGGGTGTCGACAGTGGAGGATATAGTGGCATCTATTCAACAGAAAGTCAATAAGCTGATTGTTGTTACACAAACACTGGACACAAGAGAAGACGATGCAGAAGGTCGTGCCCACTGCAATAACCTGGAGGGGTGTGAAGGGACCTCAATGGAGGTGTTCCTGTTACAGTGGCTGCAATTCATCATGCCTGAAGGTGCCATGTCCCCTTGCTTTGTCGCTGAGTGGGCGCACAGGTCTCTCGTGAAGACCCCCCCCACCCGCAACACCCTCCCACCCCCCCCACCCCCCGGGCACCAGGCCGTGACCAGTAATGGATAAATTACTGAATTATCTAGAAAGAGATGCCATCATTAAAGTTGCCTGGGGACAAAAAGAGAAATTGACATATGAAACATATGCCATTATGATATCAACGGGCTACACTATGATAGTTCAGCAACAGTGCCAGTCCTTTGTGTCGGCAAAGCGGAGACTGCATGAATTAGATTGTCCAATACATGTTGTTATACCATGCACATGTGAGGGTTATATATAAGTCTAGATCCCTGTTCTTCAACACAACTGAAGCGGTCTTTGCACGGACTGGTGAAACAGTGTGCCTCCAGCCACATACATCACCTCTGCTGGAATCTGACTCCTCCTGAAGTGACAGACGGAATCACTCAAAGAAGTCCACATCGAAACGTAGGTATAGTTCCCGCTCAAACTGGTGAGCTCAGACATGGAGTGAAGATCCATCATACAGTTACAGCTATAGACACAGTGTTGACCACGACTGGGCTCCGGCCCGGTCTCTAATCTACAGGTTTAGGCCATGAACCTAAACTGTATAGTGTAAGAACAAGGGTTTGGAAGAGGCCACAAGGTCCTCAGGTAGACTGGGCTACTATTTATTTAAATTCTGGCTTAAGTCTGGGTTTTCTTAATTAAGAGAGAGTCCAGGTCGGACCAGGGAGACAATGTATGCCGGGACACAAGGTTGTTAGAATGACATTGCATTTATTGACATCATAAACGGAATATCATCAACTGGTAATTAGGTAGTCCTAGTGCTCACACATATACAGTGAAAAAAGTGCATGAAGTGATAGGTGCTTGTGACTTAGAATTTTTTTACATCGCATTGACAACATTGTACAAAACTCCAAAGGTATTATGTTAAATGAGGGAGTTTTGGTTGTAAGAGTCAATGGCGTTTCGATCTCCTTTATTAAGAGATCATCATCAGGACGAAAAACGGGGACGTGTGAGCCGGAAGGATTGTGATGGTATATAATTGCAAAAAAGGGCAAGGGACGGGTGTCCAGTTCTCAATACCGGAATCAGGTGCTCAATAAATAGCGGCAATTGTGAAATCAGGGAGCGCCACGGGGCTAGGGTACCAGGATCAATCTGGGGGCGGTTCAGGTAAGTGTGAGCTTACACGGAAGGTAGACACAATGCAGGGGAGGCCAGGTGTACAGTTGTCAATACCGGAATCACGTGCTCAATTAATAGTGGCAATTGTGAAATCAGAGACCACCACGGGGCTGGGGTACCAGGTTCAATCTGGGAGCAGATCAGGGCTGGGTATCCGTGCGATCAATCCCGGAACATCATGGTGCCCGAAGGGGACTTGTATTTAAGAAGTGTATCCCAGCGGGAACAAGCAACATCCAGCTACTGGTGCTCTTCTGGTGCTCTTCTCTTCCCGAAACTGGCCTGTTCTCGTGGGACTCCCAGCCTAACAGTAGAAGTAAGTTCCTGAGGCTTCCAGGGTCTCATGTTTAAAGGGTTGGTGTATTTGGAGATCCATTGGAGAGGGGTCCCCCACGACTCCCATTGGGGCCCTGGGGGTACACTTGCTGTGACAAATTCTTCATGTTTGCTGAGGTATTGGGGTGGAGGTTGGGGGGTGGTTATATTGGTTATGGAAGTTTGGGGTTGTATCTTAACTTGGCACAGACACAGATGCACTATGACCCATGAACACTTGGGCTCGACTTTGTTTCTTCCTTGAACGTAGATGACTGCATATACATCTGGGGAATGGACCGGAGAGGTACGAGTCATGACATGGAATTTGAGGGGTATCCTTGCCAAAGTTAAACATGCGGCAATCCAAGAGGCTCGTGAAAAACATATTGCTACTACAAGAAACCCACATGATGATAACGAAGGTGCAGTGCCTGGCATGGTTTGGGCTTGATCAGATTTTCCACTCGGGGTTTGTTCAGGGCTCAAGGGGCACAGCAAGTCTTATTCATCACAGGGTTCCCTATAAGCCTACTAGAGTGTGGATGGACATGGGCGGGAGATACACCCTAGTGACAGGGATTTTACATGGGAAATTGCTGACTCTGGGCAGTGTATATGCCCCCCCTCTCGGTCCAGGCATTAGTCAACTGGGTCCGGCATCTTTAGGGGGAACTGTTGGATGGATTGTCTGTGGGGGGGGGACTGGAATGATGTGATGGTGCCAGAGAATAGATGGCATGTGGCTGGGCCCAGACAGGGCTCTGGTGACTCTAGGCTGCACCTCCTGACATCCTCCTTGGGGTAGATAGATGCATGGAGGGCCTACCACCCAGCAGATTCCAGCTATACCTTCTTCTCTGCCATCCACGGGTCCCTCTCCAGCTTTGATTATCTTATGTTCCCAGTCCCATATGTCCATAGGGTCTCAGAGGTCGCGATTCTGCTATATGGGTTGTCAGATCACTCTCCTGTGGCCCTCACGTTACATATTGGTCTCCATTTCGGTGGCGTATGTTGCTGTTGCATGTGTGTAGCCCATCGTACAGGTCCCGGCTTAATTGGTCAGTCACTGAATATCTTTCTCGACACGAATTACCCCGGGGTAGTTCAGTTCTGTGGGAGGCTCTGAAGCCCACATTACAGAGGGGGTCGACATTGGTTTTTGTGCGGTAAAGGGGCGCTGCTGAACCGAAAAAGTGATAGAGTTGGTGGCCCAGCTGCAGGCTCTAGAGGTCGAGATCAGGGGCGGTGGTGGGCCGCAGGTCCGACGCCTGTTGCTCTTTTCATATCAACAACTGCAAAACCTGCTTTTAGAGGAGGTCCTGATGGCGTGGCATGCAGAACAGAATAGGGTATATCAGTGGGGCGACAAATCAAGTAAAATGCTACACCTTTTATGTCAGGTTGCACAGACGTCTGCACCAGTGCTGGTGCTCCGGGGTGCCAGTAGTGGACTATGGTCTGGCCCTTGTGAAGTGGCTCAGGCCTTCGCAGAATATTACGTGACCCTCTATGCATGTCAGGAAGTCCTAACCTGTGACCAAATAATAGACTTTGTATATACTATGCCTTTTAGACCTGTCTCAGATTCGGTGCGTACACAGCTTGATGATCAGATTATTGTGGAGGAGTTTAGGGGAGCGCTAGTGAGTCTGCGTTCGGGCCGGGTTCGGGACCTAACCGGTTCCGTGTGAGTTTTTGAGGGCGCATATGCCACAGTTGGGGACACACTTGTTGAGGGTATTGCAGGAGGCTTCCTACATGTCTGTCCTTCTGCCCGACTGGCGGCACCAGAAATAGTGATCTTCCGCAAGTCGACTTCGTACTGGCTGATTTCACTATTGAATATAGAAGCTAAGTTACTGGGTAAGGTGCTGGCCAATGGCCTTCTCCAGCACATCTCTGATCTGGTTCATCCTGACCATGCTGGTTTTATGCTGTGCCGCCACAATATCAGATGGATTCACAATGCATTGGCAAAGGCGTCAGGACTGGGGAGGCTTGCAGCCATCTTACTAGATTATATATACAAAGAGTTCAGTTGGATCAGCTGGGAGAATCTCTTTATCCTCCTGCAGGCCCTTGATCTAGGCCCACGGTTCCTTGCATACATCCGCCTGCTATACAGAGATTTATCAGCGTCCCTTCGTGTGGGTGGTGTGGTGTCTCACCCGTTCCCCACAGACAGAGGCACTAGACAGGGGTGCCCTCTGTCTCCCCTGTTATTTGCGCTCACTGTGGATCCACTGGCTGCATGGGTGAGGTGAGACCCCCTGGTGTGTGGATTCAAGGGTTCCACCAAGATATCCAATAGACTTGCATGTTACATGAATGATGTCTTGTTTTTTCTTTCATAGCCGGCATTTTCTGGCCCGAGGATACTACAGATCCTATGAGTTTTCAGTGGGACCTCGTGGCTATACATGAACTTGGTAAGTCAATACCTTATTCAATCTGTGGTGACCATGGAAGAGCGGCATGGGCATCACAACTGACCCAGGCTGTTGATGGCTTCAAGTGTTTGGGGGTCTATATTTCCCCAGACCTGTCCACCTCTTAATCGCATTATATTGGTCCTTTGCTGCCGCAGGTTCAAGAAGAGGTGAAAGCGAGATCCCCTTGCCTTTGTCACTTCTAGGCCAGTCAGCCATCATCAAGATGGTGTCTCTGCCGTGACTGTTGTATCAACTTCAGAATTACCCATATGGCATGCGATATTAATGGTTCCAGCAAATTAATGCTGTCCATAATCACTTCTTGTGGGGAGGGGTGGCGCGGTTCATGTGGCTCTCCGCGCATGTGTCCAGTCCACCTTCTGTGGGGGAAAAGCCGCTGCAGATGTACATTCCTACCATGCTGCTTCTCACCTCCTTAACATCAACGAGTGGTGGTACAGTGACCAGGCTGATTCGGTGTATGCTGTGGAGAGATGGGCGATGGGTAACCGGTTGGTACTGGAATTTTTCTATAGTCATGCGGGGATGGAACACTTGCCCCTGGTGGCCAGGGTGGTCAATCAAATATGGCGACATACTGTTCGACGGGGAGGCTGGTGGGGGACCCCGCTGTGGCATGGAACTTTCCTGAGTCAGGTGGCGACGCTGCCAGGGTTCCGAGAATCGGACCTCATAGGCCTATCCCTGCTGGGGGATGTTATAAAGAGGACACTGCTTAAATCTTTTCAACAATGACAAAATGAATACCAACTTCATTGTATTCAATTCTACAGGTATGGGTGTGGTATCCTCCCCTGTGTGCCTCCGCTGTGGCGTGAAAGAAGGGACTTTCCCCCACACAGTATGGAGTTGTACTGCACTGCAGACCTTTTGGCACGGTGTAACCTCATACATGGCCAGGGTATTGTCATGGAGGCTCTTGAGCCCAAGCTAGTCCTACTTCACAGAACAGAACTGGAAGGCAGAGTCCCCGCCCTCGGTTAGGAAGACAGCTATGGGCAGGTGCATGGGGATAGAGATCACAGGTTTTACAGGCGAGACGCTGTCCCAAGATGCATGGTAAGATCTGGAAGCGGTGGGCAGACTATCATGGCATTGTGTTACCCCCCTTGCAGTCGGCCAAAGCCCTCATAGAGATGGAGGTACAATCGTATGGTTCTGAGACATAGTAGAGGCCCCTCATTTGCAAGAAACATGTGGCCATGGGCATCACTGATGTATGGGGCTTGGGGAGGTGGTGTTTTGTCTGTGCTTGTTTTATGGGGTCATGTAACATTGATATCATTAAGATCTGTTACAGTGATGGTTAAGCTCTTATGCAAAGGTCTTTCAGGCCTTGATGTGGTAAAAACAAAAATTGCAATAACATTTGTTATAAAAAAAAAGATAGAGTGATTAGTGATGAATATGTGTTTGTTTTATAGGTCATTATGGCTTTTGATGTTGTCAAAAGCACAAGGCACACGGTTAACTTGAAGGAAGGCTTAAAGAAATCTTCTTAAACAACATATTCCCGAAGCAGCTGCCAGTTTTCTGCTTTCTTTCACACAGAGCTGCAGCAAAATTAAACACTAGGGGTATAGTTATTTCAAATAGCGATCACCTAATTGCGATTCTCTGCAAATCACAGTTAGGTAATCACTATTTGAATGTATGAAACTCCATGAGTTTTATTTTGCATTTCCTAATGGGTTGTAAATTAACGCAACTCTTTAATTTTAACAAGGCAGGTCACAATTTGCGACCCATTAGGAATCGCTAAAAGCACAGGAATAGTGGCCAGCTGGGGTCAACAGACCACCACATCTGTGATTGCTTTTAAATAAAGCAATCTTTTATTTTGTATGCAGCAAGTTTAAAAATAAAAATAAAAAGTTTTCTTTCATTTTTCAAGAGCAAACATTTCTTTGAACATTCACAAAGGGGAAGAGGTCCCTTGGCGACCCCTTCCTGTTGGTGAATGGGCTACCAACTACTTAAAGTAGGTGGTAAAATGCAAATGTTTTACAACCGCATTTCAGTCGAAAAACATTCCTACCTACCGCTGCAATTCGGTATGAGGAAGGAACTCCCTAAACACGCTTCTTCCTAATATAGAATCGGTATGTATTGGCAATTCCAAATTGCAATTCGGTTAAATGTTATTAAATCGTAAATTGGAATTAATCCACATCAAAATCCATTTTACCATCACAAATGGCCCGATTCTGCAAGTTGGGCCATCTGCAACCAGTAAAATGCATGATACATGTGGCCCTAGGCTTTCATTATATTCTCTTAAAACACATAGATCAGATGGTAATGGGATAGGAATATACTGTTGTCATGATTTATTTAGCAGAGCTATGTGCTAACACATATGTGATGTCTAGACAGACAGACAGATATATAGATAGATAGATAGATAGATAGATAGATAGATAGATAGATAGATAGATAGATAGATAGATAGATAGATAGATAGATCATCAGCACTAGCCCCAGTGTAGTCATAATTAGGCCTGACATTCCATAGAAAAGGCATTTTTTGTTTCTTTGTTCCATTCGAGGAAACTGTATCAAACTTTCAAAAAAAGTTGTGAGAAACCGTGAATTATGACCCAATTCAGAAAGGATCTCAAGACCTGGCTCTTCGACTGAACCTCCACGCCCAGACGGATCAGCAGCCACCCAGCGCCTTGAGACCCTCCTGGGTGAGTAGCTGCGCTATACAAACTTCTGATTGATTGGTTGATTGATATGGTGTGGTTGTGTGACCTCAGCATATAATAATGTCACAGTCTTGCATCAAGTCCATCCAGGTTTTTTTGTAAATTCTTAACTCACTCCTGGGTAGCAGTGGCACAGAGCAGTCAGGCTTTATCAAAGGAACAAGTGTAAAGCATTAAGAAGTACAAAAACAGTAAATAAGAAGAAAATACAACACAATACAAATTTGACACAGATTTAAATTTTAAATAGATACTTGAATGACAAAAATTCATCTGAGGGATCTGGAGATATGAATTTTAAAAGAAACAATAAATCACTGCTTTTCACTCAATGCAATAAGTCATTGTAATCAACCGCAATATCAGTTTTGGGTTAGCCTTGACAAGCAAGTTGAAAACAGCTACATGGGCAATCTTAGATGTGCCAACTCCAATAGAGAGCCAGTGACAGAGACCAAACAGGTTCAGGGGGGCAGTTACCTGTCACAATTAGCAGTCTCCAGTCGACTGGTCTCAGGTCATAGCAAGCCCAACAGTTTCGTTTAGGTGGTGATAACTTCCATGAAGGGTGACCTGAGTGCAGTCTGATAACCATCCCGGGTTCAGCAGATGTGGGGCAACTTGTGGGGGTCAGGGCTTGGCCTCCCAGGCTGCACCTCGATGTCAAGCAGCAGTCAGGCTTCTTGGCATTGTGCTGTCAAGTGTGCAGGGTTGTCAGCTTTTGTGGCCCTGTGGCTGTAACAAGGAGTCAGCCAGCTCACTGTTGGAGTCACTTCTTATGTCTGGCACACATGGACAAATGATTTGAGCTTTACCATTGGTTTAAATGGCATAATTGAGGCAACAGTTTAAAAACCTCTCTATCAGTCTGCAATGCAGCCTAAGAGACATGCTTGGCTATGTCGCACTCGTGATGGTGGAATAAGTGCTTCAGTCCAAGAGAGACACAACTTACAGGCCCTATCTCCCCCTGGTACCATATACTAGGGACTTATACAAAACTTAACTTAAGCCAATTGTGGGTAAACCAATTACACATATACATTTTAAGGGCTAGAGCACTGGCACTGAGGTCTGGTTGGCAGATCTTAGTGCACGTTCAGAGTCGAAAAAACAGCAGCAACAGTCCAAAAGTTTGGGGTTAATATCTGGATCCTTGCTAACAATTTGAGATCATTGGAGAACACGGATCATGCATGTGTGCCATGAACGAGACCTACCTCACGGAATGCAGTCTGATTAGATTGTGAGGGGCACACAATGCAACACTATAATAATGGTGAAGAGCTACTGCCATTACCAAGAGCTAAGTTGCAACATAACCGTGATGGCAACATACTGTTTTGTAATTAGTAATCAGCAACAAGCAGAAGCCTGGCCAGCTGGTAAACCTGCATAATGGCACTGGAGCCTATTGGCCCACTCAACTGAAGTTCCATTGATGTGTGCTTAGTTTGCCATGTTATGTATGGGTGCCTGTGGCAGAAGTGCATGGAGGCCTGTGGGAGTGCCTTTGCACAGTGCGCTGCTATGTATATGTGCCCGTAGCAGCAGTGCATGGAGGCCTGCACGTGTATCTTTATATGGTGTGCTGTTATGGATCTGTGCCATTAGCAGCAGTGCTTTGAGGCCTTTGCACATGTTTTTACACAGTGTACTGTTATGTATGCGCACACATCCCAGCCGTACTTGGCAAGTTACAAGCCGGTTTGCGTGCATTGCTAAGGATGCACAAGTGCCTGTGACAGGTACACTGCCTGAGGCCTATGTTTCCAGATTTGGAACCCAGAGTTGGCTGTGGGAACATGTGGCGGTAGAGGATTCCCCCTAGACAGATTAATGGATTGCTGAATTCCTGAGAGCTGTGTGGAAACAGCCAAGCTCATCAGTGTACTTCAAAAGGGGCTCTTTGATTCTGAAAGAGGTCACTGGTCAAAAAGGCATAGGCACCTCTCTGGAAGGAGACAAGGCTTATTAGGGAATCATAAGAGTAGGGAGGGCCCCTTTGGTAACCTTTAAATTAACATATTACTGAGGCTGAAATCCAGGTGTGAACATCTGGTCACTCCCATGGCCTCTGTTTGAGGGTATCAAGATTGGAGAGTGTTCTGTTGTGATAGACTGCTCTCTGAACAACGAGCACAACTGTCAAGGGCAGAGATACTAACATACATTTTTGTCTGTAAGTGGATTGTAAAAACGTGAGCTTGAGACCCTGAAATTGTCAAACTGACAGTAGCGGTCGGCAGTAGGTGTTTCTGTAGGGCGGTGACGTGGGCAGGGGGAGGGGCAGGGTGGGGGGTAGTAATGTATGGATTACGCGCACTGCATCACCAAATGTGATGCAGTGCGCACAACGAAATTCGTT